>NC_059082.1:66595447-68995447 GCF_020497125.1 Mauremys mutica | reverse complement strand
TCAGACATTTCTTCCTGTTTAAAGGGTTGCTGTCAACCTATTTCTTCCCCCGCCCCACAATTTGATTTCCTGTAAAGAAGGTAAAGCTCACCGTGTATCCTAGGGGATGACTTCTGTGATGAGTTGAATGCGTTACAACGATTTATTATCTTTGGGTTGGTGGTGAGGATCTAAGCAGGCTGTGTGCATGTCCATCAATAGACTATGGATCTGAGTCTGTTCTTTGGGTCAGTAGCAGTTTTGACATAGAAGTCAATGGGCAGAGGATCAGGTCCTTATACATAATACTTATTTGTGTGCCTAAATACAGTAATTATGATTAGAGAAACTAAGTGGTGAGGTAATACCTTTTCGTGGACCAACTTCTGTTGGTGAAAGAGACAAGATGATAGGTGACCTAAGAGCGCTGTTGAGCTTGAAAGCTTGTCTCTTTGACCAAGAGAAGTTGGTCCGATAGAAGATATTACCTCATCCACCCTGTCTCTCTAGTATCCTGGAACCAACATCTACAACGTGGCAACAACAATACAGCAACAATAATTATGATTGTTGTATATTTTAAATGCCCTACCACCCAGGTGCTAAGAACACTGTACCATAATACAATAAAAACATTGTAAAGGACAACATAAAAAAGCTGGGCTCATAAAATTTAATTCAAACATGAACAAATTGAAGTGTGGATAGATGTCGTCCAGCAAAAATCCTGCTGAATAAGGTATACTAGGCCGTAAGGAAGTTAACTAGCAATATTTGGAGCTAAATAGGTTAATTATGTCTCTTCTGATACAGTTTTGAACTAGCTGTGGTCTCTAGTTACCAGATCTCATGCTTTTCCATAGGTGGAATAAAAAAACGTTAATATCCAAATTAAATGCAATGTGTCGCTTGTAGTTTTAATTGAGTTATCCAGGGGCAGGAGACTGAAATCAAAGAAAATGAACTGAATGTCCATGGAAGGTCAGTATTGGTTCCCTTTCGGTGATAATTCAATACACATTACAGCTACATAAAACAATCTGTAACACAATTGTTTGCCAATTCTATTGCATTTGGAATCTCCCTACATTTCAAAACTGCCCCGATTTAGAATAGGGATTGAAGGGTAAAGGCTAGTCCATGCTTTTAGTATTTAAAATACACTATATAGCATGTCTAATCACATTGTCTCTTTCCCATCCTGCATTACAAATTTATTTTAAAAAGTCTTTTAGGCCAAATCCCGTTTCCTTCCCCATGCGGGCAGCCTCAGTGTAGTCAGCAAGTGTGCTCCAGTGAATGAGCTGAGCTGCATTTGGCTCTATGTGATGTTCCCAGCTTCTCCTGACGTCCAACGCATGTTTGCTTAACTCGGGCTTTTCTTTTGTTCGGAGGGAGGCTTATCTTGCTCTGTCTTTTAAAAGCTATTCTTTGTGCTATTAACGGCTAAACCAGAAAAACGTAAGGCTAATGGAGAAAATGAACTGTTATGGATCAAACTTCCTTATAGACATGTTGGAGTATAGATTGGGGTGAAAAAAGCAGATTTTTAAGCCTGAAAGATAGCTGGTCATTCTTCCATTCAGAAGATGAGCAGAGCAGAGCATGAAGAAAATAATATGATTTCTGCATGAGTAAGATCTGCATACTATGCAAAGTGGCCACCTTTGATTAAATATCCACTTGCACTAATTTCAGAAATACATTAAAACCTTAAATGACTGACCAAAATACCAGCACAAATCGATTGTTTAGCAGAGACATGACCTTTAAGTGAAAGCTGAACAAAATCGTTCTGTAAAATTCTAAGGATCTTTTATAACGGTCACTTAAGTGAGAAGGTTGCCTGTTGAGGCCACCCTCACAGTACTGTTTTGCTGGTTGATACATTGCCCTCCATAACAATTCCCCCCACATTTTTCATGCTCAAGAAGGCTACAGAGAAGATTGCTAAGCTACCATATATTTTTCACAGCAGTGCTCTGTGGCAGCTGTGGATACAGCTGTCTCTGCTCAAGAGGACAGTGATATGTTTGTTTCCCTTGTGTCTTCATATGGTTCTCAGTTATTAAAAAAAAAAAAAAACTTAACTGAAGTCCAAAGTGCCAGAATGTAGGTAACATGATAGAGAAATGGCTACTAACCA
The DNA here is from genome assembly GCF_020497125.1 of Mauremys mutica. Lineage (NCBI taxonomy): Eukaryota > Metazoa > Chordata > Testudines > Geoemydidae > Mauremys > Mauremys mutica. The sequence continues at coordinate 68,993,322 of NC_059082.1, read as the reverse complement.
TGACAATAATTGTGAATCAGTCATAATGCTTTTATTAAAGAGGAGTATGTGGCCCTGGCACAGTTTAGAGCAGTCTTAGGGATGCTCTAATTTCCACTGGCTGGCTATGATCCTCCAGTGAGGCGATCTACTTGCTCAGTTTCAATAGAGCATAGCAAGTCCTCAATGAAAGGCCCCCAGCAAACTGTTGGTGTGGAGTAGGAGCCAGCCCCCAGCTCGATACCAGCAGGAGATTCCTCTATCCCAGGAGAATCCTCAACTGGTGGGGCTGAGCCAGAATATGACCCTTTTGCACTGCTGGAGTGGTGCAAAGAGGACAGCACTGGGGAGAGAACCTGACCGCATCTCTTTTCTATAGTCGAGGGATGACCAAGCTTACTGAGCCTCCAAGCCACATCTGACAATCTTCAGAAGTTTGAGAGCTGGGGCACAGGCCTTCAGCCATGTGGGAGGCAGCTGTCAGGGGCTCAGGGCTTCAGCCCCGCTCCTGCTGAGACCCTCCCCTCCCCACTGGACAGAGGCCCTTGTCCCACCACCCTGCTGCAAGGCAGAGGTGCTGAAACCCCCCTCCCCCCACAGTCTGGTGGGCAGAGAACGGGGAGGGTCTGGGGGGCTCTGCAAGCCGTACATTAACAGTAAAAGAGCCGTATGTGGCTCGCAAGCCAGTTTGGCCACCTCTGCTCTAGTCTGTCAAGTGTCACGTCAGGGGTGGTGCTGGATAAATGTGTGTGTTAATTGAAAAAAATCTTTTTACCTTTTAACTTGGACAAAGGAAAACACACAATGTGAGCACAGTAATGGAGTTTTAAGAATTCAGAACTAATACACAAATACAATTCATGGGCAAAATCCCGCATGCCTCGCTCATGCAAGCAGAAGTCAGCGGGATAGTACATGTGTCCCGTGGGCAGAATGTAGCCCGTCGATGTACAGTGCCACTGATTTAGTTAGGCCCAATAATTATTTTCCTTGGTTCAGAAAGGATACAAAACCAAAGATGACAGGTATCAGAAATATTTGAATTGTGTCAGTTCGTGAGTGTACAAATGTAATGTTAGTGCGTCTTTCTTTTAAATATGGCTGTAGTTCATGGTCTGTAAAAATATAGGCCCAACTGTTCTAGTTGCCATGCCAACTACATATTTATTCTGTTGTTTTTCTCTAAAATGTCATTATTGGCCCTGGATTACATCATTTTACAACTTTGGAAATAGCTGCATTGGTGTATTGCTCCTTGTCATAAGTGCTGGTATTTGGATGATTTTGTTATAATTATGTAGCAGATTTCTGAACTGAAACTTTGCTGGAACAGTATGTATATTACAACTAGGTCCCTCCCGCGTAAATCTAGTATGGACTAAATTGGCCTCCTATTTCCCCACTTCATCCCGAGCAAACCACAAATGCATCCAATTCTATATGCTGTATTGTCACTATTCAACAGTTGGCTGGAATTATCTAAATATTTCAATAGTTCGTTTTCCCTTCTTGAGAGACCTCTCTAAACATAATGACTTTATTGTGTTTGTTACATTTGAAGGGGAAATGCTTGACAGACAAGGTTGCGCCTTGCACGCCAACCTTTATATTGCAAGGGAGCACTAATATAATGCCCCTTATTTTCGGCATATGGCAGTATACAGAATTTTGTAATGCTAGCAGGTTAAACCTGATAAGTTTTCTATTTTTACTCCACAAATTCCCTGCCAATATTCCTGTGTAATCATCAAATTCACTGCCGACTCACTAACCACTTCCAAACAAATAGGGAGAATGTATTCGTGGTTTTCTCTACTGGCTTGGGGAACACTAGCTGAAAGTCTGACTCCTCGGAAAAAAATGTGATTGGGATTTCATGGTACGGTTAGATCTCAGAATATGGTTAGAAACCCCTCACATGAAAGCCAATAATATTTATCATGGATTACCATCTACCAGGGTTTCAGGACACAGTTAATGTACTGACTAGCCATCTTGGCATCTTCCCTTTAGCTTCATCTGTTGAAGGTCATTTGTAAACCAAGGTGACCTCTGAGGATGAAGTTGTGGGAGAGGATGCCGAGGGCCACTTCATCAATAGTAGAGACAAAAGACTGGTATGCAGTCCCAATGAATCACCAATACTAGTCTAGTTCCACTAGCTTCTGAGGGCAGACCATTCAAACAGATGCTTTGCCCTGACAGGAGACCTGAATTCTCATCTCATGCCACAGGAGGTAATGATCAGTCCAAGGCAGAGACAAAATTTCCCTTCAATCCCCAACCCCTACGATAGATCATGAGTATATGTATGAACTAAGCAAATGACCCTCTGGGATAACCCCACGACTGTCATGACGGCCATGAAATCCTGAGCCAACTCTCAAGATATGTGACCTGTGTAAATGTTAAAGTTGCCCAGAGCAACTAACCTTGGTGACATCAATGCTCCTGGGGTGTGGACCTAACCAGATCAGCCACACCATCACCGGTCCATTCACCTGCACATCCACCAATGTAATATATGCCATCATATACCAGCAATGCCCTTCTGCTATGTACATCAGCCAAACTGGACAGTCTCTAAGGAAAAGGATAAATGGACACAAATCAGATATTAGGAATGGCAATATATAAAAACCTGTAGGAGAACACTTTAACCTCCCTGGCCACACAATAGCAGATCTTAAGGTGGCCATCCTCCAGCAAAAAAACTTTAGGACCAGACTTCTAAGAGAAACTGCTGAGCTTCAGTTCATTTGCAAATTTGACACCATCAGTTTAGGATTAAACAAAGACTGTGAATGGCTTGCCAACTACAGAACCAGTTTCTCCTCCCTTGGTTTTCACACCTCAACTGCTAGAACAGGGCCTCATCCTCCCTGATTGATCTAACCTCGTTATCTCCAGCCTGCTTCTTGCTTGCTTATATTTACCTGCCCCTGGAAATTTCTACTCTTGCATCCGACGAAGTGGGCATTCACCCACGAAAGCTCATGCTGCAAAACGTCTGTTAGTCTATAAGGTGCCACAGGATTCTTTGCTGCTTTTACAGCTTACACAGGGACTCTGCAGGGCCGCCCAAAGGGGGGGGCAAGAGGGGCAATTTGCCCCAGGCCCCGAGCCCCACAGGGGCCCCCACGAGAGTTTTTCGGGGGCCCTGGAGCGAGGTCCCTCACTCGCTCCGGGGGGCCCGGAAAACTCTTGCGGGGCCAGGCGCAGGAGCTTCTTCGCTCTCGGTCTTCGCCGGCGGGGGGTCCTTCCACCCCGGAGCGGAAGGACCCCCCGCTGGCGAATTACCGCCGAAGACGGAGTGGGACCCGCCGCCGAAGTTCAGCTCGGTCTTCGGCAGTAATTCGGCGGCGGGGGGCCCTTCCGTTCCGGGACCCGCCGCCGAAGTGCCCCGAAGACCCGCGGCGGGGGCCCCCCCTGCCGCCGAATTACCGCCAAAGACCGGGCTGCACTTCGGCGGCGGGTCCCGCTCCAGCGGTAATTCAGCGGCGGGGGGACCCCCGCCGCGGGTCTTGGGTCCCGGAACGGAAGGGCCCCCCGCCGCCGAAGACCCCGGGCCCCCGGAATCCTCTGGGCGGCCCTGGGACTCTGTAGTGCCGTAAAGTGAGAGCTGTCCCTTGACTCCATCCTGTGGTTCACATACAATATAAACACTGTATTTGACTTTGACTTTCTGTGGGAGATGGATGGTTTAACAACCTTATGTGTTTTTGGAAAATTCAGACCAAATTAAGTTAAAACTACTTTTCTCTGTTTCGCTTTATAAATCCAGCACACTTGTGGGAGAGGGAGCTGGATTCTATTCTGTTCCATGAATCCTGTTAACTAAGTTCCCATCTTTATTGCAGGTGAGGCATAAATTAGAAAGTATCCAGCTTGACTTTTAGGACCTGATTTGCAGAAGTGATGATTATCTGACTTCTGGCTGTTCTTATGTTCTTATCTGCAGCTCCCATTGCCTTCAGTAAGAATTGCTGATGCTCAATGCCTTGAAAATCAGACCCTATCAGAGTTCTGCTTGCATTTTCAGGGCTGGTAGATAGGAACTAACATCTTTTTATCTGTAGAGTAGATTTGAGCTGAACATTATTGAGACATAATCAACATGGAACCTCAAGATGCTAGTTATCCAGAGTACAACCGTACTTTAAGAATTCAGTGTTAGCAGCAGAGTATTTGTTTACTTTCTAAAATGCATTTGACATCAGTGCCTCCCACCTCTCTTTTTGAATCTAGACAAGATGATAAACTAGGAATGAGGAGGATGTTGTGTCAGATCTGCAGATAAATCCATCTTTTGTGTACAAAATGGATATCTAACCCATTATGGAAAATTAATGGAATCATTAGGCTTTTGCTTCTCTGAGTTTATATATAAATGCAGCTATTAAAATTCACTTTTACTAACCTTTGGAATATAAGTTTAAACACAGGAGACACTTCAAATTGCATGATGAAATATTAATTTAATTTAGTGTTAAGCAAGCACTTTGCTGTGCAGTCCTACATAGACTGGCATTACAGAGAGCCCTGAGAACTATCACTGTTGTGAATTCCTGGGGAGTGAAGTGCACTTCACTCCCCAAGTCTTTTCACCTGCTCCCTGTCCCTTTCTGCATAAAATTCAAACTTTTTGTCCTGCCTTTCCCCTTTGGCTTCAGTGGTTAGTCAATATTGGGGCCTTGAAGGTTTGTTTCCTTTAGAAGGAAAAATTTATGATACAATCAGATACATTCTTTGGTGCAATCCTGTTTATTGACAAAGAATCACAAAGTCCTGTTTCCCTGACCACAGTAGGAACAAACAGCAGCAGGCAGTTTTCTGGCTCAGAAATCCCCAAACCTGCCTCTTCAGTGAGTTCCATGTCCAAGCAACAATGTGTCTGCTCCCTTTCGGGGCCGTGTACATGCCTGCATCTCTCTCCTGTCTTTCCTGCCTCTCATATGCACAGATTGTTGCCGAAAGATCCCCTAGCCCCCTGCATTTGAAAGCAGTCCCAAGGAAATCCCTCAATCTCTCTGGGTTAGTTTTTGCTCAGGCCTTGCCATGAGGCTTATTGCCTTGGGTGGTAGCTTCTTTTGTTTTCAGCTATCTAAAGGGGCATTTAATTGTTCCTTACATTTAGCCTGAAAGAAGGATACTTAGCACAGCCATTGGCTATAACCAGGTCTGTGATTGTCTATATTGCAAAGACGCACTTGATGGCAGCCAGTAACATCTTCCAGCATAACACCTTGCTCTTAATGCTTGGTACAGCTCCGGTCCTGCGTCCCTCTTATTTCCCACTGGCTCTGCACCTCATGCTCTTGTAGCTCTTCTTGTTATACCTCAGACCTTTTCCTCTAGGCCAAGAATTCTCACTCTCTTCTTTCAATCCCACTTTCTTTGTCTTACTTTCATGATTAATTCCACACTGGTGCTATCTTCTCCTCCCCTTCTTGTCAGACTCAGTCTCTGTTGAATTGGATTTATAAAATATCAGATTATTATTTGCTCTAACCCTCATCCCTGCTGTCTTCACCCTTTTCCTCTCTCTGTGACCTTCACATTCTGTTTGTGCAATTTGAATTGGAAGCTCTTGGAGGCAAGAGTGTATTTTTTATTAATCTCTGTAAAGTGTCTTGCAATGTTATGACCCCAAATAAATGCTTAATAAGAATAAAGAGTGAATAGATCTACTACAGAAAGTTACTATGGATTTTATTTTGTTGGGCAAATGGAAGGGAGTGCAATTCTGCCACAGTGAAACAAGCCAGAAATAAATTTACAACTATAATACACCGTTAAGGCCATCTTAGTAATTTTATTTGCCCAATGTTTTTTCTTAGGTAATTCAAAGATTCAATACCTGCTGTAGCCATCTATTCTCTGGTGGTCTGGAGTCATACTGCACAACTAAGGAGCATACTTTAGGAGTACCAGTACAAATACGCAATGTGCTTTTAGTGAATGCAGGCTCCCTGACCACGAAATGTCATTTTGACATGACAGTGAAGGGATGATATTAATGATTGGATAGGGTGCCTTGCAGCTAGTTGTCAGAGTCATGAAATAAAGAGAATTTCTTCGCTAATGTGTTGAGCAGCTACTTCTGATCATAAGGTAGTAATTTACCAACAGTTATTAATTGGAAGAGTTAATAAAAATAATTCTGATGCATAGATTTGGGTGACTAGCAGCGGGGAGGACAATGCTTCCTTTTAGCTGATGAAGGAGATGTTAAGTATCAGAGGGGTAGCCGTGTTAGTCTGGATCTGTAAAAGCAGCCAAGAGTCCTGTGGCACCTTATAGACTAACAGACATAATGGAGCATGAGCTTTCGTGGGTGAATACCCACTTCGTCGGATGCATGAAGGAGATGTTGTGGGCTTAGAAAGGGAAACACTTAAAAACAGTCAGTTCAGCCTGCTCAGCATCCTTCAATTATTTTACTTATTTGGCCCAAGCATCAGCCAGCACTTCTCCACTGCTGCTGCTGTCTCAAACAGTCACAGCAGGAAGAACTGCACTCAGGATGACTACCTATCAAAGCCCTTGCAGACATCAGCCAAGAGCTGAAAGAACTCCATATATTTAGATTCATTACAGGACATTTCCTCTGAGGCCTTGTCTACACTACAAGACTATTTCGAATCAACTTAGTTCGAATTTGTGGATTCGACCTTATGAAGTCGAATTTGTGTATCCATACTAGATACACTAATTCGAATGTCTGAGTCCACATTCACGGGGCCAGCGTCGACTTTGGAAGCGGTGCACTGTGGGAAGCTATCCCACAGTTCCCGCAGTCCCCGCTGCCCATTGGAATGCTGGGTAGAGCCCCCAATGCCTGCTGGGGGGAGAAATGTGTCGAGGGTGGTTTTGGGTAAGTGTCGTCATTGAACCGTCAATCACAACCTCCCTCCCTCCCTCCTTGAAAGCGCCTGCGGGCAATCTGTTCGTGCACTTTTCTGGTCAGTGACAGCGCGGACGCCACAGCACTGCAAGCACGGAGCCCGCTGCGATCATCGCCGTTTTCTCCTCCTCGCACTTTATCGTCCACCTCTTCCACAGTCAGCTGATGAGAAATTGGGCTACTTTTCAATGGTGCTGCAAGCACTGGGGGACCATAGGGGACGTTTTACAAACATCAACGTCGGGTGGCCGGGCAAGGTTCATGATGCGTGTGTTTTCAGGAACTGTGGGCTGCTCAGACGCCTGCAGGAAGGTAGTTTCTTCCCGGACCACGAAATAACTGTTGTGGATGTGCAGATGCCTATAGTCATCCTCGGGGACCCAGCCTGCCCGCTAATGCACTTGCTCATGAAGCCCTATACAGGCGCCTGGGACAGCGACAAGGAACTCTTCAAATACCAGCGAGCAGCGTGACCTGTGACTGTTCAGTTTCTTTACAGAGAAGCTGAACCTGCCCCTGTTTCTTTACCCACTGACTGTTGACTCTCCTCTTCGGTTACATACCCCGTTCACCCCGTTACCCCCACTTCCAGCACACGTGTAAAAATAAAATACATGTCCCATTATTACTTAACAAAGGTTTCTTTATTCATGACTTTTCGTGAAAGGGTTGAAACTGGGACGCAGGCTGTGCTGGGTAGGGTGTGCGCTGATGTAAAGACCGCCTCTAAACTCAAGGAATGACAGGCTCCTGCTCCTAGAGCGGTCCGCAGTGCCGGAAGGCTTCTTTCAACGGAGCCTGCCATCCCTCTTTATGGAATTCTGTGTGCGGGCGGATATGTGACCTTGTGGTGGAGGAGGATGGATACAGATTCCTCAGCTGCGTGACTCAGCGGTCCAGGACAAGGACCGCTGTATAAGATCTGTAACCGCCCTCCCCCGCTGCAAAGTCACATCTCCCCCGCCCACACAGATCCTGGAAACCACCTCCAAAAACCGACCAGGGTGCCTACTGACTGCACCGTGTGTGTGACCCGCTGCTGATCCTGCCCCCGTGTCTGTACCCTGGGAAAGGTGACTGTCCTATGCAATTAACCACCCCCTTCCCCACGCCCCCCATTCAAACACAGTCTTCTTTGAAAAAACATAACGGAAACAGTAATTAACAGCAAAGCATGTTTATTAATTAAGTAGACAGTTAGGGGATGGGACTGGGATTGGGACTACTGTGAGTCTGGAAGTGAAGGACTTCGGCAAATGTAGGGTATGAGAGCTTTTGGGTACTTGAGCACTGTGCTGTGGTGCAGTGACAGTATTCACGTCCCCGGCCGCCCCTCCTCCTGATTATTTTCGGTGAGGGGGGTATGGGACTTTGTGGCGGGGGAGTGCGGTTGCAGATACACTGCAGGGTGTCTCTGTCCTCCTGCGGTCCTGCAGAACATCCACAAGGCGCCTGAGCGTGTCCGTTTGCTCCCTCACTAGTCCAAGCATTGTTTCAGTCGCCTGCTTGTCTTCCTCACGCCACCTCTCCTCCCGTTCGCTGTGTGAGCGCTGACACAGAGAGACGGTCTCCCTCCACTGGCTCTGCTGGTCCGCCTCTGCTAGGTAGCAGCCCATACGTTCCTCGAACATCTTGTCCCTTGTCTTTTTCTTTCGCCGCCTAATCTTTGCCAGCCTCTGCGAGGGGGATGCTGTGGCAGGTCTGGAGACAGTGGAAGCTGTGAGATGGGAAACAGGGAGTGAATTCCTTGCAAAGATACATTTTTGCGAACAATTAACTGAGTCTAGGCTGTCTCTGTGAATTCTGGGTTGAGACCCCTGTCCCTGCTGGGGCACAAATCATTTTCTTGGTGGATTCTGGGTAAATGTCGCCAGTCATTCCTTCCTCCGGGAAAGCAACGGCAGACAATCATTTCAAGCCCGTTTTCCCAGAATTGCCCTGGCATACACCATAGCGTGGCAACCATGGACACTGTTTTGCCTTTTGTGTATGTCACCGTATGTGTACTAGATGCCGCTGACAGAGGCGGGCCAGCAGCGCTACACAGCAGCATGCTTTTGCTTTTGCATGACAGCAGAGATGGTTACCAGCCATATTGTACCATCAACCATACCATAAATTGGTAATAAGATGGTAATAAGATGGGCATGGTTACCTGTCCTTTTGCACTGCACCATTTGGTGCTGTCATAAGTGCCCCTGGCCGAGCAGCCAGGGGCGCAAAAGCAAAAATTGGGAATGACTCCCTGAGTCAATCCCTCCTTTTTGGTATCTAAAAATAGAATCAGTCCTGCCTAGATTATGGGCAAGTGTACTAGAGAACCACTGTATCATAGAACCAGAGAGCACAGCTGCTCTGTGTCTGATCCTGCATATATTATGAGCTGTATGCTATTCACAGGGGGTGCTCCTGCAACAACACCACCTGTTCATTCCCTTCTTACCCCAGCCTTCCTGGGCTACCATACCATTGTCCCCCCACTTGTGTGATGAAGTAATAAAGAATGCAGGAATAAGACACAGTGACTTGTTTGTGAGAAATGAGTGGAAGGAAGCCTCCAGCTGCAATGATAGTCCAGGCAGGACATTAAGGAGTGTGGATGAAGGAGCCCATCATCCCTCTGCTAGTCCAGGGGCAATTGAATCTTTTATTTACAATGAAGGGTGGGGGCTGATGGAGCTCAGCCCCCTGTTGCAATGATGAGGACGGTTACCAGCCATGTTGTACCATCAGCCATCAAAAATTAGGGACAGGCGCCCTTGATTAACCTTACTGATACTAGTCGGCATGGTTACCAGCCCTTTTGCACTGCCCCATGTGCCAATAGGCTGATGGTACAAAAAGATGGAAATCCATCCTCATCATCAGCCATCCATAGCGTGCTGCACCATCGCGTCTATCTGCAGCATTCAGTAAAGATAGGGTGACATGTAAAAGAGTCAACAGAGGATTGTTTTCACTTCTGGTGGTGGGTGGGGTGTGTGCGCAAATTGCTGAACTATGCCCTGACCCACCGCAGACACTGTGTTTGACCCTAGAAGCATTTGGAGCTCAGCCAAGAATGCAAATACTTTTCGGAGACAGCAGGAACTGTGGGATACCTTGCGTCCTCATTCCCCCCTCCCTCCATGAGCGTCCATTATATTCTTTGGCTTTCCGTTACGCTCGTCACGCAGCTGCGTGCTGAGTCTGTGCTATGCCGTCTGTCCGTAGATTTTTTAAAAATACTTTGGACCAGGCGTAAAATTACAGTAATTAACCTAATTAGATGCAGGAGTCTCCGAGCGAAATCACCCTGAGGAGGGTCACTGAAGGAGATAGAGAGCGCATGCTGCGTGAAAGCTAGCACGAACCAGGGCCCGATGCAGCCGTGCTCGGGGAGGCAGTGCTCCCTGAGTACCTCATGAAAGCCTTGCGCGGAAAACTGTGCTACCACGGAGCACCCAATAAGGCAGCTCTCCTCAGGAACCTCCTGCTGATGCTTTTCGATTAACGCAAGGAGAGCTTCGTGGAGATCTCCAAGGATGATTTCTGTTCTATCCCCATATATAGAGAGTCCTCCTTTTCACACAGTTAAGATTCCTGTTATATTAAGAATAAAAGTTAACATGGTTAAAGCACTTACTGACTGCTCCTTCCCCTGATTCAGGATCCGGGTTCATGGCCGGGGAGGGTTGGTAGGGGATCTCCGTGACGGTGCTGATGAGATCCTGGCTGTCGGGGAAACCAGCGTTGTAAGCGCTCTCGCCTGCCTCGTCCTCCACAAACCCTTCCTCATCTTCCCCGTCCGCGAACATCACCGAGGAACTGGCCGTCGACACTGTCCCATCGTCAGAGTCCACGGTCACTGGTGGGGCAGTGGTGGCAGGCTCCGTAGCGTCCGTTTGCCGCTTTGATTTTTTGGTAGCCTTGTCTGGGGTCCTTGATTTTCACGCGGCGCTGCGTTGCATCCCGCCTGTATCCTCTGTCTCTCATGGCTTTGGAGACCTTCTCGTAGGTCTTCGCATTCCGTGTTTTGGAGCGCAGCTCCGAAAGCACAGACTCCTCGCCCCACACACCGATCAGATCGAAGAGTTCCCAGTCAGTCTATGCTGGGTCCCTCTTTCTATTCACAGATAACATGAACTCCTCTGCTGGAGAGCTCTGCATTGTTGCAGGTGCTGCGGAGCTCGCCCCGATGTCCAGCCAGGACGTCAGATTCAAAGTGCCCAGACAGGAAAATGAATTCAAATTTTCCCGGGTCATTTCCTGTGTGGCTGGTCAGAGAATCCAAGCTCGGACTGCTGTCCAGAGCGTCAACAGAGTGGTGCACTGTGGGATAGCTCCCGGAGCTACTACGTTCGATTTGCATCCACACCTAGCCTAATTCGAGCTAGCCATGTCGAATTTAGCGTTACTCCACCTGTCGGGGTGGAGTACCAAATTCGAACTAAAGAGCCCTCTAGTTCGAATTAAATGGCTTCCTGGTGTGGACGGTTGAGCGGTTAGTTCGAATTAACGCTGCTAAATTCGAATTAAAGTCCTAGTGTAGACCAGGCCTGACACAGTGTCTTTTTTTTTTTCTCAAATCAATTCTCGTAGCACAGTGGTGGCACTGCGAAAAAACCCAGAGCAAAACAAAAAGAAACTCCTGTCCCACAACACCATGCTGACATTTCTTCTCTGCATTGGTTTCATTAAATGATCCATGGGAATCCAGAGCTTTCCCATTATGCGTCCTTGAGGTCCTACTTCTCAGCACTAGGGAAAGTTCTAAAGAACCGGAATTGTGCAAGATTCTCTTCAATGTGTTGTACACTGTGTGTCATAAGACTAATATCGCACTGATGGCTTGATCTGCATATTAAGTAAAGTTCCTTTGCCATGACTTCAGAGTGTAGAATTTAGTTGCTTCTGCTGGTTATGGCCATCATGGTTGGCTTTTCAAGCCCACATGGAATATATATGAATGAGCGCAGATTTGTAGGGCATAATCCAACACCATTGAAGTCAACAAAAAGATTCACATTCACTTCAGTTTGAGTTGGACCAAGCCCATGCTCCTGGAAGGCCCTGCAATGCCACCAGCTCAGTCACAGTATTAAAATCAGGGTCTTGACTACATATTTATTAGGGGACCCTGGCACCCAGATGTCAGATGAGGAAACCCCAAAGCCTTACGTGCTCTAAGTTCTCACCATTGGCGCAACCAGAATGTTATGGGGTCCAAAGGAGTTCCACTCTGTTCTAACTCCTAGGCCGTCACAAGGGTTTCTCTGCACTCTTAGGATTTTATGGGCCTATTTCAGAAAAATGACAAATGAGTGCTTGTTTTGTCAGCTTCCTTCAGAAGACCTTTAAAGTGTCACTAGAGATGGTCTCCAGGTAAATCCTGCCCATCAAGCTTTAGAGGAAAGTCTGGTTCTGAACTTTACAGCTTGGGCCTCTCCCTTTAATGGGCCAAATCAGAACACTGAAGGTTCCAGTCACTTCCCGTAGTCATTTGCTCCAGTGAACCAGTCTATAGAGTAGCAGAACATATTGCTATGGCAATTTGCTCTCCATCATGAATAATGAAGTAAATACAATAGAGCAGGGGTTCTCAAACTGGGGGTCAGGACCCCTCAGGGGGTTGCGAGGTTATTACATGGGGGTTTGCGAGCTGTCAACCTCCACCCCAAGCCCTGCTTTTCCTCTAGCATTTATAATGGTGTTAAATATATTAAAAAAGTGTTTTAAATTCATAAGGGGGGGGGTTGCACTCAGAGACTTGTTATGTCAAAGGAGTCACCAGTACAAAAGTTTGAGAGCCACTGCAATAGAGCATGTGGTCATAGATATTGCATAGGTTGCAGAACCAAAACATGAAAGAGTGGGGTAATCATGAAAGCCACATTTTGCCATTTTAAAATATATAAATGAGACTTTTAGCACTGTGAGGAATCTGTTGAGAGGCAAGGTGGCCCGAGGTAATATATTTTATTGGACCAGCTTCTGTTGATGAGAGAGACAAGCTTTTGAGTCACACAGAGCTCTTCGTGTAAGCTCAGAAGCTTCTGTCTCCCATCAACAGAAGCTGGTCTAATGAAAGATATTACCTCAGCCACCTTGTCTCTCTCAAATCCTGGGACCAACACAGTTACAATAACAGCCATGAATCTGCTGAGCAGTCATAGCTCAGCAGAGGGTGGCTCAGCAGATTCATCACAGTGCCAGATTCTGCACTGACTTACCCCTGATGTGACCACCTCAGATTTCAGTGTAAACCAGCACTTAGCTCATACTATTATTCATTACTCAGCAAACCATAAATGTGCAAAGCAGTTTACAATACAGATATAGAGCGATCCCCAGCCCCAGAAAGTTTACAATCTAAATTAAGATGAGAAAACCCAGCAGGCCGTACACAGGCAGGGTAGGAGAGGGGAATTGTTATTATTTTAAACTTCTGTGTGAGTGTTTTGCCCCTAAAGGAAATTCTTGCTTTGCTTGTCTCACATAGCAGCAGCACTACTTGAAGTCTAATTCTGCCCCCCATTTGGAATGTGCAACCTCCCAGTAAAGATATGAGAGTTGTGTGCCAATATCTGATGGCAGAAATTGGCCCTTTGTGTACTTCCTGCTGGCATGAACTTTGTATTCTTTCCCAATGAGGGATTAGTATTTTTGGCAATCTCTTCATTCAGAAAGAGTAGTACGTAACAAATGGAGTGTAGACGTCATGTTAAAATATCTGGGGAATTGACTTATTTGGAGAACCAGAGTGAAATCCTGCTCCCAAGGGCCTGATTCAGCCCCAGTTGAAAACAATGGAAAGACTCACTTAACTTTAATGGGAATTGGATGGGGCTCAAGAGAGGCTGCTGTGAATGATATTGTTATAATTTTCACAAACCAGATTTTGGCCCCCAGGCAGTCAAACTAGGTGTAAAACGTGTGTGCGTGCACATGCATGGACCTGCGCCTGTGCGTGCTTCACTTCAAAATGCCAATACACACACAATGCTACCATTGTCCAGCTGTGCACTTACACCAGAATGATGGAGAGAGTCATACAAGTAAAACAAAAAATGTTGCTGTTTGTTCAGTCTGCTAAACGCAGTAAGTGACCCAATTTTTTGCTGGTTGAGTCATGGATCCTCCTGTGAAAGATCTCATTAATGTGCCATTTGGGGAATATATCTGCATTTTCCACCAGTGCTAAAGAGGGCTTGCTTACATTCAGTAATGGATTAGACACCATGAACAATGTATGCCAAGACACTGTGCCATTTCATAACCTATGGAAAAATTCAAACACTGGACAAGCTGCTTTATGTGGACTGCACTTATACTGTTAAGTATGACAAACAAGCATTAAGCTTACTACTTGTTAGCGATTTGTCAAACCTCCTCTTCATTACCATGTTGAGAAGATCCTTCCCAAAATGGTACAGCTTGCAAAAAGAAACACAGAAGGATTAAAAAAAAAAAAGTATTGTTGGGGAAAATCACAGAGGGATCTAAAGCTAAAGGGTTGGCTACACTGTAATCAGAGGTGCGAGTGCAGCATGTGTAGCCCTACCCAGCCTGGCTTTAATTTAACGAGCATGAGTACCCATAGCAGTGAGGCCTTGGCAGCATGTGTTTCTGCGAGGTACAACACTGCCTGGGACCCAGAGTATTCACATGGGTGGCTAGCCTGTGCTGAAGCCCATGCTACCACTGCTAGTGGTACCTGTGCTAGCGAGATTAAAGCTAGCTCAGATTTGCAATCACACACAGCAGTTGCAGTGTAGACATACCCCAAGAGAGAGAAGGAGCTATCGTGTGTTTGCTACACGGAATCTGCAGGTCACCATTGGCTCTGCTGATAACTTGCCATATCAGAGAGAGTGACAAGCAGACTAAAAGATTGTTTGGGGGCAGAGTACAATTGGGGATGCTCTGCTAGTGAGAGCAAAGTCCCAGCTTTACTAATGTTTTCCACCTGTGTTGCGCTTACAAATCAGACATTTGGAGGACCAACAATCTGCTCTATCTTCCCTCCACTCGGGTCTACAATTAAACCATTTTTATGGCAGATAGGAGAGTGGCTGATTTCTGTAATGATAAAATCTGTATTGAAGTCTGATATGTATAAAAACTTGGCTTCAAAGCAAATAAATCAAGAGGCTACAGTATAATCACCTCACATGGAAGCACAGCTGTTTCCGTTCCTTATAGAAAGAGAGATTCAGAGCCAAATCCAGGCCACATGGTGCTGGTTGTTCCCTTCCTGCTTCTCAATATTTTAATAATTTCATTTTTGTAGACACTGGTCTCAACGTTAAACCATCCTCCAGAATTAACAAATCAACTGGATGCAGCTGGGGATCATAAGATATTCCATGCAAAGCTGAAGCATTGCCTGGCCCTTCAAGGTCATGTGCAAATCGTGTTGTCTTAATTACCATCTGCTATCTCCAAAGGGAACTGCAAAGTGTTCTGAGGAAGGAGAGATAATTAATCAAATTAGCCTGCAGATGAAAGTTTCCCTGGCATTCTGAGACTTGTTGAGCTAGCAGCCACTCTTATGAATCCAAGGTAATTATTATCAGCCAGAAGATAAAGCATGTGCAATGTGTGTGTTTAGTACTAGTTAGTATGCAGTTAAAATTGGGTTGCACTTGCCCTCATCTGTACACCCACAAAGTGGCTGGGGCTCCCTTTCGAACCAGTCAATGCCTCCACCTTGTGGAACAGAACAAGGCACACCTTCCTTTTCACCACCCATCCCCAGGCCCACTCAGACCTGAATCATAGAATATCAGAGTCGGAAGGGACCTCAGGAGATCATCTAGTCTAACCCCCTGCTCAAAGCAGGACCAATCCCCAGACAGATTTTTACCCCAGTTCCCTAAATGGCCCCCTCAAGGATGGAGCTCACAACCCTGAGTTTAGCAGGTCCATGCTAAAACCACTGAGCTATCCCTCCTCCACCTGGTGTAAGTGCAACTCACTGAGGTCAGGGAAGTAACACCAAGGAGGAATTTGGCTCATTGCCTCTATAGTTCTCCAAGGATAGGATGCAAGGAACTGATTGACCTCACTGCAACTGAGTTCAGAATCTCACCCAAAGAGGACCATGTCCCCCGGATAAAGTAGTGATTAGTTTAAAAAAAACTTAAATTCTCTTCACTATCATTCACAGCAACTGCTCCTCCACACACACTTTACATACCATACCGTACTGCAGAATAACTAGTGCTAGCCCTTCTCCTGCAGAAATGGCGTGTTCAGTTATCTTATATTAAAGTTCTGAGTGATTTGTTTTCTGAGATAGATTTGCTGTAAATCTTAATTGCAGGCTGTTTATATACCATAGGAAGTTGCTGCACATGCCATCTCATTAGCAAAAATTGGCTTGACTAACTGGTTGAGCTGAAGTATGAATTTTTATTAAGAAGTGCTATTTAAAACAAAAATCATATGTTCCAGTAAAGTTTTCTAGAGAGACTGGCAAGTCGACTAGATGGGGCTAATTTTCAAAGATCAGGATCTTAATGGGATGTCCATATTGTGCAACTGGATGCTCAGATTAACCACTAAGCACGTAAAATGTCTATGCACCTAAGTGCTGCTTTGAGCCTCTGTCTGAGGGACTGCGACATCCTGTCTATAAGCCTATGCCTGAAACCTGGGATCCCTGTATGATTTTCTGATACTGTGGATCTACTTTTTGTCACTGAAAATTGGACCAAGTAAGGGCCTTGTCCTAGTCCTCTTCAAGCTAATGGGTCTTTTACTTGACTTCAATGACATTTGTATCAGGTTCTATAAGAGCAGACACAGAGTGGTCATGCCATGTACAGAGTCCTCCCAACAGTGCACATCAATCACCCTGGTAATCCAGTTCTGGTCCTGTCCACAACAGTTAGCATACTGCAGTGTGATTAATTGTATAGCAGTCTGGTGATGTGTGCAAACAGAAGCTAGAATCATGTCATTATAATCATTTTTATTTGTATTCAGCAAAGCCCTTAAACATATGCTTAACTTTAAGCACATGCTTAAATCCCACTGATTTTCCACTGGTTTAACTAGAATTGTAGCTGCTCAGCATTGCTGGAGCAGCCCAAAGTGCTCGGAGCATGCTAAGTGCATCTGACCCTGCATGTCAAGTCGGGATAAGCTGTGGTACAGTGGGAGTTTTACCCCTATGAATTTTGCAGGAGATTTTCAAAGGCACAAAAGCCAGTTGGGTGGCCTTTGCCGTTAAAAGTCAGTGAGCGTTGGTCATTTATCTCCTATTTATGCCTTTGAAAATCTCCCCCTGAATATACAAATACAGTGTTATTCAGATTGGGTAGATCAGCAAGGATCAGTCTTTTTTATTACGTGACAGATTATGATCCTTTGGCTCCATGCTTTCAAAAAAAGCTTAGAAGGTGTTAGTAACTCCAAACCAACCTTACAAGCAATTCTGTCAAAATATCCACCTGCATTAGATGACGTGTCTGATCAAACAGGTAGCACACCCTCTCTGCGAAACACTGGGCTCTGCGGTTTGGGTTTTTTTCTCATCCACAGGGCATGGAATTACGGGCTTCTGGATTAATCCGTCTGTAAACAGCAAATCACTGCCTGAGATCATTTGTAAAAAATTCAGTACACAGCCCTGTCTGCTTACCAGCAGGAACCAGATGATCTCAGCAGGCCCACAGTGTCATTACCCCTCTAGTCTATTTTACTAAAAGCCATTAATACTAATGAATGTGAGTTATGCTGGCACAGGAAATGCTTTCATTTGAGTTATTTTAAACTAATCTATTTTAATGGTTAACTGGGATTTTTTATTTTTAAATCAATACTCAGCTTTTATGGACATCAGTTCACCGGAGTTAACCAAAGAGTTCACTGACTGATGAAAAATATTTTGATGTCTACTTTTTAAAAATAAATAAATAAACAGGCTTTTTCCTCCTCCCACTTCTTTACGGTAAACTAGGGGGCCGGTTGCAGGGTGGATTGACTTAAATCAAAACAATTTAAATCGCCAATTTTAATCATGATGCAAATCAGCAAGAAGGAAACCTTGATTTAGATCATTTATTTCAATTATGTTTTGCATTTGTACTTTTTAGTTATTTTCTAAAAGGAAGTTTGAGTCTCATTGACTGGTGAGCATTAAAATATATTGATTTGCAACTAAAAATAGTCTTTTTTGGTAAATTTGGTACTTCTTTTTGCAAAACAGAAGGATACGCTGTATCTGTACACATTCTAAGCAATTAGATATCTTAACTTACATTTATTCAGATTCTTAATTTTTTACATTTTTTATTATGTTAGAAAATGGTGAATGATGCATTTCTTATTTACTAGATGATTATTACTTTTTTTTACTTGTGATTTGTTGTAAAACTCAATTTGAAAGGAAATGCAAATTCAATTAAAATGCACAAAAACAGCATTTTAGTTTTATTTTAACTTCCTTAAAAGGAATATGCTTTTATCAAAAAAATTATCACAACATATTTTCCATTTAAAATGAACTGATTTATTAAACAAAGGAAGTGTTATCTGAATTGAACAGTTAGAGAATTGAACTAATCATTTCTGGTCACCGGATCCTCCAGGATTTTTGAACTAGTAGATCTCATCCTCTCACACCTAGTTTTTATTCATAGATTTTAAGAGGCACACAAGCTTTCCTGTTTTTCAACTCCTAATTGGTTTCTTAACTTTGAATGAACTACTGTATTCACTTAAATGAACTAGATGAATAACCTGAAATTAAGAAAATATTCTCTCTGCACCAATAGAAGAGTCTACTGCTTAAGCACTTGACCAAACTCTGGTTCCAGGTGCTTAGCTGATAACTTCCACAAGTTCAGTGCTTTGATTGTCTTAAAGTTTGGCAGCAAACATACTGCTTATTTATTTATTTATTTATTTATTTGTTAATTAGTTTAAATTATTTTAATAGATTATAATAAGTTTAGGCCTTCTCTTAGGTTGTCAATTTCAAAATTAATTTTAAATGTGTTTATTTTTTTAAATGTATTTAAACATCTGATTTAAACAAAAAATCCAATTTTTATCCACCCTGAGAAGTGGTGTCAGTGGAAATAGAATCTGGCCCACTATTGGAATATGAAGTGTGCAAGAGTCAGAGGACTGGATCTTATGGAACTGTGCTGATTTACACTACCTGAGGATCTGTCCCACCAGAAGGTGTAATGCCAGGGTGGAATATTACTGTTTCTGAAGATTTGGGGCCTGACCATTTTGCACCATTCTGCCCTAAATTAGCTGCCTCCTGTCAGATTTTTTTCTGCATAGTGGGGGATCCTCAGATGGTGTAGACTCACCATAGGAGTTTCTGTGACACCTTCTATGCTGTGGCCAGTGCAAGAATGTGTGAATGGTGTATACATCCACCTCAGGCATTCCTGGCTGCATAAAAGCCTTCTGGAGCCATAAACAGTCAAAGTAAATTAGAACAGTACTTGGTTGCTCTAATTTACAAAAAAGATCTGTCCAGTACCTGGAGAAACCAGGAGCAGAAGAGCAAGAACAACAGAATGTTCAATGAGATTAAAAGGTGGGAAATTCCAACCTGATCAAAGGAAATGCTTTGTCCTGCAACAAATGATTAAACTGTGGACTCACTGCTGCAGGACGCGGTTGAGGCTGAGGATTTTACAAGATTCAGAAAAGGGTTGGATGTGTATATGGGTAAAAAGAACATCCAGAGTTCTCATTATCAATGACAACAAAAATCCTGGAAGGGATATTAAACTTGTGCTGCAGGGCTTAGGTAAATCTGCAGCTATTGGAGAGCAGGGTGAGACCTACGGTGGGGTTTCTCTGCCTATTGTAGAGTTCTTACCACTTTCCTCTGAAGCACCTGCCATTGGCCACTCAGTCAGGCTACTGCACTAGACAGACCTTGAGTCCAATACACTATCGCAATTCCTGTGTTCCTAATGCTTGGCCAGAGCTGAGGTTTGGACCCTTTGTCTGGTTTTCACTCTCTCATAGACACTCAAAAGTGTTTCAGTTGTAAGAATGACTAAAGGCACCGCTACACTAGAGTTTACCATAGCACAGCTGCACCAATGCAGCTATGCTGCTGTAAGCTCTCTAATGTAGCCACTCTAAGCCGACGGGTGACCGTCTTGTCGCTTAACTATTTCAGCCCCGTGAGTAGCAGAAGCTATATCACCGACATAGCACTGTCCACACCGGCATTTATTTCAATATAACATGTGTCAGTCGGGGGTGATTTATTCACTCCCCTGAGTGACATAAGTTATGCCGACATAAGCTGTGGTGTGGACACAGCCTAAGTTTCTCATCTCTTGGAAAGGCTATTGTCATCACAATCCGAAATCAATAAATAACTGGCCCAAGCTATCATATTACAGGTAATAATAATGCAGATGATATGGCATCTCACCACTTCATC
This sequence comes from Mauremys mutica, assembly GCF_020497125.1. Taxonomy (NCBI): domain Eukaryota; kingdom Metazoa; phylum Chordata; order Testudines; family Geoemydidae; genus Mauremys; species Mauremys mutica. The sequence goes on along the minus strand of NC_059082.1, from coordinate 68,973,022 downwards.
TCTGACAATTCTTTCATCGGTAGGATTTCTACTGCCCATTTTTAATGCAATTTTGAACTATCATGTGACTATACAATAAAACTGCTAATTAAGTAGTACTTACACAACTACAGTGCTAAATTCGGTGCATTTGTCAAAATGACTTCTTAAATGCTTTTCAGATTGTATTTTCTATATTGCCCTGGCTGCTTGGTTTTTGTGTTTTTCAACTTTCTTAAAATGATGTAGTCTCGAATTTTTAGTGCAGCTCAATTTAAATTGGATTCATCCCAGGCCAAGTGGATTTATATTGATGTTGCATTTGAAGATCCTAATTTGCCGGACTGATTGCTAGTGGATTGGTGGTAATGTATGACAAACACAGCCCACAGAAGATGATGGCCATGAACTAATGTGTGTCACAACAGTAGATCATCCCAGAGTTGCTTCAGGAAAGAGGAAGAGATAAGCAGTGTCAATGATAAACATGTGTGCAGTGGGCCAGATTTCAATCTCAGTTACATCAGTGTAAATCAGGAATAACTCCATTAATGTCAATAGAATTACCTCTAGATTTATGCCTGTGCAGCTGAGGTCAGACGCTGGCCCATTCTCCTTTAAATGGACTCAGATTTGGGCAGGTAGGTAACTAGTGCTTAAAATAAAATGCTATGTGCCAAACTGTGGCATTTAGCCACTGGCCTATGGAAGGAGTGGTGTGGAGAAGCACCAGCTCAGGGAGAGGGAGGGATTGTATCTCAGGGGTTGGGACATGAGTGCAAAGTGTACAGAGCTGGAGGTGGCATTCAGCATGTTTCAACTGCTGGATTGAGTCCATACTGGGAGACAATGCAAGCAGATTTAGAAAGATATGGGTCATTTAGGTGACTGGACCAGTGGGGTAACAGTCAATGACAAATGTCAGTCAATGACAATGAATGTAAAATATTGTAAGTTGAGCTGGTCAGGAGCTAACAAGAGCCCGGAACCAAGGTTTATGTTCCATGTTAGAAAGTCCCCCTCTTCGGCCATCCCCATGAAAACTCTGCTTAGGAGCAAATCTCCCTGAGCTAGCCAGTAGATAGAACCATTTGCTGCAAATATTTTCTTCCTTGGAGTCACTTGTGCATTAAAAAATGATACTTTTAATAGCACAGCCCTGTTTGCCATCACATGGAACTTGCTCATGAAAACAAGAAACCGTGTTTTCAGGCAGTTCACTTCCCAGCCTTATTAATTTGTTGGATTTAGGAACCAAGCAATACTCAACAAATACTGAAATGTGTAATTGTTTCATACTTACTAATAGACACAAATATCAGTAGAAAGAGAAGTTTGTTCTTCATTAGTATGACCTAGTGGAGAAAAAAATAGTTAACATGACTGGAGTCTCCTAGGAAAATAATTGACTTGTTGATCTGTAATTGCACAGAGCTAATTGGATGATTAAGATCACATTCCAGGAGTGCATTCCACCATTATTCCTTTTGTGCAGATAATTACTTTCAATAGCACTAGAGTCAGAAATGCGAATAGAGGACAGTCAGAGGCAGTTACATGGAGATCACCTGTTGGATCAAGATACTAGAAACCTCATTTTCACTGAAGAAAATAGAATTATCAGGCAATGATGCTGCCATTAGAGAGTTACCATCTTGATAGCAGCCCTCAGTTACATAGCTCTCTTTATCCCAAAGGATCCCAATTGTCATCTGCTTGTCCAAACTACAGGTCATATGAAAGGAATGATTTCTCCCATCACTGAAATAAGGCCATCTCTGGGGTGAAACTTTGCACACACACCCCACAACACTAGGTAACAATTTAGACTAGGATATGAAGAATACCATCAACAGTTTTGCATGTATTGTCAAAGGGATTTTGATACCTAACTCCCATTGAAATCAATAGGGATTAGGCACCTAAATATCTTTGAGTATCTGGGCCTTTGAAACTACAATGGGGAATTTAGGTAGGGAGAATATAAATTATCCAAATAACAACAGGACTAGGCATTGTGTATGATGGTTCTCCCATTGCCAATGCATCATCCAAAGCCTGCTGAAGCCAATGGAAAGATCTTCCATTGATTTCAATGGAGTTTGGATCACACTCCAACTTTGGAAATCTCCACTACCTGCTTTAAATCCAGCTAACGTGGGGATTTTATGGATACGGGGTGGAGGGGGAATTAAGGATGGGGAAATCTACTGAGTGAACAAGATTGCACTTTAAAATAACTCATCTGAATCATCTGGCTACCATGTATTAGGTTAACTTTGTTAAAATATGGTTATAAGCCGAAAAGCGATCGTGTAAAAATAATAACAATAATAATAATTAACAAACAACTACAATGACTACTACTACTTATGCTAGATTTCTATAAAGGACACAGGGACAAATTCTACTCAGACTTTCATTCCATGCACCTTCATTGACTTCCCTGGAGTTGCAGGGTATGTAAATCAGTGCAGAATCCAACCAGTCAGATTGAGGGATATTCCCATTTTAAGAACGGCAAAGTGCTGTATAAAATGTCTCTTTGTTGCTAAATATACATTTAAAAACAAAGAACTAACAGTGCTGTTATGAAATCTAATGATTGACACCAGCCACCTCCTTTGTTAAAACGTGTCATCACTGTAAGTAACAATTTTACACTTCAGACACATTCTTTATCCCCAGGCAGCCGAGTTCCTAGGGGAACCCATATTTATCTGTAATCTACTCAGACATTGGAATCTCAACAGGGATTCTCTTCTGTGCACTCGCTAACTGAGAACAGATGAGCTTCTGGGGAGGCCTGTCATTCTCAACCCTGCAGCAGTAAGGTTTAAACTAATCACGGGCAAAATGCTTGTCTTCTGCAATGAGGAAAAGGAAACCATTTAAACACAGTTAATGCTTAGCATTTAAATGGTTTCCCGAAGGATCTTTTCTTTTTCATAAAATATTCCTCACTCAAGGTTATATACTTACCGTGATCAATGTCAATAATAATAACTAGCCTTTATACAGCACTTTTCATCTGTAGATCTCAAAGTACTTTACAAAGGAGGTAAATAACATTATCTGGATTTTACGTATGGGAAACCAAGGCCCAGAGAAGTGAAGTGATTTGCCCAAGATCACCCAGCAGTGCAGTGGCAGAGCTAGGAGTAGATCCAAGTGGCAGTCCAGTGCTCTAGCTGCTATTTGGAAGCCTCTTCTGAGAACAGTGCCCTATTGTTGTAGGCCCTATGTAGACACATCATAAGAGACAGTCCTTGACCCCAAAGAGTTTATAATCTGAATAAACAAGATGCACAGAGGTGAAATGAGTTGCCCAAGGTCACACAACAATAAGTTTCAGAGCCAGGAGTAGAACCCCTGTCTCCTAATCAGTGCCTGACCGGCAAGACCTCACTGCCTTGCTACTTAGTGCTGTTTTTGTCGGGCTACCTGGATGCACATCTGTATTTGACAATGGAATAATACAAAAATAGTTATTGTAACAATGATGCAGCTTGATCAAAAGGTGAAAATTCCTATTAGTTATCAAATTAAAATCCTAGCTGCTGGCCATAATATCCACTCTTCCTTAAGAAAGAAAGTTAGTGCTCTATGATATTTATGTACCTGAACCTGTAGGCTGTGTATATAGTCTACACTCTGACACTACACAAAATGTGTAGTTACACCTTGTAGTTACACCTCTTCAACCCATAATTTTGTCAGTATGAAGCCTGCATAGAAATCAGTTATTTCAGCCACTGGACAGCTATTAGTTGCTAACATAAAAATTGCTGTATACTAATGAATTCCAGAATCAGACTCATACTGGTGCAATACCAATTTCAGTGCCTGCTGTACATTTGCCGAGGCAAAGGAGACATCACACTGTTATTGTTACATTAACCTAATTTTGAATATGCAATTCTCCAAGTGCAATATGTTTTCATTAATTCAGACCAGACATCTCAAAGTACCCATTGGGAAAACAAAGTGTCTGCCAATGTAAGCAAATACAGAAAGATATTGTGCTATGTGTTTTGCAAGAGATACAAAAAAAAAAAATACTGCACTTCTCTTGCAGCCAGGCTGCTGTAATGTTCAGTGGTTGTTCTACCCTAGCAATAACGCTGATGTCATGGTGGATGTGACAGGGCAAATCCATCGTTGATGTAAGTGGGTGCAAATCCGTCAGAGTCCATGAAGTTTCAGACTTTGACCACAGGATTCTGTTTGGCCCTACAGCATCTCATGTGTGGACTGAAGGGTGAATGAAATAAGGAATTGGACTGAAGATTATCTTGCCGTTTTCCAGGACAACCATTTAACTAAAACTGACAACACTACAAGAATTAAAATGTTACAATACAGGAAGTAGGAGAGAGCTGTCGTTTCTGGCTAATCCACATTGATCCACCATTTATTCCTTTGCTTATAGGTAATGAGGCTGATTATTTGTCATTCTGACGAGAGCTGAATATTGTAATAGTGCTTAGACTTTTGAGGAAGATAAGCAGAGCTGGGATCATAACCTGCCATAGCTGGCTGAAGAACGTGTGCATAGTACTTGACCACACTGTCATATGCTATTTCCTAAGTGGTGCTGATGTTGTATCATTCGCATTCAAGTCCTTGATGCCTCTCCAATAGTTTCCAACATCTCCTAGGTGGCACTATGTGTATTACATTTGTTGGTTTGGCAGACAGTTTTCAGGAAAGCAAATTGGCTATAAATCCTTGTTTGTTTGCTTGTTGTGGGAGGAGACACCCTTTAAGAGTGTCTCCTCCCACAACAAGCAAACAAACAAGGATTCTCAAAGGGGAAATGGAGAAATGTTGTTTGAATGAATTAGTTGTCTTTGTTCATCAGACAGGGAAGAGAGAGACTGATGCAAATAGATGTACTGGAAGCGGGACAGAGGGAATACAAATCCTGCCAGCATTTGTGAAAGAGCGAGAAACAGATCCTGACTGCTGGGCAGTACTTAGCCGTGGTAGCTGCTACAGAGCACAGAGGAGAACTTTGCTACTGGGAGAAGGGGAAAGTTATTGAGAAAAGAGAGGCCGCGGAAAAGAGAAGCCATTGCAGCGACAGATCTGTGATCTTGCTCCAGCTTACATTAACAAAGTGAGGTTTCATGAGCTGCCAGAATGGCAGAAGGGGTAAATGGAAACTCCATCTCTTTTATAGAAGTAAATACCCCTGGCAGCAATATTGAAGAGAGTTGCTCTTTGATGGCATTGCCTAAATGGGGCCAGCGGTTCTCATTGTGACCCCACTTTAATGGGGTTGCTAGGGCTGGCTTAGACTTGCCGGGGCCTGAGGCTGAAGCCCGAGCCCAACCGCCCAGGGCCAGAGCTGAAGCCTGAGCCCCACCGCCGAAGGATGAAGCTGAAGCCCAAGGGCTTCAACCCTGGGCGGTGGGGCTCAGGTTACAGGCCCCCTGCCTGGCTTTGGCCCTCCCACCAGAAGCAGTTGGGCTCAGGCTTTGGCTCCTCCCCCCACCTGGGGCAGGGGGGCTAGGGCAGGCCCAGACTTCGGTCCCTCCTCCTGGGGTCGTGTAGTAATTTTTGTTGTCAGAAGGGAGTCACAGTGCAATGAAGCTTTAGAACCCCTGGAGTAGCCAATTGTTAGACTACACTCACAGCCCGTTCTTAAAAACGTTCAAAGGACCAACTAACTGAAGTTCGCTAAATGTATTGTGTAAAGACAACGCAAAGAAAAGGAGAAATAGATTCCCTCCTTCTGGAGAGCAAATTCTCATCGTGTATTTACCTTACACAGAAGGTGTGCTTCAGAGATACGTGTTTCAGCTAGTAGCATTTATAATGTGATTTTGCATGTTACAAAACTCTTTACACGCCACTAAAATCCAACTCACCAGTTCAGAAGAGTTGCTTAACCGGTTGTTTTGTTAAGTACTTGTCTTCCCTTTTTTTTTTTTTTTGGATATTCCATTTCTAACCGGCTGGGCGTAGCAGTACATCCCAACCTGTGCTAGGGCACACCATTCATGTATCTTGATTTTGGCTGGCTTCCTATTTTCTAAAGCTAAAGCTGATTTCAGCTTTGCAAAGTGTTGTGGGACATTTGATATGGGTGAACAGAATTTTGGGCAGAGCATAATGCATTTAGTTAACATGTCCATATATGTGCATATTAATACCATGCTGTGAAATACCCATTAATGTGGTGTTTTCTACACCTAACATATATGTATTGGCTAACAGATGGGTAGTACACTTGGTATATACACTTCAGTATTCTTTTGTGAACCTTTTCTGGGTTCTGCATTTATTTGTGACCTTCAGATGAAAACTACAGACTTTTGCCACTTATGCTGTCCTAAAGTTGCTCCAGTAGTTAGCAATTGTAGTAGGCTGTTATCTTAGATGTTGGACTAAAGCGAGACACAGTCACACACTTAACCAGTGTTCCTGACCTATTACTGCTTCTGTTTTCCCACAGTCCTCCATTCCCTTTCTTAGGGTTTCATCCACTCATTTTTACTGGGTAAAACTTCCACTGAAAAGTTCAATTTACAGGATCCTCTCACATTTAATATTCTGCTTTTCTCACTTTTAGTCCATGTTTGGCCTCATCTTTTGTCTTGAAGTTTTTCTTTAAATTATCATTTTTAATTATTTTTTCCAAAAACAAAAAATGTCTTGAAGCTTTTAAGAAATCTTGTAATGGAAATTAATCTCTTCTGTTTGAAATATGGAAGTAAAAACACGGCCCAAGAATGCTATGTGTGTATGCTTTTGCTGCATTGGTTGGATTTGAGATAAATCCAAACCAAAACCCCTGATCTCACATTCTCTCCCTTTGAAAAGCTTGGGTCTGAACTTTTCAGTCCATGCCTATCGCTATTTGCATTAGCTTTGTAAACAGAAAGGGTGGAGCAGTGCTAATCTAGCAGTGTGGAGAAGGAGCATCTCACATGTGGCAATTTTTTTCCATATCAGGAATAATATTCGACAAATTTTCTTTAAACAAAGAGCACCAAGAAAATATTTCCAGACCAGTCTTTGAGATGCTGGCTTCTGGGGGAGTATTCAAAAGATTGTCTTTAAGGCCGCACACTAAACTGGAAGGTTATCATTAGTCCACGTTATCAATTTCACTTGACAGATGAGCTGCACACAGAGATTCTGCTCGAAGGCTAAGCCATCTTGTCACTGTCAAATGAAAATCCATGAGTATAGGAACACAGGCAGTTATGCTGTGATAACCTCCCACCCACAGAATCTTTTTCCGATGCAGCTCATAGAGTAAAGTGCAGTGCTTAAAACCAAATGAAGGACCAGAGAGGTAGTTCTTTGAAAACAGGATCTGATGCTGGATTCAAATACTTTTAGAATACTGGCAGATACAGTATCAGAGAGATCCCAGTCTGGAATACCACCTGAACACTGCTGTATGTTATGGGCTTATTTTAACTTAACTGGTGGCAATATGGAGTCATAGTGGTTTGGGATAGCTCAGGGAGGGATTCTGTTCCAGGTGCATGCAGGCCTCTCAGACACAAGAGGGAACACATCCTTAAAACACTGCTGCATGTTCTCCTCTGTTTGCAGGCCTAGCTTTGCTGATTGGTGCAGAGGAGGGTTAGGATCATGGCCCTACCACCTCCTGGACATCTCTGGAGTGGCTGGCTCCTCTGGGGGGCACTAGAAGGGAGCAGTCCCCATGCTTAAGAGAGTTCAGAGGCCTCAGCCGTACCTGGTTGCAGCTCAGCAGCTTACAGAAGAAGGGGCTTGTGGCATTGTAGAAAACCCAAGCAGGGACTAGGGACAACCTAGTTTTGTAGCTGACAAGCAGGCCCCTTGTTTTCGTCTCTCATTCCCTTTGCTTGTGTAACTCACACACCTCCTGGGTGTGGCGTTCTGTCCCATCTAGTAGCACTGAGACCACTTAGAGAGATTAATGAGTTTGCTCTACAGCCTTAGCTAATAGCCAGTTGGCTTTTAGCTCATGCAGTAGAGGCTCATGCACTAAACTCTAGAGGTCGTAGGTTCAATCCAGCCCACTGACGACTGTGGTCTGTCGGCATTACACTTGCACAGTGCAAAATCTTCAGAGATGCTCACATAATGAAAGACCCCTTCATGCTGAAACAACTCAGTGGGGACTTGTTATAAGGTGATGATGGAAGATGGTGACATTTAAATGTGAGAAATAGAGAACTATGGACTTCAGGTCACAGTTACTGTCATTAATTGGTTTCTGTCCTGGGAACTTTCCAGCCTTGATTCTCCCATGTTCTCTGCAGCAATGTGCCTGATACTGCAATTTGAGTTTAACTCCCAAGGGCCCTTGCTTAGCAGAGCCGACTTTGTGCCCTCATATTAAACAATGGCAAAGGTAATGGCATACGGCATACCCCTGTAATTCATGGTAACGCTGAGCCCTGTTCTGTAATAGTTCCTCTCATTCAGAAGTGCACAACTAGTCCCTCCGGAAGTTGGTGGGACAACACATGTGACCAGGTGCTACCCAAGAGAAGGGTTGCATTAATGGGACCTAAAATTCCTGACCACTGTTCTCAGATGTGCATAGACTTTAGTGTCTAATTGACCACTGTCCCGTAAGTGGTCACTTTCCCTCCAGCTCTTCTTTCTGTAGCATTCCAAGATTTGTGAACAATTAACTCTTCTCTGGTAGGGTACTAACGCCCAGAAGCGGGTCCACAACAAAACTGCAATAGCTGTGTCTTCCCCAGATTGCTGCAATCTGGAGCAAAGTTTTAAGTACGCCCTCTGTTGATTTAGGTACTGCCTATGCCAGAATCTTAGCAAAAAATCAGAGCAGGTACCTGAAATAGTGGTAATAGTTCTACAAGCTCCCTGATCCAGAGGGAGGGTGGGCTTGTCGGGACGGGGATTCAAGAGACCTCCTGGCTTGAGCACAGACTTCCTAAGAGATCTTGGGCAAGTCACTCTGTCGCTACTCTCCCTTAGTGAAATGGGGATACTGCCTCCCAAATCCCCCTCTATCTGCCTTGTCTATTTAGGACCTGACCCTGCACACGATTACACAAGTGCTTAAGCATGCGAGTAGTTCCAGTGATGTCATGGAAGTACTCCTGTACTTAAAGTGAAGCACATGAGTCATTGTTTGCAGGATCAGGCCATAGACAGTGAACCCCTGATCAAGTGTTTACATAGCAGCTACCACAGCGGGGTCTTGATCTCAGTTGTGGCCTCTAGATGCTAGTGTAATATAAATAACAATAAATCCTTCACCAGGTCTCCCACCAGTGCTGTCAGCAGAGCTTTTTGTTAAGCTCCCTTAGTATGGACAGGGCCATATTTCCAAATCCCTCAAGCTTTTCCACTTCACTCCCTTCTGGAAGCTTCTCCCCAAGATGCCCTGTGTTTGGTTCACCAGCCCACACAGCCTTGCTCTCCGTGACAGCCCTGTGAATGTATTCTAAGCCCAGAGACTGAGGGCTTGTCTCTACGGCAGGGTAAAGCACACTACCGGGGTGTGATCTCTAAACACGTTGCACACTAATTGGTCCTTGTGGACCCTACTGGTGCACACTAACAGTTCCCTGGTGCACTTTAAGGGAGTGCTGTTCAACACAGTACTATGCTAACTGCACTAGGGATCCTTTTGTGCACCCCAGCCGAGTCTACATAGACCAATTAATGAGCAGCACGCTAGTGCGCTTTAGAAATTGCTTCCCTCCCTCCCCATAGCATTCATTGCTACTCTATGTAGAGAAGCTCTGAGTTCCACGGGAAAGGAAAAGACAGTTTTGCCTCATTTAAATCAGCTCTGAAGCAGCTGAATCATGAGAGCCTGTGTAGCATCCTCCACCCCGAGCATAGTACTCAGGATTTCTGCTAAATAGGCCCTTAATAGGCCTAAGGGGCTAGATACACTCAGCTCTGACTTGGACCTTAATGTACCATAGATATGATTATCTTAACACAACATGCTCTTATTGTGCCATTAGCCCATGTTGCAGATAAGAGTCTTAATATAAACAACTTCAGATACCAGGCTTAGCTTTCCATTGACCTGCCTACGTCTTGTTTAGCACAGTTGTACTCTCTGGTCAACAATATGTGTTGCATACAGCTCACAAGCTTTTCACCTGACACATTAATACAATATAGCTGCATTGCGGTACCAACTCTGAATTCCTTGCAGCTGTTCCCTTCCCCCACTTTCTTTTATTTTGGCCCAGTGAAAAAGCATACAGCAAATCCCAGCATCAAACTGGTTCAAAGTAAGCCCTCGTTCTTTATGTTTGCTCAGTCCATGGTCCATGTGGCCATCCTACTGAGGGACAGCATCCTTCCACGTCGGCATTATTGCAACCCCATGAAAGAGAACGTAAATCACTTTTTTCATGTTACTTTCCTGATGGCTGTAAAAACAAATTGGTATTGAAAATTGTTCTTTCAAAGTAAACATTAAGGGCCCAAACCTACAAAATGCTGAGCATCCTCAACTCTGACCTCAACAGGAGTTCTAGGTCCTTGGCTCTTTTACAGGATTGGGCCATTTTATTCAAGCAAGGTGAAAAATGGTTTATGGTTTCTTATACTGGGTTCCTACGGGCTAGTGTCATGAATGGTGTCACATTTCAGTAAAATGGCTGCTCCCATAGCCATTGTGGAAATTCCAATTACAGCCAAAAAGCTTAATTTGAAGTATAGTTTACAGTTTGTCTTGCAAAAATGGCTTCTTCCCTTAGTCACTTTTACTACTGGCTGTAGAATGGCTTTCTTTTTTGCTCTGAGCCATCTTGATGAGGCTGCATTAGTCAAAATAGAAATGAAGCAAACTGCTGACCTCCCTCATTTCATGTCAGTCAATAGTCCAGTAATTGAAGAGGACTACCATGGAATCTTTTCTCCTATAGGTGATGTAGTAGGAAATCATTCATTTCCTAAGTGCCAGCTTTGCTGAGTAGGCAAAAGTAATCCAAGTCATCGGGTGTGGAGTGGCGGTGGTGGGGTTGGCTGACCTGTATGTGAACGTTATGTCTTGGATATATATAATTGCTTTTGCCAATATTCAGTTATGTACATACTAATTCTCCATTGCCTCTGTTGCATCTTGTGCAGTCATCGACACCAGTACAAAATGGTTATAAATGTAGCTAAACCCAGATGGTAGCATTTTCACATCCCTTTGCATTCCCTTTGCACAAATGTAAGTAACCACATAAGGTGCAGGACAAAACACTATTGCTATGCACATGATTCCCATATGCTCAGTATGTATCGCTAGGGAGCCCAGATTGTGGTATAAATAGACAGCCAGACATATGTAGGCATTATGGAAAGTTACTGATTACATAATATTAAAGCCATATTTTCGGTACTGAAATTCTCATCTGATAGAAGACCTTTCCACAACACCAGTGAGAGGCTATGTGAGGGCATTTCATAGTGCTGGGAATGTTGTGGATGGACTACCCCAGGGGCAGGTGTAAGTTCAAGAAGGAGAGGGCTGCCTTATCTACCATCTCACACCTTTCTCTTAGGTCTTGTCTAAATACAGAAATGGCACCAGCTTAATTAACATAATATCTTTGACATGACTTATTAAACCCAGAGCAAACCCCTTGTTGACACACACAGATCAGTTTAGCTTGTGTTTTTAAACTAATTATTAGTTAAATGGGTTCAACTTCTGTGTGTAGACAAGGTCTTGGTCACTTACACAACTGAAGTGGGACATGCCCCGGCACGTCATTCTTTCAATAGGCTGAGCTATACCTCCACTTCTACTAGCTCCATGGCATCTAAGTGAAACCAGTCTCCTTTTGCATAGCTGACGATGAATTCCAAATTTGTCCAACTTAGGATACTTTGGCATTCTTCTGATGATTTAGTGCACAAATAGACAGTACGCTATTAAACTTGACAGCAAAATGGGAGGGTGAAAGGGAGGAACAACTCATAGAATCATAGACTATCAGGGTTGGGAGGGACCTGAGGAGGTCATCTAGTCTAACCCCCTGCTCAAAGCAGGACCAATCCCCATCTAAATCATCCCAGCCGGGGCTTTGTCAAGCCTGACCTTAAAAACCTCTAAGGAAGGAGATTCCACCACCTCCCTAGGTAACCCATTTCAGTGCTTCACCACCCTCCTAGTGAAAAAGTTTTTCCTAATATCCAACCTAAACCTCCCCCTCTGCAACTTGAGACCATTACTCCTTTTTCTGTCATCTGCTACCACTGAGAACAGTCTAGATCCATCCTCTTTGGAACCCCCTTTCTGGTAGTTGAAAGCAGCTATCAAATCCCCCCTCGTTCTTCTCTACTGCAGACTAAATAATCCCAGTTCCCTCAGCGTCTCTTCATAAATCATGTGCTCCAGCCCCCTAATCATTTTTGTTGCCCTCCGCTGGACTCTTTCCAATTTTTCCACATCCTTCTTGTAGTATGGGGCCCAAAACTGGACACAGATGAGGCCTCACCAATGTCGAATAGAGGGGAATGATCACATCCCTCAATCTGCTGGCAATGCCCCTACTTATACAGCCCCAAATGCTGTTAGTCTTCTTGGCAACAAAGGCACACTGTTGACTCATATCCAGCTTCTCATCCACTGTAACCCCTAGGTCCTTTTCTGCAGAATGAGCATTCTTGTAGCACAAACTCAAGATGTCAAGAACAAAATTAATCCAGGCACCAAGGGACATGAAGAGAAGAAATTCTTTAATTGTCCATACGCTAATGCTAGGGGCCTGGGTAATAAACAAGAGGAATTGGGATTGCTTATTTATGAGCATAAATTTGACCTTGTTGGTATTACTTAAACCTGATGGGAAGATTGTCATGGCTGGAATGTTAAAATCACTACGCTATTTAGGAAGAATGGAGTGGGCAAAAGAGGATGAGGAATGGAACTCTATGTCAAAAATGCCAACCATTCTCTGTTTCCAAGTCACTGACAGCTTGGAAGCAAATAACCTTACGGATCAATGTTCTATAGATAAAGCACAAGATGAAATATTAGTTGGTGTCTGCTACAGACTACCAAATCACACTAGAGAAGAGGATGACTGGCTCTGTAAGTACCAAGCTATACAATGTAGGGAGGAAACTGCCTCTGAGTGATATAGGCTGGAGGTATCATGTCACTAGTACTAAAAAATTCTTGGAATGTCTAAACATTATATTTGACAACTTCCTAACTCCAAAAGTGTTTCATCCAGCAAAGGAGAATTTTATATTGGACCTTGTCTTTACAGATAAAGAGAAACTGATCACTGAATTGAAAGTTACTGGTTGATCACATTGGCTACGTGCAAACACAATACAGTCCCAAGTGGTACTTATGTACCTGATGCTTTAGAAGGGACAGTTTCATAAAGCTGAAAACAATTATAAGCCAAATCAGCTGGGAGAAAGACCTTAAAAAGAAAAAAAGTGAATGATGATTGGGAACTGACGATAAACGGGAATGATAATGTTTAAGAACATTTTCTAGATGTTCTAAAAAGTCACATCCCTACAATCCAGAAAGAAGGTGTGATGGGGTGCATAGATTCCACACAGGCTCAGAAGGGTTTAAAGGGAGTCAGAGAGCTCTATAACCCCATTTGATAATCCTGGAGGACTTGATTGGCCTTACCTGTTGCACCGAGGGAGGCATGGTAGGTTGAAGTTAAAACTGGGATAAGACCCAGGAGGAGAGGCTGCTTGGGATACCTGTCTTAGAGAAGTGAAAGCAGCAATATAAAAAAAATAAAAGGACAGAAAGGGGAAGTTGATAGCAATGAATATAAATTAGAAGCTATAAATTATAGAAAATTGATAAGGGAAGCAAAACAACACAAGGAGAAATCTATGGTCAGCAGAGTTAAGGACAATAAAGAGACATTTAAATATATCAGGAACAAAAGGAACCCTTACAATGGTGTTAATCCACAACTAGCTGGAAATAGTAGAATTATCAATAATTATGCAGAGAAGTGTTCAATAAATATTTCGGGTTTGTATATGGGGAAAAAGCCAGATAATGTACTTATATCATATGAGGATGATATATTTTCAATTTCAATGGTAACTAAGGAGGATGTTAAACAGCAGGTACTAAAATTAGACATCTTTAAATCAGTGGGTCTTGATAATGTGCATCCAATAATTTTAAAAGAGCTGGCTGAGAAGCCCTCTGGACCATTATATTTATTTTTAACACATCTTGTAACACTGGGGAAGTTTCGGAGCAGTGGAAAAAAGCTAATTTGATATTTTTTTTATGAGATCACAAGTTTGGTTGATGAAGGTAATAGTGTTCTTGTAACATATTTAGACTTCTGTAAGGCATTTGACACTTACTGCATGGCATTTTGATTAAGAAATTAGAATGATACAAAATTAACATGGCACACGTTAAACGGATTAAAAATTGATATGTACTACTAAATGTAGTGGTAACTGGGGAATCATTATGGAGTAGGTGTGCTTCTAGTGAGGTCCTTTACAGACTGGTTCTTGGCCCTATGCTAGTTAGTATTATTATTAAGGCTACAAGTCTGTCACGGAGGTCACGGGTTCCGTGACTTTCCAGGACCTCTGGGACTTCTGCAGCCAGCAGTTGTGACTGACCCCAGGGCCAGCTGCACTGCCCTTCCTGCCCCCCCAACAGTGGTGGTCCTGGGCCACCCCCCATCAGCAGCAGTGGGAGTCCCTGGCTGTCCCCTGCCAGCAGCAGCGGTGCTGGGCTGACAGGGCCACCCCCCGCCAGAAGCAGAGGTGATGGTCCCGGGCTGCCCCCTACCAGTAGCAGCGGTGATGGTCCTGGGCCAGGGCGGCTGCCCCCCGCTAGCAGCAGCAGCAGTCCCGTGTCCCCACACACACACCAGCAGCAGTGGTCCTGTGCTGCCCACCACCAGCACCAGAGAGCAATCCAGAGCCCCCCAGCACCAGCAGGCACCCCGGAGCCCTCCCTCCAAAGCAGCCAGTTACGCCCCCCGGAACCTCCCAGAACACCAAAGATTTAGTCAAGGTTATATAGTACAAGTCATGGACAAGTCACGGGACCATGAATTTTTTTTTGCCTGTGACCTATCTGTGACTTTTACTAAAAATGCCCATGACTAAATCTTAGCCTTAATTATTATCAATAACCTGGAAGAAAACATAAAATCATCACAGACAAAGTTTGCAGATGACACAAAAATTAGGTGAGAGATAAAGAAAAAGACAAATCACCAATTCAGCGTTATCTGAATCACTTGGTAAACTGGGCACAATCATACAATATGGCCTAATAGAAAGTCATATCTCTAGGTAGGAGCAAAGAATGTAAGGCTATAATTACAGGATATGGGGGAATCTCTCCTGGGAACCTGGTTTCGGTGGTAGCCTTATTAGTCTGTATCAGCAAAAAAACCGAGGAGTCCTTGTGGCACCTTAGAGACTAACAAATTTATTTGGGCATAAGCTTTTGTGGGCTAGAACTCTAAAAAAAGACTTGGGAGTGATTTAGATAATCAGCTGAACATGAATTGTAGTGCAACGTAGTGGCTAAAAAGGTTAATGGAATTCTGGGATGTTTTACCCAGGGAATACTGAAGAGGAGTAGAGAGGTTATATTACCTGTATGTTTGGCACTGGTGAAACTGCTACTGAAATACTGTGTCCAGTTCTGGTGTCCACGCTTCAAGAAGGACATTGAAAACTTGGAGAGGATTCAGAGAAGAGACACAAGAATGAGTAAAGGCTTGGAAAACACATCTCATAGTTATAGACTCAAGGAGTTCAATCTATTTAGTTTATTAAGGGGGGTTAAGGGGCGATTTAATCACAGTCTATAAGTACCTACATGGGTCCAAGAAACTGATAATAGAGGGCTCTTCAGTCAAGCAGACAAAAGTATAACAAGATCCAATGGCTCGAAGTTGAAGGTAGACAAATTCAGAGTAGGAACAAGGCACACAGTTTTAACAGTGAGGATAATTAACCACTGGAACAAATTAGCAAGGGTTGTGATGGTGGATTCTCCATCACTGGAAGTTTTATAATCAGAATTGCATGTTCTTCTACAAGAGATGCTCTAGTTTAGCCACAATGGACTTGAAGCAAGAATCTATGAATTCTTGGAGTTTAGCCATTAACTTCAACAGGTTCAGGAGCAAGTCCTTAAAGCTCTGAAATATACCAAACAACTTCACAGTGGGCTAGTTTTTGCTCAACAGGAGTTGAGGATGCTTAGATGTAAATTATGATTTGTTTATCAGTATTTAACCCAGTTCCCCAGTGTGCTTGGCACCGTACAAACCCAGAACCAAAAGATGGTCCCCACCCCAGCGACGTTACAATCTAAGAACATGAGTGTACAGTTTGGTGGCTTTATTGTTCCAGCCAGACCTGCCACAGCAGATGATACAGGAAAAATTCCCATCTAGTCTAGCATCAGCAATTATTACTAATGGGCATATCTTAACTTAATGCCTTTGATATGTCCTTAAAAGGAGGATGCTCATTATGCTATTGCACATAAGTGGTGGGGTGCTGCCATCTTTTGGTTATGCAAATCAGGAAGGGTAGAGAGGAGCTATGTTGCAGCTAGTGTTTGCAAGGAAAGCTTTACCACCCCTTATTTGGCAAGCTACACTAAGCAATGTTATGCTGTGGAGCTTTTTTGCTATTTTCTAAATTATTCTTCACTGAGTGTTGAGTGCTGCAGTCCTTATGCAGGAAAAATTCCCATCAACTTACTTATTTGTCCAATCAAAAAGCCAAAGAGAGATTCTCATCCCCCAACCCCTCCCCATAGACGCTGGCCCCTGTATGTGGTTGCACCAGTAAACAGGAGTGAGGGGGACTAGAGAAGGATTTCTGCAGCACATGCCACTGCAAGATTCTGGGCAGCTCCAGCTGTCCACAGGCAGCCCTGGGCTGCTCTAAATTATGCTGGAGGTTGCAATGGCCCTGACCAGCCCAGAATGCCAAGAGTGTGACAGTGGCTTAAAGGTGCTGTGCCTCCTGGAAGTGCAGCACACAATTCCACCCAGGTAGTTTAGAGACTGAAGGGTAGATTATGGCTGGCCCTGTGTGGGTGCACCAAGGTAGGTGCAGAGTCCTCACTTCTGCAGGGGCCAGCCACGTGATGAGCTCTTGCACTGCTGACACTTCCAGATTCCTCCAGGGGGGATTGAGTGCGGAAGAACCCCATTGCTACATGCCCCCTTCTACATCAGCCAGCAGACAGCTGCCAGCATGGCAGGGTCTGTGCTGCACCCTGTTCTGTGGTGCAGCTGTGACCATTGCTATATATGCTCCCCAGTGCTCCTGTGGGCATATCTCCCGGCTCTGACATAATGCTCTGGGAGATGCTGTGAGCAGCATTCTTTGGCTCCCCACTGCTATGTGCTGTGGCTTAAAAGCCACATAGGGCCCTGAGCACAACAGTGAAAGGAGAGATGAGAAAGACAATTCTACTGCTTAATGCTAGTGCCTGGCACCTTATCCAGGTTACTCACGACATGCAGTTCACTCATTTCTAAGCGGAAAACTCTCAGCACATTTTTCCTAGTGGGCCAAAGAGTCACTGGTTGTGCTGCAGTGAGATAGTACCTGCAAAAATATTGGATTGCCTCGTGCCTCATAGCTGATTAGACCACTGTCGCTACTGGCTTTCTTTCACCAGTGCCTCTCAGAAGAGCACTCCCTGCATGTTACTGTCTCTGAAGGTGCTGATGTCTGAATAATCCCAGTAGCACTCATCAAGCTTCTGTCTCCAAGAGCTTTACCCAGGTAGGTCAGTGTCACTATCCTCATCTTTCAGATGTGGACAGTGAGGCACCCAGGTGAAATGCCTGACTTGCAGTCACCCAGCAGATCCATGGCAGATCTAGGAACTGAACCCAGCTCAGTTAACTCCCTCTGCAGTGCCCTAGCCACTCCACACCACTGTCTGCGGCTGCGTCTACACCACACGCAGCTCACATAGGCGTACTTGCACTAGCTCGATGAGAGCTGGCACCAGCATAAAGAGCAGTGTAGCGGCACTGGCAGTGGCAGTGGCGCTGCTTGGCTTAGCCATGCTGGGTACGTGCTGTTGTACTCAGCTGAGCAGCTACGTATGTACCCTCATGCCAGCTCGCGTTGAGCCGGGAATCCCACTCCGAGCTCAGCGTGTAGCCGGAGCCTTGCCGAAAGGGATGTTCGTACCGCAAGGCTACAGCATAACTTATCAGACAAACGGTCTCATCGTGAAATATTCATACTCTCACAGGTGTGACCGGCTTCCAAGAGTTAACAGAGCCTTCCCTGTCGCTCAGCTGGTAGGAAGCTGTGCTGCTGGCGCTGCAGGGCCTGGCCTCTGTCTGCACCGGTGCCAGGAAGTTCCAGCCGGCTGCGGTGTGTGCAGCTGAGTGACGTCTGTGAAGCTTCCCAGACTCAGCTCTCATTTAGTGCTTTACCGAGCCAAGGCGCTTCACAGACTGTTCACAGCACCTCCAGGCAACCCGTAGTAGTTTAGACAACTGGCAGGGTCCCGATTCCAGCAGAGAGACTCTTGAATCTACAGCCTGCTGCTTCGGAAAAAACATGCCTAACCAATGAGTGCAGTGTGGGGTGCTCAGCTCAGCGGGGGCCAAGACACTGGAGCAGATGTCACCAATTAGCAGCATTTCCTCTCCACTTGGTCAGAACTGCTGTGCACATCCTGCAGCTGCAGCTCAAAGCAGGAGCTCTGGGCTACGTTGCCAGCTGGCTGCCAGACCAGGGAATGTAAAGGGAGCTTCCCTCTACCTACGCAGGCAGAGGCTGCACTGAGCTTGTCAGAGCTGGGAGTTGCTCTTCTCACTCATTTCAAGGGACAAATCCCAGGAAATGGCACAACACATAGTCTGGGTGAAAGGGGGCTGCTCTGAAGAGAACTTGGTGAAATACAGTGAGGTCCTCGAAAAGAATCTTCAGCCCCAACAAGTGTGTCAGGATAGGCAGAACTACGCAGCTAGTAGGTCATAGGGGGAAAGAGAATATGGCCTGCTGTGTCCTACCTACTCAGGGTTTGGCAACCGTGGGTTCATGCTGGACACCAGGTGCCTGGCTATGCCCTTGTTACACTGACAACACCCACTCCACCGGGCGATGTAGAGCCATTGAGGATGTCTCCTTTGCTTTCTAGCCCCTGCGTGGGCCTTCCATTCCCCAGACTCACGATGCAACAGAAATTCTTTGCTTTCGCTACAAACAGGCCTTGCATGGGTATACAAAGCAAGATTTAGCCCCACATAATCTGCCGTTGTCCTTAAAGCTTTCCAAACAAGCTCATTAACGCTCTCATGAGTGTGTGTTGTGTTCCTGTCCCACACTATGTTATGCGTGCATGGTACAGTCCCACTGTAATATCAGTAATCCCCAGAGCTATACAGTTAGCACTTTCCTTAGGGTTTGGTGGTGGAATTTACAGTGCACTAGTAAGTGTGCATTGTTCTGCTGGTTTTATTTTTTACTGCTTGTGCTTTGCTGAAGGCTGAATGATAAATACTGTCACTAGTCAGAGTAGCTTTCAAAACTGAACTTTAGAAAGCATAATATCTGTTCATTTTCTGGTAAGCATCATGTTCGGAGCTAAGCATGATTGCCCAGAGTATGGGTTTGACACATCCATCCATCAATAGCCATAACCATGAAAATCCACCAGCTAGATTCCTTGCAAAAGAGAAAATGGATTCTGTTTTGACAGTCCCAGAGTACCAGCAGATACGATGATATACATCAATAGAAAAGCCTTTCTTTTTTCACTTGCATAGTTCCAGAAGGGTTTATCTACAAGGTTTGCCTTTCAAAAGAGGAAAGGAAACAGAAAAGATTAGAAGAAAATTAAAATAGAGATTTGTGGACTAAATCAAGAGATATGCACAACTATTTCTGATAAGCAGGTTGCAAAATACAGGCTTATGGTGAAATACCAGAAATCCTTTGTAGGCTGTAAATTTGGTGTTGATGGATATTATTAAACACTTCAGCTATTTTAGATCTATTAGTTGCTTGCTTCTGTTTTGCTATTTATGGATACATTTTCTCCAAAATCTTGACAAGAAGAATTTTTCAGTTTTATAATATGATCAAAAGGTGAAATACCGACAGTACTTTTATGGGGAAATCAGTCACCATCAGAATCCAATCTAGTCTTCAGATGGGGAAGAAAAAGCATTTGAGTCTAATAGTTAGTGGACTGGGAGATGTGGGTTCTGATCCAGGTTCTGGCACTGATCCACTGGGTGGCCTTGGAGGCAAAGAGTAGAAAGAAAGGAGAAATGTGCTGGACAAATATGGAGCAAAAGCAACTGTGATGTCATCCAGTTACTATAGTAACCCCAGTCTTTATTGATGAATAATAGTACCGGGATAGGTCATGCTTCAATAAGTATTTAAACTGACTAGGTTCCTGCAGACACAGTATTTTTAATATGCTGCGTCTTGAAGGGAAAAAACAGGCATCTGAAAAATAATTCTAAAGGATTCAATATTTAATTTTGCTGGTTGATAGAATTTATTTTTCAGTTGTTACGAGGCTCATGAGAATTGCAATTGCTACTGGGAGTAATAGGTTTAGTGGGACTTCTGCCTGCTTAAGGACTGAGGGATATGGACACAACTAAGCAAACGTAATGTAGGCTCTCATGGGAAGTGAATTAATACCAGGGCTGGGATGGGGGTGAGGAAGCTCTGAAGTGTATTCTGCTGTCAGATGCCAATAGTACTTTTCATCCCAATATATTTATGAAATGATCAGTTGGGTTTTATTTCACACAGCTCCTTCACTTATTCAGCCCACCTGTTAAACAGCTAATTAGATGCTAGTTGTACTAGAATAGAACATTTTTAATACAGAGCTGATTTGTTTGTCCTTTCTTTGGTATGTCCTCTGGGCTAGAAAACTCTGAGCTGTAGGTGCTGTGGCACAGCTGGCATCCTCAGCTGCACCTAACAAATGATAGCTCTCATGCCATGCATTTTGATCACTGCTTTGTAAATCTGAGTGGGGCATCTTTGGTAAGAGACTTACTTGTGGCATTTTCCCTTCTGCCCATTGCTTTTTGTGGCAAGTCCGGGGGTCCCCTCTGCTGCAACAGGACTGGTGCCACTCCACTGGTCAGAGGGGGCAGGCAGTGGGGAGGCCCCTGTGTGGGTCTCCAATATGCTGCGAAGCGGCAGGCAGGGAGTGGCAAGCTGGAGAGACTGGGAGGGGAATGGGTTGGGCTGCAGTATGCACTGTTGCAAAGATCCTCCCTCTTGAGAGTTTTTTTGGGGGGAAGCATAAGGCTCCCTAGGGAGGCTGCTTCTGCCATTCGCCCTGATAGCTGACCATTGGCTGTGGAGCTTAGCACGGAGCAAGGACGCAGTCATCTGTAAAGGAGCATCAATACATCAGCTCTGAAACAGTCAGCTATGAACAGTCACCAACCCAGGCACCAAATCTGCTTCTCCACCTTTCCCATGGTGATTGATGGGGATGAAAAAATGAGTTATGTGCACCTACCCTAGTAAAGCGTGCTATGCGGGGGCAGGATTTTGTAAATTATCTATTTGAATCTGACATTTAGTGTAGTGACGTACATATATATATCATGAATGTAAGGCTGTCAATATATTACTTCCCTAGTAGAGGAAAAATAAATTGTTGAGATGCTGAACTCCAAAAAAGTAAATAAATGGCCTTTTCTGAGTGAAGGCCATTATCATTTATAATCAGCATGTTGAACTGGCCCATTCAAGCCATTGTTCCTGCCTTTGCATGGATCAGCCGTGGTGAGTCATTGTGGGCAGACCCCTACAGCTGGCAGAGTCCTTGCAACATTTCACAGTATTCACAGCAAAAGCCTCGTTTTCCTGGTGAGGAGAACTGAGGCTGGGTTCCAATTCTATCCACATTCTGCACAAAAAATAAAGTCACACGACTGAGAGGTGATGTCAGGAAATAAAACCTTAACTTGCTTGTTTTAACTGAAAACAAAACCAGCTACAGGCGCTCTGTGGAGTCTATAGACACCAAGCAGGCTCATCTCTGTGGGAGACAGGAAACTGGACTCCCTGGATGCTGGGGTCTGATCCAATACGGCAGTCCTTATGTTTCTATGCCTCAGCTATTCAGGGGCTGGTGCAGGGTAGGGCAGCTCTTGGAGCCATCTGATGACTGTCTGATCACAATGGTCGGACGCATCAGAGTCAGGCCGTAGTGTTTGTGTGGTATGACAGCAAACTACCAGCATAGTGGAGCGTTGCTGGAAGTCTCAGCAGAAAGGCCAAAGATTTAATGGGCACTGAGACCGAACGGCCTTCTTTTTTATAACGGTGGTTCCTCAAGCTGAAGCTAGAGGTAAAGTGCTGGGAGTGGGTACGCTGGTTATCATGTACCTCTGACACCTTTCATGACCCCAAAGAAAGAGAATACAGTTCGCTGGAATCTCATCTTCCTTACAGCAGTAAATCTAGTGTGAGGGAGGGGGAAGGAGGCCCAGCATGCATGTGCTCACAGAGGTCAGCCACGTGTACACCAGACTGACAAACCACCCGGCTGCAGCAACGCTATAGGCAAATCATCAGGGTAGCGACAGAAATGGCAAATCATAATGACACACACCGGCATGAGGAGGGATTTGGCTCCGTTTGCTGCAAGTGGAAATGTTTAGGTCACTTTTTCAAGTGCAATATATGTGACCTTTAGCATCCCTGAGCCCTTCTGTATTCTCTTGGTTGCACCCACAGAGTTGGAGTCACCTGAAAATAGATAACTGGTGGATTTTAAAATAATGCCAAATATAACACTGCTCCTGCATAGCCAAGCTTCTCCCCTGCAGCAGTCCTTTTATGTACCACACCTAGAGCTCAGCCTGCAAAGGCAGGTGCACTTTCCTCTCCCACTAACTTCACTGGGAGCTGAAGGTGCTCCGCACCTTGCATGATCCTATGCAGCATAGGAGGGGTGGCTGCTTTGAGTGACACAGCGCCTGCCTAGCCCTTCTGCACCGGCACAGTACTCCTGCAAAGTGGCTGGCGCAGCAACATCGTATTTATGTTTATCCTGTTGCTCCCTTGACACAGAGTTGGAAATACTGGAGTAAATGTAACTACGGCAAACAATAAATGTCAAGATTTTAATCCCACCTGCTGAATTCCCATGAGATAATCACCTGGAAAAGTGTTACTGCAACTCACTGCCACTGCTGCCTTCAGAACCCTCACCTCATGATCATTTCAACCTTTGAAAATACATCAATCTTCCCAGGTGCCCAGACGTACCTTTGCAGGAAATATATTGGATGAGAAAATGACATAACTGTCGCCATTCGTGTCATCTCTCCTGTTTCTTTTAACATAAAATTCAAGATAAGCCTTGTATGTCTATCCCTAATTTCCTCATTCTTGTACAGTTCCCACCCGAATAACTGGAGTTGTGTGCACTGAATGGAACAGAAACTTGTATGGAAAAGGCAATTTACGTAATATTTTAACTACTTAAATCTAAGTGTTAGTCGAGGAGCTAAATCTTGCTCCTAGTGACACCAGAGTAAATGTGAAGTCCATCCAGTTTAATGGAGTTACTCCAGGTGGAAAGCAGAATTTGGCCCTACATGGGAGAAGGAGGAATTCATCTGATGTACAGTTTGGAAAGAGAAACAAATGTATTTTTAAGCCTGGCATGACAGTTATCTCCCCTCCCCCACCAAACAGTGAGGTGGGGGGGGGGCTAGGAGGGTGTATTTATGTGTAGTTTCAGACCTACATAATTCATGAGCTGAGTTCTAATGAGGCTTATCTCAGCCTAATGAAAGCCCACCTATTAGATAGCCTGTGTTGCTGTGCTCTAATGTATGACATGGAGACCTCTTAGCTGTGGAGGCTGAAACAGAATTTATTTGAATTCATTCTAAAATTAATTTAATGTCTGTCTGCTGGGACAGGGTGAGTCAGAGCACTGTGCTCTGACTGTGAATGTGCTGCAATTTATTTACACTGAAGTTTAAATAAGATTGATGGAACCATAAAAACATTACTGAGGAGACATCATAATGGAGCCTGGGCAACAAACCACTAGCTCTCAATTTTCTTGTTGCGTCTGTTCAGTATTGTGCGGCCCTCCCCCTCGCCATGTTCTGAAAGGGGGAGCTCCAAGAATACTTGGGGAGGGAGATGGCTACACGCCTTTCTGCCGAGAGCAGGGTTCCACTTCACAGTGAGCATCGCCTAGCTGAGGCTGGAAATCCTGAATCCCGTGCCACTAATGCAATGCCTAACAATGTTCTTCAGAGTTTGACAAACGGATTTTTCAGTTTGCTGGCAACTAAAACAAAAATCTTTTGGGTTCAAACCAAAAATGAGATTTTTCTAAATTTTTGGTGAGCCAAAAAGTAAAAAAAAAGTACTTTAGATCAAAGTAAACATTTTGTTCAACCCAAAACTAAACAACTACATATGGCACAAAGGTGCCTACATTATTTTCATGTTCAGTCTTTATCTGCCTCCTCGCCTGATCCTTGTCTTTTCTCATTCTGAGATCCTGAGCTGGAAGGTGCTGTGGATTGTTGATCACACATAGAAGAGGCACCTGCAAGTACTTTTGACCTCATTAGCCTCCTAGCAAATGTCATCTGGATTGCCAGGCCTGGCACAGTGCAGGTGCAAAGGGAAGAAGAGAGTGGGGCTAGTTGCTCCTCACGCATATACCCCACATATCTCTGTACAGGGTCTGTGAAGCAGGGCCACTGTTCCATGCTATCCACAGTGACCCCTTCCCCAAAGGCTACCAAGGGGAGCCAACCAGCCACAGTGGGGGAGTGCATAACCCCATTTAAAGGGCACCTCCACCCCTAGCTGCATTTCAAGGCACAGTCTAGCTCTTAATATCTAACTTTCTTACTTTGAAATCCACCCTGGGGACCTTGAAGTTAATTGGAAAAACAGCTGATTTTAATGGAGTCAAATTCAATTAGAAGAGCAGGAGGGAGTTCACAGCAGTTCTCACAGCCTCTGTCTCTGCCCATACAACTCTCTGAGCAGGCTATTGAGTGCCAGCACACCCAGCTACTGCAACAGGCTGGACGTTCCTTGAGGATAGGACACTGTCACCTAGCAACCAGTGCGAGCTGACTACCCCTTGGGTGGGTATTCATAAATACATCAGTGTGTTTATTTGAGACCCCTAGTGCAAAGTCCATCCTGAAATATTACTGGGTGGATGTGTTTTGGCTAAAACCTCACATGGATTCCACGGAAGTGGAAACTGTGAGCCATATGGTCTGAGAAGAGTCTGTTGCCTTTAGTTTTCAATTTCTGATATGACAGAAGCACTCCATTTTGGGCTGCGCATTGCCTGCATTCATTTATCATTCTGCATGGTGCTTATCAGTCTACACTTGTTATTGTCGCTCCAGCTAACCCCTCCACAGCAATTTTTTGAAAATATTAGCCTCCTCAGGAAGACCAAGGGTTGAATGTCATTGAAAATGACCCTAGAAGTGGTCCCTGCAGGTCAAGGTTGAAGCACATTGGTGAGGAAGTGGGCACTACCATTCTGTGAAAAACTGCAGTATTTCTACTTTTTGTCCTGATGCAGCCTGTCAAAAAATTTCCAAAAATTGTAATATCATGCAGAACAGAAATCCTGATTTTTGACCAACCCTAGAAGTACCACAGGGGTATTAAGAGTCTTTTATTTTGGTACCATAGTTGGTGTAATAAACAAACTTGTTAACAGGGATAAGATTCTTCCCTCAGACCTCTTCCCTTTTGAAATGTTTGAGACATCTGCTCCAGAGAGAGACCCCAAAAACTCTGGGGTTTCCAGCCTGGAGGTTTCTATCGTTGCTTAATAAAAAGGACTAAAGCATAATCCTTCAGAGCAAGTCAAACTCTTCTTTTGAAATCAGTAATATGAGTCACCAATATGTTGACACATACACATTTCATTAAAATCTGTTATTTATTTCACGAGCAGTGTCTGTGCATAAAAGTCATTGGAATTAAGTGCTGTACGTTAAAGTTCAATTACTTCTGACTCCCACTGAAAACAGTGTTGGTATTTTGAAGGCATACGTGTGCCCACGTCCTTGTCACGGCACTCTGGGAAATGTATGTACCTTCACACAGCTGCTTGCAGACCATTTATTCTGTAATGAACCTGAAACTTTAGTTTCAAGCTCTGCAGTTTTTGTCATCTGAGCAAATTTACATATTTATCCAAAAAGAAATTACTGGAAAGAAGAGAAAATATGTCTAAATTACAAAATGGTATGTACTGCCTAGAAGACAGTATAGTTCACATGCCATTATGAAAAGCTTGCTATATAGTCTGCAAGAATAGAAAAACTATGGGCCAGATCCTCAGCTGGTGTAACTGTAGTAGCTGGAATTGCAGCAGCTGAGGATGTGACCTTTTGGATCTCACTTACACCAATGTAAATCAGAAAAAAACCTCCATTGAGGTTACTCCAGTGTAAAAGTGGCATGAAACTAGAATCAGGCCAAGTGATTCTGAAAAATGGGGGCAAATATTTGATAAAAACTCTAATACGTGTGATTTCTAAAAAGGAATCCACCAAGAAAGAATAGGATAGGAGCATGTTTCCTTTGGTCAATAGAGGCAGCGAGCAAGCCATGTGGTTTGCTTTTTATACAGCATCAGCCAGAGGACTGATCCTGCATTTTGTCTGGACTGACATCTTTGGTGTTCCTGTGACCCGGAGACATCACCCCTCTTGGTGATGACTGGCAGAAGGCACAAGGGGGCACAGAGTTACAAGGATTCCCTGGGTCTGGTCTCTACATAATAATGGTAATGTAAAATCTTTACTGAAAGCTTATGTCTCTACTGCTCTTCATAACCATTGCAAAATGTATGTACATGTAATATGTAAGGAGTTGTGTATAGACTGAAAGTTATGCTCTTATCATCTGTGAGATGAGGCTGGTCAACAGAAGGTGATCAACAAGTTTCTTTCTGGAGGGAGACGCTTATCTACCTGTCTGGCTATATGCATATTGAGTATCGTGCGCTTCACAGTGGATGGACCATTTACAGTCTGGGCAAAATGCTTAACAAGAATTGTGAAGTCTCCATGGGAGATTCTCTGTGGGGCAAACAAGCAGCAGTGGTTACCCTGTTTATAAGTGAAGACAGTGGATCATTGGAACTATATCTGGAAGTACAGTGGTACACCCCAGGTATCATTCATCCAGGAACAAGCTGCCATCTGAGCTTGTCTTATGACCTGAGGATCACACCTGATCTGGCTGTTTAATGCTAGGAGAGAGACATTGATTGAGACAGGAGATGTCTTGTTAGTTAAGTTTAGGCTTTAAAATGCATGTTGTAGTTTTATTTTAAATGTAGCCATTTGTTTCCATTAATTCTACTTGCTCCTTCTCGAATCGCTATTCTTTGTTAAATAAACTTAGACTCATAGACTTTAAGGTCAGAAGGGACCATTATGATCATCTAGTCTGACCTCCTGCACAATGCAGGCCACAGAATCTCACCCACCCATTCCTGTAACAAACCCCTAACCTATGTCTGAGTTATTGAATTCCCCAGATTGTGGTTTGAAGACCTCAAGCTGCAGAGAATCCTCCAGCAAGTGACCCATGCCCCATGCTCCATAAACATATCTAAGTGCTGTGTGTTAAGTGGAGCGGTGATCCCAAGGTGTAGCTGGTAAGCTGGGGTGTACTGTTCCTTTGGGATCTGTGAATTCTGTGACTCTCCAATGGAAGAGGGGCTGGAGGCTCCATGGGGATGCTCAGAGGATTTGGGGGTTGGACTGTGCTTACCCCTTACCTGCAGGGGAACAGTAGAGCCTGCACAGGCTGAGAGGGGGGGCTTATGTTGCCTGAAGCTGGTGGAGTCAGGGAACTGACCCCCGGAAGGCACAGATAAGGCTTCCTCTCACTAAGGGCAGGTCGTAGTGAAGTGCCTCACATCCCTGGGTAGCCCCGGGAAGCATCACACTTCCTCACAGGGAGCGGCAGCAGGATTGTAAATGTAATGCTTTTTCTCTCCTTTCTTCCTCCATTGAATCAAAAAGGAAGAACATTTACCAGAGTGTTTGATTCAACAGTTATGTTTAAAGGTTGCCTGTCGTCACTGACTTCTTCTTTTATATCATGAGGATTCTGCTGAGCAAAAACCAGTTGCATTCTTTTCAGACCAGTTATTTTAAAATGACACAGTCATCTTTAGATCAGGTACACCATCTGCCCCTGAATCACCCTGCCAAGGTATGTGGCTTTACTATCCCATTTTCCTATATTTTTAAGTGTTTTCTCTCTTTGCTTGCTTTGTGAAAGACCCACATGAACAATGAGGGAAATGACAATGCAGGAGAAGCAGTGAAACTGATCAGATAAAAGAGCTGGCAAATGCACAAAGCCAGCTGGAAAAAATAGAGGAACTTTTTTTTTTCCCTGTAGTCACTTCCATTTATTGTAATTTTAGCCCTGGTCTACACTATGAGTTTAGGTCGAATTTAGCAGCGTTAGATCAATTTAATCCTGCACCCATCCACACGACCAAGCTTGTTTTGTTGACTTAAAGGGCTCTTAAAATCGATTTCTGTACTCCTCCCCGACGAGGAGATTAGTGCTGAAATCTCCCTTGCAAAGAATTTGGGGTAGTGTGGACGCAATTCGACAGTATTGGCCTCCAGGAGCTATCCCAGAGTGCTCCATTGTAACTGCTCTGGACAGCACTCTCAACTCAAATACACTGGCCAGGTAGACAGGAAAAGCCCCATGAACTTTTGAATTTCATTTCCTGTTCTGCCAGCGTGGCGAACTGATCAGCACAGGCGGCCCTGATTACAAATCGTGCATGGAGGACTGTTGTGATTGTATTCTAGCCTTTTCAAATGAAATCCAAAATTGACATTAATGGGGAAAACTACAAAAATGAAAAGTGAAGTGACTGGGGGGATATAAAATGAATTTGTTAGCCATTACAGCAATGTTTTCTGCTATATACAAAGAATGACTAGGCACACAAATAATAATAAATCGGTTTATTTTTTGGTGCCCCAAGTGTCCTTGTTCTAGTGATGTAAGAAAGGAAGGTTCTTGCTAATTCATTATTGCTTTCTGGATCATGGAAGGCTGGTTGGACCAAGTGCACCACTTATTTATGCCAGTGCAACTTCAGTCAGCCTGAGTCTGCTGCCTAAACTGAGTGGGATGGCAGTGCTGTAGCTGAGAGGAGAATCTGGTCTGTTATCATTTAACTGAAGTGCTTTTTCTCTCGGGCTTTGGTATATTTGGGAACTGGCACCTTATGGACGTGCCAAGAGAATGCAGCACATAAAAGATTGGCAATGCACTTTGTTTTCTCTTTAGTGAGCCATCTTACTTTTAGATGATCTGTTTTCTCTGACATATTATAGGATCATACATTTCAAAAACTGCTTGTCAGGGCTATTAGTGTCTCCATGTGGAATTATATTTGCCATAAAGTCAGCAATAGTCTTAGTCATGAGGGCTCCCAGAAGACCCCTCCTTCAAAAAAGTGATTTGTCTCAAATTGAAAAGTATATTACTTAAATTGTATCCACTCAAATTGCTCAAATCAAATTGTTGAGTCACAAATACTTTTATAAATGAATTAGGCTGAATGACAATTCTTTTAAGTCTCCATACTCCGGCAAACTTCTTTTAAATCTGGAAAGAATTTAAATAAGTTACCACACACAAAAATACAACACCTGAGGTAAATGTCTAGGGCTGATTTCCAGAAGATACCCAGGCTGATGCTCAATGTAAATGCAGTTAACACAGCTGTGAATGTAGAACAGATATTTGCATGTGTAAGTAGCCAGTTAAGCTACTGGAGTTTTCCTGCTATGCAACTGGGTCTGCTTAGTACAGCCCATCCTGGGAATCATTACAGTGCATTACATCAATGGCGGATTACCATATGGCCCATGGGACCTGTGCCCAGGGGCCCCGACCAATTTGGGAGCCTCCAGCAGGATCATTGGAACTTTGGCCCCACCTCCTGCTGCTCATCTCCTGCCACCCTGCTACGCAGAGCTGGCCCACCACTCGCCAGAGCCCTGCTCTTCCCCTCCCCACTCCTCCCCACACACTGAGCTGCTGGCCAGAGCTCCTCACTCCCCACCTGCCCCTCCCCCCATGGAGCAAGCCCAAGCCCCTTTCTGCCTCCTCCCCACCCCACTCGGAGCTGGCCTGAGCCCTGCTGCTCCCCCCCCCCACAGCCCCTTTTTGGGCAAAAGTGCCCACTTTTGCCAAAAAAAGTTGGAACGTCTGTGGCAGGACTTAAAAAGGGGATGTCCCAGCCAAAATGGAACATATGGTCACCCTAGGCTGTGGTAAGAGCCGCCCAGGGAAACCAAGCGGCTGTGGGGCGCTCCAGACCCTTCCACCAGTCCTGGATGGGGGGCCAGCCTGTGTTCCTGCCCCCCAGGGCGCGCTGTCTAGGGCAGGTGGAGGGTCCGGGGCTCCCCACAGCAGCCCAGGCTCCCTGTGCAAATCTTACCACAGCCCCATTTCTGGCCCGGTCAGGGGGTGGAGGAGGGGGAGCAGGGGGCAGGGCTCTGTTGCAGGGGGTTGTTCTTTGTGCCCAAGGCCCCAGTAAATCTTAATCCACCTCTGATTACATAGATTTCAGGCTTGTCTTCCATGCTGTGTTTGTCCATGTCATACCCAATTTAAATCTGACGGGGGCCTCTAGACGAGACAATAATACAAATAGTCATAATGATTTTCCCAACTGACTGCTGCATGCAAGATGCCCAAAAATGGGTATCATGCAATTTGATTAAGCTTAGTTTGCATAAAACAGATCATCCATGGATGGGCAAAAGGACATGCATCACACTGACAATCCCCTTGGATAATGTCTTAATTCTCTCCTTGATCACAAAAAACGTTCCTTTTAGTCTGCTACCTGATCTATCTTTCAGTAATCCTTTTTTGTATTATGCTATAACAAGGACTTTGTTAACTATCTCCAAAATCCAGCATGGCACAGATAGTATTATTCTGTGGGAAGCAAGAGACTGAATAGTGTACAGTGGGCAAAACTGAAGGATGAAGGGTAGAAGAGAGAGTTAGTGCAGAATTAGGCCAACTCTGATAAACCAAATAGATCAGGTAGTGTCCAGGTCAAACAAATCCAGAGATCTTTGCAAGATTCCACTTCTGAGTACACAGTCTAGGCCTGAAAGATGTTTGTAAAGTCTGCTAGAGGGGAGTTGATAGCACTTCCATGTAGCACAGGAATGTTTGTTGGGGGATGGAGTGTTGTTTGTTCCATCTGGCAGAGGGGGTTTATTGGGGAATTGAAAGCTGCAGCTGTTGACATCCAGTAAACTGGTGTCCAGTTGTCAGTATTGGATTAGTCTGTACAATAATGGCTGTTTTGCTCATGTGAGGCTCTTCTCAGGAGGCCCAATGTCTCCTGCAGGCACTGGGCTGAATTCAGACCCAGTATAAGAAGATATGTGCTCTGTCAATTAGCTCCATTGCCTACTAAATATCAGTAATTTCCTAGGATAAATCTTCAGGCAGCTAGAAAAATAGTGGCCTGCACTGGGTCCCTTGTGGTCAAGGGAAGCAATCTTGTTGAGGATTCTTTCTGGGCGTTCCTCCCCAATTATTCAGCTGGAGGTGGGCTTTGCTCACATATCTTGCAGAATGTACAGAGGGCCCTGCTTCTAAATCTGAAGGATCCCTATAGGTCCATCTGGATTCTAGGACATGGACATCTGTGCAGAGGCCCTGTGTCTCCATACCAGCTCTTGGCTCCTGGCAGCCTTCCGTGCTCCCTGGTAGCATACAGAGTAGAGCATCTGAGCATTGTATATTAAGGTGCATCTTTTAGATTTGCTGATTTTTAAAATGGAACATTGAGACCTTCTATGAATTCAACCTTTTTCTCCCTCTTGATGCTACAGAGTTGCACCTATAAGCTTTAAGAGTCATCATACTGTTCATATAAAGAACAGCTATTTGTTTATCAGTCTTAATAGACAAAGAAATACCCAGGAATTCCTCTGACTGTGTCTGAGAGGGGATTTTGTAATTTCTTCCTTCAACTGAATTCCATTCAAAGTATTCAAGTGGATCCAGGGAATTGTTCTTACCCAGCCCGCTGGCAAGCTGCAGCGGAGTTGGAATGGCTTGCTGTGGAGTGAAACAAAATATTTAATCAAAGAAGGAAGCATCTCGGACTGGTAATGATTGGGTTTATAGTGTGACCTTTACCCATTGGGAGGTTGAATGGCATATGCTAAGCCACTGAAGGAAAAATTATGCACCAAGAGGACACTAGAAAGACTAGTTTCTGAGCCAGCTGTCCACAGCCATTAGTGCTGCTTGCGTTCTCCTCTAGAGGAGATAGAGGCAAATAGCTGCGAAATTGCTCTTCCTGACTGACTTCAGGAGGGATGAAGCTGCCAGCCAGGAAGGATACAGGTCCAGAGTGCTGGCCATGGAGAAAGTCGCAGAGCTTTGGGTTTCTCTCATGTCACTGGAAAGGCAATTGACAAGGAGTCCTTGTTTTAGACAGATGAGAGATGGACAGAGTCATACTTAATAGCTTACAACTGGGTTTGTTTTAGTGTGGGAATGTAATGTTGAAACTAAGGCACCAATTGAGCTTAAGTACTTTGCTGAAACTTCAGTCTCATGGGGCCTAAATGTCTGTCTGTCTTTCAACAAAATACCTTCTTGTTACAATCAATACTGGGGAGATTTTCAGAATCACCTAGGGGATTTAGGAGCACAAGTCATTGGAAGGTCCATGAGTTTTAATCTCATTCAGTGGAGGGGAGAGTTAATTGGACTTATGCTCCTAAATGGCTTAGGTGCTTTAAAAGCTCTCTTCTTAGACTACCAAATGAATACACCTCTACCCCGATATAACGCCACCCGATATAACACAAATTTGGATATACCGGTAACGTGGTAAAGCAGTGCTCCGGGGGGTGGGGGTGGAGGCTGCGCACTCCGGTGGATCAAAACAAGTTCGATATAACACGGTTTCACCTATAACACAGTAAGATTTTTTGGCTCCCGAGAACAGCGTTATATCGAGGTAGAGGTGTATCTCCCTCCTCACTTAATCAGGAGATAGAGATGCTGATTTCAAGCCACCCACTGATAATGAGGGAAAAAATATTGACACAGACAAAACTAAGTTGAGGATTCAATTCTGAGCTCCAACATTCATTCTGTGAGTAATATCATAGTGAATCACTCTTTATATTAAGGCACCATGTAAAAATAGTTTATAAATGGTTAATAAGAGATGATCACCAGGTTACAGATATGAGCAATGTGTGTTATAGATGGTTGGAAGCAGGCTGCTAGACAGCGTTATGGATTGTTATAAGCAATCTATTGACCTGCTCTATAATAATTGACTGACAATTTTGCAGGTATTAACCCTTTGTAATTATTTAGTATAAAGTATGCCCCCCATTCTGTCTGGGATTAATATTACGTAATATTCAAACTCAGATAGCACCCAGAATCCTATCACCTCTATACCCCAAATCCTAACAGCCCCCAAAGAGTCTTTAAGTCAATTTCTCTGGGAAATGTTCCAGCCATGTCGCCATCACGCCCCAGACACTGGAGGCTGGTGAGGTGGAGTGGGCAAGAGCCAGCTACACCGTCTTTATACCGCCCAGCATTCTCCACCCTGAGGAAAGCCTCAAGTGGCTGGGTAAACTGGCTTTGTACCACCTTCAAACAGAGTGGCACAAAACTGCCAAAGCTGGGGCCACGCTCAAGCCCTTAAAATCTCAAGGTCAATAGCATGTTAAGTCTCCAATGCTCTTTGCCCTTTCTTAGAGAGGAAGTTGTTCTTCCCTCATCCCTCACTTTGAGGAATGTTTGCTCAACAAAATATGCCTTAGCCACTTTTGCAGCAGAGTCTGCTGGAGCTAATCTGCTATGGAGAATAAATCTTCTCTGTGACTCTTGAGTCTCAATACTCATAAGAACATAAGAACGGCCGTACCGGGTCAGACCAAAGGCCCAGTATCCTGTCTACCGACAAAAAGAACAGGAATACTTGTGGCCCTTTAGAGACAAACAAATTTATTTCAGCATAAGCTTTCGTGAGCTACAGCTCACTTCTTCGGATGCATAGAATGGAACACACAGACAGGAGATATTTATACATACAGAGAACATGAAAAGGTGGAAGTATGCATACCAACAGGAAGAGTCTAATCAATTGAGATGAGCTATCATCAGCAGGAGAAAAAAAACTTTTGAAGTGATAATTGAGATGACCCATAGAAGGTGTGAGGAGAACTTAACATTGGGAAATAGATTCAATTAGTGTAATGATCCAACCATTCCCAGTCTCTGTTTAAACCTAAGTTAATTGTATCTAATTTGCATATTAATTCAAGTTCAGCAGTCTCTCTTTGGAGTCTGTTTTTGACTTTTTTTGTTGCAAAATTGCCACCTTCAAGTCTGTCACTGAGTGGTTAGAGAGGTTGAAGTGTTCTCCCACTGGTTTTTTAATGTTATGATTCCTGATGTCAGATTCGTGTCCATTTATTCTGTCCACCGACAGTGGCCAATGCCAGGTGCCCCAGTGGACCTAACAGGCAATGATCAAGTGATCTTTCTCCGGCCATCCATCTCCATCCTCTTACAAACAGAGGCTAGGGACACCATTCCTTACCCATCCTGGCTAATAGCCATTAATGGACTTAATCACCATGAATTTATCCAGTTCTCTTTTAAACGCTGTTATAGTCCTAGCCTTCACAACCTCCTCAGGTAAGGAGTACCACAAGTTGACTGTGTGCTGCGTAAAGAAGAACTTCCTTGTATTTGTTTTAAATCTGCTGCCTATTAATTTCATTTGGTGACCCCTAGTTCTTGTATTATGGGAATAAGTAAATAACTTTTCCTTATCCACTTTTTCCACATCACTCATGATTTTATATACCTCTATCATATCCCACTTAGTCTCCTCTTTTCCAAGCTGAAGAGTCCTAGCCTCTTTAATCTCTCCTCATATGGGACCCGTTCCAAACCCCTAATCATTTTAGTTGCCCTTTTCTAAACCTTTTCTAGTGCCAGTATATCTTTTTTGAGATGAGGAGACCACATCTGCATGCAGTATTCAAGATGTGGGCGTACCATCGATTTATATAAGGGCAATAATATATTCTCAGTCTTATTCTCTATCCCCTTTTTAATGATTCCTAACATCCTGTTTGCTTTTTTGACTGCCTCTGCACACTGCGTGGACATCTTCAGAGAACTATCCACGATGACTCCGAGATCTTTTTCCTACTTGTAGCTAAATTAGCCCCCATCATATTGTATGTATAGTTGGGGTTATTTTTTCCAATGTGCATTACTTTACATTTATCCACATTAAATTTCATTTGCCATTTTGTTGCCCAATCACTTAGTTTTGTGAGATCTTTTTGAAGTTTGTCACAGTCTGCTTTGGTCTTAACTATCTTGAGCAGTTTAGTATCATCTGCAAACTTTGCCACCTCACTGTTCATGTCCCTCTTGGTTATCTTCATGGGATGAGTCATATTTTTTAGCTGTTCTTTTCTTTCTACGAAGCCTAAAATCCCACCTCTATTACCTAAAAGTTTGCTTTCAGAAAGATTAACAACAGAAAAGAAGCTACAAGAAGAAAAATTTCAAGGACTAGTTTGAAAAGGAATTGGAATGGCTGCATATATACAGCACCTTTCATCTCAGGGGAAAAAGCTCTCTATATCCGGAAATTACTCCATCCACCACTGACATTCAGCCACCTCTGGAGTAATACACAGAAACTGATGAATAATACACAGCAATACACAAGAGCTCGAGACAGAAAATGAAAAATTTTGTACCCACTTGAAACTGCCAAGGGAATTTTTGTAACAAGAATGAAATTTCTCAAATTGGAAACAGCTTAGGACACCAGCATTATTAACGCTACTCTTGTGAAAAATGAAATGGGATCTTTGATAACAACTGGGAACCAGGGCCTTACGTAACACTTTGAAAAGGTGTCTAAATCATTTAGGCTGCTCACTGACTTAGGTGCTTTAAAAATATTACCTCCTTGGCTTTATGTACACATCAGTCTTATAAGCTATCATATCAGCATCTATATTATAAGACATTTTGCAACATTAAACCAGAAAATATATAGTATGGTAAACCCTCATAATCCAGTGCAATATTATAGTGAAATTGCAGGTTTTTATTTAAGGGCAAGACTATTTAACTGAGTATTTGTACAAAAAAAATTTGCCAGATATTTTTAACCAGTTCAACACATTTCCTTTTTAAATGAAACATTTTATGAATTCAAATCTCGTTTGTCTGTTGAGTCTGCACTGGAAGAAAAAATGTTCTGTTCTGCCACCTAGTGGCAGTCAATGAGAATGTTGGTTTAATTGCAGATAGGTCTAGTCAGATATTATCGGTGTTTTCTAAGGTTGTTTTTTTTTAAATCACAAATATTTGAAATGAGAAATAATATTTATCTGTTTTAAAGGTCTATCTTTAATATAGCATCTTGCAGGTCAAAATATTGATCTCTACTTTGGTGAGCTTGTGAGGTTGTTCCTGGAAGGAACAGAAGTTGTATAATTCTTCATGCATTTTGCAGTATTGTTTATAAAAAAGTAAATGCCAAGTATGTGCATGACATTTCTTAAATATACAGTACATGCTTAGAGTTCTGTTCCACACTATGTTGCCCTTTCTCTGTAAATGTTATGAATACATGGTAATATTTGGCCATCTGCTGGTGTAAATAAGAATTGCATTATAACTATGCTAGTTGAAGGGAGCCCACTTAGTTGATATTCATTCATTGTGGTAGAGCATTTACAAAAAGATGCCTTCACTAAGGCCCTGATCCTGCAACTGCCTCCATGCAGAGAGACCCCTGTGCTCACCCAGAGCCCTATCGAAGTCAAACACTACAGAATTGTCTTCCTGCAAAAATCAAACCCTGCCAGCATTGACTTTTGTAGTACTCCCCCCCGAAACACACACACACACGACACCCCCCGTGCACTGAAAACTACACAGAGAGGGTTTTGAAGCAGTGGACCACACAGAAGCACAGTTCCCATTGGAGCACATTGCTCTGAGGGAGCGGGGTTCTGGGAAGCAATGCACTTCAGAGACCATGGGCTACAGAGTGCCGTTTGAAGTAGGGGGGCATAGATTTGCCCCCACACACACTTGACCCTCCTCTTCCCCTCTCAGGTTCCTCACTGCCACCACCACCATCCTGACCCACCTTGACCCATGAGGCTCTACCTCAGCTCCTTCCAAATTTAAGTGAGTGGCATGGCAACCTGGTGAAAACCTGAGTAGGGGTGCCAATTTTCTACTCGCACAAAATCGAACACCCTTGCCCTGCCCCTCCTCTGAGGCTCTGCCCCCCACTCATTCCATCCCCCCTCCTTCTGTCACTTGCTCTCCCCACCCTCACTCACTCGGTTGGTCATTTTCACCAGGCTGGCTTAGGGGGTTGGGTTGTGGGAGCGGGTGAGGGCTCCAACTGGGGGTGTGGGCTCCAGGGTGGGGCCAGAAATTAGGCATTTAGGGTGTGGGATGTGGGGGAGTGAGGGCTCCGGCTGGGGGTGCGGGCTCTGGGGTGGGACCAGAAATGAGGAGTTCAGGGTGTGGGAGAGGGCTCTGGGCTGAGGCAGTGGATTGGGATGCAGGAAGGGGTGAGAGCTCCAGCTGGGGGTGTGGGCTCTGGGGTGGGGCTGGAGATGAAGGGTTTGGGGTGCAGAGGCGTCTCTAGGCTGGAGCTGAGGGGTTTGGAGTGTGGGAGGGGGCTCCAGGCTGGTGCAGGGGGTTGGGGTGTG
Organism: Mauremys mutica; assembly: GCF_020497125.1. Taxonomy (NCBI): domain Eukaryota; kingdom Metazoa; phylum Chordata; order Testudines; family Geoemydidae; genus Mauremys; species Mauremys mutica. Next base: position 68,935,232 of record NC_059082.1, on the reverse strand, counting down.
TGGCAGGGGATGAGGACTCCAGATAGGGGTGTGGGGCTGGGGATGAGGGGTTTGGTGTGCTGGAGGGTGCTCCGGACTGGGATCAAGAGGCTCAGAGGGTGGGAGGGGAATCAGGGATGGGGCAGGGGGTTGTGGCGCGCGAGGGGATGTAGGCTCTCGGTGGCGCTTACCTCAGGCAGGTACCGGAAGCAGCAGCATGCCCCCCCATCCAGCTCTGTCTGCAGGCATTGCCCCATCCTCAGCTGCTACCCCTGCAGCTCCCATTGGCCACGGTTCCCAGCCAATGGAAGCTGCGGAACAGATGCTTGGGGCAGGGGCAGTGAGTGGAGCCCCCTGGCTGCCCCTATGCCTAGGAGCTAGAGGGGGGACATGCTGCTGCTGCTTCTGGGATCCTGCCTTAGCCTGCTGCACCACCAACTGGACTTTTAACAGCCGCTGACCAGAGCCACCAGGGTCCCTTTTCAACTGGGTGTTCTGGTCGAAAATTGGACACCTGGCAACCCTAAACCTGAGTGGTGCTGCAACCTTGGGTGCTAGGGTTGCAACACCACTGGCTCAGATTTGGCCTGGCCAGGCCCACATCATGACAGGATCACAGCGACCTGATGCCCATGGCTCAGCTCGGTTGACAGAAGAATACTTCTGTCACCCTAGGTACCATCACTCAGGGCAGTACATTACTACAGCACTGGAAACACCCCTTCCATCCCTGTAGGAAGCATCTACGGTATAGCAGCATAGCTACAGTGCCGTAACTGTGCTACGGTAGTGCTTGCAGCATAGACATGGCCGCACAGATATAATTCACCTAAACAAAGAACGCAGCAATAAATGAGGGAGTGGTGAAGATACAGTCTCAGGCAAAATATTGCTTGATGTAATTTGTTGGTGTCTAGGAACAATGCTGATGAGTGCCCCAAAAATACAATAGATTGATATGCAGATAGAAAGGGTAAAATCCTGTCTCCATTAAAGCCAATAGCAAAACTCCCATTGTCTTCAAAGGGACAGGAATTCATCTATAGGTTTTATTTTTTTATAAGATAGTTTCTCCTCCTCCTCCCTGCGCTGTGTTTTTCACTCTTTTTGAATTTTCCCTGTGCTCTTTCACCTCTTTTCTTTTTCTTTTTTCTTTCCCTTTCCAAATTGTTCTTGTTTTTCTTTCTCACTGTGTTCTCTTTGGTGAAAAAAAACACCAATGTTTGGGTCAGAGTTGACATATGGGATCAACAAACTTCCAGTGAGTTCATAATTATGCAAGATGAATTTGCCCAGCCCTAGCTTAAACTTATTTCGACTGGTGAAGGCCAAGCCAAAATTTGGGTGAAAAGATCCCAGTAAATATTTGTTTTAAATCAAACCCCACTCCACCAGCCTCAAACCCTTTTCTCTGTGCTCTCTAATGTTATCACTTCATCACTCTAAGCTTCTCTACACTCAGCTTTAGTGCCCAAAATTTCCTACCATTGCTATCACCGGATCAGCTCCCTGGTGTGAGTGCTAGTATAGATAAGGTACCAGCATCCACCAGCTCTTTAAGCACTGTGTTGTATAGACCTTTCTGAGTTGGATCAAGTGACACTGTGCTTAAACCGTCAGAGCCTTTTCAAATCAACATTCCCCCTAACGTGACCATGACCACGGGTGGAGCTGAGCCAAGTGTGGCAACAGTGGAAAGATTGGGGCAAAAAAGCCTTATATAGCTATTCTATTGGTGAGGATCACCATTCATTTCCAATTAAGCAGCAGCCTGGTGTGATTCTTGATATTAGGATTATAAGGCTTGAATATTGTGGAGATGTAGAAACTTTGCCTATAACTGATGCTAACCCATTCTTTCAAGAATCCCCTCATGAGACAAATGTTCTGCCCACATCCCAGTCTGTCAGTCAGCATATTCAGAATTCATACTCTGACGGTAACAGTGTCAGAAGGAAAAGAACCCCAAGATACTGGTAAAGAACTAGGCGTAAACATCCCAACCCCTTCAACTACCACTGGTCCAATTCATCCCCAGCATAACTCCACTGATATCAGTGAATTTACACCAGTGACCAATCTTACCAACTGAGTCTGAAAAATGTCTTTGTCCACTACAAACTGCCATCATTTAAAAAATTGCTTCTGGACTTGATAGCAAGGGTATTGATTCACTTCTGCCCATTCTGTTTTTCAGCCCAGAGCTGAGATAAAAAGCCTCTGCATTTAGCTGTTATTCTTATTTATCCCAGCTACTGATGTTTCATTGCATTTCCCCGTCACTTTACCAGGAAAAGATAGTCTAGTGCTGTTAACTATAGATGTGCTGGTTTTCAAACCTGAAACAGAGATGGACTGAAGCTTCAAACTTCAGGGTTGTTTGTTCCTGGGATTTTAGCGTACCTCATTATAACAATGAGTAATTTGGAAATTTGGATCTGAATCCAATTTGAGTGAATGCAGCCCAAACTAGAGATCTTTGTTCAGATCCTTCTCTAATAATAATCAGAGCAAAATACCAACTATTGGCCTTTCAGTTATTGCATGTGATTATTTCTTCCCCCAAACCCACCCTGAAAGAAACATGTCACAGATCCAAGCATTTGTTAGGGATGTCATACAGGAGAGAGTGGGCCATGCAATTTGGAGCTGTAGAAAAAATGACTGTTAAATTGATATGCAAAGAGTGGATGCATTGTTTAAGCAAAGTGACAGCACCCCAGTAGGCATGAAATTACTTCTGCTGGGAATACTGGACAATTTCCTCAGGTTGCAACAAAGGAAACTGTACAACATTCTTCCCTCTTATGACAAAATTTGTAATGCCCCAAAACAGAAAACTCAGGGAATATTAACAATACAAGAATGCAAAACTTCTACAAACAAATCAGTTGACCGAATCCCTGACCCACATGAAATCCAAAGTAGGAAACTGTGATCTGTAATATCTGGTAACCAGGAGGGCAGATTCTTCTCTGTTACATCAGTATAAATCTGCAGTAATAGCATCATCATCAGTGGCAGTCTTTTCACTTGTAACTGAGACCAGATTTTGGCCCTATGGCATTAATTGGTTTGTTTCTCCCTTTATTCTCTCATTTGGAAGCTTATTAAAATCCCCAACTACATTTAGAATTTCAGAGTTGTATCACTTCTGTTGGGAGTACCCAGTAGTTACAAAATTGGTTAGTATGTTTAATTATCTGTGTCTTAATTTTTAATCCCTGTTGACAGTATATTTATTTATTTTCACCTTCTTCCCATTTTCCTTCTTTCTTCCCTTCTTTTTTTTTAAAATAAAAATATTTAAAATGAAAAGGGGGGTGTTGAAGAAAAATCAGTTTTCATGGGATTCCAACTGCATGATCAAATTCTGCCAGGCTATCATTCCCTGGGTCCTGCTTGTCTGCGGCACTGTAGGCTCAACCTGCACTATTGAATTCAGTGGGAATACGGCCATTGACTTCAGTGCGGGGCTGGATTGAGCCCTATCTGAATAACTCCCATTGACTTCAATGGGAAGTATTTGGTTACTGTGGGGCATGATAGAATCCCCTATATCTTTGACTGGAGAAAGTATTCATTCTACCCTGATCTGGTGTGGAGTGTTGTTATGTGATGTTTAAAGTCTGATGCCTTCTGTTTGAGAGGTGGCTGCATTTTAGTAATGGATAAAGCAAGCATAGTACTGTTTGAAAGGATGGATTGATTAAGTACAGACATGCACAGGGATCATGCCATAGATGGCAAATGGGACAACCTGTGTAAGAGAGATGCACGAGATTTGGTCCAGAGTTTGTGAAGTTTGTCAATTTTGGATGTGTGGATGAAAGGCACTATAGTGATCACAGGTATTATTACTGTGGAGGTGTGTTGCTTCATCTTGGCTTGTCTTCTTGCAGTTTATGTTTTCATATTCCATGCATTTTGAAATGCTCCCCAAGTGGTACATATTAATTGGCTTCACTGGCAGGCACCCCGTATAATACAGTCTGTTTTCTTGGCAGCCCAAACTGACTGCGAACAATTTTTCTCCATTGTTCTTTTTTAATTGGCATATAAGTATCTGTACATGCCATCCAGAGTAATGAGGCATGAGTCACCAGTGAGATCTTGACCATTATAGAAGAGAGGCTCCCTTCAACAGCAGGGACTATACTTGTGGCATTATGATGACTACACAGCGAATCCCGTCTTTTCTTGTGGAAGAAGAAAAAATGTGAATCGAAAGATAAAGATGATTAAATAATGTTGCGTCCTTTGGAAGGTGATATGATCCAAATGACCTGCTGAAGGAAATATAAAAATAATGTTGACATAACCATACTTTACATTGTGTCTGACAAAAAATTATGGCCTACATTTTCAAAAAGGGCCTCTAATTTGAGTGTCTAACTTGGACCTCATTTTTTTTCCAGGTGGGTTCATCACCTGCAACCTCCAGTCATCTGTAGATCATGATCCTTTCTGCCTTGGATGGGGCAGGTTATGATAAGTAAGGTCAGACCTTTCACAGTTTACCAGCATCTGTTCTACTGATTCTGGTAGCTCCTCAGAAGGTGTAATATCTTTTCAAAAATCAGTTTTAGGATAATGTCTGCTTTAGTATTACAAAGTGCTGGGAGCCAGTTTCTTTCTCAGAAAGTTAATTCCGTGGTTTAGCAGCTCTTTCTTCAAACCCACTGCTGATTGAAATTGGCTAAAAGGTTCTCCTTGTGTCAGAGTCACCAGGCAGCTGGCTGAAAGAACGCACTGTCAGAATTACTAGGCAATGGGAATGCTCCCAGCCAGGCAGTGACACTGAGCAGACTGGAGAGACTGGTTCCCTTAGGAGCATATATACCTGTCTTGGGATCATCTGAGTGGGTCCTCACCTGTGGATTGGCTGGACCCTGGTTGAATGTTATGGGGCCTATCATAAGACCTGCAGGTAATTGCCTCTGATGACTCATCACACTCACTGGTTCAGGCATGACTCGGGCAGGGCCACCGAGAGCGGGTTCGGGCCCCGGTGAAAAAAATTTTTGGGCCCCACAGCAAGGGCGGACCAGCTAAACAGGGCCGATGAAGCTGGGGATGCCGGGCCCCAGGCCCCATTCAGGACCACCGGGCCCTGGTAATTTGTATCGGCTTCCCCCCTCCCCTCTTGTCGGCCCTGAACTCGGGCTCCGAGGTAACTCATCACACCATGCTGACACATGGAAGAACATAAATTAAGCAACGTAGCTGGTTTCAACATATCTTAGGCACTTAGACTGACATTTTCAAAAGCGGCCACTGATATCTCAGTTTTTGGGTGCTCAATCTGAGACAGATGGAACCTGCTTTCAGAAGTTCTGAGCACTCACAAGCCCAAATAAATTCATGTCAAAATTGCCTAATGAGCTGCAGAAAATGAAATCCACGTTTTCACCCTAGCCTCAAAAATGGAGGATTAGTTTTACCATTTGAAAATAGGGATGGGGGAGGCAGAGTGGGGGCAGGGAACAGGGATGAGGTCTTTCTTGCTATATAAGCTCTGATCTTGCAAAGTCAGTGGGAGTTTTGTGTGCAAATCAGGTCTCAGTTCTAGAGTAGGGGGATAATTCATGTCTGGTATAAGTAGATTTAGAACCATTGACTTCAGTGGAGTGGAGCTTGCTTACACCAGGGCTGAGTTTAACTCTGTGTCTTCTTTGAAGTGAGTTATAGGGGCTGCCTTATAACAATCCCAATGAGTTCTAGCTGGATTCTCCCAATCCCACTGATTTCCTGAGGTCTGCCTTGTTTTCCAGTGCCACATCAGAAAATGCTGTATTTCAACTGGGCTCTATTGCCTTGGCAAACACTGTTCAGCATTTGCAGGTATGCCCATCCCCCTTTCTGTGAGAGTCACATACGTCAGCTAATAAGTCAAATAAACTGAATTAAACCAAATTGCCTAAACAATTAAAGGGCAATTTTTACAAAAAGCTCACAAGAATCTAGAGAATTTAATTTCAATCAAATCTCATTCAAACAACTCATAAAATAGGATTTTTTCCTGGCAAAAGCAGCTGAACATCCTGCCTTGTTTTACAGTAAGTGCCATTATTTATTTTCACCATTAAGATGATAAATGATGGTGCAGTACATTTTTACAACAGAGTGATCATGCTCTACACATAACTGTGGAACAAAACTGGAGCATCAGCTCTGTTTTGCCATTTTAGCCCCAGTTCTGCAAGATGTTGAATGTTCTCCATTCCAAAGGTTGCTGGATATACTCAGCACTATGCTAGATCAAGTCCTATTCATATTAGCATTGTTTATTATTTGTTTTATAGGGCCTGTGGTGGGGCTTGTACCTCAACGGCCCCTTGAGTCAAGGGGGTGGGAGGTGACACAGCCTCTCTACGTCCAAGTCCGTGTTCTAAACCTCTCTGTAGTTAGCACAGTGTGGCCCAAGGGCCAGAGTCCATCTAATTCCCCTTCCCTAGTGGGATAATGCGGCCTAGCAACTGGAGTCCATACAATGTGCCACTAGGGCAGTGCAGCCCAATGGTCAGAGTCCATCTCTTTCCCCTCCTCTGGTGGGGTAATGCAGCCTAGTGGCCGAAGTCCAACCAACTCACTGAGTGGGGCCACCCCCTTTCAAAGGTGGGTGGCCAAGGTAGGGGGACCTGGTACCAACCCTTGCCCTGGGTCCCGACCCAGGGCCCTGTTGGTGGCAAGTTCTCCTCACCAGTGGTCTGGTGTGGATCCTCCTGAAACACACCGGCCTGAACGATCTTCACACCGTTCCCCTTTAAGGACTCCCTACGTCTCTTCCTACACCTTCCTAGATTCAATCAGATCCGCGGTGTCCTCTGCTTCCCCTATGCAGCACATCTGGCCTCTGCGTCCTGGTGTGTGGGCCACTCTTCTGCTGGAGAGAATGACGAGCCTCCTTCCCGTCCAGTGGTCTGCCCTGACTGAGCAGCTCTGCAAGCTTTTAAACCTGACTTCCAGGTGGAGTATGCTCTGCAAAGCCTCAGGGGCAGGGCTTCTTCTGCTAAGAGGGAAGGATTAACCCCCACCATACCAGTGCGGGGCCCAAAAGTGTTCAAGTCACTTTACAGAACAGACAGGAGACCTGGTCACTGCCCCACAGAGTTTAGAATCTAAATGAGACCCTGACACAGCCAATGGATATGAGAAAAATGGGAGGAGAGTGAAAGGTGCTCAATACCCAGGTGATCTTGTGTGGGTAGATATATAAATAGAAAGTGAAAGGAGAACAAGGGTTACAGCAAAAATGTGTAGTTGCTTAGAGTAACACACACAGCTTGATGGGTAATCGATTTGCAGGGGATTTTGGTTTGTTTCTGTTCCTGTTTTTGTCTTTGTAGTTAGCGTATGATAGCATTATTCTAGTTTCGTAGCAGCTTACTCCAGGGGTAGTCTCATTGACTTTACTGTGACTACCTTTGCAGTTAGTCTTACTCATATTGAATATTGTCCGGCCCATTTTAAATACAGACAGTGTGGGAGGGAGTGTATTATCACATACATTTAAAGGATATTGTGGCTGTATTTGGCATGTGTATTTGTTAATTCCAAATAGGTTTTCTTCATTTATTTCTCCAATTACATTTTGTCTTTATATTGTAATGGGAGCTAAATGAAAGGATTGTGAGATGGGTGGCACGAAAGCAGGGCTGGCCAAGTAGTGGGCAGCCAAAGGGAGTGAATTTTCAGGATGCACCTGATGGAGAAAGGTGACCTCCTCAAAGTGCTTTTGAAGTATTAATTAATCTTCACAACACCCCTGCAAAGCAAAAACTCTGTTATTGTCCCCCGCTTTAGAGACTAAGGCAGAGAGAGTAAGTCACAAAGGGAACCAGTCTCAGAACCCCTGCTAGAGCTCAGGAGTTCCCTGTTGTTGTAAATATCCACTTCAACTTCTCTTATATTCTCTGGGGAAGATGAATACAGCCTGAAGTGGAAATCACCTAAACTGAAAGGTGCCACTCAGTATTGTATTTTCACAGATGTTAATATATTTTTGAGAAGCACTTTATTTTTAGTGGTCTTTTTGGTCTTATGTTCTTTTCATAGAAAGGTCGCCAACATTTAAGGGGTTCCATGTATGTCTGCAAAGCTAGCCCCCGTATTTTTATACCTGCTATTGAACTGCATATGCCATTGTAAGTACTTGTGTCTTTACTAACCTGCCTGAACACTCAGGTCAGGTACTCAGACATTTAATCTGTTTTCGTGGGTGCAAGCTTTGTGGGCACCATTTATTCCTGCAAAAGGGAGAAAGGGAATAATCCCAGCTAAAAGTTTGACTCCTGCTATACAATGTATTCAATTTAAATTAAAGGGCAGTTAAATTGAAAGCCCTCCTTCTCTGAATCTCTCCACTCACTTCCACCTTGTTTCATTACAAGTTCACGCTTTCTGTTCTCTCTTTCAAGACCCTATTTGCCTGCTTCTCCCTGTTATCACGCCTCTACCATGCCTGGGACAGCTCTCCTGTCAGCTTGTCCTGCAAACATCTCAGGGTCTTTTTCCATGCTGCCCCTAAAGCATGGAATATACCTTCCTTGAACTAATCTGTAAAACCCCTCCCCTCTCCCAGATGTCTGCTCATGATCCATCTCTGCTGTGATGCCTAAAATAAATCAGCCAATCAATTGGCTGAGGAGGGTCAAATAGGAGAATTGGAATTTACTTTCTGTATTAATAATAATCAGCAAAAGAAATTGCAAATGTATGTAATACATATATTATAGGCGAGGACGGTAGCACCGCCTCTTATTAAGGTTATAAGACCCTGTTTTCACTTGCTTATAACTTTGCCAGACTTAAAATTGATCAGGCTGAAATTTTCCATGCCAGCTGCCTGCCTCAGCATGATTTTTTATTGATTGATTGATTGATTGATTATTTCAGCCAAAACAGTTTAGCCATTTCTGCAAATAAGACGAGGGAAAAATACATTGTTTTACTCACGTTAAAAAAATAAATATGGTGATCTTTGCTTTGCAAAGCTGAAGAACCCCCATACTGTGGAGTAGGGACTTGAAAGCTGGCAGGGGGGCTTTGCGTCAGCAATCCCTGTAAAACTCTGCCAAAATTTGGCCAAGTTTATAAGCCTTGGAACACTCACTGTTCACGCATGCTCAGTAAAGACTTCTTCAGTTTTAGCAGCTAAAGACTCTGAAGATTCCATCCTCACTGAACATGCTCAAGCTTCTCAGAGATCCTAGTGCTGACTAGTCCGCACACGCCATGGGTGGGGTGCGTCTCAGTTTGCTTTCTTTTTAAAACCTAGCAAATTACACACAAAAAACTATGTTAAAAGAAATTATCAAGGTCCCAAAGTCGTGCACCCAAAAGTTAGGAAATGCCAGAATTAAGGTTGCCTCTACAACCTTAATATGGCCCCCTTGTGCATGTGCATTAGGATACTGGCGTTCATTATATTCTCACATACTGTTTTTTCCACAGCTCCTTCCACAGAATCCACGGAATCTGCTCTGTGCATGAATCAGGGTTATGCAGTGAAGGAGATCCTTGACTGTAGGGACCCTGCTTCACTTGTAGCGGAAGTTGGAAGGTGAGCAGTGAATGAGGCAGGAGATTTCAGGAAGAGAAAAGACAGTCCTGGTTAAGGCAGTTGAATATTGCCTTGGAGAATTGGATTCTTTCCCTGCTTTTTGCATAGTGTTCACATGTGATGCTGGGCAAGTAACTTAAATCAGACTTTCCACAGGTCGCTCACTAATTGTGCATTCCCCATTTTCTGGGTGCGCAGTTTGATAGCCTGAGGTCTGATCTGCGGAGTCCTGAGCATTCCCAGCTGTGAACTGTTCTTTGAACATATAAAGTTCTATATAATTCTAAGAACTCGGAAATTTCAGGTCCTAGGCATCCCAAATTAGTGGGAATTTTTTAATTTAATCTCTGCGCCTCAGTTCCCCATGTGCAAAATGGGGATAATACCAGTCCTTCGCTTCCCAGTGGTGTTGTGAAGATTAATCAATGTTTGCAAACCAGTCAGATTCTGTAGGGATGAGTGCCACAGAAGAGCTCATGAGGAAATTAATAATACTGACTTCAGAGCAGGGCTTAAATGGGTGTGTAGTAAATGGAGCATGGGGCTGAACACTGAGGAGAAAAGAAAATATTGACGAGCTGCTCATTATGTGAGCACTGTTCAGTCTGTGCACTGAATGAGACGGGGTTCCATGGAAAAAAATAGTAGGTGATCATGTAATAAAATACTGCATCAGAACACATACGTATGGGGGGAGGGCTGTATTAAGGTTGCACAGGCAATCTTAATTCTAGCATTTCCCAACTTCTGAGTGCTTAACTTTGCAATGGTAGGTTTTTGTGTGTGTGATAATATATATAATGTGCATATATATACATATTTACAGTTCATTTAAAGTGTTTACGGTTTCATGCTCAATAATAGGGTTTCCTCGTGTTGTTTATTATTTGTCTTTAGTGTAGTCATTTTATGACGTATAAGTCACCTTACCTGCAGAGAATGTCAAGGATCTAGCTTTAGATTTTCTATGCAGCTCTTTTAGTCCCACACGCCTCTGTTGCTGTCAAGGAGACATATCTCCGGCTTGTATCGTCTGTGTGGTTTCTCTTATTAGTATGCTTTTTCATTGCCATGGAGACTATCAGAAACTCATTTAGCAACTCTCAGTGCCCCACTATGAATGCCTATTTCATATCTCACTGCCTCAGAATGAAACATGCTGTTTTACTTCTGCTTTCACACCTGCATTGAACATTAAGAATATTAAAGGGGTTGTCTACACTGGGAATTTTTTTGAACTGATGTAGTTGAACTGGTGCAAACCCCTATTGTAGATGCATTGCTAAGATGGGAAAAGTGAATGTCATGACTTAACCCAGTTTCAAAGTGCGGTAAACCACATCTGTGCCTGTGCAAGTCACTTTTTACATTGCTGCAGTGCTTCTACAGTCAGGTGCAGCTACACCAGTCCAAAAAATCCCAGCACAGACAAGTTTGTTAATTTTCAAATCTTCAGTTATTATTCTGCTGAGTTTTTCAGTAAAGTTAAGGGGCTGACACTATTGATGTATCACTCATGGCTGGATAAAACAATTCCTGCAAACACATGGGCCAAATCAAAATTGATTAGGATAAACCACACGTTAAAACACTGTTAGCCTTGGTGCTCCCAGCCTTCATGGGATCCAAATTCTCCTGATCCCATGAGGTAGGGTGCAATATGTGCTACAGTCATTAGACTCTGCTGTTGATTCAGAGAAGACTGGGGCTGTATGTAACCCCCAATGAAAACACAGAGGGCCAGTTTCACAGCAGGCTTAAGAGGCCTGTCCTGCCCATGGAGATGGCTCCATGGAACAGACAATTCAGCTTCAGCCTGTATTTCCTTTCGTAGGAGCCATCATGGGGCACAAGTGGCGATGATATGTGTTTTTTCTGTCTCACGCCAGTGCAGGTAGCCCACTTCCTGCTTCCCGCCCACCTGTCTCTGCCCTCTCTCTATGGGGTCCACAGTGCAGCACAGGTGGCAAACCCCCTGTTGTACTAGAGAGGTGAGATCCATGTGGAGAGTTCTCTCCAGGCAGCCACTGACCCTGGGTGTAGCAACCTACACTGAACTTGGAGGGAGGTGCACAGGTGCAGGAGGGAAGAGATTGGAGGAGACACCAGCAGTTCAGTCTGTGTGTGGGAGGTGGCTGGGATGCTAGCTGTAGTGGCAGCATCTCTGTAGCTAGCTCTCTGAATGAAGGGTCCTCTCATGTTATTACCCAGCACACAGTACACGAAGCATGGTGTCATCAGCGGTCAGTCCAGAGAGACCTCCAGCAAGGCAGAGAGCGTGACTAACAGGAGAACAAAGCAGCACCTAGGAACGGAACAAATCGGCAACAATATCATGAGCTAATTTGCGTATTTCTGAACCATATGCCTTTGACCAAAACCTTCTGTTTATGGGCAACACTTCCTGCCCAAACAATGGTAGGGAAACGACAAGGAGCTGCCCCAAATTTGGCAGCTATGGCTAGGGTGGATGTAGGGGGTCTTCAGGGCTGCTAGAATATCCGGTTGAGGCCAGGAGGGTTTTGGGGGGGTGGCATTGGGGGGGGGTGTGGAGGTCAGTGGTAAGATGTCTGGAGGTAGGAGAGTGCTGGAAGGTGCCTGGGGTGCTGGGTAGAGGGGTGGGTGCTGGAGGGAGTCTGGAATTGCTATAGGATGTCTGGGGGTGCTGGATATCTTCCTGTCACAAGGTAGGCAGTTGGAAGCTGCATGGGGATATGGGAGGAACATTGGTGGCTGCCTGGAGGGCTGTCGGAGGAGCGGGGAGGGGAAGCCAAATGTCTGGTGGGTAAACTGTGGGGGTGTGACAGATTTTCGTTACCAATCTGCCTGGGCCACAGTTGATCAGGCTCGGCCACAGGATCTTTTCTGGTAGGAGATGACGAAGCACACCATGGGTCTAAGTTTTAAAGCTTTATTAATAAAATAATAAAATACAGCAGAGAGTGCTGGGAATGCTCCCATGTCACTCAGGGGAAGAAAAACAGAGCCCCAAGCCCTAATCCACTTTCATACTCACACACGCAGTACCCAAAACTGGCCAGGCCTGGGTGGGGGACCATTGGGGTGTGACAGGGGCGAGGGGGTCTCTGCAGGGGAAGCTGTAGGCTGAATGACTGGGGGATAACCTGGGAGTGGAGATACTTTGGGGGGGGATGTTGATGGTTAAAGTGAGGGTTAAGATACGCTCAGTCTGGATGTCTAAAATGGAAGTTGGGGAGGGACAGGGTTGTGGGGGAGCCTGGTGTCAGTACTGGGCCTCTCCCTTTGGCTGCTGCTGTTGATGCCACCTGCATTTCTAGGCTGCTGCTTCCCCACTGTGATCCAGCAGTGCTGAAAAAATGTGGTACAAGGCCACCGGATGAGTGAACGACATATGACACCCGTCAGCCCTGAATCTGGCCCATCAGCCATGAGCGCTCCTTTTGCTGTTGTCTATATCCCTGTTTAACTTAATGCCTCCATTCCCAGTTGCTCATATTGGTCCCTTCTCTGGCCAGTATGAGCTGCAGTGAACTGCAGTCAGCTTGTGCTTTTGTGCACTGCTTTTGGGGGACTTTGAGCTACTGCAGGGTAGAAAGCCATGGCGTGAATTGGGCCCTGGTTCTGAGTCTGACCTTACACTGGTATCAATCAGGATGAACTTCCTTTGGTAAATGGAGTGACACTGGCCTGATTCTTCTGTCAAATACACCAATTTCACATGGGTGTAACTATTGATTTCAGGGAGGCTACTCCTGATTTACACCAGTGTGAGTAGAGACTCTGTCCCATACTATTACAAACTATTGTGAGATCAGAAGCAGACTTTATGGGCCTGATCCTCCAACTGCCATACCAGATTTATGCTAAGTGTGACACCCGGGGTTTCTTGTTTGTGTGTGACTTATACCAGTTCAGAACAGTGGAGGATCAAGCTCTGTATATTTAAAGTGCGGCAGGCTGTGACATCATCCAGCAGATCTTCACACACAACATGGGTAATTGCAGAAGTCACTAGTATGGGCCTTTTACACAAAAGAATTGGTCTTGGGAACAGATGGACAAAAAGGAATAAATAATATCCCAGCACTTTGTAGGACCATGCCCCTAACCAGTGTCTCATGCAGTACATAAATACTCAATGTCCCTTGCAGGTGCTTATTTTGATTGCCTTCCCGGACTAATCACTTCCAGTGCCTTTTTCCAAGTAAGGTCTCTATCCGAAGGACAGTACCGGGGAATGTTTTTATGTATACAGGCTGCCGCTGTGAAGTTGAGACTTATCTGGAGTCTGATGAGAGTGGACAAATACTTTACTAATTTTTGACTATTTGTGGTGGACTTGTCCTGCTTCACTGTGTATTGTATTTAAGTGTCCTGTGCAGATTTTACATTGCTTATTGCTGTGATAAAAGAGTTGAGCCCAGTCCTGTACCTGTAAACAAGACATTCTTGGATAGGTCAGGCGCAGGTCTTTTCTTATTAAACAAAATGGGTCTGGATTTGCCTTTCATGTTGGTGTAAAGCAGGAGAAACTCCACTGAGGTCAATTGAGTCACACTACTATAGAACAGGTAAGAGAGGAGAATCAGAACCAGGGCCGGCGCAACCCATTTGGCGACCTAGGCGGTTGCCTAGGACACTAACATTTGGGGGGCGGCTGGACCTTCCGTCGCCTCTGTTGGGGGCGGCATTACAGGGTGGGACCTTCCGCCGCCTAGGGTGGCAAAAAAGCTGGCGGCGCTCCTGATCAGAACTATTATCACAAAGAAAATGTATCAATTTAAAAACAGTTGGCATTCCCCTAACTTAAAAAGAGTTGAATAGGTCATTCTGGAATTCAATTTCTTTATGAGCTGAGACTCTAAAGTTCTACCTGGAGTGAATCTGTGCAGCTGGGAAACAAAAACTGGGCCAGAAGCTGTTAACCAACTTCCATAGAACTATGCTGATTTACCCCAGCTGAGGACCTGTATTTCTGTAATGCAAACAGAAGAGAGGCCCTTAAATAATCAAACACATCTTATTTCAGGTAAGAAAAGTTAAGTAATTAATCACAGCAGGCATTTCTTAAAAAGTCTAATTTACATATTTTACCAAGGCATGATATTTGCAATGCACTAGAAGGTGGAGAACCAGAGGGGGGAAAAAAAAAAGGCCGGTCACTTATGTAAGTAGCCCTGTGTTCACTGATAAATTAATTAGCTACATGTGAGGTTGCTTTAACATTCTGATGTATTTTGAGCAGACGTTTAGTTATTTACATAGCCAAGATCATACCATTTTACTCACAGCTCAGAATGGTGCAGAAACGCATTGTTCCAGGTGGCACATCTCCTGAACCTACCTGGAGCACTGAGGAGTAGACACACTACTACATCTCTTGTGGAGGGCAGCCTATTTTCCTCTATGCTAGTCCCACTCCTTTCTGCCCTCTTGCAGGAGTAGGGACAGAGCAGTGTAGGGGCTGCAATTCTGCCTCACCCTTATATGGACTCTGCAGGCAGGTGGGGGAAGGCTCCCGCACACCTCTTCACACCCACTGCACACCTATGTAAGGACCATAAAATCTGGCCCATTGATTCTGTCTCATTGTGATTTTTCCTGTTCATTGTTTAAACACCTCAGTTGTTCTTCAGCACATGTGCACGCATGCATGCATCCAGGATTTATGGCTGTATGAACGTGTCAGTGTGGGCTGGAGAATGGGGTCAGAACATCTCAAACTGAATTCTATTTTATCCAGAGAGTTGATTTGAACAAATAGACACATTAGATGTTGAACAAATACAAAGCAATTTATTGTCTCAGTGTTTCACGCGTACATCTGAATTAATGGGGAGGAATCAAAATAATGCTTCAGTGTTATACTCTGTGAACAGAGGCAGTGAGAAAAAGCAATATGCTGAAAGAAACAGCTTATGGGTGATATATTATTGCAAGGTTAATATTATTTAAGTGGAATGATCTCTTTAGCTGCAAGATTGAGGAATAAACTAAACTAGGAAGATGTGATTCCATGCCATATTCTAAAAACCATCTAATATCTCAAGCATTTAATGTAATTTACGTGTAAAAGGGGAGTAAATGTGTCACTTATTAATTATTTCCTAACTATATGATAGACCGTTTACTAAAAAGGACATTTGTAGCTAGAATAACTGTTCTGTAGATTAGCTACAGAAAGGGTGGCCTTGAGGAGGACAGTGGTGTGGGATTTGGGGATGTGAGACAGAGCAATGTAAGCTATAGCCTAGTAAAAGAAAAAAAAAAGATGACTTTGATTAAGGACGTGATTCTACTTTCTTTGACTTCAACAGACTAGCATTAGACTCTTCCACAGTAAAATTATTATTAATATTACGGTAGCATTGAGACCCTAATTAGGATTGGGCTCCATCATGCAAGCCACTGTACAGACACATACAAAAACAGTTCCTGCTGCTTGCAGTCTAAGGGTATGTCTACACTACCAGAGTAGTTCGATTCAACTTAAGTCGAATTTGTGGAATCGACCTTACAAAGTCAAATTTGTGTATCCACACTAAGGACACTAATTCGACTTTGTGAATCCACACTAACGGGGCAAGCGTCAACATTGGAAGCAGTGCACTGTGGGCAGCTATCCCACAGTTCCCGCAGTCCCCACTGCCCATTGGAATGCTGGGTAGAGCCCCCAATGCCTGCTGGGGGAAAAAATGTGTTGAGGGTGGTCTTGGGTAACTGTCATCATTCAACCGTCACTCCCGCCCTCCCTCCCTGAAAGCGCCGGCGGGAAATCTGTTCATGCACTTTTCTGGTTAGTGACAGCGCGGACGCCACAGCACTGCGAGCATGGAGCCCGCTGCGATCATCGCTGCACTTATGGCCGTTGTCAACTCCTCGCACCTTATCGTCCACCTCTTCCACAGTCAGATGCTGAGAAATCGGGCGAGGAGGCTCCGGCTGCGCGGTGAGGACATGAAGTCTCAGAGTGGCACAGACCTCTCAGAAAGCACGGGATCCCGCGCCGTGGAGATCATGGTGGCAATGGGTCATGTTCATGCTGCGGAACGGCGATTCTGGGCCCGGGAAACAAGCACGGACTGGTTGGACCGCATAGTGTTGAGGTCTGGGATAAATCACAGTGGCTGTGAAACTTCAGGATGCGTAAGGGCACTTTCCTTGAACTGTGTGACTTGCTGTCCCCTGCCCTGAAGCGCAAGGACACCCGGATACGAGCAGCCCTGACTGTGCAGAAGCAAGTGGCCATAGCCCTCTGGAAACTTGCAACGCCAGACAGCTACCAGTCAGTAGCGAACCACTTTGGTGTGGGCAAATCTACCGTGGGGGTTGCTGTGATGCAAGTAGCCCACGCAATCGTTGAGCTCCTGCTCTCAAAGGTAGTGACCCTGGGAAACGTCCAGGTTGTCATAGATGGCTTCGCCGCGATGGGATTCCCAAACTGCGGTGGGGCTATAGATGGAACTCACATCCCTATCCTGGGACCGGCCCACCAGGCCAGCCAGTATATTAACCGAAAGGGCTACTTTTCAATGGTGCTGCAAGCACTGGTGGACCATAGGGGACACTTTACCAACATCAACGTTGGGTGGCCGGGCAAGGTTCATGACGTGCGTGTTTTCAGGAACTCTGGTCTGTTTAGATGCCTGCAGGAAGGTAGTTTCTTCCCGGACCACAAAATAACTGTTGGGGATTTGCAGATGCTTATAGTGATCCTCGGGGACCCAGCCTACCCGCTAATGCCCTGGCTCATGAAGCCCTATACAGGCGCCTTGGACAGTGACAAGGAACTCTTCAACTACCGGCTGAGCAAGTGCAGAATGGTGGTGGAGTGTGCTTTCAGACGTCTCAAGGGGAGATGGCGATGCTTACTGACTCGCTCAGATCTCAGCGAAACCAATATCCCCATTGTTATTGCAGCTTGCTGTGTGCTCCACAATCTCTGTGAGAGCAAGGGGGAGACCTTTATGGCGGGATGGGAGGTTGAAGCAAATCGCCTGGCTGCTGATTACGCTCAGCAAGACACCCGTGCGATTAGAAGAGCCCAGCAGGAAGCGCTGTGCATCCGGGAGGCTTTGAAAGCTAGGTTCCTCAGCGAGCAGCGTGACCTGTGTGACTGTTCAGTTTCTTTACAGAGAAGCTGAACCTGCCCCTGTTTCTTTACCCAGTTACTGTTGACTATCCTCTGCAGTTGCATACCCCGTTCACCCCGTTTCCCCCCTTCCAACACACGTGTAAAAATAAAATACATGTTCCATTGTAACTTAACAAAGGTTTCTTTATTAATGACTTTGCGTTAAAGAGTTGAAACTGGGACGCAGACTGTGGTGGGTAGGGTGTGCAGTGATGTAAAGACCGCCTCTAAACTCGAGGAATGACAGGCTCCTGCTCCTAGAGCAGTCCACAGTGCCGGACTGGTTGTTTCAACGGAGCCTGCCATCCCTCCTTCTTGGGACTCTGTGTGCGGGGGCTATGTGACCTTGTTGCGGAGGAGGACGGTTACAGATTCCCCTGCTGTGTGCCTCTGTGGTCCAGGACAAGGACTGCTGCATAAAATCTGTAACCGCTACAAAGTCACGTACCCAGGGGCGGCTCTAGGATTTCCGCCGCCCCAAGCACGGCGGCACGCCACGGCGGGCGCTCTAGCGGTCGCCGGTCCCGCGGCTCCGGTGGACCTCCCGCAGACGTGCCTGTGGAGGGTCCGCTGGCCCCGCAGCTCCGGTGAACCTCCCGCAGGCACGCCTGCGGATGCTCCACCGGAGCCGCGGGACCAGCGGCCCCTCCGCAGGCACGTCTGCGGGAGGTCTACCAGAGCCGCGGTCCCAGCGGACCATCCGCAGGCATGCCTGTGGGAGGTCCGCCGTAGCCGCCTGCCGCCCTCCCGCTGGGACGCCGCCCCAAGCGCGCGCTTGGCGCGCTGGGGTCTGGAGCCGGCCCTGCACGTACCCCCCCACCCACACAGAACATGGAAACCACCTCCCATACCGACCAGGGTGCCTACTGACTGCACTGTGTGTGTGACCCGCTGCTGATCCTGCCCCCGTGTCTGTACCCTGGTAAATGTGACTGTCCTATGCAATTACCAACCCCCTTCCCCACCCCCACCCCTTCAAACACAGTCTTCTGTACAAAAACATGACGGAAACAGTAATTAACAGCAAAGTATTTTTAATAATCAACTAGACAGTTAGGGGATGAAACGGGGCTTGGGGCTTGGGTGAGTCAGGAAGGGAAGGACTTCTCAAAATTTAGGTAATGGGAGCTTTTGGGTACTTGAGCACTCTGCTGGGGTGTGGTGACAGTTTTCATGGCCCCTGGAGCCCCTCCTTCTTGTTATTTTCGGTGAGGGGGGTATGGGACTTTGTGGCGGGGGAGGGCGGTTGCAGATACACTGCAGGGGGGCTCTGTCCTCCTGCCTGCGGTCCTGCAGAACATCCACAAGGCGCCGGAGCGTGTCCGTTTGCTCCCTCATTAGTCCAAGCAGCGTTTGAGTCGCCTGCTTGTCTTCCTCACGCCACCTCTCTTCCCGTTCGCTGTGTGAGCGCTTGTACTGAGAGAGGTTCTCCCTCCACTGGCTCTGCTGGGCCGCCTCGGCTCGGGAGCAGCCCATAAGTTCAGCGAACATCTCGTCCCGTGTCTTTTTCTTTCGCCGCCTAATCTGCGCCAGCCTCTGTGAGGGGGATGCTGGGGCAGGTCTGGAGACAGTCGAAGCTGTGTGATGGGAAAAAGGGAGTGAATTCCTTGCAAAGATACATTTTTGCGAACTATGACCATAGTCTAGTCAGTCTCTGTGAACAAGACCATGCACAGCACCTATCTCATTAGCACTGACTCAGGACAAGTTCTAATTTTCGGCTTTCGCTTTCATTGCCTGGGGTCTTGCACTGGAGATCAGACAAGCGGGGCAGGACAGCAGAATCCGTGCAGCAGGCAGGCATGGTAAGCCATAGACTTTAAGCTGCTTAAAACTGAATGTATGGCACTGTCCTCTTGCTGCAAGCAATCCGGAAAGCATAAACTCTGCCCCTGTTCCACCTCCTCACGGCTGTTCCCTGGGAAAGATCCCTGTATGCTGCCCCTCTGCAGCCTCCACCACGTGGCTCTAAACGGAGGCTTATTGTCATGCAAAGGAACAGTCAAGCATTCCCAATACTAACAGTACACAAATTACTCTAATTAAATGCAGGAGTCTCCGAGCGAGATCACCCTGAGGAGGATCACAGGGCGAGATAGAGAGCACATGCTGCATGAAAGCCAGCACAAAGCAGGGGCCTATGCTGCCATGCTCGTGGAGGCAATGCTCCCAGAATACCTCATGAAAGCCTGGCGCGGAAAAGTGTGCTACCACGGAGCACCCAATAAGGCAGCTCTCCCCAGGAACCTCATGCGGAGGCTTTTCGAGTACCTCCAGGAGAGCTTCGTGGAGATCTCCCAGAAGGATTTCTGTTCTATCCCCATATATATAGACCTCCTTTTCACATAGTTCAGATTCCTGTTACATTAATAATAAAAGTTTACATGTTTAAAGCATTTACCGACTGATCCTTCCCCTGATTCAGGGTCCGGGGTAACTGCTGGGGAGGGTTGGTAGGGGATCTCCGTGAGGGTGATGAAGAGATCCTGGCTGTCGGGGAAACCAGCGTTGTAAGCGCTGTCGACTGCCTCCTCCTCCTCATCTCCTTCCTCATCTTCCCCGTCCGCGAACATCGCCGAGGAACTGGCCGTCGACACTATCCCATCGTCGGTGTCCACGGACACTGGTGGGGCAGTTGTGGCAGACCCACCGAGAATGGCATGCAGTGCCTCGTAGAAGCGGCATGTCTGGGGCTGGGCTCCGGAGCGTCCGTTTGGCGCTTTGATTTTTTGGTAGCCTTGTCTCAGGTCCTTGATTTTCACGCGGCACTGCGTTGCATCCCGGCTGTATCCTCTGTCTCTCATGGCTTTGGAGACCTTCTCGTAGGTCTTTGCATTCCGTTTTTTGGAGCGCAGCTCCGAAAGCACAGACTCATCACCCCACACAGCGATCAGATCCAAGACTTCCCGGTCAGTCCATGCTGGGGCCCTCTTTCTATTCTGAGATTGCCTGGACCTCTCTGCTGGAGAGCTCTGCATCGTTGCCGGTGCTGCTGAGCTCGCCACGATGTCCAAACAGGAAATGAGATTCAAACTGGCCAGACAGGAAAAGGAATTCAAATTTTCCCGGGGCTTTTCCTGTGTGGCTGGTCAGAACATCCAAGCTCGGACTGCTGTCCAGAGCATCAACAGAGTGGTGCACTGTGGGATAGCTCCTGGAGCTACTAAGGTCGATTTCCGTCCACACACAGCCTAATTCGACATAGCCATGTCGAATTTAGCGCTACTCCCCTCGTCGGGGAGGAGTACAGAATTCGAACTAAAGAGCCCTCTAGGTCGAACTAATTAGCTTCCTGGTGTGGACGGGTGCATGGTTAAGTCGAATTAACACTGCTAAATTTGACATAAACTCCTAGTGTAGACCAGGCCTAAGACAGGTCACTTACAAAGGATATGGGGAGAGGAAAGCAATTATAATATAAAAATGTGCACACACAAAAACGACATGAAAAGAACATCGCAAAGTCAAGCGCTCATAAATTAGGAAATGCCAGAATTAAGGTTGCCTAGGCAATTTTAATTTGGTCCCCTTTTATGTATGTATTATGATAATCTTTAATTACATGATTACATACTATTGTATGTATGCATTATGATAGTCTTTAATTACATAATCACATACTATTTTTTCCACAAGACTCCTGCTGCAACCTTAATTCTGGCAACAATACATTTTCCTCTCAAAAATGGTTGAACCATTTTGGCTGAAATTTTCCAAACAAATGTATCATGAAGCAGACACCTGGCATGGAAAATTCCAGCTTGAATGGTTAAAGTTCGGCAAAGTTATTAGCAACTGAAAACAAAGACTTATAATTTGAAGTGTAGCCCTGCCTACAATTATTGTTATTATAAATACCCACACATGTGTATGTAGAAGAAATTACACATATACTTGGGCATTTTTTCCTTTTAATTAGTGATTTAAAGAGAAAAATTTCTTTTGTTAAATTTAATTTTATGCATCAATTGCATGATTTCCTTCTCTTTATGGTGGATTAATTTATTTTATACACTGTATTTTATAAATGAACTATAAATACAAAATGTGTGAGGGGCCTTATTTGTCATGGTATAGCGCAGTGATTCTCAATCTTTTGTACTGGTGACCTCTTTCACATCTCAAGCCTCTA
Source organism: Mauremys mutica (assembly GCF_020497125.1). Taxonomy (NCBI): domain Eukaryota; kingdom Metazoa; phylum Chordata; order Testudines; family Geoemydidae; genus Mauremys; species Mauremys mutica. The sequence goes on along the minus strand of NC_059082.1, from coordinate 68,913,440 downwards.
AGTGCGACCCCCCCCCTTTATAAATTAAAAACACTTTTAAATATATTTAACACCATTATAGATGCTGGATGCAAAGCGGGGTCTGGGGTGAGGACTGACAGCTCGGGACCCCCCATGTAATAACCTCATGTAAACCTCTCAACCCCCAGTTTGAGAACCCCTGGTGTAGTGATTTTATTGGCATATGTTTGGGTTGGCCCCATTACTCACAAGTGGTATAAGTATGAGTGAGTTTTGCAGGTCATCCCAAACAAGCACCAATAGAACTTGCTTACCACCACAACCCAGTGTGTATTTTAATGATGCCAGTTTCTACAGGGAAAAAAAATTATGAAAATATTTCCAGAGTTTCCAAATTTTTATGGTTTTAGTTTTGAATTCCTCCGCCCATAGAATAAGCCTGTCTACATCACCATGGGCAGACCACTGAGTGACAGAAACATTTGTATGAGCAGATTTTAAAATGTTAACAAATAATCTAAAATAATTTTTCTCTAAAGCACATGGTCACAGTGTTAAGGCATGATATTTTACAATTAGCCAGACCTAGACATGAATACTGTATACCACCAGAAAGCCTGGAATTCTTATTTCCCATACACTATACAAGGTATTTATTGTGCTTGTTGTTTGTGAGATATCAGACCTTTAGCTGTCACTTGTCCAAGCCTGGCTAGTCCTAGACAGTAGACAAGTGTACTTCTCTCTCCCTGTTCTGTACTCCAATCTTTGGGGAAAGAAGGAAACATTGCATGTTTTTTTCTTATTAATTTGCTAAATGTTTCAGCTGTTAGAAAGCTGTTCAGAAGTTTTGACTGTTGGAAGTAGTGCTGCCTGTAGTGAATTAGTAGACAAAGTACTAGTGAGGATGTCATTGGTGCCAACTCAGTGGTTTATTAGGCATTTGAAAAAAAACCCACCACCCCCTACAAACAAAACAAAGCAAAAAACAATCAAATGGCTGAAGTCAATGGAGTTACGTGGTTTATACCAGCTGAGGATCTGGTCCAAAGAGTTTTAAAGGGAGGTGCATAAACATTACTGCTTCTTCCAAATAATCAGGTTTTACTTCTTGGTATACTAATGTCATAAACCTACTAATTCTCCTGTTGTCCATAGAGTTATCCAAGAAAAACAAGAGTAGCCAAGCCCTGAATTTCTAATGTAAACAAACAGACAGATGTATAACTTCCAACAGGCCAGGAAGGCTTGGACTCTAGGACTGATTTATTTCCTAGCTGAAAGTGTAAACGAGTGGGTACACACAATGGATACTTTACCCAAGCGTGCATTGATTTAAAATGTTTACAAGTCCTATAGAATATCTTTATAAATGGGAATATTAGCTAGAAACAACACAGCACAGTTTACAAATCCCATCCGTCCCGAAACTAGCTGTGTGTGTATATGACACTCCTAGGTAGATTCGAGATTTTCTTTTAATGCAAAGGTAACGCTTCATTCTTTGATTAACTAGGCTGACCAATGCCTCAGGATGGCCATAACAATTAAGGGCCTAAAGGGTGATTTTGTAAAATTTCTTCCTTTTGCTTTTATCTCCCATCCAATATTAGCCTGTCATTATCTGTTAGTTTTATATTTCTTTGCTTTGCTTTGAAGGCATATACATCGTGATTTTTATTTTTAAGCCCTAAACTGTAGCTCTGAAGTGATAATTAATTGTGAGGGTATTCCATAGAATGAGAGGACTGAAATTAATGTCAAGTCTTTGTACCGGTTATGTATTGTAAGAGACCAATTATTATCTGATCCTGTTCAATTATATTGTATTGTTATTATTTATACACTGACCTTGCACTCCTCACTAAGGCAAAGTGTATGATGATGACATAAATGCAGTTTTAATCAGGTTATATAAATGGCTCAAATTCCCAGTGTGGAGAACTTTAACTCTCATTAGGGCTGCTCTAATTTATGGCCGCTAGCTATGGCCTCCAAGAGGCCATTCAGCAGCCAAGTTTAGCCAGAACATAGCAACCTCCATCCAGTGAAACTTCCCACACATGTTCGCTCACATACTCACACCCAGTGGTGGTATGCAGGAGCAGCATAAGAACTGGTTTGGCTGGATCTACACCGGCTAGGGAGTGTTGGCCAGTTTGTGCCCCATGGCAGGCAAATGCGGGCCACTATGTATGACCACTTTGTCTCGTGTGTGGAGATTATCCTGTAGGACTATTATGTGTTTTAACGCATTAATTATTTTATACTCCTCCCTGGACTGTTTCTTTGGCTAACTGCTACCGAGCAGGTTTTCAATGTTCTGTGCATACTTTATTTGCACAGTATGCACACTGATCAAACAAGGGAGTTCAGCTCTGTTTGTTTTCCAGCCATGGACTGTTTCACTCAGAATGAATAAATTCACATATAAATCGATCTGTTTTTCTTACATGATTTGACTTTTTTAACTCACCTTTCTCTTAAAAAAAGGAAGGCCTGGTGCTATTAGTCAGGCTATCCCCAAACCAAACCTCAGCTTCAAGTCCAGGATCCTTCCTCCCCTCTCTACTAACATGTGATCCTTCCTTCAGCATAGATAATTATGTGACAGGTTTTCCCCCGGGGTGCCACCTGGAACTGGGGTCCCACTGAGTCTGCCTGACCCACCAGCCTGGGCTCTCTTTATACTTTATTGCTGAGGAGAGGCAAGCCAGCCAAGCCCTCCTTCAGGCTTCAGACTGCACTTAAGCAGCATGCATACAGGTAGGGACACACCCAGCTGTTGGTCACATGACCCCGCAGCCATAACTCAGAGGCTGTTTGTAGCGCCCCCAGGAAGACTTCTCAGTGGGTGATTAGCATCTTGAAAGATCTATTATTTTCCCAACTGGCCATCTAGACTGATTGCATTCTGTCTGGTGGGCATTCCCCAGGTGTAAACACATTTGTAATAGATGCATAGGCAATATTCCTAACTTGATACAAAAATGATACATGCATAAAAATAGGATAATCATATTAATAAATCATAACCTTTCCAATGATATCTCACATGATCCACTTTGCATAAAATAAATCTTAGTTATGCCATAATCATATCATAACCATTTCTCTATGAAGAATGTTGGGCATCATGTCACAGATTAGTTCACTCATGAGATAAATGAAGTAAATATATGGGTGATTTAGTCAGTCAGGACCTGATCCAAAGCCCATGGAAGTCAATAGGAATCTTTCCATTGACTTCAGTGAACTTGTATCCTGCAGCTATCATGACGAAAATGGGTCTTCAGGAGGGATATGAATGCAGAGTGGGTAGTGGCCTGCAGACCAGTTCAGGAAGGGCATTCCTTGGATTGGAGGTATAGAAAAAAGAGAAGAAGATGGTTGTAGGAGAAACAAAATATCAAAGCTGTCGTTATTGATGGAGTGGAGCGAATGGGTTATGGTATGAAATGTGACACCTGTAAGTGACCCTGATAAAGATGTTCCTGCTAAAGGATTTTCCCTTTTCTTTTGAGGGTCTGGAGAGGGTTATTGACTTATTAATAGAGGACTTATCGACCTTCGTTTTATGTAGAAAAGCCACTTTGTAGATAATTTTCCCTGGAAGCCTGCATAGAAACTCATTATTAATCATTTCAAGTCCCTAAACAAATTGTCATAATTTTCACAAGGTTTCACATTGTCTACTGAAAGAAATGCTTACAAATGCAGTTTGAAGAACTTCTAGCCACTGGGGTGTCTTAGGAGGACATAATCCTGAAACATTTGTTCAATAAATAATGTCTCCACTTTGTTCCTCTTAGTCTTTGGCACTGCTGAAGAATTACTTCTTCTGAACATTTTTTAGACATGGACACATTTATGATTGCTTCATAGACTAAGACTGGAATAGTGGATCATTTGCAGGCATTCTTAGCTCTCAATTTTTTCCTTTAACTACTAGATCATAAGCCTTTTAGAAATATTATTCATATTACAATAGCACGTGGAGGGCCAGCTGGGATAGAGGCCTACTGACCTAGTGTATAGATACATTGTAGGGGGACAGAGTTTATATTCTAAACATATAAAACAGACTAAGGGTGTGGGGAGAAGCAAACACAGGGAAGTGAGGTAACATGCCCAAGGTCACACAGCAGGTAGGTGGCAAAGCCAGGAAAAGAACCCAGGTCTCCTGAGTCTCAGCTAAGTGCTCTACCAGTGCCTATATACAGGAATGCCGCCGCGGTTTTTGCCACCCTAGGCGGCAGTGCTCCTCCTCTGAGCATTCGGTGGTGGGGGTCCTTCCGCTCTGCGTCTTGAGGGCACTTCAGCAGCGGGTCCCGGAGTGAGTGAAGGACCCACCGCCGAATTTCCACCGAAGACCCGGAGCGGAAGGACCCCCGCCGCCAAATTTCCGCTGAGGGCGGCGAAATGCCGCCCCCCCCCCAAATCCTGCCACCCTAGGCGACCGCCTAGGGTCACCTAGTGGAAGCGCTGGCCTTGCCTATATAGGGCTGCTGTTTAATGTCTCTGCATTTATTGGCCTCTTGGGGCTGTTGGCAGCTGGCAGAGGAACAGCTGATGCTGAGCACTCTTCCTTCTTAGCTGCACAATGTGCGGATTGGTTACAGCTGAGGATTTGGCCTGGCGTCTTTATGGCAGTGGTCCCCAATGTGGTGCCCGTGGGCGCCATGGCGCCCGCCGAGGCATTTATGTGTGCCTGCCTAGTGCCCAGCATATGAGAGAAGCCGCTGCCCCACGCCTGCTGGGGACAGAGAACTCCGGGGCTGCAGACTGTGGGCGCCGGTGTTCTCTGTCCCTGGCAGGCGCGGGGCCGCAGCTTAAGCCGGAGAGAAGCTGCGGCCCCGCGCCTGCCGGGGTCAGAGAACTCCTGGGCTGCAGACTGTGGGCGCCGGTGTTCTCTGTCCCTGGCAGGCGCGGGGCCGCAGCTTAAGCCGGAGAGAAGCTGCGGCCCCGCGCCTGCCGGGGTCAGAGAACTCCTGGGCTGCAGACTGCAGGCGCCAGTGTTCTCGGTTCCTGGTAGGCACGGGGCTGGGGCTTCTCTCTGGTTTCTCCGGGGCTGCAGACTGCGGGCGCCGGTGTTCTCTGTCCCTGGCAGGCGTGGGACTGTGGCTTAAGCTGGAGAGAAGCCGCGGCCCTGCGCCTGCTGGGGACAGAGAACTCCTGGGCTGCAGACTGCGGGCACCGATGTTCTTGGTCCTCCCGGCTTCTCTCTGCACTGCCCAGAACTGGTGCCAAAAAAACCCCCAAAAAAACAAAAACAAAAACGCTCTGACTCTGCAGAATGGACGGAATACCGCCCCGTAGCATGTGCTGCCCCAGGCACGTGCTTGCTCCACTGGTGCCTGGAGCCGGCCCTGTATGTGAGTAATTGTTGGCGCCCGCCACACTCTTCTGAAAACATGAATGTGCTAATGGCCACAAAAAGGTTGGGGACCACTGCTTTATGGTGATGGCTTCTTTTTTTTCACCCCAAAATCCGTTAACTTTGAATTTTGCAAATAGTCTGACAAGGGAAAATGTAATCAATCAATGAACAAGAAACATTATTTATTTTTAAAACTAGTAACAAAAAATAAACAAACCACAGACAGAATTAAGGTAATTGACTATGGCGGGACAAATGTAGCTCTTAATTTATCTGGAGAACTGTAGGTAGTTTTGCGTGTATATATTAATTATAACAGGATAAGGTAGATTGCATAAATACTAAATGACTATATATATTTATTGGGTGCCTACTCTCTGCCTTCCTCCTCAGGAGCTTTGGGTGACGAAAGATAATATAAGAAGTATAAATAAAACAACATCAAAAAATATAGATCAATTAAAACGTAAACAAAATAAAAGTTCAGACAAATCCTCAGAGCTGTTTTTTTAAGATCACGAGGACATGACCAGACCTCCTGTGATGTGACCCATTCCACATTCTTCAGGAAATCACTGCAAATGCACACTTGTCCACACATTCAACACAAGCTAGCAATGCCACTAGGGGTTTTTTTGCACTGGAAAATTGCACTGGGTTAGAACACCACCTTGGGGAGTTATGGTAACTAACATGATGTTAAACATTCAGTGCAGAGAGAGCTTGTCATATTTAATTTTGCGTCAGTTGGTTGTGGTTAACCCTAGGGTTAACACTGAATACTAGGTCATGTTTAATATTGTATTAGTTACTATGACTTAACATGTATTGTATTGGTTACTATGGCTTAACAAGCTATTCCAACACAGAGGAATAGGGAGGCCTCAGGAATAGGGAGGCCTCAGGAGGCCGCTGTGGCTGAACATGGAGTTATTTAGCTATCTGTAACCCTTCTGCCAGGTGGAGCCAGCAGCAACCAGGGCCAGGTTCAATATGTAGGGGTTCCCTTCCATCGACACAACACAGAACCATCTCGAGCCCCCACCCAGTAACCTGGGAAAATTACACACCACCCCTAGGCACCTTTGAGAGGCAATACTTCCCCAGTCGCAAGCACGGAGTCTGACTGTAGAAAAGAAACTTTTAATGAAAGGAGGGAAGTCACCTGACTTTAATTAGGAAAAATGCCACAAGCGGGATTCATAATCATAAAACTGTGAACAGGACACCCACCCCAGAGTGTGTGGGGCAGTGCCTTCTGCTTCATGTTCTTGAGTTCTACAAACAATAATTCCTTTCTGTGCCCCTCTCTGCTCCCTCACCCCATACCTCCCTCACAGTGGTTATCCTTGGTCAGAGAGGACCCCAGGGTTCAGAGGCACATCTGTGTGAGTTCACCTCCCACCTGGGGAAGAAGACACCTTGTTTGCTCTGGCATCTGAGCACTGGCTTTGGCTGGCTGCCTCACCACCCACTATGCCTCTCCGCTGGCTGTCCTGCCAGCTGCTGCTCCTCTCTGCTGGCCATCCTGCCAGCTACACTTTCTCACTGCCTCCTCAGCTGCTCATTCTGCGCAATGCCTCACCAGCCACTTGTTCACCAGCCAACTGTCAGTCACCTTCTGTGGCCACCTGCCTCTCTGCTGTGACCTCTGCACATCAGTCTCTTAGTAATTTTCAGCTCTTAGCAGGCAGGGCAGAAACACTCTCCCACTACAACTGATTTCACCTCTGACTGGGCATTTAACATAATGAAGAGGCTCCTAATTAAGCCTATTTAGCTCTTTCTTTGAACAGTGGGGAGGAACAGGTTAAACCAGTCTTGGGAGGACCCTGGGGGAGGGTCCACACACCTTCTGGCTGGGACACCTGTCCCTACTCCTCTTATTTCCACAGGCCTCTGGCTTTCAAGCCCCTGGCTTAACAAGGTCCTTTCAGCTGAGGGTGACCCCCTCATGTGGGACAGGGTAAGCACAGTTAAATAAATAATAACTGGAGATACACCAATCTCCTAGAACTGGAGGGGACCTTGAAAGGTCATCAAGTCCAGCCCCCTGCCTTCACTAGCAGGACCATCTACTGATTTTTGCCCCAGATCCCTAAGTGGCCTCCTCAAAGCTTGAACTCACAACCCTGGGTTTAGCAGGCCAATGCTCAAATCACTGAGCTATCCCTCCCCCAGTTCTGCTCCCCTTTATTCATACAATAATGCCAACATTGGTAACAGCATTTCACTACCCCTGCATTCAGTACTAAGGTAATTTGTAACCCAACACCAGCCACAGTTGATCACTTTGAGCAACACAGCTCTATCTGCTGGATATCTAAGCAGAGTAGGTGTGTGCTTGTAAATACAGTTTGCTCCTTAAGTCTCTCCTTCTCCCAGTTAGCTGTCAGGGAAGAATTCAGCAGACCCTGTTTACATATCTAAAAACCAAAAGGGATAGATTCTGGAAATGGAAGGAGCGGCATGTCACCAAGGAAGCATAGATGGGAATAGCACAAGTGTGTAGGGACAAAATCAGGAAAGCCAAGGCAAAGAATGAGTGACAGCTGGCAAGAAATGTTAGAGACAACAAGAAGGGGTTCGTCAAATATGTCAGACAAAAAAGAAAGATCAAGGATGGTGTGGGTCCGCTGCTCAGTGGAGCAGGTGAGCTGGTAACGAAAGATGATAGGAAGGCAGAGCTGCTCAATGCCTACTATCCGTAGAGATTCTATGGCATTGTTTGGTTCATTTAAGATTTCTATTTCATTTGATTCTATGCTTTCTTTCACATATAGTTCCACTCCCCCACCAGTATGACCTGTACTTCCAATATATTTTGTACCCTGGTATTACTGTGTCCCACTGATTATCTCATTAGGGCTGCCTACACACCCATCTAGGTGCCAATGTGGAAAACACTGTTTGTATAGCCGTCACCTGCTGCACACTCCATTATGTATGTGAGGGTAAATGGAAGTGCTTCCATCCTGAGTGGACTCAAGACAAGTCATGTTTACAAACTCTGTACAGGCAACCAGATCACAGCCTTGTGCACACTGGTCCTGGCACCCAGAGAGCAAGGGAAATCAGGGATTCTGTAGGTGTTCACCTCTTGGCACAGCAGGGAGGCAGAGGGTGACATATCTGTGCCAAGGAACACCTTCAAACCCTGTAAAACTGCTGGAAGAGCACATGAGGGAACACTGGCACATACTGGTGCCGCTACATACCTTTGTGAGGGTTTTGTTCCCTTGTAATAAAAGATCATTAGCCATTCATTCCTGTAACAATTCACATATTACAGACAATTATAATAGGGCATTTCCACAGGGTTAACACTTTAGGAATGGGTTTGTGCTGTGTAGGGTAGCAGCTGGTGGTGCACATCCTCACCAGGAGTACTCGTATCAATTGTACTATCAGTGTGGGGCATTGTGGGACAGCTCCTAAAAGCCAGTAATAGTTGATGTAAGAAATGCAGTGTCTCGTGACACTACGTTGACTTAACTACATCGATCTTGACTCTATGGTGCTTGAGGACATGGAGTTATTAAATTGGCATAGTGGAGCAGTTACGTCAGTGGGAGTGAAATTTAAGTGTAGACATTTCCATAATTAGATAGATATAAACTGCCTTTCATCGATCTAACTCTGTAGTGTAGATCAGACCCCAAACTCCTTTTAACAATGTCACATTCCTTTGTCTGAAATCACTCAGCTTTAAACTTTTTACCTTTTTGGCCAGAGTGACAGAGTTTTCAGCCAATGTATTCTACAGCCTTAAACTTATCTCGGTGCCATTTATACTAATTTTTCAGTTTTGCACACTTTGTAACTGTGTCTGCAAAGCTGTACTCCAGACACAGCCCTTTAAGGACAGCTGCTTTTTGTTGTCTTAAGCAGTCAATAACCACATGGATCGAATCCCCTCCCCTCTAGAGTAAGGATACTGTTGCTGGTGAAGGGGATCCTGTCCGTCAACCTGTATGCACACATCCATACCCCCACACTCAAAACTTAAAACAAAAACTTCAGGAAATAGCCCACATTGTTCCAGAGCCTCAGCATCTGTCACATGTTCCCTCTAATTTAAAGAATAAACCCCTTTAACTGCAGTGAGCAGTTAGTATGGAAATGTTCTCACTTACATTGGGATGAATTCCACCGCAAAAGGTTAGCCAAATCCACCTTACAACCCCAGGCTTTCATTCACTCCGCTCCCAAAATTTCCCTACAAGCATCAGCCACAAAGACATGAGTGACAGAAAAGCTGCTCACCATGACATCAAAGGGTTTAGCAAGCCAGTGAGTGGTTCCGTGCCTTGTCAGTTCAGTCATGGTAGTACACTGTTGTGTGACATCTCCCACCTGGATTCTAGACGTTAGAGACAGACATCCCACTAATAAGCAAAACTTGCCTACGAATGCCTCCTCTAACTGATATGTTGGGGGCATCCCTACCCAGCCAAGGTAATGCAGGTAAGAATCCTGGATGAGTGGGAGGCAGCTGAGTATCCCTACTGGGGGAATGGAGGAAATGGTTCTAGCCAGCAGACCACTTCCCGTTCCTGGGGTCAGTTCCTGAAGCCTCTGCACTGCATGCAAGGTGATCCATGGGTGCCCACGGCCACTCTCACCCACACCTTCTCTGATAACCAGGGGGTCCTGGACTACCCTCCCTCAGAATTGGGTTTCTGCCACTTGCAAGCCTGAATGCTTTAGCCTCATCCACTGTGTCCTTATTCTTACCCTCCAGGGCACAGAAAAAAGCACGTCACTTTTTCAGACAAAGTCTGAACATTAGTACTACCCTATCAAACCCCATTTTAACTGCCTCTTTAACCTCTGCAAGTAGCCCATCTACAACAACTTGTGGTGGGTAGTCTGGATCATCACAAGAGGAATTATTAGTGACCAGAAAATAAGCAAAGAAAATTCATTCTTCATATTCTGCAGGGGGTTCCTAAATTTTCAGCTCCACAGCACCAACAGGGTGATTGCTGCATCGGATCTGCCATTGTCCCTGACTCTCTAGCCCTGTGGAATATGCAGCCAAACCCCAGGGTCCACTTCCTTCTCCAAAATTGTCTCGCAATCTCCTCTAGTCAGATTACAAAATTCAGCCTGCACCCTAATTTTCAGAAACCACTTTAACACTTCCTCTATGACCCTGCTTCTGGGACAAGGACCTATTTCTTTCATTATGGCTGATATCTCCACTGATGAAAGATTTTTAACCTTCACTTCCCTTCATGTACCACCTTCATGATTGTTTTGGACTGTCATAGTCACCTATGAGCATTTTAGAGTCCAGATTGTTCAAGGAAGGAAAAAATGGATTATAAAAAGGTGGAGCCTCCTGACTATTAATATAGTCCTCCTGACTATAATAATGCTTTCTCCTCCCAAAAGTTTCACTGTCTGATTAGAAGTGCCTGTCAGTTCTCTATTCTCCAAATGAACTGCTTTTAGCTGTGCTTGCAGAATGCTTTCTGCTCCTTCAGAGACTCACATTCTCACTCAAAGCCTCAGAACTGTAAAACACTGTGCCTGTAACTCAGTGACCTTGTTTCTCAGTTCTTATATCTTTATATCATATTTGTATATTTAACTTGAGTTTCATATTTTCTGCATTCCAGTTGTTTCACAAAAGCTCTGGCTGCCATTAGCAAACCCTAAACAAGTACAGTTTTTACCCTCTTCTTAGCAGCTTTTTGTTGCCAAATAAGTAGCATTTCGGCAGATTAGCCACTGCCTCAAGCCAGATACTTATCTATATATGCCCCAGTGACTCCACAGTCACTTAAAAACTCCTTAAACCCCTCAATACTCTTAGGTCACGGCCCCTGGGATATTGGTTGTTAACCCCAATCTACATACTGGCTGGCTTGCCAGAATGGTGGATTACGATTCACTTCTCTCCCAACAAAAACAAGAAGAAGTTCGGTGGCACCTTAAAGACTAACAGATTTATTTGGGCATAATTAATTAAATAAATCTTAGTCTTTAAGGTGCCACCGGACTCCTTGTTGTTTTTGTGGATACAGACTAACACGGCTACCCCCTGATACTTCTCTCCCAACACTGGCCACTGTCAGAACTTGGAAGACAGGATACTGGGCTAGGTGGACCATTGACCTAACCCAGTATGACCATTCTTATGATCTTATAACATAAGTTTGCGGCAGAAGCCTACAATTTTGATACTTTTCAGCATTCCAGGAATGTGACTGTTAGGCTCTGTCTACACTGGCACTTTTGTTGCTCTAGGGTACGTGTATATACACACACACACACACACTCTCTCTCTCTCTCTCTCTTTTAGCAATGTTAAGCGCTGGTGTGGATAGCGCTTTGTTGGAGGTGGTTCTATTTTGTTGCTGGGAGAGCTCTCTCCCGGCGATAAAGTGTAGCCACACAGCACACCTTGCAATGGCGCGACTGCAGTGGCACAACCTGCTCTTGTAAGGTGCACAGTGTAGACATAGCCTTAGACTATCCTTGGTTCTCAGACAACTTTTGCAGCCCATGAGGAAGGAGCAAAGGCTATTAATGGTAAGAAATATGTAATGGTTTAAAAAAATTAAAATGTTCATAATGTCTCAGTTACCAGTTTGATATTTCTTCTTTAAAAGCTGGCCAACATTTGGAGAACATGACAGTTTTCAAGGTACCAGAATGGAAAAGAGAGGTGGCTTTCCAGTCTTGTGGAGAGATCTGGCAATCTATGCCAGAGAGATGTTTCTGCTAATGTTCAGACTTCTACATATTGCTGAATGGAGAGGACTGGTCCGCTGTGAAGGTAGACCAAGCAGCTTTGCACTGCTGTTGAACCTCAAGCCCCAGATGGAGTTTCTGCTACAAAATTTGCTGAAATATGCTTACATGACTGGAAAGCAATTTGACTAGAAATTGACTATATTCTCAGCTGTCATATGGAATCAATATATTTGAAAATGTAGAAAAACATCCAAACATATTTACTACGTTTCAATTGGTATTCTATTGTTTAACAGTGCGATTAAAATTAATCGTGATTTATTTTTTTAATTGCCATCAATTTTTTTATTTAATCATGTGAGTTAACTTTGATTAATCGACAGCCTTAATTTACCATATCACTCAAAGAAGCTATTGTAAGATTTCTTGGCATTAAATGAACAAAATCTGCAATGGCAACAACAATCTAGAATGTATGAGTGTTTTATCTTATGAGGTCTATTGGTTTCAGTTTGTTTATATGTTAGTGTAAAGGAGGTTGTATAAAGATCGATTTTGGATTAAATGAAAGTAAATTGTACAATCTGTAGATGATACACAGTCATATTTGCATAGCAGTGTTATCTTTACTTGGAATCTCTATTCTAGGAATCCTTTGCAATCTTTAATAGGCACCCACTTGTAATACTCAAACTACAGAATCTTGGTGGGTTGTTTTTCTCTGCTTTAGTCAAACACTGTTTTTCTCCTTGGCCTCAGTCCTGTTTCCAAACTAGGAAATGGTTAGCATCTCTTTCTGTTACCCACAATGGTGATTGTTGTTCTTTCAATATGTGGCTTTGTTAAGGGTATACATGGAGCCATGGAGCCAAGAAAATGGCTTGGTTTGGCTTGTGCTTCTTAGCATGCACAGATTTTTTAGAAAAGCCATGCTGGGTAAGGCAGCAAACTTGTGAGGGTTGGAAGATGAAATATGCTGTCTTATTTAAGCACAGTAGAAGTATACAAATTGCTTTTTATTACAACTAAAAGTAACACTTGGACTAATAGTTTTACATATTAAGTCAGTAAATCATTAGGATAAATTGTAAATCAGCAAAAGAATTGGTGGTGTCAATCAGCTGCAAAATTCTGCATTATAAAGAACATTGGCAATGTGGTCTAGTGGACTGAGCACATTGCTGGGAGTCAGAAGACCAGAGCCCTATTTCCAACATTCCCACTGACTCATTCTGTGACACGGGACAAGTGACTTAAACTTACATTTTCAAAAATGGTCTCTAATTTTGGGTGCCTCCGTTTTTGGATATCCAGCTTTACACACCTATAGCTTTATTTTCAAAGGTGCTGAGCATCTGTAGCTCCCATTGACATCAATCCTGGGCCCTAGGTATCTAAATCTGGGACCCCAAACCCAAGAAGAGCAAATTTAAAAGCCAATTTTGAAAATGTGGGCCTCAACTTTCCTGTGCTTTAGCTATCTCCTCTGTGAAATGGGGATTAAATGTTTTTATCCACTTTTGTAAAGCACCTCGAGATCTACAGATGAAAAAGTTCTATGTGACAAGTATTATTATTATATCTCATTGATCATGATGAAAAGTTTAATTATTACCTAAAAGACTATCAAAATTTCACAATGTAGTCATTCTAACCAGAAATAGTTCAATTACATATTTAATCGTGCTTGACACTTATATAGCATTTTAATGTTTGTACAGTGATTTCAAAATGTAATTAACCATTATTATCCCTGTTTTACAAAAGGAGAAAATGAGACTCAGAGAGGCTAAATTATTTCCACAAGACCACACAGATTCAGGAGCAGATTAATGACTAGAATCCAGTTCTTATTCAATGCTCCCTGCTCTACCCACTAAGGGCTTGGCTACACTCGAAACTTCAAAGCGCTGCCGCGGGTGCGCTGCCGTGGTAGTGCTTTGAAGTGTGAGTGTGGCTGCAGCGCCAGTGCTGGGAGAGAGCTCTCCCAGCGCTGCACGTACTCCACCTCCCCGTGGGGATTAGCTTGCAGCGCTGGGAGCCGCGCTCCCAGCGCTGTGGCACTGTTTACACTGGCGCTTTACAGCGCTGTATCTTGCAGTGCTCAGGGGGGTGTTTTTTCACACCCCTGAGCGAGAAACTTGCAGGGCTGTAAAGCGCCAGTGTAGCCAAGGCCTAAATCAGCAGTGCTCAAACTACAGTGGTCTATAGACAGAAGTTGGTCACATGGTGCTAATTCTCTTTCTTGTGTCCAGCTGCTAAACCACATTAAAAGGAGGCTAAAAATACATCCCTAATATTACCTTTCCTTTCCCCATAGGCAACTGCTGAAGCTGCTGCAAGGATTTTATGAAATCATGAATATGAGGGGAGGTGATCTGCTCCATTATCAGTCGGTGGTGATATGATCCACAAGATTCTTTCTGTGAAAGTCAGAGAATCTTTGCACTAGATATTGCTGGCGCTCCAGTAAAATCTGATTTTGACTTTACTGTTTTAAATTTATTTCTTCAGTTTGCTGAATATCAAATGCTACTGGTTAATTTTCTCAATTTAAATACCAAAAGAAGTAGAACTAAGACAGCAAATGAAAGGATTTATAATGCCGTGTACAATGGGTTATATCTGCAAAACTGACTCACGTATTTAAGTATTGCAACTGAACCAACACAATTTATAGTATTGCCCTGAAACTGCACTTGAAAACTAGTAGGTAGAAACAGTACACACACAGTGCCTACCCAAGGTTACCATTTGTGACACTGTCAGCATGTTGTGATGCATTATGACAACACTGGGTCACATCACATCAAAATATAATTATGTTGCAGTTCAGCATTGTGATGTGATGGCTCTGAGCTCTGGAATTTTATTTTGGAACCTGTGGCTGTCCTGGAAGCATTGCTTGAGGGATGCAAAACCACACCAATAAGTTCAGCGCTGTCCAATAAAAAGCTAGTAGTGGCAATATGCCAATTGACTCAGCTCATTCACCAACACAACTGCAGTTTATTGGCTGATATTAACAAGGCCCCCAAGTCGTGCCATTGTTCAACTTCGGATACAGTAATAAATACTCTCTCAGATCTTGGGAGACAGGCCAGTTCTCGCTTACTGACAGCCTCCCAACCTGAAGCAAATACTCACCAGCAACCACACACCATACAACATAAACACTAACCCAGGAACCTATCCTTGCAACAAAGCCCAATGCCAACTCTGTCCACATATCTATTCAAATGACACCATCATAGGACCTAATCACATCAGCCACGCCATCAGGGGCTCGTTCACCTGCACATCTACCAACGTGATATATGCCATCATGTGCCAGCAATGCCCCTCTGCCATGTACATTGGCCAAACCGGACAGTCTCTACGCAAAAGAATAAATGGACACAAATCTGACATCAGGAATCATAACATTCAAAAACCAATGGGAGAACACTTCAACCTCTCTAACCACCCAGTGACAGACTTGAAGGTGGCAATTTTGCAACAAAAAAACTTCAAAAACAGACTCCAAAGAGACACTGCTGAACTTGAATTAATATGCAAATTAGATACAATTAACTCAGGCTTAAACAGAGACTGGGAATGGTTAGGTCATTACACGAATTGAATCTATTTCCCTATGTTAAGTTCTCCTCACACCTTCCATGGGTCATCTTAATTATCACTTCAAAAGTTTTTTTTCTCCTGCTGATGATAGCTCATCTCAATTGATTAGACTCTTCCTGTTGGTATGCATACTTGCACCTTTTCATGTTCTCTGTATGTATAAATATCTCCTGTCTGTGTGTTCCATTCTATGCATCTGAAGAAGTGAGCTGTAGCTCACGAAAGCTCATGCTGAAATAAATTTGTTAGTCTCTAAGGTGCCACAAGTACTCCTGTTCTTTTTTTAGTAATAAATAAGAGCAGTTAGGCCTATGATGTCAAGTATCAGGGGGTAGCCGTGTTAGTCTGTATCCACAAAAACAACAAGGAGCCCAGTGGCACCTTAAAGACTAACAGATTTATTTGGGCATAAGCTTTTGTGAGTAAAAAACTCACTTCTTCAGATGTATCTGAAGAAGTGGGTTTTTTACCCATGAAAGCTTAGGCCTATGAGTATCTTTAGTGAGTCTTTTACTTGAGTGTATTAGATTTCATGAAATCTTGAGGAATACTCAGTGAGAACAGAAACACAAGGTGACCAAATAAGCCAATGCAAGGCATCCATTTCTTGGAGGAGAAAAAAAAATACAGGTGTCAGTTGCACCACTGTAGCACTTCAGTGGTGAGGGAGAAGTGCTCCTGTAGCTGTTGTTAATCCACCTCCTCAAGAGGTGGTAGATGGTTCGACAGATGAATTCTTCCATTAACCTAATGCTGTCTACTGTGGGGTTAGGTCGGCTTAGAGCCAAAGAGCCAAAGAGCCTGACGTGCCGGCCCTTCCCCTTGGCCGCCCCAAGCACCTGCTTGCTGAGCTGGTGCCTGGAGCCAGCCCTGTGTCTACACTTGCAGAGTTTTTGCGCTGTAAGTTTCACTGGTGATAGGGAACGGGTGAAAGAAAAGCGCTGGTTTGTGTATTCACTTAATTCCTCAGGCGTCAGAGAGTGTTTACACTAGCAGCACTTCCATTGCGGATGAGAGCAGCGCTGTAGGGCAGCTATCCTACAGTGCAGCTCTCTCGATAGGTCTTGTGGGAAGAGAGGTTGAGCAGAAGGCATTCTGGGTCCCGGCTCAGTGCCCCGTGCTGCCCTGCTTCATGTCCCAGCAGCCCCGTTACTTCCTTGTTTCTTTTGTGGCATTTTTTTTTTAAAACCCCCTGCTGTCTGGCTGCTTTCCCTGCTATATCAACAAGCAAAGGGAAAGGAAGTTTCAAATTTCCCGGGGATTACAGGGGGAGGGGTGGACGTCCGTTTACCTGGCATCAGACCAGTGAAGATGCTGGCCAGCATGGTCACTTTTGGAACTGGGGGATATCCTTCAGAGGCCAAAAGGTGTTTACGATGGTAGAACACATCTTCACTTTCACAACAGCACAAAAAGAACAGTGGCAAGAGCTATACGCCTCTCATGAGGGTGTTTTTTCTTGTAGGTGACCCCGCTCGGTGGCTGCTGTCCAATGGTAGCCTCTGTAGGATGTGATGTGAATTTTTCACACCAGAGTGACCTAGCTGGGTTGACTTAACTTTCTAGTGTAGACCCAGCCCTAGTATCTTCCTTGAAAATGTATCCAACTGCACTGGTTCTCACATTCTTCCAAGTGTGGACCATGTTATAATAGGCAGGGATTTTCTTGTAGATTTGTGTCCCCTTCCATTTTCAGTCACGTCCTTGTGGCAACTACAGCAGTTGTTTCCCTAGAAAAGTACCAAGGCAAAGGTGTCATGTATTTTTTAGCTCTTTTAAAATGCATTTTAGCAGCTGGAAGTGAAAAGGAGAAACCAGCACAGTGGGTTTAGCCAGCTTCCTGCTGACCACCCCCAATACTCTGTAGCACACCAATCTGTGAACTTCTGCCCTACATGTGGGAGAAACACCCTCAGTGTGGATTGGGCTGGGTTGGGTAGGCAGGAGACCCAACAAGGTGTGTGGGGAGGTTGGAAGCTACTTTTCGGGAAGCAGTCCCCTCAATATGGGTGGGAGGGCACGAAACCCGGCCCTACCCTCATAAGGATAGGAGACACCCTCAGCACAGGATGACCCCGCCTAAGGATTAAACCCCTCTCCGTGTGGATGGGGGCCAGGAGGCTCCCTCAGGGGAGGGTGAACCCCCCTAACACACCAAAGAATGGGTGACAGGGAGACTCCTCCTGAGAGTTGCACCAGGGGGAGACCCGTCCTGAGGGGGCCAGAAGGCTGAGTCTCCTCCAGGCGCGTGTGCCCTCTCGGCGTGGGGGAGGGGTTAGGGAAGCCGGTTGTGCGGGGGGCCGGCCCAGGAGTGGGGGGGGGGGTTCGCGTCATCCTGCGGGGGTGACCCCGCTCGGTGGCTGCTGTCCCATGGTGCCCCGCGGAGGGCGGCCCTATGGCCCGCGATCCCAGCATGCCGTTCGGCCAGGGAGGCGCAGCAGCAGCAGGCGGAGCCGCCGCCGTCGTCGTCTCCTCCTTCGCTGTGAGACAGCAGCAGCAGCAGCCGCTTGAGGAGAGCGAGTGAGGAGCTGCCGCCGCCACCCCTGCCCTGCGCCGCTGCCCGGCCGGCCATGCCCTCTCGGGCAAGGTAATGAGCCGCAGAGCCCCGGGGTCTCGGCTGAGCGGCATCGGCACCAGGCAGCACTATCACCCGCGGAGCTGGAATGACTGGCAACCCAGGTGGGTTGGGCTCGGGCAGGGGGAGGCGCGGCCTAGGCGGCCTCCGGGGGCATGGGGGGGTGTCTGGCCTGGCCTGTTCCCGCTGTGCTGGGGCCTGTGGAGACTGGGAGGAGGGAAGGTGTGGGGGAGAGGAGAAAACCCCGGCTTTCTACGTGGGCAGGCCCAGCTTCCTGAGTGCTGGGGCCTAGGGGGAAATGGGGAGGGGGGAGTGACCCACCCCCTGACTTTAGGGGCCTAGAGGGAAATGGGGTGTGTGTGACCCATTCCCTGACTATTGGGACCTAGAGGGAGGTGTCGGGGGAGGTGTGAGTGACCCAGTCCCTGACTATTGGGGCCTACACACTCAGGACTGGGGGGTGTGTGGGGGGGGGGTGAACGGCCACTGCCTCTCTACTGTGGCCTAGTCAGATGGGGAACGAAACGCCAGGACACCTCTGATATAAAGGATCCAGACTTTGCTGGGTACTGGAAAGAGCTGGGGCCTACAGTAGAGGGTATTTCCTGCTATATAAGCAATTCCTTATCTGTTGGTGGCTAGAGAGACAAAATGTTTCTGTATAACACAACATGTAACTTCTTAGAATCCTAGTTTGGTTGGGTTTATGTTGATTTAGCCCAGGCTCTCCTTCCCCTTTCAGGGTTTTGTCCTAGGTGATTTATAGTTTATGATGATTTTAAGACATTTCAGCTGTTGCTGGCACCCCACACAGTATTGTAAGTAGCAACTTTGTTGCTCAGTGACTTCTTTTATAGTAGGAGACACTTTCCTTTAGTAGTAAACAGACGTTATGAGTTGCTTATATTGAAACAGAATTTACAGGAACCTTCAGTAAGTACATTTTTGTTCTTTGTGTTTTTTAATTGGAAATTATTTGAAGGAGAATAGAGGTTGTAAACATACTAGAGGTCTTTCAAGGGCTAAAAAAATAGCACACAAAACGTATATATAAATTTTGTTCTTTAATCAGGAAAAGTAGTCCAGAGTTGTAAGTAAACTAACAGGATTTTTGTATGTGAAGTGTTGCAGTTATTACATTTCACTAAGTGAAAGTGTATTTTGCATCTGAACTATTCTGAACATGTAGTTGCTAAACTGCTTTAGTTTACTGTATTAATTTTTAAAGGTGTTTTTGTAAAACTGTTGTAATTTAGCCTGAAGTATCTAAGTCCTTTGACTTCATTATTGTTTCTCTGTTGAACATTTTTGGCTTTGTTTGAACGTTACTAAAACTTAAGTTGACAGAGAAAGGGACTGCAGTTCTGTAGTTTGCTGTCAGTATCATGTAGTGTCTTAAATTGATGGGATGTCATTGGAATGGGGAGATTGAATGGTTGTGGAAGTGGATCCTGCAATTGTATGGGTGGAACGTTAGTTTCATATGTGTGAAAGGAACAAAAGTTCATTTTGACTAAGTAGTCAGCACTCCAGGTGTTAGGGATATTAAGTATGCAGTAAGCATGCAACATTTAAATGATCACATGGTCACACCTCACTAAATTCTGCTCTCTTTAGTTGTTGAGGTGTAGTAAATTGCAAGTTTAAAAGTTAGAAATTTGCAAGCCATCATATTGATGTCCTGTTGTGGCATCCTATTTCTTCAGTAACAATGGAGGACTTCCAATGGCGTACAGTCTGGTACCTCCTAAATTATTACCTGCAGAGGAGTCCTGGACTCCATAATACTTTTAAGCTCTTGACCCAGAGTTTTCCCTCTAAAGGAAAGGGTTAGATGTACAGTTTGTGTCCCTGCTGATATGGTGACAGCTGTGATAACGGGTTCCTGATAGGACATGTTAATTTGCCACAAGACCCATCTTACTTTCAGCATAGAAAATGTGCTTTACAGATGCTGAAGCCCTGTCTATACTAGGAAATTGACTTACTGAAAACCATTGAACTGGAGGAGGTGAAAATGGTTTAACTGTTGGCACAGTAAGAACAAAACTACAGAAAGTGTGACTGAGGAGGGGAACCATTGTCACTGACAAGTTAGTTTCCCAATGTGAATGGGGCCTGGTCCTCTGCATCCACAGGATCATGAAATTGGAGCATTTGTAAAGGAATAAGTGAGATCTGTAGCTGTCCTTGGGAGCAACCTGAACCTCCACCAATTAGCTTTACCCCTTAGTTTATCTACCAGGCACCCCAAAGAGTATAAAAATGTGCACAGTGAGAGTTGTGAGCTAATTCTACATATATATGAAGTCTAAAAATGTTACCATAATACAAAGATCACTTTGACCATATGAATCAATATACAGTTGTTTAGATGAGCCTTCAACAAGAAAACAAAAATCTTTGCAAAGGTATATTGTCAGCTAATTAAAAACATTCTGATAGAGCTCCCTTAAATAGTATGTTCTGATTTTTTTTTTTTTTAATTTAAAAGTAGCTGTGATTTTTTTGGCTTCCTTGTTTTATGTTTAGAATGAACTTTTGGATAGCAATTATAACACAAAATATGCTCAGATTTTTTTCTTTTTCCTTCTGTGTATACACCTGTCTTTTGTTTACTACCTGTTCAGTTCTTGCTCTGTTGCTGCTGGTTAGTGGTAAATAGCTTCTTGCAGGGGCAGAGGAAGGTTGTATGCAGGCACCAAAATTGCAAAAATTCTATCAAATTTCCAATGCAAGAAAAAAGAAAATAGAACTTTTTTCACTAATCTTTCATGGCTGATAGTATGTACAAAACTTTCAAATGGAAATACTATTTTTTGAAGTTGACTGTATCCCTTTAATTAGGATATTGTGTTTTGAAGTTTAATTATCTGTAAACATGATAAATGAGATGAAATCTGAACTATATCATCAGAATCAAAATCTCCTGAACTTTGAGGTGTGAAAAATCTGATTCTGAATTTTGCAGCTCACATCCATCTCTAATAAAATCTAGTTGGTGAAGCAGAATTTGAGTTTTGTGCCCATGTGAATGCGGCAATATCTGTCAGATATGTGTGGGCTGGTTTACACAGTTTTTGTAACACTGTATATTGGACAGAAATAAGCTATATGATATACTATAAGCTCCTTTTATTCCTGAATAACTGCATCCACACTGGGGGGGTTGTACCAATTTAACTATATTGGTTTCTAAATGGATATAGCTAACTGTGTATGGACAAGACCTGAGTGTATGTGGTAGAACTTTGATCAGGAGACTTGATCACGTTTAGACCCTCAATTGCTGCCTTTCTGAACTTCCAGGCCTCTGCCACCTCAGTTTCCCTTTCAAGTGTCCACTTCCTTTGGCTTTTGGGGAAAAAATTTAAAATTTAAAAATTCATATCACTGTGTAGTTCCTGCTAGTTTGTCTGCTATTGATCTTTAACATTGGGCTGAATTAACTGTGCAACACACAGTACTTCTTCACACTCACAGAAAAGCAGGCTTTGTGCAACACAGAAGCATTAAGCAAACTGATGTCTACTGATGCAGCATAATGGTAAGGACTAGAACCATGGTTTTAACATTCACCTTTTCGGGCCATGGTGAGAAAGGGTAGATGGATTTTAAATAGCCTGCTCCTGTAACCAAGGAGTTACTTCTGGAATAACTGAACTTCTCTTTATGACCAGAAAAAGACACAAATAATACGGTAGCTGTGGATGTATATGGAGAAGTAAGAAACAAAAGCTCTGACTGGTAACAGTTCCAAAACTACTCTGATAGATACACGTTCAATCCTGGAATTTAATTCTTGAAAATGGAAGTTATCCTTCTCATGCAATGTAAGTTAGTGTTCTGAATTATTATTACTCATTTGTATTACCATGGCACCTAGAACCCCGGGTCATGAATTAGGGGATCCACTTGTGGTAGGTGCTGTACAAATACAGAACAAAAACATGGTCCCTGCCCTCAAAGTGCTTATAGTTTAAGTATTAGGCCTGAGCTACATTAGAAAATCCACACCCTTGAGTGCTGTAGTTAAGTTGACCTAAGCCATAGTGTAAACATGATTGAGATGAGACCCCATAAGAGACAAGGCCGTATCTTAGATTTTATACAGAAAGAATTGGCAAGATTTATACATAGACTTGATGTGAGGACCTAGAGAGAGATCCAAGATAATGACATGCAGGTTACAGGCAGGAAGGTGGCGTCGTCCACTGTGATTGAGAAAGGGGGTAGTGGAGAGGGTTTGGTGGAAAAGATTAACAGCTCTGCTTTAGCTGTATTCAGCTTGAGCTTACAGACAGTCACAAAGACATGTCAAAAGGACACATCTGGCAAGAAGAGGTGAGCATATAGATTTGTGAGCATATAGATACTCGTTCAATTTGTCTTTGTGGATGATATTTCCCAGAGATAAGGTGTAGAGAGAGAAGAGAAGGGGCCCCGTACAGAGCTCTGTGGAACCCCCACGGAAAGTTGGATGGGTGACAGAGAGGATGTACCAAAAGACATGCTGAAGTACCAGTTACAGAGGTAGGAGGAGAACCAGGAAAGGACAGAAGCATGAAAGGCAAGGGTGGACAAGGTTTCAAGAAAAGCATGGTTGACTATGTTGAAGGTGGCTGACAGGTCAAGAAGGATGAGGATGGAATACTGGTTTTAAACTTTGATTAGGAAGAGGTCATTAGAGATTTTGGTGAGAAGGATTTCAGTGGAGTGCAAGAGACAGAAGCCAGATTAGAGAGGGTCAAGGATGGAATTGGAGAAAAAAAACCAATTGTAACCAGCGTGTTCAATGAATTTACAGGTAGGTGGGAGAAGGGGTTGGAGAGGCAAGTGGGGGCAAGTTGTTTTGTTTTTGTTTTTTTATTAAGACTAAAGCAGTGGCTCTCAACCTTTCCAGACTACTGTAACCCTTTCAAGAGTCTGATTTGCTTCCCCAGTTTCACCTCACTTAGAAACTACTTGCTTACAAAATTAGACATAAAAATACCACAGCATATATTACTGATAAATTGCTTGCTTTCTTATTTTTACCATATAATTATATAATAAATCAATTGGAATATAAGTATTGTACTTATATTTCAGTGTATAGTATACAGAGCAGTATAAACAAGTCATTGTCTCTATGAAATTTTAGTTTGTACTGACTTCGCTAGTGCTTTTTATGTAGCCTGTTGTAAAACTAGGCAAATATCTAGAAGAGTTGGTGTACCCTAGGGATGGCATGAGATGGGGTCACTGAGGCAAGTAGAGGGATTAGAGGAGAAGGTCAGACAAGAAACTTCTATGTCTCTGACAGGAGAGAGCTATAGGAGGGGATTGGGAAAGGAAGGAAGCTAGGGGAGAGGGAAAGTTGTCATATTTTGCCTATGTTGTCAACTTTTTTTCTTGTACAAGTTCATCCTGTGCAGAGAGAGAAATGAAGGCAGGAGATGGGGAGGGTTTGAGGACTGAGGCTAAGATGTTGAAAAGGTGGCTGGGATGGAGGACATGACATCCAGTTAAGTTGGAGAAGTAGAGTTGTTTAGGAAGATGGCAGAAGTGAAGGAGGAAGTTAGCTTGATCACAGGCTTTTTGCCAGAGATGCTCTGCTGTGTGGGACAAAAGGAAGTGGATGTTGTGACTGAGCCAAGGTTTCAGAATCAAGGTGTGGAGGGGAATGAACCATGGAGAACCATCCACCATATCAGTGGATAAAAAGGGAGGTGAGGGCTGAGAGCAGATGAGACGTTATTAAACTTGATAGACTGGAAGTCACAGAATATTCTGAATGTTTCAGTGTTGTATGTAGCAAAGAATTAAAGCATATTATAGTTAATTTGATCAGCATCTCCTATTTGATAAGTTGTTCTGTAGGTTTCATGTAACCTTCATGGAGAAGTTTTTTATGCAACCCCTAAACATTTGGTTTTTCTGCAAGTTAAAAGTTCTTGTGTGCCACTTTCAGTTTCTTTTCAAGTGTGGCACATGGATTTCAAGGCTTTGTGTTCTAATGTACAGTGCTTTTTTGCTAATTATGTCAAGGATTCAAACTTGTATAGAGATAATGTAAGCATGTAGTGTAGTATACAGAGAGTTACCTGCACAAGTCCATTTACTGTGTATATGCTCTGTTGTCTTTTTGGTGCCAGCTTGTACTGAAAAGATAACTTACTGAGGTAACAACTGATAGTTGTGGTTCATGTTGCCAACAGAGATACTGCAAAATTCTAGTAGAATGCTTTTCCTAGCACAGAAACCCTTTTTGAAATATTGCAGTGTATCGGACTCCTATTCCACTCAGAATGAAGAGATTATAACGAGCTCAACGATACTTTTTTCTAATTCAAGCAGTTTTACTGGGGATTGTGTTTTAATTTTATATGACAAGAAAGAGCAATAAGGCTTGATGTGTAAAATGAAGGTAAAAGGAAACAAGGTAGCAGGGTAGCAGTGATCACATTAGTAAAATTACTGTGAGAGAGCATATGTCCTTCATATGATGGATATTTACCTATAATGACTCAGACGCCACACTTTGCTGCTGGCCTCCTCGAAGTGTTGTGTGGTTTTTTTTTTTTTTTTGTTAAACAAGTATTCTATTTCTGTCTTTGTTTTTTTGAATCAGTTTCAGTAGTTCGTCCCAAACGCCATGCTTTTCTAACCTTGAAATCAGTCAGTTGAGTTGTTCACCGAATGCGTTACAGAAATCTGGGTGACTGACGTGTAATACTTCATCCTTGTTGGCCACATTAGTACTGTTATCTAAGCATTCATGAAAACTATTGTGAATAATTGTCGTCATCAATCTTACTAGTCCTTAAAGGTGACCTGCAATGGTTTTTTAAGTATTATACATTTTTAATTCTTTATAAAAGTGGCCTGTAAGATGATGGGAGTGGGGGGAGAAGATGATGGTTTTTGTTCCTTTTTAATAATCTGGTAAATAACTGAAATATCGATCTTGTTTTTTTCTGGTTTTGCTGGAAGACCTCTTCCAGCTCTCAGAGCAAATGGACTGTGATCTCTCATGTCTTGACTGAATGATCAGTGGAGGTGAATTTTCTAATAAAGATACCCTTTCTTCAGAATGTTCTAGGATCATCCCTGCTACTACAGCTAGAGGTCCAAATCACTTTTGGGCTCTTATTGTGCTAGACACTACAAATACAGAAGTAGACATTGTCGTCTTGTCATTGGGAGGATTCTTTAACCACAACATTTCTAATTGTTTTTAAATAGGCATCAACAAAAACCATATTAAACATTCTGACTAAAAATCCCTTTTTCTTTCAGTTGCTTAGGTTTGTCTTTTGACTTCTGTGAAATAAAAATTGGGGGAGAAAGTGATAATTTTTCCTTCCCATTTTCCTTAAAATATGGGGGTTGGTGGAATAGCAGTGGAAGTTTTCTCCCATTTTTCAGATGCATGGACTTCTGTTTCAGGAAGTGGGAGCTTGCTTTCAAAAAACAGCTTTGGCAAACAGGGCAGGAAACACAGATCAAAGCATGCCAACCCCCCACCCCTCCCCCTTTTTTTTTTAAAACTGAATTTCGGTGCTAATTTCTTTCTCTGTATTTTGGAGAAAGGAGAGCAGTTCTGTGACCCACAGGGATTTATTATTCATTATAGAAATGTACTCAACTTCAACATTTTCAAATTCATATATTCCCTCAAGGTAAAATAGAATACCTGATGGATGTATAACTCCTCTGCTCCTTCAGTGTTTCCATCTTGAATTGTCTACATGTAGATATTATCAAAAAGGTCAGTTACTATTGTCACCTCATCTGTTATCCATATTCCTTTCTACCCTTCATTTGTGTCTTGTTGACCCCAAGCAGTTTGGCGAACCACCCTGTGCTCTAGCACAGTAGTGATTTTGTCATTTTTGTTGGCACAGTGTGAAACTGACCAGGATCACATAAACCTAGTACTGGCACCATTGTGGGGTGGGTATTTGAATGGCAGTATGCAAGAGGGTGTGTGAAGAATATTAAGCATTGATAGTCTCTTGGCAAATTCAAACCAGTGAACATGCTAGATGTTCAGTCAGTCGTTCACCTGTGCTTTTGCAGGTTGTAAAATCTCTGCTAAGAGTGAATATTTTAATAATTCATTTCCTCTGGACAGAATGCCTACCTTGCAGAGTGGGTACAAATCTGACTTTAAAGGGGGGGAAAAAACCAAAACCTAAAACCAAATATTATTTTATTTAATTGTTTTTCTTTTAATAAGTAAACCTGTTTAAAATGAGCTCTGAATTTAGTCCTAAATCAGTTTTAGGCCTACATTTATTATAAATCTCTCAAAACAAAGTAGGCTGAATCCATGAGCCTCTATGACAAACTATGTTAAAGGCTGCTCTTCTATATAAAAAAAGAATCAGGGGAAAAAATCTAACTTTTGGTGTCAAGCTTTATGAATATGGCACAATAGGTCATGTACTGTATTAAGGGCTTGTTTTGTTTAAAACAATTTATATGCTATTTTGTATGTTTATTAATTAAATTTTAGTTGCCGTTCTAATGCATCCAGACACACATCATGAGCAGAAAGTTCATTATCTAGTAAATAAGCAATATATTTACCATTTTCTAATATATTAAAAATGTACAATTAATAAGAATCTGAAAATATTAAACTTTTAATAGTTGTTGAAATAAATGCTATAGTTTAAGGCTACGTTTTAGTCATGGGCATTTTTAGCAAAGTCGTGGACAGGTCACGGGCCGTAAACAAAAATTCATTGTACTATATACCCCTAACTAAAACGTGGGCCGGGCATCCCGGGAGTGGGGTGGAGGGACATGGGCTTGGGCAGGGCGGGTGCTGTGAGGGGGCGGGCTGGGCTGGGGATCCGGGGTGGGGGAGGGGATCCAGGAGCGCAGCTGGCACTGGGGTGGACCAGTGGCAGCAACGCATGGCCTGGCATCTCACTGGGGATGGGGGATTGGAGGGGCTGGCAGGCTCTCTACCTGGCTCCGCGCAGCTCCCTGGAAGCAGCCGGCATGTCCCTGCAGCTCCTAGGGGAAGTGAAGGCCAGGGGAGCTCCATGCGCTGTCCCCGCCATAAGCTCCAGCTCTGCAGCTCCCATTGGCTGGGAACTACAGCCAGTGGGAGCTGCGAGGGCGGTGCCTGCAAGCAGGGGCAGCATGCAGAGCCCCCTGGTCCCTCTGCCTAGGAGCTGCAGGGACATGCTGGCTGCTTCTGGAGAGCCCCTCACCTCCCCTGAGGTGCCTCACACCCCAGCCCCCTGACCCAGCCCTGAGCCTGCTCGCACACCCAGACTGCTGTTGCTGCTGGCCAGGGGCTGCCTGAGTGCTCAGTTCATGGAAAAGTCATGGAATCTGTGACAGACATGCAGCCTCAGTTATAGTGCATAAGATGTACCAAATCTAGTGTAATGGCTCTATTTAGTTTTAAATCAACATGTTTTAATGGTGATATCAACCAGTCAGAATGCCCCTTTCTTTAGAAAATAACTGTAGTACAAATGGAAAAGTTGCTTAAAATTGATGATTTAAATTGAGGCCTTCCGGTTGGAGCATTAAATCAATCCACTCTGCTACCATGGGCATGCAAGTACTGTGGTTTGTCTGCATGGAACACTTGACCAGCAAGGCTATTCCAGAATAACTAATCTGCTATAAAATCACTTTTATTCCAGAGTAATGTCCACAGAGGGCAGTTATTCTGGGATAGCTAAATTATAGCAGAATAGTTAATCTGGAGTGGCCATGCTAATGAATTTCCTCTGTGTAGACAAGGCCATAGAAATCTTAAACCCTTCTGGCTGTCCTAAAAATGTATAAGTGTTATCTCCACCCAACTATGATGACAGGTTATTTTTACTGACTTGGAACAATAATCAATATATTCATCTAGGAGGGAAGGAACAAATCTATTTGTAAGGTCACTGACCCTCTGATCCTTCACAGCATGATGTATTCCCTCAATCATAAATTTGTGCAGTCAGGACACAATGACTCTACTTTTGACTGGCAATGAAATGATCTCCTTTTCCAAAGAGATTTCTGCCTGTCTCTTTATTTATGTGTTAGAACGTGAGTACAGTAACTTTTGTGAACATACCGTGACTCTTTGAGTGTTTAATAAACTGGACTGCTTTTTTTTTCAATACGTGGGGAAAGAGAATTCAGAATGTTGCTTTATGAGTGTGAGCTGCCCCCAATATAAAAGTGCAGCACAAAAACAATTACACTATGGGCAAGAAAATTGCTCAGTAGGCAACTATGCTGATTTGCTTCTCTTCTGTTACCTGATAGTGCATCTTTTATCCATAATACTCTGTGTTCTTTGTCTATTCTCTAGTCATGACTTTATCGCATAGAAACAAAAACTTAAAAGTATCTAATTGGCACTGCCCTGTGGAAGTGCATCCAACACCTTATAGGATAGTTATGGTTATCCACCTTCATTTGGTTGCTCACTTCTCATTCCAGCTGCACAGTTTTTATTCTGATATCTCATCTTGTATTTGTGACTGAGCTGGGCTACTGGCACCACTGCATAATGGTTTGGTCAGCACACTCTGTGTGTGTGTGTGTGTGTGTGTGTGTGTTCGTGTTCTCTTATGAAGTCATGTCAAAATATGTGACTGATGTAAAATCGGCGTTCCACAAGATTTTGAGACGGCATGTTATGTTCATTACTCAGACTTATCTGCCTGTTACAGTCTAGTCAAAATAGAAATATTACTTTATGAACAAGAAAAGTTCCATCATACAGGCATGAGTTTAGAAAGGCAAGAATACAAGTTTTGTATATCTAATTTGCTTGATGTTTGATGACACAGTTGTATTGCATCATAAAAGAGGAAATGGGGAGACAGGTCAAGGAAGTATACCTTTTAAATGCAAGTCACAGGTTCTGTATTTGTAAGTATCTAAATAAAGTGTGTTATGGTTTTAAAGTGGGTAAAATAGTTTAGCACTCTCTCCAAAATACATGTACTCTAATATAGGAAGAAGCTTTTAAACTTTGAATGATTGAAAATAAGATTATTATGATTTTCTTCTTAGTATTTACCAGTATTTGTACAAAAATATTTGGATAAGCATGCACAAGCCATGATTTCAGCAGTCATCTTGCTGTTTGTTCCTTCAGTGAAATATAGAGGCTGAATTTCCATAGTGACATATTATGATGTCACACATGGAACTCTGATAAGATCAAATCAAAAAGAGAATATGGGCTGTGTGACTGTTACTTAAACACACATTTTTGAATAAATAACAAGGTAATACCGAAATGGCTGCTAAGAAAATTGCTTTTTGCATAAATTTTCTTATTCCAAGCTTACTTCAGTGTGAGAGTCCATCTTCAAAGCACGACCAGTCATAGTTGAACCATTAAGTCTATTCTCAGGAAACCAATAACTTGTATTGAAGTGGCCCTTTTGTGCCTGCTGAGATAGGATGAGAAATTGATCGTTGTTTGAAATGAGCATGTTGATTGCAGAGGAGAGGCGCAGACTTTTAAAAAGAGATAATAATGCCTACTTGAGAAAGATGCACGGGGGCAAAACAGCTTTTTTTATTTAAACAAAATGCCACTCTTCCTTCTGCAGCTGATGGGCTGTTATGCCAGGCATCTCTTGATTCTGTTAGTTTGCAAGACACTGATCCCAAACACAGAACCACAATAGTACATAATACTTAGAATAGCAGGGTTGGAAGGGACCTCAGGAGGTCATCTAGTCCAACCCCCTGCTCAAAGCAGAACCAATCCCCAGACAGATTTTTGCCCCAGATCCCTACATGGCATCCTCAAGAATTGAACTCTCAACCCTGGGTTTAGCAGGCCAATGCTCAAACCACTGAGCTATCCCTCCCCCCTTCTCAAAGCATCAGCAGGCTTGTAGAGCATGTAGGCTTCACCACAATAAAAAGTTTCTAAAACGCTTTTAAAAAGAGGGCAACATTTCAGGAAGTGAGGTTAGTCAAGAACATGGGCAATTTTCAGGCCAACTGACATACAAAACCCCCCAGAGTTTAAATGTGCTAAGTCAATTAATGCTTTACTGAACTAAGTTTGTTGACTCCCCATTTTGACAGTAGGAGATGGTAGTGTACTGTACCGTAACTCCTCACTTAACGTTGTCCCGGTTAATGATGTTTCGTTTCTGATCTAAACAAGCTTGTTTAAAGTTGTGCAATGCTCCCTTATAAAGTCGTTTGGCAGCTGCCTGCTTTGTCCACTGCTTGCATGATTCTCTGGAAGAGCAGCCCCTCCTTGTGGGGAATAGAATGGCGGGTGGGGGGTGCATTAGTTCAGGGGGCCCCCCCCCCCCCCCCCGCTGCTGTGCTGCTCCTGCCTGGCCCTCTGCCTTGGAGCTGCTCCCGGGGAGCTTCCTACTTGCTGGGGGATGGGGGGAGAGGGGTGCTGATATTATGATGTGCCCCTGCTCCTGCCCCCCCCACTCCATACCCCCTTTCCACAAAGCAGAGGAGGGGGACAGGGCTATGGGACAGAAGGGAGGGAGCTTGCTGGAAGCTTCCTGTCTGAACTGGCTGATCTGCTTAAAAAGGCAATGTATTTGAAGTGTTGTCAGTGTACTTAAAGGGGCAATGCACGTCACTCTCTCTCACTCATGCTTGCACCCCCCCAGCACTTTGGAAAGTCCACACCTGTGCAGCTGTGCATGTGCTGTCTGGAGGAAGGAGTGGTGTGCTCCAGCTGGATAGGGTGGGCTCATCATCATGTTCAGTTTTTGCAAGGAAGTGTTTGCAGCTACTGCCCTGCATCTATTGTGTTTCCTCCTTCCTGCCTCAGTCCATGCTGCTCTGTAGAGTGTGAGGCTAAATTAACAGCGTATTAACCCGTGAGGGCTCAGCCGAGTGCTAGTTCATCATTTAGCAGCAAGGAATTCCCTTATTCCACCACCTCAACCAAGCTTCGCAATCATTCATTGCTGTGTACAATATTAAACTGTTTAAAATTGTTTAAAACTTGTACTGTATATGTATATAATGTGTTTTGTCTGGCAAAAAAAATCTCCCTGGAACCTAACCCCCCCCCCCCATTTACATTAATTCTTATCAGGAAATTGGATTCGCTTAACATCGTTTTGCATAAAGTTGCACTTTTCAGGAGCATAACTACAACGTTAAGTGAGGAGTTACTGTACTGGAAGGCCATGCTTATCAGAGGAACCAACTGTTATGAAACTTTTGGGTGTTTAAGCTCATAGCAACTGAAAATCTGCTGCTCTGTTGCATTGAGTGGCTGAGACGGCAGAGACCCTATATGAGACATTCTCCATCTCCCTGAGTGTGAACTAGAAATTTCTGCAGTTCACTCTGGAGGGAGAAAATGTGCATGGGCCATGTAAGTGGAACTGAAGTATGATACAGATACATGTGGCACAAAATCGGCTTCATTTGCTACTTAATACCTTATGCTGTAGTCCAGTTGTGTGGACATCTTCACAGCCCTCAGTTAGTTCTCATGAGCAAAGTCTTTTATTCAGGCTTTCCCTGCTGGATCTGGATTTGGGCCTAAGGGACATCTGTCTTTATTGCAATATGAAAGTATTAATTGGGACACTTATCTACTTGAGTCTGTAGACTGGGGACAAAATTGTAATTTGGGATGGGCATTGAGGAATTCAGGAAAATTCTGTTGGTTTTTTTTTGGTTTTTTTTTTTAAATCCCCAATAATATTTTTAGTGGTTTTTCACCTGCAAAGTGCTTGACAAGCACTAACCCTCAGGATGGTTTTTCTGTTTTGTAGATTGGGAAGCTGATCTTTGGGAGCACCAGGTCTTTAAGAAATGATTGAAGAAATAAGTCTTTTAATATTTCTTGCTTTGGTAATCTTTTTGCCTGCAAAGTGTATTTAATTCCACTGTTTTGAATTTGCCTCTTGGCTCTTACACAGTGAACTTTTTTTGTTTTGTTTTTATTGGAAGACCATTGAGGATTTGTATTATTTTTCGCTTCTGATTTTTGGGGGGGGGGTATTTAAGAGTAGAAAAATTAGACTGTCATTTTTTCTTGATTTATTAAATATAAACAAAGCTTATAATCAGGGCTTTGGAGCAGAGCTCTGAGCTGGAGTGCGGAGCAGCTCCGGAGCAGTGGAGCTGCAGGTTTTTGCCTGGTGCTGGAGCAGAGCTGGAGCACAGCTCCAAAGCCCTGCTCATAATGAGTATGGGAGATCATTAGGGCTTGCTGAACAGCCCCCTCTGTGAATAATTTTCAGCAATGTAAACTTGTGTTATATAAAAATCATTTTTGTTGGATATAGTTTTACTGGATTTAAAGTAAAACCCCAATGCTACTTATAAGGAAGCATTTAAAAGAGTCTGGTCTTAATTAACTCAAGATAGTGGACTTGGATATACAAAACCAATAACTTCAGAATATTTATTAAATTTTACAGCATTCAAAGTCAAATTTGCTTGGTACATATGGGGAGAAAATGAATGTTGAGGTTTCGGTTTGCCTCCCCCCACACTTTTTTTTTAATTACGTCATGTTAAATAAGTTTATAAAGTATATCCAACACACTTAAGATGCATTACTTTCATTAATAGTTTTTCCCCAGCTTCTTGTTATGTAGTTACCTTGTGTATGCTAAATAACTTCCCAACATTAAACTTACTGCTATACTTTTACACTGTACTTGAGAGATACTGAAACTATTTGGGAAAAATTCATATTGTATACTTATTTTGAGACGTGTTAGTGTGATTGTCTTATTATGATTTGGTTTTTAAAATCTCCAGTTCTGGGACATCACAATTTACACTTCATACCGCAAAGGAATTGCCTGAAAAGTCTTGTGTAATTTCCAGACCCTTGAAAAGGGTAACAACTCTTTGCAGCTTTAATTTTCCCGCAGTCACTTTCTCTTTAAATCTCATCTCATCTCAGTATTACGCAGCTCATCACAAACAATATATCTACTTACAAGGAGGAATTGCTTTGGAGCAATTTTAAGTTCCTCCACAGTTAACTGGATGGTGTGTGTGTGACAGAGAGAGATCAATCTGCTTTTCTCTTTGTCCATCCCTTCTTTCTTCCAAATTGATCAAGACCTAACATTCCATGCAGTCACACAGTCCATCCAAGTCTGAGCACTTGCCCAGGTAGTTCTTACAGCAGGGCATCAACACACTAGAACACATTCATTACCTTTGTTTTCTGTTACTGTGCTTACTCAGTTCTGATTCAAGGCACAAGTTTAAGGTGCTTGCTTCTTCTAAAAGTAGCTAGGGTATACAGTGTAACTTTATTTTTCTTTCTAAGAAAATTGATTGTTTTTAAATGTGAGTTGTGTTCATAAATGTGAATCCCTCTTTTAGTGTACTCTTACATAAAAATAATTTTCTTTTTGTAGAACTGACAGTGCATCAGCTGACCAAGACAATTTAAAATACCCTGCATCCAGAGACCGGGGCAGCTCTGCCTCCTATGGATTACAACCCTCAAATTCAGCTGTGGTGTCTCGACAAAGACACGATGATATCAGAGTCCACACTGACATACAGAATGAAGAAAAAGGTATATGGATTGCTGTTTCATGTGTAAAGCACTAAGGGATATCCAAAAAAACCTTGAAAAGGCAGAAAACTTAAAACTGATAAAAGAGATTGTCTTTACATAAAGCATAGTTAATCTGTGGAATGCATTGCCACAAGATATCACTGAGTCTAAACATAGCAGGATTAAAAAAAGATTAGACATATTATATGGATGATGAGAAAATCCAGAGTTATATTATATAAAATAAAAAAAAGATATTAATTGACTGGATTAGAAAGGAACTTTGCTGTGGTCCTGTTATTCCATAATTGTCTGCTATGGCTTTCTCGCACCTTCCTCTGAAATACCTGGAACTGGTTGCTGTTGGTAGTAGGTTACTGAACTAGATGGACCATAGGTCTGATCTGTTATGGGAATCACTATTTTTCTAGTGATTATAGCAGTGGATTTGTAATTTACTTCTGGGATCTAGTCTGTACTTTGCCGCTCGCTGTAATCTTGAGCAAATTGTTTAACTTCTTTCTGCCTCAGCTTACCTTTATTATAAAATTGGTGTGTGTGTATGTATATATATATATATATATATATACACAAATATCTGAAAGTGACATTGTCTACTTCAACTTTATAGCTATTTTCTGGTTGGGAATGTTCTCTAGATTCAACACCTTGTCTACATAGCACAGCAATGTGCACTAGAGTAGTTTGAATTCTAAAACCCACCAGTGTTGTGCAGTAACTAGCATGCATAGACTCTGCTGTGTGCACTAAAAATTCCCTAAAAGGAAAGGGTCTGCGTTAGAAAAGTCTGTGATCATCTCTTCCCGCCCCACCTCCCCCCCCCGCCCCCAGTTCAGAAAAATCATAGTTTTGCTGTTTTCTTTGTGGAAATGACCAAATACACTGATTTTGGTAATCAGGCATGGGAAGTATTTAATTTTAGTAGACTTAAAGGACACATACCTCCACATTCTTATCTTATCCACTAAAGAAACTTGTATTTTATGATGACAAGAAATCCATATTGCTGTCTAGCTTTGTTTTTGCTCTGGTCTTTGCACTGGTGGTGTTTTTGGGTATGTCTATGTTACAGACTTCTCTCCATTGAGTCTGCTTATAAAGATCCAGGTACTTGTGGCTGCTTGTGTGTGAACTATGACATGTATATTTAACCTGATCAGAATAAGTTGTTATGTTTTGTCCAGGGAATAGTCAGGCTAATAGCCTGTTGACAGATAATTGTCACAAATTGATTTTCTCTTCATTCACAATTTTGACTCAGTAGTGATCATTGGACTGCCATTGGTGGAATGTTTCAACCCTGTAACAAGAGATTTGAGAGGTTACACCACTCTTGAGCAACAGTCCAGGAGGTGGTGTTTGGCAAGGAGAGGAGAGTACATTTCCTTTTTCCTCCCTGTTGTAGGCAGGTAACATTACATTTGATTGTGATGGTACTGGAAGTTCATTCCACAACCTTTCACAAGAGCCAGCTATCGCTCGTATACTGCCCCAGTTTCCACGATTGCACACCATTATGTCTGCATGTTTCTGCTAAAATGAACAACACTATAATATTAACACATTGAATTACTCCTGGTGGAATTCTGCACCAAAATATTACAAATTATATGCACAATATTGCAAAATTCTGCATATTTTATTTGTCAAATTAACACAATATAATCACACAAGCGTCAATTATTTTGGTAATTTATTTCAAAATACCTGCCAGCAAGTATGTCTGTAACAATACAGATGACAAAAAAAGATTCAGGAAATATTTGTTGACAAATAGATTCCTTACTAGGCATATTAACATAGAACGTTGAGTAATAATTCATTTAAGCTACAATACAGGAACATATTTTCTGTACCCCTCAGAAGGAGTGCAAAGGCTTGGGGAAGTCAGGGGTAACAAAGGAGATGAGGGAGAGGGAAATAATTGCTGGGAAGGACCCTGGGTGTGAACTTGGAGGGTTGTTGGATGAGAGACAAATGGAACAGTGTTGTTTTTGTGGGGGGGAGGGGTGTTGTAAAGGAGTGAGTGAGCCTTTCCCATGCAGACTCTGGCTGGCCCCTAGCCTCTCCCATTCCGTCAGGAACATCTGCCCCTGTCCCATGTGTCCCTGCACCCCCACTCAGCCACCCCTCCTCCCCTGTCCCCGTGTGTCTCTGCACCCCCACTCTCCTTCAGCGCCTGGCTCAATACTGTCACCCCACTAGCTCATGTGCCCCGGCTCCAGTCTCCCCCCACTAGTCCTTCTGAACCCCACTCTGTGTGACCCCCCCCCCAGCAGCTCCACGTGCCACACTCTGTCCTTCCTCCCATCGTATCCCGTTCCTCCTTATCTGTATGACAACGTGTATATTTAAATGTGGCTTTGGTTTAGTGTGAATTCAAATGTTACCTGATTAAATTACAATTAAATTACATGCTTTTAGTCTTGAATTTTAATGTGGTATTCTGTCCTTTAACCATAAAATATATTATAAACATAACAATTAAAAGAAGTGTTTGTAGCCATGTTGGTCCCAGGATATTAGACAGACATGGTAATATCTCTTATTAGATCAGCTTTTGTTGGTGAAAGTGACAAACTTTTAAGCTTGTACACAACTCTTATTCAGATCTAAGGAAGGTATGCAGTGAAGTGAGCAGTTACCATCTCTAGAGTCATAGGACAAAAGAGGGTTGGTTAGTTTACAGATTGTTGTAATGAGCCATAAATCCAGTGGAGATACATCTGCAGGGTTTATATCTGTTATTTCTCTTAAAATTACCTTCACCAAACAAGGAAACTGTACCAGAGTAGAGTGTTGCTTGACTTGTGGCAAAAAGGCCTTGATGACATATACTTTCTGTTTGAGCAAAAAAAAAAAAAAAAGGAGGGGGGGAGAAATGTTGCAGATCAAATAAAAATACATAAAAGATTATCCTTTACTATAATTTTCAAAGTAAGGATGTTATAGGTCTCTGTATAGAATTTTGTGGGGTCCTGAGGGAATGGTGAAATTTCTTTTAACATCTCAGATGTGCTGCTCTTGGAGAGAAGCTTTATAATTGCTCTTTGGGCCCACTGTATCTCAACATCATTTGGACTTTAGTTTTTAAATTTTCTAGTTCCTGCAGCCTTAAAAGACATCCCTGTTCCAAGCAACTGCTGTGGCTGCTAGAAGATGGTCTACATCAGTGTTTCCCAAACTTGGGATGCCGCTTGTGTAGGGAAAGCCCGTGGCCGGCCTGGCCGGTTTGTTTACCTGCTGCGTCCGCAGGTCCGTCTAATTGCGGCTCCCACTGGCTGTGGTTTGGTGCTCCAGGCCAATGAGAGCTGCTGGAAGCGGCGACCAGTACGTCCCTCGGCCTGTGCTGCTTCCAGCAGCTCCCGTTGGCCTGGAGCAGCAAATTGCGGCCAGTGGGAGCTGCGATCGGCTGGACCTGCGGATGCGGCAGATAAACCGGCCTGGTCCGCCAGGGACTTTTCCTACACAAGCGGCGTCCCAAGTTTGGGAAACACTGATGAAGACCATCTACGTAATAGTTATATTTCTTTTTCATCTTCCTTATATTGTGAGGCAGTTTGGCTTCTGGAAGTGGTGTTGCTGAGAGAGGGCCTAGCGACTATTGGTGATCTAGATTTTTTGACACACGATGAGTTCTTCCCTGGTTGACTGTATGGGTTAGATAGGGAAGAAATTTGAGATTGAGTTCTTGCCGGTCAGCCAAAGGATTGTGAAAGCCCAATAGACTATTCTTTGCAGTGTACAAATTGGCAATCCTGTGGAGAGATGGGCAGAGGGAAGTCCAGCACACAAAGTGCTGCAGCAAACATGATGGAGCAGAAGGTTTCTTCCATTCACTGTAAATTCTCAGAGAACTGGTTCTTTCAGGCTGGCATTGACATTTGGCTGTCACCATAGGATGGTATGAACACCACTGGGCTGTGCATTACCATGAAGAAGCGTTGCAGGGCATTGGGAAGGTCATGTAAAAGAGACCATCCTTTCTTCTGGGTTGGCTGGTCAATAGTGAATCAGCATCTAATTAACTTCCAGGGCTTGTATAGCCTAGAAATGTGCAGACTTTTAAGGAACATGATCCATTAGGGAAAAATGTTTGTTCAAAAAGGGTTTTAGAATTTAAGGCAATGATAGCATTTTAGATTGTATTTTACTGTTAGTGGAAGTGTTCCCAGTTTAGTCCACTTAGACTGGACTAGTGGTTCTCAAATTTTTGTTGGTGACCCCTTTCACACAGCAAGCCTCTGAATGTGCCCCCCCCCAATTAAAAACACTTAAAAAAATTTAATGCTGTTATAAATGCTGGACGTGAAGTGGTGTTTGGGGGTGGAGGCTGACAGCTCACGATCCCTATGTTGCCTTGTGACTCCCTGTGGGGTCATGACCCCCAATTTGAGAACCCCTGGAATAGACTGTGCCATATTTAAAAATGCTTTTCCAAATAATAGACTCCGTTAGTACACCACGTGTGAGTGAGGATATTTGTTGACACATGCTTAAAAGGGACATTGTCAATTTGAAAAATTGCATTTTTACCTGGAATTTTTTTACTGGCTATTGTTACAAATAATCCCTACCATCTTTATAACTGAAACTAGAGAACTTCCTCTCAGTCTTTTTCACCATTTCCCAGAGTGTACAAGATAATGTTTACCTGTTAATAGCAGCAGATCTGGAACTGGAAATAAGCAGGCAGCAAGGAACAGGTGGGTATGTACATAGAGGATGGGTGGGCCCTAAGCCCACCCAGAAGACCTCTCTAAGTATAATTAAGAGCAAAACACCCTTAATCTTTTTAAGGGATTAAAAAAAAAAATCAAACATATGCATTATTTTGAAAATTGAACTCTTTGAAATTAGAGTTAAAAAAATAAAATCAAATTGATAGTGTCCCTTTAATCTGTACAAGTGACCCAGAAACTCAAAGGGCCTAAAAAAACACTTTTTTGCATAGAAAGTCTAAAATCAAGCCAAATAACAAATTAAAATAATTAAAAGGCTTCCAGTTTTAATTATGAATAAAATTGAAACACTTTATTACATAGGTATAACACGCTACTAAATATACAAGGCAATAACATTCTTATTTCAAACCAATTTTTTCCCAGGTGGCTACAATGTCAATGGAGGATCTGGGGAAAATACTTATGGTCGGAAGTCGGTGGGGCAAGAGCTGAGAGTTAACAATGTGACCAACCCTGATTTTACCAGTGTTCAGCATGGAAATCGTGCTTTAGCCACAAAAGACATGAGGAAATCACAGGGTAAGAATGCTGTGTGTTTACAGGAAGAATAACAATAAAAACATTTTTTTTTTTTTGGCCAATCTCTGTAATATATTCAGTGAGTGAAAGGAGCAGAAGTTTTTTGACTAGGCATTGTGTACATACTTTTCAATTATTTTGTACTCTAAAATTGTAAACCTCCAAAGATAGGTTGACTGCAGATGAAAAATATTTGGGGAAAAAATACGCAATTTAAAACCAAATGTTTTGGCTATATTGTTTCATGGGAAAAAGAGAACATCAAAATATGACTCTCTAATTTGACAGCTCAATTCCTCTTCTAAAGTGAGGAGCGTGGTCTACTTAGTGATAAGAGCAAGATGGGAATCAGTCATGGGCTCTGCTCCTGCTGCATCAGAGACTTCCTATGTGAAGTTGAACAGATCTTCAGCCTTATTTTTTATGATGGTTTAATTCGAACTGCGTTTGCATGAAAATAGGATTTGTTTTATGACTAAATGAAGTCATAAACACTAACTACAGTTGTTACTTAATTATTCCAACAACAGCTGATTGTTATAATTAATTAGTACTTCCTAAAGCAGAGGTGGGCAAATTATGGCCTGTGGGCCACATCCGGCCCGCGGGACTGTCCTGTCCTGCCCAGTCCTTGAGCTCCTGGCCAGGGAGGGTAGCCCCTGGCCCCTCTCCTGCTGTCCCCCTCTCCTCTGTGGCCTAAATTCGCCATGCCGCCAGCGCTCTGGGCGGTGGGGCCGCGAGCTCCTGCTGGGTAGCGCAGAGGCGTGGCTGGCTCCAGCCAAGCGGTGTGGCTGCTAGACGGTCCTGGGGGGAAGTCGGGACATGGAGCAGGTGGGGGGTTGGATAGGCGTTGGAGTCCCAGGGGGCCTGATAGGGGTCAGGGCAGTCAGGAGACAGGGAGCGGGGAGGAGGGAGGATGTTGGATAGGGGGTGGGCTCCCGGAGGGCGGTTGGGGGCAGGGGACAAGGAGATGGGGGGAGGGTTGGATGAGTCAGGAGTTCTGAGTGGGGCAGTCTGGGCGGGAAGTGGGAGGGGGCAGAACGGGTGGGGGCTAGGTTTTTTGGGGAGGCACAGCCTTCCCTACCTGGCCCTCCATACAGTTTCGGAACCCTGATGTGGCCCTCAGGCCAAAAAATTTGCCCACCCCGTCCTAAAGGCCTCCACCAAAATTGACTGTGCTATGCAATTTATAAACAAATAGTAACAGACAGTCCTTGTCCCAGATAGTTCAGTTTACTTTAGGCAAGACGTACAAAGGCTGTGAGAAGAATATTATCTCCATTTTACAGATCAGAAAACTGACACACAGACTGACTTATTCAAATAGAGATTTTGTGTCAGAGCCGGGAATTAAACCTAGACCTCCTGAGTCCCAATCTAGTTTCTTAACAAGAATGTCCTGTCTTTCTGATCTCTTCAAATGAGCCATAAGCAGGTGAAGTAGATGAATGACTAATAGCTATCCCTGTTTTAAGTCATATGTCTCTACTAATAGAATTTGAGGGTGAGAGGAGAGAATATTTTTCAGTATTAGCAGAATATTCTTCATTCTTAATATTCCTTTGAGCTAGCCACATCTCTGATTTGCTTCTTAAAGTGCAAAAACAACAGTCTTTAAAGAATGAAATTTAAAAGTAGCCATCTGTGACTAGTACACATCTGTTCATATTTCATCTGTCTTTGGACTCAACAGTTTGAGGGCATCTTTTTAGTTGAAGAGAGTTCACTAATGTAATGGATGGTGTAGTCTCTTAGCAAGTTACATTGAAAGTTGGTGTCTCCTTTGAAATATAGAATAATTTTGTTGCAGTAGGATTTAATTTTTAATTTCTTTGTTGCCATGATCTGAATGTGGTTTCTTTTCAGTTGTTTAAATATGGAGGTTGTCTTAATATGAGGGGTAATTAGCATGTTGCAGAAACTTCCCTGTTTTGCAAACGAAGTCTTTTGCAGATGTCCTGTGTTTAGTGCTTTGCTTTGCACAACTTCATTCATGTTGCTAGGTGTTCATTTTGTCCTTCTGACTAGATTTTCAGCCTATGATTTAGGCTCAACTAACTGCCAGTCTCAACGTTTTATTATGTAATAAAGATCAATGTTTCATTTATTAATTAAATCAAAACAAAGCTGTTTTTAACAGAATTATAAAGTGGAAGACTTTTCCATGGAGAAATGAAGTACATTTGTCTAAACGAGTAAACTGTCTTTTTTTAGTTTCATATTGTAGTTTATTTTTGTATATAAAACAGCATAACTGCATTTTAATTGAGAAATGTATGGTTCTTGCTCTAAAGAGATTACAAACAAAAGGATAGACACAAACAAGATGAGACACCAGGAAGTCAAGAGGTGAAGATTTTACTATTACAGGGTTAGTTATTTCTGTTAACTTTAGATCTACAAGTTAAAACTGAAGAGCCTGCCAGTTTGCTCTACCTCCAGAGCTGCAATTGGTGATAGAAATCCCTCTGTGCAGGTTAAGCACCGCCTTATTCAAGAAATTTCTAAATTATTTATTAAAGAGTACTTATATTCTTATTGCTATCTGGTTTTGCTCCTAACTGTAGTATAACTAGTACAGAGTGTGTTTCAGAAAAGTAGTTTCTCTCTAAGGCTCTGGTGACCAATGTTGCTCTGCAACTTAAATGCTACAGAAATTGGCTGACAAGGCAAAAGAAAACTTAGGGCAAAACTACTTATCTTGTTCCTCTCGTTTCTTCCACGGTGGGTCAGAGATTGGTGATTTTCTTTTTTCAGATGAGTCACTGCAGTGCCTTTGCACCGTGCTCTTCTATCTCTATAGCTCAGTCATGTATGGAACATTGGCAGGTAATCTTTGCAGAGCAGCTGCCAAATCAGTCCAGCAGCCAAAAGAGTCTCAAATTAGAGTGATCTCCTTGTAGCAAGGATTCCAGTTCCTAGAGTGGGAACTTCATGGAAGAAATTCCAGCTCTTTCCTTATGAACACCAGGGACTGACTGTGGTTCCTTCAACACTCCTCACTGGATGTATGGTGTGCTTTCCCATTTCTTAAGAGCATGACTTCCAGATAAGCCAAGAGCAAAGGAAAATGAATACCGTCTACATGGCTATAGTAAGCAGTAAGGTTGAATACATTGTCCTCAGTTCTAAGGAAGAAATTACAATGAGGAAATAACATGTTCTCCATAGGCCTTTGTGAAATTCTTTGAGCTTTTGGGGATGTATAGACATGCTGGCAAGAAATAAGATGTACATTAGACTGTCAAGTTTTCCTTGCCATTTCCTTTTCATAAAGATGCCCAATCACCTGTAAGGTCAAATTTCCTCAAGGTTTTAAGACTCTGAACTAATGGCCAATGAGAAACAGATTCTCAAATGCCTTTTAATTTTTTTTTAAACCAGGCAGGGTAGTTACAACAATTGATACCTGTCTGGAAGGTTGGGAAGCACTTTTCCCAACCAGAATAGTACAAGGAGCATGGTCTTCTAGGGTGAAATAACCAATTAATATTTACCAGAACAAAGAGTGACAATCCACAAGGGTCTCAAACCATTGATGTAGTAGTCAGTAATGACTAACCCTAATATTTCTCATGCTCCATATCTCTTAAACAGCATGGAAAATCTAGTCATCCAGTCTTCCAGAAGGAGTCCTGCATTCTCCTTTAAATGGAGGAAGAAAAACTACTATCCATCTGAACTCCCTCATTCAAGAGAACACCATCACAGTTGGATGGCTAAGCAAAGAACGGATGAATTTTATGGATTAGAGTTGCTACCTCCTGTCTTGGAGGCCTCCAAGCAAAACTACAATTCTTCTTTTTTGTATTTGTATGCACTAGACCAAAACATGGAGCAGTAGCCACTCACAATTAGGACCAACGGAGCTCTTGTCCACGTTTACTTTTTTCTTCAGAACCAGAAGAGATCCTATTGAAGATCAGAAGAAGAAGAGCAATAGTCTTTCTGATCATGCAACCTGATGTAGGATGCCATGTCTTTGGGGATCAACAAGTCTCTGGGAAATAATCTGTTTGTTCCACACAGGAAGAATCTGCTAGCATGGGAATTAATGCCATATCAGGATCCTACCAGGTGGAAGTTATCTGACTGGTTGTTTAGGTCATCTAATTATTCTTTTTTCCCCAGTGTTAATATGCCTTTCTCATCAATGAAAGAATTATGAATAAAGTCTATGCATGCCAGTTGGTGTTCAAACACTAGAGCAAGGTCGGACAAATCACTCATAATTCACATCAGATTGTACAAGTGTGGGATTTTCACCGCTATGGTATGGATAAAGATGAATCCATGTGAAGTGCATGTTTCCTCTATCCTTGTTTGTCCTCATAGTAATAAGACTATGATTTTCCTTACAGCCAGATGTCAAAATATATCTGAAAGCAGACTCTCTGTTACTTCTGATAGATGAGCAGTTCATTCACCTCAATTCTTTTATCTGATATTAAAAGTATTTACTGAAAATTGGTTTAGGTTTCCCTAAAATTTCACTGTACGTTTTATTTATCAGAGTCTTTTCACCTCCTCATGACCTGATTTGTAGTGAGGGATCTCGGGGAAACTCACTTCTGTGTGTTCTACTTAGACAAACAGGTACCAAACATAGATTCTATTTCCAAAGTAAACCAAACTTTTCAGTTTTGCAGTAATTCTGACCTCCTTTGGTAAGATTCTCTCCATGTAAAATAAATCTGACAAATTTTAGACAATTGCAGAGTCCTCAAGATTCCTGAAACCTAGTAGGTTACCATCTTATTTAGGGCTCCAACTCACCTATCAGTAATAACCT
The DNA here is from genome assembly GCF_020497125.1 of Mauremys mutica. Lineage (NCBI taxonomy): Eukaryota > Metazoa > Chordata > Testudines > Geoemydidae > Mauremys > Mauremys mutica. The sequence goes on along the minus strand of NC_059082.1, from coordinate 68,869,616 downwards.
TCTGGACCATGGGATGGTATATCTTGAATGAAGGTACTGGTCAGGTAGTAAATTGATCGATCACTCACTAAACAATACAAAACTTATGTGGAGTCCGTACTCAACACAACATTTTGATGAAAAGGTTTGCATGTAGTAGTAACTTGTTAACTTTTATTTTATATTACTGTGGCACAAAAGAAGCCCCGACTGAGATCAGGGTCTCATTGCTCTGTACATACACACATATTATAAACAGTCTCTGCCCAGAAGAGCTTGACATAGAGAGGATGGAAAAAATAAGTATGATGCCTATTTTACAGATTAAAAATTCTGTATTTGTCTCTCTTCTAACATTAAAACAGCAATATGTCCTGCCACCCTCAGTGGAGTGGCAGTACTTAAAATGAAAACCGTTGCTAATCTTTCCTAGCGTGTGGATGCCCTAGGCCTGCCAGAGGCCCCAGAGCTAGAGGAAACCTTGGAAATGCCTCACAAACTCCCCAAGTCCATGTCTGCTATATATGCTTTACTAATGAAGAACTCCTTTAGTTTGGAGTTCTTTGTGTAAGCATAGGAAGGTGAGTTATCACAGCCCTTAAAAGAATCTCAGTGGCAGAGCATATTGCAGAATGTTACAAATGCTTCTGTGAATCTCATGCTATGACTGATATACAGCAAAAGATTCTATTCAAAATGTATTGGACTCCACGGAGGTTTTGCAAGATGGGGTCTTGTCCTCTGATGTATGTTGATGCTGTAATAGAGAAAAAGGAACCCTTCTGCATGCTATGGGACTGTCGAACAGTCAGGCAGTTGTGGAAAGAGGTGGACACAAGTGATGCTGGTGCTATGCTTCTACAACCAGACCTCAGCTTAAAATTATTTCCTAGGTTATGTACCTACTGTGCTAGGTTTAACTCCACACAAGACTTTGATTCTTGAGAGTTGCCATAATTATGAAGCTCATGATTTTACAAAAAAATGGTCTAGGCTTATGCCCAGAATAGAGCAGTGGACCTGTCTGAGTGAGCAGCGAAAGAGAGAATATCTTACCGATGTAGAGAGCACTTATATGAATTAGAAGAAATTTGGACCCTGTTTCTTGATGCATTTGGATAAAGAATGTAGACAGCTCAAGGAATAAAGACTTCCATTCCATCTGACCCCTTTGCTTTTATTTCTCCCCCTTCATTCCCCCCCCCCAGTTTTTTCCGTCCCGTTTTTGACTGTGTATTTTTGTTACCCCAACCCTAATATGTTGTCTCTGTGCAATATGGTTTTATTTTTATGTTATCTAGTCTTGCAGCTTTGACAAGCTATAAAATTGCATAATTTTATTGACTAGCCTGTGAAATGGGCGGTATTTCATAACATATACAAGCTGTACATTATTTACTTTTTGTATTTTTTTGTTTCTTTATGAAAACTAATAAAGGAATGTCAAATCTGTATTCTGCTGTTCTGAATTTCTGAAATGTGTTATTCCATTCCATTCCAGTTAAAATCTCTCCTGCTTGGGACACCAGCTGCTAAGATTTCATTTGGACCTGAATATACGGGATATTAGGAAAGTTAAATTCACCTGAAAACTTTCTTTCTCAATAGTTAGGGCAAATAGGATTAGTGAGTCTATAAGAAGTGGAGACATAATTACAGTAAAGATATTCTGTTTTGAACAGCTCTGTTTTCCTGCCTCTACAGCAGGGTCTTCTACTTATAAAACACAACAGTTAATCTGTTCTTATTGTTAATCCATCATAAAATTAAATTTTTCAGTTTTGAAGTTCTTGCACTGATAGGCTCTTCAGCAGGCAGGGTTAGCCTAATGCTGTAACCACAGGTTTTGTTCTGCCTCAGAGCAACAAGGAGACAGAAGAGACATTATAAGGTGTCTCCTATTTGCCAGAAGAGAAGAAATTTTCAGGTATTTGAACCCATTTTTCAATTTCATTTTTTTTTTAATTTGAAGGCTAAGGTAAAAACAAAAATAAAACTGGGTTTTGTTTTTTCTCAAGGAATGGCTATACTATTAAAATATACCCATGAGTTTAAGTTCAGCTTTCTTAGTAAATACTGATACACCACATATATTATAGAGAATAAAATATTATTTTTCAGAGCGATCGTTGTCTTATTCTGACGAGTCTCGACTGTCAAATCTTCTTCGGAGGATTACGCGGGAAGACGACAGAGACCGAAGACTGGCTACTGTAAAGCAGTTGAAAGAATTTATTCAGCAACCAGAAAACAAACTGGTTAGTAATGTTAACGTGCTGGTCCATGTATCATTAAAATGTATAATATGTTTGTTCATTTTCTAAATCAATTTTATAGAAGTTTGACTATTGAAGTGTGAGGCTGGGTTAATGCACTTTTTTTTTTTTTTTTTTAAAGGATAAACATTTCTGGGCCATGTGCCCTTTCTGTAGCGCTCAGGAAATGATTTATAGCCTGATTACTTAAGACGTTTGCCTTGAAGCAAAACCACAAAATATGTGTGAGCCCAGGATGTAAATATGACATCCATTGTACAACAGTCAGTCTATTCTTTTTCTTCTGACTGCTCCTGGAAATGTTTTCTTAATGCACTAAGTGCATTTTTACTTGCATTTAAATTGTTTTCTTATATTCAAAATTATAGTTAATTTGAATATTTTCAGTGAAAATTGAATACATCTATAAATCATGGATTACTGTGACAAGGTTCACATCTGAAGGAAATGCAATTTTCTAGAAAATACAGATGAATGGGGAGGGAAGGGAGAAGAACTTCCTACAATGGTCTTGGGGAACCAGAAGCTACCCATCCCCACTTCAATTATGAGCTATCTTGATGCAAATATCACTGTCTCACCAGTAGCTTCCCAGCTGTTGAACAGGGACGGGTGATAGAGTAGAATCCTGTGAAATTTGTGTGATAGATTATTTCAGAAAAATGAACATTTCCTCAACACCAACCTCTCAGATCTCTTTGAAGGGCAAAATAGAACCACTGAAGTATGAACCCTCTACTCCTGCCAGGGATCACTGCCAAGTTAGCAAAATTTCATAGTTAACTGTATAATATAGTAAATCTGAATCCTGTTCATTACCAGGATTGGATTGATATTTAATGATTAAAGGGCAGTCTCTGTGTTGCAAACAGACTTAAAGCCAGTTAAAAGGGGCAAGGTCATAAGAGGGCTTTACATGGAGTTAATTTTGCTATAGCCGTCTTAATATCTTTGCCTAAATAGGAAAGATTGTGGCAAAGTAGCTTTGGTTCTGCCTGCAGTCCTCTGACTTTCTTCATCCTTGACCCTATGTAACAGGATAGCTTGTACCTTTTAAAGGTGAGAGGCCTGGGGCCAGCCACTCTTAGGTAAGTAGGCACACCTTAGCAGGGATCAGGTTAGTCCCCTATAAGAGTAGCAGGAAGCTACAGACAGAGGGGATGCTCACGGAGAGAGAACTGGAAGAAGCTGTGACAGAGACTGCAGAAGAGCTGGTTGTGCACAGGAGACCTTTGTCCAGGCAGAAGGGTTTGGGCCTGGAAGACAGAGAACAAGGCTGATGGCCAGGCAGGACAGATTCCATGAGAGGAGGGTAGGACTGAGAGTAGCTTGCCAAGACAGGGAAGAACGGGGGGGCGGGGAGAAGAGAAGTCCCAGGACTGAGAATAGTTTTGCATTTCATGCCAATAAATTAGATCCTAGGAGAAGGGGTGTTATGTAAGGAGCCCCTTGAAGTGGCAGACTTGCCTGTTGAGTGACCTTAGGCTGCAAGAGGGCACGGAAGGCAGTCCTCACGATGAAACCCTGGCTGCAGGCCTCTGCAGGAGACTGCACTGAAGTTGTTAATTGATATCTTAGCAATAGTCCAGTTTGCAAGTTGGAAGTCAAAGCTTTGTGAGCCCATCTAGTATTTTAAAACTGAACTGAAACAGAGAAGACATTGCATTTGTCTCCTCTAAATACAAATTTGCTACCACGAAGGCATCCAGTCTGGCCACAACAGAAATGTTACTGTTTCTTGGAGAAGGCAGTCTTGATTCAGTAGATAGTATACCGCTCAAAGAAATTCTGGTGGATAGGGTTTCCTTGTTCTGGAAGAAAGTGTTTTACCTCCTCTGAATCACTGTTAGACACAATAAGAGTCTTCTAATTCCATTCTGCAATTTACAAAGATTTGGCATTATAGACCTGAGGTGTGAGAAGCAAAGAGCAAATTTGCCAGTATTTACATATTCGTGAGAGAATGAATCTATTGCAGATAAAACATCTACATGGGATATTTACAAATCTCCTGTTCTTCAGCAATTGGTGCTGAGTTCAGCAGTCTTGCTATCAACATCAGAAGCTTCTTTTGAAGATCATATAAATGTGATACAGTAGACGTGTAGCTGTATTTCTCAGAACATAGTGGCAATGGCCATCTAACTTGTCCTTAACTCAGCAGTGAAGGAAGTAGACCTACAAACAATTAGAACATGAAGTATCATACTTTTCACACGTGACCTATCAGAACACTGTCAAAGCCTCTCAACAGTGTCAAACCATTAATATTTTTATAAAGGAAATATGTTTTTTAACTTAGATAATTCCAGGAGCTACACTTTTCATGACTAAAATGTTTAGCTATGAGCAGATAATGTTCCTGACATAATCTTGAGCTAAAACTTTAAAACAAACAAGATTTTTAGTGAGCCATAGGGCTTGTCTACACTGCGATGTTGTCAACAAAACTTTTGTCTTTCAAGGGTACTTGAAAAAGCTTCCCCCCCCCCCAGGTGAAAAACAAAAGTTTTGCCAGCGCAAGTGGCAGTGTGAACGCGGCTTTGTTGGCAGGAGCGCACTCCTGACGACAAAGCTAATGCCGCTCGCAGGGCTGGAAGTATTTTGTTGGCAAAATACTGACAGAGCGTTCACTAAAAGCTGCATAGTGTAGACAAGCCCCAAATGTTTGTAAGCACTAGATGCCACCACTGTTTTTGCGTTTTGTCTCGCAAAGCCTGCGTAAGACTTCCCCCTCCTTGTTCCATGGTATCCTGTGCCTTTTCATACTTTCTTTCCCAGAAATAAAACAAGTTGGGGAGCCTTTGCAATGACACCATGGAATTCTGAGGGAGTCAAGCACACAGACCCTCTTATTTTGCCATTGTTTTCTGAAGTGGATCAGTATTTATCAGAATGTAAGATTTTTTTGAAGTGGCCACGCACTTTTCCCCCAAAGCACATTAGAAGGTAAACATGTTTTATAAATAAAGAAAACATAAAAGTAGGAGTATTCATTTTTAAAACATGTCATTTTTTGCTACATAGTGCCTAATACTGTTGCAATTAATGTATTTTTGTTTGACAATGCATTGCAGTATACACCATGCAAATAACTATTCCTCTAGCTTCCGCAATAATTCCCTTTGTAGAATCAGAGATGTTACTGTTTTCCAAAGTTAGGATCACCTAACAAAACTTTTTTTTTTTTTTTTAAATACCCCACAGCCTTCACTCATCATTTAAAGGGTTATTCTGCTGATATACCTGATGGTCGACACAAAAGTGTGTACCTATAGAAGACATTACAGTAGAACCTCAGAGTTACGAACACCTGAGGAATAGAGGTTGTTCAAAATGTTCGTAACTCTTAGAAGAACCACCATAACGTTTTGTTCAAAATTTACACCTGAACATTGACTTAATACAGCTTTGAAATTTTGCTATGCAGAAGAAAAATGCTGCTTTCTTTTTTTTTTTTTTTTTAAAGTAGTTTATGATTAACACAGTACTGTACTGTGTTTTTGGATTTTTTGGTCTCTGCTGCTGCGTGATTGTGTACTTCTGGTTCCAAATGAGGCGTCTGGTTGACTGGTCAATTTGTAATTCTGGTATCATAACTCTAAAGTTCTACTGTACTGGAGATAAGGCTCTCTTCATGTTTGTGATGCAACAGTATTAGCGAGAACTGCATTTAGGCTTAATCGCGGTATGTTAGTAAGCTTTCCTAGCAAGTGCAGATAGGTATGAAAAATCTGTAGCACAGTATTACAAATCTATTTAAAATAATTCATAGCTGTGTATGATGTTTAGGAAAGATATAATACAGTCCACTGTTGCTAATAATGTTTTAATGTGAGTGTAGGAAGGATCTAAATTGCAGTAGCAATTGTGACAGTTTTAAGTGTATATCCTTTAACTATTGCAGGTACTAGTTAAACAACTGGATAATATCCTGACTGCCATACATGATGTGCTTAATGAAAGGTAAGCTTCAATAAGCTAGAAAAACGAAACTGTCCACTTGAATTTTTGCAAATTGACTAATTTCTAAAATATCCATTTTCTTATAGAACACCTTTTCAAATATTGTGCCCTGACTTAAAATAAAAAAATCCTGTTAAACATTTTTAAGTGCTTTTCTGCTCCTGTGTTAGCAGCAAGGATGAAATTGACTGTTGGAAGTATGTAGAGTTAATTTCACAAAGTAAACACAGTGCAAAAAGGCATTTTTCTCCAACTATCTATGCAGTCATACTTCATAGGCATGACAAGTTTATATGAGTACGGTGGGATTTTAAAAAATGCTTAAGGGAGTTGGGGTTCCAACTGCTAGGCATGTCAGAAAATCCCACCCACATTGCTGAAGTGCAAAAATGACACACACCTTATATTTCTGAGGTGTTTACTTTTTAAAAAAAATCTTAGATGCTACTTTTAACAATAACGTACAGAATTTTCATATAGAAATGTGATTGTTATTTGCAAGGGGTTATGATATCTCTGTAACTGAAAGGTTGTATAACATCATTGACACTTGTTAATTCTCAGTTGCTATAATTAAAATGTGGATTAGTATATGTAGCCATATGTATTTTGACAAACTTTTATTTGGTGGTCATTGCAGCACAAAGCCTCTCTTGGCTTTCATCCAACATGACACATTATATGTATTGTATTACGATCAACTTTCTAATCCTGTCAAGTTGCCAAGGATACTTTCACAAAGCTACTGGTCCTGTTTCACGATGTATATTGAGCTGACCATTGTTTAGTAAAAGTCACTAATATTCCTGTTCAGAGTGAGTTTTTTAAATAATCCTTCAGTTGACATTTCTTTGTTTCAAATTCAGGAGATCTTTCTGGTGGTAATATGAACAAATTCTACAAAATAAAAAAAAATAACTTTTGCTTGTTTTTTAAAAGCTGCTTGATATTATATCCATCTTCAATTTGTATCTCTCTATAATCGTTTCCTACTCCTTTGTTTATATAGTAGCTTTTTCCTAAAATTTCTACAGACACTCAAATCCACCTCTTGTCTCTGTCGCTATACATATAATGAAGGGGACATTAAATATGGTTACAATGAAGTAAAATTTTACACAACACATAACTAACCTTTGGAACTAAATGCAGCTAGAAATCATTAGGACTAAGAATTTAAGTAGCACTCAAAAGAGAATGATCCATTTGTATGGGTAAATAAGAACATCCATAACTGCATTAGACTCGAAATACCCTTTTAGGAGGGACACCCACACCTTCATGCTGCTGGGTATAAGCAAACCCACTAAGTGACAAGGATTAGAAGAAAGCTTCTTTTGTGAGCAGGTATTCCATCATTGTTTGCTATGGGGTTTTTGGCACCCTTCTTTGAAATATCTAGTGCAACTGCTACACAGACTGCTGATTTGATCTGATATGGTACTTAATTCCTGGCTTCCTAAATAATGAAAATAATTCATACCTTAAGCATTAGCAATTTTTAACTTTTTAACTTGAAAGTTCATTTTCACTATAGTAGCTTCTGAATCTGTCAGTTTTATTTTGCTGTTTTTTCTGCTGACTGAATTAAATAGTTGGACTCTTCAAGTTTTTAAATGTTATACATAGAATACTGGAGCTTTATTATAATGTAAAGGAAGTAAGTTATCCTCAGGGGATTGGGGAGCAAGAGAACCCAAGATTTACTCATTTGAATATCTAATTATAGGTAAGGTAATAGGTAATAATTGGAGATATGCCAATCTCCTAGAACTGGAAGGGACCTCGAAAGGTCATTGAGTCCAGCCCCCTGCCTTCACTAGCAGGACCAATTTTTGCCCCAGATCCCTAAGTGGCCCCCTCAAGGATTGAACTCACAACCCTGGGTTTAGCAGGCCAATGCTCAAACCACTGAGCTATTCCTCCCCTCCTGTAGGAATGTACAGATTACAGAATGTTTGTGCCAAATGCAACCTTGGTACCTATGTGCTATAACTTAAATTAAAATAAAATTAATATTAATGTTACACATAAAAGAAAGAAAGAAACTAGTATTTTCTTAAGCTTCCCCATTGGCCAATAGACAAACTTCATACAAGCAAAGAAATACAATCCAACTAAAAGCTAAATGAAGGCTGTTTTACATGGTTTCTAGAAAGTGGCCAGACATAAGTTCTCATGTAGTATGAGAGGGAGTGAGTTCTTGAGGCTCTCCCATTAAGAGTGCATTGCCATAGGCCACAATGAGGTCATTTTGTAGGGTTGCCAGAAAAGCACATGAGCAGATAGAATCTCTTGCAAGTGGAGCATGGGAGAGAGGTGGTGTCTGAGAGAGCCAGGTCCTGAACTTTACCCCACTATATCTTATTGTGTCTAAAGTCAGCTGTCTGTTTACAAGAGGAGATTTGTTCATCAGATGGCAGGTCTAAAATAGTTTTTCCAATCTAACTGTAGTATTTCCATATTTATATAGACTTGTTTAGTGGAAATCCATTTCATATTATTCATTTTTATATAACTCATCTAAATGGCGGGTGCAGCTTTTAATGGAAGGAATACAATAGCTTCATATATACATGCATTTTTTGCTTTAGAAAAGATGCGTGTGCAAAACTTTTTTACTGAATATGTTCAAGATTTTTTCTTGTACTTGTTCACTGTGTAAAAGGTCTAACTGCTTTTACCCTCTGAAAGTGTAAATTAATTTTTTTTTTGTATAAATACAGTAGCAAATTGCTTCAAGAACTGAGACAAGAGGGAGCTTGCTGTCTTGGCCTTCTTTGTGCTTCTTTGAGCTACGAGGCTGAGAAGATCTTTAAATGGATTTTTAGCAAATTTAGCTCATCCACTAAAGATGAAGTTAAACTTCTTTACTTGCGTGCAACCTACAAAGCACTAGAGACTGTGGGAGAAAAGAAAGCCTTTTCATCTGTAATGCAGGTAAGAATAAAAGTTAAAATTGGGGCATTATTGCTTTTCCGGTATTGTATTGATGCACAGTTTGAATCAAATCATTGCTTTTACTAAAATGAACACATGAAGAGTAAGCAGTAGGGGTGTTAGAATAATAGAGATACATAACCCTGTGAAAAACACATTTTACACTTCGGAATAAAAAAGTTTGATATTTTATGAGATTTAAATGTAATTTTCCTTTAAAAATGTGATTTAAATTTGAAGTCTGGGTTATAGTTTGAGAAATCTTTACATAGTAGGGATGTATGAAATGTCCTTCTTTATTCTGTTCTTGATTAATATCTAGACTGTAAGTATTTTAGAATTAAAACTATTATTTTATCTCACTTCTTGCTGCCTGCGCTTGGTTATTGTAGCAATTTTTTCCACCTTTTTACTTGATTAAACTGGAAGACTTGGCAGCAAAACTTGCCAGACTCTCCCTCCCCTTGAAAAAAAATTATTTTAGTCATAGGGACATCTGAAATATCATCTGTCCAGAATGAGGGCTGTGAAGTATTTAAAATCAGCCTGGTGGCTGGAAGGTCCACTAGAGCACTAGCTTGTGTTTGCCTTGTATTTTAATTTGCACCTTTTTACTCTTCATCCAGTTTTGTTCTTGTGAGTATTCATGATTTCATCAGTTTCCTGGGTTGTTTTTGATAGGGAGACCTGCCTATGCTTAAAAGGGTTTGCTGGTATAGATATACTGGTAGAGTTGTATTGGTAAACTGCCCTAGTTGGAGATGTTCTTTCGCTAGTATAGTTTAAACCAGTTTCTAAAATGGAGTAAGGCTTGGTCTGTATCTAAAAGTTTTTTGCTGGCATAATTATAACTGACATAGTTATGCTGGCAAAAGCCCTAGTATAGATAGCCATTCTGGCAAACCTTCTAGCGTAGACAGAAATTCTATTAGTAAAAGAGTTCTATTGCCAATATACCTTACGCCAGTTCCCAAATAAGCTTTACTGTCAAAAGGACTCTTTTGCCAGTATAGCTGTCTATACTAGGTTTTTTTCTCCTCCTATCCTTGACCGACAGCTCTGCTGGCAAAAGCCATAGTATAGAAGCAGTTACACTGGCAGAAAAGTCATCTTGCCAGTATAGCTTATTTTGTTCAGGGAACTGGTAAGAGTTATACTGGCAGTAAAGCTGTTTTGCCAGTATAAGTTGCATCTATATTAGAAGAGTATGCTAGAATAGTTATAGTGGTATAACTGTACTGGCAAACCTTTTGTAGTGTAGACCAGGCCTAAGCTATACCGGCAAAAGGACTCTTGCCAGTTTAATTGCATCTATACTAGGGCTTTAGCTGGCATAGATATGTCAGTCAAGGTCGGAGAAAAATCACACACCTTACTGATATAGCTATGCTGACAAAAGTTTTAAGTGTAGACCAGGTCCACACCTGTAGCACAGTTGCTATGCTTGTTTTGAAACGCTAAACTTTTTTGTCACTGTCACTTCTGAGGATTCCTTCAGTGGAAGAAATCTGTAGGGAAAAAATGCTAATTATAGTTAAGGAGCTCGTTTTATTTAGTGGTCACTTCAGTTAGCTTTTGGCCTAAGGTACCTTACACTTTTTTCCATCTCTTAAATGTTTTATTATGGAGTGGCTAAAGCTCTACCCTCCCCTTCTCCAGACAGTTGCTCCAAGCTAAAAATATTTGTGATTTACCCTGGGGATGAGCCTACAGTAAATCCCAAGTGTTTGGGTAAAAAGTATTCAAACTGTCTTTTAAAAGGTGTTAATTGTCAGTCAGTTAAGTCAAGATAAACTCATGCCTTCTTTTTTTACCTTTAGATTGTGTCTACAGTCTGGAGACTTGGTCTGCACTTAAAAATTAGGTTGACATAGCTACGTCATTCAAGGCTGTGAACAGTTTCGCCCCCAGAGCACTGTAATTAGGTTGACCTAACCCTGGCGTAGATGTGGCTAGGTCGATGGAATAGTTCTTCCATCAACCTAGGTACCACTGAGCTGCAGTGCTGTAGCTGTGCCATAGTAGTTTGTGTAGTGTAGACATATTAGTTTGGGTGGTGGTGGTCCTACCCGGATGAAAAAAACCCTTCTATTGACACGTCTGTGCTCCAGGGCTATGCTGGCATAGCCATGCTGACATTGGAAGGTGTTTTTCCATCCGTGTAGGAACACTACCTCCACGAATGAAATTAGCTACGTTGATGGAAGCATTCTTCTGTCAACATAGTTGAATCTACACGGGGGAGGGAAGGTCAGCATAGCTGTGTTGATCAGGGATATGTCCTCCCCCCCTCCCCCCCCCCCCCCGATTAGTGTAGCTATGTAGACCTAACTTGTGAGTGTAGGCCAGGCCTTAGGAAAGACAAGGCTTCTCTCCCTAGGCTAAAGCATGAATGCTCGTAGCCTGGATCAAAGTGAGGTGTGATCACATAGTCTTTATGAATGTTAAATATCTCCTAACTGGATGTAAAAAGTCTAGTGAAGACAAGCCGTTTGTGAACCTGAGGTATTTTGGAAGACTCATCCACATGTTCAGCCCATGTAAGTGTTAGAACGATTGTTAGGGGAACCTTCAAGTCTTTTGTAGTTCGTTGGAAACCCTAACACCATGCAACCCCTCTCCCTTGGTACCCTTATTATTCTCTGTAATTCCTAGTAAGCTTAAATAAGTTTGTCACTGTTAACCTATCATTTCCTCCGCCTTTCACACCTTGGCATTTCCATGTTTCATAGGAAGGCAGAAAATATATACTATGCATCAAAATGCTATACAAATACCTGTTGCTTGAATCTTAACAATGAGCGGCCATCTGTTTTGTAGCAGACCTTTCTTATGCCAGTCAAGATTACAATCGATTTAACAACGTTCATGACATTTCAGCTTATTCAAAAATATTAAAAAGACTAGTAATTTTTTTTTATTTGTGACTCTCTTTTTAAGCTTGTAATGACCAGCCTGCAGTCCATTCTAGAAAATGTGGATACACCAGAGTTACTGTGCAAATGTGTCAAGTGCATCCTTCTGGTGTCCCGATGTTACCCACATATTTTCAGCACCAATTTTAGGGTAAGCTTGTGCCTGACTTTCTTCTGCCCCCTCTTATTGTATAAAACATTGACATAGCACATCACATAGGTGACTTACCTTTTTCTTTGCTTTCAAGGACACAGTTGACATATTGGTTGGGTGGCATATAGATCACACTCAGAAACCTTCTCTGACACAGCAGGTATCTGGTAAGTCTGGCCTATAAAATTGTTACATGTGGTGACATACTATTAGTGTTCTGCTCCACCTTGTTGAGAGAGAGGATTTTTTTTCTAAGGGTACGTCTTCACTACCCGCCATATCGGCGGGTAGCAATCAATTTCTCGGAGTTCGATATATCGCGTCTAGATGAGACGCGATATATCGAACTCCGAACGTGCTCCCGTCGATTCCGGAACTCCACCACTGCGAACGGCGGTGGCGGAGTCGACGGGGGAGCCGCGGACGTCGATCCCGCGCCGTGAGGACGGGTAAGTAATTTGAACTAAGGTACTTCGACTTCAGCTACGCTATTCGTGTAGCTGAAGTTGCGTATCTTAGATCGAAACCCTCCCCCCCCCCCAGTGTAGACCAGGCCTAAGTGTTGCTCACTGCCACTGCGCACACATTACTGTGGAGGCAACCTGCCTGATCCCCAGAAAGAGGATACCTCTTGTCACTCATTGGCAACCCCTCCAAGTAAGTGACATTCATGAATTATTAAAAGTCCAATGCAGTTCCTCCCCACATAGGGTAAAGGAGTTTGCATAAAAACAAAATAAAAATGTCTGGATATATGGGAGACTTAATGTATTCATAGAACTCAGAACCAAAAAACCTATTGTCATATACCCTACATGTCAGTCAGTTAAAATTTAATTAAAGGACATTTTAGCCAGTCTACATTTAGATGCCATTTGCTTTCTCTATTAGAGAATATTAAATCATTCTTACAGTTACCAACCCTCAAGTGAACTTCTGAAAACATAACCTCCTTCTTGAGCATCTTTAAAAATAATGTTGTGTTGGAAAAAAGGAAGGATGGATTGGGATTCAGGAGACTGAAGTTAATTTCCTGGCTTTATCACAGACTTTCTGTGGTGACTTTGGGCATGTCACTTAATTTCTCTATGCCTCAGGTGCTCATCTGTAAAAGGGGACTAATGTTTCCTTTGTCTGTTTAAACTGTAGACTCTTTCTTACAATATACTTCAGCAGTGTATAGCCCAGTAGGACCCCAATCTCCTTGAGGCTCTTTGTGTTACTGTAATACAGATAATTATAAATAAAAATAATTTTGTTCTTAAAAAAAAAAAAAAAGTAATATTTTTCATCCTTCAGTAATATGTATCTGAAATTTGATACCTGTGTTCTACTTTGCTTGTAACAATCTGTTTCACTTGGTCTGACTTATACAGGATGGCTACAGAGCTTGGAGCCATTTTGGGTAGCTGATCTTGCTTTTTCCACCACACTTTTGGGTCAGTTTCTAGAGGATATGGAGGCATATGCTGAGGTAAGCAAGGTTTATTATGAAGCAGTATTAAGAGTTATAATATAGCCATAAAGGCCTGTTTGAAGAGCTCTGTGTAAGCTTGAAAGCTTGTCTCTCTCCAAGATAAGTTTATCCAATAAAAGGTATTACCTCATCCACCTTGTGTGTCTGTTCATATTACCTTGTTTTGTTAAGTTTATAGAAAGTATGTTGAAATAAAGGTGTGGAGTTGATGGGAGGGGGTTCAAATGCTGCATACGCTTGTAGAATATAAAATAAAGATGCTTGCATACTGATGTACTTCTTGGATGAAATCCTAGCCCCATTAAAGTCAGCCCTTGTTTTTAGGAGATCCGTAATTTTGAGGATGGGAATAGGGAAGTAACAATGATCTTTTGTAAGAGATTAGTCAGTAGCTCTGGGATGTGTTTAAGACACGTGTATTGAAACACGGGTGAAATACTGCATTTTCTTAGAGACGAGGTAGATGAGGTAATGTCTTTTATTGAACCGACCAGCTTCTGTTGGTGAGAGACACAAGCTTTTCTTAGCATTTTCCGCTAGTTTGTAATCTTGTCGTCATAATGATTTCCTGTTAAAACAGATGAGATTACATTGAGATGTTCACAATAATTGAAAAGACAACATAAAAAAGAAAGTTGCTTCTTAAATCTTATTTAATATAGTAACTGGTTTTATTTTGCTATAAATCATAATAATGCATCTGTAATTTGTACACCAATAATCTGTCTCAAAATTTGTGGTGACTATGTACACAGGGCTAATGTAAATAGTTTTCCAGACATTTTGTGTTGCTTGTAATCTTTAATTAACAAGTATAATTACAGCTTGTTGAAGCTATGAAAGGAAACTCTGGCCTTCTTAGTGTTGTCATATTTATTGTGATACACATGGATATGTCTGATATTAAAACTGAATTTTATATATACTTTGTCTATATTAGAACTGCTTGTACTTATTACATAATGACATAAATTTTCCTATCTAGGACCTCAGCCATGTGGCCTCTGGAGAATCAGTGGATGAAGATATTCCTCCTCCTTCAGTATCACTACCTAAATTAGCTGCACTTCTTCGGGTTTTCAGCACTGTTGTGAGGAGTATTGGGGAACGCTTCAGCCCAATTAGAGGACAACCAATTACTGAAGCATATGTAACTGATGTAAGATTTCCGTACCTGTTTCATGCTACTTATTAAGAAGTATTTGCTGGTAAATTTATTGTAAATAATGAAACCCAACATCCATATTTTTGCAAAATTTGGCAGCATACAAATGTACTCATGGTCAACTTTATTCAAGGACTAGATTTGTTTGACAGCTAACAGAATCTGATTTAATATTTAGTAGTGATTGTGACAGAGGCCTGTGATAGCCATATGCACCAGAAACCACAGTGTATTTGATGTAAGTATTTTTGCAAAGGTTTTTCAGTTTGACCTGGCTATAGACATTTGTTGTTATGATTTGTTCGTGTAACCATTTGTGCAAGTTATCATGGTGCTTTAAAAAAACTGGAGTGCAATTATAACCAGCTAGAGGTTTGTACTTTCTAATTTTTATCTAGTTGAAATCTAATATATAAGAAGTTTTTATTTTAGAGTATCTTTTGAAATAGGTAGTATTGTACAGTATGAGAAGGTGACTTTTGTTCTTACATTTGTAATACAAAAGTAATTAATGGGTTACAATCACAGTTAAGGCAACAAGGATCCAATTTCATCAAAAGGACACTCAGGATTAAGGTCCTGATCCTGCAGTTGGATCTGAGTGGGTGGACCTACGCCTGTACAGAATCCCATTGATAAATCTGGGACTCCTTGCAGGCATAAGGGTCCACCTGCACAGATTTCATTATCGGGGTCTAAGGTTGTCTTTGTTTGACATGTGCACAGGCGCTTAACTTGTCCGACAAGGGTCTCATATTTAAGAAAAGAAGCCCAGTTCTTTTCTCACTGAAGACAATAGAAGTTCTACCACTGACTTCAGTTTCATGCTGGATAGGACCCAGAATAATTACTTTAACTCTGTGTTTCAGTGCTTCTTTTAATTCGTTGTCTTTAAAATTATTCTAAATTTGGGGTTGTTGCATTTTTTTCTATTTAATGAAAATATAAATGCACATTTGTCAAAATAAATATTAAAAATGTTCAAAGAACTTGCTCCAGTGCATAGTAGTGCTGGATTCTGAGATTATTAACAGGAGTGTCACATATAAGACACGGAAGGCAATTATTCCACTCTACTCGGCACTGGTGAAGCCTCAGATGCAGTACTTTGTCCAGTTTTGGACATCACACTTTAAGAAAAATATGGACAAATTTGAGAGTCTCTAGAGGGGAGCAACAAAAATAAGAGGTTTAGAAAACATGACCTGTGAGGAAAGGTTAAAAAGCCTGGACATGTTTAGTCTATAGGAGAGAAGACTCGGGGGGGACATAACGGTCTTCAAATATGTAAAAGATTGCTACAAGGAGCATGATGATCAATTGCTCTCCTATCCATCAAGGGTAGAACAAGAAGTAATCAGCTTAGTTTGCAGCACAAGAGATTTAGGTTAGATATTAAGAAAAGCTTTCTAACTCTAAGGATAGTTAAGCACTGAAACAGGTTTCCTAAGGAGGTTGTGGAATCCCCATTCTTGGTGGCTTTTAAAGAAAAGATTAGACAGATATCTGGCAGGGATGTTCTAGATGTACTTAATCTTGCTGCCTCATTGGGGTATGCGTGGATTAGATGACTCTTGAAGTCCCTTCTAGCCCTGCATTTCTATGAGTCTATGTAGTTTCAAATGGATGTGGGTTTTTCCCTGTGCTTAAATAACATCCAATACTAGTTAAACTGACTTGAATTCACTTTCCTTCTTTTCCAGGTTCTGTACAGAGTAATGAGATGTGTGACTACAGCGAACCAAGTTTTCTTCTCTGAGGCTGTACTGACGGCTGCCAATGAGTGTGTCGGGGTTTTACTTGGTAGTCTGGACCCGAGTATGACTATACACTGTGACATGGTCATCACATATGGCTTAGATCAACTGGAGAATTGCCAGACTTGTGGTACCGATTATATCATCTCAGTCTTGAATTTATTGACACTGGTACATACAAATTCTCATTTTTGTCGAGCTTTTTAATTAGAAAAAATTATTTATTGTATCTCATTCAGGCATCTGAATAACAAACTGATTTAACAGTAAATCACGATATTTGCTTCCTTTTCATCTACTTCAATGTCTTGCATCCCCCCCCCCAACAAGTAAACAAACAAAAACCTATCAAATGTTGATGAACATTTTGAAAAGCTGGTAGAACTTGTTCTATAATAATAATAATTGGAGATATACCTATCTCCTAGAACTGGAAGGGACCTCAAAAGGTCATTGAGTCCAGCCCCCTGCCTTCACTAGCAGGACCAAGTACTGATTTTTGCCCCAGATCCCTAAATGGCCCCCTCAGGGATTGAACTCACAACCCTGGGTTTAGCAGGCCAATGCTCAAACCACTGAGCTATCCCTCCTACTTAGTCCCTTTACTGAATAGTTTCCAGTTTATCCAAAATAATTTTCCTTTGACCAGTGCCTATTCTTTAACCAATAGGTTAACTTTCCTCTGCAATTGGTAGCAGTATTTTTGATGAACTGCCAGAGAGACTAGGATTTAGTATGTTTATGGAGCCACTCTGCCATGGCTAAACACCTTGGATACCGGATTACTTCAGAATATTGATCTCAACAACCCGGGTGTTGGCTAAATAACTATTTTAACCTTCTGTTGGATAAATAACCATATTAGCACATTGCCATACAACTTATATTCAGCAACCTATATTGGTCATGTGCTTGAGCTCCACTTAGATTGATAAAATAGCATAAAAATAGCCTGTCCTCTGAATATTGAATTTTGGGAGAGCAATTATGTTTTTTTATTAACTTACATAGATATAGATTAGTTATTTTTGTTACTGATTTCTTAACTCTGATGTAGTCAAATATATTTAAGGGGCTCTGATTTATTAAATTCTATAAATTAGTGCCATAAATGTGTGTGCCTGAATAAAGAATTCAGGCAATTGAAGATGTATATTATCAGTGCTTATGTTTTGTCTCTAGATTGTTGAACAAATAAATACAAAATTGCCATCGACATTTGTAGAGAAATTGTTTATACCAGAATCTAAATTGCTTGTACTCCGTTACCATAAGGAGAAAGAGGTAAGGAGTGGATGGTTGCTACCAATATGCTACAGCAATTCTAATACTGTTTTAGAGCACTGGTATATTATCTTATGGAATTTTGCCCCATAAGAAAAACAGTTAGTTGCATAGATGTCTGAACTCATTAGGAAAACAGAAGCCCAAACTCAGGTTTGGTTTTTGTTCATTCGGTTGTGGCATGTGAGGAAACATACTTTGTCACGTACTAGACAGAAGAGAATTATTTTCTACAACTGTTTTCATAATTTGCATAGGCATCATTTTTAGCAAATATAAATTGGAAGGTGGAAAAGGAAAAGGATTACAATCCAGTGTTTACTTGGGTTTTTTTTGTGTGCACGCTAAATATGTCTTAACTCAACGTTTTTTCAGTAGGGTTTTTAGCATATATTTTAAGATCAACTCAATTTTAATTTTAGTTTTACAGTTGATTCTTAATGGAAGTTCAGCTACTTGTGGCAAATAGTCTAATTTGTTTTACTATTGACTGGAGTAGTTTTGGTACCCTAAAATGATGATCAGCTTAATTTGCCTAGAAGAATTAAAGAAACAGTTAATTATAATAAACTGAAGAGCGAGACACTGTCATACCATGCATAAGTCTTTCATTCATCTAACAAGAAAGCTTCACTTCAGAAATATCTCACTCTTAAATAACATTTTGAATCTTTTCATATTCAAGGTTGTTGCAGCAGCCCATGCTGTCTATCAAGCAGTATTGAGCCTGAAAAACATTCCTGTTTTGGAGACTGCTTACAGGTTGATTCTGGGAGAAATGACCTGTGCTCTAAATAGTCTCCTTTGTAGCTTACAACTTCCTGAGGCATGTTCTGAAATCCAGCATGATGCTTTTAAGAACCATGTATTCAATGTGGCTAATGCAAAGTTTGTAGTTATATTTGACCTCAGTGCCCTAACTACTATTGGAAATGCTAAAAACTCATTGATTGGGGTAAGTATTTAACTGCAGTAAAAATAAATACTTTTAAAATTTTTGCTCAAACCATATGATGTTTGGCTTTTATTGCTAGATGCAAGTCTCTGTGGATTCATGTAATGCACATAATCTTCATTTCATGCACGCATATATGTACTTAAGGTGTCTTTTTCTTGATCCTTCATTACTTTTGAGGGGGGAGTTTTAATATTAACTTCCATGGTGCAAAATTGTTTAAGATAATTATTTCTAGTCTTAAAGGTGCGGTGAAATGTAATTTCCACATTACTGTAATTTACTGGGGTGATGGTTATTGCTTCTGATACTGTCAGAACATTCTACTATCTTGATGAGACAAGAAAGAGACCAAAGTAGTTTTGGCATATCTTGTAGTGATCTTCACTGACAGTAAAAAGCTACCTTGCATTTGATTTCATGTGTTTTCTGTCTTTTCAAGGTAGACTATAAACCTTTTGGGGCAGTGTATGTATAGGGTGCTTTAAAAAAATGGGGACAGCAAAATAGAAGATTAGCAAACAAGGTCAGAAATATGAAGGATATATTTTCATTTAAACCATTTAAAATATAACACCCCCCCCAAAAAAAAGCCAGTGTATTTGAATACAGTATATAGAACAGGGGTGGGTAAACTTTTTGGCCCGAGGGCCACATCTGGGCGGGGAAATTGCATGCATGTCCATGCATGCAGGGCTGTGGCAGGGGGTTGGGGTGTGAGAGGGGGTGTGTGCAGGAAGGCGCTCAGGGCAAGGGGTTGGGGCAGAGGAGGGGTGCGGGGTGTACAAGGGGGCTCAGGGAAGGGGATTGGGGTGAAGAAGGGCTGTGGGGTGCAGCAGGGGGTTGGAGTGCAGGCAGTGGGTTCAGGGCAGTGGGTTGGGGTACAGAGTGCAGGAGAGGTTTGGGGTGCGGGTTCTGGGGTGGAAGTGGCATGCACCGGGGCCAAGGCAGGCTCCCTTCCTGCCCCGCGACGCTCCCAGAAGTGGCTGACACTGCGGTCCCTGCGGGAGAGAGGGCGGAGGGCTCTGATCATTGCCCTTGCTTGTGGGTACCTCCCCCAAAGCTCCCATTGGCCGTGGTTCTCTGTTCCCAGCCAGTGGGAGCTTTGTGGGTGGTACCCACAGGCAAGGGCAGTGCGTGGAGCCCTCTGCCCCCCCCTTCCCCAGGGGCCGCAGGGACCTGGTGCTGGCTGCTTCTGGGAGTGGTTCGGGGGCCCCGCACCACGGGGGTGGGAATCCCGCAGGCCAGATCCAAAGTCCTGAGGGGCCAGATCCGGCCAGTGGGCTGTAGTTTGCCCATCCCGATACAGAAATTACCGAGTAGGAAAGAAAGATGTAGAAATCTGCACTGTCTCCAACTTTCACATCGTGCCACTTTGATTCAAAGTACCCTTGCATCACCTTTTAAAGAAAACTTTTACATCAGAAAAGACTGAAGTGTGTTTCTTCAACTATGGGCAGGAAAGCATTCACATTTGAGAAATTCTAGACAGACAAAAACAGTAAAGATTACTAGTAAAAATGTCCTAATTTCAGCAGGTTTTTTATGATTTCAGCATTACATTTTTTGTTTAAAGCACATTTATGACATTTATTTCTTTATAAAACAGATACATGTAAATATGACGAATAGCAATATCCTTTACATACATATTTTTGTGCTTTTTATTACAATTGTTTTATAGATGTGGGCCCTTTCTCCAACTGTGTTTGCACTGTTGAGTAAGAATTTGATGATTGTTCACAGTGACATAGCTGTTCACTTTCCTGCTGTCCAGTATGCAGTTCTCTACACTTTATATTCACATTGTACCAGGTAGGAAGATCACTAAGGCATTAATATTTAAGAGCATAAATAGATAGATGTAAACCGTATTTGAGTTTAGAAAATAATTTTATTATAGCAGCATTGATGGTAGTGTAATCAATGTGTTGCCACCATTTCTCTGATAAATCCTTATTTTCATTGATTTTATTTTCATAGGTACTAGAAATCACCCATTAAAAATGGTTCTAGATTGAAATTGGCCATGCATATTCTCAGTTTCCTAAAAATCTTGTGCAAAACATAATTTTAGATATTTTTAAGATTGAGAATTAAGTTTATTTTATAATGTCTAATTTAAGCGTGTCTAAAATTTTGCAAGCAGTTTATGATGTAAACTAATGATTTTCCTTATTTGAAAAAAATTAACCTCTGGTATGTTACTTGATTCCTCTGATATTTAGCACATTCTTTTCAGTACACATTAAACAATGCTCCATTTTGTATGGCATCTTGCATGCAAACATTAACTGAAACATTGCAACTGCAAAAATTAAAGTAGATTTTAATTGTTGTATTAGGAATAAAATGCCTTTGAATAAAAACTTCTAGATTTCAGATCAACAAGTAGTCGTAACATGAGTGACTGCAAGGCTGAAGTAAAAAAATCCAGCTTTAAATAGAAGAAATCTGGGGGGAAACAGATTGCTGAGACGCAAGTTGCTCCTGTGCCACCTTGGAATTAATAGTACATGATTGGTCACTTGTTATTTAATGCTTGCAGTGATGATGTGGCCGTGTTGGTCCCAGGATATTAGAGACACAAGGTGGGTGAGGTAATATCTTTCACAGGAGCAACCTTTGTTGGTGAAAGACACAAGTTGAAGAAGTTAGTCCAATAAAAGATATTTACCTCACCATCCTTGCCACTCATTATTTGAGGTATTTTGCAAGGTATGTCTTGTGGTTGAATCCAGAGTCAATTAGGGTAATGCGGGATAGTAGCATTGACATAACTAGAACCATGGTGCACAAAAGCATTGTGCCAGCATCTACATGCAGTTTTGCAGGTCAGGACTGAATGACATAGGCAGTACTGTCATTATTCTAGAGTTGGGACATTTTTGAGCAGATGCTAATAGATGTGACAAACTGTGTAGTGATTTTGTAGTGGCACACATCTGGATCAGACCCTCTCAGCTTATCTAGCTTTAGCTTCCTTTCTTGCTTATATACCTTATATTTTTTCTGTCACTCAGTTTAATGTTGAAATTACATTTATTTTCAGTACTTCAAAGGATTTGAGGCTGTAGTTAGCATAAAAACTATTTAAAAATAATTTAACCCATTCTTATTTAGCTACGCGTTCATACTGCATTGGAGCTTTTAAATTTTAGACTATCATGCGATTATAACATTGAAACTACTTTCTGGGCAACACATCTGAGTAGAACACCGTTGGTTTTTTTTTATTTTATTTAGTTGTATGTTTAAGGAAATAAAATACTTTTTTCTAATTTTCCTTCAGGCATGACCACTTCATATCCAGTAGCCTCAGCTCCTCCTCTCCTTCTTTGTTTGATGGAGCAGTGATTAGCACTGTAACTACAGCTACAAAGAAACATTTCTCTATCATACTAAACCTTTTGGGGTTATTGCTTAAGAAGGATAACCTTATTCAAGATACCAGGTAAATAGTATTTTCTTCATATCAGAGATTGAGATTTTTTTTTTCAAGAGAATGATTAGTTCTGAATTAGAACCAAGAAAATGTTTGCATTATTTCTTTAAAATAAAAAAAGGAGGGGGGAGGACTAAACATTTCAAACTGGAGGATTTTGGTTTTATACAAAACATATGAACTAAAATGATCATTCATGCTCACCATAATTGGTTCATACGATTCAGGCTAAAACATCTGAAAAAAATTAATTGATCATGTTTTCATATTCATGAAAACACCAAAGGTGAAACTCTTCTAGGCCAAATATTGAATATAGAGTTTCCAAAACTCAATTGATAGGTAACTTTCACTTATTTAATGGCTTTGTTTCACAAATATTTGCAAGTTGGCATTACCATGTTGATGTGAAAACTTAAGGTATTTAATGGTTTATGAGTAACTTTGTTCTGTTATCTAGTTGTTTAGAATGACTATTCTGTAATGCATTTTTAGGAAACTACTGATGACCTGGGCTTTAGAAGTGGCTGTTCTAATGAAAAAATCAGAAACATATGCACCGTTATTCTCGCTTCCATCTTTCCACAAGTTTTGTAAAGGACTTCTAGGAAACAGTAAGATCACACAACATTGTTTTTCCTTATTGGTTACCCTTTATAAACTGCCATTAACTGTATTGATATGTCCTTGGGTGAAGACAGCTGATTGATAAGATACAACTGTGGTCATCTTCTGATTTGCAATTTTTGCTGAGCTCTGGTTGCAGCTGCATAACCACTCCCTTGCCTTCTCCTCTTGTTCCTCAAATGGTCAGTTATTTGGAGACGATAATATCCTTGCATGAAGGGACTACAATCATGAGGTTGATTAAGGTTCTCAGTGGAATGATAGATATTTGGAAGTCAGATTGCATATGTTTGACAAAGGATAAGAAATCCTACCATAATTTGAGGTACAGGGGAGTCGCATCTTACGCGGGGGTTAGGTTCTAAAGTCAGCACGTAAGGCGAAAATCACGTATCGTCAAAATTACCTTTGAAAAATCCCTTAAATCACCCATAAAGTACAGTATACTGTACATCAGTAGTCCCCAACCTTCTTGGCTGGCGGGCGCCAGCTGAAGGACCACAGCAGCGGCGGAGCACGCGCCGAAATTCCGCGGCGGCGACGCCTCTCCATGACATCACTTGTCGACGGCAAGCAGTGTCATTGAGAGGCGTCCCCGCTGCGGCATTTCGGTGGGTGCTCTTCCGGGGGCCAGGACGCGGGAGCATTAAGATGCGCCCGCGGGCACCGCGTTGGGGACCACTGCTGTACATGGTTTTGTGTATACAACCCTGTACAGTAATATGTATAATGTATACAGTAGTGTACAGCATATAATAAAGAGTACATATGCAAAATATAATTTTACAGTATTTTTAATTACATAAGAGAGACAGACAGACACACACAAAAGAATGAAAGAATAAAAAAGGAAAACAGTAAACCTAACCACTCACCATTCATCCTGGATAATCTTGCTAGTCTACGATGATGACGATAATGGTGATACTATGACAATGGTGTTGCGACGACGATGAATGATGACGATGATGATTAGTATAGCGCCCATATGATGAATGATGAGATGATGAAGATGGGCGCTGTACACACTCCAATGATTAGACTTCCTCTTCCCCTGACAACACTATTGGGGGGTTCTCAGGCTTGGTGACGGAGAATGAGTCGTAGACAAAGTGGTTGGCTCTGGTTCAGCTCAAGAAGTTGATTGCATAGACTCATCTGCTGCTGGTTGTTTTTTCTTGAAAAACATGGTGATCGGCAACTGTCGCTGTTGTCTCTTGAGCTGCTCAAACATTTCTTGATACGATCTCAAATTGTCTGTATTACTACATGTGTTTCTGAGCTTTGTTCCATAGAGGAGTTGTATTCAGAAATTAAATCATTCAAGTGTTTTGCTGCTTGGAACACTTCAGCAAATTTATGAAGATTCCAACTTGCTGGATCTTCCTGTTCATCGTCGTCATCTTCATCTTCTGTTGACAATTTTATCAGTTCCTTTAACTCTCCATTAGTCAATGTTTCTCTATGGCCCTCAATTAATTCTTCAATTTCTTTCTCAAGGGTGTCGACGAAGCCATCACCACCCACTTGCCTGGCCACCTGAACAATGCATTTCACTGCTTTGTCAATGGTCGGGAAACCCTTAAAATCATTCACACGTTCTTTCCATAGGTTTCACCAACATGCATTGACTGTTTCAGGCTTGATTGCATCCATTGTCTGTTTAATATGAGTGATGCAATCGGCAATGTTGAAGGACTTCCAACACTCCATCACATTAAGATTGGGATCAGCATCCATAGCACTACATATCTGTGAGAACGTAAGCCTCGTGTACGTGGTCTTGAAACAGCAAATCACGCCTTGGTCGAGAGAATGGAGGTGATATTGGAGGGGGGGAAGATGACTTCAATGTCATTATGCACAAACAAGAGTGCATCAGGGTGGCCAGGAGCATTGTCTACGATCAGCAACACTTTAAAGTCAAGTCCTTTCTCTTCGAGGTACCGCTTTACTCCGGAATGAAACACTTGTAGAACCAAGGGGGGAGGGATAGCTCAGTGGTTTGAGCATTGGCCTGTTAAACCCAGGGTTGTGAGTTCAATCCTTGAGGAGGCCACTTAGGGATCTGGGGCAAAAATTGGTCCTGCTAGTGAAGGCAGGGGGCTGGACTCGATGACCTTTCAAAGTCCCTTCCAGTTCTAGGAGATTGGTATATCTCCAATTATTATTACCTTTATTACCAATCCAGAAATAATGCTGCCGTCACCCAAGCCTTTTTATTTGATTGCCAGAACATGGGCAGGAGACTTTTGTTCTTGCCTTTTATGGCATGGGGATTTGCAGCCCTGTAGAACAAGCCCGGCTGTATTAAAGGCCCAGCCGCATTGCCATAAAACAATGCAGTCACATGGTCTTTAGCTGCTTTGAAGCCAGGGGCTTGTCTTTCTGATTTCAAAGTGTAAGTGAGGTTGGGTATTTTTTTTCCAGAAGAGCCCAGTCTCGTCAGCATTAAAAACTTGTTCCAGAAGATAGCCTTTTTCTTCTATGATTTTCTTTAATTGTTTGGGGTAGGATTTTGCTGCCTCGTCATTGGCAGATGCAGCTTCACCAGTAGTCTGCACGTATTTGAGGTTGAAGCGGTTTCTAAAACTGCTAAGCAAACCTTGGCTGGCTTTGAATTCCTTCTCATCAGAAGGCTGTCCCTCTTCGGCGGGAGCTTTGAACAGCACGTAGCGGCTACAAGTCTTTTCTCGTAACATGTTGCCATCGATAGGCACATGTTTATGGTTCATGTCTATGGTTCATGTCTTCCAGCCATAAGTTTAATGTCTTTTCAGTCTTCACTAAAGTCTTATCACTCACCTTAACTCGTCACCTTAGCAGTTATTGGAGCACTTGATGCCATGGCTTGACAAATTTCTCTCTCTTGAATCTTGATGGCAAGGATGCTAAATTCGTTGCGGCCATATTTACGTGCCACGTTGCAGACCAACATACTGTCCCTCAATAAGTCCAACACAGGCAGTTTTTCCTCCAGCGTTGGAACAGATCGTTGTTTCTTCGGTTGAGCACCAGATGAAGAAGTTGCCTTGCGTTTAGGGGCCATGTTGTTCGAAAAATACGTATCTCTAAACACTAGAATCACACTCAGCGTGGCGAGATGCTCACACTGAGAGTCACGCGGGAACTGAGACTGACTGAGAGAACAGCAGATTCTCGTCTCCCATCTCACGCTCACTCTGGGGCATACGCTTATTGAGTGGAATGGTGGGCAGAATCGCCACACTACTGTATTTAAATTATTGTTTTTCTTTTTTTGCCAAGCGCGTATAGTTGTATTCGTGTAAGTTAAAGGCGCGTAAGATGCGACTCCACTGTATTGTGCTAGATAGAGATTGGAAAACTAAATGGTGACAGGGTTATGGAAACAAGTATTCTAGCCCTGCTCTTATATCCTTCTGGCCTTGGGCAATTAATTTACTTTCTTTACCTCTACCTATTTTGCAGTTGGGGAAACAAATGTGTATTATCCCTATCGCGTAGGGATATATAAGGATTAATCTGTCAACACAGTTTTAGGTCAGAAAGTGCTACATAAGTTCCAGGGGTGATTATTAATTATGGTTATACATTTTTAAAATGACACAATTACGTTAAATATACATGGTAGGGATACAATTTCCGCTTTGATTTCCATGTGGCTTCTATTAGTATTAATAAAATCCATGCAGCTAAAATGGAACAAAAAAAATGAAATGATTTTTTTATACAGTAATGTCCTTTAACATTCAGGATAGCTCTGTGTGGAGATGAATGAGTTTTTCCTTCTTAATGAAAGTGGCATCCTTTATTTGTACCCTTAATGCAGCCCTTCTTGAAGATGTGAATATCTGTCTTCAAGCATGTAGTAGCCTCCATGCCCTGTCATCTTCCCTACCAGATGACCTTTTACAAAGGTACTTTCCCAAAAATTCAATAAATTTTCTTCATATGTTACTGGCTGCACATTTTATTATGACTATTTATTTATTTTATTTATTTATGCAGGTGTGTTGATGTGTGCCGTGTTCAACTAGTCCATAGTGGTGCCCGTGTAAGACAAGCTTTTGGAAAACTGTTAAAGTCAATTCCTTTGGATGTGGTTCTGAGGTAAATACTTTGATTTAAGTATTTGTGTATCTAGAAAGTGTTATACTTTTATTTCACGGTCTAACTTTATTTTTAATTTTAAGAAAGTACATTTCTGTAATGTATCCAAATAGCTTAGCTATACAGAGTTAATATTTTTTTAAAAGGTCATATAAACCATGAGACTATTTTTTCTACTGGGTGCTCAGTATACTTTTAGTATAAAATGACAGTTATTGACTTGGAGATTAATGAAATGTGAACTTTGTAAGATCAGTATCACCCAGTGTTTCAACAATAACATCTTCTTGGTCTCCAGGACACAGACTCCTGGCTTCCAAAAAGCATTTTTCATTCTCATAATCTGAGAACATACTTATTTCCAGCAGTTATAATTTTTATTTTGACTGGGAAGAAGATTGTTGCTTCTGTGCATATCTAGTACATTCTGTTTTTAATATATCAAATTGTATTCTTAATCTAGGAACATATGAATGTGTTTCCTTCATAACTTCTTCTTTTGGGCTGAAATAGCCTCTATCTAGAGTCAAATCTTGACAAACCATGTATGGCAACTCTCAGTTTATATATATATATTTTTTTAAGTATTTTGACCATCCTATAATTCAGTAAGATGATTCAACTTGTATAGGCAGAGAACTTGAAATCCAGAAATGCTTCTAGTATCTGCTAAATTTATCGAAGCATCAAGTCCCTCAAACCTTACATAAATCTTTAGATTCTACCTTAAGATATATTTGTGACCTGTTTTCTTTTATTCTTGGATAATTAAATAATCTCTATTTTTAGAAATTTCTTACTCTAATTTCTCCTGTTCTGCTAGAGATTGCCACTTGTTTTTCCTCAGGTGGGAGAACACCTAAAGAAAGATGGCAATGTTATACAAAATTCTTTTTTAAAAAAATAAGTAATTTGTGATATTATCCAAGTCTATATCTACCAGAGCTTGGAAAGCCTGGCAAATTAAAAAGGTATGAGTGGCAGAGACTCTTACCCCTATTCTTCTCAGTCCAGAATTTATATATTTGTTGAGGGGTTTTTGATGACGGGACTTCTCTGGAAACTTTGTCTCTTAAGAAGCTCTTCCGAAACTCAGTTGTTTCCCTCAAGGAAATCCTGCCAATATAAAATTCCACACCATTTATTAAAAAAATTAAAATGTACTAGTCATCCCCATATCTCTAAATAATAACACACAACAGAAAAGGCCTTTGCTTTACTCCAAAGGGTGAGTAATGTACTGGCAAAATTGTAGTTACAAAACTGATTATAATCCTTAACTTCAGAACTTTCACTGAGGAGTTTCTCAGCTATTTAGTATAGTAAATTTTCAAGCAAACCAGCCAAGTCTCAAAATCTTTCAGTAACATAAAACAGATACAAAAGCAGTTCAACAAATTGTACTCCAAAATAAAATATGTAGTTCTGCTTGGTTGAGGTCACTGAGTTGAAAAAAGGTAAAAAAGACAATTACAAATGTACAAGTAATTGAAGATAAAGTACATTACTTTTTTAGTTTTTGCTTACACCTTCTCTCTAGGCCTGTGTGGGATGAGATTGGCCCAATGAGCTCTAGGGCCTTTTTGCTGTACATGCAAAAACTAGTTAAAATTGAAATAGTGTTGCAGTTTCTTTCCTACATACCTGGAATAATTTAAATTTGTTTTGTGAACTTCCTTCTATAGTATAGTTTGGTCTAAGGAGAATCAGACACATCTTGTGTGCTTTTTTTTTTTTCTTCTTTGTAGTAACAACAACCACACAGAAATACAAGAAATCTCTTTGGCTGTAAGAAATCACATGAGCAAAGCTCCAAGTAATACATTCCACCCACAGGACTTCTCTGATGTCATTAGTTTTATTTTGTATGGGAGCTGTCACAGAACAGGGTAAGAACTTTTTGTACCTTTAAAATAAAAAAAAATCATGTAGAATCCACACTTGACTATTTACTAAATATATGCCTATCAACAAGTTTAATGTGTTTGGTTTGCATTGGTTACCTTGAATCCTGAAATATTAAATTAACCCATCAACAGACCTAGTTCAAAAGTAGTAACTAATTTACAAATGGTTTTGCTTCATAATATAGGTATTACCTGTGATGGAATGTGAGACTCTGCTTTTATTAAATATGTAAGACCAAATAGCTTTGGCAGCTCTTTTCAATGCACCCTGGAAGAATTGGATTCATTTTCGAACTTGGGCCTCTTGTTCTTAAGAGTTATGGAAAGTCACTTTTGGTGGTAGAAGGCTGCTTCCACCTTTCAAAAACTCCTGTTCAACAACTAAAAAAACCTGCTTTTTGTTCACCCTCTCAATCTTTCAGTTAGTGAGAACTGTGTATAGGGTTGTGCTAATGACAATGTAGTTGAACAAGCATTTTAATTACAAGACTGTCTTTTTCAGATATTTGTAACGGTGTGTTTACTTTGTGCTCTAACTTCTTGTTCTTTTTCTCAGCCCAAAGGCTAAACTTATTTTGGAAAATTTGGTAAAATTCCATTGAGCTGTTTGAATTATCAGGCTAGGAAGTGCTTGTGGGAAGGTATCTTCAGCCTTAGGCCCCAGTTCTATAAAGAACTCCATGTGAGCAGACACCCATTGTAGTTGGTGTTGCTCCACCCAAGCACATAGGTATATGCTTGGCTAACTTGGGGGATTTATTTTTAAAAATGAAACTTCTCATGCTTGAGCCTTTAGATATGTGTGAAAAAATTTAGTTTAGAAATCGCATAGGGGTGTGATTGAAATAGCCACCAAATTGTAACAATTTAGCCTTGTGAGCTGCATGTACTATTTTTTCAGTTAAACGCAAATGCCAGTACATTTGTTTGTATGCAGTCTCACAAATGTGATTTATATGATTGTATAGACATTGAAATGAATGCACCTCACATCACACACAACAAAACCTACAATACTGTATATAACAAAGGAGGATTAGTTACAGACTAAGATGTTACTGCAATACAAATAATAAATAGTAATTGCAGGAATGCAGTCGCTGTGGGAAAATTGCTTTATATATCCTGACCTTTTAAGATATTATTAATCTTCAATCACTTTTCCATTGAATTAAAGAAAGTAAGATTCTTCTTTGAAGTAGATGTAGCCATGTATTCCATGTGGGTGTGCGCACCCCACATACCGGTGGGCCAGAGATCTTTGCCTCACAGTACCTATAGGGGCAGCACTTACGCCCTGCAGCTATAGCTGTTCCCCAGGCCACATAAAGGTGGTGCTGCCCTCACTACCTCAGTTCCTCTGCACTGCCCGTGGATAGAGTTGGAGCTCCGTGTGGTATCTTCACCTCATAAAAATGGCCACATTGGGTCCGACCAACGGTCCATCTAGCCCAGTATCCTGTCTTCCAACAGTAGTCAATGCCAGATGCATCAAAGGGAATGAACAGAACAGGGCAACTTATTAAGTGATCCATTCTGTTGTCCAGTCCCAGCATCTGGCAGTCAGAGGTTTAGGGACACCGAGAGCATAGGGTTGCATCTCTGACCATCTTGGCTAATAGCCATCGATGGACCCTATCCTCCAGGAACTAAGCTAATTCTTTTTTGAACCCAGTTATAGTTTTCACCTTCACGGCATCCTCTGGCAATAAATTCCACAGTTTGATTAAGCGTTGTATGACACAGTACTTTTTTGTTTTAAACCTGCTGCCTGTTAATTTCATTGGGTGACTCTGGTTCTTATTATGTGAAGGGGTAAATAACACTTCCTTATTCACTTTTTTTCACACCGTTCATAATTTTACAGATCTTTGTCATATCCCCCCATGTCATCTCTTTTCCAATATGAACAATCCCAGCCTTTTAATATCTCCTCATATGGAAGCTGTTCCATACCCTTAATTGTTTGTTGCCATTCTCTATATTTTTTCCATTTCTAATATATCTTTTTTGAGATGAGCGAGAACTGCACACAGTAGTCAAGGTGGGAGAGTACCATGAATTTCTATAGTAGAGGTATATTTTCTGTCTTATTATTTATTCCTTTTCTAATGGTTCCTAACTTTCTGTTAGGTTTTTTGACTGCTGCTGCACATTAAGCGAATGTTTTTAGAGAACTATCCACAATGACTCCAAGATCTTTCTTGAGTGGCAATAGCTAATTTAGACCCCGTTATTTTGTATGTATAATTGAGATTTTTTTTCAATATGCATTACTTTGCGTTTATCAACACTGAATTTCATCTTCCCTTTTGTTGCTCAGTCACCCAGTTTTGTGATATCCCTTTGTAACTCTTTGCTGTCTGCTTTGGACTTAATGAATGGTTTAGGTGTGGGAATCTCCCTCACATCCTCTGAGTAATTTTCTACCATTGGCAAACTTTGCCACTTCACTGCTTACCTCTTTTTCTGGATCATTTATAAATATGTTGAACAGCACTGGTCACAATATAGATTCTTTGGGGACCCTGCTATTTACTGCTATCCATTCTGAAAACAAGCCATTTATTCTGTCCCCTTTAACCAGTTACTGATGCATGAGAAAATCTTCCCTCTTAGAATCATAGACTTTAAGGTCAGAAGAGACCATTATGATCATCTAGTCTGACTTCCTGCACAATGCAGGTCACAGAATCTCACCCACCCACTCCTGTAACAAACCCCTAACCTGTGTCTGAGTTATTGAAGTCCTCAAATTGTGGTTTGAAGACCTCGAGCTGCAGAGAATCTTCCAGCAAGTGACCCATCACTGCTTAATTCGCTTAAGAGCATTTGGAGATAGACTTTGTCAAAGGTTTTCTGAAAGTCCAAGTACATTGTATCCACTGGATCATGCTTGTCCACATGTTTTTTGACTCCCTCAAAGAATTCTAATAGACTGGTGAGGCATGATTTCACGTTACAAAAGCCAATTGACTCTTGCCTCAACAAATTGTGTTTATCTATGTGACCGATCATTCTGTTCTGTACTGTAGTTTCAGCTAATTTGCCTGGTACTGAAGTTAGGCATATCAGTCTGTAATTGCCAGGATCACCTCTGGAGCCTTTTTTTTTAAATTAGTGTCACATTAGCTATACTCCAGTCATCGGGACAGAGCCTGATTTAAGTGATAGGTTACATATACCACATTTAATAATTCTGCAACTTCATGTATGAGTTCCTTCAGAACTCTTGGATGAATACCATCTGGTCCTGGTAACCTTTATTGTTGAATTTATCAATTTGTTCCTAAACATCCTCTACTGACACCTCAGTCTGAGAGAGTTCCTCAGATTTGTTACTTAAAAAGAATGGTTTAGGTGTGGGAATCTCCCTCACATCCTCTGCAGTGAAGACCAATACAAAAAATTCATTTAGCTTCTCTGCAGCGCACTTGTTTTCCCTGAGTACTCCTTTAGCATCTTGATTGTCCATTGGCCCCACTGATTGATTGGAAGATTGCCTGCTTCTATTGTACTTACATTTTTGTTGTGTGCTAATTGCTCTTCAAATTCTTTTTTCACCTACCTAATTATACTTTTACATTTGACTTGCCAGAGTTTATGCTCCTTTCTATTTTCCTTAGTAGGATTTAACTTCCAATTTTTTTTAAGATGCCTTTTTGACTCTCTCTTTTACTGTGTTGTTTAGCCATGGTGGCATTTTTTTAGTCCTCTTACAATTTTTTTATAAATTTGGGGTAAACCAAATTTAACCTCTAATCTTTTAAAAAAGATTCCATGCAGCTTGTAGTCATTAAGCAGTCACATTTTCACTCCTAGTTTTCTGAGAACTTTTATATAGTAATATTAGTACCCTAGGTTAAGTTTAAGTGTTAGTTTAGTGTTAGTAGAATAGTTAGCTGCCCTGTGATACCCTCACCAGGGTTCAAGCAATGTCCATCATGTAAGGGGGCTATCCCCAACAGCTTATTGTGCCTCAGCGAGGGTCAGATTAAAGAGAGGTTCACCATCTGCAAGTCATTTACCAAGAGGACTCAGGTGGCAAGAGACTTGCAGTTGACGCAGAACCTTCTGGAGCAGGCCTTGAGGCGCTCATCTCCTCAGCAGTCACCTTTGGATCCAGCAAATGATGTCGCCCTGCGCTTGGGCTCTGGTGCTTCCCCCCAAGAGAAAAAGAGCTCGTTCACCATCTTTGGTACAGTGAGAAAGAGGTCCTAAAAAATGAATTGGGCCCATTCCAGGGCTTGGGGAGATGACAATGACTTTTCTAGGGGGAGTGTTGGCCGGCATTTTATTTTCTCTGGCACAAGGGCTCAGCTTCTCTCCCAGCACACTGCCCCTACCAACCTCTACAAATGCCTTCTCCTCCAACAGAACTCCCACTCAAACTCCCCTGTTCACAGCTCTGTTTGCCGACTCCTGTGCCGCTGCAGCTGTCTGTGCTGCTGCCTGCAGATGAGAATATGAACCAGCGGGTGTTGCTCTCTAAATATGACAGTTAATTGGGCAGCCATATCTAAGTTCATGGACCAATTGCCAGAAACCTCCAGGGAAGAGTTTAAGGTATTCATTGCAGAAGGCCATTTGGCCAAAATTTTGTTGCAGGCAGCTCTGGACGTGGCGGGTGCCTCAGCCAGAATAATGGCATTGTCTGTACCCATGAGGAGAGCCTGGTGGTGACAGCAGACCTGATCAGGTTTTGTGCCTGATGTGCAGCAGACCATTGAAGGTTTACATTTGATGGCTGGGCTTTGTTTTCAGAAAAGACCAACAAAACTTTGTGTGTTTTTAAAAGACTCCTGAGCTACTTTATGTGCTTTGGGAGTATATACTCTGGCTATGAAGAGGCACCACTATAGTGGTCAGCAGCTGCAGCAGTTATACCACTTGCAGTGGGATTTTTTGGATAATTGTCCCATCCTGTGTGGCAGTAGGATTACTCCAGAAAGAGCCAGTGATTACAAAGGAGGAGGTCCTCTGGTTCTTGATTTAACCAGCCCCTCCCACCCATTTGCCCCTCTGGCATCTAGCAGGTACCCATTTTGACTTTTGTGTAACCTCTCCTTTTCCATGCCCCCAGATCAGGGACAAGTTGGCCCACTTGTCAATTACAATGGACAACTGGATCCTAAACACAGTCAGATTGAGATATGCCATACTGTTCCTCTCCATCCATCCTCCCCACCCCTACCCCATCCCTTTTCAGGGACCCCTCACGAGACACTGCTTCTTGAGCAGGTTAAGATTTTACTGGCTTTGGGGGTCATAGAGGAGGTCCCCCTGCAGCATTGGGGAAAGGGGTTCTACTCCTGGTATTTCCTGATCCCCAAGTCCAAGGGAAGGAGACAGCATATCCTCAACCTCCATGATCTCAAATACATCAGATACGTAAGATTCCATATGGCCACTCTAGAACTATTGTCCCCGCCTTGAATCAGAGCAATTGGTTTGCTGCCCTGGACATGCAGGATGCTTATTTCCGTATAGCAGTCCTCCTGAGCCACAGGAGGTATCTCAGATTTGTCATGGCTGGCTAGCACTAGCAGTACACTGTGCTGTCTTTCAATCTGTCTTCCACTTCCTGGGTTCATATCAAGTGTATGACTCTGATAACAGCGTACTTCAGGAATAAGGTAATTCATATTTTCCTACATCTGGATGATTGGTTACCGAAGGGCAAGTCCAGAGAGCAGGTCCTCATTCACGTTCACTTCACACTACACCTATTCGATTTGTCTAGGTCTCATCCTAAACAGCGGGAAGACAGCGTTGGTTCCAACTCAAAGAATTGAGATCATTGAGGCCTGATAGACTCTCCAAGCTTGAGAGCGTTTTTACTGACTCAGTGATTCTAGGCGATCCACCATGTATGTCTGGAGCCTTAGACTGAACAACAGCCCACGTATGCCTGAGGTTTCTAGGCCATATGGCCGCATGCACGCAGGTAGTTCAATATACCAGGCTGTGCCTATGTCCTCTTCAGATGTGGCTGAAGTTGGTCTGTCATCTGAGTCGCAACCCCTTGGACATGC
Source organism: Mauremys mutica (assembly GCF_020497125.1). Taxonomy (NCBI): domain Eukaryota; kingdom Metazoa; phylum Chordata; order Testudines; family Geoemydidae; genus Mauremys; species Mauremys mutica. Next base: position 68,834,642 of record NC_059082.1, on the reverse strand, counting down.
TGGTCTGACTTCTCCCACCAATTCAGGGCAATGTGTGCCAGGATGTTACTTTCTTTTGGCCCCCACTGATCAGTGCTATAAGTCATCAATGCCTCCTTTATAGATTGGGGAGCACATCTGGACTTGCTGAAAGTTCAAGGCATGCAATCAGAATGAGAAGCTTCTTTGCATATCAAGGTGCTGGAGCTTCATGCCATTTACAATGCCTGTCAGACTTTTCGAGATCACATCAGGGACCCAGCGGTTGTCATACTCACCGAGAATACCACTGATTTGTACTATGTGAAGAGCCAAGTATGCACACTACAATGTGCTTTATCAGCAGGCAATCAGGCTCTGGCAGTTTTGCACTGGGAAAACATTACCCCCATAGCCAGTCACTTGCCTGGTATTCATAGTTGTCTGGCAGATCACCTTGGCAGGGATTTCTCCCTGGTGCACAGGTGGTCTCTGAAGCCCAGCAGTGTGCAGTCCATCTCTGCAGTTTGCAGCATCCCGATGGTCAACTGGTTTGCCATAAGAGACAAGAGGAAATGCCAGCAGTTCTGCTTCCAAGGGCATCTCAATGTGGGCTCCTGGGATGATAATCAGTACTCCTGTATGCTGAAATTGAATTGTGCCAAGCACATTCTTACTGATCAAGCATGGCCAAGACAATGTCAGTTCTCTGACCTCTTCACATTAGCTATTTGCCCTCCCATATCTTTTCCTCCTCATCCTAACCTCCTGACTCAGCATCCAGTACTCAGCTCCTGCATCTCACAGCATGAGTAATGTATGATTAGATGAGGAATAGGAACAATGTTCAAAGGCAGTCTGGTAGGTCTTGCTTAACAGTAGGAAGCCCTCCAACAGGGCAGCCTATTTGGCAAAGTGGAACAGCTTCTCAGTATGGTTGTTAGCCCAGGGAGTTCAATCAAAGCTGGCTTGTGTCCAGGACATCTTGAAGTACCTGTTATACCTTCAGTGTTGTGGTCTTCTGCTTAATTCATTGAGAGTCCATCTGTTTGCAGTTTTGGCATTTCATCCACCTAGCCAGGGGAAATTGGTGTTTTCAAACTCTATGGCAGTGAGATTCTTGAAAGGAGGAGACACTCCTCTCTACCCACCAGTTAAAGAGCCATTTCCTTTGTGGGATCTTAATACTGTTTTAGTGGCTCTCATGGGACCTCTATTTAAGCCTCTAGCAACAACTTCTTTCCACCTTCTATGTCAGAAAACAGCCTTTCTTGTGGTGATAACATTTGTAAGGAGAGTGTGCAAGTTGCAGGCTTTGATGGCGGAGCCTCCCCACATGCAATTTTCAAAAGACAAAGGAACCCTGAGGCCGCACCCAAAGCAAAGGTGGTTTCCCAGTGTCACTTGAACAGTGTTACATATTTACCAGTGTTCTTCCTTAAGCTGCATTCAACCCCAAAGGAACAGTGTCTTTATACCTTGAATGTCAGGTGATGTCTAGCTCTTTATGTGATTAGAACTAAACCTTTTCATTCCTCACTTCATCTGTTTCATATGCACACCGAATGAAGGGTCAAGTGGTCTATTTACAGACAATCTCCAGGTGGATAAAATCATTTATTGTGACAGCATATGAAGTAGCCCATGCTACGCCTCCTCAAGAGGTGTGAGTGCTTCCAAGCAAGTTCAGGCAACGTCAACAGCATTTGTTTGAGACGTTTCTATATTGGACATTTGCAGGGTGGCCACTTGGTCCGCTGTGCATACTTTTGCTATGTGCTATGTCATTGCATCTGATCGGGACACAGCTGTAAACTTTGGGAAGGTAGACCTGCTGTCTTCTTTAAGTAGACTCTGAGCCCCACGTCTTGCAAGTACTGCTTGCAGGTGGACTACGCGGCTGCATCGCGGCTGCATCTACTTGAAGTAAAAAGAGTTCCAGATGTGATACAAATGTGTATTCCGCGACCTGTCCTTCATGGCCTTTGCATTTGGAGTCTGTACTTCTTTTATGTGAAGGAACTGAGGGGATCGGGGCAGTTTTTTTTCTTGTCTTAATCGCAACATCATCATAGTGGATTTCCTTAGCTTGATGCACCCAGTCCCTCTATACTGCTAGTCCCATTGTGCACAAAAGATGCTACAAATTAACCTTGACTGGTGTATAGCACACTGCTTCCTCAGGTACTCCAGATGCCATCAACTTTCTTGCCAGGAACCATATGTTCCATATAGTTATACATGCCTCTTCCTCTCTCCCCCTCCCTCCCTCCCCCCAATGAGCTCAAGGTATAGGTAGTCAATACAGATGTCTTTATACTATTTCTGTAGGATGCCTTTCTCCTTCTCATGTATTTGACATATGATACACTGAGAAATTATACTACTATCATCTGCATTCTGAGACTGCAGACTCAGTGCAAACTGGCAATGAGGAATGTTTTGGTGGGGTTGGTGCATGTTAGAAGAGGAGACAGTGTTGGAACAGATATTGAGTTGTACTACTTGCAGTTGGCTTCACTGCAGTCTTTCTGACTTGTGGGCCTTCTCCGTCATTTTGTACACCTGGAAGAGAATGTCTGAAATCCTTTTTCCAGTTTTTGGCACCAACTGAAACTATTTACCATTCCAGTTTTTGGGATGCAATATTTTATGCTGCTAAATCCTCACCATCTTCATTAATTTCTATTCACATCTATTTTTATCTCTCTGAATTTTGAATATCTTATTTCTCTTTCCTCATTTTCATTTTTAACCAAAAGCATATGCCTCTTTTTCAGATTTGTCTTCTGCACTGTGTTTTCTTTACTTTCGGCTAGCAAACCCTTTGTCTCCATTTCTTCTGCCTTTGTTATTTTTTGCAATGTTCTTGAGCTCTGTATTTGTTCCTGCAGAGTAATCCTGTGTGTGTGTGTGTGTGTGTGTATACACATGTGTGCATGACCATAGGAAACATAGATCCATTAGAGGTTTGATTACAAGAATAATCAACTACAAGCTAAAATACATTTACAGCTATGTATGTGGATATGAATTGCTGTATTTGTCTTAACTTTTTTTCAGGAAGGACAATTGGTTAGAAAGATTGTTCTACAGCTGCCAGAGATTAGATAAGCGTGACCAATCAACCATTCCTCGCAATCTATTGAAGACAGATGCTGTACTTTGGCAGTGGGCTGTTTGGGAAGCAGCTCAGTTTACAGTCCTTTCTAAGTTGAGAACCCCTCTAGGTAGAGCCCAAGATACGTTCCAGACAATTGAAGGTAATGTAAAGAATGTATCTTTTAAAGGTATATTTGGTTTAAGCAATAAAGCAGTGAGTTTTCTTAAATTATGTTCAAGATAGGAAAAAATTACTTACTTTTTCAGCAACTTGCTACTTTTTTAGACTTTTCTTAAATGTTGACAATCAAGAGTTATAAATTTTGGAAGCGCTTTATGTAGGTTTTTAAAATTTGTTGAAGTACATGTTAAAGATTTTAGACTCAATTTTCACAGATATTTTTATATTATATAAAGATGTAAATACCTGATTATTTGATAACCAGTGTGTTGAAATGTTCTGACCAAATGTTTATAGGTATCATTAGAAGTCTTGCAGCCCACACGTTAAACCCTGATCAAGATGTTAGCCAGTGGACTACAGCAGACAATGATGAAGGACACAGCAGTAATCAGCTTAGACTTGTTCTCCTTCTACAGTACTTGGAGAATCTGGAGAAATTGATGTACAATGCTTATGAAGGATGTGCTAATGCACTCACTTCTCCACCCAAGGTTTGTGTCTTCCAGTGCTGACAGTACTGTGAACTGTCCCACAAAGGTGGGAATATTTCACTGTATGTCACTTGATGTTTATCAAGAATCATATGCCACTTCTGAATGATTTCTTTTAATAACTTTTCTATAGAAATGTCCAATATACTACCCTGATTATAAGCTGACAATTTTTCCACTTTAAAAAATAAAAAAGCTCAGGATTGCCTAGCTGTTCTCCCTATTGGTGGAACTTACATTGTTTTTGAAAAAGATCAGCTGCAGACAACTTTGTTTCCAAACATTTTAGGTTTGTGTTCTGATTTTCATTTAACCTTGTTTGTCTAATTGCTTTTAAAACAAACATGATATATTCCTTCAATTTGTTTTGCTTTACTTGATTTAATGTTATTTATTATTAAACAACTGAAAAGGGAACATCATTTTCTTGAGTAATTGTTTACACAACAGCACAGTATCAAACAGGTTGCAGATGATAAAATGAATAACTACTGAATGTGAATTAAGAGTACAGTAGATACTGCTCTGTTAAGCTGTTATCAACATTTGTTATGAAATGCATTCGGTTGTGAGGGGTTCAAGGTGCCATTTGTTGGATATGAAATGAAAATGTATGTATTTACGGTTGAATCTACGAAGTATTTGGCCATCATAGAAACAAATAGCTTTAAAAATTTGAAAAGACCACTTTGCTATTTTCCCATTTCTGCTTAAACAATCTGTAAAATGGCCAAGCTGTTAACATTGTAATTGCAGAGAGTTTTTGCAATAATTATTTATTTGTTTGCTATTTTGCCTGTCCAGATATGTAATTAGAAGGGTTCCAAAGAAACCGTTTGTTTGTTGAGAACAAATCCATCCAAATCTGATTGATTATAATATTTAGTAGAAAGATATTGCACCACTTATGTGTGTTTGCCTCAGAATCTCTATAATTATAATGTATGTTGTAATTTCCCAGTGTCAGGTCAAACTGAATTGGGAAGTAGTCTAGAATTAGTGTAGTTTGCTACTGTGCAGGGGATCAAATTTTAAGGATCAAGCTGAATTCTTTTCTCCCAGATTGGCAAGACGCAGCCACAGATGAGGCAGAATTTCTCTCTTTTCATCCCTTCTTTTCCCCCAACTTCCAGCCTCTTTCATATGGAAATGTGGTCCTCCAAGAGGCAGGTATTGACAGAGGGTTGAATAAAGCAAAAAATATTTCTGAGAAATTATCCCTTGTAAGTAGGGCTTCTTAGGTATGGGGAAAGAGAATTTGAAAGGACAAGTTAAAACACATTTAAATCTAACGTCTTGTAATGGACTTGCTGACAGAAATCTTCCCACGGGGGGATGTTACATTTTTAATCATTCTGTAGTTAAATTACACCACTTGAAGATTTAGTTAGAGAGGGGAACCCTTCCCGATAAAGATTATGCTGTTCTACATATTATTAAATATTATAAAGCCTCTATTTTAATTTATACAAAAATAAAAAGTATTGTTTTATAAAACTCAGGATCTCTTTTTTCTTCTTTCTGTTGTAAGGTTATCAGGACATTCTTCTATACTAACCGCCAGACCTGCCAAGATTGGCTAACTCGGATTAGACTTTCTATCATGAGGATTGGATTGTTGGCTGGTCAGCCTGCTGTGACAGTCAGACATGGTTTTGATTTACTCACAGAAATGAAGACCAATAATATCTCTCAGGTACTGTGTTTTTTCAAAATTTTGTAGGCTGGTAGAAAAAAACATTTCCATAGTATTGTATGTAAACTAAAAGATCATAGAATCACAGAATAAGATAAACCAATGGATTAGGTAATTAAACCAATAGGCCTGTTAAAACTGTATTCTAGAGCAGCAGTTTTGAACTTTTACTTATCTATTTTTGCGGGGGTGGAGTTTTTCCTAACAAAATAATTAAAATCTGGAAATTCTGTGTTACACATTTAGTCAAAGATTTAATACTAAACAGATGCTGGAGCTAGCTCATATTTTGAACTATATAATTCCCGCTGTTTAAGTAAGGAGCCTCTGTTTAAAACTTGCACAAGTATCAAAAACTTCCACTAGACCAGTATTTTTCAAACTTTGTCTGTGGAGTCCTTCCTGGTATTATGAAAAGCAACCCATTTCTGAGCAAGGTCTGGGATGAGGACTGGAAGAGGATGTGGTTCAGGAGAGGATCTTTCTACAAAATGTTGGCACAATGAGTTGGAAAAACCACTGTGTTTAGAACACTTTGTATAAAAGCTGAAGGGTACTGATGACTTGTTCAATAATGTTGTTTGACCTTCTTAAAATGTGTGTCTTTTAGCAGAGAAGGCTTTCTAGATTTATGCCTAGGTAGTAATTTGTCTGCTGATGAATTTCTGGGGATTTGTGAAAAAGTAATGTCTTTACATAAATATAGGCCATGAGCTGGATGTGTTTTTCAGAGGGTAGTGTACAGTGTCTGGTTTTCAGAGATTCTTTGCTCTACTCTTTGAGGGAGTGGGATAACTGTGACCATTGAGAATATAAACATGAAATATTGCATTACATATTTAAAACATTTAACAATGTACATAGCTTTTCTCTTCAAACAAGAGCTGTTAAATTAAGCTTAAACTTCATTTCTAGGGAAGTGAATTAGAAGTGACAATTATGACGTTGGTGGAAGCACTATGTGAGCTTCATTGCCCTGAAGCTATACAAGGAATAGCTGTCTGGTCTTCTGCTATAGTTGGGAAGAGTCTGTCTTGGATTAATTCTGTAGCTCAGCAAGCAGAAGGACGGTAAGTTGGCACAAATGACTGGAGATCTGGCAGGGCCGCCCAGAGGATTCAGGGGGCCTGGGGGCCTTGGCGGGGGGCCCCCGCTTCGGCGGTAATTCGGCAGCGGAGGATCCTTCCGCTCCGGGACCCGCCGCCGAAGTGCCCGAAGACCCACGGCAGGAGGCCCCTGCCGCCGAATTACCACCGAAGACCCAGCTCTTTGGCGGCGGGTCCTGGGGCGGAAGGACCCCCGCCGCGGGTTTTCGGGGCACTTCGGCGGTGGGTCTCGTAGCAGAAGGACCCCCCCCCCCCCCCGCCGCCGAATTGCCACCGAAGACCCGGAGTGGAAGAAGCTCCGGGGGCCTGGGCCCCTTGAGAGTTTTTTCTGGGGCCTCCGGAGCGAGTGAAGGACCCCACTCCAGGGGCCCCGAAAAACTCTCATGGGGGCCCCTGCGGGGTCCGGGGCCTGGGGCAAATTGCCCCACTTGAGCCCCCCTCTGGGCGGCCCTGAGAACTGGTCTAAATGTGAGCTTATTTTCTAAATACATGAAGTACCAATATTTTTATCTCAATTAATGAAGTTGCTTCATGGATCAAAGCTGCTTTCTGAAAGGAAGGTTAGCAGCGAAAAGGGAAATGTTGGTTTACATTGTTTGGTTTAACATTTGTTTTCCAGTAGTACTCAGAGCCTCTCTATCATGATGATGGTGATCTCATTCTATTAAGTGCTGAACAAAGGCATAGGATGACAGTCCCTGCCCCTTCCTACAGTCTAAGAAAATATGCAATATACAAAGACTAGAGGGTAGAAGGAATAAGTCAGATACAATTATTATAAATATATATATCTTTACATTTTTTGTTATAAATAAAGTAAGAATTATTCCCAACTGCTACTTAAACTAGCCATCATTATATGCTCTTTGGGATGTTGAAAAGTGACTAGTTTTGTTTGGTTGTGTTTTAATTTAGGGCAAAGACTCCTAAATTTGGGATTTATGCTGTGTTAGGTGTATACAGTAAACTAAAATAAAACACTGTTTTTTGTTTTTTTTAAAAGATCCTCATGGGTTATATACTTAGCTCTGTGGGTTGGCAGTAGTGCTATAATTTATAGAAGAGATATTTTGTTGTATAGTTTTAATGTGGGCAGTCTTCTGATTTTTGAACATGTAGGGGAAAGCACCCTTTCCACCCATACCAAAGTACTTTTGTCTTACATATTAGACTAAAATTCACCTGAGGGAAAAACATACACACATTCTGTGTTCATATATACGTCTCATCCTGCTGGCATACTGAAGGAAACAACACTCCTAATCTCTCTTCTCACCTCTGTCTCTGTCACAGGTGCTTCCTCTCCCCCCCGCCCCCCGCTTAACTGTTTGGTTTGACCTGCGTCAAAGTGTCTTCTTGCAGGACTAGCTTCGTTGTCTCTCCCCCTCCAACATTTTACCACTTCCTTCCTCTGCCACCAGTCAGGGCCCATAGACACGTTGCCTTAAGTGTCGACATACCTTAAATAGAATCTGGTCAGAGGCATGAAGAGTCAATGGCAGAGTGGATGCAAATCAGGCCTGCAGATCACAATGGTGATCTTCTCTTCTGCTCTATTGAGTGAGAGAAATGGGAACTTCATGGCTCTTCTCCTTCAAACAACGTCAGCTCCGTCCACAAGACCAGTAGTGTCTGATAAGCACTCCTTACCATACCAGCCTCAGTTAGGTAACCTTGCCAGATTACAGCTCCCTGTCTCCTGTTTGGGGTTCTTGTAAGCAGAGAAAGAAAGAATCCAGTATTTGCCTCTGTTAGTCATGAGTAGCAAACCTGTGTGAATATAACAAAGCTGTTAGTCTAGTCATCTTTCATCTGTGAGGCAAAAATCTCTGGCTCACCGGTATGTGGGGTTTGCACACCCACATGGAATACATGGCTACATCTACTTCAAAGAAGAATCTTACTTTCTTTAATTCAATGGAAAAGTGATTGAGGATTAATAATATCTTAAAAGGTCAGGAGTAAAAAAAGGAGAAAATGTATCAGGCTGGGAGAGAGGTACACATACAAGCAAAGAGACCATGGCAGTTAGCGTGGGTCTTGTTTGTTCCATGGTTTTCCTTCGTTCTTTTAAAAAATGTTATGGGGACAGTGGCAGGGGAGCAAGGGAGATGTGAGGAACAAGGGTTGGGGGAAGGTCATTGAGAGGCAGGGAGTGCAGGAAGAGTGTCACTGGCAATGGAGGGGTGAGAATGAAGTTAGGGGGAGCAAACAGTCAACAAAAAAAACAAGTCTAGAATTCAAATTGTAAAATGCCAGCTGCTGACATCACTGGGGTCTACAAGCTGTGACGCTCATTCCACTAACCATGGCTTCCATTCTGTCTCCCCAAACCAACCCAGCTGAGGGAGCTCTGCTTGTCCTCACCCTACTGGGTTGTTGCTTCTGTCTCCTGCGAGGGAGGGGGAGTTTCTGGCAGACGTCTCACGTGAAACATCATATTAAAGCGACTCCTCTAGAACAGTGCCAGCAAGTAATCTTTGCTTCAGTTCATAGTAATTTGAAGTTAGCACGAAAAGCTGATATGTAGTTTCATATAGGTGAAATTATCTCTATCAGCTGACAACCTTAATTGTTTTCCATCTTATTCAACCTTATTTTTTAAATAAGGTTTGATGTTTTGGATTGAAGGATAAAGTAAGTTCCAAGAATAAAAGAGATCAGTAACTATATCACCCACCTTCAGTAGCTTCCCCCCTCCCCCACTTCTGTTTTCCACCTTTTACCATAGAGAGAAATCCTCTGTAGTCCTCCTTTGTTTTATTCTTGTGGCATTGCAGGGATCATTCATTCTCTTTTATAGGAAATTTTAATACAAACTCTGTATACAAAAAGTAGAAAATCATTGCTGTGAAATGTTGACTAAACATTAAATCTTAATATTAAAGGTTTGAAAAAGCAACTGTTGAATACCAGGAGCACTTGAGTTCCATGACAGGAGTGGATTGCTCCATAGCTGGTTTTGATAAATCTGTCCTGAAGTTGGCCAATTCAAATAGTGGCAATAATGCCAGCCCAAAGCATTCTTTGAATGGTAAGTATTATTAATGGCTTTTTAAAATGGCCAGAAACTCCATGTACTGAATATGTACATACATTGTTGCGGTTTACAGGTTATATAGTCAACAGTAAAGCTTTGTTAAATTACCGTAGTAACTTACATTGTAAACACTTAGGTACAAATTTAACTGAAAAATCCAGTTGAAGATTTTGGGGCTACTCACGTATGAAAAGATAAGCACAAGCATAGATGTTTGCAGGTTTGGGGCCTAGTGAAGAGATGGATAAAAGCAAGGATAACACACAGTAAAATATACTTTGTATTTTAAGCAGTTTAGCTCTAATTATTTAGACTTGAATAATACATCCTTATTTCCAGTTATTTGTATACTTCATGAATGTACTATAGTATAAAAAGAAGCCTTAAATGAGACCTTGTCACAGCACTCTATTAAAATCGTGAGAAGTGGGAAGGGGTATTTTGTACACTTTTTTGTGTGTGTATTATCAGGTGCACATATTAGTTTAATTCTTCTATACTGATCAGATTATTTTCTATCTTCCAGTTTCTTTATAAATGTTAACTAAATTCTTCCAAAGCCTCTTGCATAAGTATTTCAGTTTTACAGGTAACAAAATATGCTACAGATGAGAAGTTAGGTACTGTAAATATAGTGTAATTTTATCTAAAACAGATTAAACTTTTTGCCTTAAACATAATTTCCAAATGCTTTGTCAAGTAGTAAGACTTATTTTTCTTAAATATTGATTTTCTTAATTTCACAGGTGAAGCTAGAAAAACTGTTCTGACTAAACCAAGTGATTCTTCACCTGAAGTTATAAATTACTTGGGTAACAAAGCATGTGAATGTTACATTGCAATTGCTGATTGGGCTGCTGTACAAGAATGGCAGAATGCTGTCCATGACTTGAAAAAAAGCACAAGTAATACCTCAGTCAATTTAAAAGCAGACTTTAACTACATAAAGTAAGGTTCTCGTTAATTTATTCAATAATATCTCTGAAAGCAGTAAACTTTTACATGAAAGCTTCTCTTAGTCTCATCATATCAGTGCCATGTGGTTTCCAAGGTCTTTCTTTTGTGATGCAAAATCTATAATGATTTAGTAGGAAAACTCCCTTGACGTATAGTAGCTATAACAGATAAGTAGTGAATTGACACCATCCTAGATAAACCATTGGGGCTTTCATGATTCTTAAGATTAGGAAAGGCTCCTAAATTGTTTATTTGGAGGCAGAAGATAATGGATTTGTTTTAGTTATTTTTTAATTTGTAAGGGGATTCATCCATTCTCACAATTGGAATAATTTTTAAAATATCTTGTCTTTCACTTGTATCTTTTTATTCTTTAGATTTGTGAATTAAAATATTTTGACTCTAAAGCTTTCTTCAGAAACTAAAGAAGATTGTTGGTTGATATCTAATGATTCGTTAAGGATATAAGGGGTCGTGAGGTAATATATTGAATCACCATCTGTTGACAACAGAGAAACTTTCAAGCTTACACAGTGGTGGTCTTCAGGATCTCTGTGTAAGTCTGAAAGCTTGTCTCTCTCACCAACAGAAGTTGGTGCAATAAAAGATACTACCTCACCAACTTGTCTCTCTAATGTCCTAGGGCCAACACAGCTACAACACCCCTGCATATATCTAATGAATCATGATAGTCTTTAGGTTTTTTGAACTAAATATAAAAAAAAAGTGCACCTAGGATTTTAGCAGACACTTGACTTGTTACTCAAGAGGGTTTCAGCTTTTTTCATTTGAGAACCCCTAAAAATTTTCAAATGGAGGTGCACACCCCTTTGAAAATCTTACATGTAGTCTGTGGATCCCCAGGGACCACAGGTTGAAAACCACTGTTCTATGGTAATGACAGTCTTTTGCAAATACCTTAGACGTGATCTGTGGACCAAGGGTCCAAAACCACTGCTCTAGTTAAAATAAAGTTGGAAATGCAATAAATAAGACTTCGTAGCCATTCCATTTGAAGATCTATTTTTTCAAGTCTGTACTTCTCCAATAAACTTCATAAAAAAAATCTTTTGTCTGAAGTTTCTCACATGCAGACTTGGCCTAAAAGTAAATTCTTGGGGAAAAGTTTAAATAAAGTCTGTCAAGAAGCTTTAGTTTCTAAGGATAGTGTGCTTTTTTTTGTGTTCGTAAAACTGGTGGCCTTCCTCATATAAACATATCCCAAATGGCTTGTTTTTAAAAGTTGCCATGTAGTTAATCCATAATGTGGGCAAGTCTTTACAATGTATCTGAAAATATTTTGTTTAGAAATAGTTATGAATACTTCATATCCTTATCCTTTTTAGATACATTTGTCTGTGCAGGCAGAGATTTTCAATGTTAGGCATCCACAAATAGTTTGTTTGCAGGTACAGAGATTTGATCATTTTGAGTTGTGTGGGGCAGGTATAGTTTTATCCAGATAGTCTGTCAAATCTACATATTTTCCAAGTTTTTAGGCACCAAATTTGTATACCCTCTAAAAAGCTTTTTAGGGTTGCTCTATACCTATTTAAGATTATGACTTCACTGCAGAATCAAGCAAAAGGGAGAAACTCTGTATTTAGAGAGAAATTTTTAATCAAACAAATCTGCAGTAGTAATGTGAATATAAACATTTTCACAGTGAACATGGATTTTTTTTCTTCTTTGTCAGTCCAGACACTTCATATTTCCTTTCTGCCAGCAGATGGTAACAGAACACTTGAACATTTGAATCATAACATTCTCTGTTAAGGAGCTTGTTGGCTCAGTCTTCAATGTCTTATCTCAATTGGCTGACTGATACTGTTCTAGAAGAATCTAGTCTCCTGAAATGTTCAACTGATATGCTGTCAACAGGGTAGAAGGGTTGGGTGAGGAGTTAGATTTTGGCTGTTGCAGGCTATCAGCGTACTCCTGTGTAAACTAGGCCCTACACAAGACTCTAGGGCAGTGGTTCTCAACCTGTGGCTCATGGGCCACTTGCGGCCCAATCAGGACACAGCTGCAACCCATGTGACATCCTCAGGGCCTTATACAGGTAGTATTGGATGTGGCCCACGTAACACATTGTGGCCCATAATGGTAAATAGGCTGAGAGCCACTGCTCTAGGAGCTTGTCTCTGGAAGAACACTCAAGAAAATTAACTGAAGGTGTAAATTTAAAGTGGATTAGTTAAATCAAGTTTAAACCCCTTTGTGGATGCTACCGTTGAGAATTAAAGTGGCCTTAATTCACTTTAATTCTGAATAAGAAGGTTCATGCAGGGGTTTAATGCAGTTTAACTAATCCCCTTTAAAATTTAGTTTGGATTATTTTTTCTGTGTGTTCCTGTGTAGATAAGCCCTATGTCTCTTGCCATGTGCACCAAGCAGTTCAATTTCAAAAAATTTCAGGGCCCTATACAAGTCAATGGTAAAACTCTCATTGACCTGGATGGAACCAGGATTTCCCCAGCCCTTGGACATAAAGGAAAGCTCTTTTTAATTTTATTCCCCTGAAAGGATCATACTTTAATTTGCCAGTACTTTATTCTTTTTCTTCCTTCATCCCTACACCTAGTGGAAGAGCACTAGATGTGTGGACTAATTGATGATTTTCTATAAATATGAAACTTTGAAATGTTTATTCTTTAATTTTGATAGTCTGATAGCTTCTAAATTGTCATGAATGGCAGCAATTGAATTAAGTGTTTTCTGCTACGTTACCTTCATTTTACAAATTATGATTGTATATTAAGATGGAAAACTTTGTTTTAAAGTTATGTGAATGTGCTCTGAATTCCACCTTCTAAAGTACTGTGTGAAATCCTCAGGGCTTTGAATAAAGGTATGTCTGCACTTGAAGCTGGTGGCATAATGCACAGCTGGAGGAGACCTACAGTAGCTCTGACTGAGCAAGCATGCTAAAAATGGAATGTAGTTGCAGCAGCGCAAGTGGGCTAGCTGCCCTGATTGCCTGTCTAATATTTCTGACACACATTCTGGGTGGCTAGCCCTTCCTGATGCTTGTGCTGCGGTGAGCCAGCATGTTAACAATAGCATATAGCCAGTCAGCGCCAGCATGAATCTCTCTTCAAGCTGGGAATCACACCCCTTGCTCTAAGTGTAGACATATCGTAAGGCTACATGGAAGAAACATGTTAAAAGACAATTGGTTTATTAGTAGTGCTCCTTCTGGCTTTTCATTGCTGTGAAGTTGTAGGATATTCATCAACTAAGGTGAAGTAGAAGTACGGAAATAAAACTATAAAAATTGAATTGCAGATCTTTAAGCAGCTTTGAATGTGGAGAACTTACTGACTGTACAGAACAGCTAGAACTACTACCTGGAGAAAACATCAACCTACTTACTGGAGGATCCAAAGAAAAAATAGGTAAAAATAAAATCAAAATTCATAATAAACAAAGTAATTACTAAACACTTATTATAAGCTTAAAATACTATACCATATTGGTATAGAAATGATACTTCAAGACTTTCTGGATACAGATTCCAGAGTAACTTTATTTACTCTGGAAATAAGTTGAGAAATAATTGGCAATCATAATCCTAAATGCTATTGTAGGGTTTTTTTTCTGTTTGTTTTGTTCTCTGGATATGTGTGTGTTTTGAGAAAAGAACTTGGACTTAGAAATGTAATTTTCTCATTAATTATCAATATTTGTTCTGCAATTCTTATCACAAACTTTCTTCCTTTCAAAACTTTTATTGCAAGAATTATGGTAATGGTTGGTCATTTTTAACCATTTGTGAATTATGTATAATCTTTGTAGACATGAAGAAGCTGCTTCCTAACATGCTAAGTCCTGATCCAAGAGAATTTCAGAAAGCAATTGAAGTACAGTTGTTGAGAAGTTCAGTATGTCTGGCAACAGCAATAAACCACACAGAACAGGAACAAAAGTGGCAATTGATAAATGAGTAAGTTTAAAGAACCTTTGAGTGAATACAATGACCTTGTATAACGTGTGTGTGTGAGAAGTTGTAACCCGTTAAATACCACTTTCTAGTAACTGTAGTCTTCCTTGTATTTAAGTATCAAGCTTTTGTTTGGCCGCCTTTCTGAGAGTACATGAAGTTGTTTTTCATGGATTAGGAGTATAAACTGCTACGAGAGAGAATAAGGAGGGATTTTAATTTTAGAGATCTAATGCGTTGTTCACCTGGCCTGTTGACAGTAAACAATGCTTTGTAACAGACAATCTGTTGACCTTACTGTGCATGATAAATTATAAGTTATGCAAGACTTGATCCTTTCTTCCATATGAAGAGGCTGAATTTTGCTGCCTGTTGCCTGTTCATAATTTTTTATGTTAATAAATATCAATATCTATTAATTAAAAAGACAAGGACAATTAGTAGCTAATAGAATGGACTGTTCTAGTTTCTAACACTAAATCTTTATTTCAGAAATATTGTAAAATATCTGAAGCAGACGTCACGAATAGCCGTTGGACCTTTAAGACTTTCCACGTTGACTGTGTGTCAGTCATTGCCAGTGTTGAGCACTCTGCAGTTATATTGTTCATCTGCGTTGGAAAATACAGTATCAAGCAGACTTTCATCAGAGGTATTTTTTGTGTATAAATTTTTAAAATATTCAGGTCATGTTAATACATGCATCAGGTAACGTCTTTCTACTGAACTGTTATTGCACGAACACTGTCTCACAGATGGGCTCATTCTTATTCAAACTAAGTTGAGAACATGTTGAATTTCCTAACATAGTTGCATTTGAAAATAATTTTTTTTGTTCTGTTAGTAAAATTTCTGACTATTTAACACCACTTCAATCTGCACCTCTGAAATCCCACAGTAAAAAGGGCTTCATTGCAGGACTCTTCAGACCTTACTTTCAGACCTCTCTCATGCAGTAACATTCCTTCTCGAACAGTCCAACTAATGAAATATTTTTGGTGTTACTTTGCTATATAAACTTAAATTAGTAAACTACAGCTTACTCCACTCTGAATTATTCTTTAGGTATTGAAAATTACAGGCTCTACATTATTCCATGACAAACATGAAATTTTTTATGCATTCCGCAGGATTGTCTTATTCCTCTTTTTAGTGATGCTTTACGGTCGTGCAAACAGCATGATGTAAGACCATGGATGCATGCCCTAAGATATACTGTGTACCAGAATCAATTGCTGGAAAAACTTAAAGGTATCTAAATTTTACTTTTAACGTTCTGAAGTGTCTATACAGAATTAGTAACTTAGGCCTGGTCTACACTTGGGGGGGCGGTCGAACTAAGGTTTGCAACTTCAGCTACGCAAATAGCGTAGCTGAAGTCGAACTACCTTAGTTCGAGTTACTTACCCGTCCTCACGGTGCGGGATCGAAGTCCGCGGCTCCCCCGTCGACTCCGCCACCGCCGTTCGTGGTGGTGGAGTTCCGGAGTCGACGGGAGCGCGTTCGGAGTTTGATATATCGCGTCTAGATGAGAAGCGATATATCGAACTCCGAGAATTCGATTGCTACCCGCCGATTCGGCGGGTAGTGAAGACGTACCCTAAGATCTTTGTTTTGGTAGAAGCACCTGAATTTTCATAGTTCAAATAATTTGCTTAGAAATATGAAATAAACATGTTTTATTTAGCAAATGCTTATGTATGTTATAAAATATTTAGGAAACATTGCTATAATGCAATTCACTCATCCTCAAATTTTTAAACACTTCCATTGTATTCTTAGACATATCTTGTGCTGTCATTAGTGTGTTTTCAGAAACAAGCTCCTTTACAGTAATTCAAGTATGCAGTATGCTTGCGGTGTGTAAAGTAGCTGGGTACGGGTAAAATCTCCGCCCTATTTTTCTTCTTCTTTTGGTAATCCATGAGTCTCAAATTTTAAACGTCAAACTGGAATTAAAACTAGCTACGTGAGACGGGAAGAGTGATTAATGTTTTTAAAACTGGCTCCAAACAGGTTTTTTTACTTTTATATTATCTAATAGAGTCTTAAAATGGAAAAAAGTAAACAAATTGCAAAAATATTGCTTTGCTTACGTAACTAGTTTTGTGGCCTCTGACATCAACCATCTGTTAAATTGCATGCATATTAGAAGGGCGAGAGCCCACAACCTTCTGCTCCAAAGCCATCTCATATATCACTTGATCTAACAGACTCTTTTTTGCTGTGAATCACCCATCTAATACTCTGGATTTTATCTGTCTTCTGATAAAAACATGTATCAGTAAAATCACACAATAATGAATTTGGACCATTGTCAAGAATCTAAAAACCCTTAAGTCATTCTTCTATCTTCAGAAAAGAAAACGCCCACTTAATGATCATTTAAAGGGGGAAAAAAAAAAAAAAAAGGTGCCTGGGAGAATAATGAAGGTTTAGCATGACCTGAAGCTCTGTACAAATGTGGGTTCTGGCAAACCAATTAGAAATATTTGAGCCGCTCTCATCTCTTTGAAGAGAAAGCAAGTAGTATACAGACTTAAGCCAGCATACCAGTTTTTTAAAATACTTATTTGGGAAGTTTTCACAGGTTTACTACTTAGTGCCAAATCCAAAAGAGGTCCATTTCTTTTTGTTACAATTTGATAGAGAGAAAGCTTTTGATAGAATAGAGTGGAACTTTCTGGCTATGTAGTCCTATCGTATTGACATTGACCCCCAATTCCTTAAATGGATAACTGCTCTTTATACTGGCAGCTGTCCCTTTTAGAGTTAAAACTCCCCTGTTTGAATTACACGGGGGAGCTAGGCAAGGATATCCATTGTTTCCTTTACTTTTTACATTTCCATACAGAGGATAAAGAATAACACATTTATCACAGTAAGAACGACAACACCTCAGAAAATAGCTTTATGTGCTAATGATGTAATAGTATCTAACATGATCATTTCCTTAAAATTAGTATCTAAAGAAATCCATGATGTCAGGAAACATGAGGCTTGAAATAAATTATAGTGGTTTTTATGTGCAATTATAAATCTGTAATACTAGCTATAAATTTGCCAGACTTTGAGATGTTATCTCTCCAGAAAACATTTGGGTTCAAATAGGCAACAAATTCTGTAAGATACTGGGGAATTAAAATCTCAAAACAGCCAAGAGCTATATGATTTAAATTTCAAACTATTATTTCAGCAGATGAAAAAACATTTGGGGTGCTGGGGGAAATATGCAGTTTCTTGGTTGGTAAGAATAGCCATGATCAAAATTAATATTGTTGCCCAGGAAATCTTTCTTGCATCAAAATCTTTCTATAATCATTCCAGATAAAACTCTAGCAGTCATACAGCGAATGTTAGAATTTATATGGACTAAGAAAAGACCAAGAGTGAGTGCAGTTTTTTTCCTCTGTTGGTAATTGCATTCTGTATGTGGCTGGCATGGTGAGGAATCATCTGCTGTGTGTTCCAAATGCAATTATTGCTTTAAACCAAGGTTTTGTTAACAAAAATTTGCTTTCTTTTTCAGAACAAACTGTCTCTGTTAGAAGTCATCTAATGGAACTGGGTCTAACGGCAGCAAAATTTGCTAGAAAACGGGGGAATGTGGCCCTAGCCACACGATTGCTTGCTCAGTGCAGTGAAGTTCAGCTGGGAAAAACCACTACTGCTCAAGATTTAGTTCAGCACTTCAAAAAATTGTCAGCACCAGGTCAAATAGATGAAAAATGGAGTCCTGAACTTGATATTGAGAAAACAAAATTGTTATACACAGCTGGTTAGTGTTTGATAACCTCACACAGATACTATGGCTTATGGTACTTCTTGCCAGGTTGTTTTTTCCAAGAAATCATAATGGTACAGTAAAGCTAGAAATTGCTTTTATCCCAGTAACTGTCTCAGTTTGAGTATTTTAAAATGGCTTTTCTCTTCAGTTGTTTAGATTTGAAGGAAAGGAGGAGAAACTCCCTTTATTACAAATTGCTGAGAGTGTATAATTGTTTCTATATTATAAGTTTAACTCTTACAAATATTTGGTCCTGTAGTATAGACTCTTTTATAATACCCCTGTAACATTAGCAGATAGAAAAAGGCAGTCTCTCATTTCTGTTCATAATTTGTTAAAGCTGCATCTGAAATTTGCAGAATTTGAGATTACAGGGAAGTGCTTTGAATAAAACTAACATCTCTAGTAAAAATGTACTGTGTGTCTTGATATATAGGTCAGTCAACACACGCTATGGAAATGCTGAGTTCTTGTGCCATATCCTTCTGCAAATCTGCCAAAGCCGAATATGCAGTAGCTAAGTCTATTCTTACACTGGCTAAATGGATTCAAGCTGAATGGAAAGAGATTTCAGGACAGCTAAAGCAAGTATACAGAGCACGACAGCAACAGAATCTCACTGGCCTTTCTACATTGTCTAAAAACGTATATACTTTGATTGACCTGCCGGCTGTTAATACAATAGAAGAGGAATATCCTAGGATTGAAAGTGAATCTACAGGTAAAAGTTCCTCCTTCTAGTTTATGCTTTGCCAGACTATATGGTTACTCAGATGTGATGGTTCCAAGAAGGGGCGGAGCCAGTTGCACTGGTAAAGTTTAATGTGGTACAACTGCTTTGCTATTTAAAAAAAAATAGGGGGAGGTTTTGGACTTAGGTTAAGATTTTACATAAAATTCATATTTCGGTGTTTTGTAGAATTTAAATATTAATGGGAAATACAGGAACTTGGAATGAATTCTCTACGGGCAGCACTATGCTTTGTTGTGCTTTTGTGATAACTTTAAACTCTCACTTAAGATCTAGCACCCAGACTGTGAATATAAAAGATCTATATTTAAATATCTTTAATAAACTTTTAAAACAATTATAAGATTTTTTTCCTCGAGGGGTAACTGATCTTCTTTCTAAACAACTTTTATTTCTCAACTCTTATTTCTCTTACAATTGTGATGTGTTTTGCAGTTAGTAAAGTTGGTTGTTTTTAGGAGACTTCTCCAAGTGTCACAATTAAATTTTTCTTTGTTTGAATCTGGACTTCCTATCTAATTTAGGCCTCTGTTCAGCACATGCTCTCCACCTGACTTGAATCTATATTCTCTTCTCTTTCCCCTTCCAATTCTCCACTGTCCTTAAAGCGATATATAGAAGTCTCAGTCTCTGAAGCACAGTATACTGGTATTTTGGAGATCAGTATTCTCATAAATGTGAATCAGATGTGTTATTTTTGTGTGTAAACCTTTGTTGCTCTATTTCCACCACCATAGTAAATATTGGCGTTGGAGAACCTGACTTCATTTTGGGGCAGCTGTATCACCTGTCTTCAGTACAGGCACCTGAAGTAGCCAAGTCATGGGCAGCACTGGCTAGTTGGGCTTACAGATGGGGCCGGAAGGTAGTTGATAATGCCAGGTAAATCTATTATCCTTATTAAAAAAAATGTTAATTTCACATTTGTTGAGTATATCTTAGCTCTCAATAAGTGTAATTCACCCCTGTGCGGTGCAGAGAGCCAAAACAAGATGGATGTGCCACTTGTGCTCTGTTTTGATTGCTGGCCCTCCGAATAGGGGTGAATTCACCCTAAGATGAAGCCATAAATATTAAAAAAGGTAAGTACATCTCTACCTCGATATAATGCCATCCTCGGGAGCCAAAAAATCTTACCGGGTTATAGGTGAAACCGCATTATATCGAACTTGCTTTGATCCGCTGGAGCGCGGAGCCCCACCCCCCTGGAGCCGCTGCTTTACTGCGTTATATCCGAATTCGTGTTATATTGGGTCGTGTTATTTCGGGGTAGAGGTGTAGCTCTTTAAATATTTACATTAATTGTGGTTTTGGGGTTGATGACTTATTAAATGTTACAGTCAGGGAGGTGTCCGTCTTCTGCCAAAAGAGAAATCTGAGGTTCAAAGCTTGCTTCCTGACAACATTTCAGAGGAAGACAGAGAGAAAATCTATGGCATTCTTGGACAGGCAGTATGTCGTCCAGCTGGAATTCAGGTAAGTGGAAACTTGCATTCTTGAAAAATGTTCCAATTAATTCAGTTTGCCACTTTAGTTTTCCTCCTTGATTGTGTAGCGGACTACAGTATTTATATAATGCCTTACATCAAACTTCTTCCAAAATAGCATCCTGCACAAAAAATGCAGAAATTCCCAAAGAAATAAGGTATGTTAGTGATTACATGTGTATGGCATTATGTCTGCTCTGGGAGATTATGGCTATATTATGGATTGAGGCAACTGAAAACTGTGTGTACACACATTTCAAATTCCTGGCTACCCTTTCCAGGATCAGCAATTAATATACATTGTGGAAAAGTTTTGTGCTCTTGTTCAAAACAATTATCTCATTCTTTCCTCTTAATATTCTTGCATAATCTGAGTTCAGGATGAAGACATGACCCTACAGATCACAGAAAATGAAGACAATGAAGAAGATGACATGGTGGATGTTATATGGCGTCAATTGTTGACTAGTTGCCCCTGGCTTTCGGATCTTGATGAAAATGCAACAGAGGGGTTAATTAAAGTGTGGAGAAAAGTAGTAGACAGAATCTTCAGTCTCTATAAACTGTCCTGCAGTGCATATTTTACCTTCCTTAAACTCAATGCTGGTCAGGTATGCATTACTGTCTGCTGTGGTGATGAAAGCTAGTTCTTAAACATTTTTAAAGCTCAAGACCCATGACAAAAACAGTCTGGTCAGTTAAGAGTGCTATTTCTTTGTATAATATGTAGGTTCCTCTTGATGAAGATGATCCCAGACTACTTTTAAGAAACACTTCTGAACAAAGCACTGATGACGTTATTGTGATGGCAACCTTGAGATTGTTGAGGTTACTTGTGAAACATGCTGGAGAACTTAGACAATATCTAGAGCAGGGACTAGAAACAACCCCTACTGCTCCATGGAGAGGTAAGGTCGTTTTAGCTGAATTATTAAACTGAATTTTGACAAACTTTTTTGCTAAATATAAACAAACAGAAAACTTCTTATGAAACTTGTCTGTACAAACCTTTGTCTTTCAACCCTTATAAACCCTGAGTTTATAACATATTTTTATATACAATAGTTTGTCTCCCACCTAATAAGCAGATTATTGTGTACTTTTCATCTAACAAAACTTAACTTCTAAAAAGGTTTTGGTATTTCCCAAGACTTTTGCAAAGACTAACCTGCATTCAAATTTGAAAGACTATTTTAAGTTTCTTGTAGGACGGTGAATGACCCATTCCCAGCTGGGCCAGAAGTATGCACCATATATCCCTGAATTACAGTGGTAACTGCTGGACAGTGGCAACCCTTCCAGGAATGGGTGAATTCCTACCACTTCTTTCAAGTGCTAGGATTAGTCAGCAAGATGCAGTGATCTGACCATAAAAGAGTGATGCTGAGTGGAAATGGGTCTCTTCTTATTCCATCTTCTACACCGTCACAAAACACGTTTATTTTTGGAGCTTCTAGTGATACAATCCCTAAAAACTATATGACACTAACAGACCCAATGTGCAGGACTCAATTCCTAGAGATTTATGTACTAAATATAATTGACTCTGCTCCTTGAATAATGGTGGTGGTGGTGGTGAAATAATCTAGTACCCATACAGTAAAAGGTAGAGATCTTGCTGTGGTTTAAAGAACAGGAGAATGTGACTTTTCAGTTTCTTGGTACAAAAATTACACACCACTGAAAACATCTTTCTGTGGCTTGAGTGTACAAAACTCAATGTAGCCCCTTTTTCTGCTCCTTTTTATGAAGGTATTATTCCTCAGCTCTTCTCCCGCCTGAACCACCCTGAAGTATATGTTCGTCAAAGTATTTGCAATTTACTGTGTCGAGTAGCTCAAGATTCTCCTCATCTTATATTGTATCCTGCAATAGTGGGTACCATTTCACTTAGCAATGAATCCCAGTCTTCAGGTATGGAAGGATTATTTTTGTTGTTGGGGTTATTACTTAATGCCAAATAGTTGATAAATGCAAAATGAAATAATGTTCAGAAGGTCCATTTTAAACAATTTGCTGAGAAATACAGCAAGTCTATGTATGTGTGCTGCTAGCTAGACTGCAGTATGTTTTAACTTTTTTACTGTTTATACAGTAAAATGCCATTACAGTAAAATTATTCTGATTAGTCTCATCACTTAGGTAATATCCTTTGATATAACACTCCTTAAGGCGTGAAGTATTATGGACTACACCTGTGAACTGTCTAAAATTCTAGTACCTTATATGGAGACCCCTTTGGCACAGCATAATTTTTTCATTATGATGTCATATATTATATCTAAGCCTTTTATACTTCCATAGTTTGTGCAGTACCTAGCATAATGGGCCCTAGATTCAAAATTTGGCCTTGGAATGCTACTGCAATATGTATATTACTCAATGCACTTTTTCTAATGTAGGGAACAAGTTGCCCTCTGCAATCCCTACTTTGCTAGGTAACATTCAAGGTGAAGAACTATTAGGTGGTGAATGTGAAGGAGGAAGTCCCCCAGCTTCTCAAGAAAGTAATAAGGATGAACCAAAAAATGGATTAAATGAAGACCAAGCAATGATGCAGGACTGCTACAGCAAAATTGTAGAAAAACTGTCAACTGCAAATCCAACCATGGTGTTGCAGGTACAATAAATTGTTTTTTTTGTAATTTATTCGGGCTGACTTGTAACGAGACATACAGTTTGTGAAATTATGTATGCTTCTTTGAGTGTTTGTACGTGTCCATTCCAATGTAGGTGTGTGCACGCCCTGAGCACAGTTGCCAGAATTTTTTCCCTTAGTGGTATCTGTCAGGTCAGCTCCAGCGCCCCCTGGTGCTGTGCGCTCATAGTGCTGGTATGAAGCCCAGCTGAGCCCACATCCCTTTAGTTCCTTCTTACCACCCATGATAGATGCTGGAACTTCCCTCTTTGCTCAGGCAATCTCTTCTAGTGGTTCTTGGTTCGTGTAGTTTAGCTAGTGTGGTGGTGGTGGTGGTGGTAGTACTTTTAGTAGTTAGTGTGTTTTGGATGCCTCTGTACTTAGTTGGAAAGGCTTGTCCACTCCCCAGTGCCAGGGTATGCCTCTATCACCGGACTTTAAGCCCTGCTCTTCCTGTGGCAAGTTGACTAATCGCATCTTCACCAGACCCACTAAATCGCCACCACAGCATTAACTACATCAACGGGCAGGTCGGAGTGCTCTCTTCCTCCCTATGCCAGGAGGCAATCTGGCTGTGGGAGTTCTGCATTACACACTCAGTCTACCTGGAAGCATCTTACCTGCCGGGTACACAGAACCAATTCACAGATCACCTCAGTAAGTCCTTCTCCACTCACCTCAAGTGGTCCCTTCGTCCAGACACGGCAAGGGACATCTTCCAGAGGTGGGGGACTACCTTTATAGACCTGTTCGCTACTTGCGACAACAGGAAATGCCATCAGTTTTGCTCCCTGAGGGGCCACAGACTTGGGTCTCTTATTGGTGCCTTCCTGTTGGCATGGACAGCCTACCTGTATTAACCCCTCCCCCCCTTCCATTAATTCACAAGGTTCTGTCAAAGATCAATTAGGACTGATCACAGGTCATCCTTATAGCCCTGGCATGGCTCAGATAGCACTGGTTCACCATCCTCTTAAGCCTTTTGGTGGAGCCCCCAGTCCGGCTCCCACTGCACCTGGACTTGATCACCCAGGACCACGGTCAGCTGCTCCACCTGAACCTGAGTGCTCTTCATCTGACGGCCTGGAATCTTCATGGCTGAATCCTGAAGAGCAAATTTGCTCAGAGCAGGTTCATAGATTCCTACTAGGCAGTAGAAAATCTTCCACTGTGGCAACTTACCTGGCAAAATGGAAACGATTCTCCATCTGGTCTTCCCAATGCAGGGTTCCACCTATACAGTCCTTATTGCAACTTATTTTGGAGTCCTTCTGTCTTGAAACAAGACATTGGCCATTTCATCTTTCTATCTTAAAGTTGACAACAAATTGGTCTTTTTGCACAAAATGGTAATCTGTTTTCTCAAAGGCCTTGAGGGGAAACCGATATCTCCTTGGGACCTAAACCTTGTCCTGCCAAAGCTGACAGGCCCGCCCTTCGAGCCGCTAGCAACATGCTTGCTGTTGCATCTCTCCTGGAAAGTGGCCCTCACTTCAGCCAGAAGAGTTTCAGAGATCTGAGGCCTCACATTGGAACCCCCATATATGATGATCTTCAGAGAGAAAGTACAGCTGTGCCTGCATCCAAAGTTCCTCCCAAAATTGGTTTCACAATTCCATTGCAGCCAAGCAGTTTTTCTAACAGTATTCTACCCTAAGCTGTATGCAGATGGGGAAGAACAGCGTCTGCACTTCTTGGATGTTAGATGGGCCCTGGCATTGTATAGTCAAAGGACCAAACTGTTCCACAGATGAACTGTTCATGGCGATAGCTGAGACAATGAAGGGGCTCCCCATCTCTGCCCAGAGGATTTAGTCTTGGATTACTTCATGTATCCAGGCATGTTACGACTTTGCGGGAGTCCCTCCTCCACCTAACCTGACTGCTCACTCCACAAGATCTCAGGCCTCTTCAGTCACTTTCCTAGCTCAAGTCCCTCATTAAGATATCTGGCAGGGCAGCAACCTCATCCTCGGTGCACACATTCTCAGCGCACTGTGCCATTACCCAACAAGCCAGAGACTATGCCAACTTTGGCCACGCAGTGTTGCTTTCAGTGTGTCCTTGAACTCTGAGCCCACCTCCTGTGCAACTGCTTGTGAGTCACCTACATTGGAATGGACATGTGCAAGCACTCGAAGAACAAATGTTTGCAAACCTTTCTAGAACTCTTGTTCTTCGAGATGTGTTGCACATATCCATTCCAAGACCTGCCCGCCGTTCCCTCTCCTGAAGTGATCGGTAAGAAGAACCTGAAAGGGGGCGGGGGGCAGTGGGGACCTTCATACTGGTGCTATGAGCATGTAGCACCAGGGGGTGCTGGAGCCGATCTGATGGAAAAAATTCCAGCAGATGTGCTCTGGGCACTCTCACACCTACATTGGAAAGGACATGTGCAATATATTTCGAAGAACAACAGTTACAGAAAGGTTAGTAACTGTTTCTTTTGGGTGGAGGGTTGTTAAAGTTTTCAGTGTAACTTTGATCGTACTGTAAGGATGTCATTCTTTCAAGACATTCAAGCTGCTATTAGATAGATGAAATAGAAATAAAATTCTTGAACTTTAAAAATGAGGGCATTTTAAATTATTTTATACAGGTTCAGATGCTAGTAGCAGAGCTGCGCCGAGTTACAGTTCTTTGGGATGAACTTTGGTTGGGAGTGCTGTTGCAGCAGCACATGTATGTCCTCAGACGGATTCAACAACTGGAAGATGAAGTCAAGAGGGTTCAAAACAACAACACTCTACGGAAGTAGGTTTTCATGAATAACTCCTAAGTAAAAATTGGTGAGAAAAGACAGGTTATCATTGCACACTAGAATTATTAAATTGACCAGTCATGCTTTTCCTCCTAAATCGGAGGTCAGGTTGCCACAGCTCGTACTTTGCACTCCATTTGCACCACACAAAAGGTGCAAGGGGAG
The DNA here is from genome assembly GCF_020497125.1 of Mauremys mutica. NCBI lineage: Eukaryota > Metazoa > Chordata > Testudines > Geoemydidae > Mauremys > Mauremys mutica. The sequence continues at coordinate 68,808,576 of NC_059082.1, read as the reverse complement.
CAAAATACACCAACACGTTCTTTGCTGTGGATCCCCCCAGTATGGAGCAGTCACCTGTGGGCGTAGAGCTAAGGTATTCATATCCTGCGCCTTCTTCTTTTCTCACAGCCCCAGTACAGGCTCATGTCACCTGTGTAGAGGTTTGTCAGGGGTAGAGATGGGAGTGGCTGGTGTACACTGTCCTCCAGCTATTCACCTCTGGAGGGACAGTTAACAGCTCGTGTTAGGCTTGTACAGGAAGCTTTAATCGATTTTCAGTTTTCAGTTTCTTTTTTCCATTCCTGGGTTTTCCTGGATGGCTGTGTGGAGGAGGGAAATTATGCCTTTTGAAGCACTTGTCTAGCCTCAGGCAGAATCAGATGAGCTTCAATCCTGCTCTCCCTGTAATTTACTGCAGTCTAGCATGGAAGCAGACAATAAAGAAGCCAAAACTATTACTGCTTCCTCATATGCAGTGCTGTATGCAGCTAGGGAGGGAGCAGCAGCTGCTCAGAGCCTTCCATGCTCACACCAGAGCAGCTCCTGTGACTGGAGAGAGAGAACTGACAGGTTGTGCCTTTATTCCCCATAGTGATGGGGCTGATTCAGAGGCTTCCATTTAAAAAAATTAGAAGCCAAAGCAGAGGGGACCATATTTTCAATATGTAACCAAATACAAATGTTCATCTTAACATAGTCACCCTCAAAGTTTAAAGGTTTAAAGAACTGAGGACCAAAGATTGGACATCCCTCTCTTGACTGCTTTTAGTTTGTTGTCTCTTATTAATGTGTGAGATCACCTTTATCATATATCTGTTTGATTCTAAGTTCGGCACTGGTAGGCAAGATTGAAGATGGCAAAATATACTTAAATTTAACTATTAACACTTCTGTAATTCGTCTTTTCAATTCTAAGACATTTTATTTGGTATAATTTTGTACCCAACACTAGTGTATCCATTTTTGAAATGTTAGACATAAGTATTTCTGGTACTACTGATCTGTCTCCTGTCCTGAAACATCAACCATTGACAAGTTCCCAGTGTGTATTGCCTCCTCTTCTGAAAGGCATCACAAAAGGTTTGTTTTGCAGTGTTTGTTTTGCTGTTCAGGTTTGTTTTGCAGTTTTTTTAATGAAGAAGACAGGAGCTTAAAACAACAATGGTGGTTGTTCTTTGACAATTATTTCTACATTTATAATATAATATAGAAATACTGTTAAGTGTTTTGGGCATACATAAGTAGCTTTTTTTTTCTTCCTGGTATTAACGTCTGGTTGGCTCACTTGTGGGTTTTTAAATATTGCTTGCTGGTGTTAAAATACATATTTTCTTCTATTTTATATTTATCCTGAAAGATTGGTATCTTAATTTCAGTCTTTCTATTTAACTGGGTAACCATCAGTATGATGTATCCTATAATAAATATGCCTTTTATTTTAAAATACTTCATTTTTAAAGCTGATATAGAATTATTTTTTCTCTCCTTCCTACCTAGAGAGGAAAAGATAGCAATCATGCGTGAAAAGCATACAGCTCTAATGAAGCCCATTGTATTTGCTTTGGAACATGTACAAAGCATCACTGCAGCTCCTGCAGAAACTCCTCATGAAAAATGGTTTCAGGACAACTATGGAGATGCAATTGAAAATGCTTTGGAAAAACTTAAGAACCCTTCTAATCCTGCTAAACCTGGAAGCAGCTGGATCCCGTTTAAAGAGGTACAGTATCTTCAACTTGCTAATAAAGAAAGTTATATATACAATCTGATAACTTCTTCTGCTACATATGATTAAACTGATTTCGTACTTGTTAGTGGAATGACTAATGTATTAGTCAAAATTTCTTCCTCTGTTTCATGAGTTTGAATGTCACATTATTTTAGGACTAGATCATAGCTGGTTGAATCTGGGAAAATTAATAAGAACAGATTTTTGTGTCTTCATTACAAGGCAAATATTTTTGTCTCAAGAGGGGAAGCTAACATTAGGAACTTGTTTAAAATCACAATAGGGCCAAATTAGGGCAGTGGTGCTCAAATTATAGTTTGCAGAATGACATGCTTAGGAACCAGGTGCGTTAGGACAAAGGAAATATCCTCTCATGGATTAAGTAGACTGCAGACTGAAGCAATGTGAGAGCTACCACTGCTTCAATAAGCATCTGTCCTCCGGTATCATCTGACTATAGGTTGGCTTCATCCTTTGAAATTTGGGTAATGTTCCATATGCACATTTTTTTTTATGCCCTCTCCAGGCCTTATAGGAGCTCTGTGATCAAATCCTAGTATTTTGCCTCTGCCACAAATACAGCTTATATCTTTACCCTCTCCAATACTAACCTTGCAGCCATTGGTAGTACTTTCCTTTTTTAACCTCTTACCTTCTAGTCTGTGGGATCCTGGAAAATGATAGGAGCAAGCAGCTATTTCTTTCCTGTTTTTTTCCCATGCTCTCTCTTCAAACTTCTCCCCATCTCCCTCCCCATGAGCCTAGTCAGCTCAGACTCTGCTACCAAACACATTCCCTCTCTTGGAAGTCCAGCAGTGCTCCAATCAGTTTTAACAGCAGTTCTCAACTTCTCCAGTTTTTCACATGACATGCTTTCTACCACCTGACAACCTTTCTCAAAAATCTCACAATTCTTGCAGTCTCTCATAGTTCCTCCAGGTACTGGCTTTGCCATCTCAGTACTGGAAGAATTGGGCTGCTAGATCAAGGTAGGACATACAGCTCTCTTCTGAAGGTTTCTTTGGTGTGACTTTTTGGGGTTATGAAATAATGAGACTTTTATAATCCCTCCACTAGTGCATTTGGCTGATATTTTTCTACTGGTTGAAGCCTGCGTTTGGAGCTTCAACAAGTTCCATGAACTGCCATCCTGGAGTTGTTTTAGATGGTTTCATTAAACGTCTCAGCCCCAGCACTGTGTAGAGACAGTCCTTCAATGCTGGCAGCTCTGGACCTGGCAGAACATCTTGGTCACCTACTGTAATATGGGGCCTTTATCTGTTAGCTGTCCCTTGTGGCAGGATGGGGAGCTACACCACCTCACTCTATCCCTCTTATGCCACTGAGTTCCAGCTCAGGGCCCTTGTTTGGAACACCCAGAACCAATCCTTCTCAGTCCCTTGCTGCTCCCTGAGCTTCCTCCTACCTTTCTTCCTCTATAGGCTTACCCAGTGCCTTGTCCTGCTTCTCTCTTTTTGGAGCAATGGCTTCTCACCAGTTTCCTGGGATTCTCTCTGCAGTCCTGCCTCTCTGGCAGCTGCCTTTTCCCTCAGGAGTTCCCCCTCTAACTGAGGTACCTTTTATCATGTCCAGGTGCTAAACTGTCAAATTAACTGCCTCCATGAGTTAACTTCTCCTAGGTGAACCTGAGCTGTCTCATTCCCCCTTGTGGAGCTTCTGAGAGGTAGGCTGTGCCCCTGACCCCTTCAGGGGGCTAACTACCCTCTGACACCTACATATCTCTCACTTCATACCTGCTAAGTCTTAGGATATGTCTTGTGACTCCTTTTTGGTCATATCCTATCCTGTTTTATTGCTGATGCCTTAGAAGGTTGTAGCAACAAAAATGCTCTTACAGGCCGGAAAAGAGAACTGAAACCTGGTCTATACTAAAATCTTGCATTGGTGTAGCTATGTGTCTCAGGGGTGTGAAAAGTTTAGAGACGTAGGCCAGTTCTGTACTACAGACCTGTTACGATATAACTACGTCGCTCAGGGGTATGAAAAATCCACACGCCTGAGCAACATAGGTCAGTATAACTATCCCCATGTGTAGACAGCGCTGTGTCAACAGGAGAGCTTCTGTTGACATAGCTACCATCTCTCGGGGAGGTAGATTAACGGCGCTGATGAAAGAAGCTCTCAGGTCAGCATAGTAGTATCTTCACTAAAGCACTGCAGCAGTGCCACTAAAGCGCTGTACATGAAGGCAAGCACATAGCTATACCGACCTAACCACCCACCTCCCAATCCCCCCGTAGACAGCACTAGGTCAATGGAAGAATTCTTCCAATCTATGGCCTCTCAGAGAGGTGAATTTACATATACTGGCAACAGAATCCCTCCCGTGAGTGTAGGTAGTGTCTATGCTGAATCGTGGCAGCGTTTTAAGTGTAGACATACCTAAAGAGAGAGAGGTTGTAAATGACATTGTCCAACTGTTAAATGGCCAGAGCCAACCTGGTAATTGAACGGGATTGGTAGATGGATGCAATTTAATATGTAAATTGGTTTTCTTGAAGTTAGCCTGTTCTGCAAAACAGAAGTGAGGAAATGTGCAGATTTCTTGGTAGCAAGTAACTCTCTAGTGCTCTACTCTGCCCTTTTTGTCTGTTCCCAAAACAGACCTAGTACCAAATCTTAATAAATACAGGAACTAACCCCTTTTAAGAGCATTCCCTTACGGTAAATACAGTTATCTCTAAGCCAAAACCTTTTCTTTTGTTAAATAAAGATGGTGAAAATGTTACTGCTTCTGATATATGTTTTGTCACCAATAATTATAAATATAGATTAGTACATCAATAAAATGGAAGAATACATGGCTTAAGAAAGCAATTCCTTCCTTCCCCCCAAAAGTGGAAAATCTATTTGTTTTTGTAAATGTTTACCTATACATCAGCTTGAACTTCAGCTTTTTAACAATTTCTTTAAAAGGTTATGCTAAGTTTGCAACAAAGAGCACAGAAACGTGCTAGTTACCTCTTACGCCTTGAAGAAATTAGTCCTTGGTTGGCTGCCACGATGAACACTGAAATAGCACTCCCTGGAGAAGTGTCCGCTAGAGACACAGTCACGATTCAAAGCGTGGGGAGCACTATCACAATTCTGCCTACTAAAACCAAACCCAAAAAACTCCTTTTCCTGGGTTCAGATGGGAAGAACTACCCATACCTTTTCAAAGGTAAGACCTGGAAATTTCCTCAGGATTGTGTGTGTGGGGTGTGTGTGTGTGGGGGGGGGGAGTTGCTAAAATATTGGGCAGATGCATGTTTTATATGTATATTATTCAGGCTTACACTCACTTTTAATTAGAGAGTAGCACCTCTAAAGTTGGAAAGATGTATTGTGAACATTGAGTGTGTATTGTGATAGTCAGCCTGGCCAAAAAACCTTTCAGGCAGCCCTTAAAACTATACCTGAACAGTGGATGAGAGACATTGTAGGTGTCCATATGTAATAATGTTGATCATCCATCGGCTTTTCTTTCCACAAATGCTGTAAGATTCTTTGACTCACATAAGCTGCAGAAGAAGAGACCTGTGGGTCCTTGTGGCTGTTGCATCAGAAAACAGAGTTCCAGCTGCAGCCTGTTTTGATCTTCCTTATCAGCTGAACTCTCTCACAAAACTCATGCAGTAGGTTAAAGAGAGCACCTCAGCCTGAGGCTTCACACATTCCTGTGAATGGTAGGGAAGTGCTCTGCAGAGCTGGCACTCCACTTGCATGCTTCTCCCATGGAGTTAGAACAGCAGCCCAAGCCCAAGGACTGTTCCATTAGCAAATACCTCATTGCTTAGGAACCCATTCTGGGCCTGGATAGATATGTAGCTGTTTTAAGTCTAAAATGGAATGTGCACTTCAGAAATGCTACACTAAGGCGAAAAAGCTTTTATAGTTTGTTGTAGAAGCTAAATTTTAAACAGAATACTTTCTTAAATTTTATAATACAGGTTTAGAAGATTTACATCTAGATGAGAGAATCATGCAGTTTTTATCAATCGTGAACACCATGTTTGCTACAATTAATCGTCAAGAGACACCACGGTTTCATGCTAGGCACTATTCCGTGACACCACTGGGAACGAGATCTGGCCTAATTCAATGGGTGGATGGAGCCACTCCTTTATTTGGCCTATACAAGCGGTGGCAGCAGCGAGAAGCTGCTTTACAAGCACAAAAGGTAAGTGCTGTATTTTAAACTAATTGGCACCTCTCAGAAGTGGAATATTTCACAAGTTGCTTTAAAACCTAAAGCAAATATTAAAATATTTTTTATGATTTTTATCTGTACATGTGTTCATGCTGAGTAGATCTGTATGTTCATCTCTCATGGGGTTTATCAGATATCAGGCAAAACTGTATAATCAAATTCTCTCTGTTAGAGAGAGGAACATTTCTTAGGCATATCTTACTTTAATTATACTATTCTTGTGTGATACTTCAAGGGGAGGAGCATTTTTGGATGGCTAAAGTTAGTTACTCTAAACCATTTTAGTTTCTTTTCCCATTCTTAGCTCTTTTGTCACTTTAGCTTCTGTAGCTTTAGAATGGGATTTTCAAAAGTGCTAAATGTTGTCCTAACCCTGCTGCTACTGAATTCAGTTGTAAAAGTCCCATTGACTTCAGTAGAAGTTGAGGTAGGACAGTGCTGAGTGCTTTGAAAATCACTGTCATAAATTTTAAAACAAACAAACAAAAAATAACCTCCTGAATTTGAAATAGTCCAAGCGCTACAAGTTATTATCCAGAAGGAGGATTTAGATTCCAATTTTTTTTTTTAGTCTGAACTGACTTTAGGATAACTTTGTAACTCAGTATTGTAGTTAGAATAAATAAGAGAGCTTTATAATGCAATTTCTTGTAGGCTCAGGATTCTTACCAGACCCCTCAAAATCCTGGAATAGTACCTAGACCCAGTGAACTTTACTACAGTAAAATTGGACCTGCTTTGAAGGCAGTTGGGCTTAGTCTAGATGTATCTCGTCGTGACTGGCCTTTGAACGTAATGAAGGCTGTTCTAGAGGAGCTTATGGAAGCAACTCCACCAAATCTTCTAGCTAAAGAACTTTGGTCATCATGTGCTACACCTGATGAGTGGTGGAGAGTTACACAGGTAAGCTAACATATTATTTTCCTTTTTAACACCATATTTTTGACTTAGGGGAGGGGCAGCAGATGCTTGGGATGCTTATAGCAATGGCACTCTTGTAGGGACAGGTGAGCTAGTACTATTGAATCATCACTTAACAGAAGTGTGTGCTTTAATATGGATAGTTGGAAGAAGGAAGAGCAAGAGATTGGGAGTAAAAGCAGAAAAAATGGTGTCCTAGAAAAGTGGAAAAACCTGATTACATGTAATCTTAATTAACCTGTTACTTGAAGTTCTTAAAGAAATGAGTGCTCTGTTGGTAGATGTCCTGAGACAATCAGTAAAGGAGAACTTGCAACTGACTGCTGTGAATTATCCTAAAAAGAATATAATAATAAAATAATTAAGTGATTTTTTTTTAAGATTCCTAAAACCAAAAACATGATTCTGAAATTTTCTTTAAAGTCATACGCGAGATCAACTGCAGTTATGTCCATGGTTGGCTATATAATTGGTCTTGGAGACAGACATCTGGATAATGTTCTTATCGACATGACTACAGGAGAAGTTGTACATATAGATTACAATGTTTGTTTTGAAAAAGGTAAAAAAAAATTTTGTGTGTTTTATACATAGTTCAAATATAACCTTTTCTTAATAATTAAAAATCTGAATCTTTCTCTTGAAGGAAAAAGCCTTAGAGTACCAGAAAAAGTTCCGTTCCGGATGACACACAATATTGAAACCGCACTTGGAGTAACAGGAGTAGAAGGGGTTTTCAGGCTTTCTTGTGAACAGGTAGGCTGTGTGACTTCTAGAAATGTGGGGAACTCTCATCTGTTCTTTGTTTTTGGAAATGCTTCCCTTCTCCTTACTGCCTTTTCAAACCCTTATTCTATTATTTTTCTTTAGATGTTGATTGATATGGAGGAAATAAGAGAGTATTATTTTGGGGACGTTTTATATTTTTGTGAAACACTTTAAAAAAAATAAAAAAGCGTGCAAGTGTATAAAATTTAGCTCCAGATATTGGCTTGATCACAATGGTCCATTGTTTGGCAGGTTTAATTGACTTCTAAAAATTAGGCTCTCCAGATCAGAAATATAAAGTATTATGTTTAGAATATTATGTTAAAATTTGAGATAAATGCAATGTAAGAAGCACATAGCCCATCATACCTGCTAACATTAGAAATAAGGCACATCTTTAACTGTGAGTGTGATTAACTATTGGAACAAACTACCACGGGAAGTGTTGGATTCTCTATCTCTTGATGTCTTCAAATCAAGACTTGGATGCCTTTCTGGAAGATATGCTTTGGCCAAACACAGGTTTTTGAGCCCAGTACTGGAGTAATGGTGTGAAATGTACTGGCCTGTGATATATAGGAGGTCAGACTAGATGATCTGATTATATCTTCTGGCCTTAAGCTCTATGGAGCTATTATGTCTTATGGGGATATATAAGACGGTTAGAGAATTTAATGCCTAAAAAGTTTTTGCATTCTAATAGTAAATTGAGGGGGCATTTCTGGAGAACTTGTGGTGATGTGACAAAGAAGGCATTAAGTTTCACTGAAATCTTAACTTACTACTAAGCATGTTCAGAGACTTCTTTCAGCCGCTAAGAGCCTTTTTCTTTATTACTGCATAACAAACAGATGAAGTAGCCCTCCAGGAAGACTATATATATGTCAAACTTACATTTCAGACTTCAGCTTTTTTTAGTGTACTGTTGTGGGTTTTTTTTTTAAAGTGGTGAGATTTTTATTTATTTATATATATGTTATACAAGGGGGAAGTGAGAATTTTTTTACTCAACCATAACTCAAATGACTGAAGGGATTTTGCTTAGTTGTCATTATCTTTCCTCTTCTTTCTCTACTACTTTTCTTTTCTCTGTCTTCCCATCTCTGCACCCTTTACGCACAAATAAGAAAAGAAAAATCAGCTTTAGGGAGAGACAAATATAGAAAAATTCAGCCCCTAAGTAAATCTTTTCAAAGAGTTAGGAGCTTGTGAAGAAAGGTTAGAATGCAAACTCTGGTGCAGCTGTAACTCAAGAAAGCGCTATTTGAACTTGCAGCTATAATTGTATATACTTCAGTATATCCGCCTTCAGGAAAGTTATGGATTGCTTTATTTAGCTATTCAAATATTAATGTCTATATTGTATTTAAAAACTGTGCTATTTTATGAGGGTAGCTTAACCTGACTAAACTTATTAAAATATACAAAATACAGGTTCTACATATTATGCGACGTGGGAGAGAGACTTTGCTTACGTTGCTTGAGGCTTTTGTTTATGATCCTCTTGTGGACTGGACAGCAGGAGGGGAAGCAGGATTTGCTGGGGCTGTGTATGGTGGTGGTGGCCAGCAGGCTGAAAACAAACAGAGCAAAAGAGAGATGGAAAGAGACATCACTCGTAGCCTCTTTTCTTCAAGAGTAGCTGAGATAAAGGTGAAGTAGAGTCACTACAGTAAAATGTCACATTATACTATCAGATAAAACTTCTTAAAAATGCTAAAAGTGTCATGAATAGAAATTCTTCACATTTGAAAGTAGTTTTTGCATGTTAGAAAATAGTATTAGCAATTCAGGCCCAGATTTAGGAAAGTGTCACTGTTTAGAAAGGACACTTAAGAACATACTTAACTTTTAAGCATATGAAAGTTCAGTATGTGCTAAAGTAATTTCCTGCATTGTGCCACAGGCTTAAAATCTGAAGCCTAGAAACATAGATCAATATTTTGATCAATCTTAAAAGCTTAATGCCTGTGAGAGTTGAGGAAATCTGTACCCATGGATTACAGCTGAGCAGCAGCACAGAAATGAAGTACTCCCTCCTCTATCCATTTGAATAAGTAGCACATCTATTTTTCTAATTTCTATATCTTGATTTATAGGTAAACTGGTTTAAGAACAGAGATGAAATGCTGGTTGTGCTTCCTAAGCTGGACAGCAGTTTAGAAGAGTATCTAAGCTTGCAAGAACAGTTGACGGACATTGAAAAATTGCAAGGCAAATTACTAGAAGAGATAGAATTTCTAGAAGGAGCAGAAGGAGTGGATCACCCATCTCATACATTGCAGCACAGGTATAGAAATAGCAGTGCTTCTACAATGTTTTTATTTGAGGATCTTAAAGCTTTGTTTAATATTGCACTGTTAGCGCATTGCAGCTTTTTATGAATTAGATGCTGTATGCACATTGGTTAATTTTATAACGGTTACTTCGGACCAGGGATTGACAGCAGTGAGAAACTTATTCTCACAGTGCAAATACAATTTACAGAAGTGTTTTAATATATTAGTTTTAAACTTTTTCTAATATGTAATCTGTGAAAATTATGAAATAGATTTTCAGATCAGTTGAGTTAATATGGCTTTGATCAGTGTAGTTAAATATTTCTCATAGGGCGGTTAATAGATTCTGTGACTTCTATAACTCAGGTATTCTGAACACACCCAGCTGCAATCACAGCAAAGAGCTGTTCAGGAAGCAATCCAAGTGAAGCTGAATGAATTTGAGCAGTGGATAACACATTACCAAGCTGCTTTTAATAATTTAGAAGCAACACAACTTGCAAGTCTTCTTCAAGAAATTAGCACCCAAATGGACCTTGGTATGAAATAAATAGTATTGTATCCTTCTTTTGATATTTTTATCCATGAAAAAATAATTGAACTAGTATTTAAAACCAAATGTTTTCTTAACAAATGACTTAAAACTGTTCGTAATACTCTGGTTTTATACATAGAAATATGTGATTTTAAATTATGGTCATATTACATATGTGAACACCAGTAGTTACAGGAAAATAGTTAAAATTTAATCTCTTTCTTGAAGGTCCCCCAAGTTATGTACCAGCAACAGCCTTTCTGCAGAATGCTGGCCAGGCACATTTGATCAGTCAGTGTGAACAGCTAGAGGGAGAGGTTGGTGCTCTTCTTCAACAGAGGCGGTCTGTTTTACGTGGCTGTCTTGAACAGTTGCATAACTATGCAACAGTAGCTCTTCAGTATCCCAAAGCTGTATTTCAGAAACACCGAATTGAGCAGTGGAAGACGTGGATGGAAGAACTCATCTGTAACATGACAATAGAACGTTGTCAGGATCTCTATGGGAAGTAAGTTGACAGCGCAATGGATTTCCCTAGTAATTTAATCCTTGCTACTTTCAAGATACCTTTATTTTAAGCAGGAAATGTAAAACACTGAAGTTTTGTTTTATGTTAAAATGCCATAGTCTTTCCAAGGAGTGTTTCCTTTTAAGGTGCTATTGCAGACATTTAAAAAAGAAAATAGAGAACATCTTTTAAAGTGTGGTCTCACAGCTTCATCCATATAGTGACAAAACAACTATAAATATTGTTGCTTTATTTTCTGATTAATGGCTGTGCATAGCTCTAGGAAAGTGACCTTCATGGCTTGAAACAAAACAAAACCCTACACCACACCAAGCAGAGTTTTGGTCATGAAAAAAAGTGCCAGAGACTCCATGAGGTCCAATAGGGACTTTGGTATTGTTATCAAATACTACAGCGATGGGCGGTAGAAAAAACACTAAAGCACAGTGAACTGATATTTTAGCATGGTTAGTGGTTTTTAATGTTAATTGTACTTCTGAAATTAGGAGACTTCTGGCTTGTTGTCCACCAATTGATCCTGAGAATAGATTTTAGTGTTAATGCTGGAATATAATCAAAAGGCAAGAAAGGTAGGATGTCCATTGACTTACATCAGTGCTGTTCTAAATTTATTGCCAACTCATTCCCTAAAGAATGTTGAAAGGTGACACTAAAGAAGGAAGACTTTTTTTCTTTTGAGTTAAAATAAGCATTGAGTATATTGATCTAGCAAATATATCTACTGTATTAGAAATGTTCTGGAAACAAAGGATCGCGTTCTGGCTAATGAAGGGGAAGTGAACTTAAACTCTCCACCTCAATAAAAGGAGATGTATTCAAAACAAAAGCAGTGTTAATTTGCATTTGTATCCTGGCTTAGATCAACTCTCATGATTTTTTTGTGTGCCAGGGGTATTTGGATGGATATCATGACTTGGCCAGGCCCTTGTATATCAGCAGACTAAAACTGGTTGGAAAGAACTAAAATTTTCAGAAAGGGATGGGGAAGGGGAATCTTGTGAATGTTTTGCCATCATTTTTTTGACCAAGAGACATGATCTGCACAGACAGGTGTTGTCCATGCACTATTGTACTCCATGTCAGGAGCCATTGAATGAGTTATCAGTCCATGATTTGACAGAAGAGCCAAAGTAGGGTGGCCATCCTCCACTTTGTTCACATCTAGAATTTGGCCTAAAATATTTGATGATTTAGTTCGTGTTTAAATATGGAGTATTCTCCCTAGGGAATGGAATGCAGCTTGTTAAAGTTTCAGAAAGGAGAACTTGTCATTTTGCTGTCATTTTACAGGTATGAAATGCAGTATGCTCCTCAGCCACCTCCAACTGTATGTCAATTCATAACTGCTACAGAAATGACTCTTCAAAGATACGCAGCAGATATAAACAGCAGACTGATCAGACAGGTGGAACGTTTGAAACAAGAAGCAGTCACTGTGCCAGTTTGTGAGGAACAGTTGAAAGAAATTGAACGTTGCATTAAGGTTTTCCTTCATGAAAATGGAGAGGAGGGGTCATTGAGCCTAGCAAGTGTTATTATATCTGCTCTTTGCACCCTTACAAGGTGAGCAGTCTGTTATAAAATATACTATAGGTAGTTGATCTCCTGGTCTCTGGATAGGCTGCCCCCTATGAGAACCTTTTCCAGCCCCCTTAGTGTACACTTTCAAGTTCCAGGCCTGTGCCTCCACTTCTTTTTGTGGTCGGGTCTTATGATCCAACCACTGTCTCTGGGTTACAGCCCCTTGGCTACCAACTGTGACTAATTCAGAAGAGCCAGCTGGGGTTGGATACTGCAAGGTTTCCCTTTTGGGAGCCTGTGACTGTATGTGTGTGATGCAGTGATGCAGAAACAGCTGATTAAAAAAGAGCATGATTTATTTTCCCAACGATACCCAGTGCTTAGAGAAGTGGATTTAAAATAAGAAACCTACATGCATATTTCCTTACCTAAGCTTTTAACCTCTTTATCCATGGCTCAGGTGAGTTTGGCTTATTCCCCATCTCTGAGTTGGGTGAAAGAGTCTGTCCTGCTTGCAGCTTTTTCCCCCAGTCCCTGAATGTCACTCACTGTCAGCCTTTTCACTGTCACATCCTGACCAGCCTCTCTAACCACTTCCCCCCACTTTTCTGCCAGAAGCACCTTTTAAACTGATCAGGATTTTCTGATCTTTCAGGTTCTCCTTTGATCCCAGTTTAACTTTGGAAGAGTAAAACATCCTAGCCTGGATGGATCCAGCTAGGTAGTCCTTCCCCACACCACCACACTTGATGGCCCAGCCACTGTTATCTTAATTGCAGCTGCCTACCGAAGAGACTGTCTTATCTGTGTCCTTGTTTTCCCTTTCTTACCTGGCTCCTAAGCAACCCTTTTACAGTCTCCTTTGATTTCTCTCTATGCAGTTAGGCAGCCAGCAATACACAATTGCTGGGAAACAGTCACACAACAGGGAAACAGTCACACAGTGTTCATAAGAAATATAACAGACATTTTCCCAGGTCATCACAGATGACTTTATATTCATTTTTTGGCCAAAAAAGGTAATTTTTTTTGCACTTGAGTTATTGACTTTAATTAGAAAATCGTATTAAATGAACATATTAATATCAATTTAATATCAGTATTAAAAATCTAAATTACCACATTGCCTAGAATATACTATAAAATATGTTGCCTTTTTAAAGATCTGTTCCATTCCATGTTTTTATGGCTAGTTTATCAATTTAAGTGATAGCAAAGTAAACGTAATATGCATTAGCACATGTGCTTTTACTTGTGTAACAAAAATATTGCTTCATTTAGACGTAATCTAATGATGGAAGGTGCCGCATCTAGTGCTGGAGAGCAACTGGTTGATTTGACTTCAAGGGATGGAGCCTGGTTCTTGGAGGAGCTGTGTAGCATGAGTGGGAATGTTACCTGCCTCGTGCAGTTATTGAAGCAATGTCATCTGGTCCCACAGGACTTGGACATTCCAAACCCAATTGAAGCATCAGAAGCAGTTCACTTAGCTAATGGAGTTTACATCTCACTTCAGGTGAACTGTACTTTTATGCCATTGTTTTTTCCCAAATACATCAGCGAAGCCATATAGTTTATGTTGTGTTCCAGAAATTCTCCTAAAAAAGTATTTATAATTATTTTACATTATTACCAGAAGTCTCTTATCAGGAATTGGTCTTAAATATCCCATTTATTCCCTGACTCTCAACCTGTTACGTTTACTATAATTACTTAATATTTAAACGACTAAAACAAACTATTAATGCAACCCAGAATTTTGAAAAAAGTTACTATTTATTAACCATGAGATATAGAAGATGGAGATAGTAACAAATTAGTCAAAATAACAGCTCCATGACTTGCTGTTATTTCATATTATTCCCTATCACTGGGAGTCCAAAAAGGTTTCCAAATGGTGTTTAAAATTTTTCATTTCTATTTATTTCTAGCTACAATTTATTTCCCTCCCCCCAAAAAACCAAGCTGTTTAAAATACGCTAAAGGAATACTTTACAGGCCTCAGTTCCCAGACGTGGGAGGGGGGAAATGATCTTAATTTTACCTACAGAAGAGTGCTCACTCATAGAAACCTTTGACTTTAAGGGTAACTCTGAATCATATGGACCAATTACTTGGTTCTCATCAGCCACCCATTTGACTGACAGGTGTGACTGTTACATTTTTGAGGATTTTCGTGCTTCTGAGTCACTTTTGAAAAGCACTCTTTACCACCTTTATAAAGGGCTTTGAGAGTTTCTGGAGAAAGGTGGTATTATATTATTAACCTGTGTTTCAGAAACATGTATGTAACTTAATTGCACTGCACACAAATAAGGCCATATTTCCTTTTGAGTTCTTGGATGATACTTGAAAATCTTTCTAAACTAAGCTAACTAGCCTTTCTTTTGGTGCATCTTGTCTTGTTTTGGAGATGGTGGGCACTGGCTGATACCTTGCACAACCTGGTCTAGCCCTCTGATACATTCTGCTTAGTGAAAACAGCGGTTCTCAAAATGAAGTCTCTGTACCACCAATCATCTGCAGAGCACTTGCAGTTAGTCCTTGTGGTGCTATAACTCCTCATTTCTAGTTGCTAAACAGCAGTCAATAATCTAAGTCTACTTTAAATGTTTTCCAATTATTTTTCCATATTAAAAATGGTTATTTGCTACAGGGTGGTGGTTCACTCATCAGTGGGAGACTAGGTAATCTGCATAAGTCATGAAAAGGTGACAAGGTGGGCAACAGGACACTTTCTCTAAGATACTGCCTTCACTACTGTTTTAAAACCCTTTGGTTTATGTAAAATGCCATTGGGTTAGGTTTAAAACAGCTACACTAGAAGTTACAGGGCTTCCTAGTCTCAATTTATATGATAAAATATTTGAAGCAAGTTTCTGATCCTTTTGCTACCCAATAGTCTATTGTCTTCAAACAACCTTTTACTGTAGATGGCATAATAATAAAATATATAAGGCATTGCATATGACACCTAAAAAGGGAAGAAGCTATTTTTTTCTTATTCTTGCATACTTCTGACAGGAATTGAACTCAAACTTCAGGCAGATCATTTTTCCAGAAGCTCTGAGGTGTTTAATGAAAGGAGAGTACACTTTAGAAAGTATGCTTCATGAACTGGACAATCTTATTGAACAAACAACTGATGGAGTCCCTTTGCAAACGCTGGTTGAATCTCTTCAAGCCTATTTAAGAAATGCAGCTATGGGGCTAGAAGAGGAAACACATACTCATTACATTGATGTTGCAAGGTAAATAGTTTTGTGTGTGTTTCCTTTAGTTCAAAGTCAATATGTTTTGCCATATTCTCACCCACCATATCTAATTCTTGGTTTGTGTTTAATTTGATTATTTGTTACATATGTCATGTAACAATGGATAATACTTAGTTTTTAATAGTAAAATGAGTATAAATGTGAGATTATGAAAACTTTTATATTTTAATCATCATAAATTAGACCTTAAGATGCATTTGATCGTTTGGGGTATTTACCAAAGTTTATAGGCAATACAAGACCATTCTTTTAGCCAGACATTTTAAAAGAAAAGCTTAGGAAAATATGGAGAGATGAGATTTCAGGAGAGCAAGTGTCTCTAAAATCTGAGAAGGTTGTGAACTGGAGTGAGGAATTCATAATTTTTGCAGTTCCTGCAGCAGCCATGGTTTGAATGAGTTTTCTGCACAAGACTTTCTGGTCAGATAGAATCACCAGTGGCCATAGGTATTTTTGGTACCAAAAATATTTTAACCCCCTTCTAATTTTTCCTAGAATGCTTCATGCTCAGTATGGTGAATTAATTCAGCCAAGAAATGGTTCCGTTGATGAAACTCCAAAAATGTCAGCTGGCCAGATGCTTTTGGTTGCATTTGATGGAATGTTTGCCCAAGTAGAAACTGCATTTGGCTTGTTAATTGAAAAGGTATGGCTTTATTTTTCAAAATATCCTTGAGGCATAAGGCATTTATAAAACAAGAAAATAATTCTTTCCTTACTTTCATTCAGCTAAACAAGATGGAAGTACCTGTCGCATGGCGTAAGATTGATATAATCAGGGAAGCCCGGAGCACTCAAGTTAATTTCTTTGATGATGATGATAATCGACAAGTTCTAGAGGAGATTTTCTTTCTAAAGAGACTACAGACAATTAAAGAATTTTTCAGACTCTGTGGTACATTTTCTAAAACTTTGTCAGGTAAATATGCATTAATGTAAAAGAAGCCATTTTTGTTTCATAGCAATAGGAAACCTCCCTGCTCTCTCCCACTTTACCTGTGATATGAGTACAGAATGAAACTAATCTGTATTTCTGTAACTTACATATTTTAAGATGCTAGTGCCTAGCAAATAAATGTAAATTCTGTCATGTAATAACATTGCTTTCTGTACAGAAAACAAATGAAATTTTTCTAGATATACAAAATCTTTATATGAAATACTGTTTCTTTTTTAAAGGATCAAGTTCACTTGAAGATCAGAACACAGTAAATGGACCTGTGCAAATTGTCAATGTGAAAGCCCTTTATAGAAATTCTTGTTTTAGTGAAGACCAAATGGCCAAACCTATAAAGGCATTTACAGCAGATTTTGTGAGACAGCTTTTAATTGGCCTTCCAAATCAAGCCTTGGGGCTTACTTTGTGCAGTTTCATCAGTGCTCTGGGTGTGGATATCATTGCTCAAGTAGAGGCTAAGGACTTTGGAGCAGAAAGCAAAGTTTCTGTGGATGACTTGTGTAAGAAAGCTGTAGAACACAATATCCAAATTGGCAAGTTCTCACAGTTGGTCATGAACAGGGCAACAGTATTGGCCAGTTCATATGACACAGCATGGAAGAAACATGATTTAGTGCGCAGACTTGAAACCAGTATTTCTTCTTGCAAGACTAGCCTTCAGAGGGTGCAATTGCATATTGCCATGTTCCAGGTAAACCATATGTAAACTCTTTCCAAAATTGTTCATCTAAAAATATGCTTTAGTTGTGTCATGCAGGCACATAAAATATATATTGCTTGTATAATGAACATTAATGGATTTTTAGTAGACTTAATTTAGTTTTCAGTTTTTAAATTTTATTTAATACATAGATATGGAAGAATAGCATAGCATGCTGGTAGCTTGTGGAGCTAGCTGCTCTCAAGAGTACAAACATGACCATTTATAATTTAAGTTTTGGAACTAAACATATATAAACCAGTGTCCAGCTATGCCAGAAGAAGGACCAGAGACACTGGATGTGTTTAATTAAGCTATAAATGTATTCTTAAATGTCTAGCAGTACCCAGCAGACACAAGTATATGGTGCAGGTAATTCCTTAATCATTTCAGTGTGTACCCAAGGGGCTTCTGTCAGCCCTCTCCCTTACCCATTGTGGTCCTCAGCCAACCCACAGCCTGGACTTCCCCCTCTGAATAGGGGTAAGAGAGGTCTATAAAGGGAGGGGATTTGGCTCCCTGTCCTACCAGTTGAAGGGGCCCCAACCTCACCCCCCTTTCCCACTCCTTTAAAGGATATCTCCTTTAAATCCTTTACTAATCCATTTTATCGGATCTCTCTATCCCTTCCCAATGGAGTACCTGCACTGGACATCCGTCCCATGTTCCCATAATGGGTTGCAATATCATAGTCTAATTCCTTTTCCTATTTGCCCAATTAAGCCTCTCCCTACCCCAAACCAGCTGGGTGGAATGTAGGAAAAAAACCACTTGTCCAATCTGATGATGAGGGAAAAATTCCATTCCAGGCCCCTGAGAAAGGAGGAACTAGTGCAATGCCCACAGTGAAAAATCAACACCCCTGAGAAGCTCTCCTCTCAGTGTAGTAGCATCTTCACTAAAGTGCTAAAACGGCACAGCTGCACCACTGCATGTGAAGACAAGCCCTTAATGATTTCTGCTATGGAGATATTTGGTTGAGTGTAATATTATGATAAGTCTTCCTTTTGAAATGTTTTGTATGTTTTAGAAAAGTGGAGCAGGAAATTGTTTTTTATTTTAAATGTAAATGAATTGTTTTTAAAAATAATCAGCAATAACAATTAAAATGTTAATTGCTAAACTGTTTCATAGATATTCTGTTTGTTAAAAACCAAGTATAAAGTGTAATCCGTTTTCCTTTAGATTAACGGTACATATATACATATTTTCTGAAGGGTTAATAATAAATGGTTAATCAATTTAGTCCAACAGGGCAGTACATTATTTATATCCATGGCTTATAACCATCTGTATCACCTTCTACCGATGTTTATAACTATGATGCCTGCTGCTTATATCTGTAAAATATTTGCCATTTATTGTTTAACCCTTTATAAATATACCCTTGATACAAAGTGTAACCATAATGTTAGAATTAATGTCTTATTATAAAAGTTTAATATTTTTTAAATAAACTATATAAACTTCAATACAAATATTTTTCTGAAAAAGTGGCAGCATGAAGATCTCCTTATCAGTCGCCCACAAGCCATGTCCATTACTCCTCCACCCCGTTCTGCAATTTTAGCCAGCATGAAAAAGAAACTTCATACGCTCAGCCAGATCGAAGCTTCAATTGGAACGGTTCAGGTATTTTTCTTTTTTGGGGTGTGTTTTTGCAGCATGCATAAATGTGAATTCTTTCTCATTGTACTAATGCAGTCCACACATTCCAAAAGCGTCCACCTCTTGCTCACCATGATTCTGGTTAGCCGTTGTGAGCTAACATCTTTTACCTGGACCTGTTAGTTTGAGTTGCCCTTTCTCTGTCCCACCTTTTGCGTATGATTCCATTACTTCATCCCTCTGCCTCAGCAGACACAGCATTCTCTGCTTGGGATGGCAGAAAATTTGCTCCATGACTAAATACCCAGATATACAAATCATACTTCTCTTGAAGGCTGAGACACGTATCCTTCAAGAGGAAGGGTAGTACCATGGGTAGAGTGGTTTAACACACACCAAAAAAAAAAAAAAAAAAGGCTTTGTGTTTTTTGATTCAGCATCATTTTCTCAATATAGGAGAAGCTAGCAGCACTTGAAGCCAGCATTGAGCAGCGTTTGAAATGGGCAGGAGGTGCCAATCCTGCATTGGCCCCAGTCCTACAAGATTTTGATGCCACTATTGCTGAAAGAAGAAACCTTGTCCTTAAAGAAAGTCAAAGAGCAAGTCAGGTAGTATAAGCTATTTCACTTATTAGTGTTGGTTTATTTGAGAATTTAGGAAAGTTTGTTCAGCCCTACTGCAGGTAGGGTTTGGAAAAATCTCTGGCGCCAGGAAGGGTAGTTGACTATTTTGGGGAATTCCAGAGCTTATCCCAACTGCTTTTAAATTAGAAAAATTTATATAATGTTATTGCCCATGAATTGACACAGTTTTTACTACTGCCTGCTTTGAGTGCTCTTGTCTAGAAGTAGACTTGCAGATAAAAGCCTAGAAGCATCATTGTGTTTTTATTTGATGTAATATGCAATTTAATTGGGGTGGTTCTCACTTTTTCTGCTTTGTAGGTTACTTTCCTCTGCAGTAACATAATTCATTTTGAAAGTTTACGCACTAGAACAGCAGAAGCCTTGAATCTTGATACTGCGTTATTTGAACTTATCAAACGTTGTCAACAAATGTGTTCATTTGCATCACAGTTTAACAGTTCAGTCTCTGACCTGGAGCTACGTTTACTTCAGAGAGTGGTGAGTAAAGTTGATGGGGGAGATGGATTGTAAAATACAACATAATTACAAAACTTATGAATGGCTTCTCCACTTTATTTTCACTTCTTGTTAGTTTTGTGTGCTTGTTTTAGCAAGGTAGTAGACATAAAATGGAAGTACTTGTATAGTAAATTATTGTATCTAGATAGAGCTTAAAATTTTCTTTTTTCAGGGCACCAATCTTGAACATCCTATTGGTAGCTCTGAATGGCTTCTCTCAGCTCACAAACAACTAACCCAGGACATGTCTACACAGAGGGCAGTGCAAACAGAGAAAGAACAACAGATAGAAACAGTTTGTGAAACAATTCAGAATCTGGTTGATAGTATTAAAACTGTGCTCACTGGTCACAACAGACAACTTGGAGACGTCAAACATCTGCTGAAAGCCATGGCAAAGGTAATGCCCAAAACTTCCATTGTTTTGTTACAGAAGACCTACCTAGTGTTCAAGAAAAAAAAAATTACCAGAGTATTCATGTTAGGCTACCTCATGGTATTCCCTAAAATTAAATATTTAATAATGGTGATTCCTGCTTATGTACATAGGGCTGAACTGATTAACACTTTGAGATCAAAGAAATTTTACTCAAGGGTATATTGAGGGGTTCTGGAACATTGTGCAGGTATCAGGTCAGAGTTATACAGGTTGATCAAATATTGGTAGACCTAAGGCTTGCCTTTCTTGTACGCATGTCTCTGTTTCTGTTTTAATCCACATGCGCACACAAACCTTTTAAAAATTTTGCACATGTCCAACATTTCCTTTTCAAGTTAGATAAATCTGAAGAAAATTTTTCTTCTATTGAAATTACAGTCACTTATGTATGTGGTGTTCATAGGAAAACCCATCAAAGGCTGTAGAAGCAGGGCAACTGCTAAGCTTTTCTATGATGCAGAACAAAGCAAACATGAATCTTAACGCCTAGTTTCTTTGTTTATAGGATGAAGAAGCCGCTCTTGCAGATGGCGAAGATGTTCCCTATGAGAATAGTGTTAGGCAGTTCTTGGGTGAATATAAATCATGGCAAGACAATATTCAGACAGTTTTGTTTACATTAGTTCAAGCTATGGGTCAGGTCCGCAATCAGGAGCATGTTGAAATGCTGCAGGAAATAACTCCCACCCTGAAAGAACTCAAAACACAGAGTCAAAGGTAAAGCTATATCTTCTGTATGATTGTACAGAATTTTCTTTTCTGTTTACATATGTAAATAAAACCAGACACACACAGCATTCTAGTTCTTTTCCAATCTGTTTGCAGAATTTCACTTCATTTTTACTCAGGTTTTCATTTGGGATTTTCAAGTAACATACTATAGCTGAATGTATAAATATTTATGGACTTTATTATGTTTCCTAGTGTCTACAATAATCTAGTGAGTTTTGCATCACCCTTAGTCACGGATACATCAAATGAATGTTCAAGCCCAACATCAACTGCTACATATCAGCCAACCTTTGCTGCAGGTAACATTTGGGAAAGTATCAAATCAAACATGATGGATTTTTTAGCAACATTTTTTAGCAAAAAAACAAAAATTGCTTTATAAAATTTACTGTAAATGTAACCAGTGAGTTAGTTCGTGAGTGTGTCCCTTTTCTTAAATAAAAATATACTGTAAAATTGAAAAATTTATATCACATAAAGTAGCCTCCACTTCAAACCACAAATCCCAGAAAATTTATTAATTTTTTTTATACTCCTTGTTGTGCTTCATGCTCCATATCAAATATACTGTAAATGCACCAGGACCTGATAGTCCAGAACCCTCCGTCTACCTTATGAACGAAGAATGAGTTAGTGGTGCTTTGCTTTGATACCCTGATATTTGGTAAATAGCCTCACAATCTAATTTTTAATGGGTCGAGATTAATTTTAAAACATCTGAATTTATAAATGTCAACAAGACTTACTTTGTAAAAATGCAGTTACCCAAAGACCATTATTGCTGTCCATATAAGCTCAAATTCCCATGTAAGGGTTTATTGTAAAATCAGTACTTGGAGTGAGTTTACATTCTAACTCCTATTGATAATAGGAATAGCTTGCATAAGTTCTTCGCAACAGTGGAATCTTTTAACCTCGTGTAAATACATGGTTTACAAAACAAAAAAAAATTCTAGTTTAGTTTTGTGAGGTGAGGAAGTAAAATGGGAGCAGAAATGAGGAAGTCTGGGGAGCAGAAGAGAAAAGAGCTGCGGTAGGATCATGCATTTGTATATGTATTGAAATGCTGTGTGTGGCTCTCAGATATGTGTTGTGCATATATAGAAAAATAAAGGATTAAATCTGTACAGTGTACTGTTTTGTCACTCTTACTACACCTGTTTCTCAAAGAGAAAATATCAAACTTTTTGTGAAACAGGTATTTCTTACAGACTACATGTGTGTGTATATACCAAGTTTTAATTAAAAATATTAGTTGTATCCAAACTTAGTTTGAACTGTTAGTCTGAAAGGACACTTTTTAAATAGCTGATGGAGTTTTCATTCAGACTTTCCAAATTTTTGTCGGGGCTGAAAATAAGCATGACAAATTCTATACTAAAGGATGTGTTTTTTGAAAATTAACATTGATTTGCCTTGTAAACCATATAGCTTCCTTCAGTCCATTCTGCGCACACAGTTCAATAGTAATGTACATGCACAGAAGGTGTGTGTCCTGTAGGCATATGAAGGTGACCTCAAGCACTCAGACCAGGCTGTCTAACAAATGGCCCGGTTAAAAAAGTTTCTGGAGTGCCACGTTCTCCTCAGGCCTGTGGGGTAGAGGAGCATATGGAGAAAAGGTGGATGGAAAACCAAAAGGCCAGTAATCTACTTAGCTAGTAACAGTGAAGCTGCCGTGAGAGACAGGTAGCTGCAGGCTGGCTGCAGAAGAAAGAAGGGGAGGAGGGAAAGGTCATAATAGCTGGAGAGAGGAGATGAAGGTTTAAGGGGCAGAAGAGAGCAATATGCTGAGGCTAATTCTGCTGTTCAGTAGTTGGACAGGATTTGTGGATGGGATGAGAAGGCCAATGTACAAATTAAAAAAAAAAATCTGTTTAGTGTCTGGAATCCAAATCCCAGGACCATGGAGTTGAATTTGCTTATTCATTGATATGCTAGTTACTAATGGGAATACCTTGGCTGCTAATCATCTCCCAGAAACTTGTTTTAGAGAACTAGGAAGTTAATGACCTGTTTATATATGTTTCCTCTTATTTAGAATGTTAATTTTTACATTTAAATGTGAGTGTAAAAACAAATCAGTTTTAGTAATACTTTTCTCCATTCTGTTGCTCAAATGATTAAATATTATCTTTACAGCAGTGCGTAGCAATACAGGACAGAAGACCCAGCCAGAGGTCATGTCGCAGAATGCAAGAAAGCCAATTCAGAAAAATCTTGCTACGTCAGCAGATACGCCTCCAAGCACAGTTCCAGGAACTGGCAAAAGTGTCGCCTGTAGTCCTAAAAAGGCCGTCAGGGACCCTAAAACAGGAAAGGGTAAATAGTGGAGTAAAAAGGGTTGTAAAATGTGTTAATGTGCTTCAATATGTACTGTTAAATGTAGCTGATTGTTTGTTTGAATTTGCATTTTTAGCTGTGCAAGAAAGGAATTCATATGCAGTTAGTGTGTGGAAGCGAGTCAAAGCCAAGTTAGAGGGCCGAGATGTGGATCCCAACAGGAGAATGTCTGTTGCTGAACAGGTGAGTTGAATTTGGTAAATGTTTAAGTAACAGCCCTTGTTAACAATACTTGTCAATAAATTATCAATTTACTTATTTATCATTCGTTAAAGCATGATTGCAAAACTGAAACCTACAGTGAGTGGTCTCAGAATTGGTTAATCTACATTGGAATATTGTGCTCTGTCCTGGTTGTTTTATGGAAAAGAGGGCCAGTGGGAGGGATAGAATGGGAAGCAGTATTGCTACAACTAGATCTAGTTTGGGAGAGCAGGAAGAGGGGCATGTGATAGTGAACAATAAATTAGACACGTCTTTGCAATACAGTGTGGGAGCAAAAGCACCCAGTGCAAGTTTAGGCTATATATGCAGAGAGTCACTGCAGATTAGGGAGGCTCTGGTGTAAAGTGCATCTGTAATATTCTATTTAGGCAGCAGGAAGTTCAGTAAAAACTATGTCATATATATATTTACTTTAGTGACCCAAAGTTCTCATTCTTGTTAGCTCTTCAGAGCCAACACAATTAAGTGTGTTCTTTTTTTCATGCGTCAGAATTGTTGCCTTTTGTGCATACCCTTTGCAACTCCCTGTCTTTAATAAGTAACATAAAGGGCATAATTTCCCTGTGAATTTCAGCATTACAAAAAAATGCTTATTTTTACACACACAGGTTTCGTTGACTTCAATGGCATTACTTATCTAGTTCAAACAGGAATTCAAGGAAGTCCTATGGCCTGCTATGCAGGAGGTGCTAGATGAGTGTAATGATCATTTCTGGCTATATAATTTATGTATATATGAAAAGCTGAGCATGTTCTTAAATGTTTGCAGCACTAGGCTTTAAAGAGGATACTTGGTCTTTACTTTTCTGAAACTCTGTTTAATAGGCAGCAGGTTTAAAGCAAACAAAAGGAAGGACTTTCACACAACACAGTCAATCTGAGGAACTTGTTTCCAGGGGATGTTGTGAAGGCCAAAACTATAGCAGGGTTCAAAACAGAATTAGATAAGTTCATGGAGGATCGGTCCATCAATGACTATTAGCCAAAGTGATCAGGGATGCAACACCAGGCTCTGGGTGTCCTTAGTCTCTGACTGCCGTAACCTGGGAGTGAACGACAGAGGATGGATCATTCAATGATTTCCTGTTCTGTTCATTCCTTCCGAAGCAGCTGGCATTGGCTGCTGTCGGAAGACAAGATACTGGGCTAGATGGAGCGTTGGTCTGACCCTGTATGGGTGTTCTTATGTAGATTTGTATGAATAAATGAATTGAACATTTAACGTTTACTTAAATTCACTACAAAAGTTTCTAAATGTTAAGGCCTAGTCAGCAAGTACTTTATCAGTTAACTATGATTTGAAAATGCATTCAGTTGCGCTAGTTTTAATAGCTTTTATTTATTTGTCTCTTTAATAGGTTGACTTTGTGATTAAGGAAGCAACTAATCTAGATAACTTGGCTCAGCTGTATGAAGGTTGGACAGCCTGGGTATGAATAGGAAGAAAGCAGATCAGTCTGGTTCAGCAAGGTCAGACATCCACCAGAATCTACTCGGCCTCAGGCATCCATAGCTGCACCACAGTCGGTGGTGATGCATACTGGGGCTTAATCTGAGGAAACCTAGGAAATCTCGGTGCACTGGGAAGTGAATCCTGCAGGATAGCTGCACTCAGGGATATGCTAAACACAATGGTCTGCAACCCCCCAGGGTCAAGGGTGAAAGCTCACCGCCTGAACAACACGGTTGTCTTTCTGCTACAGAAGAACTGCAAACGTGTCAGGGGGTTAGCTGCAGAAAAGAAATCGGAATGCTACAAACCGCAGAGTGATTGGAACCCAATTCCACCTGACCCTGTGAACAATTCAGGAAACATCAAACCCTGTTCAAAGAAAAACAGGAAAATGGGGCCGTGAAGAAATCACAGCAAAGGGAGATTTGATGCATTTAGATTCTTGTTACTCTTGTTGGTTGGAAACAGTGCTGGTTGAGTTGACCAGTTAGTAAAAAGGCTACAAGATATGAACTTCAGAAATGGACTGAAAGCAAAGAGCTGTATCAGATACACACTACATTGGAAGAACTTCTGAGATAGAAGAAAAAGCCTTTGTGTCTTCCCCCCCCCCCCCCTTGTCCCATCCCCTTGGCTTATTCTTGTAGTTTAGGTGTACTTCCAATATACTTTTTATTTCAATCCTTGTATTTCACAGTTTAGTCAAATTAACAACATAATTTTTTGTTTGGTAAACAGGAAAATTTCCAAAAGCACTGAAAATATTGAACATTCGTTGATTATTTCTGAGTTGGCTGATCAAATGCAAAATGTAATTTTGGTTACTTTAAAATCATTTCTGTGATTTTTATCATGTACAGTTTCTCAAGATTGTCACTGTGCATTTAAAAGTAATGAATCTAGCAGGCATTTGATTTAATGTGCACTTCCCTCTGCTTGCAGTGTAAACTTTTTTTGTAATTCAGAATTGTCCCTCAAATCTCATTCTACTGTGATTGCTGTAGTTTCTTTGGTAAAATGTAGCTAATCCAATGTAATCTTTACCTTTTTTAAAACCAGGATAGAGTATCTAGTAGAGTTTTACATTGTTGATGACAGATAAACAAACAATAAAGTGATATTCTGGTGGAGGTAGAGTGATATGCTTTTTAATTCACGTTCCTAATGCTTCAGTTTACACTTGTAAATTATTGTGCTTCAGTTTACTGGGGTTTTCAGGACCTATACATCTAATATTAAAATGACGAACTATCCAATTTTTGTTCAACTCATTTGAAAAGATTTGTGCAAAGTAATTTTTGCTTTGCCATATGACTTCAGTAGATAGTTGTTCAATAATGCATTGATAATTAATTTCTTACCATCAAGATTTTCTTAAATTCAGCTCTGCACTCAGTGTGGTTATGGTCAGAAAAGTTTCTATAAAAATGGCAACTACTTAACAGATCTACTTTCAGTTCATACTGTGCCATATCTGCCTATTGACTAAAATATTTTTCCACTGTTTTATTCTTTAGACTATATGGACTGTGCCATACTATGGAAGAGATGAGCTGGTTCTTTTTGTGGCTCATGCACTTAGCACAATTCTGTTCCAATTACAGAATCTATTACTAGTGGTGATGTCCAGGACAGAAGGCACATTGCTGGACTCTTTGATCCCAGATGAATTTTCAGGACTGGTGTAAAAATCATTTCTCTATTTGTAAACTCAGCAAATTTGGTATAAAAGCCATTGAAAGATGATAAACTTGGAATTCCATTTTAGCCACTTAGAACGTGTGCCATTTTAGCCACTTTTCAGAGTAAAAACACACTTTAAATACTGAGCTACCCAAAATGTTTTTTTTTAAATCAAAACTTAATCATAATTAAATATCTTGGGCCAAGTTCACCACTTGCATGAGCTGACACAATTTTCATTTATGTTAATAGAGTTGCACTTGCTTATGTGAGTGGAGAGCTTGGCCTGTAGCTAGAGTAGTGATTATCAAATAACACAAATTAGCAACAGGCATAAATAACAGAAGAACATACATTATTTTACATATTTACCATGCGTTACCTCTTCTGCCTTCTCAGTAGGTCCTAGGCAGATCTGCATTCACTCTCCTTTTGCCAGTCTTTCATGGACATACACCTTAGTGTTAGATATTCCAACAAAACTATGGCCTTTTTTGCATTCTGATTGCCTGACTAGGTGTAGGGAAGTCACAGGCTATATGTTTATTGATACTCATGACAAATGCATTCCAATATCAATGCTTTTGAAACCCTCTGCCATGACATGTATTGCAAGAAATAGTGTTTGAATGTTGAAAGCAAAGAAAATTCATATGCCTAACAAGACACACTCACTGCTAGTCCATTTTACTTTTTCTCCACTTTCAAATAACCTTACAAACAATCTGTATTGGAGCACCATAGTAATAAGACTGTATTATACATGCTGTTTTATTTCTTGGAAGCGGGGGGGAGGGGAGGGTTAATGCACTCACCTGTGGCTCATGTATTATACCTCTGCTATCCAGAAATGAAACGCTTGTGTGGAGATGGGTTCTTTACTGCCTAAGTGAATAAAGTTTAAAAAGAAACTCAGCTTGTATTCTTAGTTTCCTTGTATGGTATTCTAAATTACTGTTGTT
Organism: Mauremys mutica; assembly: GCF_020497125.1. Classification (NCBI taxonomy): domain Eukaryota; kingdom Metazoa; phylum Chordata; order Testudines; family Geoemydidae; genus Mauremys; species Mauremys mutica. The sequence continues at coordinate 68,780,578 of NC_059082.1, read as the reverse complement.
TTTGTAAGTTGTAGGGAGAGGGACAAAATTAAATCATCTTAAATGGCCTGCAAGTGCCAAATTTAGACCTTTAGAATTAAGCATATGTGTAACTTCGGCTTCAGTAGGACTTCTCACATGCTAAGCCTCAGTGAACTGGGGTTGTAAACATTTTTTCTTGATAAATATGCAGATTCAATATAAAGTTAGGGAAACCTACTGTGTGCAGTAGAATCTGCTTATGAGTTAATCTTAATAGTGGACTTAATCTAATTACATTTTTTAAAAGACAAGACATAGCTTTATGAGCTGGATGAAACCATGTTATGGGCTGAGTTTAAACCTCCAAGTTGATGCATAAACAAATCCTACATTTAAGATAGTTGTAAGAGACAGTTAAGGGGCCATGCCTAAGAATCTGCCCAGAAAATACTACCAAGGGGGTTGATGGATTGACTGGGTATTATGACCGTGTGGGTGTGAGAGAACACAGGAAAAAACCAGGAACACACAAGACTGCAAGAGGGAAAAAAGCAAGAGACACACAGTAGTCTGTGAGCAAAGTGTGACCCTGGAAAAAGCCAGAGAGCTTTTGGGTCTGGGTTTGGCTGTAGAGGTTGGGGGGTGGGGCGGGTAAGCTATGAAACTGCTCCTTTTTGTTCTTGGTTCCTTCTGCATTCAGAGATGTGGGTTTTGTAAATAAGAATACAGCAAAGAAATGTGACTACCCCTAATTTCTGTATCCCCAAGGTCCTGAACTTTGACTAGTTGCTCAGTTCAAAAGGGGCTTCCCTGTTGTCAGGAGTGGGATTCATTTTTCAAGGAGAGAAATTGTGAGCTGGTATCCTTTTGAACCAAGATGGACCAAATAAATGGAGGTGCTTGTGGAGGATTTAAAACAAGACCTAAAACAGGAACTGGAGACTGCCAATGGAATTAAAACAAGACCTGGAGGTTTCCCAGAAAGGGCCCAGAGATGGCTTTCAGGCTGAGATGAGATCCCTGTTAGAGCAGCAGCTACAGAGTGCCCGGACAGATTGAGAAACCCAGCTGCAAGACACCAAGGATGGAATGGTGAAACAGATTGACAAGGTGATCAATAATCTGACTGTCATAGGCCAGAAGTTTTTCCACAAAATAATGCAGACCTGGAACTTGCTAACTGAGATGAACTGCAGTAAGAACTTGAGCTAAAAATTCATCTACAGAAGGAAATCAGTCACTCACTGACCATAGTGGAAGACAACTACCTGAATGAGGAATTGAGCCAACCAGAAAACTTGGATAAGACCAGACATTTACAATGGTTTTCTACCCCATTTGTAACCCACATATACCCTGAGGGGAGAGATCAGGTTGTCTCAGCTCAAATGATGCAAAAGACCCACTATCTTTGAGGGGAAAACTCTCTGGGAGGCTTATTTGGCTCAGTTCAACATTATAACTCAATGACTGGGAAGAGGGACAGAAAGGGGGATTATTAGCCACCAATTTAGGTGGCCCAGCTCTGATTGTGTTGCAGAACCTATGCCCAGAAAAGAGGCTGTAGTTATGTCTACACTATAAATATTGGTAATGCAACTTACATTGGCATAAAGCTGCCATAGTTAGTACATCGTTTGTGCATGCGCACACGTGGCTACTTTGTTGGCACTATGAGTACTCGCCATGGGTGCTTGTGTCAATGCACAGGTAGATATCCCTGTGCCACTCACCACTACCTGGCACATTATTGGGAAATTTTCACAATGCATTTTGGGGTAGAAACAAATCACACAGGGGTAACTAGGAGCAAGGGATCAAGTTCCCTTCTTATAACTTTCTCTATCACATAATGCCATCCAAGGTTGCAACGGGGGGAGCAAGAAAGCTAACCAGTAGCCTGTGAGCACAGTGACCCTCAGAGAAAGCTTTTGGGTCTGGTGTTGGCTAATATGGTTTGGGGGCTGGTAAGCTAAAAAACTGCTCCTTTTTGTTATTGGGTCCTTCTGCATACAGAGATACAGGACTTTGTACATTCCTTGTAAATAAACAAGATTGTGTTAAATAAATACCTGGCTACCACCAATTTCTGTTTCCAACTGAAAACCCACAAAGCCCTGAACTTTGGTTACCCATTAGGACCAAAAAGGGTCAACAATAGCATATCTTTTGATACAAGGCCATATACATAAGTAAACTACTGAATAGTTCTTAACAAAACTGACATTTAATACCTATTTTTTCCTCAGGGCATACTAAAAGAACAGAATTCCTTCCTGCAGGTTGGAAAAGCTGTTTAGCTTTGCTATGCAAAACCAGAATTAAAAATTTTATTAAAGCTAATGTTAAAAAACTTATATAATACACAGGTTAATAAAATAGTGTCTGTACATCTGGGTATAGTGCTTAGATTATCCACAAATACAAAGTTTGTTTTAAAAGTCATAAGATACATATAGTGCATGATCAGCAATAACCCAAATGTAGGTGAATATAATTTTAACAATACAGTTTAGATATTAGAATCCGAATACTCGGGTACATCACTCATGAAAAGTTGTGCAGAGTTTGTTGTGGAAAGCAAAACATATCACGGAGTGAAGATTGTCCCTTAGTTATAGAATTTAGGGTAGGTTGTCTATTTAGAAAATACAATGCATCATGTGCACTTTCCTCAGCTAAGCTAATTGGAGCCGTACTTCGTAACTCATGTCAGAATTTTGCCCATAGGTTTTACCTTCAGTAAACTGGCCAGTAAGCCACCATTTTCAGGTACTTGTGAATTGATTTCTCATAAAAGTTAAATTCCAAGTGGCTTTGTAGTTTTCAGTTGTAACACAAATACTGATAGCAGTGGAACTTTAATACAGGAAAAACAGCTACAGTACCAGTTCCAAGTCTAAAGAGAATTAGCACTGTAAGTTCATGTATATGGAGGAAGTATAGTCCAGTGGTTAGGGTGCTAGTCTTGGATTTGGGAGACCTTGATTCAATTCCTTACTCTGCCTGTGTGACCTTGAATAAGTCCCTTTGAGTCTCAGTTCACCATCTGTAAAATGTGGATAATACTTCCCTACCTCACAGAGGTGTTATGAAGATAAATAGGCTACAAGATTGTGAGGTGCTCAGCTACTGTGGTAATGGGGCCCATCATATATAACCTTAAATATACTTTTATGAAACCATGATGAAAATATCAAATCATAAAACTCAAGGTAAAATTATGAAGTTGTGAACACATTTTCCATTAATCAAACTTGCCTTTGCTAAACCAATATCTATTTTTTTCCTCTTCCTTTAATGCTTTGTAGGTGCTTCATGATCTTTTGCCTATTTTAGCTTTCCTTCTTGACTATCTGGATCAATAGGAAAGACCCTTTAATGCAGCTGTATTATCAATTTTACATACATATTTAATAAAAATAATCATTTTTGTTGGTCCCTGGTAGTTAAGTTGTCTGGAGTGCCTTGTTGATGCCTGTTTCCCATTGCATGATTGTACTGCCCTGGTGGACTAATAGCTTGAAAAGCCATTACATTTCCATCAGTCTAGTCTTCAGTCTTAACATGTAAATACCCTAAAACATTTTTTAAAAGGAAAAAACCATGCAATCTATGATTAACAGCTGTGGCACACTTTTAACCCCATAAGTGAAGATTATCAGTTTGGGGCTAACAAGCCCTATTAATTGTCCCTAAGGTTTTACAATCATTTCTCAACTTCCTTTGAAATCTAGTCAAAATTTTTAAATTAGGTTTTTGTGATCAATGGGATTTTATACTAATCTTGTAGGAAACTAAGAAAGGTAGCATGGTCTGCTGGAGAGGCACCACGCTGGGAGTCAGGAAACCTTGGTTCTAGGCTCAACCTTGCCATCAACTTATCATAGTGCCTTTATGGCAAGTCAGACTTCCAGTTCCTTATCTATAAAATGGATATAATATTTATAGGAAATGCTCTGAAATCTATAGATGAAAAGCACTATAAAAGTGCTAAGTGTTACTTTTAAAAAACTCTGCGGCATTATTGTAGTCACGTTGGTCCCAGGCTATGAGAGAGATTAGGGGTAGTAGCTTTTATTGGCCCAACTTCTGTTGGTGCAAGAGACAAGCTTTCAAGCTCCACAGGGCACTGGATTTGAAGAAGAGCTCTGTGGACCTCAAAAGCTTGTCTCCTTCCACACAAGTTGGTCCAATAAAAGATGTTAAAACTCATCCACTTTTTCTCTTTTTAAATGCTGAAAGGGGTAGTGAGAAATAAAGCTGAAATTGATTAGATGTACTTTTATCCTAAAGCCGCACTTCCCACTATCCACCCCAAGTTCTTTTGCCTCTAGCAGCTCTGGCTTTGGTGGCATTGGCTGTTGTCTGCTTCCCAGCTTTCCCCAATCTTCTCCTATACAGGCTGACAAGAACTGACTCAGAAAAGCACATTTAAAGCAAAGCGAGACTGTTATCTTTCTTACGCTCTTTTCTAAAACACACACAATGCAACTGTCATCAACAATATACAGATTTTTTTTCCTGAGTAGGAAACAGCCATTCAGAAGTATTCCAGCTGCAACCTCGGTTAGCAAAAAAAAATAATTTTAACGAAACAGTTTAGATAATTGTTAAAAATGTAATACTCATGCGCATGTTTAAATCTATAGCTGATTAGTTTGAATTAACTGTCCCAGCTGCCCAAACTTGGACTATGTATTACTATCTAGCATAAGAGGCAAAGAGGCTCAGGCAATGTATCTACCTCCTTTTTAAATGCAGCTGTTGTTTAAATGGCTTGGCAGCTACCACAGAGAATGTCTAATTTGCCTTTCCTCTGTCTGACCTAGTTAACAGTGCACTATACTGGGACTCAGAAGACCAGTGTTCTGTTCCTGGCTCTTATACTGGCCTATTGTGTGACTCAGACAAGTCACTTAATCTCTCTGTGCCTCAGTTTCCCCATCTGCAAAATGGGGATGACACTGACTTCCTTTGTAAAGGGCTCTGAGGTCTACTGATGAAAAGCATTATGTAAGATCCAGAAACGAGAAAGATTGGCCACTGTTGGAGGCATCTTTGGGCTGATTTAAATGCAGTTTTGACACCAGTTTAGCTAAATCTGTTTAAAAAACAATTAAGTTAAATTGGTGCAAACCCCTGGTGCAAATCCACTTATATTAATTTATAGTTGCTTAGATACTGACACAAGCTAAACCAGTAGTAATGGCAATTGAACTCTTTGAAATGAATTCTGGACAGCTTGTACCTGCGCTGTGTGGTTTTGGGCTATCCGCAGCTATCTCTACATTGACTTGGTTCATATTATGTCCACAATGTGTACATCATCAATAACACAACATGCCAGATATCACAAAGTGGCAACAATTTACACATTCACTAACTACACATTATAACTATGTACAAAAAGTGCAACATACAGACTGAATGCGAGCTCATCACAGATTTATTTGTTCCCTGAACTTTTGTCCACTGGAGTAGAGGGCACTGATGCAAGGGGAAGGGGTTGGTTGCTGGAGAAAGGGTGAGAGTACAGTCTTTGCCAGTAACTTGTATTATCCATGTGTTAAGTGGGGTAGAACTATTGCGGTGGTGTCCTTGGTGTTTCCTTGTCAACAGTTCATTCAATCTGCTAGTCTGTTGTACAGATACTGCAGCATGTCCGTCAATACCTCTCTCCTCCAGTAGCTGTACGTGCCCCTCACTTCCATCCCTTCCATTTTGCTCAGAGTTCTGCACAGTATCATAAAGCATGTCCCCTTTTGTGCCTTTCCTTTTGGTGCTGATAGTGACGAGGCTAGGGCTGTCAAGCGATTAAAACAATCAGGATTAATCGCACTGTTAATAGATAGTTTTGGATATTTTCTACATTTTCAAATATATTGATTTCAATTGCAACACAAAAAGTGTATAGTGCTCACTATATTTATTTTTATTACAAATATTTGCACTGTAAAAAACTAAAGTAATAGTATTTTTCAATTCACCTCATACAAGTACTGTAGTGCAATCTCTTTATCATGAAAGTTTCACTTATAAATGTAGAATAATGTACATAAAATAACTGCATTCAAAAATAAAACAATGTAAAACTTTAAGGCCTACAAGTCCATTCAGTCCTACTTCTTCAGGCAACTGCTCAGACAAACAAGTTTGTTTACATTTGCAGGCGATAATGCTGCTGGTTTCTTATTTACAATATCACATGAAAGTGAGAACAGGCGTTTGCATGGCACTGTTGTAGCTGGCGTTGCAAGATATTTACGTGCTAGATGCACTAAAGATTCATATGTTCCTTCATGCTTTAACCACCATTCCAGAAGACGTGTGTCCATGCTGATAACAGGTTCTAGCTGATAACCATCCAAAGCAGTGCAGACTGATGCATGTTCATTTTCATCATCTGAGTCAGATGCCACCAGCAGAAGGTTGATATTCTTTTTTGGTGGTTCAGGTTCTGTAGTTTCTGTATCAGAAGTCTTAAAAGAGCAACACTCCGAAAGCATGCTCTACACCTTGTCCCTCTCAGATTTTGGAAGGCATTTCAGATTCTTAAACCTTGGTTGAGTGCTGTAGCTATCTTTAGAAATCTCACATTGGTACCTTCTTTGCATTTTGTCAAATCTTTAGTGAAAATGTTCCTAAAATGAACAACATGTGCTGGGTCATCATCTGAGACTGATATAACATGAACTATATGGCAGAATGCGGGTAAAACAGAGTAGGAGACATACAAACACTGATGAGCTGCCAAAATCTTAACAACGGGTTCCCTATAAAAAGTTCTGATTTAACAACGGGTTCCCTATAAAAAGTTCTGATTTAAGGGATGTGCGACAGCATGTATTTTTTGTAGCAATAGGGTTACCATACGTCCATATTTTCCCAGGAGGTGATTAAGAACCGAAAAGCCTGACATGTCCAGGAAAATACAGATGTATTTTAACCCTACCTAAAGTTCTTTTTTAAAAAGATGGGGCTGAACTAGAAAGGAGCTCCGTTTCACATGTGTGGGTGGTGATCAGGGACAGTCTCAATTTTTGGGTCTTTTTCTTATATAGGCTCCTATTACCCCTCACCCCCGTCCCGATTTTTCACACTTGCTGTCTGGTCACTCTAGGGTGTGCACATGTGTGGGTCCCAGCTGCTCCCTGCCCCCACCTCATTAAAGCAGGTGTGCAGGGTTACTGCCCTGGGAACTGCAGGGCACCAGTGGATGTGGGGCTGGCTGCAGATAGGGGCGTGGGGCAGGGCTAGCTGGAGGCAGGGAGTGACACGGGCTGGCTGTGGACAGGTGATGCAGACGGGCGGGCTGTGGGTGGCTGTGGGCAGGGGGTGGCTGCGGGCGGCTGTGGGCAGAGGCTGGCTGCAGGCAGGGGGTGGCTGTGGCAGGGGCTGCAGGCAGAGGCTGGCTGCGGGCAGAGGGTGGCTGTGGCAAGGGCTGGCTGCGGGCAGAGAGCGGCTGTGGGCAGGGGGCGGCTGTGGGTGGCTGTGGGCAGGGGCTGGCTGCAGGTAACTGTGGGCAGGGGCTGGCTGGGGGCAGGGACTGGCTGCGGGCAGAGGGCGGCTATGGGCAGGGGGTGGGGCAGGGGGCTGGCTGTGGGCAGGGGCTGGCTGGGGGTGGCAGGGGGTGGGGCAGGGGCTGGCTGGGGACGGGGCTGGCTGTGGGTGGCTGGGGGTGGGGCAGGGGGCTGGCTGGGGGCAGGGGGCAGCTGTGGGCAGGGGGCTGGCTGTGGGTGGCTGGGGGCAGGGGCTGGCTGTGGGTGGCTGGGGGCAGGGGGTGGGGCAGGAGCTGGCTGTGGGTGGCTGGGGGCAGGGGGTGGGGCAGGGGGCGGCTGTGGGCAGGGGGCTGGCTGGGGGCAGGGGCTGGCAGGGGCTGGCTGGGGGCAGGGGGCTGGCTGGGGACAGGGGCTGGCTGTGAGTGGCTGGGGGCAGGGGGTGGGGCAGGGGCTGGCTGGGGGCAGGGGGTGGCAGGGGCTGGCTGCAGGCAGGGGCTGGCTGTGGGTGGCTGGGGGCAGGGGGTGGGGCAGGGGCTGGCTGTGGGCAGGGAAGGCGGGGGAGGGGCGCAGATACTCACACGGGGGGGAGGGGGGTCTAGGAGCAGCCGGGGACTCACGGGGCAGCAGCAGGAGCCCCAGGGCCAGAGGTCCAAAGAGCAGGAGCAGCAACAGGGCCAGGAGGCAGCTCACATGGCCCTCGCAGCACAGCGCAGCGCCCCCTGGCGGCCGGGAGGAGGAATTACAGGCTTCCCAGGCAGAGCCCATCAAAGCTTCCCTTGCAGGGAAGCTAGTTAACAAGCGGTTCTAAAACCGCTTCTAAATTTAACAACGGGTTCGTGCGAACCGGTGCGAACCGGCTCCAGCTCACCCCTGCATACAAATCTCCCTCAAGTTCAGCCACAAAAATTTAATTAATGCATTATTTTTAACGAGTAGCACCTGCCTGGAAGCATGTCCTTTGGCCGAAGCATGAAGGGGCAGACGAATGTTTAGCATATCTGGCACGTAAATACCTTGCAATACCAGCTACAAAAGTACCATGCTTTTCACTTTCAGGTGACACTGTAAATAAGAAGTGGGCAGCATTATCTCCCGCAAATGTAAACAACTCTGTTTGTCTTAGCAACTTGTTGAACAAGAAGTAGGCTGAAGTGGACTTGTAGGCTCTAAAGTTTTACATTGTTTTGTTTTTAAGTGCAGTTATTGGAACAAAAAAATCTACATTTGTAAATTCAGGGTCGGCTTTAGGAAGTGTGGGGCCCAATTCGAACAGTTTCAATGGGGCCCCAGCAGGGATGACTTAAAAAAAATGTGTAAAAAAACACGTGGGGCTTGTACTCACCGGGTGGTGCTCCGAGTCTTCGCTGGCACTTCGGCGGCGGGTCCTTCGCTCGCTCCAGGTCTTCAGCGGCACTGAAGGACCCACCGCTGAAATGCTGCTGAAGACCTGCAGCGCTGCCAGGTGAGTAAAAATTTAAAAAGCGCCTCTAGCCAGGGAAGGGATTCTCACTGGGCGCGGGGCCCTCTTAGGCGCGGGGCCCGATTTGGTGGAATAGGCCTAAAGCCAGCCCTGTGTAAATTGCACTTTCTCCATAAAAAGATTGCGCTACAGTATTTGTATGAGGTGAACTAAAAAATATTTGTAATAAAAAACACTGTAAAGTGAGCGCCGTCTACTTTGTATACTGTGTTGTAATTGAAATCAAAATATTTGAAAATGTAAAAAACATCCAAAAATATTTAATTTCAAGTGATAGTCCATTGTTTAACAGTGCCGTTAAAATGGCAATTAATCGGCTCTCTCTGCCCTTCCCCCCTAGCTGTGGGGGGGGGGCTGTGAATGGTGCAGTATGTCCCTGCCCCCGCCCCCGGGAAACGTGGGGTAGCTGAGGGACTCCCCCTCTCACTGCCCCCAGGAAGACAAGGGAGCGACACCCCCAGGGAGATTTGGTACAGTCACCACGGGGACGCTTCCCCCTATGCGACCGGCTCGATTAGAACCGGCCACCAGTTAGCCCTGTACGCTATAGGGAGGGAGCGGAGAAGCGGCTCCCTGATTGGTCGCTGCCTGTATTCAAACAACAACGGCCAGCAGGCTCCGGTTGCAGTTGAGCGCTCTGGGATTGGCCTGACCCGGGGTTTGAGTCGGCCAACCAATTGGGCCCGCACGGCGTGTGGGTGGAGCCAGCAGCTTCCCCCTCCCCCACTGGACGCCGCGTCTATAAGGGCGGCGGCCAGGGTGCCGGGCGGGCCGCGGCAGCGCTGTTTGACGGCTGCAGCGCAACGAGCGGGAGGGCGGGGCCAGCGGCCGAGAAGCAGCAACCGCAGCGCACAGATTCCCACAAAATGGCGGAGGGAGACAACAGGAGCGCGAACCAGCTGGTGAGCGGGTCTGTCGGAGGAGCCGGCAGGGGACGTGAGCGTCTCCGGCCCTTCGCGCCATTCTCAGCCCCGGGCGCGGTCTGTTCGGGGACGGAGGGACACCGTGGGGCAGCGGCTCCTCTGCGCCCCCCCCCCCGCCGCCCATCTACACGCGTCTTCAACCCTCGCTCTCCCGCCGGGCGTGGCGACCGACGAGCATGTATCCGCTCCGGCGTCCCGTAGGGAAGGGATCCAGGCTTTGAGCGGGGGCCAGGCCTGCCCCGTTTCGCCCGCCTCCGGGAGAGGCTGCTGGGGACCGGCTCCCCCTTCCGCAGCAGCGGGGCTGCCTGGGCGGGGGGGACGGAGCGCTCGCTGCGGGAGGCCGAGCCTAGCCCCGGGCGCTCTCCGGGCAGCTGGCGTGGAGCCGCCTGCCCGGGGTGTGCAGCCGCAGGGCGGCTTGTCAGCCTCCGCGTGCTTTGCCTGAGCGCCGGTGGCCAAAGGCCTCCACTAACCCGGCCTCCCCGCCCCCAACCCGTGGTGGCCTCGGGCAGTGCGCGCAGAAGGGCTGCAGCCGCTGGCCGCGCAGGGCATCCTTGTGCTGCTAGCACCTGCCCCGCTAATGAAGGGGACAGGGATCAGCTCGGCGCTTCCAAGCAAACCCCCCACGAGGCCTTGGTCACTTGTAATTGGCCCAGCCCTGTCTGCAATTTTAAAATCCGATTGTTTTTTACGTAATATATACAGGTTTTTTTCGTAGGTTCTCTCACAGGTTACAAGCGATCAGCCTTTCCTCAGGGGATGTTCGTATTCAGCTTATTTTGGGTGTGACTAGGTGTTTGACAGATGTAAGAAGACCACAGATGTTGCAGGGTGGTTAGTAGGACAGTTTAATGTAAGGGATGGATATAGCTACAAAGCTGAGGGTGGAAGAAGTGAAGACTTGATGGGTGGTGGTAGCAGAAGAGGGGAAGAATTAATTCATCTTCCATTCACTTTAAAGTTTAAATAAAACAAAACTGAGTAGTTGTTTTGGGTACTCCCTTGGACATATGTGTTTTATAACTATAGTTTAAGATTCTGCAACTTGTTTTATTCTAAAAATTCCAAATACACAAAATGGGGGAAGTTACTTCTTGAAAATATAGGAAGGTGGAAATAGTGAAACTGACTAGATGTAGGTGCTACCAAATGCACAAACTAAAACAAAAACCTGGAAAAATCATTCTAATTCACTTTTAAGAGGAGAACTGAAACAACAAACTTATCATCAATATACATTCTCATTGCAGTGGTGTTCTCTGGTCTTGAAGTCTGATGGATTAATCATGACTTTGTATGAGTGGTTAACCCATTTGTTATTTATATTAGAGCAAAAGGTTCCCAAACTCTGTGGTAAGAGACCTTATTGAAAGTGATACCCAAAAGATCTTTTATTTAAAAAAAAAAAAAAGTTTCATGTACAGTCATCCCCTGCACTGCAGCATTTCAGAAAATGCTTGGGAAGCAAAATGCATTTGCCTGCTTTGAGCCATAATGGTGAATAAGACTTTATTTATTTTTTGCTAAGCCTAGCTTTCTGCTTGCACCAAGCTGCACAACTTGAGCGGCTGAAGTGAATTTGCAAAGTTCTATATCACCCTTCAGAGCTCATCTTTAAAAAGAGAGACGCGTACATGGCTGGTTCAATTCGTGCAGCTGTAGGGATTGGTGAGATAAAAGGGTCTGTCACAAACAAAGCCACTGCAGAGTGTGAGCTCCCTCTTCACTCCCTACCCTGCAGAGGCTGCAGACTGGGCCCTGCAGTACTGGGAAACCTGGGCACATGGGGATTTTCCTCCTATCTCCCCAGGGAAGTGTGCACGTGCACATGCGGGGGGTAGTGTCAGTTGGGTCTAGAACGGGGTGGGCAAACTACGGCGCAGGGGCCGCATCCAGCCCTTCAGATGTTTTAATCTGGCCCTCAAGCTCCCACTGGGGAGCGGCGTCTGGGGTTTGTCCCACTCTGACGCTCCAGCTGGGGGTTGGGGTTTTGCCCTGCTCCGCGCGTGCCGTGGCTCTGCACAGCTCCTGGAAGCAGTGGCATGTCCCCCCTCTGGCTCCTATGCATGAGGGGGCAGGGACAGTGTGCGGAGACCCCTGGCTGCAAGTGCCACCCCCCCAGCTCCCATTGGCTGGGAACCATGGCCAATGGGCGCTGTAGGGGCAGCACCTGCGGATGGGGCAGTGCGCAGAGGGTGGTCATGCCACTGCTTCTGGGAGCTGCTTGAGGTAAGCGCTGCCTGGAGCCTGAACCCTGACACCTCCCCCACCCAAGCCTTGATCCCTCTGCCACCCTGTGAACCCCTCGGTCCCAGCCCAAAGCACTCTCCTGCACCCCCCAGCCTTACCCCAGAGCCTGCACCCCTACCTGGAGCCCTCCCCCAACCCCCCCCCACCATGGCCTCACCCAGCCCGGAGCTCCCTCTTGCATCCTGAACTCATTTCTGGCCCTACCCCAGAGCCTGCTCCCCCAGCCAGAGCCTTCATCCCCTCCTGCACTCCACCCCCCAATTTTGTGAGCATGCATGGCCCGCCATGCTATTTCCATGTTCCACACCCAGATGTGGCCCTCAGGACAAAAAGTTTGCCCAGCCCTGGTCTAGACTCTGGGGATAAAAGCCTGTCTCTGAGACTAAGGAGAGCCACCTGGCTCTTCAGCAGCAGCAGAACTGGCTAACTGCAATCCCTGCTTGGGAGGAGGCTGGAGTTGCTGCGGAGCAAGAGAGCTTCTACTCCAGGTGATTTCTGATGCCCAGGTAAAGCCAAGACTCCCCCATTCCCCTTCCTTCTGAGCCGCCTGCCCTTAGTTATACACAAGCACAGCCATTTTCTCATTAACGGCACTTTTAAAAATGTGTGCAAAAGCTAATAAAAAATCAAAATGTTTTGTGTTTTATTTCAGTTTTGTGTGGTTTTTTTTTTTTTAAGGAATAAAAGTGAATTTTGGCTCTCACACAGCAATAACCCAAATAAGAATTAACAGGAACATCAAATTTAAACAAGTTAGTCAAGTTACTGACTGAAGCTCAGCAGCATATCAAAATATATCAGGACATCATTTGATATACTTATTTGTTGTAATTTAAGTAACATAAAAGGCCTAGTAGTGGTTTCATTTTTTTTTTGGTTGTATGTTATAATTAAAGTGCTGTTATAATTAAAGTTGGGTGAGAACTTTTTAGATTAAATTTTTTGTTGGAAATTGAAAGCTGAAATGTATCGTTCAGATGAAACTTTTATCAGGAAGGTTTCTCAGGTCCAGAACAGAATTTCTGGTTGAAACCAGAAACCCACCCTAGAATAGCCAGTAGCCCAGTGGTTAGGGCACTCTCCTGGGTTGTAGGAAACGCATATTCAACAAGTACCTGGTTTGCATGATTCAGACCAGAGACTTGAATCTGGGTCTGCTATATTCTGGGTGAGTGCCCTAATCACTCTTCTATTAGCTATTTCAGAAGTATTTATTGGGGGAGGAGAAAGATCTTGCTTTTGTTTCACATTGGAACAAAAACAAAGGTTGAAATCGGATAATTTTTTATTGGAATTTTTATTTTCTAGCCAGACATAGTTATTATCTAATATTTTAGGCCTGCTAGGCATTTACTTCACAGTCTGGATATACTTAAATTAAGCTTATGAAGGGCTAAATTAAATGTGCATAGGAAAGAGAAATTTGCATGTGGTACTTCAAATATATTTTCAAGAAGGTGCTATGGGAACCAATAAAGGTTGGGAAACACTAGACTGGGGGATTTCTTCTATGTCTGAAAAAACAGATTACCAATCTTTTAATATAGCAGTATGTCTTGGGATCCTGTTCAGGTTGGGAGTCTCAAAACAGTGTAGGGGATTTAGAGAGACATTCTCCGCAAATTGATTGGAAAATTTCAGTCTCGCTGTTTTGACTGAAACTGACCTTATCGCTTTATCCCATACTCTTGGATCTGACTGAGGTGAATTGTTGTTATAAAAATGTTTTTTTCTAATTGAAAAAAGGAACTAACCATATCTGGTATCTTAAAAAATAATTTAGTTGAAAGTGGCTTCACAGCCAGAGGTCCTTGTTTAATATAATTTGTGTATCTATAAAGCACTTTAGATGAAAGAATTATTTGATTTCTTAATGAATGATGAAGTGATTTTTTTTTGTTTTTTTTTAATACAGGCTGCAGAGACTGCAAGTTTGGAAGAACATTTGCAAGGATGGGGAGAAGTAATTCTGGTAGCTGACAAAATCCTTCGCTGGGAGAGAGCTTGGTTTCCACTTGTATTGACGGGTGGTGTTTCCTTTGCTTTTCTGTGAGTGCAGCACCCTGTGACCACTTACATCTTCTGATAGCAAAAATGCAGTGAAACTTAGCAAGTCTTTACTTCTCTAAAGAGGCATTTGTGCAGGATTCTTACTCCAAGATCTCTGTTTATGCAAGTAAAGCAGAACTCCCCAGCTCTAAAGATTTCTCTTTCTGAGAACAGTGGTAACAGGAAGGAGCACAAGCCACGTTCCACCCACACAGAGGCCAATTGCAACACTGATGATTTAGTCCGAGAAACCTTAGAGCAATGGTTTTCAAACTTTTTTTCTGGGGACCCCGTTGAAGAAAATTATTGATGTTTGCAACCCAGTGGAGCTGGGGATGAGGGGTTTGGGGTGTAGGAGGGGATCAGGACTGGGGCAGAGGGTTGGGGTGTGGGCTGTGGAGTGGGGCTGGGAATGAGGGGTTCAGTGTGGGAGGGGGATCTGGGCTGGGGCAGATGCTTAGTGTGTGGGATGGGGGTCAGGGCTTGGGGCTGGAGATAAGGGGGGCTGGAGGGGCTTGGTTGGGGGGCTCAGGGCTAGGGCAGGAGGTTGGGGTGCAGGAAGGGCTCGGGTGGGGCAGGGGGTTGGGGTGCAGGAGGGGCTCAGGGTTGGTCAGGGATGAGAGGCTTGGGGTGCAGGAAGGGGTTCTGGGTGGGGGGGGCTCAGGGCTAGGGCAAGGGATTGAGGGGGGCTTACCTCTGGTGGCTCCCAATCAGTGGTGCAGCTGGGGTGCAGGGGAAGGCTTCCTGCCTGTCCTGGCACTGCAGACAGCACTGCACCCTGGAAACAGCCAGCAGCAGGTCCGGCTCCTATGCAGAGACGCACACATGGCTGCAGGCACACATGCACCCAGCTCCCATTTGCCGGGAGCTGGGGCGAGAGCAGCGCGCGGAGCCCGGTAGCCCCCTGCCTAGAAGCCAGACCTGCTGCTGGACACTTCTGGGGCACCAGAAGTCAGACCAGGTAGGCACTAGCCTGCCTTAGCTGGGAAGCACCACCAATGGGACTTGTAATATCCCGGTGGACAGCGTTGACCAGAGCTCCTAGGGTCCCTCGTTGCTGAGCAAGGCGACCCAGTGCCTTACATGCCATGACCCAAACTTTGAAAAACACGACCTTAGAGGAACCTTACTGCTGTGTTCCAGGTCTTTCTGTCAGCAGTAATTAAGTGCTATTGTCAAAGCACTTTAGACCTTTGTACTTAAAGTTCAGTCCACTTCAGATTACTTGTTTTCTTAGAATGTCACTTTGTCTCAGACTCTCAGAAGAGGGGCAGAATAGTGTACCTCACTGATGAACAGATTCAGCTGTGCCTTGGGTTAGGCTTGTAGTGCCACAGGTGTCAGATATACCTACAAATATTACAACACTTGAGTACTCAAGATGATGTATCTCATAGACTTGTATCCTCTGAGTGCTTCCATAACTGTCATGAAGCTGGCCCAGGGAGCATCTTCTTGGAATGGTGAGGAGAGGGCAGAGTCTAGAGTTTAGTAAACCTAATCATGACCTCCTCCAAATAGTGTTGAGGACTCGTGTATCTGAGATGATCAGGGCCAGTTGCGGATAAAAGGTTCTAGGGGTGGCCTAAACACAGTTCTTGATTTTCCCCATAGGGTAAAACAAGCTATACTGATAGAAATATCTTTATACAGATACAGCTGCATCTACACTAGGAAGTTCTACCACTTCATCTAGAAATGTAGGGCTGGAAGGGACCTTGAGGCATCTAGTCCAGCATGCAATGCTGACATAGGACCTAGACTATCCCTGATGGGTTTGTCTAACCTGTTCTTAAAAACTTTCAATGACTGAGTTTTCATAACTTCCATTGGTAACCTATTCCAGTACTTAATTGTCCTAAAGTTTTTTTTAATATCCAACCTAAATCTTCCCTGCTCTAGATTAAGCAGATTACTACTTGTGCTACCTTCGGTGAGCATGGAAAACAAATGTGCAAATAGTGATTCTTTGGTGCTTGGAAAATAACTCACTTTTTGTAGGGATAAAGTACTATCTGTTTCTTGATTCTTGAGCTAGCACTCACCATGCCTTGTGTTTTCATAAAAGCTCCTTGGTGTATCAACACTTAATGTGAGTTGGGGAAGTATCCCCAACCTGCTGTCCTTGGGATGGTGTTTTGCATGCCTGTGCTAGGGAACTGCAAATCAAGAGTGACAAGTCTTAAGATGACATCTTCATAGAATAAGAAGTACAAGTGAAGTAACTGTCCCTTCCTGAAATAGTGTAAACATTCTGTATTGCTAAACAATCTGCATAGCACGTTGTCTTGCTGCAGGTTTTAGTGTTAACTAGTTTGGCACCCATGGTTGCCACAAAAGTTGCTTGTCATCTTATATACAACAATCACTTGTTTACTACCTGCAAACTAAAGAAATGGTATACTTATGCCATTATTATTGCATTTCCCTTCTTTTAGAGTAGACAATAGAAGTCAGTTTTGCTTGTTGCATTCATTCTTTTCACTTGTATTCAATACAGTGATCTTTCAGTGGAGGGTACTGCAGGGGAATAGTTCTGTACTGGAGTTTTTTTTTTAAATCAGTGGAGCTGAGAGCAACTTTGAACCACTTAACTTGTTAAATTTGTTTAAATCTAAGTTTGTGTTGCACTCAGACAACATCATTTTAAATGCAGCAATTTAAAGATTTAGACTAACTGAATTTTCAGAAATCCACAAAAAAGCAATTTTTATATTGCCTTTTCTTTACAGGATGATCTACTACCTGGACCCTTCTGTTCTTTCAGGTGTCTCTTGTTTTGTCATGTTCCTGTGTCTGGCTGACTATCTTGTTCCTGCTCTTGCTCCTAGAATTTTTGGCTCTAATAAATGGTACGTAAACTCAAAACTAGAGAAATAAACCCCTTATAGCTTCCCGATTTATGAAAATGAACATTGTCAAAATGGGCAGTTGAGTGGCTAATATCAGGTCAGTTGTGTATACCGTAGCATGTAAGGGTCAGGCACTCATCACCTACTAACCCAAAGATGATAGTGAGTCCACTCTTAAGAAGTCGAACTTCATTTTATTTTAGAAGATGAGGAAGGTGGGGTACTGCACGTCTTCCCAGCTCTGCCTCATTCCAGCTAAAGATGTCTTTAGTGATGGGCAATATTGCCTTAATCTGCTTTAAGATGTTGCCCCACTACTAACTTCATTCTTTTAAAGCTAACAGTTCAAGTCTTAACAGTTCAAACTTGCACAGGGAGTGATTTGTGTTAAATATGGCCTAACTAAAAATCTAGAAAGGGAAGCATACAGCACATGGATGAAAATTGTAGGTACTGAAATGGAGTAGTACTAAACATAAATAAGGATGAAGAAAGTAATAGACAGGGATCTAGAGTAGAAATTTGGGTGGGAAATAATCAACACTTCAACTTGGGGGAAGGAAAGTGAACTTTACAGAAAAGTAACGATAACCTGACCTACTGGAAGGAAAACCTAGAGAATTGCATGTTGGTTTTTAAAAAAAACAGAATCTAAAGTGGGATAATTGGCTAATGCCAGGGTAAGACCATACAGCTGTTGGGGTGGGGGGGAGGAATTCTATGCAGGAGTATCAACTAGTGTAGCCAGACTTGGTAGCGGATAAAACTTCAATAGAGGTGTGCATCTTTTGTGCATGCTCTAATGTAGCATTATGCAAGCCTTTTGAATTGCCCCTGAAAGATTACTACACGATTTCTGAGAGATTCAGTATACAGTGAATTCAAAAACAAGTTCAAAGTATACAGTCAATTGATAAATATAGGGTGCTCAATAAAATGGCAGTAATTTAAGGAAATGTAAATGTAAACAATCAAGATCATGCTTCAGTGTAGATAATACTGATGTTGAAAAGGTAAGATCTCTGCATGTTCTTTGCATTTACTGAAAGAGCAATGAACTTTAAACTGACCTTTGGATGATATCTTAGGGTCAAAATATTTCAGATTGTAGTAAATTTATTTTAAAAAATTTCTTTTTAAACAGGACCACAGAACAACAGCAAAGATTTCATGAAATTTGCAGCAACCTGGTAAAAACTCGTCGCAGAATTATTGGCTGGTGGAAACGTCTCTTCACGTTGAAGGAAGAAAAGCCTAAAATGGTACATTGCACACTTGGCCCTGAAGAGTTTTTACATACCGGGGTTGGGGGTTGAAAAAAATTACTTAAACTGTGATTCTGCTTTATTTATATTTGAAACAAGAGTTTTGTCCCTTTATGAAATGGCATCTTGTATTTAGATATGGCAACTCTGGTTGAGTTTGCAATGCAGGGAATGCATCTTATTTTTGTGAATCTACCAAATGAGGGTTCAAAACACTTCTCAATGTAAACTCAAACTCTGACCAACCTTAACCTTAAAGTAGAGTATAACAACTCTGAGGAGCTCAACTTCTGAGACCATCTTAAATAGACGTCTTTCAGTAAGCGTTTGCCATTGAAAACCAGGCTCCTTTTAAGGCCTAAAAATAGCTTCAGATGCTGCACTTGCCAGTTTTCTTACCAGTTGTAATGGTGGTGCAATTATGCACAAATATTTCTCTAACACATCAGTGTGAAAGACCCTTGCAAACAAAAGGAACAGTTAATATACTGGGAAACTGATAAACTGAAAATATGAGAACATTTGTCTGATTTCAAGTCAGGCATTTTAAATGATGCTTGTAACTATAGTGTTTGTGGTTGGGTGAGCGAGGGGTACTTCCAAATAAAGTGGTCGGAAGTTAGTTTCCCTTTTTTAAATTTGGGAATTTAAAATTTTGTAAAATCCCGGACAGGACTTCAGTAACTTAATGTTTTCTCTCTGATTCTTAGTACTTCATGACCATGCTCTGTTCTCTTACTGGAATTGCTTGGGTAGGACAGCAAGTTCATAATCTCTTCCTCACCTACCTTATAGGTAAGTGTTTATACTTTGCAGAGTGGATGCAAGCAAGAATATTTTTCCCTTTTCTGAATAGACATGATAGCCAAAAGTTCACACGCTAAACTGCTAATTTGTTTGAAACTCACTGTTTTCTGGTGGACTTAATTTCCTACTTCCACGGAAAGGAAAAGCAATACAGTAACTCCTCACTTAATGTCATCCTAGTTAACGTTGCTGATCAATTAGAGAATATGCTCATTTAAAGTTGTGCAATGCTCCCTTATAACATTGTTTGACGGCTGCCTCCTTTGTCCACTGCTTGCAGAAAGAGCAGCCTGTTGGAGCTAGGTGGTGGGGGCTTGGAACCAGGGTGGACTAGCAGTCCCCCATCAGCTCCCCTAAGTTCCTTGTGTGGAAGCTGCCCAGCAGGCTATCAATTGCTGGGCAGTTCAGCTGACCCTCCTCCCACTGCCATGTGCTGCTCCCTACCCTCTGCCTTGGAGCTGCTCCAGGAGCCTCCTGCTTGCTGGGGGTTGGGGGGAAGAGGGATGCTAATGTCAGGGTATCCCCCTCCCCCTGCTTCTGTACCCCATCTCCACAGAGCAGGGGTTGGTGGGCACAACAGTGCTCAGGATGGAGGAAGCTTGCTGGCAGCAGCTACTGGCTTAACTTGCTGATCTACTTAAAAAGGCAGTGTACTTAGAGTAGAGTCAGCATACTTAAAGGGGCAGTGTGTGTGTGTCTCTCTCACGCACACGTGCGCGCACACACACCCACACACGTCTGTCTCTCTCTGCCATGCTGTGTCTCCT
Source organism: Mauremys mutica (assembly GCF_020497125.1). NCBI lineage: Eukaryota > Metazoa > Chordata > Testudines > Geoemydidae > Mauremys > Mauremys mutica. The sequence continues at coordinate 68,760,725 of NC_059082.1, read as the reverse complement.
CCCTCCATTTGTGCTGCCTTGTAGAGTGTGAGGCTACATTAACAATGTGTTAACCCTTGAGGGCTTTGCCAAGTGCCACTTCATCATTTAGCAGTTAGGCATTCCCTGGGAAATATTCCATCCTCTGACTCCACCACCTCAACCAAGCTTCACAATCATCATTGCTGTGTACAGTATTAAATTGTTTGTTTAAAACTTATATAGTGTGTGTAAAATTGGATTAGCTTAACATTGTTTTGCTTAAAGTAACATTTTTCAGGAATATAACTACAACATTAAGCGAGGAGTTACTGTATAAAGAACACTTAATAGGGTTCATTGAGCATGTGGGGTTATAGTGAAAAGAACTTTTTCTAAGAAAATATATACGGTTGAGTAATTTATGTTCTGTCTGATCTCATTTTAGTGAGTTTTTTGTTGCTGTTTCCTGGATTAAACCAACATGGAATCATTTCGAAGTATGTTGGCATGGCAAAAAGGGAGATTAACAAACTTCTCAAGCAAAAGGAGAAGAAAAATGAATGAAGCATCACTTGCTAATTAAGCTACAGCATAAGATGTCCCTGGGAACAGTTTCTAGAATTCATGTATACTTAATATTATAGAAGCAGTTACTTTGCTCATTGGCTCTAATTTAAATTGGGTCCCTATTCAGCAGAAATGCCATTCTCTGAACAGTTGAGTGTCTCATGTTTGCTCTGGTAGGCACATAGTTTTGTAGGCTGCTGGCGATTATATATCAGAAATACCTATTTTATGCAATGGGGAGCCCTGCTGAACTTATTTAACATCCACACCATGCGGGAAGTCTTGGGTACTAAAGCACAAGAATTGGCACTTTTGTAATGTATGAATAGTATCCTCATAATGAAGTTAGTAGTGTTGCCCCACCATCAATAGGCTACTGATTTGTGGGCGCAGAAAGTAGTGAAGTATGTGATTTAAGAACTATTTAATTGGTGTGGAGATTTTTACTACTGATTCTAGTGGGAAGAGACCAATTAACAGTCTTCATTCCCATGCAGTTCTTTCTGTGGGCACTTGTGCAGAATTATGGCTAAAAATGAATCTATGGCCTAGCTAAAATAGTATTTATTTGTTTCTGTTGGCTAGCTTAGTCAGTTGAATAAACCATGGATTATTTCTGCCAAATAGGGTTCCTGAACACTTAAATTGTGAATTTAGTCACTAGCTGTAGTGTAACTGTCAACTCGTTGCACTGAAACTATGTTGAAAGTGAGCTAGGGCATATGTACCCTAACAGTCAATTATTTGGAAAACTGCTGTAGTCATGGAACCATGTAACAAGTCTGTTTTTTATGTATGTTGTACTGTCCATAGATGTATGAGATAAGTCTCTTGTAAATAATACTGTCTTCTGAGTTATGACTTCAGTTTTTAAAACTGTACTTCTGTTTCCTCAAGTAAAAGCTGAAAGATGGTAACCTATCAAGACATCTTAAAGGTTAAACATTGTTTTAAAATGATCTTTCTTCAATGTTTGTCTGAGCTGTAAAACAGGTAAATGTTACCTTTTAATTTAAAATATAGACTTGAGAAAAACATTTTGAAGAGTTGCTCTTTTGCCCATCCCTGGTATGTGTTCACAATGTATCTGATCTTTGCCAGGATGGAGAGTGGAGATGTGAAAGTACTTCTATGCTTCCACCTCACAGATGTATCTACCCTATGCCCCCCATAGATACATCTGTGAGGTGTTCTTAAAGAATAGTCTTTCCTACTGAACTACTGCACTTATTCTAATGATAGCAAGTGTGTGTGTGTGAGATATATAATTTTTTTTTCCAAAGAGTAAAGCTTGTCAGTGCTTAGGCTGCTGAGAAGCCTAGAATGTCATGGGAGCAGAAGAGACTGGAATGTCTTTTTCTCTGCAGCAAATGGAATTCCTTCCACTGTTGCTTCTCATAGCTTTCATAGTAGCAGCTGCTTATGACTGACCTAGATCAATTTTTAGGAACTGTGAATAATTCTGTGGGGAAAGGCCATATTTGAAAGTGACACAGCAGGCCCAATCAACAAAATACAAGTTTGAACTCTAAAAGTTAGACTCTGCTGCAGAAAATGAAACATTTGTTAACTCAAAGCTGACATTTAACTAACTTTAGATTCTGACTATGATGATGAGTGTCCCATATAATGAGCAATAATGCTCCATGATGTAGAATTTCCCTTAGCCTCCATGGCTGCAGAGAATCTTTAAAATGTAAACTGGTGTAGGGTTAATAGTGTAAGCCTATAAGTAGCCTGAAATAGTAGCTTTTAATGGTATGAACTTTTCCATCTTAGGCCTTGTCTACACTACAAGACTATTTCGAATCTACTTAAGTCGAATTTGTGGATTCGACCTTATGAAGTCGAATTTGTGTATCCACAGTAAATACACTAATTCGAATTTCTGAGTCCACAGTAATGGGGCTGGCGTCGACTTTGGAAGCGGTGCACTGTGGGAAGCTATCCCACAGTTCCCGCAGTCCCATTGGAATGCTGGGTAGAGCTCCCAATGCCTCCTGGGGGAAAAATGTGTCGAGGGAGCTTTTGGGTAACTGTTGTCATTGAACCGTCAATCACGCCCTCCCTCCCTGAAAGCTCCGGCGGGAAATCTGTTCGCGCCCTTCTCTGGTCGGTTACAGCGCGGACGCCACAGCACTGCGAGCATGGAGCCCGCTGCGATCATCGCTGCACTTATGGCCGTTGTCAACTCCTCGCACCTTATCGTCCACCTCTTCCAGTCAGCTGCTGAGAAATCGGGTGAGGAGGCTCCGGCAGCGCGGTGAGGACAGGAAGTCACAGAGTGGCGCAGACCTCTCACAAAGCAGGGTACGCCGCGCCGTGGAGATCATGGTGGCAATGGGTCAAGTTCATGGTGTGGAACGGTGATTCTGGGCCCGGGAAACAAGCACGGACTGGTGGGACCGCATAGTGCTGCAGGTCTGGGATGAATCTCAGTGGCTGCGAAACTTCAGGATGCGTAAGGGCACTTTCCTTGAACTCTGTGACTTGCTGTCCCCTGCCCTGAAGCGCCAGGACACCCGGATGCGAGCAGCCCTGAGTGTGCAGAAGCGAGTGGCCATAGCCCTCTGGAAACTTGCAACGCCAGACAGCTACCGGTCAGTAGCGAACCACTTTGGCGTGGGCAAATCTACCGTGGGGGTTGCTGTGATTGAAGTAGCCCACGCAATCGTTGAGCAACTTCTCTCAAAGGTAGTGACTCTCGGAAACGTCCAGGACATCATAGATGGCTTCGCCGCGATGGGATTCCCAAACTGCGGTGGGGCTATAGATGGGACTCACATCCCTATCCTGGCAGCAGCCCACCAGGCCAGCGAGTACATTAACCGAAAGGGCTACTTTTCAATGGTGCTGCAAGCACTGGTAGACCATAGGGGACGTTTTACCAACATCTTCGTTGGGTGGGCGGGCAAGGTTCATGACGCGCGTGTGTTCAGGAACTCTGGTCTGTTTAAACGCCTCCAGGCAGGTACTTTCCTCCCGGACCACAAAATAACGGTTGGGGATGTGCAGATGCCTACAGTGATCCTCGGGGACCCAGCCTACCCGCTAATGCCCTGGCTCATGAAGCCCTATACAGGCGCCTTGGACAGAGAGAAGGAACTCTTCAACTACCGGCTGAGCAAGTGCAGAATGGTGGTGGAGTGTGCTTTCGGACGTCTCAAGGGGAGATGGCGGAGCTTACTGACTCGCTCGGACATCAGCGAAAAGAATATCCCCGTAGTTATTGCTGCTTGCTGTGTGCTACACAATCTCTGTGAGAGCAAGGGCGAGACCTTTTTGTCTGGATGGGAGGTTGAGGCAAATCGCCTGGCTGCAGTTTACGCTCAGCCAGACACCCGTGCCGAGAGAATATCCCAGCGGGAAGCGCTGTGTATCCAGGAGGCTTTGAAAGCAAGTTTCCTCGGAGAGCAGGGTAACCTATGACTCTCCACTTGCTTTCAAGAGAAACTGACCCTGGGCCTGTGTCTGTATGTGTCGATTTCGATCTGCGGTTACATACCCCGTTCTCCAAGTTTCCCCCACTTCTAAAGCACGTTTTAAAGCAAATTAATTGTTACACTCATTATTAATCTTTGTTTTATTTTGCATTTCTGTTCAGGTGTTGAAACATGGACGCATACGGTGCTGGGCACGGTGTGCACTGATGTACAGACCGCTTGTTCCATAGAGGAATGACATCCTCCTGCTCCTACATAGGTCTCTGGGGTGGGGGACGGTTGCAAGTGGTTGTGCATGAAGGGGAGGGATTGCAGGAAGGGGTGGGTTTGCAGGAAGGGGCGAGTGGTGCCTTCTTTGGATAGGGGTTTGGATGACGGCAGTGGGCTGCGGGTTTGGGCGTAGGAAGGGGTGAGGGGTGTGGGGGAAGGGTGAGTATCTGTCCGTGGATGAGGGCTCTTGTTGGGGCTCAGGGCAGCGGAGAGGCTCGGTGCTACGGTGGAAGTGCATGGTAAGGGCAGCGTGCCTTAACATTAAGGGGGTGGCAGGCGCTAGGACCCTGGACAAGCATACACATCACAGAATGACCCGGGGCAGCATATACCACACAGAGTGACCCTGGTGCCTACTGACTGCAGTGTGTGTGTGCCCTGCAGTTGATCATGCCCCCAAGTCTGTACCCTGGTAATGTAGGCTATACCATGCAATTATAAATCCCCTCCCCCCGCATACACAAAAAAATCCTCTGACACGAAAGACGTGACCGAAACAGTGAATAATAGCAAACAGCTTTTAATAATCTAATACACAGTGGGGGGATGAAACTTGGATTTGGGACTGGGTGAGCCTGTAAGGGAAGCACTTCTACAAATGTATAGCGTGAGAGGTGTGTGGTACATTAGCGCTATGCAGTGGTGCAGTGACAGTTCTCACGGCCCCTACCGCCCCTCCGTCTTGTACTTTTGGGTGAGGGGGGGGCAGGACTTCTTGGCGGGGGAGGGCGGTTGCAGATACACTGCAGGGGGGCTCTGTCCTCCTGCTTGCGGTCCTGCAGAACATCAACAAGGCGCCGGAGCGTGTCCGTTTGCTCCCTCATTAGGCCAAGCAGCGTTTGAGTCGCCTGCTGGTCTTCCTGCCGCCAGCTATCCTCCCGTTCGATGTGTGTGCGATGCTGTTGACATAGGGTCTCCCTCCACTGTCTCTGCTCTGCCGCCTCGGCTCTGGAGCAGGCCATCAGTTCCGCAAACATCTTGTCCCTAGTCTTTTTCTTTCGCCGCCTAATCTGCGCCAGCCTCTGCGAGGGGGATGCCGGGGCAGTCCGGGAAAGAGCCGAAGCTGTGTGATGGGAAAAGTAACTGATTTCCTTGAACAGATACATGTTTGCGAACAGTGAACACAGTCTAGTCAGTTTCTCTGAACAAGACCATACAGGGCAACGAGTCTCACGAGATCTCAGGACAAGTTCGAGATTTCGGAATACGCTCTCATTGGCTGCGGCATTGCACAGGAGAGCGGACAAGTGGGGAGAGACAGCTGAATCCGTCTAGCAGACAGTCCTGGTAAGCCTTACAGTACATTCTGCTTATCAGTTAATGGATAGCTGTGCCCTCCCGCTAAAGGCAATCTGGAAATCATATACTCTGACCCTTTTCCAGCCACTCCCGCCAGTGCACGGGAAAGATCAATGTATGCTTTTCCTATGTGGCCTACAACACGTGGCTGTTAAGCGAGGGTCATTGTTATGCAAAGTAAAAGTCAACCATTCACAACAGTAACAATACACTAATTGCCCTAATTAGATGCAGCATTTCATGAACGAGATCACCCTGATGCGGGTCCCTCGGAGTCACAAAGAGCGGATGCTAAGGGAAGCCCTGCAGAGACCAGGACCATATGCGGCCATGCTTGTGGAGGTGATGATTCCCATCTACATAAGGATGTCCTGGCGCGGAAGAGTGTGCTTCCACGGAGCACCCAACAAGGCACCTCTCCCCAGGAACCTCCTGCGGAGGCTTTTCGAGGACCTAAATGAGACCTTTCTTGAATTGTCCCTGGAGGATTATTGTTCAATCCCTATATGTGTGGACCTACTTTTCATATAGTTTTTCATTGAAAATTTTATATATAGCATTTCTATTTTTTTATACCTGTTTTATAAAAAATAAATGTTTACATGTTTATAGCACTTACCGCCTGATCCTTCCCCTGATTCAGAGTCCGGGTTAACGGCCGGGGAGGGTTGGTAGGGGATCTCTGTGAGGGTGATGAAGAGATCCTGGCTGTCAGGGAAAGTGGTTTTGTGTTCGCTGTCGCCTGCGCCGTCCTCCACAGACCCTTCCTCATCTTCCCCATCGGCGAACATTGAGGAGGAACTGTCCAGGTTCACTATGCCATCCACTGAGTCCACGGTCACTGGTGGGGCAGTGGTGGCAGACCCACCTAGAATGGCATGCAGTGCCTCGTAGAAGCGGCATGTCTGGGGCGGGCTCCGGAGCGTCCGTTTGCCGCTCTGACTTTTTGGTAGCCTTGTCTCAGGTCCTTGATTTTCACGCGGCACTGCATTGCATCCCGGCTGTATCCTTTCTCTATCATTGCTTTGGAGACCTTCTCGAAGGTCTTTGCATTCCGCTTGCTGGAGCGCAGCTCCGACAGCACAGACTCCTCGCCCCACACACCGATCAGATCCAGGACTTCCCGGTCTGTCCATGCTGGGGACCTCTTTCTATTCTTCGATTGGCCGGACTCCTCTGCTGGAGAGCTCTGCATCGTTGCAGGTGCTGCGGAGCTCGCCCCGATGTCCAGCCAGGACGTCAGATTCAAAGTGCCCAGACAGGAAAATGAATTCAAATTTTCCCGGGTCATTTCCTGTGTGGCTGGTCAGAGAATCCAAGCTCCGACTGCTGTCCAGAGCGTCAACAGAGTGGTGCACTGTGGGATAGCTCCCGGAGCTACTAAGTTCGATTTGCATCCACACCTAGCCTAATTCGAGCTAGCCATGTCGAATTTAGCGTTACTCCATCTGTCGGGGTGGAGTACCGAATTCGAACTAAAGAGCCCTCTAGTTCGAATTAAATGGCTTCCTGGTGTGGACGGTTGAGCGGTTAGTTCGAATTAACGCTGCTAAATTCGAATTAAAGTCCTAGTATAGACCAGGCCTAAATCAACTTTGAAAAATATATGCTATCGTTAACTTGCTCACTTTTAAAGATCTCTATAGAAACAGCAGAACACAATTCCAAACAGCCTCTAATGGGCTTCCCAGATGCTAAAAATCTGTTTTATCAAGCTGCCAGGCCTACAGTTTGTCCCTTACCAGTTTTCATAATGTGGATTGATACACAACTCTAGCATACTAAAGCTTAAATTTAGGGTGTATATGTTTAAAAACAACCAGCTTTGTTAAATGGTATAAGTAATACTGTGGCATTCATATACAATAAAAACATCCCTTTTTAAAAAAAAAGTTGCTGAAGAATCTCCAGACATGTGTGACACAATTCAAGAGTTTTACTCCAAAATCTAGGCTTGCAAGTGATTACACTGGCTCTTGGCTATGACTGCTTTCATGTGGCTTGAAAACTGGGTGAACACCATAATGAAAGATCAGCCTTGGGGATATTGAAGTAACTGTTCTTCGAGTGCTTGCTCATATCAATTCCAATTAGGTGTGTGCGCGCCGCGTGCACGTTCGTTGGAAGATTTTTACCCTAGCAACACTCGGGTCGGCTGGGTCGCCCCCTGGAGTGACGCCACTATAGCGCCGAATATATACCCCTGCCGACCCAACGGCCCCTCAGTTCCTTCTTACCGCCCGTGTCAGTCATTGGAACAGTGGAGCGCGGCTTAGCTGACTTCCACTTCCCTAGCTGGTCGTAGTTCTCTCGTTAATTCTTGTATATATAGTTCAGATTTACATAGTTGTAGTTAACTTTATTTGTTTATAGTATAGTTAGTGTATGTAGTTCAGAGGGGTTCGGGGATTATCCCCGTACCTGGTGCCGGGGCCTATGCCCGGTTCACCAGGTTTCAAACCGTGCTTAGCCTGCCACAAGCCGATGCCGACAGGAGATCCCCACGACTCCTGTCTTAAGTGCCTCGGGGAATCTCACCTAACAGATAAGTGCCGCATTTGTAAGGCCTTTAAGCCGAGAACAAAAAAGGAGCGGGACTTTCGTCTCAAGCAGCTTCTGATGGAGGCAGCTCTTACTCCTCCGCCCTCGGCACCGAGCGCTGGACAGTCTTCAAGAAGCGCTCCCTCGGCACCAGATCGCGCCGGTACTGCCAAGGCCTCTGGGCACTGGCCGTCGCCGGCACCGACGTCCGCTTGGCACCAATCCCTCTCCCCGAGGGCGAAGAGGCACAAGACTCCTGCTGCGTCCGCGCTGCCCGCTCCGCAGCCCGAGCGCTCTACTAAGTCGGATCGCCTGGCACCGATACCTGCCGTGGCACCGACAACATCGGCACTGTCGATTCCGGCCATGCAAGAGCCATCGAGTCCGGTGCCTGAAAGCTCCCTGGTGCGAGCCGTGGTTGAGCTCACTATTCCCTCCATGCCGGAGACATTTTCCACGGCGAGGGAGTTGATTGCAGTGACGGAGTCTGCGCTGCCTCAACCCCCGGCACCGCCGGTGCGGGTTATACAGTCGATCGGCAAGCCTGCCTTGATCAGACCACCCTCCATCGGCACCGCAGAGCAGCACTGTTCACGATTGCGGTCCTGCAGACGTTCGCGGTCCCGTTGCCGATCCAGCTCCTGACGCCGCTCGCAGTCCCAGCACCGTTCTCAATTTCGGTACTGGTCGTATTCACGGCACCGGTCAGTGTCCCGTTCGCCGGCCCGGTACACTCAGCACCGATCCAGCTCCAGGCACTGTGACTCTCGTAGCCACTCCCGACGTCGGGCCTCGAGATCTCGGTCGACCTCCTGGCACCGCTCCGGTCGCAGGTCCCGATCTCGCTCCCAGTACCGGTATGCCTCCTGGTACTGATCCCCGGTGCTGCGTCGAGCGACGTCAGCTAGAGAGGGAGACTCTGCCCAGGGCTTTTCAGCTCCTCCATCCAGACATGTATCAGTGTCGTCCCACGCGGGTAGTTCATACGTGCAGGACCGTGATTCGGATGTGCCCACCAGAGTCTTCCAGGAGCCCCAGGCCCAGGACCCTGGCCCCCATCAGTGGTCATTCTGGACACCTTGGGCGTACCACCAGGCCCAAAGGCGTACCTGTGATCCCATCTCACTCTGTTCCGTCAGAGCACCGGGTGCCAGAGGCGACAGTTAGCCGTCCCCCTCCGACCGGTACAGAGGAAGCCCCGGTTCAGCCTCCGGACTCCCAGATCCCACTGGAACAGGAGGTCGTCCAGGAGCACGAGTCCACTCAGGACCCGCTTGTCCCCGGCCTTTCTTCTTCCTCCTCCTCAGATGAGGTGGTGGCAGGAACATCCTCCTCGGGCCCTCCTCCAATTGACTTGAGGGGCCCATCAGGACCTCCTGAGACAGGTGGCACTCAATATGAACCTCCAAGTGGAGGAAGTCTCGGAGATAGAGGATCCGGTCGTAGACATTCTGTCGGCTGATGCCCCCACTAGAGTGGCCCCACCGTTCATTCAGACGATCCAAGTCAATGCGGATACCATCTGGCAGGCTCCAGCCTCTATGCCGCCCGCGGCCAGGGGAGTCGAATGCAAGTACATGGTACCCTCGAGGGGGTACGAGTACCTATATGTACATCCTCCCCCTTGCTCCCTTGTCGTCCAGTCCTGGTATCAAGAAAGGGCTGTAGGTAAGGATACAATTTCCAGAGAGTCCTAAAAGGGGTTCAGGGAATGAAGCCACCCCATTGTTTTCTGCCAAGATCTGTTGATTCACTTGCAGAGAATGAAAAAGACAGCTCTGTGAAGGAATCCACATAAGTGATATCTTCTTGATCCCAAACTTAGAGTGGTAGAGCTGCTATATTAATGATAAATACCCTCTGGCAGAGTTTGTGGTGTGTGGAAAGGGCCTGCACTTCTACCTCCCAGTGAATGTCATGTTACCTTGTGAATGCCTGAAATGTAACTGCACAAATTAAAACTAAATCTTTTTTATAGTAATTAGGCATTAGCTATACAGAAGTAGGGGAAAATATGTGTGTGTGTGTGTGTGTGTGTGTGTGTTCCTTAACGTAAAGGTATCCTTCTAAAATACCAGCAAAAACCAAGGTAACTTATATGCTTGGTATTTCGGTAAACTTGAATTTGGATAAATGTTCATCTTGCAAAAGGGGTAATGGTATCTTCACATTCTAGATTCTACTGTTCTCTATTATTTTATTTTATTTAGGTAGCTTAAATATCTATTTCCCACACTGATATAAAACTGTCCTATCATGCCAAGTTTAGGATTTTTTCCTCTCCCCACATATCCCTTCTATTGGCCTCAAACTTATTTTCTCACTTAAACAATTCACTCCTTAAGACTAACTTTTTTGTTTATAAATTTATGGCTGCTACATAATGTTTAGTGAGTTGTGTGCAATTTCAAAAAGAAAAATGGAAGAAATGAGGTTTAAGCACTAATTTCAATAACCTCACTTCTGCTGAATGTACCTGCAGTAACATGTACCAAGCACAGTAACTGAGTGAACATACCACTGTGACTTAAATGGAATATTAGTACGTCAGGGAATACCGCTGGAGTGAGAGTGAAAGGGTCAAAGCCTGTAATGTTCTCTGTACAAGTGGCCCCCTTTCTCACAAAAAATTTTAGGATCTGAATACATTTTTTTTATAAGGCACAGTATATTGGTCAAGAAAGAGCTACAATGAAGAAGCTACCTCTAAGAAAATATAGCAACCAGAGAAACTAATGCCTCAAAACTCTCACCTGACCTTTTCAACAAAGCACACAATTGCTATCCCACTTTATTAGGAGTGCTATCATACATGCTATTAAAGGAGAGATCATAAATAAGGTAGAAACTTTTTTCAGGGTTTGTCTACATGAAGAAACGTACCAGCATAAATATACCAGTAAATTTCCTTGTGTAGGCCACCTCTTTAGTCTTCTGTATTTTGAGCCACAGTAGCAGACCCAAACGCTTGAGGTTAGGCAGCTGTGGTTGTGTATTGCTTGAATCAGATTTACTGGCAGAGTGGTGCTGGTCTCCCATTGTGGGGCTTTCTGACTGCACGAGGTGCTCAGTACCCTTTGCTGTCACAGTTCCTTTCAATTTCTTTTCCTGCTATTTCAAAAGAGATTTCAGAGTTTAAGGCCAGAAGGGACCATGGGCTCTAGTCTGATCTCCTGTATACCACAGGCAAGGGGTCGGCAACCTCTGGCACGCGGCTCCCCAGGGTAAGCACCCTGGCGGGCCAGGCCAGTTTGTTTACCTGCCGCATTCTTACCGCCCGTGACGGCCAGTTGGAACAGTGGAGTGCTCCCTTTCCTCCACAGCCCTAGCGTTTCTCTACTCTTGAGTGTACATAGTTGTTTAGTTTAGTTAGTTAGCTATAGTATAGAATAAGGGGGGTTTACCCCTCTTCTTCCGCAACCGGTGTGGGCTCATGCCCAAGGCACCGGGGTTTAAGCCCTGTGTGACTTGCCAGCGGCGCATGCCTGTCGGGGACCCGCACGACTCCTGCCTGCGCTGCCTCGGGGAAACCCACCGTCCAGATAAGTGTCCTATCTGCACGGCCTTTAAGCCTAGAACAAGAAAGGAGCGGGACAGTCGTTTAAAGCAGCTCCTTATGGAGGCAACACTCCAGCCTCCTGCACCGACCCCGGCGGCGCCGAAGTCGTCATCGGCACGCAGCGCACCGGCGGCCCCGAGCCGCTCCGGTACCGAGGCTCCTCGACCTCTGCAACCGGCACCGGCGACCCGGCACCGTTCCCTCTCCCCAACGAGGAAAAGTAAGATGGCCTCGAAGCCGCATCCTCCGGGACCAATAGCCCAGCCACCACCGACGCCTCCGGTACCGGCTGTGGCGGTGCACAGACCGTGCACGGTACCGTTGACTCCGGCGCCGCAAGGGCCGTTGAGTCCGGTACCACCCTGCTCCCCGGTGCCAACCGCGGTCGAGCTACAGCTCCCGTCCACGCCCGAGACGTTCTCGATGGCGAGAGAGCTCATCGAGCTCACAGAGGCACCGAGCCTCCGGCCCCCGGCACCGCTGGTGCGGGCTGTTAAGTCAGCGGGTAAGCCGGCTATGATGCGGCCTCCTTCCCCTGACGGACGGGATAGACGGCGCTCCAGGTCTCGGTCTTGATCCCGGTCCCAAAGACGGTCACTGTCACGCCGCTCCAGGTCCCGGCACCGCTCACCATCGCGGTACCGTTCACCTTCTCGGCGCCGGTCGCAGTCCCGGTACCGCTCAACATCGCGGTACTGGTCGCACTCCCGGAGACGCTCTCGGTCGCCAACCCATCGGCACCGCAGAAGGTCCGATTCCTGGCACTGTTCCCGGCACCGTGACTCCTGAAGCCACTCCCGGCACTGGTCGAGCTCCCGGTACCGTGGCAGTCGATGGTCCCGCTCTCCATCTCGGCACCGCGACGACCGGCACCGATCCTCGGCACCGTACGGGGACAGATTGCCAGCATCGACGGCGCAGTCCGTGAGTGCCTCCGCCCCTCCGTGGCCGTCTCGTCACTCCTCGGTCGCTTCGCGGGCAGACAGCTATGGCCATCTTCAGGCTGCCCCGCAAGGACAAGTCCATGGTGCGCAGCAGTGGGGCTTTTGGGTCCCCATGGCCCAGTACGAAGCTCAAGGGCTCCCTTGCCCCCCGCGGACCCCAGCCTCCGAACGCAGGGTGCCGGAGGCCACAGTGAGCAGGCCGCCCCCATCACCACCAGGTGAGGCCCAGTCGCCTCCTGGTCCTGCCGAGCATCCGCGCTCCGAGACAGCTGCCCACCTCATAGAGGAACCACCTTCAGAGGCTGTGGTCCAAGGTCGGTCCTCGTCATCCTCGCCAGATGAGGCGGTGGCGGGGGCGTCTACGGCGGACCCTCTACCTATTGACTTGCGAGCCCACCAAGACCTTCTTCGCCGGGTGGCGAAGGCTATCGACCTCCCCGTGGCGGAGGTCGCCGAGGATGATGACCCAGTGACTAATGTAATTGGGGCTGAGGCCCCAGTGCGGGTGGCCTTACCATTCATCCGCACCATTCAAAAGAACGCCACTACCATCTGGCAGTCACCGGCGTCCGTCCCTCCCACCGCTCGCGGTGTAGAAAGGAAGTACTCCGTTCCCCCCACGGGGTATGAGTATTTGTATACCCATCCTGCACCAGACTCACTCGTGGTCCAGTCGGTCAACGACTGGGAGAGACATGGCCAGCCAGCTCCAGCGCCGAAATCCAAGGAAGCTAGGCGCATGGATCTGTTGGGCCGAAAGGTCTACTCAGCGGGGGGTCTCCAGCTCCGGATCGCCAACCAGATGGCCCTCCTCGCCCGATACACCTTCGACATCATGGTGTCCCTGGCGAAATTCTCGGAGCTGATCCCGACAGCCTCACGCCAGGAATTCTCGGCCCTCCTGGAAGAGGGCAAGAAATCCTCCAGGTCCTCCATCCAGGCCGCTCTGGACTCGGCGGACTTGGGTGCCAGAACCCTGGCCTCAGGAGTGACCATGAGGTGCATCTCCTGGCTGCAGTCCTCCACCCTGCCACCGGAGGTGCAGTACACTTTACAAGACCTCCCCTTCGACACTCAGGGTCTGTTTTCGGAAAAGACGGATTCCAGAATTCAGACCCTCAAGGACGGTCGAATTGCCATTCGCACTCTGGGTATGCACACACCGGCTACCCAGCGAAGGTCATTCCGTCAGCAACCCTACCGGCCCTTTAATCAGCCCAGGTCGCGACCCTATAATAGCCGGCAACCCGGCCTGAATCGCCGTAGACTGTCGGGCAACAGGCGCAACCAGACCCAGGCGCCTTCCAAGGCCCCTCAAGGGCCCAAACAGGCCTTTTGATGGGACGCCCGAGGACAGCCCATCAGACTCTGTACCGGATCCTTCCCGATTATTTTACAACCGCTTTTCCCACTTCCTTCCGGCGTGGTCCCAAATAACAACGGACAACTGGGTGCTTCGTATAATCCAGTCTGGTTACCGCCTTCAATTTGTTTCGCCCCCTCCTTCCCACCCGCCTTCCCTGTCCCTCTTCAGGGACCCCTCTCACGAGCAATTCCTCCTACAAGAGGTCGAGACTCTGTTGAGCTTGGGTGCCATAGAGGAGGTGCCTCACGACATGTGGGGCAGGGGATTCTATTCCCGATATTTTCTCATCCCCAAGGCGAAAGGAGGTCTCCGACCCATACTGGACCTCCGGGAGCTCAACAGGTACCTGCTCAAGCTCAAGTTTCGCATGGTCACCCTGGGGACCATCATTCCCTCCCTGGATCCGGGAGACTGGTTTGCTGCCCTTGATATGAAGGACGCGTACTTCCATATCGCGATTTACCCTCCCCATCGACGCTACCTGCGGTTCGTAGTCAACAACGCGCACTACCAGTTTGCAGTGCTGCCATTCGGCCTGTCCACCGCGCCGAGGGTCTTTACCCAAGTGCATGGCAGTGGTTGCCGCAGCCCTCCACCGCCGTCGCATACACGTATACCCGTATCTCGAAGACTGGCTGGTTCGCGGGACATCCCGACAGCTGGTAAAGGACCAGATGTCAGAGATACTATCCCTATTTCGGTTCCTTGGTCTTCTCATCAATGCCGAGAAGTCCACCCTAGCTCCATCGCAGCGGGTGGAGTTCATCGGAGCGGTCCTCGACTCCAGTTTGGCCAGGGCCTGCCTCCCTCGATCTCGGCACCAGACGATGGTCTCCATCATCCAGGACCTTCTCACCTTTCCCACGACAACGATTCGGTCCTGCCTGCGCCTCCTGGGCCACATGGCATCCTGTACGTTCGTCACCGCGTACGCGAGGCTCCGCCTTCGCCCTCTTCAAACTTGGCTGGCGTCGGTATACCGCCCGCACCGCGACTCGATAGACATGGTAGTCACCGTCACAAAACCGACACTCGCTTCGCTCAGCTGGTGGCTGAACCCAGAGGTCGTGTGTGCAGGAGTCCCGTTCCGCCCTCCTCGCCCATCCGTCACCCTGACCACGGATGCCTCGGCGTTGGGATGGGGGGCTCACCTGGGCGACCTTCACACCCAGGGTCTCTGGTCGCCCCAAGAGCTCGCTCTCCACATCAACGTCCGGGAGCTACGTGCGATCCGTTTGGCGTGTCACACCTTCCGTGCCCGTCTGCAAGGCCGCTGCGTGGCAGTCTTCACGGACAACACGACGGCAATGTTCTCCGTGAACAAGCAGGGCGGAGCCCGCTCCTCCCTCCTCTGCACGGAAGTGATGCTCCTGTGGGACTTGTGCGTGACCCACTCGATTCACCTGGAAGCGTCATTTCTTCCAGGAGCGCAGAACACGCTGGCCGACCATCTCAGCAGGTCGTTCCTCACCCACGAGTGGTCCCTTCATCCAGATGTGGTACACACGATTTTCCAAAGGTGGGGATTTCCCCAGATAGACCTGTTCGCCTCCAAGGAGAACAGGAAGTGCCCCCTGTTTTGTTCGTACCAGGGTCGCTCCCCAGGCTCCCTGTCGGACGCATTCCTGTGCTCCTGGACGGATCACCTCCTCTACGCCTTCCCTCCATTCCCACTCATACACCGTGTGCTACTCAAGCTTCGGAGGGACTGGGCCCACCTAATACTCGTCGCTCCGGCCTGGCCGAGGCAGCATTGGTACACCCTGCTGCTCGAGCTCTCCATTCGGGATCCCATTCCCCTCCCATTATGGCCGGACCTCATCACGCAGGACTTCGGCAGACTCCGCCACCCGGACCTACAGTCCCTCCATCTTACAGCTTGGTACCTGCGTGGCCGACCCACGCAGAGAGGGACTGTTCGGCGGCAGTACAGCAAGTCCTGCTAGAGAGCAGAAAGCCTTCCACTCGCTCCACCTACCTCGCGAAATGGAAGCATTTCGCGCTCTGGTGTGATCAACGCGGCCTCAATCCCTTCGTAGTCCCTATCCCTACAATCCTGGACTACCTCTGGTACCTTAAGGAGCAAGGTCTTGCGGTCTCCTCCTTGAAGGTACACCTGGCAGCAGTGTCCGCCTTTCGTCCATCCATGGGAGGTCGGTCCATCTTCTCCAACCAGATGGTTTCCCGCTTCCTTAAAGGCCTGGACCGCTTGTACCCGCCGGTGCGGCATCCTACCCCGACCTGGGATTTAAATCTCGTGCTGGCCAAGCTTATGGGACCGCCCTTCGAGCCTCTGGCCACGTGCTCTCTGCTCTACCTCTCCTGGAAGACAGCCTTCCTAGTCGCAATTACATCGGCAAGACGGGTGTCCGAGCTCCGTGCCCTCACGGTTGGTCCGCCGTATACTGTCTTCCACGCAGACAAGGTGCAGCTTCGACCACACCCGGCCTTCCTCCCTAAGGTGGTGTCGGCCTTCCACCTCAACCAGGAGATCTTCCTTCCGGTCTTCTTCCCGAAGACGCACGCCTCCCCTCGGGAGCAACAGCTTCATACCCTGGACGTCCCCAGGGCTCTCGCTTTTTATATCGAGCGGACGAAGCCCTTCCGGCGTTCGACCCAGCTGTTCGTAGCGGTTGCCGATCGCATGAAAGGCGAGCCGATCTCCTCTCAAAGGATTTCCTCCTGGGTGACGGCATGTATCCGGACATGCTACGAGCTTGCTCGCGTGCCTGCATGCCGCCTCACTGCTCACTCGACGAGAGCGCAGGCCTCGTCTGCCGCCTTCCTGGCCCATATTCCTATCCAGGACATCTGTAAAGCGGCCACCTGGTCTTCTGTACACACCTTCGCTTCCCACTACGCGTTGGTGCAGCAATCTAGAGATGATGCAGCCTTCGGCTCAGCAGTCCTACACTCTGCCACATCTCACTCCGACCCCACCGCCTAGGTAAGGCTTGGGAATCACCTAACTGGAATGCATAGGAGCAATCACTCGAAGAAGAAAAGACGGTTACTCACCGTAGTAACTGTTGTTCTTCGAGATGTGTTGCTCCTATCCATTCCAGACCCGGCCTCCTTCCCCACTGTCGGAGTAGCCGGCAAGAAGGAACTGAGGAGCGGACGGGCCGGCTGGGGTATATATCCGGCGCCATAGCGGCGCCACTCCAGGGGGCGCCCAGCCAGCCCGCCGGAGTTGCTAGGGTAAAAATGTTCCAGAGAGCCGTGCACGCACGGCGCGCACACCTAACTGGAATGGATAGGAGCAACACATCTCGAAGAACAACAGTTACTACGGTGAGTAACCGTCTTTTTTCCAGGAGCAGCTGCATGGTCATTGTGTAGCAGTCTTCACAGACAATACCACGGCCATGTTCTACATCAACAAACAAGGTGGCACTGGGTCCTCCCCCCTTTGTCAGGAAGCCATTCGACTGTGGGAATTCTGCATAGCCCACTCCATTCACCTGGTGGCATCTTTCCTCCCAAGGGTCCAGAACACATTGGCAGACCACCACAGCAGATCCTTCCAATCCCACCGGGTGTTGCTAGGGTAAAAGTTCTCCGACGATCGTGCACGCAGCGCATGCACACCTAATTGGAATGGATATGAGCAATACATCTCGAAGAACAACAGTTACAAAGATGAGTAACCATCTTTTTCTCTGCAATGACTTTTTCATCTTTAAGTGCTCCTTTTTCATCTCCATCAGCCAGGGGCCCCACTGCTTGTTTAGCAGGCTTCCCACTTCTGATGTACTGAAAAAACATTTTAGTATCTTTTGAGTTTTTGGCTAGCTGTTCTTCAAACTCCTTTTTGGCTTTTCTTATTACATTTTTACACTTAATTTGGCAATGTTTATGCTCTTTTCTATTTACCTCACTAGGATTTGATGTCCACTTTTTAAAAGATGCCTTTTTATCTCTCACTGCTTCATTTTCATTTCATTGTTACCCCTGCATTGAGACCAGTATAATCTGTGTAACCATACTGCCCCAGTGTGGTAGGCACTGTACAAATACAGAACAAAAAGACAATCCCTGCCTCAAGGAACTTGTGTTGCACTACAGTGTATCTTACAGAAAGGGAGGGACTCTGTTTTTTCTCCACTGATATCTTCTGGTGAAGGCCTTACACACTACGATTAAGTAATCTCTCAATCTTTTTGATAAACTAAACAGAATGAGTTCTTTAAGGCTCTTACTGTACGGCATTTTCTCATTGAATAATTTTTGTGGTTCTTTACCCTCCCTGATTTTTCAAAATCCTTTTTAAAATGTGGGATATCAGAATTGTATGTTGTATTCCAGTATCAGTCCTACTACTACCAAATAGAGATAACATCACCTTCCTACTCCTGTTTAGTTTTCTAGGGATTGCATTAGCCCTTTTTGCCTCAGCATTGATCTGCAAGCTCATGTTCAGTTGCTTGTACGCTCAGACCCTTAATTTCATTTCAGTCACTCCCTTTCAGGATACAGTCCCCCATTTTGTATGAATGGCCTGCATTCCTTGTTCCTAGATGTACAACTTAGATGGATGTATTAAAATATTTTGTTTGAATGGGCCTACTTTACCAAGCAATCCAGATTATTCTGTGTGACTGCCTTGTTCTTATTATTATTTACCACTTCACCACTCTTTGTGTCATCCACGCGTTTAATCAGTAGTAATTTTATATTTAGTTTTAGGCAATTGATTAAAATGTTGAACTGTACTGGACCTGGTACTGATCCCTGCAGAACCCGGCTAGAAGCATCCTCATTTGAAGATGATTCCCTATTGACAACTACCTTTTGAGATCCATAAATTAGCTAGCTCTCAATCCATTTAACATGTGCTTTACTGATGTTGTCTAATGCTATTTTTTAAATCAGAATGTTATGTTGTGCTAAATCAAACAGCTTACAAAAGTCTATACATATACAGTTACCTTTCTCGACTAAACATGTAATCTTCACAGAATTGGGTTTGTGTCATAAAACTTATTTTCCATAAAATCATGGGATGAATTACATTCCTATCTTTAATTCTTTATCAGTATAAGCCCATGCTTATCTTATTTTGCTAAGGATTTATGTCAGGCTAACTGCTCTATAGCTACCTGGGTCATCCCACGTGCCCCTTTTTGAATACTAGCACAACATTAGTAGTCTTCTGGTATTTCCCTGGTATTCCAAATTTTATTAAAAATTAGCATCCGTGACCAAAGTTCTCCTCAGCCACCTGTTTCAGGACTTTTGAGTACAAATTATTCAGGATTGTTAATTTTAAAATGTTTATCCCTAGTATACGATCTTCGACCTCCTCCTCAGTTACTAATGCACTGGAACCTACTTCATCAGCCTCATATAAGATTACATCATACTGTTTCTTTCCAAATACAAACCAGAAATATTTATTGAATAGTTCTACTTTTTCTGCATCATTATTAACAATTTTACCATCCGATGTCATTTCCCTAATGTCTTTGGAATGCTGTCAGATGCACAACACAAAGCTCCCCTCCAGCCAGTTCCACCTCTGATTGTGCTGGTTGCTGAGCTCCCCACTTCTAGGTCCTGAAGTACTTACTAAACTTCTCTGTTAGGACTCCCTAACTGGGTGCGCTGACAAGCTCTCCCCTCGTGAATGTTTCTAAACGTGCGAGGCAGCAAGCTTCCTCTCTGAAACCTTTGATGGGGCAAGGCACAGAGTTCACCACATGACTTCCGAGGGTGTCTGGCTCCCTTGACTGTGCCTTGCCTCCTCTCATGCCCTCCTAGGGTGTCTAGCGTCCCCACCCCCGACTGTGCGAGGCACAGCGCTCACCCCATTACCCCCTAAGGTGTCTAGCTTCCCCCCTACTAGGACATCCTGACTGCAAAGCACAAAGCTCACCCCATGATCCCCTTGGGTAACTTCCTCCCATCAGAGCCCCCCGACTGGCAGGCACAGAGCTCATTGCGTGACCCCCTCGTGTTGCGCTTCCCCCTTACCAGGTCCCCCTGACTGCAAGTCACAGCGTTCAACCCACGGCTTCCTAGCCTGGAGGTCCCCGCTTAGTGGACTACACCATGTGGGGGCACTAAGCTCCCCACTTCCGGCACCCCTGACTGGGGGAGCGGCTCAGTCTCAGGGCTCCCCGTCCCCACAAGCAGGCGAGCTCCGAGCTCTTCCCTCACTGCGACGAGTCGCTGCTTCCCGGGGCCAAGGCCTTCACGCTGAGCCCCCTCCCGTCGGACTGTGGGACACCGGGCTGCGGAGCGAGCCCCTCCCCAAAGGCGGTCACTCGGCTGCGTCAAGGTGAGCGGGCATTAGGTTTGTCCGTTCACACTTGCCTTCACCCTCCTCCCTCCCGGACCGGAAGTATTCCGGTTGCTATTGGATACCTGGCGGAAGTATCGACTGCCTGTCCGAGGAAGGGCCAAATAAAATGGCGGGCGCCGCTCTCAGCCAATGACAGCACGAGAGGCAGGCGAGCGCTTCTCTCTGACTGGGAGAGCAGGTATCGCGAGATCCCTGAGATCTCCTTCCACCACCCCGAGTTCCCATAACACCCTGCACGCGCCTGGCCTCTTCCTTTTTCCGCCATCTTGCTGCACCGGTGAGTTACGGGCCTCTTTGGGCCCTAGGCGCCATCCGCCGTGTACTATCCCCATCCTGGCTCTGCCGGCGTCTTCTCCCGCCGTCCCGCCACCTCCGGACTCCGCCCAACCGGCACAGTCTGTTTTGAGCCGCCTGCGCCCGCCACGGCCGCCGGTGGAGCCCCCCGAATAGGGAGGGGGAGGCGCTTCCCTAGCCGGAGTCCCGCTCACTGGAGGGAGCTGTGGGGGGAGGGGGAGTTCGGGTGGCAGGCTGGGCCCGAGGAGCGTGATGGTGGGATCGGGCCGGGTGGGGGTGGGAGCTGGGGAATGTGGGACGGTAGCCTGGGCCTGGCAGAGGCGGTGGTGGAGGGGGCATCGCGGGGGTGCAGACGTAGGCTTGGCCCTGGAAGAGGAGGAAGAATGGGGGGCGGGAGGGCGCAGACTGGGCCTGGGCAGGGAGCAGTCAGTCTCTCTGAGTTCGCGCTAAATACCCCGTAGTTATCTCCTGTTAAGTCGCTGGGTACTGATTGAGTTTAGCAATAAATGGCCCCGTGCACAGTGCAGATAAATACACCAGGCAAGAGTTTACTGCGTGTGGCAACGTGGCTTGATACAGCCTCTGGACTCCAAGCACCTCCGAGCCTATTGTAAAACTGTATAGCCCCAGCGCCGACAGTGTAATGGCAAATGGGGTGACAGTACAATGCCTTGTTTAACTATGGGATATGTTGCCCTAGTCCTCAGGACGTAAGCTTGAGTGCCCAAGTGCCACAGTATCTTCAATGTGCAACTGGATTTCTGCCAAAGATGGGTGAATTGGGCAATACTTAAAAGGTTTTGGACAGGGTATAATGCAGGGTAAATGATTCTTGAAACCCACTATCAAGAGTTGAGAGTAATTTAGTAACTCCCCCCCCCCCCCCAAAGTGCAAAGCCATGTCACTGTAATGGTATAACAGTTCTGTAATTTAAACAGGGTCTAAGATGTTGCTCAGTACTCCAGTGCAGTCTCAACAGGCCTAGGTCCTACTGTGAGATTTTAGCCCCCATTAACCAGTAGGTCCAAAAATAACTAGTGACTGCTTCAGTGACTGATTTCAGAAAGTACAGCTAATCTCTGGAAATTAGGTCTTTCTCATGTTGAACACCTGAAATCTCTGGTCACTTATGACAAATCCTGGTCGGGATGTCTTGCAGCATCTTTAAATATGCTTTAAGTCTAGACTGTAAGTCTTTGTCTCTGAACATATCTTATTGTAAAACACTAAGTTTTATGCTGTATATATTGGATAAACTTTTTGTGGCATAAAATGTAGACTGTTGAATATAGTTATGGGTTTGAATTGTGGTGGACATGCACAAATAATAATCCGACCTGCATGTTGTTTGTATAAAACATCATGAAGCTTTGTCAGAATAGTAATATCTGCTGTTCTGAGTTCAAATATTCTGAAATTAACAATGTTAACTTTTTCTAAAAGTATCCCTGCTTAAATGTGAAAGCAAGAAGCTAGCATACATAACTAACTTTATTCCACACGCAGGCATCATGGTGCGCATGAATGTTCTGGCCGATGCCCTTAAGAGCATCAACAATGCAGAGAAACGTGGAAAACGTCAAGTTCTCATTAGACCGTGCTCTAAAGTAATCGTGCGGTTTTTAACTGTGATGATGAAGCATGGTAAGTCATCAGAAAGTAAAATTCATATCTAATTATTTCTATAAGAGGTGTAAGAGGCACCAAAATAGTGTAAAGCTTGACTATCTCCTGTAGCAAAAAGCAAGTCCTGTGGCACCTTATAGACTAACAGACGTATTGGAGCATAAGCTTTAGTGGGTGAATACTCACTTCGTCAGATGCATGTAGTGACATCTGACGAAGTGAGTATTCGCCCACAAAAGCTTATGCTCCAATATGTCTGTTAGTCTATAACAGTGGTTCCTAAACTTGTTCTGCCGCTTGTGCAGGGAAAGCCCCTGGCGGGCAGGGCTGGTTTGTGTACCTGCCATGTCCGCAGGTTCGGCCGATCGCAGCTCCCAATGGCTGCGGTTTGCTGCTCCAGGCCAATGGAAGCTGCGCGGGCCGAGGGATGTACTGGCCGCCGCTTCCAGCAGCTCCCATTGGCCCGGAGCAGCGAACCGCGGCCACTGGGAGCCACAATCGGCCGAACCTGCGGACGTGGCAGGTACACAGACGGGCCCACCAGGGGCTTTCCCTGCACAAGTGGCTGAACAAGTTTGGGAACCACTGTTCTATAAGGTGCCATGGGAGTCTTAGTCGCTTTTTACAGATCCAGAGCACGGCTACCCCTCTGATACTTGACATCCTGTAGCAAAGAGGTATTGCATCCCTTGCAATGTTTCAAACTGCAAAAAAAAATCATTTTGGGGTGGGGAGTGGGCAAGGGCAAATACTTTTGTTTATTGTCTTTTGCTTGGTGTGTGTAGTGAAGGATAGAATTGGAAGAACTTGGATATGCTGCCAAGATCAAATCAACAATGCAGTTTTTTTGGAAGCTATCCACAGTGGCCGGTGTTCAGTGTCTGAGTGATTCCTTAAGTAAAACATGCATTGCCTTTTCAAGTGAACTGAAGTTGCATTGAGTTTGACTCTGTGGGAAAATGAGCTGATCAGTTACTCTGCTCTTTTGTAGAGTAAGCTAATCAACTCCTTAAACTTCCAAGTTGAAAAGAGTACTTGGAGAGATGCAGGACTAACCTTACAAAGTTAGTGCTGCCTCGAATATTGCTGGATATGAGACCATTGTTTTAAGTACATTATATGGAGAATAATAGTTGTGTATTCAGTAATAGCTGAAATGTGATGACTTGTCTACATGAAAAAGTTGCACTATTTTAACAGTTGAGCGCTTATAGTTTTAAGGGTGATTGTTAACCCAACTCAGTGACACCAAGGCAAAAGACTGTGTGTGGATGCTTATTTGGTTTAGCTTAAGTTGATTAGGACTCTTAAGTGAAACCAAAATAAGTCAGTCTTAAACCAAAGTAGGTGCCCAAAAAAGTTTGGCATCAGTTTAATAAAACTGGTATATGAACTGATTTTAAGTTAAACCACTGTAGCTCTCTCATGTAGACATGGCC
The DNA here is from genome assembly GCF_020497125.1 of Mauremys mutica. Taxonomy (NCBI): domain Eukaryota; kingdom Metazoa; phylum Chordata; order Testudines; family Geoemydidae; genus Mauremys; species Mauremys mutica. The sequence continues at coordinate 68,737,108 of NC_059082.1, read as the reverse complement.
TAAATGTTAAGTTTTTGACTTGTCTGCATTTGAGACCGTGCACTAATTTGGATAATAAAGGTTCTGCTTGATTTAATTGTTCACAGGTTACATTGGTGAATTTGAGATCATTGATGATCACAGAGCTGGGAAAATTGTTGTTAATCTGACAGGCAGACTGAACAAGGTAGGGTTTGATTTAGTGCTGAATTCTTCTTTTCTTTCTAGAAAGCTGTGTAATTCTAAGAAATATACACTCTTCATATGCATTTATATTAATCTTTTGAAGGAATTCTTTGAATGTGGTTGTATAATGATAGATGATTTGATAAGGGCATGTGGCTTAAGTGGAAGCTTTTTTAATAATTGTGCTGAATAAAAATGTTCTTGAGCAACCATAACAAAGTAAATGAAGCTTGTGTGGGAATATGTATAGGGAACTCTGCTTGCCAGCACCACTTTCTCTGCTTTTTCCTTAGGAGCTTTCTAGTAAGTACTCATTGTCCACCCATACACCCTGTCTATATTTGTGTAGTCTGATATTATAATTTCAAACAACAATTTAATTATTTCATAATCAGTGAGCTAGAAATTGAATATTTAAGCATTTAAACTGACTTCAATTGGAACGGATTTGTTTGGAAAATGTTTAAGAAATGCAAACTTGTATCCAGGTGATGCATAATACACCTCTACCCCGATATAATGCGGTCCAATATAACGCAAATTCAGATATAATGTGGTAAAGCAGCGCTCTGGGGTACTGGGTTGCTTTACCTCCTTATATCCGAATTTGTGTTACCGCAAGCGGTTCCTCTGCAACCGCCCGCTGTTTGGCACGGCAAGCCTGGGAGGGAGCAGTGGAGCTGCGGCGTGCTCATGGGAGGAGGCGGAGCGGAGATGAGCTGGGGCGGGGAGGGCCTCAGCAAGTAACAGGGAGTGCAGAGGAACCGCTCCCCACTCCAGCTCATCTCTGCCTCCTCCCCTGAGTGCGCCGCCGCCGCTCCGCTTCTTCTCTCTCTCCCCCCCGCTCCCCCTTTCCAGGCTTGCCAGGCCAAACAACTGCCGGGGAGCGGTTCCTCTCCCTACCTTGATATAACGTGGTCACACCTATTACACAGTGAGTTTTTTTGGCTCCTGAGGACCGTGTTATATATCAGGGTAGAGGTGTACTAGTAAATGACTAGAGAAAATCGTAGAAGCCGAGCCTTTCTGCTACTAACTGGATTTTGTCTGCTGTGAGCTATTGAGCTGTGCATCTTGTAGATATGTCAGTGCACTGCATAACTTCTTCCTAAATATTCATGTAGTGTTTTTGTGTTGTCAAGAAGATTTCTTTAACTGTCTGGAAATCCTGTGGGCTATATAACTTGACAGTTACCATCATGATCTATTATAACAGATTCCTCCATTGGTTCAAAACCATTTCTCACTGAAATAGTTTAAATGAAAACACTGCCCATCTGGTATGTCAACATTTTCAATTGGTAGCAGAGAAAGTTGACCCTTCACGAGCATATTTTGGCTCGCTTCCATAAAGAACAGTAGTCTGTTCAAATAAACATGTCTTTAAGCTGGAAATTACTTGTCTGGAGCAGGCTGAGGATTCTAAAAGTGCAGTAGTAGTCTCATAATTTGACCAGATGGAACTTTATAACAATTTGGAGTCTGTTGTATTTTAGGATAAGGGTGTTTGCTGTCACTGAGCTACTTGGCAATTGTTTTTTGAGTGATGTTTGGCACAACCAAATATGTTTTTCTAAAGTAGTTCTGTTACTTGGGCCAGTCAAACATTGAATAATGCAACAACAGCATACTTTTTGTGCATGCGTAAGTAGCAAAGACTTGTTAAAATAAATGTAAATACCAATTAAATGGTGAAAATGAAAGTTGCTGTCTGCTCCATTTTAGGGGCCAGATTATTAGCATTGCCCATTATTGGCACTTCAACACTTGTGATATTGACCTAAGATATACTCTATATTCGCAGTTCTAACTACGCTGTATGCTTCTGGTTTTTAATCATTTGCATAAGTTTAGTATAATTAACTTGAATATTTCTTAAGTGGTGAGTTTCTAGGCATGATTTTTAATTTCTCCAACATACATAAAACCTAAAAGTTTGTGTCCAGGTAGCTAACTTTGTACATATTCAGTTCAGCTCAGGAGTTAACGCTTTCTTTAAAGTAGTATACAGCATGCTCGTATGCTCTCCAAGAACTGAACTGACCACAAAATGGCATTGCCTTCTGAGTTTGTAGCCCCAGCCGTAATGTAGTTTCAACCTACCTAGTTGAAAGGAAGAAGGTAGTAGTGAAACAATTATCTAAAAATTGTATCAAAGCAGCTCAGGACTGAATAGTTAGATCCTTTGCTTAGTCCAGCTGACAACCTGAGTATGCACTGTGGATGAAGTTGATGCAGTAATGGAGTGCCATTCTTGGACACTTCGATCTTTCCCTTTCATACAAGCTGGATACTTGATTGGCACTACTAATCCTCTTCTGATCAATGATGTAAAGAGAGACATAGCGCTGAATGCCTTTAAATGCTGCGACTTGTCTAGAGAGACAAGGTAGGCAAGGTATTATTTTTTTATTGTATCAACTTCTGTTGGTGAGAGAGACAAGTTTTCGAGCCACACAGAGCTCTTCTTCAGGTCTGAGAGAGGTATTCATAGTAAAATGCATGGGGGAACAGATTGTAATGGACCTTTCAAGGGAGAATGACCTGTTAACACCTCTGCAGTCATAGGATGAAAAGGGGAGTGCGTGTTAATGGGTTATAGATGGTTTTATGACTTATTACAACAATTTTCTTTCCCAGACATGAAGAAGAGCTCCATGTAGCTTTGAAAGCTTTTGTCTCATCAACAGAGGTTGGTCCAATAAAACATTACCTCACTCACTTTGTCTCTCTCATAACCTGGGACCCAATGGGGCTACAATACAACAAAGGAAGAAATATATGTACTAGTCCTCCTGTATCAAAGTTCTTCAGCTTCTGTTGGGGTTTTGTTTTATAGTGTGGTGTGATCAGTCCCAGATTTGATGTTCAGTTGAAGGACCTGGAAAAGTGGCAGAACAACCTTTTGCCGTCACGTCAGTTTGGGTAAGTGCCAGATATGCAGAGTTAAATTGTTGAAATTCACAAATATAACAATTCATAGCAGTTCTCCTAAGTGAAAGTAGTTGGTGCAAAAGAAAACCTCTTAAGATAATTTCATAAATGAAACTAGCATTGTTTTGAAGATCTCTGTTCTGATCACTTCTTCAGAAAGGGGGGACACACTTAAAAATCAGTTTTTATATAAGCATTTAACTACTGCTAAAAATTAGCACCAAGAGACAGCCATCTCCGTTTTTCAGTTTGTGCAACTGACAAGACTTTGTATAGTCAATTTCATCTACATCATTCTCACTCTTCTCCCTCCAAATGTTGGTCTTAATTCTGTAGAAACACTTGAAAAGAAAGTTGTAATAAAAATACAAATTAACAGGTACTTGGGTATAGGTGTAGTATCAGAAGTGACTGAGGTCTTTTTTTTAAATCTCTAGATGTCAAACTAAGGACTTTATTTTAATAGAGGCCTTGGCTGTTACATTAAATCAATATAGTAGAATCCCACTGACACTGAATCTTGTGAATAAGTGAACAGACACACCAAAGCAAGGAAAGAATCATTGCTAAATGTACAGTTACTATAAACTGTTAACTGTGGCTAAACATTGCTCTAGTATTCTAGTACATATACTTCAGCATATTTTGTGCGAATTAAATAGAACCTCTTGTGAGGTTAATCTTAACAGTCAACTTTTGTCCAGAAAGCATGCTAATTACCATAGATAGGTGTTAGAAATAACTAAAGTTACCCTGGCTGTCTGCAGCTGAGTACTAATATTCAAGTATTAGCAGCATCAACCTGAGCAACTTTGAGTTCTACCATATGACGTTTTCAGTTAGCAATCTGGCATAATGCCAGCTATACACTTGTTATGAGCAGGTAATTGACATGGGTTTGAAAATGGTGACATGGTCCAGCTGCAAAGTTGGGACTCATGACCCTGGTAACACTGGTTCATTTCTGTGATGTAACAGGAATGTCAAATGAAAATTCCTAGTGTAGATAAGGTTCGTGGGGAAGTCTGCTTTAAAGAGCATATCGTCAAATTTAAATTTGACATTAGTACAATTTTAAATTCTCACGCATTTCAAAATAGCATATTTGTAGGGGTTGTGTAACTATTTTACATTAGGACTGTTGTAGTCTAAGTTGTCACATTTCCTTGGCTAAAGAAACAGACGTTGCACTACAAAAATGAGATTGGACGGTTTTTCTAACTGTATGAGTGGTAGGGAAATCTACCATAATATGCTACTGAAAATACTTTTTACTTAATAGGTACATAGTGCTGACAACTTCCGCTGGCATCATGGACCATGAGGAAGCAAGGCGAAAACACACAGGAGGCAAAATCCTGGGATTCTTTTTCTAAAACTTGTAAAAGAGGCATACTAATAAATTGTTCAAATGGACTCTGTTTGCATTCAGTATTAATGGTTTGGAACTCTACCTTTGGGAACACTTACTGATTCACTGCAATATGTAAAAACACTTAAGACCTAATGGTATACGCCACACACTGTAAAACATGGAAAACGTATTGTAATTGAGCCAGTTCTAGATTTGGCATCTATTCTGCTCTGCTTACAATTTTCTAATTCTACCAAGCTGTTAATTCCAGTTCAACAAGAAACAAGTTATAGCCAATTACTCCAAAATGCCCTCAAATCCTCTGTGTTAAGTTCTGGAATGTTGAACTGCACAGTATTATAGCCTATCACTGGGGCCACCTCTTATTGGGAAGTATGACTATTTAGTGCCTAGGGTTGTTAGTGGATTGTTTGACCTTAAGGATAGGTAATGAAAGATGGTTTGCAAGTTGCTATGAAGACAGTGTCCAGGGAATAACAAAGTAGCTTGTGTGCTTTGAAATCTAAATCTTAATCTTATAGACGTTTCTACTAGTCCAGGAAATAAGTACAGTGGACTATTAATCTATTTTTTCTTAGGTTTTCCAATTAATCTTTTTGTTAAGCTTGTTTTAAAAAAATGCAAATGTATATGCCTTCTCAATGTAGCTGTTCAAATTTAGAGTTGTGAGGTTCTGGGACTGTTGAACCCATTCCAGAATGGCAAAAAACCCTGAGATCTCAAACAGCAGGCAGCAACAAAAATTGGATTAGTATCGAGTTATCGGTCACATTCTTCAAAGTCCAAGTACCCCCAAGATACAGTGGATTTTTTTTTTAATGCCATAACAGGAGAAGAGACTGTTGAGCTCATTTCAAACAGTACCAGAGAAAGTGAAGCAGGCTTGCTTGTAGCACAGCTGCGCAGCTGTAGCACTTCAAGGTAGACATTACTTATGCTGATATGAGGGGTTCCCTCATTAGCGTAGGTAATCCACCTACCCAAGAGGTGGTAGCTAGGTTGAGGGAAGAAGCCTTCTATTGATTAGCACTGTTACACTTATAAAAACTCACCGAATATTTTTCAGGGGACAAGGCAATACACTGTGTTTTATTTAAAATGCTAAACAAGTATTAAAAATCTGTAAGTATATGCATATATTCAAACAAGCGCACACACCCACAAAGGTTTTGCATCTGGTGTTATAGTTACCAGTCCTTATTGTACCTTGAGTCAGCCTAGTGGCCAGCTAGACTGAACACAAGTAGGGGAATCTGGGCCTCCGTCGAACGCGTTCGATTCTCCGTTGTTGCAGAGTGATCCAAAGCCGCCTGGCTCTCGCCCACTATTATAGTTGTCTTTCATGTAAGTCTATGGATTTTGCTGTGTCCGCTGGGATCCGTTAATTGCAAATCTGCTGCTGTTAGTCATCTTTCATCAGTGATGTTTGGATCCTCAATCGCAAACTAGGTGCTGGGTGTTTACACAGCTGCTCCTTACCTTATACTTGGTTCTTACTTTGGGGCAGATGCCTTGCACTTCAAGGTCGTTAATCTGCACTACGGCCATCAGGACAGGATGACACTGGCGTCTTGTGATTAGACTCGCATCCTTGCGTACCTCATTCACACAAAGAACAGCTAAGTAGAGGAAGTTTAAACAATTTCACAGCTATACATTCTTCTAAGCAATTAAAGGGAACAGCACAGGGGCTGTTTTCTAAAAAAGGCTTATAAAGAAACATAATTTTGAGACAAATCAATCTCATTTACTACTTTAGCTCATAAAACAAATTACTAACTCAAAAAATTCAAAACGGCTTAATAGGTCAGGGCAACTTTGTCAGGGATTGGTACCGTGTATGCATTGGCTAACAACACTGTCTACACAGGGATTTAGGTTGATTTAACAGCACCACTTGGGGTGTGCATTTTTCACACCCCAGCCTGGTGTAGTTAAATAGACCTAATTTTCTAGTGTAGACCAGGTCTTACACTTAGACTTGTTGGAATAGAACAAACATCTTTACATTTTAATCATTAAATATATAGTTTTCCTTTGTATAATCAAGTATACAACTTGCAGATTTCCTTATCTTTGTGTCCTGGGCATCTGTGCAATCACTGTATTAAAAATAACTGTGGATCAGATGGAAGTCTTCCACTGCAGAATCCTTAACTGAGCCTAAGATGGAAAACTAACCTTATTCATAGTGCTTGAGTTCAATAACATAAGAGTAGCAGTAGACTGATAAATGCAAAATAATGGTTCTGGTGTTAAAATGTTTCCTGAAAGAAAACTGGAAGACATTAACGTATTCCTAAAAAGTTCTCAGGTTATTTTTTTGTAAGCATGGGATACCTGTTTGTGCTATTTATTGGTGATGGGTGCAGTTCCCATTGCGAGCTCTCAATCTTACAGCTTGGTGTTCATAAAGCTCTTGGGATCACCTTAAGATATACCATAGTTTTCTTTAATTCTTTGCTTTGTGGTGTTGCCATCCAGACTGGAAATAGTTGAAATGTGATGATGATGATGATGTTCGTCCATCGTTTTCGAAGAAGACCTTAACATCTATCAGGTTGTGAGCTGTCCACAGTGCGTCCGCAAATGGCTGGTAAGGCCAATACGGGCACGGAATGTTCTGCCACATGTCAGGCAGACATGCGTGGGCACCACTGTTACAACATTTGCAGCTCTGGCTTTACGGAGTGCTCGCTTCTCTTGTGCTAGTGTTATCCTTCTAGCTTCAGATGTCTGGCAGCCTTGGTGGATCAGCGTACGCCATGTCGATCGGTCTTGTGCCAGGGTTTCCCAGGAGGTGATGTCGATATCCAGGGACTTAAGAGAGGCTTTCAGCGTATCTTTGTATCGCTTCTTTTGTCCCCCGTGCGATCGCTTTCCTTGAGACAGCTCACCATAGAAGAGCTGTTTGGGGATGCGGTGGTCTGGCATCCTCACAACATGGCCTGCCCAGCGTGTCTGGGCTTTCATAAGCAGAGTGTAAACTGATAGCAGGCCTGCTCTGGAAAGGACTTCTGTGTCAGGCACCTTATCCTGCCACCGAATCCTCAGAAGTCTGCGGAGGCAAGTCGTGTGGAAGTGGTTCAATTGCCTAGCGTGCCTCCTGTATACAGTCCAGGTCTCACTGGCATACATCAAGGTAGTTAGCACTACTGCTCGGTAGACTTTAAGCTTTGTAGCAAGGCTTATTCCACGGCGGTCCCACACGTTGGTCAGCAGTCCGCCAAATGCAGAGCTTGCCTTGGCGATTCTGCAGTTGACCTCGATGTCAATTGTCACTGCACGGGAGAGGGTGCTGCCAAGGTATGTAAATTGGTCCACTGCTTGCAGCTTTTGCCCCTTCACTGTGATGATGGACTCTTGGTGTTGGGCTTTCGGAGCTGGCTGGTGCATCACTTCGGTTTTCTTTATGTTGATAAGAAGGCCAAAGTTATCGCATGCTGCTGCGAATTTGTCCATGCTGGCTTGCATTTCCTGCTCTGATCCAGCATTCAGGGCACAATCGTCAGCAAAAAGGAGGTCTCGTAGCACAGTCTCCTTTATCTTGGTGACAGCCTGGAGTCTTCGCAGGTTGAACAGTTTCCCATCAGTCCTGTATCTCAGGCTGACTCCCAAGGAACTGTTCTGAAAGGCGTCTGACAGCATGGCTGAAAACATCATGCTGAACAGGGTCGGTGCCAACACACACCCTTGCTTGACGCCATTTGTGACGGGAAAGGCCTCTGAAGCTTCTCCGTCGTCCAGAACACGAGCCGTCATGCCGTCGTGGAACTGACGTACCATCAGGATGAATCTATCAGGGCACCCAAACTTCGACATGATACGCCACAGACCTTCACGACTGACAGTGTCAAAAGCCTTAGTGAGATCCACAAAGATGGTGTACAGTTCACGATTCTGCTCTTGACACTTCTCTTGGAGCTGTCGGACTGCGAAGATCATGTCCACAGTGCCACGCTCTTTACGAAAGCCGCACTGTGTCTCGGGTAATAGACCCTGTTCCAGGTGGTCAATCAGGCGATTCAGCAACACTCGTGCAAGGATCTTGCCTGCGCTGGAAAGCAATGATATTCCTCTATGATTGTCGCAGACTTTTCGATTTCCTTTCCTCTTGTAGAGGTGTACGATGGATGCATCTTTCAATTCCTGAGGAATAGACCCTTGATTCCAGAAGGACTGAAACAGTTGAGTGAGTTTGTCAACAAGCACTGCACCACCATCCTTATAAACTTCTGCTGGGATCGCATCAGATCCTGAGGCCTTGCCACTGGACAGCTGGCTGATGGCCTGTAGGATTTCAGACTCTGATGGTGGAACGTCCAGACTGTGGTTGATATCCGCCTGGGGCATTCTATCAATCGCCTCGTTATTAATGGAAGATGGGCGGTTCAGTACAGATTGAAAATGCTCAGCCCAACGCTGTAGAATCAGAGTCTTCTCAGTAATGAGAGTTACACCATCTAAATCCAGTAAAGGAGAGCTCCCTGAGGGCCGAGGTCCGTACAAGGATCTGAGGGCTTCGTAGAACCGTTTGGCATCGTTTCTATCAGCAAACATCTGGATTTCACCTGCCTTGGCACTCAACCAGGAGTCCTGCATCTTGCGAAGCTTGTTCTGTACGGTCCTGCGAGTGTTGTTAAAGGCATTTTTCTTAGCTGATGACGACGGGTCGTTCTGATGAGCACGGTAAAGGCGGTGCTTTTCAGCAAGTAAGGCCTTGATCTCTTCATCGTTTTCATCAAACCAGTCCTGCTGTTTCCTGTGTGAGGGTCCAAGAACCTTTAGTGCAGAAGAGTGTACAATATTCCGGAAGCGTTCCCAGTCCTTCTCAGCATTTTCCTCTAATTGCAGCTCTAAGAGTTGGTTGTCAAGATCTTCTGCTAGTAAAGCTGCTGTATTGGGGTTCCTCAGTTTACTGACGTTAATCTTTTTCACCACAGCTCTGTTTCCCTGCGGACGTCTCTTTGGCTTGATGTAAAGGCTTAATTTAGAGATGATGAGTCTATGATCAGTCCAACAGTCAGCACTCGGCATGGCCTTAGTCACCCTTACATCCTGTCTATCTTTCCTCCGCACGATGACATAATCAATGAGATGCCAGTGCTTGGAGCGTGGATGCATCCAGGACGTCTTTTTGCGAGTGGGCAGGCGGAAGATAGTATTGGTAATGATCAGATCATGAGCCACACATGTCTTCAGGAGTAGTAGGCCATTGCTGTTACATTTGCCGATTCCATTTTTTCCAATGACGCCATCCCAGGCAGAGTGATCAGATCCTACTCTCGCGTTAAAATCGCCAAGTAGAATCAGCCTGTCGGTACGCTTCACGGATGAGAGTAGGGCATCAAGATCTTCATAAAACTTGTCCTTTACTTCATCCGGATTCGTCATTGTGGGTGCGTAAGCGCTGATTAGTATAGCTTGCTTTCCTCTCGGTAGTGGAAGATGCAGTGTCATGAGTCGGTCGTTCACACCCTTGGGAAGACTGGCAAATTTGCGGACAAGTTGATTCTTAACCGCAAAGCCAACTCCAGATTCACGACGTTCGTCACTGCTACGTCCACACCAGAAGAATGTGTAACCACCCCCTATTTCTGTGAGCTGACCTTCGTTGGCTAGACGAGTTTCACACAAGGCTGCAATATCGATGTTAAGTCTTGCGAGCTCTCTAGCGACCAGGGCTGTTCTTCTTTCTGGTCGATCTGCTGAGGGGTTATCTTGAAGCGTGCGTACGTTCCATGTACCAATAATGAGTGGTGTCACCTTGCGGTTTGTTATTTGAAGTTTTGTTGTTCGACCGCATAAGATGGGATCCCCTCCAGCCGCGGTAAGCTGGCCAGGGTTCTGTGAAGCAAACAATGTTTAGGACACCTTTTCTAGCCCCTTCCTCTTGCTACGGAGGTGAGCAGTGCGGGCCTAAAAAGGGCTGCTCAGTCACTCAGGTAGACGCCGAATCCAGCTGTTGCTTCGATCAGCAAGAAGACGACCATTAGACCTGAGCCGCCTGTGTGCAGGTCCACGGCTACAGCTCCCAGTGTATCCACACCTGCTGCTTCGTCGCTCGCCCATCGCCACAGGACTTTGAAATTTACGGAAGTTAGATGTCAAGACTTGCGCGTGGATTGGATTAAAGTGAGGGAGAGGTGCGCATAGTCAGCCTCACTCTCTCTTCCCAGATCCCATCTTGCTCCAATGGCAGGACAAGAGTCGAGACGGTTGGAGATGGGCTGGGCGCAGTGGTTGACCAGGGCATCTTTCGTGTCTTGCCGTGCTCTTAGCGTACCACACCGCTTGCAGAAACCGCCTTCATGACCGTTGGTCCTATTCTAGAAGGTCTCATCCGCTCAATCCGCCGGAGTCTGTCTTCACATGCTCGGGATAGACAAAGCCCTATCTCACCGGAGGTCTAAGCCCAACGGCTACCCTCAACCTGGTTTAGCCAGCCTGTCGAAGCTGTTGCCCGGGGTGTGGCCGCTGCGCATGCTACAGCTACAAATGTTGAAATGTAGATGTAACATCAAGGCTGTGGTGGTAAGTATTCCCTCAAATGAGGTTCACTCTGGTTTTAAGCTCACTAATTTAGTTATTTTCTTCTGTTGGTGGCTTATGGAGCCCAAGTCTAATTACAAAAATCAGCCATTAACATGTGTATAGCTCTATCCAATAGTCTATCTGCAGTAGGTGTGCTTCCTTTAACCTCATACAAGCACCTCATTGATGTGATCCTACTTTGGAAACTTCTGAAATGGAAGAATATTTTTAATGTCTCTGGATGACTTCTCAGTTTAGGCTAAGGCTGAATAGAGTATATTCAGTTTATTTCATGATCCAATACTATTGACACCAGGCCTAGAGCATCTGTTCCTTCGCATTAATAGTCCCTGCACCAGATGGAAGGGAAGGGCGTGTATGTAAGTAGGTGGCACCAGGAGCACCGTCCCAGGACAGATTTTACTGTACATAAGTTTCTTTTAGAGCAGGGGTTTCCAGACTTGCCTACTATGGACTACATTCTAATATGGGCTTCCTTCCTAGTCATGATCAAATAAAACCCAGGTGGCAATTACAGCTTTTTTTAATGTGATTTAGCATGTAAAAGTAAGGGAGAGCAGCCCCATGTGGTCAGCCAGCTTTCCACAGATGGAAAACTTGAAAGACTTGTAGTGTTTGAAGTTACCATATACACAAGGACTGGCGTGATTCTAAAGGAAGAAGCAGCATTGGTTGCGTTTTTTTAAAAATAACTTTTGTACTGATGAAAAGTGAAGAGACTGCAAAAGCAACTGTGGAAGTAATTTCCTGTGGAAGCTTTGTTTGAATCTGTCTCATCCTCATTAGCTGATACTGCTTTGAAGTTATAATCCTATATCCGATGCATCTATAGTCAGAAATTGAAATGTCACAGTACAACATGGAAAAGATAAAATGAGGTAACATGAAGAGGATCTTGAAAGCTGTAAAATACTAAATCAAATTGCATGTCTAGGTAGTTTTGCTTTGGTAATAGTCCCCATTTAACTCTGCCTAACATAAGATTTCCATAATCTCTGGCTGCAGTTCTACTAGCTAGTTGCTGCAGGCTAGAGATGCATTTAATTTCTGAAACAAGATTCAGCAACTAACATGTTGGATTACAGCACCCAGCACAATGCCTTAGTATGGAGCTGCTTTAGAAGGTTTTGTAAAATCTTTCAGTTCTAAAGCAGGCTGTAGAAAATGGGAAGAGAGAGAGAGAGAGGTGCTGAAAAGCTGTGGCGGCGCTCAGAAGGTTTAGCTAGCTATCTCCGAGTGAAATCTAATCTTTGCAGATTGTCCAGAAGAGCTCCATATTCAATAGCATGCAAGTTTTCTGAACTTGCATGTGCGCCCCTCCCCTCGGCTAGCCGGAGCTGGACTTTAGAGAAAAGCATTAACCTGACTAAGAAACTTGAAAGACTGCATCTAGTTGCTATTCGTAAACCTGCACGCTAGCCACTATATTAAATCCAACTCCTTGCATGAATTGCCTTTGGAAGTGTTTCTGGAAGCAGAACTGCTTGCCTAGTTGAGGAATGGTTAGTATTTGTAAACCACGAATAATAGGCGTTCTTCCCACAAGTACAGTGTATTCTCACTTTCATGTCCCCACAATTTACAAAAGTGGGTAAGCATCACTAGTCCTATTTCAAAAGTGGTGGACTGGTTAAAGGGGTTAAATAACTCACCTAAGATCAGCCAAAAAGTCTGGGGCAGTCAGGGAATGAATGGTGGTGATCTGGTAGACCTTTCCACACTACTGTGCCCCTTCCAGAAGTCTTGATTTCTCTTGCTTAGCCCAAGTTTCACCTCACTTAAAAGCTACCTGCTTACAAAATCAGACACATACAGAAGTGTCACAGGGCACTATTACTGCCATTGCTGACTTTCTCATTGTTACCATATCATTTATAAATCAATTGGAATATAAAAATTGTACTTACATTTCAGTATATAGCTATATAGACCAGTATAAACAAGCTGACTGTATGAAATTCTAGCCTGTACTCCAGTGCTTTTCCTGTAGCCTGTTGTAAAACCAGGCAAATATCTAGATGAGTTGATGTATCCCCTGAAAGACCTCTGTACCCCCATGGTTGAGAAACACTGTTTGTCATCTTATTCTGTTGATCACATGCACTATAGAAACTGCATCTTCCTTTCTTACTGACTATGGGCATTTCTTTTTCAGAGTTTAATTTATTGTTTAAAAAAAAAAAGAAAAAAAGATTAATTTTGCTGGATATGTATTTCTCTTGCAGTGAGAGATTCTACCAGCAGGTGGTAGCATATGATTTAATTATCCAGGGTTTTTGAAAGATTATGCTAAATGATGAGCTGCAAGTCCCATCTATTCTAGTTGTGCTGATTACTTCCTTGCTCTGGGATCATGATGAGGTCCTTCTGTCTTTTGTGTAGCTAAGGAAAGATCCTGACTCTTATCTCACACTAGTGTACTTCTGTTTGTTTTGCACAAGGCTAAGTGAGATGAGAATAAGGACTGAAAAAGAAATCTGATCTACAAGATGCTGGATCAAACTGAAGTCTGATGGAACGCCAATGATTTCAATGGAATTTTACACCAGAACTGATTATTCTGATCCCTTATGTTTTAATTACTTTGTGGGAGAAGCCAATCAAAGCAGTTCTATCAAGAATGGCACACTTTTTCAGGTTCTTAAAAACTAACACTTATGAGTAGGGCCCCACCAAATTCATGGTTCATTTTGGTGAATTTCACGGTCATAGGGTTTTTAAAATAGTAAATTTCATGATTTCAGATATTTAAATCTGAAATTTCAGGGTGTTATAATTGTAGGGGTAATGACCCCCAAAAGTTTATTGTAGGAGAGGTTGCGGTACTGCCACCTTTACTTCTGCACTGCTGCCTGCAGAACTGGGCAGCCAAACAGCGGCGGCTGCTGGCTGGGAGCCCAGCTCTGAAGGCAGATCTGCTGCCAGCAGCAGCGCAGAAATAAGCATGGCATGGTATGGTATTGCCACTCTTACTTCTGCGCTGCTGCCTTCAGAGCTGGGCCCTTGGTCAGTAGCCACCATTCTTCTTCGAGTGATTGCTCCTATGCATTCCAGTTAGGGTGTGCGCGCCGTGCGTGCACGGCTCTCCGGAACATTTTTACCCTAGCAACTCCGGCGGGCCGGCTGGGCGCCCCCTGGAGTGGCGCCGCCATGGCGCTGGATATATACCCCAGCCGGCCCGTCCGCTCCTCAGTTCCTTCTTACCGCCCGTGATGGCCAGTTGGAACAGTGGAGTGCTCTCTGTCCTCCACAACCCTAGCGTTCGCTACTTTTGTCTGTATATAGTTGTTTGAGTATTTAGTGTTATATAGTTGTTTGAGTATTTAGTGTTAGATAGTTGAATAAGTTAGTTAGTATAGTTTAAGATAAGATAAGGGAATAAGGAGGGTTTACCCCCCCCTTTTTCCGCAACCGGTGTGGGCTCATGCCCAAGGCACCGGGCTTTAAGCCCTGCGCGTCTTGCCAGCGGCACATGCCGGTCGAGGATCCGCACGACTCCTGCCTGCGCTGCCTCGGGGAGACTCACCGTACGGATAAGTGTCCTATCTGTGCAGCCTTTAAGCCCAGAACACGAAAGGAGCGGGACAGTCGTTTAAAACAGCTCCTCATGGAGGCAACGCTCCAGCCCCCGGCACCAACCGCGCCGGCGCCGAAGTCTTCATTGGCGCGCAGCGCACCGGCGGCCATGAGCCGCTCCGGCACCGAGGCTCCTCATCCTCCGCAAACGGCACCGGCGACCCGGCACCGCTCCCTCTCACCATCGAGGAAGCATAAGCCGGCGAAGGCAGCTGCAAAGACCCATGCTGAGGGTCATGTCGCCCAGCCACCTCCGGTACTGGCTGTGGCCGTGCACAGGCCGTGCACTGTGCCGTTGACTCCGGCGCCGCAAGGGCCGTCGAGTCCGGTACCACCCTGCTCCCCGGTGCCGACCGCGGCTGAGCTGCAGCTGCCATCCACGCCCGAGACTTTCTCGATGGCGAGGGAGCTCATCGAGCTCACAGAGGCACCGAGCCTCCGGCCCCCGGCACCGCCGGTGCGGGCTGTCATGTCAGCGGGTAAGCCGGCTATGATGCGGCCCCCTGCCCTGGACGGACGAAGTAGACGGCGCTCCAGGTCCCAGTCTCGCTCCTGGTCCCGAAGACGGTCACCGTCGCGCCACTCCAGATCCCGGCACCACTCACCATCGCGGTACCGGTCGCCCTCTCGACGCCGGTCGCAGTCCCGGTACCGCTCAACATCGCGGTACCGGTCGCACTCCCGGAGACGCTCCCGGTCCCGATCACCTTCCCGTCGGCACCGACGTAGGTCCGATTCCCGGCACCGTTCCCGGCACCGTGACTCCCGGAGCCGCTCCCGGCACCGCCGGTAGAGATCCCGGTCGAGCTCCCGGCACCGGTCGAGCTCCAGGCACCACGGCGGTCGATGGTCTCGTTCGCCATCTCGGCACTGCGACGACCGGCACCGATCCTCGGCACCGTCCGGGGACAAATGGCCGACCTCGACGGCGCAGTCCATCAGCGCCTCCGCACCCCCGTGGCCATCTCGACACTCGTCGGTCGCTTCAGGGGCTGGCAGCGATGGTCATCTTCCAGCTGCCCCGCAAGGTCAAGCCCAGGGTGCGCAGCAGTGGGGCATCTGGGTCCCCTGGGCCCAATACGAGACTCAAGGGATGTCTTTCCCTCCGAGGGCCCCCGCCTCCGAACACAGGGTACCGGAGGCCACGATAAGCAGACCGCCCCCTTCACCACCAGGTTCGGCTCAGTTGCCACCTGATCCCCAGAGACATCCTCGGCCCGAGTCAGCCGCCCACCCCTTAGAAGAACCACCCGCGGAGGCAGTGGTTCAAGGCCTATCCTCGTCGTCTTCACCGGACGAGGCGGTGGCCGGGGCTGCTACAACAGACCCTCCACTGATTGACTTGCGGGCCCATCAGGACCTTCTTCGCTGGGTGGCGAAGGCTATCGACCTCCCCGTGGCGGAGGTTACGGAGGACGAAGACCCGGTGACGAATGTGATTGGAGCGGAGGCTCCAGTGCGGGTGGCCTTGCCGTTCATCTGCACCATTCAGAAAAACGCCACTACCATCTGGCAGTCACTGGCGTCCGTCCCTCCCACCGCCCGCGGGGTTGAAAGGAAGTACTCCGTCCCCCCCCACGGGGTATGAGTACTTGTATACTCATCCTGCCCCAGACTCGTTGGTCGTCCAGTCGGTCAACGACAGGGAGAGGCATGGCCAGCCCGCCCCAGCACCAAAGTCCAGGGAGGCGAGGTGTATGGATTTGTTGGGCCGCAAGGTATTCTGCAGGTGGTCTCCAGCTTCGGATCGCCAACCAGATGGCCCTCCTCGCCAGGTACACCTTTGACATCATGGTGTCCCTGGCGAAATTCGCAGAGCTGATACCAACAGCCTCCCGCCAGGAGTTCTCGGCGTTGTTGGAAGAAGGGAAAAAGTCTTCCAGGTCCTCCATCCAGGCCGCTCTCGACTTGGCGGACTCAGGTGCAAGAACCCTGGCCTCAGGAGTGACCATGAGGCGCATCTCCTGGTTACAATCTTCCACACTGCCGCCCGAGGTGCAGTACACCCTGCAGGACCTGCCCTTCGATACCCAGGGTCTGTTTTCTGAAAAGACTGATTTCAGAATCCAGACCCTGAAGGACGGTCGCATAGCCATCCGCACTCTGGGGATGCATACACCTGCAACCCAGCGCAGGTCATTCAGACAACAACCCTACCGGCCTTTTAATCAGCCCAGGTCCCGTCCCTATAACAGCCGACGGCCAGGCCTGAATCGCCGTAGACCATCGGGCAACCGGCGCAACCAAACCCATCCGCCTTCCAAGGCCCCCCAGGGCCCCAAGCAGGCGTTTTGATGGGACGCCCGAGGACGGCCCATCAGTTTCTGTACCGGATCCTACCCTTTTATTTTACAACCGCCTTTCCCATTTCTTTTCGGCGTGGTCCCAAATAACAACGGACAACTGGGTGCTTCAAACAATCCCAGTCTGGTTACCGCCTTCAATTTGTTTCGCCCCCTCCTTCCCACCCGCCTTTCCCATCCCTCTTCAGGGACCCCTCTCACGAGCAATTCCTCCTACAAGAGGTCGAGACTCTGTTGAGCTTGGGTGCCATAGAAGAGGTGCCTCACGGCATGTGGGGCAGGGGATTTTATTCCCGATACTTTCTCATCCCCAAGGCGAAAGGAGGTCTACGTCCAATACTGGACCTCCGGGAGCTCAACAAGTACCTGCTCAAGCTCAAGTTTCGCATGGTCACCCTGGGGACCATCATTCCCTCCCTGGATCCAGGAGACTGGTTTGCCGCCCTCGACATGAAGGACGCGTACTTCCACGTCGCGATTTATCCTCCCCATCGACATTACCTGCGTTTTGTAGTCAACAACGCACACTACCAGTTCGCAGTGCTGCCATTCGGCCTATCCAACGTGCGGAGAGTTTTTACCAAGTGCATGGCAGTGGTTGCCGCAGCCCTCCGCCGTCGTCATATACACGTTTACCCGTATCTTGACGATTGGCTGGTTCGCGGAACGTCCCAGCGGCTGGTAACGGACCAGATGACAGAAATCCTGTCTCTATTTTGACACCTCGGTCTTCTCATCAACGCCGAGAAGTCCACCTTAACTCCATCACAGCGGGTGGAGTTCATTGGAGCGGTTTTCGACTCCAATTTGTCCAGGGCCTGCCTCCCGCAATCTCGGCACCAGACGATGGTCTCCATCATCCGAGACCTCCTCACATTTCCCACGACAACGGTTCGGTCCTGCCTCCGCCTCCTGGGCCATATGGCATCCTGTACGTTTGTCACCGCGTACGCGAGACTCCACCTTCGCCCGTTCCAGTCCTGGATAGCGTCGGTGTACCGCCCACATCGCGACCCCATCGACATGGTGGTCACGGTCACGAAGCCCACCCTCGAGTCACTCAGCTGGTGGCTGGACCCAGAGGTAGTGTGTGCAGGAGTCCCGTTCCACCCTCCTCGCCCATCTGTCATGCTGACCACGGATGCCTCAGCGCTGGGGTGGGGGGCTCATCTGGGCGACCTTCATACCCAAGGTCTTTGGTCACCCCAAGAGCTCGCTCTTCACATCAACATCTGGGAGCTGCGAGCGATCCGTCTGGCGTGTCAAACCTTCCGCACCAGCCTGCAAGGCCGCTGCGTTGCAGTGTTCACGGACAACACGACGGCAATGTTCTACGTGAACAAGCAGGGCGGAGCCCGCTCCTCCCTCCTCTGCAAGGAAGCGATGCTCCTGTGGGACTTCTGCGTGACCCACTCGATTCACCTAGAAGCGTCCTTTCTCCCAGGAGTGCAGAACACGCTAGCGGACCACCTCAGCAGGTCTTTCCTCGCCCACGAGTGGTCCCTTCGACCGGACGTGGTGCACAAGATTTTCCAACAGTGGGGCTTTCCCCAGGTAGACCTGTTTGCCTCCAAGGAGAACAGGAAGTGCCACCAGTTCTGTTCCTACCAGGGTCGCTCTCCGGGCTCCCTGTCGGACGCCTTCCTGTACTCCTGGACAGATCACCTCCTTTACGCCTTCCCTCCGTTCCTGCTCGTCCACCGAGTGCTGCTCAAACTTCGGAGGGACCGAGCCCGCCTAATACTCGTCGCTCTGGCCTGGCCGAGGCAGCATTGGTACACCCTGCTGCTCGAGCTCTCCGTTCGGGAGCCGATTCCCCTCCCAGTGTGGCCGGACCTCATCACACAGGACTTCGGCAGACTCCCCCACCCAGACCTGCAGTCCCTCCATCTCACAGCTTGGTACCTACATGGCTGACCCAAGCGGAGAGAGGCTGCTCCACGGCAGTACAGCGAGTCCTGCTTGAAAGCAGAAAGCCTTCCACCCGCTCCACTTACCTCGCGAAGTGGAAGCGCTTTGCCCTCTGGTGTGATCAACGAGGACTCAATCCCTTCGTAGTCCCTCTTTCTACAATCCTGGACTACCTCTGGTACCTTAAGGAGCAGGGTCTCGCGGTCTCCTCCTTGAAGGTACACCTGGTGGCCATATCCGCCTTTCACCCATCGATAGACGGCCGATCCATCTTCTCCAGCCAGATCGTTTCCCGCTTCCTGAAGGGCCTGGACCAGTTGTACCCGCCCATAAGGCGTCCTACCCCGGCCTGGGATTTAAACCTGGTTCTGGCCAAGCTTATGGGACCGCCCTTCGAGCCTTTGGCCACGTGCTCCCTCCTCTACCTGTCATGGAAGACGGCCTTCCTCGTCGCTATAACTTCAGCGAGACGAGTGTCCGAGCTTCGTGCCCTAACGGTTGGTCCACCTTACACCGTCTTCCATGCAGACAAGGTACAGCTTCGCCCGCACCCGGCCTTCCTCCCGAAAGTCGTCTCGGCCTTCCATGTCAATCAAGAGATCTTCCTCCTGGTCTTCTGCCCGAAGCTGCACGCCTCACCTCGGGAGCAACAGCTTCACACCCTGGACGTCCGCAGGGCCCTCGCTTTTTATATTGAGCGGACGAAGCCCTTCCAGCGTTCGACCCAGCTGTTTGTAGCGGTTGCTGATCGCATGAGAGGCGAGCCGGTCTCCTCGCAGCGGATTTCCTCCTGGGTAACGGCGTGTATCCGGACATGCTACGAGCTTGCTCGCGTGCCACCATGCCGCCTCACTGCTCACTCGACGAGGGCGCAAGCCTCGTCGGCCGCCTTCCTGGCCCATGTCCCCATCCAGGACATCTGTAGAGCGGCCACCTGGTCTTCTGTCCACACCTTCGCTTCCCACTACGCGTTGGTGCAGCAATCCAGAGACGATGCAGCCTTCGGCTCTGCAGTCTTGCACTCTGCCACGTCTCACTCCGACCCCACCGCCTAGGTAAGGCTTGGGAATCACCTAACTGGAATGCATAGGAGCAATCACTCGAAGAAGAAAAGACGGTTACTCACCGTAGTAACTGTTGTTCTTCGAGATGTGTTGCTCCTATCCATTCCAGACCCGCCCTTCTTCCCCACTGTCGGAGTAGCCAGCAAGAAGGAACTGAGGAGCGGACAGGCCGGCTGGGGTATATATCCAGCGCCATGGCAGCGCCACTCCAGGGGGCGCCCAGCCGGCCTGCCGGAGTTGCTAGGGTAAAAAAAGTTCCGTAGAGCCGTGCACGCGCAGCGCGCACACCCTAACTGGAATGGATAGGAGCAACACATCTCGAAGAACAACAGTTACTACGGTGAGTAACCGTCTTCTCTGAAGGCAGCAGTGCAGAAGTAAGGGTGGCATGGTATGGTATTGACCCCTTACTTCTGCGCTGCTGCTGGCGGGGCACTGCCTTCAGGGCTGGGTGCCCAGCCAACAGCCACCACTCTCCGGCCACCCAGCTCTGAAGGCAGTACAGAAGTAAGGATGGCATCACTGGGACCCCCATAAAATAACCTTGCAACCCCCCCGAAACTCTCTTTTGGGTCAGGACCCCCAATTTGAGGAAAAACTGGTCTCCCTGGAGAAATCTGTACAGTATAGGGTATGAGCACACAAAAGACCAGATTTCACGGTCCGTAACACATTTTTCATGGTCGTGAATTTGGTAGGGCCCTACTTATGGGTCAGTTACCAGTAATACTAATAGTAATTACACGTAGCTCTTTACTGTCCTTTAAACTGAACAAAGTCAAATTATTTCAATGGCTTTCCTGTCAGTGCCTTTGAGATTCTAGGAGACAAATTCAGTGGTGACAAACACTACTTGCATCCGACGAAGTGGGTATTCACCCATGAAAGCTCATGCTCCAAAACGTCTGTTAGTCTATAAGGTGCCACAGGACTCTTTGCTGCTTTTACAGATCCAGACTAACACGGCTACCCCTCTGATACTTGACTGATGGATGTTAGTCATCAAGTGTAAACTGGACAGAAAATGGATGTATGTGAGTTTAAGTGGCAAAGCTTTGACTTTCATCATTGCAAGTTGAGGGATAAGAGTGGGTATAATAGGAAGTGAAACTCATAGAACTGTGAAGATAAAACAGACCACCTGGTTTTCTCTTGTGCTCTCCTTATCTTTCCCACTACATCCAGCCTCTACTTTGATGTGTAAATCCCAGGTGGCCTACCCACTGAGTGCCAAATCAGTGCAAGTTACATTGGGTCCAGAACTAGGAAGCAGTAAAGAACTTACACCACTGTGTATTGCTGTATTTGGCTCAGACTTCTGTGGTCATGACACAAATTTGCACGATGGGTACATGTAGCAATCTGAAATGCGTTCCCTCATCTATGAGACGTACCATTATGGTGGTTACTAATATTGTAGGTATAGTTTGGTCTAATATATAGCTGTTAATACAAGGTCTGATGAAGAGCAAAGCTAAATGTTACTTGAGAGTACTGAAGTTACATTCCAAGACATCAGCTTGCCTACGTATAGGTAAAATGAAATAGGAGTGAAATCCTGGCCCCTGTAGTCAATAGCAGCACTCTCATTGACTTGAATCCAGGATTTTATCCTTATTGGGAATGGATTGCAGTCTTGCTGCCATGTCTCTGTTGTACTTTGGATAGGAAAGGTCTCTTCTACTGTGACATCCATTATTTGGGAAAAAGATACATTTAACGAAGAAGCTACCCTGCTGATGATTGACTTCTTTAGAGCTATATTAGGGCTGCATTTCTAGGATGTTTGAACTGATGAGTTTTTGGTATTTCCAGTTGCTCATTTTGTAAACATTATGTCCTTGATCTGCATGGTAGGCTAGTAACAAACTTCAGGCCATGTCTGACTCTGCTTTTGGTTGAGAAGTTGCTAGGAGCCTCTCCCCTTCAGTTTGTGGCACATCAGGTAGTATAGGTGGCAGATGTTTCTCTCATCACATTTTGTGGGCTATTTAGTTTTTGACTCATGAGGAGCCAGCCCAAATATACTGTACATTAACTGGTCTTTCAATTCAGGGACGCTTCAGCTAAAAGGCCTGAATCTCAGCTTCATCTATGTCCCAAAACACTACTGTCAGATGCGAGGGCGTGGTGTTTCTCCTTCTGGTGAAATTATGATGAAAGGCCCTTCGTCTTCTGACTCTACGTAGTCAAAGAGGAATGATGCTGATAGTCAATAATATTACACCTTGCAGATCATTGACCTGAGTCACTGATGAACTGGGTTCTCTCCCTTGATCCAGGGGCTCCTGTGTTTTCCTTTCTTTTGCTACTCCTTGCAGTTCTTGGCCTTTATAAAGACCTAGTGCTTTTCACTATCTCCAGCCTCGTGGACCCTGGCCTGAGCTGAGAGGCAGATGATTAGTCACAGGTGTGGTTGGGCCCTTCTCCTATTAAAAAAGCCGGTGCTTTTGTCTGCCTTTTCTCCCCAGGAAAATCAGTATCCTGTAAAAAGCTAATGCAAACAGAGAATGTGAAGGAGCTACTCAATTGGTTCATGATTACAAATTACATAGTCTCAGATGACAAGGTTTCCAGGGTTTTTCAAAAGGCTAATTCAGATTTGTAAATAAGATTAGCCAATGTTAAATATCTCACAATATGATTTGATTTGACCAAGAACTTGATAAATTGTCTCAGTAGGTTTGGTAAACAGAACCTGAATGTTTAGTCCAGAGGAATGGCCAATTCATTTCAGGAAATTTCAGAAACAGTATGTATTCATTCTGAAAGTCACCTATTCAAATGCTTTCTGTTCTCCAAAGGAATCTATTTATACACACAGTTCCATTCTAAAACATAAATAGAATTACCTAATTTGACATAATGCTGATTTACCGTAGCAGACAGAAAAGTATAACAGCAGGAATATTAAGGACTAGTGGCTCCACTTTAACTGGGAAATTGGTATTAAAGTAAGTGAAGATTAAATAGAATCTGTTATCAAATTCAAATGGTCCAGAATACCAGAGTGCTCTGTGATATTTCTTTGTAAAGATGGCTGTACATGAAATTTTTTCTGTGTGTCACCTGAGTACAAACATCTAATTTGGTTTTGTTTATAAATTGTATTTCTATCACAAAGATATACCAAAATGTTGGCAGAGTGCATTAAAAGCATAACTGGATAAGGATTCTCTGTTGAATGAGGTCATTTATTTGAATACCAGTCTACCCCTTCTGTTGAAAACAGGACCAATGACAACTGAGGGGGAAATGTGAATACCACTGTAAATAAAACGTTTCATTTATACTGGCGTTCAGCGCACATACTTAACATTATGTAAATGAGTGCTAAGCAAATAAGCTGAATCTTTGGCGAAACAGAAACAAAGGAGAATTTACTGAAAAATTCTCTATTGCTGTCATAATATACAAAGGAACTGGACATAGAGAGGGTCCCATCAAAGTCATTGGGAGTTTTTGACTTCCATAGGAATGGGGATTGGACTAAAGAGTAACCTGTCAGTTCCTCATGGGAGCTCTATGTAAATATACAAATCTAACTACCATTTCTGGAAAGGTGGCCTTGTAAGTTAGATTTGGCCAAACCTGACAGT
Source organism: Mauremys mutica (assembly GCF_020497125.1). Taxonomy (NCBI): domain Eukaryota; kingdom Metazoa; phylum Chordata; order Testudines; family Geoemydidae; genus Mauremys; species Mauremys mutica. The sequence continues at coordinate 68,713,626 of NC_059082.1, read as the reverse complement.
ACCGGGAGTCAGGTGTTCTATTCCCAGCTCTGCCATGGACTACCCATGGGGCCTATGAAAGGTAACAAACTCTTTGTGCCATAGTTTATTGATCTGTAAATGTGGTATTATGATTCATAGAGGAAGAGTGTTACATTCCACAGTGTGTAATCAGCTAAGTTATACTGGGGATACTATATCTTGACTAATATGAAGTCCACTGCTCAAAGGGTTAAAACTTTACAAGTAAAGGGAAATGGCCCCAATGCCTGTCTGGCTTCAACTGGTGCTGGACAGTGGTGATACATTTAAACAAAAGAGGTTTTTAACAGCCCTGGTTAGGGAAGAAATTGTTACGTTTGTGTATTGGAAGCAGATGGCATTTTCTTGTTCATTTTGCATAATGGTTTTGGTTATAACACTGTTCTAGTTACGCGGTTCTCTAATCAGAATGGCCTCCAAAAATTTAACCAAAATATTTGTTGCTTTCAGGAATTCATCTTTATTAACTCAGCGCGCGCGCGCGCGCACACACACACAAAGATGAGCAGATATTTAATTAATAACTAAATTACAACCTGCTAAAATGTGATACTTTTGCTTTGATATGATGATATATTAGTCACACTCACTTTATATAACCTGGGTTTCAACTGGAATTTTAATACCTTGAACACACCAGGCATACCTTGTTCATTTTTCTGAAACTGAGGAATTGGATGTGTTAAATACTGTACAGCTATTTTAAGTGATCTGAAACAAATTGTTCTAGCTGCATTCCTGCCTGAGCTTGACTGTGGGCCAGAAATATACATATATAGTATTAATAAAGGTGGAGAAATGATGCTTGTGTCATTTTTGACAATAATGTTCCCCGTAGTAATTCTGGATTAATAGATTTTAAGGCCAGAAGAGACCATTAGATTATTTATCCTGACCACCTGTATAACACCATAGCATTTCATCCAATTACTCCTGTATTGACCTGGATGAAATTCCTAGACAGCTGGAGAGAGAGAGACACGTTAGTGAACAAACATAAAACTGGAAGTCTCGCTAGCAGGGAAAATTGTTCCCCTTGTTGTTTTATCCTTACAAAGGTTTCATGCATCAAACTTAGAAATCTTAACGTACATGAGTTCTATGGCATCAGTTGAGACATGTATGAATCTGTTTTGAAAAAAAACCCAACCAATCTTATGAATGTCTAGTCACTCAGCTCCCGCTTAAAAAATAAAAAAAATCTGATTTCTATCTAATTTCTTTAGTACAATAAGTCTGGCTCAGTTTGTTCCACCCATATTTTGAATTCTATATTTGTTTTTGCTCAGATTCTCTTTATCTAATAAACCAGTCAACTATGCAACTGTCTAATAAGAATAATACTTTACCCTGACAACACCTTTTATTCGAGCATCTCAAAGCTCTTTTCGAACAGCTCTCCCAGTGCCCCATGTCTCTCCATACCCCTGTGAGGTACATAGGTAAGAATTATTACTCCCGTTGTACAGATAGGTGACTTGCCTAATGTCACACAGTAAGTCAACAGCAAAGATAGGAATAGGCTCCAACAGTAAAGAATATTAGTGCCATCAGTTTAATTATTTGAAAACACAGCTGGTTTGGCCAAGCACAATGTGCTTTGTAAGAAGCAGAAGCCCCATTGCAGAGTTGGTTGCAGGCAGAAAAGTTTAACTTTTTTGCTCACTCCGGTAGCTCTGTGAGATACACGTCTTGTTCTCGTGAGTGCATCAGGGTAATGCAGTACTAGCTGATCATATTTCAGTGCCATACAAACAAAAGAATGCAAGATACTCAATATCTCAAATAGCCAACAACACCTAGCACTCACAATTTTTGTTCTTTTTACAGTGGAAAAAATTCTATAAGATAGAAATCAAATGTTCTTTGACATCGGGCTGCTTTGCTGCATATTTTCATGGAACAGGTATTCCACCTGTTCTGGGCTGTGACTCCAGAATTTGGTTTCCGTAGGCAGTTTAGCCATAGGCACTTTCAAATGGGTCAAAAGTTGGCTAAATGTGCTGGTATCAAGCAACAAACATATTACTAAGCAACGTAAGCTACAACTTGCTATTAAATCCAGTCACCCCACTTGGTAATGTGGTTGGAAATGAAGAATGATGTGTTTGAGGTTGCTTGCCTGGTATGCCTATTGAGTGACTTTGCTATTTAATCATCATGACCTCTTGTGCAATGGTGCAATGCCAACAAGAGCCTCATTACTCACCTGATGTCCACGATACTGTACTCAGCAGAACCCTGTAGAGTTTATGAAATGTCCCTTTGTGAGGCTACCATCTGTGATTTACTGTCTGCACTGGACCCATTGCAATATGTGGTGAACATGAATGTAGCAACTTTGGACATGATCATTGTTTGAGAAATCAAAATCCTGTCTTGGTAGGGCACTTAAATAGCTTTCAGAACTTCACTACAGTTCTGAGTGAAGGCAGAGAAGGTACTGAGATGACACTGGCGTGCCAGCCTCTGTTGCGAGCCATGCCAAGTATACCTATCTTTAGGGCAAAGAAGGAGCTAGCTGAGTTTTCTGGGAAGACTTATGATGGTATTCTACAGCTATGCAGAAAAGGTAAGTGGCATCTTCTGCTGATGAGTAAAGTGCTGTACTGTGTGGCTCTTATTCATTTTTCAGTAGGTTGATCATCACCCAGGATTAGGGGCTCATTGCGGAAGGAGGGTCATAAACTTTTGTTCCTACCAAAGAAACTGTCGGGGGGGAAATCTTACCATCATTACTCTGCACTCCCCAAAGAAGCCCACATATTTCCTGTTGGCTTGGTTGGTTTGTTTAATTTTGGGCATGGTTATGAGAATGCTGGAAATATCAAAGGTAAAATATGCTGATGTACACTGATTTTGTGAATATGAATGAGTGTATGATATTGCCTTGTAGTGGCTAGGCGGATAAGGAACTATATACTCGTTCATAAGCCGAATATTTTTGGTAAAAATGTGACGCATCAAAGAGCAGGAGTCGGCTTATAAACGAGTCTGCACCAAAATTTGATTATTTTAAACTCCATGGAATCATTGAATTGAATATCTAATACATTGTCATTTTGTTTACCTGGAGCGTCTGCAGACATGGAGCCCCTCAGCTCCCTGAGGCCGCAGTTCGCCGTTCCCAGCCAATGGTCTCCATGCCTGCAGACACTCCAGGTAAACAAAACATCCTGACCCACCAGCAGCTTACCCTGACACCCGGGAGCCAAAGTTTGCCAACCCCTGAAATATAGGGTCGGCTTATGAAAGGGTCATACAGTTTTTGCTATTTTTATCTAACCATCTTTGGGGGTCGACTTATAAAAGAACGGGCTAATGAACGAGTATATACAGTACTCCTATGTGCTAAGGAAGTTCCCCATTAGCTCAAGTGGTAAAGGATTATGATTTTGAAACTTAAGGAGCAGGGTTCTAGGTCCAGCTCGCAAGTGAAGGTATGTGATTTATCTAGCAATTATATCTGATAGCAGTGCTTGGATTCATTGCTGCTTGGCACCTGGCCATTGCATTTGAACTCCTGTTTTGTAGAGGCAATACTTAACTAGAGGAATATATGCACTGAATAAATCACTCATTGTTTTCTATTCTGCAAGAAGATAATTCATTTGAAAGATTTTTGGGAAGGGCCTTGTCTGGCACTAAATTATAAAAAAATATATATATATACTTAAGCGAGCATCATAAAATAAAGAATTTCCATTCACCATCTAGTCCCTGATTTAGAATACCTTCTTTAGTTCCTGGTTATAATACTGAGTTTTTTCTCAAATTCCATTCTAAAGGATCCTTGTATTTATTATACCATCATGCCATGCAGCCTAGGGAGAACCGTCTTCTTCCAGAAACCTGCAATCACCTGTCTATGATCCCTAGATGTCTCTATTGCCTTAGTAGATGGAAATTTGAAAGACAAAGAATGTGTTGGACAATCACAACATGTTATCTTGAATAGTAACATGCTATGTGAAAGGTTCCATAGTTTTCTACTCTATTGGTAAAATAGAGTGAGGTTCTTCTATTGTGTCACAGGGGAAGAATGTTTGTGTAAACTTTTTTATTGCTTATCACTGATGCAAGCAGATTTTGCAGCTGTTTGGTATTGGATAGAAACAGAAAGAGGAGACGATTAAGCTCAGAAGCAGAATGATAAAAGCAGGTAACTGGGTGAGATTAATAGAAAATGAATGTCTAGAAATTATTTCTAAACCACCTTCCCAATCCCATTAACTCCACAGATAGAGCCTCATGGACCCTGGAGTTTCTGTGCCAGTTGCTTTGGGGCAGATCGTTCTTATGGTCTGATTTTCAGAAGCGCTGAGTACTAACAAAGTTCATTGTAGTCAATGGGAGCTACAGGTAGTAATTATCTTTGAAAATCAGGCTTTGGGTGTTGAGGTCGATGTGAAATCATAGAAAAATGGTGAGGAATGCTTTGAATGTTACCAGGGTTTCTTTTCCTCCACACCCTTTTGCAATTCATGTTGATGGTTTCTCATATACTTCAATGGCAAAAGTAACTATTCTCAGGAAAAAACGAGCCTATCAAAGCATAATCCATGGATCTCTGTGTGGACTAGTAGTTAGGAGTCCTGGCTCCCCGTCTTGTATTCTAGGGTCACTTCTCAGCTCTGCCACCTACTCACCAGGTAACTTACTTGAGTACTTGTAAAAAGCAACAGAGAGTCCTGTGGCACTTTATAGACTAACAGATGTATTGGAGCATGAACTTTCGTGGGTGAATACCCACTTCATCTGACAATGGGTATTCACCCACAAAAGCTTATGCTTCAGTATGTCTGTTAGTCTATAAGGTGCCACAGGACTCTCTGTTGCTTTTTACAGATCCAGACTAACACAGCTACCCCTCTGATACTTGAGTACTTGTGTCCCTCAGGCTGAAACTGGTGTATTAATTCTTACCTAGCTCAAAGACAGGTTGTGAGACTCTTCTTGTCTACACTTAAAATGCTACAGCACCGATTTTGTACTAATATAGTTACAGGGGCACAACCCAAGGGTTATTTTACTTCCCAAATCAGAATAAGCTATATGGGTATAGGCACATCTATAGTGGTGCAAAGGCATCCACACTAGGTGGGTTTTGCCACTTTAACTGTACCAATATAGTTAAAACAACACACTTTCTAGTGTAGACAAGCCCTCTCTGACCTGGCCAAGATGGCTTCACTGCAGGATCCAAACATGGTATGGAACAAAGGTGGCTTTAAGCCAATCCATTTTCTGATGCCTGCCTGCCCACAACTCCAAGGAACTGTTCTGGCAACTTGGAGTTACTGGGTTGTAGGGATGCCCCAGCCAGAACTTGTTTTCCCCAAACATGCCCCTATACCAGGAGCTGGAGAGATGACCTATAATCACTATGGAGACCTTATGGCTAGATCCTCAAAGGTATTTAAGCACCTAACTCCCATAGATTTCAATAGGAGTTAAGTTCCTAAATGTCTTTCATGTCACCCAGAGATTCCTACACATGGGCAATGCTCAGGGACCAAATTTAGCAGTTTCTTTTGCACTGCCAGAACAGCACAAAGCAGCTGGAGTGCACCCGAGAACTGGGGCCACTGCATGTGTTATAGTTATGGTGGCATGAAAAAATAAAAGCCATTTTATGTCAATGGATTTTCTTGTTCCAAATTGTAGCTGTGAGAGCTTGCCTCGCAAATCAGCGAAAGAGGAATCCAAGGTTGGCAGGCAAACGCCACGAAAATAGAACAATATTGCTACAGTGGGTAACGTGTTCCCCTGACAGCTGAAGTAAAAGAATTAAACTGAACAAAAATCTGCTTTAATTGCTATCTCTCTGTCTCCTGCCTGCCTAATTCACTAAAAATAAAAGTCTTCTCTTTAGTGATGCTCAGAACCGAGCTAAGCAGACGTGATAGGGAGATAAACATGTTTGCAATAAATACTGATATGAATGACACTTATTAGCTACAGCATGGCATATTTATCTCTCATTAGGTAGCATAATAGCACATTGTGACAAGAGAAGGGTTCTTTACTTTTGTATTATTATATATATGTAACCCCCCCACAATAGATCATCGGGGTGGGGAGGCTTGCAGATGTTAGCAGATGATTTTCTTGTGTCTCTGTAATTAGCACTGACATTGTTTAGTGGGAGCTCTGAGCAAACAAGATGAGCACAGCTGCAATTTGAGGTTTTTCTCCTTCTGTGTCAAAAAGTTACTCTGTTCATTTCACACACACGGGATGAAACAATGGAGCTGCACCATGAGGGAAGAGCATAGCAGAGCGCTCAGCCAGTTACGTCGTTCCCTTTGGCCTTCTAAATAGGGTAGAACTGAGGCTGGGCCAGACTCCTCCCTGCTGTAGCTCCATTGAAGCGAAGGGCCAAACTGTAGTGGCTTTTGTGCCGGTATGCAAGGGGAGATGGTGCAAGGTCCCATGCCTCCTGCTTCCGCTTGCACAGGGTGGTAGAATGGGCAGTTCCAACTGGCATCCTCTGGGACACGAAAGGTATGTATAGGGGCGGAGGCAGACTCTGACCCCACAGCTTTCCAGCCCCAGACAGCAGAGCTGTCAAAGAGTGGAGGGGATTTCACTTTGCACCCCCTACAGGGACATGCAGCAACTGTTCCACCACTGTAAAATGTTCCCCAGTGCAGTGTGTGCCTTTGCCAAAGAGGCCCAATCTGGCCCTAACCAAGTAACAACCTAGGCTTGGAGATATCTGGTTGATGCATGAGGGGGATGAACACATTTTCATTTATTACAATGAAACTCTAATCCAAAGGGAAGGAGGAGGATCTGGGGAACTACAGGACAGTCAGCCTAGGGTGACCAGATGAGATGATGAAAATATGAGGACACATGGGGGCAGAGCAAAAAAAAAAAAAAAAAAAAGCCGAATGCTGCCAGTGGAGCACCGGTGTGGATTGCACCCTCAGCAAGTTTACAGATGACACTAAACTGGGAGGAGTGGTAGATATGCTGGAGGGTAGTGACAGGATACAGAGGGACCTAAAAAAATTAGAAGATTGGGCCAAAAGAAATCTGACGAGGTTCTACAAGGACAAGTGCAGAGTCCTGCACTTAGGATGGAAGATTCCCATGCACTGCTACAGACTAGGGACCGAGCGGCTAGGCAGCAGTTCTGCAGAAAAGGACCTAGGGGTTACAGTGGATGAGAAGCTGGATGAGTCAGTGGTGTGTCCTTGTTGCCAAGAAGGCTAACGGCATTTTGGGTTGTATAAGTAGGAGCATTGCCAGCAGATAGAGGGATGTGATCATTCCCCTCTATTTGGCATTGGTGAGGCCTCATCTGGAGTGTTGTGTCCAGTTTTGGGCCCCACACTACAAGAAGGATATGGAACAATTGGAAAGAGTCCAACGGAGCAACAGAAATGATTAGGGGGCTGGAGCACGTGACTTATGAGGAGAGGCTGAGGGAACTGGGCTTATTTAGTCTGCAGAAGAGAAGAATGAGGGGGGATTTGATAGCTGTTTTCAACTACCTGAAAGGAGGTTACAAAGACTGTTCTCAGTGGTAGCAGATGACAGAACAAGGAGTAATGGTCTCAAGTTGCAGTGGGGAGGTTTAGGTTGGATATTAGGAAAAAGTTTTTCACTAGGAGGGTGGTGAAGCACTGGAATGGGTTACCTAGGGAGGTGGTGGAATTTCCTTCCTTAGAGGTTTAAGGTCAGGCTTGATAAACCCCTGGCTGGGATGATTTAGTTGGGGATTGGTCCTGCTTTGAGCAGGGGATTGGACTAGATGACCTGAGGTCCCTTCCAACCCTGATATTCTATGATTCTAGGTCATTAATGTAAAAGCTTTCATCCTCCTCCCTGGACAAGCCAGACAAACCTCTGGGGGCCATGCACAATGCAGACTATTTTACAGTCAACATAATGTGAAAAGATCCTGGGTGGAAGATCAGATCAGTCATTTGGATATTAAATAAATTTGCTTTTGGATGATGGTTGGCCCAGGCGTCTCCTGCCATAATATTATTCTTTGTTGTTATTTCTTTTTCTTTATATGTTTTTTGGTAGTGCCCACAATGTGCTAGGCACTTTCCAGATATTCAAGAAGCAACAGTTTCTTTGCCAAGGAGCTGACAGTCTATGGACATACAGGTAGAGCTGGGTTAGGAGAAAAAGAGCAATAAACTAGGAGTTCTGTACACATCAGCTGCATTCACTCTAGGCAGCATAGAAGTGGGTTTTAGGACTTGATCCAATGCCTACTGAAATGAGTGGGACTCTTTCTATTGATTTCAGTGGGATTTGGCTTGGACCCTTAAAGAAAGATCTGATGTGCACAGCTTAGGTCCTTTGGTAGCGCTGGCCAGTGTCTTGCCAGAAGCATCTTTTTTCAGTCAATGGTATCGTTTCCTTAAAACTTCCAGTTCTTCCAGAGTCCCTGGAGGGTAAGCGTTGGGGCATTCTGTTGAATTTTGTATTTAGAATGTGGCCATTGAGCCAACCTGGAGCCTCCACATACTGCTGATTGGAACATGGAACTATCTCTTGGTCAAGACCAGGGTGGGATGATCCCCACCCTGAACCATCCAGAAGGGCACGTCAAGCAACTTCATTTGTTTTAAGGAAGAGCTTGACAAATTGATGAATAGGATTGAGTGATGGGATTCCGTATGGGGGAAGGGTACCTGCCAGTTCATGTTTCATGTTCCTAAATCACATGCCTCAGGGCTTCAGCCAGTCACCTGCCAGGGTCAGAAAGGGCTCCACTCCACAATAAATTCCCAGTTTGTTTTGTTTTTTGGTTTCCTTCTGCTGAAGCATCAGAGATGGCCACAGCTGGAGACTGGCAAGAGTGGGCTGAGCTGTTACTAAGAATTCTATCAGTGCTTAGCTGGTTGGTTCTTGCTCACCTGCTCAAGGTGTAACTGATCACCATATGAGGGGCTGGGAAGTCATTTTTTCCCAGGTCTGATTGGAAGTGACCTTGGTGGGGGTTTTTTTGGTTTGTTTTTGGGTTTCTTTGTTTGTTTTTGCCGTCCTTTGCAGTGTGTGGGTGTGGGTCACGTGCCAGGATTATCTGGGTATATTACAATTCCCTGCCATTGCAGGGGGCTTTGGGCATTTGTGCACCGTGGTCCCTCTATTCTCTACCTGTGGCACACAATAGTTTAGTCTCTTGAGCGTTGTAAGACTTTGGTCTAATTCTGGTTGTTGGGTTCAGTGCACAGATGCTGGGTGGTGTTGGTGTCCTGTGATATACAAGAGATTAAACTAGATGATCTACTGGTCTCTTTTGGCCTTAAACTTGATGACTCTAAGATCTTAGAAATGATCAAGAGTTGATTGTGGTGTGACACTCCATATTCTTCATAGAAATAAGCTTAAGATATGAATATGCCATAACTAAGATATACTTTATGCAATATATCATTGGAAAGGTTATGATTTACTGAATGTGATTATCCAATTTGTATGCATGTATCATTTCTGTATCTGAAGTTAGGAATATTGACTATGTAACAATATTGACTATATAACTGTGTGTAATTGGGGAAACACCCACCAGACCGTAAGCAATCATCCTGAATGAGCCATTTAAGAAGGACAATAGAATTCTCAAGACACTGATCTCCCACCTTCCTGAGGAGTTTCCTGGGATGCTGCATTGACACTACAAAGTCAGGTGATAATGTCATCTGATGCAAAATGCCATCCTTGGACACTGCTAGTACTTTCCCACCGGAAACAAAGGCTTCCCACCTTAGGTAAATCTTATTTAACGCTGGGGAGTAAGGCAAACAGGACTCTTCTCCCTTGCTTTCCTGCCCAAGAAGAGGGACTGCTGAAAGTACCTGAAGAGACAAAGAAACTAAGCTGAGGGAAAGGGAAGGGCTGAGTCCAGACTGAGACAGACGGGTCAAGTCTGTAAAGAGAAATAACTGGAAATCTAAGCTACAGAAACACTGCAACCTGCCTAAAATTACCTGTTTCTTTAGCAAATCAAGCTTAGTTTGCGTGTTTTGTTTTATTTGCATAGTAATCTGCTTTGTTCTATTTACTGTTTCCTATAATCACTTAAAATGTATCTTTTATAGCTAATAAACTTATTTCTTGTTTATAACATAACCCAGTTTGTGCAGTTTATAACCCCTCCCAGTGGTGATGCAGCAGGCATTTGTATTCAAACAAGAGCTGGCTGGGAATGTTTTGTTAACATTTTTTTGTTGAAAAATGCCTAGTCATCAAAACGCAAACCGTTTGCTAAACAGGTTCAGATCTGACGAACCTTCCAACTTGAAAAAATGCTGGAAAAAAAGTCTCAAAATGTTCAATGTTTTGCTTCGCCATTTTTCAGAAAAACCTGTTTTCTGACTCAAAATGAATTCTTATTTAGAAATTTCAGCTGACTGAACTGAAAGGTTGAAATCCAAACAACATTTTTTGTAATTATTGAAACAAAATGTCTCAACTGACCCTAATTGAAGCTTATTTGTTTGGGGGGCGGGGGGATATTAATATTTTTAAAATTTTGACTTTTCATTCCAGTTTGAGATGGGAATTTTTTTTTCCCATTCCACCATAGCTGAGCTGTAAGAGGAAAACCTTGGGACACATGCCCATGAGTAACAAACTTTCCATTCCCTCAAAGTTCGTTTGATTGAGTGCTTGGTTCAGAACTACTGTAAAAATGCCCAGCCATAGCTTGAAATATGTCATTACCAGGTGTTCAGCTGCTTGGAACTTTCACTCAAGGGTTGTTGTGGGTTTTGTATTTTCTGTTGATTTTTTAATGCAAATGTCGGGGAGGGGGAACATTTACAAAAAGTGCTGCTTTGCTTGAAAATAAAAATGCTGACTTTCAACAGCAGGGGCTTTCAACAGTGCTTACTCTGTTCTATGCTTCTGATTATCTATTATCACAAAAGCCTTTGGGATGCCGTTTGGTATGAAAGGCCTGGTAGAAATATGGACTTCTTGTTTTTAGCATGCTGTAAGGTAACATAGGTCTTGTTTTTAGCATGCTGTAAGGCAAAGCAGGAGAGAAGAGCAAGTAGGAGGTGTTGCTACTCAGGGTACGTCCATACTACCCGCCCGGGTCGGCGGGTAGCGATCGACTTCTCAGAGTTCGGTATATCGCGTCTCATCTAGACGTGATATATCGAACTCTGAACGCACTCCCGTCGACTCTGGAACTCCACCACCACGAACGGCGGTGGTGGAGTCGACGGGGGAGCCGCGGACTTCGATCCTGTGCCGTCAGGATGGGTAAGTAGTTCGAACTAAGGTAGTTCGAGTTCAGCTACGCTATTCGTGTAGCTGAACTTGCGTACCTTAGTTCGAACCCCCCCCCCCTAGTGTAGACCAGGCCTCAGACTGTAATCCTCTCCTACCAGGAAAGAAGCCCAGCAAACAGACAAAAGGAAAATACAATAAATTGGCCTCATAATTGACCAAAATCATAACAGCTCTGTTCTAGGCAATGTGGTCTAGCAGATAGTGCTCTGACCTGGGACTCCGAAGACCTTGGTTCTATTCCTAACTCTATGAAATGACTCACCCCAGGTCACCTTTCTCTGCCTGTTTCCCCTCCTGTGCCTTATCTGCTTAGATTCAGAGCAGTGATTCTTTCGCTATGTTTTTACAATGCGCCATGGGGCCCTGATCTCAGTTATGATTAGCCTCTTAAGCGCCACTGTCAACAACAACAATACTAACAGGTCTCAAACAGGTCAAGAACAGGTGGGATGGTAATATGTGTGTAAACGAGAAGTTGAAAAGAGCTAACCTGATAACCAAGCAGCCAGCAAAATTATGAACAGGAAGGAAACATAAGTAAGGTCTAAAATTGACCCCAAGTGGGAAAAATCTTTGTAGGGGACTGGAACTGGTGTGAGGTTCCCCTTGTGGAGTGTTCCCAGAGTTGTTCTGTCAGGGAAAAGGGCAGGGCTGAATTAAGGCATAGGCAATATAGGCCTTTGCATAGGACCCGGCCCCAGCTCCTGGAGACATGCGGTTGCATCACGCTCAGGTTTTGTTTTTTTAAGAAGTTTCTCTTCCTCATGGTTGTGAAGAAAAGTTTGCAAATGTGATCCAGGTGTAGCCAACTGTCACTCTCTTGCTTTGCATTGTCACTACCTGAGTCTGCAAGCAGCCAGAAGCAATAGCTCCACGAGGAGTGAACTTCTCATACATTTTAATAGAGTGTTAACTCCCAAACCCACTGCTGTAGGGTGGCCCTGCTCACACCAATCCACCACAGGACAGTGTGAGTGGCAGGAGAAGAAGAGGGTAGGTGGACATGCAGAACATGCTGGCTGCAAAAGCACCAGGGCCACTTGTGCTTCTACCACACTATTCCCAAGGGAGAGGAACCCCTTCTGCTTCATCTTGGAGTGGGGCGAAAGGGGTTCCCATGCCACTACCATTGCAAGTGGGGGTGGAGTAGTCACAGGGGGCCTGATGATGTGCCTAGAGCTCTGGATTGTTTTTATTTTGTCCCAGGGAGAAGAGGTTCCTGCTTCTCTTGGAGAAGAAGCAGGGGATTTGGCCTAAAGATTCTCCAAGACCTACTGGAGGTTAGGGACATCTGTGCTAGTTCTGAACCCCTCCCTGAAACATCCCTAGCTCCCTGGAGCTTCCACAGCATGGAAAAGAAACTCACAGACATGGCATCCAATTTCAAATGTAAAATATAAACCATATGGGAAATATCTTCCAGGAAAAACAGGACTTAATATAAACAGACTGTGGTTGAAACAATTGTGTTTTATAGATAATAATCTCTGGCTCCAGCAGTAGAAATAAAGGACAAAAACTGTGAGGAGCCAAAAAAGAGTGGTTGTTGGAATAAAGCTCATAGAAATGAAGATGAAAAACACATAGTAAAGCATAGAATTGCCTTAGACAGAATCAGAACTATCTGCCTAGAACAACTGCCGAGATCATATAGGAACCACATGGTGAAATGTAGAGAATCAGGCTAAAGGTCAGGATGAGTTGGCAATTAATAGTGGAAAGAGCAGGCAGCCAGGGTGGGAGCCATCCTGGCACTTCTATTCTTCCAGTTTAAGAACAGTAGTTTTTCAAGACTAGGCTTTGTTGGTAGGGGATGGTCCTTAGTGCAGGTGATTGTAAATATCACTTAGAAAGGAATATGGACAGATAGGCTCAAGCCAGAATGGTCAGGTGAGGGTCCAGATTTCAAACACCCCAAAGTTTGGGGGATGTTGAGATCCAGGTTTTTATTTCCATGGGTAGAGAATGGATTTACTTGTGGGAAATTTAAACTGTATAAGGGTGACTCAGGAAGTGAAATATGTCAGACCCATCGCTGTTTATTTTACCTAACGATGTCTGATGGAGCTGTCATGCAGTGTCACAAGCTGTTGCCCTCTCATGAAGCTATATGTGTTGAACATGTGTTGCTCTTTTCAATTAATTTCTATGCCAATCTGTTCACATTAAAGGGTCATTGCTATGCATTAAGGACCTGACCCAAAGAGTCCTATTGACCTCAACGGGCTTTCGATCAGGGCGTAAGGGCGCAAATCTGCAACTCATGCCAAGTGGTACTGACTTTTGTGAGTAATCCCATTGACTTCAATATTACGACAACTCATGTGACTAAGTACTGCTTAGCACGGACAAGGGTTACAAGACTCGGCCCCAAATATTAAGTTCTTCCCATTTGCACGTTAAATGATCAGATATTAGGAACAAAAATCTATATTGGTAATAGAAATAATAAATGTAAGTGCTAGGGAGAGATTAGATGTAATTGGTTTGTGTGTTATTACCTACATTTAGTCATGAGACATGCATGTAGGGCAGATCCTCATCTGGTGTATATTTACACAGATCCATTGAATATACACAATTGTCCTATGAATGCCAGAGAAGCAGATACATCCATAATCTGTATTCTGACTATTTCCTAAAAGAGAAGCAACAGGGACCGTCCTAGCTGAAACTAGCACTGGGCAGACAATAGAATGCAAAGGTTTATATAATTTGTATTCTGCTGCTGCGTTCTACTCAAGGGCTGGGATGCTATTTTTAGTTGGAAAGGAGAAGCATGTCCCAACTTTATGCTAAGAATGTATTTTTGGTGCACTAGCTGATTTTCTCAGGCTGTTGAGTTGGTTAAACAATTGCCTGAAGGCGAGACCCAAAAAGACTTAGGTGCCTAACTTCCCCTGTAGGCACCTAAATCCAGCAGTTAGGAGACACTGAGATCCTCAGCTGCTGCCTAGCTCTGGAGGGGCCTATAGTCCCTCTGCCTAAACTTCTGCTGTTTAAATTCCCAGGGCCTCTAAAAATCTGCGAGTGAGCATGTGCACAGTCTAGGCATGTGGGTACCTAACTCAGGCCTAGGCTCCAGTGTTCCCCTGCGAGGCCCAATCCAGTGGGCATGCTCTGAGTGTGCCTAAACCCACAGAAAACAGCCAGGGGAGGAAGTAGGGCTGCCACCCATGTAACTTCCACCCCTGTGGTTAGAGCACTCACCCGGGGATGGGAAACCCAGGCTCAATTCCACTCTCCTCCCCAAGCCTGGGGTGAGTAACCATTGAGGTTAAGGTGTGGGGGGCACCACCACCTTTTTCTCCTTGGTTTTGGGTGAAGGGGCTTAGTGGCCTCATTTCAGGAGAGGGTTTGTGAACATGAATCCTGAGCAGAGATAGGGGGTGTAGGCGTTTCCTCATGGCTAGCATAGGCAGCGCCCTCCTCAGTGTGCTGGCTTTTGTGAGTCCCATTCTTAGGCACCTATTTCTCCCCATGCCTTGCATAGGGAGCCTAGGTGCCTACCTCAGGTCTGTGGATTCTGCTGGGTGGCAAGATGTGTGAAAGCTCAGTATGGCCGTGCCCAAGTCCTCTTGTGGAACTAGCACTAAATTCACAGAATACCTTACTCCCCTTTATGTTGTCAGTTTGTCCCACACAATTTTAGTACTACCTGGTCCAAGTTTTTTAATATGGCTTCCTAGATCACCAAATATGAGCAAGCCCTACAAAAATGAACATTTATTAGGTAAGATCAGTTAAGTCATCCTCAGCAGAAGGTATTACATGCACACCTTATCCTCCTCAGAAAGCGTTATGTGTGTGTGTTTGTACACACACACACTCTCTCTCTCTCTCCCTCTTTCTGCATGCAAAAAATGGAGGCGGGAATGCAGTCTTTATCTCCTGGTTTCTGAGTACTGAATCTAAAAATGTATCTGACCTGGAAAGAAACAGAATCTCTTTTCTACAGACAGTACGTTGAAATTAACTAAAAAAGACCCCAAGAAATCTGCATTAGTAAAATGAAGTTGCATATATGGGACAGCTCATTGTTTTGAAACTGAGAACTGGACAAGCTTTCTCCCCAAATTAAACCCTGGCTTATCACAGAATAAACATGCCATGCAGTTAAATGAATCAGAAACGCAGCAGACATTTGCTTTGTGGCTTTCCTTTCCTGGGTTATAGTACTTTGGCACTAATCAGTGCACATTGTACAGAATATTTTTTATGCCACCACGAGATAGGTATTATTCCCACTTTAGAGATTAGGAATGAAAGTAGAGGGAAGTTAAGTGACAGGTCTGAGGCCGCAGAAGAAGTCAGTGTCAGAGCTGGGCTTAGAATTCAATTATTCCTGGCTCCTAGTTTATTCTCAGGCTACATCCTTTTCTGACAGGCAATTCTTGTCCTCCTTCCACAGCTGCAGATGGTCCTGCCAGCAGTATACCCAATGTGATCCTGCTGCATGGAATTGAGGAAGGTTTGGAGGAGCTTACATAGGAGTCCACCTTCCCAGAGCAATCATGATACACTCCACTGCCCTGTACACATGTTTACTCTTTGCATGAGTTAGCAGCCAGGCCACAGAGTGTGTGTGTGTGTGGGGGTCACTTGGGAGGTATTGTAAGGCAGTTTATTCCCCTGGGACTGAATACACAGCAATGCTCCCAGCTCCTGCTGGGCCAGACACAGCAATACGTGAAAAATATTAACCTCTCTCCAATCATTTAACCGTTTGAGACCAACCACTGCCCTTTGTGGTTCAATATTGGGAGAAACAATAAATCCTCTGTGATTTCTGAACTCGTCCCATAGAATTTCCCCATGCAGCTGCAACAACAGTGTAGGCTGAGAGCATCTTTCTCCAGGCAACTGGTTATGGAGATGAGTCCTAGTTACCAAAGAAGAGAGGGAATGCACTGCTGGGGCTGGGAATGACCCAACTGTATAGATGCAGTTGACCCCTCGCTGCAGCAAGCTGACTGACAAAACATCCCATGTCACTTGAAATCACTTGACGTGTGCCGTTGTGTAGGTAGCAAGGTCAGCTTTTTTCAAGCCTTAACATCTTTTTAAAAACAACAACAAAAAAATTAAATTAAAAATAATTCTAACAAAATGTTTTCTTTTCATTTTGATACTCTTCCTAGATGCTACTGGGCCTGAAATAGATGCTATCCTCATGGCTTTTCTGACCCCTTTGGAACCAGAAATGATCAGCAGTAACACAAAAGATTTATGAAACTTTCAATCCGTTTCTACACTAGAGAGATTTAGAGAAGTCTTAAAATATGTAGGAGCTTCACTGAATAGAACCATTGGAGGGTGAGTGGAGATTCCATACATCTTTTTTGCCTCTTTAAAGAAGTGTTCAGTACATGTAACCTGCTTTCATTTTCTTTATCATGGTGAACATAAATATGTAATGTCCACCTGTTATATACTAAACAAAGGAAGCAGCTAACATCAAACTTGCACCCCAGGTTTTTAAATATAGAGCCATTTTCAAAAGAGCTCAGGGTCAGATTTTCAAGGCCCCAGCACCAATAACTGGGGCCAGATTTTCAAAGAAGCTCAGCTTCCATTTAAGGCACCTAAATAAGAGCCAGATTTTCAGAAGTTCTGAGTTTCCAGTGTGCTGAGCTCTTTGAAACGCTGTCCAGTCTTATTTTGGTGCCTACAGGGGAGCTAAGCAGTCCTGAAATCTCTAGTCCAGTAGTTCTCAAACTTTTTTACTGGTGACCCCTTTCACATAGCAAGTCTCTGAGTGTGAACCCCCAATAAATTAGAAACACTTTTTAATATATTTAACACCATTATAAATGCTGGAAACAAAACAGGGTTTTGGGTGGAGGCTGACAGCTTGCGACCCCCCCATGTAACAACCTCATGACCCCCTGAAGGGTCCCAACCCCCAGTTTGAGAACCCCTGCTCTAGTCCCAGATGTTGGTCCTGAGTCCTTTTGAAAATTCTGGCCATATCATCAACACAAAGGTACACATCTGGCTTCAGCCTTGTAGTACTTCATGATGTTTTTCAACCAGATCCCTTCCTCCCAAGTGGGACTTTAGGTGCTTCCTAACAGGCACCTTTCTCAGGCCACCCCTTTAAGGAACCTTTCCCAGAATGCTTTTCTAACAGCTGGCCCACTGAAATTTGTCAGTGCTAAGCAGCTGCAGCCCTGAAGCAGCCATTCAGTGGAGGCTTGCTGCAGCTCCCGCTCTTCCAGCTGGTGAGTACTCCAGATTTGTTTTCCCCTTTCTCTCACGAGTGAGGAGGTGGCACATCCTCTCAATGATGCAAAATCACCTCAAACAGGTATTAGTTTCCTGCCAAACCTCTTCCCCCCCCCCAGATTTGTGATGGGCCATGGCAAGTGCAAAGAAGCACAGAATGAATTAGCTGGCCAAGGAAATAAACACTAATTTGGCATAATTTCATATCAGCACTGTAGCACTTTGGTGAAGCTGATGGCTTTTGCTTTGATCTGAAATGTTTAAGCAGACGTATCCTGAGTCACCCATTCCTACAGAATAAAAGGGAAGAAATAAAGTAAAGGTGGATTAAGTAAACAGTTAAACTGAGGAGGGAAATAACCCTCACTCAAAATGCCTATTTTCAGAGGAAATACTAGAATCTGAACTACATTTTCTTAGGGGACTGGCTGGCTCTGGTGGTCAGTAAGAGGGAAAGTCTTTCACCTTCAGGGTCCCCAGTTGTAATCCAGCCCAAGTGAGGAGTGACCAAGAGTCATTGCTCTCTGAAGGTTTCTGGGCTGAGGAACAATACAGAGGGGAAAGGGTGTTCCAGAGGCAGCTCCCTCTGGCTGTATGGCTTCAGCAGAGAAGGGACAGAGAGCCCACCATGTGTATGATGCTAGAAGTCCTCTGCAGTGAGTTCAAGGATGCAGAACCCTCTATTTCATTCCCCAGGGAGTGTAAGAGGCCAACACCTCTCAGCCAAGGAATGATTTGGGGATAACTCTGCAGTAAAAACCTTATGGTGTATTCCCCTGCCAAGTGCTGCCTCCTGCATGGGTGACTGTTGCATTAGCAGAATCTCACAGCTCAGTGGTGGCTTGTCCCTGCCCTGATCACAGTAATGCCAGAACATGCATGATACACTGCAAACATGCCTTGTCTTGAAAGAGTTCCCAAACCTCAAACACTTCACTCCCACAGGGAAACAGACATTGGGCTGGCATTGACTCAATAAGGTCACTGATTAGTCCACCACCCTCAGCTGAAGGTGCAATTACAACCCATCCTTTCAAAACAGTGCATCTGTACCTACTTCACTGGAAGTGCTGTAATGGTATCGCACAAGGGACATGGGCAGTTCATGCACTAAAGATCATGGCTGCAGCTGGTTGCATATTGGGTCTCTAAAAGCAGAGGGAGAAGCATAGGGTTGATGTAAGTGGCCCGTGGGTGCCTTTCCCCTTTGCAAGGCCTGGTACCTGGGCTGGAGGGTGGGGGCATATGTTGGAAATGGGAAGAGGAGTAGCCGGAGCATTACGTGCTATGGAGATTTTGGTCTGCAGTGCCACCCATAGACTGTTTGGGAAAGTCTTCCATGCATTAGATCAGCCCCTGGGGAATCTGGGCTATGGCTCCTATGGAGCTTGTGTCCATCTTTATTGTGCTTTGGAAACCTGCCTCCGCTGCTGTGACTTGTTAGCACTGGCTCCAGCTGACATATACTGTTGAGGTGGAAAATGGTTTGCTCCTGAAGGGGAGCTGCACTTGGGCAGAACTACTCTAGAAGGAAATATTCCAGGATTTTCTATGGCGGACAGACCTAGAGCAAACAGTTTGCTGACTCTTATAAGGATTTTCCAAGCTTCAGGAGGGAAATGACATTTGCGTGGTGCCAGATTTTAGGATGTTTTTGCTGACAAAGGAAGAGTGTGGCTAACTACCCATAGGCCCTGATTTTTTTTTTAAGTCTTCCCTGGCTTTGTTGCCTAGAAGGGGCTAGATCCTCAGCTGGTGTAAACCAACATAACATCATTGACTTCAATGGAGAAAATATTCCTCCATGACCACATAAGGTGAGAGGGTGCATATCTTTGGAAACACTTTAGTGGAGCTACCTTGATTTACACCACCTGACCATCTGCTCAGAGTGTCGTGTTGGCTTTTCTGGTGGTAAATTGTATCATGTGCTTCTAATAACCCTCCCTCTGTAGTCCTGTATTCAGTGATGCCAGGGCAAGGGGAGGAGGGGTGATGTCATCTTCTTTCCCAATCACGCTTTCCAAATGGAGTAACAGCTTCACTGCTATCTCGTGTTGCCTCCCACACAGTGAGTGGGGCCTTTGAGAGCTCCTCTCTATTCCCGGCCTTGCTAAATCTCTAGCAAGATGCACATTTTCAAAGGAGCGATAAACATTTTATTTTTGACTGAAGTCAGAGGAAGAGCTGTCAGCTGACTGAGTGGTTCTGGATCCACCTGTCGTTTATTTTTGGCAACATTCTCCCAGGCTCTCCCATTAGCCGTTTCGGTGTGTCAAGGTGAGGCAAGGATTAGTTCTTTAAAGAAAATGAGTCAGACCCAGAGCTGGTTTCCATCAAACTCCAGATGGTGCTTCACAGATTCACACCAGCTAAGGACCTGGCCTACACTTCCCTTTTACAAAAAGGAACCATTCTCCTCATGCAGCCCCCATCTAACTGTATCTTGAGCTTCAAGCACCAAAACAACCCCCCCCCAAGACATCCCTGCAGTTGAACAAGTTCCCTGGATTCACATTTCAAATATGTTTACATTTAAAAGGCTGAGTTAAAAACAGATTGAGACAGGAAGAAAGTGGGAAAGAGACAAAAGGGGTGTGTGTCTGTGTGTGTGTGTCTGTGTGTGAGAGATACACAGAGAAAACACATTATGTAGCTTAAATGAAAAAGCAGCGAGATAGAAAGCTTGGCTTCTCTTTTGTTGTAATCTCAGGCACACTGTGATTAGTGGAGAGAAATTTTTCCCATCAGTACTGTGCTAGGAAAAGAAGAAAACTAATTGGCATCTGCCACCCACTGTTTTTAATGCAATTTCTCTTAAATATTTTCTGTGTACTGAGTTCTGTTGTCAAAAAAGCAGCTTTTTCATGGTCTGTGAAACACATTTCAGTACAAACACAGCTCAATACAAAGGTCACCCCGTCAAAAAAATGTTTTTCCTCAGTAGAGAGTATAGTGCCAAAAGTGGCATTTTGCTGTATATTTTCCCCCTTTTTATTTGGTATTTCTTAAGTGGTAGACAGCTGGAAATGGTAATTTTTCTTTGATGAGCAGAATTTGAGGGAGTCTGGGTTTTTTTCTTCTTACTGGAATATGGGCTCTTTAATAGCTACTTATGACAGGTAATTTTCTTCTGTTTCTTTTATGGCTCTTATTATCTATTGTTTTTGAGATTGGCTATTGTTCCTTATATTAGTGTGTGTTTCACTATGCGTTAGAGTTCTAATGGTAGTTAGGCTCTCAGATGCTAAATTTACATTTCCCATCAGCCTTTCTGTTTACCTGATGCATGTCAAATATGAAAAGGCTCCGGGAACTTGCACACAGAACAAGAACAGCAAATCGACTGTATATCACATTGTAGGGTACGGCTGGACGTCAAACAACAGCGTCAAGAAAGGTTTCAAATTATATCCTTCCCCCCACAATTGTTCCACATGTTTAGAATAAGGCAGATTTTGAAGTTCTAACAGAAGCTTTAAGCATTCAGAAGTGTTTGTTTTCTGCATGTTCTCCCAGACGTGCTTGTAATAGAAATATGTGCACAAAACCAGTCTGATTCTTATCCTTTTTGTCACACAGGAGCCATTAGTATGTATGGGGATTTACCTGGTGCATATTTCACCAAGTGTTTTCAATCACATTGTTTATCACTATTAATTTGGGGGGTTGAAGAAGGTGTGGATTGTTCAATAAGGAAATGGTCTCCTTTGTTGAGCTGACTGAATTAACCATTATAAGATACTTTTCTGAAGAAGCATCTAAGAGGCAGGGAAAACAATGATTCCTGATTAGCTCCTACCTAGTAAATGTCAAGTAATCTTCCAGTGCTGGCAAAGGAAAGATCAAGACATTTAAGAACACAGCAGCAGATGCTCCCCCTCCCTTGGAAAGAGCTACTGTTTATTTTTGTTGGGAAACAGTCTTTTGAGATAGAATTCTAACAATTTCATCTGTAATTAGCCCGAGTATATTGACTTTGGGCTACCTATGTAGAACCGCTCTCTGAAATGAGTAGTATCTGTAAAGGATCATAAACCTTTAATCTTAGACCATCCCATTAAAGAGGATCCCCTGAAGTAACGTATCTCCACAATGGAGCTCTTATTGGGTGATGTGGGCAGTGTTGGAATCTTAATATTTTCAGACAATGGCCTAGGTGGGACTTGAATCTGGGACTCCTGGATCTATAAGCACAAGATGTTGCTGGCTGAGCTAAAGAGCGAGCTCCCTTAGCCTGGAGGTAATAGCAGACTCTCCAACTTATTAGGTGAAATGGCTGCGCTAGGGGAAGAAAGTGCCACTAGGCTACAATTCCATCTGTCCTGCTGGTGGAATTCCATTAAATAACCTGGAGTTCTTTTTCAAAAAAAGACTCTTCTGTCAGGACAGGAGGATTTTAAGGCTCCCATGGCCTGATTCTTCTCTCAAATATTGGAGTTGGTGTTTTTTAGGCAAATAGGATTGGCACAAATGGTACCAAAACTGCAGGTGTGTGTATTTCAGTTCACATGGGCAAAAAGTTACTGAATACAATGAAACCTGCTTTGAAGAGTCATACTAGCAAAAATTGTTGTTAGTGATGGTCTTTAACTAAAAGCTGATTAAACTGCTCTGGAAGTAGCCTGGATATACTTTAAAGCGATTGCTTCAGACAAGAAGTTGCTATTGGGGGTGGTCCTCCCAGTTGCACTTTTCACTGTGCAGTTTGTATCTGTTCTTGCTGCTAGAGTGCTGTGCATTTTAGGAACAGAATTTATTGTAGCTTGTTGTTTGTCTAATTACAGGGCAAAGTAGCCTACATGGTAATGTCAACTTCTGCTCTCCAAAACATTGTTATAAACGCAGCTTGCCACAACTCCAGTCTATCGACAGACATTCACCAGGGTTCTTGTCTCTCACGGTAGGATGCAGGTAACTCTCCCTGCCCCTGACTTGCTATTAGTTTTCTGTCTACCCTATGAAGAGTTCTCACATGCTATGAAGCACAGTCAGTCTATTTCTACCCGCTGGGGTGTTTGACGTTTTATCAATGGAGCGTGTTATTTATTCTTTAGGCCCAAACACAACCTAGCTCTTGGATAACAGTTTGTGTTGGGCTTGGCCATCTGTTTCACACAGGACAGGTTGCTAAAGATCTCTGTCACTTCCAATAGTTCTGTTCCTCCCATTGCTGAGAGCAAAAAGGGCACCAGTGTAACCCATTTCCTGCAGTTCAATTCCACTAAATCCAATGCAGCACCGGTCCCTCGGTTGACTGCATATTGGAAGCTGTAGTATCTGACAGTGCAGTACTGCCTTTATATCAAATAATGCTCAGCACCATCAAAACCTAAGATGAATATAGGGACCAAGAATCACAGAATGCAGAATCCTCTCCTTTGCAAGGGCGTGCTGCTAATATTATTGCAAGCCTTTTTGATTTAGACTTATTTTGGACGCTAAAATTGTTGCTTTGACCTTGATTTTAAGTAATTGAGATTAAATAACACTGTAACATGCCTTTTTCCTATATGTGCATCTAACTCACATTAGCTTTTCCGGAATTTCAAGCCATTTTCTGTGCTCCTCTTGCTTTTAGCCATTCCTTTGGTTCACTCGTCCTGCTGAGTCCCAGCAGTGTTTTATCAAGCAAGATGGGTGAGGTAATTTCTTTTACTGGACCAACTTCTACTGGTAAAAGAGACAAGTTTTCAAGCTACACAGCCGAAAACCAAAGCTGTCAACCGAAGCTGGCAAAATAAAAGATATTACCGTGCCCTGCCCTTGTTGCCCTAATATCCCGGGACCGACAGCTACAACATTGCAGTTGTCAAGCAATGTACTCACTAGGTGGCAGCCACTGACAATTAATGCCCAGACAGAGGCAAAATAACCCTGTAAAATGTATTCCCACCCTTAACCAGGGATGGCATTAGCGAATGATAAGTCACATGCAATCACATGCAATGCCAAACAAAGCAGCAGTTTAGTTTAAATTAATCTCAGATTTTTACGCAGATTGAAATTTCTATCAGTCCATCCCCACATTACCGGAGTACTTCACATCTAGACAGTCAGTATGGTGAGCTTCAACTGACTTGCCACATAGAGCGTATGCATGTTTTGATGCACCCTCATTTGGGCAGCTATGACAAATTATCCCTGGTTTTGAGGATTCCTCACAAAGGGAAGCCTTTCTATTGTAGTTACAGATTTTTCTTCTCTCAGGAGCCACTTCCTTCACTAGCTGACTGCTTCAGGACATCTTGGGCTTCAGTTTAGTTTCTCTGTGAGACAGGCAGTTGGGTGCACAAAATGATCCAATGTTTTAAAAACCTAGGAAAACAATTTAAGCTATTTTTTTCCCAAACCCTTCTGTTTGAAGGGTTCTCTACTGTTTGAAGAGCTCTTCGGTAGTTGAGTGAGAATTCTCTTGTGGCTGGCTTTAGTGATCACTGAGGCTCCTGGAAAGGAGCTATGTTAAATAGGGTATTATATGTAATTCATTTCCGAGTTGGAAGGATGATCCAGTGGTTAGGATACTAGTCTTGGACTTGGGATCCTGACTGCAGCTCCATGCTGCATTGTACACTTCCTGTGTGACCCAGTGTGAATCACTCTCTCTATTGCTTATCTGTGAAATGGGGATAATAGCACTTCCCTACCTCCCAGGGGTGTTGGGAAGTGTGGCAGGGCAGGGGTAAAACCCCCTTTAAAGCCCTGCCAAAATGCTGGCTGCAGTCTGCTCTCTGGCCAGGAGGCTAGGGTAGAGACACAGGTATTCAGCAGTGAGCCCAGCTGCAAGCCCTAATAAGGGCTGGCTCAGAGGAACATGCTGAGCTGAGTGCTGACAGCTGGGTTGAGGCACAGGCGGCCTATAAAAACCCTGAACAAACCTCAGTGAGGAGGCTAGACTGGGAGGAGACAGGAGGGTAGTATCGCTGTCTCCGTACCAAACAGGGAGGCCTCAAAGGCAGGAGACCCTGGGGAGGGTCTGTGGGGCGCTAGCTGTTGGGAGACCGGGGAACTGCACGAAGGCTGTAAATAAAAACACGTGGGTGATCCAGCAAAAAAAGGTGTGGAAGACTCTTTATTATACCAGCCTAAACACAGGGCGCAGGCACCAAAGTGGGAGACCCTGCACCGACCCTGTGACAGGAAGATAAGTGCGTTCAAGTTTGCGAGGTGTTTGTATGGTGTGGTTATGTGGTACCGGAGCTGCTTTTTGTTGAGGGAACAGTTGTCTTCAGTGACCCTTCTGGCTGCACCCCTCCTAATTGGAATATTATGGGCCAGATTTTCAAAGAAGCGCTACCCCTATTTAGGCACCTGAAAATCTGTCTCCATGTGACAGGGCACAGCTTCCAGGGGTGGCAGGCTGCACAGTGCTCTTCGTCCTCTCTGTGCTTGGCTTGACAGGTTTCCATTCATTCACTGCTGACCGCTTGCAGCTGTGTTTCCAAAAGTCACATCGTCCTGCCTTCCTGAGCTGAAACCTCAGGCCTGGTCCGTCTCCCATGGAATTCAATGGAAGTTTTGCCACAGACATGAGCAATGTGCCCCAGCCAAAGACTCTGGGAGAGCTCTGGGTTCTAACTGATCAGCATCGCATAACGTGAGCCTCTCCATAACATGGGCGCTGGTTCCAGCTAGCTCGCGCCAGACCCTCTGAAAGGCACAGTGCCGCTCACTAGCAGCACGCACTGGTGAGCGCAGCACGAGGGATGCTAAGTCGGGTCTCAAGTGCCAATCACGCAAGTTAAGTCTGTGGGGAAGACGCACCCACAGGCTGTGCTGCTTCACTGGCCAGGAGGGGGTCGAGCCCTGTCGCCTTCAACTCCCACCCACTTTACAGACGAATGACCCCGGGGCAATGCTTGCATTCTCCAGCTGTGGTTTCTTGCACCCTGCCATCATCCTGCCCTGTCCAGCAGGGTTTCTGTAAAACTTTCTCTATCTTGGTTCCATTTGTGATGAACACAACAGGAAGAACTGTACAAGCAGCCTCCAACGGAGAGCAGAGCGATCCCGAGTTAAAGTTAAGTGCTCTGTTATACATACACAGATATATTTATCCAGCTGTGGGAGGATAATCCTGCCAACAGTCTATGGAGCCTTGGGGTAATTTGCAAGTCACAGCAGCAAAGAAATGAAATGTTCACTTGTTCTGGGAGTATAGAATACCAGAAATGTGTGGCAGAATTTTTAGCTTGGGCACATTCCCGCTAACGTTCCCTCTCTTCCCTCCACTCTCCACATAAACAGCCTGAGCTTTTAGTAAACAAATTTTGTGGCAAAACCGTACATCACTGAATTCACTGTACATGTTTAGGGCCTGCATCCAGGAGCTCTGCTAATAGTTTGTGTCTGTATTGGCTAAACATAATGGACACATTCACTATTGTATGCAGACACTTTATTTTATTGGACATCAAGCTATAACAGTGTAGCCAACTCTCAGTATTTTATTGTGGGTCTGAGGAAAATTGGGATATTTCTTAAAGCACCAGCTCCTGGAGTCATGTTACTGCATGAAAATATCGGCTTTTTAAAAAACAAGGGTTTCTAGTTTTTGGGGAAAACTTCAAAACATGCCATGAGAGCATGCTAGAGGCTCAGAAGACAAATAAAAAGGACACTACAGATTTTAATTATTATTATTTTTGGCCGATTCTAAAGCCAATCTCCTGAGGTTTTGAGGCCTGGCTCATGATTTTTGAATACTGGGGTAGGCAACACTGCTCAAAGCCTACCCTTGTAACTCTGGTCTGTCACATATCTTTGTTGTCGTTGTCTACACGGCACTGAAGTCTCATCACCACTATAACGTCCAGCCATAGTCACAGACAAAACAAAAGGTAAAAGACAGAAAAATGTAATGACCTCAGCTATTGCCATAGGCTCCACACTTATAAGCTTTGTAGATTCTTCTGATTCATTAATCAATGTGGAGTGGGAGAGAGACATGGCACTGTCCTGCAGACGCTACCTTTGCTGCTGCATTGTCTGGTGGCAGTGGCTTATACAAAGAATTGTCAAAGTGCAAAAAGAAACATGAAATGTCTAGTAAAGAGGAACAAATATTCAAAGGTAGCATGTTTAGTGACCAGAGCCAGGGAAAGCTGGTAGGCAAGAGCTGCCATTGACTTGCTGCATGAGCATGAAAACCAAATCACCACCTTCTTTCAGTGCCTCTGTTTCCCTATCTGTATAGTGGGTCGGGCGAACCGTGTAAAGCATGTTGACGTCTTTGTGTTACATAATTGCAAAGCATTATCAGCCCTTGATTGTTATTTTCAAGCCCTCTCACTTTGCCCTGTGGTTAAAGCATTGGCCTGCTTAGGAGAGCTGAGGTCAATTCCCAGCTCTATCACAGGCTTCCCTTTGGACAAGGTATCCGATCTCTCTGTGCCTTAGTTTCTAGCCCATAACATGGGGTTGCAATAGTTCCCACCTCTCACAGGGCTGATGGGAGGATAAATTCACTGACATTGGCCGTGGCAACGTAGGCAGTAAAAGTACCTAGCTAGAAGTCATTCAGCTGAGGCACAGCAATGCTTTCATCCGTCTGTTCATTCAGGAATATGGCTGGGATTCTTTTTTTTTTCCCAACCTTGCTCTAACAAATGTGTGCCAGACCATATTGCACGATCTGCTGCTCCGTCGGCTGAGGAGGATGGACACCTGGTGTCAGTGGAGGGAGGCTAGTAGAGGGGAAACAATGGCCCCTCTGGGAATCGCCTATGAAAATGAAAACCATGGATGGCCATTCGTGAAATATTTGAAACAGCGATGGAGTCTGAGGAAGCGGCCCAGGTGTGTCTGGCATACGGCAGGAGATGTTGTAAAACTGGGGCCATGAAAAGCAAATATGTTGTGAGCCAGCCAGGTTCTTAGCTGGGTAATACGAATACCACAGCAATGACAGGTGGGCTAATGGTGCTTGTCCTGCAAACGTGCATCGCAGGCTGCTTGCCGTGCTACACCTTGGTGGGTGTTCTCCAGAGAAACAATTCCACCCCAGGATGAAACAGGAGGAGTGTGTGACGCCAGGCAGCGTCAGAACCAAGTACTCTCATCATCACAGAATTGTGGGTCAAATGGAAAATTACATATGTCGCCGCATATCAGGCCAGCTGACAGGCTCTGCTCTCTTTAGGGAAGATCCAGCCACAAACACGGATGAAGTGGGAAAATATCTCATTGTGGACTGCCTGCAACAGGACAGGGAAGCAACAATGAGGAGTGGGGTGGAATCCAACCAGAGTCTGTGATTTTTTCACAATACCAAACGTATTGAAAATATGTCACAGTAAGGATGTAAAATGTGTGTGTTGTCCCGCTTATGCTAAGGCCAGAAAATTCTGACCCAGCTGGAGGAAAATAACAATTTGGGCAGAGATCGCATCAGGCAGGATGCTTCAGCTTGTTAAAATGCAACTTACTGTATGCTTGAGAAGCTTCTGCAATGCATAAAAAGAAACTGCTCATGCTTGCATTGGGAGATATAAAATAGAACAGAAACATATTGTTTTCATTGCTTTCTACTGGAAAATTATTTATTGCCACTTAAGTTAACCACTTTAAGATAGCAGAGACTGTTATTTGGAGAGTCAGCAATGGGAATGGAAGTGTAAAAATGGTTCAGTTGCTTATCAAGTAGCATCAGACCATTTTGGTTGGAAATATGCAAAGTAAATATAAAAGCAAATGATACATTTCTGAACAACTAACATTTGAAGAAAACCTACCTGGGTTCTACATTATCCTCAAGCTTCTACATTTCTGGAGTGTTTGAAAGGAAAGAGTAAGAGTGAGCCACATTGTCTGACCCTTGTCTCAAAGGCAGAATTGGGACCATAATCCATAGTACAGATTGTTGGAAGCATGTTCTTGCAAATGAATGTTGGAAGCCTCATCATTGCATTCCTCTGCCCTTTTTTTTTTTTTTTTTTTAAAGAAATCCCAAGACCATTTCGTGACATATAACAAGTGCAAGGTTCTGGAATATCCCAGACAGGCTAGTGACAGATTGGTACCTCCAGTACCATCTGCACAAATGGTTAATCTCTTAGTGCCATTTCTGAGTGCTATTGAGCATATGGATAGCACTGGTCTTTTGCAATGAGTACAGAGCAGGGCAGAGCAATTCCGGCAAACAAAGCCGTGGTACCTATTCATGGGCTGCAGTATTCTGGATTAGCTCAGTGGTTTGAGCATTGGCCTGCTAAACCCAGGGTTGTGAGTATTCTGGATTACAGCTCTGGTCTAACACTTTAATTGTGATCTACACACTAGATCATATTATAGTGATGGCTTATGCATTAGAAGTACCTTAGGTAGAATATGATCTTTGCATAAGTAGAAGAATATTTCCATCAAGAATAGTCAGCTATTGGGAGGAGACAGCAAATAGCACCAGGAACTAAATGTCCCAGAGTTTATTATACAATTGCTGGGGCACAGGCGTGTCTGATTATAGACGCTACCCTTGTGTTTGTAAGTGTTCTTAACAGGAGAGAAGTTGCAGAGAGAACAAGTTAGTGGTGGTTGTAACTGGGTTATCGCGGCATTTTAATGGTTAGCTGCTCTGTGTTTATCATGGGCTATAATAGCTCCTGTTTCCCCAGCCCTCCTGATATTTCTGGCATTTATCAGACACTTTATTAAGGCATCACTATCGAATAAGGGAAAGCTTGGTGAAAAGAATGTGGTGGGAATAAATAGCGGCTTTGTCTGGCCCCCACCAACAAACCACTGGTTACAACTGAGCCAGCTTGTTTCAGTCACGGGCTAGTAACTAACGCAGCTCTTACAAGCAGTTGCAGAAAAATAGGTTGTAAGGAGAAGCTACTGAAAGTAAATCTGAGTGACCATCTGCTCTGGACAGTCTGTATTGTTGTCCAAAAGAGACCGTTCTGATTAGAATAAACGACTGCTTTTTCTGTGGGCTCTCTCTTTTGTGAGTAGTGAGGGGAGAGAGGGGCGGAAATCAATGAATCCTACAAAATCTCCAAGGCCAGTAGACAATATTGGATGCTATGTCATTGGGAGCCACTCAGTTAATATCCAGAGCCTAATGAAAGGTAGCAGGGCTGTTTATTACTCATCAGGTTATACTAGTTGTTGGAAACGGAAAAAAATAAATTAATACATGTGAGTGTGCACTTATCAAGGTAGCATCTCCACCCCAGATAAAATCTGGGATGGACCAGATACCATAGAGATGATCCATCCTGGACATCAAAGTAGAAAAAACTTTTCTAACTTTGCAACAGACCTCAGACATTGTAACCAATTGCTGAGTACTGAGAGTATATCCTGGATCTAAAACCAGGATACTTTGGCCTCATTTCAGGAAAGCATTAAGCATGTGCTTGAGTCCTATTGAAGCCAATGGGATTTAAGTAGATGCTTAAAGTAAAGCATTTTCCTGAATATGGATGGACGTAAGCATGTGCTTAAATGCTTCCCTGAATAGAAAGCTATGGAGAAAGAGGAATTAATGATGATCAGTGTTGTGATGAATGGAAGACAGTATTTTTAATACAAATACTTTTTCTTGCCCTACCAGATTGCGAACAATAACCCAGACACACCTCCTGGCCATCGAAGTATCTTCACTTCCGTTTTCTGCTGCTATAACGTGCAGTGAACTAAGGAAAATGAACGGCAATTGGGTGGAGCTAAAATGTTAAACATTGCAGAGAGTGTGGAATCGTGTCAGCCCCAAGCTTGTAAAAAGAAAAATCATCACTCAGTACAGACAGCTTAATAGGCTCATAAAATTTGGCACCATCAAAATCACGATTTTGGTTTCATCAAAGCATGGCAGGGGAACCTTGAGAAATGACATCTGTATTATCCCCCGATCAGCCTGAGAGTAACTTCAGGAGCAGGCTGGAAAGAGCTCAGAAAATAATTTCATATGGAGGGCTTGCTGGGAAAAGAACGCAAAAATAGATTGAAATGAAAGAATTAATAAGAGTATCAATAACCTTCCTACTGCATCTATGAGACGTGACTTGAAAACGATTTGAAAGTTAGAATCTGTTGTGTATATTGTTACCATCAAGACAGGCTGGGAGATGAGATGAGAATCCAAATCAGGTAATTAAAAGACTATCCTGGAAGGTACTAGGAAAACTAATGCTTAAAGGCAACACACACCAAACACTACTAGCTTGCTCTCCAGACACAGGTGTGAGGTCAAATTCTGATCTCACTTACACTTAGCAGAATGAAGAGATTTACAGCAGGGTGGCTGAAATGGGAATATAGCCCATCGGGTGCAAGGGCTAATCCTCTCCAGCAGAGATCATCATGCCTCTTCGCTTTCAGAGGAAACTCTGTAAGGTGTGGAAGAACTCTTCCCCCCAGAGATGATCTGATCGTTGAGTCTGATCCAAAGCCCGCTGAAACAGCCTGATTGAGTCCAATCCTGACATGGGTAAGTGTCTCCTGAGTCGTGGCGTGTCATACAGGAGTGGGGAAAGTGGAAGCAGGCCCCCCCATGTCCCCAGTGTGTGTTTGATCCTTGTGCACTTGCACTGTGCATGAGCCTTCATGAGACCTCTCTATGGAGGGCTGGGATGCAGAGCCGGTGCTAGGCATAAGCAGATTAAGCAATTGCTTAGGGCCCTGAACAGCTCCAGGGGGCCTGCTAGTAGCTTTTTTTAGTATGTGTTTGGGGCGGACCCCCAAAATATTCCTCTGTAAGGCCCCCAATGTGTGTGGCAGAAATACTGCGTGTTGGCTGCTTTTGGCATTCCTGGGTAGGGAGGCTCAGGATTCGAGCTCTACGCATATGTTGTGCTGAGCACGGGGCTAACGGAAAACAAGCCCTGTCAGCACTTAGGGGGAACGTGACTTAGGAGCTACTCTTCTAAAAGCGGTTTAGTCCCTGAAGCGCCCAGCTGTCATTCAAAGTCAGTGTTACTTAGGAACCTTATGAAAATTTTACCCATAGTATTTACATATTTAAAGTGCTTTACAAACATTACATCACTAATTCTCACAAGTTTTCTGGAAGCATCATTCTACCTATTTGACAGATAGGGCCGTTAACTAGAAGAGTGATATGACTCACTCCAGGCCAAACAGTGAGCCGGTAGGTGAGCTGGGATTAGTATTTGGGAATTCACAACTTCCAATACTCTGCTTATTTGCACCATACCATCCTTCAACAGAGGATCCTTTGTAGGTTTAATGAACCATCATCCCCCAAATGCTGTACCAGCTTTAATTCTCAAACCACAGCGACATACAAAAGAAGTTCTTTGTAGGACAGGAATGCATCAAGCAAAAGATTTCTCATTCCCTGTTTTTAACTTTTTTTGGATACACTAAACAGTCCCAGATTTTGTCTTCATTCACTAGAGCCTAACCTAGTGGACACTCCAGCAGACCGATTCAGCTGCTGCTCTGCTAAATAAATATATATAATATAAAAGCCCAAGAACAAATATTTGTAGCAAATGGGTTGCAACTAAGGCTCTAGTGATGAAGAGAATGTGGCTGGTAGTTAATTTGCACTGCTTGAACCAAAAATATAGAGAGAGAGTTTCGCACCAAATTCAAATCCATATTTAATTTCATGTTTGCAGTGCAGACAGCCAGCGTTTGTCCTGAAGGCCAAACCTGCGATATTTCATCATTTCAAACTCAGAGTGTTCTCAGAAAGAAACATTGTTGCTGTCTAGATTTCTAAAATATGTGAAAGCCACTTGTCTGTCTCGATGGGCTTTACTATCAGTGAAACTACTGACTAAGAGAAAACACTTCTGTGTAAGCACATTATACGCCAAGACCAAGATTAGGTCACATGGGTCTAACTAAGACCAATGTTGTATATTTACATACAAAGGAAAAAGGAGGAATGGAACAAAACAATAAAACTGGTCATTTTAGCAACAACCCAGGCATTTTTCTCTATTTCTCTCAAAGGGAAGAGAGTCTGAAATTAGTTGACACTCAACTGATTGAGCAGCAAAGAGTCCTGTGGCACCTTATAGACTAACAGACGTTTTGGAACATGAGCTTTCGTGGGTGAATACCCACTTTGTCGGATGCATGTAGTGGAAATTTCCAGGGACAGGTGTATATATATGCAAGCAAGAAGCAGGCTAGAGATAACGAGGTTAGTTCAATCAGGGAGGATGAGGCCCTCCTCTAGCAGCTGAAGTGTGAAAAGCAAGGGAAGAGAAACTGCTTGCATATATATACCTGCCCCTGGAAATTTCCACTACATGCATCTGACGAAGTGGGTATTCACCCACGAAAGCTCATGCTCCAAAATGTCTGTTAGTCTATAAGGTGCCACAGGATTCTTTGCTGCTTTTACAGATCCAGACTAACACGGCTACCCCTCTGATACTAAACTGATTGATTCCTCTAACTTGGTGTGTCTTAGCAGATAAGCATGAAGTAAAGTGTTGTTTTTTCAGATGGGCTGAGAGGGCAGAAAGGAAAAGTAAGCAGCATTACTTCTGTGCTGGGGGGAAGGGTTGTGGTCTCACATGAAGCTGGTTGAAAGATGGAAAAACCA
Organism: Mauremys mutica; assembly: GCF_020497125.1. Taxonomy (NCBI): domain Eukaryota; kingdom Metazoa; phylum Chordata; order Testudines; family Geoemydidae; genus Mauremys; species Mauremys mutica. Next base: position 68,680,574 of record NC_059082.1, on the reverse strand, counting down.
TTCCATGGAGGCTGTCATGGTTCCTGGGTAGGCTGCCACTTCTGAGAGACTTCTCTTGTCCACCGAGTGCTTCCCTTCCTAGTGACAGGCCCGTGCCTCCACTTCTCTTTGGGACAGGACCCATGCTCCAACCACTCTCCGACTGGGTCTCCAGATTAGGCCCCTCTGCTTGCCAACCATGATACAGAGCAGGCGCAATGGACCTGGCACCTGGAAGAGTTTCCCTTCAGGATCCTGGGGACAGTAACTGGATGCAGTGACACATAAGCAGATTTTTAAAATGAAGTATGATTTATTGGGCTTAAAAAGTGCACAACACTCCAGGAAATAGATGTAAAGTAACAGGAACTCTATGCACCCACTGTCGCACCTGTGCTTGGCCTTCCCCTCCGGTCCCTAGGTAGACATAGCCTTGGTGCTGCCCCTTTTCTTGTGCCCCACAAGTTACAGCTTGCTTGCTGCAGACCGTGTCGCTCAGTCAGTGTGTGTCACCTTGCAGCTGCTGACAACTTTCCCAAAGTCGTCTCTGTGGGGCAGATCTGTCTCTTTATCTCCCTCTTCTCAGCCAGGGCTGGGCTGAGTTGCCTCTTCATGCTGTAAACCTGGCTATTCTGCTTGGTGCTGTGGAGGTGCTCCTTATCCAGGCTCTTGTTTGACCTTTTTTCGTCTCATTTCTTTAACAACCCCTTTTGACTTTGCTCTGTGTACACAGGCAGGGTAATACCACACGGATACCATGTGCCCCTCAGTGTATTTATTAAAAAAAAAATTACAAACATTTCCCAGGTCTCCTCAGAGGCTACTTCAGTCTGATAGCTGGAGTAGGTTCTGCAGCCCCTCACATGGCCCTGCCCCATGAGGCAGTATTGGCAGATCCATCCTGCCTCATCCTGTCTCTCCTCCTGGCCTGCCCATAGCTAGCCTCCTTCCACTGCACAGGCGCATCCAAAGAATCTGAGATGGGCACCCAAAATCCTGTTCCACAGTCTACTTGTGCAACAGAACGTTTTCACTGGGCAGCCAGAGGTTTCCATAACTACAGAGGGAGGGGCAGGATTTGCCCCAGCTGCGGGACCTATCCCATTGAGTATCACGGTAGAGAAGGCTACCATGTCAGATGTGTGCTTCCAGCTCTGGTGAATGAGGAAAAACTGTCCCCCCCAGTTTCCTCATTTTATGCAAGTTGTGGGGTTGCCTTTTACGATTCACAGGAGAGTGTTGCTAGGAGAAGTGATGAAATGGAACCTATGCAGAGGGTGCAGAAATACTTGCAGAAGCTACAGCTAAACTTGACCATCTTTCAGTCGTTTTCAAAAAGTGCTCGTCGTTTCCATTTCAGTCACGCTGAAGCTGCTGTTGATACAATGCATGTTAGAGGGGGAGGGAGGAATACATCTGTATCCAGAGTGTTATACCCAATTGGAAAAAATAAATATGCATGTACCCGAAGACAATTATTTCTATGTGGTGCTCAAAGTTTGTGATTCTAGATGCTTTTTCTTTTGAACACTTGATTTTTTTTCCCATACATGGTTGATTTGACTGGGAATTATTTGCAGGTAGCTTCAAAGGATCAAAGCCAGAACCAGCCTTTACAAGACACTATTTATCCCTCTGACATTCAGTTTAGGCAGATAGTAATAAGATTCATTTTGTGTGGCCTGACATTCATGTCTTTTGTTTACTCTGTTGAAATCGTTTTGCAGGCCTTCCACATTTTAATAAGCTGTAGAGAATCTGGCAACATATTCTACAAAGATTTTCTACACTAAGATTAACAGCAGGAAAATGAGAAAATGCCCCTTCCCCCATAGTTGCTGAATATATTCGGTCATAAAATGTCAGAATCATGCACCCGACTCCTTCAGAACTGCACCTTCTCCATTGCTGCCCTTAATCTACATTATTATAGGTTTAAAGCAAACAAATCATTTCTTGCCCTTTAATGGCTCTAGTTTTCACACGAGAATGAATGATTTTGTGAAGGCTGTACTGAAACTAAATGACATGCTCCTACACCTTTAAAGGGAGGTATTCCCTGTCAGTGATAGGAAAAGTCTCATTAGTCTTTTCAAATCACTCCCAGCAGGTTTTTCTGCAATTCCTGACTCGTCAGGTGCATAAATATGCTTCTCTAGTTTAATCAGCCATGCTGATTGGGCATTATCACTACGCTGGAGTTTGCTTTGCTTTTGTATGGACAGCTGAAATATCTTTTTTAAGCAACAGTGAAAGACGAAGCCATGCTGAATCCTGAGAATTAGTTGGAATGTGTGTGTGACGTTGCTGTCTATATGATTTTATAAAAAAATTGATAATGAGTGAATACAATGTAACTGGAATATGCTTCATGCAAAAGGTCTCCTGTAAGGTATCATTACAAAGCTTATAATCTACTGAGTGTGGTCATCCTATTTGTATAAAGGTATCAGTCTTGTATCTGAAACTAGAAATATGAAATATAACTCTGAGGGTCTATTGTAATTATGCAAAGTGTGGGCCATTAATGGTGGTTTGGAATCTTAATGGCTCCCATCAGCCAGGACAATTGACTGGATGGCTCTGTTTGCAGGCAAGCCTTCCTGTGAATCAGGCTGGGAGGAATGAAGGCTTGGGGTCTTACTGTGACATGTGATCATGTCACATGAACTGGAATCCATCTTTAACCTGGTGCTTTTCCAGTGAGTGAGGGTGGAAACCCAGAGGGACAAAGGATTCCTGCCTTATGCAAAAGATATATATATATATACAGGGCCGGCTCTAGACCCCAGCGTGCCAAGCAGGCGCGTGGGGCGGCCCTTTCCCGGGGGGGCGGCATTTGGCTTCGGCGGACCTTCCGCAGGCATGCCTGCGGGAGGTCCACCGGAGCCTGGGACGAGTGGACCTGCCGCAGTCATGCCTGCGGCGGGTGCCGTGGTCCCGCGGCTCCGGTTGAGCTCCCGCAGGCATGCCTGCGGCAGCTCAAGCAGAGCCGCGGGACCACGGCACCCGCTGCGGGACCGGGGAAGGGCGGCGCAGCGCGCCGCGCTGCTTGGGGCAGCCTAATTTATAGAGCCGCCCCTGTATATATATATATATATAAAGGGGTGGAACAGAACAAAGAGGAAAGGAGCCATCATGAAGAATCCCCTAGCTACTGCCTGAGCTGGAACAAGAGCTGTACCAGGGGAAAAAATTGTGCCCAGGCCTGGAAGGTGTCCCGCCTGAGGAAAAAACTTACTGAAGCATCTCTGAGGGTGAGATTATCTGTATTCAGTTTGATTAGACATAGATTTGCATATGTTGTTTTATTTTGCTTGGTGACTACTTGGAACCACTTAAATCCTACTTTCTGTATTTAATAAAATCACTTTTTACTTATTAACTAACTCAGAGTATGTATTAATACCTGGGGGAGTAAACAACTGTGCATATCTCTCTATCAGTGTTATAGAGGGCGAACAATTTATAAGTTTACCCTGCATAAGCTTTATACAGGGTAAAACAGATTTATTTGGGTTTAGACCCCCTTGGGAGTTGGTCATCTGAGTGTTAAAGACAAGCACACTTCTGTTAGCTGCTTTCAGGTAAACCTGCAGCTTTGGGGCAAATAATTCAGACCCTTGGTCTTTGTTGGAGCAGACTGATGTGTTTGGCTCAGCAAGACAGGGTGCTGGAGTCCTGAGCTGTCAGGGAAAGCAGGGATAGAAGTAGTCTTGGCACATCGGGTGGCAGCTCCCAAGGGGGTTTCTTTGATCCAACCCGTCACAGTGTGAGACATAAGTTGGAACTTGTTCCTTTATTTCCCAGAAAATACTGTGGTGAAGGGCATTATAACTATTGGGAAAGTATATATTAAAGAAAAGCTGCTAATGTGCTCTCTGTCTCTCACTCACATACATACATACATACATACATATATTAGGATACAGGATTGATTAAAGAGCACCCCAATACCTGATGGGACATGCAATCAGTCAGAGATCTGTCCTTTAAGAATTCAGCTACCTCTTGTGCTTTCACTACATCTGAAGCCATAAGTATGGGGGTATCAGAACTGTTTTCACAGCAGCCAGTTGTGGTCTCAGAATCCAGGAGTTTATTCTGGCATCAGTGACAGGATGGTCAAAAGTCAGGATGAGTGAGACTCAATGACTGGACTGGATTAGATCCAAAGCATAGTTCCCCTGCCTTTCAATGAATCTATGCCCACTTACACCAGCTGAGGACCTGGCCTTTTTTTCTTGCTGGAGCCTTTAGTAACAAAGAATGAAGGAGGAGAAACACAGGCACTCGACAGAAAATAATTGGATTTATCTGCCATCTGAGAATAGCACATCAGGATTAGTGGTGGTGGTGGTGGTGTCGTTATTGCTACATAATCAGACTCTACATAGTATTTACTCAGGCAAAGGTTCCCAATGGGCTCAATGGGTGTTTTGATGGATCAAGCACTGAGTGCTGTAGGATTGGTCTCATAGTGAAGAGTGAGCTCCCTCTACGGTTTCTGTGGAAATTAAGTTGCACTTTCATAGTATGAGACCGGAAGGTATGGGAAGATAAGAGGGTTTGCAGTGTTCAGGGACAGAAGGATCTGCCTAGCTCACAGTGAAGTAATGAGCTAAATTCCAGGATTAATGGCTGGCTCTCAGGCAATCATACTGCAGGATTCATAGATGGCGGCTAAGGCCCAATCAATCTCGCTAGTACTGCCTGTGGCAGGGAGCCAGTGAGGAGCACGGAAGAAGGGGGCTGTGGCTCTCTATCCTGTTCTCTAGATCCTGTGGAAGCCTTTTCTGTAGGTACACCATAGAGCTGGGTCTCTGCAGGTTGTGAGGGAAAGTGCTGAGGGCTGCTCTCCACAGCATTGTGCTCCTCACGCCCACATGATGCCCCTCCAGGTTCACCCACTCAGTGTTCTCTGCCACTCGGCTCAGCCATGGAAGTGTAAGGCCAGGGGATGAAGACAGCAGGGCTCTTGAGAGAGTGCCACCATGACTATGGGTGAAGGGGTGGCCTAGAGAGCTGTGTGGAGACACCAGGCTTGCATGAGGATGGCCCTCTGCTGTCCATAGCTGTTTTGAGATCCTTAAGTGCTGAAAGCAATGCTCACTTTGTAGAAGGACAAACCCCTCCCCCCCTCAGGGAAACTCATGACATTTCCTGTCCCCTCTAAAGCTAATTTCTAAGCCTGTGTTGATTTGGCCCTTTGTTTTAACATGTGATACATGTGAAGCTGAGACAAAGAGAGAAATTAGGCGGGAATGGAAGTGGCGGCAGCAGCAGCACACAGAGGAAAATGTGAAGCATGCAACATTTGAGCCATTTCAAAACCTCTGTGCAAGCAATGCCAGATTCACCACCAGGCATGAAGAGATTAAAGAGCTCTCTCTCTCTCTGCCTGTACTCAACGGCACTTTGGACACAAAACAGTGCTGGAATAGAGATCCTGAAACAAACTGCCACTCAGAGCAAGTGGGATGCAAGAGAAAGATCTGAGTTAGCAAATAGAATGGGACAACAATGTACAGAATGAAGTTGCCTGCAAGGTGGTGGTCACATCACATGTGCTGAGTGCACTGAGAAATTAAGACACTTCCCCCCCCCCAAAAAAAAACAAAACAAACACCCCAAATCAAAACCCCCTTCATCTCTTCCATAAAAGTTTTAGGTCATCATAAAGCATCAGAGCAGCAAATTATCCCAGTCTTTCTAAGATGCTATGTGTGTGTGGAGATGAAGAATAGAAATGATCCGGAAGGTCTTGGAAGTGCATTCTTTTGAGCTCATTTAGATGAGGACGCTTTCCCACACAAACTTTAATTAAAGTATTTGATTTTCCTTTTGTTCATGGAGTTAATTTATGTGACACAATTAAGTCCCTTTTGTGTAAATAAAATGTGTTTTTAAAACTGGAGTAGGTAATTAAAAAAATCTTTTGGTCTGAAATTTTAACTGCCTTTAATCTCAAAAGATTGTTTCATTTTAGCTTTGTTTTACTTGAGCACTTTTGAAATGGAATCTGTTAAACATCAGGATGCATTTCAAATAACTTCTTATCCCTGTGTTTTTCTTTTATGCACAATCTGGATTTTATGCCTTGCATTTGAGATGTTTAAAGGATCTTGAAAGCATTTAATTGGACTAAGCAATGAATTTTAATTCAGCCATTGGACCTTATTGCTCAAAGTAGCCTGGATGAAGTGAACTGTTTTGTAGTGTCACTGCAAAACAATAGAAAAGTCATGGCTATGTCCTCCTTTGAAATCTGTGTGATTTGGAATAAATACTTCTGGATGTATTATTAATTGAATAAATGACACACACACTCTTTCCATATATATATATAAAATTTATCATAAGATCTGGTTTCCTGCATTATGCAATGATCAGTACCTGATAGAGAGAAACAACATCTTCTCCAAACAAAAAAAACCCACCCATAAACAATCAAAAACATAATGCACCTGTCCAATTTTGCCTTGCTATAAATGACTGAAAAAGTACCTTGTTGAGCTATCACATGACTATCTTGCATCCTGAAAAATGAGATCTGATTACCCCATATTAGCACACAGAACTATTGTACTCATGCACTTGGATCTCAGGGGGAGCATAAGGAGACAGAGATTTGGCCATCCACATCTTTAATGTTATAAGATGATTCTTTATAAAGGGACTCATCTGTGATTATTTTCATGCTCAGTTTGCTTGCGAATTCATAGAGGATATCAACTGCTGTCTTTGGATTTCCAGTTGTTTTCTTATAAACCAAAAGCCAGACCCTGCAGCTTCACCCTACTTTAGTGCTGAACATCTCATAATAAGGTATAAATTTCAGTTCTTCTATCAAATAAAATCTCGTAACTCACATACTCATCTCCTAGTGTTTTGCTCTGTTGCTTCTTAATACAGATAAACTTGATTGCATCAAAAAAAGGAGCAAAGTCCTTTCCCCACGATAAATATTTATTATCTTCAAAATGTTTATTATCCAAAACATTTTTGGGCCGGTCTTTTAGTCTCCACGGATGTAAGACTCGCATTGGCCACATTCAGAGTCTAGCCTGAGTAAGGACTGCAGCATTATGCTGTTTGCACACTAATTGCAATCTCTCCTCTAATTTAAAGATCATATGCTACAGAAGGTTAGTTTGGCTTTGTCTACACTACACAGCTTTTAGCGACATGGCTATGTCACCACAGCCATGCTGCTAAAGTTGTGCAGTGTAGCCACTGTTTGTCGGCTCTTCTGCAACAAAAAACTACCACCCCCAAAGAGCGGGGTTAGCTTTGTCAGCAGGAGTGTTCCTGCCGACAACACACTATTCACGCTGGCACTTGTCATGGCAAAACTGTTGTCTTTTGGAGTGTGGGGGGAGTGTGTGTTAAACACCCAAAAGTTTTGTCGTTCAATTGCCACTGTAGACATAGCATTAGTCTGGTAATTCTTGTAAGTAGAAGCTGTGATCACGCTTTCCTCCACAGTACATGTGTGCCCCTTCCTCTTGTGTGCACTACTCCAGTACATTTTTCTTAGTGAGGAGGCCTAAAATGACTGTATGTATTCTCATACCTGCAAGTCCCGTATGTTAATCAGTTTTGCTGTCTTGATAATCTCCACCTGCATTCCCCATCTTCATTCCCTCCCCTCCCAACCAGATCTCAATGGTTCTGCTAGCTAATTCTTTCCTTTCTGGAACATTGATAAATGGAAAAAGTGCAGGCTTTAGGTTTTCATTTGCAGCTTGACTAGTCATACTCGCACAGGAAACTTGCCTCGGCGTTTAGATTATCATTCCTGCAGCCCTCCAGTCTGAGATCACATTTAAAGTTTATACTTTGGAGAAAAAAGGGAAAAAACCCATCTACAGAACTTTAAATCACACTTAAACCACAGTCTGGAAAAAGTGGTGATGCATGCACAATGATGTTCAGGGTTATGCTGTTCCAAGGTGTCACCCATCAAGAATCTGCATAATGATTCAACAGGTCAAAATCTGCAAGGGTAGCTGTATCAACCTACTTGGAATGAGTTCAGGTCATTATAAGAACCAGCGGTGTCTAATTGCTTTTTTATTTTTGGTAGCTTTTTTTATCTACTTCAGATACTTGGGTAGTGGGTGCAAGTGTGATGTGACGAAACTGGATTTCTATTCTTACTCATGTGGCTTCACTGAGACAAAGGAGGTGGTTTCCAGGCAAGGCAGCACAAAGCATTTTATTTAACTGCTACAATATAGAGTACCTAGTCATCCTCCCGCTCTGCTGTGCTGATTCAGAGCACCAGGTGCATTGTGTCTCTCCATTTTCCTCCCCGCCCACAGGGCTGGGATGAGTTAAAGGCGTAGGCAGGATGTTGGTAACTCTTATAGCTACAGGTGCAGTCCCATCAGTCCATTGCACTACCTGCTTCAAAAAGTGAGTAGCAGCCTCTTGTGAAAATGGAGGAAGGATTTTGTTTTATTGAGTCCTTTCGTTTTGGTGAGCCCGTGTTCAGCATGGGTCTTTTGGGCTCTATTCTTGCTGAGCAACACAGCCAGTAAAGACCCTTTGAAAGGCTAGATATTGCCATGTATTTTCTAAAGGGACTGGCATCCCATTTCTCTGAGATGTCTTTAGTTGTTTGTATATAAGTAACAATAAGAGCTGGTTAACAGGTTTCTACCATTTTTCATGTAAAATTTTGAACTCATTTCTATTCCACAGGTTTGAAAAGGGAACGTTTTTTGTTTTGAAATTTTTGGATAAAAATTTCAAACGGTTTAAAAAACGTTGGTATTTTCAGGTATTTTGGTGGGGTTCTTCTGTCCCCTTCTCCCTCCCCCTTGTTTTCATTTTGCATCTGAAAAGTAGCAGGAGGATAGAAGGAGAGGGGGAAGGCAGAAAACTGAACAGAGAAAAATTTCACTTTTGAATAAAATGGAAACTTTCACCCCCCCCCCCAAAATTTGTTCACAAAACCTTTCATTTAAAAAAGGCCATTTTTTCAACAATAAAAATTCTGATTAGCACTCATGAGAAGCCCCAGGCTTTAGGCCTCTCACTCCAAGTCCTTGGTGGCTGGACAAAAAATGAAAGCCATTTCCTTGAGAGTTCACAGGTCAAATGCAGCAGTGGGCAAAGAGAAGACCCAAGGCTGCTTTTTTTGGCAATGTAGGACCAATCAAAAGACAATTATCGTGTGCAGTAATGATGCTGCACTGTACTTGAGTGAGCCTTCTCTGACTCTCCTTTCTCTCCCGTATGAATTATTAATTTATTCTGCTCCTCTCTGCTGCAGTGGATTAAATAACTGTAGTCTGAGTGTAAAGGAAGAAAAACAGCTGGTGCCCCTCTTGTCCTGGAAAGAGGCAGAGAAAATCAGTCTTCATGGCATATCTAGTGCCATGATGTCTGTTAACAAGTCTCTCTGTAGCACGACTTTTTCTTTTTGGACCATTGTTTTGTGGTTAAAGCACTGGACTGGGAGTCAGGAGATCTGTCTCAACATTTTCCAAAGGATCTAGGATTTTGGGAGCTTAACTTGAGATGTCTTATAGCAGTCTAATTTTTCAGATGTTGCCGAGCATAAGAACTGGGTGGGAATTTTATGACAAGATGTTATTTTATAGGAAAATGCCAATTTGCCAAACAGAATGTGTTTGAGGGAAACAGTCTGTTTTGACAAATCGTCAAATACAATTTTTTTTGGTGGGGGGAAAAAGAGTTTCTAAGTTGTCAAAATGAAAATGATCATTTTCTGGTTCCAAATGACTTTTCATTTTGAAATGTTAGTGACTTTGTATGAACAAAAGGTTTAAAAAAATCAAAATGGTCAAAATGCAAGGTTTCAATTGACCGTCATACTTTTTTTTTTTTTTTTGATTATCAGTTTGTGAAAAGTTTTGAGATTTTAACAATTTGTCTTGATTCTGGAGAGGAAAAATTCTGAAGTCTCAAAACCTCCCAGGACTGGAAAACCATTTCTTGCTCATCTGTACTGAGAACCCTCCCTGTGACAGTCACCTCAAAGGTGTCGCATGCTAAGTCCCCAAAGTCACTACTCATTTTGGAAATTACTGTCCTTGGGTTTCCCCAAGGATCTATCAGAGATTTGCTGGCTGACTTTTCTGTTCCTTGGCTCCCTAATCTAGAAATGTGAGAGAACAATACATCTCCCATGTCACAGCAGAGGAGTGTGGCTGCATTAATGTGTGTGAAACATTCTGAAGTCTTTGAACAGAAGGTACAGTGTAAAGTATTGTCAGACACGAGCAAATCATGTGCCATTAAACAATTATTGGATGAATTTAATTTTTATTCTGTTTGAGAACTGCCTGTGAACAGACTACTAAATTTTCCAATACATTCTTTATTCTAAATTATTTGTGAGCTTCTCCAGCAAATAATTCTTGGTCTGCGTGTAACTTGTGAACAACTCATTGTAAATATTTGCAGTTGTTCAGCTATGCAAGTCATGCGGTATTTGACTCTGGTCCTTGATTGGATAACTTAGGGAGAGTAGTTTCCCAACATAGCGTGAATTTCAAAGATTACAAACCAATATATAAATTCAAAACTTGCTTTCAGCAAATATTCTAAGCATTGGAACTGAAATGCTTTGCTGGATTGGGGTGAGAATTTTCATTACCTTGCCAATCTGAGCCCAAAGAACAGAGACCCCACACTCTGAAGTCAATGAGAGTCTTTCTACTGACTTCAGTGGATACTGGATTGGGTCCCAAATACATTTTTCCATGAGTGTATGGGTGGGTGTTTGAATGTTCATGGAAAGCAAATGTAAAAGGGTTGAGAATGTGGATAAATCAAAATTTTGCCATCAAAGGAATATTTGCAGAGAGAGAATCCTGTTAGCTTCTCAGCTTTGATGATTATTTTTAACATTTTAGACCTCCTGTGTCTCTTTTCTATGTTTGCGGTGTTGTTGTAGCTGTGTTGGACCCAGGATATTAGAGAGACAAGGTGGGTGATCTGAAGAAGAGCTCTGTGTAAGTTCAAAAAGCCTGTCTCTTTTCCCGACCAATGTTGGTCCAATAAAAGATATTACCTTATCCACCTTATCTTTCTTCTATGTAAAATATGATCTAATCCTTAGCAGGGACACCACTGCATCTGCTTCTGTCTGTGACACCGAGTTTAGGTTTAACCCGTGTTGGCAGTCTGCCTTATATTTACGTGCCTGTCATCAATGCCAGGTGTGGGAGTGGCGGTGGGGAGGGTCTAGGTTGAGCTCAGTGCTGAAGGAGGGGAATTTTGAGAAGGCATTTATATGAGGAGAAGGAGGGTGCCTGAATGCAGGAGGAGGATATCCCCAGGGTCTGGGGTGGAGTGTAAAAAGGTGCAGTGCCATGCATGGGAGGAGGAGAGCATGTGACCCAGGTGGTGGAGAAGGAGGAAATGAGAGCTGTGAGGTGGGTCATGGAGCACCTTGAGGATGTGGAGTTGGATTTGAAGCAGAAGGGGACAGGAGGCCAGTGGAGGGGGAGTGATATGGTTTGTTGAATGGAGCTGACAGATTCAAAGGGCACGGCAGAGGTGCTGAGCACGAATTCCTCATCCACATCCATCCACCCAATACAAATCACAAGAGCAAAAAATAAGGAACACGAAAGTTTGAAAACATCAAAACCTACGTCACCAAACCTGCTTGGTGGGGCAAAAAAATCTCAAGATGGGAATCAGTGGTGTGACGCAATAGCCGTGTTGAAAAGGGCTGCCAGTGACAACTGGTTCAGCTAAAGAAAAACCCTAGTGGCAGACAGCTCTCAAAGATCTCATTATTCGTTCCACCCAGTATCACTGCTCTGAGGACAACATGAGACGCAACCAAAAAAGTCAGAGTTTCTGCTTTATTGTATTCTACTACTTTCTGCCTGTGATGGTTTTATTGCATGTCATGATATAAAGGCCCAGTGGATTGTTTTCTCCTAGTTTTTAATTTGCTTGATAGTCCAGTGACTGATATGAATACCATTCTTCCTGTTCAGTATGGAGGCATGCATGTGGCACTACTAAACACAAAACTGTGCTCAGACTAATGAAGGTGGAAATGCTGGCATCCCGTCTGCCGCGAATACTTCACTTTTTAGTCTACTGTATGAACCTCTTTGCCCCACAGGTGAGAGTGACTTGCTAGCACATGCAACAATGTTCACTTTGTCAGAGTTTTGGCTGTCCTTATAGATTAGTATAGCTCCCAGCCTAACTGCACTGCCCTCAACAATTAGTTCATTCTGCTGGTGTTAATTAAAATAAGCTAAGAGTATCACTTGTTATCATGGCTTCTAAAGGCATACAAGCATCTCTGTGTCTTTCAGCCCATTCCCATGGCTGATCTTTGTTTGTCGATTCACATTGTGGCTGTGTACTGGTTGCTAAATCTGGAGTGAAACAGGAGCAATGATTGATTAATGAAACCCAGATGATTTCTTGCTTCTACTGCAGTCTTTGGCTCAGTGGCATCTTATAGCTATACCTCCTTTCTTACACCAAAACAAATGCAACTATAAAATCAAATCTTTGCCCTTTGTTACTTAGGTGGTGTAGGTAGCTATGAACCTGTTATGGTGGGAATCACCAGATGGTGCTATTAGGCATATTGGTGGGGGTGTGCTTTATTTGGGGGCAGTGCAGAGCCTTTGAAAAAATGATGCATTATTGTTGTGTTTCTCTTTGGTGGAGTCGTTGCAAGAAGCAGGAGAATTTCCTATCCGCCTTAAACTCTTTAACTAGGGAACTTGGCACTAGTGTGTTGGCTTAAATTCCTGAAAGAAGGGATTGTCTGCTTGTGGTGTTCAACCATGTCCGTTCAAGGACTGGTGTGTCTATAATGTAACTAAAACGAGTTGCACAAAGAAAACATGAGGACTCCATGTCACTGATTTCTCCTCCATCAGGAAACTCGCCTTCAAGTTCTTGAATTCTGCTACCACTTGGCAGAGGGATGACAAAGTAATGATTTTGATTTCTGCATATTTCACTTTGACATCTCCAAGAGTCTGCAAGGGCAGCTGCCATTTTGTGAGGTGGAGCTGATGCAGTATGTTACCAAGGCAACCAACATCATGCTCTCTCATGGAAACCTTACTCTTGTTCGTTCTTGTTTTGTTGTCTTCCTTAATTTTAAAATAAGTAATTCATAGTGCTAGTACATGGTTGCACTTTGTGTATTGAAATCATAACCACACCTATCCCTTCCTTTCAATCAAATGGCATCACTATTTTCTTAATCAAAACCCTCTGAAAACAAATTCAACCATAAAATGATTTTTATTCTTATGACAGAAACAGCTCCAGGACTAGGGGCTGTATCGTGACATGGTCCCACATAACCCTCTGTAATTTATAATTTGCTTCTCCCTAAGTTAGATTCTTTTCTTGCAGCCTTTGGAGTATAGATGCTAGCTTGGCAGCAAGTTTATCTTGTGTTTCTCCATGCACCACAATATCCTCAGGGACATTCAGTACTCCATGGATTCCTGATTGCTGACTTTCAATGACATTCTGAAAGATCTCTGCTGCTGATGCGAGATTGTCCTCTGTCCTACAGGATATAAAAGACAACAGTGCATTTAATATATTGGAGTATATGAGTCACAGCAGCAGTTTGTATGATTTATCTGTAAGACAATGGTGCTGCCATGGCATGTTCTGTAAATATAAGCACAAACAAATCATGCTGTAACCGGTAGTAAATTTCCTTTACTGCTGAAGTGTCTAAATTAATAAATGCAGTGGCAGCATAAGCAATAATTAAATAATTCAAACAATATGCTGAATAGGAGGCTGCTCACCCAGTACAACTGTGGTCCCTTCACCTTCTCTGACAAAGGTATGGGAATTCAGAGACACTGCAGAGAGAAAAGAAAACAACATACCTCATGAGGCCTGACTCTGCATACCTTGCCAGTGGGAGTAGGGCAGTGGTAAGGGTTGGGGAGGGAAGAAGGAAAACAACCAACGTGCAGTCTTAACTTTATAATGGATACCAGTGTCACACACCAATCACGCACACTGTGATCATTTCTGTAACTTCTACATTTAAAAACAGGACCCAGTGTAGAACAACCATTAACAGTGCAGATCACCCATTCAGTACTCTTCCTGTACCGTACAGAAGAAACCAGTACCATTTGCTACCCAACACCAGGCCTCACTTACGTATGCGTTCCATATAAACCAAAATTGTGGGCGACATCACATATAAAGTGTACACCAACCCTCTATTAATCAGGCACATAATACCAACAAACATGGAGTTCCAGGGAGCCTACTGGTTTCCATTAAGGCCAGGGTGAGAAGGGGAACTGAAAAGTGAGGTGTCAATGAGGTGTGGAAAGATTTTACTGATTTTTCCTTGCCTTTGATGACTTGTATTGGTGGACTATGTAGTGTAACAACCTCCGATCTCGGTTTGGTGAGGGGTATATCTCGTGGTACCCTAAATGTGTCATATATTATTTTCATATTCCCTTTTGTAAGATGTATCCTTTTGCATGTATATGAGGGCTAGGGTAGGGAGTGCTAAGAGGAGAAATGGCTTTCTGCGTAGATTCCATGAACAGACAAGGAAAATAAAAACATCATTTTAAAAAATGTTCATTTTTGCCACTTGAAATAAAGCCAGCAGAAAAGAGAAGCTAGTCATTGAGAGGCACAAAGAGGTGTGAGTCAAATGCTGATGTGCATACGTTAGTAATGTAGGCTTCGGTGGGAAATATCGTAGGGTCTCCTGAGTTATATTTTCTATCGGCAATACTGGTGAGGGAAGGTAATGAGTTAATTCAGCTAAAATAATCTGCTGAATTGGCTTGGCAGATTGTCCCTGGGAGTCTTCTCTGTATTGTTGTTGTTGTTTTTTAATTTGGCTAAAATCAGTGTCCGACCCAAAGAGGAGCAGGGTCATAAACACCAATGACACACATTTTGCGCTGACTGATGCACCATGTGCAACCCTCTGAAGTCACTGGAATAGTATAAAGTGGAATATGGCCACAGCTGTATAGTCATAGCTCTCTATTACCATGCAGTTTACATACAACTCCTCTCCCTGTTAAATCAACCTCTCTTTTAACCCAGCTTCCTCCCCACTCTCCAGCAGAATAGGGCAAGTATGAGATGCTAAACCCTATCAGAGAGTGGAGGTCTGGACCATGCACCCCCAGAACTCCAGTCTAGAAGGCATTTGTGCTGGAGTGCAGAAAGAAATAGGGAGTATGTCAGAAAGAGCCTTCTAGAAGAGAGCTTTATAATGAATGTTTCCTGAAATGGGATGGCAAGGACTTGTATATGGGGCTTTTAAGGGTTTGGGCTTACTATTTTGGAGATAATAGCCTCCAAATTAGCATAAATTGTCTCTTCTTCACAGGCTGCTCTCTGATACAAAAGATGCTTTATAGTGATTTGATTTAACATGAGAATGGCCATACGGAGTCAGCAATGGTCCATCCAACTCAGTATCCTGTCTTTGGACAGTGTCCAGTGCCAGATACTTCAGAGGAAATAAACAGAACAGAGCAATTATCAAGTGATTTATCCTCTGTCCAATCCCATCTTCTGTCAGTCAGAGGTTTAGGGACATCCAGACTATGGGATTGCTTCCCTGACCATCTTGGCTAATAGCCATTCAGGGACCTATCCTCCATGAACTTGCTGAAATTCAGTTTTGAACCCAGTTGTACTTTTGGCCTTCACAGCACCCCCTTGCAATGATTTCCACCACCTGACTGTATGTTGGGTGAAAAAATATTTCCTTTTGCATGTTTTAAATCTGCTGCTATTAACTTCATCGGGTAGCCCTTAGTTCTTGTGTTATGTGCAGGGATAACTAACACAACCCTGCTCACTTTCTCCATACCGTTCGTGATTTTTATAGACCTCTATCATACCCTCCCTCTATTGTCTCTTTTCTAAGATGAGCAGTTCCAGGGCTCGTCTGCACTGGGAATATAATCAGCATAGCTACATGTCTTAGGGGTATGAAAATTCTTCCATTTACCTAGCTACTGCCTCTCGGGGAGGTGGATTACTTATGCCAATGGGAGAACCTATCCGTTCAGTGTATGTTGTGTCTATACTGAAGCACTACAGCTGCCATGGTGCAGCTATGCTGCTGTTGTGTTTCAAGTGTAGACAAGCCCCCCATTTTTTTTAATCTCTTCTCATATGGAAGCTGTTCCATGCTCCGAATCATTTTTGTTGCTCCTCACTACAACTGGAAAAGATGCAGAATATCTTTTCTGAAGTGGGGTGACCAGAACTGCATGTTGTATTCAAGGGTGGGAGTACCATGGATGTATGTAATGGCATTATGATATTTTTCTGTCTTATTAACTATCAATTTCCTAATGGTTTCTAACATTCTACTAGTGTTTTTGACTGATGCTGCACACTGAGCAGATGTTTTCAGAGAACTATCCATGATGACTCCGAGATCTGTTTCTTGAGTGGTAACAGCTAATGTAGACCCCATCATTTTGAATGCGCAGTTGGGATTATTTTTTCCAATTTGAATTACTTGCAGTTATCAACAGTAGAGTGACCAGACAGCAAGTGTGAAAAATCAGGACAGGGGGTGGAGAGTAATAGGAGCCTAAGAAAAAGACCCAAAAATCATGACTGTCCCTATAAAATCGGGACATCTGGTCACCCTAATCAACACTGAATTTCGTCTGCCATTTTGTTGCCCAGTCACCCAGTTTAGTGGAATCCTTTTGTAATTCTTTGTATTCAGCTTTGGACTTAACTATATTGAATAATTCTGTATCTTCTGCAAATTTTTGTCACCTTACTGTTCACCTCCTTTTCTGGATCATTTATGAATTGCTTAAACGGCACAGATCCAAGTACAGATGCTTGGAGGAATCCACAATTTACCACTATCTATTGTGAAAATTGACCATTTATTCTTACCCTTTGTTTCCTGTCTTTGTTTTCAGCTCAGCACCTGTGTTTGGAATTGCTCTTCAGTATTATTTACTTAACCCTTTAACAAGTGTAGGACTGTAGATATTTTTTTACTTGACTCCCTGATCAAGCAGGTGAGACCTTGCATTAGTGTAACAGTTATAGACAGCACACTTGGCTTTAAAAGAGTAGCTGTTGCTGAAAGCATTTTTCATTTGATTTCTTAAGGCCAATTTCTGCCTCCAGTTACACTTATGTTGTCCCTTTGATTTTCAAAATGTGGGAGCCTGATTTTATTCTCACACGAGCCTTACACTGGGGTGTGAATCCATTGGCTTAAATTAACTTCCTTGTGATGCATTTACCAGTGTGAGCAAGAGGAGAATCAGATAAAGCAAGAACATTTAAAAAAAATCAAAATTCTGAACGAACAAGGTTGTGTGACTCTTTACATTCTAGAAATGTAGGACCTGATACAAAACCCATTAAACCTAATGGAAAATTTTTCATTGACTTCAGTGGGCTTTGGTGTTCAAATGCCATAATGGTGTTCAACATTTTCTTTGTTAGGCTTCAAACTTTGTCTTACTGCAAGAAGTTTTAATAAGAGTAGAGAATGTGTGTGGAATATGTAAGTCGAATTGTACTTTAAAAACAGACAAGAGCTAGTTCTAGGGTCTGAAGGATATTTTCCTTGATTGGAACTATTTTTCCCCCCTGACATCCATTTGAATAATTTGAATTTTGCTGAACCTGTGCCTGATCAAATATTTTTCCTTTTGAATTGCTGCTGTATTTTAGTAGGGATGTGTCAAGTAGCTATGTCATTATCTCTGACGTTCTCCAGTAGATTCAACAGGCGTCCTATATTCAAACCAAACCCTACAACTGAAGATAAGAATAAACCTTTTTACACTGATAAAATGATGTGTATGCAGATGCAGATGAAGAGTGGCAGCTTGCTCCACAAATTCACATTCTGATATGCTGAGCGATGAGAGTATGAACTCTCTATAGGTGAGAAAATACAAGTAAAGGTTTGCTCCTGGTATTTCTGCTTGCAATGCCATTCAGGTGAATATAGATTGTTCTATTAAAGGGAGATAAACATGTTGCCGTTGATCATCCTTATGGGTATGTGATGTGTTGTGTGTTCAAAGGAACAGTCCCCCTCCTTCCCCAAGTCGCAGACTCTCTCAGTTGTGTGCCTAATTCCAGAGCTGGATTTAACATGCATAAAGAAGGACTGGACTGCTCAATGGGTTATCATCAGGAAATGGAGCATCTCACCTAGACTACTGGTTTGAATCCAGCTCAGAACAGTAGTGACTGAAAGGGGTTGGAATCCAAATGCTCTTTGGTTGTGTATTTGAAATAGGTTGATGGTCTCAGCCCAGTCCCCAAGGGATGGGTGCCCATTGCAATGGGCATCCTTGTTGAGGGCCTCAGCAGAGAAGCTAAAGATTGAGTGGACATGGGTCACTGAGCTCTCCTTTCACTCCTAAAGCTGGTCTCTCCAGGTACGAGTTCAGATAAATGTGCAGGGAAGCTTGCATCACCATTGTTAATGCTGCACCTGCTCTGTGGATTAATACGGGACTTCTGTCTCCATGGCTGTTAACCAAGCAAGTTCAAATGCATGCAATTTTGTGTGCAAAGGGAGGCAAAACAGAGGTAATATGCTATGATTTGGGCGTATGACTCTGGGAAGCGTGTGGTATCCACATAATGTAACAAATGATTTGTCTGTATAGTTTTTCCATTCAGAAACTCATTGAATGCCCTGGTGTCTACTTCGCTGAAGCCTACACAAATTGCATTTCCTTCATTTTCATGCCCTTCTAGAAATTTGAGTGGTTTTCCCCATTTGACACAGGCTGAAGGAATATAACACACATTTAGTTTTTGTTCTCTTTACTTATGATTTATGGTCTTTAAAACAATAATTGAACAAATATAAAGTGAGACAAAATAAAACTCCAGAGTCATTTGAAAAAGTCCGGTATCTTGGATCATGTTTTGCTGGATAAAAAAGATCAGATATCACCTATGTCCTGACAAACTGCTTCCTCACACAAAGCAAATAATCAGAAACAGGTTATTTCATTGACAGTAATTTTAAAATCAAATGTCTTGCCTAGTAATACAACCACATTGTCAGACTGTTTTTTCTAACTGTTACCGTAAATGTTATGACATTCAAAAGATGCACCAGATTTTGTTGTTTGCTGAGTGGCTTAATGTATAAATATAGAAAAAATGCCAGCAGAAAATGTTAGTTATTTCTATTTGAACCTGGAAAATTCTCTCAGGTTTCACAGAAATATCCAAAGTAGTGTGAAACAGTCTGAATTATTCCCTATTTTTTATACAGCTTGTTTTATTTCTGATGACCTCTTCCCTCCATCTTTACTTTGTCTTGTAAAATGTTTTCTAATTAGAATTACTTTTTTAAGGAAGCCAGTAAAACTCTATGGCAGGAGAGACTGCCACAAAAATCCCAACCAAGACCAGCTCATATTTTCATAACGCTCAAATGATCAGATTTAGGCTCTGATGTGCCACTTTGAATCTGTATTCCTGTGCGGAGCCTTCCTGAAGTCAATGAGACTCCAAACAGGAATATGGGTCCATCCTGGGGATGCTCTTAAGGGGGCTTATCCCATAAGCGTTTGGGAGCAGCAAACTTGTTGCCATGTTCCTTTTGCAAACACCTAGCATAACCTTAGCATCACGGCCCCAGTTTGTAATGTGCTAAGTGTCTCCTGAGAGGTGCTGCTCAGTGTCTTTAATATGTGTTGAAGTGAGTGGGAGTTGAGGATGCTCAGAGTATCAGGCCCCTACTAAATCATCAACCACGAATACGTTGTGTAAGGGAGGTCCTGACAGAATAACACTGAACTATGCAATAGAGCAGGAAAATCTACTTGGACCACAGATTCTATTATCTGTATTACCAGAGGCCCAGGGTGCTAGGTACTGTAGTACAAACATATGACAGACAGTCCCTGAGCCCAAGTGATTACCATTTTAATTCTAATACAGGCAAGTGACTGCCATTATTGTTCCAGAGGCTTGTGGGTGGGTACCAGGATCCTAAACATGTCAGTCATCAAAAAAGGTCAGGCCAGGGTTGATTTGAAACAGAAGCCAGAGGCAGAAAATTCTTGCTACGACATCTATTCAGTCTCTCTGTCACTGCCAGAGCTATGTTGGCGTACCTACCCTCTCCCCCTACCGTTCCATCTCTTGCTTAGGAGTCTATCCACAGCCAATATGGAGCGTGCTCTCTCTCACAGGAAGTCTTTTCTGAATGTCTATATATTTCATTTAACAACTTCATCCTATTGCTCCAAGATATAATCCTGTGTTCTACACCGAGAACTTCCTCTTCATTCATGGTGTTTGTTAGGAGAGTGCTCTGTGCGTATGTCTACACTGTGATGAAAGGACCCCAGCATGGTCCCAGCTGGCCTGGGCCAGCTGAAATGGGGCTCAGGCTGTGGGGCTATAAAATTGAAGTGTAGATGTTCGGATTCAGACAGGGGCCTGGGCTATGAGACCCCACAAGGGAGGGGTAGATCTCAGAGCCCAGGCACCATCCAGAGTTCGAATGTCTACATGGCAATTTTTAGCCCTGCAGCCAAAGCCCCATGAGCTGACCTGGGTTCTGAGTCCTGAGTTTTTTTTTCTATTGCTGTGTAGACATACCCTCAATTTCTAAATTGTAAATAAAGTGCCAGTAGATGGCACTCAAGAATACGTAGCATAGTTCTTGGGTTTTCTAGACCCAATGAAATGCAAATTGCTTTCTCCTGGTGCTTTTTACATCAGCTTCTAGCAGTGTTTATGACTTCTAGTAAATGCAGACTGTTACTAAATGCTCCACCCCTCCTCCGCCTTTAGTTGTCTCTTAGTGACGCTTCTGTAATTTTCCATGAAAGCTGGTCCTGCGTTCATACAAAATATTTTTATCTCAGCTCCTTCTGGTTTTCACTGTCCTGGCCGATGTCTAGAACTGGATGCAATGGGTATAGCAAGGACTCTGTAAACTGCCCCCATTTGGGCGAATTTAACACTAATCCATCTCAGCTGTGCAGTTCACGTGCTAAACTCCTGGCGAATGAACCATCATAACAAATAATTCCCCCCACCCCAACATATATACAGTATTCCTCATACAGCACAAAAGATCCCAGATTGCTTGATAAAGCACAAAAATACTACATTAAGTATTTGAAACCCCTTAATTCGTTTAGCATAGCTTGGGCATTCCACAGCATCATTTACACTTGTATTACTATTACTTTATGCAGCATCATAAGTAGGAAAGATTCAGATGAGAAAATGGCCAAGCATTTTCTGTCATTGATTGACACAACCTACACCTACTGAGTCCAGGTGCATGAGCTATGAAATGGTGTGACACAAGCAATTAAAAGTTGTTTGTAGGTTGTTGGGTTTTTTTTTAAATATACAGAACATAGAACAAAAGTAAAGACATGAAGTGGGTGAAATAGCTGTGGTTTAGCCTAAGACCTGCTTGAATCATCCATAGAATTATATAACAAATCTGAGACATCACAGGGAAACAGTGCAAAGCCTTGAGAACAAGTACGATACTCAGCCTTTTGTATCTGGAAACTAGTTTCTGTAGAAATTGTGGTTTGAAAACAGCACAACAGATATTCTTATGGTCTTGAAAGCTAGTACATATCTACTTATTTAGCTCAGCCCGTTATAGAGTGTCTTCCCCCCTGCTCCTCAAAAAACACAATTCCTTTCAGATGTTACCCTGATAAAACAGTATTTGCAGGGGATTAGCCTCAACCCTATAAACACCCTTCAGTGGGGTATAAAAAAGTCAATATCTTAAACGCTAAGTTTACAAAACATTAGGACACCAGTGATCTGAAAAGCCAATCCCAGAGGTAATTTTAGAATGCATTTCCTTCTGGGGGTTTTAAAGTTATTTTCTCATTGCACAGGAGGTAAACTTCAAGTTAAATCAGTGTTTATTGTGCAGTACTGGGTCCCAGTGGACAAATGAGTCTCAGATGAGTGGTTTCACATGTCTGTGTTTAAAGTGTTCTTTTATTTATATCTTTTTATTGAGTCTTCTCCAAAGCAGTAAGTAGACAGACTTAGTTCAAGTGATAGTAGTTCTGTCATCAAATATAGTGAATCCGCTGGATGGCTCCTAAAAGACACATTTTAGAGCTCTCATTCCTTCAAGTGATGCTGCTTAGTCAGTCAGGAACAATGCATTCTTATTTAAAATAGACATTACAGTTTCAAAATAGAGGAAAAAACCCTCTATTAGAGCGGGTCACATGATGAGCCATGATTCTCGAGATGTAGGCGGCGGGCAAGCACATTTGATATGTCTTGAAGACAGAAAAGACCCTAATGACTGAAAACAAACACTAATCAGATCATGGCTGAGAACTGGCATAAGATGATCAAATAACAGTGAAAAGAGAGGGGAAAAATTAAGTTGTAATTTGTGAGTCTTTCAAACCCTGCTTATTTCAGGAGAGATTGTATTGTTATGAACATATATAATTCATCAGACCCCAGTGGGTCTTTCCATTGACTTCAGTGGACTATGGAAGAGGCCCATCATGAGTTATGGAAGAAGATGGGTCAAATTCTCTACTGGCCTAACTCTACTACGTACAATAGAGAGAGGCCACTAGTGAATTTGGCCTGATGACTTCAACTAGGAACCGTCTTCCATTCACGGGTTTTGTGGATTCTTTTGAAACTGCATTTGGAAACACCAGGCCTAATTCATCGCTTACTCATGTGATGCTTCATGTTGTATGCTGGTATTTCAGTGGAGTTGTAACCGATTTTCCCTCATGGGAGAACAGAATTTGATCCCACGTCATTATGCAAGATGTTAGGATTTACACTCATTTAGGCGTTAACACTAGAATTATCATGTCTAGTATAACATATAGCATGGTATGCAGTACAGTATGTTGCTGCTATACATTATTTTTTTGCATAGAACTATGTTTGTTTTTCTCAAACACAATAAGGGCTATCTGAAGTTAAAGAAATTTGGACCCTATTTCTTGATGCATTCGGATAAAGAATGCTGAGACAGTCCAATAATTCCAGACTACCATTCAGCCTGACCTCTCTGCTTTTCTCTCCCTCTTCCCCTTTTTGCCTTTTTGTATGCCTTTTTTGTTTGTTTTTTGTCACACCCTAATATCTGTGTAATATTGTCTGATTTTTGTTTTATTTTGTCTGGTCTTGCAGCTTTAAACTTGTCACTGAATAATTTTATTTGATGTATACAAGCTGTAAGTTATTTATCTTTGTGATTTTTTTTAAAATTAATTTTCATAAAAATACTAAAATACATAAAGAAAATAAAATCACAAAAAACACTCCACTGACAATTTGTAAAATTTCCTCCTCAAATATTAACTGATTTTTTAAAAAAAGAATAATAACAAACAAACCTCCTCTTCTATTCTATTTGCTAGAGGACATCTGCTCTGCAAATGTGTGCACTAAATTTCAGACTGATGGGATTTGAAACAAGTGTGTGACCATTGTAGTGAAGTCAATTACATTTTGTTTGAGAAATCAAGTTTTCCAGGGTTCAATTTTTTTTTCTCTTCACGATGGAGGTAATACTGTCAACTGTCTTATTGCTGTTTTATTGCTCCAAAATATAAACTGAAAAAGGTCAATGTGTACCTTAAATGAAGTCTTTGGATGACAAACTCGTTTCTGAACTGGCCCAGTGCCCCCTCCATTGCTATATGCTCCCACCATGAAAAAGCTCCCATGCATTGTATGCCCTCACTGAAAGCCAAGTTAATAAAAGATTTGTCAACTAAAACTGACATAATTATAGGAAGAGCTTTTGTTTTCATAGGGCAAATAGAAAAACAAAGCTGACTCAGGTGCGTGGGGGCAATACTCAAGTGGACTGATCCCATTGCAGGTCTGCTGACCCTAATCTGCTGGCAGACTGGTTTGTTTCACTGCTTGCTGTTTCCATAGTGACAAATCTCAGGTGGGATGACCATCCGATAAAGGCCTCAGCTGAGTGCAATATGTTTTCTGCTCCTGCTGCATCCAACCGAAAATTTTCCTTCAGAAAAGGATAGTGAGCGCCACCAGCTTCGCTTGTCAATTCTTGTGGGCACCTTCGCTTACACCATGTTAAAATGAATGGGCTAAATTCTTTGCGGGTGCAAATGTTTTAAATGCCATGAAAATCAATAGCGCTGTGCCCGTTTATCCCCCCAGAGTGTGGCCCAACATTGCTAGTGAGCAGCAAGCCCGTCGTCTGGGCGGCCAAAAGACAAGGGGCCTGATTCAGCAATATGGCGATTGCCCGAGATGGGGAGTTCTGCTCAGGCACTGATAGCACACAATGGCCCATTATTATGATTTATTGTTCTCCCACCACACAAGCATGCTGGGCACAAAGCACATAGACAAAGACAGTCCTTGCCCCAAAGAGCTGGCAAGTTACTTAGGGAGGGGGTGGGAAAGGGCTACAAAAATAAAATAAAATAAAAAGCCCTGTATTTTGACTCGTTTCAAATTCCCATTTCTTCTTGTTTGACTCCGTTGCACTGACTGTGGTGTGTGTACTGTTAATCCTGGCATATTGTTTCTTGGAAGCTGTTTTCTGAATTCATATTCCCGCCTTTCCTCTTTTTTCAGGTTTTATTACTATTAACGTTTGCCTTTTCTATAAGTTTTTTACTTTTTGAAAACCTATTATTACCCTCTTCTCTCTGAATTTCAAATATTTGACCCCCAATTTTTCCAAGTGAGCGAGACAAGTTGGGTGAGGTAATATCTTTTATCGGACCAATTTCTGTTGGCAGAAGAGCTCTGTGTAAGCTTGAAAGCTTTGTTTTTTTCACCAACAGAAGTTGGTCCAATAAAAGATACTACCTCACCGACCCTGTCTCTCTGATATCCTGGAACTAAGGTGGCTACACTACCACTGCAAACAACTATTTAAACCCTTTGTCTTTATTAACTCTTGACTGCAATGGGACTACTTAAACGGTCAAGTTACTCATGCATGTAAATATTTGCAGGATGGTGCTCTCAGATTCTGAGTCACTATTCCAACCCTTGCCCTTCTTTGCATAGAATCTGATTACTTTCCTTTTGTTTCCTGAGTGGCCTTCTCCCTGCTCATTCACCTGCCTTTCTTGACTAATACTTTGCTCTCATAAAGCCCCTACATTTTTGCTCTCTTGGCCTCTTGCCCTCCCTTGTTTAGCTGCCTTTGTAGAGCAGCTACTTATATCACATTTTTCATAGAGTGGGACTGTGCCCTCCAGATCTGCATACAAAGGGTACCATTGCTATATGTCTCTTCCACCCCGTCCATTTGCATAGAAAGAACACCTAACTGCATCTGCAGCACTGTCTCCTCCTTTCCTTTGGGCTTCTGGAGGCTTCTCTGTGGGTCTAACTTTCTGGCCCTGAGGAGGTTAAAAGGAAAAGATGATGCAGACGGGATGTTATCTTTCCTACAGAACCCCTCCATGGCAGGGATCTGCCTTTACATCTGTGTGCAGCTGTGGCGAGGGAGCCATGATCTAGAGGCCAGTGTGGGGTCCAGTGGGTGGGGGCTAAAGCTGGCATGAGTCCTCTGCAGAGGTGACTCTAGCCTCTAGTGGGCTCTTGTGATCCAAAGAGTTTTTGGTGGGCCCTATCATCCAGTGTAGGTGTGAAAGGGAGACAAACAGGGCCCTCCCAACCCCCCATTTTATGAGGGAATCCTTCCTTCTCCAGAGCTCTCTCCCATGGGGTGTGGGCAGAGAGGGAAATCATACCCTTTGATAATAGAGATGGACAAGATGACCTATAGAGGTGGCCATTGCAGGGCTGCTGTCACTAGTATATTCTCAAATAGTTTTGTTCTGTATTATGGTATAAAAAGAACAAAAATTGAAGTGAAAGTTGGAGGCTGCTAGAAAATATCCTCCTGTCTGGCTTACCCATGTGATACCCTCTTCCTCCCTCCGAGACCTAATGTTAAAATTAGTCTCAAGTTTACTGCCTGAATGCTTTCTCCCCCTATGCCTTGCTAGCCGGCAGAACTTGCACTGCTCATTTCTCCTTCCAGAATGACAGCCAGGCAATTATTACAGTGCAATTTAAAGACCACAAAATAGAAGAGGAGCTGATGGCAGGCCATGTATCTTTCCCGTGAGCAGTCTATGTCACCGTGGTATATATTGTCAGCACGCGCTGTGCTGCTCTCACAAAATCTTGAACAATGGATGTTACCATCAGACTAAGTAGATGTCAGCCCAAGCAAGAACCTAGGCACTCGGACTTTGTGGCTGTGGCAAGGAATCTGTGCAAGGCACTTCAATGACAATGAGATTTAAATACCTGCAGTTCAGATAATCACAATAATCTATTTGCCAGATTATTATTTTTTTTCTAATCCATTGTGGGAGGCAAAATCCTTTGACCAGCTGAATGAAGAGGTGGCATTGTGACTATTCTTTAAACTGTCATACCACTGGAAGAAGCCATTGTCCAACTCATGAAACCACAACCTCCCCAAGATGGAGGACCCTCCCCACCCTGTAAAGACAAACATTTACCTTTGAAAAGGAAGCTGGAAAGTGAATATTTTGGCAAAAAGGATGCAGAATTCTGAGAAAGGGCTAGAAAAGTGACTGTCACTGTCAGGGCTGGCTGCACCTCTGCTCCCTTCCTGGTGTCTGAGTGCACTCCCTCAGCTGTCAGTCTTCGTGCCTTTACCTTTCCTGGAGTGAGATTATCCCCTCTTAGACCAAGCCCTGCTGGGCCACTGTACCCTGTGAATCAACTGTTCTTACCTAGCAGATCTGACTGGGTTTGACATCTGGTGTTCTTCCCTCTGAGTCTGTGACCAAAGCACTTACTAGTAAGAACAAAGCATGTAAAGAAAAAGGATTTTAAAAGATTAAAAAATCTGCATGCACATCTATCCTACCATGCAGGGGTGGCTGTGGACATTTTGCCGCCCCAAGCACGGCGGCATGCCACGGGGGGGGCGCTCTGCCGGTCGCCGGGAGGGCGGCAGGTGGCTCCAGTGGACCTCCCGCTGGCGTGCCTGCGGAGGGTCCACTGGTTCTACGGTCCGCTGGTCCCGTGGCTTTGGTGGACCTCCCGCAGGTCACAGGACCAGCAGACCCTCCGCAAGCACGCCTGCGGGAGGTCCACCGGAGCCGCCTGCCGCCCTCCTGGCGACCGGCAGAGCGCCCCCCCCACGGCATGCCGCCCCAAGCACGCGCTTGGCGTGCTGGGGCCTGGAGCCGCCCCTGCTACCATGCACATCCATCCTACCACATCTATCCTACCATCCCCCAACGGTGATATGGCCAAGCCTAGCTTCTTCAGACATCCCAGTGGGTGTCTGTGTCAGACTGGTTTTTCCCCAACTAGCTAACCCCCTCTTGAGGGAGTCTCTTTAAATGGCTACAGTCCTTCTGATCTGCTGGTTCCCAGGTCTTGGCCCTGCTTGTCAAAATCAGCTCTGTAAGTTGGTTGGAGTCAGGAGATAGTTTTGAAGAGTTTTCTAGTGCGGGCGTTGTCTCTCAACAACCCTCAAATGGCTACTGGAGGGGACGTGTGCCTAATCTTGAGCCATTCTTCTTCCCTTCCTGCTGCTTTTTCATTACAAATATCCCCATTACATTAAACCAACATACTCATACAGTAAATATCCAATAACCAGGTCAGCATGACAGAGCAGCTGCATTTTCCACAGTGGTACTTATGGCAAAGACTAATCAATATGGACACAAGCCCATGTATTTGGTTCATATATTTGGGATTGGAGCATTCCATTACTAGTAGCAATAGAAAATACTAACAAAAAAGCTTTTAGATGAGAGAGATAATATGCTTACACCAATCTCGAACTATTAAGGGTTACAAGGAGACTCCTGTTGGAGCCAAGCTATCCCACATTATTATTTGGATTACAGCAGCATCTAGGTGTGCCATTTATTGACCAGGACTCTGCACAAAAAGACAGACCTTGCCCTGAAGAGCTTACGGTCTTTGACTGTAAACTGTCTGGGGCAGGCACAACATCTGTCTCCTTTGGGTTTCTGGGCATGTCCAACACCAGATACTGACTCAGAGGAAGACAGCAGGATACTGCACGAGATGGACTGTGGGACTGATCCAATATGGTAACTCTTATGTTCCAGGTAGGAAACTCTGGACTAAATTCATCACTGTTCTAACTGTAGTAAAAACTACCTGTAGTAATGTGGTCATCAAGGGGTTAACTGGGTTACTCAGAATATTGTGGATTGGAGCCATACTCCACCCCTTCCTTACTTCCAGTTTAGTTAGTGTACGGTTTTTTTCCCCTCTCAACTTTATGTAGCTGAATAAAGCAGCATGTTCCTAGTCTGCAGTACTGTCAGTAGAGTGAGCTGCTTGTGCATGCATTGAGTGGACCCTTTACAGAACTACTGTTGTGAACTACCCAATGAACCTCTGGGCATCAGTAAGGGTTACTTAAGTCCTCCAGCTAATTATAGCAGCCGTTACACACAAATCCTCCTTCTGATGCAATGCTATGAGTGGATGAAGTGTTCCCTGTCGGTCAACAAAGATTACCTGTAGTATAGTGGGATACCTCTGTACATGGGAGATGACAGATCCTTAACTCCTTCGGTGTCCATAAAACTAAGCTGATTTGCAACATGAGGATCCGGAACATGGAGCCCAAAAAATGGATTGGAAAAATAGGGCTTCTTTTTTTTGGGAGGGGGGTAGGAGGGCGGAATGCCAACACATCCTGGATTTTATTGGTGCTAAGGGGCCTACCTCATTGCTTGATAAATGTGTTCATTTTTTCTGGAGGTCCTGATGAGCAAAAGAAAATGGATAGTAGGGCTAACGAGACAAGCTTACAAAGTGAGCGCTAGTTAATGGAGAAAAGATGACCCTCTTTGTTGTTGTTACGGAGTTCATTTCAGCTGGTAATGATACCGACTAATACCTTGGCTGTAACAATTTGTGTTTAGTGGGGGAAACAAATATTTTCAGGGCAAACTTTCTGCCAACAAGCCCCCTCCAAATGAACAAGTACACTACAATAACAGTGGCCTGGCAGGTAAATAGCACTGTCTCGTGTGGAGATGGTTCATACAACCTTCATACTTTAGTTGTATTTTATTCACTGAAACCGATTTAATTATTTATTTTTAACTATTGAAAACTCTCACCCTGAGGTGAACAAACAGAGGAGAAAAATTCCACAGAGGCCAGAGAAATGAGAAGCTAATGTGCTGTAACACAGCTATAAATCTGCCACCATATAACACAGGAATACTTAGGAGCTTAATCCTGTAAAGCCCTGCTCTGCAAGAGGAGTCTTGCTCAGGCAAGTAGGTGCAATGCAGTCAAGCGAGGAGCAGGTTGGTGCATGAAAGTTGTTTCCATCTGTTTCCTGTGGGTGATCTATGTGAAGTGAGTTTGGTGGTCTCAGTCCAGTTCCAAGTGGACAGATGTCAATCTCGTAAATACTGCAGCCACAACTGGCAGTATTGGTGGCGCCCTCAGTGGAGGGTGTGTCTTCACAGCACAGGTAGCTCAAGTCCTAACTCAAGCGTTATCCCTAACTCGACTCCTGTCCAAACACAAAAATCGGTACCCTGAGTTAGCTCAAGCTTAGGGCACCACTTGTCTGGCCTGTGGGAGGAGACGGGGTTGGTGGTTGAAGCTCCTGAGCAGTTGATGCTCCACTCTGTGATATCCTGTCCTTTTTAAATGTTCAGGGAGCTCTGTACTCTCCCCACTGCAAAGCCTTATTTTCCTGTTTAATTTCAGTTTAGCAACCAAGCAGGCAGGTGGGTGTCCATCTCCTTCTCCGCTGGCACCAGAAATATGACACATGCCAGCTAATAATGCAGGGGGGCTGCAACAGTTACAACAACTCATCTATGGCTAATCCGGTCACTCTGCTCACCCAATGAGTGTAACTCCCATGTTGTTTCAATTGCTCTCATTCAAACTAGGCTAATTCCAGTGTGCTAACTGTGTTGCAGTGAAGACAAGCCCTGAGAGGCCAAAGACTAAAGGGACTTTAAAAGTGGGTTAGATTTGCAAAGCAATGTGTGGAGGGTTGTGCTGGGTCTGCTACTGCTTTATATATTCTCGGGATAAATGAGGATTTTGGTGTCTGCAGCTGCTCTGGGCAACTTTCACCAGTGCTGAAATTACTACTGTTCTCTCTTAATTTCTTCTTTTCCTAAGGAAAATGCCTAAGCAAGGTTTCATGTCTTTCGCCCCAGCTAGCTGACCCTAGAGCCTTTTCGTACTCAGCTGGGACCCTTGTAGTTTGCACTCTGCATCTTTAAGAAGCGAGTTAGCTAAACAGAAACTTCCCAACAACCAAGCAGGAGTTGTGCTGAGTTTTTCTTCCCTCCCCCACCTTGAGCCAGAAGTCATTTATCAGAGAGAGTTTTCAGTCCTGTTGCATCTGGCTTAGTGTTTCTCAAGGGATGGAGGAGGGATTGCTAATAGTTCTATGAATCCATGTTATGTTCTCTCTTTAGAACACAAACCTCTCCACAGAACAGGCTCAAGCAAAGTCCTGTATCCAGGGTGACTTTTTGCTAACCAGGTTGGCAATGCTCTATTTAGCAAAATCTTTGATTTGCCTCAGATTGCACTGAGGCTCCCTGGCGTTCCCCTGCACAGAAGAGCCATGCACAGGCAGTGTGAGAGATGCTATGAAAGGAGATGTAAATACACATTGCCATTTCCCAGCAACGTGGTCACTAGAATGAGTGCAGTTATGAGGTTAGAAGACAATATTCTGACCTGAATCAGGAGATCAGTCTCCCCCATATGCCCTATTCCCCCACTCCTCCCCCCCACCACACATACACTTGTCCCTTCACCTATATAACATACATGGCTTTCATCTCCAGGGGAGAATATTTGTATCTTCCACATTATGAAGATAGGGATAGAATTGTGTTCTGGCACAATAACCTTAGTTATGTAATATTTACTCACGATATTTAAAAAAATGCTTGATGGAACTTGCCCATCTTTTGAAGTCAATGTTAGGAGCACCCAGAATGACTGCCCTTAATAACACCAATTCTAATCTTATTTGTAATCACTAGTCACAGATTCTTTCAAAGTAGGCTTTTCTCCCCTCCCTCAATGCCCAGTGAAATGAGTCTGTAGATGGCAGGTACTGGACCCTGACACACATAATGTCATGTACTGATGCCGGTGACAGACTGTAATAAATTGCTTGTCTGAGTCAACAACCAGCTTCTCCAGTTCTGTTTGTCTTCTTGCTAATTTTGTTTCTCTGTTCAGTTTTCCTGAAATCTGTGCACACATATTGACCTGATAAATAACTGGAGCAAGCAGCAGAGATAAGGGGAAACTTTACATTCCAGAGGTCAGGTTAGCCTCCAAATGGTATTTGTCCTAGCAGAGAACAAATTCAACACTAATCCAAATAGGTGTCAAATGAGTGTTTAGTTGCCTGAGAAAATACTATGATAAGATTAAATGAACTGTCATTATTTTTCCATTGTATTTCTTTTTTCTTTAATTTCTCTTTGGCTTCTGCTACAAACCTAGAAATAGAGGCCTTAGAGTCAAATGGTACTTCAGAGCCACCCCAAAGGAGATGTGAAGTTCCAAGATAGATTAGGGTTGGTAGTTCCAAATAGCAAATTTAAAAATAAAAGCTCTTTAAAAGGAGTGGAAATAAACCACTAGCCCTCCAAGATATGTAATTTGTCTATTTCAGGTATTTCTATTGTTTAGTTAGGAATAATATTAAGCAGTAGAGATATTATGGAGCCATGGCAGATGCGGGGGGATTCCGTAGCTAGCTGCTGCCCTTCAGAATCCCTTTCAAAGGGATTCTCTATCTTGGAGGAGGTCGTGGTGGGACACCAGAAAGGTAAGTTTGGGTTCATTTCTGGTTTATGGCTTTTTTTAAAGTCAATATTCAAGGAATCTCCTAGTCTGAAGCTGTTCAGTCTCACTTGCCGTAAGAATAAGGCACACTCAATTTAGCGTTTCGATTATCATTCCAAAGAAAGTTCAAGAAAATATTTTACCCATTTTATGGATGCTTCTCTACTTCACCCTATAACACTGTTCCATGGGAGGCTCAGATGTCTCACGTTGGCACAATTCCTCCTTGAGCAAGTCAATGAAGAGGGGGACTGCAAGGACGGTATCATCCTCTAGTATTGTGCAGTTTGCTGCTCCTAGTGAAAATGGTCTGCTTTGTGGGCTGGTGCAGAAACCAGGTGAGAGCATGGTCCTGCCTTCTCCTTGCACCTCTCTGCCCTCTTTGGAGAGCATCTTGGGCTAATGGAAAGATTCCTATTAACATCATGGATCAGCCCCAAGGGAATAGGCTTTGCACTTTGCAAGCTCAGGGACTGTGACTAACAGGGGCGGCTCTAGACATTTCACCGCCCCAAGCACGGCGCATGCCACGGAGGGCGCTCTGCCGGTCGCCGGTCCCGCGGCTCTGGTGGACCTCCCGCAGGCACGCCTCCACCGAAGCCGCGGGACCAGCGGACTCTCCACAGGCACACCTGCGGGAGGTCCACCAGAGCTGTGGGACCAGCAGACCCTCCGCAGGCATGCTGCTGAAGGCAGCCTGCCTGCCGCCCTCCCGGCGACCAGCAGAGCGCCCCCCGCGGCATGCCGCCCCAAGCATGCGCTTGGTGTGCTGGGGCCTGGAGCCACCCCTGGTGACTGAGACAGACTCTCGCCACACGTTATGGAAGGTTGGGGTGGCTCTTTGGATGCTCTCCCAACCCATGCTTGTAACAATCTACCACAATGTGGTTCGGAGTTAGGTATATGAGCAAGCTGGTGTCAGTTGGTTATGGTGCCATTTCTACTCACTCTAAGGGCAACCATTACATTGTTTAAGAAAAGCGTCAAAGGAGCCAGACTTTGTACCCACTAACATAACTCTATATTCAGTACATTGGATACCTCCTCTTGTATGTGTACTTAAATTAATTATTTCTCATACAAATAACTTATAACAACAATTTCATCACATGCATGGAGGTAAATGTGGGTCTCAAATGAGTGACTTACTTGTTAACGATGTACAGTTGGAAAGGGTGGACAGCTCCCTAATGCATTTGAATTTAGTATGTACCATAGAAATGTAATTTGTAATTCTTCTGTAGTTAGATTAGTTGTAACAGAGTTGACTTACCATATGTCTTGCAGTCCTTTCACCAATATACCAGGGGTATATATACCATCTTAACTCTCTTTCTGCTACATTTCATTGTCCCAAGTTACTGGAAGATGTCTGATCGTTTCATCCTTAATTGTGGCTTTTCCTTGGATAGGCCAATTTGTGTGACATACATAACACAATCTAAACATAGTGTTTAGTTGTGACTGTTTCTTATAAATATTAAATAGTTCATCTGGGAAGCCTGGCCCATATAGGAGAAGGAGGGTAAGAGGCACCCAAACTATAGTTCTCATGAGGTATCTTGGCAGCTCAGACAGATGCACTTTAAGGTTGAACCAAGCTAAAACAAAACATTTAGACATTTCTGAATTGAAATCTTTCTGTTTTCCGTGCTATGAAAACGTCTGGTATTTCATACTGAAGTCTGTAGGAGTTTTTCTGTTGACTTTAACAAGAGCTGAATCAGGCCTTATCACGCCAAGATATCTGTTTATATTTTATAAAGAATCTCAAGGCTGAAGCACTAAGGGCCAAGTTCTTTTCTGGAGTAAGGAAGTGTGACGATTCTGTATTTTAATTCTCCTGATTACTCCAGGGCTGAATTTGACTGACTATTTAAAACAAAAGCACTAGCATAAAAAGACAGTGAAGGAATCTAAGAACTGACACAATATCCTTGGTGGTCCTCCATAAGTCAATAGTAGGAATAGTACTAAAAAGGTGGCTTCTCAGACTTTAATAAGATATCTGTGAAGATTATGTATTGGCTTATAGGCACAATATTTCATTCTCTCCAGTTCTTTATCATCTTTTCTAATATGTCAGTGCTCACATCTTGTGCTTGCAAGCCTATTTTTGGTCACTCCTCAGTCAAGTAACATTTAAAAAAAAAAAGAAGTAGAAGATGAATTCTAAAATGCCAGTGTTAGGATGGTACAATGGCTGAGCTGGTAAACAAACTATTAATTTTAAGAAAATGTATTGAAGCTGCGTATGACATTGGTGAATGCTAGAAATTGTCGTTCAACACTGTTCCAACCATGCTAACACCAGGAAGATCACCGTGGAGACATAGACCAAATGGAGGTAGAGGATATCTTTTCTGAAAAGCATGAAAAATAAAGTGATTTCTCTTTCCCTGAATTTGAATAGTAGCCCATAGCAGTACTGAACTGAGCGTGTACTGAGAGAACACACATGGAATAATCCCCACCGGCTAACAGAAAACAAATGTCTAGCTAATCACCCTTCAAAGAAACACACAGATTTTCTGTCAGGGCTCTTAAAAGACATTTCCAGCCACTGGATTGTTCATGAGGGTTGCATTATGCTCTGTGGCTCTTTTTCCAACTGTTCCCCATAACTATAGGTTTCCTAGACATCTGATGCAAGAGACTCTGCTTGGAAGCCTCAAATGCTGGTGATTTATTTTTCTCCTTAATAATATTCAGGTCTTGTGTGACCAGATGTATGTGACATGGGGGTAGAGTTGCCTCAAAGGGTGCTTTTGCTGTAAAATGGATGGTACTTGCTCTGTTGGGCATGCCGCCCATCTAAACCCATTTTAGGTTGCCACCAGTGTCAGCTGAAGTGCTACCATCTGAATGGATACAGTGAATTCTTGACAGATAGCCAAGCAAAAATGTATGTGCCTCACTTAGAAATGTTACTGACAGATTCAGAATGGGAAACATTCAGTGTTTGACTTCTATTCCTGTATCTGTAGGTTGAGGGAATAGATCATTACTACCTTAGCTCAAAGCATGATCAATAGATTAGATGATGCCATGAGTTTTGTGTTTAGTGAGACAAACATAATATATCATAGGCACTAGAGAGATGTTTTTGCTCCAGAAAGGAGGGGTCTATGCAAGATTTGGTTTAGATAGTGGTTTGGTGGGGAGACCAAACTCCATCTGAACAGTAGAGTAGAGCCCAGAATGGGGAGCTTGTACCCAGATCCAAGCTTCTTCAAAGTGAAAGGCCATTCACATCTGAGGTTCTGGTTCTGGCCCATCTCTAGTAAATAGGGGAACGGAAGAGCTCCTTGAGTAGTGTAAAAATCAGTCTGTGAACAGTTTGCCCAAATAGAACTCTGGATTTGGTTCAGCATTTTTATCTACCCTTTACATATTCAAATTGCTGTACAAACTGGTTCTGACAAAACCATTGCAAATGACGAAAAAACGTATCCCAATTTTACACATGGGGAAACTGAGGCAGGGAAGTGAAGTGACTTGCCCAAGGCCACCTAGCAAGTCAGTGGCAAAAACAGATTAGAATTCAAAATGTCCCAACTCCCAGTCCTGGGCCCATTCCTACTCTTAATTTATTGACTGTTCATGAACATTTGTCTGACTGAAATTTCATTGAATTCTGGGCCTGTAGCTGAGATCTGTTTTAATCTAGAAACAAAGTTTGTTTCCTGACAAATCAGAACATATTTTGGGTAAAACAGAAAAATGTATCCAGTCATAGAGGAGTAGCACTTGAGGTAGGTGATTGGTCACAAAATTCAAATACTAAAGCCGGGCAAAACAAAATTTTGGACAAAACTTTTTTTGCTGAATTAAATTTGAAATTACTTTTTCATTTGGAAATCTACTTCGATTTCATTTTTTAAAGAGGCTGAAAAGTCAAAAACAAAATGAAGTGTTTCATTTTGGGTAGAACAAAACATTTCATGTGACCTGAAATTATTTTTTTGTTTTTTGTTTTTTTGTTTTGTTTTGTTGCTTTGGCCAGTGAACCAAAAAATTAGTTATTACCAACGATCCCATAGTTTATGGAATCCTTTCAATGAACAGTTCATGAACAATTCACTCTCTAGTACATTAATGAAAGTTACTCATCAAACAATTCTGAATAATGAACAAACATGTAGAATTTGATCTGTTGGCTGACAATTTATGATAAAAAGGGCTAAATTCATTGAATAAGTTGTTTTTAATGAACAGTTTGACCAGAGAGTATGTGAACTTGTTCTATAGGCCTCCACAAGTTTTATGCTGAATGGAGCCTGAAAGTTTAATCAGAAATACAACTGCTTCCTGAATATTTTACGATGATCCTCTTTTGAACTATCATAATGACTAAAGTATTCCAACCCCACACCAAACCCACACCCCACTTTGCAAATCTCTGGCCTTTTATAAGAGATGTGAAATATAACTATACTAAGCAGAATGAATCTGGCAGCATTAACACTGGTTGGAGGAACATAATTGTGGCCAAGAATTTAGTAAGGTTAAAAAAAGAGAGGACATTTATGTGGATAACAAGACTATCCAGAGTTCTAACCATTAATGCTAACAAATTTTGGAAAGACTGTAAAACTTCATGTTTCAGATTTAAAACCATCTCTGTTAGGGATAAGGATGAGACCTTCACGGGGTGGGCAGATTATCCCACATCTGTCTACTGCAGCACTGCTGGCATCTTCCTCTGAACCATCTAGTGCTAGCTACTGTCAGAAACAAGGTAATGGACTAGATGGATCATGGTTCTGATCCAGTCTGGCACTTCTTGTGGATATTTAAATCTTGACTAGAGCTCTAGAGGGGACATGCTAAAAGTATGCAACATAATTAATGGGCTAGAGAAGGTAGATTGGGCACTTCTAAGCACCTATTCTCATAACACAAGAACTAGGTGGACATTCAATGAAACTGAAAGGTAACAAATTTAAAACTGATAAGAGGAGATACTTTTTTTTTTTCACAATTACCTTGGGTCACTGAATTCCACAAGCTATCACTGAAGCCAAGAGTTTAATAGGGCCGAAGAACGGATTGGACGTTTATATGGCTAACGAAAAGCATCCATAGTTGTTATGGCAAGGATTGCAACAACAAAAACCAACTATGTAGAATTCCCATTATACAGAGAAGGGGATTGACTTGTCCATAGTTATCACAGTGGTAGTCAGTGTCAGAGTTGGGGTTAGAATTTGTGAGTTCTTGGTTGCTAGCTGCACCCTTAGACTATTGACTTAATTAGGTTTTGGAAGGAATATAAACCTTGTGATTCAGGGCAAAAGCCAGCTTCTAATTAGGAAGAAATTTATCTGCCTGCTGCATGGATTTTCCCCCCCACCTTTTTCTGAAGCATCTGGCATTGGCCACTGGATATTTGACTAGATAGCTCACTTGTCTGATCCCATATGCCAATTCCTATGAAATCTTCCAGGCTAAGCTTTCTCAGTACAATGCAAGATCATGCTGGGAAGTGACTGTGACTTACTGTATGTTTATGGATTGCTGCGTTGGCATTAGAACAAAAACGGCTAATCATAATCTGCGCATGCAAATTGCTTTTGGTGCAACTGTTACAGCCATGAGTGCACATGACTGTTAAACAGGATTAATGAGTATTTATTATGTTGATGGTAACTGCATGGGATTCACCACAGATTTATGGAAGAGCCTGGCTACAAGAAAAGAACAGCTGCTATTAACACTGAAGGGAGACAACACCCCTTCCACCGAGAAATAGCTGCTGTGAGGTAAATGGCCAACCTGAAGCAATGAGCTAGAGCAGTGGTTTTCAGCCTGTGGTCTGCAGACCCCTGCGCATCTGCAGGCCATGTCTAAGGGGTCCACGAAAGGCTGTCATTACCATAGAACAGTGCTTTTCAATGTGTGATCCACAGACTATGTCTAAGATTTCTAAGAGACAAGCTGTTATGGAAAAAAGAGGGAGCTTTTAGAAGACTTTCACCTGATTTTTAAACTTTTGTCATGCTTAAAAACAGGCTCTGAACAGACAAGACAGCAATTTTCCTACACTTTAAATGAGATCTAAAAAAACCCTCAGTAATGGCATTGGTTACCATGGCGTTTAAAGGTACAACTCGGCAGATACTTCCAATAATGAGCAAAGCTTTTATCTGCCTATATGGCTGAGTTAATTTTCATCAGCTGGAATTATTTATTTAGTTGACTTTAATAGCTATAGATGGGAGTATCACAAAGGGATCTGATCCTAATACAGACAGCTCCTGCTGACTCCAGAGGAAGCAAGATCAGACCAAAGTGCACAGGTCAGAGGAAGCAATCTGGGTAGCTATGAAGTCCATGTAGAATCCTACTGAAGTCAGGGGCTCAACTGACGCATGGGGTTCCACTCACATAGACCTCGCTGCAGAATTGGGGCCTAACATTCTAATTAATACAATTATAGGCCATCAAATAAAAGCAGAGCTTGTAAAACACAATGGCCTTTCATCAGTAATGTGCCAAAAGAAATGAACAAAACTGGCTGCATTTTAAAAATTCATTTTCAATCAATGTGGAAACACTGAGGGCCACAGTAGTGAAAATACTGAGCAAATACATAGTCCTTTTATATGTGTCCCAGAACATCCCTACGTCCCTGTGAGGAGGGTGAATATTAGGATTCCTGTTATGCAGTACAAAGAGCTGAAGTGACTTGTCAAAAGTCATCAGAGGGTGAATCAACGTCTGCAGTAGGATTAGAATCCAGGAGTTCTTGGTTCCTAGCTCCCTCCTCAGACTATTGATCCTGCCCCAGCTCCCTCTAGAGCCCAAAATCTTCACCAGTTTTGTTGAAACTGAAAGCTTCAGCCTGAGCTGTGGTATCTGCCATACAAAATGTTAGAAGCAGAGGTGGCTGAACGGGTTCAGATAAAATAAAGTCCCTAAATGCCCCCTCGCTCAAAAACAAAACAATAACCAAAACAAACAAAAGAACCCCACAAACAAATAACAATAAGAACAAACCAAACTAATAATCCTTTGTGCTAAACTCAAACCAAGTCTTTTCTGAGGTATTAAAAATTAGTTGGTTCCCCCCTTCTTCATGCTGCCCTGGCTTCCACAGGACTGGAAACAGATGTGCCAAAATCTAGCAAGTCAGGCTGTTCTTGCATGATAACTGACTTGAAGTATGCAGTGTTCTTGAAGCCATGTTGGTCCCAGGATATTAGAGAGACGAGGTGGGAGAGGCCTGAAGAAGAGGTCTGTGTAAGCTCGAAAGCTTGCCTCTCTCACCAACAGAAGTTGGACCAATAAAACATATTACTTCACACCCTGTGTTTCTCAAGAAGTAGGCAGTACCACAGATCTCATGGGATTCCCAGCCTTCTACAGATTTGAGTGGATGGTTTATACATGAGATTTTTCAGCCTCATATGTTAGTTTTAAGCTTGTGGGAGTTGTTTTCAAGTGCAAGTGGAACTAGAGAGGGAACAATCAGCATCTGTTTCTCTGGCTTGACTAAAGTTTTCTATTTACCCATAGAACAGGTACTGCAAAGGCAGTAGCAATACAAGCTCTGCCAATGTGCCTCAACTTTGTCTTGAACTGACTACCTCTAGGGGAGTGCGACTTTGATCGCCATACGCTTTGCCGTCATTGGCCACCATGCCAGGCCTTTCAGTGGTTTGAGCATTGGCCTGCTAAACCTAGGGTTGTGAGTTCAATCCTGGAGGGGGCCACTTAGGGATCTGGGGCAAAATCAGTACTTGGTCCTGCTAGTGAAGGCAGGGGGCTGGACTTGATGACCTTTCGAGGTCCCTTCCAGTTCTATGAGATAGGACTATCTCCATATATTTATTTATTTTTTAGTGTTCCCAGTTGTGCTGGGGAGGTTTTGTAATATGGATCAAGAACATTACCTCATGTCACACAGACCTCCAAGCTGCTGCCATTGTGGATTGAGCATTATTTAAAGGCACTTTTCAGGTCACTCAGCTATAATAAACACCTTACTACCCTTTGTTACCAGGGACAAGCTATTTTTAATAGTAATGGGAACTTAAATCCCAAATCCACGTTAGGTGTCTGCCTGACTTTGCCAAAGAGCTGAGCACTCGGCAGGTCCCATGGACTGTAATGGTAGCTACTGGATGCTTGCTGCCTTTGGGAATCAGGCTGTTTGTTTCGGTGCTGAAGACACTGACCCCGTGCCGAGTGCTCTGGGTGTGGAGCTCCCCTGCCTGTACAGCACTCTCTGCATGATCAGGGCTTGAAAATGGACTAAGTAGCCTTACCGTAAGCACCTGTTTTAAAATACCATGGCCCACCTGCATTGCTTCTTGATCAGCAACTCAGCAACGTTGTATCGAGCTTGCTCTTTTCTGTGTGTGACCCTGTGTTTTTTTTATAGGTGAAAGCACCCATGTCTCATATTGTCTTTTGATGATTCCCCCCACCCCCCAAGCAGCCACGCCTCTTTCCGCCCATCCACCCTGTCTAAAATTCCTGAGAATGCTGAGAAAGAAAAATTAGAAACAGATGATGTGAGACGCTGCAGGTCCGTGTAAGTTAATCTATTTCTGTCTTCCCAGACAGATAATCAGTACAGTACATGCATTTATCATGGATTTTCTCCCCAAATATTAGTTGTCACCTATCTACAATGGCACAGTACTTAGAGCCTTGAGATCCTTCTGAACACCTTCTATATGCTTTTTTTTTTAATTGATTTTTTTTTCAAGCATGAGTCAGGAACCCTCACTTATTAAAAGCAGTCCCAGTTGCACATACCTTTCATTTCCTTTGAATTACATTAATTGCCTGACAGCTCAAAGTGATCTGGCTTTTTCAGATTTCAGCACTGGACTGCAAGAAATATTTGCCAGCTACAGCAGATTTATAAAGATGCCACTGCGATGCCTTGAGACTAACAATCAGAAAACACAGCAGCAAAACAACACTATTTTTCAAGGTTAAATGCTCAGAATGCTAAAAAGGAATTGCACATAATAAAGCCCAACAGTGAGTTAGATCCAGCCTGTTTTCTCAGCTTGCCTCACTTAAAAGGAAGATGCCAAACAATTTCCCAGTGCCACACAACAGGTATAAGTTTAATAAAGCAGCTTTTAATAAGGGAGCTTTACTTTTAATTTAATTTCTTTGTGTAGCTCAAATCTCTGTTTGCTTCATTCTCCTGCCTCCATTGGAGGGTTATTTTCTTTAATATTATTTAGGGACTTAGGAGTCAAAATCCTATTGACAAGTGATGGATTTAGACTTTGAAGTGCCTAAATCCCTTCTGAAGATGAGATTTAGACTCCTAAATCAATTAAGCAATGCTGAGTGCAGCGACACCTAGATATCTTAAAAATCTGGGCCTTAGTCTCTCTGTGATTTAGCTCCCCATCTGTGAAGTGGGGATAATGACATCTCCCTACCTCAGAGGGGCTGTGAAGATAAATGCATTTCAGACTGTGAAGTGTTTAGTAGCATGATTATAGGCACCTTATATAATATAAGCACCCTAGACCGACAGATTGAAATGCAAGTGTGCTTAGGTAATATACAGGCAATGAAATTAATTTAGACAACTTCTCTTTGTTGCAACTCAAAAATTAGTGGGCCTGCTTCTCGTTTACACAAAGGCCACTTTACTCCATGGTAGCAGTGTAAACAAATCCACTTCAGGATCCCTTCTTGCCAGAGTAGTATGAAATGCCCTGCATGTAAATGAGAATTGGGGTCATTGGTATTGTTGCCCCAAAGTCTTGATCAGGACTGCATTGTGCTAGACACTGAGCATGCATATAATAAAAAGCTATCCCCTGCCACAAAGTGATTTCAATCTATACGCAAAAAGGCAGTTTACCGTGTAACGAATCGATTTTACCAGTCTCAGACGTGGAATCCAAAATGAACTGTTTGATGTACAATAATAACAAAATCAAGGCTATTTAAGACTGGCCTGTAAAGGGATACAGACCTTCTTAAATGATATTTAATGAAAACAGGTGATGGAAAAGTATTGCTACTTGTCACCAAAATGACCCTGTAAGAATTTCTCTAGTTTCTCCCCATTCCAGATAACTGCGGCACTCTTACATCTTTATGGATTATTTTTATTAAAAAGGAAAATACGTGCTCTCACTAGATGGCACTTGTAGCAACATTACTGCATAGCAATTTATTTTAAATTATAAAGAAACGGTCCAATCTGTTAGGTCAATGTGGTTTTTAAATAACCCAGGTACCCAGCATGCCAACTTTCTTTGCCTAACATCTGAGATTATCAAAAAAAGATTGGCAACAGCAGGGGGAAAAAATAGAAAATGGCCCCAAATTCCTTCCATTTTATGCCTCACAATGAACACGCGGCAGACCACTGAGAAGTGCTGGGCTAGATCAACTAAATCATGATAGCTGGGAGTAGCCAGGAGAGCCTCAGAAGAATGCTCAGGCCAATGCTCCTTACCAAGAGGGGAGGAAATTGACAGTCTCTTTATCTACTGCTAGAAGTACATACCCATAGTAATACAACTCCAGACTGGGTCTAAAGACAAGACGGAGTTCCCCACACCTTGTTAACATGAGCGAGAGGATAAAGAACAATCCTTGGTAGATTAACCTCTCATTAATAATTAATAAACCATCGCAGACAGAAATATTTCTCTTTCCAAGTCCTCCTGGTGGAAGTGCTGTAAATTTGGTCCATCCTCTATTCCAGGGGTGGCCAACTTGAGCAGGAGCCAGAATTTACCAATGTACATTGCCAAAGAGCCATGGTAATATGTCAACAGCCCCCCCCATCAGTGCCTCCTGCCCACCGGCAGCCCAGCCAATCAGTGCCTCCCCTTCCCTCCCTGCACCTCCCGATCAGCTGTTTTGTGGTGTGCAGGAGGCTCTGGGAGGGAGGGGGAGGAGTGAGGGCATGGCAGGCTCAGAGGAGGGGATGAGAAGGGGTGGAGTGGGGGCAGAGCCAGGGGTTGAGCAGTGAAAACCCCCGGCACATTGGAAAGTTGGCGCCTCTAGCTCCAGCCCCAGAGTCGGTGCTTATACAAGGAGCCGCATATTAACTTCTGAAGAGCCACATGTGGCTCTGAAGCCACAGGTTGGCCACCCTCCTCTATTCAGTGTCAGTTCTTCAGGAAGATAGCATTTCTCCAGAAGATGTTTGGGACAGACTGACTGAAGAGAGAGCTGAGAAGCCCACAGTAGGATCACAGTTGTCTTAGATGTCAGTTCAGGTGGCCTGTTTTTTTCCAAAGCCTTCCTGGAGTTGAGTTGACCCAGAAAATGCACTCCTGCCAGACCAGTCTGAATTTCTTTCTGGGTATTCACTAGCTGCAGTTTACCATGGTCATGCTGACAGTGACCAATGGGGCCTCATTTCAGGGGGCTACTTTGCAGGTTAGATTGAGGCCTATGACTTGATCTAAATTATATCGTGCCCTGATTTATACAGTGAAATAACGTTGAGGACAGCCTTGTGACAGCGTTCTATGGTAGACGGTTTTCCCAGTATAGATAATATAGATAATATGTGTTGGGGTGGGGCAGGTACCTTGGGCCTTGTCTAGGTGACAAAATTTATAGGCATTACAAAATATACTAGATTAATTAAACTGGATTAAGCCCCTGTGTGGAATCTCTCTCTTGGAATAAAAATAGCTTTAACTTGGTTTCTATTAATTCACTTACTTCCACAAGGACCTTAGTTTTTCTGAGTGTCCCTTTGTAGATAAGACCTTAGCGAAGCCTTCAAAATCCTCAACTCCTCCTTTGTAGATTTAGCAGTGAGCGGATGTCCTTGTATGGATATCATGTCCTTGTCAGTAGTTTAACATGCTGCCCTCCTCTAATATGGTCCAACTTGTACATTCACATTTGTTTTCTGCAGCACCCCACCTTG
This sequence comes from Mauremys mutica, assembly GCF_020497125.1. Taxonomy (NCBI): domain Eukaryota; kingdom Metazoa; phylum Chordata; order Testudines; family Geoemydidae; genus Mauremys; species Mauremys mutica. The sequence continues at coordinate 68,636,827 of NC_059082.1, read as the reverse complement.
TTAAGTCTACTACTTGCACATGAATGTAAAGAAGTGATGTTTGGTTTTGCAACTAAAAACTCTGAATTTCCCATTCATGTTACATTCTTGACCCTCTTTTGCCAGTATGGAATTTTAATGGATGGGTTTCTCTAGTCCTTAGAGGCCTGCATCCTAAATCTCAGTAATGTATGTGTTTCTATCATATTGTGGCTCCAGGTTTATCCTCCTCTAATGAATATGGAGGGAAGATTTTTGGTTTTCAATGGGCTAGTAAATTGCGCTCATTATTATTTCTTATCTTGCTCCCTCTGCCTCTCACAGGTTGGAAGGGAGCCCTTTACCTCAGAAATGCCTCCTTGCCCATGGGCCTTTGAGGTTTCTCAAAGCCTAAGGCTGGCTGCCACATTTCTGCTTTCTCCTTTTCTTTTTTTTTTACCTCTAAAGAATTAGTTGTTTTTGTAAATTTTCCAGCACTCAGCTCTATTGCTCCAGCTTTGTGTTTTTAATGTATCTACTCAACCCATTGCCATTGACTCTTTCCAAGAGAGGATTCTGGGAACTTTAAATATTGAATTTTTCTTTAATGCTACCCCAATGGTCAAGATAGCCTTGTAGGTTTGGACTCAAGAAGAACCTGTGACTTTCTAAGTGTGTGTGGTTGTGAGTTTTTTGGGGATATGTGAGTATGTCATGACCTGCCTGTGGCAGCTGAGAATAGGAAGGGACGTCTCTACCTTGGGTGAGATGGTAATTTTTATTATAAATTATTTGTAACACTCACATCATCTGAATTTTTAAAGCAATATTTTCATATTTCATCACTAAATAATTCTCTGCTTGTCCAATGCAGCTTTCATTCAAGAGTCTCAAAGTGTTTGACTTGCATTAACAAAGGTAGCTTAACACCGCTACTCATGCAAATGGGTAAGTTAAAGTCACAGCATGGTTAAATGACTTGCCCATAGTCACACCTAAGCCAACTCTTCAAAGCCCATCGCAATAGGTGCGCTGGGTAATATGTACACTGACCATCATTATGTGAGTAAAATCCTGTCTGATTTGTGTGTGCAGATGTGTGTGTAAATGCTGAGTTTTCCTCACACCACTAGCATTTTTGCCTTGATCACCACTTCCATCAGGCTTTGACGACTGGCTCAGTGAATAGGCAGATGGCAGCAGTAGCAGTAGATCCAGGAGACCTGCCCTAATCGCTAGGCAACAGTGCATCTCTAAATTAAAGATGCACAGGAAGCATAGGAGGGGATCTCGCTGTGATTTCCAAGAGCATACTATGGTGTTGTGTGTTTGATGCAATATTTCTAATGACACTTACCTGCTTTCAAAATGATCTGCTTTCAAGATCAGGTGCTTTTGTTCTTAACAGTTCCACATGTCTAGAAGTACCTTTCTGGGAAGAAAATATCTGATAATAGAAGTCTGTGAAGTCTGTCAGACAAAGGCATGATAAAACTGAATGGCTGGGAAGTTGAAGCTAAACAAATTAGGACTGGAAGTATGGCACCAATCTTTTAATAGTGAGGGTAATTAACCATTGGAATAATTTACCAAGGGAAGTGGTGGATTCTCCATCATGTGAAGTCTTTAAATTAGGATTGGATGTCTTCCTACAAGGTATGCTCTTGTGCAGTCAGATTATGGGCTTGAGGCAGGAATACTGGGTGAAATTGTTTGGTATGCAGGAGATTAGATAGATGATTTATAATGGTCTTTTCTGAGTTTAAAATCTGAGTGAAACTCTGGCCCTCTGAATGTAAAATTTATTCAAAACATGTAATCTATTTAATTCAGAATATTGCGATGGCAGGGCTCACTAGATGGTGCTGTTACATATAGGCTTATAAGTTCTTTTTCTGAGTGTTGTTGCAATTTTCTGTCTGTGAAGAAATGCTGCATCGTTGTTAATTTTATTATGCAGTGGTCCTTGGAGAGATCCTGAGGCAGATAGCAGAGTTTGGTCTCTGCCCAATTCTCTGTATTTGGAGGCAATTCTAGGAACACAATAACTTCCTAGGAATGGAATATTGGGGTGAGGTCTGAAATTTCTGGAAGAGGGGATAGCCTGCATGCTCTTTGTGATGAAGTCTGTTCCAGGACTGGTGTATATGTGTAAATAAAGTAATTACACTTAGAACATACTGAGACTCTGCATCACTGATTTCTCCTCCACTGGGAAGTCAACCTATTTGTCCCAGTCTGGAGGGAGGAAAACAGGTTGCAGGAGGGAAGAGTTTGGAGAATGCACCAGATAGTCAGTCTGTGTACACATGTCTGGAATGCTAACTGCAGTTGTTAGCAGTAAATAGTTCTGTAAATAGTTCTCTTAATAAAATCCAGTTTAATTTTAGAAACATGTTATTACCTTGCACAGTACATAAACCACTGAAAGGCCCCAGAATTCGGCTACTGCTCGACAGAGGAGGGGCACTGGTGTCAGAAAGGAAAACAATATATTACAGCTGTGACAGGTTCGGTCACAGAGACCCCCTTGGGACTGTCACCTGATGTGATGAATTTGCCTCTGAGCCCATTTTCCCTGCCCGCTTGGGACTCCAGAACCCTGCCTTTTTGAGCCAGACACACTAGCCAGCTGCAAACACAGCCCCGGATCTGGTCCATGCCCCCAAAGTGCAGACTTTAACCAAAAACTGCACAGCAGGTCACCTATCTCCAGCACCCAGATACCCAGTTTCCAGTGGGATCCAAACCCCAAATAAATCCATTTTACTCTGTATAAAGCTTATACAGGGTAAACTCATAAATTGTCCACCTCTATAACACTAATAGAGAGATATGCACAGCTGTTTGCTCCCCCAGGTATTAATCACTTACTCTGGGTTAATTAATAAACAAAAGTGAATTTATTAAGTATAAAAAGTAGAATTTAAGTGGTTCCAAGTAATAACAGACAGAACAAAGTAAGTTACCAAGCAAAATAAAACAAAACATGCAAGTCTAAGCCTAATACATTAAGAAACTGAATACAGGTAAATCTCACCCTTAGAGATGTTCCGTAAGCTTCTTTCACAGCATAGACTTCTTCCTAGTCTGGGCCCAATACTTTCCCCTGATACAGTTCTTGTTAGTTCCAGCTCAAGTGGTAACTAGGGGATTTCTCATGACTGGCAGCCTCCTTTGTTCTGTTATATCTTTGGCACAAGGCAGGAATCCCTTGTCTCTGTCTGTGTTCCCAGCCCTCCTTCTAAATGGAAAAGCGCCAGATTAAAGATGAATTTCAGTTCAGGTGACATGATCACAGGTCACTGTAAGACCTCCTTCTTCATTACCTAGTAGTTGGAAGATAGGTACATAGGAAGAATTGCAGGTAAACAAACCCATTCACAGTTCATTGATTCTGAAGCACCCTTAATGGCTTCCACTTAACATGTTGACATCAGTATTACAAGTTTATATCTTATTCTTCTAACTCCAGACATAGAAATATTAAATGCAAACAAATAGGATGAACACACTCAGTAGATCATAAGCTTTGTAATGATACCTTACAAGAGACCTTTTGCATGAATCATATTCCAGTTACATCATCTTTACACTTATAAACATATTTCCGTAAAACACATGGAGTGCAACGCCACAATAGCTTCCTGAATATTTTGAGGTGAGATAAACCAAACCCACTAATCCAGCACCTCAAACCAAACCGAAAAATCAGGACTCTCATTTCCTTCTAAGGCCATGGCTACACTTGCAAATTTGCAGCGCTGCAGCAGGGTGTGAAAACACACCCTCTCCAGCACTGCAAATTGCAGCGCTGCAAAGCGCCAGTGTGGTCAAAGCCCCAGCGCTGGGAGCGCGGCTCCCAGCGCTGTACGTTATTCCCCACAGGGAGGTGGAGTACGGACAGCGCTGGGAGAGCTCTCTCCCAGCGCTGGCGCTTTGACTACACTTAGCGCTTCAAAGTGCTGCCGCGGCAGCGCTGCCGTGGCAGCGCTTTGAAGTGCAAGTGTAGCCATAGCCTAAGCTCAGATCCAGATCCAAACTTCACAACTCACCTGGTGGCATATTTAACTATGCCACTAGTATGTCTTTGTTTTCTGTGTACTGCACCTTTAAATCTCTAAATACTCTGCTGCCTGCAGAGATAAGAAACCATTTTGAAAGGTTGTTACAGAGGAGATATACACTAGAACATTCCCTTATAGATCCTTTACTTTTGTTTCTTGTTTGATTGTTTTCCTTCTAAAATAAAAAAGCCAAAAGACTCAGAGAAAGAGTGTGTGTGTGTGTAAAAACTTAGCTGCCTTTCTCTCTATATAGTGGGCCAAAATCCTCCAAAAACTTAGCTGCCTTTATATATAGTGGGCCAAGATCCTCCAAAGTTTGGATCAGAACACTGTGATGTGGAACACATTTTTGTTTTGATGCCTCTCCACTTTTCATGCTCATTGTTGATATATAAGCAGTGGTGGGTGGCATTAAATCCAAAGAGTTATCAGTTCTCAATAGAATCACCAGTAGAAATTGAAATGAATCCACTGTCTTCCACTATGAGCTGTATTATGCTGACTTTAAATGAGGAAAGAAAAAGAACTCAGTGAAGTCAGAGAGATGCAGAATGGAAAGGATAGGACGTTACAACCACTAAAGAATCAGATATAGGAACAGCTGTTGAAAACGAGGGACAAATGCAGAGAGGGCGCAGTGCAGCGTTCTCCTCAAAGAATTGGAAAGTGAACTCCATAACTCCAGGTCACCACACCTGAAGAAATATTCCTGCACCATCCTGTATCCAGCGTGTTCCCAAGCTGAAATTTTTCCTCCACAGAGAGGCAGGTGGTGAGTGGAAGAGCCGGAGGGAATTGATATTGGGGAAATATTCTCTTTGAAAAAAATCTGGGGAGACATGAGAGGTTTAATTGCCCCTAAGAGTAAAAAAGAAAGAAAGCTATAACTGTACCGATGCTCCTGTATGGGGAAATTGCAGTGATGCAATATTGTATTGACAATAGCAGTCTCCAGAGCAGCACTAAGATGCAAGGGCTAGTTCTGCTCTCCCTGTTAAGACAAGGAAATCATTCTTCTAACTGCTGTTAACAAACTGACTGACTGAATTTGCAGCAAGCCTCTAGTAAACTCTAAAACAAATGAGATTACTGAATCAAATCTTAGAATGCAAAATATTTGTGTTAATTGTATCATTGAAAGCTGTTGCAATATTAATGAATATTTTAATACCAGGATTAAACAGATGATTCATTTCAGTTTTGCAAACGTGCCTAAGCCTTTAATCTAGCAGAGTATTACATTGTAGGTAAATTTTACTAAATCTTTGCACAAAAGCATTTTATTTAAAAAGCACAACCCAGAACCCCTTCCATTTCAAAGCTCTAGTCATTCTCCACTGTTTCCTGTGATCAGCTTCTTCCCCATTCCCTCATTATTCCAGGTCCCTCTCCTGGACATAAAAAGTGGGTTATAGCAAGACATACAACCTAAGAACATACATAAGGAAAGCCATACTGGGTTGACCAATGGCCTAGCTAGCCCAGTATCCTGTCTTCTGACAGAAGCCAATGCCAGGTGCTTCAAAGGGAATGAACAGAACTGGCAATCCATCAAGTTATCCATCCCATGTCATCCACTCCCAGCTTCTGGCAAACAGAAGTTAAGGACACTCAGAGAATGGGGTGGCGTCCCTGACCATCCTGGCTAGTAGCAACTGATGGACCTATCCTCCATGAATTTATCTAGTTCTTTTTTTAACCCTGTTATAGTTTTGGCCTTCATAACATCCCCTGGCAAAGAGTTCCACAGGTTGACTGTGTGTTGTGTGAAGACGTACTTCCTTTTGTTTGTTTTAAACCTGCTGCCTATTAATTTCATTGGGTGACCTCTAGTTCTTCTATTATGTGAAGGCGCGAATAATATTTCATTATTCACTTTCTCCGCACTAGTCACGATTTTATAGACCTCTATCATGTCCATTCTTAGTCATCTCTTTCCAAGCTTAAAAGTCTTTTTAATGTCTCCTTTTACGGAAGCTGTTTCATACCCCTTCTCTGTACTTTTTCCAATTCTAATATATCTTTTTTGATATGGGGTGACCAGACCTGCATGCAGTACTCGAGTGTGGACGTACCATGGATTTATATAGTGGCATTGTGATATTTTCATTTCATTATCTATCCCTTTCCTAATGGTTCCTAACAGGGGCGGCTCTAGACATTTCGCCGCCCCAAGCACGGCGGCATGCCACGGGGGGCGCTCTGCCGGTCGTCGGTCCTGCGGCTCCGGTGGACCTCCCACAGGCATGCCTGCGGAGGGTCCGCTGGTCCTGCGGCTTCAGTGGAGCTGCGGGATCAGCAGACCCTCCGCAGGCACGCCTGCGGGAGGTCCACCGGAGCCGCAGGACCGGCGACCGGCAGAGTGCCCCCCGCAGCGTGCCGCCCCAAGCACGCGCTTGGCGTGCTGGGGCCTGGAGCCACCCCTGGTTCCTAACATTCTATTAGCTTTTTTGTCTGCTGCTGCACCTTGAGCAGATGTTTTCAGAAAATTATCCACAATGACTCCAAGATCTCTTTGTTGAGTGGTAACAGCTCATTTAGCCCCCCCTCATTTTGTATGTATAGTTGGGATTATGTGTTCTAATGTGCATTACTTCACATTTATCAACAATGATTTTCATCTGTCATTTTGTTGCCATTCATTGTGCCGAATATGTACCCCCTCGTTTCAGATGGGTTTGTACTCCACATGGCTCAGCCATGCCTCTGCTGCCATTACCTGTGCTACTGTAGCTACATTTCTATTTATGCTCACACTAGCTCAGTGAGAGCTAGCATGAGTATGTGTACACATGCAGGGAAATCACACCCCAGCTCAGTGTATAATAGAATATCAGGGTTGGAAGGTGCCATCTAGTCCAACCCCCTGCTCAAAGCAGGCCCAGTCACCAGACAAATTTATGCCCCAGATCCCTAAATGACCCCCTCAAGGATTGAACTCATAACGCTGGGTTTAGCAGGCCAATGCTCAAACCACTGAGCTGTCCCTCCTTTCTTAGCTGATAAATAAAGGCCCAATCTTGGTTTCACTGGCTTCAATGAGAATACTCGTGCAGGTTAAGACACAAAAAAGGAGTTTGAAGGAAAGGGCCTTAAAATCTGCTAATTGATTGCACACTATCAACGGTTACAAGAGTGCTTCCTGAATATAGGTAAATTAGTCAATAGCTAAGGGGCCAGTAGATGATGCTCAAGAATATGTATCAGAGTTCTTGGGGTTTGTTGGAGCAATAAAACTTCTTGTCTGTGCACTGCAAATGTCTTCCTTTTGTGCAGCTCTTTGCACTAGCTTTTAAAATCAGCCACAGAATTTGGAATATTTCTTAGTTTGTATTCAGGAGAGGTCTGGGGATGTATGATAGGGAGCATGTAAGGCTGGGTGCTTGACAAGGTTAAGCACAACTACATGGAGAAACTTGAATCATATCTGCCCCCACTACGTGCGACTCAGTATTGTCCCCTTTAATATTTAAAATAGGATATTTGCAAATGATGATCTAAGCCTTAATTTTCCAAATTGTCTTTATTTTTCAAGCACAATTTTGCACCAGCTGCTATATGGATCCACAACTTTGCACCTGTAAATGAATTGCAGATGCAAATGGTGGCAATTGGACATCTACCTACCTGTCTGAGAGTAAAAATCAGGTAAATTACATATACCATTTGTGCCTGCAGTTTATTGTGGATGCAAATGACAGGCTGCAAAATTAGAGACCAGGTAAAGCCTGCCTGAAAATCAGGGCTTTATTGTCCAGATTTCCAGAGTTGCTGAGCACCCACTTGAGTTGTCATGGCAGCTACAGGCGATCAGCACTTCTGAAAATCAGGCCATGAGTGTTTAAATGTTTTACCTGGGAAACTTTCACAAAGGTCTTTTGCAAGAAGTAATCCAGCTGCACGTACCACAGTCCCCTTCTCAGAGATAGTCTGTTTAAAACATTTCATCTCCACGTAAACCTTGTTTGAAAATCACTTATTTACACATTTCTGGCATTGTTAATTCTTGCTGCCAGCTCTGTGTTCTCTGACTCCTCTCCAGAGCCGTCCTATTTTATATCCGCTGCAAAATAGTTTTACTGTTGGATTGTCAATATACAGATTCCAAACTGCAGTGAAGAAAAAAAGTGCCACTCACATCTGGAGAAGGGAGGAGGGGAAAGACTCATGGCGAGAAGAATTCAAACTTTTGGTGGTGGGAATCAGAGTGTGGTCTGAGCTGACTCAGATCTTTTGTATACACGGCATCCTCACCTTCACATCCCTGCCTTAGCGATGGGCCTTTTTCACAGATTTCCTTTCACTCTCCCCCCTTAGGGAGACTTGAAGCACATTCCCAAGGAGCGGTCACTATCTCAGACCCCTGTGCGCCCTTTTATTTAGTCACGTTTTGACACAGACCAGAAGACAGAGGTTAGGAGCAGGGGAAGAACATGTGCCATATGTGTATGAGTCAACTCTATTCACAGCAGAGCCCAGGACTGGGTCCTGAGATCAGTCTGCTGGGAGGGCGGCAGGAGGCTCCGGTGGACCTCCCGCAGGCATGCCTGCGGAGGGTCCGCTGGTCCCGCGGCTCCGCTGGTCCACCAAAGCCGCAGGACCAGTGGACCCTCCGCAGGCACGCCTGCCGGAGGTCCACCGGAGCCGCCTGCCGCCCTCCTGGCGACCGGCGGAGTGCCCCTCACGGCATGCCGCCCTGCTTGGGGCGGCGAAATGTCTAGAGCAACCCTTGCCAGCCGCTGGTGTCTAACTGCAGCATAGACAGACCCAAAGATTGTAACTTGCTGAAATGACGTTTTAGTCACCCAAAAGCGTGTTTGGTTTGGTTTTACTTGTCACCATGCCCGTCTCTTCTGTTGTTACTTATCACTCAAATACCTCTTCTTTGTTAAACTCATTTTTGTTTTCTTACAAAACTCTCTCAGTGCTGTGTATTGAATGGAAGTGTAAAATGCTCACCCCAACTAACAGGCCAGGGTGTGTGCTGTCTCTACGGAGGCAGCAATCATGATAACTTCTTTGAGGGTTCAGTGAGAGGGACTGGACCCTGCAGGGGAGATGGGTTGGGGGAGACTTGGGACTGGAAGGGCTGGTGGAAGCCAGGGTGCTGTTCTTGTGCTGCGAGCAGGCTGCTGTGGCAGGACTCTGAGCCAGAGCAGCACAGCACAGAAGCACCCGGGGTTACTTGGCAGACAGTGGCACAGCCCTCACTGGCCTGGGTGAATCCCAAAGCGTCACATCCATTAGAAATATTATGACAGTTACCTGTAGTTGGGAAGCCAGGAAATCCTTTCCCCAATACACACGGACAACCCATTTCCTCCATGTGTCTAAAAGTTCAGGGACTTCCCAGCCAGGCAATGTTTATTTTTCCCAACTTCTCTTTCTCTTTTTCTCTCTGGGTTGTGTTATCATTTGCTTAATACGTCTTGGCTTGCTATTTCGCTTATGCTGCATGGTAAATGCCTTTCTGTGTCGTCCCCAGCTGGGAATTCCATGCATAAATCACTGCTGTACAAATGCTCTTTGTGTGTGTGACACTTTTGGCAGAGAAAGCGAGTTGAGTTCCACGCAATGCAAAGAGGACTGGGGTAAGAATGGAGCTGAAATGCAATGAGAGAGATGGCGAGAGAGAGCGGATGGAGCCTTGATGCACATTGCTTTATACCCTCCCAGACTCCTCTGCCAAATATTAGCTTGAAGCCAAATTATTACCTATTTAGACAGTTAGCATCAGGGCCGGCTCCAGGCACCAGCTGAGCAAGCTGGTGCTTGGGGCGGCATATTCTATGGGGCGGCATTTCGCCCAATCCTAGGGCAGCACGGCTGGGTTTTTTGTTTTTTTTTGGTTTGGCTTCGGCCGCCCTGTAGGGGGCGGCTGTGCGGAGGAGGGGAGCGCCCTGCAGCAAACTGGGCAGGGCAGCCCCTGTTCTGCCCTCTCCACTGACTGGAGCGGAGCGGACCCCTCCCGGCAGGCGGCACAGTGGTCGGGACCGCGGGACAAGTGCCCCACTGAAGCCCTGGCCGCTTCCCTGCTCTCTCTCTCCCCCGCTCCCTCCCCTTCCTCCCCACTAGACTGGGTGCACATTCCGCTGCACGTCTGCAGCACAGAGAGTCCCCCTGCACCCTGGCTCCGGCTGCCTGGCAGGTTTTTTTGTTGTTGTTTTTTCCTCCCTGCTTTGCCACTCCGGCCGTGCTGCAGGTTACCCCCTATTCCCGCTTTGCTGCTCCGGCCGCGCTGCAGTTTTTTCTTTTCTTTTGTTTTTTTCCCCCTCCTGCTTTGCCACTCCGGCCATGCCCCAGGTTTTTTTGTTTTGTTTTGTTTTGTTTTCTTTCCCTGCTTTGGCGCTCCGGCCATGCTGCAGGTCCCTCGCCGCTGCTCCGGCCGCGCCACAGGGTTTTTTGTTTGGTTGTTTTTTCCCCTCCTGCTTTGCCGCTCCGGCCGCACCACAAGTTTTTTTGTTTTGTTTTCTTTGCCGCTCTGGCCGCGCTGCAGGTGTCCCCCCCGACTTTGCTGCTCCGGTCGCGCCACAGTTTTTTTTGTTTTGTTTTGTTTTTTTCCCCTCCTGCTTTGCCGCTCCACCCCCCCCTTTTTTTTTTGCTTGGGGCAGCAAAAAAGCCAGAGCCAGCCCTGGTTAGCATCAGTCACAAAATCTACCTTTCCTCAATTTCCTAAAACCGTGCACTGAAGGGATGCAGTTTCAGTGCAGACAAGACCTAGTAGCCACCATGTATAAAGGAAATGAATCTTCTTTAAAAGAATTGTATTATGCAGCTCCATTCAGGCATTAAACTGTTTTAATGACCATTTCAAAGCTAAACCGCTGCCACTGATTGGAGAGAACATAAGCATGTCACACATCTTACCATGTCAGCAAAGCAGCTATCAGGCTATGGGGTGGGGGGAACATGCAGGCCCTTTGCCACTGTACCATACGTCTCAGCTGAGGTTTTCAAAAGTGGTTAGTGGTTTAGCCTGCCTCCATTTTTGGGTGCCCAATTTGAAGATTGGGTTATTAAATGGGGTTTGATTTAGAGAGTGGCTTCTCTGCACACTTTGAAAATCAGGCCCCTTTACAGTGTTTCCGACTGGTAACCCAAACATTGAGGCATCTAAAATCACTCATTGCTTTTGAAAATCTTGGCCATCTGGCTTTCCCTCTAGATGCGTTAAATGGCCTGTTGGTGTTTCCTTCACCCCCAGGGTTCAGTAAGAAAACGTTACTGGTTCAGTAGTACCATGTATGAGGCTGAAGCATGGGGCTCCTTCGTATCTGGGTTTTATTGAAACTGGCATATGCTGCAGAGTTGAAAACCTGTGGGCTTGAGAGGAACGGTCCAAAAGGACACTGATAGCAGAATGCTGATTGACTACAGTCAATGAAGAAGCAACCATCAGCAACCATCTGCAGCAGGAGGGGAAGGAGAACCCAGTATTGCTTTAGAATAATGGAATGTGTGACCTTACCTTGGACTGGCCTTTGGGTCCAGGTGGTGGTGGGGAGATCCCTCAGGATGCTTCAGCAATAAACCCACATTCCAGACTTGCTTAACTTGGTTACTTTTTTACACCAGTGGAAGATGTGCCTAAGCCAAGATGGCAGGATTGAACTCTAGCTGTACAGACTGAGTGCTTGCTACAAGTGCACATATCCTTTGCTTGCAGCAAAACAGAGATCTGACTGGATATGGGAAGCCCATCGTCCATGCAGAATGAAAGCCCCACACCTTCTATGAGACTCTTGAAAGTTGCCCTGGTTTAGGGGTGGGATGGGAAATCAGATGCTATGGGTGTAATTAACAAAGGTGCTCCACGTTGGCCTAATTTTGGGTCCCACTAAAATCAAATTAATTCAGTGGGAGTAAGTTAAGCCAATCCTGAGTACATTTGATAATTGCAGCCCCTTGTGTATTTCTACCCCCCATGTATGGCCACCAAAGACTGGCTCATAGAAACACAACCTTGAGCTTCTGGCAAAGTGCAGGGTGAGTACTTGACTTTAATAATATGCTGAGGTTCAGCCACTAGTTTGTATGAAAGTCATGGATTTTCTCACAGATGCCCGTCAAAGGTTAATTAAACCTTTCTGGATTTAGTTTGGGGGTTTTGTTTACAGACAGGATTTGTTGTGGGCATCTGAGCAACTGTTCCCTCACCACCCTTGCCCTGACCCAAAGACTAGACTGAAATAAAACCCTCAGTTTGTCACCCAATCCTTCATTCTGCAACAACAGCATGTACTTCTATGTTGCATCGCAGAGGAGCAGGGACAGAGTCTGACAACCCATGTGATCATAAGCAGAGAGTACTTTATTCATTTCCAGCATGCTCTTTATACTCTTAAAGCAGGCAAGCAAGCAATTGCTAATTGGTTAACAAATTTAACACACCCGCAGCTGTAACTTCATAAAACTAGCCAAGGCCAACTTCTCAAAACAAAGCTCAAAGCCTAATTAACCCATCCTAAAAACCTAAACATCTTAGCTTCCCACACTACCAGCTGCCAAGCTAGCAAAATATTCTCAACACCTCCCCCCTCTACCCAAAATCAAAAAGGAGGGAAAGAAAAAGAAATAAAAACATTAGCAAAACATTTCCAACTTATAACAACATAACACCACAATCTATCACAAACCAAAATTAAAACTTTATAAAGCCAACCTATATAACCATGCAATTCTTAACATAACCCCAACAACACCAAACAAAAACAAAGCACAACAAATAAATGGTGTAAATTCTACAGAATTTCCCCCTTCTCTATTGCACACCAACTTGTGGCAACCTTCTATTACCAACTCATCCCTCAGATGTCAGGCGATCAAACTGACACTGAGGGAGGGGGGGTCCTAGAAAAAACACAACATAAACCACATAAAACGCAAAAAACAATTCTGGCCAGAAAGAAAAAACAAACAAACAAACAAACAAACACCACAAAACAAAACAAAAAACACATAACATAAATTTAATTCTGTAAATAAATGCATGGTACATAAAATGCTATGCAGCTAACACCAATTTTCTTAATATCTAAAAAACAAAACAAAACTACCCCTACTGGGCAATCAATCATTACATACAATATACAAATACCCTTAGTACCATCAGGCAAAAAAAAAGGAAAATTACATCATCAATTAAATCATTTACAGTAATACAATTGCATCCTGACTTACTTCTAAATTCAACTGCTATTCCCTCCAGCAACCACAGAGTTAACTTTGTACTCTGCCTAACATTACTCGCTAGTAATTAATTACCTTTTCTATCAACTACACCCTCAAGGTTATCAACCAGTATTCCAAGCTTGTTGTCTGTTGCCCGCCGCCTGGGCCCGATCCTTTTTTCTTCTTCAAGTTCTCTATCTATTGCGTGCCTGCCTGGGCCCGATCCAAAGCACTTTACATAAAGGTATTTTGGGTCACATAAATTCAAAGCCATTCTCCCAAATTTCCTAGATTTATGCCTACAACTCCCCGCTTTAAGAATACTCAACAAACCTTTAGGCCGAATTTTCTCAAACTTTAAAAACAAAAAACAAATAGGCTCTAAAAAACAGGGGTTAGTAATGGGGAGGGGTAATATCATTTACAATCCAATTAGGGAGGGCAATACATGCTAAAAAAAAAATTCCACAACACAGGGCGCAGCCTGCAAAATAAACCCCAAAATCCAATCAATACCACAGTTTTTAGCAGGAGTCCCAAATTTTTTCCTGCCAGTGTGCAATTCTTTGCTTCTTTACCAGGGTCAGTTCTCAATGTCTTTTTAGTCAGGAATTTCTAGACACTGGCAATATCAATGATGTGAGTGTTTTTTCTCCTGTTCCACCACCATCGTGGTTCAAATTCTACGGGGGAAATTATCAGGACATCATCCTATACATTCAGGCAAAGCAAAAATTATCTCAATCAAGTAAATCATTCAGGGAGGATCAAACAAAAAGAATCCTGGCATAGCAAACAAGCAACTTTCCTCCAGGGGCCCAGGTTCTGTACATCGTGTGGCTCTTTCAGACATTCCATCCACCACTGCAGCAGACATCTCTGATACTAACACAGTTGCAATTGCTTCACTGCTACTGCTTGCAGCCTCAAATCCCGAATGAGCAGTGGTAATATCTTGGACTAGTTCAGGAAATAGTTTTCCAGGCACTGCTTCTAAAGGCTTTAAAGTTTCAGCTGAGGTTTCCATAGATGTTACAGTTTCTGCAATGATTTGTTCTTCAATTGCTGCAGCTGTAACAGGCACAAATGTTTTTTGAGCCCCAGAGCTTTCAATACTAAAAATGGGTGAGCCAGTATCTGCCAGCTGCACAGCTAAATTCCCTTGCTCCTCTTCGTCTCCCTTTCCACACACAGGCAGTTCTTGAGGACACATGTCGCTCTGTAAAGGGGCCCCATTTACAACTGCCCCTGGGCATTCTGATACTAGGTTAGATGGCGCATCTCCTACATCATTCTGCATGGGGGCCTCAGCTGCAATCGCTTCAGTGTGCTCTGATTCCAAGGTAAACACAGTATCTTCTACCTCTGTCGTCCCAGGTGCCTCAGTTACCCCACTCTGCGTTGCATCCCCAATAAAAGCTTCCTGAGTGATTTGCCACCCATCGGATCCCTGAAGCCGAGCGGTTCGGGTGGGCTTGCGCAAAGTGATGTCCATAGCAAAGGCAGGTTGGGGAGGGCCAGTGGATCCAAACCCTCGAGACCCGCGGTCAATTGGGGTCGATCGGGGCACACATCCCTTGAAAGGTATTAACTGAACAAGACGTGTACCAGCAGTTATAGTCACAGGGGGACAGAGGGCACGTACCATTATCCCAATATTCCCCGTATAGTCAGCATCAATAAGGCCAGGCAAAACAAAAATACCTTGTTTCGATGTTGACGAACGGCCAATCAAAAGGGCACTCAGTCCAAATCCCAATGGACCATCGATGTTGGAAGGAAGAACTTGAACCTCGTCAGTCTCTAAAACTACATCTGTCGCTGTGGCCAAGTCCACTCCGGCACTGCCACGGGTTGCTCCGGTGAGGTGTTCCAGGCAGCCGGGTTGGCGGGTGGAGGCACTTGTGTCGTCGCGCTCCTCCAAGGGGCGCTCCGTGATCCGTTTCCCGGCAGCGGTGTTCCATCCTTCGTGTAACGTGCCCAACAGTCGGCGGCGCGATGTCCAAACTTATCACATCGTGTGCAAGCGCCAGTTGCAGCTTCGGGTGACACATCAGAGGCCTGCTGCCCATTTTGCATAGGGCAGTCCCGCCGGAAATGCCCGGGTTTTCCACAACCAAAACAGGGGCCGGCTGGCCGGGTCGGTCTTCTAGCCCCCCGCTGTCGCCCGAGCAGGGGTTGTAACGCCACGGCCAGTGCAGAGGCCTGTGCCTTAGCATGAATTGCCGCCTTATCCGTCTCCTCAAGCATAGCGGCCCTACCACATGCCTCAATCATTTCCATCAGGGTCGCAGTCTTGGGCAAGGTGGCTAATATACGGCGGCAAGTGGGATTTGCATTCTGGGTGGCAAGATCAAGTCCAACTGCAGTTCTGGCTTCTGGCGTCAGATTGGGAGATCTATCAATAGCCTCTCGAAGGCGATCCAAAAAGGTGGAATACGGTTCCGATGGGCCTTGTGTAATTTTAGCATAGGGAGGGGTCGGCTTTCCCATCTGGGGCACCGCTTTAAAGGCAGCCAAAGCTAGTTCCTGTGATTGCTGCAGGATCCGGGGCTCAAGGCGAGCTTGCAAGTGCGGGTCAACAAAGCGACCGGCTCCCAAAAACATATCAGCAGTGGCCAGGCGCCGAGGATCATCATCCGGTAAATCCAAATTGCGGACAAGAGCCAAGTCAACTCTCTTAGCCCAATCATCTTTCCACAACAGTTTCTGTGTAGGTGTAAGAAGCATATCAGCTAGCTTAATCGCATCGTACGGACACATTGCTTGGCCAACAAATACCTGTTCAATGATAGACTGTACATACGGATTATCTAGTCCATAAGCCATGATCGATTTCTGTGCCTCACGGATCAACTTCCAGTCCAAAGGGGCCCACCGTCTATGATTAGGGTGTTGAGGGTCTGGCGTAATCACCGGAAAGGCCTCGGGTGTTAGACCTTCAAGGATGGCTTCTCTTAAAACCCCATGCCAGCGCTGTACCGGATCCGGAGGGTCTCCAGTTGGAGGGTCCCCGGGGCCAGGCGGGGCGGGGGGGCGAGTTGAATGAAAGCACTTGTGAAGATGCGACCGCGATGATCCAGGTGGAAAACTTTCCAATTGGTCCAACTTATCACACATATGCTGCAGCTGTCGACCCTGGCGCTCCATCTCCTTATAGAAGGCATCAAACTGAGTAAACTGAGTAAACGTAGTCAAATCGGGATATGGGTTTGATGGCACACGTTCCGCCCGAGCCTCCTCTGTCCCCCCGCAATCGAGGCACCCCCAGGCCCCGTGGACACGGCATGGCTTTGGAGGGGGTGCATACGGCAAGGCTGTCTCCATAGGCTCGGGCGTATCGGGGGGTAACGGGACCGTAGCAGGATCAATCATGTCGGGGCCGATAGCCACATTGGAGGGTAGTGGGGCCGTAGCAGGGGCAACATCATCCATAGGGTAGGGGTTGGAAGCCAAAGGTATCACCGTGTCCTTACCACCGAAAAACTCTCTGGCTCCAACCGGCAACACAGAAGGCATTCCGGGCGTTGGGCGGCAAAGCTCAGAAAGGGCCGCCTGCACTCCTGCCTCGGCCGCGAGAGTTTCTACTATCTCCTTCGCCTTATTCCATACTGGACTCAGGGAGAAGGCCTCCTTATCGCCCCGAGCCACCGACTTCCAAAGCTCGGAGCCTAGCCGCTCCCAAACAGTTTTATCAAAAATTGTACTTGGTTGAACAGAAAGTCCCCTTCTCCGTCCCCACCGCAGCAGACGGGATAACTTATCAGAGGGGAGCTTCTCTCCCTGCCGCTCCGCGATGCGCATCAAATATTCATGCACCGTCCTTTCTTCCGCTGATGCAGCGGTTCCCATGTTAGCTGCTCACCTCTGGGCTGGGGTGTGCCTCCCTTTTCAGACGCCCTGCGGCTTGCCGCTCGACACTGAGCTCAGGTGCGCCCCTCTTTTCGGACGCCCTGCGGCTCCTAGCCGCTCGACACTGAACTCAGGTGCGCCCTTCTTTTCGGACGCCCTGCGGCGCCGCCGCTCGACACTGAGCTCAGGTGCGCCCCTCTTTTCGGACGCCCTGCGGCTCCTAGCCGCTCGACACTGAGACTCAGGTGCGCCTCCTTTTCCTCCTTTCAGTTCAGGCCACCAACACTGTCCTCATTCAATCACGTCGGGGTCACCATTTGTTGCATCGCAGAGGAGCAGGGACAGAGTCTGACAACCCATGTGATCATAAGCAGAGAGTACTTTATTCATTTCCAGCATGCTCTTTATACTCTTAAAGCAGGCAAGCAAGCAATTGCTAATTGGTTAACAAATTTAACACACCCGCAGCTGTAACTTCATAAAACTAGCCAAGGCCAACTTCTCAAAACAAAGCTCAAAGCCTAATTAACCCATCCTAAAAACCTAAACATCTTAGCTTCCCACACTACCAGCTGCCAAGCTAGCAAAATATTCTCAACACTTCTATCTTTCTCAATTCCCCATGTGGCTGCTATCAACATAGCTTTCCTCCGGCCACAGGAAAGCTGAATCAATGTCTCTTCTCCATTATATGTCTGCTCCAGTCTCCTCAGAGCCCCCTCCGTATCACACTATTTCACTGGTAGTTTTGCCTGCGGGACTGGACCTTTCTGAGCATCTGACTCTAAGCTTGGTTCTTTGTGGTCTTGTTTCCCAGAATCCATACAAAGTTTGCCTTATTTTGGGTTTCACTGCAAACTCAGAACTCAGCCGGGGCACTGAAGGTTTGCGGAACTTTGAGGTTCACATAGGTTCTAGGTGAAACCTGGTAAAATTCCATCTTTATGATTGTTTTTGACCTCAAAATGCAGAGCATAACTCTGGGAGTGAGGAAACTCTTACAAACCAAAGCCAAAAGGAAGGATTGCGTGAATTTGCATGAGTTGTTCGGGAACCAAGTTTTGAATAGTTCATCTCCCCACATACCACCCGTCTGGTTCTTGCACTGCATAAAAGTCAGTTGAAGTTAGCATCAGTTTCTCAGCTAGTTGTTCCTTGGCTGCTGTAAAATAGATTACACCTGCAGGCAAAAATGGCTTAGACAGTAATGTCTTCTTCAGCATCCTTGTTCATTCTCAAGACTATGCTGAGCACTAATTACCATAGATCTTGTTTTGTTCTTCCAGGCAATCAATATCTATTCTTTCTGGAATGACAGTTTGAAAGCAAACAAAGAACCCCATGCCAGATATATGGAAAGCAAGGGGATGTCACTATCATGTTGGGTAACAGAAGACTTTCATTCTATAGGATGACATTTCTTGAGGTTTCTCATCTGCAACATATTCCTGGGAGGTTTGTCAGTCTGCAGCAGGGCCTGTGCTTTCCTCCCACTTTGTGAGTGCATTCTGGAGGCCTGAATTCTTTTGACTGACAATGACAGATAGCCTTATCAGAGCTCTTTCCCGTTACAACCCTGTGATTGGCTAGGCTGAGCCCTTATATGGGTAGAAAATTCTTCTCTGTAGAAAGAAACAATTATAAAGCATTTTAAGAACAACCAGCTGAGTGCTTTTCACAGCTGGCAGTTCTTGTTTATGACAAGTAACGACAACAAAAAAAAAAAAAAGCAAGTTTATTTTGAAAGGGCACTTAGTGACCATGAGAAGTCAGGTTCTGTAGTTAGCAGGGTGATGTGCAGAAAACAATGGAATACTCAGGCTCCCAAGTGGAATTAATTTGCAGCTTGCAATAGGGTCTGATCGCAGGTAGGCATATATTTCTTTGGATCTGGCACAGTTAGCTGTTGCCCAAGTGAATAGCAGCTTGTGGCTTTATTTTAGAAGACACACACTGGTAAAAAACAAAAACAAAAACCTTTCAGTTCTCTAAGAGCACATCAGGCCATTAGGACTCTGTAAGAAAATTGTTTCCTTGGTGCCAGAGTCTGGTTCATCAGGGCAGATGTAGCTACTCCTAAGTCACTTAGAGGCTTTGGAAACTTCCATCCTAGGTCTATTTTTTATGCTTGTCACAGGTAGTGCATTCTGGATCAGACTGTTCACCCCTGCTCTGGCAGCTTTATACAGGGTAAAGAGCTTGAGTGCTATAAAGAGACCTTAAAAGCCCTGTATCTGGCCAGGGCAGGATTTGCTTAGCACAGGCATTGTGCAAGGCCATCTTGGGGTGGGGGGATGCTGGGGATGAGGCTGGGGGTGAAGGGCATGTTGGGGGTGAAGCTTCAGCATATCCATAGGCAGCTAGGGACAGGCTGTCAAAGCCTAGACAGGTCTGCAGGGATATCAATGTTGCATAAGACTGCACCAGTCTCTGCGGCAGCCTTAAAACCAACTTAGCCCCACCACCCTTCCCTTGATCAGTGAGTTCTCTGCTGCACCTCTAAGAAGCAGAGGACAGAATCCTCTCTCTGACTTTATTCTGTGGTCATTGGCAAGACAGCACAATATCCAGTCAATCTCACAGAGTGTGTAATAAATACTGCACAACATTATACATCCATCATTCCTATGCATCTGTGTATGCTTTGTTATCATGCATCCTAGAATGGAGAAGGCAGTTGCATTGGCAAAGCTCAGTATTAATCAAACATGTCACAGTGATTCCTCTCTCATTAGGAAAAATTGCGACGCATGTTTGGAGCTGATGGATACATCTCAGTCATCTTGCAATTCTGTCTTGGGACTCAAAGAACTAAACCGCCTGTGGCTTCGTACAGATCTATCCCCAGAAGCTCTTCTTTTCAGCTGCAGTTTTCCTTAAGCTTATTATTGGAAGAAATGTCAGAGCCTTTGAATTTGGATAGTTTGCATCGTCTCTCTTTTTTTGTTGCTTGTTTCTCAGTTGGGTAAGTTCTTCAATCCCCGTTCAGTCACTTGTGCTTTGTTTAAGCCTTTTCAAATGTTGCTCCATCAAACACTTCCAGATGAATCATCCAACAAATTATGGGCAGCCGCAGGCAAAGAGGGAGATTACTCTGCAGGGGAGAGAAACAAATTTCTCAGTTTTGTTGTTTACTCTTCTGCTTGGAATGTTGCTCATATTTCAATGGCAGGGCAATTCTGACCTGTTTGTAGCTTATGTCTAATGTGTTTTTTCACTCTATTCCCGGGATAGTTGATGTCCATCCACAGGAAGGTCAGACATCTAATTTTAAAAGGCTAATATGCTGCTTATGCTCCTTAATGAATAACATCCATAGCTTCCATGTAATGATCTTAGCAATAAAGGAAGGATCCTACAAACCCAGCTTCCACTGGAAGACAGAGTGAGCCAGCAGGCGCTGACAGTAACTGCAAGGGCAGAGTGAATCCATGTGGGCCTGCACCGTATCCCCCAAGTCCCTCAAGGTCCAGGTGCTTCCAACACCATCTAATTGACTCTCCTTTCAACCCCCTCTGTCTGTTTCCCTGCACATACGCTTTCATACCAAACCTGCCTCTTGGCTGTAGGATAGGCCCAGCGGAAGGAGGTAGCAATGTTTATCATGAGTTGGCTGGGGGCCAGTGGGACAGACGGTAACTAGAAAAAGTGGCTGATGAAATGTACACACCCAACGTGACCTCAGACATTTTGCTTTGTCTTTGCTTGCTTGTCTGTCTTGTCTGTTTGGACTGTAAACTCTTCAGGGCAGGTTTCACCACATTCTAGGCACTACTTCAGTCTAAATAAATGAATATAAATAATAATAATTAATAATTCACTTGCACTTTACTCTCAGACAGGACTTCACATTTGAGAGTGGTCATAATAGGAAGAAGGAAAGAGAGAGAAAGAACTTGACACTGGAAAGAAAAGAAGCATAGTTCAGCTGGGTTTCTCAGATCTTTAAGCCCCTAAATTAGTTCAAAAACTGACTTCAGTCAGAGGAAGACACACACACTAATAAAGAGCTTCCATACACCTAAGAAGAGAATTGGACTCTTTGAGAGAAGCTTACAGACAGTTAAGCATGTGTTAAAGTGTTTTGCTGGATGGGTCTCTAACCATCATCTTCTCCAGTTTCCTAGGAAGTTTGTTGAATCCCTTGCGGACCATTTCATTTCTGTGTTCCATTTAATAGTGAAATGGGGATGAAAAAGCCACTTTGAGCACCATCACTTCATGGATGGTCCAAGGAGACTATGGTTGGAGAAGAAATGGATAATAACTTTGTTCTTCTCTCAACAGAGATGTATTAAAGGAAATGCAGAGGCACCTGATTTTAGAGGATCTGTTCCAAAGATACTGGGCCACAGCCTCAGCTGGGTGAAATTGGCATAATTCCATTGATGTCCTCAGAGCTGCAATAATTCACACCAGCTGATGATTTAGCCCATAAAGGGAATGCTGGATAGGTGTCTATCACACTGCCTATCTGAACAAAAGTGGGGGAAACTGATATCTTATCATCTGTTTCCCCCCCTCTAAACTGCTGAGATGATAGCCAAGCCCCTTGGCAGTTTCCAGAATCCCTAAACCTTTTTGATTTAGCCTTGTACTTGAATTCTCCTACATTAATATTTTCAGCCTCCTGCCACCTCCCCTAATTATTCTGTTACTAGTTAAATACAGTACATGATATGGGATATCTACAGTAGATTTTACCTGATCTTTTAAATGCTGTCTGCTTCTTTGTTGGGGCTCCATTATAGATCATTTCATTCATGTTTTGGAGCCCTTATCAGCAGTATATCCAGAATAATGAAAATCTAGGCATTTTATCTTA
The DNA here is from genome assembly GCF_020497125.1 of Mauremys mutica. Lineage (NCBI taxonomy): Eukaryota > Metazoa > Chordata > Testudines > Geoemydidae > Mauremys > Mauremys mutica. Next base: position 68,614,954 of record NC_059082.1, on the reverse strand, counting down.
AATGTAGTTTGATATCTAGTAGGGCTGTCAACTAATCGCAGTTAACTTACGCAATTAACTAAAAAAAATTAATTGTGATTAATCACCATTTTAATCACACTGTTAAACAATAGATGACCAATTGACATTTTTAAAATATTTTGGATGTTTTTCTACATTTTCATATCTATTGTATTCTGTGTTATAATTGAAATCAAAGTGTATATTATTTTTGATAAATATTTACACTTTAAAAATGATAAACAAAAGAAATAGTATTTTTCAATTCACCTCCTTCAAGTACCATAATGCAGTCTCTTTGTCATGAAAGTGCAACTTACAAATGTAGATTTGCACTCAAAAACAAAATAATGTAAAATTTCAGAGCCCACAAGTCCACTCAGTCCTACTTCTTGTTCAGCCAATTGCTAAGACAAACAAGGTTGTTTACATTTACAGGAGATAATGCTGCCTGCTTCTTATTTACAATGTCACCAGAAAGTGAGAACAGGCATTTGCATGGAGTTTTGTAACCAGCATTGCAAGGTATTTACATGACAGATATGCTAAATGTTTGTATGCCCTTCATGCTTCGGCCACCATTCCAGAGGACATGCTTCCATGCTGATGACGCTCATTAAAAAATAAATTTAATTTGTGACTGATCTCCTTGGGGGAGAATGGTATGTCTCCTGCTATGTTTTACCTGCATTCTGCCATATATTTCATGTTATAGCAGTCTCAGATGATGACCCAGCACATGTTGTTCATTTTAAGAACATTTTCACTGCAGATTTGACAAAACACAAAGAAGACACCAATGTGAGATTTCTAAAGAAATCTATCCCTATTTATAGCCCTATCAATATGGTCTATTCAACTAGAAGCCTCATCATTTATACTTGCCCCTATACTAATATTAACCTTCTCAGCTTGCGAAGCTGGCATGGGCTTATCATTACTAGTCGCATCCTCACGGACTCACGGCTCAAGTCACCTACAAAACCTAAATCTACTACAATGTTAAAAATAATAATTCCAATAATTTTATTACTACCAACAGTCATATTATGTAAATCAAAACAATTTCAGATCAATGTGTGAGTTCTCAGCACCTCCTGACATCAGTCCCACATTGGGTGGCCAAAAAATGAATCATTCCAAGTTATTGGCCATTTATAGACATATGGCTGGTGGATGTTTTGGAGCATGGATTTGTTGGGGAGGGGTGTGTGACAGATATGGCAATATCCTGGACAAACCTTATTGAATGAAGCATTTTAGGAGCACATTGTATGAAAATGCAAGTGTTTATCTGCTATTGTGGGATTGTATGTAGCTTGGCTAGGAGACATGACTAACGTAAACCTTGGGAAGTGTTATGAGCTCCGTAAGGCAATTCCTACCAGTAACAAGATTAAAAGAACATTCAATTTGGGAGGCTAAACACCAAAAGCAAGACATTTTGCAGTTTTACCATGTGTCCGCCAAAGCCTAGCCACAATGGCCAACCTCTGAATGTGCTTAGTTTTTCAGCGTGCTCTTCTAAGCATTTGTAACACATTGGCCAAGAGTGTTTTGCCCCCCTCTAGTGAACGGACATTGCAAAGAGATAAGTCTGCTACTGCTTTCAGGCTAACGGACGTGGTTCTTTAAACAAAACAGCAGAAACTGTTAGGCTAACTGACAGGCCTATGTCACTAGAATATCCTTGGTTTTATGGGATTATGCCCCAATCTTAACATAGCGTTGGACTGAAGAATCCTCTTCATCTTGGAAATGTTGCTAGGTCTCCTGGGAATTTATCCATCAATGCAAATAGCCATAGTTTTTGCTTTCTGATATGTGGTGCTCTGGGGAGACTGCCCCATAGGGCTCTGTGTGCACAACAGGGAACATGGATGAATGGTCCTTATTTTCACCAAGGTTGGTAACAAAATTGCTTGTATGTAAATGGTTTTCTGCTCTCTAATCATTAAGTGCGTATTTTTTCCATGCTGTTTCGTGTAAGTAACATACGGCCGTTCTTGATGTTGCCCAGTAATGTAGCCCACATAGATTGGAACTATAGCCACCATCAATGCTCCTGTTTTCAGTGTCACAACAGCTGGCTGGAAAAAATGATTGTAAGTGATGTGCTTCAGTATTAGTGCAGACGCCAGTCGTAAAATGAATAATGTTTCTCTCTCTTGGCTTTCATTTGTTCTTCTCAAGAACAAAGGAGAAGCCAAGAGAAGGCCGTATTACTTGAGTTACTTTGTGTTAAAAGACATCGGGGATAAGAATGTGTCATGCCATCATTAAGGGGATGCAGCATTCCAGTTCCTTTAGAAAACAACAAAGAGATTTTAGTTAAACAGGAATTCAGTGCAGTATGGGTACATGAACACACAGCACCCTTCTGACTCTACTGACCGCGTGGTATAAAGGCATATGTACTACAGGGCCATCACCATGGACCCAGCTCCTGGAGATGTGGTTTCATCTGAGTTATCATTTTAAGAAAAGAAAAGGGTAAGTATTTAGCCTCTTGGTTGGGGAGAGAATCTGAAAAACATGAACTGCATGTAAGTGAAGCAGCAATATTATATACCTGAGTCTGCAGAGAGCCTGAAACAACAGATCTGGGAAAAGAGAACTGCCTCATCTCAGTATGGGGGTTAACTCAAAAACTCATTGCTAGGGTCCCCCCCCCCACCAAGAATGTTGGTAGATGAAGCTGTTAGGGGCAGGGATGTCCTTTTGTTCTGTATTTGTACCACACCTAGTATAAGGGGTCCTGGTCCATGACTGGGGCTCCCAGGCACTACCACAATACAAATAATTAATAATAATAATTAATAGTGTATGCAGAGGACCTGGCCCACCTACACAAACACATACACCACAGCGGCTCAGCTAAGTGCTGAGGGCCCCTCTGCTGCCACTCCTGCCGGTCTCCTGGTGGGGAGGGGCTGCTGCTGCTGCTCCTGGAGATGAGGTAGAGGCCGGCTGCTGCCACTACTGGCAGGAAGAAGCAGAAACCTTCCTACTGCACCCACCTCTCCAGTAGGGGCAGGGTCATGGTTCAGGGTTGGGATCATAGTGAGCCCTGTATCTTGGTATTTCTGGGCAATGGGATCGCCTTAATTTGGGCATGATGTTTGTACGCCATCAAACCTTTGCTATTGAAAAGAAATCACATGGCCCATAAACACCCAGAGCTTGAGATTCCTTGAGGAATTAAAGATCTCTGTCCAAAATTCAGCTGGAAGTTATACAGGTGTAAATCTGGAGTGACTCCACTGAAATCAAGTGCATATTAAACTCCCTTCATTGAAGACCTGATTCAAAACCCACTGAAGTCAACAGTAGTCTTTCAAGGGGCATTGGCTAAGGCTCTGGAAGGAGAGATGACAGTCTTAGTAGACATCCCAGTGTTTCTCTACTGGATTTTTTTTTTAATCATTCAAGAAGGGTAGGGATCGGTGTCACAGGCCAGATCTAAACACACAAGTTGCACTACTTTAAGGAAATCAGTGCAACATTTGCACCACTTTAACTAAACATGTAATTTATGTGTGTAGACAAGGCCACTGGAGCTAGCCGCCTTTCTGACAGTGCCTCCAGGGCTGCTTTGCACATGAATGGGACAAACACTCAGAGGGAGGATGCAGCATTTTAGTTCCTCTCCTTGGCTTACTCTTTCCTTCAATGGAAGCCAAATCTAGAGCTGCTGTCGGTGCCAGGCTCCTGGTCATTGCTCAGGCCATGTTTCAGTCTGGCTTTTGTGGAAAGCTGCCTGCAAGTGATTGAAGAAGGGCTCCTGGCACTACCTTTCTTGCACACTGAGACCGGGCGAGGCTAGGCGCAGTCTATCCTGTGCCGTTCCAGGAGAATGGGGTGCACTGAGAAATGCTGACACACTTCGAGCACATTGCAAGATCAAACCCAGAATATATGGCTACCACTTTTACCTGCTTTGGGCATAGCTCTGTGCCTGGAATATGGATCCAGAACAATTCCATTGTTTACCATTTAAACATGAGCTATAGAGTACTTCAGCTGCCAATTTCCTGGGGAAAAGGCTGCAACAATCATCTATTACCTATGCTGCAACCTCCTCCTCCTCCCTGCTCCCACCCCCCGACTCTTAGGCCACATACATAAGATCGAGCAATTCTTTTCCAGCAATTGGACTTTGGTTTTGGCTATGTTAAGTTTTTCTTCTGTGATTTAATAGTCTATTAACTATTTTGCCTCCATTCACAAAGTGAAGATAAATCAGCTCTTTGCAAGCAGGTCTCCAGCTAGGTCTGAAAAGGCATGAAAACCATAAAGCACTGGGGGTTTTATTAATAGGAAGTGAGTCCTAGCTGAGGCATCTGAACCAAGGAGAAATGATAGCAGATTGCTGTAAAATGTTTCTCCTTTGGGCGGTGCAGCTAGGTTTGTGTTGTCTGATTTGCTCTAGCTGGTCAGGCTTCTAGGCTGTAAAAACTGTTCTGCCACAGTGATTGTCTGAAGAAAGAGTTAATCCTGAATCCATGCTTAGTTTACGCTATTGGGAATGGGGATCCTTCCTACCATCTGATAAGCAGGTCAGAATCAGGCTTATGCAGCCTAGCGTGTTTCAGCAGCACTTTGCTGTTCACTTGGGGCCCAGAATGCTCCTTGAAGTCATTGGAGTTTTTTCCATTGACTGGATCAGGCTTTTGTTGGAACCGTTGTTGGGTCGGTCTTTCTCCATGCTGTATGGATTTGCCGCAGTGCCTATTAATGCTCTGGCAGGCAACGCAACCCAGATATGACACTTGGCAATAGCACAGCTCCCATCATGCAAGCATGGACTTTGAGACCACAGGCAGAGATCACAATAATGGCACTTGTGATGCTGGGGGGTGGTCCCTGGCAACAGGGTAAAATTAGCTTCCCTGTGTCAGAAGACAGAGAGCCTGTGATGGAACGGCATTGCTATCTCTTCCTCTGTTTCAAATGCGCCAGGAATACAGTGTTGCTCTGTTATCTTAAGTTCAATTCAGATAAATGATGGCCTCTTGGACACTTTCTCTGTATGTGTATTTCCCCCCCTTCCTCTACTTTGTTTCCTGCCCTGAGCAATTAAATAATTAAGCTGGTCAGAAGTTCACCATGGTTTTATTTCTTTTGGATGTGAGACACTTGGTTCAAGTAGTAAAATAACAGCCATGCTGCAAGTGACCTAAAAATCTCTAGCACTTGCCAGACTTATCCCTGGCATGCTGGGTGACCAGTCTGAATTCATTCCCTGGTGTGGTGCAGGGTAGCAGTGGAAACAGTCCAAGACAGGCCCCTTCTTAGTTTCTACTTATCCCTCTGCTCTGACCCCCAACTTTTTCTGCTTCCAGATGCCAAAAAGGAATTTATTTACTTTTGAGCAAATAATCTAAATATCCAGTGAAGTGATCTGAAGGTCCTGGAAAAAATTACAAATGGGATTTGGATGTTGGAATCTGGTTCTTTGAAATGTGTGAAAGGGGAGATGCCATTTGCAGTATTTCTCTTTCAGTCAGTAGTGCTAAGGAAAGATGGTTCTGAGTTCCTGGATCTGAAATTCCCTAAGGCTCAAATGGATCTGTTGATTGGGTCAGATCCACCTTGCAGGGATCGACCCAGGCTTAGAATGCTGGATCCAAATTTCCCCTAAGTTCAGATAGATTTGTATCTGGGAATCTAGTTCAATTCACCATTTAGAGATGAGCCTCAGCCATAAAATTTGGATCTGGGCCCAGGATCAACCTTTCCAAAGTTTGAGTAGGAGGGGAACAATATGGCAGCCGAGTTTGTCTCCAGCTCTGAGCACTGTTTGTTTCTCCCTTGTCTCTGTTCTTCCTGTAAGTGAGATATGAAATCAAACAGACAATATGCAAATGTATTTGATTTTATGCGTCTTGAAAATGCTAATTTACAGTGGTGAGATTCTGAAACTGACATCAAGGTTACACGCAGCCAGCCTGTGGCTATTGTTGAAAACTCTTGGATGAAGCAGAGGATTGGCTTGATGCAGCCATTCCTTTTTCTTTACAAAAAGGTTCAAAGAGAAAATGTCTTTGCATATTTTAAAGGGGTGAAGAGAAGGGAGGACTGAAGTGGTTGCAAAAGCACCAGTGGATGTCCGTTCGCTGTGGGATTCAAAGAACTGTACAGCATTTCCCCATTTTCAGCAGCCAAAAAAACTCTGTAAAATTAGCTTTATTGCAACGAGACTTTAGAGCTGCTAACTGTGCATGGGGAGAAGAGATTAAAATTGAAAAGCAGCTCCCTCTTTTATCTGAGGAACTGACGGAAAGATGACAAAACGTTTGTTGGAATGATAGAGATCAAATGTTCTAATTCATGTCATATTTCATAGTGCTAATTTATACATATTTGTTTCTATACCAAGCTGGCAAGTTTCAAGGGAAGATCTGCCAGGGATCAGGAAAAAAGTCTGTAGATCCTTTGAAACTAATAGCATGTATGTGTAAAGTTATTTGGTGTTGATTGCTTAAACAGAATCATGTCTCTTAGAGACAGTAACAGGCTGCTAGGCCATGTAAGAGGCAGTATGGCCAGTGGGTAGGGCACTCGACTCGGACTTGGGAGTCCAGGGTTCTCTTCTAAGATCTGCTGCTGGGTGACCTTGGCAAAGTCAACTCACTTCTCTATGCGTCCATTTTGCCATCTGTAAAGCAGAGATACTGGTACTTACCTCCTTTGTAAAGCGCTCCGAGGCTTACAGATGAATAGGTAGCTCTTATGTGGCATTTTTCTAGTTCAATAAACCGTTCCTCCTCTTGCCAGGGCAGGATTGTTCTCTGCAGTCTGTTTTATAGCATTTTGGCCAGTTCCCTATTAAATGTCCCAAGAGATGGTGCCTCTTCCATTTCCCTATTACACATTCTGATCGATCTCACAGCAAGGAAATCTTTCATGGAATCATAGAATCTCAGGGTTGGAAGAGACCTCAGGAGGTCATCTAGTCCAACCCCCTGCTCAAAGCAGGACCAACACCAACTAAATCATCCCAGCCAGGGCTTTGTCAAGCCTGACCTTAAAAACTTCTAAGGATGGAGATTCCACCACCTCCCGGGGAAACCCATTCCAGTGCTTCACCACCCTCCTAGTGAAATAGTTTTTCCTAATATCCAATCTAAACCTTCCCCACTGCAACTTGAGACCATTGCTCCTTGTTCTGTCATCTGCCACCACTGAGAACAACCTAGCTCCGTCCTCTTTGGAACCCCCCTTCAGGTAGTTGAAGGCTGCTATCAAATCCCCCCTCACTCTTCTCTTCTGCAGACTAAATAAGCCCAGTTCCCTCAGCCTCTCCTCCTCATAATTCATGTGCCCCAGCCCCCTAATCACTTTCGTTGCACTCTGCTGGACTCTCTCTCCTATTTGTCCACATCCTTTCTGTATTGGGGCCCCCAATACTGGACACAATACTCTGATTGTGGCCTCACCAGTGCCAAATAGAGGGGAATAATCACTTCCCTCGATCTGCTGGCAATGCTCCTACTAATGCAGCCCAATATGCCATTAGCCTTCTTGGCAACAAGGGCACACTGCTGACTCATATCCGGCTTCTCATCCACTGTAATCCTCACGTCCTTTTCTGCAGAACTGCCATTTAGCCAGTCGGTCCCCAGTCTGTAGCAGTGCATGGGACTTCCTGATAGGCTGAACCTCTTTTTCCTTAATTTCATCCCATTACTTAGCATTATGCCTTCCACGTACCACCCTAAAAACTCCTCTATTTCCTTAAAGTCTAGTTCAGCCACTCTTACTTATATTAAGTGGTAATTTACTCTGCCGGGAGTGTCACTGGTTCTAGCAGGGCTACTTGCAAAGTAAAATACTCCTCAAAATGAGTAGGAGAAGCTGGATCGTGGTGTGTTTAATCCTTCGGTTGTTTGTAGATGTGCCCATTCAGTCAGTGTTGAGTCTGGCTGTACATATTTAGCTCTTTTAATCTTTCCTCTTAAGTCAGCCCCTCCAGCTCTTTTATCATTTCTGTGGCTCACTTTTATCTTCTTTCCACTGCAACCTGAATTTCTCAGTAAGGCTCTTGCCTTCTGGGGTTTTGATCTAAGTGTCGAGAATATGTCACAGCTGAAGCTGGCCAGGGAATGTGCCTGGCCTGCTTCTATAGGGAGATGATTAATTGCAAGAAGAAAAACACTTACTCTCCAAAGAAAGTTAGTGAGTGTCATGGTAAGAGGCTGGGAAAAAAAATAGCTTTGGAGCTAGTAATGGGGAAGTTAACGTAAACGTGATATGGATCTCAAGAGAAACACTGCACGGATGCTAGATCGTTTCAGCAAACTTATGCTATTTGATCTGGGGGATGTGTTGTATCCAATTTACACACTCCTTTCTCTCAGACCTTTTTGCCAATGCATCTCATCTAGTGAATCATGAAATGAGAAGTTCATGTGCAGCACACAACTATCTCCCCCAGTGCATGTGCCTGAGGGGTGGCAAGGGGACCACAGGTTCACCTTTCTCCATTGCCCCCAGTACATTTAGGCCTGTTGCAGCCTCATCAGGCAGCCATTGCTGCCCCAGCTAGCCCCCATCCCTGAAATAATGTAGGAGTCTATATGTGCGGAGCTTCTACCTGTCTCAGGAGGAAAAAAAGAAAAAGTCAATCGGGCTTCTAAATGCCAAGAAAACCCCAAACAATTATTTTTTTGTGAAAGACTGAGCTTGACCATTCACTCTCTGCCAGATCTTTCCTTCTGTAAAGGGTGTGAACTTGTGTCCTATGTCGCATTGGAACATGAGGGGTAGAAGCACCTCTCCCTCGGATAGGGAGTGGATTTGGGAGGAAGAGTGGTGACTCCGCATCCCTCTTCTCCCCCCCTCCCTCCCATGGAAGCCTGGTTATTTTACAGATTGTTGGAGAGAGACTATCCCAAAGGCACAAAGGAAATCTGTGACAGAGCCAGGAATATAATTTAGGCTTGGAAGGATTAGATTTTTATTAGTAAATGTTGGTAAACACAGATTTTTTTTACCATATATGCACAAACGGGTGGAAAAATATTTCCATCGATGATCAGAATTTACAGATAGAGAAAGAACAATGTTGCTTGAGAACATATTAATTTGATATAAGGATATTGTGCTGTTGACAGTTTGCATTTTAACGGTTATAAAGCTTTAACTTTTCAGAATCTACTGTAATTATCTGAAACGCGTAACTTCAACAACTGTAAAAATGTAAATAGATTAAAATAGCTAAAAGGTGCTAAAAAGTCCATAATTTGTGAAAATTTAAACAGATAAAAACAGAAAAAATGCTTAAAAATAAACATTGATATCTGTTGAAATTATATATATAAATTAATTATGACAAGCCTAAATATAATCCAGGTTCCCCATTGTGTTTTAACCACAAGACAGTCTTCCTCCCATACTGGCATCAACATGTGCTGTACATGGTAATTAATAGCCTGCTTCTGGTCACAGAAGGATTTGGATTCACTCCCATTTAAACATACATTTGTTGCAAAACTGCATGAAATGAACACAAGTGATGTCTCTGTGATTTCTCTTATAAAGCTCTATATGTTTAGTTTCAATGTAAGTATTTACATTGCACCATATGTTTAGTTTCAATGTAAGTATTTAGATAAGATCATTATATACCTTTTCTTAACAACTGTGGCAAACCCAGGACAAATGGCTACAAAGGGAGGGGTAGGAATTAGTCCCAGGGGGGTTAAAAGGCCTCTCCCTATCCATTGAGGAGAGATAGCCATGGAGAAATTAGGTTCAGCTGGAACAGGGGTTACCAGGGAACTAATTAGGTTCAGCTGGCCCCAATTGCTGGAGACCTTTTTAAACCCCTCCCTGGCAGGGAAACAGGGGGAGTGAGAGCTGCTGCCACCAGTGAGTAGGTGCACCAAGACTCTGACCTCTTCCAGCAAGGAAGACTGCACTCTGTCCCCAGAAGGGGAGAAAAACAGCAAGGGACTGACTGAGAAAAGGATCAGCCAGACCCTGCGTGACCGGGAAGGACTTTGCTTTGCCCAGCCCAAGCCTGTGTCTCCAAGGCAAAAAGGGACTGAGCCAGCCGAGGAGAAGCAGGTACTTTGCCACAAAACTTATTATTCAAGATATTTGATCATACTTGTCTCCAGTAATGTTGGACCTAGTCAACAAATCTCAAAACAGAGCTAAACCCATTCTTGTGCACAAACTTTGCACCATGGCTTTTCAGCTCAGGGGTCAGAGGTTGTACAATTTTTGGTGGAGCCCAGAACGGGGGTCCAAGTCCTGCCCCCCCACCCACCCACACCTGCCTAAGGCTCTGGGAGGGAGTTTGGGTGCAGGAGGGGGTTAGAGGTGCAGGCTCTGGGAAAGAGTTTGAGTGCGGGAGGGGTGTGGGCCAGGGCCACCCGGGGGGGGGGGCAATTTGCCCCAGGCCCTAGGCCCTGCGAGCCCTGGCCTGGCGGTGGTCTGGGTCTTCAGCGGCATTTCGGCAGTGGGGGGCCCCCTGTTGCCGAAATGTCACCAAAGACCCGGAGCGTCACTGGGTGAGTACAAGCGCCGCAGCTCCCCCGCGTTGCCCCAGGCCTCCTGAATCCTCTGGGTGGCCCTGGTGTGAACTCTGGGAGTGGGTGCAGGCTCTGGGCTTCGGCAGGGGGGTGTGGGCTCTGGGCTGGGGCAGAGGGTTGGAGTGCAGGAGGGGGTGCGGGCTCTGGGATGGAGTTTGGGTGCAGGAGGGGGTTTGGGGTGCAGGCTCTGGGAGGAAGTTTGGGTGCGGGAGGGGTGTGAGCTCTGGGAGGGAGTTTGGGTGCTGGGTGTGGGTTCTGGGCTGGGACAGGAGGTTGGGGTATGGGAGGGAGTGTGGGGCAGGGGGCTGGGCCAGGGATGAGGAGTTTGGGGTGCAGCGGGCAGGCTTCCCTGGAGCTGGGGTGGGGGCCAGAGAGGAGGACTCCCCCCAGCCCTCTCCCCACCGGCAGCAGCGAGCTCTGGGGGAGAGGGACCCCCACTCCCGCATGCCAGCACGATACTCACCCAAGCCCCCCCAGGCTGCTGCTCAGGAGGTCCAGCCAGGTAACCTTGACATTTTACTTCAGAGTGTGTGAGTGTGTGAGTGTGTATGTATGTGTGTGAAGCAAAAGAAAAACAAACAAACGAACCCAACTGTCATTTTGTCACAAGAAAACTAGCTACAGTATCAAGGTTAAATATGTTTTAAACCTGACTAGTCTGTCTAAAATGATGATCTCTAATAAAGCCTGGTGATGGCAGAATGAGGCTCAGTAAGTCTTGTTCAAGCAAACACAACACTGTGCACAGCATTCTGATCTGTGTTACCCGGTGTAAATTTGGATGTGACTTCACTGAAGTCACTTGTTTATTTCCCCTGACCGAGTCAGAAATATGGAGTCAATTTTTGTATACTCTGGGGACATCAATGATTTCACTGGAATTAATGATGATTTATACTGGTATAACTGAGATCAAAATCAAGCCCATTGTACCAATAGCTTGACAGTTGTAAAGTCAATACATAAAAATGGTTATTGGCATAGTTACTAGAAATGTTTGATCGGTTACTCGACTCTACCCATGCCACAAAGAACACTAAGAGTGTTCCCGTAGAGAACACGTTGCACTTGAAATGTAAATCAAATTCAATATCATCTAACTTGTTAGTACAAAGTCTTTGGTGCTGTTTGATAAATAGGCAGCACATGGAACCTTGACATCTGGCCATTTGGGAATTAATAAAATGTGTCATTAACTCAGGCAGCATTTTGAACTGGAAGACATTTAAGGAAGGATATGCAAGCGTGAAGGAAGAGTCGTCCTGTGCATACTTCAAGAAAGATGCTGAAACCTTCAGTGACCTTAGACTATAAGTAATCTTATCATTGGCCCTCAAGGCCAAGTGTCTGTAGTTACATAAGGCCTTTTCTCTGTTCCTAAAGCTAACACAAGCTCGGTATAGTTGTCACTACTGATCATTTCATTCACATGGCAGAAGCTTTGCTAATTACACATCAAGAGACCCAGACTACAGTTAAACCTTGGTGTAAACCTTGTTTGCAGTTATAGTAAAGCATGTTATATTTTCATTGACCAAGTGAGAAATTTTGAATCTATTTTCTCTAGCGTGGGGAAAACAGGTTCTAAAATGGCTTCATCTGATCTACGCTGGGGAAAGTATCTTTAACCTGCAATAGCAGAACCCATTTCCAAAACCAGGTTTGGCTCACGCAGCTTTTTTCATTCTGTGGGCAGGACATCTCGCTTGGCCAATGAAACAGAGCTGCAAACAAATTCATCCATCAGGGTTTAACTACAGTCTCTGTCCCCTAGTCTGTGATTCGAAAAGCTTCTGCCAAATTAATAAAGGGTCTGATCCGTCTCCCATTGACATCAATGGCAAAACTCTCATTGACTTCAGTGGGGCAGGGGCAGGCCCCCAAGGCCAGATTTACAAAGGTGCCTGGGTGTCTAAAGATGCAGATAAGCACCTAGTAGGATTTTCAAAAGCGTCTAAATGATCTAGGTGCCAAACTCCCATTGACCTTCAAATCTTCATAGCTAAATAGGCAAGTCCATTTAGATCCTTTGTTTTCTATAAAGATAAAAATCGTGTCGATAATGGGGTCAGAACTCCTAGATTATTTTCCCAACCTTGCCACTCTCACTGTGTGACATTGAGTGACTGTACAGTGGACTTCTGGCTGCTGTATAATATATAAACTGTAATGGGAATAATTTGTTGACAAATGGTGTTTAAGACTGTAGGTGTTACTCATTGTTATCTCCATGATTGCTCCTTCGTGCAAAAGCCTGAGACAAGGGATGAGCTTACACTGTGCCCTTCCGGTTAACAAACTCAGGCCCTGGAGGAAGCAAATTCCAAAGCTGAGAGCCTTCCTTTGGGAATGCCGTGCTCCCAGCCCTATGGTATCCAAATCCGGATAGTGTTAGCAGAAGTACGTCACTTGACTTTAACCATCATGACATAAGGAGAGAGGCAGTCTCAGCCTGCAGCCTGACTACTGCTGGAGCGGTTTATAGCTCAATGTCACTACACTGAATTGCACCTAAAGAGAAGTAGGAAGCCAGTGCAGTCTTTGGAGTTCCTCTGTACCTCATTTTCTTCATCCGTAAAAATCAGTTATTCTACTTCAACAGGGGCTTGTGAGGCTTGATAAACTACAGCTTGATACAAAGCCAACTGAAATCAATGGTGAAAAAACCCCTACCAGTGACAACTAAGATCTTTGGATCATGCCCTTAATCACTGTGTAGCACTTTTGAGCTCCTCTGATTAAAGTTATGTAGACACGCAAATCTTGGTAGTTTCTGGATGAGGCCTATGAAGTCAACCACAGTGAAGAAGTGATGAAATTGTAGAGACAACTAAACAGACTCAAGTTTTCCAAATGATCATGTCTACGGCTTAGAGTACACATCCAGTGGCTCTGTGGAATTTGGCTGCAAAATGTCATTTCTGGCCAAGGTGATCCCTGAAATATGGTTTTTCTTCTCTGCTTATCTAGTGGAGGGTTGTGGTATTCTATCATTTGCCATGGTTCTGCTGAACAAAATCTCACTGCTTTTCTTTTAGGGCCATTTAATTCCCAGAGGCCTTCAGTGACCAGATGTTAAGGCATTGGCTACACATCATAGACATGAAAGGAATTATTCTGGATGAATGAGCTTTAATATTTGATTGTCATTGTCTACTTGTGCTAATTCATTACACTCTTTGGCCATGTGTAATTATTGTACACATCCCAGATGACACAGGTTGCAGACTATCAAATCATTTAAAGCATTCTTTATTCAGCAAATTCCAATAGCCAACAAAAATACCCGTTATAAAGATAGTTGTGTAAAGTACAAAGTGATGAGTAAACCTCTTTCTATATAGTCTCTTCTGGGACACAGAATTAGCACAGTATATCTAGAAATGAAATTTCTGCATTGTGCATCACCAAGTATGAAAATTAAGTGCAATCTTTAAGTAGGTGTGAGAGTTAAGTCAGACTGTGTGTGTGTGTGTGTGTGTGTAAAAACCAAACCAAAAACCAACCCCAACAGATTAATAAAACAGTGGCATGTGAATGGTAAATCATACTGTAAGAAGTGCTGCCTACCATGTCTAAACTGTATATTGCTGCACTTCAGAATAAAGTTTTGAATTCACAGTAGCATTTTTTATGACTAGCGCTGCTGGAAATATTTAGGGATCCAGAGACTCCAATGAAATCAGAGCCCCAGAGTACTAGGCACTCTATCTACTTAAATAGACAAGAGTGGGGAAGGAATCTACTTAAATAAAGGGTGGGGAAGGAAACAGACGCACAGAGAGATGAAGTGACTTGACCAAGGTCATAGAGCATGTTCGCAGGAGAGTCCAAAGTAAATCCCAGGTCTCTTGACTCTGTATGCTCTAGCCACTGGATCACGTTGCCTCTGTAAAGCCTCTCCAGCAGGACTACTTGTGTGAGTAAGATGAGCAAGACTTGGCCCTTGTAATGGATTAATTTGCTTACAGTCTTTAAGAAGTGCAACTCTCCAAATGATTGCCAGGAAGTTCTGCTGTCTCCTGTGGCTTGTTAGGCAGGGAGTTTACAGCACACTAGGGACAGAAAAGAATAAAGCTGTGCTGGAGTCCTTGATGGTCTGTCTGGGGAAACCAGATACCACAGTGATGGGCATAGTATAAGAAGCTGAATAGAATAGAGTCCAGGGCTCTAGAATGGCATTGCAGTGATTCCAGGATTTCAAAAAATAAACCAAGCAAGCAAAAACAGGGTTTGTTTGATTTTAAATGTTCCCTTCCAGTGAGCAAGCAACACAGCACTGTGTTAGTGTGTGAGCAACAGAGAATGAAAGTGAGTGATCTAATTGTCCAAACAGTGTGAATTCAAATATATAAATAGCATAAATGGTAGAAAGTTTGAAGTGTTTAGTTTTTAATAGTCTATGGGATTAGTAACACAGATAAGGCATTTAATCAGGATACATGTCTTTTTGTTTTAACAATGTCCTCTTTAAAGCTTTGAACTACCAAGGCATTTTGATGAAGTATTTTCTTGCCAGTATTTTGAGAAATGGGTTTGTAAGCAGAACTCCTCATTGAGGACAACAAGGAGTCCTGCTTTAAAATCACTGGTACAATATGGCCCTCAGTGCTTAATCCTGTAAGGTGCAGGGTCAGTGGGGACCTGTTGAAATCTTACTGAGCATGAAGGTTTGCAGTTTGTGTTCTTAGCAAAGCGAGGCTTGAGGGAGAAGTGATCCTGATAAGCGAATGAAAGTTCTGTGCAGCAGAAGGCAAAGAGTAATGATCCCGACATCTGCTAATGCAGTCCATACCAACCTGCCCCGTGAAATCCCCTTTAAACCAATACCTGATCAAATAATGAACAAGTTGAAGGAATAAAAATAATAAAATAAAATAAAAATAATAAATAAAATAAAATAATAATACAAACCAGGACTCCACTGCAACATTTCCATCAGATTGTTTTTAAATCAGAAAATTGAGCTTTTTGTGAATTAGAGAATTCTACTACACTTTATTAATAGTTTTTCTCTTGCTTGAGGTGAACAATATTTATGCTTCAGTTACTTAGATATTACTGTTCCCTGTTTCATAGAATTATGTTATCTGGTGATGTTTATATTGCACAGTATCAGGTTCTAATTAATTAAACTAGTGCATAACAATATGGATAAAAGGTACATACTATAATCAGGAACACTTTTCAGCATTCAGAGAAGATATTCTGAGGGGTTTCCCTCTAATTAAAGGGATAAAACACTCTCATAGGCCTGCCTGGTCTATAGGCATAGATATACTTCCCCTCCTGCACCAGCTCAGCTGTGGGAGCTGGAGCATTGTGGAGCTGGAACCAGGCATCCATTTCCCACCTCTGCCTGCCCACATGCCCAGGATAGGGAGTAGCACCCCCCAGATACGAGTAGCTGGCACTGAGTGGGCTTCCTGACGTGCCATTTGTGAGGACAATGCCAGACAAGATCTCGGCAAATTCTTTGCACATTTTTTCTGGAATGAAGTTTTGCGTCTTTCACATACCCACTGTCTGGCAGAGCCTCTACCGTAGTCAATGGGAATTTTGATGGGAAAAGGATCAGGCCCTGGATAGGCCTAGTCAGCTTTCCTTTTTTATGTTGATGTAAACCAGGAGTAGTCAGTTACTTTTTTGTGAAGGTCCAGATTTCTTGGTCAAGGTCCAAACTCCAGAGAAAAAAATAATTAACCCCCCCCACAATAATGATGATAGTAAATAAAAAAGATTTTGGGGTCTGTTCAGCAGCATCTGGTAGTCTGGGTCTGGCCCGCGGTCCACCGATTGACTGCCCCTGATGTAAAGGATGATGCTCTGTTTTGAACTGGGAAGGTGAAAAAGGACAAGAAGCCATCAAATATGATGGCTAGAATTTCATTTGTTTGCCTTTTATAAGGAGTCAAATAGGCCAATAGTTATGTGGCAAAAGGCTCAGCACGAAAGCTCCGGTTCAGGAAAGCATCCCTGTTCAGCAAAGCACTTACACCCCATTGAAGCGAGGCATGTCCTTAGGTGCATTGCTGAATGGGGATGGATTCAGGCATGTGCCGAAGTGCTTTCCTCAGGGTTTAAGGCTTCGATCCAGCAAAGCACTAAAGGATGTGTGTAACTCTAAGCATGCGAGCAGCCCCACTGAAGTCCATGCACATACTAATGCTTTACTGCATCGGGACCTGAGGGCCAAAATTTACCTCTATTGTCATCAATAGGAATTTTGATGGGGAAAAAGGCTAAGGCCCAAAAGAAAGGGAGCCCAGGAAAGGTCCCAGCACTCAAACGTAAAAAGAAATACTAATAGAAAAGGTAACCTGTTGTGCTGGAAAGGGCTAATGGCTGCTGTCAAACATGTCTTTGATCTCTAAGCAATTACCCATCCTCTTTTATGCAGTCTGTATGATAGCTAGCCTTCATTCAGGCTAAATGGAAGAAGCAATTCAGTTATGTTATTCCGTAAGGGAGCTTGAGACAATGGAAGCCACCACCCAATGCAACTATGCCAGGAAGCCTGAGGGTTTCCCTGGAACTGATTGCAAACATAGGGACTGAGGCATTGGCTGGTTAGAGATGTGTATTGAAGCAGAAAGCAAAGAGCAGCAGAAAGGCAGAGAATCAGTTGTGAGTGTAGCCTAAGAGCAGAGACGGAGCTTCTTGGGACACAAGAATGACTAGAAGGACAAGCTTAGAAATTGTGAGCAAGGAAACTGCCTACTGTGATCAGGGAAACAGGACTTCGGTTTATTTACAAAGAAGGTACCTGACTCATCAATTTCTCCTCCTAAAGAATGCCCTGATTATTGGCTAATCACTCAGGCCGAAGAAGCATCACTGCTCTGTTTCGCACTTTCTATAGAAAGAAAATCAATGCCGTTCTTTAGATGAAAATAGAAATGTCAGAAACAGAAATTCCCAGGACAAGGATGAAAATGGCTGCTCCAGTGGTTCAGGTGCTATCCTAGGAGCCAAGAGTTCAATTCCCTGCTGCACCACAAGCTTCCTGTGTGGCCACGGGAAAGTCATTTAGGCCTGGTCTACACTACGACATTAGGTCGAATTTAGCAGCGTTACCTCGATTTAACCCTGGCCCTGTCCACACAACAAAGCCCTTTTTTTTTTTTTACTTAAAGGGCTCTTTAAATCGATTTCTTTACTCCGCCTCTGATTAGGGGATTAGCGCTGAAATTGGCCTTGCCGGGTCGAATTTGGGGTAGTTTGGATGCAATTCAATGGTATTGGCCTCCAGGAGCTATCCCAGAGTGCTCCATTGTGACCGCTCTGGACAGCGCTCTCAACTCAGATGCACTGGCCAGGTAGACAGGAAAAGCCCCGCGAACGTTTGAATTTCATTTCCTGTTTGGCCAGCGTGGCGAGCTGATCAGCACAGGTGACCATGCAGAGCTCATGCAGAGCTCATCAGCATGATGTGCACATTGCAGGGGCACATTGCCGGGCCCGTACTTTGTGAGAAGTCTATGACCATGTCTATGTCCTCATCACTCTCGTCACCGCGCTGCCGTCGCCTCCTCACCTGGTTTTGCGTGAAACAATTGTCTGCCGTTGCTCTGATGGAGAAAGGGGCAACTGACGACATGGCTTACAGTGAATTAAAATCAACAAAAGGGATGGCTTTGCATCAAGGAGAAATACATACAACTTTCACACAGAATGGCCCCCTCAAGGATTGACCTCAAAACCCTGGTTTAGCAGGCCGTTGATTTCACAGAACAAATCGGGTCAATTTCTTGTTTTGATCCACTCCATCTATGTTTTACATCTTAGGCTGGCAGCAGATGGTGCAGTATGACTGCAAGCCATCGTCATCTCCTGGGTGCTCGGCAGAAGATGGGAATGACCTGGCTGAGTCACTCTCATGTCTGCCCAGGCGCCCTTGACCGACCTCACTGAGGTCAGCAGCTAAAAGAGCACCCAGGAATACGATGACGCTAGCTACCAATAGTAATGCACGATTGTCTGCCGTTGCTTTCATGGAGGGAGGGAGGGAAGCAGGGAGGGAGGGAGAGGGGGGCCTGATGACATGTACCCAGAACCACCCGCGACACTGTTTTTGCCCCATCAGGCATTGGGATCTCAACCCAGAATTCCAATGGGCAGTGGAGACTGTGGGAACTGTGGGATAGCTACCCACAGCGCAACGCTCTGGAAGTCGACGCTAGCCTCGGTACTGTGGATGCAGCCTGCCGACTTAATGCACTTAGAGCATTTTGGGTGGGGACACACAAAATCGACTGTATAAAAAATTTCTAAAAAACCGACTTCTATAAATTCGACCTAATTTCATAGTGTAGACATACCATTAGTCACTCTGTGCATCCGTTCCCTGTATGTACAAAGGATAAAATGGGAACTCTCTGTGCCACAGGAGTGCTGTGAGGATAAAAGCATTAAAGAATTTGAGGTCTCAGATACTATCAGAGTTGCCATGTTGAAAAATTGGAGCGGGTGCTGAAACAAGCCACCAGAATGATTTGAGGGCTGGAGAAAATGCCTTTCAGCAAGAGCCGTAGAGCGCAATCTGTTTAGTTTATCGAAAAGAAGAGTGAGAGGTGATTTGAAGATATGCTTTTGCCAAATACAAGTTATGCTTGAGTCCAGCAATTCAGGGGCAACTGGGGGAAATTTAATGGCCTGTGAAATACAGGAGGACAGACTAGAGGATCTAATGATAGATAACTAAAGGATGTTGGGGTTTAACTCCTTTTTGGGGATAGTGAAACTCACACAGACGGTACTAACTCAGTCGCACATGCGTAACTTTACATGTGAGTAGTCCCATTGACTCTGAGATTCCTCACGTCGTGCATAAGTGTTCACAGGATGGAAGTCCCAGAGCTTGATGCAGCAGTTAAAACGCTCAGGGACCCAAAATTGGACCTAAAAGGGGCATAGGTTTGCAAGGTCAGTAATCTTGAAAAGAAAGGAAAATTATCAAGTGTAGGTGCACTAGAACAGCACAGCACCTGAGAGCAGGCAAGATTCATTTATTTTCATTGTTTACTTATCTGGCACTGTAGATGTGCATGGTACTGTAACCTGGCAATCAGGCTTAAATAAGGAATTAGTGTTTTGTTAGCTGTACCATTTGATCTACAATTATGGAGTAATATACGTAATAACAATACTTTGCACTTCTTAGTCCGGGAATCCAAAGGACTTAAACTCTCACAGTAGTTCTGTGAGATTAATAAATAGTGCTATACCCATTTTCCTGAAGGGTCAACTAAGGCACAGAAAGTTATGTGACTTGTCCAAGGTCACGTAAGACAGTGGTGGAGCTGGGACTAGAACCAAGGAGTTCTGGCTCCTGCTCAGCTGATCTCTTTATAGTATAAATCTATATAAGAAATGCAATGCTCACCATGCTATGGGAACTGGTTGCTGGAAAAAGAAGTTTGTGACATTGAGGTTCTGACCTATGCAGTGGGTGGAGCTGCACAGCACCAGGTGACTGAAAACACAATACAATCTTTTGGAAAAAAAATCATGATTTTTTTTCCAATCTCCTGATTTTGGAGGGTTGGATTTATGATTGTTGGTCTCTTGAAGTTGGCAATACTGTGTGTGTGTGTGTGTGTGTGTGTGTGTGTGTTACAGGTGCAGGGAAATGTATCACCCCAGTGGAAACTACAGGAGGCAGTGTGTCTGAAGCGTGTCTCCTGGAGTTCTCAAAATTAGGGGCGGGAGGGTCACTGCACCAAGCTTGGAGAAAATAAAGTCTGCTCTGCACTCAGCCAGTTTCACTCCCTTCCTGCCCTCTCTGGAGAGCCTTGCACTGCAGAACCCTTGTGACTGAAAAAGCACAGCACCAGGTGACTGAAAACACAATACAATCTTTTGGAAAAAAAATCATGATTTTTTTTCCAATCTCCTGATTTTGGAGGGTTGGATTTATGATTGTTGGTCTCTTGAAGTTGGCAATACTGTGTGTGTGTGTGTGTGTGTGTGTGTGAGAGAGAGTGTACACCAAACTGCTCCTTCTTGTGCCCCTGCCCTGCAGGAGCAGGGCCCAATGGGAGCCTTTTCAGCTAGAGAGCACAAGGGTTCTGCAGTGCAAGGCTCTCCAGAGAGGGCAGGAAGGGAGTGAAACTGGCTGAGTGCAGAGCAGACTTTATTTTCTCCAAGCTTGGTGCAGTGACCCTCCCGCCCCTAATTTTGAGAACTCCAGGAGACACGCTTCAGACACACTGCCTCCTGTAGTTTCCACTGGGGTGATACATTTCCCTGCACCTGTAACTAGACACAACCCGTCCCTATGTCTGTGACTGGACCTTGTGATTTGTTGCTTTGTTGATCTACAGAATTCCAGGGCTAAATCTGAAGTCCCATCAATTAGGATGATATGTAGGGTAATGCCATTCAAGTGGTGGGGCAGTTTTTTACTTAGCTTGTGTATATATTGCATTTCCAAGCAGGTCCCTGAAAATTATCAGCCATGTTCATTCTCTGTTGAAAATCTCCAAATGGGTTTGTAGAATGTCATTAATATCTTTCTGTGTTTCCCTTTCATTCTCCCAAAATTGGCATTAATAGTGGTTTCTAAAGAACAAAAATAGAATGTGATTTTAGGGCTCAAAATCCTCTATGAATATGTAAAATGCAAATTCTCTGAGCAGCGGTTAATTTTTTTTGATTTTCCTGGATGAGAACAATGAGTCGCATCCTTTGATAAAGTACACCTTACCTCCATATTATTAACAAATGCAGTCGGGTGAATCAGACTGCATCTGCCAGTGAGAATAGAGATGCTTGTTTGGAGGACAATATTAGATTCCATTCCCAGCATGCTGTGTTTATGGTTCGAAAACCAAAGTACAGATTGGAGATTTGTCCCAGGTCAACGTCTCCTTGACAGCCAGCGCATTGTTGCATACAAAATGCTCCCTCATAAAAAGTTGGATGGCAAAAACAAACAGCATTACTCTAGAGTAATGGCAGGTACTGATATCTTACACCATCCTGGAATATGCCTTTCAGATTGCCAGCTCAAAACCCAGAGTAAAAAAAACCAACCTCAGATGACAGGATGATGTATATGGTACAAACGGTGGAGCCTGAGGTAAAAGGGGAATGCAAGTTATTTTGCTATAGAAAATCATGACTGGAAAAGCAACCAAGTAGAATGCTGAATATGCTGATTTTGTTGATGATAAAGTAAGAAAATTCAGTGTTGTGCTGCAGGTCATTAATGTGAGAATGTGATCTTATTGCTATGTAGGAGCATTTCTTTCAGCAGCAGAGAATGGAAAGAAATATGCCAAAGGACTAGTATCCATTAACACTTAAGCCAGTTGAGGGGAGCGTGAAGTCATGTTATATGACATGAATCTGATAGGTCCAAAAAAGCATAAGGGTTGAAGAAAATGGCTAACTGCATGACACAAAAATTAGTCATTCTGGGGGAAAATCAGTGTAGAAAAAATAAAGCTTTAGTAATTTAGGCAATCAAAAAACAGCAATTAATTCAAACTGGATGAGGCATTTGTCCAGATGTAATATTGGCTTTATATTTACAGAATTTTTTTTTTTTTTACTCTTCATTTGAATGCTGTTTCAACATTGTCTATTTAGTCCTACCCCTTGCTGTTTCTATGTAGTGTGCTGCATTCCGGATTTCAAATTACTCACTGAAATTTAATTTCCTAAAATGTGGTACAATAGGGAACTGTTCTATCAGTGTTAAGACTGTTAGGATGTTGGTAAATTAAGCAAAACTAGTTTAAATGGAAAAGAACACATTGCACGAAGAAATATATGTAGAGAATATTTAGTTGATTTCACAGCTGGCGTGGGGAGCGGGCAGCAGGTTCAGGTCCCAGAGGCAGTGACGTATCCCATGTGTCAGTGGTGTCAGTTCTGGAGAACCCGGGCCCATTCGACTACCTGTTCCGCTTCCAGGTGCGGTTTGAGTGCAGGAAGGTGCTGCCACATAAGCTGGAGTGGAAGATCATCTACATGGCCTCTGCAGAGAGTGAGAAGTATGACCAGGTGTTTGACTCAGTCCTGGTGTAACCTGGCACAGATGGGAGGCACATGTTTGGTTTTGAGGCCAAAGCCCCCAGCCCAAACCACCTCCCCAAGAGTGATGTGGTGTGGATGACAGTGGTGCCCATCCCCTGCCACGAAACTGGGCTAGGAGCTCATCCTCATGGGCTACTCCATCAACAATGAGCTGTGGGAGTACCCGCGAGCTGGACCCCGAGCTGTGGGAGTACTGGTCCCTCAAACCAGACTTTTCCCAGCTGCACAGGAACATTCTGTCCTCCAACCCCCATGTCATCTGCTTCCACATCAACTGGGGTGGCCCTGCCGACCAGATGGAGGACGTTGGGAACGTGGACCCGGAGTCTGAGGGCAGGATGCCTGCCAGCTGCACCCCTGGCAAGGGCCGGACGCTGCCCTCTGCATCCTGCCTGAGAACTCCACAGACTGCACTGGGGTGCACTCAGACCCAGACAGGGGAGCCCAAGGACGCAGCCACTGTGTGGGGAGGGGGATCTGACTGGCTTAGAGGGGGCTGTGTCCACATACTAAATGTGATGGTGAGTGGAGAAACCTGGGCATGTTCCAGTGGGGTAACTGAAGCAGAGGTGATGGGGGGCAGTTAGAGGGAATGATCTGTCATGAGACTGGGGGCACTTGCTCTGCAGATGGGCTAGGAGGGAATCCGAGCCATAGGGCTGCTGGGCTCATCTCCCCCCAACCCCGCAGCTTGATCTCCCCTTCCTCTGTCTGCACCGATCGCTGCTAGTTCAGTAGGAACAACCCTAATAATCTCTTCGTCCTGCCCACCTTGCATCGGCCACCAGCTCAAGGAGCCCCCTAAAAACTCCATCCCCAGCCTCCTTGGTATGTGAGGCTTGGGTGGCTCACCAGAAATGGGAGCCAGCTCTGCTGGCTTGTCTCCGGGAGCCATCTCCACTCCTGCACTGACCCAGCTCTGCTCCTTCCTGAGCTGCTGCAGCCCGGACACACACCTCCTTGGTATCACGAGCTGCCCTGTAAGACCCCCTTTCCCTGTGTCTAGCTGGGAAGTTGTTGTGTACTCTCTCCTCCAGCCCCTGCTGCCTGCTGTGGGGTTCCAGGGCTGCTACTCTCGGCCATACCTGGCCTAGTGGTTCCTCCTCCTCGAGCAGCTCCCTCCTGCTGCAGAATTACATCCCCCTGGGGCGGCACCTGGTAGCATCTCATCCTAGGCTTGGCATGGTTCTTGCTGTGGTCATGAGCCTCCCAGTTCCTCTGGGCAGCAATTCGCTCCAGTGTGTGTCTCAGCCCATCTTGTACCACAGCCCCTTCCTAAGTTAAAGGGGCACCAAGGGACAGAGTCCCTGCAACCTTGGGGGTGGCAGTGTGCAGAGCATGGCAAAGCAAAGGGCAATTTGATCTGTATTAGGGAGCATTCGGACCCCTCCTATTGGATCGACTTGCTTTCTTCACCATCAAGAGCCTCTGACAACACTTACTGGTCTGGTGTGTCGTGCTGGGAAACCCATGTCTGGTGTACTAGAATGGCCCATTGCTGCTAGGGCAAAAACTGCAGCACAATCCTGAACGGACCATACTTTCCTCCCAGTAACCGGCTGTGGGATGGCGACACTCTTCAGCATAGTGCTCTCTGGAGTAAAGGGCCAGTTACGAGCCCAGCCAGGATCTCGAGCCTTCCATCAGCCTCCTGGGGGAAAGCTCCCCTAGAGATCATTTAGTTCTTTCCCAAAATGCCCTGTTCTGACCTCGTCCATTTCCCTCTCTGATGTTGTATGAATGTTGTTTGTGAACAATTTTTTTTTTAACTGTTGAAAGTGTCTTAAGTCAATGTAGGAATAAAGCTCTTGGAATGACTTCACAGCCAAATTGTGCTGCTCTGTGACCTTCCAGGACACGTCAATGGCAAAGTTCACACAGCCCTCTTGTGCCACCTACGTGATAAATGTTGCGTGTAACTGTTTGCTAGAATGCATTTAGGACAAGATTAGAAAACTGCAGTTCTGCTGATTTTCCCCCCCCCCCACTTCCCCCCAGTTCAGTACGGTACAATACAAATAGATCTCTATTGAAATACCTGGCCAAACAATGCTTTTGAATGGCAGTAATTTGAGGGGGGAAAGGGATTTTCTCCTGGGTTTGAGCCTGTATTAATAAAAAATGAAACAGTAAAGCAAATACTTCTGCAGCGATACACTGTTGATGGGGGAAAGATGGTCTTGTGGGGAAGGTGCTGGACTGGCATTCAGGAGATGTGGATTCTTGGCTTTGCTGCAGATCTGCTGTCAGCCTTTCGGCAAGTCATTTAATTACTCAAGGCCTGGCTACACTTGCAGATGTAGAGCGCTCTGAGTTAAACCAGCCCTCGGAGAGCGCAGTAGGGAAAGCGCGGCAGTGTGTTCACATTGTCAGCTGCAAGCGCACTGGCTTGGCCACATTAGCAACTCTTGCAACACCACAAAGAGCAGTGCATTGTGGTAGCTATCCCAGCATGCAAGTGGCTGCAATGTGCTTTTCAAATGGAGGGTGGGTGTGCTGGAGTGTGACAGGGAATGTGTTGTGTGTATGTGGGGGAAGATAGAGTGGGTTTTGGGGGGGCTGAGAGTTTGTCAGCATGCTGTCTTGTAAGTTCAGACAGCAGCAGACCTCCCTCCCCCCGCCTCTCTTTCACACTCACAGCAGCAACATACCACACTAATGGTTGCTTTGTCCCGGAGCAGATAAGCAGCTGGCTGTCAGAAATGGAGCTTTGAAAGGGCATATCCGCATTCCTACAGCCGAGTTCAAAACAATGATGAGAGTGGCAACTTGACTTAAGAGGATTATGGGACACTTCCAGAGGCCAATCAAAGCGCAGTAATGCAACGCCTCGTTCACACTGATGCTGGGGCATTTCAGCCGAGGCACAGTGAGCATTATGCTTCTCATGGAGGTGGATTACCAGGAGCGCTTCAGCTGCAGAGTCCGGGCACTCTAAGTGCCTTGCCAGTGTGGATGGGTTGTGAGTTAGGGCACCTGGGGCTGCTTTAATGCACTCTAATTTGCAAGTGTAGCCAAGCCCTCAGTGTCTCAGTTCCCTGTTTTTAAAGTGGAGCTGCTACATCTGCAAGTGTAGCCTTTGGAGGCAGGAACTGTTTCTTCTCACGTGTTTGCAATGCTTAGCACAATGGGATCTCACTCTCAGATTTGGTCTTTACATAGTACCATATACTATGAAATAATAATAATAATAAATAAATACAAAGTACTTGTTAAATTTATGAATTGTCCATCAATTTATTTTTAAGATGACAAAATGGTCTAGGGTCACCTTTCTGCTAAAACATTGATCCAAATTGGCTTTTTTTTTTTTTTGGCTTAACTGTGCTGTTGAATCTGTTTCTAATTTTCATCATCAGAAGGCCTTTGACACACATCTAAGCAATTCTGACTCTCTCCAGTAAAAGGCAGTGATGCCCAGCCCATATCATTGTGATATTAACATGGTGCAGGTAAGTGAATGTGATTCTCAGTAAAAGGATAATAGCAAATGACTTTTGGTATCATCCTCGTTGAAGAGAAATTGGCAAAATAGATTTTCAGCAAGAAGAGAACCTACTATAAGAATCTGAAATTTCTGTCTCAAAGTCAGTGACCTATGACTGAAGCAGGTTCAGCTACTGTAGTTCAAAAGAACCTTTCCCTCCCGGTAAATTAAAAAAGAGCGAGAGAGAGAATGTAGTCTGAAGAATTCTTTCTGAAGCAGTAGCTGTGTAGGAATTGCTTTTTGGAAGCCCCAGATTGTGGTACAAAAATAAAGCCTCTAGTTCAAACCTGCCCGTGGGGCCCAGCCAAGCAAATGAATCACTGCAGAATTTCACAGAGTCAGGAGAAGCTGAGTGAAATTGTTTGGTAATCCTGCTATATTTATTGCTCTGTTCATTATTTATGCAGATGGCAGATGGAATGCCGATTTAGGGAATGACTACAGTAAATAAATAGCTGTCATGGCCCAGCCAGCTGCATTCAACGTTTTCAGCACTTTATTGCTACCCTGCCAATATGCTGCTTTCAGTTAATGCCCTCGGTGTAAATGCGTGGATATTGGTGTCAAATGTAGCACTCAAGACGAAGTCTTTGTGCTCTGTTAAAGCTGTGGATTTGGGGGCAGATCATGTCATAGACCTATGCGGCTGTGCAGGGGTCTATGGATGCACCCCCATGCATCACACGCCTCCTACCTCACCCCAACTGCATTATTTATAAAGGGCTGACACAACATACCCGGCCTCTCCCAATAGAAAAATGGGAATTTGGATGGGTGTTGCTGTGATAGAATATATATACCCTTGTGTCCCTTATTGTACTAATCTTTGTACAAGGTATGACTTGTGAGGTACCATTTGAAAACTCATAATTTGCGGGTCATTGTTGTCCTCGTACCCTGAGTATGTCCCCGTCACTGACACACACTGACTTCCTGGTACTAGACCTGTACAAATATATGATTTGGGGGGTTTGCTTGCAATTCCTAAAAATAAAAGCCTGTTTTGGGTCAAATAAAACACTTTGTTTCAATTTTGGGCTTTTTTGTAGGTTTTTTTTTAATAAATAAATAAAATTGAAGGAAACTTGGAAATGAAAAAAAATTTTAATTGAAAATGTCAGTGAAACATTTCAATATTTTCAGAATCTTTTTGGTTTATTCATCTGAAACAATTTGGCAAATTCAATAAGAATTTGTCAAATGTTTCAATCAACCCAAACCTGTATTTTTCAC
The DNA here is from genome assembly GCF_020497125.1 of Mauremys mutica. Lineage (NCBI taxonomy): Eukaryota > Metazoa > Chordata > Testudines > Geoemydidae > Mauremys > Mauremys mutica. The sequence goes on along the minus strand of NC_059082.1, from coordinate 68,587,645 downwards.
TGGAAAAATTTTGGTAAAAGACATTTCTACTCCGTTTACCTGGCACTCCTCTGGTGGCGGAGATATGCATCTCCCTGTACTTCTAAATATGCAATTTAGTCCATAAGGATCCCTAGGCTAAATCTGGTCCAATCTGTTACAGTTTAGACAACCAGTCCTGCAGTTCCTATGTGGGCAAAGCTGCCATTTACTACATGTGTAGGGAGATAATTGTTGTTGTTATTATTACTACTTCTATCAGTAGATCTCAAAGCTGTGAATCTCATTAGCCTCATTTTATGGCTTAAACAATAATATCTCTACAAAGGTGGACAGGCTGCAATAGATCATCAAACTTTGGATTATGAAGGGTTGCCATTGGTCAGGGCAATAGAGGCAAGGTGAAGTTGGGGAGGATTGCTTTTTTGTGCAGCATTGAGGAGGGATTCCCTGCTAGGAATACCCTCATTAGATCAATTACCTGCATTTACAATAGTCCGGCACCTGGAGAACCTTCCTTCCTTATTTCCCATTAAGAATTTAACACAGTGCAAGGCCGAAGAGTTGTCTTTGTTTTACTCTACTTCCCTAGTTTGCTGTATTCTCTGTGAGATGGGCCAGATTTTCCTGATTTCACAATTAGGATCAGATTTTCAGAAGAGCTCAACTCTCATTTAGGCATCTCAAGAAGTACCAGATTTTTAAAGGTGATCCTATCAAAGACCTGCACCATTGTATTACTGTTGTTGCCTTGATTCTTCTACCAGTTAGTTCCTGGCTAAATTTCTTCATGACAATTATTTCCATTGTTTTAGTTACTCTTATTTCAACCTCTAGTTTTCAATGAGTGTTTCCTATCTAATGTAGCTATCTAGGTTTTTGTAAGGTTTTAATATGAGTGCCTGAAAGTTGGGGCTTTCAAAAGGGCCTAAAAATGTTAGGCACCCAAATCCCATTGACATTTAATGAGACTTGGGCACCAAACTCTCTTAGACTCTTTTGAAAATCCCAGCTGAGAGATTTTGCAGTTTTCATGTGTGCAGAAACCATGACTCAGGATAATTTTTAAGAAGTGTCAGGGTTCCCTCCCCACTCTGAACTGGGGTACAGATGTGGGGACCTGCATGAAAGACCCCCTAAGCTTATTTTTACTAGCTTAGGTTAAAAACTTCCCCGAGGCACAAATCCTTCCTTGTCCTTGGACAGTATGCTGCCACCACCAAGTGAGTTAGACAAAGATTCAGGAAAAGGACCACTTGGAGTTCCTATTTTCCCAAAAATATCCCAAGCCCCTTCACCCCCTTTCCTGGGAAGCCTTGAGAGTGACCAAGGTGAGCACAGACCAGACCCTTGGGTTTTTAGGACACAAAAAACCCCATTCAGGTTTTTTAAAAACAGAACTTTATTATAAAGAAAAAGTAAAAGAAGCACATCTACAAAAACAGGATGGAAGGTCATTTACAGGGTAATCAGATTCAAAACACAGAGGATTTCCCCTCTAGGCAAAACTTTAAAGTTACAAAAACAAGGATAAACCTCCCTCTTAGCACAGGGGAAATTAACAAGCTAAAACAAAAGATAATCTAACATATTTCCTTGCTATTACTTACTATTTCTGTAATATTAGATGTTTAGTTCAGATATGGCTTAGGGAGATGTATTTTCCCTGCCCTGGTTCCTTGCTGACCCGGAGAGAACAAAGGAACACAAAAACAAAAACCTTCCCCCACAGATTTGAAAGTATCTTCTCCCCTTATTGGTCCTTTGGGTCAGGTGCCAACCAGGTTACCTGAGCCTTTTAACCCTTTACAGGTAAAGTAGGGATTTTATGCTACCCTGAGCTGTACGCTTATGACAAGAAGATACAGATAGCTTTGGTCCTCTTACTGTCTGACCTCTCTAGATCAAAACCAGATGGTTGAATTTTTTGTGTGTAGGATTTACTGTGATTTTTCTCTAACCTTGTCTCCTTCCCCTACCTCTACAATACATCTAATATCCTGATATTGATAAATTGTAGCACAATAGTCTTCATTCCACCAGTTTACAGTAACTAGAAATTATAAACCACGGCAATACCTAGGAGTAGAGAAGCAGATGTTACAGTACTTTTTTGAGTAGAACTTTCATACCTAGAGTGAGTAAAGTAAAAACCAAGGAAAAAGATTTTTCTTTATAGTGCAGATACTGCATCAGCACTGAGCTGCCAGAAAATGTATTTCACCCATCAGTCTTGTCCAAAAGAGCATTTCAATAAGAAGAACCAGGGAGAATACATTGACTGAAGGTTGCTATGCTTGTATAGAACTGTTGCTGAATGTGTTTAACAATGATATACCCTCTTGACATAAGTTATGTAAGTCCTCATTGTCTTGGGTTTAGAAACTTTATCATATTTAATTTCCATTCTATCAACACTAATGATATTATCTGCATTAGCAACATGTACAAATAACTGGTTTAGGAGAATGCATGCTCCATATCTCTCTGCTCACACTTAGTGTGTACACTTTATTCCATAATTAGTGAGACTACAGCTGTGCCAGCTGGAGTGGCTATCTTGTCAGCTCTTAGAAGTCATAGAATTAGAATTTAAGGCCAAAAGGAAACACCAGCTAATCTAGGCTGACCTCTTGAACATCATAGGCCACTAAGCACCACTCAGCCACCTCCGCACCAAGCCCAACAACCAGAATTAGACCCAAGTGTTACAGCCCTCAGATTAAACTGTTGTTTCACAAGCAGGGGAACAGGGGAAGTAAAGTGAAGTTGGCCAGTGCTTGGATGGCTGACCTTCAAGGAGAACCTGGAGGCTGCTGGAAGTGGTTCTGACATTTCAGTAGGGATCTCTTTTATCTCAGAGTTAGTACTGAAACCAGTTCCTCCATGTGGTGCTGTGGAGCACTATGCAGCTGGAGGTGTCATCCCATGGCACTCTTAACACTAATACAGTCATTACCCTGAGGCGCCTGGCAAACTTCAGCTTAACTAATTACATGCACACACCACTCTATTCCTCCTGAAGATTCAACTGAAGAACTTATTCATTGCTTTCCTCTCATAATTGCTATTATATAGTTATTGCTGGTGCTCAGCTCCTCTGAAAATCAGGTCACTCTTATATAGGAGGCTAAATCTGGATTAGGAGCCTAGCACTAAACATTGGTTTCAAAATATTGACTTGAAGTGCTAAGTAAATCCATGCTGTGAATTCCTTTGCAACTTTTCCAAATTCATTTATTAATAATAAACCTCTTAAAACCTGTTTAGGCTCATTGCTTACAGCAAATAAAAATACTTCACACACAGAGGGAACAGATGGTACTGACTGCAGAATATTTGTTTGAAATATATTTTCCGCCTACAGTCTGGAACTAGTCTTCAGTTGTAAAGGAATCTGTTTAATTGTGGGTTCTGTAATGCTAATGTTGAATAACTACATGTTTCCTTTATACTGGCCTTTTTACTAATCAACATAACTACTTATTTTAGATTTTATCCTCACCCAAAGGAAAATATTTACACATTTGGTGGAAAGAAAGTCACATAGAAATCAAAGATTTCCCTCAGGGCTAGATTGCCAAATGATCAGCGGGGGCCACTGGGTGATCAAAGTGCTACAGGAGCACTCTGGGAAGACAAGCCCATTGCAGAGAAGCTAAATGAATTTTTTGTGTCGGTCTTCACTGCAGGAAATGTGGGGGAGATTCCCACACCTGAGCCATTCTCTTTAGGTGACAAAGGTGACGTGGTAATAGAAGAGGCTTTGGAACAAATTAATAAATTCAACAGTAATAAGTCACCAGGACCAGATGGCATTCATCCAAGAGTTCTGAAGGAACTCAAATGTGAAATTGCAGAACTACTAACTGGTATGTAGCCTATCGCTTAAATCAGCTATTTATAGGCTCTAGAGGTAATCCCGGCAATTACAAGCCAGTAGGCCCAATTTCAGCACCAGGCAAATTGGCTGAAACTATAAGAACAGAATTAGCAGACACACAGATAAACACAATATGTTAGGAAAGAGTCAACATGGCTTTTGTAAAGGGAAATCATACCTCACCAATCTCCTAGAATTCTTTGAAGGATCAATAAGCATGTGGACAAGGGTGATCCAGCAGATATAGTGTACTTAGATTTTCAGAAAGACATTGACAAGGTCCCATACCAAAGGCTAATAAGCAAAGTAAGCAGGCATGGGAGAAGAGGGAAGGTTTTTTTTGTTAGTTTGTTTGTTTTTTTCTTTTCATGGATCAGTAACTAGTTAAAAGATAGGAAACAAAGCATTGGAATAAATGGTCAGCTTTCACAATGGAAAAGTGGTACATAACAGGGTCTCCTACAATCTGTGCTGTTTAACATATTCCTAAATAATATGAAAAGAGGGTTAAATAGTGATGTGCCAAAATTTGCAGACCGTATTAAATTACTCACGAGAGTTAAGTCCAAAGCAGCCTGCGAAGAGTTACAAAGGGATCTCACAAAACAGGACAACTGGGCAACACAATGGCAGTTGAAATTCAGTGTTGATAAATGCAAAGTAATGCACACTGGAAAACATAATCCCAACTATACATACAAGATGATGTGTTCTAAATTAGCTGTTACCACTTAAGAAAAAAATCTCGGAATTGTGGATAATTCTCTGAAAACATCTGCTCAGTGTGCAGCGGCAGTCAAAAAAGCTAATAGAATGTTAGGAACCTTAGGAAAGGGATAGATAATTAAATTAAAATATCATAATACCACTTTATGAATCCATGGTACGCCCACACCTGGTGTATGGCATGCAGTTCTGGTCAACCCATCTCAAAAAAAGATATATTTTAATTGGTAAAGGTACAGAGAAGGTCAACACAAATGATTAGGGATATGGAACAGCTTCCACTTAAGGAGAAAGTAAAAAGACTACCACTGTTCAGCTTAGAAAAGAGACAACTAAGAGGGGATATAATAAAGGTCCATAAAACCATGGCTGGCGTAGAGAAAGTGAATATGAAAGTGTTATTTACCCCTTCACATAACACACAAACCTGGGGTCATCCAATGAATTTAATAGGCAGCAGGTTTAAAACAAAAATAAGGAAGTACTTTTTCACACAATGCACGGTCAACCTGTAGAACTTGTTGCCAGAGGATGTTGTGAAGGCCAAAACTATAACTGGGTTAAAAAAAGAACTGTATTAATTCATAGGGGATAGGTCCATCAAGGGCTATTAGCCAAGTTGGACAGGGATGCAACCCCATGCTCTAGGTGTCCCTAGCCTCTGATTACCAGAAACTGGGACTGGATGACAAGGGAAGGATCACCTGATAATTTTCCTGTTCTGTTCATTCCTTCTGAAGCATTTGGCACTGGCCACTGTTGGAAGACCGGACACTGGGTGGACCATTGGTCTGACCCACTATGGCCGTTCTTATGTTCTTGTGTCCTTCCACTGAAGTCAATGGGAGTTTTGCCATTAACTTCAATTGGAGTAGGATATGAGCCCTTATACAACAAAGTAGAGGAACTTGGAATTCTACCCCTGGATGCATGTGGACAGTTCCCATTGACTTCACATTTGCATTTCAGAGCAAAATCTGGGTCACTGGCTAAACAGCCTCAAACTGCATCAATATACTTTGCTTTACAGTGTCACGTTCTGTAAGATCAGTTCATCATCCCCTGTGGTATCTGAGTCACTTCCATTGCTCTCTGATCTTAAGGCATTATTTGGGAAAGCTTTGGTTTTAAGCAGAAGCAATGCTTTTTTCAAGGGGATACCCCTTGAGATTAATGGTATCTGTGCTACTTTGAATTCTCTATTCCTGCCAGCACATCATCTGGTTTTCATAGTCAGGGTCCTGCTTCCAGCTGAGTCCTAATATGGTGCTAAATAAAAATCATACAACTGCTGTCATGTAGAAACTGCACTCACATCTGACCCATGCACATACTTCCTGTCAGGTAGATACGATCATCATTAAACAGCTGAGAAAAGATTGCAAGAGGAAAACATTTGGTTAGAAGAACTCATACCCAACCCGACTAGTGGGTTACCAGAGGAAAGTGCTGCATATTTACTATGCATCTGTAAAGTGGGTTAACCTATTCATTACAAGTAATATTTGTTATACATTTTAGTTCTTTTGTATAGCAGCTCACTTGTGGATCTGATCCTGCCTTTCTTCTTATATATGTGTAAGGATAGTTTGAATAAATAATTTTCAATTGATTGGTTCTTTGTGATCTGCTTATTTAGACTATTAACGCTCAGGTTGTTTGGCTGATAACCTAAGTTTTTCTTCTTGGTTGGATGACTGAAAATGGAAGAGTAGGAAATAATGAATAGCAAATGTCAGATGTAAATTTTCATATAAATAATCACTGGCACCAAAATTTGTGGAACTCAAGAGTATTATAATATTTTCATGAATACCATATTCTTGAAAATAATAAATAATGAGGGCTGGTCAAAAATGGATTTAAGTCAAAAAAATAAATCTTTTCATGAAAAAAAATTCAGTTTTGACCAAAAAAAAATCAAAATAAACCTTTGGGGATTTCTTACAAAAATTTCAAAATTTAGTGAACTTTTAAACTTTTTAGTACATAGTAATTCCCAGTCTCTCTGTCTCTCTCTTTTCCAACTGGAAAAATTTGGAAAAAGTAAAAAAAAAAAAAAAAAAAAAAAATGGAATAGTGTGTTGGGGGGGAGGGGGGGTTTAGGGGAAATCCATTTTCAAGGGTTTGTTTTGTTTTACTTCTTTCCAAGGAAAAATGTGGAAAAAAGTTAAATAAAGTGAGAGAAAGTGAAGCTTTTTCCTTTTCTCTCACTTTCTTCACTGGGGAGGAAAGTTTTTTTAAAAAGTGAAAGAAAGGGAGAAAAACCTTGAATATTCCAAACCCAATGTTTTGAAACTGAAAAAATTCTTTTTATTTAGAAAAACTTCATTCTGAATTTTCCATAAGAAATAGGGAGGGGAATGTGAAAAATGCAATCCCCACCTCACTCAAAATTTCAGACAGCTCTATTAATAATGCCCTCTTGAATCACAGTGAAATGAATGTAGTGTTTTTAAAAAATTGGTGAAAATACTTGTGAATCAATTTTGTAGTGTCCACAGACTCCAATACATCTGTTAGTCTATAAGGTGCCACAGGACTCTTTGTCACTTTTTACAGATCCAGACTCACATGGCTACCCCCTGATACTTGGATGAAAGCGCTATATAAAGAAAAACTTAATAATTAATAATAAACATTTTTTGTTCTACAAATAAAAGCACACAACTCATATTTTAATACCAGTAGTCTTACCTTTCTAATGTGATGGATGTGCCCTCTCTCCTCGGCAGCCACAGCCCTGAAGCTGGGGAAAGTCGCCTCTTTCTCTGGCCACCGCTGAACTGCACATCCCAAATTCCCTCTACCCCCTCTTCTCACCCCACTGCCCCCTCCAACTACCCCCTATTTCGCCCAAGGCCACCACCTCACCTTACATGTGCATCTTCTCCAGGGTCCAGGCACCTAATTAGTAGAGCCATGCCTGTGTGGTTCCACTAATTAGGTGGGTGACCCTTCATTCCTTAGAGGGAACTATCCGCGGACCACCTGAATGGAGGTTCTGGACCACTGGTGGTCTAAGAACCACAGTTTGAGAACCTCTGCCCTACGCTAAAATGTATCACTCTGACTCAGAACTTGAGCTGACATTTAGGGTATATCCACACTACAGTTCAAAACCCATGGCTGGCTCATGCCAGCTGGCTTGGGCTAAGGGGCTGCTTAATTTTGGGGTAGATGTTCAGGCCCAGGCTGGACTCAGAGCCAGGGGTCTAGGACCCTGTGAGGTGGGAATGTCTACAGTGTAATTAAACAGCCCCTTCGCCTGAGTCCCACAAGCCCGAGCAAGCGCTAGCTGCGGGTTTTTAATTGCAGTGTAGATACACCCTTACAGAACAGTTTCACAAACCAGCCATCTGAGTTCCCCAGGGAGGCTCAACCTGCATCAATGAGACTAGAACAAGGGTGGCCAACCTGTGGCTCCAGAGCCACATGCAGCTCTTCAGAGGTTAATATGTGGCTCCTTGTATAGACTCTTCTTCCTCGCTCCGTGCAACTCCCCCTTGCAGATGTCCACGGATAGTGGTGGGGTAGTGGTGGCGTCACCCCCCATAATTGCATGGAGCTCACAGTAGAAGCAGAATCTAGGAGGCTGTGACCCAGACTCATCTCCCCAACATACAATGAGATCCAGTACCTCCCATTCGGACCATGCTGGAGCTCGTCTGCAAATCCAGGACTGCGTGATCTCTTGTGATGGTGGACTCTGCATGGTTGCCTGTGATGGTGGACTGTGCTGATGGTCACCTGTGCTGATGGTGACCAAACAGGAAATGAAATTCAAAAGTTCCCGGGGCTTTTCTTGGCCACCTGGCTAGTGCATTGGAGTTGAGAGTGTTGTCCAGAGCGGTCACAAGGGAGCATTCTGGGATAGCTCCCGGAGGCCAATAACGTTGAATTGCATCCACAATACCTTAAACCCAGGATTGCTATCTCGATTTAAGCGCTACTCCACTTGCCGAGGTGGAGTACAGAAATTGATTTAAAGAGCCCTTGAAATTGAAAAAGCCGCTTTGGTCATGTGGATGGAATCTTTTTTTTTTTTTTTAATTAACTCGGATAATTCCAAAATAACAGACTAGTGTAGACCAGGCCTTAGACATCTACATGCACATACTGAACCCTAAGAAGAGTCTTTGTGCAATTAGAACATTATTCACTTACCTTGGTAATTAATTCCTTTGTTTATACGCTAAATATTTCATTTGCTTTCTTTGCACCTGCCAGGCACTTTGCCCCCACGTTCATGCGATTGGTGGTTATATCCCTAAGTAGTGGGTAGTTTCTTTCAGTTTTCAACATTTTATTTTTATCCATTAATATCATTCTCCAGGATGAGTGGCAGTGATTGGCTCTGCAAGTGGTCCCGATAAAATCAGTGATTTGGGGGCTAAAAGCTACATCTAACTAATATTTCAAATGCATCATTCTTTTTTCCACAGTGCACAGTCTTTCACTTGGTGATAGAATTGTCCCCCTACTCATCCATTTTCCTTCCCCCGCCCCCATTATCCTCATGTTGTGGAATGTGTTAATGAAACCTAGCAACTTTCTTGATCTCAGCTGCAAATACAGGCACCTAAGGTGACAGATGAAAGTCTTATAGCCTAAGGCTTTGTCTACACTGCCAATTGCACGACAAAACATTCACAGGTGCTTAAAAAGCCCCCCTAAAATTTTTGCCACGGGAAGTGCCTGTGTGAACGCCAGTGTTGTTGGCAGGAGTGCTCTCCTGTCAACAATGTGAACCCTGCTCATAGAGGGTGAAAGTATTTTGTGGGCAAAAGTGCCAACAAACAGCATTTGCACTGCCTAACTTTTAGGGACATGGCCTTGTCGACACGGCCGGGGTGTTGCTAAAAGCTGTGTAGTGTAGACAAAGCCTAAGCTGCGGCTGCACATTTCTCCACATAATGTGTGTTTACTGTGGGCCTGATTCAGCCACACTTACTCATGCTGAGTAGTATTTTACCCCCCGGGTCATCCCATTGAAACCACTGCAGAGTAAGGTACTACTCAACTTTAATAAGTTTGGCAGAATGAGTCCCAAACGTCATCTTGCTTCAAGAGTGAATGCTGAACAAGAAGAAATGTACCTATGCAACATTCATACTAGAAGTTAGTACATCTCTTAGCAAAATAGTTTTAAAATAAATAGTGTGAAAGTGGGCATCCCAGCCCGCCAGCGCTGCTGCATTTTAACAACTTCTTCATTCAAAAGAAGGGCTTCAGATCATGCTTCAAAATATAACCAAAACAAAGCAAAACTCCACTTCAAAGCATAGGTTAATGAGATAGGAATGGTACTCCACGAAAATGTGTAAAAATCAAATAATTTCAATTGGCTAATCACAATACAAAATTAATAGCCTGTAGACAAATAAAACTCAACCATCTTGCATTATTAAAATTATTAATACATTTGGATTTGTGGTCTAAATATAAGTGTAGTAAAGATCCCCCCAATCTTATCACAGCTACAGTTCTTTCCTGCGCTTCTAGTTCATTGTTCATTGTTCATCACATATAATTAAACCAAGTGTTTTGACAGTTGGTGGAAGTACACTGCTTTGATAAATGACTTGTTTCTTAGAAAGGAAGATTTGTTAATAAAAGACCATTCATCTCCCATTTCTCACACTTTTCCTCTACCCAGCTTTCTTGTAGGTAGTATGCATGTAAAATCACATGCCTTCAAGGACAGCGTTTGGTCTTATAGTCCATGTAACCAAATATGAAGTTTAATTATTTATCTAAAATTATATGTGAAATTGGAAAGCTCCCTCAGAAGAATATAGCTTGTTCAGGAAGGACAGGCAGGAAAAAAATAAAAGGAAGGTGGTGTTGCCTTATACGTCAGAAATATATACATTGGTTCTGATGTCCAGAAGGAGGCAAGAGGTAGAATAGTTGAAAGTCTCTGGATAAAGATAAAAGGGGAAAAACAGGGGTGATGATATGGTAGGAACCCAATATAGATGACCAAATCATGAGGTGGATGAAGAATTTCTAAAGCAAATAACAGAAATAGCCAAAACACCGGATCTGGTAGTAATATGGGACTTTTACTTTTCCAACAGATACCTGGGTAATTATACAGCAAAACACAAAATATACAGTAAGTTCTTGGAATGTACTGGGGACAACGTTTTGTTTCAGAAAGTGGAGGAAGTTCTATAAATCCATTAGGAGCAAGAGAAAGATGAAGGAAAATATAAGCCCCTTACTTAGTGGGGAAGGAGAGCACAGGAGATAATTGTCCCACTCTAATCAGCACGGGTGAGGCCTCAGCTCAAGTACTGTGTCCAGTTACAGGTGCCACACTGCAGGAAAGATGGGAACAAATGGGGGAGAGTCCAGAGAAGAGCTAGAAAAATCATAAAAGGTTTAGAAATCCAGACCTATTAGGAAAGGTTAAAAAAAAATAAACTGGGCATGTTCAATCTTGAGAAAAAGAAGACTGAGGAGAAGAGCTGATAAGTCTTCAAATATGTTAAGGGCTGTTCTAAAGGGGACGATGATCAATTGCTCTCCACGTCTACTGAAAGTAGGACAAAAACTAATGGGCTTAATCTGCAGCAAGAAGATTTAGGTTAGACATTAGGAAAAGCTGTCTAGCTATAAAAATAGTTAAGCACTGGAACAGGCTTCCAAGGGAGGATGTGGAATCCCTATCACTAGAGGTTTTAAGACCAGGTTGGACAAACACCTGTCAGGTATGGTCTGGATATATTTGGTCCTGCCCCAGTTCAGGGAGCTGGACTAGAGGACCTCTTGAGGTCCCTTCCAGCCATACATGTCTATGATTCTGTGATTTTTCCTTTTATTTATTAGCCTCTTTTAAAAGCATATGACTACTCTGTCATTTCCTCTGGATAATACTGAAGATCTATTGGTTTGTTGCTTTTTCATTTTGAGTCAATTTTGCAAGAAATTCCCACAATCCCCCAAATGTGGTAGAAGCAATGATAATGAACAGCCAAGCCTTATGGGAAGTCCAGTCGACTCCAGTGGAATTCTTGATCTGCTTTGTTGATTTCTACTAGTCTTTGTTGGCATCCGCTGGAGGATCAGTAGCCACAGGAGCCAGAAAAATCAATAGATCTTTATTGCTCTGTTGAGCAACTAGATGTTTAAGCAAAGTAATGGTCTGTGGTTCATGAGGCAATTGGTCTGGTTAAAACCAAACATTAACCAGCAGAAATCAATAGATAACTCAAAAGACCAGCTGTAGGATTAGAATGGAGTCTACTGGAATTTCCACGTGTGAGGAAGATGGAATCAGTGGTGCAATATGTCTTTTCTATCCATATTTACTATGATCCTGATGTGCGCAGGACAGATCTGCAGTGTTTGCCAGTACTGGGAATTTTGCCCTTTAGTTTGAAGTTGCCTCTTCCCCATTTAGTACATTTTGATGGTTAACATTTATTTATTCATTCAAAGCTTCCTGGCCAAGCTGAACTTGCTCTACCACAGTTAGTTGAAATTCCTGCAGCTGTCAGCTCACGTGGGGATAGCTCTCTTTGAAGTTCGTAGGAACAGAATGTAAGGGTTCCCCTGTAAAGTTCTCCACACTAGAGTCGACCATCTATTCTCTGAATAATATCAGTGTCGGAGCTGAACACAGTAGTTTTCCACAGACCTGAGCTATGGTGAATATCTGTTCCACTTTACAGAGTTTTAGTGATCTGAAATTGGGTTTTAGACTTTCCTCAGTTGGACTGGGTGACTGATCTTAAAAGCTTCTTGATGCATTACTCAAGCCTATTAGATTCTACAAGACCTCTCCCTCACCAAAAATTGATTCTCCCCCCGCACCCCACGCTTGAACTCAAAAGGCCCCTAGGGCTCCTGGCTTAATTAAAAATTAAGTTCACAGATCATTTCTTAAACCATCCCTTAAGCAGCCAATAATAGTGATCACTACAGAAGGGTGTGTGTGTCACTGTCATTTTAATGTTCCTTGGTGTAAGTAGTTATCTGTGTCCCCTATGTGACCCTTCTCTGAAGAATGTTGCGCTGTATCTGTTGCTCCCTCTGTTTGCCACACGTATAATGGAAAAATCATTATGGTTGATACACTGAAGATCTAAGGTTCTATAGCATTTTTTTAAATTTTAACCCTGATTGAACATGCTGGTTAGGTGCATCCTCCTGATTCTTTTTTCATTGTAAATTAGGAACGAATGGACCTCAGGCAGGCTGAGATTTTGTGACCCTCCTAAACCTCATTTTTTAATGTTTTGCAAAATTATTGTGATCTCATTGTTTCCCCCTATAAATTGAACATTGTTCTACCCCCAGTAGGAGATTCGGCTTTTTAAAAACTCTTGTTTTTCTAGCTAAGTGGAACCTTATGTTATGTATTGGGAATGGAAGAATCTACCAAAATAGAACCGCTTGTGCCAGTCTATATCTATGATCTATCTTATTTTCAGCACAATGTCAAGAGTGTATTAGGTGCTTTAATATTAAGAGTTTGTTGAATTATTCATTGCAAATAAATCATCTTATGAATTTAGCCCTTTCCTCCCCTGTATGTGAATCACTCATAAACCTATCCTACAAATAGCTTTGTTTGTAAGCTTTCCCTGCATAATTTACCTGAACCAGTTTCAACCCCTGAGAGGTTTGCAAGTTGTTCACTAGGACTATTTGCTAGTGGTGACATCTGATTGATCACCTCCCAAGTCACATGCTATTATAGCTGCTCCATGAATGGATGATTGGCATTTTTTTAAAAACAGGACAATAAACACCGAATGGTGAATGCTTTTGCTCATGCTCTTTGTACACCTGCGATGCAGGTATTTATATAAAGAACAGCCATTTCCCAAGCATTTGTGCAAACAGCCATGAAGGTCTGTGAATAGCAGATAGTAAGTGGTACAAGCTGAGTTACTGTTTTTGCAGTGTTTGGAGACCCTGTTACTGTGTCTGGGTGTATATATATCAAGTAAATGGTGTGTTTTGTGTATATACACAACATTGATTTTTTTCATTCGGTTTTTTGTCTCTTTTTTCCCCCCACTCTTTCTGTATTTGCTTTTGATATACAAACACACAGGCCCTACCTCATGCTGTCAACCAAAATAGCAACATATACAGTAGAGATGAATAGAGGAACATTACATTACAAAAACTAATTACAAAGAGGAGGCCTCAGCAGAGATTCCATGGGCCAAATCCACCCCTGGGTCCAATGTTTCTCTTACTGATGGGCTTAGCCATTTTTCTACGGCTCAGATTGCACATAAGGAAAGAAGCTGTCCGTTCTGATTGTGTCACACCTTCTGTGCAATGTGTATGCATGACCTCTACATGTGATTGTGAAGCATCATAAGGTGCAGTATCATCAGTGTACGGATAATGCTCTGAGTTGCCTCCTTTTTTCTTGATGAGCTCAGATGCTGTGGTCACTCTGCTTTCTCTGCACCCGCCGTAGAAGGGCATGTGGATGAAAGCAAGAAATAGAGGTGGTCAGTAGTGGGGCAAGTAGGGACTGTGCCTGCTGTGCCCGTTATGGGGATATATCTGTCCTTTGCTAATATGGTCTATAGCCTAAGCAGATCTCTCTATTGCTGCTACTCAGTTCCCACATGTTCCTAGCACCTTATTTTTAAAATATAAGGTTGATCATGTGATTGGACCCAGGGGTGGATTTGGCCCATGGAATCTCTGCTGAGGCCTCCTCTCTTGAAGATGAATTATGGTATGGGGGGGACATGCTACAATATGTAATGCCCTCACCCCACCATACAGAATATTCTTCAGAGACATCAAGTAGTTTGCATTTAAATAAGTCCTTCACTGAGGAAACCCGTCTTACAAAATATCAGCAGGTGTATTTATGCCAAAATCCTACTTCAGTTAATTATTCAAATGCTTCAATTACTCTATTTAATTTTCCCTGCACTCTAATAAACACCACACATGAAAAAGAAGTTAAAGTGACAATGCATCAATTAAGTTGCTGTCCCAGTAACCTTAACTATTAAAGTGACAGTGCCTCAATTATGCTGATATACAATCACCATTAAACTAACGATGTGAAATTAGTGGCCTTGGTCCAAATAGAAGAAGAGAAGAGCGCTTTCTCTAGAGTATTTCATAAACAGTTACAGAGGCTGCCATAAGCCTTAGGCCCCTATGTTTTGGAGACCTATGATGAGGACAGAATCACAACTTTCATTTAAAAGAAAATTCTAGCCCCCAAGGTTGTGAAGAGAAGATTGAAAACATGAGAAGATTGAAACACATCTGCCTGAGTCTGCAGAGAGCCTGAAACTATACCTCTGAGTGCAGTTGAACTGCCTCATGCATCTCAATAGGATGTTAACTCAACAGCCCTCTGCTTTGGTGGTGGTGGGGGAGCTTCCAACAATCCCGCAAAAGAAGACTGTGTGGCAGGAAGAGAAGAGTGCAGTCGACCCACCCGTCCACACTGGCTAAATACTGAGGGGCCTAGGGTTGCCAGGTGTCTAGTTTTCAACAGGAACACCAGGTCAAAAAGGGACCCTAGCAACTCCAGTTAGCATCGCTGACCAGGCGGTTAAAAGTCTGGTTGGCACAGGGCTGGCAGGCTCCCTACCCAGCTCCACGCAGCTCCCCAGAAGCGGCGACATGTCCCTTGGCTCCTAGGTGCAGGGACGGCCAAGGGGGATCCGCATGCTGCTCCCCCACCCCGACTGCCAGCTCCACAGCTCTCATTGGCCCAGGAGCCGAGGGACATGTTGTTGCTTCCTGGGAGCCGCCTGATGTAAGTGTCACCTGGAGCCTGCACCCCAAATCTCCTCCTGCACCCCAACCCCGTGCCCCAGCTTGGAGCCCCCTCCTGCACCTAGAACCCCTCATCCCCAGCCCCACCCCAGAGCCCACACCTCCAGCTGGAGACCTCACCACCTCTTGCATCCTGAACCCCTCATTTCTGGCCCCACCATGGAGCCGGAACCCACAGTCGGAGCCCTCACCCCCTCCTGCACACCAACTCCCTTCCCCAACCCGGTGAAAACGAGTGAGTGAGTGAGGGTGGAGGAGAGTGAGCGACAGGGGGAGGGGAGATGGAGTGAACAGGGCGGGGCCTCGGAGAAGGTGCAGAGGGCGGGGCAAGGGTGTTCGTTTTTGTGTGATTAGAAAATTGGCAACCCTAATCAGGGTTCTCCTGTTGTCGTCCCAGCCTTTCTGTGGAGGAGAGGTTGCCCCTGGCTGCCATACCTGCCATTTTTAAGAGCAGATAGCTTCCGCTGCTGATGGGATGGAGAGGGCCTGCAGTGCCATTGTTCTTCCAGGCATGGGGGAAAGGCCATAGCACAGGGTGGGGCTGTAAAGGCAGAGTCACAGAAGGCGCCATGTGGTGGTGCACCTAGGCCCCTTGATTGCCATAATCTGCCCTAGTGATCATACCGCAGGTGAATTGCAGGATGTCTTTAAGCGCTAAGTAGGAAACTGTTCACAGTATGATGGAATTGAATCAGCCCACCGAATAATATCATGGTTTGGGTTTTAGAGGTGCTATTGCACGACTAAAGCAGCAAGCGTATCTGTCTTTCAGCACACAGCCTGTGTAGTGATTTTGGATTTAAGTAATAGAGAGGGTGCCATTAATCTCCTGCAGGTGATTAGTCAATTTCATTTCCTTGTTGGACATGCCAGATACATTCTGTGCTACTGCCTCCGCTTAGAGCGTAGCAGAAGTGCTTGTCTAGCGGTGACACTGCAAGAAGGATACACGTGTAAGATCCTCAATTAATACATGGCCAGGCTGGGTTTCACAAGCTGAACAGGAGATCCGAGAAGTGGGAAGGTCAAATGTCCAATATGGAATAGACAATTCCCAATGCAGAAAGGAGAACACCTGCCCCGATAGCTGGGGAAAAACTCCTCCTTTGTGTCTGTCTGGAGTCTGGGTGTATATGTGCCCCAGAGGGACTCCAGGATTGCCATGCTGTTATCACACATAGCTTCAGAAAGTCTGACTGCATCTGTTACTTTCTGATGGTTCTGCTCTTTTGTGCCCCCTCTGCTCCCTCAAGCTTTCTAGAGGCATGTCTTGTGAGTAGGAAGACATCCATCCTTCTCCTTCACCGTGACTAGGAACCAGGTGTCTCTCATGCCCCAGGCAAGAAGACTGAGAGAAGATGATGTGAGAAAGTGTCAGACTTTCCCTCCAATAAGTTAGCTAGAGAAGGAACTTTTCATTTTCGTAAAGAATATAGGCCAGCTTTGGCGCTAGTTTTTCCACGGACTCAGTGGGATACCACCAGGGATGAGTTTGGGCCACCGGATTTTAATTTTGTTCCAATAGTGCCTAGAGGCCCCATTGTGCTAGCCTCTGAACCATTACACAGCAAGAGAGACTCCAAAGAACGTATAATCTACGTACACAAGTAGCGGGCAGGGAAAGGGGAGCAAAGATTTGCCTCAGGTCAGTATCACAGCCAGGAGCCAGAACTCAGTTCACTTGAGTTCTAGAAAAGTATGTTATCCCCTGGCTATGTTGCCTGTCTGAGCAGGCCATAATATTCTGTCGTTTACAAAAGAGAAACCTATAGAAAATTAAAGCTGTTAAACATTTCAGCTTATCACTCAAAGCCCTTGGAAGATCTGGTGAAGCTATTCTGTGAGCTTAGTTACAGAGAGGGAAAAGAGATTTAATACGTCCAGAAAATTTAATAATGGGAATTACTATTGTGGAATCTGTGGTGTTGGCTGAATATCTCTGAGAGCATGGATGAGTTTCAGCTCTGGAGTAAGCCAGTGTGCAGCCTCATGTCCTTAGAATGGAGTCGGTGATATAGCACATTGGAGTCCCTCCTGTCTCTGGATTCAGGTTCATAATTTCAAGTTCTCAGGTGAGGGCTAATATTCCAAAATACATAGACTAGAGCAGAATTGAGGACAGAAAATCCAGTTCACAAAAAAAGTGAGATTTATTTAAATCAGAACAACCTCCCCAAATTTTGAAATTCTCTGCAAAATATTAAAAAAAAATAGTTTTAGATCAATCAAAATGTTTCATTTTGATTTATACTCTTTACAATTGTATATTATATTGTAATGTAATTTAATTTAACATAACATTTTAAAAAATTAAGCTGTCTCAGAACAAAAGAAATGTTTCATTTAAAAAATGTCAAAAAGGGATGTTTCAACATTTTTGGATTTTTTTCCAAGTTTCTCTCAATGAAATTTCAGTGAAATTGACATGATTACATGAAGCATTTCAATGTCAATGGAATCACATTCTCCAGTGGAAAGTGGTTCCGCTGAAGCTTTTTCTGACCAGCTTTAACACTTATCTTTCCTTATAGCCCATCCTGTCAGCTTATCAGCATATAGAAGTGTAGCTGTGGGTGGCACAATCAGCGGGGTGATCTGCCACCCTGAATATGATCCCATCCCAGACCATACTCATGTGGCTATCCCTTCCTGCTGCTTGTGTCATGGGGTCTACACTGCTATTTTTAGCACAGTAACTCAATCAGAGCTAGTATGGATATGTCTACCCGAGGTGGAAATTACACCTCCAGTTCCAGGGTAGATGTATCCTAAGTCTTAGGCACAATCGTCCCATCCGTCGGGCAGACCGGGGCAACCACCCGGAGGGCGGTTGGACGAGGGGTGGGCAGGGCGGCCCTGGCGGTTAGCGGGGGGCCCGGTGCAGGCAGCAGGGGTCAGCCCGCACCCCCCACTCACCAGCCCAGGCGTTTATTTATTTTTCTTGCCTGCTACCCCCAGGCTCGGGCTCAGTCTCTGTGACAGCAGCAGGGAGCGACCCGGCCCCAGCCCGCTCTGCTCTGGTTTGCTCTGCCGGCTCCCGCCATCGCCTGTCACCGCAGGGTCCTAGAGCCCCCCAACCACTAGTGCCAGGGCAGGCTGACCCTGACCCTGCCCTTCCGCCTGAGCTGGACCTTTCCTTTTCCGGTGGGACCCTCCACCAGCACAGGTGAGTGCCAGCCAATAGTCTCCATCGCTTGTTGCCCAGCACTGGTGTCCCCTCAGTGCCTCACACCTCCTCCTTTCACTGCCCTTTCTCCCCGAGTGCGGTCCTCCAATGCCACCTCCAGGCCAGGGCCAGCCCTTATCACTCCCCTGCCTCAGGATCCTTCTTGCCTTTCAGCTCTCCAGCCTTGGGGTCCCTCTCCCACCATACCAGGACCTGGGTTTCCACAACTCTGCTCTTTCCACCACCCACCAGGACTGGGGTCCTCCATCCATCTGCTTTTCCCCCTCCCCTCCCCCTCCCAGCACCCAGAGAAAACAGATCTTAGAGCCCCTCCTCCATGCTGGAGGGTCGTGGGGTCCCCCCAGCACCAGGGCACCTCCAAGAGCTACCCAGTTTCTGAGACATGGGCTCTCAGTATTCCGAATGTGTAATTACATTTAAAAAAAAATCCACTGAGGGTAGCAAGACCATATGCACCTGGGAAGTGAGTTTGCTGCAAGGAAGACCAGGAAGCTAGATTTCAGAATGTAAACAGCGCGACACTGATTGTGATCCGTGAGGGGTTTTTTAATGATATGAACTTCATTATAATTTATAAAAAAGAACTACACTATAATATAACAACATTATACAGCTGAGCGCTATCAATATTTAACCTGAGACCAGCATCTGCCCGTGAAGTTCACTGTAACCAGATTTCACCTGTATAAGAAATGTTAAGGGGGGGAAGCATACAGACGGATTTGCCCCAGGGCCCTCACTCCCCCTTGAGACGGCCCTGATCTTAGGTGACATCTAGGCATGACCAAGGTCTCCATGGACATTTAGTCTGTGGCAAGCCGGGGTATCAGTCTCTCTTGTACTAGTCTGCCATGCACTAAGTACCCATGTGGCCCCATCTTAGGGCACTTGGCTCAACCATGCTTTAAAAGAGCAGGAGATCAAAGTGCACTAAGGAACTGTTAGTGTGAGTCAGCACGGTCCGCACAGACATACTGCACAGCAGGTTACAAATGGGTAGACTCACACCCGCGCTTGCTGTGAATGAAATGTTCACTTAACCAAGCCCTAAATCGGCCTAACAAGGAATTCTTAAGAGCAACCGACATTCCAATAATCCAGTGAGACATACAGTTTGTGTGAGGAACCAAGTTTGTTAGGCTTCATTCTGTGCAAGATGTATCGATAATCCTAGAGTTACACATTCAAAATGGAAATTCACAATCTCACAGAAGCCTTTGAATAACAGACCACTGGGCAGAATGTTGCTGGCAAGTAGGAAAAGATTCAACAGGGCAGGGTTCAGTTTGAATGACTTTTTCTGTAAACTGGTACAAACAGGATCCCTGTGGCTGAAGCATAAGCAGTGGGCAGTTTGTGCTCAGAGGGCCTGACTAAAGCCCACTGAGGTCAGTGGAAGGAATCCTATTGACTTCAGATCAGATACTTATTGGGTGAAATCTTGGTCCCGTTGAAGTCAATAGCAAAACTGCTCCATAGGGTCAGGATTTCCCTTACTGACTAGTAGCAGTGATTCCTCTCAGGCAGGCCACTGGTGATAGCTACACTTCTGCCAGGGGAAGCTGCAGCAAGGATGTGTTGAATTAGCACTTGCCTGGCCAACATCCCTTCCCATTGCTAGTGCTGTTCACTTCCAGGGCAATGTTAGTCACCTGTAGGCCCTTCTCCTGGTCCCACAACCTTCTGCTGAATGCTCTCTGTTGCTGGGGCCTCTCTGCCCGGGTTACCAACAGCGACCATGCAACGAATCCAACCCAGAGTTAATTATTCTAGACAAGAATTTAAACATAAAAAGAATGAAATTATATTTCACTGCACAGAATTAACCTCTCTCCCTTCCCCTCCCCCCTAGAATCGATTTGCCTTTTGATTCACATGCCAGCAGACCCACGTGGAGACCTGACATAGCCAGCAACTTGCATACTTTTTGCTTGTACGTATTTGTGGAAGCCTGGATGTTTGATCTATTTGTTTAAAAGAGGGAAACATTTGTGTTGCCTTTTAATGCACTTTGCTATTTTGTGCTTGGTGCACCTAAACTCTGCTGAAACAAGATAAGGAAGGCAAACCTTTCAAACCGCCCAGCAGAACTCAGATGCTCATCTCAGGGGGACGGCTATGAAGGCAGAAGTTTGAATTTGTCCCGCTGAGCCTGGTATCGCACATCCAAGCGTGTTTTCTCTCTACTGATTGAAAGTAAATTAGCTTCCACTCTCTGTCCCTTTTATCCTGCAGAAAAGAGAGAAAGAAAGAGCCTGTTTGGGAAATGGTGAATATGTGAACACAATTTTAAAATCAAGCCTTATCTCCTTTACTCACTAGATTTTGGTTACAGAGATTACTGCAGCCACATTACTCTATCTCCTTCTGTCAGCTACACTATCTTCTGTGCTTCTGACAGGCACATGTCAATTTGTGCTGTTTCCTGTTCCTTGTAAGAACACTGCAGGCCAGACCCTCCGCTACAGTAAATTGGCGTCACTGTACTGAAGACAACAAAACTGTGCCAGTTAGAGGGTCTGGCCTGTGTAGCAGCAAGGCATGTTTTGAATGCTTGACTCTGCACCTCCCATGACGACTGTGTATTCAATACCAAGGAGAAGGTAAGCATAAACAACCCCACAGTTTCTCCTTGGTCCTTGTGTGGAGAGTTTTTGGCAAAACTCTAGGCACCGCAACAGAGCCTATGGCAATGTCATCCTTGGGCAAAAGGATGCACTTTGCAGATGCATGGCATTTAAACTTTAATGCAGTGAACTGGAGAAGCATCTGGAGTTTTCTCTGTTTCTACTGAATTATTCTCTTGGCCTGGTTATCACGCCCTCAGTCATGGCAATGTTGCATTTTTGATTTATATGGCCTTTATGCTCCTTGCTCCTCTGCAGCTTAAATATATTGGTTATAAAAGCAGTTTGGCATCTTCTGCCTTGTTACTTGGGTTTCCAAGGAGGCAGATGGTACAAACAAAAAAGCAAAGACTTTCCCGCCTCTAAACTAAGCATTAACACATCAGCTTTCAATCACGTTCTTATCATCACCTCATGATCACACTTCCATAGCATCATGGTTTCTCTAGCTAAGCCTGATAGGTGTTTCTGAGCCTTACGGCATGCATCTGAAAGAAGCCTTTGTGTCACGAGCCCCTCTCTAATATGTGTCTGACTGGTTGAGCTCCTAGGGTTGCCTGGCAATAGCCATTTCGTGCCAGCTCTGCTCAGCCAGCTCTGTGTTTTATTTTATTGACCTCAGTGATGAGCAAGTTTCCAATCCCATAAGTGTTGTGGCTAAAAGCAGTGCAGGTGAGCTAGCAGCACCCCAGAATACTGGATTGTTCATTTTTGTGAAGTTACAAAATTCTCGTTGCCCCAACTCAAAAATCCAGTTTTTAGGTTCTTGTCATGAAATAACAAGTTTTTTTTTTCTGGGGAAGAGGGGGCTGCTTGTTTGCTTGCTTTTTTGAACTGATGGTTAATTATCATTTTCTTGTTTGGCCTAATTCAACTGTGTACAGGATCTTGTAATAGTCTTAACCTAAGTTCCCTGTAAGCTGTGTGGCCGCGTGGCCACGCAGCAGCCTATTAAGCGCTGCACAGGCATTCAGGGAACCCGCCTGGCTGGGACCTGCCGCGGATAGGGGAGGGGTGCCTCTCCATCCCAGCCCAGGTGCTGCTGGGGGGAGAAAGAGCTGGGGGGAGTCCTCTATCCCTGCCATAGCCCCGGAGCAGCCTGCACCCCAAATCCCTCAACCCCGGCCCCACCCCAGAGCCCACCCCCTCCAGCTGGAGCCCTCACACCCCTGCACCCCAACCCTGTGCCCCAGCCCTGAGCCACCTCCCACACTAAGAACCCCTTGGCTCCCACATCGCACATCGCCTCCATATTGGTGCACATAACAAAATTCATTCTGCACATGTGTGGGGAAAATTAGAGGGAACACTGGTCTTAACTATGTTCTGTCATACAGCAGAATAGTACAGCTTCAGAGTAGTACACTTGAGTTGTCAGACTGCCTCTGGGTGAATAATTTGTAACAAATCATTTGATTCTGTGGCTATTGTGCCTCTCCCCCCTCCTTCCTGTTTGTTTGGGTGACCAGACGTCCCATTTTTAAAGGGATGGTCCCATATTTAAGCTCTCCTGCAGGTGTCCTGACTTCTTCTTAAAAATGGGCAAATTGTCCCGTATTTTCTGTCTCCCGCTGGCTGGATTTCTGCTCACCAGCTACCTGCCCGCCAGCGGTGAATGGGGATGTTCAGTGGCTGACAGTGAGGATGGGTGGGTAAGGCTGGTGGCAGGTGAAGATGCAGCGTGTGGGACCGGCCGCTCTCCCTGCTGGTCTGTCAGCACAGCCCCCAGTACATGCTGCCTCTCGGCCAGCAGGGCCCCGCCTGCTGTCCCGTTTCCAGCTGGCGACGGCTAATGAGTGCGGGCAGGCTCCAGGCAGCAGCCAGTTACATGTCACCTCTGCTGCCCACCCATCAGCCCTCTATATGCTCCCCCCTCAACTGTCATCCCCCTGCTTTGCCCCTTCACCTCCTCAGCTCCGCTGCTCCTCCGTATCCCCCCCAGCGGGGTGCATCCTGCTCCCAGCGCAGTGTGGAGAACCAGCCCCCAGTCAGAGCACTCAGCTCCTCAACAGCCTGGCCGGCAGGCTCCTTCCTTCCCCCACTGCCTCTGGCTGGGACGCTGGCCAGGAGGAGCCGAGCTCTGCGTGTGCCAAAGCCCTGCACAGTGCTGACACCCCTTAGCTAAGCTCTGGAGTCGTGGGGAAGGGAGGAAGCGATTTCCAGCCTGTTCCCGCCCTGAGCCTGCAGTCTCCACAGCACCCTCCTGGTCAGGGGCTTAGCACCATCTATAGTTTTAAACCTCAGCAAAGCCCTTTGAATGTACAGTGGACCCAAAACTGCAAATTCTAGCAATTCCTTTGAATTTTTTTCCTCATCAAAAGAGAGGTCATGGTCATAGGTGCCAACTTCTCCTGGCACCGGTGGGTGCTCGCGCACCCCTGCCCTGCCCCCATTCCAACCCCTTACCCAAAATCCCCGCCCCAACTCTGCCCCTCCCTGTCCCCTTTGGACTCCTTCCCCAAATCCCTGCCCCAGCCCCGCCTCTTCCCTGCCTCCTCTCCTGAGCATACTTGTTATGCCGTAAAACAGCTGTTTCATGGCAGCAAGCCTGGGAGGAGAAGTAGGGACGTGGCATGCTCAGGGGGAGGCGGTGGTGAGCTGGGAAGGGGACCAGGGCGGGGAGATTGGTTGTCGGAGGGTGCAGAGCACCTACCAATTTTTCCCTGTGCAAGCTCCAGCCCCAGAGCACCCACAGAGTCGGTGCCTATGATCATGGTATATAAGTGCTCATGATGTGAGGGCATTTCCAGTTTTAGAGATATTATTTTCATTGTTTCCTGCCTGTCTGACTTACAAGGCCTACCAGATGTTGGCCCACACAGGATCAAACAATACAGTATCAGTGACTGAACTAGAAAAAGTCAGTGCTGCTCTGCTTCTGCCATCTCCCAGGCTTCCTGGCCTCCAGGGATTATCATTTGCATCTATTCTGTGCCATGGTAGCATGCTTTTCTCCTCTCCCCCGCGGGACTTGGAGGGCGATAGGCTAGGGACATGAGCACTCACTCGTGTGGATCCAGCAACGGCAGATAGCTTGAGAGCTGGGGACAGAAAGAGAGGGGGAGTTGTGCAAGCTGTTAATGCTTCAGGTTCAGGGACCAGCAGCAGAAGGCTACAAGGGGAACAGCCTTTGAGCCACCGCAGCTGGAAGACAGACGGGCAATGCAGAAGGCCCAGTGAGAACACTTGGACAGTGGGATTTATCAGCTATTTACTTTACTTACTGTAGACAGAGAGACAAGAAGGGACAAGCCAGGACCTAGGTAGAGGACCCGAGAGGCCATAGTTACCTTTGTTCTGTTCTGCTAGACTTCACCCTAAGGGTGGCGCTAGGAGCAGCTGTGTGGGTGGGTGCTTACTGGGACCTGTCAGGGACCACAGCCTAGAGCACCTAGTGATGGAAGTGCCTATGGCCATTTCTCCTGAATTCGTGCCACACTTGGGATGCTACTAAGTATATGAAAATCTTGTTGTATCACAGCATTCACGGCCGCCCCATCCGAGGGGTCAGTTACAGTATATGTGATTGCCTTACACCACATTGAAACTGTATTGCAGCCAATGCAGCTAATGCATCTCTTTACAGGTGGGGCAAACGAGGTGTTTGCAGGTGAGGGTTAGAAGTCATTGGAAATGACTACTAAATGCTTCTTTTCCTTGGTTGATTAGCCTTTTCCTTTGCATGGTGCACTCCAGAAAAATATTCTGGCCATTTTCCGCTCTACCCTTCACAAAGGGTCTGTTTGTAAAATCTAAGCAAGTTGTGACAGGAGACTAATTGTTGGTTGTCACCTTAGCAATACAAACTTCCCTTTGCCCCTGAATTTGTTTGTTGTTATGGTGGGATGTTGGCTGACATTCAGAGATTCACTTGGCTTTTAAAATATAACTTACTGGTGTAGCATCATTGCCATTAAATTCCCCCCCACACATTACTTTTTCTACAGCTGATTTTCTTTCAGTTTCTCCCCATTATTTCCCTAGTCTTTAATTTACACATGCACAAGCCCCATGTTTTCTAGCTATTTCGAACAAGGCTGCTTGTTAACACTAAAGTCCTTACTTCAGTTCTGCATTTAAAGGGGTCAGCAGATCATTGCCTTTTCCCACCTCCTTGTGCTTTTACATGCTCTGATTTACAGGAACACTGATTAACACAGTTGTTAAATGGTATCTGCTGCAGGATACAATTCACCATCGTGGAAAGCTAGCAGAGCTAGCGTACCATGTTGCATCTATCACTACCCTCAGCTACACCTGCTACTGAATGCAAACGTTATACTGTTGTATTTCGCAAAAGCCCTATCTAAATGACATGATGCCGTACCATGTCTCCGTGGTGCACAAGGGGAGTGAGGCCATTACATCTTTCATTGTTGCAGCCTGTTCCTCTTCGTTCCTGCCATTCATTATGTCCAGCTAGCTCTGTAGGCAGATATGGAAGAGAAATGACACTGTCTCCTCCTTATGTCCCCCTATCTCCTTTGGGCGAGTTGTACCTGGGGGGCACATCCTGGAAGCAGCCATTGAGGGCAAGGGTAGCAATGGTAGAGCCCCACATTTTTCGCTAATATGAAATAAAACAAAGTAAAACGACACAACGACATATAAAATGGAAAAACTCACCCAGCAACTCTGGTGGCTCCTGCTCCATGGGGTTGGGGCCGGCTCTAGCTCCGGGCATGTGATCTGGCACATGGCGTTGCAGTGCCACTCAGGTTTGGCCTGTCCAACCCATCCTGACTTGTAAATCATTTCTTGGAGGGATTTTATGAAAGGGGCACATTATGGGTGAAAGGCGTCAAGTATGCAGAACCAGAGCCAGATCCACTTCGGCTCTGAATGAGGGTGCCAGAGGGAGGAGGAGGGTGCAAGATACCTTCCCACCTCCCCACAGATCCCTGTGTCAGATCTAGGCTGGCAGGTAGGATGTGCTTGGATCTCAGAGGATGTGAGGCTGTTACAGTTGTCTGCTGAGGATGCTTGTGCTCTTAGCACTGAAGGTCCCCAATTCAATCCCTGCATGTGCTGGTCAAGATTGCGGCCATCATATCTGCAGAACACTGTGTGCACTCCCAGGGAGAGCAAGGATTCTGAGTCTACTGTTGGCTACAATGTTGGTGCCAGCACAGGGAGAGGGGTAAGGTGTGGGCTGTGCCCTGATCTAGCCCACCCTGCCACACCAGTTATCAAAGCTGCCCTTACGTGGAATTGCACCCAGAACCATTCCAAAGGTGTGGCCTGTGTAGCTTCAGGCACAAGGAGGCTGATTCTCTTCTCATTTTCTGTGGTGTAAATCAACAGACACTCCACTGAATGGAGAGACAGCATTGCACAAGTGGTGTCAGCGAGAGGTGAATCAGGCCCAATGTCCCCATGTGTTCTCATGCTGTGGGGTGGGGAGGGTCTCTGTACTGTCTGAATGGGGCCAGTGCATTTATAGCCCATCAGCTGGCCAAGGAATGGCTCATCTCCAGTTAGGCTCTATGACTGACTGTAATGTCTTGTGGCAAGATTTTATGGCTACAATAAAAATAAAAAGCTAGAGAACTTGGCAACCATTGCACAACACTGTTCTGTGTCCATGTATTCTTTGAGTGTGTTAATGTGAATAAACACAATACAAGGTTTGGAAATCATAAGTGTAAAAAAAAAAGAGGCATTTTTTAAGCTCTCCAAGTATTGGAGGGATTGAAACTGTTTAGAATGGTAAATTTCCTTTTTACCTTACCACACCCCATTCAAAACCAGCTGAACCATTTTTATTTATTTTTGACAATCACTAAGAATTTTCCTCTCTTGGGTTTTGCCGGCTTTCACATTGAAACGTATTTTTATGGTCGAGATCTGCACCCTTGGAAAAAATTTCGAACAGAGAAAGCCTTACATACAGTTCAAAGAATGGCACAGTTGTAATTATCCATTCTCCTTCCATTCCTCTTAGCTCTCAGACACAGCCCCTGTGTTAACCATACATCATTATTAGACTGACTTCAGAACGTTAATTGATGCAGAATGAAATTCAGAGCAGGAAACAGGCTTTAGCATTCGGTATGAATGGACTGCAAATTAGTGTTACTGCTGTAAAGGTTAACTGAAATTGAAAACTGTTCTTTTAATATCTTGTACTTTGAATGCTTCCAGTCTTCGTGAAATAGTCCTGATTGGCATCTTAAGAACAGAGGAAAATGGCAGGTGGCGGATGGGGGAGAAGTACCTCATCTCAAGGAACTCTACAAGGCATATACCACTGCTGGAATGTTCATAGAATCATAGAATCTCAGGGTTGGAAGGGACCTCAGGAGGTCATCTAGTCCAACCCCCTGCTCAAAGCAGGACCAAACCCAACTAAATCATCCCAGCCAGGGCTTTGTCAAGCCTGACCTTAAAAACCTCTAAGGAAACCTCTAATGTTGCTTTGGTTCTCTGTAAAACATCACTAATCCTGCCCCAACCGTTGCAGCGGATAATAGCCTCTGCTTGATCCAGCATGCCTGCAAGTTGCAAACATCCACCCAAAAGCGAAGGACAGGTTTGAAATGCCACATGTGGCATATTTTATCATAATTCAGCTTTAACAATTTCACATTCCTTCCATATTTCCTGGAGAGTGACAGCAATGCGTGTGGAAAGGTCAGAACAGCATAAAGGAGGGCATTGCTACTTCAGATGACTAAAAGGTGATTTGTTGTATGAATAAGGAAAGATACAAAAGGTACCCCAGACCATCCAGTAAAAGAATCAAGAATCTATGAGGCAAAGATGCGAGAAATATGCCCAGAATAGTCAAAGTTGTTCTTGACTAGACACAGGTTTCACATGCCCCTTTCATTAAACTTGGCTAATTGATACTTTGCATCCCTGCATCATTTGTGTATCAGAAGAGTAGGCTAGATGATCATAATGGTCCCTTCTAGCCTTAAAATCTCTGGCAGAGTTTTCCAAAGCAGCCAGTGGAATTTGGATGCGCAGTTACACTAAACTTTAATGGTAGCTGGGCATCCAAATCCATTAGCTTGGAAAAATCTCAGCCTGTGAATTGAAAACCTACAAATATGTATGCCCTTTGCATTTATGTTGGTAAAAGAATAAATTCTAGACTCCTAGCAATTGTTGCCTTTCAAAGTGTTGTGTCCCTACTGTTTCTACAGGTGCTTATACCCCACTGTAATTCTTCTGACAATAACAGTATTTTGCTGCTGTTACACAAATGGGAGGAACATAGCTGGAGAATTTTTCTCACTTAGATATTGTAAGTGCCAACTAGTATCCTTAGATGATTGTGGGAGTCAAACACGTGGCTCTGAAAGCAGAATCTGGCCCAATTAGCAACAGCATCACCACCGATGTGTTTGTTCAGAGACTTGTTCGCGTCATAAAATGTGGCAGCTTTTCTGGTAATTACAATTTGTAGTACAATTTTTCAATATTAAGTTTCACATTAGAAAATGTTTGTTGTGATCTATGATGGTGAAAAGAACAAAAGGAAATAAGCACACAGATGTGCAGAGATAAGTAATAGGTAAAAGATTAAATAAAATACGATAACCTAAGCAGCCATGAGACACTAATTAGCAGGTATTTATAAAATATTTTTTCTTAACCATCAGGGCTTTTGAAAAAGTTCTCCTATGTTTGGTTAAATCCCAGCTTAGAACTTTTGCAAATTTTCTTCACCTTCTTTTGCGCCTACCCAGGAACAATTACTGTGGTTACACAATGATTCATACAACATAAAAAGTTTCAGCCACAAAATGAATTTTCACATGACAATAGACGCCATTTCTGATGACATGCACAGAGCCAATAAAGTCCGATGATACATTCCTTATTAGAAGGCATAAAGATTTCAGAGGACGTCCAACCAGACTTTTTTGCTTACAAGGATGTTCAGGCACAGCTTAAAAAAAGCTGAGTGGACAGTTCACTAATGACAATGTACTGTACTAGTTTATGAAAGCAGAGAAATGCTGTGCAGATGGTTCATTAACTTCACTATAAATGAATCACAGAAGGGAAAACTGACTACTGGCGACCAGAATAATTTGACTGCAAGAAACATACTTACCAAAAAAATGACTGTCGCCTTAAATAACAAAGTAAGACACGTGCTTTGAAAAGCTCAGCACAAAAAAACCTTAACCCAAGAACCTTGAGCCTCTTCTTCTTCCCCCCATCTGCCCCTTGGTGAGCTACAGCAGCAGCTTCCCAGTAATTTGACACCGCCTTGTGAAATAACCCAAATCTGGCTTGCCCAATACTGACATACGTTACCGTGAGGAGGAGAGCTAGCTTAGAGTCCCACTTCCATGCTCTTTTGCTTGGAAGGGACAACAGAAGTCAAAGGAAGAACGGAATTTTGTTTATGTTAAATTCTTGCTGCTGCAACGTTCTTTAGCTGAGTCTTATCTGCAGTGAGAAGAACAGGAGTCCTTGGGGCACCTTAGAGACCAACAAATTTATTTGAGCATAAGCTTTCGTGGGCTACAGCCCACTTCTTCGGATGCATAGAGTGGAACATATAGTGAGGAGATCTATATACACATATGGAGATCATGAAAAGGTGGGAGTTGAGACTGTAGTCCGGTGTCCAGAGATCATCCACACCGGAGCTGACAATGCATGGAAAAGAATAGCCACTCACAAGAAATATACTCGACATCCATTTTCATTATTAATGTTAATTATTTTAGCATCAACAGTATGCTGAGAAGTGCACATTACAGATAAAGATGCAGACCCTACCTCTGTCAGCTTAAAATCTAAAGCACAGAGTACAGACAAAAAACATACCAGGTCACCCAGTGGAGGGTGATTTTAAGGATTTGCCCTGTTAATTATGTCCTAGTGTTATATTTGTAGCTATGTCTCAATGACAGACTACATCTCTCGTATATTCTCAAATGGGGTGCTCATGCCTCAGGACTGGTCTAAATCAGTGGTGCCCAAACTTTTCCTGTTGCACCCCCTCACCAGTAATGGAATCAGTCTGCGCCATCCCCCTGTTCCTGCACAGTTGGCTTAGCAGAGGATCTTGGGCTGAAGGCAAAGCTGGAGGAGGAGTTGGAGCTAGAGGTGGAACTGGCCTGGGGGCGGAGAGGGAAGAGCAGGGGTGGAGTGGAGCTGCGGCTGGGATCGGAGTGGGGCTGGGTGGTGCCCTCTCCCCATGGGGACTGGCCCAGGCCCCGCTGTGTGCTCCCCCCAAACATTCCTACATGCTCTCCTAGGGGGGCATGCCCCACAGTCTGGGGACCCTGGTCTGAATTCTGCCCTTATCTGCACCTTGCAACCCCACTGAAGCCAATAGGGTTTTATGGATATAAATGAGGGTGGAGTTTGGCCCTTATTCTTCAATGAATGTGCAGTAGACAGCACCATAGTCAGAGTACCACCAGCTCCACAGGAAGTGGCTAGTGATTTTTTTGGAGGTGGGGATATAGGCTGATGATGCCTCATACTTTGGCACCACTAAAAAATGAGGCAGTAAAGACCATGTGAAAGGAAACTCGAAGTCTGGCAAACTCGGTCTGTGAAGGACAGCTTGGAAAGAGCTTGCAAACCTGCTCGGGGGGTTAAACATCCTGCTTCACAGGTGCCCAGCTAGTCATGGGGGAAGTGCCGGGAAAGGAACTAAAGGTCTTACGGTGACTGAGGAGATCAGTGAAATAGATAACACCACACAGTAATATAGAGAGCTAAAAACAATAACTGAGCACAACTGGCTGTGGGACAATGAGCAAAAACGAGATGAAACGTCCTTTGACAGCAATAACACAAAAGGCATGTAGGAGCAGCAGGTGTTCTTAGTTCCAAGGAATTGGTTATTCTCACTCCTGCACAGCAGTGCCTCTGTCTAGCATCAATAAACCTCTGTCCCTTGGAGCAGCTCCTCCAACATAGGGGTCTGCAGCAGGGCCTCGTGCTTCAACAACAGCTGAACCCGCCATAGGGCCCATTCTCAGGGTCCAGTGGCAATTGGTCTCTTCCGAGGCCAGCAGCAGCACAATGGATGTATTCACCACCGCTAAGGACACTTCATGCTGTGGCTTCAAAGCCACTCAGATGTGTCCAAAGCACCATAGGTGCTGGAATGATTTTTATAGTTGGGGTGCTGAAAGCCATTAAACAAAATTGTAAATCCTGGAAACCTCTTCAAATCCAGGGGTGCTGCTGCACCCCCAGCACCCTTGTTCCAGCACCTATGCAAAGCACCACATGCCCCAGTGAATGCCTGACTTCTGCAGTACTCACCTAACTCCTGAGGTTTTAACTTCTCTTCCCAGACTGGAAACGGTGCGAGGTCTTTCTCTGAGTTGGGAGCCAATAAAAGAGTATCTGGACCATCCTGACAGTGTCATTGGTCTTTCCTTTCACATAAGTGACTCATTACAACAAATTTTAAAGAAAGAGCAAAACATCCTCATTAAGGTCTCGAGTCTCCGCTCTGTTACATCCCTTTTACACCTGCCACTCCAATGGCTTCAATTTCTTCAATGTTTAATGCCTGAATCGGAGCTGATGCCTTTTGTTTTCGATTCCTGCCAATGCCTCCCATTATTGTTTTAAGACTCTCTTTGTATAGGGCCTCAGAGTGCAATACTAGAGATTCAAAAGTCTCCCATAGTCGCCATAATCTGAAGACTTATTTATGATTAGTTATCTTGTAAATCACACCCATAGTGATGTTATCATTGTTTATATGCCATACACAAGTTCTTTTGCTAAGAAACACTTGGCAAAATACTTCACGCATTTTGCTGTTATGGTTCTTAATGCATTTACTGCCCTTTCCTCTCCAAAGTGCAGCAGGACAGTGATTATGCACACTTGGTAAAGAATGTGCTTAAATCTAGTGGAAAGGAGATAGAGAGTTGTATAATATGATAGACATTGCAGCCAATGAGCCTTCACTGATTGGGAAGAAGAATAAATGAAATCCCGTAAACAAAACTTTAGAGCCACTCGGAATAACATGTCCTTAAGGCCAAAAAAATTTCTCAGCCAAAATACTGACATGGACTTCACTCACTGAAGCCATCTATAGTTCGTCGTCCGCTGTCGTTCTCAAGATTGATTAAATCTGTCCAAGTAATTTTCTACATCCTGCTGTCAGGCACAAACAAAATTTGCCATTTAGCAAAGAATTCAGGCAGTAAAGATACGGTTGTGTATTTTTGCAGATAATTAATGGATCAGATGCACATGAGGTAATTGTTATTCAGTGATGGTTCCTACCTTAGCTTAGCTTAATTGTCATGCCAGGAAGCATGAGGAGGGTTGGAGCAGACAGCTGATCCCACTCTGATTGTGTAGTCATTTCAGTGCTCCAAGGATTATGAAGTGGTCAGTCATCTACTCATGAATTCATTGCTAAACTCTTCCTCAAAGTGCCTACTAACCAAGGGAGGAGAGATCACAGGTGAAGTCCGGGCCTCCTGGGGGGGGGCAAGTGGGGCAATTTGCCCCAGGCCCCGCAGGGGCCCCCACAAGAGTTTTTCGGGGCCCCTGGAGCTGGGTCCTTCACTCGCTCCAGGGGCCCCGGAAAACTCTTGTGGGGCTCGGGCCCCCGGAGCTTCTTCCGCTTCGGGTCTTTGGCGGCAATTCGGTGGGGGGAGCCCCCCGCCGCCAAAGACCCCAGGCCCCCTGAATCCTCTGGGCGGCCCTGGGTGAAGTAAACCCAGTCAGTGGATTTTCAAAACCTAAGCACATTGTGTCTAAATGGGTAGCTAAGCATATGTAGTTATGCATATATAGCTTTTGGTCAGGAATTTTCTTAGGCCATATTAAGCATCTATCTGTTCTGAAAATCTGATCACATAGTTATGTGCACAGACCCTTTGGGAGATGTGGTCAGAGCAGGAGCACCAGACCAAGATGGGGGCAGGAATCAGGGGACCATGGCTCCATCGCTTGTTACAGGCCATAAGGGCGAAGAAGGCCAAGGGTGGTGGTAGAGAGGAGCGAGCAGAGGGCAGGGTCTTGGCAGGGAGAAGAGGCAGCAGGGACCGGAGCCTCAAGGAGAAGAGGTGGAGTGGGGGTGGAGCATTGAGAAGAAGAGGCGTTTAAGGTGCCGGTGCCCCCCCCACACACACTTTTACAGAGCTTCCCTGCTCCTGGGTCAGAGCTGAGTGGGTGCCTGGATCTGGGTTTTTGGCATCTCCTCTGTGTTGAGGTTAGAATTGTCTGGTGGCACTTTGGCTTTGTTTCTTGAAGTCAAGTTTCAGTCTTTCTGATGGATGCTGAAATGAGGCCAGTGACATCCTGTATGTAGCACCTGGTTTGTTGAAAATGTCAGAATGTGACTCCAGATAACTATCTTGTTTCATAAATCTTATGGAAGAACTTTGGAACAGAGCCCAGATTCTGCTCTGCGATCAAGCACTGCTGTACACTAGTAAGAAATCAACATATGCTTATGTGCATGCACAGTGCAGAATAAACACATAGGAATATGGAAGACTGGGTTACGCATTAGGATGTTATTTCCTAGACAAGCTGAATGACTTGCTGTATATTCCCCTTTAGGTTAACCAGGCCAGCAGCTATGGAAGCCTTCCACTTATCAGGCCACCTGCAGACATCAATATCCCTGCCACAGAAGAGAAGCTCTTCAACATTTTTAATGGTCGGTAACCCTGCAAAGTTTGCTCTGAAGCTGTTTAAAAGAATGGAAAGTCCTGGTGGTTCCAGGGAGAAGGAAAATGCTGTATGAGAGGGGCTGACAAAGGCAACTTCTACCAGGGCACATGAGTGCTCATCTGGAGGACTGGTCCATGGGAAAGTTTCTCTCTTTCCTTCTAGAAGCTTGGGGAAAAGTCAAAGACAGGAGCAATGCGTAGCTGTAATAACCCACGCATTAAGTCCACTGAGCTACTTTCCTGTCTTTTCTCTCCTTTCCCATAGTACCGTAGGTATGGAATTCTCTTGGCTCCATCAGTACACAGACTGCTGTACACAGAGCTGGCACTGGACTCACCCAGAGACAACTACTGAAGGTGTCTTTGTTTGTTTGTCCTCAGGTTTACGGAAAGTGCCTGTGGAGAGCGGAGCTGTGACGGAATCCCCTCAGACGTGTTGGACTGGCCCCACATTGGGCTGGCAGCTAGGAGACGAGCCGGGAGAAGGATCCCCAAGCTCTGCTGGAGAAAGTGCCTCAAACGACAACAGGTCAAATCTGGGAGAAAATCAGTCTCACCATTTACAAGCCAGACGGTGCGTAAACTCCCCAAGGAGCAATGCATGGGATAAATGAGGTAAAGACATTTAACATTTCAGCCGTCCTGAATGGCCACTTCTCCAGCAACTCCATCCCTACCAGGTGCCAAATAACTCTTGGCAGAAGCCCAACATGGCGAGCCTGCATTCCTGAGGATTCCACACAGGCTTGCAAGAGACAGGATATGAAGCTGCAGCCTCTGAAAGGCTCTGACTTTAGTTAGTGCACAAGGCAGAGTAGGTGAATAGGGGTGCAGCCTCATACAGGGAAAGAGGATCTATATATGGATCAGTGCACCTCTTAAAGGTGCCCTTCTCTACATGTTCAGCTTTTAAGCTCCACAGCGGTAAGACAGAGCATTCACAGCTGTAAATCCTCCAGTCCCCACTGTCAGCAGACCTCTCAAAGGTTCCTGTTTCACAGAAAGAATCCTGCTGGTGAGGTTATAGGAAGAGTTATTTGCACTGGAGGAGATAGTTTCCCAGCACTGTGAGTTTCCTGCATGAATTGCTTTCTGTGTTCCTGACTTTGGGTCTTGGCCCCACACTGTGTCCCATATTTGGGCCTTGGCAGGTTGACAGGTATGAGATCATATGCCTGGGTACCGCAGATATTTTGCCCTGCCAATAGTATTTGAATAGCATGAACGTGAGGCTTCTGTGTCTGGTTTGATTATGTGGTGTGCGTTTCCAGCACACTTTAACACCGAGACAGGAGCAAGTATCCCAGCAAGCGCAAGCTTCTGTCAGCCAGGCACCCCAGTGGGAACCAGCACCTAGTTCTGGAGTGGACTGAACTATTTTGCAGAAAGAGATGGGAGCTGGCTCTTTCTTGTCTAGTAACAGATATTTCGCCCACGTCTCTATTTCTCAACAGCTTTAACTAAGATAAAATGTTAAAAAACATCAAAGTGATTTATGAGCCTAAGTCCCATTTTCAAAAGTAGCGGCGGCACATATGGTATTGCAGTAGTACCTAGGAGCCCAAGCCATGGACCCTACTGTGCTCGGTGCTGTACAAACCCAGAACAAAAAGGCAGTCCCTGCCCGCAAGAGTTGACATCATTGAAAGTCAATGGGAATTAAGCTCCTAAATCACTTATGGCCAGATTTCTAAAAGGGATTTAGGTACCTAACTCATTGAAATCAGTAGGCGTTAGGTGTCTAAATATCTTTACAAATCTGGCCCTGAGGCACTTTTGAATATTTTACCTTCTGTATTTTTTTTTTTTTAAATGTTTCACATACTGCAATTCTGGTGCAGTTTTACTGCAAAGGGCCACTTTTGACTCAGTGTCCTTCAGAACACATCCTTGTTTATCTTAATCCATGCTAAAATATTCATTAAAGACAGAATTCTGCTTTGTATTATGCAAAGAAACGTTGTGCTAAGAGTTGCCCGCATTGTGTCTGACATATGGCTGTAGAAAGGTTTTACTATCCAGACATTGCTACTCGTATTCAAAAAGAATCTTGGCTGATTTTTCCAAGCCAAACCAAAATCTGTATTTGATAAAAATGGAACTTTTAATTAAACCGGCTCTCTGGATAATTAATTTTCATAGGGATTCTTGGCCACCGACATTTCTGGTTCTTTCCAAAAGTCTTCACTAATCGTTACTGTGGATCCATTAGTTCAAACAGAAAATGTAAAAAGTACCTAGAGCTGGGGAGGGTTGTAGTAAGTGTTGCCCCTGGTTGCTGTTATAGCACATCCCTTTGTTGAATTTTTTTGTAAGGGTGACACCAACTAGTGGGGTCCTGTGATAGGACCTCATAGCAGAAATCAACAGCCTTAAGGTAGTATGCATTTCAACCTGCCCCTTTGAGGGGATGTAATTCTGCTGCTGTTGACCCATCTTTCATTAAAATTAATGAAAACTGTGTGGCCAAATCCACTGTGATGCTTTGAAATTCTCAAGCTAGAAAAAATATTGAAATGCAAAGGCAGGGCTAAGATCCTTTCTGCCCCAGTTTCCTAACAACGTCACATCCTTTCTTTGAACCCTCAGCTCACAAAAATGCCTTGTCTACATTGCCCCAGAGTTGTTTGTCTTGTTTTTGTTTTGTTTATTTAAAGTCTACCCTGGCATAAGATCTCTGCATGAAACTTGAGGTAGTCTGGTTTAGTTTTGGTGGCAGGAATTGGATAGGCAGGAGGATAAGCTGATATTGACAAATTAGTTTGGTGTGGGGGGGAATGCTTTTGGTTTATAAAGGAAAGCTAACTTCAGTTTTAACTATGGAGTGAATAAGTGCCTTTGCATAAGCTATCTACATAGCTGATTGTACAAAAGAGAGAAGAAAAGAGTAATGGTTTTACAATTTATGGCATTATCGCTAACTAATCTCTAGAAAATGAATAAAAAGAGATCACTAGATATAACTTAATAAGTCCATTTTAATCAAAACATTGATTTTCCCTTGGAATTATTCCATTCCAGTTCACTGGGTTGAGTCCTTTATTCTTCTGATATAGACTCAGTTATCAATAGCATCATTGAGATGAAACAATGATATCGTTCAAGCTCTCTTTTTATTCATCAGGCAACGTGAGCAAATACTTTTGCTTTTTGTCATAATCTTATACAGAGCTACGTTCAGCTGAGTGCTCTCCTATTCCCCCAGCAGCCACAACTCAATGTGAAGGGTTTAAATAATGGCAAGTAGTAAAATATGATAGTTAAGCAAATTCAAGTGGAAATAATGTGAAAAATATTATTTGGAGTAGACACAGATCTTTCTTCTGATTTCACCTGCATAAAAAATGCTGCATAAAAATGCTCCTTTTATAGTCCAAATCAACAAAAGGCCCTGAAGCAAAATTTCATATCTCTGTCACCTAATCCACCTGTGCATATTTTTTATGAAACAAAATAATCCTTTTTTACATTGCTGTTATCCAGGACATTTAAACATACTTGATGCTATTTCGTTTTCACTGCGGTGAAGCTAGCTCATGAAATTATCTGAAAGTTATCTAGAATGAGTAATCGAAAAGCCTGACCTGCAAAGTTAGCTCAGTGTTAGCACGCTGCAGACTGACAATTATTTTCTGATATGATATGTGTGTGTATGAATATTGAGAGGAAGAATGCATGAGCCTCTTCACTACAATTCTGTGGCTAGCTCTGCATCTTAAATTATTTTCCTGTTATGAGGAACAGTAATCAGACTATTGGAAAAGTTCAAGTGACTCATATATACTGTAACTTGATGTTTGATTATTTAAAATTTCTGAAGGGACTGGATTGAGTGGTAAAGGAATATTAAGTTTTTGAGCCAGATTCAGATCTCATTTTTATCTGTCTTCTGTACTTGTATGGCCCCTATTCCCACAATATCTGACCACTTCACTGTCTTTAATGTTTTTATTCTTGCAACCCCCTATAAAATAGGGAATTACTATTATCCCCATTTTACAGATGAGGTAACTAGGCCCAAATTCCCACAGTGACTCAGTGGCAGGCCTGAGATAAGAATCCATATTTCTTGTCACCAATGCCCCGGCTGCTGGGTCAGGTTGCTAAAGTCTATTTTAAAGTGTCCTTTACTGCTTCACTACTGCTGAATTGCCATGCATGTGTATATACTCAATTGATTTTAATGGAATGCCCATCTAAAAACCAGCATCACTAGAGGGGACAAGGAGTCCATAAGCATTGGGGTCATCTCATGCCCTGAAAGTGCTGTTTAAAATGAGAAGCATGGCTGTGTCAGATTAGAGCATAGTTGTACAACGCATCCCATAAAACAGAGAGCAAAGATGAATAGCCATGGTTTATACGCTGCATTATTATGCACGTGATGTCTTTGCTGGAAAGAGTAGTCAGAATAGGTTATATGACCAAACAATACATTCTGCACTGGCTTGATAAAAGCCTCAGGATGCCTTCTCCCCTCCTGGCTAGTTGAGATTGGAACTGCTGTGGTGGTAAAAAGCTGATTTACTGGCAGGGTGCTGACCGCATGTATCTTTTTGCACCTCTGGTGGTTAGCGCAATGACAGACAGTAACAGTGACTCCGGAGGCACCTTTTTAAATCTCTGAAAAATAGACCAGAAATAGATATGGCTAAATTCTGGGATCACTTATACACCAGATTGGCTTTAGCTTTTTGAGTTTAACCTTCAGTTTAGCATTCTGGACCTAAGGCGATTGCACAGGAGAAGTGCTTGGGGAAGAAATATGGAGTGGGAATGATTTACTAGGGATGGCATTCATGCATCAGAGGTCAGTAGAACTAGCAGAAGTGATTTTAATCCACCTCTGAAACAGATTGTCTTGAGGTGAATTAGCAGAAACCGTAGCCATCTTGCAAGTGAGACTAAGTTGGGAATACAGGAGTAGGTACTCCACAGTCTTCCACCCACAGCAAAGGGCATGTCTATACTGCACTCCAAAGTGTGCTTGCAGCTTGAGCAGACGTATCCATGCTAGCTTTGCTAAAAATTGCAATGTAAATGGGGCAGCTTGCGTGGCAGTAGGTATCCAGGCAGGCGAGTACAGCCCATATTGAAGCCCATACCGCTGCATCTACACCGCTCTTTTTAGTAATGCTGGCATGGATAAAGCTAGTGAGTATGCTGCAATCACACCTGGAGTTGCAGTGTAGGGTGACCAGACAGCAAGTGTGAAAAACTGGGACAGGGGGTGGGGAGGTCATAGGAGCCTATATAAGAAAAAGCCCCAAATATCGGAACAGTCCCTGTAAAATCAGGACATCTGGTCACCCTATTGCAGCGTGGACATACAACAACTGCCACACATGCCATAGTGTGCTCAGTTGTGTGCTAGGTCTGGGACAGAGATGAATGGGCCAGATTCTGATCTCAGTTACACCAGGGCAAATCCAGAGTAACTTTGCTGAAGTTAATGGAGTTACCCTGGATTTACTCCAGTGTAAATAAAAGCAGAATTTGACCTGGATATCTGGGACTCAATCACAGCAAACCCATCTGTAACTTAAGACCCACATTTCCTGAGTATTTTTGAATAAGCTCATCTGAAACAGAGTTCTGACAATGCTAGCTAATGAAATGTTACAAGTAATGGAGATTGCAAACCTAAGCTTATTTTCTAAAAATGAAAACATATACCTAGGCTATCAAACATGAACCTGATATATACTGCTGTACCATCTCTGACCAAATAGTGTGTTATTGGCCCATCTCTGACCAGATAGTGTGAGATCTGGTTGACTTCTCAACCCCAGTCTCCTGCTCTCCAAGTTGGCAGGTTTTCAGTGTGTGGTGGCGAGGGTGTGTTCATCATCGCAGTGGAGAGACTGCCTAGCTTTGCTCATCAGACTTTCTGCCTGGTGATTAAAGAGCATGTTAAGGGTTTGGGAGTTACTTCTCAGGTATGCTGTGGGGCATGGTGATCCCAACAAACGAGCAGAAAGGTGTGACGCAGGGGGCAATGATAGAAGGAGATCACCAAGAGATATTGAATGTCATGGGAGAAGTGGAGCTGCAGAAAAGAGGACCAGGTTTCAGGCGGGATATGTACTGGTGTTAGACTAGAGATTCAGAAATGAAAGACTTCAGCTGTAGTGTAGACATAGCTTATGTCAGCATAATCTAGGTCACTCAGGGATGTGACTAAACCACTCCCTGAGTGACATAAGTTACACTGACATACGCGCGCGCTCACGGGCACGGAGCTGCGCCGATGGGACAGCTTCTCCTGCCAACAAAGCTGCCTTTTGCAGAGGTGGTTTTAACTATGCCGACAGAAGAGCTCTCTCCTGTCACCATAGAGCGTTTTCCCCCAACCCACTGGAGCGGAGCTGCGGCGTTGGTACAGCTGCCGTGCTATACATGGAGACGTGCCCTTAGAGTTGCTGTTGAGTGTGGCCTGGAGATAAACAGCAGCCTCAGCATGCAGCACTGGCCTGCCAATATGTTTAATAAAGGTCTTTGCCTTTAATAAAACTGCCTGGTTGCTGCATCGCCAATTGTTAATGAAAAAAATGAGGAAAGGCGCTTCTAGACATAGTTACCTGTGCTTAGTCCTGATAGGTTGTTTATAGGTAAATACGATTACCACTGACTCCCAAAGACAAGAGGTATTTTCTTTTCTTGTTTCTGACTCACCATAGCTGCGCTGGGGCTGGTTACCTCATTAATATCTCTAGGAGAAAACAATAGCTTGATGTAGTATAGCTTTGAAAAATCTATAGCTTTTCATGCTGCTCCACTTTGCCTGGAGCAGCCTTTTCATTGAGAGACTTGACTGAGACGCATGAGGCTGCTAAGCAAATCCCTCAATAAAAGTTGCTTATTATGGCTAGCCTTCCACTGCTAATCTCATCTGTGTTGTCTACTGCTCCACTGCCTGACTTTAAACTCCCAGCAATTAGTAACTTACAATAAAGAAAAGCTGAAATTAACAAGATGTGTGCTCAGCAGCACATGTATTGTAAGATTCATTTGCTACATCACTTCCTCTCACTTCTCTTTTTATTACCTAATTTAAACTGTAAGCTCGTTGGAGCAGGGGTCTTGGTGTCTTATGTATGCAAACGAACATACATGGCTAGTTCTTGTCCAAGGCATGCATTTTTCTGTTGGTTTAATTTTATTTTGTGCAATGAAAAGGTGATTGTACTTTTGGTTGTTTTAAGGTTTAAAGGCAGATTTTGACCTAGATTTTTTTTAAAAATTACAAAATAGTACTTAATATAAACAAAATAACACCCCCTTTTCTAATATTTGTACCAGAAGAGGCATCAACTCTTTCTTCCTTTCCTAAAAACAAGTAAGTCAGTCGCTCTCAGAAGGATCTCTAACATGGCTGGATGGCTTTTTCCTTTCTTTTCTATCAAAGCTCTGTTATGAAGTAGAAATGCCACTGAGCTTATATATAGTTGAGATCAACTGTTCTGTTGGACCTCAGTCAAAAGTTCATGAATTATGCAAAGTTTTAGACTGTTTTTAATCACCCGTCTGAAAGATGATGGGTTTCTTCTGATGCACAACAATCGTATTAACAACGTGTCTGCTTCTAGTGAGGAACATAAAATATCGCGTCTACACAGACCATTTTTACTAGTAGCAAGAACTGAGGCTTTTCATGAACCTCACCAGCTTTGTAATTATGCTGAAGGAAGCGCAGCTGGTCTGAGTCTCTGGTACACCAGAAAAGACTAGATTTAAAATGTCCAATATAAGGTCCAAGATGGAATAAAGCTTTTTGTGGGGAATGGTGGGAGCTTTGGAGTGTTTGCTGATTTCCTATCCCGCTAGTTCACACCACTTGGCTTCCTGCATCACCATAATCCTCCCCTGGTCAAGAGAGGCTGGCTAAGATTCACCCTGTAGCCTGTTAGACCAATCAGAGGGGTCACTGTGGAGTGAGTCAAGACTCCTTCCCAACATACCAGGGGCTTTGCAGGTTGCTTCCACTGTCTTCTTAACTCTTGCCAGCCTGGGTTACAACAGACCAGAGTGGCTAACTGAACACAGGTTTTTTATGTCACAGAGTCCAAATCACAGGGCCACGGATGGGATTTACAGACACTTAGAAGATAATAAGGTAATAAGTAGTGGTCAGCATGGATTTGTCAAGAATAAATCATGTCAAACCAATCTAGTAGCTTTCTTTGACAGGGTAACAAGCCTTGTGGATATCACAGGAAGCAGTAGAGGTGGTATATCTTGACTTAATATGGCTTTCGATAGTCTTGCATGACCTTCTCATGAACCAACCAGGGAAATACAACCTAGATGGAAGTACTATAAGGTGGGTGCATAACTGGTTGAAAAACTGTTCCCAGAGAGTAGTTATCAGTGGTTCACAGTTAAGCTGGAAGGCAGGGGTGAAAGTAAGGTGGTACAGGCCGGTACAGCATACCAGTAAAAAGTGGGTGCCAGTACTGGCCCGTACCGCTGACTTTAAATGTTTAATGTCATTGCCTCTTTTGCCCCCCTCCCTGGCTGCCGACGGGAGCGGAGGGGTGGGGGGGGGTTGCAAAAGAAGTAGGTGCCCTGAGGCTGCAATTTAAAAGGGCCTGGGGCTCCGGTCGCCACAGTGGCAGCCGGAGCCCCAGGCCCTTTAAATTGCCACTGGAGCCCCGAGCGGTGCAGGCCAGGCAGTGCAGATGAGCTGACTGGGGGACGCTGACCCCAGCCCCGCCCCTTCTGCCCGAGGCCCCTCCCCTTTGGGGGGGGCAGAGCTGGCCCCTTACCGGTAAGAGCTCCATTTTACTTTCACCCCTGCTGGAAAGGCATATCAAGTGAAATCCTGCAGGGATCAGTTCTGTTCAGTATTTTTATCAGTGATTTAGATAATGGCATACAGAGTACACTTATAAAGTTTGCAGATGATACCAAGCTGGGAGGGGTTTCAAGTGTTTTGGGGATTAGGATTAAAATTCAAAATGATCTGGACAAACTGGAGAAATGGTCTGAAGTAAATAGGATGAAATTCAAGGACAATGCAGGGACAATGCAAGTACTCCGTTTAGGAAGGAACCATCTGTGGCAAACATACAAAATGGGAAATGACTGCCTAGGAAAGAGTACTGAGGAAATGGATATGGGGGGCCATAATGGATCACAAGCTAAATATGAGTCAACAGTGTAACGCTTTGCAAAAAAATCAAACGTCATTCTGGGATGTATTAGCAGGAGCGTTGTAAGCAAGATGCAAGAAGTAATTCTTCCACTATACTCCATGCTAATTATGTCTCAACTGAAGTATTTCAGGAAAGTTGTGAACAAATTGGACACGACCTATGAGGGAAGATTGAAAAAATTGGAGCTGTTTAGTCTGGAGAAGAGAAGACTGAGGGGGGACATGATAACAGTTTTCAAGTACATAAAAGGTTGTTACAAGGAGGAGGGAGAAAAATTGTTCTTTTAACCTCTGAGGATAGGACAAGAAGCAATGGGCTGAAATTCAGCAAGCACAATTTAGGTTGGCCATTAGGAAAATCTTTCTAAATGTCAGGATAGTTAGCAGTAGGTAGGTTGTGGAATCTTCACCACTGGAGATTTTTAAGAGCATGTTAGACAAACACCCATCAGGGATGGTCTCAATAATACTTAGTCCTGCTTTGAGTGCAGGGGACTGGACTAGATGACCTCTCGAGGTCCCTTCTAGTCCTATGGTTCTATGATTCAGCAATGCTAATGGTCAGGCAATACTCTACATCTCCCAGTTCTCAAAAGTAATCCCTCTGGTGGTACAGCAGACACAATAAGTCCTTAAAATTGAGTTTACTGTGACTAGTTCATGCTTTATCATAATTGCCGCTCCCTTGTTTAGTGTTATCAGAGATGCCAAGGGCTGAATTGGCGTGAATACCAAACTCCCTTTTTACTCCTAGGCATGGCTGAGGTACATTAGAAGGCAACATGTACCTGCACTGTGAGCATACTG
The DNA here is from genome assembly GCF_020497125.1 of Mauremys mutica. NCBI lineage: Eukaryota > Metazoa > Chordata > Testudines > Geoemydidae > Mauremys > Mauremys mutica. The sequence continues at coordinate 68,543,856 of NC_059082.1, read as the reverse complement.
AGGACTTTGGTCTCTGGGGTTGTCAATCCTGGTACTTTTGCTGAAAATAAAAACAAAAAGTCTCTGTAGGCTATGCCTCAAAGTGCCTTGTGCCGACTGTACATTGCTGCTGCTGGTGGTGAGTGTATGGATAAGGAGGGGAATCTGCATGGCTCTTGGTTACTCCTTTAATATTGTATTTTCCATCTGCAGACTGCTCGTTCCAAAGGATCAGCAAAGGCTGTGACGAAATAAGCAGTCACTTTTAATAAAAGTTTCCTTTTCCCGTTCAGTTCAGATCCTCTTTCACAATTTAAGTATCTTGATAGTTTGCAGACATAGCCGTGAGCAGTCCCTGCAGCTTCACAATATATCTGTCAAACAAAGGAAACCTGTACAAATTGATGTGGCAGTGGCCTCTTCAGTCACCCTGGCTTGATGTGCTTACCAAACCAGGTACTCTTAGAAGTTCTATACTCGTTGGACAAAATGAGTCCCCTGTGGCTGTCTCTGTATTACTCTGCTGGTCCACAGGTGGCTTATTTCTAGCTATGGCCTCACAATCGCTATCTCTAGCCAGGTCCTTCCCCCCACTGCCCCCTTTGTCTCTCTGTGTGTAATTCCCACTTGCCTTGACGCACCCTTGCAGTCTACCTCTCTATTGCACATATTCAGTGCTATAATAGAGACGTGTACACAATAAAGGATTTGGACACTTCCCCTCCCCAGTTTTGCATTTCAACATTGTGGATCTGAATCTGAATTTTGCAGTGTTGGCCCATCACTAGCCTATGAAACCTATTCCTGGGTTGGGGCTTCAATATTTTCTGATTCTCCTTAATTCCAAAGCATGCACCTGATCCTTTGGGTCACCGGGTCCAGAGGCTGATTATATGAGTGTTACTTATTTGATCCGTAGAAGATATAAGCTTCCTTCCAAGTTAGAAAATACTGTGGTTCAGGATGCTGGCCCAGGAACCAGGAGAAAACAACAGAGCTGCAATTCATTGAAGTCACTGGAGCCATGACAATTTATATCAGCTAAGGATCTGCCCCATGGGTTCTAGCCTGGCTCTCTAAATAGACATTAAAGCTTGCATGGTATAAGATCGGGGATTTGCCCATTGGTGCTTTCACCAAAATAAACTTTCTCGTCAATGTTGTGTAGGTCCTTTGATCAGGTTGCTTGCTGCCCTCCATCCCAGAGGTGGCTGCATTTCAGTTGTGCTGGGAATATATAATTGTAAAGTGCTTTGGATGCCTTCAATAGGAAAGACATAATAGACATATAATTGACATTACTGAGACAGGGGACTTCGTGAATAGATTTTCTCCCAATAAATGTTCAGCTGCAGGTATTCCCATGGTACAGTGATGTATGCTGCAGTGCATCACAAAGGGAAAACATACTCCAGCTTTCTATTTCAGTGACTTTGAAATAGCGGTGTAGACTATATTTACAAATACCTCTGGTGGATGCATGCATGGGACTACGGATGCAACTGCCTTTTAGTGTTAATGGGAAGCTGGTGTGTCAATCCCTGCACAATTAGATGAGATTATACCACCGTCTTTCTTCTCCCAATTTGCCCCTTCATTCAAGTTATAGCCTTAATGCTCCTTCCAGTCTGCGCGTCCCTCCCTCTGCATGTTTAAATTGGAAATGAAGCATCCCTGATGTAGATGAATTTTGGCAGCAAGGACAACGGGAAATCTATGTACGCTACTATCTTAGTGGTGTCTACCGATGGCTTCTGTGTTTGTCAGATGAATATAGAAATCGATCAGCGATAGCATTCCTTTGTGAGGAATAAGCCACAAACATTGCTATATGGCTAAACTTTTGGGCAGCTCAGGGGCTCAACTGGCTTTAGTTTTACGGGTTTAACCTTTAATTTAGCTATTTGGACATAAAGGGATTGTTTTCCAGCATCCCTCATAATCTTTTGAGCACAAGCCTTTCCCACGCAATCCGTACACTGCTTTTATGAGTCCTGGAGTGAGGACTGTGCTCATTTTAAGTAACCCCTCCCGTCTTTGGTACCACTTTGTGTTCTGGCGCAGTGCAAATCTTGTTAGGTCAGTTTATGGTTAGTCAATATCCCTGCCACACCATTTCATATGCATTACAAACAGTGGTCATGAAACGCACTCTAATCAGGATGAGCCCTTTCGATGTCCACTTTCCCATATTTTTTGAGTAGTAGGATGTGCAATTCAGAGCTTGTCATCATAACATAGGGCCAAATGCTCGGTGGAGTTACACCCACTGGTGATCTGGCCCATCATTGTGTTGGGTTTATTTGTTGTGTGGTGTTTTGTTTTAATTACTCTGTGCATTTCCCTGGGGCTGAGGGTTTATTAGTTTCATTAAGTGATTAGATCAGTAGAAGGCCCACAGGTGACGCTGATCAGTTCTTTTCTCAGGTCTCATTTTTAACGCTTACGCTGCTGTTTACTCTAGCATGTTAGCTCTACTGCTACTGCAGTGAAATCAGTGGAACATTAGGCGGTGCTTGGTATATTCAAAAGTATAAAAGAGGCAATCCACTAGATGGGAGACATGTCGTGGCTGTAATATTCCACCACAGCAATGGTAGGCCATTTCCTAATTAATACAATACATTCTCCCTGTTATTCTAACATATTTTTAATTTGCTCTTTATGTGACATCTTTCTATCTGTGAAAGGTGAAAGCTCCCCTGCAGTACAAGGCATAGATTTGTTTTTTCTGTCTATACCAGTGGTTCCCAACCTTTTTGGCTGGTGGGCGCCAGCCGAAGGACCACTGCGGCGGTGGAGCACCCGCCGAAATGCCGCTGAATTTCGGTGGCATTTCGGCGGGGACGCCTCTCGATGACGCCGCTTGTCACCGACAAGTGACGTCATCGAGAGGCGTCCCCGCCGAAATGCCACTGAAATTCGGTGGCATTTCAGCGGGTGCTCTCCCAGGGGCCAGGACGTGGGCGCATTAAGATGCCCCCATGGACGCCATGGCGCCCGCAGGCACCGTGTTTGGAACCACTGGTCTTTACCATCTGATCATTCTAATTTCCCTCAGATTTATGATCTGAGTATTACTTTACTGTTAGATCCCAAATCAATGAACATTGCACTGGTGCTGGCTCATTAGCAATATGCATTTGTGTCATCCCAGTCTGTTAAATATATCATCATGCAAGGACTCATATTTCCCCTCTGCATAATCATCTCAGTCACTTGTCCTCATTGTCCCAGTTGACCACCTGCTTTTATACATTAATGCCTGAAGCCTTGACTTAGCCTGCTTCACTTGCTACATTTTCTTCCTGCTGTAATTTCATATGTTTTGCTTTACTGTTTGTCCACAATGGGAACATATTATCCACTGTTTAGGCTATCTTCTTCCACCGAGTCCTTTATCTCTACTACCGTCATTCTAAATAACAGTCATTGTGGCCCTGCTGGAATCCATTTGATTTATTTCCATGCATGAGATATACATCTCTTTGAATTCTCCTGCTTCGGCATTAACGAGAGATATAGCAAGTGTCAGGTCAGGCTCCCTAAATAATTGTCTGAGCTTGCTGTGTCTTTATTTGTCAATAAACCAATCTCCAGTCATATCATCTTGCAAAATGCCAGACTCATAGCTTGTGGTTTTCTTTATATGGCTCCGAGTCTCATTATAAACCAAACCTACAAACTCCAGTTCCAATTGGCTTGTCTGTCAGAACCGGTGTTTATCAAAAGCTGCGTTCCTCCTGTGCAAAATGTTAACCTTGATTCTGCACACTAGTGCTGTACGGTTCAAAAATCTCTTGAGCAGCTGTCCCAGTCAAAGGCAGCTGCTAAATCATATGTTGGGTAGTAGCTAACATTTTCCTCAACTGATATTATTGCAGAATTTCTCTTTGTAACACTCTGGTTCCATATGGCCAGTACTGTCTGCCTGTATTACGTTACTTTGGAAGAATGAGAGGCTGCATGTCTAGCAAAATAGTGTAATGTCCTGTCTTTTGTATTTGTTCTTGATTATCTGGATCACTGCTCTTTCCAGTAATGTATGGAAAGGCTGAGCCTCCACAGAACCCCCAAAAGGTAATATGACTTCCCTGTCCATGCTAATGGCAGACAACCCCAAAGACACCAGTCAAAGCTATATTTAGCAACTGCAGCCGAACAAATGATCTTGCTTAACTAAATTCTCAAATCCCAGGTCTCTGCACTGTAGCAATGGCACCAATACCACCACTGTCTTTTATGAATACAACTACATAACACTTAATATCAGCCAAACACCATGCAGCCGCCTATTCTTAATTACCAGTAATGTTTTCCACCACTGCTAAATGGGGGCAGTTTAGAAATATAGCACCTGTTCGCAGCACTTGCTTCCTAAAACAATAGCCAACTTCTATATTATAAATACTTCAGAACCTTTGGTCAGAGTTTAGAGTCCAAAACTGGGCCTTTTAAAAGAACCTAATAACCCCCTGAAAAAAAACAAATTAAAACATTAGCTAGAAAACAATGCTACTGGATTATTAGCAAACGGGGGCCCAACGCATAAAGTTCAAATTGCATTGAAAGTCCCCCAAAGTTTGGGGAAGGTGGGATCCTTGGGGATGGTTTGGTAATTTAGAGGGATAAGGGCCAGTCACTACCAGAGCTGGGATGGTGAAAAGGGTGTAAGGAAATAGGAGCCTACTCCCTTCATTGACTCCTTTAAAAATTCCTACCTAAGTTCAGATCAAGGTTTGAGTTCATGTCTAACATGGAAGTTTGTAATCTTTGACTGATCCTGGGCCTTAACAAAACAGCACTTCTGATTAGATTTGGTTGAAAGTGAATGGTTTTCTGCCAAAAGACACTAAATGGAAGAAATTGAAACGTTTCATGGGAATGTATTTATTTTGTTGAAATTTTCAGAAGAAATTATTGAAATGTTTCATTGCAATATGGTTTATTTTAAAATTTTATCCTTTTAACTTTTATGTTAACTTAAAATATATAAAAGTAAAAACAACAAAGTGAAAATAAAATGAGAGGTCCTGGGGTTTTTTCACCTTCCTCTGCAGCGTGGGGCAAGGGTCACTTGCTGGAAGATTCTCTGCACCTTGAAGTCTTTAAACCATGATTTGAGGACTTCAATGGCTCAGACACAGGTTTGATACAGGAGTGGGTGGGTGAGAGTCTGTGGCCTGCGCTGTGCCGAAGGTCAGATTAGATGATCATAATGGTCCTTTCTGACCTTAAAGTCTATGATTACTGAAAAAAAGTTCAGACTCTTTCGTTCTGAGAAAAAATCCAAGATTTTTGACCTTGAGATGAAATCAAATTCAAAATCTTGAAATTCCTTGTGGGACAGAAATTCTCTTATCTGCCCAGCTCTACTTCCCGGGTTGGTGGCTGTATTGTTTTCTGCACAGTGCTGAATAACATGTTGTGCATGTCCAGATGTGGTGGTTAAATCTTCAAGAGAATATCTGCCTCCGCAGGACACAGGTTGTTTTCACAGGCGTAACCTTGGAGCCCTACTTTCTATAGCCTGATTGTTTTTTCACTGTTCAGGTTGGGAGGCTGTTACAGACTGAGAAATGTAGAAATGATGTGCTAGCAGGGCTTTGGCTGGGTTGTTCTACAACAGCAGGTCCCTGAAAGAGCTGTAAGTGTAATTTGGGAGGTTATTTTTTTAGAGAATAATACGATAATCAAGGAGATATGACAAGACCATTGATCAGAGTCTCAGTAACAGAAGGATGGAAATAAGAACACCCAGAGAGTAAAGAGGAGTATCAAAATGGAGGGAGGGATTTTCCTCTCTGCTACCGCCTTTATATACTGCTATAGCATCACATAAAAGCTGGAAGAACCTCAAATACAACCAGGAGAGGCTTCCCTTAGCACCTGCTTTGTACAGCTCAGCAAGGCCCCTGCCAGGGGCCCTGGTATAGTGGGTGCAGTTGGAGGGAGTAGAGGGAACCTGGCCATTGCAGCTTCTTCTGTCATGGCTCTGGCTTGCCATAGTCGGCCTGCCTTCTAGGATTGCCATAAGTTACCCGGAGGAGGTTGGGGGGCTGTTTCAGCAGCCTGGACTCCCTGGACCATCTTTTCCCCCTTTCCACCTGGCCACAGCACAACATTTCATCCTTAGCACCAAACGTATAGGTAGCCCAAGGTGCTGCACACTTCAAGGGGAGGAACTGCATCATTTAAATGGACAGCTAATTCTCGACTGCCCTGTTGAGTCTTTCATTTAAGAATATTGTAATTTATGCCACAGATTTCTCATGAGTTTCCTTGGCCTCAGGTTGGTAGAGCAGTTATACTGATGTAAATAGCTGTTTATAAAACAGAAAGATAGGGAACCTGGACAGGGAAACTGGCGCACACATTTGGAAGCCTGGCAGAGCCAAGATCTGAACCCAGATCTTCTGACTCCCAGTCCAGTGCCTTAATGACAAAACCATCCTTTCTTGCAATAAGGCCAGATTCACTACTAACATAAATGGGCACAACCCCATTGAAGTCAAAGGAGTTACTACTACTTGCACCAGCAACAAATTTGGCTGATGGTCCGGGATGATTGATTGCAAAACATATTGCTGAGCTAAAGGGAAGATGAAGGAAAATGGACGTAAGAAAGTTATTCCTGCCCTGGGAATACTATCACATCTTTCAAAGCAGGACATACAGATATAAAGGAAAGACACAAAGATATTTTTTTCTGAAAGGGGAGATAGATGTAATATTTCCTGGAGTATATTACAAGTGGAAGGAAAGAAATTCATATGCCTTAAAAGAGAACAACATGAGTATACACCAGTATAGATGATAAGATATACGCTGTATAAATTCTTGCCCCTCGCGCTCGGAAATGGCAGTCAGATTGGGCTTTACCAGTGACAACAAATAATTATTGCGTGAAAGGGAATAACATTCTTGGAATTTCATATTTCCCACACATAGTTTAAGGAGTATTTTCAGTGCTGACCAGACTAAATCTTGTCTACTTCTCCTGTGCCTCATTCAGATGTCTTAATAACTCTTGAGGCTACAGACCTTCAGTTGTGTTCACATTGTAATCCAGTCATGCTTAACCTCCAACGGTGATTTGTGAACCAAAGCCTTTAAAACTGATATGAAGCCTGAATTTTGATAGGGTCAGTACCCTGCACAATTGAAAGGGCAGGGAATCTAAAGGGATATTCCCTCTGCATAACATGGTAAGAGGAGCCATTTGGTGGGGAAGCCAACAGGATGGCAGAAATATTGACAAATTTCTTAGAAGTCAGTGGAAGGCCTTTTGCCTGTGTGCAAAGCAACCTGCACTGTGGATCAATGTTAGGAATGCCCCAGCCTGCCTCCTTACCATTCAGTTAATTGCAGTGATAGTGCCATAGGTGTGCATGCTGCTTTACAAACAAGAGGATTCTGTGATCTAGATTACCATTGTCCAGGGAAATTGAAGGGATGATGACACTCATGGGGTATTTGCTGAACAATTGAGCAGTGTTGGGGTTTCTTACGTACTGGTGAGGTTTCAGCAGGCAAAGTGCGCACGCTTGGTCTGGTTAGTTGGAGGTAGTTTCATTGCATGAAATGGGAGAAGAGCTCATGCCCATGAATTTAAGCCTTCTCCTTGCCTTTCATTTGCAATGTTACAGAAAGGTCACTTGGGGTTGGGGTGCTGGGGAGGAGAGAGAGAGAAGAGCAGTCAGAAAAGCCATTATTTTCTGTTGAACGGGTTTCAGGATACTGGCTTCCAGGAAATGACTGGGACACTAGATTCCAGCCATAGCCCATGGCTGACAGGTATATACGCCAAGCTTAATGAAAGGGGCAGTCAAAATTATTTTCTTTTAAAGCAGTGATTCAGGACTTTATTTGGGACTTGCGGCCTTTTGCTATGTCCCTCAGGCATCTCAGTATTGCAAACAAAGACCCAACTGTGACCTGACTTTTGGCCACCGCTTAGTGATGGAAACCTAACAGAGAAACTTTATGTCTGCCCTATTTCAGCTGTGGAATGGAAAAAACCTCAGAGACTCCGGCACTCTGGGGATGTTTGGATCTGGGGCTGAGTTTTACTGTTTCATTAAATGGTCTGACCCAACTGCTTGCACCTTAAAATCCCCAAGTTGGGGGGAAATCTGTATCCAACTTCATACGTGGCACCCTGCAAAACACTGTTCAGAATAAATAAGGGTAGCAATTTCTTTCTCTTTGAAGGAACAAGGTGTTACAAGAAGCATCGCTGAATAGCTTTGGTTAGTGAAATAACTAATCTCAGCCCTTTGTTATTCTTACAAGAGATCCATCCATCTATAAAGCTACATAGGCTGTTAAGTGTGGTGCTCCTACTAAGTCTGATTGCATTAGGCACAGACCATAATAAATGTATAACTCCATAATTAATATTCATCTCCACTTATTGTTTGAGGAAAAGCCAAAAGGCCAACCTCAAGTCTTCTTTAAGGACAGCAAACAGGGCAAGAGTTTCTCAGTGTCTTCTGGTATCTTTGAATCAGTGAGGAGCATAATTACAAATGAGAAAGAGCATGGAAAGTGAGACTGAAATATTAAAACACAAAAGTAAATATCACCGTGCCTGAAATATTAGAGATTTAAAGCCTCTGGCAAACACAGACACTGTAAGCCAGTGGCTCTCAACCTTTCCGCACTGCTGTACCTCTTTCAGCAATCTGATTTGTCTTGCGTACCTCCAAGTTTCACCTCACTTAAAACCTATTTCTTTACAAAATGAGACTTAAAAATACACAAGCGTCACAGTCCACTATTACTGAAATGTCTCTTACTATCTCTTTTATTTAACCATATAATTAGAAAAGAAATCAACTGGAATATAAATATTGTACTTACATTTCAGTGTATAGAACAGTATAAACGAGTCTTTGTATGAAATTTTAGTTTGTACTGACTTCCCTAGTGTTTTTTTCTGTAGCCTGTTGTAAAACTAGGCAAATATCTAGATGAGCTGATGTATCCCCTGGAAGACCTCTGTGTACCCCCAGGGGTACATGTACCCCTGGTTCAGAACCACTGCAAAGAGAGAAATCTAAGAACTGCAGCATTCCAGGCAGTGCATGGCTCTCGAGTGCCACAAGATGGTAGTATTTCAGAACATTACTATTATCTCACAAAACACTCACTGCATTAAACCCTGTGGCCATACGGATTGCTTTGCTCGTTGTCTTCCCTAACAACTCGTGCATGGGAAAAAAGGGGCATCAGTAGAAACCAGCATAAAACAGGAAATGTGCTCAAAAGAACAAACAAAGAAAAGAATTAATGTCTAAGTAATGATCCAACCCAGGTGATGGGCAAAGTGTTTTAACATCATCATGAGCCACAGCGTCACAAACAGAAGGGCATCACAGTCCAGTGGGGAGAAGGGAATTGCCCACTGTGCAGCCATGATTTTGTTGGTACTGAGATGATCAACGTAAGTCATATTGTCTCCTGCAAACCACGTTATGGATTCCAAATCTTTGTTTCATCCAACAGTCCAGGTGCAGGACGTGGGCACTGGAAAGGGAGCTAAATGTTCAATGGAGCTAGGCAAAATGTTTCCATAAATGAAAAAATTAAATAACTGTTTCAATAACTTATTCCATAATTTAAAGAAAAGTAAAACAGAACTCTTTGAAATAAAAAACAATGTCAAAATTCGGACTGCTTAAAAATTAAATTAGTTTTTCATTTTTTGACCAGCTCTGTTATCCACCCTCAGTAACTGGGACACAGAGAGTGTGAGGTGGCATTATTTTAGGGCTATCTGCATGATATGGGTATGTCTAACCCTAAGCTTTAGAGGGGACCCTCCATGCATAGATCTCTCTCGTCTCCATGTGGAAGTGCTGCTTCAGTAACTTAATCCATGGGGGTGTGGAGTCATAGGTGAAGAGAGGCCAGAGCTGTGGCCATGAAGGGAAGCACAGAAGGATAGGAAAGACTGCTCAGGTAGTCTTCCCCACTGTAAACTAGTGGGGAATCCAGCTGGATGTGAATACAGAGCTAAGTTGTGGAGCCTGCTGCACTCTTTAAGGGGTTGCCTGGACAGCTGCTGGCAGAACTGAGGATGGGCTATGCGGCCTGGAGTTTGGAACCAGGAAGCCATGCAGAAGCAGAATGCTTTAGCATAGATGGCCCTGACCATCATCTGATCCCCATGATCCTTGACTCCTCAAGGCTGAACCCCCTGCTCATGTTCCCAGTTTTCTATCTCCACGCACGTAGGCACATGATCTGGCCCTTTGTTCCTATGAGTGCAGAAATGTGAAGAAAATTCCAGCTAAGTTAAAGTGAAAAGAGATGGAGAGGCAGCAAATACATTCCAGTCCCAGACAGCTCCAGTGGTTAAAGTGACTGAAGCAGGAGAGGAAATCTCACTGGGTCAGTCAAGGAGGAGAGGGAGTTCTGGAGTCAGGGAGCAGGAGCAGGAGCCATCCGCCTCCCTCACCCCCTTTGTTTTTAACAGAAGAGGGCAGAGCTGTGTTCTGTCCTCTTCCCCCTTTGAGGAACTCTAGGGAGAATCCCAAAGAAAAGCATTGTTCAATTGTGTCCTAATTTGCATGGAACAACAACAGCAACAAAAAGCTATCCCTTTGATGGTTAACTGGCAACCTCAGCATAAAGTGCTATGATAACTGCTATGCCCAGAAATGAATCTTAGGGCAGGTCTGCAAAAAACCCGCCGCTGTATCACTTAAGTGAAGATGCTCCTACCGATAAGAGAGTTTCTCCTTCCTGTTGGCATAGTTAGTCCAGCTCCACAAGAGGCGGTAGCTATGTCAACAGGAGAAGCTCTCCTAACAGCGTAGCACAGTCCGTACTGGGGGTTAGGTGTGGACTTTCACACCCCTGAGCGACATAGTTATACTGCTACATCTGTAGTGTAGACCTGGCCTTAGTTTGCACCTTGCTATTCTTTCACACCTTGCAATGTGTACATCTGCACTTGTGTGTGTCGCTAATACCGCTTGTTTTAAAGTACTATAAAAATGGATGAAAATATATATGGCAACATGTAAGGTGTATCAGAGAAGCCGAGTGAGTCAATGAATACTGGGAATGAGTGCGTAAGCAAACATACTGAAAAGAAAGGCTGCTGCAGCACATGATGGTGGGTTTGGGGTTTTTTTTTATAAATGTAGATCAATTTTAATTATTTATGTTCCAACTGGTAAATGTTGTGAGGTATGGTCTGTGAATGTAATGAAGGCTCAGTGATCTGAGAGCTCAGCACAGAGCTCTGCTTTTAAATCTTTGAAGAGGAATAAGGAAAAAAAGCGAGTTTATGTATGCAAATTATAGAGCACCTAGCTTAACAACATGTGAATTAGCAAGGTTCTACTGTGCATGAAAATTAGCCACCATATTATATTTCTAATGCATGGACATTGCACTATACAACAGTGTGTCAAGTATGTTGGGGTTTACATTTTTCTTTTTGTTTCTTAATTGCTGTTCTTAGCACTGACATTGACAATGGAAATAACCATTGGTAGTGTAACTAACCATAATGATACCTTAGAGGGGTTTATCTAATATGTGAATTACATCAAACTTTTACAAATAATTATGTAATTCAAATATTATGGTGCCACTCAGGGAACGAGGACAATAGAACACAGCTGAGTATGTGATGTTATATATTTGCTTGCGCTACATGATTGTTTTGGCCTGTTGGCTTTTGCACCCCCTCTGTTCTCAGCCCCTGGCATGAGGGGTATTCCCAGGAGAAAAGGAGATACAGCTGGTGTGTTTCTGAGTCTACACTATTAGCCAGGATGGGTAGGGATGGTGTCCCTAGCCTCTGTTTGCCAGAACCTGGGAATGAGCGACAGGGGATGGATCACTTGATGATTACCTGTTCTGTTCATTCCCTCTGGGGCACCTGGCACTGGCCACTGTCAGAAGACAGGATACTGGATTAGATGGATCTTTGGTCTGACCCAGAAGGGCCTTTCTTATGTGCTTATGTTATGTACACAATCCCTTTCTGCTGAAACAGGTCATTATAGCTGTGGGAAGCTAGATGTAAAATAGAGCAGACTTCAGGTTACTCTACTTTGTTCCAGAGACTGGCCCACTATCCGGTGGTCCTAGGGTTCAGGAAGTATAAAGTTGGCATAATGGCATCTTTGTCCCACTGTCCCCTCTGGTGTTGTGCCAAGCACACTTTGCCCAAAGGAGACAATCTGGCCCAATGTTTTAAAGCATGAAGCAACCACTCATGCTTTGCACACACTCCCTAATTGCCATTAAAATATCTGGTATTAGCAGCATATAACAAATAGTATGGTAACATTAATCACTTCTAAATGTCAGTTGTAAAGATGTTAATGGTGACCACCATTGGTAAGTGTTGTTAGCCAGGTTCCCTGGATAGGGAGCTCAGACATGGAAAGGCTCAGTTAAGATTTCACAGCAAATTAGTACCTTTACCATGATAAAAATTCAGGAGTCCCTCATTCTTAGCCCTATGCACTGTCCCACCTGCCTTACGATGAGATCAAAACAAGTATAATCACAGGTCACGTCCAGAGCAAGACATGACTTTCAAGGCCCTCACAGGGAGCTCATTGCAGATTCAGGGCCCAGCACAATTAATGAATGGTGAATTAGGGCCTGTGAATGGCCCTTCATCTGAAAATTATTCTTCCAAGCTCTTTGGGGAATGTTTACAAAATCTGAACAGATTAGAAACAAAAACAAGATTAATTAATGAACAATTCACCTCATGAACCAACTCTCAACCTGAATAAACAGACTGAATTGGAATAAACACACTGACGCACATCTGAGGAGTTCGAAAGTGCAAATGAAATGCTAACGACAGCTAAATTAAAAAAACCCTCCAAAATATAGATATGTTATGAAATACAAAATAAACATAATTTTCTCACAAGGATTTAATGGTTGTGGCTGCTGTCTGTGTTACTAAGGCCTGATCTAAACCCAATTTTTTCTACCAGTATAAGATGTCATACGGGAAAACATAAAATTTCTAATAAGGTATTGGGATGCATTAGGGACACCCCTTTTTGTCCCTAAAGTGGCGGTAGTAATCAGGGGGACAGCCATTCTGACCAACAGGAATTGATAGTGAATCATAGAATATCAGGGTTGGAAGGGACCTTAGGAGGTCATCTAGTCCAACCCCCTGCTCAAAGCAGGATCCAATCCCCAGACAGATTTTTGCCCCAGATCCCTAAATGGCCCCCTCAAGGATTGAACTCACAACGCTGGGTTTAGCAGGCTAATGCTCAAACCACTGAGCTCTCCCAGATGGAAGGCAATTTGGGAGAAAGTGACCATGAAATGATAGATTTTTTTTATTCTAAGGAAAGGAAGGAGTGAGAGCAGCAGAATAAGGACAATGGACTTCAAAAAAAGCTGACTAGAACAAAGTCAGAGAACTGGTCGGTACAGTCCCATGGGAAGAAAATATAAGGGTAAAAGTTGTTCAAGAGAGCTGGCAGTTTCTCACGGAGACAATATTAAAGGCACAACTGCAAACATTCCTGATGTGAAGGAAGAATAGTAAGAGGCCAATATGGCTCAGTCAGGAGCTCTTTAATGACCTGAAAATCAAAAAGTAATCCTACAAAAGTGGAAGCATGGACAATTTGTTAAAGAGGAGTACAAAAGAATAGCACAGCCATGTAGGAACAAAATCAGAAAAGCTAAGTCACAAAATGTGTTACACTCAGAAAGGGATGTAATAGGCAATAAGAAGAGGTTCTTTAAATACATTAGAAGCAAGAGAAAGACAAAGGAAAGTGTAGGTTCCCTACTTAATGAGGAAGGAGAGCTAATAACATCAAGAAGGCTGAGGTATTAACGCCTATTTTGCTTCAGTTTTCACTAAAAAGGTTCATGATGACCAGACACAACATAAGTAGTACTAACAAGGGGGAAGGAGAGCTAGCCAAAATAGGGAAAGAACAGGTTAGAGAATATTTAGATAAGTTAGATGTACCCGGTATTACCGTCAGAAAGGCCTGATGAAATTCATCCTAGGGTACTCACGTAACTAGTTGAAACAATCTCAGAACCATAAACAATTATCTTTGAGAACTCCTGGAGAACGGGCGAGGTCCCAGAAGACAGGAGAAGGGCAAACATAGTACCTTTCTTTAAAAAGGGGAACAGAGAGGCTCTGGGGGGAGTTAGAGACCGGATAGCTTAACTTCAATACTTGAAAAGAGACTGAGACAATTTATTAAACAATTAATTTGTAAGCTCCTGGAAAATAAAAGGGTTATAAGGAATAACCAATATGGCTTTGTCAAGAACAAATCATGCCAAACCAAAGTAAGTTCCTTCCTTGACAAGGTTACTGGCCTAGTGAAAAAGTGGGGAAGCAGCAGATGTGACACAGCTGATATTAGTAAGGGTTTTGACATAGTCCCTCATGACATTCTCATAAGACAACTAGGTAAATGTGATCTAGATGAAATTACTCTAAGGGGGGGGGAGAAATAGTTTGAAAGATTGTACTCAAAGAGCTGTTCTCAATGGTTCATTGTCCAACTGGAGGGCAAATTTGCAGATGACACCAAGATGGGAAGGGTTGCAAGTACTTTGTAGGACAAGATTCGAATTCAAAACAATCTTGACAAATTGGAGAATTGGTCTGAATTCAACAAGATGAAATTCAATAAAGACAAGTGCAAAGTACTTCACGTAGGAAGGACAAATCAAATGCACAACTGGCTTGGTGGTACTACTGCTGAAAAGGATCTGGGAGTTATAGTGAATCACAAATTGAGCATGTGTCAACAAGGTGATGCAGCTGCAAAAAGGCTAATATCATGCTGGAGTGTATTAACAGGTATGTTGTATGTAAGACACAGGAGATAATTGTCCTGCTCTGGAAGCCTCAGCTAGAGTACTGCTTCCAATTCTGGTTGCCACCCAGTAGGCAAGATGTGGACAAATTGGAGAGAATCCAGAGGTGAGCAACAAAAATGAGAAAACGTTAAAAAAACTGGGCAACCTGATTACTGTCTTCAAATATGTTAAGGTCTGTTATAAAGATCCAGGATAGGCTTCCAAGGGAGGATGTGGAATCTCTAATCATTGGAGGTTTTTAAAAACAAGTTGAACAAAATCTGTCAGGGATGGTCTAGGTTTACTTGGTCCTGCCATGGCGCAGGGGCTGGACTTGACTCCCTTCCAGTCCTACATTTCTATGATTTCATGTCAGGTAACAGTGTAATTGTTTTTAATGATATAATTATACCAATACAGGCTGTTGTAGACAGTTATTCTGGTATAAAGGTACTATCAACAGGTATAGCTTGTTCTCCTTCCCATATAGGAAAAGTTATACCCATATAAAGAACCTTCAATAGCAGTAGAGTTGGTTTAAGTACACTGGTATAGCTAACGTGGTACAACTTGTATGTGGAGACTAGCCCTTAAACTACCCAATCCACGGGACTCCAGCACTTGACCCTCACAGAGATTCATTTTCTTCCTGTGAGCTCCTCAAAGAATGATTGGAAAAATCAACAGCCTCAAAGACAGGTGCGTGTGTGGGGAGACTATTCTTTCAACAATCCAGTCAGGGTGATGCCATGCTGGGTGTGTTTATATGCAGCTCATGATCCTCATGTAATTGAAATTGCCCACCTACTGTGAAGGAGTAGGTCAATACGAGGCTCTCTGAGCACAAGCGAGCAACATGGCCACTTTAATTCTTTCACAAAATAATGTGAAACCACATTGAAGTTGAAAACCACAGTGATTTAAATCAAAGGGTTTGAGATCAATTTGACTGGAAATCTATAGTCAAGCCAAAGGGAAAAAAATGTAGCTCTCCAAAGGGATGTGGTAATAATCTTTCAGGGTAAGTGCAGCCACCTTTTTTACTGAGGGCAATGAGTGCATGCTACACAAAGCTGGTTAAAATGCCAGAGCTCTGTATTTCCACCTCTCCATCTCTTTTGATCTGGAACTCTGGTCCAAGGTCAGCTGAATGCTTGTAAAAACAGGAAGTTCTTTGTTGCAGGGGCTTTGCACTTCCTGCTACACTTCCACAGTGAGCTGTATGTCGTTGAATTTGCAAGTACTAATAAAGCAAATCCATATAGAAAATGTCTTGAGCTGAAAGTGCAACCTAAGCAACAGAAAGCAGGACAAAAAGAAATCTATGTGCAAGTCTGATTAAAAATGGAGCTCTTAGAAAAAATAATCTGCACAGGTTATAATAGGGAGAAGAAATATCATAACCTGAGGACTCCCTGAGATTGCTGTTCATTTCAAGTGATAATCTAAAGGGAGACTGTTCCTCCAATTTCTATTTACATTACCACATCCTAGAAAGCAACTCTTAAATCCAGAATACATCTTTATTCTTTGACTGAGCTATACAACAAATGGAATATGAGAGCTTAGAAGAAACTAATCAGATATGCAGTCCCCCAATTCGAACTGAATATGAAAAAACGAGAGGGTTTTGCTTTATTATAACAATGTTTGGCAGAGTGAAATCATGGCTCTGCATATATAATAGGTTAGGAAGCTGATCAACAAAAAATTTCCTATGATCACACAAGCGAACAACCAACTCTAGACACGCTCACCAATGCTAATAAAATTAAGATGCAACTGAAATGGCTCCACAGTCATTAAACAGTAAGTCTCAGGTTCCTAAAGAAATAAATATAATGTATTTAATGCTAAGGTAAACATAAATTTTTTAAAAAAGGAATGAGGGATTGGAAAATGTTAGAAGACAATATTTATTGCATGAAACCCATACAGGGACTCATCAATTACATATTTGATGGGGACCACACCATGAAAGAAATCTTTCTTGAACACTTTCTTCTGGCCTTCCAACAATGTCCAACTGTACCATGCTCATCATGTGAAGGAAGGCCCCCCCCCCCCCCACAAACCAGGACACACCAACTCAAGATGGCACTAGACCCTGCCAGAACAATTGATTCAAAGCATGCAGTTATCTCCACTGCTATGATGATCAATATGTCCCCACAATACATCTTTCAAGATTCGTGGGTCTTACACATACTTATCACAACATGTGGTGTACCTCATCCATGGCAGCGCTTTACCGTTGGCTGTGTACGGGCCCGTACAGATGGCCAATTCTTACCGGTATGCGGTACTGGTCCATACCAGCCCACTTTCATCTCTGCCTCAAGGGAAACCTGCACAACACTGTCAAAAGATGAGCCTGGAAGCTTAAATTCATGACTCTGCTAGACACCAAAAGCCATGGACTTAACAGGGACAGGGGTTTTATTGTTCATTACAACAATTTGTAACACACCACACTGCCTGCTACCTTAATTGCCCACTTCAAGCCCTTTATGCATAACAATCTAACCCCCAATTGCCCACTTCAGTTCAAGTGACAGCTGCCCACATGTTCCCCCCACTTAACAATCTGGCCAGGCTTGTATTTAGCTCTGTGTAGCTGGAAAGCTTGTACCTTCCACCAACGATCCAGTAAAAGTGGCAGGAGACCGGATCATAGACAGTCAGACCTAGTCGTCATAGTCCAAATGCCAAGGTCAAAGCATGAGGCAGCACTGAAGGCAGAGACCAAATGCCAGCACCAAAGGTCGAGACAGAGAGATCCTGCAATCAGAGCCAAAGGTCAGAACTGGATTACCTGGAGTGAGGGAAAGAAGGCCAAGCCTGGCTGTAGGACATGGTCTTTATAAAGGAGGTCATTCTCGTTAGCCATCTTTCACAGTTTGGGAAACTGAGGGAACAAAGAGACGAAGAAGTTTGGCCAAGGTCACTCAGCTATTGAACGTAGGTGCCCTGAGTCAAAGACCAGGGTGCTGCTATCCATTTGGCCACACTGCCTACCTTAGGAAGTAGTGTGTCCAAATAGTGTCCCTATGTTTTGGCAATTCTCAGTTTGCAGAACACAGAGAACAGCTGTTGTTGCTCGTTGGTGTCTGTTGGCTAAATTTCCTCCACTACAGAAAACCCAAACAACCAGCCTTTGCGCAGGCAGGAGTCCCCCAGGGTCTGAACAGTGGCTGTTACTGCTGCCATCAGGTTCAAAGTAAGCTGCATCCCATTCTTCAATGCAAAGCATCCATGAAATTGAAGTTCTAACTGGTGGTACTACACAGTGCAGTTCAAACATAGCACTGGATTTGTCTAGCTTAAAAATAAAAATAAAACAAGTTTATTGAATTCCAAAGAGAGAGGTTTTTCAGCAAGTACAAAGATAAGTATTAAAGTCAGAAATAGTTACAAGGAAAATAAAGACAAAAATGCTTTCTAGTTACTAAAATGTAACAAGCTAGATGACTAACGCCTGCTTGGTTGGCAAACACATTTTAAGAAATATAATTTCAGTTTATGGCCATAATTTGACAGCAGTTGCTTGTCCCTGTTACATGATGATATTACTACCAGGAGTCATGAGCTTTTCACTGACACCTGGCATGACACTTAGCAGGTACATTTCATGAAAGAATTGGGGTACACTTTAACTGCTTAAGCCAGCTGCAAATCATCTGGCTGCTGTTTGCTTCCTGCCCTTGGGCTGTTCTTTATGTCCCACCCACACAAATGTATTAAACAGCAATGGCCATCCTCTCAGATGACTGTGCTTAGTACTGCAGCACTTAGTGATGCCTACATAGGAGCCAGCGTTCTTCAGTTCCTAGGGATAACAGAAACACACTGAGTTAAACACAGAGGAGCAGATTTGCAAAGGTATTTAGGCACCTAATTTGGGAGCAGAGACAACCTGTGCTGCCAGGGGTGGGGGTGGCAGCGTGAGGGCAGCCAGCTTCAGCAGTGTTACTGAGCATGCTCAATACAGGCCAAGCAGCAAAGCTGGGGGAGGCAGGTGACCATGCATGTCCTCCAATGTGTCGCCTCTGCTTGGGAGTGCACTGGGCTAGTTAGGAGTCAGGCACCTGACTACCTTTGAGAATCTGGGCCAGCATTTCAGCCTTCATGTTCCAATCCACCAGATCACTGAAGGCAGTGGCTCTCAAACTTTTTTTACTCGTGACCCCCCTTCACATAGCAAGTCTCTGAGTGCGACCCCCACCCCCCTTTATAAATTAAAAACACTTTTTTATATATTTAACACCATTGTAAACGCTGGAGGCAAAGCAGTGTTTGGGGTGGAAGTTGACAGCTCACGACCCCCCCATGTAATAACCTCGTGACCCCCTGAGGGATCCCGACCCCCAGTTTGAGAATCCCTGACTTAAGGCCATGCTTAACTTTAAGCATGTGAGCCTTCCCATAGACGTCAATGGGAGTAGCCATGCATACACTTAAGTGCTTTGCTGACGCGGGGCCCCAGGGTGGTTATCAGAGTCATGTGAAAGCTACAAAACATTTTTTTCAATGACCATTCATGCAAATGTTTAAATGAATGTATTTTGACTGTGTTCCAATCACACACCCTCTGTGAATAGTCTCACCGATGAACTTAGTAGTGGGCATTGTCACTTGAACCAGCACCTTTTAAATGATCAGACCATGACGTATTTCTATATACATGCGTCAATCACATCAGGGACACCACTTTAATTGGATATCTTCCATGGACCAGCTGACACCCTCCTTTCCCCCTGCACCAGAACTGTTGCTTACCTGATATAAAAGGAGTCACAAATTCCACTTAAAAGAGGGATGCATATGCCCAGTACTGGGGTTAAGTGTTGCTAGACATTGGGCTTTGAGACAGTTGCCTAATCAAGATTAATCACTTGATTTTGTGCCCCTTGACTTCAGTAGTGCAAGATCAGGGCCAGATAAAAGTTATGCTCAAGCTACAATGCACTTAATTTCAGTTTTACTCTTATATGTTTATTTAATAAAGAATTTGATGTAAAAAGCTTTTAAACAACTTTGATTTGAACATTTTTCTTCATTGAGCCAATTGACTGTCCAAATAAAGCAGGTGCTTTCTAGATAATATAGCAGGGGTCGGCAACCTTTCAGAAGTGGTGTGCCGCGTCTTCAGTTAGTCACTCTAATTTAAGGTTTCGTGTGCCAGTAATACATTTGAATGTTTTAAGATCTCTTTCTATAAGTCTATAATATATAACTAAACTATTGTTGTATGTAAAGTAAATAAGGTTTTTTAAATGTTTAAGAAGCTTCAATTAAATTAAAATGCAGAGCCCCCGGACCAGTGGCCAGGACCTGGGCAGAGTGAGTGCCACTGAAAATCAGCTCGCATGCTGCCTTTGGCATGCATGCCATCGGTTGCCTACCCCCTGTAATATAGTGATAACTAAAATCAAATATATATTTGCAAAAGATTCACAGACAAAGCAGTCCTGCCATAGCTTTCGCGTGGGACTCTGCCTGTGTGCAGAGCTTTCCGTGTATTACAAGTGAACAGAACCTGAATTGCTAGTCAGTGTAGCAAAATAAATATCTCATTTATAAAAATGCATCCTTCTCTTTAAATACCTAAGTTTCACTGAAATAAAGCTCCATCCAGATCCAGGATAGGCTTTTATAGTACAAACTTCATAATCTCTGCTCTGCGCTCTTCCCTTGTGCTCCATCACTCTTAAAATTACAGCATCTCCAACACAATTGTGGTGTTTTTATTTAGTTATTTACCTGTAGTTAGCCTCTGTGTTCTTCACAGTTTCAGGTCACTAGATGACCAGCAGATTTGCCCAATTTATTCCACTGTGTGTGACAAGAGAGACCTGGGTCAAGCAATGAGCCATAAACTTCTTTTTCTAATTCACTGTGGTTGTAATACAGTGATCTGCACACTGCCAGTCATCCACCATATTGATGAGATTAGCTGGTAATTAAAAACTCAGCCAAGCCAGGCAGAAGGAGATGACTCAATTAGCAGAATGTCACTGAATCTAATTTACTTTGCTTATCACAGATTTATCCTCTAATGAATTAGAAAAGAAGAGTAGGACACCTTCAGAGGGAGATCTAGGAGCTTAAAGGCTTAATACTTTCTAACCTCTTTATGCTTCCTGGTTTGGTTAGCAGGAAGTGTGCTGATACTACTAATCATACAGAATGGCTCGTTACTGATAAACGTATCCTGAGATTGGGTATGAACAGAACTGGAGACTGTAGACTGGTTCAGTTGAAAGCTGTTGGTTAGTCAGACCTTTCTTTGTTTATAAATCTTCATCTTACCTTTCCTACTTTTTAAATTGATTGTAAGTAGGTGCTTTAGATGTAATTTTATTAGACGTTTGCTCAGTTACAGCACTTGTGTTACATGATTATGAAACTGACACAGAATGTGACACTCTGCAAATGAAAATATTAGGAATTTATTGGCTACTAAAAGCATGTAAGAAATATAAATTTTCCACTATAATGTAAATTTTAATACATTTCTCAGTGTTTTTTCTATTTCAGTTGTGATAATATAATTAACAATTAGAATTTATTTTAACTAGATGTACAGCTGAATTTTTATGTAAAGCAGAAACTATAAACACCATGATCTATTCCGCTTTCTTATTAGATACAGTAGCATATTAAATGTACGTGAGGACATTATGAATCTCAGTTACAATCTAAACTGCATGACAGACCATATGTGTTTATGGAGTCCTACTGAAGACAATGAGACTCCACACAGTAATGGAGAATTGCACGGGTGGGCCAGATTACAGGCTCAGGACAATAGATTGCAAGTTAATTCTCCCATTATGGACTCTGCAACACTGATGGATACATTCTGATCTGAAATGGATAGAAATATCTCTGACATTATTGGAGCAAAAACTGTTCTCTTGTTATATTAAGTATAACATGAATAAAGTTAAGGGAAAACATGAGAATTTTAAAGCTTCTAAAGCAGTGGCTAAGAGTCCCTCTTTCAGAGAGACAATCCAAAATGGCAGCCATAATGATGTCCACTGGACCATTTTGGAAGCTGTAAAAGCTTCGTTTGTTTTAAAGCATGCATGTGTTTTATGGGTATGGGAGGGGATGAAGGGGTGATAATGAGAATAGGGAGCAAGAAGGTCAGATTTCTCAGGCTCTATCATAAAGCTGTTACCTGAGCGGTCAGAAGTATAGGCTTCATGGTGCTGTAACAATCTCCAGAACTGACCACTTTCACTAAACAATACAGTACTTTGGGCACCAGAGAGGAACAATGTTTATATATAGATTACTGCTCAGGGGTGGACACAAGTAGTGAGTATTTTACAGCTCTCTGGCTATTGTCCTTTAACTTTTCCTTCTCAACATTTCCCCTATATACATTCTTATTTCTAGCTCGAGCAGCTCTACATTTCACAAGGAAGCAGTTCAATGAGTAATATACATCCATTAGATGGGGTTTTCTCTCCTCCATCGCAGCTAAAACAGCAATAAGGTGTTTTCCAGAGATTCCAACTCTGGCAAACATGTCGCTCTAAGAGAGCTTGAAAAAAAGTTTGCAAAGTCACTAAGGTTTACCCATTAAGTCCAAATTCCCTCCACTATGTTACTGGAGTGGCTGGAGCCATGAGATACTGAGTAATATTTAGGTGATGTTACTGTCCCATGATGTCAATGAATGGGGATTTTGTGTAGACATCATTATTCTGAGAGTTTTATAAAACTAAATTTATTTTTGAGACTTAGGCAGGAGCAGTAAATATTATTATTCAGATTATATAATATCTACAACATTCTTTCAAAACATACAAGTCACAAAGCTTACCTCAAAGACTTTGCAAAACTGGAGGGAGGAGATGGGGAAAATGGAGACAAAGGTTAAATACTTGCGAGGTAGGTTCATAGTAACTTCCATTCATAGAAATGGAGACTAAGTTAAAGCTTGCATGTGCTAAGGAACTTGTCACAACCTTCTGCTGTGATGATGATGATGATGATCATGATGCAGGCTACTGTACTGGGATTAGTGTTATTCAACATATTCATAAATGATATGGAAAAAGGGATAAACAGTGAGGTGGCAAAGTTGGCAGATGATACAAAACTACTCAAGACAGTTAAGTCCTAATTGACTGTGAAGAATTACATAGGGAATCTCACAAACCTAGGTGATTGGGCAACAAAATGGCAGATGAAATTCAATGCTGGTAAATGCAAACTAGTGCACACTGGAAAACATAATCCCAACTATACATATGAAATGTTGGGGGCTAAATTAATTGATACCACTCAAGAAAGAGATCTTCGAGTCATTGTGGTTAGTTTGCTGAAAAGACCTGCTCAATGTGCAGTGGCAGTCAAAAAGCTAATAGAAAGTTAGGAACCATTTGGAAAGGGATAGATAATACAACAGAAAATATCACAATGCCACTTTACGAATCCATGGTATGCCCACACCTTGAATACTGCATGCAGTTCTGGTCACTCCATCGCAAAAAAGTAAAATTAGAATTGGAAAAAGTAAACAAGGGCGGCAAAAATTATTAGGGCTATGAAACAGCTTCCAGCTGATGAGACACGAAAAAGACTGGGACTGTTCAGCTTGGAAAAGAGAAGACTGAGAGGGGATATGATTAAGGTCTATAAAATCACAAATGGTGTGGGGAAAGTGAATATGGAAGTGCTATTTACCCTTTCACATAACACGCGAATAAGGGGTCACCCAATGAAATTAATAGGCAGGAGGTTTAAAACACAAGGAAGTACTTCTTCACACAACACAGGAATGCATGTCGTGAAGACTAAACGTATAACTGGGTTCAAAAAAGAATTAGATATGTTAATGGAGGATAGGTCCATCAATGGCTATTAGCCAAGATGGCCAGGGAAACCCAGGCGCCAAGTGTCCCTAAACCTGTGACTGCTAGAAGCTGGAACTGGATAACAGTAGATGAATCATTGGATGAATTGCCCTGTTCTGTTCACTCTCTCTGAAGCATCTGGCACCAACCACTGGCCTGACCCGTTATGACCATTCTTACATTCTTATGACATTTTCAAGCATATCTGTCAGCCTTAGCAGGTGATCTCAGATTATCTTAACATCGTTCTATCACATTGATGGGGGTTTTAGGTTGCTAGGCCATCTTCCTTCCTATCTAGCCACTGTATCTACAAAAGGGAAGTGGGTATTGGGCCATCAAGGGAAGCACCACACCAACAGATGGACAAGCACATGAGATAGGTACCCAGGCCATAAAACAAAGACATTTTGTGCCCAAACCGGCAGATCAGCTATTGCTACACCAAGTCGCTTTAATGTAAAACATTGCTCTCAGAGCAGCCTAAACTCAGGCTCCAATGCATGGAGAATAATGCTGGTTCTGCAGGGGCAGAGCAAACACCATTGTTAAAGACCCTGAGACAGTGCCAAGGCTCTGGCAAACAGAGGCACTGAGAAAAACATGGAGCAAAAGGGAGAGGTGAAGCAAAATGGGGCTGGGTGCCAAAGCTATTGCTGAGGCCACAGTGGGTGCTGAGGCACCAAGAAAAATGGGCACTGAAGCAATGGAGCAAGTGCGGAGGAAACTAGGCATTGGAGTTCTGCAGCAATGCCCAAGGCAATGGCTTAAAAGTTATAGTACAACGTTGCAGACCTGACTGGCGGTATGGTTAAGATCTGAAAGCATACCTGGCTATGTGTTGCTGGGGTCCAGCAAGAGCTCATGTGTTCATGCAGGCTGCAACTTCCAGAGTGAAGTATGCAGACCTGGGATCAGGTCACTGAGCAGGCCCCAGCTCTTCTACCCCTGCCTTCAAGGGTCAAAAATCATAAGAGCTAGAGGAGTGCATCCACTCTTGCAGCAAGAAGCTATAGCTCAGTGGTGCAAGCCCTGCACAGACTGTATCTTAAGGGAAAGATAGTTCTACTCATGCATCAAAAAAGTTTTGATTGGCCACAGGAGAGGGTTAATAGCAGACTTAAAATAGAATAAGATTTAAGTATAAATTAGCGGAGGTCTATATTTGTGCTAGCTAAATAATAAAATAATCCTTGCTGGCCCTCAGCTCTCAAGGCCATCAACAAATGAACGACAATGACCTAGACGTTTATCACTCTGTCATTATACAGAATCTTCTGTTAATTTATGTATAGGAATAAAATAACTGGTACGTGAAGCTCCATCAGCTGCATAATTACAGCATATATTACAAAACAGCACAAAATGCTCCCTGTGAATGCAAACCATTTCTACTTATTAGGAAGCTGCAATGAATTGCTTACTAAGAACCAGATCATGCTGTCATCCCTTACAGGTGCAGTGCCCATTAAAGTCACTGGGCCAGATTCTGATCTCACTTACACTGATGTATAGCTGCAGTAACTTCACTGACTTTAATGGCGTTACTCCAGGTTCAAACAGGGTAACTGAGATCAGACTCTGGCGCAACAAAACTGTTTACATGAGGGAGGGTGACAAGGCTGGTTCCTAGAACTCAGCTAGCACTTGGCGAATACCATCCAGCAAACAAACTCTGTCTCGTCAATGAAGAAAACTCTGGACAGAAATTAGCTCTTGCGGCCCAATCCTGTTCCCCTGGAAGCCAATGGGAATTTTTGTCTTTGTTTTCAGTAAGAGCAGGCTTAGGTCCTGGAACCTTATGGTGAGTCATTATGCAAAAGGCAAAATGAAATGTGAAACCGCAATGATAACTATTTAGTGGCAGCATGGATGGAGAGGAGGACTTGTGCCATGAGAGGCGGAAGGATATTTGGCAAGTGGCCAAGGGGAGGGTGATGGAGAGGAGCTGATACTCAGCACACACACTGACCGATCAAAGTGCTGTGGAGAATCAGCCATTGGGATATGCATTAACTGTTCTGCCCCAGTGAGTACCCTGGACAGCACCTTTAAGAGCCATCATCATCATCATCATCACCTCACAGCGCCTCGCTAAGCTTTTCTCCGCCACCTCAGCCTACTCCATTTTGAAGCTGTCTCTGAATACTAACCCTCCCAGCACCTCGCTGAGGCAGGTGGGTAAGTCGTTTTGCCTTTTTGCAGAGGAGCCTCTCTCTCAGGCCCAGCCTCCTGATTAATTTAAAAGAAGTCTAAACAAACAAAAATTACACCAGAGCTCATTAGGATGTTTCGATTATGGATTCAAAGCTGCCATCCAGCCCCTCCCAACACAGTCACTTAGATTTAGTGGCAAATTCTCTTACTGTGAGTGTCTTTGATCATGTTTGCCCTGTACAGGTCTGGAATCCACCCTGCAAATCCAGGCCCAACGTCAACAGGGTGAGTGTAAAATCAGAGTCAGATTCTCTAAGGCTGGTTTGTGCTTGCCTGAGTCCAAAGTCCTGGTCAAGGAGCGGAAGAGTATGTCCCCAGGACACTACTGGCCTAGAAGCCAATTCCCCTCCTTCCCTCTTTCACCAGCATTTGAGTTTCTGGGATGCAAGTCTAGATTAACCACTTAAAACAACTGAAATGAACTATAATTTAAAAGGAAAATGAAAGGATTTAGGAGTTTTGTGCAGGTGACATTTATATTCTAAGATTAATCTGCAAGTGCAGTGCTCATAACTTTCCAGATTTCTATTTGCTTATGTATGAGAAAAATGTGCTCTGCTAGACTGAGTATAGTGATTAGTTAAATTACTCATACATCCCTTATTAAAAAAGCCTCTATTCCACTTTGAGCCTATGTTTCTTTAGCACCATCTGATGATAACTTTCTGCTTGAATGATGACCACTAATTTTGTTTATGGTACTTGAATGTCAATCATGAATATTTTTTGCAACTAAGTTCAAGCTTTGTGCATGTGTATAGATACAGATTTTTTTTCCCATAATATCTTTGCAATTCAAACTATATGGGGACGATACTTAACTGAGAGCAGGGTGAAAAATGGTCATATCTCCAGGCTTGGTTGTGGGTGCTAAATATGAAAGGTTGGGTGAGATCTAACAGGATAGCTAAGGAAATAAGGAAGGGTACATGCCATAGTGCCAGATGTGTGAAACAGGCAGAACATCTGGAGAAGGAAAATCAAGTGGTTGGAAAAAGACAGCAGGACCTTAAGTCAAAACATGCTTAACTGCTTAAGCGATTTGGATCACGGAATTACTAGACTTGCGGCTATGCCTGGTGTTCAGGAACAGTAATTACCTAACTTGACTCTAACTGAGTCACAAAAACAATTAGGGTTAGGCAGTGACTGATAGAAACAGGCCTGCAATGGAGGAAGTGCACAAGGAGGTGCCCGGAGGAAGTAATCCCTGCACTGTGATGATTATTTATTTGCATTGCAGTAGAGCCTAGGAAACCCAGTCATGGATCAGGCCCCCATGGTATGAGACACTGCACACATAGTGAAAAGATGGTTCTTGTGCCAAAGATCTTACAGTTATGTTAGTCCCTGGCCTTGGAACAAGGTGCACATGAAGCAGGCTGGGGGGAAGGCTCTGTGCGTTCTCACCCACCCGCACATACATAAAGGGTAGGCAGAATCTGGTTTAAAAAAATGTAAGTCTTCACCTTGGCTAGTCTGTCTTTAACTCTAAACATCTATGAATGGGGCTATGTATAGCTACACTCTCTCAGGGAAAGCTCTGGGAAGAAGCACAAAGATGGCGCACCCTCCTGAGCCAATGGCAATATTATGAGGTCTCCCAGTAACAGAAAAATAAGAACAAAGAGGGTGAACTTTAATGGCTCATATATGAAAACAGGCAAGATGAATCCAAACATAAACCCAGACTATGGAAAACTGGGAAGAGAGCACAAGCCCTGTAAGTAATGGAAAAATTAATAGCTGGTAATAATAATTACGTAGCATTGGCTGGATTTCTAGAAATTTGCAAAACAAAATTGTGCATTATTCCTGGTGAGACTTAATAGGCCAGATCCGCAACCCCTCTTACATTTGCCACAAGGGCAGCACAAATCAGATTGAAACCCAATAAAAAAGGCCAGCTAAGGACAATCCCTGGTTTACAGTCACTCTGGCAACCCTCCCCTGTACTGGCTGGAGAACTGCACTGGGCAGAAAGCAGCCAGATCTGAGGCCATGGCCCATTAAGTAGTGTAAGTTTAGTAAAAATGGAACAATGGCCTTAATACAACATGGGTGCACCCAAGGTGCTAGTTAAAGACTGATTTTTCTCTGTTTATGAATTGTTCAGTTGTGATACCATCCTGGCCCAGAGGTCCTCCTGCTATTGTTCATCCGATAGTCTATGAGACATGTTTTGCTTCTTGTGCAATGAAAATAAAATAAACAGAAATGAAAAAAACTCTCAGTGCACAAAATTTCAGCCCCGAATGCTACAAAACTAGGCATTGGGTGTGTGGTAACTGCCTCTTTTTATACCAACCACCGCCATTTTGCTGGTAACCTCCCTTCCATTTTCGTGTCTCCGTGGCCTCTTCCTTAGCTTGTTTCTCCATCTGTCATCGGTGGTCATATTCTTGAATTGTTAGCTCTTGCAGCAGGGACTGTCTTTTTAGTGCATGTGTGCATAGTGCACAATGTGGCCCTGGTTACTGATACGTTATATGAATAGCAATAACAATGATTTTATTTCTCATGCTAAATTGCAAGCAATAAGCAAATCCCTTGAACCATTTCTACTGTTCTACTGTATACGTAGAATTAAATGAGGGAAATGCTTAATTTTTCATGAGGAAGGCTAGTTATTCTTTTCTTGATCACCTAGATTGTTTTTGCTGGCATTTTAGTAGACTGAAAATTTGGAGTGAATTAGTGAAACTCTCATTGTTTGGAAAGGCATATAACATTATTTGTGCACACCTGTGTGTGCATTCCTTCTCTCTTCCTTTTAATAAAAATCAACTCTTATACCTTGGATGTGTTCTTGTGACACTTTTCTTTTTCAGGAGAAGCCTTCCGTCACTAGCCTTATTGTGGATGTTGTGGAAGCTGCATTTTCTAGTTTCCCACAGGGTGCCTGAAAAACGCCTCCAGAATGTTTTAAAATAACTCGGCTTTTGAAGCTGCCTGAAAGGATCAAAGGGAATCAAGTCTATCAGGCTTGGGCATCATTTGGAGTTTGACCATTTCTATTGCTAAGCAAAATAGACATGCTGTATCTAAGAAAACGGTCCTCTTTAGAATAAAAGACACGTGAAAAGATAACAGATTAAATCTATTTTTTTTAAAATGAAAATTGTATATTACTGTCGATTACTGACCTTGGAGAATTCACCTTTCCTGTTGCTCTGGGTTTTTCAAGGCGTATCTTTCTTACAGACTTAGGGTTCATGGGGTTTTTTCTATATATCATGTGTAGTCTTTTCTGGTTATGTGGTACAATTTTCAACTCTGATTTTACTTCAAATGTCTATTGTTTCAATGAAATGTTCTTTCAGTGAGATATGTTTTATTCCCCTTTTTAATCTGTCTTGAAAAAGAATCCTCCTTAATAGTCGTGTCAAACTATAAGATGCCAGCATGCCTTTCTCCTGGGTAAAATTTGCAGTAATTGTCAGTTCAAGAGACAACATAGCACTAAAATTCTTTTCATGCAAACTAGAACTTCTGCAACAAAGTCATTAAGTGGTTCATTTTATCTAGCAAATGTAAAGGTCCTGTATTGCTTAGGCTTGCAGTGCTGAGATATATCAAACAAATACCCTATATAATGAAGCCTATTTGCTATGCCTTGGACTTCTCCAGTGAAAACACACTGCTTCATTACAAATTCACTGTGAATGCATCTGGTAAAGGGTGATTACGCCTTTATTTTACAAGTGTTGTCACTTTTTTCTGTGGCTTAATGTGGGTTGCTGTGCAAAAGAGGAGGGGGGGAATTCAAATAAAATTTTTGACTTATTCTTTGTAATGTCATCTGGGCATTTTGCAAGCTCCGACGTCGTCAGAGTTTTAAAGGATATGTCAACACAGTAAATTTTATACCACCAATAAAACTTGTTAGTGAGCTCATTGAGACATTCTTAGCCCTGGGAAGGCAATTAACGTTTGACATATATAGAAATATATTTATTGCAACATTTTACACATTTACAAAATTATGCTACCAGTCAGTAGCTAAGCTGTAAACTATCATGCTACAAGATAAATCTGACCTAATAAATACTGTACATTACATTGTACAATCCTTTTAATAGTGTAATTTTCAAGAGGGCAACAAAAAAGTGAGTGTATCCTAAATGTGGCCCACTCTTATAATATGAATGGATGAGATGTACTGTATTAAACTGATCACTTGCATTCCATACAGTAATCATGGCTGATCGTACTGATGGGCAAACTCTCTTCTCAGCTAACATGCCACCGCATGTGGCGTACCAAGCTTTCCAAATACTGATTCCTCTGAATTGATGTTTCTGCCAGGAACATTCAGTCCCATGGATTCCCTTGGTTTTCAAGAGCCTCAAAGTATTTCAGCTCCAAGATGAAGTTTTAAAACTTTAAGGTAAATACCAGGGTGATGAGGAGCGTATTATAAAAACATTAAACGCTAGCTACCTTGGATAGAGAAGGCTATGATGAAAAGTCTTCGTGCAGCCAGGAAACTGGTAGTGTCCGTGCAGTCTTAAAACATAGCAGAGATCATCATCATATTCCTATTATGCCTCTGGCATTTAGAGCAGTGACAAAGCTCCTCCTTTCCTGTCTGGTTCTGGCAAGTCGTTTAATGGTTCCCTAGCTGTTCCCCAGGTTTTTCAGCTCAGCTTCCATAGCTCTTCACCATGTTGTTTTCAGGGCCATTCTTGATCAGACTTTATTTGGCACAAAAGTAACTTCAAGTACCCTCCCTCCCATCCTCTCTGGCTTTTGAAAGGAAAGTAGGAAAAAATAAGTACAGCACTTCATTAGAGAGTGTAGGAAATCACAGATGTGTTTCCATGCTTCTTTATGGAAAGAAATTCAGTAACAATTAAATACACTATAGCCATCTTCTGCTTGATTAATGTCTGCCACCTACCAGCCAAATCAGAGATCCGAGGGAACATATGCTCACTCTTTCGGAATGTTGAGCCTATTCAGCCATTTAAAAGTAGTCTCTCACTTACTTTGAATTTAAGGCGCCGACTCTTAAAAATATTGTTGGAGAAAGACAATTATTAAGGATGGGGTTGGTATTGTGTATTGCTTCTCAAGATTCTTTACAAGTTGTATAATGAACAATTATCAAATGTCTAAAGAAAGCTAAGTAAATCTGTAATTATCAGCTGTATGCAAGGTAGGAATTCAAGCCAAAAAGATTATCAACCAATGTATTTTCAGCACAGGAGCTTAAGGTAATATATATGTCTCACTCATACATCTGTTGCAAATTAGATCTAGGGCACTTCTCAAGTTATTAAGGAATTAAAGGTAAAGGCCCCAGTCCTGGAAAGATGAAAACAGATGAACTGCTAAAGCGACATGAAGTCAAGTGCCAGTAACATGCAGATGACAAGCAGTTTTACCTATTCTTCACCACATATGGCCATACCAAGATAGCCACCAAGACAACTCAGTGCTTGGAAAAGACCAACTCATGGATGAAGAACAGCTGGCTGAAACTGACCCTAAACAAGACAGAGGTGATGCTGGCGGGCAGAGAAAAGCACTTTGAAGAGTTTGCAGACATGGTGCCATTTGGTTGAAATACACACTCACACTGGTTAATTTGGTCTGTAGTTTATGGATTCAGTCTGTATTTCTTGGATTCTTTTCTGACACTAAGCTCTCACATAGTGGCACCCACAAGTAATGGGTTATACCATCTATAGTTGGTTAGGAGACTTCATCTTCTCCTGATGGTCAGGATATTTAAAATATTACCTTAAACTCCAGGATGAAGACCATAGTTAACAGCTCTGCTCCTCAGGCACAATGGAACTTTCTGCTATAAGGGGAAAGCTCTGCTATGCATGAAACCGCTTTCGCAGGGGCTGGTCCAAGACTGCAGAATGAACTCCCACAGGGACGATGGGCCATCACAAACCTCACCATCTTCAGCGCCAAATGTTAGCCACATTTCTATAATCAGCCTTCTCTACCACAGAGCAGTGTGTGCATTTCAAAAAACCAAACCCAAACCCAAACCCCAGCCCCGTCCTGCGCACACGGTTCTTCTCCTGGTAAGAGAATGAACCACACATGAAAGGTATCAGTCACATCATTCAATGCACTATTAGAAGGGGCTTATATACTCCAGTGATGGGGCAGTTTAAGAATCTATATAGAATTGAATGGAAAATTAGAACAGAACTGTACACAGGTCCATGAGGTTAGCTCTCTTTCAGGCTCAGTATCAAAGTGAACATCTATTTAAACATAAAACTTGCAGAAAATGAAGGCCTGATTTTTCTCACACCAGATCTAGAAGGGTGCAATTCCATTCACCTCAGTGAGTTACTCCTACTTTACCCCATCACGAGTCAGAGGAGAATTAGGCTGTGCAATCCAGTTCACCTGCATGAAGAGAATGCAATGCAAAACCTCTCTAAAGGTAACACAGATGTAAGATGAAACCCTCCCTATCACCACCAGCCTTCCCAAGAAGGTTATTTCTCAAACTGTGAAAAAGTCTTTGAATGGCTTTAGTCAAAGCATTTGAGGCAAGATGGTTTGGAACAATGCTGCCATCTCTCTCTCTCTGTGCTTTGTATATGAATTTTGAAAAAGTACAAAAGGAATAGCTAACCGGTAATGAAGCTGCCTTTGGCTT
The DNA here is from genome assembly GCF_020497125.1 of Mauremys mutica. NCBI lineage: Eukaryota > Metazoa > Chordata > Testudines > Geoemydidae > Mauremys > Mauremys mutica. The sequence continues at coordinate 68,511,303 of NC_059082.1, read as the reverse complement.
TCAATGGTGTTTAACCCATTTGCACCAACTGAGGATCTGACCCATTATTTCATGAAACATTGCAGTCAATGTAATCAGCGTGCTAAAGGACAGGCAGTGTACTGAGGCGTGCTGAAGCAGTGATGCAGTGAGCTAATCATGAGATATGAAGCCTAGCAAAGACGACCAGGCAGGCTTGTAAGAAAAATATTGCTTACCCTAAGTTCAGCAGTGCAGATCTCACATGTGCAAAATCCATCAGGGTAGGCAACCCCTCGTCATTCCCTAACTCGGTTTGCTATAAAGCAATCCCCCTTTGACTGTTACCCCAAGCCTGTAACCATCACCCACATTCCCATCTCCCTCTGCTCTATACTAACCTTCCTATCCCAAGCCCGGGAGCCTGCTCCTGGGCATGGCGCTTCTATATTGCTTTGGCACGTGGCTTCTTTTACTCTTTGAGCTCAGGCTGTGCATACCCAGTGTAAACAAAAAAAAAGAAAAACAAAAAAAAGTCTGCAGCAAACCACACAGTTCTTCTAGGCGCTTCCCCTTTTCCCAGCAGGTGACTCTTTCTGTTGGATCTGGGCCCTGAAAATTGGTTTAGCTTCGCTTAAGCAAAACATTGTGGGTGAGATTCTTAACCCCCTCACAGCCTTTACATGGGTTAAAGGGTACCTGGGCAGCATAAAAAGGCTCTAAAAGCCCCAGTTCCAGTAAGGGGGAGAATTCCCCTGGTTCTGGAATGGAGAACCAGCCATAGAGTTGTCTTCCCAGGACACCCTTGGATGAATTGCCCACTTCACCTTAAATGGTCTCCTGCAACCGGGGTTAGGTTCACTCCCTCTGGGGCACCTGGCATTGGCCACTGTTGGTAGACAGGATACTAGGCGGGATGGACCTTTGGTCTGACCATTCTTATGTTCTAACCTAAATGAACTCAAAGTTATGAAGACAGATATGAGTCAAGGAAGCCAGCAGCGTATCAGAAACCTGCAAAAAATCTCTGACTGGATGGGCTCAGGCGTTTGGTCACAAGCTGAGGTGGTTCAAAAGTTTTGGATTTTTTTTTAAGCAGTTTTTTTATTGTTTATTGTTTCTTTAAACAAATATTTGGCCACACACTTCTGAAACCCCAAATCATGTTCAGGTTTTGGCAGACTAATTTCAGCTTTTCAATTAAAAAAACCACAACAAATTTTGAAGGAAAGCAGACATTGTCCGTGATTTTTTTCTGCTTTTTAAAAACCCCTAGTTTTCGATCCAAAAAATTTTTGACGGAAAATATTTGTCCAACCCTTTTGTGCCTTTTAGCACTAGCTGATGCTGAGAACCAGTGATACTTGTAAAGGCGACCTGAAAAGAAGTTTTCTCAAAACTGGGTTTGTGCCGAGATGTGGAAGGTTTTTAAATGTTTATTTTTCCCAGGGCAGCCCGGTGGTGGGGGCGGGGGGCGGGGGATGGCAAGTGGGGCAGGGGCCGCCACGAGAATATAGTATTCTATAGTACTGCAACTTTTTTTTAATGGAAGGGGCCCCTGAAATTGCTTTGCCCCAGGCCCCCTGAATCCTCTGGGCAGCCCTGCCTGCAACGTGTCTGTCCCTTATATTAAACAATCTGTCCCACTCTGTACTTAGTTGTGACACTGAGGACCTTTTCCAGACCTGAAGAAGAGCTCTGTGTAGCTTGAAATCTTGTCTCTTACACCAACAGAAGTAGGTCCAATAAAAGCTATTACCTCACCCACCTGATAGCGCTCGTATCCTGGGGCCAACCGGGCTACAGCTACACTGAAAAACAAAGCCCACCTGCTGTAGGGAAAGAAGAACGGAGTGGGATGCATTGAGGGGGGCACTATGGGCCAGAACCTCCAAGGTATTTAGGTGCCTAATGCCCACTGAGGCCAATGCGACTAAAACACTTAAGGATCAGGGCCTATATGCCTCACTTTTCCATCTGCAAAATGGAGGTAATAAAACGTGCCCTGTGTCTCAAAGTGCTTTAAACTCTACAAATGAAAAATGCTACAAAGAGCTATGACAATGTGGAGTATTAATCCACTTTGGGATAAATCTCATACTAGAAGGCAGGGCTGAAATAATTATTTTTTCCATCTGTGGAATAATGCATCAAGCTGTGTATACGTCTGAGTTTCCTCTGATCTCTGTCACGTTTATGTTAAGTTCATACGAAAAATTAAAATCTATTGCAATTAACCTGAAAACCAAATAGCTCTTTGGGACTTCTGTCTTCCAGCAAAGTCCCAGTCTACAGGGCCCATTCAACTTCCACATTATATTGTGTTTCTTTCTACTACTCCGACCATTGTTTTAATGCCTTTGAAGGCACTTCTTGGTTTGTCTCATATTGCACATGGCTCATCAGCTACATCGCATCAGTGACCTTTGACAGTAAGGGGTTTAAGCAAGACCTGTCTATATTTCAGCAAAGTCTGGGCAGATGTGTCAGGAAGGTCAAAATTGCAAAAAGTAGCTTAGTGACTAGGGTGCCAAAATCCCAATTTCATAATTGATTTAGGGCCATATTTGAAAAGGTGTTTAGGTGCCTATAGATGCAGCCTTTGGCTTTCAGTGGCCCTATGTATCTGCCATTTTTGATTACGAGCTTTTAAGCTGCTTAGGCACTTATGAAACATTTATTTCAGATGCACAGTCCATGTAAACTGGCATCACACCATTGATCGGATTTACACCAGCCGAGGTTCTGGCCTGATGGTGTTATGATAAAACATTTGTGGCCCAAGGTGACCTGCAGTACACCAAAGCATGGAGTTTCATTCAGGAGCCATTTACAACTTCCCTGATGTGTTGCTTTGTAAACAGGGTCTTAAACAACTAGGTATTAATCCATAAACAGACTGGGGCTTGGCAATGCTTTGAAAATGTCTTTGCCAACTAGAATACATTATTGCATACACCAAGCAGGCTTCCACAAAGATCTTAGTGTCTGATATGTTCACATTTCTTTTGACACTAGTCCAAAACATTATGAGACCTCCGAAGGCTTATTCTTCTTAAAATAATAACAAAAACATTCTAACTGTAAAATGATATGTCTAAAATTTATGGTGTTTTCCAATTCCCTAGGTATTTTATTCTTTCAACATAGCATCCATATTTTTTTATAAATGATCATAGTCTTTTTGCTTTTGAAACTTGCTTGTTAGGCCATTCCATAAATGTAATATCCTTCAAATGACACCTCAGCATCTGCTTTTCTTTATTTCCATGTGCGCTCTTGTTTTATTTAGACTTGGCTAAAAAAGAGTAACTGCACGTGACATTATCCCATTTGCCATTATACACTCACACGTCAATTCAGCTGCTTTCAACAGATTTTCTTTTCCTCTTGCCAAAATGCAGTTCAATTTTTCTGCTCTTTAATAATCCAATGTCATTGCAACAACTTATCTTTTCAAGTGCTTCACTAACTTTTTAAATATTGGGTTGACAACAAACACTGAAGTCTCAGCAAACAATTCCATTAATTCATGGGCGTTTTCTTTGGTTTAAACTCTGGGGCCAAATTCTCATTAAAATCAGTAGGTGTGCGCCACCTCATGTCAGGGCTGAATTTGGTTCTGTGTACCACTAGTTCAGTTTTAACCTACGTTGAGTGTCTGGTGTAACAATTAGAATCAACAGAGAAGCCAGGACTCCTGGGATTTATTTCCAGGTATGGCATGGGACCTATTGCTCACATAGTGCTCTAAGGAGTCAGTGAACCAGTGCGAATATAACAGCAAGGGGCAGGAGTTTGTTTGGGAAAAAGGCGGTAATGCTTTATAAAGCACATAGAAAACCAATCTGTTTATCCTGCAACACCTACCATATCCTTGGCTGGCATTTCCCACAGCTTCATGTGCTATGACAGTCTCACTTTAATGTTTACACACAACAGCTCTGCTTTGCTTGAAACCCAGTGGTCTTGGGAGCAGGAATGTGCTAGTCAGCCTCAATCCACTTCAGCTGCTAGCAGGAGTTAAAACTGTGCTTGGTGTCCGAGGTCTGAATCCTGTCTCACCGGGCCAGGAAAATGTGTTCATGGGATGGTGGAGTGGCTCAGGCTAAGGCACAGCTGACAGTTTGCATTCTGAAATAGTTCACAATTACTGCCAGTCAAAATGCGCAGAGGGAACTCTTGTCTGTCAGAAAACGCTCATTTGAGAGAATCAACAAATTCCACACAAGTGTATGGATGGAAAGCAGACAGGCAGGCCAGCCTGGGTGCACCCAGCTCCCTGGGCAGGTGCCTCCCAGGGTTTCCTGACTCTCCAGCCAGCCAGCAACCTGGGAGTTGGGCAGCCCCTGAGGCAGCTGCCCAGGGAGTCGGGAGCAAGCAGAAATATTCCAGTTTTGTTCCACTTTGGTTCTACCAAAAAGGAATTTTAAAGAATGTTTCCTGCTGCTTCGGGATGGATATTTCCCACCAACATAAAAAATTTTCATAGGAGGGAAATACCATTTTCTAGCCAGCTCTATTCACAATATTTTCCCCTTCTGGCCCACCACCAGCATCAGGCAAGGAACTGCAGACAGCTCTCCCCAACTGCTGCATCTCGCAGTTCTCACCTAAAATGCTTCTGCTGTGTCCCCTCTCCCACTTCCCCTCACTCACTTGGTTGTGCTTTACCTGGGGAAGGGGGAGAGCAACAGGCTTCAGGAGCAAATGTTTCCACTTTCAGTGAACATTGCACCATCACCTGGGATTGTGCTCCCTCACTAAGCACTGCCAGTGCTTCTCTCAGGGTAAGGCACAACCCCAGGCTGGCTACACATACCTGACCTATAGCTTTGTGCACTGATGGACCTAGCTGGTTATTGGTGTGGATTGCAGTAATACTTTAGATGAGCATTGGGCAGGGAGCTCCGGTGCTGACAGATAATCAGACATATTCCCTTCCCAGAGACCAGGGGAGCTAGCAGCAGCCCATTCGGACAGTGCAGTGTGCTCCCCACTCCATTGCAGGACATCTCAATTGGGTGGGAGCCTTTTGGGGGAAATGTGCACCCTCTTTAGTGCATGGAGGGCACAGTCCTGAGCTTCCCCAGCCTTAGGCACAATGGGGCGAGGTGTCCTTTTGTTTCCTTCTTCCCACCTATCTGTGAATTGGAGCAAGGGACATTCTAATGTTTAAATGTTGGTGCCCTTTCATTTGTTTGCACAGTTGTAGACCTACTTGGTAATTAGCAGCATCAGCCTAGTAGCATTTCTGGCCTGGTTAAAGCATGTCCTTTTTCTGGCTGTTGATTCTCCATTGTCTCATTTACTCATACTCTCGCTTTTCACTCACTGACATCACCCTCCCCTAGGAAAGTGGATGTGAGGCAGTACCCATAGTGGAATTTGGCCTGGACGCTTGGATTATCACACCTCCTGTGTGAACGACATTATGGAATCTTTAACAACAAATGGTCAGGAAGCGTGTCAGTTTTCCAGATAACCACAACCCTGTCTCTGCTGCCTGCAATTTAGCAGCTATCTTTTGAGTGGAGGGTTCAGTGGAATGTCTTGGAAGTATCCAGTACAGTGTGTCTAAAAATATAAAAACATTTTCTGGATGCACCTGGTATGTCATTCAGAACTGAAGCAGTTAATAATCCAATTACTTTACTGCATCCTCTTCAACTTCAATTTCCATTCTCTTTTATAATGCCCTAATAGGCTGTTGCCAAACTACCTAGACATTCTTAGTTGGTACCTGGTGAATAATAAATTTAGGGATAGTGCCCTCCAAAAGAAGGCAGACGTGAATTATGTCAGATGAGTTCAGTGCTTGCACATCAGCACATCTCTAGTTTTACCTTCTTGCTTAGCTGATCAAATGGGGGTGTATTTTTCATTTATTTCTTATTAAGCCTCTGTGTCCTTGCACTCCAAATTCTTCTCATAGGAGAAAAATACATGAACAAACTTTCAAATTAATCTGGATGCTGCACCTGCTGTAACTCTCAAAACCATTAGAGTTTGACAAAGCAAACCATCCACACCTCCTCATCTAAACATTATATTCACAGAAGGCTCAAAGGATTTTCACTGGTCCCACCTCCATGGTCCCATCTCATTCAAAACCCAGCACACGTTGCTGGTTATGTGCTGATGGCTGCTAGGAAGCCTCTTTCAAATGACTTAGTGGTCTCAGTCCAGTTCCTAGTGGATAGAGATGTCCATGTCACCAACACTATCATTCAAACAGGCACTAATTGGCACCCTTGTTGGCAGCCCCAGTAGGAAGGCCAAAGATTGAAAGAGCATGTAAACAGAGCTATTCCCCCGAGAGACTAGTTAAGCCTTGAGGAACACTAGGAAGGCATTAGGTGGGAATGTTCACCGCTGCTGCTCATGCAGTCCCTGTTGCGTGGCTAAATAAAGGGACTCCCTAAGCAGCTCTATCAACCAAGCACCTTACATGAGCACTAAAATTCACTAAAAATATTCACCTGGTAAAAGAAAAATAAATTAAGTGCGCAAGCCCGTTAAAGTATCCAGCCTAGCAGTCTGCAGGCTAGAAAAAAGGAAAAACATTGTAGTGATATAAACCCCAACTTTCAAAGAACATTACATGCAGCGGAGTTTGTAGGTCCTTATTTTAGGTGGATGCACAGAATGATGCATGTTTTCCAAGACTGAGGTGCAGGCATAAGAGGTCTGGCTGCACATTAGGCTAGCACTGAGTGCAGTCAAGCAGTGACAACACATACAGTTTGTTTTGTCCGTTTGCAACACTGGGGCTTTAGAAAGGGTGTTTATTGTGTTACTAGCTCTAGTGCCACCCTTTATTTCTCCACTAATACTGGGAGAGGTGGGGATGGCATCACCTTTTCTTGTATCAAGTAGCAATGACTGCTGGGATGGGGTCCAGGCAACACGCCATACTGGTGCCAGCGGAGGAAATCAAGGAATATTAAAAGATAGTTTTGACCACACGACGGTCAAGTGTAGCAAATGTGGGAGCTAATGAATTTTCAGTGAATTTTTCTCTGAATTCTTTCCTCTGAACTCCATGGCTGGACTTCACAGCAGTCATACACAGAAGCCCTGGATGGGGAGTTCAGCAAGCATGCGAAATATGTTTTTTAAACCCCTTTTACTAGGGGGCAATGAGGGGAGGACATAGGGGTTGGGCATCCTGACAGGACCAGTCTTTACACAGACTAGTCTTCACCTCCATGCCCTGGGTTGGAAACTGCTGCCAGACACCATTGCCTTGAATGTGCCATCCTCATTCCATGAGCGCCTCTGTCAAAAGCTTGACAGCTGCCAGGCTATGTCAGAGGTGGAACTTGTGAACCACATACTGACTTCTTAGAGCTCCGGAGAGGCTGCATGAGCTACAATTGGTTGTGGCATGGTCGGGCTGCCTAAGAACTCATGGCAAAGCTTTGCCTTCCTGGTGACATTAGATTGGAGCAAGTTAGAAACTCTTACATGTGCTAGATGCCCTCACCCCACCTTGGTTGTCACAGCAAGAAGCTGCTGTCTTCTGAGTCTATTAGTTTCAAGGTGAAACACGATGAACTAACTGAACTACAGCAGTGGTGACTATCTCACTAGATCCAGCTCAGATGGGAAGCATGCCAGGGCAGAGAACTCCTGCTTGGTCTGTTGCTAGAGGCCCAACAATGCAGCTTGTTCTTTAGCCTGCCATGGTTGGCCCTGAAGCCAATGAAGGGCTGGATGGAGGTCATCTGGCTTATATCGGCTTGCTCCACAGCTAGCTTCGGCCCCACCACAATTGTCTTTGGGTGTCAAAGATCAATTGGTTTGTATATGTTCCTGACCATTCCTGTTTGGTGCCCCCTGGGAGACCATATGGTTCAACAAGAGCTGGCCCTGTTTACTTCTTGGAAATGCTAATATATCATCAACAGAATTGCAGTGCTTTGGCAGATACTGACTATTTCCTCTCCCTTCCGTATTGTAAGGTACCTGCGTCTTCCTTCACAGATGGTATCTGCAACGTCACTGCAACACATATAAGTTCATATGAAGATAACAAGAATAATATTAAACATGGCAAACACAACAACATATTTATCATGCAGAATGATGATAAAAGACAGCAATTGATCTAGTATGGTTGGAAAATATGAACTGCTCATTTCACCAGACTGAGCGAACAGGCAGCACACCTTCTCCCTGTCTTGTTTATTGTGTCTCATTGAAAAGGCATTATACAACTCTACCTTGTTCAACCCTGAGTAAGGCTTGAGTGCCCCTAGCTGGCTAGATTTGCTATTGAACACGTTAATTGACAAACAAAATGATGGTGTAATTTTACTTGATTAAGACAAAACCCTAAAATTGAGCAATTTTCAGTAACTATGTTAAGACAGTAACTAAAACAAAAAACTTACAATTTTTCAAAGCCTCATTGTTGCACCAAACAAATGTTTCTAATTGGCACAGTCAAATTGTGTTTATTCATATCCCTATGTTGTCTTCACTGTTTTGGGTTTTTTTTTTATTTCTTGCCGACATCTGTTATTTTCCCTTTTTTGCTTACATAGCCTTGGATGCATATTTTCAGAAGAGGGGAAAACCACAGTCCACGCCTCCCCACACTTCATTGGTCTAGTCGGTTTGTTCCAACTCCTTTCTTCTTTGTTAATTTTTATATAAAGTTGTCATAAAAACAAATGTAGACAGTATAAGCCAATAAAGTTGACGTCTCCATTAAAGAGGCACATTAAAGATTTTGTCAGCCTTTATAAAGATACCTGTATACCCCAGTGACCGGGGCAGGGTGAGAGGGTTAGAGGGACAAAAAACAAACACAACTTCCTCCCAGTATTTGCAAAATGAGGTAATCAACTATTCCTCCCTGAAGCAACTGGAAATCTTATCCTTTAGCCCTAGGAACGTCAGACCAGACACTAAGACAAAGCAAAATGTAAATAATTTTAAAAGCTCAATAGTACAGAAACAGGCAGGGTAGGGAATAGAAAGCTACAGGAAATGTCAACAACATGACATTATAGATATATAACCCAACAAGCTAACATCTGAGGCACGTTCTTCATCATATCCTCTGGTTTGGGGATCAGCTGACAGGGACAAGCTATGGAAATCCCTCACACGGTGGCTCTCAATTCAGCCTCAAGCCTGCAAACTGCTCCCTGCAGGAACATTCCTGTGCCAGTGGGGCTCTGTGGGGGCAGAAGGATCCATCCACATGGACCAGTTCACTTTGTAAGATCAGTGCCTTGGACTGCAAATAAGAACTACAGCCATGAAAACAACAGCTGCCTGGACTAACAGGAGCTGGAATCAATCTAGATTCAACTAACTCTCCACTTTAAATGACCAGCCTAGATAATTTAACCAAAAAATAAACAAACACACACATAGGAGACTAACCTACTATAAAACATCTCTATTTCACTATAGAAACAAATGATTATTAGGCCAAATCTCCCCAAAAACTCCTAAAAAGATCTTATGACATCATGCAATACCAAGGAGATTAATACTGAAACTTTTTGGGGGGGGGGGGACAGTAATTAAACCTCACAAATGTCCTTCAGAGGAGGGGTTAGGGAGTGGTTGGGAATAACACACGCCATAAAGTTACACCCAGAAATTCCTGCCTCAAGTCCAATACCTTGCGACTGAACTGGACCATGGCCTTTTGAAAAAACAATCAATCCAGGAGAACCAGAACTTCTGCGGGAAGGGAATTCTACATCTGCTAGGTCCTAAAGATAAGCAGAGACAGCTGGCTAAGGGAGAACCAATGCGCTGAATCTATTTGTCAGTAGTCCACCTACAACCCATAGGCTGAAATGGTCTACACAAAGAGTTTATCCATTTCATTTCAAACAATAAATAAAATTCATAAAAATCAGAGTCTGTTCACAAATAATATGTGATCACAAGGAAAAGCAAAAAATCAATCAGATACACTGTTTCAACGAAAGGTCAACACACCTCTAATGGTTACATGGCTCAGTTTCCTTATTCTAACCCTGAACTTTAACTTGTGATTTTTAGTATTCTTGCTGCACTCGTTTATCAGATAGTCATTGACCACAACCATAATTTAAGTATCTTTCATATCTCAGGTATACAGGGTTTCTCATATGAATGTCAGTGAGACTGAAATCACCAAATTTATAAGCCTATTACATTTAAATACTGTATAGTTCTTTCCTTATCTCATCATCTTCTGCTTCACACTTTCATCCAGTGGATTTGTGCCTTGTTATCAGCCCTTTATTCCCTCTTTCTAATAATGACCTAGTCTGTACTTTTCAGAAGTTCAGTTTTGTCTTCCTAACCTATGAATTTTCCCTGAGATACCTTGAACAATTGCATTGCTTTCTCATTTCTCTCTACTGTCTTCAACATCAGCCCATATTTTAACAATTCCTTCTACAGCATAATTTTTGTTTACACGTCAGGCACCAGTATCACCACCCATAGGTAGATAGCGCTAGTCAAAAAAATATTGAGATATTTGAAGTTTGACAAACAAAAGAATCTGATTCACTCCGTCCCCCCTTTTTCTAGCCAACCCTATCAAGAGTCCGAAATTTTGAAATTTCTGTATAGAATGGGAGAAAAAGTTACTATATTTTATTTATTTATTCTCTCATTTTAAGGTCAGCTCTATAGATGGGACAAAATGAGGCAAATATAACGCCAATGGTAGAGCAGGAAACAGAGTCGGATTTGACATTTTTCCAACAGAATCATTTTTCTTCCAAGTTACTCCCTCATAGATTTTAAGGCTGGAAGTAACCTATTTGATCATCTAGTCTGACTTTTTGTATAAACACAGCCCAGAAAATATCTCCATACACCCTAAAATATCACAGAAGGCCACATACACTCACCCTTGCATTAGAATAATAGAATATCAGGGTTAGAAGGGACCTCAGGAGGTCATCTAGTCCAACCCCCTGCTCAAAGCAGGACCAATCCCCAACTAAATCAACCAACCTACAACTAAATCACAATCCCCTTCACAAATACAAGCACGTAGCACAACAATGACTGCAGTCCTCAATGCCATGCCTGCAGACTTAATGCATAAAGTTAAACTCTTTGCAGGACTGGATCCAAAAGAAGAGGAAGAGCACCTGGGAAGAGGAAAGGAGGATGGAAAAGAGAACTCACATGACCCTGCTGAGTGACCTAACTGATCAGAAGCCATGGTACATATTTTCTAAGGAAATAGCATTGGGATGCAGGTTGTATTCTAGGTTCTTCCACCCAACCCTTCTCCGCCTTGTTACTGGGGATTGTAGGGGAGGGCATACAGCACAAAGGTCTATTTTTTGAAGTACGGACACATTGGTTTATTAACTCATTTCTTTAACTTTTCTCTAGTTTTTAAGTACATGCCCATGGTTATTTTGGTTACACTTACCCCAATAAGACACTTCAGGATGTGTGAGTGATAGTGTAATAATTCACACTGCCTGCATTTGATAGCACTTGGCCTGTGGCTTTATGTCTAACCACACCCAAGGTGTGAGTTACTGCACTACAGCTCACACCCTGTCATTTTTTTTTTTTAAATAAGGACACTGTTCAAAGCGGATTAACAAAGGCGTAACAGCTGCTAAAACAGAAAAAAGTGAGCCTGTATGCGGTATAAACCAATACAACAAGAAAAGTAATAGTGATGCTCAGTCACAAGGTGATCCCGGGAGGGCCAGACATTCCAGTATTGCACTAGGCAGCTGTCTTTACTGTACTGAGCCTGAACTGTCAAGCAGGGTGGTTATATTTTGGCTGTGGTTGTCACATGACTACACGGCATTGCCACCTAGGAATTAGATTACTGGCTGGTGCTCTACAGGAGGTTAAACCGTCAGATCATTTAGGAATTGCAGAGAAGGCAGAACATGGCAGGTCACTTGTTAAGGGATGTTTCCCACTGAGAGCACATTAGTACAGCTGTATGCCATGATCTATAATCTGCATTGGATACCAGGTGAAATTGAAGATGTTAGTTTTGACCTCTCTCCCTGTGTGATACCAGGATGGCTGCAAATTTCAAAGACACTCACACTGACACAGGCCTCGGTTTAATGAACAGAGGCCTGACATCAGATAGTCTCCGCAAGGAATCTTATAAGGGAGCCTTAGCTCGGGGATTTGCTTATAACCTGTCTGGAGGACAACACACCTTACAGCCTGGTGGATTGGGATGGGGAAAACCCAAATTCAAATCCTTGGCTCTGCCTGATTCAAATTACAGGGGTTTTTTATATCCAATCACTCTGAACCAGGCAGAGCATGGACTTCAGCCTTGGACTCCTACAAAGGGTTGTGAATCCTCCAGGATTGGCCTGGAGTCTCCAGGAATTAAAGATTATGTCATGTGATGACATCTCCAGGAATACATCCAACCAAAATTGGCAACCCTACTCCTACAACCCAAGCCAGTGTACTAAGCACCAGCATATGGAGTGTCTCGTGTCCCTCTCCCATGCCCCAGGGTAAACATTGTCAAAACATTTCCACGAAACATTCCAACTTCAGCTACATGAAATTGTGTCTAAAATGTTCAGACCCGCTCTATCCCTCTGCCTTCAATGGGACTGCTCATACGCTTAAAGTACTTCAGGACCAGGTTAAATCAGCTATGATAATTAAGGAGAGAAAAGAATAGAATTGTAGTTCCTTGATTTACCCAGGAAAAATATTTGATTATATATTTTAAATAAAAATTATTATTGAAATGTAGCCAATATTTCTGAAATATCTTTCATAGAATCATAGAAGATTAAGGTTGGAAGAGACCTCAGGAGGTCATCTAGCTTTAATAAGCACAACCTTACTGGAGAGCAAAACACTTCAAAACCAAAAGGGAAAACAGAGAAAATCTATGGCAGCAAAAGAACCTTTGTTGTCAGTCACAAATTTCTAACAGGAGAGCTTGAGCTGGCTACTCTTTAGGGCCTGCATTTATTTCTTTTTCAGCTGTTCAATACCAAGGCTGACGTTGTCATTAATCAAAGGCAAGGTGAGGGAGCGTGCAAAATTGAACATGCTGCAGGCCACATACCCAGAAAAAAAAACACCACATCCAACTTCAGAAACAAGAGTACAGGGAAAATAGCTGTTGCTACTCAGGGACTCCTCTGTAGTGTGCACGACACAGCTGTCTTATATAGTTTTCCTCTATATCTTTTCCTCTCACTTTTGTAATGTGGTCAGAACTTGTTCATTTCTCTCTACATCAGTGTCTCTCTGACATTGAGTGCTCACTTTCTAAACATCAGGCCACTCTTAGGGTGTCACTAGTTGGAGGCACTTAACATCAGGCACTTTTGAAAACTTGGCCTGGGAGTCCAGGAATGCTCACCTAGGGCCTGTGTTGAAGTTTAGAGTTGCTTTGTGAAAAATGATCACTCTATATCTGACCTATCAGTCCTCATCCTCAAAGGAAAGCTGCACAACACCATCAAAAGACCAGCCTGGGAGCTTAAATTCATAACTTTGCTAGACATTAAAAATCATGGACTGAACAGAGACACTGGATTTATAGTTTATTACAACAATCTATAACTCACTAACAACCCTCCTCCCAGGTACCTCCCCCATTTTTGACTAGAGGGGTGTTAACGGGACACTTCACCTTGACTGGTCCCTTGAAACATATGTTAACTACTTATGCTAAACAATCTGTTCCACGTTGTATTTAGCAGTGACACTCTGAGCACATTTCCCAGCCTTGAGAAAGAGCTCTGTGTAAACTCAAAAGCTTGTCCCTCGCACCAACAGAAGTTGGTCCAGTAAAAGATATTACCTCACCCATTTTGAAAAATGTTCACTCCATGTTACCCCTTGAATTTAAATGCTATGGGACACATTTATAAAGGTATTTGGGCACCTAAAGATGCAGATAGGTGCCTAGTTGGAATTTTCAAAAGCCTATAAATTCCACTGGGCACCTATCTGCATCCTGGTGCATCTAAATACCTTTAAAAATATGGTCCTATGTTGTGAGGCTTCTTTTCTAATGAATCCAGCTTTTTTCTTCTTTTCTTTCTAGAGCCTGTTCTACTGAGCATTGCATCAGTGTGCTAGAAGTGACAGTAGGTTTTTTTAACTGTACCAAATTACCTTTTATCTTCAGTTTCAAAAATAATTGCAAAGAAAATACACAATTCTCATAAATATACTAGGTGGGAATTTGTATGGCAGCTTATTTCCATGTGACCCTGATCCTGACTGTTGATGGTCTAATGTAAAATAAGTCACAGGTTCTTAGGTCATGTTTACCTGATTTTCTCCTCATTCTCCAACACCAGTGACAGTGATCTTCACCAGGACATTAACACCGTAGAACAAACCTCATCTCTTAGTTCTGATGAACATCCTAGAGATCTGAAAGGCACAGTTCAACCATGAACTATGAAGTTAACAACTAAGTTTAACAGTCGTACAAGGGTCACTCTCTGTTCCGTCCTATTTTCATTCAGGGACTGTATTTTTGTCAGCCTTCCATTATCTTTCCTTCAGCTTTTACCTAAAGATAAAAAGAAACCGCTTATAATTCATTACAGTTCATTAAAATGAAAATAAAATTTATTTTGCATCAAAATGAAAAAAATATGACTTGTTCATTATTAGCATATAAATGGTATTTTTTATGTCACTCTGCCACAAAATCACTTACATTTTCAATGATCACAGCACACAAAATTAATTTTTGATAGCCTTTTGTGATTTGGCTGAAAATTCTCATTTCTTTTTGTGCATTAACAGCAAACTGTATCCACCGCTATTCATACCAAATTTTAGATAATGAAGCAATTAAAAATACATGGATTGAAGATCTTATCTCATTTTTCCTCTGGCCTATTTCTGCTTCATTATTCATGAAGGGATATGTTTAATTCAGAGTTAGTAATTGCAAATATATCTAGTATAAATTGTGCCTTATATTCTTTTCCACATTTCAATTTATTTTAGCAAATAGATCTTTGGGAGAAACAGAGGGAGAGAGAGAGAGAAAGACAAAAGGGCAAAAATTACATAGCCAAACAAAACCTAACAGACACTATTGCTTGTGCAGTATGTCTGCAACTCAGGAAAAAGTTGATGAAATGAACCACTGCACAGGGCATATTAATAACCTTGCATTCATATGAAATGAATGAATTAAATGATTCCGGTACGAAACAGTTTGATAGACCTGACGCCTATGTGACTTTCATTTTTGCTGCTTTTATCCACAAAGTCAAACTACCTCCCCAAATCAGGGAAAAGCGGAAGACAGAGAAACATGAACAGAGAAATAAAAAATTCAAAACTAGAGAATGGTATTAAGGTGTTTTAGGCAAAAACCCAGTGAAATTTCATTAGTGTGAATAGGAGGGTGGCTGTGTTTCTCTATGTTTAGATTCAGATATTCTTCCTCAGAATAGTTTGATCCAAACTTAATCTATATTTTGGGCCAGATTTTTTATATCCTTATGCACATTGTGATTTGACTGAAGCAACACTGACAAGAATTATGTCAACTACTCCTCAGTCCTACAGAATGTAACTTTATTTACTGGAGTTCAATGGAGCTACTGGCAGAGTAAAGTATTACTCTATGCAAAGGTGTCAGGCTGTTAAGGGGCAGATTGTGACACCTTATTCCCTCTGAATAGTTACTTACATCTGGAACAGCCATATGGAAACCAATGGGATTACTTGTGATTTATGGCTGTCACAATAGGATTCACAAATTCCTATTTTCTGTGTCAGTCCCAATCATTAGGGCCCTACCAAATTCACAGTCTGTTTTGGTAAATTTCCCAGTCATTGCATTTTTAAAATCTTGGATTTCACGGTTTCAGATATTTAAAACTTAAATTTCATGGTGTTGTCACAAATATGTATTTAAAAATATAAACGTGTAAAGCCCGTAAGTCAGCTTTCCTCAAACTGGGGACCCTGACCCAAAAGGGAGTCACAAGGCCATTGTGGGGGGGTCGTGGTATTTCCACCCTTACTGCCTTCACAGCTGGGCAGCTGAAGAGCAGTGGCTGCTGGCCAGGAGCCCAGCTCTGAAGGCAGTGCCGTCACCCACAGCAGTGTAGAAGTAAGGGTGGCATTTGATGATATAGAAAATACAATGTTCTGTTGGAAACCCAAAGATAATATAAATTAATATTCCATATTATCTCTTGTGAAATGTTTCATAGATCATATTTTTCTTTATGAATCACTTATATTATATACAATAAATGAGACCACTACAAATCAGTTCATTTACGCCTTCATCAAGGCGTTTACATTATCAGCTTTGCTTTAATATTAGCATTTTTAGAGGTGGCCTATGAAGGCCAGGTTTAGGTTTTGCAAAACCTTGTTGGTCAACATTTGCATTTGCAAAACCAGAACCCAAGGCTGGTTAAGATTTACCCAAATCACAGCCAACAAGAGGGCTTGATTTCAGTTTTATCCCATCTCTGCAATGGGCAACCCCAAAGTGGTGTATGGTGGTGCTGGTTAGAAAATTCTGAAGAAACATTTTTTCACTGGAATTTGCCAATTTGTCAAAAAAATCAAATCATTTTGTGGAGTCTGTTTCATTTAATCTCTGATGGACCATAGGCAGGTTTCTGAAATATGCTATCCCAGAACTAAACATGACTGATATTAACCAAAATGAAAAATATTAGCTCTCCTTAGGATGTAGTTAGTGGTAGTGGCTAGGTTAAGCATCAGTTCAACTCATGATTAAGTTAAAGAACATTTTATGTATAAAATCTGCATTTTTCTGTCAGAGAAGCCCAGAAGAGATTTACTGATACAATTTTAACTCTTAATTGTAATCTGGTTGGTCATGTCACTCCTAAAGATGATACCGGGTGTATCTTTACTGAGCTGATGCCTCTGACTACTGCATCCTCAGTCTCACCTAGTCTTTATCTCTTCACTGTATGCTACCATTTCATATAACACTTAAGGAGTACAGGAACAGAAAGGAGACTTACTCCGTCCATTGTCAAGTGGGTTAGTTGCCACATTGTCTCCCATGTCCAGATTCTGTTTTTCTAGTGGTTGGAACTTCTTGGAGCAATGGCCCTTGTGACTAAGAAAGCCACCCAACCAGTGATGAGCTGCCAAAATATTAATATTCCCTCCTCCTCACCTCACTAGGGGGTCATGCCCCATCCAATGCCCCATGTTCCTTGCAACCCTCCGGGGACCCCTGACCCATCCCCTCCTCCCTTCCCTGTCCGCTGACTGCCCCTTGCTGCCCCATCCAACCCCTCCTCTCATTCTTGATGCCCCCCCGGAACCCCCTGCCCCATCCAACCACCCCTTCTCTTTGTCCCTGACTGCCCCCCACCACCTCATCCAACCCCTGCCCCTTCCTGACTGCCCCCCAGGCCCCTTGCCCCCATTCAATCCCCCTGTTCCCTGCCCTCTGACCGCTCTGACCCCTATGCACTCCCCCACAACCCACCAAACACCCCCTCCCTGCTCCCTGCCCCTTTACCACACTGTCTGGGGCCTGGACCGGGTCCGCTCAGCCGGGACCGCAACTGGCGCCCTGGGGCCCGACTCCCTGAGCCAGGCCGGAGCCACTCAGGTGGCACCGGGACCGGTGCCGCGGAGCCTGACTCCCCGAGCCGGGCCGGGCCGGCGCCGCTCGGCCGGGACCAACCCGAGCCGGGGGCACTTGGCCGGGGCCAGGGGGAGCCGGACTGGGCCGCGTGCACCATGCCTCCCTGGAGCCCCCCGCCCGGCGTACCTGCCTGCTCCTTGTTTCAGGCTTCCCGCGAACATTTGATTCACGGGAAGCAGGGGAGGAGGAGGAGAAGGAAGGAGGAGCGTTCAGGGGAGAGGGGGAGGTGAGCTGGGGCCGGGGCCGGGTGGACAGCTGCCCGAGCCTTTGTTAAATTTAAAAGCTTCTTTAGAACCAGTTGTCCTGGAACAACCGGTTCTAAAAAGGCTTCTAAATTTAACAACCGGTTCCCGAGAACCGGTGCGAACCGGCTGGAGCTCACCACTGCACCCAACCCAAGAAATCCAGTGCTACCAGTGACCTTTCATCCTCTGTGCAAGGTCTCAGGGAAATGGCATGACTCCATTTCCCAGGACTTGTGCCTTCTAAAGTCACTTCATCTTGATACAGCTATCAGAATTGGCTCTTAACAAGTGTTGCTGCTAATATGGATTGTCTGGAATCTTCTGCAGAGTGGGATAGGAGGGGACATAACAAGCTAATTTTCATAATGTTGCTTGTGATTGGAGAGAGACCAGGTAGGTGAGGTAATATTTTTTATTGGACCAACTTCTGGTCGTGAGAGAGATAAGCTTTCAAGCTGCACAGAGCTCTTCATCAAGTCTGGGGAAAGTCGCAGCTAAATGCAAGATTGTTGAGCACAAGTAATTAGCACATATTCTAAGGGAACATTCATGGCAGAGTGGCCTGTTAATGCCTCTGCAGTCCTAGGACAAAAAGAGGGGGTTAGTGGGTTACAGATTGTTGTAATAAACCATAAATCCATGTTCAGTCCATGATATTCGGTGTCTAGCAGAGTTATGAATTTCAGCTTCTAGGCTTGTCTTTTGAAGGTGTTATGCAGGTTTCCTTTCAGGATGAGAACCGATATATATATATAGAGAGAGAGTGATCACTTTGTGAAAAGTTTCAGAGTGATAGCCGTGTTAGTATGTATCAACAAAAAGACCAAGGAGTACTTGTGGCACTTTACAGACTAACAAATTTATTTGGGCATAAGCTTTTGTGGGCTAAACTAGTTGACAAGAAGGTGTGAGTAACAGTAGGGGGGGAATTTAACTGTTTGAAATGGGCCATCCTGATTATAAGTACAAAAGGTTTTTTTCTCCTGCTGATAATAGCCCACCTTCATTGATTTGTCTCGTTAGAGTTGGTATGGCAACCCCCATCTTTTCATGTTCTCTGTATATACATGTTCTCTTCCTACTGTATTTTCTACTCCATGCATCTGATGCAGTGGGTTTTAGCCCACAAAAGCTTATGCACAAATAAATTTGTTAGTCTCTAAGGTGCCACAAGTACTCCTCGTTCTTTTTGTGAAAGTGTTCACCCACAGGCGATAGGGTGTTTTTGTCTTTTATCATTTTCCTGTGAGAGTGTAGTGATTTTCTGGTGTCACTCAATAGTTGTTATTGGGGCATTTAGTGCACTGGATGAGGTATAAAAACACCCTACGTGGCTCAAAAGCTTGTCTCTCTCACTATTAGAAGTTGGTCCAACAAAAGATATCACCTCGCCTACCTTGTCTCTATAATATCCTGGGACCTGCCCAGCTACAAGTACACTGCTTGTGATTTGAATGCTAAAAAAAAGAAATCAGCTTTTGTTTTTAATTGCTACAGACAGGGTGCCAAAACTCCTTCAATTGTTTACACCAGAGGAATCTTTTACATATGCATGTGGTTTTAAATAAGAAACAGTTTGTAGAACTAACACCTTGGATTTATTATCTACCATGAAAAGTTCTTTCCAGTGAAATTATTAATGCAAAATGGGAAGATGTATCCATTTTGCTGCCTATTTATTTGATTTACTACATATCTTGCAAAGTGATGTATAGACTGTTCAATGTAGTTCCAGATCCATAATTTGAGTAAGTTCATTAATTAAAACCTTCTGCCCCCCTCCCCCACCTTAATGATTTCTACTTTTCTCTCTTGTATCTCTAGGATCCTGAAGATGCGTTGAAAATGATTTTCTAGAAACGCAACAGCAAAGTTCCCAGAAAAGTCTTTTAGAGCTAGCTGTTTTCCCTGGGGTATGCAAAGAGTCACAGTATGCATAACACCACCCATCAACAATGTAGGAGCTCTGCCTGCCTATAACTTGCCATGCACCACAAGGAAAAATTGCCCCTTAGTGGATAAATGCCTGTATTTTACCTAGATAAAATTGACAGGTGTTACTTTCAAAGAAATTACACTACGTTCAGTGACTCCAATCAAAAGGCAATGTTCCATAACCTGCCATTCGTAAACATCAATTGGAACTATGTCAGACAATGGCACAATGTTTAAACTGCCTTTGTTTGCCATGTCACCTGTCATTGACCTTGAATGCGTGTTAGATGCTTCGTGTTCTGCAATTTACTGATAAGTCTGTTGACAGCTTTGAACCCACATCTGCTGAAAAAGGATTGTTGGTTCATCACATACTCAACAGACCTAATAAAATATAAAACCTGATTCTTCCGAGTGCATGAAACTCATTTTCCTAAAATCCTGTCTTTAATCAGCTCACCAGAAGCAGATTTCCAGGTAGCAGACTTGCTGCACTATGAACAATTTCAAGTGGGACTTTTTTAATGGATAGCCATGGGTAATGATCTTTTAATGGATAGCCATGGGTAATGATCTTGGTACAATGTTGTGCTTACATGATGTTTCTTGGTATATGTACTATAGTTTCTATTTGCAGGTAGCAACAATAGGCAGATACGGATATAAACAATTTCCCCAGATGCCTGCTGGTGCTGATAAAATGTGCATGAATGAATAGGTAACACAGTGGCTTCCAAAAAATTGAGTGAAGGATTTCCACTAGGTTGGCAACCCCTGTTCCCTTCATGGTTCCTGCACCTCACTTGGTCTCTGTCCATTCTCTCCCCTTCTTTTTCCTTTATGTCTCTCCTCCCCCCACCCTCTTTCTTGGCTGGCTCTTTGCTTCACTGTATTAATGATTTATTCTTATTTTTTCTCTCCACCCACCCATGGAAGAATCCAGTCTGTCTCCCAGTTCTCTTTCCCTTCCTCTACCATGTTCCCCCTTCTTTGCCACTCTGAAAACTCCAATTCTCAACCTCTCCCTTTCTCAAGGTTCGCTTCCTCTCCAAGCTCTGCTGGTCGAGCTACTATACCCACTCCCCTCCCTGTTTCTTGGATGATGGGCAAGGAAAAGCCCTTGGAGCACAGAGTCTTCCTCTTCCTTCCCTCTCCCCTCCACTACCCCTGCTACAAGCTGAGTGACATCAGCAGTCACATGAAGCACCCCAGTAGAGAAGCCAATGGGCTGGAAACTACTGAAAAAATATAGCTCATCTCTTACCCAAAAATGAACAAGTCAGGTGCTCAGAACCCAGAAAGATCAGACCAGAAACATCAGCCTGAAATGGGACCAGGCTTATCAAATTCCCAACTGTTAGACCATGAAGGTGAACCCTAATCTTCCACTAGACACCAAGATTGGCCATTACTGCTTCAGAGAAATTAAAAACTAATTAGAACCATCACCCCAAGCTCTAGCCAAATGGAAACCTTTGAAGTTCAAAATGTTTGCTCAGCTCATGTGAATAAAAACTTTTCATGCCCCTCCACATGTGCTGGTTTCAGCCTAGACAAGAACTGGAAATACTGGAACACTGGGGGAAAATGATTCTTGCAGTATTTCCAACTGGACCAAAATCAAGACCCTAGTGGAAATTGCATGATTTCCAGCACAGCATAGCATGCAGGCCAAGGAAATTTGGAAAAGCTTCATATAAGCATCCAGATGTCTGGATAGTTCTGTGAACTGAAAAGCTTCTGAGGTTCATGCACAGAGTTCATTATTAATAACAATAATGTTTGTCTCTAATACAGAGGCAAATATTATTGTTATTAATAATGAACTCTGTAACATGCAAGGTGCTTACAACACACAGAATTAGAAATGTTGCCTGTTCTGATGTCCAGTACAGACAAGCCAAACTGCAGGACAACAGGTCAGGTCATTCAGTTTGGAGGGGTTGTGCAAAAATCATTGCTGAGGAGATTAATATAGCAATGATTCATGGAAGGAGTGAGGGTAAAGTAGAAATGTGAAGGAGCAGCAGGAGTGTGTTTGATTCGTGATATGGCAAGTATTAGGAGCTGAATGAAAGAAAGAAGCTGTGGTAAAGAGAGAAGGCAGAGAGAGACACAGTCTTAAGAACAGCCAAAGGAAGCAACAGAACAGGGGCCTATGGCTGGTCAAAATTTTTCTGACAAAATTGCCTTTTGATGGAAAATTGAGTTTTCAACTAAATGACACTTTCTGTAAAAATGTGTTGACTTTCTGTGGAAATTTTTGATATTTGATTGAAAAAAAACCCAACCCAAAATATTTCAGATGAAAACCAAAGTAACTCAGTTTGGATATACTGCCACAGTCCCTCCTGGCGTTTGGTTGGAGCAGCTCATGTTTGCATTTTCCTCTGTGAGCTGGACTCCCGGGATGCACCACCGCCCCTTTGCAACAGCAGAGACCACGGCTTTGGAGAAAACAAATAGCCCCCAAACCTAATTTTGCTGCAGCTCAAATGTTCTTTTCTTTGGTAATTGCAAAAGGACGATTCGACAAGTCCACATCTACAAAATGAAGATGTGTGGCTTGGCTGCACTGCAGAATTTAGCTTGCATGAAGGGAAAGGAATTTCCCACACCTGACTCCCAACAGTGGTAGACAGGGACACAAGACTACAATGTACATTGGTCAAATCCTGACTGTACTGAAGTCATTGAGAGCATTTCCATTGACTTCAGTGTGGGCAGGATTTGACTGGATATTTATTGACCGCATGTCATTGTCCAGGCTATCTGCACAAAGCACTACAGCATCACAGACATACAGTACTCATCTTGAGATCAGCTGGCTTATTGTCTAGAAATCTGCACAAACACACACATACACAATTGGGTGCCCTACATTAAACTTCACATGGTAGTCACTGCAGGATCATTTTTTCAAAACGGTGAGCCCCATGCACAAATCACATTATTAGTTAAAAGAGTCAAAACTCAGAATTCCTGGCCCCTGCTCTGGACTGTGTGGATATTTTTAACAGGATTTGTGAAGCCTAACTGCCACTTTGAATATTTAGCCTTAGAATTCTTGAGCCTTCATTCTGACAGATAGCTGAACAGCAAGACACATTGGGAAAGGCAACTCATTCTAGAGGGTAAACTGTGTGTGCAGCCACAACAGTGGGTGAGATAAAAGACTGAAGGAAATACCACATTATCCATCAGTTTGCTCATCTGATCTATTTTTCACCTGCAGACAGTTTTCCTTTTCTTTTCTTTTTAGTGCTCAGGAACCTGAATTGTAAACAATTGTGTCTGATCACTTCTACTCAGGTAGCAATCAAAAGCAAAACATGGATAATCCAGTGGCACAGATTTAAGGAGCACTATCAGGGATTTTGACCCATAAAAATCTGATTTTCTTCTTTGGCGCTAATATCGGATTTTTCAATTCAGGTCTCAAATGCAACTTTCCTTCAATCTGAGTAAAGGGCAGTTCATAGTTGACCAGGAGCAGGGCAAGGATTGCACTGTCACTCAGTCACAACATGACCCCTGACAACCCCTTTACTCCTGGGGGATGGCCAGACATCACCTGCACCAGCCTGATATTTGGCACAGATTTCATCTCCCCTCTGTGCTGGTCATCACATTGTGGGATGCACAGAGCCAGAGCTCCACCTATCCACACCTCTCCTCCACCTGGGAAGAGGTTCAGAGACCCCCATGGCATCGGCTCTCGCCTCCATGCTGCAGCAGGCACAGAGGAGTAAGGAGTAACTTTACATCCCCTTGCTCCCCCGTGTAGACATAAACCAAGGGTCACAGACAAGCCCTTAGCTTGTAATACTTAATAAATAAATAAATAAATAAATAAATAAATCCAGCCACTTGACAGTGGCAAGTTAGGGCAAAAAGACCTCCTGGCTGCTGCCTTCAAAAGAAGCAGGACCAAACTCAACATGTGAGAGTCAGTTTACCCCAGGAAACAGTGCTAGCGGCGAATATATGTATGGTTTGTTTATGTTAAAACATGGAACAAGGACCAGATTCCAAAGGAACCTTCCCTCAAGCAACAATTCCCACTGACATCAAAGAAAAAATGGTCTGAGCAAGAAATTCAGGATCAGGCCCGAAATCGTGCATTTTAAACATTCACAGCAAGCTGCCTCAGTTACCTGAGCAACAAGCTACACAGTGTGGCCTTGCCATTTCAGATGTTTTCTTTGCTTGCCTCCTGCATCTTTATTAAAGGCACCCTGTCAAGGCTGTTAACGTTAAACATTGATCTACCTTGACAATGGGAGCTGTGTATGCCTATCTGAGGACAGATTTTGGCCCCCTGCCTTCAGGATTCCATCCATGGACTTATTTATTCGACTCACAGTAAACAAACTAGTAGATAGGGACGATTTATTCTGACAGCACAGTGGCACTGCTTATCTATCATAAGCCAAGCTTCTGAGAGGCCCAGAAAATTATGTTGCAAATAAATATATTAAAATGAGTGGAGAAGGAATCTTAAGCATGAATTTCAGAATGGAGCAATTGTCAAACGAGGTTAATGGTCAGACAAACCAGATTGATGGTTTCCTAGAAACCACGGTGCAAATAAGTGATGGTCACGTTAACACCACCCTATACCGAAAACCCACCGACCACTATGCCTATCTTCATGCCTCCAGCTTCCATCCCGGACCCACCACACGATCCATTGTCTACAGCCAAGCACTGAGGTACAACCGCATCTGCTCCAACCCTTCAGACAGAGACCAACACCTACGAAATCTTCACCAAGCATTCTCAAAGCTACGATACCCGCATGAGGAAATAAGGAAACAGATCAACAGAGCCAGATGTGTACCCAGAAGCCTCCTACTGCAAGACAAGCCCAAGAAAGAAACCAACAGAACTCCACTGGCCATCACATACAGTCCCCAGCTAAAACCTCTCCAACGCATCATCAGGGATCTACAACCCATTCTGGACAATGATCCCTCACTTTCATAGGCCTTGGGTGCAGGGTGAAAGTGAGGCCAGTCCTTGCCCACAGACAACCTGCCAACCTGGAGCATATTCTCACCAGTAACTACACACCGCACCATAGTAACTCTAACTCAGGAACCAATCCATGCAACAAACCTCGATGCCAACTCTCCCCACATAGCTACACCAGCGACACCATCACAGGACCTAACCAGATCAGCCACACCATCACCGGTTCATTCACCTGCATGTCCACCAATGTAATATACGCCATCATATGCCAGCAATGCCCCTCTGCTATGTACATTGGCCAAACTGGACAGTCCCTACGTAAAAGGATAAATGGACACAAATCACAAACGGCAATATACAAAAACTTGCAGGAGAACACTTCAATCTCCCTGGCCACACAATAGCAGATTTAAAGGTAGCCATCCTGCAGCAAAAAAACTTCAGGACCAGACTTCAAAGAGAAACTGCTGAGCTTCAGTTCATCTGCAAATTTGACACCATCAGCTCAGGATTAAACAAAGACTGTGAATAGCTAGCCAACTGCAAAAACAGTTTCTCCTCCCTTGGTGTTCACACCTCAACTGCGAGAAGAGGGCCTCATCCTCCCTGATTGAACTAACCTCGTTATCTCTAGCCTGATTCTTGCTTGCATATTTATACCTGCCTCTGGAAATTTCCACTACATGCATCTGACGAAGCGGGTATTCACCCACGAACGCTCATGCTCCAATATGTCTGTTAGTCTATAAGGTGCCACAGGACTCTTTGCCACATTGATGCTGTCCTTTTAAGTATCATCTGCCATCAAATTCATCAGATGGTAGCCTGTTATCAGTACTAGTCTGTAGTAATGCTCAGTCTAAAACATATCACACTGGGGGGAAAAATTACCTCAAGGACCATTCATAACAGTTCAAGATGGGGTCACTCCCTGGCATGATGTCATTTCCTGAAGTAGAACTTGCCAAGTGGTTGAAACTTTTTTATGGCATCACAGGTACAAATCCCATCTAATCCGTCACAGAAATGAATACTCTCTCGAGGAAAGTGGGGAGTTCTCCACTTCTTAATGTCTTCAAGTCAAAACTGGACGTCTTCGTGGAAGATATGGTAGACTAGAGACCTATATTGGTATAACTACGTTGCCCAGGAGCACCAGGGTCGGTTGGGGGTAAGGTGAAAAATCCTGAGTGATATAGTTATACTGACTGAACCCCTGGTATAAACAGCACTTTGTGGACAGGAGACCTTCTCAGGGAGGTGAATTAACAACGCCAATGGGAGAAGCTCTCCCGTTGGTGTAGGAGTGTGTTCACATACAGCGCTACAGCAGCACTGGTAGAGCTGCACCGCTGTAGCGGCGTGTGTGAAGCCAAGCCTTCAGTCAAACACAAATTACTGGACTCAGTACAGAGTAACTGTGCGGATTTCTACAGCCTGTTATACAGGAGGTCAGACTAGATGTGCCAGTGGTCCCTTCTGGCCTTACACTATGAGGACTGACAGGGAAGCAGTCTCAATTAAAGGCTTTTGCCTACATCAGTAGAACCCAAGTTTGGTAGCCTTCAGGGCATGATTCAAGGCTTAAATGCTTAGTCAGGCCTTAAAACCACAACCCTATATCAAGGAAACAGAGCTTTATGTGCCAGCTAAAGGGGAGTGATGTCCATAGGGGTGATTCATTCTTGTACATGCTTGCTTTTAAGTTATTGGAAGGCACCAAGAAGATATGCAGATAGCACATAAACACACACACACACACACACACACACACACACACCCCTACTAAACTGAAGATCTTACTTCAACTCCTTCATCTTCTTCTGGCTCACAAAGCAAATCTAAACATGTTAGAGACACATATTACCCTCTCTGCAGCTTTTTTTCCATTCCTTTGGCCAGTGCCAATAGGATCCTGTCCATTAAAAATCTAGTGACAGTGATGGCGCACAACCCAAGAAAAAACAATCACAGCATTATGCACAGTAATGTATTCGTCAGCCATTCTCTTCCCTCTGTTGGTTCTGGTAGCAGGAGACAGGTGGCTCATTACAACTTGGAGAGGAAAGACTGGGTAAATTACAAGAGTAGGGTAACTGGGAATACTACCCTATGGAGACACAGATTTAGCAGCATGGCTTCAATCTCATTCAGCACAGCAGTAGCTCTGGCTTTAATACATATTTAAGCCACATTTATCTTTTCTATTGCCTCTTCTCTTTAAGTTCCCACATTCAGGGTCTAACTGCACGAGAAGAAAGTCAGAAATTTTAGCAATAGGGAAAGCTGCTCCCTCCTGTAGGCTTGCCGTCTACTAATTTATCTTAAGCCCATCTTCTTGTCTGCTTCTCAGGACCATATTCTTCAGTTTTCTGCTTCTCTAGGACAAACCATAGGGGAAGATTCTGACCCTCTTACGCACACAGGATAGTGCCTTACTCTGTGAGTGGTTTCACTGATTTCTATGGGACTGATCGCAAAGTAAGGTACTATCCGGCTAGAGTAAGGGTGATCTGAATCTGGCCATTAGTATCCTCTGCTCTTTGCTTCATTTACCTTCTCCTCATGGAGCAGTTTTGCTGGAGTTCTTTATTTGCCCATGGTGGTTTTCACATTAAGGCACCCGAGTTTTCGAACCTTTCACTCAGAGGAGAAACACGACTTGCTGGTTCCCCGAATACTGGTTATTCCCTGAGCATAGGCGTGGGTTTAAGCTTTATCGAACCCTCTCCACAGGGCATGCATGTACCACTGTGCTGAGCCCTCTTCCTGTCTCTTTCACTGCACTCCCTACTCCTATCACTGCGTAACACTCGATCATGCTTGCAGACAGTTCCTTTCTCCTCCTCCTCCACAACTGAGCAAACCCCCAACAAGCTGGTGCAGAGAGTTAAAGCCCTTGCAAAAGTCTCTCTGCTACACGTGATAGCGGCAGTTATCCTATTATTCCATTTTATACGACATAACCCACTTGTGCTATGCCGAATTCTCCATGCAGGGGAGATATAACTGCCACACAGGCAATCCTCAATAGTCATAGACAGCCTGTGTCTTGGTGCCTGTAGTTTTTGGCTTAGAAAAAAATCACACTGAGCTTTCACTGCCTGCCACCAGTATTGCCAACCCAAACGTTCAACACTCATAAGTCAGGCTCATCAAAATTATGAGACTGGCTTTACAATCATGGGATTATGTAAAGAGAATAGATTTGGTGGGGGTTTTTTATTTGCTGTCTGTTTTTTTGAGCCTTTAAGGTGCACTGGGGGTCACATTATGCAGCTTTCTCCACAGCCACAAGAGCTAGAAACTTATTTTTTCTTTAAGAATGAAGACTGAAATCATCACATATCCACTTGACTCCAGGAGCGGGGGCTTTAAGGAAAACAATAATTATCATGAGACTCGTGACAAAAATCACAAGAGTTGGCAACACTCAGCCACACTGCTCTGGTTGTGGTTTCATCTGGGCTGGCCTGGAGCTGGTTTGCTCAGCACCACAAAGACAAACCAGACACCAGTGGCTTTAGTAGCTTCACTGGCTTGCCATGAATCATTTTTTCTGGTGAGGTACCACAGCAGAAAGACACTTTACACACTACAAGATGTTTTGCTGTACTTTGCTTCACAAGTAGTGCCAAGGTGGCCAGACCCCAGCTACTTGTCTGTGACAGTCTTGGATTTATGTTCTCTCTATTTTATTTTGGAAATACCACTGTTGACTTCCCTGGTAGATGAACAGCATGACATTTAATGGCGTAGTCATGGCAACATACATCTGTCAAGTGACAGTAATTTGTACAGTTCATCAGGTCTGTGATTAGCCACCACACATGCCACACAGTTTGCTGCCACGTTGTGGAAGGTGAATGTGTGTTGTCGGTGAGGGGGAGGGGCCCTTCCACTCAGTCCCAGCCATTGTTCAATTCTTCATCCCCCCTGTGGTATCCCAGCAACCTCAACTCATTGAGAGCCCTTAACTGATCCTCTGAGACTGAAATTCCCAAACTTTTCCATAACATGGACTAGAACTGGGGAAAAGTTTTCTGATGACTAGTTTATTCACCAAAACATGATGCTTTGCTCAACTTGAAACTGTTGGCAAATTTGATACAATTTTAGTCCAGTGGTTAGGGCACTCACATTGGATGTAGAAGATTCAGGTTCAATTCCCGCCATGGCTACTGTGGTGCAGGGATTTGAACTTTGGTCTCCCGCATTACAGGAGAGTGCTCTGGGATATAGAGTAGGTGGGTATAGGTCTCGCTCTCCTGTTGAAACTGTTCCACTGTGTATAAAATATTTGAATAGTCATAGGCCCAGATAGAGAGCATCCGGGAAAAGGACTGAAGCCCGCTGGTTAGGACACTCACTGGGGAGGTGGGAGCCCCCACTTCATGTACCTGCTCTAATGGATCAGCTTCAACAGGAGAGATTCAGAAAGACCAAGATGAAGACCAGCATAGCCCAGGAGCTGGGGAATTCTCCTACAATACAGGAGACCCAAATGCAAATCCCTGCTCCATATCAGGTGGGGGGTGGGGGGGGAATGAACTTGCCCATATCCCAGGGGAAAGCCCTAAGTACTGAGCTAAAGGTGACAAGTGAGCCACTGCTGCCTCCTCCTCCAGCCATTTAGTGAATCCAGAAATTCATTTCTTTTGCTTTTATGCCAAAAACTGCCCCACAATGAAACTATTTATTTTGCGCTGAACAAAATGTTCAATTCGACCCCATCTGAAACTTCTAGCAACTTTTTTAAACTTCATTTTCAGATTCTGTTTTGGTGAAACCAAATTATTTTTCGAATTGTTCAGAACTGTCAGTGCACTCCAAATCAGTTATCCCCCCAGCTCTAACATGGAACGTTTCCATATTTTAACACCGAGATCATCTTATGAATTCACCCTCCCATTTGTGATTATGCAGGTCACCTCTCCTCCTGTTGGCATAACATCCATGGGGCAAGTACATCATGTGCCTGCAAAGAAAAGTAATACTAGGAAAGGGTTTTTAGTTGTGGTAATGCCATTTAGCAGGTACAAATAAAGAGGACGAGCCAGTAATATGTGCCCAACCATCTTTCCAGGAACCACAGACCATAGTTGAGAACCTCTGCACTAAGAGTGCACAGACAATCCAGGAAGTTTCTGAAAAGTGTAGGGGACAATTTCCTGGTGCAAGTGCAAGTGCTGGAGGAACCAACTAGGGGAAAAGCTCTTCTTGACCTGCTGCTCACAAACAGGGAAGAAATAGTAGAGGAAGCAATAATGGATGGGAACCTGGGAGGCAGTGACCATGAGATGGTCGAGTTCAGGATCCTGACACAAGGAAGAAAGGAGAGCAGTAGAACAGAGACCCTGGACTTCAGAAAAGCAGACTTCGACTCCCTCAGGGAACTGATGGGCAAGGTCGCCTGGGAGAATAACATGACGGGGAAAGGAGTCGAGGAAAGCTGGCTGTATTTTAAAGAATCCTTATTGAGGTTGCAGGAACAAACCATCCCGATGTGTAGGAAGAAAAGTAAATATGGCAGGCGACCAGCTTGGCTTAACAGAGAAATCCTTGCTCGTCTTAAACACAAAAAAACAGCTTACAAGAAGTGGAAGATTGGACAAATAACCAGGGAGGAGTATAAAAGTATTGCTCAGGCATGCAGGAGTGAAATTAGGAAGGCCAAATCACACTTGGAGTTGCAGCTAGCCGGAGATGTTAGGAGTAACAAGAAGAGTTTCTTCAGGTATGTTAGCAACAAGAAGAAAGTCAAGGAAAGTGTGGGCCTCTTGCTGAATGAGGGAGGGAACCTAGTGACAGAGGATGTGGAGAAAGCTAGTGTACTCAATGCTTTTTTTGCCTCTGTCTTCACAGACAAGGTCAGCTCCCAGACAGCTGCACTCTGCAGCACGGTATGGGGAGGAGGTGACCCGCTCTCTGTGGAGAAAGAAGTAGTTCGGGACTATTTAGAAAAGCTGGACGAGCACAAGTCCATGGGGCCGGAAGCACTGCATCCAAGGGTGCTAAAGGAGTTGGCCGATGAGATTGCAGAGCCATTGGCCATTATCTTTGAAAAACCATGGCGATCGGGGGAGGTCCCGGATGACTGGAAAAAAGCTAATGTAGTGCCCATCTTTAAAAAAGCGAAGAAGGAAGATCCAGGGAACTACAGGCCAGTCAGTCTCACCTCAGTCCCTGGAAAAATCATGGAACAGGTCCTCAAGGAATCAATTCTGAACCACTTAAAGGAGGGGAAAGTGATCAGGAACAGTCAGCATGGATTCACCAATGGCAAGTCATGCCTGACTAACCTAATTGCCTTCTATGATGAGATAACTGGCTCTGTGGATGAGGGGAAAGCAGTGGATGTGCTATTTCTGGACTTTAGCAAAGCTTTTGATACAGTCTCCCACAGTATTCTTGCCAGCAAGTTAAAGAAGTCTGGGCTGGATGAATGGATGGTAAGGTGGATAGAAAACTGGCTAGATGGTCAGGCTCAACGGGTAGTGATCAATGGTTTCATGTCTAGTTGGCAGCCGGTATCAAGTGGAGTGCCCAAGGGTCAGTGCTGGGGCCGGTTTTGTTCAATATCTTCATTAACGATCTGGAGGATGGTGTGGACTGCACCCTTAGCAAGTTTGCAGATGACACTAAACTGGGAGGAGTGGTTGATACGCTGGAGGGTAGGGATAGGATACAGAGGGACCTAGACAAATTAGAGGATTGGGCCAAAAGAAATATGATGAGGTTCAACAGGACAAGTGCAGAGTCCTGCATTTAGGACGGAAGAATCCCATGCACTGCTATAGACTAGGGACCGAATGGCTGGGGAGCAGTTCTGCAGAAAGGGACCTAGGGGTTACAGTGGACGAAAAGCTGAATATGAGTCAACAGTGTGCCCTTGTTGCCAAGAAGGCTAATGGCATTTTGGGTTGTATAAGTAGGGGCATTTCCAGCAGATCGAGGGATGTGATCATTCCCCTCTATTCAGCACTGGTGAGGCCTCATTTGGAGTACTGTGTCCAGTTTTGGGCCCCACACTACAAGAAGGATGTGGATAAATTGGAGAGAGTCCAGCGGAGGGCAACAAAAATGATTAGGGGGCTGGAGCACATGACTTACGAGGAGAGGCTAAGGGAACTGAGATTGTTTAGCCTGCAGAAGAGAAGAATGAGGGGGGATTTGATAGCTGCTTTCAACTACCTGAAAGGGGGTTCCAAAGAGGATGGATCTAGACTGTTCTCAGTGGTAGAAGATGACAGAACAAGGAGTAATGGTCTCAAGTTGCAGAGGGGGAGGTTTAGGTTGGACATTAGGAAAAACTTTTTCACTAGTAGGGTGGTGAAGCACTGGAATGGGTTACCTAGGGAGGTGGTGGAATCTCCTTCCTTAGAGGTTTTTAAGGTCAGGCTTGACAAAGCCCTGGCTGGGATGATTTAGTTGGGTTTGGTCCTGCTTTGAGCAGGGGGTTGGACTAGATGACCTCCTGAGGTCCCTTCCAACCCTGAGATTCTATGATTCTATGATTCTAAGATTAAATCTGAAAATAAAGAATTAGCAGCTTTATCAACTCCACCCAGCACTACTGGAGACCTAGAACTTGCTCCACTGACTAATGCCCTGACCCTGTACCATAGTGATGTACCCACACAGAGCCCTCTAACCCAGAGGGCAGCAGGCCACGCACCTGACTTTAGTTGCAAGACAGGGCATCTAGTCTAGCGCAAATCTTTTCTCCAGCACAGCCCCAGAGGAATGCTGTGGAAACTCTCTTTACTTCAGTTTTTCCTGAGTCCCAATCAGCAAAAAGGGAGGGCATTTTTCCAGCATGTTATATCACCCTCATAAAAATTACTCACACAGGATTTCTGAACTTTCTGTTATTGGCAAATGGACAGCTCAATTCCACGTGTTACAGCTCTTCATGATTACATAAAGAAGCCAGATTTACCCCGCGCGTAACTCCATTGATATCAGTGGAGTTCAATCAGGTGTATATTTGTCCCAATAGGCCTGAGTTATATACCCATGCTGAATTCATCTCAACAAGTGCCACTTTTTCCTCATTTGCTAGTGACTGTCTTTGCCCCTCCTCTCTCCCCCTCTGATATACTTTGTTAGTTTAGTGAAATTTTAGTGCTTACTAATGGAGGCCAAGAGCACATGAGGAAGTCTGCCAGTCCACTCCATCATCATTCCTTCCATGTAGTTCTGCCAACTTTTCTCACTGCTGACCTGCAACCCTCTGAGCATTCCAGCCCTGGAGCTTCCTTGAGAAGACGCTGTCGATCAGACCAAGTTAGGGAGGTTAAATTCATTATATAAATTTGCTTATTGGCCCCTGGTCAGTGCTCCCTTCAATGTATAGAAAACCTTACAGAGAAATGGAATTATGGCCTTGCACAGAGAGGCATGTGGGTAATAAAATGTCAGTTTTCTGGAATGATGGATAAAGTGACTTTTTCAAATCTTATTTTACCACTTGCATAAAAAACCCAAACAATCTGTCAATGGTCCATTACAATTTCTGTCAATAGCACTGGGTTTCAATATGTGAAAAGTATCCCAGCTCAATAAGAGCACTACACTCCAGGTTACATTGACAAAGGTAAAAATGACCTCAGGGGATCCTGTGGGCAGTGGAGACAGTACTGTTTGAGCTACCATTGAGGGAAGGGTGGTGAACCCACCATCAATGCTCACTTCCACCAGCTAATCTGAAAAGCGATATTATTGCTGGTCTCAGAAGTGACCATGAGCCAAATTCTGACCTGGTCTTAGCAGATGCTCAACTCCATTGAGCTTACACAGGGTCAGAATTTAGTGCTGCCTATTCTACCATCTCAGCTGAGGGACAAGGACAAAGGCGGCTTGTTTCCGGGAAAGAGGGCGAAAGGGTGATTTCCTGACAATGAAATGCCTTAATGGCAACATTTTCTTTTTAAAACCAGGTCCCTATATTTTGTCGTATTCAGGGGGAGTAGGCAAGCCCGCTGTGTGTGGACTCTGTGCATTAACAGGCAGGTCCTTCTCTGTTCAGAGTCAATTCAATTTGCACCATTGCACATGTGAAATTCCTCATCATATTCCCTGTCCTTGTGAAAGCCAATGAAGAATAGCTCTTTGGCACATGTAGTTTTCTCCTTCTTTTAGAGATGCTTTAGAGGCCACTTTGAGTTTAACAAGAGAGGCTGTAATTATATTCTAAACAAGACAGTCATAAAAGAACTCTCCTTCCAAAGCCCAAATTGGTATTACTTAAGGGTTTCACACCAATCAGTTAGTAATTTTCAATTAAAATACTGGGAAGGGGCACTTTCTTTTCTCCTCCTTTGTCCCTTCCTTCTGTGGTCTCTTTTTTCCAGTATTTGTTGTTCTACCCTCTCTGGTACTTTAATTTCATTGGTTCGGTTGTGTCCTTTGTCGGTTATCCCCCTCCCCCCGCAATTTGCTGCTGTGTGATATTAGGCTTTAGCTTTTCAGCAGTAGTTCCTGATCTGAAAGATACAGAAAACACAGCAGTTTAATATTCAATCATCTCAATTATCCATAGGTAATTACCTTCAAAAGAAGGAAATCTACCTGGGTGCCAGGCTGACCGTTTTCAGATCTTCAAACAGATTGAAGTTACCACGGAACAAACAGAGCCAATCAATTACTAGACTCATTGCTGACACCAGGTCATGTTAAAAATCAAAAAGTAAAAATGGCCAGCTCATCAGACAGCCTAGAACAGGGGGCTGCTGATGTATTACTGTGTCTCTTTGGCAATGTACATTGGTAAATTCTGGCTCCTGCTCAGCTTGGCCACTTCTGGCCTAGAACTATGACAGCTGAGCTCCAGCTGTGAGCTGATCTACTGAGGAATTACATACCGAGATGAATGAGCTCTTCGTTTCGGTTTGGACAATGCACTACAACATATAAATGGCTTCTGAGGCACTTTACAGAGTTAAATGATGAATAAAAGAAGAGAGAGAGAAATTAAGAGTTACAGGCAAAGGAGGAAAAAGTGTTTTCAACTGAGATTTGAAAATAGACAGAGGGTGGATGAGAGAGGGAGATAAAGTCCAAACAACAGTCCAAGATAATGAGGAGAAGGCTCTCCAATCACCAGCAACGGGATAGTGTGAAAGGGCAGAGGAAGCCAGGATAAAACACGTAGAAGGAGTCAGGGAAGCCAGTATCAAGAGAGAGAATTTCTCTGCGACAGACTGGAACAAGAAGGCAATTCTGAACTGGCTCTTGAAATGCATGGAAAGCCAGCAGACTTATTTGAGGCTAGGGGTGACTGTGTCTTGCACTTTTCCATATATGTGATTAGGCTCATGCCTTTGAACCATTATACAAATGATCAGAACCCATCAGTTTTTCAAAAATTGATCTGTAAATCTAACAAGAGCAAAATTTCTTGCAAAATTTCCAATGCTTTCTGCTTCCAGGCAAGCTGGAAATCCCACAAAACCAGCATCTCTCACGGTCATTTGAAACATCTGCTCCTGCGGCTAAAGACTGGCCTAAGCCAAACAAAACAGAGAATCAGAATATCCATGAAAGTTGAGAACATTTGGCTCTGGATCGCTGGCTATCTGGACCCATCTCTCATGGAAACAAAGAACAAACATGAATCAAAAGTTAAACAAACATCTTGGAACCTCACAAAATGTTGGGATCAACTTTAGTTCTAAGGATGGAAAAAGGTTCACGTCAATTCTTATTTTATCCAAATTGATTTACTCACCAATTTACATGTCTACTCTAAACATGTCAAAGGGTTTCATTACAAGTAGCTTTGCCTCTTGAAAAGCAGAAGGAGTGATTTAGAATTAGGAAAATTGGTAGCTTATTATGAATTCTTTATGGGTAGTGACCACTATGATCACTTCATCTGACCTACTGTATAACACAGGTCATAAAACCTAGAGCAGATCCTGTAAAAAGCATCCATCTTGATTTTAAAATGGTCAGTGATGGAGAACCCACCACAACCCTTGGTAAACTGTTCCAATGGTTAATTACTCGCACCATTGAAACATTATGCCTTATTTCCAGTCTGAATTTATCTAGCTTGACTTCCAGCCCCTGGATTGTGCTATACCTTTCTCTGCTAGATAGCAGAGCAATTATTAAATCTTTGTTCCTCATGTAGATACTTTTACACTGATCAAGTCACTCCTCAACATTTTCGTTGTTAAGAGTACTTAAGGGTAAGGAGTATGGTACTCCAAAAGACAACAGAGTTCAAATCCAATTAATCCCCGGTGTACATTTATGTTTATATTTATACAGTATTTCTACAAACTCTCAATACCCAACTTCCAAGCTCATACTGTCTTACACAGAACATAAATGCTTCTGATGAGAAATACATTCTGCAAAATATTTTCACCTTTAATAGCAGACGACTGTCATTTTTCATTGAGATTTGTAGTTCATTATTCAGCTCTGCTGAGCACACTGCACCTTTTTGCATCTTTTCACTTTCTCCAAGCAAACCAGCTTTTCCTTTATTGAACACACACAGCGGACACAGTAATGGAATCATGAAGACCCCACTTCTGCAAGGGACTGAGCACCGCCTTCAAACAGAACATCTTTACTTCACTTTGAAGTTAATGGGAGTCAGACACTCATTGAGCCATGGGTCTCAACCCTAAGGAATATTATAATTATTGTTTATATTACAGTAGTGAGTAGAGGCCCGAACAAAATCAGGGCCCCCTTGCGCTAGACACTATACACAGTAAGAAATAGTCCCTGCACCCAAGAGCTTACAATGCAAATAGACAAAAGTTGTGGGTGAAAAGACAGTATCATTATCCCCCTTTTATATACAGAGAACAGGTGTAAAAAATCCACACCAATGGGCACTGCAGCTATGCTGCTGTAGACATGGATAGATCAACAGACGCATTCTTCCACTGACCTAGCTACTGTAGCTTGGGGACATGGAGTTACTACAGAGACAGAAGAACCCCTGCAGTCGCTACAGTGTGTCTCTACCCTACAGGCGTACAGAGCCATAGCTGCAGTGCTGTAGATATACTGTTGTAATCCCCATAGTGGCAACAAGCCCGGAGGCACAGAAAGATGAAGTGACTTGCCAAAGGTCACACGGGAAGTCTGTAGCAGAGCCTGACATTAAACCTAGGTCTCCTGAGACCTAGTTTAGCATCTTGACCAGAAGGCCCTTCTTTCTCTTCTTCAGTGGAAAGGCTCACTGGCTTCACTGGACCAGGGCCTAGAGATGGTGCAGGGCTGCAACTTGTTGACTATATGGTCTGCAACACCAACATTATTATCTGTGCACTTTCACAGGACTGATCATTTACCTCCTGTGGTAAGAAAGGATATCATCCTTTGAATATATAAATGTCATCTAATTATCATTGCTGCAAACATATCAACATCTGTGCTAATGTCAGCAGCTGCAATCAAGAGTCCCATATTTTTAGTCAACTCTACTCTTGAATGCTTCCTTGAATCTGCCAGGAACAGTTGGTTTCTAGGTAAATTTAAATATCAACACCTATTTTATAGCATGCAATAACAACCAACCCCACCACCAATGTACAACCTTCCTTTGCAGGCGACAGCTTCCTCACAAGAGATAGTGACTATTAGTGTAATATTTATTCCTGTTATGTTAAAACTAAAAGCTAGCTTTTAAAATCATATCCCTGACACAAATACAAAGCAGGCAACATCCGTGAGACAATTGTACTGTAACATCATGGAGCAATCTCAAATGCAATGTAGGCCCAAAGCACGCAATATGCAAGCTGCATTTTTCTCCTTTGTAAGTGTTATTATGAAGTAAAACACCTGGCAAAGGGAAGAGCTCAGAGTTTGTAAATTATCTTGCCAGTGCAAAATGAAGATTAAAAAAATCTCTATAATGGGTCTTTACTCCATTAAAAAAAATATCATTTCCATTCCTGGTTCCCGTATTACTCAGTATTATAACCCTGACTGAACACTATCAAAGAGAAAGCCATGTTCTACAGTAAGTGCGTCATTAGCGTGCTGTACTGTCTCAAGGACAAAATGAATAAAATGAAAGATCTTTGCTCTCCTCTGAAGAACAGTGTGACTGCTGACTACGTCCTAATCTTCCCAATCAATTCAAATACCTACATTGGGCATGCCAGTAGCTCAAGCAAAGCTGAGCCAGATTCCGAAACCCTTACTTTAACTGAGTAGCACCCGAAACTTCAAGCCTAGTCCTACTGAATCCATGCATGGAATAAGGTGTCAGGCCCCCCCCCCGAGCTTCATCATTAGAGGGGGAATATGGAGGAAACAGAAAATCTTCTTCAGCATTCGGACCAGAGATGGGCTGATACAAACCTGAGCTGTGAACATACCTGAACCGGATCTAGCTGTGATTCTGAACTCTGTGACTATTCTTTAACTATGTAATTGGTTGACTCATACACCCTGAGTGCTTCCCTGGTTTGAACATATGGAAATAAAAGCAGTAGTACTTTGCACTCCTAGGGTACACTCAACCCAAGGCCAAGCCTTCTCATTTAAGGAAGGAGCAAACAGAGTCCCGGGGTCACCTGATAAAGTAGCAATGAATCTAGAGTGATCACTCCTCATCCTCGCTGGCTCCTTTCTACTCCCTCAGATTATTACTACAAAGACTCTCAGGTACCTTTGGCTCAGCTGAAGAGAGTGGGGGGAGAAAGGTCACTCTAAGATCCTGGACTGGCCAGGGGGTCATTATAGGCTGCTCTAATTATACCACCACCAGCTGTCCCATAGGGAGCACTGTGCTAGCTCAGGATTATAGTGAGAGCACTGCCCTGCCCAACCTGGATCTTTCCCCACTCTCCCAAATCCCTATGTAGAGGAGAGGGGTGGAGCAGGTGGCGTAGAGCTATCTCCATCTCCATAGGATTCCTCTGGGTCAGAAAGTATTCTTGTCGGCTCTCTTTGGGTGGTTTTCTGGCTGTTTTTCTGCTCTCTGAGGCCTGAGAATTGAATCTAATCTCAGTTCTTAGTTCCTAATCTCCATTTAGCCCTCACTCTCAAAAGCCATACACTCTAGTTCTTCTCAAGAGGCAAGTCCCAGATGAAGTTAGGCTTTGAATACTGTGACACTTGAACTTTGCTCCTCTGGGTGGAAGGGCTACGATTATAATAATGGGGTCTTTCTGCATTACGCAGTGTTAGTAAGGCCCTGTACCTGCTCTGTGTACTAGAAGTACTTGTGGCAGGTTACATGACACATTACAGATTAAACAAATCCCTTGCAATGGCAATACAATAGTTTTGCTGCTCTCTGATTTCTGGGTTTGTGTAACACCGGATTTGATCTCAGAAATGGCTGGATTTGTTTAAGGAGCTACATTACTCACCTTAATCAGTAGCGAATGCCTAAGCAATATTGTTCCCAGTGGGGGCAAGGGGGTGAAAGGAAGATGGACTCAGGAGACTGAGAAACTAAAGAGTTGATCATTTCCTAGCTGTACAACATGAGTTTTAGCTTCCCCTATGTTGCACTCTCAGAAGTGACAGCTGAGCCTAAGATAGGAAGCAGACTTCCCTTTTGACCAGAGATGGTGACTGCTGTCCGCTGGCTCTTGTTCTTCAACAAGCCTTCCGTGAACCCACTGATGTGGTTAATAGGTTACCTGCAGCCAGCAGCTGTGAAAGAACTTCTGCCTTTGGAAGGAGAAAAAGCTGCAAGTATTCCAGTTATTCTAGATGGCTGATTTTCACAGCTCCATTTTACTTGAACTTTACTGTAAACAGATGCTAGCAAAAATAAATTGATGCATTTGCTCCTGAAGTAATTTCATCAAACACAGCGACATTGTAAAGCTAGAATAATCTTCCATTAGCACTCTGAGCTGTATCAGTTTTGCAATTAACAACATGTTTGTAGCACTAAAAAAGAACAAGGAGAGCATTCAAGCTGACCCCTGTTCATGGAGCAGTAGGGGTTCCAAGCTGCTCACTTGAACAATTCTGTGACTGAGCCTGGTGAAGTGTGTAGAGGGAATGACGTGACTCTGAAACATCAGCCTGGGATTTTCAAAGCAGACGAAGGGAGTTAGGAGCACAAGAACATTTTGCATTCAATAGGATTCGAGCGCCTAACTCTCTTGGACCCCTTGGAAATTCCAGCCTTAGTGAGCAGTGGCTTGATCACATAGTAAAGAGTCAGAAATGTGTCTTCCTGTGTCCAAACACCACTGGGGCCACACTTCCCTGGGGAGAACTCTAGCCTCAGTGGGCTATTTTAAAGACAATTCTTAAATATTTGGTTGATCTTAAGTTCTCGGATGGCCCATCCCAAAGCAGGACATTTTGCATTCACAGAAAGGCCTTCCACTCTAGAAAGGATTTTTTCCATACTGGTAATGTGATTGCTACACAACTGGTGCCCCTTCTGGTGTATGTATTTATACTGTACTCTGTGCTATCTGAGCACATCACAGTAAAAAGCCCAGCTGAATGTAGGGCATCACGTGTCACAGCCTTTACCACTGTGTGACCCGGCCAAAATTTGAATTTATTCTGTCTGCAGTAGGTAAATTCTACCTGCCTGGCACATGCTGGAATAGTGGATTTTTCCCTAGGATCCCTATGTTATGTACAGGGGAGGCTCTACCTTTTTGGCCGCCCCAAGCAGTCATGCGCGGGAGGCGCCCCGGAGCCGCGGGAGTAGCGGACCTCCCGCAGGCATGACTGCGGAGGGTCCGCTGGTCGCGTGGCTCGGCTGGACCTCCCGCAGCTGCGGACGGTTCGCAGGTCCGGCGGCTCCGCTTGAGCTGCCGCAGGAATGCCTGCGGGAGGTCCAGCCGAGCTGCGGGACCAGCGAACCGTCCGCAGTCATGCCTGCGGGAGGTCCACTGGAGCCGCGGGACGAGCGCCCCCTCCGCAGTCATGCCTGCGGCAGGTCCAGGGCTCCGGTGGACCTCCCGCAGGCATGACTGCGGCAGGTCCGCCGGCCCAGCCTGCCGCCCCCCCGGGAAAGGGCCGCCCCACGCGCGTGCTTGCCGCGCTGGGGTCTGGAGCCGGCCCTGGTTATGTAGAAAGGTAGCCTGAAAGCACTCTGGGCCCAGCCCTGCCACCATTGAATTCAATGGGAGGTTAACTTCATTGGTAGAAAGATCCCTTTGCTATTATTTTACTTCTGACCCCCTACAACCGTCACCACTGGTATCTTCTCATTCCTCTCCCCTTTCTCGTCTATGATACAATTTCTTCCAGTAATAACTGGCGTTCTATGTGCTGACATTCCACCTATTGCCAATCTTCACTTGGATTTGCCTGGCTTTTCCCCTCTGACAAAGCATGCTGACGCTTCCCAACTTTAGCCAGACTCATCACCGTGCCACAGGAGTTATGTCTTTCCTATGTTCTGTTTAAACAAAATCTCAGCTGCTTTTCAGGGGAAGTTTTGCCTTT
This sequence comes from Mauremys mutica, assembly GCF_020497125.1. NCBI lineage: Eukaryota > Metazoa > Chordata > Testudines > Geoemydidae > Mauremys > Mauremys mutica. The sequence continues at coordinate 68,470,140 of NC_059082.1, read as the reverse complement.
TAGGAGGTCGAGTGTTTTGCTCCAGGTCACACGGGGAAATATTGACTTAGCCCATATTAGGACCCACACTTCTTCTGGTCTGTGAGCTTTTATTCTACTTGCAGCTAGTTGCATGGGAAAATTAATGGTGAAATTATAGCGTGTTTGAAAAATGAAATGAAGTTTATGAACTGGGGGAGTTGGGGGGGAAGAGCCTGAAAGACTGAAAGAGAAATGGTTACGTAGAGCTGAGGGTTTGCTCTTGTGTTCCCCTGCCCCTTTACTGCTCAGGTATCTAATTGGCGCCATGATTTAGTAAGTAAAGCTGCCCGCTCATCACATGGGGTGAAGGCTCCAGTCCTACAGGTTTGGAGTCAAAGATCTTAAATCTGAATCCCAGTGCTGCCTATATGCAGATGGCTGACTGCAGCGATCCAGCCATGAATTGCAGCTCTATACTTAGGTCTTATATACTCACTGACCTCTGGCATCCAATATGAATCAGGCCACTGGAGGGAAGCAAGGCGGAAGATATTGTCTGGCATCCTAAATATTCGCAGGAAGAAGAAAAGCAATATGCCTTTTTTTGGTCGTCTAAAAGAGAACGCTACTTTGAAGAACAAAACGGGCCAAGTCCATGATTAAATATTTAAGCTTTTAAAATATCTTCTTTTCTTCTCTTCACATCCCATGTACAATACACTAACTGAACCTGGCTTTGTAGTGCCCGAGATTCACAATATTCTGCTTTGGCTCAGAGGCACTTCAGCCTCCAGCTATCCACTATCTGCCAGCTGAGGCTTCCTGCACATGGAAAAAAAATTCTTGGTGTAGAAGAAAGCTCTGCAACAGTGAAACCACATTGCACCCGAAACCTGAATTAATCAACTTTAAAAATTCTTCAGGCAAGCAGATAGCTATTCTTGCTCAACAATATGCACTGGGATCTGTGGCAGAAGATTGAAACAGAAATAGGATTTCTGCACATATAAAGGAAGAATTGCACCTTGTTGTACACAAGAAGAAGAAAAAAAAAGAGGGGAGGAAAAATGGAATCATTGTTCAGGTTTAGTGCTTCCAAAATTTCATTCTTCTGATCAATGCTGGGGAAGAGATTTTCCAATACTTTCTACATGTATAAAACTAGTCAAAATCCAGCTACAGCAGATCAATATTAAAGACCTTTTGTTGAAAGATCGCAGCAAATCAAACATGATAGGGCCATAATCTGTGCTTATAGAGTGCCACTCCATTGCCTTGCCTGTGTCCTGATAGAGACATTTTGTGATGCATTTGCAGATCTGCAGGAGCCAGTCTCACAGTTCAGTATCTAGTTCTTCTGATTGCTCACACAGTCATTTATCCATTTTAAATTTGAAAAATATCTGCCTATTGCGAGCCTTTATTATTCAGCATTTATACTGTAGTTCCAATCCATGTGGCCTGATTGTGCCCAGTGCTTTACGGACACATAATAAGTGACAGTCCCTGCTCCAAAGAGCTGGTTAAGATGTTGATCTGAATTAAATGGCCAGATATTCTCTTAGTCTGCAATCAAATGGAGAATAAGCAGTAGCTCTCAGTTTTTTCCCCTCTGTTTCTATGACAGATTCTGACTGATTTTACAGCAAAGGTTAAAGTAATTTCTGAACCCACTACCTGATACCCAGAGGGTCATATTCATCGCTCTGCCCCCATGCATGGAGAGGGCTGGGATTCTGTGAATCATGGCAGGGACAGAGATGGAAAGTGGGTATTTCAGCTTCTGTAGCATCAGTCACAAAATACTGCAGAAGCCCCTCTGTGCCACAGAGTCCAGGCTGCACCTTGTGGGAACCTATAGATCAAGAGCAGGAGGCAATGGAGAAGTTGGGGGCCACCCACACTTCCTAACTTTAACTTACCTACCAATGTCATGCAGGATGAATGGGAGGACAATGCTGATTTTGCCCAGCATTAACTTCCTCGCTTTCCTCTCCTGCACATGAACTCCCAGAGGGAGCATGTGGATGGGGAACACACAGGAGTAGTCTCTATCAGAGCAGTGTTGCCATAGCAGCAGGGAAGCTTTGCTCCAGGGCTGATGTGGGCGGGGAGGGAAAGAGGGGGCAATTGTACCAGGATCCCAAGGTCGGGGGGACCCCAAAACATCTGTGTAAATAAAATGAAATGGGAGGAGGTGGGGCCCTGGCAAACATGACATGCCAGGACCCCAAATGTCTCTTAACGGGCTTGCCCATGCAGAAGGCTGCAGGAGGAAAGCAGTGCCTAAACACAGGCACCCTGTGCAAGTGACCTTCCCAAGATCCAGTCAAGATGCACATATCTAGGTCTAGCAGAAACTCTGCAAGTGTTACAGAAAGCTTTTAGTGTCTGACTCCAGCCAGTGGAGGAGAGGACACAAACAGTATGCGGATGAACACATTCTCTGCTGTGTTCTCAGTCTTTTCACAGTGAACATAAGCGCAACCATACTGGGTCAGACCAAAAGGTCCATCTAGCCCAGTATTGGGTCTTCCAACAGTGGCCAATGCCAGGTGCCGCAGAGGGAATGACCAGAACAGGTAATCATCAAGTGATCCATCCCCTGTCATCCACTCCCAGCTTCTGGAAAACAGAGGCTATGTGCACTATGGGCTATGGGCCTATCCATCCTGGCTAATAACCATTTATGGACCTATCCTCCATGAATGTATCATCTACATCTTTTTTGAACATCTTGGCCTTCACAACATCCTCTGGCAAAAAGTTCCGCAGGTTGACTGTGCGTTGTGTGAAGAAATACTTCCTTTTGTTTGTTTTAAACCTGCTGCCTATTGACAGGATTTAACATCATTCTTCATCAGTGGCAATCATGGAGCTAATTCCCCACATGCCATTTTGAGAATTTTGCAGATAATGCCACCAGGCTTAGCATATTCGCTTAAAGATACAGAGGCACCTTCCAGACATCCACTGGTTACAGAGGGGGCCTTTCCAAACTGCCATTTAGCAAGGAGGGACGAGATTAAACCCAGACTATCCATTTTAGGCCATGTGATAATCCTAAAGGCAAAAACTCTTTGTACCAGGAAATATGAAAAACTAAAGATGCCCACTTCAACCAAGATGGGAACAATGAGCAGAACAAAAACTGACCATTGTTTGTTTTCCTGTGCCAGCTAAGATTTTACAGGAAGAAACCCCACTATGGTAGAGAACAAAAAAATATCACAGCAGGCTAGTTTATTACAAAAACAAGTGTGGGCAGGTAAAACAAAGATGTGTAGCTTCCTTATCTTACCACTAAAAATGATCTCACTTTCACCTCAGGGACATAATATTTTATGGGTCATAATTTTTAGGGGATGTATGATTTCTCACGTTGCTTGGTTTCTTTAGTTTCATATAAATATGAACTTAGAAGAGAAGAACTTAAGGATAATTCATTCCCCTGGAGATGCTTTATCAGGAGTTGCAGTCTTCATTATCTTGGAATTGTCTATGAGTTGCTGGAAGGTGTACATTTCTCACGGAAACTAACATCATAAAAACAGGGGAAAAAATCCTCTGACCTTCCCCTCAAACATAAATTTCACAGCTAAAAATATAACTACAAGAACTACCCCAAGTCTTCTCAATTGCTTTCTTAATATTTTGTGACTTTTTAAAAAATGAGCTTTTATTCTTTCATCAACACAAATAAGCCTTTGGTGTAATTGCCCAACTTTTTCAGTGTCCCTGGAGAATAGCTGTTGTCATCTAGTGGATTGAGCACGGGACAGGGACATAGGAACTATTAGGTTTGAATCCTGACGCTATCATTACTTGTTCTGTGGCTTTGCACAAGTCAGTCATGCTAGATTCTGACTGTAACATGAAGTCCAGAGCAAGGTGCGGTGTGGATCTGCACTACTCTGGGAAGAAGGGAGTTGCAAGGGAAGAAATTTTGCCTTGGAAAATCAGGACACCCCCTGAGAGTCATACATCAGCTGCACAGCTGCTACTTCAACTAACGGTAAGGTGCAGCTTATTACCTCTTACTTTGCCTCATGGAATAAGTCCCACTTTCTTGACTGCAGGCATTTGCACTGTGTGTTTTTGCTACCCCCTCACCAAGACTGTGATGTTCTGGTTTCTTCCAGGGTTTTTGCAATGCAGTTTGCCCTCGTCTCCTTTCATGCAGTGTGATTTGCTCTTTGACTGTCCATTCACTATGCAATTTGCCTTAGCTCTTGGTAGGTGCAAGAGAATTTCAGCTGCATGTCTCTACACGGAGGAAGATTGCTTGCTCATAGTAGACACTCTGCTACAAAACTAGCATGGCAGTTGCGGAATGAGCTGAAGGTTAGGAAACATTAAAGTGCCTTTAATGTCCATACTAAGAGCTGTGTTCATCACTGTTTCACTGACGTACCGTTAATAGAATTGTATAGAAACTGGCTATTGCCAAACAGCAGCCCTGCCTGGAGCGCACCCCCTGCGGCAAGCCATGCACACTCTGCGTCTGTTTTCCCCCTCAGGTAACTCAATAACTTCAGGCTCTTCTCTCAGTAATACCCCTCTTTGGGCTGGTTTCTTATTAAAACCATGAAAAATAGTCCATAACAAAAGTCCAAACAAAATCCATTCATCACCCCCAGTGCAATCAGTCATTAAGGTCACCCAATACTTCATCTGATGATGCCCCACATAGCGCATCTTTGTGCCTTCACCATACCTGGACTCATCTGTCTGTCTTCCTCTGGTCCTGGACAGCCACTTCATCCCTTCCAAATGGAGTAAAACTCTACTGTTCCTTGCGGAAACGTCCCAGCCTCTCTGCTTGGAGCATCTTTCCCAAGGAAGCAAGATCCCCCATTCCCCTGGGCCCTAGTTCTCTGGCCCTGGAGAAAAGTCAGTGAGTAAGTTCCTCTGTGCTCCCCTGCCTTCAGCATGTTCCAGCTCTCTGGCTTAGAGACACCAAGGGGCACAGACATGGGAGCACAAGGAAACGAAACAATGCTGATCAGCATGATGGGCAGCAGTCTCAGCACACAAGCTTATTTCTCTGTTGGAATATGGCAGGGTGTTTGAATATGTTTAGACATAGTTGTTCATGTCAAACATCCTTGAATGCACAAATTTATCTCAAAAGATTGACGAAGAGAAGCGTGTCCTGAGAACATAACTGGGAGACAGGAACTCCTGAATTCTAATCTCAGTTCCACCTCTTCCATAGCACTAGGCATTCACACAAGTTCGGATTCTATTTCAGCACCTGTGAAATGAAAATACTGTTCTTCCCTCGATAAGGAGTTACAAGTTCCTTGAAATGAGAGAGTTGAGAATGGATGTGAACTTTGTGAAGAATGCAGTTGATAAAGACTTGGAATAGACTAAAGAAAAGGAGTTGAAATCTCCTGGAGAAAACTCAAACCGACCTGAAAACAGGAAGCAATATTTTCCAAGATTAACATTCAGACTGACTGACTTTGAGGGCAGTTGCATGGAAGATGACGACTATAAATGACTGCATTAAGTTAAGGTCACTGTTGCAAAACATGGTAACATTTTGTTCAAAGAAGCATGCAACTTTTTAATTTTTGCTTTAATTAGAAGGTCATTTTTATTTTTTCATCTCCATTCCAGTTCTACATTATTGCTACAAGGCAAATTTGTTTGCCTTAGTGGTGAAGGAAAGGGAGGGCTTTTGTGGGTGATTTTAAAGATTTTTCATGTGGTTCACTGCTGAGTTACTGTTGGTTGTTGTGGATGGGCTGATTAATGGCTCAAGTGATCTTTTAAATAGGTATGTATTTAAAAGCTGTCAAGAAGCTCTGAAAAAGCCAAGGATAGGTGTTTCATTTCTTATGGATGCAAGCATCAGTCATAACCAATGATCACTGTATGCACACTACAAAAAACAGAGGAAATATTTGAAATACTGAGGTAACCATATTGATATGCAAAACAGTCACATTTTTAAGGGAAGCAACTGTACATTTATTGAGGTCAGTGAAGTTCTTAGGGTCAAATTTAGCCTGTTGTTACTAAAAGATTTTTTTTCTGATTGTTGAACCTGTGTCAGAGCCGAAGGGAAACTGCTTTACAGTCCTCTGTTGTATGCAGAAATCTCATGTTGTCCAACATAAAAGCCATCTCTTTTTTGGCAAGATGGCTGCCACTGCAGATATACTTCAGAAGCTCATTCATGAAGATTAGTGCTTTTTTACCATTTGAACTATCAGCTTTCTGCAATGACCAAAATGGGCACAGCTATCCTTTAATAGGTCTTCAGTGCAATGCTGCATTGAGTGGCTTTTTAGGCTTCTATCCCAAGATTCAAGATCACCATAGCATGGAACGGGGGGATCTTCAGGAACAGGAGAGTAGAAGGAGGGGTCTTTTATGGACTTAAATGCCTCCTGTTATTAATGCAGTGTCATTACCTTGTTTTGGTTTTTAACTTTTTTCTCCTGCTAACCTTAGATAAGAATGTAAAACAAAAACTTGGCTTCTTTTGGCCAACTATCCAGCTTACTGATTGGAGGAAAAAAATGTATAGTACTGTTGCGTTGCATGCGGGACGGATAAAGCACAACAGCCAATATGATTGCAAGCAGAATCATTTATTATGTACAATGCATCATATTATATAGACTTCTCCATATTAGCAAACGTCAGACCCACCAACATTACATTGCTGCTGATTGGTTCTTTGTCTGATACACACGCTTTTCACACGCATGGCCCTTTGCTTACTGATTTCCCATTTCCCATGCAACTCATCTGATTTATGGACTTGTTTATCACCTTGAAACCGATCCCAGCTAGGCCACCTGGCGTCTGCCTCCCTCTGGCAGTTCCCTACTTTCTCACAACAACTTTATCTCACCCCACTGTCCTTGATGTCCGCTGCCGTAACTTTCCACCAAGGCAGCATAGGGATAATGCAATCCCACGTCTCCCCCTCTTTTCTTAAAGAGACTTTCAACAAACCGCTTCAAACTTCATTGCAAAAGGCATACAAAACAGGGCAAGCAAATAAAAAAACAAAAAACAACTCCCAACACACTTATTCCCATATGGAGAAGAAAAATAACCCAAGTGGGCCAGCCAAAGCCATTAAGCCAGTCCCACAAAGGATTATAATCATGCATAAGCTTATACATATTATCCTGCAATTGCTAAAGCAATGCATACATAAAATGCAAATAATTAAATAAATTTATACAACACATTCCTTCAAAATTCTTACAACCATGTCCTTGCTTTCCAAGACTATTGGTATGCAAATTTTAATAACCATTCTAAAATAAAAGATTTGGCCAATAAAATTTCTCTTTTATCCAAGAAAATGCATTAAACTTTAGCATATCACATTTTTCTTCTGATGTATCCAAACACTGTATATTCTAAATTGAACAAAACCAGTATCTGCATTTCAATCCAACCCTTCCGCTTAATTTCAAATCAGACCATCTCATAAAAATATTAAACACAACAATTCTGGCCACAAAACAAACACCACAAAACAGAACATAGAACACGAAACATAATTTTTCCTTTGTTAGTAAATACATGGTATATTAAATGCTGTGCAGCTGGCATTAATTTTCTATAATTATCTAAAAAACAAAAACAGGTCTACCCCTACTGGGCAATCAATCATTACTTAAAATATACAAATACCCTTGTTAATTTTAGGCAAAACAGGGGAACATTAATACAGATGCTTTTTGGCTTGCTCTTTACTTTTAACTTCTGGTTTTAAGCACTAAAAAAAAATATCACCACTTACAGTGCCCTTAGAGCCTAATACAATTTTAATTACATAGCACTGTATACATTCTTTAATTAATTTAACAAAATTGTTCATAGCCAAACAATTGCAAACTAATTTCTTTGCCTAAATTATTTACAAACATTTCAAAGACACCAAAAACTTTTCTCTTTAGCATCTTTACAAAATTCAACTGCTGTTCCCTCTAGCAACTACAAAGTTAACTTTTTACTCTGCCTTAAATCACTCGCTTGTTCTCCAACAACCACTTACCAATTCAAATCACCATTCCAAATATTCTCCTGAGTATTTGAAATCCCCATGCTTGTGCTTAACTACTTTTTCTCTCCACTACATCCTCAAAAGTTTTCAACCTGATTTCCAATCTCTCTGTCTATTGCCTGCCCGCCTGGGCCTGATCCTTTTTTTTTTTTCTCGCTGAAACGTTCCGTCCATGGACACTAGCTTATTCCACAACCAGTTTAGCTAGGAGGCTGTGCTTCTTAACTAGCCCCCACCCTTCTGGTCTCTTCTGTGAACAGTTATCTGTACTTTCCCACCGTGGGGGCTACATTCTCATGCATATAACTTTAATTACAACATCTACTTTCCGCCTATCTCATTTAATATAGGCTACATCTAGTATCAAGCAGCCTTACAGCTGCCAGTAATCAGCACATAACACAAAAAATTACAAAAATCTAGTAAGGCTAACAAAAGCACTTTACATAAAGGTACTTTGGGTCACATAGGCCCAAAGCCATTCTCCCAAATTACCTAAATTTATGCCTAGTAACACCAACAACTCCCCCCTTTGAGAATACTCAACAAACTTTTGGCTGAGTCTTCTCAAACTTTGAGGACAAAAAGCAATTAAACTCTAGGAAGCTGGGGTTAGTAATGAGGGGGTAATTAGTTCCACAATCATCCTCCCCATGGACCCGGCAGGATTCGGTATGTGAAAGCCCTCACCCACCCTAACCGGTCCAAATGCTTGGCCTCCCCAGATCAAATGGTACTCCTGATGTATCTGTAAGGGCAGTGGGCCATCCTGGTGCTTAAAATCACTCCGAATGGCCATCAGCTGATTATTCAGGATTTTAAACGTACTAGCTCCCACTGCAATGCCTTCCCAGCCTCAGTAATAGCCCATACCATCTCCGCCAGTAGCTTCTGGGTCATAAAACTAATGGCGAAAATAACATGTAACTCACCAACTCCAGTCTGTACTTGGGTTAGCGGAGCTCCAACAATAAAAAACTAAATAAGGGCAATATCATTTACAATCCAATTAGGAAGGGCAATACATGCTGAAGGATTTATCCAAAACACAGTGCGCAGCCTGTAGAATAAACCCCAAAATCCAATTAATACCACATTTCTCAGCAGGAGTCCCAAATTTCTTCCTGCCAGTGTACAATTCTTTGTTTCTTCACCAGGGTCAGTTCTCAATGTCCTTTTAGTCAGAAATTTCTGAACTTTGGCAATGTCAATGATGTGAGTGTTTTTTCTTCTTTTCCACCCCCGTCGTGGTTCAGCTTCTACGTGGGAGATTACCAGGACATCATCCTGTAATGGTTTTGCTTCTTTCAAAAGAATCCAATAACACAATGGGGGCTGCCAAGGGACAAGGGAGAGGTTAACCAGCACGTCACCTTGTCCTTTTTTCCTGCTGTCCAGAAACACACTAGAACTAAAAAAGGAAGTAGGCTAATCATCAGTAGGAAAATTCTTCTGATGTGAAGGGGTCTTTTTGCAATAAGAATCATGGGTCCAGGCAGTCAGTCTCCTGGTTCCAAGGAGTGGCAGGGCTGCTAGAATCTTTGGGCAGCTCTTCCATACCTGTGAGAAGAGACAGCTAACACATTCCGTTAGTGCCTGGCAGGGTTTTTCTGCTCTCATTCTTTCTGGCCCAGTCAAGCCCCCCTTTGTCTGGGCTGTTCGCCAAGTCTTAGCTGTAAGCGGTGTGTCCTTGACTGGGGCGAGAAAAGAATGAGCTTTCTTCGGTTAACTCATTCTGTTCTTTTTCCTTCCCTGCTTGGCTTCTTTTAATCTGTGCATCCTGTGTCAGAACACCCAGCTGTTGCTGCTCATACCGGAGAAGCATAACGGTTTTCCCGGCACTGTCCCAGTCTCAGACCAGCCAGCGTAGGACGCCTTCTCCAGGTTCCTGCCAAAACAACTTACTCGCTTGTAGGTCCGAACGACCTCCGGGGCCACGGCACGAGCCTCTGCCTGCGCCGTGCACTCCAACGTCTTCCCGTCCAGGGCTCGCTTCCAGCGGAGCACCTCCTCGTCCTGTGCCCGAAGGGCGGTTAGGAGGAGCCTCCCCAGCTCCCCCTCTTTTCTTAATAAGTGAGTCAGTGCAGCAGGGGAGATCTTTTCCCCCTGTCGGTTCATGATGTGCAATAAAAACTTCTGTATTATCTTTTCTTCAGCTGATACAGAGGTACTCATACTTTTGTTACAGCCGCTCACCTGTGAGCTCAGACACGCCTCTCTCGGACGTCCAGGGGCTGCCTTTACCGCAGTACCTCCTGCCACATCTGTAACCCCCGCGTTTCTTTTCAAGCACCGACGAACGATCCAAACTGTGTGAATCGCATCACGTCGGGGTCACCATTTGTTGCGTTGCATGCGGGCCGGATAAAGCACAACAACCAATATGATTGCAAGCAGAATCATTTATTATGTACAATGCATCATACTATATAGACTTCTCCATATTAGCAAACGTCAGACACACCAACATCACATTGCTGCTGATTGGTTCTTAGTCCGATACACACGCTTTTCACACGCATGGCCCTTTGCTTACTGATTTCCCATTTCCCATGCAATTCATCTGATTTATGGACTTGTTTATCACCTTGAAACCGATCCCAGCTAGGCCACCTGGCGTCTGCCTCCCTCTGGGCTAGCTTCCTACTTTCTCATAACAACTTTATCTCACCCCACTGTCCTTGATGTCCGCTGCCGTAACTTTCCACCAAGGCAGCATAGGGATGATGCAATCCCACATAGTACTTAAGGTGGGTGATTCAAAACTGCATAAAACAATTTAAAATATTCAGTATTAGAGAATCAGTAAAATGGGCCATAATTTTTGTTCAGTGTTCGTACAGTGCCTAGCACAATGGGGTGTTGGTCCATGATTAGGACTCCTACGCATTATGGTAACACAAATAAATAAAATAATAATAATAATTCATAATTGCACATTGAAGCTGTGCGGTAGGGGTCTCCAGGGAGATTTCCCTGTATTCCTCTGGGCCAGTCATGTTATCATGGGCAGTGTAGGGAATAAACACAGCCTACATCTCCCCATGCTTTCTCTTTAGCAGGGAATTTAACTTAACTGTTGGTAGGCATTGCTCAGCTCTGATCTCCTTTGACCCACTCTTTACAGTCGAATATAGTTTTCCACCTGCTCGCAGAGGTACTTCCAAAAAACTCTTCTGCTTTTTTATTTTTAATATAGGATTTAAAAAGAAAATCCTTTCAAAACTATTCTGGTGCCTTAACATTTATTCTAATAAAAAATGATACTGTGGGGTCAGATCCTCAGCAGGTATAAACAGGTGTAGAAAGGAGCTACACTGATTTACACCAGCTGAGAATCTGGTGTATTTGGGAGCAAGATGTCTGTGCTGCCACAGAGCTTGGAGTTTATGAAGCACACTCTAATTTAGGACATTAGATGGGCTCAGTCAAGGACTTAATGTAAATATGTTGTACAAAACTTGCTCGCTCTCTCTCTCTCTCACACACACACTCGCATATTCATAATATAACAGCTCCTGATAGAGATAATGCTTGATGCAGAGAGCACCATTATTAGCGCTGACTGACAAATGGCTTTTTAATCTAACATATGTCTGTCACAAATAGATCACAAGAGCTTTGAAGTCAAATGCATTGTTAGGAGCTGAGATACTTTTGTTGTACAACATGAGGAGAGAGGTACCAGCTCCCCCGCCGTTGGATGACACATAGCAGCTGATAATAAATATGAGGCCAGGGCTACTGAGTAACACTGGAAATGCTGTTTGGTAGAAATGAATACAAATGCACATGGCGCAAAAGCATCTGAGGGCTAGAGTGTGCTCTGCTCTATGCGGAGAGGGAGGGGGAAGGGCACAAGGTGTACTTAGGTGCCAAACTGAGGTATATAAGTTCCAGTTTTGGTACCAGTGTAATCCGCAAAACTCTTGCCAAGCCCTGTAGGTGCCTAAATTTACTTGCCACCTAAGTTTCCAGAGTAAAATTTCCCTAGCGGCTCAAGTTTCTGCCTCTGAGCATGCACACTGCTGCCTCCCTCTAGGCGTCTGGACTCCTATCTCCTGCCAAAGCCCTAGAGTGATTCACGAACTGGGAAAAGACAGGTGTTCAACCCCTTAAATCTGTGCAGGGCCCAATCTGGTAGCCACACTCAGAAAACAACTACCCGATTGGGTCCCATTCAAAATCCAGCCAGCGTAGGAGGTGCCCACGCTATAACTGTCCTTCCAGTGGTTAGATCATTGCCTGAGATGTGGGACACCCAGGCTCAGTTCCCCCCTCTGCCAGGGGGAAGAAAGACTTTGAGGAGGGGTCTCCCACCCCGAGCTGTGGGTTAGTCTGATGTGGGGCTCCTTCAGTCTCTCCAGTTGAAGCTGTGGCTCTGTGAATAAATAATGAAAGAGTGACTGGAACAGGGGGACTGGACGTTGGTTCTGCCACATCCCAGGTGAGTGCTCAAACCATTGGGCTCCAGGTTATAAGGTGGGCACGACCTCCTCCGGCCATATTGAGTGGAGAGTGTCAAGAAACACCTTAGGCATCAAGCCTCCTGCCTCCAGGCGGCCTGTTCCCATTCGTGGATGGCTAAGCAGAGCTAGACCTCTCCCTGAAGCCCAGATTTAGGCCCCTACCTCAGAGAGAGGGGCAGGGGTTAGCACACACTGCTTTCCTCAGCATCTTCCACTGGCTAGCACAGGCAGCTCCTCGCCTAGCATTCTTGCCTATTTCTCCCCATTCACGGTACAGAGGGCCTGGGCACCTAACAAAGCTTTGTGGATTGCAGTAATTGTTCCTGTGATTTTTCTAGGTACCTTAGAGTTGTAATGCTGAGTGTGTCAGCACCTAATGCCTAAGTCTCTTCAGAGATCCCACCCCAGGAGCTACCACCCTCTGCCTTTGCACAGTAGGATAAAGATACATTCTAGAAACACAAAGATTAGGAAAGGGTAAGAATACAGGGATTCTAGGGGTGTCACTGCTAGAGTCCCCAAACAAGGCAGTGCTCTGTCTCTACTAGTCAACAGACCTGGCCTGGCATGGGAGAGCTAACTCTCAGACCCATGCTCCCAAAACACTCCCAGGGATGTCTCCACTGCAGAATTAACCTACACCCTTTCTCAGGTGTTACTTCTAACCCTCCTTATATCCACCCACAACACCCACTCACCTCAAGGTTAGTGGTGCTAGCTGGCCCGCCTGGGGTGATAAGTTAGAGCTGCACTCAGGCTGAAATCCACCAACTTTGCAGTGAGAATTCAGGCTAACTCACTCAAGTGCTGATAGTCCTCCAGTGCCTTCCCACAATTCACCACCTGCCCAAAAGGACAGACAAGTTCTCCCAGAATACACTGGGAAAGAATCAGAGAGCAGATCAGCTTATTGATGCACCAGGAACCATGGGACATGTCCCCAGAAGCCTTGGTAACACAGATTGGTGAGTGCAGCCCGAGTGAGAACACAGTAACTGGGGTATGGCTTTGCACTGTGGCTGCTCACACCTAGGGTAGGCTAACCTGGGAGCTCAGAGCCAGGTATCGATCACCCAAGTTAACTCTGAAGTGCACATAACCCTGCAGAGGCATGTGCCTGCCTCAGCCAGAATGCTTCTGCAAGTACCAAGTCATGCACTGATCCTCCTCACCTCACCCCTCTCAAACATGAGCAGTCACAAAGCCAAGATCTTGGCTGTTTTGATATTTGTACATTAACCGACCTGATCTTTCCAGCTGCCTGCTCTATTCTGTGTGCCCATCACTAACACTGCTCTTTATTAGCTTGTTTGTCATGGCTTGTTGATAGGCTATGTTTAGTTTCCAAGTCCAAATACACTTTAAAATGTTAGGTGTCCCATCTCAGTTAGCTAGCAAATGAACCTGAGGCCGGGTGTGCATTCAGGCCCACTGTATGTACAAAGCAACATCAAATACCAGCTGAGAAGTGGAAAACAGGCAGCTTTTCTTCCCTAGAAAAGGCAACACAGGGCAGATTTACAAAACATTACAAATCTCCAAGAGGCCTTAAGCCAGTCTCTCCCTCAGATCCAATGTGTCCACAGGCCAAAAAATCTCTGTGTGTTGGGATAACGGAAGGCTCTTAGGTTCAAGCCCAAAGTAACCAATCATGATGTGATCATTTCTTTCAATGAAATATGAAGAAAGTAGACAGGACATACACTCCCTCAACTTAAAGGCCTCCTCACAGAGCCACATGGTGTTACTCACCTCTGGAATTCTGTTCTCCTGACACTTGGAGCTCTCCTACTGATATAATTGTTAGTGCAGTAGCATCTAGGAGACCAAGTCATGGACAGAGACCCCATTTGCCCTCTGTAGGAAGAACAGAATGCCAGAGTTTAAGAGCCATCATTGATTTCTGAGAAGAGAATTCCACTACCTCTCTTCAAGATCCCTGTTCTGATCCATGTAAGTCCTTATTCTCTGTAAAAGGCCCAAACTGGATCTCGTTAATGAGACTGATGCTCAGTATCCCAAGGCCCATCATCAGGGCTGCAGCACTCCAGGCACCAGCGCAGCAAGCAGGTGCTTGAGGCAGCCAACGGAAAGGGGCGGCACGTCCATCTCTTTGGCTGCGGGTCCCTCATTCTGTCTCGGAGAGAAGGACCTGCCGCTGAATTGCCGCCAAAGAAGAAACGGTGCGGTAGAGCTGCCGCCGAAGTGCTGCAGATCGCAGCTTTTTTTTTCCCCCTTGCCACTTGGGGTGGCAAAAACACTGGAGCCGGCCCTGCCCATCATACCACAATTTCTTCTCTACCTACAGTTTAACTATATATATCTATATAGATATATATATGAATGAATGAATGAATGAAAGAGAGATATAGACATGGGCAAACACACTTGCTCCCTTAGCCTGTTTTTTCTCTTTCGGGAGGTTTTCCTTCTCCAATTTAAGGCAAGGGGGCCCATATAGGATTCGCCCTAGGGAACCAACCAGGACATATTGATCCCCATATATGGGGTCCAGAAGGAATTTTCCACCAGGGCAGATCAACAGTGACCTTGGAGATGCAAATCACTTGCCAGGATTGTTTGGGTATCCCTCATGTCATCATTTCCCTGGCATTGCAGGGGCCTTGGTGCACCTTGATCCCTCCTATTCTCGATCTGTGGCACACTGTGGCGGGGTGACGACTCACTGCTTCAGCACCTCCTGCTGGTTGTCTCAGGCAATTAGCGTTTCTAGCCTCCGGAGCGTCCTTTGCAGGCCAGTGTCCCGCTGCCACTGGCCCCCGTGTCCCTCCCAGGACCCGGTGCCCCTTGTCTTTGGGGTG
Organism: Mauremys mutica; assembly: GCF_020497125.1. NCBI lineage: Eukaryota > Metazoa > Chordata > Testudines > Geoemydidae > Mauremys > Mauremys mutica. Next base: position 68,454,844 of record NC_059082.1, on the reverse strand, counting down.
CTGCCTCCCGGCAATACCCCTGCAGTCTCAGGGTCTCCCCACCCAGGGGAACCCCCAACCCTCTATCCCCACCTTGCCTCAGTCGTGGGCTACCACCAGTCACCATCTAGTCCCCACTCACTGGGGCAGACTGCAGTGTAAAAGCCCCTCATCATAGGCAAGGGGGGTTTGGACCTGCTGCCTCTGCCTACCCGTGGGCTGCCCCCTGCAAACCCAGTACCTAATTAGCCTTCCACTAGGCCACAGCCGGGGGGTTTCCAGGCCAGAGCTCCCCAACTCCCTTGGCCTTCCCCCAGCCCTGCTCTGCTCCAGGTACCTTCTCTCAGCTCCCTGCAACCAGGTCCCTCCCTCTCAAAGCTAGAGAGAGTCTGGCCCTGGCTTCTGGCCCCAGCCCTCTTATAAGGGCCAGCTGGGCTCTCATTAAGCCAGCCTCAGCCTGATTGGGGCATGGCCCACAGCTGAGTCTGCTTTCCTCAATCAGACCTGCTTTTCCTTCCCTGCCACAGAACCTCTCCCCTGGCTGTTTTAAGCCTTTTAAGGCAGGAGTGGGTGACCACCCCGCTACACACACAATAGTCTAGTCTCCAGTGGGCTGCAATTCTTGGGTCTCATTTTGGCTGTTGGTTTTCGTGCGGTGGTGCTGTGCTATCCGGAATGATCTGGTGGTGCCTTTTGGCCTTAAACGCTCTGACTTTATATTCAGTTCGTGTCTTGGATGGAATTCAACCACCAGGCTGACATTAACCAAAAAACTCCTAGTTAGCTCAGAAAACATTCCCTGTGCTGCAGATTTACCTGTTCACGCAATGGGTGAGTTCAGGAAAACAAGCCATTTCACAATCAATACCTGGACTGAGCAAGCTGTAATATAATTGTTACTCTATGTATACAGCACATAGCCAACATATAGTTCCTTTCATTCCCGTCGCTATATGATTCTGTAATTCCACTTGACCAACTGCTAATGAGACTCACAAATAACACTGAGTTAAGTACCCACATCATCCCCTTCATATCCAAAATAAGGCAGGAGAATGAATCCCTTATGAAATTATTGTCCTATCAGCTCTTTGCAATCAAAATATGTTTCATTACCACTGTATAGAACATTTTAACAGTTAAAGAGCAATCAGCTTTACTGTAATCCTATTCATTACAAGAACACTTTGGTGCTGTTATGAGCTGAAATACAAGTGGTAATAAAAAGCAAGTCTATATCAACAGTACATATGTAACTACCAATAGTAATTCACTGCAGTTTATTTCGAGACTATAGCATCTTCCACAGCCTAGCTTTTTCCTCCAGTTTAAAGCAACATCACATGAGACCCATTGGAAATCTCATGTCCAGGCTTACTTCTACACAGTAATTTTGTATCTCTCCCAAGGCACTCAGATACAACGGTGAAGGGCACGATTCTAAAATAAAAAATTCTATTCAACAACTAGAGGACTTGGTTTTAGTAGGGGGTTGATATTAAAATATGAATTAGATGATGGATTTAAGGCCCTTATTGTAGAAAGAGCCACAGTGCCTTGGAACTGATTGAGAACTTGTGTGCAAGTTTCTGCTCTGGGTACCCTCGTATTGCCAGAGATGGTTCTGAGTACCAATCACATGTTCACAGAGCAAGGAACATCACTGAGCTCCCCACGCTGGACATGTGTTTTGGTAATGAGAGGCAGTGAGAAGGGAACAGACAAAGCAGAACAGACCTGCCTTGCCTGAACAGAGAGCCGGGGGCTGATGGAGCTCCAGACTGGCAAGGGATTAAGGAAGGTTGTCGTGGTACTCGGCAAAAAGCCACCAGGATACTCTCAATACAGGTGAGGAAGTCTTGGCAGGCCTAAATCCAACAACCTCCAGAATCAGGCTAGCTCATAATGTGGGTTAGGGATCCCGGATGTTTGAAGGAGCAGCTAAAGAGTGCCAAGAACTGCTCCTAGACCAGGGATGGGCAAACTTTTTGGCCTGAGGGCCACATCTGGGTGGGGAAATTGTATTCAGGGCCATGTATGTAGGGCTCAGGGCAAGGAGTTGGGGCACAAGAGGGGTGCAGGGTGTTCGAGGAGGCTCAGAGCAGAGGGTTGGGGTGTGGGAGAGTGCAGCAGGGGGCTCAGGGTAGGGGGTTGAGGTGCAGGAGGCAGGGGCGGCTCTAGAAATTTGCCGCCCCAAGCACAGCGGCATGCCACGGGGGGCGCTCTGCCGGTTGCCAGTCCCACGGCTCCGGTGGACCTCCCGCAGGCATGCCTGCAGGAGGTCCACCGGAGCCGCGGGACCAGTGGACCCTCCGCAGGCATGCCGCTGAAGGCACCCTGCCTGCCGCCCTCCCGGCGACCGGCAGAGCGCCCCCCGCGGCATGCCGCCCCAAGCATGCGCTTGGCGTGCTGGGGCCTGGAGCCGCCCCTGGCAGGAGGGGTGTGGCAAGGGGCTCAGGGCAGGAGATTGGGGTGCAGGAGCGGTGCAGGGTGCAGTGGGGGTTGGGATGTGTGGTGCAGCAGAGGTTCAGGGTGCAGGTTCTGGCCTGACACCGCTTACCTGGAGTTGCTCCGGGGTGGCAGCGGCATGCAGCGGGGCTAAGACAGGGTCCCTACCTGCCCTGGCCCCATGCCGCGCTGCTCCCGGAAGCGGCCAGCATCAAGTCTCTGCGGCCCCTGGGGGGGGGGGAGGGGGCAGAGGGCTCTGCCCTCGCCTGCGGGTACCTCCCCTGAAGATCCCATTGGCTGCAGTTCCCCATTCCCAGCCAATGGGAGCTGCAGGGGGTGGTGCCTGAAGGCAAGGGCATCACACAGAACCCTCTGTTCCCCCCCACACACACCCCCTCAGGGGCCTCAGGGACGTGGTGCCGGCTGCTTCTAGGAACAGAAGCCCGTGGCGCCACTGGGGTGAAAATCCCGTGGGCCAGATCCAAAGCCCTAATGGGCCAGATCCAGCCCATGGGCCATAGTTTGCCTACCCCTGACCTAGACTATCAGGAGTTGAAGCTCATGGCACATGCAAATGGAAAGACAGTTTTCCGTCACATTTTATATTAAGACTACATTTATAAATAGTTTATAAAGAGTTAATGAATGATTAATAGATATTATAAGCAAGTTACAGACATGAGTAGTGTGTGTTATAAATTATTAGAAGCACATCAGTAGAAGGTGTTATAACCCAAGGTAATAAGCAACCTATTGACCTGTTGGGCTCTAAATGGTTGATTAACCATTTATTAAGAGGTCTATCAATTATTTATAAATATACTCTTAACATAAAGGGTGACCCAATTTGGCCTGGATTTGCATTAAGGTTTAAGTTTTAAACTATGACCTCAATGGCATAAAATATTAATGATCACCATATGCAAACTAACAGTAGCTAGAGAGCTCTTGATTTACAAGGATAAATGTAATTGTTATACTGTTTTAATTTCTTAAATTTACCTTATTTAAACTGATCTAACATGTTCCTAAGCTCTACAAGAGAAAGCATCTCTGAGTAGTTTCATAGTGTTTTGAATAGCTGTGTGAGAACAATGTTCTCTTTTCCTCTCATGGCGCTCTCATTTTGGCTGGAATGGATAACTTATAAATAAACACAGTTGAAAAGGTGTTTAATTTGTGAACCAAGATTTACTTCTAATTAAGCTCCAGTGACGCTCATCCATGACACACACTATAGTCTGGGCATTACAAAACACCACCAACCTTTTTAATTGTAATAATTGCCATCTAATGTGCTCGCTTCCATGGAAGGATAGACTTGTTTATCACTACTACTTGGATACAGCAAAGAGCAGAGGGGACAGTGAAGATAGGGGGAAAAACCCAACTAATCTCCCATTCTGGAACACCAAACATGGCTGCATATAAATATGAAAATAACTTGCAGAGCCATATTTTATCTTAACCTTTTAGAGGTCTTTTATTTCATGTAAAAGTCTCATTTTTGGATAGCTAATTTTGAAAAGTTTAGGGCACATTTTCTCAGGCTCCGGAGCTCCCAAAACCTAGATCTAATGAGAGCTGCTGATGTTGCAGAATCTTTTCCGAGACCAATAGTTGCACAGCAGACTGCTTTTCTGATGTAATCCCCTGAGCATGTGCTACATGCACCCATCTATGCTGATAGACAAGTCTGGTACAGTCACTGCTAGCCAGCCTTGGTCTTCTAGCAGTTCATGTTTTTAGCTCTGGAGATCCCTGGTTCAATCCCCAGCCAGGATGCAACCATCACACTAACATATAGTTTAATATATCTGCCACTTTAGGAAATTGCAAACAAATTGCAATAGTTTATGCTGACATGCATTTGCTCCCTGCTAAGATTTTGAAAGGTGGGAAGCTGAAGCATTGCCCAATAATTGAAAATTCAGCATAGGACTATTGTCAAATACTGTAATTAGGAACATAGACACAAATAAGGAATAAAGCACATCATTATTTCTATGTTAAATTAATGTGTCCACCAAAAACACTTGTTTCTGATGCCCACCAGTAAGACATCACTTCTAATTTTTTTCCCTATGCACTCAGTGTGGGTCCTTCTCACAGGCACTTTAGCACTGAATTAATTACTATGTTAATGGATGTCTATATTCCATTAGTAAATTAAGATCTGACACTAATTCTCTTTGGTGGGGGAAGGATTCTATTTAGTACCAAATCATACAGTCTGTTGTCAATGGACTTTGAATGTTAGATTGCATGTGGAGAAGTACATTAAAGACACTTTCAGTTAAAGCAGCAAAAGGGAAGCTGATCTCAAGACTTAACGATTTCAAGAAGCTGACGAAACAGTGCTTGTTCTCAACCATCTCAGCAGAAAGTAGCTAGCAGCCATGGGTGAACCTGGTAAGTATCGGAGTTCACTTTAGATAAGCACCCAAAAGATGGCGGCTTAACCCAGCTCCTCGATGTAGAACTCATGGGTTGGCATAATAAGACTGAAATCTCACTGGGACACAGACTTAAGTGATATTTCCAGCTAGCTCTGATTTGGCCACTCTAGAAATAGGATAGGCACAGTCATTATGGTGGAATTGGAGACCTGCAGAACCCAGCAGGGCAGAGGCAAGCGTAAATAAAGGAAAAAGTTAATTGAACTTTTTCAAATCTCAAAAAATATTTGGTTTGAGTTTTGGGCAAAGGTTTTCTTTGAATCCGAACAAACTTGTCCACCCTTATTAGAAAGGCAACAAGGATGGAGGTGGACCAGGGATTGGCTAGATCAGACTGGGCAGGGTCCCATCATATGATAAGACTGTTAGGGTACATCTCCACTGAAAGGAGAGCACAGAAGCAGGGCTGGTTCACACAAGCTGAACAGCCTGCTGTGGCATGGAGCATCAAGTTGGGAAGGGTTCCCAGAAGATAGAGTTCTACTAGGAGACATTTTGCCCAGTCAGGTGCTAGCTCCTTCTCAAGACAGGAGGAGGAGGAGGAAGGCAGGCAGAAGAACTGTTTAGACACGACTAGCTCTTTTTAAGAGGAGGAAAGGAGCAGAGCAGCCCAAGTAGAGGTTGCTTTCGGAGGATGGAAGGGGACAGAGAGAGAAGATTGGACAAGCGCAAAGAGCAGTAGGTCCGGGTGGATAGATGTGGGACACACAACAGAATGAAAGGCAAATTGATTGATTTGATTTGGGTTGGGTTGAAGGATTTGATTGTAAGAGGTAGAGCTGGTTGTGTGGAAGAGACAATTGTTTGATAAAGAATTGGGGGGCAAAATAAATATATTCATGGGGATGGAATTGTTTTTGGGTTGGGATTAAATTTATTTGAGCAGGAGAGGGAAGGAACTAATTGGATTGGGAGGGGATTGTCTTTATTGAGGACAAAATTTACTTATTTAGGTGGAATGAATTAATGGGGGCAGAACTGATTTATTTGCAGGGGCAGATGTGAAACTTTGTGGAGGGGGAATATGTGCCAATGCAAATTAAATATGCATAGGTTTTTTTGGTACAGCAGCACAGCTGTTTTTCACCCAGCCTAGTAGGCTTAAATCCTCGGAAGATAAGTGTCAGGGAAATTTTTTAACCACTATTCCTCACGTTTCCTCCAAGCCCTGTACTGTAAAGAGTCAATGAGTCAGCTGTGCCATCTGGAAATTTTGAGACAGAGAAGAGAAGTGTTCAGTCTACACAATAAAAGTGTGATTCCCCTAGTTTCAGTTTCCATGGCTGTCTCTCCTTGCTAAACGTTTAGATTTTGTTTTCAAGTGTAAAAAGTTGAAATTATCAATAATGTGCTCAAGCAGTTTTCCCCCCCATAGATTGTTTCACACAATAAATATGAAAGAGGCTAGTGCTTTTTTGCCTTAATAGTATATGAAAATGAATTCACAACATAGGGGATGTCATCACAGTCCAAAACGGTTCATATGGGTTTCTCCTCTGCACAGGCAAAAAAACAACAGTTAATTAGGCTGGAACACCCAAAGGAAAGTGAACTCAGATGGCCAATCAGAAAATGGCATGGAAAATATCACCATGACAACAGGAATTTACAGCACTTCAATTTTAATATATCAAAGGATAAGGATAATTTCACAGCTAGTACACAGGAGATTTCCCCCCCCCCCCCTTTTCTGATAGTATTAGGTACACAGAAGCCCTACTAATATGGCACCAGATGTTGAACACAAAAACAGGATTATAAAACCAAAGAACGTTATGTATGCAAATGCACTATAAAGGTGATAATCTTATGCAAAAACTCACATTGCTATATTAGCTCAAACATTTGAGGGTTTATTGAGAGGTAGAATGAATTTGTTCCTCACATAGAATCCCTTCATTAATATGCCCAGGTGGGATATTAGGTTATTATTTACTTATTTGTTAACATTATGCTCAACACAGTCTAAAGAATATGGAAAGGCACAGCTTCTTGTCTTGAAGAGCTGTCCTAAATCTTTGTCCATGTCCCAAAGAGATTACAGGCTAACTAGCAATTTTTGATGTTGCCGTTTCATCCCCCACAATGAATTCCACGTGGAGAAAAAACTGAGTTTAGAGATCACAGAAATACATATATAGATATCCAAATACCTGCCCTGCATCCTTATGTTCACAGGGAACAAGTGTAGCACATTTTAATGCTGCATATAGCACACACTTACTCATTTATCTCTTCTTATAAACACTTATATCCCCCTTATGAAAAAAGTCCTAAAGAATTTAACGGGGCTGAACCCATTAAGATTCGATAGACATTTTAATAAGGCTATATAGAAATTACTCTACAATAGTTGTAATTTAGCAATTAATCTAAAATGTAAGCAAATGAGGCCTAATGACAAAATTTTAAAGGATATTTTAAAAAAATACTATAAAATGTATCTCATTCTCATTTAATTCTATAGGATGGCTGGAAAAGAAAATCTACAGAAAGGTCATCACTCTATTAAACTCTTTAGGACATTTCCATATGGGGAAAAATGCATAAAGAAGACTGATACAATTATTCCTATGGAAGAAATGCTCACACCCTTGCATTCTCCTACATACTAGTACGTTGGATATTGGTTTACTAACAGTTATGCCATGATCCTGTCCAGATAATGTCAATGTGGGTTGAAATACTGTATATAAAAATACATGAAAATAGCATAGTGAAGAATCACTGCAGCATCCTTATTTGTTTTCTGTAATACAATATGGCAAGTTCTAATAGGATCAACCTTTTATGATGAATGTTAATAACATATACAAACAAATGCTAATAGGCAATGTGAAATTACAAACAAAGTAGCCAAATGCTAATGCAATTAAATAGACCTCATTTTAACTTTGATAATATTTCTTGCTTTGCCAGAACCATTTTCCTTCCTGAACACAGTAAAGGAGGTAGGATGTTATATGAAAAAAAGAAAGATTTCTAAGCCAGACTATGAGGTTGTTGCTCTTTTGAATGCTTACATTGTGGCGCTCTCTCTCAGAATGACCTCTGCCATCCTGTAAAGTGAAAACTGCATTGCTTTAAAAATAATCAAAAAGGGAACAGAACAGTGACCGAAATAAACCATGCAGCACAGAAGTATCTATATCTCCATCTGTTTGGGAATGGGTATATACACACATACAGGCAGCTGGAGTGCTGAAACCTCGGACTGATATTATGTCATTGTTTCCTTGGGCTCCTGTCTGTCTGTATCCTCCTGTTGGCTCATACATAGATTGTAAACTCTTTGGGGGCAGGAGCTGTCTTTTTGTTCTGTGTTTGTACAGTGCTTAGCACAGTGGGGTCCTGGGCCGTGGGTGGGGCTCCTAGGTGCTATTGCAATGCTAACACCACCACGTGCTATGGTTGCAAAACTTCTCTTCATGAAGGTGTTCGCATTTTGTCATCAGCTCCAAAATTATGGAAGCTCCTAGAAAACCCACCCAGAATTAAAGTGGAGAGGGGATATGGAAATCAAGATGGGGGTGGGGGAGAAACAAAGGAAACAAGCTGGGAGATCTGTGGAACCAAGGTCATGCAGAGCTCTGAAGCGCCCCATAGTCCTTGATTCATGTCTTCCCATGACTCTGCAAGGTTCCTGACTTCCTGTGCCCTCTGTGCAGAACATAAATATTTCCAACTTTTAAAAAATAAAATCTAAGGAAATTCATGGGGTGGGAACATCATTAAGTTGGAGTGAAGGTTGAGAGCACATACAGGAAGACACAAGACAGCACGCAGGAAAAATCAAAGCAGACAAAGGAATCTGAAATATTGAAATAAAGAAAAAAGCAATTTGATAAGCAATCAGGCAAAAAAGAAAAGGCCAGAATGAAGACCCCCCCTTTAACAATTCTTTCAGAAAAAATATTCAAATTAAAAGAAAAATAAGGATAAAACAAATTGAATCAAGTATAATTAGGCTTGGCAGAATTCAATTTTTATTTTTATAATTTCAATGGATATCAATGTTTATTTTCAAATAATTTTCTATTTTCACCCAAATGGTTACAGTTGTGCAAAATTATGGGTTTTAAGCATTTTTTATTTTTATCCTTTTAAATTTTCACTACGGGCGAGGGGGTCAGACAATAACTATTTAATGAAATTAGATGCTGACGTTCAAAAAGTTAAAGATTTATAACCATTCAGACAAAATGTTAACATCACATCTCAAAATATACAGACTGAATATCCTGAAATCAAACTCTAAGAAGTTCTCATGCTGCGTTTGTCTTACTCTGCCTATCTGTAAATTAGGATTATCATCAATGGAAATATTTTTCATCAATTTGTGTGCGAATGGTAAAATTGACATTTACCGACATTTATTGATAAAAATCTAAACCTGCCAAGCCTAAGAATAACCCAGCCCAGGAGGGTAATTTGGATCTTAACCATCTGAATTTACTCTTCCTGGTTGTCTTAAATAAAAGCATTTATCTTAATATAGTATTTTTGACTGGTTAGTAGAGACAAGAATCAACTTGAGCACTTACAACAGATGTGTTGGCTGGATCCCATTCCTCCTTACTTTTGCTCTTTTCCTTTATTCTCAGATCTTAATTATTTTACAATATGTCCTCCTAGCTACTCCCATACTGAAAATCACTAAAAATATTTAAGAACAAACTGGGGAATGTCTCAGAAGTAATAAGCCTCTGAACTGCTATCAATCAGGGTTGTACCCTTGTTCTTTCAACCAGCTTAGCCTCTTTGAACTTACTGATTACATCCACTCGTAGACAAAGGTCCTTTCAGAGGTTCTGTCTTTTTCAATTTAAGAAAGCTTTTAGAAGCACTTAGCATCACTTTCCCAACTCACATTTTTTGGCTTTGACGTGCTCCCTTGCCCTGGGTTGCTTCCTAACTTTTGAGTCATTTACAAGGGTTCCATTTCACTTCTACAGTAGGCGGAATGTCCGAAGTCTTAGTGCTAGATTTTCTGCCTTCCAATTTTGATATTAAAGAATCGAAAGGCAAATTAGAGAGAGTCAGGCAGTCTAGGGTTGCATGACAAAACTTTTGCACCAAAAGCAAAAATGGTGGACTTATGATTTTTCACAAATTCAATAAATAATTTTTTAAGAGTCAGGATAGGCAGATCTACCCTTAACACCCCTGCATCAGCACAGGGGCACCGATGCAGCTGCTCCCCTGTAGTGCGTAAGAGAAGATGCGTAAGAGAAGATGCTCCTACGCCAAAAGGAAGATGCTCCTACGCCAAAAGGAAGAGGCGGAAGCTATGTCGATGGGAGAAGCCCTATACAGGGGTGAGGTTGGTTTAACTACGTTGCTCTGGGGTGTGGATTTTTCATGCCCCTGAGCGACATGATTATACCAATATAGGTCTATAGTGTAGACCTGGCCTGTGATCCATTCTCTGTATAATTGCTGTGACAGAAGAAGCAAGAAGCAGTTTTCGACACAGGGAAAAAAGAGTGCATTGTGGGACAAAATGATTAGAAAAGTCATAATATTTTGTAAAACCTTGTTAGCACTCAAAATATTCATGTACTTCTATTGCTGTCCTCTGCAGCTAAACGGGCCAGATTTTGATGTTGCTGTAAAATGTAGCGTAACTCTGTTGTATCCCTCTAGATTTATACTGGCACAAATGAGAGGAGAATTTGGCCCTGTATGTAAACAAAGAAGGACAGCACTGTGTAAAAAAGGGGACATGTTATTGCAGAATTGCTTAAGCACCAATTCTGTTGCCCTTATTCACATGCTCTGTAGCCCAGTATAGCCAGAGCACATGATGTTCTGGACACTTTCTGTCTTGTCTTCGACAACTCCCCATTCCCCACATGCCCCTACAAATCAGCTGCAAAAAGGGACAACACAGGGCTGTGGATGCCAGTTCTATGCTGCTTCTGCCTTGGGGAAATTCCCCTGGGAAGCCTTTACAATATCTGGATGGCACACATGTGGGGCACAGGGGCTGCAGTCGGGCCAGAGTCTGGCCCTCTAAAGAGATCTGTAATAAGGGCCAGAGGGAGAACTTCACTAACTCTTATTTGCATCCAACAGCAATATGTTATCGTCCCCAAAGGAGACTGAATATGCATTGGCAGGACAAACTAGAAAGAAGGGTTCCTCCACCCTCTGTTAAATATTATTTGTAAAAGTGGCAGTTAGCACTTTCAAAGTGATCACAAATAAACTATCTCTAGACTTTAGAAAACAAAAATCTAACATCCCCAAACATTCAAAAGAGTTAAAAGCAATGCACTAAAGTAAAAATAGGGGAGAAATGAGCAATCACAAAGAATGGCTAAATCAAATCCCAAGTAAATTAAGTATATAAGCATTTCCATTTTGTGTTCCTTTCACAAGATAAGAGTTCAACTAAATAATGAAGTATAAAATGAAAAGAAAATGATTGCACAGGCTATTTGCGTAGAATAAGAACAATTACTGAGCTTTTGCCCATATAAGTTGGAAGTTACCTTTATTTCAAAACAATTTTCAAGATGTCTACTTAGAGACTCACTGCCTCTCTATGGAAGCAAATGGAAACATTTGGGGGACAGCATCTTTATATTTCAGCAGTGGTGCAATACAGATTTTTTTTATGGTACGCTGTTGTAAATGAGTAGTCAGCACGGTTGATAAAAATACCACTGCCTGGAACCACTGCAAAGATGCACGAAAAGGTTATGTTTTCTTTTCCTACCAGAAATGACATGCTTCCTCTGGTTACAGCTAATACTTTTTCTAGAACAGCAACTATAGCAACAATAAGATTTCACTGGGTAGAGGTCAGATAGTATCATGGTTTTTTTCCCCCTCTGCTGATTTTTTTTTAACGTGCCACTCTCACAACTGGCTCGCTATTATCTGTGGAATTAGAAACCTGTTCTTGGGGTTATATTTTGACTGTTGCTACAGGAGCACTGGATAATTAAGGTTTTCAGCAAAGAACTGAAGTGCCTATATACTTTTGAGGGCACCTTCAGAATACACTGATATTCCTTGTATCTCAGGAAAGTTATTGATGACCGAAGTTAATCAATAGGCAAAGGAGTGTGTGTGTGTGTGTCCATCCTCTTCGCTATACACTAGTGTAATGTAATGGAGATCAAAATTAGGCCCTTGTCACCAACATGGGAGATTATGAAGCTGGGACTCAGAGTTTAAGCACAAATACATCTTGTGATACATTGCCCACAACGTGTGTTATTTAAAACAACCTGCACAGTTTGCACGGGGCTTGATTTTCCTCCAAGTGAAGTCAAAAGGACTTTATATTATTGATTTCAATAGTAGGACCAAGACTCTCAAGGTTGGTAACAGATATTTCTCTTACATCCTTGACAAAGAAATAGTAATGATTTTACCCACCTCTGGAATATCCAAACTAAATGGGTATTTCCCCCTCTTAATCCTCTAAATCATTAATTTTGGTTTTATTTTTCTCTCATGTTGGAGAGATTTTGGATGATACATTCTTCACTACTGATTACTAGTATTTCAACACAACATAGAGGTAAGCTAAGCTTTCAGCTGGGGATATGGCATCTCAGATGCTGCAAAGATCGTTGTGAATTTGTTTCTTATGCATAAATCTAATTCTATTGTTTGTAATGACGCGAAAATGCTTTTGTAAAATGTCACTTCAGGATCACTGGCTGTCCTTCAAAGTCTGTTAAAATGATATTAAAATAAAACGTAACCCATATAAGCAGCTTTGCTACGTACAATGGACTGAATTTGGTACTAGTTCTAGGCAGGTAAAGTATGTGAATACCTGGCTATTTTAAATATAAAATATTGAAAAACTTTGGCTTGTAGATTAACTGTTGCTTGCTTGGATTTACTCTTAAGGCCCTGATCTAAAGCCTGCTGAAGTCAATGGGAATTGACAGGCCCATAGAGAAAATGCATATTAATTATGTCAAATCAAAAACTGCTATGTACGCAGCCATCCCAGTAACTTGGTCCTCAATTGAATAACCTGGTTCAAATATCCATTTAGTTGTGAACACAGGATAAAAATACTAAAAGCATTAGCATGAGTAATATAGGGTTGTGAATTCAACTGTTACCTGGGGACGTTTGTACAACATTTTACACTTAACGTGGTACTATCGAACAGAACCCCTCAGGCTGCTTTACAAATAGTAGTATATCAAACAACATGGTAGGTATTTCTTATGCCCAGTTTACCAATGGGAAAACTCTTAGAAGAATTATATGACCTGCTAAAAACTAGAGGAAGAGCTAGGAATACTACTCCAGATCACAGCCGGTCCCTACCTCCAATCAGACCACATCCCTTAAGTCAAATAGGAGGCCAGAGGGCAAAAGGGCAATACACACACCCACACCCACACCTACCTTTGTGCTAATAATCTACATCTAATACCTGAAGGATTTCTGTACCATCTGACAGTGCTGCTGACAGCAGTACTGAGCAGAGAGTAAAATATCAATAGACAGCACAAGAGCACCAACAAACCAGTAACATGCACGCAGTCAGTGGTCTCAGGTTGTCTGTTTCACCTCTTGTATGACTTGGGCCTAGGTCACAATTTTTGTACTGCTATAACTCTTTTGTGAGGGGCATGATTTTTTTTTTTTAAACCAAAATAGTTACACGGTAATGATCCGACACCCTTCCCCCCCGCATGTAGACACAGTTACACCAGTGGGTCTTATACTGGTAGAACTTATTCCTCTTCCCATATGGGAATACTTGTACTGGTATAAAGCACTTTTATACCAATGTAATCGCATCCACACTGAGGACGGGGGAGTGACCGGGGAAGGGGGGGGCGGGGCAGAGAAGTGTACTGCTTTAAAGTGAGACAGTTTTTGTCTCTCTGAAACCAGTTTCAGTGCCATAAAGCTGCTCTGTTTCTAATTGAGACGTATGACTGCCAACAGACTTCACAAGCAAACTTGAGAGTATTTAAGTGGAAGACAAAGCTAGAGAAAATCTCCATGCAAAAGTCTATGGGATCCTCCCCACATGTTTCTCAAGCATCCATCAGATGTAAACAAAATGCGAGATCTGCTTCACCACCAGCTATCATGGGCGGAAGATGCTGACATTAAATGAAGGAAAACAAAACAAAAGGAAAAGGGACAGATTGTGTCTCACCATCTATAACCCTCTGACTGCCAACAGAAGTTGGTCTAATAAAAGATATTACTTCACTCACCTTGTCTCTCATATCCTGGGACCAACACAGTTACAACACTGCAGACAAGGTCTTTGAAGGCAGAAATGTCAAATTAATTAACAGGAAATGATCTGTTGATATCTTGGGGCAGCTCCTCAGCTGGCATATATATGCTCACAGCCTCATTAAAGTCAGTGGTGCAAAGACACCTTTCAGCATCAGCACAGTATGTTTCTCCACACTTTCTATTTTTCATAACACGTGGAGTGAGTGCCTTGTCGCCAGGAGTGAAAGGGTCATTCTCAGACCCCAACAGCACATTCAGTGCTTGGGAGCACTGGTTGCCACTGCCAACAGGCAGGCAATTAATGCCGGCTAGTATACTTTGTTATTAAACAGTAAAACTGTCACTAGGAACTAACGGGCCTCACCCCATTTCACTCCAGCTACCAAACTTTGGATGAAGTTAGCGCGCACACACACACCCTCATCTGGGAGAAATACTGACCTTTCCTCTGCAGTCAGGGAGACCTCTCCTGCAGTGAAACTGGTGCAGCTCCACTCCACAGGCAGGCCCAAGATTTGGAAAGCCCACTCACAGATTGGGAACTCCCTAGCCTAGACAGTCCAGCTTCAGGAGGAGAGAGAGAGAGAGAGAGAGAGAGAGAGAGAGAGTGTGTGTAGAGGAAGGTGACTATGTAAATTTACCAGCTCTCAGTCCATAGCAGGTACACCAGCAGCATGGAGGTTACCCCAGCCCAAAGACAGCAGCAACAGCTGTGCAGGAGCTCCAGTGCCACTGGGTAGCCTGCAGGGAAGCATCCCATCAACGACCTTAGGGGAACTCTTCTATGCAGAACCAAGCTGACAGGAAAAGGAATAACGTTAAGATTCATGATAACCAAAAACATGGGGAAATGCCTACTTATTAGTCACAAAGAACTCCCTCCCCCATTTTGCACAGTGCAGTAGGACCTGTAACAACCCCACCTGAGAAAGTGTAGCACTGAATTCATCTGGCCATATTTCCTTTAACTGGGTGCAACACACACAGCTTTGCAAATCAAGAACTCCTGCAGTTGTTAATCACTTTTATTATGCAGAGGGCAGGATGTATGTGTGTGGTTATGTGGGACATGCGGTAACAAACACATTGGAAAAACATCTCTCCTCTGAAATTTCCTGTTGACATTAACATAGTCCAGTTATTCTGAAGACATAAACTGTTAGATCTTAAATCAATAAACTCTGTCTCATATTGTGCCATAATTTCTTTGCAACTGTAGGCACAAGGGCCAGTGCTCATCATAGGAAAATAGCCATATTCAGATCACTTACATCAGGGGATTTCTACTGAATTATTGGAAAATGCATATATGGATTATGCAAAAACCAAAAAATAAATAAATACAGGCACAGCATAGCAAAGCCCCTCTTTCTGTATCACTCTGGGGCTACAAGAGTTTACGTGAGCCCATTGTCACGTGCCTATAAATCTTGAAGCTCTTTTTCATGCCATCTTAGAACAAAAACTTTATAGGAATGATGCTGTATCAGAGCTCAGGCAGATTCTCTTTTTCATTATGTGTGCCTTTTATTGTTCTCCTATTTCACAAAGAAAACTCTTGTCCACTACAGTGATATGTCTTAAAATGATATATGTACTGTGTAGTTCATTTCAAGCTATCCAGACACCAAAGGCATGTCCAGTAAAGAACTGAATCATGTGTGTAACTCCTTGGGACAATTCATGTTCTTGTTTGCATGCCTAGGTGTTTGGCTGGATAAATGCTTGATTTCCCAAACATCAGAAACCCATGGCTGCAAACAAAAATGTCTGTCCAGTTATGAGCCTTATTAGCACACACAGCTCTGCAAACAAATCAAGTATTTGTGTACACAAATGCCCAGTGGATATTAACTGCCTACTTGTGCCTGCAAATCACTGAGTTCCATGCACAAAAAATTTGGTAAAATTCAGCATGCAACTGCACACTGGTGTTTGTGCATGGCTCTGGGCTTAAGGGTCCCAAGACAACTCTCCCTGGAGTCTATGGAAATGCTCCTATTCGCTTCACTGGGAGTTGGATCAGGCCTGTGATGTTTTGAAAATCAAGTTCTAACTGTGCTAAATGTAGCATATTATAATGTGTTATTAGTGTCATGTACAGTTTTAATTTTTTGATGGGACTGACTAGAAAGTATCAGCGGTCTGAATTTGCACGCACTGTGCATGTGTTGATAAAGCTGTCAGATGCCTTGTTACAAGTGAATCAGGAGGTATTTTAATGTTTCCCTTTGTAAACCTCATCCTTGGATCGAACACACACTCCAAGCCCTCCGGGAGAAATGTGTCAGCCCTAATTTTTGGAGCCAGCAGTCCAAGAACCACAAGAGGCTGGAATTTGCTTTATTATAGAGAGGATTATGACTAAATCGCATGATATTTTTTACTCTTTCTATCTTGTTTGCTTCCTTTTGTTATACAGTTGCATAGGCAGTGTGGTCTAGTGGGTAAGACACAGGGGCGGCTCTAGACATTTCGCGGTCCCAAGTAGGACGGCATGCCGCGGGGGGCGCTCTGCCGGTCGCTGGTCCCGCGGCTCCAGTGGACCTCCCGCAGGCGTGCCTGCGGAGGGTCCGCTGGTCCTGCGGCTCCACTGAAGCCGCGCGGGACCAGTGGACCCTCCACAGGGACGCCTGCGGGAGGTCCACCGGAGTCGCCTGCCACCCTCCCGGTGACCAGCAGAGCGCCCCCCCGCGGCATGCCGCCCCAAGCATGCGCTTAGCATGCTGGGGTCTGGAACCGCCCCTGGTAAGACACTAGACTGGGATTCAGGAAATCTAGATTCTATTCCAAGCTCTATCTGACCTACTGTGTGACCTTGGGTATGTCACTTCACCTCTGTTTTCCCTCCCACCCCATGTCTGTTTTGTCAATTTAGACTATAAGGTCTCTAGAGCAGGAACTGTCTCCTATTACATGTATGTACAGTGCCTAGCACAATCAGGATCCCATCTTGGCTGGCACCTTTAGGTGCTATGGTAGTACGAATAATAATGGTAATAGTCGCCGGACTGAAAGAAAGGCCATTCCTGTATAGGGCCTTTCTTCCTTCACTTTTTGTTCTTGAAAGTAAAGTAATTATTCTTGGCATGGAGGGAGGCACGGGTGTTGACCTGACAGGTTACCCTGAATAAGAAAAGAACTGGTGCGTGACTCAGTTGGCACAAAGAAAACTGATGTCTTCAAGTGAGGATAGCCTCTAATATTGTTTCCAGGAATAGCATCCTAATCAATTAGGGGAGCATCTGGCATTATAAATCAACTGGATGTCACAGTCCAAACAGAAAGAAAAGACTGAACTAACTGGAGAGGTCAACCCTGCATTCTAACCTACCTCTGGTCACTGGCTACTTTTCATGTCATTACAATCAGTATTGTCTAAAGCTGTGAGGCTGGTCTTTCAACAGTATTACCTGGAGTTATTACCAAAACATCCTCAAACAACAATACAGAGAGACTGGAAGCAACTTGCACTGTCCTGCCCACCAGTTCAGGGAACAGTGCTGGGCTATTCAGTATTGTTTCAAACTTGGATACTATGTCTTTGCTTAGGAAACCTCCTAAACAATACAGATTCCATGCAGAGTGCAAATAGACTTCCTTTGTTATCAGTTCAGAGTCGGATAATTTAGAACCAGTAATATTTGCAGCTAGGTGAAGCAAGCAAAGCTAAATCCCAGAATAATCACATCTTTTGCCTCAGGTATAAATTATCTGCAACTATGTGCTAGTGAGAAATTGAAGTCTCTCTCCCCTGCTCCTCACACACACAAATGAACTGCAGTGAACATTTGGGTAAGTACTTTATGAGGGCTTTTCCTCTGAAGTATTATATATTGATCACTAGCAAAGTCAGGAGAGTAGATTAATAGACCACTAGTGTAAATATGGTGTGAGAAATTAGGTTCTGTTTTATACATAGTTTTATATTCCCTCCATTCCTTACCCTCCACAGACATGGTCTGATGAGAAATTTGTGACAATCTAAAATGTGCAAAGATGCTTCTAGAAACAAGGCCAAAAACCAACTCCTAGTCCTTACTTTTCCATCTGAAGAGGAGTAACTCAAGTATAAGATTCTGAAGAGCATTGTACACAAAATGCAAATCATCCTGAAAGTCCTGAAGTTAAAGACTATAAATAAAAGGCATCATGGAGGTGAACATCAGCATATTTCAAAAGCACCATGCAAGAAAACAAAAAACTGTTACAAATGCCAAGAAATGAGTGTTTTAAACCACGAGTAAGAGATATTATCCACTCTATGCACACAAATGAATTACACTCAGTGTTGGGAAGGGCTTTACTAGAAGGTACATTAACTGTGACCAATAATGTATAAAATGTCAATTCTTGCCATGAGGAAGACAGAGGCAGTTGCTCCATGGTAATCTTTTACAGGAAGGTTTTTTTTTTATTATTTCCCCCTAAACTGTAGTTCTGAAAAGCCACAGAGATTTGGGTTTCACATAATATATATGAAGGTCAAACCTAGCTGCTAAAGAATGTGCAGTTAAAAGAGAACTAAGCTAGTGAAAACATGTGGTTTGGGATTTTCTTTCTTTTTCTTTTTTAAAACAATGAGCCTTTAAGTGTTGGTTCAATATTTACAAAATAGCGTTAAGCCAAATTGTGTTGTTTTTAACCGGGGGGTCTTTTGCCTCTACTGATAAGTGAGCTGTAAAATAAGGGTATTTAAATATTCATTGCTGGGTTTTCTGTTAATAAATAAAATAAGGGAGTGGCCCATGTTCATTTTTGGCTGAAAAACGATCCTGCTTTTTTAAAGAGAAAGATGGAGAGAAAGTGCCTGTATTGTTAAGTATATATCCATTTGCATTGAAACTACCATGGGCCCAGGGCTACCAAGAGACTTGGCATGTGCAGCTAGAAATTGGTTAATCTACTTTGCTTTAGTAGAACAAAGCATCCACAACCGCCAGTACAGGAAAGACCCGCAAGCCTCTCGCGTTCTGTAGATGCCAAGGCTGCCGAGAGAAACCCCACTCTACCCCCGATTCCACCATAACAAAATATGAGTAGGTCAAATTGGCGATACTCTGGGGTTGCTCCACTGAGAATGTGCAAACAGTGCCCGAGGCTTGGCTCATTCACTGCGCCCATGGGGCCACTGTGCCAGTGAAGGAATTCATGCCCGGAGGATGACAAACAGGAGTACTACTCTCTCCCGGGGCCATTCTACCAAGGCAAACTCCAGAAGCTGCCTGTGATCTGTCTGAATGCTCTGGCCTTGCACCTACCTGGCTGGATCTGCTCACTTTCTGGACTGCACTGGTCAGCACTAGGCCTCCTCCAGCAGAACAGAGGCTGGGAGGTAGGCTGAAGCACTTCCCTTCTCCCTCCCTCCGGTGGGTGGGCTCTCCCCTACTGGGCTCCCACAGCCAGGTTTCTTCTGGGAGAGACACATGTCCCAAATCTTTGGGTTAATACTAGGCCAAAGAAAGAGTGACGCATCTTATGTGGGCCCGTCGCCAAATTCACGCTCTCAAATGGACTCACCCCTGCAGGGTACTGAGGCACAGCATGACTTGCACGTGGTCACACAGGAAGCCTGAGGAGGAGCAGGGAACTGAACCCAGGCAGGGCCACCCAGAGGATTCAGGGGGCCTGGGGCAAAGCAGAGGAGCTGTGGCGCTTGTACTCACCCAGTGGCGGTCCGGGTCTTCGGTGGCATTTCGGCAGCAGGAAGCCCTTCAGTCACTCCGTGTCTTTGGCAGCACTGAAGGGCCCCCCCGCCGCTGAAATACCGCCGAAGACCCAGAGCGACTGAAGGACCTCCCGCCACCAAAATGCCGCCGAAGACCCGGACCGCCACCAGGCCAGGGCTCGTGGGGCATTTCGGCGGGGGAGGGGGCTTCAGTTGCACCATGTCTTCAGCAGCACTGAAGGGCCTCCCCTGCCGCCGAAATGCTGCTGAGGACCTGGACCGCCGCCAGGCCAGGGATCATGGGGCCCCTGCGGGGCCAGGGCCTGAGGCAAATTGCCCCACTTACCCCCTCCCCGGGCGGCCCTGAACCCAGGTCTCCTAAATCCTAGGCTAGTGTCCTAGCTAGTTTCTCTCTGGAACAGAACTACTGAGGGCAGAACTCAGTCCATATATTTTGTCTGATACTTTTTTTTTTTAATTTAAGTGTTTTCTGGTCATATTTATCTGTATTAATCTCAAAGTCTAAAAAAAACCCTTGTTTCAGTAAAAATTCAAACAGCAGCATAATACATGGCAGAAAAGCACCCATCAAAAATGACAATTTCTCAGAGTTTTCACAGATTCGCTGTGGAACTAGCGCCTCAAACACAGCAGCCTGACATACTGTAGCATACAGAAAACAATTCTTCTGCTAAGTGTTTTCACATACGAGTTCTCAGATCTAGGCAGTAACAGAACCAGAGGAATTTTTTCCTTTTGATTTTTTATAATTAGTATTTTCTTTTTGGAACTTGGTTGTGACTGGGCCCAAAAAAGGCAGGGTTTGAAATCAAAGCTATTTCCACAGGGAACCAGAGAATTCAGGAAATTACTTTCCATTTTAAATTACTCTTTACTCAAACCAAATGAGATTGGCTTTTTAAAATAACTCTCTGTGTTATTGGGGGCAGCATGGTACAGCAGACAGAGCAGGGGACTGGGAAACCGGTGACCCAGGAACTGTTTCTGACTCTATCACTGACTTATTGTGTGATCTTGAGCAAGTTACTTCACCTTTCTCTGCCTCTATTTCCCCTCTGGAAATAATTATACTTACCTCCCATCAACATACTCCACTTCCACCATGGCCCAATCCTGCAGTCCTTGGACCAAACCAAAAAAAAACCACCCCACTCCTGGGTAAATTAGTAGTAGATTTGACTGCAGGATAAGTCTCAGAGTGAGCGACAGGGACAAAGAAGGATACGCCACTAAGGCGAAAGGGAAATAGGATTGCATAAACCTACCCAACTTATTTAAAGAGGCCTATAAGTAATGTCAATTTTCTAATGATTCATTTATCTCTTGCTGAGTGTTGAAACCTTGAGTGACAGTTGTGAAGATACTGTACCGTATTACCAAAGCTCCATGAAAGAGATACTGCATTAGCAAAGTCATTTTTAAATTGCATAGCTGCTGGTATACAAAATAAATAAATAAAAAATAAGAGCACTTTGGATTCAAGTAGAAGGGCTTTTTGGGTTGCTGGTTGTCTAGTCTTTAGTTTATTTTGATTGAGAACTTTGGAGGCATAGCTACAATTTGCCTAGAACATGCAGTATCCCTTATATTTATTTACTAGACAGTGCCTACAGTTTTAGATCAAAATCAAAGGGAACGGAGTGTACTCAGCGCCTCTGAAAATAGGCAACCTATTTAAGTGCTTAAACACAGATTTAGATGCTTAACTTTATAGACACCCATATCTGGAAATGCTGACCATACCTCAAAGATCCCTTACACAATGATATAATGGGACTAACTGAGGTCAGTGAAGTTACGAATGTGCT
Source organism: Mauremys mutica (assembly GCF_020497125.1). Taxonomy (NCBI): domain Eukaryota; kingdom Metazoa; phylum Chordata; order Testudines; family Geoemydidae; genus Mauremys; species Mauremys mutica. The sequence continues at coordinate 68,433,218 of NC_059082.1, read as the reverse complement.
TAAGTGGGGGGCCTAAGTCAGTGCTGCTTATAGTTCTCAAATTTGTGCATTTGTAATTGGAGGAAAGCCTGGATTAATGATGGCACTTATAGTAAAGAATATTTTGTTTTCTAGGGAGTAATGCTTTAAGTTTCATTTTTGGGGGGAGGGTCATTTGTCTTTTCTCAGACAGTTATCTTGTAAACACAGGATAGACCTAAACCTCCATGACTCTAAGGGCCTGATCTTCCTGGGCAGGACAGGGCCCATTTAGGAGACAGGAAACCCCAGGAGCTTTAGCTCCCACAGCTTCTTCCAAATCATTGCATTGTAAGTGGGCAAGGTTAGTTCCTCCCTGCTGAGCAGACAAGGACTATGGGACCCGTAGGGTGGTGGATGGCTCTGCTGTCCTTCCTTTGGAAAGAGCCTGGCTGCCATTTGCACAGTAGCAGTCACAGAGGATCTCAGTTGGGAATTAATGCTGACTAAAGCATTAACAACACCCAGCTAGACAGCCATGAGATCAGCAGAGGACAGCGCAATATAAAGCACTCAGTTCCCAACCCCCCGCCCCACTCCAGCACCCAAACGTCCACAGAACTTGAGGGGAGAAGGTACCCAAGGAAACGTGGCCACCAAGCTGACCCCCTTTCCACACACTCCATGGGAGATCTACTAGTAACTGTTTGATGAGGCAGCTGCCAGCGTTGTCTCACTTTTTCTTTGTACTGTCCCATACGTCGGGCTGTATCCACCTGACATCTCTTTTCTTCATTACACTGCAAGCTCATTGGGACAGCACCTGTCATTTTGTTCCATGTTTGTGCCTAGCACAATAAAGGTCCTGATCCATGACAGGGGCTCCTAGCTGCAACCTTGATGAGACTCCTCCACTTGGGGAAGCACAACGGATGATCTAGCCCTACGTTAATTTTAGCCTTGGATACCTCTTGGAGGGTAATCGCTGCTGACTGATACCATGTACGGACAGAATTTCACTAAATGCCTGCTGAATGCTTGGCAGGTGTCTCTTTTCAAGTTTCTGCCTAAATCATTCATTGGCTTTTATGACTAAACAATTAGGACATAATATCTACAGTGCTGGCATAATTTACAAAAGCAAGGCTAGCAGATGAGCCCATCCCCCTAGAGGTTACCTGACAGACACTAACTAAGCTTATTCATCAGTCAAACTGATAAGCAGTCAGTCTGGCCAAAGTCTTCCACCGGCAGGTCCCTTCTCCGAGGAGCCCCTGTTATCAAAGTAGTGATGCTTAGCATATCGATTCAGTTACCTTCTTATAGAAGCTCAGCTGTCTTCATTGTGAAGTAATTATTATCCAAATAGAAGCTAACATGTGGAACAAACCTGCTGGCAATCAGCATATTTTAGCAGCACAACGTGCTTCCATACCTCCAGCTGTCCCAGCTGAGAGCCGGCCCTGCTGGTACAAGGGTGCACAGGCTTGGCAACCGAGTGACTGGCATTTAGGGACATTTCTGCTTCTCATGATGTGCAGGGTTCTTATAAAGAAAGTCTCAGTTTTGTGTGCATATTGATAGTATGTGCAAGGGGCCGGAGGGAAAGCCCTGAAAATGGAAAGCCCAGCCAGACTGCCAGCACCCTTCAAAGGGAGTGATGTTGTTTTACCCCTGCTGAGGTGCTGGATCTTCATCTTTAGCCACAAAACAGGGACAGCAGCAGTACGTGCTTTCCCCACATCCTTCTGTCAATATGCTTGAACCCTGACCTGGACAGACCACCCTATGGGATGAGAGGACATCTCATCCACTGCTGACGTTGCCAACCGGGCTGAGAAGCAGTGTTGAGGTGGTGTTGGTTTATGTCATGGGGACACTTTTCCACTAAGAAATGGATGGAGTCTGCCAATTAGTTTCATGTGGGTTACCAAAGCCATCAGACAGCTATTACCGCCCTGGAGTAGGGGTGAAGGGAGAGGTACTGCAAAGAATTTTCAACATCTGGTTTCTGGAACAATGTCTGTGTTATGGCTGGGAAATATTTTTCAGTATGCTAACAACTGACATCATACTCACCCCCACTTTCCAGCCAGTTCATTGTGCTATTTTAGGATGACCTAAACAAACTTAAAGCTCTTCTGATCTTGCACATATACTGTATTTGAGGAGTAAATGACTAAGCAGAGAGAGCCATGATTGACTATTTCTCTTTTCTAATAGGGAACAAAAACATAGGGCTACATTGCAATATGAGATGGAGCCTAGTTTTTTAAAAAAATACAACCACTCTTTTTACAAAAGGCAAAGACAAGAACCTCTTGTCATAGAGAGACCTGCAGCTTTATTCTCAGCTGGCCAATGTAACAAACATCAACCAAGGTTGTCTTGCTTTCAGCCAGAGAAATGCACAATCCAAAGCAATAAACTCTACATACCTTCCTTTCTGTGCATGGAAAGCTGGCATTCCCAGCTGCCACTAGTACTGTACTGATTACTTTATCTATGGCTCTGGGGCTATAAGGCAGCCTTTTCCCCTGGAACACCTAGCAGGTTACCCTGGGTCTAAATTGCCCCTGCTAGTTGGATGTTGCCTCACTTGGCTACTGGAACTGAAGCAAGGGATCTGGGGAACCCAAGACAATGAGGTCCCCTTTTTGCATCCTGAAAAATACCACCCATCACACTTGGGCTACATACCTACTCAGGGAAGTAAGAATCCCACTCTACCCAGCCAGTATGTGGAGCATTGGCACATGGGAGCAGTGGCCACTGCACGGCTGCTGACTCCACCTGCCTCCTGGAGCAGGTGGCTGGAGAAGGGGGGAGGAATGGCCAGAATCTTGGCTCCACTCCCCCAACACAGTCCACGGCATAACTTAGTGGTTCTCAACCTATGGCCCATGGGCCGCCTGCGGCCCAATCAGTACAGAGCTGAGGCCATTATTGGATGTGGCCCATCTAACACATATGGATGTGGCCCACAATGGTCAATAGATTGAGACCCATTGGCATAACTGAACTGTCACCAGGGCATCATAATGTGCTTAGATAGGACAGCGGCAAATTATCATCCTCCTCTCTCAGAGGTGGCAGGGAAGCAGGAGGGAACTGTGACTTGAAGGGATGTCTCGTGGGGGCGATCCACAATCCAGCCTGAACCACTGCACCATCTTTCATGGCTTCCGACCATATAGGCACGTAGGGGTTCATAGAATATCAGGCTTGGAAGGGACCTCAGGAGATCATCTAGTCCAACCCGCTGCTCAAAGCAGTACCAATCCCCAGACAGATTTTTTTAACCCCAGTTCTCTAAATGGTCCCCTCAAGGATTGAACTCACAACCCTGCGTTTAGCAGGCCAAAGCTCAAACCACTGAGCTATCCCTCCCCCATTTTGGAGGCAGATACCCCACATCTGCACTGCTGCCACTAACGGATGGGGCAGATTACTCATCTCTGCCCCACCATGCACAAGGAGCGGTAGGGCAAAGCACATCTGCCTGATGTACAATATCTCTGGTGTCCCTCATGGAACTGCACTGTCCCCTATGCAGTAGCAAAAAAACCATGATCTAGTTCAGCATGGTCAGCTGGTTTTGCACATTGATCTAGCAGGGGTCAATAGACTGGTCACAAAATGGGTGCTGAAATTGCAGCATCCTTCTCTCTTCAGAGTATGATGAGAGCTGATGACCCACAGAGATGTGGGAATTCCAGGGGACTATAAAAAATAATGTCTTCCCATCCACCAGGACCTTATTAACATCCCTCACCATCACTTGAAGTCACACAAGCCCTTTTGGACCCACACATTTAACCTTCAACAATGCAATTTCAACCCTGATGATGTTTGGAAAGCCAAATGGCGTTCACAAGAAGTCACAAACGCACACCTTGAGAAAGACCGGATGCAGAAGAGCCCTGGCTTCAAGATGCAGATACTTGCTTGCTACACACATGGAAAATTAAAGACTCTCCGGGGTGCAACCGTGGCCACCTAGAACAGACCACTGAACATATAACAACTCAATGCCTGATTCACAAATACAAAGGAGGCATTGCAGCAATACACTCTGCTACTCCAGATGCAGGTGTCCGGTTTAACCATCTAAATGTAAAATTTTAGTTGTTGCTCTACATTTTCATCAGCCATACAAAGACAATGACAACCTGCAGAGAGACCTGGACTGATGCCCTGGCTTGTGAGCATGCAGCCCCACCACACTGACTGTCACTAGAGGACCGGAACACTCTCCAGTGTGGGAGCATGTGTGTTTAAAGTGAATGGGGCTTAACTCTGCTGCTGGAAGGAAAGGGACACAGCGATGGGATGCAGTTGAAGAGGGTGATTAATTTATTTTGGTGACATGAGTCATTTGAAGAATTGGTTTGCAGGGGGAGGGGAAGTATGAAAGCATTTTGTTGGAGAGGGAGCAAGAAGCTGCGATTTCAGTGGGGTGAGGGCAGTAATTAATGTATTATCCTGCTGGGAGGTTGAAGTGGAGAGATGGAATTATGGTACAGAGAAAATATGAATCTAATTTTGATGTAATAGTGTGTCACAAAACCTGATTTTTGTGCACGCGTGCACACACACACACACACACACACCAATCCTCAGCTGGTGTCAACTGGCTTAGCTCCATCCGTTTCCATGCAGCTACATTGATTTATACCAGGGAAGCTCTGATCCAAATGTCTTCAGTGTACACAAAGCCAAGAATGAATATGGCTCATTATTTAGGGCCAGATTCCGATATCTTTATTCCCAATGATGAGTGGTACTCACTCCATTAATAGACCCATTTCCCTCATTGAGTAAGATACTAGTCAGTGTAAATACAGGTGGTGGAATGTTGCCCTTAGAAAACTCAGTGCTAGCGATTATACACTAAAGGTATGTCTACAAAAGCAAAAAAACCTCCACAGGAGTGAGCCTGAGAGCCCCATCCACTGATGCAGACTCACACTACAGGGCTAAAAAACAGCAGTGTAGACTTTTTGGTTTGAGTTGGAGCCCAGACTCTGAAACTCTGGGGGGAAGGTCTCAGAGTCCAGGCTCCAGCCTGAGTGGAAACATCTACACGGACACACACACACACACACAGAGAAATTAGTAAAATTGCAGAGTGATAAACTCACACAAACTCACTATTGTCTCAGTATCAAAACTGGTGGATGTGCGATCGGGAGGATGGCAAAGAGGGGCGAGGAGAAGAAGGAAAAAAAAATCAGTCTTCCCCAGAAATGCTCTCAGAATTTTATGTGTGGACAGAAACGTGGTTATGTGGGCAGACAAGTTTAATCCTTCTTGCCATTATCTGACAGTGACACCACAAACGAGTTTTAAAGAGGGCTCTTTGAACATGAAGCAAAACAAAAACCAATGATTTATTTTCAAATTAACTGACTGGAAATAAAGGAAGATGCCAAGAGCTTTGCAAACAGTTAGACTTGTGGTGAAAGACCATCGCATTGAAGGGGAAAACAAAACACATGATTGACAGTGGTCAGATGAGCTGAAGGTGTGCAAGGCTGGGTTAGTATTAGAGTGTCTGGGCCCAACTCAGGAAAGCACATACTTAAGCCTCAATGAAATCCATGGGATTTAAGCATGTGCTTAATATTAAGCATGTCTGATGCTGCCTGGTAACATTTCCGCTCTGGGGTTTCCCAGCCTGCAGCCCAGGGGAGTTGGGAAGAGGCACCAGGCAGCAGAGGGCACAGTGAAGGGTAGGCCTCTAGTCCACACCCCATCCCACACACAGCACCCTGTACAGGCGGCCCCTTGTAGACTGAAGATGGGGGACATGACCCAGAATGAGGATAAACAAGATAACTGGTTCCCCCAAGAAGATATCAGAGACAGGCTATGTGTCCATAAGTCTTCTTATGATAGGGAAACTTGTCAGGACTAGGAGGAACCGCCCCCTGAGGTGCTAGTCACCCCAAAGGGGACTGGGGGTGGCATGAGACGGGGAAGATAGCCCATCCCCCTCTGTACACAAGCCAGCATGCCTGGAGGAACATGAAGATTCCCCCTACAGGCCAGGGATATATCAGCCTCCTGAATTCCAAAACCCTTTGGGCACTCAGCCTGGCCCCCAACACAGGCTGGGTATTAATCACATCGTCTGGCCCTTAGCTTTCATTCTTTACTCAGGCAAAACTCCCATGGACGTAAGGAGTGAATAAGAAATGGATTAAGGCCCTGGGGAGGATATTATTTTAATCAGCTCATTAATCAAGGACTGAGATGATATTGTACACCTGGGAGGATGTTAGGAAAGCAGAAGCAATTTTATTTAGCCCTGCCACTTTGAATTGAGACTGCATCCGGTACTCTGTTCCATCCCGATTCACAGGGGATGGAGTCCTGCCAGGTCGGCCTGCAGTGAGTTTTGATTGCTGAGGTGGGTGGAGGTTGGGTACACTGCTAACATGAGGACTTCGCTCTCCATGCAGTGTTGCTACCGCATGCCTCCTCCATAATGGGCATTTGTGCTAGCACCCTGGGGGAAGCGCACCTGTTCTCCAGATGTACCTGCGAGCAATGCCAGCAGCAAAGGAGAAAGAATTGCAAATAAGTGCAGGATATTAGGTTTCCTAGACTTCACCCTTCTAAGTGTTATATCTATTTCTTGATGAGAGATTTTTTTCCCCACTCTCTTACAAAAAACTGCAATGGAAGAAAGGCCTGGAGAAAGACATCTGTCAAAATCCATAGGGATGTGTTTTCCCCAGGATGATGGAAAGAACAAGTCATGGGAGTATTTCAGACAGCATTTGGTATGGGTCAGCACGTCAGTACTTGTGCTTTTCAAAGAGCTACTAAGTTCACTGGCAGAATCCCTTACCGTTAAGAACCTTTTTGATGAAACTGTCAAGGAGAAATTATGCAGTGATGGGATTCCCAGATGTGGATGCCTGAAGCTAAGTCCATTTAGGCACCTCAATCAATGTCTTGATGTTCAAAAGTATTGATAACCCACAGAAGCTCTCAAGGAAGTCAAGCTGGAGCTGATGTGAGCTCAGCCATTTTGGAAATCAAGTCATTGACTCAGGCTCCTAAATACTGATCTGGGAGCCTATCTTTAGGCACCACCTTTTGAAAATCCTGGCCTGGGTAAAATAAGATTCACCCTCTTCCCAATAAACCTCAAAACACACTTACTGTTGCTGATAGTTTCCAGTTTCTATTTGAAAGCTACAGCTCCTCATTCTTGCTTTGGTGCAATGTTTCTAGACATTACTTATAAATAAACAAACAAACAAACCCCACACCACCAAAATTCCCTGTGTGAGTCAACTGGTCCTTCTGTGTGTGAAAACAATACTACAGCAAATTCTATGCAGATTTTTTTTCTTTTCTTCTCTTAAATTGTTCTGCTACCAACGTCCTGCAGCAATGTGGTATGGAATGACTATGTCTAGTTCCAAGATGATCAGAAACTTAACTTGGAGGATTGCATGCAGTTCAGGACCACATGGGTGCGTCAGACTGTCATTTTTTCTGCTTGACTTAATGTTCTCTAAACAGTGTCATGGCATGAGTTCTATGTATACAGCTCATGGGAATACTCCCCAGGGATCTATGCAAAGACAGGGTCAAAGGGAAGATGCATTTGCCCACAGAAGTTCTGGTCCCTGGCAGCATGGTGCCAGTGGAGCTGTGCTCCCAGGGATGATTTCTCAGGCTGTAGATACTCCTCGGACTCCAGCCAGGCAGGGAACACAGAAATAATGATAAAGACACATGTGGTATTATATTTTTCTGAGAATCTCCATTCAAGCCTTGGCCCACTCCTGAAAGATTAAAGAACAAGATGGATAGCAAAAGCATGAACATGACAGTTTTCTGTGTGGGCTTTTTTACATAGGTTCTTGTTTTAATAGCTGTAAACCCCCCCCCACACACACACACACCTTTTCTCTTATTGAAGTATAGCTTGCATATTGGTGTGCAGGACAAGTATACAGGATGGAAAGGAGTTTGTGATAACTGGCAGGACAGGAGCATAATTATTGTCTGAAGCATTAGAATAGTTCTGATCGGATCTAGACCTTTAAATGAGTTCTACAATTTAAAAAAGTTAATCCTCATATAAAGATTTTTGGGCTGTTTGGAATTGCTCCATTTTACATTTAGTCAATTTATGTTGTCATGGCCCAGTGTTGAAACATGCCCCCGGAAGGGTCTCAGGTCTGGGCGGACAGGGCCCTTGAATTGTTTGGACCAAATCCTCAACTGGAATAAGTTAGCTTAGCTCCATTGACTTCTATGCTGATTTACACCAGCTGAAGACATAACCCTGTGAGAATTTTAAAGGACACTTCAACAAATTAAAAAAAAATCCCCAAATTATTTCACCTCAAGAGATTTGTCTGTACTGACCTTTTCCCATGCACAGCTTTAGTGTCAATGACTACGTATTTGCTGATGAAAAAACACTTTGTCCAAAAATTCCCGACCAGCTCTATTCAAAACTTTGGAGACAGGGCCTAAGGATTGGATCAGAGAGCTGTTCGGTGGGCCCCAGCCAAAAAATGCAATCAAGAGAAAAATCACTTGTATCTTCCCTATCCTCCAGGTTGTGACGCCAAGAAAACCTAAGAATTACAATGACTGTGTCTAGCGTGAGCCCCATCTAAGACCGTTTTTGCACAGCAGAGGTTTTTCACGTCATGGTTTCAGTAACTCACCTCTGTGCTGAGACCACTGCCCATCGAGCTGATCAATACTGTCTCATTGTTTGCTTGGACTCCATCGGTCGGTCCGTGTCTGTCTCTTGTCTTATACTTACATTGTAAGTGCTTTGGGGCAAGACTATTTCTTGGTTCTGTGTTCGTAGAGTGCCTAGAACAATGAAACTCCATGTCTGGGCTTTTAGGACTATGGTAATACAAATCAACAACCACCACCAGCATCACCTTTGAACTACATCTGTGTGAATTAGTGGAAATGCCAGAACACAGAAGCTTTATCACAGAGAATGATCTGTTTAGGATTGAGCGGTACTAACTCTGTTAAACAACAGCATTGTTTGGTGTCATTTTGGGTAATAACAGAAACCTTCATTTCACTCCACCCTTTCAAAGCTGTCAGAAAAAATTACACTTAAAACTCACACCACAATATCATTCAATTAATTAGCTCTGGTGCTAATTGTGTAAAAACCAGTTGTGAAGTGGGGCTTGAATCACTTGTAAATTAATATTAAAACTGTTTGGAAATGGAATCAAGAGAAACTAAATCAATTCAGACTCTCTCCTCTCCTCCCCCTCTGGAAAAGACAGGACTACTTTTGAGTTGCGGCAGAAATCTCCTTATCACACTCAGCACATACTGCAGGCATATTTAGCACATGCCTTATTTGCATTTCTATAAAAGGCATTGGTATTATATAACCACATGTGGATTCTGCTGTGCTTTAATGGGCATCACTTTATAGAGTCTCTTAGCAACAAATTGCAATTTGTAAGCTGAAACAAAAAGATGCAAGTCTTCCACTTTTCTTTCAAGTATGGATTCACTGGGCCTTTACTTTTTGGAGTAATATATCATGCCCATGAGGAGGCCTTATTTCCTTTGTCTGCAGCTACACAGTACTCATTGAAATGGATTACTAATTCTAGATCAAGCATCAGTGAGCCAGAGACACCGGTTGAAATGCATCACTATGATAGATGCATGGCGATTAATATTCAGCTGCAAGTTGACCACATCTCTGGAAAAAAGTGTCCCTGCAGAACCAGGGCAGTGGCGGGGGGGTTGGGATTTTTAATATGGGATTGTCTTATTTTAAATTAAAGTGTTTTGAAAATTAATAGAAGGGTGTTAGTGGTGTGTGGATCACAAAAATGCATTAAGATTACATGAGTAACTCCAATTTATCCAGTGTAAAGAGAGGTTATTTCAAATGTACCATCTTTAGATTGCTTCCTGTGCAGAACTCAATCAAGAACCTTCCAAAACCATTTTTCACCTTCAGGCAAGGATCTGCTGCAGTACTGTCCATCTCTGAGACTGTACCATGTGGTGACTCTTTCTTACTCCAAGCAAGAACAAATGTAGGAGCAAGCTGAGCCAAAGGCAAAAAAGTGATATATCATATACAAAGAAATCACCCAAAGAGAACTGGCTGCACAACATGTTCTGACAAGAGTATGGTTTTACTCAGCTAGCATGCCAACATGAGGCTGTTTGTGCATCCATTGAAGTCAATGGCAAACTCCAACTGACTTCAGTTAGTCCAGGATCAGGTGCATGTTTTGTAACAATGTGTCCATACAGAGGATGGCCAGACATACTTTCATCAGGGCAGACAAAGCATCACAGTGACTCTATAACAAATCTTAATTTCAATATAAACTAATAATAATAGTCACCACAGAATAATAATCATAATAATCACCACAGAAACCCAAACACACTATCTTCTAAATACCCAAGCACATTCAGAAGAGTTTAGATATAACATTTACCATTAATAATAATTTTTTTTGTTCCTACATTTTTAGTGACACCAAGTAGCAACAAGCTAAAGGGAGGAGAAATAATTGGCTGCTTCTGTAATGATCTCTTATTTGCTAAGAAGGAAAGGAGTGCAGATGTTCTGATATCTTTTTAAGGGTATTCCTAAGTATGTGTTCATCTCTAATTGTGAGGCAGTCTATAAGCACATCAGTAATTATTACTCTTGCATTATTATAGCATGCTCAAATGAAGCCTATGATAGCAATAATAGAACTGCCCGCTTCCACTAATGATGAATTAAAGGAACTGGAAAGTAAACACTGCTAAATGTTGGCTTCTTCTGTTTGCTGACACACTATACTTTAGCTAATGAGCTCACACACTGAGAGATGAGTGTCTGTGTATATCTATATATGTACCTATAAAAATAGTAATATACTTACACACAAACATAGAGGGTGGAGGAGGGCTCAACCTTAAATGAAATAGCATGTGTTCCTCTCCATCCTGCTCACTCTATAAATATGTCTGGCAATGCAGAATTTACCTATGTGACAAGACTCTAAACAAACATCAGTGACATGTTCAGCATTCACCAGGGGGACAATAGGGATGACACAGGAGATTTCCTCTTAGTCGTTTTGCTTTGACTTGTTTGTACTTTTTCACTGGGGCCCATTGAGCAGCTCTCTGACCCAAGCCTTGGGCCCTGTCTCTGAAGCTTTGAGTAGAGCTGGTTGGGAATTTTTCAACAAAATGTTTTTTTCAATCAGAACATCCTTATTCATTGAAACTGAAGCTGTCCATGGGAAAAAGATCAGTACAGACAAATCTCTCGAGGCAAAACAATTTGGGAATTTTTTTTTTAATTGTTGAAATGCCCTGTTTCAATATTTTCTAAATGAAAAATTTCACAATGTTTCATTTTGAAACTTTTTGGTTGGATTTGAACCTTTTTATTAAATATTTATGTACTATAATTAGCTTAAATGTCAAAATTAAAAATTCCATCCTTTCAGTTAGAAATGGCTTTTCTTTTAGAAATTTAAGTTAATTATAATAAAAGAAATTGTGAAAGTCAAAACTGAAATGAAACATTTTAAACTTATTTAAATGAAATGTTTCAATTGAACCAATCTGATTTTTTTCCCCCAAATTGCCAGTTCACTAATATTTTTGAGATTACGATTTTTCACCCCTCATCTCAAAATTTTTCCATCCCAAGCAAATGTATTTCCCACCTAGTTAAACTAACATATTGAGTTATGGAGTAATTTACTCAAAGACTTTGGGGTAGCTTTTAAGAATAATCATTACCTTAAAAGCTACATCATATTTTGTTCTGCTTCCTGACAAACTTGAATCAACAGAGTCCTCAAAACTAGCAAGCTAATTACTGTGCATTCATCATTGCCAGTTTCAAGCTATCCATCAATTCATGAAAACCAAGAGTACAGACAATAGAAAAACTGGTAACACTAAGAAGGCAAAATGCATATGTGTGTGTCTGAATGCACAAAGTTACCAAGAGTCTACTAATAGAAAGGCTCTGAACTGAATTTTAACCAGCGCAGGGGGCCAGACAGCTGAGTACATCAGCTGAGCCTCATGAGATGGGTTATCGTCACAAGATTTCACAATCGCTTGAAACAGTAACAAAACAAGCTCTCCCCCACCTTTGCAAATCTGGATTTAGCGTGGAATCAAAGCTGTAGGGACAGATTCAGACCCGGGAAGTAAAATTCACAACTCTCCAAAATTCATAGGACTTTGAATGGGAGATTCCATTTACGACATATGTCTAGTGCCTAGAAAAAAAAAAGAGGAAAAAACTCTCTCAGTGTTCCAATATTGTTTGACTGGGGTGTGATTTTTCACAAGTGCCCTTTGTTAGTGCAACTCTGCTCCAGCTAGAGGCAAGGGGAGCTTTGCCAATGACTTGAATGGGAACAGAGTTAAGCCAACGCAAAGTACTTGAAGAAAATCCTCAAGAGCCTCAACCTAGTTCTGGCCTCTATCTCTAGTACAGTGGTGTAAAGGAGCTTTAAAAGCCTGGTTTTCTCACAGGGGAGGATTCCCCCTGCACAAGCACTGTGGAAGACAGCCATAGGACTCCACAGGACAGCCAAAGACCTCCCCCTTGCAAGTGTCGTGTAAGAGGACAGGAAGGTGCATGCGAGAGGTAGCACCACAGCATACAGCACTGCAGCCCAAAGGGCAGCTCTAAGCAGTCTCTGTTACTTAGATGAGGCCGACTATGTTACGCCGGGGCCCACTGAGCCCTTGGAGGATGTGAAGCTGGTTTCATGCCACCTTAGCCACCCCCCTATGCTTCCTCTGGGTGGTGAGTTCTGTGCTATGTCACACAGAAGCACAGCAGAGAATTTCATCCTCGGGCTCCAAACTGATCCCTGGCCTACCACGGTTTCCACTGTCAAACCGGCATCACACAGTTTGGTTTTTCCAAAGAGGCGAGTGTGTCAGAGGCAGAGAGGAGACAGAAGAGAGCTTGGATCGAATATGGGAAGAGTACCTTGAACGCATACGCCCCCTCCCCCGAGAAACAACGGAGAGCCAGAAGGAAGGAGACAAGGGGAGCCTTAAATAACGTTTTTAAGTTTAAGAGTGTTCTTGGGAAGCATCTCAGAGAGTGAAAGGAAGAAGAGCAGCATCACAAACACTAGGAGACAGGTCAGTGTCTGTCATACATGCAACAAGATGGTCAAGAGGGAAGAGCTGCTAAATAACACTTTCAGACACTTACAGTTTCAAATCTTTTTGGAGGGGAAAAATCTTAGAGATTAAGAAAAGGTCCCCCCCACCTCCTTTGGGATATAAAGCATCCTATATGATCAGCCACTCTTGAGAGAGAGAGAGAGAGAGAGAGAGAGAGAGAGAGGAAAACTCAAGGACTTTTGATTTCTGGGTTCAATAGCTGCAACAGCACTATTAAGTTCTTTTAGTTCTCAATGATACGTTCTGTGTACCATGTAAACACAAAATTAAGAGTTGAACTAAAAATAAAAATATAGTACTGCAAGCTCCTTCTTCTACCATTGATTTTTTGTGTTTCTTTGTTTCATAAGCACTCCGAGACCAAAAGTGGGAAGAAAAAGAATTTTTGCTTGAGCCTAGACCAAGGCTTAGCTGGTGTAAATCAGCAGAACAGTTCATTTTAGTAGTTTTACATGGCATTACACCAGCTGAGGATCTGTCCCTGAAAGGTTAAATCCTTTGGCCAGGATCTTAAAGTCACCATTAAAGATGCATTCTGCTGTAGCTTGTGGGTTTTAAACGGTACAAACAGGTCCTCTTCCCATTAGCAACATTTTTCTATAAACTTCTCTAGTTAAGAATTCGATGTGGCATGAACAACCGAAAATTATACTTTTTTGGGGGGTAAATCTATTGTGCTCTGTGAATTGCCAGAGTCTGATCTATTATATTGAACCTGGCTTAATTAATGTTAATTGGCAGCAGCTAAAGCTGTTGCCCTTGTAAAAGAAAAGGCCAGAGACACAGAAGAATCTGTTAGCATCCAGCTGGTGACAACCAAGCAGGGAACTGAACTGTGGGAAATTGAACTGGGAAACTGAAGTGCATAAATATGCAGGATCCCAAGTAATGCGTTGCTTGCATGGTAATGTTTGGCAATCTTTCTGTAGATTAGGCACATGGAGACAGAAGGGCTGCAGGGCAAGAAGGGTTGAAAACCTCTCTGTAAAAAGTTAATACAGCTGCTCAACAAACATTTTATCTTTTCTCTGACAACTTTAGGTTCTTCAAGAAGATCTCTCCTGTCCTCCCTCTCAGTTTCCAGTTTTCCTTCTCTTTCCATGCTCCCCTTTTTCTTTTAATTATTTTTATTTGATTTATAAATCACCACTATATACACGGAAGTGAGGAATCACTAACACTGGCTGGAGACAGAGATGAGAAAAACAAATGGCAGCCTCCTGCCACTGCTTTCTCTGAGGCTAGGTCACTGCATGCCTACAGTATCCCTGCTCTTGCAGTTCAGGGCTGTTCAATGGGGGAACAAAAAGTACAGCTACCTAATGAGAGGTCAGGTTGAGGCTTCTTTGACAACCCAGAGTCTGATCCTCAGCTGGTGTAAATCCCCATAATTCCACTGATATCAATGGAGCAACGCTGATTCACACCATCTGGGGCTTTGGCCCCCTGGCCTATTAACTGTAATAATTTTGTCCTCTTCTCCGAACATGCATCAGAATGCAAAGAGAATCTTGCTTTTAAGATGAACTATGAGACATGGAACAATCCTAGGACCAGTTCAAGGACAGAGCTATTACTCACACCAAGTAAAAAAATCATCCCACACCTAAATACCAACCCAAAATAAACTGGCTTTTGAGAGTACCAGACATCACCACACTTAAGCGCCTAACTCATGTGTAATGATGCCACAGATAACCTGGCCTATCTTTTAGTTCCCTGCTATTTGATTACAAAGGGATTCATTGTACCAAATTCCAGATTCCCTTCTTAATACATTATCAATGTATAAATTGACTGGCAATATCCCTGCAGTACTTCCTGGCTACATATTTGCCTGCATAATTTCATGTATATTCTGTTCTTTTGTTTACATCATTTACTCTACAACCTAGATTCTGTCTTCCTGAAATTACCTCTATAAATAACCAAATGAAGCCAAAAATCTGACTGACCATAGAAAAATACAAGCAACAACAGAGCTGGGGCGGGGGGGGGAAGAGATGGATTCCAGGCAAGATTCAGAACTGGATATTGACCATCCTTAAATTTGGGGGTATTAGAGGATTTAGTCTGGGCCTTTTCAGATTCATTTCCAATTCTGGATTTAATAGACAACCAGTGGTACAGGGTTGTGGCACCCTTCTCAGTTAAGCCTAGAAACAGATTCGCTTGATGCAGAGCTCAAAAATGATATGACCAGTGTCCCGAGTGACTGATTTTATCATGGTATCCTGCCAGGACAATGGCTTTGCCTCACTAGCACCAGGCCATCCAAGTAGTATGCTTAAACTGTAGAATTCCTTCTTAGTGTTTTTCCCCCATCCAGTCTAATGCTCCAATGTAATACCATCCAGCGTTTTCTAGCATGCCACTGATTCCAGGAGGTGAACTGTAATGCACTAGGCGAAGGTATAAATGTAGACTTAGTAGGTACATCTGTCTGAAGTCTGGCTGCCTGAAATAATCTAACTTCAAACTTCTCCTGAAGGCAACAAGAAACAAGTCAAATCCTCACCTTCTAAAGAACATGACCAGTGTCACTGTATGCTAATGAATGCAAACCATCAGTTAACAGTAATGGAAAATCAGGAGTGACATGACAGGCAGCAGCTTGCTCTCAATGTACTAAAACCCTGAATTTAAATGCAGTTGGGGGATTAAAAGCACATATCGGCGGAATATATTAGAAAGTGAAATATTTAATCTTGAATACTAATCTATTAGAAGAATGATTTCATTTCCTTGCCATATGTACCACCGTGATATACTTTCATAAATGAGAGCACATTAAAATGAACTTCCCATTTCAAGTCAAATCTTTGTATATTATTATACAGGTCCTATTTGGGGGGAATTAAAAAACACAGTTATGGAGTCAGTGTAATAGCAATAAATTAGTTTATTTTTACCCCTACATATAAATGAACTAGTTAGCTCCCATACTTGGAGTATACGCACTGTAGAATAGTAAAGCGACTGCTCCATTGCTTCTGTGCTACCAGCACTAGGGTAAATCAGTGCAATGGAATGGAAATAAAATCTGAATAGGCCTGTATTACAGCATGCACAGCCAACACCCTGAGTTTAGACAATATCCAGAATCAAAGAATCAAGCCCAGACTTCATTTTATTTCTTTTATTCGCTCTTATCAGAGGTTGAGATTTTCAAAGCCATCTAGGGGATTTAGACACATACTGGATCTTCCATTAAGATTAATTAAAATTATGGAAGAAGTGTCTAAATCCCCTAGACTTCTTTGGAAGTCCCAACCAGAGAGGGTTAAAGGGCACAAGTGTTCCAAAGACAGGGCTTGTTGAAGGCAAATTTCTTTTACAACTTTCCTGGTAATGATTACAGTCACAATAGTATTTTGCATCCCTACAGAACCTTTCCTCACAGGATCACAAAGTGCTTTGCAACCATTAATAGAGTTTACCAGCCCCTTTATTCTGCCGTCCCTTTGTGGGGTATTTAAACATTATTATAATCATTTTGCAGATGAGGAAGGTGAAACTTGGCAGGTAAAGTGACTTGCCCAAAATCTCAGTGGTAGAACCCAGTCCTGTGATCTAACTGCTAAAAGACGGTTACTCACCTGTAGTAACTGGTGTTCTTCGAGATGTGTTGCTCCTATCCATTCCATGTAGGTGTGCGCGCCGCGCATGCACGGCTCTCCGGAACATTTTTACCCTAGCAACTCCGGCGGGCCGGCTGGCGCCCCCTGGAGTGGCGCCGCCATAGCGCCCCTTATATATCTCAGCCGGCCCGTCCGCTCCTCAGTTCCTTCTTGCCGGCTATTCCGACAGTGGGGAAGGAGGGCGGGTCTGGAATGGATAGGAGCAACACATCTCGAAGAACACCAGTTACTACAGGTGAGTAACCGTCTTTTCTTCTTCGAGTGATTGCTCCTATGCATTCCATGTAGGTGATTCCCAAGCCTTACCTAGGCGGTGGGGTCGGAATGAGACGTGGCGGAGTGTAGCACCGCAGAGCCGAAGGCTGCGTCGTCTCAAGACTGCTGTACCAACGCATAATGGGAAGCGAAGGTGTGAACGGAAGACCAGGTGGCCGCTCTACAAATGTCCTGGATGGGAACGTGGGCCAGGAAGGCGGCTGACGAGGCGTGCGCCCTCGTCGAGTGTGCAGTGAGTCGGCACGGGGGGACGCGAGCAAGCTCGTAGCACTCCCTAATGCAGGATGTCACCCAGGCTGAAATCCGTTGAGAGGAAACAGGGTCGCCTTTCATGCGCTCCGCCATTGCGACAAAGAGCTGGGAGGATCGCCGGAAGGACTTAGTCCGGTCGATGTAAAAGGCGAGGGCCCTACGGACGTCCAGGGTGTGGAGCTGCTGCTCACGAGGTGAGGCGTGCGGCTTTGGAAAGAAGACCGGGAGGAAGATCTCCTGATTAAGGTGAAAGGCCGACACCACCTTTGGGAGGAAGGCCGGATGAGGCCGAAGCTGCACTTTGTCCCCGTGGAAGACGGTATATGGGGGACCCGCCGTAAGGGCGCGGAGTTCGGAGACTCGTCTGGCGGATGTGATTGCCACGAGGAAGGCCGTCTTCCAGGTGAGATGGAGCAGAGAGCACGTGTCCAGGGGCTCGAAGGGCGGGCGCATCAGCTGGGTGAGAACCAGGTTCAAATCCCACGTTGGAGCAGGCGGACGCACTTGCGGGTAGAGGCGGTCCAACCCCTTGAGGAAGCGGGCAACCATGGGGTTGGAAAACACGGAGCGACCATCTACAGCGGGCCGAAAGGCCGAAAGTGCCGCCAGGTGTACCCTCAGGGACGAGATCGCGAGACCTTGGCCTTTCAGGTACCAGAGGCAGTCGAGGACCGTCTGGATAGGGGTCGAGAAGGGGTTAAGACCTCGCTGATCGCACCAAAGGGCAAAGCGTTTCCACTTCGCGAGGTAGGTAGAGCGTGTGGAGGGTTTTCTGCTTTCAAGCAGAACTTGCTGCACCGCCGCGGAACAGCTCCTCTCTGCGTCGGTCAACCACTCAGGAACCAGGCTGTAAGATGCAGCGACTGCAGGTTCGGGTGACAAAGCCTGCCGAGGTCCTGAGAGATGAGGTCCGGCCATAACGGTAGGGGAATGGGATCCCGAATCGAGAGCTCGAGGAGCAGAGTATACCAGTGCTGCCTCGGCCAGGCCGGAGCGACGAGTATGACGCGGGCCTTGTCCCTCCGCAGCTTGAGCAGTACTCGGTGGACTAGCGGGAACGGAGGGAACGCGTATAGAAGGGGGCCCGTCCAGGGCATGAGGAACGCATCGGAGATGGAGTCCGGAGCCCGACCCTGGTACGAACAGAACCTGTGGCACTTCTGGTTGGTCCTGGAGGCAAACAGGTCTATTTGGGGAAATCCCCACCTTTGGAAGATGGTGTGAGCCACATCGGGGCGAAGGGACCACTCGTGGGAGGCGAAGGACCTGCTCAGACGGTCGGCCAGCGTGTTCTGCACTCCTGGTAGAAAGAACGCTTCGAGGCGAATCGAGTGGGTCATGCACAGGTCCCATAGGAGCATCGCCTCCTTGCACAGCGGGGAGGATCGGGCCCCGCCCTGTTTGTTCAGATAGAACATGGCCGCCGTGTTGTCCGTGTATACCGCGACACAGCGGTCCCGGAGGTGAGCAAGAAAGGCGAGACAAGCCAGGCGGATCGCTCTCAACTCCCGCACATTGATGTGCAGGGAGAGCTCCTGGGCCGACCAGAGGCCCTGAGTGTGCAGGTCTCCCATGTGAGCCCCCCATCCCAGCGCCGAAGCGTCTGTGGTCAGGGTGACCAACGGGCGAGGGGGGCGGAACGGAACCCCTGCGCAGACCACCTCCGGATGCAGCCACCAGGTGAGCGTCTGGAGAGTGGGGTCCGAGACCGTGACCACCATATCTATAGGGTCGCGGTGAGGGCGGTACACCGATGTCAGCCACATCTGGAACGGCCGGAGCCTCAGCCTCGCGTGCGCGGTCACAAAGGTGCACGCGGCCATGTGCCCCAGCAAGCGGAGGCAGGACCGCACCATCGTGGACGGGAAGGCTTGTAAGCTGCGAATGAGCGAGACCATCGTCTCGTGTCGAGAATGCGGGAGGCAGGCCCTGGCGAGGTTGGAGTCGAGGACCGCTCCTATGAACTCCAATCGCTGTGCCGGAAGCAATTGGGACTTCTCGGTATTGACTAGGAGGCCGAGAGACCGGAACAGGTGCAGAATCTCTGAGACCTGAGCTGACACCAGCGCTTGAGAGCGTTCCCGGATCAGCCAGTCGTCGAGATATGGGTATACGTGGATTCTGCGACGACGGAGAGCTGCGGCTACGACCGCCATGCACTTGGTGAACACCCTCGGGGCAGTGGAGAGGCCGAAGGGTAACACCGCAAACTGGTAGTGGGTCTCCTTGACCGTGAACCGCAGGAAGCGTCTGTGGGGGGGGTAAATCGCCACATGAAAGTAAGCATCCTTCATGTCGAGGGCGGCAAACCAGTCTCCCGGATCCAAGGAAGGGATAATGGTCCCCAAGGTCACCATCCGAAACTTGAGCTTGCAGAGGTATCTGTTCAGCTCCCGGAGGTCTAAGATGGGACGAAGGCCTCCTTTCGCCTTGGGAATGAGGAAATATCTGGAGTAGAAACCCCTGCCCCGCCTGCAGGGAGGCACCTCCTCGATAGCACCCACGCTCAACAGAGACTGGACCTCCTGTAAGAGGACTTGCTCGTGAGAGGGGTCCCTGAAGAGGGACGGGGACGGTGGGTGGGAGGGAGGGGGCGAAATAAACTGTAGGCGGTAGCCATGCTGGACGGTGCTGAGGACCCAGCTGTCCGATGTTATAGCCGACCATGCCGGAAGGAAGCGGGAAAGGCGACTGGAAAACAAAAGGAATGGATCCTGGGGGGAGAGTGATGGGCCGTCCTCGGGCGTCCCATCAAAAGGCCGGCTTCTGAGCTTGCGGGGCCTTGGACGAGCTCTGCGCCTGGTTGCGCCGCCCCCCCGACGGTCTACGGCGGAAGGGGGCCGTCCGGCGGTTGTTAAACGGCCGAGTCCTGGCCTGGTTGAAGGGTCGGTAGGGCTGCTGACGGAATGACCGTCTCTGCGTGGCCGGCGTGTGCATACCTAGGGTCCGTATCGCAACCCTCCCATCCTTTAGGGACTGAATTCTGGCATCTGTTTTCTCAGAAAACAGTCCCTGCGTGTCAAAAGGGAGGTCCTGGAGGGTGTACTGGACCTCAGGTGGGAGGGTGGAAGACTGTAGCCACGCGATGCGGCGCATCGTCACCCCGGATGCTACCGTCCGAGCCCCTGAGTCTGCTGCGTCCACGGCCGCTTTTATCAGGGTTCTGGAGGCTAACTTGCCCTCCTCGAGGAGCGCCGAGAATTTGGGGCGGGAGTCCTGAGGGGTTAGCTCCGTAAATTTTGCGAGGCACCCCAAGATGTTGAAGGTATATCTGGATAGCAGGGCCATCTGGTTGGCGATGCGGAGTTGGAGACCTCCTGCCGAATAGATTTTATGCCCTAACAAGTCCATGCGCCGGGCGTCCTTGGACTTCGGCGCAGTGGCAGGTTGTCCGTGCCGCTCGCGGTCATTGACCGATTGGACCACCAGCGAGTCCGGGGTGGGGTGGACATACAAATATTCGTAGCCCTGGGGCGGGACGGAATACTTCCTTTCGACGCCTCGCGCCGTGGGGGCGACAGAGGAAGGCGACTGCCAGATAGTGGCACTGTTCTTTTGAATGGTGCGAATGAACGGGAGCGCCACTCTGACAGGGGCGTCATCTCCCACAACGTCCGTAATCGGGTCCTCGACTTCTTGCACCTCCTCTATGGACAAATTAATGGCCTTTGCCACCCTTCTGAGAAGGTCCTGGTGTGCCCTGAGGTCAATGGGCGGGGGCCCTGATGGCGAGGCCCCTGCGACCGCCTCATCTGGAGAGGACGACGAGGAGTGGCCCGGCAGCACCTCCTCCTGTTGGTGCTCCCCCACCTGGCGATCTGGTGGCAGCGAGTCCTAGCCCAAAGGTGGGCCGTGGGCGGCAGCTTGCGTCGGTGGGGACGGGGGGGCTCTACTGATGGTGGCCACCGGTACCGACGGTGCCGAGCCCGGCTGCCTGGGTGGCAGGGGAGGCCCCTGTTCATATTGCGCCCAGGGTACCCAATGTCCCCAATACTGGGGTCCATGATCCGGCGGAATGGAACCGGCTCCGAAATCCACCGCACTGCCTTGGGGTGAGGCTACGGAGGGTTCCCTTGAGGGCCAGGGTGGGGCCGTGGCGGTGCCTGGGCGGGCGTCCAGCGCCGGCGTGAGACGACCCTCCGGTGCCGGGGGTCGGTGCCGGGCATCTCGGGGGTCCAGTGGCGAGCGGGATCTGTGCTGCGCATGGTGCCGGGAGCCGGATCTCTGGTACTGGGAACCAGATCTGCGGCGTCGGGAGCTGGATCTCCGGTGCCGAGAAGGGGAGCGGCGGCGGCGGGAGCTCGACCGGCGACGCCGGGAGCTCGACCGGCGGTGCCGGGAACCGGACCTCGAGCGAGATCCGCGGCGCCTTGAGCGGCTGCGCAAGTCCCTATGTCCGCGGTGCCTGGACGCGGACCTGCTGCGGTGCCGGTGACTTCGGGACCGGGACCTGGAGTGCCGCCGGGAGTACGACCGGCCCCGCGATGGAGAGCGGTGCCGGGACTGCGACCGGTGCCGGGACGCTGAGCGGCGTCGCGATGGCGATCTCCGGCGGGATGGGGAGCGGTGCCTCGGTGACCGTCTCCGGGAGATGGACCAGGATCGAGTCCGGATCCTGGAGCCGCGGTCGCCACGGTCGCCCGGGGATGACGGGCGCACCATCGCTGGCTTGCCGAGGGACTTGAATGTCCGCACCGGTGGTGCCGGCGGCTGATATGACAGGCCCGTCGCCTCGATCAGTTCTCTCGCCGTCGCGAACGCCTCCGGCGTCGACGGGATCCTCAGCTCCTCCTCGGTGGGCACCGGGGAGCTGGGCGGAGCCGGACTCGACGGGCCTTGCGGCGCCGGAGTCAACGGCGCGGTGCACTTCGCGTGCACTGCCTCAGCCTGCACCGTTTTCGTCGGAGGCGGCTGGGCTAACGGCTTCCGCTGGTGTTTAGCGGCGGCCGTCTTCGGCGCCTTGTGCTTCCTCCCCGGGGAGAGGGAGCGGTGCCGGGTCTTTGGTGCCGGCTCGGTGCCGGAGCGGCCCGGTGCCCCCGGAGCGCTGCTCGTCGAGGCGGTTTTCGGTGCCGCTGGAGCTGGCGCCGGAGGTTGGAGCGCAGACTCCATCAGTAAGTGCTTCAAGCAAGAGTCTCTCTCTTTCCTCATACGAGGCTTAAAGGCTATGCAAATAGAGCACTTATCTGGCCGATGCGACTCTCCGAGGCAGCGAAGGCAAGAGTCGTGCGGGTCGCTAACCGGCATGGGCCGCTGGCAAGCCGCACAGGGCTTGAAACCCGGTGCCCCGGGCATAAGCCCGCACCGGGGCGGAAGAAGAGGGGTAAGCCCTCTAATTCCCTAACTATTAACACTATACACTATATATATACAACTATAACAAGAACTCAACTAACTAGTAACACTATGCTAAAACTATGGAGAAACACTAGGGTTGTGGAGGTAAGGGAGCACTCCACTGTTCCAACTGGCCGTCACGGGCGGGAAGAAGGAACTGAGGAGCGGACGGGCCGGCTGAGATATATAAGGGGCGCTATGGCGGCGCCACTCCAGGGGGCGCCAGCCGGCCCGCCGGAGTTGCTAGGGTAAAAATGTTCCGGAGAGCCGTGCACGCGCGGCGCGCACACCTACATGGAATGCATAGGAGCAATCACTCGAAGAAGAAGCCACATTATCTCTGCAGTAACTGATTAACTCATAACTTGTGAATGACGTGACGTAGAGCCAAGAGCTAATGCTGTTGTGAATCAGGTGAAGTCTCTTGTCAAGCCTTTATGCCGCTCTTCAATTATGGGTGGGCTAGGGAGCATATCCATCTATTATAAGTAGTTAAACACCATCAGAATTACTTTGATATAGAACCTAGCAACACACCCTCTCCCATTAATGGAGAGGGGCAGAAAAGAATGACATTTGATTATAAGAGAACATCCCATAACTACTGTATTAAAAAACAACAAATGGCTCCAAGATGAGATGAGTGTTGTTTGTCTTAGGTCATGACTGTAGCAGCCCGTGAGCGCTGGGTTCCAAGCCTGCAGGGTGTTGAGTGTCTCCTGGGAAGTGCAGAGAACCCACAGCTAATGAGATCTCGAGTTCCCCCAGCTCTTCCTAAGACTGAGCTCTGAGAGGTCTTTCTGTTTAAGGGCAACAACTCTGCAAAGCCTTGGTGCTGGAGAAGGACATCACAGAGCATATGGAAGCCACGAGGGAAAGGGGCACTTTAATAAGGCAGGTTATTCACATTACAACCTCTTACTGAGTTACAGGAAAGTCTCCAGGGAAGATGGGAAAGTAGTAGCAGGAAGCACACTACAGAATTTGCTTCTCCTTTCCCTCTTCTAATGGTCCTAACCTTAAAAAAGAGACTTGGGCGTTCTTACCTGGGGGCAAATCATTGGTGGAGCTTTCCCTGGAACCAGGGAAGGCTACAGTGTTTGTTGCTGACTGTTGGGCTCCATTTTGAGTCATGGGCAGGAGCTTGAAAGACCTGTTATTTATGCTTTTCTACAGCACCAGCTGGGGTTAGAAATGCAGTAGGGCAAGAGGGAATAGCTCAGCTGCTTCCCATTGAAACTGCATAGAGAGGTAGAGGGGGCTGATTGGCCAAGACTAATAAGGGGTGGAACTGTGACTGGGGGTACCACTGAGCCCACCGGTTCCACCAGTCTAGGGTCCCTTAAACCACTCTGCTGAGCCAGGCTCTCAAGCCTCCTCCAGCAGGCACGCAAGTAGGGCTACACCCAGCTGCAGAAAGACACAGAGATCAGCGCTGCATGGGAAGACTCAGCTCAGGAATTGCCCAGCACTTAAATGCACACCCCATCTGGCACGTAAACCCAAAGTTGTATTGTCTCGCGCTGCACAGAAAACTGTATAGCGTAAGCTCATGAAATTCGCTCCCTCCCTCAATGTGAAGGAAAACATGCACAGCTTTTTGCCCTCCAGTTATGAATTGCACAAGTTGGTCTAGAGAAAACACAGGTTTAACAACTAGAAAGGATAGATTTTAAGTGATAGCAAACAGATCAAAACAGATTACTGAGCAAATAAAGCAAGCGCTCAAACTAAGTTTAAGACACTAAAGAAACTGGCTACAAGTAGTAATTTCTCACCCTAAATGATGTTTTAAGCAGGTTGTAGAGTTTCTTGAAGACAAACTGCTCCTGCTTGCAGCTTAGAACTCCAGGTATTCCTTTCACAGGTTAGACACCTTCTAGCCTGGGTCCAGTACTTTCTTCCCCCGATCAGTCTTATGTATGGTCAGCAGTCATCTTGGGTAGGAATTCCATGAAGAACCCACCTTGATTAACTCATTTTCCTGCCTTAAATAGGATTTACATATGGCAGGAATCTTTTATGGCCCAGTTTGGTTACCACCCCGCCTTTGTGGAAAAATACTAGCAGTCTATAGCAGGGTGAACCCTTGCTCCTGCCCTGAGGAATTTAAAAAGCGGCCTGGCAGAGTTTGAGAGCTGTGGCTCTAAAAGCTGGGCTGATTGGGGAAGTGGCTGCAGCTGGGCCACACCCCAATCAGGCCACAGCTGGCCCTATAAAAGTCCAGGGAAGCCAGAAGGCAGTCAGTCTCTCTCTGCTTTCAAAGAGAGAAGGGCCTAGCTGCAGGGAGCTTGAGACTGAATACCTGAGTGAAGCAGGGCTGGGGAAAGGCTGAGGAGCTGGAGAGCTCCAGTCTAGAAAGCCCCAGGCTGCGGCCTAGCGAAGGGCTAACAGGTACTGGGGGTTGCAGAGGGCAGCCCAGGGGTAGGCCAAAGCAGCAGGTCCAAACCCCTTTGCCTGTGATGAGTAGGCTGATACTGCAGTCTGCCCCAGAGTGTGGGGCTAGACAATGACTGGCAGTAGCCATATACTGAGGCAAGGTGGGGATAGAGGGTGAGGATTCCCCATGGAGGGGAGACCCTAAGAGAAAGGGGTTACTGCTAGGGGGCAGCACCCCATGTAAAAGGGCACTGGGTCCAGGGAGGGACACGGGGGGCCAGAGGACAGGTGGATCACCAGCCTGCAGAGGGCGCTCCAGTGCTGGACAGAGCTAATTCCCAGAGTCACCAGCAGGAGGTGCCGCAGGGGTGAGTCCTGACCCGTCTACACAGTCCAAGATGGAGTTCAGTACCAGGTGACATGATCACATGAACCTACAGTGTCAAAGTAGCCATAAATCCTCAGGAAGATTTCCCAGGAAGGTGGGAGATTAGCATCTTCAAAGTCCTATTGTTCTCCCTAATGGCCAATCCAGACTGATTGCATTCTGTCTGGTGGGTGTTCCCTAGATGTAAACCCACTTGTAATTGTTACATAGTCAATATTGCTAACTTTAGATAAAAAAAAGATCCATGTATGCAAATAGGATAATCATATTCAGTAAATCATAACCTTTCCAATGATAACTCACAAGACCCATCTTGCATAAAACACATCTTAGTTATGCCATATTCATATCATAACAATCTCTTTATGAAGAATATGAGGCGGAGTGTTACAGGAACTAGGAGCCTATACAGCTGATTTCCAGTCATGGAAACTTGCTCCCTTCTGGAAGTTCACTCAAACTAGGAGCAATCAGGTTAATGACCCAGCGAGGCTTAGGAGCACCCTTCAAATTAAGCCCTCGGCCCAGATGAAATGCTTGTATTGGTTAGATCTCATTTTAAGGATTTTTGTCAGATGCCCCCTTGCCTTTAAAAAGTGGGTTTAATAAAGGGGTGTTTATTTAATGTGACCCTAGCAATTGCAACTTTGTAAAGTGAGTCAATATGTTTTTCAATGGGACCTTTAATTAAAAGTCACTTATTCTGATAGTTACAAAGGCTTCCTGGCTTCTCTCTGGAATCAGTGGCCCTCCATTTCCCATGCTACAATCACAGCGTGACACTGACTCAGGTGATGGGTCCTACAGACGTCAGTGGCATTATTGTCAGAAGGAGCCTATACGGAACTCGGGTTTAAAGCTTCCTCCCCAGGCCAAGCCATCTTATTACTCACAGTGGAGTTGCTCGAAGAAGCCATTTTAGTGGAGGGAAGTTAATTCAGACTCCTGCTGAAGTAAAACAAACAGAAAGAACCATTCATAGAGTGAACAGAGCATAGAGGAAAGTGATTCTTCTTTGGGAGAGCATGTGCTTGCATATGATAACCCAATATTTGCCAAGACTCATGAATGTGACATTGTAAATACAGTGTGTCAGTACAATGGCTTTAATTAAGGAAAGAATTTTGAAGAAGGAAAAAGGCATAATTCCTTTCCAGCAATAAAGCTAGTTTTCCGAGGCATTATCTTTCTGCATAGCTTGTGGATTTGGAGTTATTGAATATAATTACAGGCTTGGGAAAACTCTTTTAATAGACTGGGTCTGTGTGGTCCCAACAAATCTATCTTTTTAAGCACCTCTGTGCACTCCAGCACCAAAAAATACAGTTCTAGGACCGTAACTATCACTAGTCAGGCTGGAGACTTGCGTTTAAACTGCTTTAAGGATATTGCGCCAGGCTAGCAAACCCTGAAAAATCACTGTGGTGGGGTCTTGTGGTGTTGTCTGCAGGGCTTTAAGGTTCACTTTATTCCTTTCTAATTAGTCATTTCCCAAGCACTTTAAAATATTCAGGATTGCTGCTTTTATTATTATTACATTTGAGCAATGCTAGGCCCCGACACAGCAAATTTTACTCAGGCCAGTAATTCACAATTTCTGGAGTAGGCCTATGGACTTTAATGGAACTATTCAGGTGAATAAAGATTGCTCGTGAATAGATGTTTGTGGATTGGCCTGCTACTCAGTAGCGCAGAAAAAGCCACAGGATTATTGTCAGCAATGACTATTTCCCACCCATGGTGCTGTGGCTATGGAGATGTAAGAATCCTGACTGTTAATATGCTCAAGGAAAGTGGAGGCTACAAGGAGACCGGTTAGACTGGACAGGACTATGCTATGTCACCTCTGTAGGCACAATCCCTGCCTGAGCTCCCTGGACTGCATGGGACCGGTCCCCCGCCCACCATCCTTTTGAATGGCCCAGCCTGCGTACACCCCTACCGTATCCTTTTGAGATAAGCCAGTTCCACAGACTGGAGCCAACTGCGTGGAGTGGGGTGGGGAAGGTAATGGCACTGCCTTTTCCCTGCCCACTTTCAGGTGGTTTGGGCCTTAGGACAGCTAGGGGGAGCAGTCCCTACACTCTTGTGCTCCTGGCACCCACCCCTGCACACAAAGGCTGGAGCCAGAAACAACCTGGTCCATTCCGCTAGTAAAGCATGGATCAGCGGATGATATTAGTGTGGAAGTAAATGTACTATCCCAACTATTTTGCTTTGCAGGTGCTGGGCCTTCATTCTTGCTATTGCTTAGCAGAGGTTATGTTTTATTTCCTTCAGCCAGGTTGCGGTTGTCAGTACCATCTCAGCAGCTAACACTCTGCTGTCACCTTCTATTAAAAGTGCTCTTTCCTTTCTAGGGAGACACACGTAGAGTCACAGCAAATGAGCAAGTTTAATGAGCAGATTCATCCTGGCCTTGGAACAAGAGTGCAGGGAAACTCTTCTTCCTATAAGGCAAGAACATGGGGCTGAGGGGTGGGAGACAAAGCAAAGGTTAGGGACTGATCCTTGCTTACACAAGGCATTTGAGGCAGTGGTTAAGGCCCTGGACTGGGAATCAGAAAACTTGAGTTCTATACCATGATCATGGGCAAGTCACGTACCTCTGTTGTGCCTCAGTTTCCCTATCTTTATAATGGGCATAACACTGTTAGCTTCCTTTGTAAAGTGCTTTAAAATTTACAAAGGAAAAATGCTATACAAGAGCTAGCTATTGTCAGCAGAGCTGGTTGGGATTTTTTTTTAAATCAAAGAATGCTGCTTTCTTGAAAGTTTCAGAGGTCCAGAATGGAATTTCTGGAGAGAGACCCCAGCGAGTAGACCACTCACCTCAGGGAGACCCAGGGTTCAAGTCCCTGCACCCAATTAGGCAGAATAGGAACCTGACCCTGGACCTCCCACCTGCCAGGTAAGTGCCCTAACTACTGGGCTATCGGATACTTTGGGACAGAGAGAAAGAGAGAGAGAGAGAGAGTGTGGGTGGAGAGGGTTTTTTTTTTTTGCAAAAGAGAAATACTGTTTTCTGGCCAGCCCAATTTTTAGTATTTGCAGAGTAGGCTCATTGAAGCCAGTGGGACTAATTTGCATCAATAAGCATGACCTAAATGTACCAGGCTAAGTTCCCTAAGTGCAGGGCCACCGAGAGCGGGTTCGGGCCATGGTGAAAAAAAAATTTTGGGCCCCCCTAGCAAGGGCGGACTGGCTAAACAGGGCCGACAAAGCCGGGGAAGCCAGGCCCCGGGCCCCCTTCTGGACCGCCGGGCCCCAGTAATTTGTAGTGGCTTCCCCCCCACACACACACTCCCCTCGGCCCTGCCTAAGTGGCTAAAAGAATAAGAATAGTATTAAGAATAAAAGGCTAGCATCTCTCACCTTGTTTTCCATATTGAATAACGCATCTATCTGACCTACCTTTCCTTTATTTCTTGTTAGTCGCATCAGAGTAGGATAGTGGGACCCATTGTGCTGGGCAGCACAGACAGCTTCTGCCCCAAAGTGCTGCAAGCTAAGTAGACAAATCAAACAAAGAAATGTGGGGGCGGGGCGGAAACAGTGGCACAGAGCGATTAAGTGACTCACCCACGTTTTACACAGTGGGCCAGTGGTAGGACTTGCGTCTCTGATCAGTGCTCTATCCTCTGGCACCTGCAAGGAAAGCCTTCACTCTGGGCTTTGCCTTAGGTTATTGATTTAAATGTCTCTCCCCAAGGAGCCCATGTGGTTTATAGTGTTGTGCTGTTTATAAAGTTCTTGTTTTAAGGCTTCCATTTAATACCTCTGTTATTCTAGCTGTTATAGCTGTTTGTACAGCTATAAAAAGAGTTATCCTCTGGCTGCCTGAATGCTCCAGTAGGCTGGGAATGTGAGGCATCGGCTGCAGAGTGGCTCGCTGGGTTGCCAGGGAGTTTATACCTTGCTTACTTGCAGACAGAACAAGTAATTTAAAGTTGCAGGTACTAATGTGCTAAATTCTCTTCACACCTTGTGCAGCTGGGGCATTCAGCTGTATGGTTAAGCTTTGATACGGTGACCAGACAGCAAGTGTGAAAAATCGGGATGGGGGTGGAAGGTAATAGGAGCCTATATAAGAAAAAGACCCAAAAATCAGGACTGTCCCTATAAAATCAGGACACCTGGTCACCCTAAGCTCTGAGGCTATGACTACACTGCAGTTAGACACCTCGTAGGATCCTAGAGTCCAGGCTCCAGCCTGAGCTCGCATGTCTGCACTGCAATTGAACAGCCCCTTAGCCTGAGCCCTGTGAGCCCAAGGCAGCTAGCACAGCCAGATGTGAGTGTCTAACTGCAGCCTAGACATACCCCTACAGAGCTTGGGAGTTTGTGGTTCAAGTTCAACAAACTCCAAAGGGAACACCACAGAGCTGACCTCTTCCTTGTCCCACGTTTTTTGCCCAGGGGTCTTTGTCGACTTCCTGCCCCACTCAATGAGCCGGGAGGATCCCGTCTTACCTTAGGAGCCTTCAGGCCACGGTAGCCTGAAGCTCTGTTTCTTTCTTTCTTCAATTATCTCCCACAGGTCTTTGGGAGGCAACAGGGTTTGGACAGACCATAGGCTGCTACTACCTTAAGTCCTTATAAGGAGAGGGATTGGTCTTGCATTGTCTTCAGTGCAGTCAGGCTCAGCCTGCAGAGTTCTAAGTCTGACATCTTCCATGACACTACAACTGGGCAGTTTGTAACGTGTGTAACAAACACAGAGCAATATAACCATGTAGGAGCAGAAACAGGAAATTGTCCCGTCATGTCTGGAACAGCTTGATGATGACTCTGCCATATTGATCCTACACACTTATCATCATATTACCCATTTAAACATTGAGTGGCTATTGTTTGTTATCACACTGTAAAACCAAGGCTAAGAGAGCCTGTAGTTATATGGTTACAGTACATCAGGTATCGCTGTTATACCGTGTAGTACTACAGCTCGGGGGAATGGTAAAAGATTTGGTTTAAATGTCTGCTTCGGGTCTTAAATTGCTGGGTGACCAAAGTTATCCATAATTCTCTAACCAAGTAAGAGTAAACTTTCCTGAATTAAATGTGGTATCTTATTCCTGCTGCATTTTAAACATCATAACATTTTGATCCTGACAGATTGAATAAATGCATGACACAGACCACACAGTCAGATCTTTCATGAACTCTTGGCAGCTATTATTTCAGTTTCCAATTTCATATGAACTATGCTGAATCTGAATGCTTCCCCAAGATTAGATAGCTATTGATGCACAACTAAAATTTACATTTAGACCAGACATGCTTTATTTAATAAGTTGAGGAGAAGAGGAAAGGAAACAAAGCTTGGTGTGTTGACTGAAGTCAAAATTAGCAGCTGGATCACGAATAAGTCTGCAAAAAGCAGCATATCTTTTATTGAGGCATATTTATACTATTTACAAATAAAAAGAGGCTCCAAGTTCCAGGATCCTTGACCATGAAATCCCTGGTCTGGTCCTGAATGAAATTAGGGACCAAGAGTGTCTGATTACATCTACTCAGAACATTGTGTTTGGAAATGGATATTGGAGCCAGATCTGAATTTAATAACTGATTTGTCCAATTAGACCTAACTCTCTGGATTCAAACACTCCCAATTGTAAAGGTGCTTGAAATCTGAGTTTGGATTTTGCATCTTGATCCTCTCTCTACTGACAGCCATGTGTCACGGATACCAAAGTATGTTTGGGCCTGTTCCCAAGAGTGTCCAGTATAGCGAACAGAACATATTGAAGAGCCGGTTAGGACATTCTACCACAGCCCAAAACATGTCTCATGGAATGATTGACAATTTGCCATCTATGTCTATTGAAGTCTTTTAAAATACCTCATTAATCTGCACACGTCATCATTTACATACATAAAAATGGTAGTGTCACCTTACTTCTCACCTAAGACTTAGTAGCAATTCACATTAGTGAGGTCTAAAATTTAATTGGTTTGGGAAAATATGCTACAGTTCTTTACTAACAGATGAAGTATTACACACACACAGGCAATAAAACTAAGCCAGCATTGCCAAAAGAGAGGAACAAAATAACCTTTTTCTATTGCAAAGCCTCACTTACTCCAATTCACTACATTTAGTAATGGATCTCCCAGTCATGTGTGTGAATTAGTTAGGTTCTGCTCTATTGAAATATTTACTCAGATGAAGATTGATTAGGAATGGCTGATGCAAACTGATGGTAATATCTGTACTAGAAGTATATACACAGTCTCTGTAGTTGCCTTACCTGTAGACTGTAGGCTTTGTAGACTGCTCAGATGGCCCTTTCTCTAGCAAGTCACTATATCTCCTCAGAGGCTCTTCATGCCCAAGCTGTAGGCCCTAATTAAACAAAGAACTTAAGTGCATGGTTAATCAGGGTCCTGGTTCACCAATAAAGGACAGTGATAGGTTTCGAGGCCCTCTGAATAAAACATAGTGATTTTTTTTTGTTTTTTTTTTGCAGACAATCTTTCCTCTGTGCCAGGACCAGTACTGTGTTCCCTATGTATGACCTCAGCTCCTGGCACTTAAGTGCCCAAAAAAAAGAGGCATTCCTGAACTGCAGGTGAAAAGAAAACACACGTTCAAAGGCACTTTTGGCAGCCAGGAGAACCCTCTGCCTTGCTCGTGGGTGCATAGGAAATCCACAGATTATTTTCTGATGTCAAAGACTGTGTGCAGCCCTCAGGCATGCCCTATGCAGGCAACCCTGTAGCAGAAAATTGCACCAGAGACAAGCCCCACACTTAATATACTCACAATGACATTGCTAAAGACACCAGGCACCAACTCATGAACAAATGGAATAACCAAAAGGGATATCTTTGATACTGGCAGACCAGGTGCCAGCTCATGCCAAAGCCCCAGGCCTCACTGAACACTTACAAATGCACCGCTGGAAGCCAGTCTTGCTTACCTGTGTGTTACCATTATCAAAATAGATCTTATCAATGTAACATCTAAGAATGTGTTTACTGTTTAGACATTAAAAATGCTTGTAGGATGCTTCATGTATTGAGCTCACTTGTAACCTTTATCGCCCCTGGTGTAAGCTCTATTGAGCATTTGCATTGTAAAACACTGTAATTGTGTAACTCACCAAACAGGGAAAGTAATATTAATTTAGGTAAAGGTCTTGTCCTGCATACAAGATGGCCCATTGACAGCAAAAAAGGTACTGTGTATTATCAAAGGGATACCTATGCATGGACTTATACCATCAGTTTGGGCTTGGTTTCTCCTCATAAGGTATTTTTAGCCCCTCCACTCCAATCTCTTTAATGCTACCTGGATTCTCAGGGTATGTCTACACAGCAATTAGACACCTGCGTCTGTCCCATGCCAGCTGACTAGAGCTCAAAGGGATTGGGCTGCGGGGGCTTGTAAATTGCAGTGTAGATGTTCTGGCTTGGGCTGCAGCCTGAGTTGGGGATTGGTCCTGCTTTGAGCAGGGGGTTGGACTAGATGCCTCCTGAGGTCCCTTCCAACCCTGATATTCTATGATTCAATGGGCCCCTCTCACCTTACAAGGTCCTACAGCCTGGGCTCCAGCCCAAGCCCAGATGTCTACACTGAGCCCGTGAGCCCAACTAGGTGACCAGACAGCAAGTGTGAAAAATCGGGACAAGGGGTGGGGGGTAATAGGAGCCTATGTAAGAAAAAGCCCCAGATATTGGGACTGTCCTTATAAAATCAGGACATCTGGTCACCCTAAGCCCAAGTCATATGGCATGAGCCAGCTGTAGATTTTTAACTGCAATGTAGACATACCCCGAGAGGCAAAGATTCCTAAACATGAACAAAGAGCTCTATATTCATGCTGTTTGGCATGGGGTATCCCTGAAAGACATTTTGAATTAACAGTTTATAATTCAAAAGGTGACAGAGGTGTAGTAGACTCATTTGTGTACGTATGGTTGCTTCCTTGAACCTGTAAATAACTCATTTCTTTTTCCTAGTTAATAAACCTTTATATAGTTTATTACAGGACTGGCTACAAGCATTGTCTTTGGTGAGAGATTCTAAGGTACAAATTGACCTGGGGTAAGCAACAGAAGTATTTTGCAACCTGACAATGTTGTGATCTTTGGTGTAAGTGACCATTTATCGCTAAGTACAGCTTGCCTGGGTAGCAAGACAGACTGGAGCGCCCAAGGGGAGTGTCTGTGACTCCACTGTAAAACTGTCACAGTGATCCAAGAGTTCACATTTGTTACTGGGTTGGTGAAATCTATACTATAGAACACACTGCCAGTTTGGGGCATCTGTCCTGTTCTTTGCCAGTCTGCCCTCCCAGTTGTGAACCATGCCAGACAGTATGATAATATCTCTCCTTTGTCACAACCAAGTGACCTCCCTCCACAGGAGACGTTCACTGATGTTTGGGAACTTCTCGGACCTGGTGGAGCTGGGCTTTGTGGAATAGCCTATTCACAAATACATACATTGTTCATTTTTATTCTGCAAAAGACCAACATTGTGTAGAGCATAGCAATGGCCAAGTGCACCTATTGGAGGTGATTTAGGCACTGGACCCTTTGGGAGTTGAACCAGCCCAGGGGAAACATTTCTTCAGTGTAGGTGGGGCATACCCACTTCACCATCTCTGCAGCCAGTCAGCTGCATAATACCAGCTGCTGGTTGTACCAACTCCATCTTTGCATACAGACAGCTCAGTGTTGCAATTAAGGACTCTTCTCCTCCCCACTCCTTTTGGGGTGATTTGTGCCTCAGGTCTACAGAGGAAGCAGTCCCCACATTCCTCCAAATTTGTCCATGGGCCATGGAAATGGAGCACAAAGTGGGTCAGAAGGCTCTTTGCACCCCTCCCGAATCCTCATGCACCTGTGTAAAAGCTAGGGATAGTCTGGCCCAACAGATCAGGGAGCTATGGAAGAGCTAAAGTCGGGACCCATTGTAGTGTCTCTAGAATCCAAGATATGGAAATCATATTTTGAGCTTAGGTAGAGTCCTTCCCCCCCTTCTCTAAATATTGAGAGCCTGGGTGGATTTCCATGACAGGCTGGAATTGTGCTATGGGGTGTGGTTAACCAGTTTTACAAACACCTTTGTGACTAATTCTTAATGTCAATGGGTCTGCTTACTTGAGTAGGGAATCTTCATGTGTGTGAGGGTTGCAGAAATAGATCCACAAAATTTACATCTTCAAAGTCCGTTACAAATACTACCTGGTTCCCAAAGCACCCCTATATCCTTAGTACACATTATCCCCATTTTGGGAAGCTGAACTCAGGAGAGGGAATTGGTGTTAGCACTGGGATTAGAACTCAGGGGTCCCTGCTTTCGAGTCCTTTTGTAAACATCACCAGATTGTGTCTCTCTTTAAAAAAATGTTTAAATTAAATTGAGATGAAAAGAGTAAATCACAAAATTATTCTTAAAGACAGCCTTTTTTTTATTTTAAAATTCTGCATCTGAAAACACAGTATGACAGAAAGCATTTATATACAACCGCAGTGTTTTTGGTATAATACAGTATTTAATACATCCATTTCTTTTTCTGCAAAAAAATTTGCTTTGTCAGACAAAAAAAACCAAACTCCCATAGACAAAGAATACCGCTAAGGCACATTGTTTTTCTGCTAAATGAAAGACAAAAGGGTGCAAAAATGGGTAGTGCAATAATTGCTGAAAATCACATTCTACTACAAGAAAAGCATTCTGACTTCTGAACTTTGATTACCGGTCAATTTAAGACATTTTAATATCTCATAAAATACTCCTTTAAATAAATAGCAAAATATCTACATCTTTCAATGTGTGCCATTTGAATTTCCATTTTTTTAAACTTTACTGTATATACATGTTTTTTAATCAATAGATTACAAAATATTTCTGTACAGTTTTATGCATATTATGATCTATAACAAAATAGTTATTTCTGAAAACTATATCACTACCAGTCTCTGAGGGAACGTTAATAACTTATTATGGAGTACGTTAACCAATACAAAAAAATCCGAATCAATAGAACAAAAACAAAAAGACGAAGTTAGAAAGAGAATTTCATTAGCTCAAATTAATTTGTGTGTGTGTCATACACCATGTTTTCTGTGTAAACTGTTTTCTGTGGTCTTTGGGTTGTACCACTATCAGAAGAAAAAAAGAAGATTCTCAACCTGCGGCCAATGGGCCACGTGCGGCCCAATCAGCACCCAGCTGCTTCCCATGTGACATCCTCAGGGCCATACAGGTAGTACTGGATGTGGCCCACAATGGTAAATAGGTTGAGAACCATATTCTGGGTCCTTAAAAGCACTACCAGCCTGCTGAGAATATTGAGACTATTGAAACTATACTGTTCTCTGTGCCAATGAAGCGAAGAGTTAAAAAGAAAAGTGCCTGAACCTGATCCAAAGACCAGAATGGGCCATGTTTTTAATAGTATTTAGGCATCTAAAGATGTGAATTGGTGCCTATGGGAATTTTAAAAGCCATGGGAGTTAGTTACCTATCTACATCTTTAGAGCCTAAATACCTTTAAAAATCTAGTCCTAACTGTCAGAAGTTCTTCTGATTTT
Organism: Mauremys mutica; assembly: GCF_020497125.1. Lineage (NCBI taxonomy): Eukaryota > Metazoa > Chordata > Testudines > Geoemydidae > Mauremys > Mauremys mutica. The sequence goes on along the minus strand of NC_059082.1, from coordinate 68,397,221 downwards.
TAATCTTCATCGAATTACATAAAGTCACCAGGCCAGATTCTTTCCCCAGTTACACTAGTGTAAAGCCAAGAGGAACTCCAATGAAGTCCCACTGGAGCAAGTGGAGTTACTCCAGGATCACGCTGGCGTAACTGAGACCAGATCTATACCACTATACTTTGAAAACACACAAAAAGTCATGATGTTAGCATTTTGTAGGTAATTAGACAACCCAGTTTAGCTATAATATGTTGCAAAAGAGAATTCTCATAATTTGCTAAGGTTTATAGGCGCATTCAAGTCTTCCTTTTGCCCAAAGAAAAGGTCATTTTTTTTCTTGAAGACTATTTGTAAGCAATTCCAATTATATCTGTGAAGTGTCTGCTGACAGCTACACAGCTCTGAGCTGCAACAGAAATCTCAAGGTGCCTTTTATTAGGTTGACAACAGACCGAGAGAAAGAGACAACATCTAACTTTCCACTACAGTTTAAGGCCACACTTAGAAAAAAGAGGAAAGTAAGGCTTTTTAAATTGGGCAAGTCACAGGACGTCACAATGTGAACATACACGTAGACATTCAAATTGATATGATCTGCTCCAGGAAATCTAAACCAAGATCCAATTTTTGACCTTTAGGCGTGGGCCTTTTTTGTAGGTAACCATGAGAGAGAAAAAAACCTGCGGTTGACTTTCTCCTCCAGAATATTCCCAGCAAACTGAAGGTGCCCTTCTTACAAGAGGAATTATTATCTTCTCAGTCAAGGGTGTTAATTACAACAGAACCAAAGACAAGTAAGTCATTACAATGTATAAATGCAGCGCAATGATCCGTGCAGAAAATTGTTACTCTGTTATCAGAGGCACCTGTACAATATCTTGCTGTTTATTTGGCAAGGTTACAAGTAATACTTCCAAGTTGTAACAAAATTGTGAGAGAATTTGCATAGATTGTATATTCAGCTCAAGGAGATTTCTGGTACCTTTTTTGTTGTCGTTGTCGTCAGGTAAACTTGGTTGCAGACATAGTGAGGTAGCAGCTGTGATAGCACCCATGGGCAAAAGAAGGTAACCAAAGCTGAAGCAAACAGCAAAGAGTGAACTATACACTATTGTTGGTATAAGAGAACCAAATAAACAGGGCACCTGCAGTATTACAGCATCACAATTCATCATAGAAAACACCACATGTAACTGAAAATAGCCTAACTGCTACCTTGGCCCTCGCGTTGGCTAATGTGAACGTCTTGTTGTTTCAGTTTAAAATGTTTTGGGCCTGATACTCCTCTCATTCACACCAGTAGTGAATCAGGAGTCACTCCAGTGAAGTCAACGGAGTTAAACCAGTGGAAAGTGGTGTGCAAGGAGAATTAGGACCATTGTGTTGTACTCCTACAATGTGGAATTGTGCAATTAACCATTCAAATCTCCCTTTGTACTCAGCACCTTCTAATAGACTGCTATGCAATATAATTATTATTTCCACCACTCAACAGTAATAAGTTGTTTGTGAATGCTCAAGCTACACAATGGAAGAGACTATTTAACACAAGATTTCCATACCGTAGGCCAGATCAATCCCTCCCATGCAAAACCTACAGGAGAGGGCTGGAGGGCAGGAAAATCCCAGGAGGATCCCTTTGCAGAATTTTCCCCACATTGTCCTCTCTACTCAATGAAAAGAGAGAGAGAGAGCCCTCTCTCAAAAATCATACTGATCCTCTGGGATCCATGTGGAAGCCATGTACTGGCTATGGAGCCCCAGATCTCCTGCTGCATTGTAGTGCGGCCCCACTGTGGTTAGGGGTATCTGTGGCTGTTCTGGTGACCTCTTTAACAAAGGAGACCCATTGTGGAGGAAGCTCTGCCAGAAAAGTAACAGAGTGAGAGGCTGTGCTCTCAGGTAATTCCTGCAGAGCTAGCGGGGGAACAATGTAAATCCCCCTGATCCTATTGTTTCTTAATGCTGGGTCATCTATTTCCTAATCCTAACCCCCACCCCTCCATGGATTCCAACCCCCAGAGAGCACTCTTGTCAGGATCCTGAGGACAGGGGATAATGCTGCGGAGTCTACTTTACTTCTGATGCTTGAAGTGTTCATATGAGGTAACATCCTAAGCACCCGTAGGACTGTGGTTGGGGCCTAGGATCATTCTTTAGTATAGATGAAATGAAATAATGCATTAAAATGTTACTTCCCAATAGCAAACTGGAGTAAGGAACCTTAGGAGCTGCTAACCACCTCCTGATGTGTTTGTCTTTTTCTGTTATTACTGGATACATTACAAACCCACACCTCTGAGAATGCGGGGAAGATAGTCCCTGATGATTACCAGCACCTTCAGAGATTCCTTTTATATATCTTTGCACTCAGCAAATTGATTTGCTTTCAAAAGTGAACTTTTCTGATTTATATCTGGGGTTTCAATGCAGTCTGGGAGAGTTGGGTCACATGAGATGGGTGCATAACTCTCTGAGGAGTTATGAAAATTCCAGTCTATATGTTCAGAAATAACATATGAACATGTATGGATGCGTGAATTACTCTCTGATCTACAGCCAACATTTGTTTAATAATAAATCTAAAAGCACGGAAAACAACCAAGCCTGTGGCAAGACAGTTCCACCCCGTGACCACAAATGGATGTGTTCTCTTTTTGATATACATTACAGCCACAAAAGCTGTGCTGTGGCTTCATGGTATAGTGGCCTGCTTTCATTCTGAGGGGAGTATTCTCCCCTCTTCCCATTTGTGGGCTGAGGGGAAGAACAGGATTCTTAGAACTCAAACAATTTAAACTCTTTGTTTTAAGAGCTCTGTAATACATTGAAATGGTCAGGCTGTAAATCTTAAATAAAAAAGGGGGAGGGTCCAGAAAGACTTCTGTTCCAGTTTTTTAAAACTGCCACTCTGATGTGGCTTCATGCTGTAACACTCAAAAGGTTAACGGCAGAAATATCATTGTTTTCCTGACTTCTCCTGATAATACAGGTATACAGCATAGTCTAACCTACTTGTACAAGATGGTAAATGCTACTTTATGATTAGCAGGAATTCAAATTCAGCCCTGGAAGAAGCTCAACTCAGCTGAAGATAAAGTTTGGCCAATTGTTTTAAGCTTTGGAATTCTGGGAAAGACAGAAGTCCTTCTCACGGCTACTTCCAAGCAGAGAGTAAGAGGCACTCTGTGGAAGTCAGGTATAGCTATGGGCAAGCTGACAGTTCTATTTCAAACTAAGAGCACGTCTACAGAGCAGCTGGGACCATGCTTCCCAGAGTGGATGTGCTCCAGCTAGTGCACTAATAATAGCACCGTGGCCGTGGTGGCACAGGTGGCAGCTTGGGCTAGCAACCTGAGTACAAACCTGCCCGACCCCCTGGGTATGAACACGGGTGGTTAGCCCAAGCTGCTGCAGCCACACTGCAGAGCTAGTGTGTGTCTGTCTACCTGTAATGGGAAGCCCGCTCCCAGCTGCGGGACCTGATTCAACCTTGGCGTAAGGGCTGCAGCTGCCATTGGAATCAATGGAGAGTTGCCCCATAAAGTCCAAACAAAATAAAAAGCTGGGTTTTGTTTTTAATCAGAAAAGTCAAAACCAAGATCCCATAAACCAGTGCTCCTGAGCCTTAGAGTGAAATAGACAAGAAGTTTAGCTTCCCCTTTGTTGTAATATAGAAATACAGTTTTGTGTCAAGCTCATTCTAAGGTTTGGTTTTTCCTTTACCCTGCATTACCTCCTTTTGAAGGCTTTGGATTTTCTCAGTTCTTTGTTTGAATTACTGACTCTAGCACCCTCTTCCCTAGAATAGTGAATAAAAAGGATTGTGATGTTACTGGTACCATTTGATTTGTAAAAGCTGGCCAGAGGCTGAATACACAGTAGTTGATCCGTTGGAAGGTGCTACAGGATCACCATTAATATGTCATTAAAGCAACGGTATTTGCAAGATATTTTGCGTTAAAGCCAGTATCTAGGAAAGTTAATCTGTTATACCCTACGGTATACACCTAGCTCTCTAGACACAGCAATAGAGATACAGCTTATAGTAGAACTTGCCAATGAGAAAATTGTTAGTATAGTCTGTCCCTTCAGCCCTCCATACAGAACAAAAATGAGGATGTGATTTTAATACTAAAAATATCACACATTAGAAACCTACTATATAAATATTATTACTCCATATCCAGTCACATTTTATAAATAAAAAGAATTGGTCCACATCTAGAAAATAAACCGTCATTTGAACTAATTTCTGTTAGCCTCAGGGTATATCACCACCACATAAACGGGTCTGCATATCACTAAGATTGACTTTGGATTCAATTCATAAAAAATTGTATGCAGATGTTCTGCATTTTGCCACATTTCTTTCCGGCCTGAATCAGGCTGGTTGATTGGGCAAGTGTCACATGTCTATCTAGCAGCAGGGGTGTGGTGTTTAAATGAGCACATCACTCCACAGTGTGCATATGGAAATACACTCCCCTCCATATGTGCATATGGAAATACACTCCTCTCCCATGGAAAGCATATGGGTCACAGCTGGCTTTCAAATGGAATCTTATAAAATATCACTAGCCAGCACGCTCTGAAAATACTACTAGAACTTTCAAATGAACACAAGTATAACTTGTTTGTTTCATATAAACTGTGGCTCCCTGCTTTGAATTCTCCTTTTTACCAAATGTCAGATCTGTGGAAGTTATTCTCTTCTAACAAGACATAATGTTCATCACAGGTATCGAGTGCCTGCTATTTTAGAACCAGAAAAGCCACTGAGCAGAACCTAGATCTTAGCAGTACTGCCTTGGCAATAATTTTGGGGCAGGCTCTGTTCGCAAATGGAAACAGTCTTCCTTGCCATGATTTTTCACTTCAAAATGTATAGAACTTTATGACATACTGTCCAATATATTTTATATACCTCTGTATCTGCAGATTAATAGCTATGGTAGAATGTGGTCATTTGGGTCTAAAGCTTGACACCCACCTCAAATAATGCTGTGAACTGAGAAGCTCTTGAAGAGACTCACTCTCTGCTGCTTTTAAATGCATACAGACTTTACTGATAGCCCAGTGTCAGACTTTCACTTATGCTGGGCTTGAGCCTAAAGACCATACTCAGAATCATCCATCCACAGAAGTTTGCCTAAGGAGGACGGCAGGGATCTGACCCTTTATTTTTACTTCTAGTATTTTAATAGCGCATTGCCGGCTTGCTACAGTACTTGTACATATAGACTCTTTTTGTTATTTAGAAAATAAAATACTATAAAATATTTCTTTTGAGATGTTTGCAACATAGCATAAAATTTATATGTCAGCAACAATTTGGTTTTGTTTTTTTTAAATTGTGAAATAGGAACTAAAACAAAGTCCTTTGAATCTGTTATATTTTAAATGATACAAGTGGTGGCTACTGTTCTATCCACAAGAGAGAGACTGGATTGTTTCCAACTTCTATTTTAGAAATTTAATAACGAGAACTTCCCAACAAAGCATTAAAAAAACCACTCCTTCTTAATAATAAAAAAGGTATCAAATTTAAAAACCTGCTTATCTCTCTGTGTGAGTGTGCGCGCAAGAGTCCAGATCTCATGAATTCATCAGCAGATTTAACTGGAATGATCTAAAGACTAGCAGAGTGGATGAATCTTATTATTTATACCCTAATCCATGACTGAATGTGGTAATCTCCACTTGATCTGCAGGGCTTTAGCCATTGCAATTCCCATTGGGTCAATGTGGCTAAACCCCTAAATTCATACTGGAGATTAGTGGTCCCCTGGAGATTTGACATTTGTGATGGAATGTTAGATAAAAACTATTATTTTTAAAAAAGCACTGAAAGAGAAGTGTTTCTATTATATAAACCTGTTGGCAATGTTGGTCTGAACACACTCACCACTAGAGCCAGCTGAAAAACAGGAACATTATTTAGACAGAAACTTTCCAACCAGCTACAAGCTTTTCTAGAACTACAGTTCCCAGACTGTCAAAATGAAGAAGGTAGAAAAGAAAAAGAGGTCTGAGGAGGAAAAGGCCTTTTCTTAATAAAGGCAGCTTTAGTTAGTAAGATAAAATCTTCAAGCTGCAAAAGCAGCACCTACTAATTAGTCATTGACTAAAACATAACAAATAAATATCTAAACTGTTCCTCCTATGCATACACCTTTGTTCCAGATAAACATTTAAATGCTCTGCCTTAATGCCAGCACAGCTGACACTGCAATTTCAAGTCCAAAGCAAACTGCAGGAGCTTTAAACCAACTGGAGAAAAATATAACAAGCCATTGAGATCTCTGTTTTATGGTCATTTTGCAACCATTATTTAAAAGAGAATTCAACCTTTTTTTGTGATATGTGGTTATGAAAAGATGTAAGGGTCTATTTCCTCCCAGATGTGTGAGCTTAACTCTCATTAGCGGTAATGAAAGTTATACATGCCACAGAAGGGAAAACGGACGCCTTACTTTATTAAATTAACAGGGCATTTTATAATTAAACCCATCAAGGTTCCTTGAAGTTTCTGGGTACATTGTACTCAAGGGACCACAAAATAAAAGTGCACATTACATGCAAAATGCTTCAGCTGGAGATGAATTTGCATACAAGAAAAACATTTTTAAAAGTCCTCAGAATTTAAAATTGGATTTTTTTCAGTGTTGAAAACTCAGGTTTAAATGATAGATCACATCCGTATTTAAAACAGGATGCAGCCTGCCAAAGAGTCAAAAGGGTCAATACACGCAAGATTAGAGCTTGTTGATAATAAATAAATAAATAAAATAAAAGCACTCTGAAGAATGGCATTTGCTCTCCTTCATTCAATTCATGGCTTCAGTCAGGAATCTCCATTACACTCAAGGTGCCACTCACCACAACCTTCCAGATGTACCATGCAATCTCAAAACTATCCTTCTTCGTGAATGTTGGCAGATCTGGGACCAATAGAGGCAACTAGTGTTAGACTAGTTAGCCACTACTTAAAATAGTGCAGAATCACCTTGCTGCATAATTAGGTCCCAATCTTTCGCCCACTGAAATCAATGGAAAAGCTTCCAAACCGAAATAATTAAGGACCAGATTCTTCCACTTTGACTAACTCAGAGTAGAATCTTACACTGTGAGTTGGCCCATTGAATCCAATCAGGCTACTCCTGGAAAAGGAGTAGTCTGCCCTGCCCTGCCCTGTGAGCGGGAGTATCACAGCCTGGGTCTGAGCATCCACACATACAAGCTGCATGTACAAACCCCCTGATGTATGTGGAATTTGCACACCCATTTATATGCAGATAGTGTTCTGTGTGGATTTTTTTAAAATGCAGATTTCAGTGGGGACAAGAATCTGGACTTTGGGTAATGAGAATACTGCAAGTGGTGCCCAGCCCTTGTGATGACTGATGACTAATCATAATAGGAATAAAAAATTAATTTTATAACAACTCATTTTGTTCAGAGATCATCAAATAGATGAGAATGTCTGACCTCTAAAAAGAGAGAGGAAACTTAATTCACCACTCTGTTAGTCTGGTTTCTATGCCAGTGTGATGCACTCTGGTCTGAAACTGGAGTTAACACAATGATGAATCAAGCCTAGAATTTCTTAACATTATACAAATAGTCAGGGTGTGTCCCAATTTTTTAACATCTTGTAAAATGTTTTGACCATATTTTATAGATCATTCTTCCCTTGAAAGATATATTGGAGTTTCCGGTTATTTATGTTAGCAAAATAATTAAAATGTAAAATATTCAAAATATACATAGGTATTTTTGACAGAAGATATTTTTAGCAGCTGCTCCTTTTTTACCCTCTGAACATACCAGATGTGCTATGTTACCATGAAATCAGAGCAAGAAAATGTTGGAGCCTTTTAGATACAAAGTGAATGAAGTAAGGTTGTGAAAGAAGAAAGGTCGTAAAAGATACAGAGGAGATGCACAGCGCTACTGAAGCTTAGACCAATGTATCTGAAGGAGAAACAATGCCAAAGATTTTGCCAGATTTTATATATGGAGACGAGAAATAGATAACAAAATGTTTCATCAAGGTTTTGGAACCTGAAGTCAGATTCATATATAAGCAAGGTTAAATTCTCTTTTAAAATCTGTGCCAAAGGTACCAGATGCTACCTCAAACGCCCATCAGGTTTAATGGGACCCAGCTCTGACTTAGGGTCTGGGCTCAGGGAGCTCCAGGCTGTTTGACTGCAAGCCTGCATGACTGGACAGGAAGTTGGACCTGTGCTACAGACATCCACCGCTGACCATATGCTGCTAACCAAGGTGTCCACCCAGTTCTCCAGCTTGGTACCTATGAGCGCTGCATTCTTTTTTGCCTGGTCCACTTGAGCTGCTTTGATAGGAATATTTAAAACCGGATTCAAGCCTTGGAAGCTCTGCTCCATGTATGCGTTCTTAGGAGGCCCATTATGCAACTTCATGGATTCTTCTGAAAATACAAAAAAATAGAGCCCTGTAACAAATACAGCATTTGGGATAGAACTCTAGGGCCTAAACAAAATGCAAAGGTTACTGGTGCACCAAACTTCATTTTCATAGTGTTGACCAGGATGTTGAGATTGTCCTGTGTAACCAGGATGTGTGGTCTGTTGGGCCCAGGCTTTCAGAGCTCACATGCTCTAGGCTTTCCCATGCTCAAACAAACCCCCAAATCATGAGACGGCTGCATTATCAGAATCATGAGGAGGTTGGTTTGAAAGTAATATTATCATCATTAATTCTTTGTATTACCATAGCACTGACGAGCCCTAGTCATGAGCCAAGACCTTATTAAATGAGGTGTTGTACAAACACAGAACAAAATGACAATACACATCCCAAAGAGCTTGCCCCGGTTACAAGAGAATCAGATAAAATGGGTGAAGTTCGGAACTGGAACTTAAACAACACTCAGTTCTGTTCTGAGCCTGGACTCCATAACTTCCAACTGGGTTCTATCCCGACAGCAAGCATAGATGGGTGGACTGAGTTCATCCCTCAGATGGTGAAATGAGGACAGTGAAATGAACGGGAGGCCTAGAAAACCACTGTGACCATCACATCAAAGTTGGAGGATCAAGGGACTGTATTTCAAAGGAGAAAACTGTTTAATAATATTTGGTACAAAAAAGGCTGCCAAACTTTTTCAGACTTAAAGTGTTATCTTAAAGTGTTTGGTATGGGGAAATGGCTGAGACTTGGGGCTGTTTTTTTCTGAACAGATTCACTCCTCTCTATCTTTGAAAGACTGCGGATATGTCACCATACCTTTATCAGCTTGACCTGTCTCCAAAAACTGGGTGGTATCAGTCCCAGAACTTGGAAAGATAACGTCTGTGTTGGACAGTGTAGATGGGGTTGATGTAATGAGTGTCCCCAATGTGGTTCCTGGAAGCACTTCAGGTTGAACCGTTTTTATTGGAAACATATTTTTAATAGCAATCACATTTCAAGCTCTTGTGTGAGTAATGCACTGAAACAATTTCCTAATAATACCCTTCAGTGCACTGTGGTTTTTTTCCTTGCTGTAATTCTTCTAACTTACTAAAATGTGGCCCATTGCCCAAAATCTTAATATTCGGTCATATCTATGAAATTACAAAAAGAAATAAAACAGAAATGAAAAGAAAAATAAATCTACTTAAGGCAAATACTAAGGCTATGTCTACATTTAAAATGCTACAGTGGCACAGCTGCTGCTTCAGAGTGTCGACACTCACTACTGTGATGGGCTGGGTTCTCCTGTCAGTGTAGTTAATCCACCTCCCCAAGAGGTAACAGCTAGGCCTAGCCCGGTCCATACCAGGAGTTAGGTCAGCACAGCTACAGCTCTCGGGTGTGGATTTTTCAGCCCCCTGAAAGACATAGATATGCCTCATTGACTTTAGTGGGACTATTAGTAGAGTAAGGTGCATGGAAGCACAATCTGGCCCTATAGAAATATTCACTATGTTCCTTTTGCTAAAATGCCTTACAGGTGTGAATTCTCAGTTTATACACTTATTTCTTTCAGTTCTCAGTTCACTTCTTGTAACATCAGCACTCAGCGTTGCATAAAGGATTTGCTTAACTTTGCCAAGATACACATTGTCTAGAACACAAAATGGGCTCATTCAAGTCCCTCCAGGGCTAGGAAAGTCACACTATGTTCAGATTTCTTTTACAGGCCAGGAATCAAAGGCTAGTGTCCACAATTCCTGCCTCATGTCCATGCTGCTCCTTTATTCATCTGAAAGCCTATTTTAGCTAAGATTTTGCCTATCCCCAAACCCATTAGACAAAATAGGCTTGTGCCGTACAGATCTATGAGACGCGCGTGTCTGACAGAGGACTGTAGTAGGAAACAAAACAAGGACACATAATTCAATTTCCTGCTTTGGAAGCAACTAAATATGCAAGATTGTTTGTAAACCTATTAATTAAAAGGGAATGCCTAAGCAAAAGAGCAAAACAAACAGAGTACTATAACACTGCACTGACAGAGGTGCTGCCTTTCAACTCAAACACAAAACCAAGGAACTGGCCACTTGTTACAAAATCCCGTAGCACTTTTTGCTGGAATAAGGGTATTAATCTCTGGGTCCTTGACAAAGTTGAATTTGAGCAATTATATTTTGAATTCATAACTCTTTGTAGTTGCATGATATTTTGCACGTCCAACATTAAATTGTTGTGTTGCTCTGCACTATTGAGCAGTTGCTGTGTTGAGTCACGGAGCTTGCTGCATTTCAATGGTGAGCAATACGATTTTGGCGTACCATTTGTAAAAGTTTATAGTGCATTTTTAGATGGACTTATGTGAAAGGTATTCACAAAATATTATTAGTAGTATATATCTATGCAGGAGAAAATTGCTTAACAGAATACTCTGCTTAAGAGAATAAAACAATATTTCCCATTTGATAGAAGTCCTGTTGTAGCACAAAGTGGAAAGCTTTTTCTTTGGTTTAAAAGACAAGGTGTGGAATTCAATAATTGCACTACTTAGATCTGGAACTTTTCATCCACTGATCTTAAACAGTTTTACCAAGTTTGGGCATCATTATCCTCATTTAAGACAGAGGAAAACTGAGGCACAAAGAGGCAAAGCAACTTGTCCCGTGTCACACAGCTGGTCACTGGCAGAAGTGAGAACAGAACTCAGATTTCTTGACTCCTCACTGATAGGATCACACTGCCTCCCATAGGCAACTTTTGTAAAAGATGCATTATGCTGTGACCCAGGGACCCCTTGACGCCAACTGGCAGAGGACATAAGGGGTGCATAGGGGTTTATAGGCATCTCCTGGCTCTAACGTCTACATAAGAGTGCACCAAAGCATGGCATGTGAGGCCTCTATGAACAGCCAATAAAATGTTGATCATCCTAATCATTGGAGGATGTAATATGATATTTACGCATGATATTTAAGGACTTATGTGTCTATACTGAAAACTATCTTCTTAAGGTATGTAAGTTAAGGCAGCTCACCAGAAAGTTCAGGCGAAGTGCAGGAGACAGTTCTCTTCCTGGATGACCATTGTGTAATTTACAATGTGAGTCTATCTGCATACAGAGCCACCAGCACAGTTTGCAAAAATTAACAGGAAAGACGCCTACAGGAAAAAACAACGAGCACAGAGGAGGCTGTCCTTTTACGAGTACAGACAATGGATTGCTGGAATACATCTAGGATACAGGGGCATATCCAGGAAACTTCACCTAGGGCACAAGTTGCCAGTCTACATGTCTTATGACAGAGGGTCACAGCCAGTCAGGCTGTAAAATGCTGGGAGAAAGACTTTGGGGGTATGCTAAACTCTACAGGATCAGGTTACGTAAGGCTAGGTTCTAGAATGCCTGTTATGATTTTATTTAATATGTAGCCATTTGTTCCCATTAAATCTACTTGCTTCTTCTCAAATCTATAGTCTTTGTTAAATAAACTTATTTTTTTTCCACTGTAAACATATCTAAGTGCTGTGTGTTAAGGAGAGTGGTGATCCTGAGATGAAACTGGCAAGCTAGGGTGTACTACTCCTTTGGGACCTGTGAATTCTGTGAGCAACCAGTGGAAGAGGGACTGGACACTCCACGGGGATGCTCAGAGGTTGGAGTGTGCCCATCGCTTTCCTGGAGAGGGACAGCAGAGCCTCTGTAGGCCGAGAGGGGAGTGCTTGCGGTGCCCATGGCTGGTGGAGTTGGGGAGCTGACTCTCGGCAAGCACAGACATTGCTTCCTCACACTAAAGCCAGGTGGTAGCAAGGTGCCTCGCAATCCTGGGTACTCCTAAGAGGCATCACATATGTAGCTAAGGCATTGATACTGTATATTAAATTGGTATATATGGCTCTGACCTTGCACTCCTCCCACAGGAAAAAAAGCAAGGAGTGTAAGATAAATAAAATACATTTTACAGTAAAAACAGTCATGGTCATAACATACTATTGATAATTAATTACTCTGCAGTCACTAAGCCAAATTCTTTGTCAGAGCATATCCCAGTGAAATCCCTCTGATTTCAGTGGTGGGCATGAGCTGTACATCAGTGCAAAATATAACCTATTCATTCTAAATTACATTCTTAGGATAAAAATTGTGCTTCGGTTTTTGTTGATTCTCCACACTGAGTGCACACGTGACTCCTCAGTAGCTTTTCCTAGTATAATTTCTCTCTCTCTAATGGCTGTGCGTTCCATAGTCTGTTGCAAAGACTAAAACTTCAGCTTTTGGGTCCTTCAATGTGCGGAAAAAGAAGTTAGAGAGCTCGACAGAGGAGTGGAAAGCGTGGCTAGCTTGGTGCATAACACTGTTTTTGTAATTTTTTAAAACAATACAGATTGGAGTTTTTCTTGAATTCCACTGAACCCCTCAGGCAAGGAGGTAATTTTTTATTGACATTTTGTTTGTCTTTTCTTGCTGCAAACAAGACAGTGTTGCATTTGCTCATTGTGAAGCTAATCGGCTTCTTGTCAACTAGATCTGAACTAAATTTCTAAGCAAATCCTTTTGCCTGTAGGGTTTTTCTCTGAATGAGAGCCTAGTGAATAACTGTTCTTCTGAAGCAATGTGTTTGCCTGCTGCTGTTATGTTTATCTGTCACATTACCTCTGGTTTCTCATCAGACACCTGAATTCACAGCACTTGTGGCACTAGGTGTTACCATCATTATAATCCTTATTGGTGCAATTTGTATTGATTGAGCAACTGCGAGTAATCATTGATTTCCTCCCAAAAGAATTAGCAAAATGAAAGTTTCCCAGTATACATTAAACCGAATGGTCTATAAAAATGGATTATTAACTCACTAACATCAAGTAACAGTCACAGGGCACTGGGGTACATATGCAGAACATTGTTATGACCCTTGGGTTCTATCAAAAGGGAGTTGTGGTTGCAGGGCACATGATTAGGAGGAAACATATTGCCCATAGGAAACCAGATTCCTGCCTCCTAGGCAGGAGCAGCAAACAGTTGAGACCCTGGTTCCGAGAAATGACAGATGTGGTGTCTCTCCACAGTAGCCAAGAAAGGGCTTTCCCAGAGGCGATGTATTTATCCTCCCTTTCCCAGGGGAGGACAGCAGGAAAGTGTTGTGTTACCAAGTGTTGTGTAGTATATTGAGCCCTTTTTTGGGTCTTCTGTTTATTAATCAACCTGCCCTGAGGAAAGGGATGGGGAAAAACTTGAGCACTTGGGCTTTACTCAGGGCTTGGCTACACTTGCAGATGTGCAGCGGTGGGAGTTACAGCTGTGTAGGGAAAGCGCTGGAGTGTGGCCACACTGACAGCTACCAGCGCTGCAGTGTGGCCACATTTGCAGCGCTGTTGGGAGTGGTGCAATATGGGCAGCTATCCCAGCGTTCAAGTGGCTGCAATATGCTTTTCAAAAGAGGGGGGTGGGGTGGAGTGTGACAGGGAGCGTGGGGGAGACAGAGTGGATTTTTGGAGCTGACACTGTGTGAGCTCCCTGCCTTGCAAGTTCTAAGGACTGGAAGATACACAGCACCAACCTTCAATCATTTTAAAAGTCTGGACCCCTTCCCCCACCCCTCTCTTTTATTCACTAAATACAAATAGCCTTCAGACCAGATAAGCAGCTGCTCCAAAACGGACTCCCTCCTCCCCCCTCCCCCCCGCGCCGTGTTGCTTCTCTCCTCAAGCAAACACTAGCTGTGAACATTCCAAAAGAATCCCCCTGCCTGCCTCTGCTGGAGCAAACAGTAGCTGTGTTTGTTTTTTAGATAAGCAGCTCCGGGAGCCCGGATTTCACAACAAAACAGCAGAGTGGCTGAACAGGCATTCTGGGATACCTCCGAATACCTCGGAGGCCAATTATAGCGCTTTTGGTGGCCACACTTGCAGAGCAGTGCTGCATCACCAGCACTGCAATCCTTATACCCCAGGCAGAGCAGGAGTACAGCCAGCGCTGCACCCAGGGAGATGCAGCGCTGTATGAGCCTTGCAAGTGTGGACGGTGACTAAGTTGCAGCGCTGTAAACCCACCACCAGCGCTGCAACTCTCCAGTGTAGCCAAGCTCTCAGGTTGACTTTAGTGGTGACTCTGCCTGCGGGCTCACAGTAAGCTAGTTAGCTTTAGGGTAACAGATATTGTATGTGTGTTAAATGCATGAGAATGGATTATCATCACTTCAGCTGGAGAACACTGCAAAAACCTTGCCGTGAGTTTAAGCTCAAACGTAAACATGAAATTGCTTTGGCTTTACTCTTCCCCCTGCTGTTTGTTCTCTCTCAGGATGTTTCATATGTAATAGAGAACTTAACACAGCACAGAGGGGACAATGTTGTTGCAGGATAACTGCAGCGATGCAAGCGACAGAATGGGCTAGCCGCCCTGAGTACATGCACCGGGTTTCAGATAGGACAGTGCTCAGGCTGGATAGCCCACTCCTCCATTTATGCAGCTGTGGCTACAGAGTTATTTTTAGCATGCTAGCTTAATCAAAACTAGCACAAGTATGCCTACCCGTGCTGGAAGTTACTCCTCCAGCTCCAGTGCAGATGGACCCTGAGACTTTGGGCATGTCTACACTTTGGAAGTGTAATTTCCAGCTTGAGCAGGCAGACCCATGTTAGCAAGCTAAAGCAGAAATGTAGCCGCAGCAGCATGAGGAGCTAGCTGCTGTGAGTCTGATCTTGTCCCAGATGATACGTATGTACTTGCGGCAACCAGCCCCTCCTGATGCTGTGGCGACATTCTCTTTTTTAGTTCTGATTGACCTAGCACAGGTATGTCTCTTTGAGCTGGAAATTACATCTCCAGCTTGAAGTGTAGACATACCACAAGTGACTTGCCCAAGGTCACACCGCAAGTCTTTTGTGGAGCAGGGAACTGAACCCACGTCTCCCAAGTCCCAGCCACTGGACCATCCTTCTTCTCATACTCCTCCCCATATCCGTCAACCCCCACAACCCCCACTTCAATAAATATCCTCACTGATTCTATTTTAGTCCTTGCATTGTTCCGATGTCCTCTCCCCAGCTCCTTAACTCTGGGTCTCATGCTGATACCTGCCTCTCTGTGGGGATGGAGAACCAGCTGTGCTGGTCAGGCAGCGTGAGGGGAAATAAGGAGATGATGCAGGGGACTGAAAGGATCAAAATGCAGCCAGTGCGTTCTGTGGCCTGCGTGATAATTACCAAGGAGCCTGAGGCAGGAAGGGGGAGAGCTGGTAAATGGAGTTGATGAGAATAGTTTTAAAAAACAACCAAGCGTGAGACCTAATAAGCTGCTGCCTGTGATATGTATATGCAGCAGCGCAGGATGCCAAACAGCAAGGAGCCATTTTTTACATGCTAATGGCTTCTGAAGTACTAATGGTTCATGAGATGGAAAAGGGATGGGTAGCTGGAAATGATGGTATATGTGCAGGATGATGGGAGAGAGAGGTGAAGAAGGAGGGAGACACACCAGTTTTCTCTTAACGTTACTGTAACCAACATGGGATAAAAAACTGTTAAGATTGTGGGACTCAGACCATGTCTGGGATTTCTCTTTCTGCCCTGTCAGCAACTCCACCCTCCAAACATATCAAAGTACAACCATTTTGATAATCCCACTATAACAAAGTGCTATGCTCTTTGGAATCACATAGCATTCTTTACATTTAAGTAGACACCGTAGTGCTTTAACTGCAAACCTATGTAATAACTACAATCGCCTAAATCAACACTAGTTCCTACACAAAACGTTTTTCTTTTTGTTAAAACAACCTAGGAAATTCACTGAAAGAAACCCTTTGTTAATGCAGAGTTAAGGTTGCCCAGTAGTACTTTGTGCCCTTCCAGTATGTGAAGTTCAGCAAAACTCAAACCTCTGAAAACCAGGAAATAGAGAGTTACGGTACACACAAATATAACCTTAACTTTGCCCTCTAGGACAATGATCTAATAAGTTCATAACACACATACTCACTGTAACCTTAAGAAACCCTCAATACCTTAACTACACATGATGTTTCCCAGGGTTATGAGGCGCCTCACTACCTCCTGGCTTTAGTGGGAGGAAGCCATGTCTGTGCCTGTCAGGGTCAGCTCCCCAACTCCACCAGCAAAGGGGTCACTGTTTTGTAACAGCTACTTCTTACAGGCCTGACAAACTCACTACAGCAAGGTTTCTCAAACAGGGGTCGCCGCTTGTGTAGGGAAAGCCCCTGGTGGGCTGGGCCGGTGTGTTTACCTGCCCCGTCCGCAGGTCCGGCCGATCGCAGCTCCCACTGGCCGTGGATCGCTGCTCCAGGCCAGTGGGAGCTGCTGGAAGCAGCACAGGCTGAGGGACGCACTGGCCGCCACTTCCAGCAGCTCCCTTTGGCCCGGAGCAGCGAACCACGGCCAGTGGGAGCCGCAATCGGCTGGACCTGTGCACAGGGCAGGTAAACAAACCAGCCCGGCCCGCCAGGGGCTTTCCCTACACAAGCGGCGACCCCTGTTTGAGAAACCCTGCACTACAGCTAGCACAATGCTTTCATGCTACTTATCCATAAATGATATCCTATAAGATCTTAAGTGAAAGCCAGGATCATGCTGATCATTAATATTGTTGTGAAATGTGTGTACTTATATTATGGAAAAAGTTATATATGCAAAATGAAAACATGGTCCTAAAGTCTAAATCAAGGCAGAGTTGACAACCAGGTTTTTGCCAGACAAAGGATGTATGTTCACCTGTCTGCCTTGGTTGACATGTAAATTAAGTACTGAGGGACAACACAACGGAAGCCCTGTTTGTATATGAAGTCAACATGAGGATGTGATGGCAAATTAGAGTCAGCATAGCAGGGAATAAGCCCTGGGGGAGGCATCCTGAGGACAAACAATGAATTTTGGGGGGGTATAAAGAGAAAATAAAAGGACACCCCTTTATCCTGCACCCAAGGAAGTAACTGAGCAGTGTGACTACATTCATGAAAATGGGATCCCAAGCAGTGTAGGATGGAAATGATGCAAGTAAATTTTGGGTGAGATGAAATTGCTCTTTAGACAGACTATTAGCCTGGTAAAGTTAAATTTAGTCTCTAAATAGTGTGCACTGATGTTGTTTTATATGTAACCTTCTGTTACTATTATCCTCACTCACTATCTTTTAACCTTTGATGATAAACATATGATTGTTGCCACTATAAATATATCTCAGTGCTGTGATGTTACACAGGAGCTGTTCCTCAGTTGTACACACCATATGGTTTGATTCAACGTCCCCTTGGGGATTGAAAACCTGGTATTTCTGTGAATAGCCAGTGACAGGGGCTTGATATCACAGGGGAATGCTCAGCGACTGAGGTGCACCTATTGTTAACCTGCAGAACAAAGTGAGGACTGGCATTGCCCTGAGGAGGTTAGTTGGGTGACTAACATGCTAGTGTAAGTTAACCACTGCAATTCTCTCTCTCAGTTGCTGGAGGCAGGAGGTAACAAGGCAACTCACAGCCCTAGGCACCCCAAGAATGAATCACACTTGCCTCCTTCCTTTGCATATGGTGCAGCATACTCAGGGAATAGAGCACATGATCACTGTAGCACAGAGTCAGACGCCTTCTCTTTGCTAAGACAAAACTTGTGTTTAGGTGAGCTGTGCTAAATAGGAGCAATCTACCCCTGCTCTGCCCTCAAACACTGAGCCTGCCCCACAGAAACAGTCCTAACAACTACTTTCTACAACCCCTTCACTCTTACATACAGGATTCCATATAACACAACACTTTTACCTACATAACACCTGTACACCACCCTCATATCCCACCTCTTTGCTGACAATCTCCATGGTAAGATGAACCCTTCACATTGCTGCTGACATGTTACACAACTCAGCGCTCAAATGAGGTAAACTGCATCGCTCAGGGTATACATGCACTGGTTTTCTTTTATATGCAGTGAGAGGCAGATCACCTCATATCATGACAGTTCTGCCAAGCTTCTCCGCCATTCAGTACAGCTACACCTGACACAAGGAACGCAGCTGGAGAGCACCACATAAATCCAAGTGGCTCTTGCCAGCTCCAGGTGACAGAATTAAGGTTGTGCTGGTATGTATTTCATGGCAAAGTCATTACAACTTTGTGTGTGTAAACAGATAATGTTAACGTAGTATTCCCTGTACTTTATTCAGGAAATATTGCCCAAACTGTGATAACATTCATTGCTTGCAAAGGGAACTGTAAAGATTTTAAATAGTTTTCCCTGTAACACAAAATACTTTGCATTAGGTAATAAAATAGGTAATAACTGGAGATATACCAGTCTCCTAGAACTGGAAGGGACCTTGAAAGGTCATTGAGTCCAGCCCCCTGCCTTCACTAGCAGGACCAATTTTTGCCCCAGATCCCTAAGTGGCCCCCTCAAGGATTGAACTCACAACCCTGGATTTAGCAGGCCAATGCTCAAACCACTGAGCTATTCCGCCCCCCATTCACATACTATCACTTTCCAGTGCCAAAGAACACTGCAAAATTAAGTAATTTTCAAAAGACCTCAGTGAGTTAGGTAAATATGTTTTATTACCACGATCCCCCTTCTTTTAGGCAGGCAAACATTTCTGCCCACACAAGGGGTATTTGCCCTTGTAGATTAGGCATAGGGAATTGTGCATGACTGCCTCTGAAAATCTGGGTGAAAGCGATTTACCAAAGGCCTCAGTAGAAGTCAGAGTAAGGACTAGAACTCAATAGTTCCTTGTTACTCAGTTCTCTATCCCACATCTCCATCACAACTGGAACCTGATCCAAAGCTTCTTGAAGTTAATAGATGGACTCTCACTAACTTCAGTGGGCTTGACTCAAGCCCCCATTCTTCATCTTCAGCGAGGAGATACAGGGAATCCTACATTTTTTCAGGACTGGAAAGTCTGATGGCTTGATTTTCCACATGGAGCATCCAAAAATGCGCACACACACACACACACACACAGGCATACACTGCTTGACTGTGTGCACCAATCAGGTGATCTAACCAGAGGCCCCATCACTGTAGTTCTGCAGCAACCACTGGTCAAGTCAGGCATGTAATTATCCATGTGTGGGCAACTGCCTGATTTGTGCAAACATTCCCTGCAACTGCAAGTGCAAATTATGCACAGTATTGTGCACACATTTTTGGTGTGTAGTTGTGTGTGCCTTAGTTTGGAAGTAAGATCCTATATCTATAGTATGCTGGAAAAATGGGTCTAGCATTAAACCAAACATGTACAGTACTGAATTGTACTATGAAGCCAGTTTTTGGAGCAATAATTCATTTTCCAAGGCAGAACATATGACAAGAATTCTAGTATTTAGAAAATCTCTTAATAAAAATGAATTGCTCTGTTGTGTTCTGTTGACAATTCCTGAACGTGATGCTGATGTGTAATTTTTTTTTCAATCTTAAGACAAGACTAATAGCATTGTTCCTTGATTCTATAAGCCTTTTTGGCAGCCTTTGTATTGTTTGTAACTGTAACAGAAATTGTTCCTTTAGAAGTTCTAATTTTTCTGCCATAGCTGTGCAATGCCCTTATTTGGCACAGACAACTGTTTAAATAATAAAGTGGTGACAAACTGACAAAAGCTGGGAAATCAAAGCTAAATGACAATTTTCCGCCTGGAGCACAATATTGTGACTGAGTGGGAAAACAACAGAGATTTTCATTGTGAATGCTGATATAACCT
Source organism: Mauremys mutica (assembly GCF_020497125.1). NCBI lineage: Eukaryota > Metazoa > Chordata > Testudines > Geoemydidae > Mauremys > Mauremys mutica. Next base: position 68,377,095 of record NC_059082.1, on the reverse strand, counting down.
TAACTACAGTGGTGTCTCTCTATCTGCCCCTGGAATTAATTTCTCTTTCATTTTCACATCAAATTTCTGAGATAACACGTCACTAGCAAAGCACTCTTGACGCTTTTTTGCTTGCTTGCTTTTAGCAAACAATATTGCTTCCAAGCTTTATATCCAACACCTGTAGTAAACTACAATTACCACAGTAACTCTGGCTGTTTAACAAAAAGTATATAGGCCTTATCTTCTCCCACTGAAGTCAATGGGTCAATTTTTTTGTCTGTTACATCAGTCTAAATCTGGAGTAACTCCACTGAAATCAATGGACTCATTCTGGATTTAGAATTTGAACCACTGCAAGTTTTGTCTTTGACTTCACAGAGAGAAGCCTCCTGAGTAAAGTCTGGGAAATGCTTGATTGTCCTCTGGGACCCAGAGCAATGTAGCGAAAAGAAGCAAGTTTGTAACTGCTACCACAGCCTGGGTATGTACCACATCTTCTACTCAACCTATTCAGACAGTTAAATTAGCAAAGAACATAGAATAAATTAATTTAAAGGAGACAAATCAGTAATACCCACATTTAGGAGCTGGTTGACTCAAGTGCCAAAAATGTATTCCATCCAAACATGTTAGAAGGAAAAAATCAGTAAGTTAGCTGTGGTAAAAAAATATGTGGAATCAAGCTCCTGTTGAGGAAGATTAGGATTGCATTTGCTCTCAGCAGTTGCCTGGTGATATTTGCATTACTGAAGCAGCATGTTACACTGTAAGGTAAATGCCTGACTCAGTTTATTTGCTCCTCTGTCAGAAAGACGAAGAATTTCTGGAAACTAAATAGGATAGTTTATATATTTGGCCACTTTACAATGGCTGATGCTATGAATATTAATGACATTTCACAGTGTAAAAAAAGGTATGGCAAAGATAGTCACAGCAACAAACTTGCTCTGATCTCACAGGTGTGACTTGGAAGTGCTTTCACCACTTATAGGCCAATATACTTGATACATGATAAAGAATATCAAATAAATGGATTTTCTAATGGAAACTGCAGTCAGTTCTAACAGTATTACAGAGGAATAGATGGTTCAGACAGCTAGATGATTCTGTGGTAGGAAAAGAAGTACCCTTCTTTTAAGAGAATAAGCTTTGGTTTGGTCTTAAGCATTTTGGGGTCACCTAAAATTTCAGATGCACAGGATCTTATATTGAGTGTACAGGGTAGGTCTAGACAGCTATGGGGAAAGGTTGGAACAGTTGTTTGGGAAGGACATATCACAGGTAATTTTGATGAATCCAACATTTCAAACTAATATTCTTACCATTATACACAAGGACTTTGTCACGCAAACAATATAAACAGTGTAAACCTCTTTGAACAAATAAGTGAAAGCAGCAGCAATGAAAGGAAATTGTCTATTCCTGTTTGCTTGTATTCTTAAATTATGGTTTGCATAGTTGCTCTTTGATCATGAAATGTCTAAAAGTTCTTTAGGTTCTGGATTGTGTATATTTTAAATCCTTTATTTTATAGAAATGAATGGTCTTTTGTCTAAAGTTCCTATGTTTTACAGAATAGATTCAGCTACTTTCATTCATCTTCAAAACAGAGGCTTCTTCATATTTAATATCTAAACTATTCCTTTTGTTGGTACTTTTCCTGTGTAGTGGTACTGTGATTTTTAATCACAGCATTGACAGTGAATGAAATATTCTTTGATACTAGTACTTTACATCTATTCTGAAAACTTTTAATACCTACTGTACTTACAGAAACCACTTACCTTGTTTGATAGGTTGCCTGTTGGAGAATGTAAGAGGAGTAACAAGGAATTTGGTTTCAGCTACAGGTACCCAGTGGTGCAGAATTTTAATGGTCCAGACTCCAGGCCGCAGTGGCAAATTCAAAGGTGGTTTGTAGTGAGTAAATTCTGCACTGGATTCAATCAGGATATCATATGTAGCTGCGATTACATTGATAGGGTCCACCCAGATCACAGTGACTGTGACATTAGGGCCTTTTCCCCACTTCTGCATGCCAACCGGTTCGTCCATTGGCCCAATAAGTCCTCCAAAGTTCCGAAATATCCTTTCCTTGGCATCCCAGTCAGTGCCAATCTGAAATTAAAGACAATATTACTACTACTGTTGTCTCTGTAAACAAATCTAAGGTCCTGATCCTGCAAATTCTATCCCACTCATTGACAGGACTATTCACATGCTTAAACTAAAAATGTGTGTATGTGTTTCTAGGATCAGGGCATAAATCTATGTTATTTACAGAAACACACACACACTACCTCTGGACAATGACATGAATCAGGATCTGTCCGTGTTATAATACTGGCATTAAAACATGCTTTGAATGGAAATTCAACAAACAAACTTAAATTTGGTAGCAAGATTTTTAAAAATTAAAAAAAGCCCATTTGCAAATATTAAAGTTTGCAGATTATTGATCCAGAATGAGAACTTAGAACATTTAGTGTTTAAGCAATAATAAAAAAGATTAATTTATGGTCCAAATGTAGCTACTGAAGATTCAGTACAGTAGCTTTTGTCTTTAATCCATGTGCACTGCCCAGTACAGACACTTTGCAATGAGAGATCAGAGCTTTTTAATGTATTGTAAGAAGTAAGCACAAATTAGCTTGACAAGGGAGCTTAGTTTTTACACATGGACACATTAGCAGGAAATCCTCAATCCTGAGCTGGATGCTCAAAAGACCATGTAGACATGTAAATGCCTGTTTTAGGTACATAATTGCTGATTTGGGCAGCGAGATGTTGTTAAGATGCCCATGTTTCAAAAGTTAAAGCAAGAACTGCAATGAGTCCAATGACCTCATATGGGTTTGAGTGAGCCTTTAACTAGACACTGTGTGAACGGGAGAGGTTCTCTCTCTATTTTGTTTTGCTTTTGTTGTTGAAAGAGGAAAATTAATTTGGAAAAATCTATAGTCGGAGAAAGGTAAGGAAACCGCAGACTCAGACTGGATTCCCATGCCACCCTTTTGCCCAGCACTGTTCATTAACCAAACATAATATACCGAACCTTGATTGCCAGAATCGTGTAGTTTGAGCCCGATCCAGTTGCTTCCAAAGTCAACGGCTTCAATGGAACTTGACTCAGGCCCTACTTAATTTACAGATCAGACACTGCCCCCGAGCTCCTCAGCAGTCACAGCACTCCCTTCCTGATTGGTACCAGGGGATTATTACTGGTAAGCCCTATTCTTACTGTCACAGCATTAACATTCTTCTTTTATTTACTAGCAGTAAAGTAGCTGATTCACATCCCACAGTAAATATTTAATAGACCTTTCATTTTCCTAGCAGCTTTCATATTTCAGTGCTCTTAATATGGGATTTAATGGCTCACCTGTAACCCACGGATAATGTGAATTTACCAGCCTTTGCTTATACATTAAAGAGAGACTGTAAACAGATAGCACAAAGGCATACCTAATAGTCAGCCCTTTCTGAAAGGCATTTTTTTCATCCAAACTGCCTATTATAGCATATGTTTATGTATAACTATCTAGCTGTGGATAGCCACACACACATGCGCAGGAGCCTTCCTTCCTGGATGACTGAGGTGCTAAAGGAGTATTCAAGGAAGACAAGGCCATTGCAGAGAAGCTAAATGAATCCTCTGCATCAGTCTTCATCGCAGAGGATATGGGAGGATCCTGACACCTGAGCCATTCTTTTTAGGTGGCAAACCTGAGAAATTGTCCCAGATTGAGATGTCAGTAGAGGAGGTTTTGGAACAAACTGATAAATTAAACAGTAACTAGTCACTAGGACCAGATGGTATTCACCCAAGCGTTCTGGAGGAACTCAAATATGAAATATATTAACTGTGGTATGTAACCTTAAATCAGCTTCTATACCAGTGAGCAGTGGATAGCTAATGTAACACATATTTTTAGAAAACAGGTTCAGAGGCAGTCCTGGCAATTACAGGCCGGTGAGCCTAACTTCAGTAGCAGGCAAACTGGTTGAAACGATAGTAAAGAACAAAATTATCAGACACACAGATAAATATGGAATGTTGGGGAAGAGTCAACGTGGTTTTCATAAAAGGAAATCATGCCTCATCAATCTATTGGAAATATCTGAGGGAGTCAACAAGATTGTGGACAAGGTGTCCCACTGGATACAACCTACTTGGACTTTCAGAAAGCCTTTGACAAGGTATCTCACCAAAGGCTCTTAAGCAAAGTAAGCAGTTATGGAGTAAGAGGGAAGGTCTTCTCATGGATCAGTAACTAGTTAAAAGATAGGAAACAAAGAGTAAGACTACATGGTCAGTTTTCAGGTTGCAGAGAGGTAAATAGTGGGATCCCCCCAGGATCTGTACTAAGACAAGTGCTGTTCAACATATTCATAAATATGAATATGGAAAAGGAGGTGAATAGTGAGGTGGCAAAATTTGCAGATGATACAAATTACTAAAGATAGTTAAGTCCAAAGCTCACCGCGAAGAGCTACAAAGGGATCTCACAAAATCGGGTGATGTGGAGACAAAATGGCATATGAAATTCAATGCTGACAAGTGCAAAGTAATGCTTATTAGAAAAACATAATCCCAACTATACATACAAAATGATGGGTTCTACATTAGCTGCTACTACTCAAGAAAGAGATTTTGGAGTCATTGTGGATAGTTCTATAAAAACATGTGATCAGTGTAAAGTGGCGGTCAAAAAAACTAACAATGTTAGGAACCATTAGGAAAGGTATAGATAATGAAACATAAAATGTCATAATGCCCACAACTTTAATATTGTGTAAAGTTCTGGTTGCCCCATCTAACTGGAAAAGGTGCAGAGAAAGGCAATGAAAATAATCAGGGGTATGGAACAGCTTTCATACAAGGGGAAATTAAAAAAACTCAGACTTTTCAGTTTAGAAAGAGATGACTCAGGGGGGATATGAGAGAGATCTATAAAATCATGAATGGTGTGGAGAAAAAAAAGTGTTATCTACCCCTTCACATAATCCAGGGGTCACCCAATGAAATTAATAGGCAGCAGGTTTAAAACAAACAAAAAGATGTACTTCACACTACACAGTCAACCGGTGGAACTTGTTGCCAAGGAGAAAAGGTCCATCAGTGACTATTAGCCAAGATGGTCGGGGATGCACACCCACACTCTGGCTGTCACTAAACCTCCAAGTGCCAGAAGTATCTGGCACTGTATCCTGTCAGAGACAAAATACTGAGCTAGAGGCCGATAGGAACGGCCATACTGGGTCAGACCAAAGTTATGATAATGTTTTTCCTTCCCACGAGGGTAGTGACCACCCAAAGCTGGCCTGCCACTAGACTCTTGAACTCTCTAAGTTCTCATCTTATCTTAGGAGAACTAGCCACCCAAACACAATGTTTGGGTGCTGATGATATACAGCAGTACAATCTCTGGGTATGCACTGCCATCAACACGTAGGCCCCAAAACCACCCACTCCACTCACACTGACTGAGGCGATCATCACGGTTTATAGGTGAACTCCTGCAGATGAAGGGCACAAGCAGAAACCTAGAATGCCAGCAGTGCAATAACATTCTGAATCCACCTTCTGGCAGCAAAAATGCCTCTTACAGGACTATATCACTGCAGCAAAGGAGGCAAAATGAGCCTTCCTCTTCTCCACAATCAATACAGCAGAATCATGGCCAGTAGAGCCTATTTCACATAGTGAACCGGCTAACCCAGATTTCATAGCCCAGACCCAAGCATGCACTTCTCTGATAAGATCAATTGCGTAACTATGGAGCTAAATTGGAAAGAAAATTCCCTGACCAGACTGTATTATCCACCTGAGTGTGGCCCTGTCACACTTGCTGAAGATCAAAAAGACCTGAAAAATAATGCAGCCACAGCCTATGGAATGGATCCATGACTCTCCTGGGTGGTAAAAGCCAGCAAACAACTATGTCCACTACTAACAGGAATGGCCAATGTCTCCTTCAGAGAAGCACACCAACCTAACTCCTTCAAAAATGCAATAGCTCGCCTAATCCTCAAGAAGCCTACCCTTAAATCCTGAAGACCTCTCAACTACTGTTCTGTCTCCAACCTCCCTTTCTTGGGCAAAATAATTCAGAAGCTAGTAACCTCCAAAAACATGTGATATCAGCTAACATCCTAGATGTCTCATAACCAGGATTCAGATCAGGACACGCCACAGAGACAGCTCTGGTGAGACTAAAAATGGCCTTCCTTTATCCATTCACACAGACAAGAGCTCCATGCCCAGCAGAACTCAGACTGGCAATTAGTAGCTGCCCTCACCTCTGGGGTTCTGCAGGGATCCATACTGGCCTCTCTTCTCTTCAATTTTTACCTGAGAGCACAGAGAGACAGGGAGATGCCATGGACTCAGTGGCCAGCAGTGTGCTGCTGACACTTAACTACAGTAGAACTTCAGAGTTACGAACACCTCGGGAATGGAGGTTGTTTGTAACTCTGAAATGTTTGTAACTCTGAACAAAACTTGATGGGTGTTCTTCCAAAAGTTTACAAGTTAACATTGACTTAATACAGCTTCGACACTTTATTATGTAGAACAAAAATGCTGCTTTTAACCACCTTAATATAAATGAAACAAGCACAGAAAGTTTCCTTACCTTGTCAAATCATTTTTTTAAAAAACCTTTCCCTTTTTTTAGTAGTTTACATCTAACATAGTATTATACTGTATTTGCTGCCCCCTCCCTTTTTTGTCTCTGCTGCTGTCTGATTGCATACTTCCAGTTCCAAATGAGGTGCGTGGTTGAGAGGTCAGTTTGTAACTCTGGTGTTCTACTGTATATATCTCATTCTCAAATGTCAGCATGCCTACCAGAAATCAGCTCTTGAATGAAAAGCAGCTGGCTGAAGCTGAATCCAGGAAAGACCGACATGATGCTTCTCAGAAAGGAGAAATGCTCTGAAGAAGTAGGAGAGTCACTGTCTCCACCTTCCACTGAAGGCATACAGTTCCAATTTGTCAGAATGGTGTGAAACCTGGGGACGCTCTTTGACTCCTCACTGAGCTTGGATGACCAGGTTAGCATCAGTATCTAAAAATGCCTGCTTTGTCCTTTCCTTCCGGACAAGGACCTGGCTGCAGTGATCCATGCCTTCGTCACCTCTACGCTGGATTACTGTGATTCACCAGATGGAAGCTGAATGTGAAGGTGATGCACAGGCGCCAGCTGGTACAGAATGCAGTTGCCTGCCTTCTCCATGGTTTAGGCCACCAGGAGCACATCAAACCCATACTGATGTCTTTCCTCTGGCTCACAGCCGGCTTTTGATGCCAGTTTAAGGCTTTTGTCCTAATTTTCAAAGCAATTAGTGGATCAAGGCCCAGCAACACTACAGACCACATTTCGATCTATGAATGATTGACAGCTGCGCTCCTCCAGGACAACGCTCATCAGAAAGCCCAAGATGAAGCATGTGATAGCTGCGCATAAAACAATCTTGGACAAGGGGATCCGGCTACAGAACAATTTTCCAGAAGGGATCAGAGGAATCCAGAGCGTGATTGTCTTTAGGAAATGCTGCAAAACCTTCTTCTTTGACCAAGCCTTTCCACCATAAAAATGACACACACACAACACTGACACCCCTTTCTACCACATAAACCCCTACCAATGAAAAAAAGCAACCACACAAAGACCCTACCTCAAGCGGAGATTTTACCCCAAAAAGGGAGATGTGCCAGAGACTCAATAAAATCCACTAGGGACTTCGCTATTGATGTTATGTGGAAGATGGTCAGATACTACAATGATAGGCTAAAGCATAAAACTTTAAGATAGACTGAAATCCCATACCTCAGCCTAGACGTAACATGAAGGAGTCCCTAGTCTAAGGAGTGAGGGGTGTGTTGGAGACACAGGTGTGGTACAGCTGGAGCGCAGTGAGGTCTGGCAGTCTCAAGCTTTGGTACATTCTTTTGGGGACCTCAGCTAGATGATGTACATTAGAGCAGTCCAGGCACTGCTTTAATCTACACTGGGGCCAGGGCCACTGCAGATCAGTCCACAGAATCAGGAAATCACAACCAGCTTCTTGATGTCCTCTCCAGACACACACACTCTTGTGCTGAGCAGATTTCAGTGCAGGAGAGAGGCTGAGGCTTTCAAGTTGTAGCATTTTATAGTGAAGATGATTTTAAGCAATTTTAAGAACTTTTTATCCCTCCCTCCCTCTGAGCCCTGCCCTAAAACATTCTTAAAATAAGTTTTGGATACGTATGTGGAACACACGGAGAGCATGACGATGTGGGCTGGTATCAAGGCTTCATTAACAGTCATTTGGGATAAGTTGCAGAGCTCTCTTGCGGCTTTGACATTCAAGAGTAAATCGTCTATTCCAAATCCACAATGGAAAAGCTTTTATACCACATCACATCGTATGAAAGTTTTCCATAGAGACAGACATATACTATAGACCTCTCTCTTAAGGTAGATTATTCTGGGCTCCTGGAACAAGATGTGAGTGCTGGGTATACTTGGGAAGCTGGAATTCTCCCTTGTCTCATTGGTATAAAGCTCCTGTTTCCATCCTTGTTCAATCCCAAGATAAAATTATGCCTTGATTATGGGTTTGTCTCTCATTGCTCTTCATAAGCAGGACCATTAGGTTCACACAATGCACACTAATTGTTTGCCACCTGGTTTATTTTATTCTCTGTGATAAATCACAACTCTTAACAAGGCCAGAAATGAACGTAGTGTTCCAATGATACAGTTAGAGCTGAAGTCTTTTAATACTTTAAATTAAATCAATCTTTCCCCCTCCAAGTGCATTAAATTTCAGGTTTCCTAAGATATAGCACAAATCCAGGTTTGCAGTAGATGACAAGGACACCCAAACAAATATACAAATCATTTTTGAGGGGTAGGGGCTGTCATTTGATGAGGATGGAGGGGGGGAACCCTAGCAATTTTTTCCCTCTGATGTTTCCTCTAATCATAAAATTCGACACAAGAGTGTGCTCAGAATCTACTGTGCAACTGCAATTCTGCCGTAAACTTTGCCAGCACTTTGGTACCTCAACACTAGCACTCTCATAATGTTTCTCACACTCACCTTTCTGTCTCATGCTTGTATTGGTGTTGTGAAAAACCTGCTGGTCAAGAAGCGGAGTTTGAGGAACAAAATAGGGAAGCGTAACCATAATAGTAGTAAAAGCAGCATGAGCCCGATTGGAACTGTAGTGATCCTATCACCCATGCTATACTATTGGTTGTATGCATGGACCACAATGATCACTGTAAACTTTAACTCTTATCTGCAGCACATTTTGAAGCAGTCTCCCTGTGCTCTTCCTGCTGGACTCATTTGTGTGAGCCAGCAAAAGTACTGTAGTGCCCAGCCAACAACCACCTTGCCAAGTTTAATTCACCACCTGATCGCAAGAAGAAAGTTATTGGGAAACGCAGCACAGATATGGCATGACGAGCATAACCATCATCCTGAGTTTTCTGTCTGGTTGCTTAGCTCACAGCCTTTGATCCTAAGACTGTTGTAGTCCTCATAGTAGGGGCACGGATTGGTTTATTTGACAGCCATGAGATCTTTCAGAAACAAGCAATGTCATTTAGCATGACGATGGATCGGTTCTGGAGCTTGTCAGCCTTGACTGAAGCCAATGGAGTTACTCCGTATGTACACGAGGGAGCAAAGCTGGGTCCAAAAGCAGAGAGATCTGTCTTCCAAGGGGAGTCAGAAAATAAAGTAAATGATTAAATGATGATTAAAATGATTGGCTTTGTGCTTCCTAGTCTTTCTTAATATGAATCAACTGCGAAAGGAGAAAACAATCTGAGACGCAACAAACAAAACTCTTTTCAAGAGTATCTGGATGACTATTTTCCAATGAAAGAAAAATTTCCTTCTGACGTGAGAGGAACTCACCAAGTGTCAAATTCTTCTCTTGTTTATACTTACATGACTCCCACTGAGGTCAGTGGGGGCACAGGAAATGCATCTTAGGACAGATTTTGAACCTTTTCCAGGAACTGATATAAGTCAAGATTTATTCTTCTTCTTAACACTGTCTTTAAAATGGATACCCGAGTACTTTAAACACATTTTGTCACTCAGCTAGATGAACTGTTTCTGTTGCTCACCCACGTGTTTTCAAACTTAGAAGCACTTAAATCAGGAATTATGCTAAAGTAGAATTAAGAACCAAACAAACAACAGAAGTGCTACAAATCACAAGAAATACAGCTTGTATGACAATTTATCACTGCACGAAATGGCAAGTCAACCATCAGACACATTGATAAACAGAACGCATGCCACATTCATCTTCTTAATGGGACATTAATTTCTTGGATTTGCCACGCACACCAAAACACTGAATCCTACCTAGGCCTTTCTTAATTGCCCAAGAAGACGATAATTTATGGAGTTGGCCATAATGACTGGGAACAAATTTGTTCAATCAATGTTATGCTTTAATTGATATTTGTGGCTTAACAAGAAACATCAAGAAATTAACTGTTTAGACAGTTATATGTTTAAAATACAATATAGATGTCAGATTCTATTATTGGTCTATTTCTCATGATGTATTTTAGGGGTACATTTTTTACAGTGTGTGTGTCGGATAATGGGACGAATCCCAGCAGGAAATAACAGGATTTGTGGGTAAATCTCAGCCGTTGCTGTGATAATTTTCTCTTTGATGTTCCTACATCAATATTCTATCCATACTCCCCGACTTTACCAAATTTTAATTTTTTCAGGGTGATCACGAGAGGGAGAATCTAATAGCACAGGCTAGAGAAAAGAGCTGGCTCCATCACACAGTCCACCTCAATCTGGAGCTGCAGTGCCCTTTCCCCCCCCCCCCATCCCCGAGTCTCTCTGGAAGGGAAATTGACACGGATGATAAGTCCTGTAAGGTACTGACCACCTGTTGTGAGATAACTGCCCTCATCTGCCACTTAACTCAAGGGGATCTGACGGCATTTACAATATTGCAGGAAGTGCTCACCATGTTACACGGTTGGGCCATAAACCATGATTTGCATCAATATTTCCTATGATGAAGGACTTGTGCATTAACGCACTGAGACACTCTGCCTCAGACTTGTCTAAAATGCATTTGAAAAAGTTGATGAATTGACATGCAAATTCACCAGTTGTTTGTCAAAGAAGTGGCTGATTGGTTGGGTGTTTTTGCTCCACTAATTGGCAGGCTGTGGGCATTTTTTTTTGGCTTGACTGCACAAGGGGGATGGGGTGAGGGATTGTACCAAAAATGTGCCCTGGCTGGCAAAATGGCTAGGACTGCTCTAGTTAGGAATGCTTACCTCTGAAAACTGCAGCCTTCCAAAATCACTTGGTGGACTAGCAATCTTAAACATTTTCTTTGGCATCACCCAAGTTTCCAAAGTCTCTAGTTTACTGACAGCCAGATTTGTTGCATGATGTTTGATTAGGAAGCCCTGAAAACGATCAGCAAGGAAGTAGAGTTGGACTGAAACTGGATGGCCCATGGGATAGTACCTGTAAAAAACACAGTATACGCACATGGACATGGATTATGAAAAATCAGACACGTGAAATCACCATTTACTTCATGCTAATGGTTTAAAAGGACAATTGTTTCAACTAAGAAATATGCTGCTTTAACATTAAGAGAGATTAAATTTGTTCATTACTTGTTATCAGATATTCGTAGGCTTTTCGGATTACTCAAACAAAAAACTGTTAGTAAGAACATGCATTCATTTAAAAGGCATTCACAGCTAAACTTTTACGCTGTCTATTTGGACCAGAAAACTCCATTTCCTTACTAATCCTTTCTGCTTAAAAGGTCCTGCACAAAGGTGGACATTTTGAACTCTGAAGATATTATTTTACTGAGTGGTGGGGAGACCAAGCTACAAAGTTCAGATCCAACGTTTTCCCAGATTCAGGGGTGTTCAGATTTGGGGTTCCACTCCAAAGTGAAGTCCATGTCAAAACCAAATCCAAACTTTCCTCAAAGACGGGGGTATCCAATTTCAAGCCATGTTCAAGTCCTTCTCTAATTTCATTTTGTAAGGGAAGGGGTGGACAGCGGGGATGTTTCTACACTGCAGTAAAAGACCCACAGCATGGCCATGACTGGCTTGGTCAGCTGACTCAGACTTGTGGTGCTCAGGCTGCGGGGCTTTATAGTTGCAATGTTGACGTGTGGGCTTGGGCTAGAGCCTGGGCTCTCAGACCCTACGAGGGGGTGGGTTTCGGAGCCTGGGCTCTCAGACCCCACGAGGGGGTGGGTTTCGGAGCCTGGGCTCCAGCCCAAGCCTGAATGTTTACAGTGCTATGTTTAGCCCTGCAAGCTCCAGTCAGCTGACCTGGACTTTGAGGCTTGGTACCGTAGGTTCTGTATTACAGTCTAGACGTACTCTGGATTTCATGAAACCAACCCTAATAGCACTGGCTAGTGTGGGGCAAAGTCAAGCAGCCTCTTATTCCCTCTCTCATACATAGAGCTCTGCCAATGCTCCCTATTCTGGCTTACAAAATTCCAGCAAGGAAACTCTGCTAAGAAGAAACTGTGAATTGTGTTCATACCAGTTGGTTCTGAATAATGTGATGACAGAGGAGCATTACTGTCAATACAGTTACATAGCACTGGAGTCCACAGACTTGATATGTTTCTAACAACCCTTAAGTATCAATGCGAAGGGCCTTCCATTCGAAGATATGACTGCACTGAGTTTCAGGGAGAACCCACTGCTTCTTTGGCCCAGTTTCTGCATGTACTTAATCTTCCACACTATAAGTAGCTTCAATGCCTTCAATGGACTATTCGTAGTGTGTAAAGCTAAGCACAGGAGTAAGTCTTTGCAGGATGGGGCCTTTCTGCCTCATGGCTGAGAAGCCAAAATAAAAGAAAAAATAAATTTGTAGATGTGGGCCAAAGAGAAAAACTTTCCAACCGAATGGAGAGAAATGCAGCTTGGCCAGTTTCTAGATATTCTGGTGACAGTTCTATGACATTAATAAATGTTCACTGTTTACATAATTACTGTTATAAAATTCCTTACCCTTGTGACTTCAGAAAGCCTTTGATACCAATGTACAGATGTAAAAAATAGTCCATTAAGTAACTGTAGCAAACAGCCCTACCAACCTATGAATATTTGAAAGCAGTACTGGACACTAAAGCAGAAGGTATGTTTGTTATGTATATGTTTGATCATATCTCATTACCTGTCTCTCTGTTTTTATGGCCCCCCCTCACTATCTCATCCAAGTACCTCTCACTGCTACAGTAAAAATGGATGCCTCTTTTACATGATTTGCCGTTTACAATTACATTAAAATTACAAGGTGGTCAGCTTGAACCAGTTCTCAATATTATATTTGCCACATAGAAACGAAAAATACAAATTCAAGGAAAGCCCTTCTATCTTCCGATTGCCAAAGATTGGATGCACCACAGAGCTCTTCTCCTGCTGCTTTCTTCTAACTCCAACCACTCTTAAATTAAATCACCATACTGACGGTTAGTGTCTCGTCACAAAACCACCACATAGCATGAAATGATTGGTATGCTTTCTTCAAGAGAGTCCCACGACGGGAACAGTAGAGGGCACTGCAAGTCAGGGCACAGGAGATGCACTGGCTGAGCTAGTGCCCAATTCAAGTCAATGCAACTAAGGGTACGTCTACACTATGGGATTATTCCGATTTTACATAAACCAGTTTAGTAAAACATATTGTATAAAATCGAGTGCACGCGGCCACACTAAGCACATTAAATCGGTGGTGTGCGTCCATGGTCCGAGGCTAGCATCGATTTCTGGAGCGTTGCACTGTGGGTAGCTATTCCGTAGCTATCCCATAGTTCCCGCAGTCTCCCCCGCCCCTTGGAATTCTGGGTTGAGATCCCAGTGCCTGATGGGGCAAAAATCATTGTCGCAGGTGTTTCTGGGTAAATGTCGTCAGTCATTCCTTCCTCCGGGAAAGCAACAGACGACAATCATTTCGCGCCCTTTTTCCCTGGATTGCCCTGGCAGACGCCATATCATGGCAACCATGGAGCCTGTTTTGCCTCTTGTCACTGTCACCGTATGTGTACTAGATGCCGCTGACAGAGGCGATTCAGCAGCACTACACAGCAGCATTCATTTGCTTTTGCATGATAGCAGAGATGGTTATCAGCCATTCTGTACCATCTACCATGCCATTGTAAATTGGCAATGAGATGACGGTTACCAGTCCTTTTGTGCTGTACCACCTGCTGCTGTCATAGGTGCCCCTGGCTGAGATCGGCCGGGGGTGCAAAAGACAAAAATGGGAATGACTCCCCAAGTCAATCCCTCTTTTATGGTATCTAAAAATAGAATCAGTCCTGCCTAGAATAGGGGGCAAGTGTACTAGAGAACCAGTGTATCAGAGAACCAGAGAGCACAGCTGCTCCGTGTCAGATCCCGCAGAAATGATGAGCTGCATGCCATTCACAGGGGGTGCCCCTGCAACAACCCCACCTGTTGATTCTCTCCTCCCCCAGCCTTCCTGGGCTACCATTGCAGTGTCCCCCATTTGTATGATGAAGTAATAAAGAATGCAGGAATAAGAAACAGTGACTTGTTAGTGAGATAAAATGAGGGGAAGGCAGCCTCCAGCTGCTATGATAGTCCAGACAGGACATTAAGCAGTGTGGGGGAGAGGAGCCCAGCATCCCGCTGCTATGATAGTCCAGGCAGAACAGAATCTTTTCTTTACACATGAAAGGCGGGGGCTGATGGAGCTCAGCCCCCTGTTGCTATGATGAAGATGGTTACCAGCCGTTCTGTACCATCTACTGGGAATGATCAGGAGTTTTTTACCCAGGCGCTCCCAGCTGACCTCACCGGAGGCCAGCCAGAAGCACTCACGGGCTGATGATGAGGACGGATACCAGTCCTTTTGTACTGCACCATCTGCCACAAGGCTGATGATGACGATGGATATCAGCCATATTGTACCATCAGCCACCCATGAGGGGGGGTGAGGATGCTGCCGTTGACTGCTGCAGCATCGCGTCTATCAGCAGCATTCAGTAAACATAGGGTGACTTTTTAAAGAGTCAAGAGAGGATTTTTTTCCCTTTTACTTCTGGGGGTGGGTGAGGGGGGTAAATTGACGAGCTATGCCCTGAACCACCGCAGACAATGTGTTTGACACTACAGGCATTGGGAGCTCAGCCAAGAATGCAAATGCTTTTCGGAGACTGCAGGAACTGTGGGATAGCTTGAGTCCTCATTCCCCCCTCCCTCCCTCCATGAGCGTCCATTTGATTCTTTGGCTTTCCGTTACGTTTGTCACGCAGCAGCGTGCTGAGTCCCTGCTGTGGCCTCTGTCTGAAGATTTTTTAAAAATGCTTTGGAATTTCGTCTTCTGTAACGGAGCTCTGATAGAACAGATTTGCCTGCCCATACAGCGATCACATCCGTACGGTCCATGCTGGAGCTCTTTTTGGATTTTGATTTCGGACTGCATCGCCACCCGTGCTGATCGGAGCTCTACGCTGGGCAAACAGGAAATGATATTCAAAAGTTCACGGGGCTTTTCCTGTCTACCTGGCCACTGCATCCGAGTTCTGATTGCTGTCCAGAGCGGTCAGTGGTGCACTGTGGGATACCGCCCGGAGGCCAATACCGTCGATTGTGGCCACACTAACCCTAATCCGATATGGTAATACCAATAGTAGCGCTACTCCTCTCATTGGGGAGGAGTACAGAAACCGGTTTAAAGAGCCCTTTATATCGATATAAGGGCCTCTCAGTGTGGACGGGTGTGGCGTTAAATCGGTTTAATGCTCCTAAAACTGGTTTAAACGCGTAGTGTAGACCAGGCCTAAGTCTCACTCTCATGAGTACTGGATTCATTCACAAAGGGGCTGCATGGGTAAAATGGAGAGAAGGAGCTAGCCCAAACTTTTTATAACATAACCTTCTTGTTAGTGGAAGGTTGGGAGTGCTCGTGCCCGGGTTCATCACCATTTTTACTTATTAGGGCTGGTCTACACAGCGAGTTCCCGTGCAGTAAGTCAGGGTGCGAATCTACAGTGCACCAGCTTGCCACCGGCAGTGCAGTGAAAAGCCCAGCATGCAGCTTAGTGTACTATACTGAAGTATACTGAGTTGCATTCCAGGACTTTCACTGCACTGCAGCATTGTCCGCACAGCGAGTTAGTGCATGGCAAGCTGGTGAGCTGTAGATTCGCACCCTGGTTTGCTGTACAGTAACTTGCCATGTCACTATGCCCTTAGAAAGACTAACCAGGAAATTCAGTAGCTTTTTATTAAGCTCTTGAAATAAAAGACACCATGGCCACAGATTTCAATGACAAACTTATGGCTCCTTCTTTCATCCTGGAAAAAGATTTTCTTAACAATATAGAAAAAGGTATAATTTATGGCTCTGGCATCAGTATCACTTGCAATTTTTACAATCCTATAATTAACTGCTAGTCTACTGTAAGTACTCAAACAAATATGTGACAGACCCATTGAAAGCCTACTGGTGTCACATCTCCCCACAAAACCTAGTTTGCTAAAACCAGACTCCCCATAATATAACCTCACAGGGAGCTAGCAATGAAGACAGCCAGCCAGCCAGGAACAATGCTGCTTTATAAGAAACCAGTACCACCAGGGCTGAAATGTCTAGAGCATGAGAAATAAACATAGCGAGGCAGAATACAAACAAGGCCGACACTGATGGACTCTGCTAAAACACAGCAAACAGAGCACTGCAGCCAGTACAGGCAACAAACTAACTTCTGTTCTGAATACTAAAACCTCCTGTTTTACATATATGTTGCCGCAAATATTTACAGTATCCATGAAACAGTCTGAGTAAATTATCTCATGGCAGCAGCTGGGAAAAATGTCTAGAGGTGCAAAGAAATAAATTAAATCCCAACACCCTCTAATGTGGCTTGCACTGAATATGTTGACACGTAATATCATCTAGTTCAAGAACAGTCTGCCGGGGATGCATCTTTTTGAGGCAGTGGTCAACCTCTCTTCAGGTGAAGTCTGTCGGACAGTTTCTTTTATAGGAATCTTTTGGGCAGCAACAATTTCTCATAGGCACTGGTTGCTGCATGGGAGTGACTCTGAATGTGATCTTGAGCTGTAAACTCTTCCTTGTGGTGCCTACAGCAGTGTGAAATAAACTGGGGTGGTGACTGCAATATCATCTGATGTCGCGCTGCTGCCAGCCCTACAGCAAAAGTGATACAGTCAAGGAACCCAACCCAAGTCTATTACCTTGAAGAAATCCAAACTTACGAGAGAGAGAGAGAGAGAGGCCGGAAAGAAGAGAAAGCACAAACACACGGGGTGCAAATGCCAAAAGGGGAAGAATTGTGTTTTGTAAAGTAAGGACTAGCCATTCCTATAAAATGTACATTGGCTGGTACTTTAAACTGTACTTGTTGCTACATAATCAGATATTAGCAACCTGCATGGAATGTTTGTTGAGGTTTAGCCCAAGTATCCAAGTGCAGTTTTAATTGGATATGATAGTCCTCACTTCCTGCCCTAAACTGTTTCATAGTTTTGCTGCATAGGGCTAAACAGCTATATTTCACCCCAGAGGTGGTTGCATTTCAATGGTGGATGAAGCGATTGCCTTGTATACAGTCTATCAGTTTAAGCTTGAAAAGCACTTTGTGATCATTTGAGATGAAAGGCTCTATATACATGCAGTAAGATAATATAAATAATCATCACAATGTTGGCAAAGGGAATAAGAACATAAAACAATTGTAATATGATTTTATTACCCATCACATGTAGCTCTCATTTCCTGTGCTGGTTAAATTGCTACAAGCCAAGTGACTTTGGCAGTCACCAGATCTGTCTCTTTCAAGTCAGGGATGGTATGTGCCCAGTTATTATTTATATCTAATCGTTATTGATCTTTTATTGCTTTGTAGCAAGAGCCTTTACTGGTAGGGCTGTAATAGAAATCTAGATCACTTATTGCCAGAGCTTCTCAAGTGGGACAGTATTCAGCACTTTGGTGACTGACTAAGAATGTCACGGAGAATTAGGTTCCTACTGAAGAACACATGAAGGATCAACTCCACTTGTCAAACTGCAAGGAATGGCTTTAGCACTCACAGAGCTAGATTAAGTGTGTTTTCTGTTAGGGTAAAAACTAGAAGGGCACATGAGTTCCGACAAACAACGTAAAAGTAATTACATTTTAGAGCAGAAAGGGAACCATACAATATAAGGGAAGATTTAAAGGATGCAATATCCTTGTGCTGAAAATAAAGAGATTTAACATGTGAGTGCAGACAACAAACACCTGCCACAAGACATAGCTTTGCTTTGAAACGAATGAAAGTAAATCTGATTAACTATAAGCATTTGTTAAAATGGATTTTTCTTCACTTGATTTGTAGCTGGAAACCTTCAATAAAAAAGTGTGTCTTTAACATCTTTGATTTAAAAAAAAATTATTAATTTATTCACATTAATGGAATAATTGCCTGTTGCTTTTTAAAAACATCACTGGCTGCATTTTAAGCAGAAGGCTATTGCAACTATTCAAGAAAACTTAACTTGTGTGATTAGTTCTAGTGAGCACCACACACAAAAATCTACTCATACAGGGGCAAGCAGGAAAGATAGTTAACCCTCATTTTGGAGGGACTGAAATCCTGTCCTCTGCTTCCTGGCAAGTACAAATGTCAGCATGACCTCTGCTGAAATGAGACTAAGAATCTAGGAGCTGTGAATACAAACATATACTCACTAAATTAATAAATAAAACCCACCACCCAAACGGAACCTGTCACTACTGACTAGGCATAAGAGGTGTTCTTTAAAAGTATATCAAACAAATCACATACATAATGTCAACCTTGGAGAACCAATATATATCAGTAAGTATAAACACCTTTGAAAATATGCAGTTTATCAAACCCAGAGCTGACAAGCCCTGTACATACGTCAGCCTATACAACACAGTGGGTGAAATGCCCGGGGTGGGTGAATTGTTCACTCCATTCTAGTCCAGCACAGTCACTCTGTACTGTACATCACACTCCAATACTCAGTTCTGATACAAAGCTCACTGAAGTCAGTGGGGATCCTCACTGGTCTTTGGATCATGCCCTATACTTCTAAGACTCCTGCTTTTGCAGGGAAAAAGAAGAAGTTTCAAACTAACCGGCAGCTGTTGTCTCCATCAGTGTGCAATGACGTCTCAGCTCTCCTTAGGCCCAAGCGGGAAAATGAGTGATACATGGTCAGAATGACATCACTGAGGCTATGGATGCCGTCGGGCTCATCATATATGTTCTCCCAGTACGACCTGAGGCCTGGCGTGCCAGATGGGTAGTTACCATACAAATAATAGTCCAACTGGCCGATAATTTCTTGATTCACCACGGCTTCAAATTTGCGGGCAAAGAATGTTGGCCTGGCGGTTTGCTGTGTTGATACGAAAGAAAAAATACCTTAGAGTTAGTTCCCATTTCCAGTCACAAACCTCTTGTTCTAAGCAGTAGGCTGGAGTTAAGGATGTAAGCAGCATTTACCCATGTCCACAGACGAGTTAAGCAATAATGCTTATATAAAAATCTGTGCTTTCCTCCAACTATATTGCAGAAGGTCCCTATGCTAGTGCACAAAAGGAGAAACTTCTTGCCCCATCCGTGAGCCTTCTGTTTACCTGTCCAGGGCCAGACAGAATTTTATTCTAAATATTTGATTTTACAGCTCACAGAAGTGCACTTTAAAGAATCTATAGAAGACAAGATTCCTGCCCTGAAGAGTTTATAATGTAAATAAAGACAGGACATGACAATCAGCAGGAAGAGAGAAATATAAGAATTACAACAAGACTATGGCCATTGCATAAGAAAAGGATTTGAAGTCTACCAGGGAAAGGGGTAGTGGAACCTGTGGAAGAGCTAAAAATCAAGAGTCTGCTGCTTACTTGCGTTTAGGCTTTCCCTTTGCAGCGACTATTTAAATTTGTTTCCTCTAAGAATAGGAGATAGATAGCAGACAGATAAAAAGTGTGAATACTCTCTAGAGAGCGAAACAGTGAAATAGAAATCTACCACCAATAATTGTAAGAAATAGGCTTGTCAACTCTGAGATTTAGACAATGCGCTTCTTTTATACACAGAAAGGTGAACACACTGGATATATCATTCCCTTAGAACCTGGTAGGTAACTTTGTTAAGTGAACCAAAATGTCATCTATGAGATGCAGGCAAATAAGTATAGCAGTATTAGTGGGTCACAGAAAAGGTGCAGCGTGACCTGGTGAATAGCAGCTCTACCACTGAACTGCTGTGTGACCTTGGGTAAGTCACGTCACCTCTCTGTACCCTTGTTTCTTCTCTCATTCTTTGTCTATCTAGTCTACTTAGAGCATAAGCTCTTGACAAGACAACGGTCTCTTTCCCAACGGATATGTACAATGCCTAGCACCCTGATCTGATCATGGCTGGGGCCTCTATACAGTACTGCAATACAAACAAATAAATAATACTACTAATACAGAAAAAAAAATGGGAAGAGGAGACTATTTCCTTTAGCTTAAATCGCTGTCTTACAATGGTCAGTTTCAGAGCAACAGACAACTCAGGCCGAGAATAATGTCTATCAGATCAGTGATCAAAGATGGGCAAAGGATATCAGAGGGGTCATCTTGATTTATCTTGGGGAGTTCTACATAAAATAAAAATCCTAAAGAGGTCAAACCTAGCGACCCTTACCCATACGGACAAAGTAGACTCTTCTCCCAAGGGTACTCAGATATGAGCCAGGTATAGAGAAATCAGGGGCGGCTCTACGAATTCCGCGGTCATGCCTGCGGGAGGTCCACACGAGCCGCGGGACCAGCGCACCCGCCGCAGTCATGCCTGCGGGAGGTCCGGTCGTCCTGCGGCTCCATTGGACCTCCCGCAGGCATGACTGCGGAAGGTCCGCCGGACCCGCCTGCCGCCCTCCGGTTAAAATGCCGCCCCACGCGCGCGCTTGGCACGCTGGGGTCTGGAGCCGGCCCTGAGAGAAATGAAGAGTGGGAATGAATAGCCCACTGTTTGCTTTGCTTTGCTTTGCTCTATAAAAACAAGCTGTTGTGGCCAAAGATTTTGCATTTTTGAGTAATTCCTTCTTATCAGAGTATGTGGAAAATTTTTTAACAGGATTGTACGACTCACTGGGCCAGATTCATCCCAGGTGTAACTCCACTGACTTCCAGGATGAATTTGGCTATTATAATGACATTGCTAAAGACCAATTCACTACCTGTTGTTTGCAAGACATAACTGGTATCATGAAGTTTTGCACTTGTCATTGAGGGTACCTGGGGAGTTATTTCACTCAGGAAGACCAGTATTATGCACAATAATACAAATATATGGAAACTCTTTGTTTACAAGCATTTCTTAGTTCTCTTTTGTTCAAACTCATCCTTGTGCACAGAGCTAGTACAAGATCTATACGCCACTTTTAAGTCCCATTTAAGACTTCAAAATTACGTGGGTCTTAAGTGGTGCATAGGCTTTGTGCTGACCCTCTGTACAGGAGTTGATTGCACCCTTTCAGAACAAGGTTTTTTGCAATCAGAAATAAGAGAGCAACTACCAACTAGGATACAGTATATTAGACAAAAGAAGAAGCTCCATAATGGTTTCCAGATATGTTTCAAGTGCACTTATTGAAAGGCTTTCTATCAGCATCACACTAAAGTTTAGTAGAGCACACACAGAAAGTTTAGGGAACATGTTACCATTGCATAAAACCCTAAATGAATGCTCGACAAGCTCCCAAAGCAGGCAGAATCCTGGAGGCACATAAATGCCTTAAAGCCACCTTGCCACCTTCCTGAGAACAGTACAAATCTAGCTCACTATATTGACCCTAAGATGATAGAATGCGAGAGAGAGATTATAAATTGCGGTTTCCTTCAGGATTGGCTTCAGGATGATTTATCCTCACTGGTCAATAAATGAGAGGAACCAAAGATACCTAACCAATGTTTACTGCTTCCTGAAGTCTCTACCCTCTGTATTTCCAAAGACAATGGCTTCTGCACTAGCAAGTGTTCATTTGAGGGGTTTCTTTTTTTATTAGAGAGTATGACTGCTGCCCAGCTGCACTGGCTTTCCTGGGATGGGCTGTTGCCAAGTCCCGCAAAAGACAGCCACTCCCTACCGAGTGGGAGACCTCTTCTGTCTCCCCTGCTAGAGACCCCTATTGTTCAATTGCAGTGGTGAGGGAACGAGAAGGCCTGGATGCAGAGAACACCAAGTTCTTGTTATTCACATGTGCCCAATTGGCAGAAAACAAGGAAAATAACAGAAAAATCAATCATATCCTTGACAAAGTGCAGTAAGGTTGCCTGACCCAGCCAAAGAGGGGATAAAGAGAACCGCAGTGGGAGAACATAAGACAATGAGCTGTCGGGAGTATCTGTTTCCCTTTTCTGCATTTCTTCCTTCTTTAAACATGTGCCTTTAATTTTTTTCTTCGGTGAATCAACCCAGATACTGAACTCTTGGAGGAGCTTTACAAACATATTTCTCATGTGGCAAATCAAGCTAGTTTATATATATATGTAGATATGTATGTATGTATGAATGGACACACACATATATATAGCCTGATTATCCACTTCATTGACATTTGTGTAAGTCAGGATTCATTCCATCCAAATCAATGGATGCTCCCCAGGTATAAAACTGCTGTGAGTGAAAACAGAACATGGCCCATTATATCTAATTAGGCCACTAGATACAGATAAAAGGTAAAGAGGAATGGGTGAGGAGTGATTTTGTCATGTTAACTTACATGGAGACCAATTAAGCACAATGCAGTACAGTCAATCTGTACAAAGCAGTTTGTAAAGAGCACTCAGGACAGACCGATTCCCATACTGAGAGCCAGCTCCATCTCTCCTGCATGTGATGACTCACTGTGTGCTGGGGAGATGGAGCAAACTTTTCATGATGAGCAGTCAGCATGAGACATGGATCCCCTGCAGCACTAGAACAATTTATAAGAGGTCAAGCAGCGAGCAAAGAATATGCAGATGTAGAAGTGCAGAAGCCCAGAAGAGGAGCCAGAACAGAATTTTAAACAGTGTCAGCTGAACGTGACTTCTGTTAGGTTATACATTTCACAATTCCTGGTAGGGCTCTGAGAAGGACAGGGAGATTGCCTATAAAAAGGCTGAAAAACAATCATTTAGCTGTATAGTGTATATGTATAGATTTGCTGTTTCAAAGTGTTAACAGGATTCTGGGAGAGGTGCCATCTATGGCAGAGGCTCTTAGGTTTTGATCAGGCCCTTTTAAACTTCCTGCTTTGTACTATGCAGAGTTTTGGATGTATTAGTAGTTACATACTTCTTAATTCTACTTTGTTAGCTTTTAAACTGGCTTTATTTGATCTTGTTCAGGTTTTGTGTACCAGCTTTGGGGAGTGGTAGAGATCAAAGGTGCTACAGATCTTATTATAAGAAATTCTTTTTCACTCTACAACTGCTCAGATCATGTGCTCGCCCCTCTGATATTCCCTCCCTCTGTCGCACACTTTGTATTTCTTTGGGAATTGTGAGTGATGTTTGTGGTGAAATGTGTATTTCAGGGACTCTCTTATCAGGCATATGTCAGAAGTCACCTTTTCCGCTTATTGCGGCTTGTGATTTCTGAGCTTTTACTGCTCAGTTTGCCTGATTATTCCCTGAAATGTGGCTAACGCATATTTTGTAGCTTGGAGATGGGTCAGACTCTGCTGATTCTCTCTAGTTTATCGAGGCTTTTTTTACTTATTCTTCACTGGACTCTTTACTGGGTCAGAGTCTGGGATGCCTGGGTGTGTCAAAGAAGCTCTTTTAGGGTAAATGCCGTGTTTAGCATTTTTGTGAGTGCCTCTGTCACTGACATTAGCCATGCTTGGGATATAGTATATTTCAACAGAAACAAGGTCTCTGTTTCAGACTGGCTGTCATTTATGCTTCATGAGGTATTGCAACCCGCCCCACACGAAGCCTGAGTAAACAGGCTTTGCACAGGGAAACTTGCAGGGACTGGAGGATGGATGAACTGCACATCCGGTAACCTGGTCCCTAGCCTAAGAGCTGCCTCTCTCATGTGTGGTTCACTGCCCCCTTGCATGGGGAAATGCTTGAAAAGATACAAACTGTAACACCTGGCTTTATGCAAGACACCGTAATTTATTGTTAGTACCAAGCACTCAGGCCTATTATAGCCTAGAGCCCAATCACACCCACTGCCCATCCAATGTTGCACTCGTATGCCTCCCTACATAGTGTAGCATAAGGGGGAAATCAAACATCTTAAGGTCCCTATACTGCAGTTTTGCCAACTCCAAAGTGACCAAAAACCATACGTCAAACCCCCAAAATCATAAGATTAACCTTACAAATCATGACATTAAAATTATAATTACAAATGTTAGAGTCCTTTAATTTGCCTTTTGAGCCTTCAGGGTTCACTCGGGTCACATTTTCAAGCTTTTCCCCTTCAGCCAAGAGGGTCAGAATCTTCCTTTTTAAAAAGTGAAAACAGATTATTCCGTCATAACCTGAATCCATAGCCATGAAATTAGACTGCTTCCCAACTTCAAAGAGATAGAGAAGTGAAAAACCAGCCTGCCTGACACATGGTGAGCAGAGAGCTGACTTACCTGAAATCTGTGGAAGTCTGCTGGTTTGAAATCATTAGGAGAGCAGCCACACCAATCAACAATGTGCTTGTACTGACATTTGCAGCCCAGTTTACGGTTCCAGTTAGTGATGCGCAAATTGTTGTCCACCATGGAGGCACAGTGAGGGCTATTTTCCAGGACAGTATGAAAGAAAGACTGGAAGAAAATAACAATTCAGTACATTCAGCTCCTCAGACTTCTGTTTTCATCTTCACTTTCAGCTCAGAAAACCAGCCTACAGTCCTGAACCTTGACCGACCTGGACTATCCTCTCTAGAAGTAAGAGAGTTACCTTCCCTTGCAGCTTTGCCTTGGTCCCTTCTCTATAGGATAGAGAGCATAGCACAGTGCGGACACAGGCAAACAATTATCAAGTCTGGGGTGAAGCCATGCTACAAAAGGCTGATTGGCCGCAGGCGTTCTAGCATTTTAGACCTCTGCAATGACTGGCTTTGTGATCCTGAAACTGAAAGACACCATTCTCATGACTGTGCTGTATTTATTTCAGTTGTCCGAGAAATTCCTGCTTCAAAGGATCCCTATTATTTTGTCTTCAAAGTTACTCTATGGTCTACTATGCTCAGAACTGTTTTCCTTGGAGACAAGTTGATGATAAATTTCAAAGCGTGTTCTATGATAACTCTCAGCCTGTACCTTCCACCACTGTTAGTGATGGAAAAACAAACAGCCTCGTAATCAATTCTTCTGTTAGTCTGTCTACCTCAGAGACCAAGGATTACTTGTAAAGTGCTGCTAGCCGAGTGACCTCATACAGAAAAATAACATTCACCCCAGCTACCAGAAGGACATTCTGTCTCCTGCAATTACTTCTGAAATTGTAAGTCTTTATTTGGTGACTCAAGGCAGTAAGGAATTCCTATTGGGTTCTCCTAATTATATCATCATAATTTCAGCTATTACATAAATACTGTGTAATGGGGACCGATGTAGCAGGTTAACAGGTCAACAAAGGCAGAATGATTTTTAGAAGTTACATATGGACCTAGCATAAGAAAACCTTGTGAAGGGCAGCAGTACAAAATGATCAAATTTAGCTCTGCAAAAGATGATTTTTAGGAGCAGTGACTTGTCTTTAAAAACTGCTATAGCATGATCTATAAATAAATGGCATAGCATTAGCATGGCTGACCCCCAAATAATCCCCCTACCCTTTTTTAATGTTAAATGACAGCCCAGTGAATATGGATTTTACGCTTGAATTGTCTGGTTAAACCCATAAAGGCATACATTCCCAGTCAAGCGAGGAAAAAAAAACCTACTACCCAATTACTCATTGCCCTGTGTCCTTTCATAATGATACAGAAATTCTCTGCAAGATAATGGATGAAAAGGTTATCAGAGTTGAGAGAAGAAGTGAATTTTAGCAGAAATAGGATTAAAGGGAGATTATTTAACGTGTGTGGAATAATAAACCCCATCAAATTATGAGAACCACTGTGCTCAACTGAATGACAAAAGGTTTATATTTGCAAGATTGGTCTCATCGATCCATCAAAGACTCATGTGCCACCACCGAGGAAGGCTGATATCATTAAAAGATAGTCATTAGGTTAGCCTTCCTCACAGATACTCAGGAACATATAGAGCACATTAGTACCTTGGAGAAAGAGTCTGACAACCCATGGGAGCAATGTACCTGACAGGACAGGTGTATAATAGCCTATGAAAATGTCAGACTATGTGCTCTATCTGAAGATAACGCACACCCATCCTGACAAACTGCTACATGTTTGACTGAAACAAATTCTAGTCTGCACTTCCTTCTGCATCACTTAGAGCAGGAGTGATTTCTGAGTGATCTAGATTATTTGTGACTGTGCCTTCCAGCTGTGTTTTGAATTGAACAATAAATCTTTGTTTGCAGACCTTTCATTTTAAAGTACTTAATTTTTTTTTAAATAAGAGGGATGGATACGATGAGGAAAGCTACTTACGGATATGGGTCTCCATCCCTATTAGTTTTTGAAAGTCTTTATAGAAGGACATTTGTAAGCAAAGGAAACTTGAAGTTTTGGTTACTCTGTAATAGTTTAACTGGTTCATAATGTAATTAACCAACCAAAGGAAAAAAAAGTAGCTGAAACATCAAAAGGCTTAATCATCATAAAATTACTTTCTGTTAGCATACATGGGGCCCAATACAAAGCCCACTGAAGTCAACACGGAGAATCCCAGTGACTTCAGTGATCTTTGCATCAGGCCTATCAACAGCTTTGAAGAGTGAGGCTTCTGTAAATCCACACACCTCAGCGGGAAGCAAAGTATACGAATAGAACCTCTTCATCTTTGTCACCAGATCATCACTGGAAAAGATGACATACTCCACAAACTTCCTGTTCAATAGGAACCAGTCTGATCCTCCATCCAGAGTGATTCCTTCTGGGATTTTCCGGTCTCCAAGGCGCCACATGTGTGTATCACATTCTAGGAAAAGCCTGTCCAGACCTTGTTTTCTAATAAACCTAGGAAAAAGAAAACAGAACCATGAAAAGTTAATTGGTGTTTTCTTATCATCACTAGCACTCAAAATAAAGAAGCTATTACAGATAAATGAAATAAATGGTTATGGTTTATATGAGTGTTCCATTTATAAATTGTTTATAAAAGATTAATAAATACGTTAATAAATAATGAATCAGTTGTTATACATTGTTAGAGAGTCCAAAGGTCAGTCAATTGCTTATAAACACTTATATGCTTTCTGCTGATGTCCTTATAAATATCCTCTACACATGCTACTCATGTCTGTAATATGTTTATAACATTCATTAACTCCTTATGAACAGAACTGCAATATAAAAAAATCACTAAGAAAATCTAAGGTATTTATATTTAAGATTTAATTGATTTCCACGTTTAAAGAAGTCAAATAATTGCTTTTGAAAGATAACTAATTAATTTCCATTTTCTGAAAAGTTTTTTCTTGCTGAATTATTGTTCCACGTACATTTCTATCAAAGGCACATATAATCAGAAGTAAAATTTGATTGCTTTTTGTTATAGAACAAGTATGTTTCCCCCCCTCACTTTCAAGTCTAGAGTAAATAACACTAGGCATTTTTGTTTGTTTGTTGCGGACCCACAGACAAAAGAAGCAACGCTAGAATTGAAATGTTATGGACACTGATTATTTGAGTCCAATACAGCAAGAGAAATAGACTTGGAAAAAATCAAGCTATGTTGAAAGCAGGATGGGTCACACACTCACAGGTGGCTTTGTGACTGCCTGATAAAGGTTTCTATTTGTTTGATCATTTTCAGAATTACTTCCCAGAAAGTGATACCATCTAGAAAGCAGAATAATGAGAAACATAAATTAGCTGATCCAGTAATGTAATGTCAGGAAGGGTACTGCCTTCTAGTGATAATGCCGATCTCTACTTTCAGTACTGAAGACTGCCTGTGTATTTTGAGAAGTAACAAATGTTTGCCATCTGGCTCATCTATACGCAACAAATGTCCATCAGGTTTTAGTCAGAGGCCATAAAACCTATTGGACTTAGGAGCTGCAGGCTAACTTGAGTTGTGTTGCCAGTAGCAAAAGACCTGTGTTTTATTTGTCAAAAAAAACCCAACAACCCTTGGTTTTGTAGAACACTGTAATTATCTATTACTTTTTACAAAGAAACATTTAAAAGATAGAAAATTTGTGAAAGTATTCAGAAACAGAAAAAAAAATGGTAAAGGAAACCAACATTTGCATGGTGCTGTCTGATGGCAGTCCCAATGGTTACATGGGAAAGCCAGTTCACTACATTTTGGAAAGAAACCAAGAAAGACCAAGATGTGGAACAAAATGCTATTTCAGCTCAGTAGTGAGGTACGCTGAAAGATCTGAGTGTCGTGAAGCTTCACAGAAGCGACTCTACTAGTATTTTTATGAATAATATTTTTTCTCCTTTTTTTCATTAAGACATGAAGAAAATGTTTCTGCACCTCATCCCCCTCACAGATACACACCCCAAGAAAAAAAGTATCAACAGTCAAAACAAAAACCTTTATGAGCTCCCAGATCTAGAACCTTGATGTTTTGCCCATTAGCAAGCTAAGACCTTGATTAGGGCTTCCTTCTACAATTAATGAAGAAACCAAGACAGAATTATAACTTGATTGTTTCTTGTATCTAATTACAAAATGCATGGTAAAAGGAGTCTAAATCCCACTGATTTTGGAGTCTAATATCTACCTTTCCAGTCCTGGAACTTAGAAAAGAAAAGCTACACTGTTAACTTAAAGTGAAATTTATGTGAAGTTTCAGACAAGAGTTGAGAATTTTTTTCTTTTCATTAACCAGTTTCTAATTTCATGTTCCATTATGAGGGATAATGGAAAAGTCTTGCAATTTTAATGCCGTCCTCTGGGAAGTAATCTTCAAATCTAATATGTATGCAGTTATCTGCAAATCAAATATTAACATGCCTGAAAGTTTGGTCATTTATTTACTTTTGTCAAAAAATAAGCAGCTGGAAATGACCCTGTAGGTGTATTATTTTAATCAAATAGTGGGATGTTATTAATCATATTTAAGAGGGATATAGAGTCCTTTCCTGTGAAATGGTTTCTCTCAATTGCTGTCTACACGAACTTTGCGCCTTTTCTCCTATTATTAAAAAAGAAGCTTCCTTAGTTGTGAATGGCACCCCCTATCACTACCTTCAAAATAAATAAATAGAATTGCAAGCACTAAAATTACATGAATATTAGATGGGTCTGCCCTCTGCCCACTGCCTGGCTAAAGCTGGCTCTGAAAGAATATGTCCAGTTTCAGTGCTGGGATATCTCAGTGAATCTGGCCTTACAGCTTTATTTATAACACGTTTTCCCAAATAACGTGGCATGTGTGCGCGCATGCGTGTGTATAATGGCTAGAACAGCATATACAAAGAATTATAAAGTTGTTGGGCGCATGCAGTATTTTTATGGTCAACTCAAATCGTAACATGCTACAGAACAAGACTACCAGAAGTAAACCAATTGTAGTATTTGACTGATACTACACTATCGGGGAACATACCCTATTCTGGCAGGGGGAATGGCCTGGATTACCTAATAGGACAATCAATTTCTTTGCTAACTGCTCTGTGTGTGTGAGAACTTTATCTAAAATAATATAACAGCTTCAAAATAGCATGAGGTACAATATTAAGATAAGGAAGAAAATAGTTTTCAGGAGGATGGTTGCCTGTTTGGTGTATATAAATTCATACTCCCTATTTTTTTTACTTGACATACTTTATATCAGCGGTTGGCAACCTTTCAGAAGTGGTGTGCTGAGTCTTGATTTATTCACTCTAATTTAAGGTCTCGTGTGCCAGTAATACATTTTAACGTTTTCAGAAGGTCTCTTTCTATAAGTCTATAATATAGAACTAAATTATTGCTGTATGTAAAGTAAATAAGGTTTTTAAAATGTTTAAGAAGCTTCATTTAAAATTAAATTGAAATGCAGAGCCCCCCCGGACTGGTGGCCAGGACCCAGGCAGTGTGAGTGCCACTGAAAATCAGCTTGTGTGCTGCAGGTTGCCTACCCCTGCTTTACATTATACCATATAGGTGCATCAACAATCTGCTAACAAGCTTCAATGGCAAATCCTCTCCGTTTACCTGTGCTGCAATAATTTCCAGACTGGATTAAATCACAGTACACTTAAACTTGCCCACCAGGAGACCTAGTCAGCATTCAAACAAACTATGTTCACAGAACAGGTCACGCAAAATATATATATTAGGATGAAATCCTGGCTCCACTGAATTCAATGGGAGCTTTCCCACTTATTTCAAAGAGGCCAAGATTTCATGCTTAGTTAAGCTCCTACAAATTGTAATACTGCACCAACCTCATCCCATACTAAACTTCAGAAGGAGAGTGGCTAATGCACAGACAATGGTATATTTCCCATCTCCTTTGTCCTTCTTGGAGTTTTACACAATAGGAAAGCTACATGATAATTCCCAGATTAAAGAAAAAAATGGATTTAGTATCAAGATTTCTCTAATGTTAGCCAAAGTGGATAACTTCAGCGGCTTTCCAGGATTTTGAACTGGAAGTAAGGGTGCCAAGGCTCCTACACACAAAGGTCTCCAGAGCTCAGGTAATCACAAATTAACTTGCCATGGCAATGATGTACAGTTATCAGAGTAGATAACAAACTACTTTCTTCAAGAATGTTTCTGGGCTGTTGGGAGTATAAGGGTTGGAACTTGATGGAACTGGGAACAACCTCAGATGAAGATATCCCTGACCAGGAGGAATGGGGTGAGTAAGTCTTGCAGCAGGGAAGTAAGGATGGCATGGATTAAAGAGTTAATCAGGAGGGGGAAAGGGGCTAAAATAAGACTACTGGACTGAAATAAAATTGTCCTGCTTTTGATTATCTCCGTCCTATATACTACCACATCAAAGGCATTTTGTTTTAGTGCATCGGTTAATTTTAATGTTCTGTAAATAAACTTATATATGAACTATTTTTCTTAAAATGACAAAGATTTATATTTGTAAAATTATATGCAGATACAGACACTGAGCCTTATTTTCAAAAAGAGCCTCAAATTTTGTGGCTGTACGGTTATTCCTGAATCTAATTGTGGGGACACAAAATATCATTCATATGTGTCCGTCTGACTGTGTCCAAAAACCAGGCAGCTAGATGTGTAAATGCTGCCATTTATGCCCACAATTAGCTGCAGATGCAATGCTGGGGTTTGCAAAACTGAAGGCTAGCTTGGGATTCTTTCCTGAGTTGGGCCTGTTACCTTTATACTTTGTAAAAATGTCTATAATCTTGAATCCTTGCATTTCCCATAGCTTCTCTTCTGCAACCATGATTCCATTTGGTTAACACTCCAGCAGTCTAGACCAGTGTTTCTCAAACTTTTGTGTTGGTGACCCCTTTCACACATCAAACCTATGAGTGTAACCCTCCCTTATATATTAAAAACTTTTTTTTGTATTTAACATTATTATAAATGCTGGAGGCAAGCAGGGTTTAGGGGTGGAGGCTGACAGCTGGCGACCCCCCATGTAATAACCTTGTGACCCCCTGAGGGGTTACGACCCCCAGTTTGAGAATCCCTGGTCCAGACAGCTCAGGGGTACATGTGTCTCAAGACCCTGCTCTCACTTTGCAACATTTGAAAATATTTACAAATTCATTTCAGTTAGGCTTATGGAATTATACAGTAAAAACCCTAAAGCACATTGCAAATATCTTTTCTCTTTGGTACTTTTTCATGCTTCCCTCCTGCCTCCAGCTCCTGTTGATCTTCTGAAATCAAATTTAATATGTCTATTAATGCTCACATGATAAGAGAAAACCTTTCTGTCAACTACTAAGACAAGCAAAACCACTTGCATTGCTCCAAACCTCATTGGGGTCTGATCCAAAGGGAAGACTGATGGACTTCAGTGGGTTTTGGAACAGATACTAACTCATCCCCAAATATTAATAACCCAAAGTTATAGTTCTCAAATACATACTGGGCCAACTTCTGCCCTCTTCTCAGAGGGCACCGAAAAAACCTACTGATTTCAGAGTTTAACCTATTTACCAAAGGCTACAGGACCGGCGCAACCCATTAGGCGACCTAGGCGGTTATCAGCAGTATTTCGAGGGTGGGACCTTCCGCCGCCTCTGTTGGGGGTGGCATTTCGGGGGCGGGACCTTCCGCCGCCTCTGTCGGGGGCGGCATTTCGGGAGCAGGACCTTTTGCCGCCTAGGGCGCCAGAAAAGCTGGCGGCACTCCTGCAAGGCTACATTGGCCCTGCTAAATTTACATTTATAAAGACAGATATTCTACATTGAACATACACCATCAACCACAACTAAATAGAATCAGCTTTAAATATATTTATTAAAGTGAAATACTCACACTAATTCCTATACAGTTGTTTTATGTTACATTTACTGATATTAAACATTATTTACACAAGTAACTGCTCTATTAAACGTATATTTGGACTATAAAGAAACACAGTCAATTTGAAAATCATACTTCTGTCTGAAGTGTAATATTGTTGCAAGTGACACCTAAGATTACTGAAATAAATTAGAGAAAGAAAATTATTTCCTCCTATTTTTCGCAGTCTTTTTACTTTGTGCATTTGACAGCACTTTGTGAACAGAAAGTTTCACTGTTCTTCCATAGTAGGCAGTTACTTTCCCTTGTTTGTGTGACTCATCATAGGGAGAGAAAAAACAATTTTTAAAATAGGAAAATGTGATTGCAAAGACACAAAAATGGCAAAGGGACTCACAAACAGATGTAGTACTTGAAAGCACTTTTAACTCGGTTTTTAAATAGCTCTTTTAAAGTGTCATCTGTTAACCAAAACTTCATTTTCATGTGAACAATTGTTCATGATTATTATAATGCGATTTCCATGTATTATTTTATATATGAAGATACCCAATTGAAAGGCAAGGCCAATGTTTGACTGATTTTGTAATTCAGACAAAGTTTATATTTTACTCTCAATTATTTTTATTCCTATCTCTACAGCAGAAAGATGCACATTCCTGACAGTCTTTGCAACATATTAAATAAAGAAGGCTCCTATTTTATATATTTTCAAAGTCTATGAACAAAGCTTTTCTGCTGACATAGGAAGTTGTCAGATATTAAAACGTGACCAGTAAGTTTTATCACAAAAAAGTCCTTGGCTCAGAGAGGTATATTTTTTAAGCAGAGAGTCAGTTTCCTTTTCCTAAATATTTTCTGTTTCTGGCTTCTTACCTAACAGGCTTGCTGCTGAGCCTTCACAGTTATTCAGATGTGCTGCACACCTACCGACCCCTTGTTACCATTATTTACTACACTATGAATGAAAATTTAAAGATGCATTGGAGACACAATTCATCACAAGCAAAAAGCCAGTGTTGAAGCAGGAGTGCTAGGAGCTAAGATAATACCACAAAAAAGTATTTGTGAACATCTGTTTGAACAAAACCCACATATCTGCTTTAACTATATCCACAGCCCGCTATTTACCTTTGACCAACATCTGTAGGTGCCAACTAATTTTGGTGAGAAAGTGTGGCAAATATTTGTATGAAGAGGTATGCGCATGAGTCTGTCCTCTAGAAGTATTTACGCAACCATCTTGAAAAGTCTTGGTGGGAATCCTTCAGTGAGGAAGCAGAAAATAATTCCTTGTTCTGTAGCTGAACAACTGCAGAGCGCACATAGCAAATTGCAAATACTCACGCAACTGGTACAGCGAAGAGTTTGTGAGAAATCTCTAGGCTGAAATATATCTGAATAAACCATTCACTGAATAATCTAGTCCAATACGCAAATGTATTAAAATCTAAATATGTGCAGAAAGAGAGGCTACACTCACTGAATACAGAGTGAAATGCTGGCTCTCTTGAAGACAATGGCAACATTCCCATTGTCTTCAATGGGGCTGCGATTTCATCCATTGTTTCCTACAAATAGTGCAGCTCTAACACGGATTATATATGTTTTGAAAAGCTGAAATTGCCAATAATTCATTCAATTTTAGTTTCCTCTTTGTGCCAAATGATGTCAAATAAAAGGGGGCGTTATGTCCATGTACAGTAACTTGGGTTCTTTGAGATATTTTGTCTCTATGGGTGCTCCACACAGGACATGTGCCTACCTGTGCACTCTCAAACGGAGACTGTAAAGCAGTGTCTGCAGGCCCAGGCCTGCCCAGAGCAGCTCTCTGTGCTCTCAGACAAGGGCACATAGGGAGGCATGGACCTGCCGCCACTCAGTTCCTGGTCAACTGCAAAGCCAGAGACTCTGCAGCAGATGGGTAGGAGGGAGGGAGAGGGAGCACTTATAGGGGGGGAATACAACTGGACAAACCCAAGTTACTGTACAGGTAAGTAACCTCTCCTTCTTCTTTGGTTTTATGTCCCTACGGGTGCTCCAAGATAGGAGACTCCCAAGCAGTAACTCAATGCGAAGGTAGGTATGGAGGAGGCAAATCCAAGGCAGATCGGAGGACTGAGTCACCAGATGTTGTGTCAGCTCTAAAAGCAGGTGAGATAGTGTGCTTGGCAAATGTACAGATAGAAAACCAAGTTGCACACCTGCAGATTACTGCTATAGGGACATCTTTCAGAAAGGCTATAGATGTGGACTAAGCCCTAGTGGCGCATGCTGTCACTCTATGAGGAGGCTGTATTCTTGCAGTCTCATAGCATTTTAGGATGAAACCCAAGACCCACTGTGACAGTCTTTGCATAGAAATGGGCTGCCCTTTCTTCCTTTCAGCAAAGGATACAAAGAGTTTGGGAGAGGTACTGAAGGCCGTGGCTCTGTTTAAATAGAGGTCAAGAGCCCTTCTGACATGTAGGTGTGTGTAGGCTAGATTCGTCTCTGGAGGCATAAAGCTCTGGCTAGAACATCGGTGGATGGATTTCCTGATTAATATGGTATTCTGGAAAACCTTAGGGAGGAAATGAGGATGGGACATAACGTGACTGTATCCCTGTAGAAGGTAGTGAACAGCGGGTCTGCCATGAGCCCACCGAATTCTGCCATTTATCTAGCTGAAGTGATAGCTATAAGGAATGAGGTCCTGAGGGAGAGATGGAGGAGAGAACAGGTAAGCCTGCTTCAACAGAGGTTTCTTTACGGCACTGAGAATGAAATTAAGGTCTCATGCAGGAGCAGGGTTCTGTACAGGGAGGAACATGTTATGTAAATCCTTAATGAATCTGGTCATGTTGGATGGACAAAAACTGAGACGCCCTCAATGAGTGAGTGGAAGGCCATGATAGCTGCCAGGTGTAATCTGAGCTCATCAACAAACTCTGAGAAAGAAAAATTCCCAGTAAGTGACAATTGGCAGTAAGCTGTAGAATGGTTGACACCAAGTGCTTCATCTCAAGCTGCTGGCAACTGAGAAGGAACTGAGGCCTGGTCTACACTAGGAGTTTATGTCGAATTTAGCAGCGTTAATTCGACTTAACCGTGCACCCGTCCACACCAGGAAGCTAATTAGTTCGACCTAGAGGGCTCTTTAGTTCGAATTCTGTACTCCTCCCCGACGAGGGGAGTAGCGCTAAATTCGACATGGTCATGTTGAATTAGGCTACGTGTGGACGGAAATCGACCTTAGTAGCTCTGGGGGCTATCCCACAGTGCACCACTCTGTTTATGCTCTGGACAGCAGTCCAAGCTTGGATGTTCTGACCAGCCACACAGGAAATGCCCAGGGAAAATTTGACACGCTCCGGCGCCTTGTGGATGTTCTGCAGGACTGCAGGCAGGAGGACAGAGCCCCCCTGCACTGTATCTGCAACCGCCCTCCCCCACCACAAAGTCCCAAACCCCCCTCACCCAAAGTAACAAGGAGGAGGGGCGACAGGGGCCGTGAAAACTGTCACTGCGCCCCTGCAGAGTGCACAAATACAAGAAGGCTCTCATTCCCTAAATGTTGAGAAGTCCTTCCCTTCCTGGCTCACCGAAGCCCCAATCCCAGTTTCATCCCCTAACTGTGTAGTTGATTATTAAAAGTAGTTTGCTGTTAATTACTATTTCCGTCAAGTTTTTCTACAGAAGACTGTCTGTGAAGGGGGGGGGGAAGGGGGTTGTTAATTGCATAGGACAGTCACCTTTACTAGGGTACAGACACGGGGGCAGGATCAACAGCAGGTCACACACACAGTGCAGTCAGTAGGCACCCTGGTCGGTCTGGGAGGTGTTTTCCATGTCCTGTGTGGGTGGGGGGGTACGTGACTTTGTGGCATAGGAGGGCGGTTACAGAACTTATGCAGCGGTCCTTGTCCCGGACCACAGAGCCACGCAGCAGGGGAATCTGTAACCGTCCTCCCCCGCCACAAGGTCACGTAGCCCCCGCACACAGAGTCCCGAAAAGGAGGGATGGCAGGCTCCGTTGAAACAACCAGTCCGGCACTGCAGACCGCTCTAGGAGCAGGAGCCTATCATTCCTCGAGTGTAGAAGCGGTGTTAACATCACTGCACACCCTACCCACCACAGTCTGCGTCCCTGTTTCAACCCTTTAATGCGAATTCATTAATAAAGAAAACATTGTTAATTAACAATGTTCCATTAACTTTATTTTTAAACGTGTGTTGGAAGGGGGGAAACGGGGTGAACGGGGTATGTAACCGCAGAAGAAAGTCAACAGTAACTGAAGCAGGGGCAGGTTCAGCTTCTCTGTAAAGAAACTGAACAGTCACAGGTTACCCTGCTCCCTGAGGAACCTAGCTTTCAAAGCCTCCCGGATGCACAGCGCTTCCCGCTGGGCTCTTCTAATTGCACGGCTGTCTGGCTGAGCGTAATCAGCAGCCAGGCGATTTGCCTCAACCTCCCATCCCGCCATAAAGGTCTCCCCCTTGCTCTCACAGAGATTGTGGAGCACACAGCAAGCTGCAATAACAATGGGGATATTGGTTTCGCTGAGATCCGAGCGAGTCAGTAAGCTCCTCCATCTCCCCTTGAGACGTCCGAAAGCACCTTGAATGATAACAGTTACTCAAGACCACCCTCGACACATTTTTCCCCCCAGCATGCATTGTGGGGAAATCCCAGAATTCCAATGGGCAGCGGGGACTGCGGGAACTGTGGGATAGCTTCCCACAGTGCACCGCTTCCAATGTCGACGCTTGCCCCGTTAGTGTGGACTCACAACGTCGAATTAGTGTCCTTAGTGTGGACACACAAATTCGACTTTGTAAGGTCGATTCCACAAATTCGAATTAAGTTAAATCGAACTAATCTGGTAGTGTAGACATACTCTGAGTGGGGCAGGTCCATGCCTCTCTATATGTCCTTGTACAGGAGCATGAGGAGCTGCTCGGCCCAGGCCCAGACCCATGGACTCTGTTGTACAGTCTCCAGTCAAGAGTGCACAGGTGCGTGCATATCCTATGATGGAGAACCCATAGGGACAGATAAATCACACCTGCTTTCGTATACACAGTCTTGCAATACACTCCTCAAGACCCTTTTTTGTCATACTGAAAGCCTTTAGACTTAGCCTTTCCCCTCTATTTCCCCCCACAATAAATGAAGTACAAGGTAGAGAGGGGAACAATGTCAAAAAAAAATAGCACCTACTTAGTCTGTCAATATTAGGCAGAGTTCCTCCTGGTATGATAGGCAATTGGGTGTGAAAAAAGTACAGAATTCCCTGCTGTTTCCAAAGAACATGAAAAAACTCTCACTACAGATAAAAAAGGGATGGGGAAAAGATCAAAATGGAACCCATTTTAGAGTGTGTTAAAACAGCAGCATCCTGACGACAGGGGCAAAGGCAAAATGAAATTATTCTTATCTTGCTTTAATTCCTCTGCTCTGAAGGAGATATTACAAACACAATACAATCCTAGCCATCTCAGTCCCTTGTGCTTTAATGACAATGGCACAAACCTCAAACAAAATTATATGGCTGGTATAGAATTTATTCCTCCCATGAATATTCTATCGTGAGATATTTCATATGCAAAGTCAAACCTAAAAGTAAGCGAACAAACAAAAACTATTTCTGGTAGAATTGTGAATTGTGATAAAGCTTGGAAGTCAAATACGAACACGGGAAAAAATTCTCTTTTTTAAATTATTATTACTATTTATTATTTGTTTTCCAGTAGCTTTCTCAATGTGCTAGACCCCATCTACATAGTCCATGCCATGAATAACGTTTAGGATGAAGTCCTGGCTTCACTGAAGTCAATTGGAGCTTTGATATTGTTTTCAGTGGGTCCAGGATTTCACCCTTAGATTTTAAGAATACTGATCATGCATACACAAAAGGAGCCTGATAACTAGGGATGTAGCAATAAATACCTGTTGCCGCAATTCCTATTGATTTGTCATGTGCAGGGAATTTTTTCCCAGAAGAACATTTCATGTAGGTGGGAAATCAGTGTTTTATGCATGAGAAACATGTTGTTTGAGATCCAATTCCTGGGACACTCTACGAGGGTGACAAAAGCACCAAAGCACTTTAAAATCTGTGAACAGATTACACAGGGGCCCAAACAGAGAATCTGCCAAATGGGCACTGTAACCCCTATGCAACACCCCACAGCTTACTGCAAAGCGGTGTTGAATATGGGCATGACCTGCTGACCAGAACTGTCTACTGTTTCCCTTATTCCTACTGATGGACAACTGGGACTGAGTGTTGTACCCTTCAGCCTTGCAATGGTTTCACAAGGACCAAAGCGCCTTTACTCTGGCTTTGCTCATTTGCCATATATTTTACCCTTGAAGAATAAAAAAATAAAGACCCAAATCTTGTCCCGATTCATACACCCTGCAATCCCACTGAAGTCATCAGGATTTACATGGATATGAATCTGGGCAGGATTTGGCCCAACTGATCCAAAACCAAAAAATTAATTCACCTGGCCAGTCACTTTCAGTAACCCACTTGCTGTGGTTGGAAGGATTTATGTATGGCGTTGTGCTTATTCCTCAAGAGCCTCATTTCTCTTTCTGTGTGACTCATGAACAGTTATAAATAGGGATGGTCTTGAACCAAACCCCCAGTTATAAACATGAGGAAGTTGAGAAGTTCAGATCTACGTAGGGTGGTTTGGGTTCATCCTTGGTTATAAAGACTTGAGTTATGAACTAGAGGTTTGATTCCCTTGCTTAGTAGTACGAGTAGCGGCAGTGAAGGCCTGGCTGAGACGGCCAAATACATACTAGCAAGTTTCAGGTGGATTCGCACTCAGCATAGCTAAGCTGTGCCTCCACTGCCACTACCAATGCTACCATGGCTATAGTGCTATTTATACTCATGCTAGCTTGATGAGAAAGCTAGTGCAAGTAAGTGTATACAAGCAGGGGACTCATACCCCTACCTCGTAGTGTAGAGGTAGCCTTAGCCAGCACAGCATATCCTGCTAAAAATGTTTATGTGATGCCACAAATCCAGTACTTAAGACTTCATGGAAGAGTAAAGGAGGAAGAGAAAATGACGGGGAAGAGACACATATCTGGTTAAAAAGAAATTCTATCAATAGCATTCCAGCACGAAATGTTCAAACGTTTATTGGTCAGGCTGCAAAAAATCATAAAAATTTTCAGCCAATTCCAAGACTTAAAAAACCGAACAAATGTTGGGTTCTTTTTATTTGTCTTCTGGTTTCTGAGGCGTAAGGTGGAACTGAGTCACACGTCAAGCTTTTCTCAGCAACTACAAGTGCTAGAAACTTGTTTTAAATGAAAGCTGAAATTCTCACATGATTGCTTGACTCCAAGAACTGTGTTAACAACAAGTATAATGAGAGATACGTAATTGGGTTAAAAGAACACTATTAAGTGATATAATCTCATTATCTCTCCTTCCTACCAGGCACTCACACCACCAGGGCTGGATTTACACCTTTCGCATCCCTAGGCACCCCGGTGGCTGGGCAGACGTGGGAGCCCCGGCTCTGAGCT
Source organism: Mauremys mutica (assembly GCF_020497125.1). Taxonomy (NCBI): domain Eukaryota; kingdom Metazoa; phylum Chordata; order Testudines; family Geoemydidae; genus Mauremys; species Mauremys mutica. Next base: position 68,336,979 of record NC_059082.1, on the reverse strand, counting down.
CCCCACATTGCCTGCAACAGCTGAGGACTGCAGGGGGGGCCCCCCGTCACCGGCTCAGAGCTGTGGGGTCCCCCCTGCCCACAGTGGCTCGGAGCTGTGGGGTCCCCCCGCTGCTCAGGCACAGTGGGGGTCTCCCGCCGCTTACGGCGGGCAGACACGGTGGGGCCCTCGCCACTCGGCAGTGCTTGGAGCTCTGAACCGCTGCGGGCAATGGGGGGACCCTGCCACTTTTACTTCTAAGCACCCCTCCGCACAGCTCCATCACCACAACTGCCCAGTGCCCCATCTAGACCCTTCCATCAACCCCCCACTGCCCAGTGCCCCCTACCTACTGTGCCTAATTGGAAATCCGGCCCTGCCCACCACCCAATGTTGTTATACTACAGCTCTGATTTCTCAAAGGAAGAAATTAGAAATGGGAATTTGTATAAGGGGAAAATGATTGGGTGATAGTTTAGAAAAATAGAATCTTAGCGAAGTAAGAGAACAACACATAGTGCTTGGTGCTGCCAGGGCAGAGTTAGGGAATTTAGAAACATAAAAATATTTATGGAAAATACGTGAAAGGCTCACGGATTTATGTTTTAAATTAGATACAGCTGAAAGTTTCTCCAGTGAGGAAGTTTTTTCAAAATGTCAATATATCTCCTTGACACCTTTTTTGGGTGAGGGTGCACTGACAGATATTAATTATTTCTGCAATTAACAGACATTTAGAAAAACCCAATGTTGCTTTGCCTGCTAATTTTGATGAGACTTTAAATACAAGTTGGAAGAAAAAATAGAAGCAAAACAAAATAAAAAAGCAAAGATAGCCTCCTGAAAACATTCTACTCAAACTTGACAAAGAGGGCAATACCAACTGTGATGTTAATTATCATTTTGACACAGCTGTTATAATTGGATTAAGTAAAGGGAAAAATCAAACAATGATAAATATGTAAGTTTAAAACAACACGAGAGAAAATGAAATCTGCTTTAATGATCAGAGTTTAAATATTAATTATGTCCTGACATCCATCATAATAATGCATAGCATCCAAGTACAAAGCGCTCCTCAAGTTAAACAGGTTGGCACTGATAATTAAAAGAAAAACTAACAGATTTTGGGGAGTATTTTCTAACCACCTGTTTGCCATGGTTTAAATGGTTCCATGTTTATTGAGCAAAAGGGTTTTGGGCAGACATTTGGTCCAATGCTACAAAAGTCAGGACACCTAAGGTTTAGCTCATTTTCATTAATTAAAGGCAAAAACTGCAAGGTAATGCACAGTTTTTTATTTTGTTTCTTCAAAGTACCAAACATATTCCCTACTTGTGAAAATAATATGATCCACATGACCCATCTCAATTAATGACATCTTTACTGTAATAAAATATCAACAGAGCTTAGAATATCCTGGAATGTTATCGAAGGTTCACCAAGACACACCTGTAGTCCATTCCTTATAAGAGATATGTGCAGTCATATTTGAATTTGTCCAACTGTACAATAAAAGTCTTACTTTCTTTTTCCTGCTTCTTTTATACACTTAGAATTTGCCCAATATATTCATCTAATTCTGTTCCCACATCCCGCCCCTAATTCTGGCTTGGAGAAAGTCTTCTAAAGTCTCCTCCTTCTCTGCCTTTTCCAATGATTTAACTTGCACTATTTTTGAAAGATCTTATTTTCCATTTTCTTGCAATTAAACTTTCAAAGGCAAGAAGTTCTTGGAAGTTCTCACAGCTCCTCAACATTTTAGGGTTGCAGGTCAGGGAACAGAGTTTTCCCTCACACAAAGAAAGAATCCTCAGAGGCCATGTTTTTAAACACTGGAAACTGCCAGAGCTTTTTTTGTATGATGGCTTCTACCAGAGCTTACACTGATGCAGCTGGACTAGTAGTAGCATTGATTCTTAAAATTCCCTTCTGTATACACGGCCTTAGAGGAACATTCCAAGTCTTTCTTGTCTTGTGGCCTTTTCTCCACCATTCTTCACTAATGAGATGTTTTCAAAAACACAACAACAGAGGTTACAAGAATAAAAATGTAAGAACGCGCTCTCAATCTTAAAGAGCACAAAATGCAAATGTTTAGCATTCTGTCCCCAATAATAAACAACACTGCAAGGACAAAATCAACTATTAATGAAGTGTACCTAGTGCAGTGTGACTTTACCATAGAGACAGGTCAAATAACATCAAATACGAATGTTTGTTATGTATCTAATCGCCACTACATGGCCTTCTCTGTATAAGTGTTCTCCCCCACCCTATAACATTTCTCAGCAGTACAGCTCCATGAGCAGTAGCCAAGTCGGGAGCGTTAGATTACCGATAGGGCAATTTTAAGCACCGTGTTACCTAGCTATGGAACACAGATAGCCCAGTCTACAGTAGCTCCCATCAAGGCTGTCACTGATGGAGCACAGCTGGTGGGCGCGTTGATAGAAAATTTGAAGAAAAAAATGTTGTGTAGATAGTATTCATAAGTTCACCCAATGCCAGACTATTTTTAATGTTTATCTAGGTATTTATACTGTGCTCATCATCTTGACGTCTGCACAGCAAATGCTTGTAATAGGGGAAAGGGAGAGAGGACATGTGGGCGACATTCACAGCTCTCCAAATGACTCTGGGCAAGTCACTTCTACACTGATTTTCAGAGATGTTGAGCACCCAAAGCTCCAAAATCAGGCGATTAACCTTTCTGTGACGAAGGGCTCATCTACACGGTGATTTAGTACACAGCAAGCCAGGGTCTGAATCCATAGCATCAACTCACCATGAACTAACTTGCTGTGTGGACTGTGCTATAGCCATAGGCACCAACTTACCTAGTTGCTGAGGGGTGCTCAATCCCCACTCCACCCAAGGCCCCACCCCCACTCCACCCCTTCCTCCAACCCCCCCACCCCTGCCCCATCTCTTCCTGCCCCCGCTCCTCCCGCATGCCGTGGATCAGCTGTTCCCAGCAGGTGGGAGGCACTGGGAGGGAGGGGGAGGAGCTGATCGGTGGGGCCGCTGGCAGGCGGGAGGCACTGAGGTGGGGGAAGGCAGTAATCTGTGGAGCTGCTGGTGGTGCGGAGCACCCACTGTTTTTTTCCATTGGTGCTCCAGCCCTGGAGCACCCACGGAGTGGGTGCTTATGGCTACAGTGCACTAGAAATTCTACTAGGCTCTTTGATGTAGATTCACGCTCTGGCTTGCCACACACAAACTCACCATGCACAAGCTCTTGGTTTACCTGTGGGTAAAATGGGGATAATGATATTTGCCTTCCTTGAAGGGGTGATGCTGGACTCAGTTATTTTATACAGTGCTTTCAGATTGCTGAGTGAAAAGATACTATGGAAACACAAAATATTATTTGTTTATAACAATTAAAAATGAAATCAGCAGCTAGTTGTTAAGTAGCGGGCACAAAAGATTTCATGTAATCTTTTTGCTTTCTTCCACCAGTAATTCTTCTTTTCCCTTCTTCTCTGTGCACAATAAAATATTTTCTAGGAGGACTTCAAATCACGTCACCTATCTGGGCTGGTGATGACTGATACTGTTTCTGCACTCGCAAGCCAAATTCATTCAGCACTTTACTAAAAACAATCCCAGGCTATTTTCCTATGAGGACATCTGAGCTGATCTTACTTTATTTTTTCCCACACTTTCAGCCTATTTTGTTTTCCTTTGTACTGGGCTGTTCTGATCACCATCTTCTAAACAGAGTAAAATGAAAAAGCTATGAGAAGGCAAATTGCCAAGGACAAGCAGTTTTTATGTCACCTCTAGCACTGATTATGAAGCAATGGGGAATATGGGTATCTGAAAGTTAGCTGTAAGGTATAAAAAATTTAAATGCACATGCTTTGCATAATAAAAAGAGTGTTACTATTTCAGCTGATATAGTGTGTCCACAAATATTGGACTATGTTTCCAGCTGGCAATGAATAGACCTTTCTAGTCAAGGTATTTCAGGATGATACAGTACTAAATTAACTGATATTGTGCGGTGTGAAATTTCAGCTAAGTAAGCCATTGAACAAATACTCTGGTACCTCAGAACTATTAAGAATGTAACGGCTTCTGGCAGCTACGTGGTTAAAAATATTTTGGCATCAGGCACAGTAAATTGCACTTTATGTACAGAACTTAGTAGTGCCGGGTATTACATGGATGATTCATGAGAACAGTAAGACAGCAGCAATTACTGGATGTTCTGTTCTCCAGTATTCGGGTTAGCTGCTTAGAAATAGATAACAAAGGTAATATTGTCCATTTACCTAACACAATATACAGTTTCCAGAGTAGCATGTGCCATGTTGGAAAATGGCACCTACCTCACTAAACATCTGATGTAAAGATCTGGAGGATTTTGTTACACGGTGTGTTAATGTAGCCAGTGAGAATAAGATTGGCTCCTACTGCTGGATGCTGAAAACCCTAAGGACATGCCTACTAAATGGCTCAAGAGTGGATGTCTATCTGTTTCTAGAACTCAAGACTACAGATGGGGTTATGTGACACAAGAGGGAGGGGGAACATCCAAAACAAAACTAAAATTATAAAACAATACAGAAAACATTTAATGGAACTTTTCTGAATTGTTTCCATTCTGCCTGTGAGCTCCCAATTCCCTTAAGATTTAACAACATCCAACAATCACAGCATGTTTACACTGTTCCCCAAATGACTATTGTGGCAGGGTTTCTAAAAAAAATGTCTTTTCCTGACTGTCAGTGAAGATGTCACATTTGACTCTTTGTATTTTATAATACACCAGCCAGGTGCCGCTCCTGTCAAAAAAATCTTCTGGGTGATCCAAGCTGTAATAGCTTATAAAACTACGGAGTTATTCTTCTGCTTTTAATAGTCTAAGATGCTGAAAAGAGAAGAAAATGTAAGTGTTGCCCACTAACTGCGATGTAACAACTCTACCCAATGTATGTAATTTCATTTCAAACATCCAGTTCTCTAAGAAAATAATGCTTCTCCTGCTGAGTTAAGGAGACATTTCCACCTCCATTTCTTTTCTGAAGCCACTAAAGGAAAATCAGAGTGATGTACTTTTTAATGACTTTGGCATAACTAAAATAAAACTTCATTCTATAAAAAGGAAGCCTAGTTTCTATCCATATTTGGCAGTAAAACATGTACTGATTGCCTACATGGCTTGAATACAAACTACATTGTAATTGAGAGGTATAAGCATTTCAGTTTTAAGATGTATTTTTTAATCTCTCTCTCCCTCGCTCTCCATTGTACAAACCAGACTATGGTGACTTTAAATTCAGAGTGTAGGCAGCTGTTTACAAAGCAGATTTAGGCAGTTGAAAAGCTTATTGTTTACAAGCTGTTATTCACCCCTGAATTCAAAAAGGTAGCCTTAGGGATTATAATTTGCTCTAATTGTGTTTTAAATACTGCACTCTTGTATTAATGATTCTTCACATTTTGACGAAAACACCCAGGACCACAGGAATTGCCACTGTAGATCAGAGCAGTGGTCCATTTAGCCCAGTATCTTGGCTCGTACAATGACCAGCACCAGTTGCTTCAGAGGAAAAACCCCGCAGTAGTCAGTTATGGGATAAGGTCACCAAGAGAAGCTTCCTCCAACCCCCAATAGTTATGAGTTTGACTTACACCCTGAAGCTGGAAGGTTTATAGCCCTTCCAAAGATCTTCTTTATTGTTTTAAATATCTATTATTATAACTCTGCCGATCCTTGTTATTCATGTATGGCCTAATCCTCTTTTTGAATCCTGCTAATCTCCTGGTCATATCATCCCCCTATTATGGGCTACAATGACAACACAAGGTACAAGGCAACAAAGAATCAGGCCCGAAGACTCTCATTCGCATACCATATGGGCAAATCCTTCCCACATCCATAGAGGCTTCACTGTAATGGAACTGGTGGGATTCTGGTACCCAAGGAGTGGGGCCAGAATGATGGCTGTTTGGGGGATGCATGATCTCAGCATGCAGGGGATGGTATGGACAGAGACAGAGGCCAGTATTTTGCGGCTGCAAAGGTCTTCCAGGACTCCACACTAATGCCTGATGGGGGAAGATTCCTCCCACTGTGCATCTGCCCAGTTCCCAGCCCAATAGAGAGGGGAACTAGTTTTCATTTTCTGAGATTATCTTTTGTTTTGATGTTACATCTGAGTCTGCCTGAAGCTCATAATGCAAATGTCCAGGTGCCAATGCTACACCTGCTCTTGTAATATGTTGTTTTCAGCTGTTCGATCAGAAGGCAAAAGGAACTCAAGCATTGCCTATACTTATTTCCTCTGTGCAAGTGAGATTGCACAGTCAAAGACCTTCCATGTCTAGCAATGAACTGGAACGTTAATACAACCATGTCAGGAGTAAAAATAAAATGTGTATGGTCACATTAAGATAAAAGGCATTTACATATTTACACATTCAAAAGCAACAGCTGAACTAATAAATGGGATATTATTCTTCTGAGAGGACGAGTGGCACATTAGCACATTTTATTATTAAATTAATAACAAATTACTGCATTTAATTGATCTAAATTGTTCTAGTCCCAGCTGAGGTTGGCATCTTAAACCAGCTTTATGCATGAATGTCATAATTCATTAGTTATTTTAGTTAGCTAGCTGCAGTGTTTGGGGATAATCAGGTGCACCAGAATAGCAGAAAAGCTAAAGCGACGGAATGCATCTCCCAAACCTTTTCCATTGCTTTTCCAATTTAACTGTACAGCCAGCTAGAGCCAAGCCTGTCAATCACACTGAAGAGCTGTATTTCCAAACCCGAGAATATGCTCTGAAAGCTATTTATATTTTTGACTTGTTTTTATATAACTCCCTCTCAAATATATTTTGGTACCAAATGCAATACAAGCCCTGCATACACAACACTACTAGAATGATAACGTTGTGAAGAATTCATCTAAATAAGGACAAAAGGGAGGCTGTAAGTCTACAGCAAAAGGAGGTTGGCAGTCAAGGGATTGGTTTATATTCCTGACTCGCCCACTGGCTGGCTCTGTGACCCTGGATGTATTGCTTGCTCTCTTATTATTTATTTTCTGTACCACAACCAAAGATGGGGCAGGCACCGTACAGGACACAGAGGAAGACCCAGACCTGGTGATTTAGCTTGCTAAACCTGCAATCAAATCTACAGGGCTGAAGTCAGTGAGTCTTCACACAGTCTCTGGAGCCTGTGCTAACGGAACTGGGTGCAAGATTGGGATCTAAATTAAAATACGACATACAGATGGGGGTAACTATAAAAATAAGGGATTGAAGGGATTCAATAATCTGTGACATGGGAATAATAACATCCATCTTTACACGGTATTTTAAGACCTTTGAGGAAAAGGCATCTCATAAATGCAAAGTTTTATTATTGTTTCTTAAAGTCCTACTCTAATATTAAGGCTTGATTTTGTAAACATAATAAAAGGGAACAGTATATTTTTCGTTAGTCTTGAGCTCCATCATCATGATAGAGCCCTGTTAAGGAATCCATAGATTAACAGATTTTAAGGCCAGGGTCTGACCATCTACATAACACATGTCATAGATTTTCAGTCATTCTGGCATCAAGATCGGTAACTTGTGATTGATCCACAATAGAACCCTGCCATGGAATTGAACATGGTGTATGACTTCTACGCTACTTGAAAAAAATGTTGTATAGCTGTGTTGTAGAAACCTCTTGTGTTGGGTTTGTTTCCAATATGGCTATGACTAGCAGAGGGTAGCGAACTTCTGCTGCGTGAAGGACGTCACTGTTTGCAGCATGGTAGTGTGAGGGCTCTAAATCAGGTTTTGGAAGGGTTTTACAGACACTTCTCAGAGAAACATGTCAGCTTGGTGCTGTGAGAATCCTAGACAGATATTTAGGACTAATTCCCCCTTCTCTGTTTGTCCCCATGACATGACATGACAGGGTATTCACGATGCCTGCTTGCAGCACAGTAGGTGAAACTACCAATTTTTGCTACAGAAATAAGGTGGATGAGGGTCTTTTATTAGACCAACTGCTGTTGGTAAGAGAGAGAAGTTTTCGAGCTTCCACAGAGCTCTTAATGTCACTCACCCTGTCTCTCTAATATCATGGGACCAACACAGATACAACAACACTGCATACAATTTTTGCTGCACACAGAAATAAGTTAGAAAATGATCACTTGCCCATGTAAAACTGCTTAGACTGTTTGAGAAACAACTGAGAACAAAAGAAAACCTCTTGTGCTCAGCTCCCCACTGTAAGTACACCTTCTGTTGCAGCAACCCGCCCAGTGATGAGCTCCTAAAATCCTAAGAACTGGTTCCCTACCGGGTCCTTGGCAGCACTTCGGTGGCAGGGGGGGTGTCTTCACTCGCTCCGGGTTTTCAGCGGCATTTCGGCAGCAGGTCCTTCACCCGGAGTGAGTGAAGACCCCATCCTGTCGCTGAAGTGCCGCCGAAGACCCAGTAGGGAACTGCGCGTTGAGTACAGTACAAGCCCCACATGCCTTTCTCCCATCCTACACCCATCCGACTCCAACCCACGTCCTGCCCCCGACTGCCCCCTCAGAAGCTGCAAGTTTCTCCTCCCCCTCTCCCCCACTGGGGTAGCAGCAGCAGCCCGGGGCTCCGGGGGCTATTTAAAGGGCCCGCGGCTCCCTTGCTTCTACCGCCCCGGCCCTTTAAATAGCTGTTAGAGCCCTGGGGAAGCGGCGGGGCTCTGGCGGCTATTTAAAGGACCGGGGTGGCAGCAAAGGCAGCTGGAGCCCTAGCCCTTTAAATAGTCCCTGGAGCCCTCCACTAACCATGGGCTCTGGGGGCTATTTAAAGGGCCCACGGCTCCCCTGCTTCTACCACCCCGGACTTTTTAAATAGCCCCCAGAGCCCCACAGCCCTACCCCAGGGCTCCAGCAGTGGGGCTTTGGTGGCAATTTAAAGGGCCTGGGGCTCCAGCCCCTGCTGGGAACCCCAGGCCCTTTAAATTGCCCTCTGGGAAAGCCAGGCCACCCCTTTAGCAACTGGTTCTACACCGGCTTCTGAATTTAACATCCGGTTCTTGTGAACCAGTGCGAACCGGCTCCAGCTCACCACTGAACCCGCCTCTACCTAGGAGTGTGGAGTATGCAGCAATCTATTCCAAGCCTTTCTCTACACCAATGCTTTTCTGTAGATAACATGCAGGAGCAGCCATTCAAGAATGAGACACAACTATTCCCAAGACACAGTATCATTTTCATGGAGCCAGTCTCCTGAACTCAGGACTCCTTCATCCACACATACTGGGAGTAACCATGCTGTCTAACTTTTATTGCCATGTCCAACACAAACTTAAGAGAAGTGATGTTACCTTGCATTGTCCCTCCCATGGGACTTCAAGAAGTTCATATCGCGATACCTGGACAGGAATGCTACTAGCTGATCATTTGTCCTGTGAAAGAAACAAGAAAAAATTTGCAAATCAGGTAGAGAAATCTGTCTTCTATAGTTATTTATGTTTATTGTTTCTTATTTTGAGACCCTTTGGACTCTTCAAGGCATAGTTTTAAGATACTATTACTGTAACACTATTTTTAATGCAGACTTTTCCTCTACAAAGGCCAATGTTGCTGAAAGTGTTTTGTTGGTTTTGCTGAACTTTACAGACTGGCTCTACTGGCTAGACAGATAGGCATGCTTATTAGCTCTCAGTGATTTCTATTTCAAATGTGCTCAGTTTATGAGTCAAAAATCCTGGGTGTGGATGGCTCAGTGGGGGGGTCCGGGTGTGGGGGTATCTGGATGCACAGGGGCTTGTTGAAGGGTTCCAGGTGCAGGAAGAATGGGACTCTTTGGGGGGATCCAGGTGAAGGTGGTTGGAGCTCAGCAGGGGAGGTCTGAGTGTGGGGGTATGTGTTTGGCAAGCGGGTCTGGGGGCAGGGGACGACCGGGTGCTGTGGGAGTGGGGTTTGGTAGGGTGGGTGTCTGGGTGCAGCTGGTTGGGACTCAGTGGGGTGGGAGTCCAGGTGCAGGAGCGGGGGATAAGTGGGGTGGGGGTTCAAGTGCAGGGGGCTCAGCAGGGAGTGGGGCTCAGCAGGGGAGTTATGGGTGTGGGGTGGTCATGGAGGTTGGGTAGATGGGGGGCAGCTCCCCGTGCAGTGATCCTCTCACTGCAGATGGGGAGCGATGAGGCAGGAAATGTGCGGGTTGCAGAGCTTCCTGGAGCTAGAGGAGGTTCCCGGGGGTGGGTCTGAACTCCCTCCACCCCGGTTGGGATTAGCGGCGCATGGTAGGAGCCACCAGCAGGGGCGTCCCCAGCCTAGCCCTTCCCCGGCTGCAGGTGTGCTGTGATAATGAGTGAGAGGGACCGAGAGAGCCCACAAGGTAGTGATTTACATCTCCTTCAGCTGCTCCTGACACCTGAACCAGACACGACCTCCTCTGCCCCTTGCCACTGCCCGCAAGGGGTGCATTGATCAATTTGTGTGTGTGGGGGAAAAAGTAATATCTGTGGGGGACATTAATTCTGCACTTGTGCAGTATTCTCCCATAAATAAAAAGGTTAAGACTGAGATTTTCAATGCCAGTTTTAAAGCTTTTTATACAGGGAACTTATTCAACATAACTTAATATGGTGTGTAAAAGGGGAATACTTAAGTTCTTGGACATTTAGGATGACAATTTGAAATTACCTAGCATTTGGATGCCAAATTCCCAATAAAATTAATGGGAACAAAGGAATTTGAATGGCTAATTCCCATTTATTTTATCAGATATTTGGCATTCAAATCCTAAGAAGTTTTCAAATTTTGAGCCTAAATGTCCAAGAATTTATGTATTTGAGTCTGCTCTGGTGGTTCACTATTACTTCAACAAATGTACCAACACATTTCCTCCTTTATTTATCTACTTCAACATATTTAGGAAAACCGAGAAAATTCTAATGAATAGACAGATCTTCAGCTACTGACTCAGATTCAATAAACATGACCTTAAAAATAAGAGCTACAAGACCCTTTTTGGCAATGGTCTATAATGCAACTGATACCAATCAAGTCAGAGATAAAACAGTTGTAGCTGGTACAGCATCTTGCAAACATTCCACTTTTATAAGCCATATCAAACCAAGTTAAACAAGCTCCCTATATAAAATGCTCTAAAATTATGCAGTCAGTAGTATTAACTTGGGGACTTTATCGAACTAGTAAAACATCTAAGTACCTTATATTTACAAACTCTCCCATCATCATAGGTAACAGTTCATTACTGAACAGATGAATAAAGACCAAGTTAACCATTGATTGAGTCTAGACCAATTGGAGTATCTGTCTATCAACCAAACTAAATGGCTAGATTGTAGGAGCCTGAGACCCTCCTTCCATGTTCACTCATGTGAGTTTTAATGCCTCCCAGGGTCAGACTCTGTGTCTCAATTTGGCATCCTCAGAAAACTGCTTTCAGTATAGTAAGCTGTGCAGATTTTCACATTTGCTGCTTCAGTGGTTCTCCATCTTACTGGGATGAATAGGCATTTAGTGAATTTACTTAGCAATGCTTCCACATGAAATAGTTTCAATGACTGACATCTTAGGGTGAGTTTCTAGGCAAACGCTGGCATGCAAGGATGATGTACAAAAGTATAACAAAGTTTAGAGGTGCTTGGACTTTAATTTGCTTGGAGGATAAAATCAAATCAAACAAATTAACAGCCCACACTGGTCAATACTCCTCTATTGTTTCCTTAACACAAACTGCCCACCAATCTATGTTTCACTTTTCGATTGTGCTTTACAAAACATATCTGAAACCAGGCCTGCCACACAAAGTTTTCAGCTGTTGTTGCTTTTCAGGTTATGTTTGTAATTCCCTGTCTAATTTTTAGCTCTCACGATAATGAACAGCCTCAGATCTGTTGACATTTTCTCCATCTCTCGAATAAGTTAGTGGCATTTTGGTTCTGTTTCCGATCAAATATTTTGTAAGAATTAACCTATACATTTTGTTTGTTTTTTAAAAATAAATATCACTCTTCTCAAGTTTTGACATCCCACTTGCATTTGAAAAATATTCTAGATATTTGACATTTAGATCTATGTGCTCAACCAATTGAAGCTTATGCTTGCCTTAGCCACTGTATAGCAAATATTACAGAACTTTTAATTTCCTTTCCTGTGAGCCACTTTCTCTGAGTCTGAACTTGCAATGGTGCTGAGCACCATCTCCTCATTATTACATTCCACACCTTAAAGGGAGAGGAAAGTGCTCAATATCTCACAGGTTCCGATATTTTTAAAAGCATTGTGGCTAAATAGAGTAGCTAAAGTCCTATGCAGCACATAGAGGAACGTGCCTTTAGTGGTGTATTTTCAAATGCCTCTGGCCATGATCCTAGTGCTCTCTAGCCGTAATGCCGCTAGCACCATGCGATGCCTCTAGCATTAGCTGTTGCTAATGCCTCTGGCAATGGTTGCTAAACCTATTCAGTCTAATTCTTCTCCCAGTGAAGACAATGTGAGTTTTGCCAGTGCTATCAGTAGGAGCAGGCAGGGCCGGCTCCAGGCACCAGCCCAGCAAGCAGGTGCTTGGGGCAGTCACGGGAAGGGGTGGCACGTCCGGCTCTTCGGCAGCAATTTGGCGGCTGGTCCCTCACTCCCTCTCGGAGTGAAGGACCAGCCGCCGAATTGCTGCCAAAGACTGAAGCAGCGACGGTAGAGCTCCCGCAGATCGCGATTGTGTCATTTTTTTTTTTTGCTGCTTGGGGCAGCAAAAACCCAGGAGCCGGCCCTGGGAGAAGAATCAGTCCTAGTCTGTCAAATTCATCTCTGGATCTGTGAAACCAGTGAGGGGTCAAAGGTTCAGTTCGTTCTGTATCCCTGACCAGAAGCAAGAGTGTACTGCAGAACATTTTGATAAGGAGCAAAGGCAAATGTTATTTCACAAGCTGTGGGGGCTAGGGTATGTGGCCATAATTCATCTAGGTATTTCAGAACACGTGTAGTTTCTACTGACTTCACTGGGACTACACATATGGTTACAGTTATACATGTGCTGAAGTATCTTGCTGATTCAGAACTCACGAAAGAGATTGCCTGCTTTGGACATAATGGCAGAAAACATGGATGAAAATGATATCAGACTGCCCCACTTCGCCAAATTTGTATTAAGAAAGATTTAACACTTGGTTAGGACACATTGCACCACTCTGGCAGCACAAAGCTGCTTTAACTCCCATTTATAACTGGACTCCAGAGGCTTCCCCCTGGGTAGAAGGTATCTTCAATGGCTTAGAGCTGCTATTGCGGGGCCTGGCTACTCCCTGGTTGAGTCACTCTCATGTCTGCCCAGGCGCCCCGACCGACCTCACCAAGGTCGGCTAAAAGAGCACCCAGGAGTACGACGATGATGGCTACCAATCGTAATGCACCGTCTGCTGCCAAAAGGCAATGAGCTGCTGCTGTGTACCAATGCAGTCCCACGTCTGCCAGCACCCAGGAGACGTACAGTGATGGTGAGCTGAGTGGGCTCCATGCTTGCTGTGGTATGGCATCTGCTCAGTGAACCCAGGAAAAAAGGTGCAAAACCATTGTCTACTCTTGCTTTCATGGAGGGAGGGAGGGAGAGGGGGGCATGACGACATCTACCCAGAACCACCAGCGACACTGTTTTTGCTCCACCAGGCATTGGGATCTCAACCCAGAATTCCAATGGGCAGCGGAGACTGTGGGAACTGTGGGATAGCTACTCACAGATACCCACAGTTCAACGCTCTGGAAGTCGACGCTAGCCTCGGTACTGTGGACGCAGTCCGCCGACTTAACGCACTTAGAGCATTTTGTGTTGGGACATGCACAATCGAATGTATAAAAACGATTTCTAAAAACATGACTTCTATAAATTCGACCTAATTTCGTAGTGTAGACATACCCTTGGTGTAGGGTTTCATTAATGATTAAAGGAGTGACTGCCCCACCAGTCTTCTGAATACTATCCTTGTTAGGATGGATATGTTAGCACCTGCCCACTGCTAATAATCTGCTTTATCATCCTGGGGAAATTACTGTTAACAAAGAGGAATATCACATTAATTGGATTGATCTGCAATGTTTGCACATTGAGGGAGGATGGTCTTGTGGCCAACACGTGACTGGAAGCTAGGGGATCTGGGTTTTATTCTTGGCTCTACCACAGACTTCTTCTGTGACTTTGGGCAAGTCACTTATTGCAATGTTTTGAAGGTTGGGTGTCTAAAGTCTGCCTCTATATAAAAGCAGTCTGGTTTTTAGAGTTGCTGAGTACTCACAGCTCCAGTTGAAGTAACTAGGAACTGTGAATGTTCAGCACCTATGAATATCAAGCCACTTTTATTTAGGGGCCTGAATATGGATTTCGGAGTCTATATTTCAGAAATCAAGTTTGAAAATTTGTGCATTAACCTTTCTATGTCTATTTTTCTGCCTGTCAATACCCCTTTCCTCCTTCAAAGGGCGTAGTTCTGAGGCTTGACTCATTGTGCACAAGGTGCACAGACATTATAGTGATTAGAAGCACAGAAATGCCTTTGATACAAACATGTCACAGGCACTATATACTCCAATAGAAAGCAGCTGTTGTGCACAGAGGAATATTACCTACCAACATCGAGAGAGAAACAAACAATTTTTTCATTGCTGACCCATGACTAAAACAAAAATCTCTTGGGGAAAAATGTTCCAGTTCTTTCTTGTTCAAGCTCTACATGTTTGCTTTGCACATATTTTCTGTGGCAAAATGACAAAATACTTTAAAAAATTCATTGGAGTGAAAGCCCTCTTTTTTCCCAATACATGGACATCTGTGATTTTTGTTTTTAAAATTCTGAGTATGGATTCTTTTCACAACTTTTTTTTTTAAACACATTTATTAAAAAAAATCTGTTTTTTTTTCCTCTCTCACAGCTTTAATCCCTGGGCTTGCTTACTTACTTTTGCCAGCTAGGGAAGATGTAAGAAAATATGATATAGTCAAAACCGATGAAATTAGCAATCTCTGAATTATGGTGTGGAGTAGGGGTAGAGAGAAGGAAGAAAAGCTGTAGAAATAGTTAAAAATTCAGCAGTTCTTCTTGATTGGAGACTGCTCCTCCCCACCACCATACAAAGATGCAGAAGATGTGGAAGGAAGTTTCCCACTTCAAGTGCTTGAAATAGATCTAATTACATCTCATTCACACAGAAAAAGAAAGAAGCTGTAGTTACTAAGTAAGCCAGAATAATTATTATAGGCAAAAGCAGCAAAGAGTCTTGTGGCACCTTATAGACTAACAGATAAGGTGCCACAAGACTCTCTGCTGCTTTTACAGATCCAGACTGACACAGCTACCCCTCTGATACTATTATAGGCAACTATCTAAGGGCTAGATCTTGCCTCCTTTGCACACAATGAGCAGTTCCTTGCTCTGTGAGTGGTTCCATTGTGCTTTTAGGGCAGGCTTTTCAAATGCACTCAGCACTGGCCTAACTTCTCCCACTGAAATAAGCCAGAGTTTTACTATCAAGTTAAATGGGAACAGACGTTCCAACGCTGGACACTTTTGAAAAATCAGTGTAGGACTACGCTGTGTGTTGTAGTAAAAAAGCATCCCTTTATTTCAGGCACCTCTGTTTTTGGCTCAAAACTTCATTTTCTTCATTGAGAGTCAAATTCTGCCAATCTTCCTCACATCTTACTCTGGGAATAGTGCTACTGATTTCATAAGACTACATGTGGAACAAGGATCTTTTCATTTCATGGATTCTAAGGCCAGAAGGGATCATTATGATAAATCTAACCTGACCTGTATAACACAGGTCATAGAACATTCCTAAAATAATTCCTAGAGCACATAGATCTTGTTTTAAAAATTGTCAGTGATGGAGAATCCAGCACGACCCTTGGCACATTAATTAACCATTGGAACACTCTCCCTATTAAAATGTATGACTTATTTCCAGTCTCATTTAGGCTACCTTCAACTTCCAGCCAATGGGTTGTGTTATACCTTTCTCCGCTAGATGGTTCCCAGCTACTTGTAGACTTATCAAGTCACCCTTTAACCTTTTATTTGTTAAGTTTCTATCACTATAAGGTATGTTTTTTAATCTTTTAGTATTTTCTTGTGGCTCTTCTCTGAACCCTCTCAAATGTATCAACATCTTGAATAGTGGGCATCAGAATGGACCCAGTATTCCAGCAGAGGTCACACAAGTGCCAAACACAGAGATAAAATAACCTCTGTACTCCTACTTAAGATTTCTGTGTTTATGCATCCAAGGGTTGCATTAGCTCTTTTGGCCATAGCATCACACTGGGCGCTCATATTCAGCTGATTATCCACCATGACTCCCAAATCTTTTTCAGAGTCCCTGCTTCCCAGGATAGAGTCTCCCATCATGTAAGTATGGCAACATTCTTTGTTCTTAGATGTATACATATACATTTAGCCATATTAAGACATATTTTTGCTTGTGCTCAGTTTACCAAGTGATCCAGATCACTCTGTATCAGCGACCGGTCCTCTTCATTATTTACAATTCTCTTAACTTTGTGTAATCTGCAAACTTGATCAATGATGACTGTATGATTTCTTCCAGGTCACTGATAAAATGTTAAAAAGTGTAGGCCTAAAAATGATCTCTGTGGGACCCCACTAGAAACATCCAATGATGGTTCCAGATTTACAATTACATGTTGAGACCTTTCAGTTAGACAGCTTTTAATCCACTTAATGTGTGCCATGTCAAATTTATATCTTTCTGTTTTTTTAATTAACATGTCACATGATACCAAGTCAAATGCCTTACAGAACTCTAAGAATGTTACTTCAACACTATTACCTCTTTGAACCAAACTTGTAATATCATCAAAAATATCATATTCATTTGACAGGATCTATTTTCCATAAACCCATGCTGATTGGTATTAATTATATTACCCTCCACTTTAATTTTTTTTATTAATTGAGTCCCATATCAGGATCTCCATTATCTCATGTGGGATCAATGTCAGACTGCCAAGCCTATAATTATGTAGGTCATCCCTGTGACAGATGTGGCAATTTAAGACAATATCTTTGGGAAAGCCTACTATATTAAGTTTATCATAGAATTGTAGGCCTGGAAGGGGCCTCAAGAGGTCATCTAGTCCAGTCCCTTGCACTCAAGGCAGGACTAAGTATTAGCTAGACCACCCCTGACAGGTGTTTGTCTAACCTACTCTTAAATACCTCAAATGACTGAAATTCCACAGCCTCCCTAGGCAATTTATTCAAGTGCTTAACTACCCAGACAGTTAGGAAGTTTTTCCTAGTGTGCAATCTGAACCTACCCTGCTGCAATTTAAGCCCATTGCTTCTTGTCCTATCCTCACAGGTTAAAGAGAACAATTTTTTTTATCTCCTCCTCCTAACAACCTTTTATGTACTCGAAAACTGTTATCATATCCCCTCTCAGTCTTTTCTTCTACAGATTAAACATTCACTTTTTTCAATCTTCCCTCATAGGTCAAGTTTTCTGGACCTCATCATTTTTTTTGCTTTCCTCTAGACTTTCTCAAATTTGTCCAAGTCTTTTTGGAAATGTGGCACCCAGAAT
This sequence comes from Mauremys mutica, assembly GCF_020497125.1. NCBI lineage: Eukaryota > Metazoa > Chordata > Testudines > Geoemydidae > Mauremys > Mauremys mutica. The sequence goes on along the minus strand of NC_059082.1, from coordinate 68,319,418 downwards.
GGGACACAATACTCCAGTTGAGGCCTAATCAGCTAGAGTAGAGCGGAAGAATTACTTCTTGTATCTTGCTTACAACATTCCTGCTAATACATCCCAGAATGATGTTTGCTTTTTTTGAAACATCGTTACACTGTTCACTCATATTTTGTTTGTGATCCACTATGACCCCCAGATCCCTTTCCGCAGTACTCCTTCCTAAACAGTAATTTCCCATTTTGTGTGTATGCCACAGATTGTTCCTTCCCAAATGGAGTACTTTACATTTGTCCTTATTGAATTTCATTCTGTTTACTTCAGACCATTTCTCCAGTTTGTCCAGATCATTTCAAATTTTAAACTTATCCTCCAAAGCACTTTCAAACCCTCCCAGCTTGGTATCGTCCACAAACTTTATAAGTGTACTCTCTCTGCTATTATCTAAATCATTGATGAAGATATTGAACAGAACCAGACCCAGAACTGATCCCTGCAGGACCCCAATTGATATGCCCTTCCAGCATGACTGTGAACCACCAATAATTACTCTCTGGGAATGGTTTTCCACCAGTTTTAGTAGCTCCATCTAGCTTGTATTTCCCTAGTTTTACATAAAGGTCATGTGAGACAGTATCAGAAGCCTTACTAATGTCAAGATATACCACATCTACCACTTTCCCCCATCCACAAGGCTTGTTACCCTGTCAAAGAAAGCTATTAGGTTGGTCTGCAACTTGATTGCTTAATTATTTGGTCCATTACCTTTTCAGGTACTGAAGTTAAGCTAACTGGTCTGTAATTCCTTGGGTTGTCCTTATTCCCCTTTTTACAGATTGACACTATATTTGCCCTTTTCCAGTCCTCTGGATTCTCAGCCACCTTCCATGCCTTTTTGGAAGAAAATCGCTAATGGCTCAGATATCTCCTTAGTCAGCTCCTTGAATATTCTAGAATGTATTTCATCTGGGCCTGATGACTTGAAAACACTTATCTTGTCGAAGTAAATTGTACTTTTTCTTTCCCTATTTTAGCCTCTGATCCTACCTCATTTTCACTGGCATTCATTAAGTTAGATGTCCAATTCCTACTAACCTTTTTGGTGAAAACTGAAGCAATAAAGTCATTTAGCACTTCTGCCATTTCCACATTTTCTGTTATTCTTCCTCCCCCTCCCCCCATTGAGTAATGGGCCTTACCCTGTCCTTAGTCTTCCTCTTGCTTCTAATATATTTGAAGAATGTTTTCTTGTTACCCTTTATATCTCTTTATGTATCACTGTGGGCCAGGAATTGTATGTAATTCCATGGGGGAGTGTGGCCAGAGGCCTCCAGAAACTAAGAACAGTAAGGGGTGATTAGGTAAATTCACTCAGGTTGTAACACCTTCAGAGAACTCCCACCACCTGAAGAGGCTTGCATATAACAGTTCCAACTGATCTTCCAGTAACCAACTGATAAAGAAAGGAGTTCTAAACAACCAGTCTAGACTCAGGGATTTCTTTCTGATCCAGCAAATGGAGAGAGATCTATATCTATCCTGCTGGTCTGGACTTTATGATTTTCACTCTGTTCGTACTCAGTGAGAGCAGAGGTACGAGAATCAGTCCATCAATCACAGTTATCCTGCTTCTGATATACCAGAGATATCAAGGCTAAATGAACATTTTAACAAAAGCGATTTACACATTTCTAAAGAGTCTTGCTCTCTTTTTAACACTATTCCTCACAGTAATTAGATAATCCTTTTGTTACTCTCTTAGGGCCTCATTCAATGAAGACAATGGGCATCTCTCCCTTGATCTCAGCAGGCCCTTTTGGATAGCTTCATCACTACCACTTACATTCCGTGAGCAGTGCCCATGAAACGGTGGCATTTTACAAGATCTGAATACTGAATCTCACACAGGGGAGTCCTATGCTTCTTCATTCACTGGGAATGTTCCTGTTTTCATGACACAGATTTGTAATTTACCCCGAATTAAACTGACAAGCACTGACTATGGTAAGCTGCCAAGCTAAATACAAACTCCAACATTAAGAGCCAGATTCTTTTACCCTTACAAGCAGTTGTATCTTATTCCCTGAGTAATGGGATTAATTGTGGTGTAACGTGCTACCAAACGGGAGTAAGAGTATCACAATCTGGCCTTAAGGTTGTGTAAAACTCCCTAAATTTTTGCCTGCTGCTCCATCCATAGCGCGCAGTGGTTACTGTTTCATTGAAATGAAAGATAATGCCTGCAGCAATTGACAATTTCTTTGTCTGTTGGAAGTTTCTGTCCCCAACCCATAATTTACTTTGAATGTAATTTTTGTATTTATTTATTTTTTTGTCGCTGTGAAATTTTCCAGAGCCTTTATCTGAGAGACTTTCTAATTGGACAAATAAAAATATATTAATGCACTTTTTATTGCTATATTTAAACCGTAGGACGAATTATCTGTTGCCCTGGACACTGTCATCACATATACTAATGCAAAATGAATAAAAAAAATCAACACTAGATCAGAATGGTAATTTACACCCAACTTTAGACTGGTGTCAATTACTACACAAGGCACAAGGCAACAGAGAATGTATATATTTTATCATTTCATTTAGAGGGTCAATGTCAAACTTGTGCTACCCTGAAAGCTGCCAGAAGAAGACCCTGATTTCAGAGGAAGAACATTATTGGTCACAGAGTGGCTCCTTCCTCCTGGAGTTGAGGCAGATTCAAACACTCAAAAAGAGGGAGAGAGAGAGAATGTGTTGGGATGGGAGGATATGAGATTTGCCTCCTAAAAAAAATGGTTCATTAGTTCCATGGATTCCGACATTGTTTTTCTTAAAAGTAATCTATTTAAGTGATTTAATCAAAGCAGAAACTAATTCCTGTGCTAATCACATTTTTTCTTATTACTAAGAGGGGTGGAACTGCAGGGCTTTCTGTTTTTATAGCTGCACTATTCTTCCTCTTTTTAACATATGGTAGCATTCAGCTATTTGCCTAATGGTTCTTAGTTGATGTGAGTAGTAATCATGACACCTGAAAGTCATTTATGTAGGAGATGCAACTGAATTCTCCAAGCCAAAGCTAATATTCTTCACACACTGAAGACTGTTGGGTTTGCGGATAATGTGTCTGTAATAGTGGTTCTGAGTTTTCTTTCATATATTTATGATATTTCACAAAGACAAAGAGAGTGGTTCCTACAAGAACTAAAGTGAAGCACTGACTTGAAACTTCCATATTGCAATGACTCTGTAGCTAGCACATTGTGCTATGATGCTGGAATGCTGGGTTAGAGGCTTTAAAATTGGACCAGCAGGTGTCTGAGCATCACAGATGTAGTGCTTCAAATTTCTAGGGTCACGGAATGAGGGCACCTCCTGTAGAAATCAGATAACCTCCTGGTGGCTGGTATAGAGAAATACTATAGTCGCAGAAAAGACAGTATGCCCTCATTATTGTGGGACTTAGCAGTGAGTCAGTTGTCTTGAGCACCAGGAAGGAAGTGGGATGTTTAAAATGGATTAACTCCAGAATCCTCCCACCTTCTCCCCAGGGGAAAAAAGAAAAGAAAAGAAAAGAAAAAGTCTGCCGAATGTAGAACCTGTGTCATGAATGGGCACTAGTCCTCCAGGATTGAGAATGATATTTACCCATTTGCACACATACACACACACACACACACAGAACTAGAGAGACTAGGGGATGGGAAAGGTTTACAAGAGATATGTCTGATGGTATTTGAGAAGGCTACACTTCAGGCCTGCCAATGGCCCAGCGAAAGGAATAGCTGTTGTTCCTCTAAGGGTATGTCTACACTATGAAATTAGGTCAAGTTTATAGAAGTCGTTTTTTTAGAAATCGTTTTTATACAGTCGATTGTGTGTGTCCCCACACAAAATGCTCTAAGTGCATTAAGTTGCTGGACTGCGTCCACAGTTCCGAGGCTAGCATCGACTTCCAGAGTGTTGCACTGTGGGCAGCTGTGAGTAGCTATCCTACAATTCCCACAGTCTCCACTGCCCATTGGGATTCTGGGTTGAGATCCCAATGCCTGATGGGGCAAAAACAGTGTCGCGGGTGGTTCTGGGTACATGTGGTCAGGCCTCCCTCTCCCTTCCTCTCTCCTTCCCTCCCTCCATGAAAGCAACAGCAGACAATCGTTTCGCGCCTTTTTTCCTGGGTTCACTGACCAGACGCCATACCACAGCAAGCATGGAGCCCGCTCAGCTCACCGTCACTGTATGTCTCCTGGGTGCTGGCAGACGTGGGACTGCATTGCTACACAGCAGCAGCTCACTGCCTTTTGGCAGCAGATGGTGCATTACGATTGGTAGCCATCGTCGTCGTACTCCTGGGTGCTCTTTTAGCCGACCTTGGTGACGTCGGTCGGGGTGCCTGGGCAGACATGAGAGTGACTCAGCCAGGTCATTCCATTTTCTGCCGAGCACCCGGGAGATGACCATGGCTAGCAGTCATACTGCACCGTCTTCTGGCGAGCAGCCAGGAGATGATGATGGCTAGCAATCATAATGCAGCATCTTCTGCCAAGCACCCAGGAGATGACGATGGCTAGCAGTCGTACTGCTCCGTCTGCTGCCAGCCTAAGATGTAAAAGATAGATGGAGTGGATCAAAACAAGAAATTGACCCGATTTGTTTTGTGAAATCAACGGCCTGCTAAACCCAGGGTTTTGAGTTCAATCCTTGAGGGGGCCATTCTGTGTGATAGTTGTTTGTGTTTCTCCTTGATGCAAAGCCACCACTTTTGTTGATTTTAATTCCCTGTAAGCCATGTCGTCAGTTGCCCCTCCCTCCATCAGAGCAACGGCAGACAATTGTTTCACGCAAAACCAGGCGAGGAGGCGACGGCAGCGCGGTGACGAGAGGGACATGGTCATAGACTTTGCACAAAGTACGGGCCGGGCAATGTGTACATCATGCTGATGAGCTCTGCAAACACGCTGGCCAAACAGGAAATGAAATTCAAAAGTTTGCGGGCCTTTTCCTGTCTACCTGTCCAGTGCATCTGAGTTGAGAGTGCTGTCCAGAGCGGTCACAATGGAGCACTCTGGGATAGCTCCCGGAGGCCAATACCGTCGAATTGCATCCACACTATCCCAAATTCGACCCAGCAAGACCGATTTCAGTGCTAATCACCTCGTCAGAGGTGGAGTAAAGAAATCGATTTAAAGAGCCCTTTAAGTCGGAAAAAAGGGCTTCGTCGTGTGGACAGGTCCAGGCTTAAATCGAGGTAACGCTGCTAAATTCGACCTAAAGTCGTAGTGTAGACCAGGCCTAACTTTCTTCCAGTTGAAGGTGATCTCACTATTTGCATTGGCCATTCTCTGGCACTCTCTTTCCCTCCCCCCCATTCACTCCTAAAGCACATGGCCAGACTGGGAAGCCAAGCACTGATCAGGAAGCATTCTTTGCTTTGCTCAACACACAAGTAGGTTGTGGGGTCGGCTCCCTGACCATGTATTGCAGACAGAGCAAGGAGTGCTGGTGTTTGCACTAGTTCATGATTTTTTGGAGGTCAGTGTCCTCAGACCACCATGAGGACTAGAGGAAAGGACAAATAGGGTGTATGGGCAGTAATCAAAGACAGCGAGAAAATAAATATTAAAAATCTCCCCCATCCTGTACAATGTCCAGCCAGCACTGTGAAAGTTCCCCTACAGCCTCTCTCTCTGAAACTTGGCAGCTCTCTGTATGTGAGACTGAGTGTGATCTTTCTACACCTATTGGGGGGTAAAAATGGTGAATGATTCTCTCCCAGGTTAAGGCGTGGGGAGAAGATTGAGGCCTGCCATGGTATATATTCAGGCTAGAATTAGGTAAGTGGAAGCTGATGATTCAGCAGAAAAAAATGCAGAGGCTTTCAATGTCTTTTCCTGAGGAAAGTGTTTATAGCAAGTCGGACAAGCGAACGTAGGCAGAAAACTTCCCTGTATGGAGTTCAACCCACTCCACTGATGTTGGCTGCGGAGCCTGACCTTCCCAAAGGCTTTATCTGCCTGCTGTATCAAGCAGCCAGTTTAGAGTCCTTTGCATGTGCAGGGGAGGTTAACCCCTTGTTCGCCAATGACCAGGTCAAAGCATGAAAAGCACTCCTCAGCTTGGAAAAGCAAGGACTGGGAAAGGCCATATTTAGATACCCAGGGGCTCTCACCAGCTATAGGAGAACAGACACTAGAATGAGACACATTTCTGAGAGACGATGATTTCCACAAGAGAGAGAGTATCTTTTATTGGCCCAACATCTGTCGGTGAGAGAGAGAAGCTTTTGAGCTTACACAGAGCTCTTTTTCAGGTCACACAAGGGCAGTCATTCATAAAACTGGCACGCTATAAAAATTAGAAAGATAGATACTATTACAGAGGCCACCTTTACGTGAAAGACCTCACGTGATTGGAATCCTATTGGCCTCTACAGCATTGTTGTTTTAAATTTGGTTTTTATCTTTCAAGTCAGGGGTTTAGTGCAGGAACAAGACAACGGAAGAAAACAATTGCTTCAGCAGCTCACACACTAGTGTTCTTGAGAGATCAGAGTTTTGTTCCAGGTGTTCCAGGAACAGCGCTGCCGTCTGCATTGGGAAGTCATATGCACATATTTCAAAGCATTAGCTTTCTACATTTTGATGCTCCAGGCAGTGATCAGTCATCATAAGAGATGCAGCTAACTCTCACTGCAACAATGACCATATTATATGACTCTCAAGATGTTTTATCAGCAACGTGATCAACCTGACTGTACTTTCAGTGACTTCTTCCCATTCTACTACTGTTTGTTTCCCATTTTTCTGAAAAAAGAGCTAAGCTACCACATCCACCGAAGAGTGAAAGGCTGCTTTTCTAATGTCACATTGCTGAGTAAAGCTCTCTTTCTAGTAAATGTATATAAAGGCTTAGGTAACCCAAGGAAACTATTGAGAGGAAAAGAAGACACTCCATAAAATAGTTTCTGAGATTTCAATGCCTCAGATGTCAAATTTAAAATAAACAAATAAATAAATAAAACCATGGCTGACATGAAATAGCACAAGTTTAAGTGAAAATCCTAAACAGACCATATAAGTGAATTCCACCAAGGATAAGTGAACAAATGTGATTTAAACTATCTACTGCTCTGGACTGCAGCCAAAATGCTGCCAGCAGTATTTGATATGTAAATGCTTAAAAATTTGCCGTGTGCACAGTCACTGATGCAAATCCTCTACAGAGGGTTTCTTCATCTAATTAGAGCTATTGGTTTAGCAAACTTTGTAGTTTATAAAACCCCTCAATGTCTCATTCTTCTTTTAAAACAGAATATTCATTTGTTTGGAATGTTTTGCAGTTATATCCCATGAAACCTTGAAATGCCTTTGGCTAATGAAAAATGCTAACCTTCATCAGCTAATAAGCACTGGGACTTTTAAAATAATAAAAAACCCTCACCACCTATACTCATTAAAACTTCTTTTTATCTTATTGCTGCTTTTGACTTTCTTTAGCTATCCACTAGATAGAAAAAAATATATTCAATTTCCATTTTTTTTGCAGTGCAGTTTCAACTAAAGTGTTTAATGTATTATTGCAATGAACATACAACTCTGTAATATAGCGACTATGACCCCAATCCAGCAAAGCATTCAAACGTGCTGAACTTTAAGCATGGGAGTCGTTCTATTGAAGTTAACGAGACTACTCACATGCCTGAAGTTAAGCATAGCCCTAAGTACTTGGATAGATACGGGACATGTATGCTCATATTTCAGGCAGCGCTGTGTATAGTGGCTACAGCAAAGGATTAAGAGCTACAAATCTTGAGTTCTAGTAACTGACTTCTTGTGACCCAGAGACTAATCTTAGAGTCACTTATATGCTTGAATAAATTTATTTCATATGCATAAGTGTCTGCAGGAGACTTTTCCATAGTTGGGAAGTCTCTTTTCTCTTTGTCCCTCAATTTACCTATCTGTAAAATGTATGTTATAACATTATATCTCACTCAGCTGTGTTGTGAGACTTAATTTATTGACATTTACAAAGCACTGAGAGATTAAAATCCATTTCATGAGGCTTGAAAACTGAACTGAGCTTAGAAAGCCATCAGTTTGAAATACCTTTCTAAAGCCTAACTAACTGCTAGCCTTGACTAAAGGAAATAATTCACATTTAAGCGTTTTCTACTGCAGTGCAAATTACTACTATTCCCCCTCTCCCCCAACTTTTAAGCAACCTGTGTGGTCAAAGTAGAATTGCGAAGTATAATGCTCAATATTAAATTTCTTCCTTTCCTAATATCATGTTTTGGGATGCCAAGGCTTGAGTTATGTGCATGTTTGTTTATTTATTAAAAATAATGTAATTGTTAAAAAGCTTGAATAATAAAAGTTTCTAATATTCTTTCATATACACCATTGCACGGAAGCCCCCCTGCCTACCAGCTAATGAGAGCGCAAACTACATGCTCTGAGTTACCTGGTGCAGCATCATTAAATTCAATGGCTTTTCACTGGTAATTCATGAAAACTGGTCCTTTTTTTTCTGTCACAAAAGAAACCCTATGGGTTTTTTTTTTCACATAAATAATCAGGTACATTAAAACTTAAGTATTTGTCTGTGCATCCTACAATCACAGGGCTGGAGTGCATGGACTATAACGCAGTGCCCGTGGGCGCCATGGCGCCCGCCGGGGCATTTATGTGCACCCACCTAGTGCCCAGCAGGGGACAGAAGCCACGGCCCCGCGCCTGCCGGGGACAGAGAACTCTGGGGCTGCAGGCTGCGGGCGCCGGTGTTCTCTGTCCCTGGCAGGTGCGGGGCTGCGGCTTCTCTCTGGCTTCTCTAGGGCTGCAGGCTGCGGGCGCAGTTCTCTGTCCCCAGCAGGGGCGGGGATGCAGCTTCTCTCCAGCTTCGAAGAAAAGCCATGGCCCTGCCCCTGCTGGGGTCAGAGGGCTACAGACTGCGGGCCCCGGTGTTCTCGGTCCCCAGCAGGTGCGGGGCCGCGGCTTCGAAGCCAGAGAGAAACCACGGCCCTGCGCCTGCCGAGGACAGAGAACTCCGGGGCTGCAGGCTTCATTCTATGTTAAAGTAAGAATATTAAATATATTTGGACCAGCAGTTCAACAATGTTTTATTTTTTTAAAATAAATAAGAAGAAAACTGTTTATTATATTTATTTTGTAAAAACTGCTTAATTTTTCTTACAGGTAGATAAAAAAAGAGCAAATTCACATGGTAGGGTGAAAGAGTAATTGCCAAATAATTTAATTAATACCTTTTACATGTAATATTACCCTTTTTATCTTATGGATTCATGTAATATTAAATATGATATTTTTCGTATTATTTAATGTACAAATACAAAATAAGCCTTGAAAAATTGTTGGCGCCCGCCACACTCTTCTGAAAACATGAATGTGCTACTGGCCACAAAAAGGTTGGGGACCACTGGTCTATAACCTTCGCAAACAAAATATGCCTGTAATTGCACATTTGCAACAGGAACTTTTAGGCAAATGCAGAGACACGTCTAAGTTAGATAAGGGCTGGGGAAACCCTTTCGTCTGTAGAAAGTGCATGTTAATCATAAAAATAAAATGTGTTTCCCTCCGCAGTCACAGAAGGGCTGCCACTTTGGTTAAACTCTCCATGTAGACAGGAAGCTCAACCAAGCATTTTCTCAGCACTGATGTCAAAGACTGTCGATTCACACACAGCGGCATTCCTAATACTCACACTTGAAAGGTGAAATTGACAAGGCAGCTTCGTGAAGAGAAAAAGGTTAGAACATGGGGGTTGGTTGTTACTAATTATTATACCTAGATAAGCACCCCAAAGTTCCCCTTATTCAACCCTAGCTGAGCAACCGGCATGTAGATTTGCTAAACTGGGTGGTAAATCTCAGGAGAATAGACTGCCTTATGATATTTATATATTTCCTGTTTCTGATCAGACACTTCCTCTTACAGACACAGAAAAGCTGAGATACACAGAGGATATATGTCAACATAAATTTGAAAGTGCACTGAACTGTTTCAAATCATTAAGGTTTTGATTTAAGGTACTGGAGAAAGTTTGGGGTGGCTCTTTAAAAAAAAATCTAAACTGACTCTCCCACTGCTATGATAATGCCTACACACCAATACAATATGAGCAGACAACAATGGTGGGAGGATTCACATCAGGGCTTAAATACAGCCGGAGTGAGCCGGAGTGGAGCTCTGGTAAATATTTTCAAACTAGCGGGGCAGAAACCCTGAGCCCCAGTGGCCCCTGCGGGGCTGAAGTCCCAAGCCCCTAGAAAATACTCTCTGAGCATTTAAGTCCTGGTCCACATAATTCCAGACTTCCACTAGAGAAGTGGAGTACTTGTAAACATGGAGGCTACAACAGGTTGAAAGAGTCATTGTCAAATGCAGGTGCAGGAGCAGTAGAGAAAAGATAATGGGAAGTCTCACAATAGGATAATTTTCATGAATAGTGATAGTCATTTACAGACCAAAAAGACAACAACTGAATAAGAAACAGAAGAGCAGCTATTGTTATTATTTCCTCTGATGCAGTCAATGAGGGGAATTCCAGGGCTCTGGTTGCAATATTGCAATGTAGATGTTTGGGCTTGGGCTGGAGCCTGGGTTCTGAGATGCTGTGAGGTGGGAGGCCCTAAACTGAATACAGCACTGCAAAATGCAACCAGCAAAACTACTTACCAGGTTTTTTAATGATTTACAAGTGTGATGCTAAACTTTGAGCAAAAAGTCCGCTGAAAACCCATATTTGGAAAAGGTAAGAATATGCTGACATTAAGGCAATGCTGTTCTCCATAACTTTCCTCTTCAAATAAAAATTAAGGTTATGTTAATGAATAATTTAGGATGATCCACATATACTGAATTATAATATGAAAATAGGACAAAATTGCTCAATGGTAGAAAATAAGGGTTACGTTTCGTTAGTTTAATGTTGAGTTGGGTTGATGTAATATTGATGTAGTGTTAATGATTTATAACAACATAGAATGGAGAATGAAAAACAAATTCTGAAAGTTTGGATAAATGTATTACTGGATATGTGTAATGTTAAATAATGTTATCTATCATATATACATGATCCGAATCTGCAAGTGACAATGATGCTGTCTTGAAAATTTATAAAGGTGAAAATTGATAAAGTCTAACTGGGTGAACTCATACTTCAGTTTCCCACCATACATGTACATGGGTGAAGCACGTACTTGTGGGCCATTATGTCTTGCCATATCCTCTGTCAGTATAAACGAGGGGCTATGTGCTTTATATGTCCAATGGAGGCCCTTTCATCATGTACTACATCTGAGGATCTGTCCCAGGATATACAGGGGCAAAAAAGGTGATATTGTGTTTGAACTCAGCTCTCCCTTTCCTTTTTCCCCAAGCAAAGCACAAAGAGGGCAATTATCCTTTTCCATTTTTGCTGTGTGTCATGAGCACAGTGTCAGAGACCAAGCTAATAATAGCCACAGCTGTGGCCAAAAAAAAAAAATCAATTCTTCAGTCCAAATTAATGTCACAATCAGAGTTAAAATGGTAGGTGAACATGTGCATATCGGTGAAGAACATAATGGAAAACTAGCCTCACGTAGACAAGTAAATTTATAGAAAGCACAACAGGTCCTACCTTTCAAAGCACTGTAGCTAACCTTTATGTATTAGCTGGCATTAAAGCTTTAGTCAGCAATTTTCAAAGAAAGTTGTGGTGAAGATAATGAGAAGAGTTGTGCTTTTTCATATTAACACTGAGCTAGGCAGGTTAATGAAATCAGTGAGTCCAGGTATGAAAGTTAACAACTTTTTCTGTTAAGATTGTACAAAGTGATTTAGTGAAGATTTTGTTGCTAATGTGCACAAGCTGTTTGTGGAGTTTTCAATGCAGAAATGATATTTTAACATGATACAGTTCAGCATCTGTGATTTTTTAAAAATTCCTTTTGTACGGAAGTTGGGTTTTTCATCTTCTGTGTGTAACACACAAAACAAGGATCAGTTTGACAGATGAAACCTTACTGAAGAAAAGGGAATAATGTTGTGCCCGGAGAGATTAGATGTACAATTTAAAACCACCCTATTTCTATTTACAGTGAGATTTTGAAAGGGGATCAGTGCCCAGGGCTGCTCAAGTTAACCATGTTGTTTAGTTAATTTTAACCTTCCAAGGAAAAAATTGCATCAATGCATGTTATTAAAAAGTATGTATTTTTTCTCCTAGCACTTGCCCATTTCTTAGCTTTCCTGACTTAAAGACTTTATCCACAGAAAGAGAAAACTTGTGGACTGAGAGATGTAGTCTAACCCTGCTCTATAATAGATATATCTTGAGACACAGCAAGGGGACCTGACTATACTAGTTAGCTTCAAGTGTACAGCATCTTAGCCATTAACTTATTTATACTCTCAACTTTCACAATGGTATAATCGCATATTGTTCTCTCTTCCAATCATTTCTGTGGAAGAAAACACTCCTCCTGTTACTTACCCTAACATTTTCATTCCATAAATCATAACCCTCTTATTAGTAAAAGATTGTGGGACTCATTCTGTTTACACTACTGTAAGTCTGTTGACTTCAAAAGAGTTACTCTTGATTACAACAATGTGAGAACAGAACCGGGCCCTATATTCCCGGTGTAGGCCCTTAGAAACCATAAGAAATGTCTTCTCAGACCTTGTCAGACTAGGATTTGAAGCTATGATGATAACACGTTAGCTAACACATGTTAACAGCCTAAAATTAGCTTCCTCAAGACCATCCCCACGACGTTATTGTATTTTCTTGCTTATGTATTACAAAAAATAGGTCATAATCTCTCAGGGAGAGACTCAGAGGTCTCATATTTTCCTCTATGGTCACAATTTGTTAATATGTCCAGGGAATATAAAATACGATTCCTGACAGACGGTGTCCAATCTATCTTGTATGCACCATCATAACACTTGTTTAAATAGATTTGTCAAGATAAGCTCCTTTTACTTGTGGCACATCCATCATAAGAAGAAAAGGTTACTCTGTGAAGTAACTGGTTCTTCGAGATGTGTGTCACTGTGGGTGCCCAAATTCAGGTGCATATGCACCTCTCGAGCCCCTGATTGGAGATTTTCCATTAGCAGTTTCCGTTTGGCTTGCGCATGCACTCTATACAACCTTGTACCATGCTCTGTGGGGACACAGGGCTGCATAGGCAAACTGCCCTTAGTTCTTTCTCCGTTTGAACATCCAACAAGAACAGTCTGAAGCAGAGTGGAAGGAGGGAAGATAGTGGCGCACCCATGGGGAGACAAAAGTCTAGAAGAGCCACAGTTATTGATCACACACGGTAAGTAAACTTTTCTTCGAGTACTGTCCCTATGGGTGTTCCACTGCAAGTGACTCTTGAGCTTTATCCATCCTCACAGGGAGGAGGGAGCTTAGGAATCAAGTCCAAGACTGAAGACAGTACAGAAGAACCAAGTGCCGCATCAGATCTGATGGCATGGTCCAAGGCCTATTGTTTACAAAAGATATGGAATGAAGCCCATGTAGCAACTCTGAACATCTCAGACACTGGAATGTTTTTGAGTAACACTGTTAGTGATCTGGTGGAGTGTGCTATAATCCTTTGTGGAGGCAAAGCACCAGCTGCACCATGGGAAGCAGTAATATAGCCAGAGATCGATCTTGACAACCTCTGTGAAGAGATTGTGGACTCCTTTGATCTTTCTGCAATGGAGACAAAGAACCTAAGTGATTTCAAAAATTGCTTGGTATACAGCTAAAAGGCCAATGCCCATCATACATCTAATATTTAAAGGGAAGTTTCCCACTGAGATTTATGTCCTTTAGGGGAAAAGTACTGGTACATGAATAGGCTGGTTAGGATGGAAATCTGAGAGCTCCTTACGTAAGAATTTTGGGTGTGGTCATAGGGAGACCCTGCCCTTGAAAAATATTGTAAGTGGTGGGTCTTCTATCAAGACTCAATTTTTTTCTCCAACCCTATGAGCTGATGTGATAGCTACTAGAAAGGCCGTCTTCATAAATAAGTGAAGCAAGAAGCAGGTTGCCCTAGGTTCAAACAGAGGTCCCATAATGTTTGTAAGTACCAGGTTGAGATCTCAAGTCAGAGTAGCATCCTTAACCTGGGAGTACAGATTCCCCAGACCCTTAATAAATATTGAGAACTCAGGGTGTGCAAAAACAGAAAACCCCTCTACTGGGGAATGAAATGCTGATATCCCAGCAAGATGAACCTTAATAGAGCTAACTGATAAATCCAATTTTTTTTTTTAAGTCCAGCAGATAATCTAAGATGATTGAGAGCGGAAAAAGTTCAGGGACAAGGTGGTGATCAGTGATTGAACCTCTTTCATTTCTGAGGGTCAGTAATTTGAGCTGACTCCCTTGTACTGTTTAGCAATACATGTTGTACTCCTGTCAAGCAGATGGATTCTAATCCTGCGAACCATATAGGAGCCACGCATGGAGATAGAGGACATCTCGGTTGGGGTGAAGCACACCCCAGAGCCCTTTGAATCCCAGCTGCGGCTCCGGCGGCCAAGCTGGGGCCAGGCTTTAAAGGGCTCATGGCTCCCCTCAGTGGCAGGAGCTCTGGGCCCTTTAAATCCCTGCCGCAGCCCCGCAAAGCTCGGGGTTCCCCCCCCGCGGCCAGAGTCCCGGCCCTTTTAATTTGCCCCTGAGGGCTCCCAGCCACCTCTTCAGCTGGGAGTCCTGGTTGATTTAAAGGCCCTGGGTCTCCCAGCCACAGCTGGTGCCCCAGGGCCTTTAAATCTTGAGAGGCCACGCCTCTTCCGGATGAGGCCATGCCCCCGTCAGGACTCCTGCAGTACCGGTAAATCCTGTAAGTTACTTTCACCCCTGCATGTGGTGCACAGAAATAGAATATCAGGTTTGGAAGGGACCTCAGGAGATCATCTAGTGGAAGAGGAGATGAGGGACAGTCGGAAGCTTGAATACCGGTTGGACATACAGGTGAAGCAGGTATGTATACCAAGCTTGCCTCAGTCAGCTCAGTACTATGAGGATAACCCTGATCTTGTAAATGGTCTTGTAAATGGCTGAGATCTGAATCTGATGGGCTGTATACCAGTTCCATAACTTTATAGCTTTGGCACATAGGGAACAAGATCTCACTCCTCCCTGTTTGTTCAGAATCCCGTAGTACCAGGAAGCACTAGTAATCCAGAGACTGGGGTCTTGGTACCAAGAGTTATTCTGTACCCATAAGCCGTGGGAACCCCAGCTTGACTAACACTGACAAGTCCCTGTAGTATCAGAATTCCTGTCGTACCAGGTGGGTCAGTTTTGACGTAGCAGCTGATTTAAGTGGTGCTGTGGGTTTGGTGTGAGTAAGCACCAAGGCAAAGGCGTGTGCTTCGATTTTGTCAGTACCGATGGAGCTGAGTGGGAAGGCATTGCTGTTAAATCTGAAATAGATGGTGGTGATCTGGAGGTGGACAGCACCGGGGCCCTGAAGTGTTCCTCTGAAGCGCTCCAGGATCTCCCTGCTCTGCTGGTGTGAGAAGAGGAGTCTTTTGCCTCCTTAATACCGGGCTGGGAGGCCGAGGCCTTTGACACCGTAGATTAGCAGATTGGGCCTTCTTGGAAGCTGGCTCTTTGTGGTGGGAGACCAAGTTCCTCTTCTTCAGAGCCCTCCCTAAATCCTCTGAGATCTTTCCCTTCTTAGGCCAAAGCCAAAGGGGCACTGGATCAGCATGGAGACTGATATACTGGAGAGAGGATCTACCAACCTGACTCGGAAGCCATTCAAAGGGAGAGTTCCATCAGCAGCAACTTCAGTTTAGTCTCCTGATTCTTCCTAGCTCTAGATTTTAGAGCTAGGCAAAAGTGACACTTTTGGGAGACGTGGGACTCTCCCAAGCAACAGAAACACTCAGAGTGGCCATCGCTGATCAGGACAGCCTCCTGACAAGAAAGGCAGCATTTGAAATCTTGCTAGCCAGGTATGCCCAGCCAGGCAAATAAGCTCCCCAGAAAAAATGGGGAAGGAAAAAAAAGTGAGGGGAAAAACAGAAACCCCTCACAACAATCCAATTAATTCTATACTAACAACAACATTAACTTGATCCACTAAACTAACTAAACAACCACTACAGAACATGCTGCGGCACACATGAGCGCAGTCTCAGGCTGAGGCAGCAGAGAAGGAGCTGAGGGCGTTGTGCCTGTGCAGCCCTACGTACCCGTCCAGTGCAGTGTGAGGTTGTACAGGCCGAACCAACATTTCTAACGGAAAATCCCTGATCAAGGGCTCAAGAAATGCGTGCACACCTTGGGGTTCCAACAGCATCTAATATGGATCCATCACGTTTAAAGGATGGAGTGGTGGCCTTCATCCAGAAGACAAACATAAGATATGACTTAAGGAAGCCATGATATGCTTGGCCAGAAGTATGTGTGGCAACTGGAGGAGGAGTTAATAGTGAAATTACAATTGCATGTTTAATTCATAAAAGGGGTCCAGCCCACTTATTATACTTGCTACAAAAATCTCAATAAAAATGAAAGTATTTTTCTAAACAGCTGTGAATACCCAAGGATATTTAATTATTAAAATCAAAATATTATGGATTTTTAGGTTTATCTAAGCACTGGGATTTTATATAGTAGAGAAAGATGCTGCCTACTTTGTGTTTTTCCATGTTTGTCAGCTGTTGCATATTCACACAGAACATCATCTTCCCACGTTACATCCCATTTTGCTGAAAACAATAATCACTGATTAAATGAGCAAGTCGAAAGAGCTGAGAAAATGATCAACAAGTCCATTACTCAAATTAGGGACTCTGGTTAAATAAATAAATAAATACATACATGCATATATAAAATCAATCCAGATTTTGGACTGAGGATTTAATAAATAAATAAACAAATAAATAAAAATGAATGTGACTTTCAGCAATTTCTTGTCACTGTTTTCCAAATTCAATTCTCTAGTGTTTGGAATGAAAGAGCAGAAAGTAAAATTAAATACAAGCCCAGATTAAAGATGACGATTCACTTTCTCCTCTGATTTATACATTCCTTTCATTTATCTGAGATTTTTTACACAAAAGAATAAGGAAGATGCTTTCCTCATTAAGCTGAGTAATTATAATAAAAAAGCACCCGTTTCCTTCAAAGGGAAAGAGAAGAAAGTGGAGGGGAGGTGGTAAGATTGGGAATATTTTACATAATATTCCAGTCTGCAGCAGAATCAACATTACTCATTCTAGTTTACTCGCTGTGCTAAGGCTTCATGGCATCATGTTCTTTGTTAGAGCATGCAACTCAGCAACCGGAAGACTCTGGCATCTCTGTGGAAAACCATTGACTTCAATGGGACTCCACAAGGGGGTAAGTACCTTCCCATACAAATCCTATTACAGAACAGATATAGGGGTAGATGCGTAATGTCAAATGGATACAAGTATAAATGATCAAGATACAGTATAGACTTTGGGGAGATTTAAGTTTAAAAGCAGTGCAAAATTAAGAGAAGAAAAGTTAGCTGAATATTGGGAGGAAAAAACTTGGCAGCAAGGCCTGTTAAGAACCAGACAAGACATTTTTAATGGAAATTCATGTGAAATTTCTTGCCAGTTTGGTTCACATGATTTCACACCCTGAAATTTTTGCAGATTTCCAGAGGACTGAAGATGATTCATAGTGCAACCAATGGGCTCTGCAATGTGACCAGAGTGTTAATAAATTCTGGCTCTGACACAGAAAGCGAGGGAAGCCATTTTCAGAGCAAAGGACGCCATCAGGGAAATGCCCTATTTCCAACCCCAGTAAGTTTATGTCAAGAGATTGTTAGCTTGAGCACCTCAACTGATCCCAGCAGCTACAGTACCACAGAAGCATTGCTTTCCAGCCGCACAGAACACAAGCTATGTAGAGGTTTAGAAATTAAAACGAGCATCTTAAGTTACACCCAGAATGTTATCATAAGCCAGTGTCCACCACCAGTGCAATATCCTCTCTGGAAGAAGTTCAAATGAGTAGCTGCATTCACTATCTGTAGTGTGCTGTGTGGTCCCAGGTGTATATGTAGCTCCATGAAGACTGCATTGCAAAACTCATGAACTACTCTGGTGAGATAAGTCAAGAAAAACATCTCATCCTTCTGCTCAGGTGCAGATGAGAGTAACAGCAGGAGCAGCCAGGAATGCTTTCTATCTGGAGCTGCAGCCAATAAGACCCTTTACCTGGCAACTTGCGAAGCAAAAAGGCGAATGCAATGGAGCCTGGATGAACTGGGCTTAGCAATCATGGTATTTATTATACATTTTGATTCCTGTTAAAGTTGTTCAGAACCAGTGATATGGGAAAGGACAAAGAAAGAGAGGCACAGAACTCCCCCTCCCATCACCACAAATATACTTTTCTTCTCACAAATTTTTCCTTATCAAATGTACCAAATCTCTCCACACATCTTTAAATATTAAATTACTGAAGGGGGCCTCTAAACACCATGCTTCTTCAGCCTTACATTTTAAATCTCTCCCCAAATTCCCAACATCCAAATTCTACTCTCAGTTATGAGATATTCATGTCAGATATAGTAAAGAAACGTATCTTCTGTGGTACTACGTGACCACACGTGCTAGTGGAAAGTGTGCCATATGGTACAGGGTGCACATGTAGAGACATGTATGAATACTGCACATAAAACTACAACGGTGTTGCTCAATCCTAGGAGCTGCAAAAAACCAACCACTTAAGAGGATTGAGCCCAGAGTTACCAAAATGGCACCGACAGGGCAAAAGTAGGTTTGCCTCACAAAATGAATACATCAGCACATGCCACTTTCATCTAGTAGCATATCAAATGCACTGAGCAGGAAAATCAATTATCACAAACTGAGCAACAGTAATGTGGACATATCTGGTCACTATACTAGGGAACAGTTTGGTTGGCCAGAATAGCTTGAATGCTCCTGTCTGCTCAATCGTTTTCATAGGTACTGTTCTATTTATGAAAATGAGGTCTGTTTTTCTAATAATATTTGCATTTACACACTGTCTAGTTGTCTCCATGGGAGCATAAAAAGTTCTGAATTTGACCTCTTCCTTATCCCCACTGCATTTTATCTTGTTCTCATCAATGGCATACAAGATATTGAAAACACAACAATGGATGCTTGTAACTTCAACATCCTTCTCAACCTGCTGGGAGGTGATGGGCACCTGATTATCACCCAAGTGAAGGTTCCAAACAGCAGAGAGAGGAACAGGCAGTTACTGCATAAAGTAATTCACATGAGTTTCCCCAGTCTCACATCCCAGGTGAACACCCTAACCCCTTGGTGACTGGCTATTCTGTGGTGAACTGGCCTGGAAAAACCTTTCCCAATGAAAGTTTAATTGAAAAGTTCCAGTTTTGCTGAAAGAACATTTCATCGGCCATTTCCCAACCAGTTCTAGTTACTAATTTTTTCCATTTTCTTTACTCAAATAATGACTTTTCCTTTTTTTTAAAAAAAGGTCTCTTGTTCCAATGAAGTCTAGTTTCCTTTATAAGACAATCAGATTCAGTGCTTCAGCTCATTCACACACAGTGATCTGGTATTAGAAAATATCAGCCTGCACAATTTAATTTGTAGCCCATTTAAAACAAGATCAGAATTTATATCTGTAAACTGACTGACAAATCTTTACAATCTGACTGAGGAAAAATGTTAGAGCTGAATGGCAATTTATTTTTCCAAAGCTAGTTAATCTAATCCTTGCTTAGCTGTTCTGTATGCATTCCCTGCTTAAAAATCACTGCTGAACAGTACTGAATCAGAAACAAATTCTGCTTACCCATTAATAACACTTCAGCTGGTATTAAAAAATGACTTAATAAACTGCAAGTTGTTATTTCATCACCACTTTGATTTACTACCAGATATTATTTTGCAGTTGCTTTATTGTAAGTGGCATCCTGCAGTCCAAACAAAAATGTCCTTAAGGTAATTTCAAGATTGTTAATTTCTTAAGAGAACTCTGTAGAGGAGTTAGAAGGCCTACAGAGGGGGAGAACATTTAAGTAATACTACAATAAGATCATTTTCTTCTTCAATGTCATTTTTTAAATTCATTAATGATTTTATTGAACTTTCTAAAGAGAAATTTAAAATACAGACGAAGTCCTGTTCACAAAAATGCAGTAAGCGCTGTATGCCCATTTACCAGTAGCTCCCTCTGAGGACCCCTTTCATTTAAAGAAGTGGAACAAAGGAAGATTCACACAGACAGTGTTACAATCAACGCTTCCCTAGGACTCTACATAGGAATAAGTGTCAGCGCCTGGGGACCTCTCTGCATGATCAGGGAGTATGAAGAATAAGGGCCAAGTTCCGTTACCAGTTACACCCAGGAAATCTCACTAAAGCTACTTTCATGGGAAAGCAAGGAGAATTTGGGTGTCACAGTAAGTAAGGGCGTGGGCTTAATAAAAAGCCCTAAAGCTCTGAAGGAAATACAGCCTGTGAAATCCCACTAATCCTTTTTTAGCCTAGAAGAAAGAGCAACTCTTACAAAAATACTAATGTATTCTATGAAGGGGTCCAAAATACTAAAGCCTAAAAAATGTTACTGTAGTGTTTAGGGTCCATTACTGTCAATCACTTCAGAATTATTACTTTTTTATACATACAAGACTGGATTTTTGGTAAGGATCCGGTGAGGACTAGTATTTTATACTAGTATTTTATACTTCTTTATAAAACTGATTTTTTCCTCAATCATAAATAAATAAAAAATAAATCACATCCAAAAGGCAAATGGCATCCAGATGACAGCCCTTCGGCATTTCCACGGGGCACCTCCCCCCTCCCCCCAGTAAGCAGCCATGGAGCCAAGCAAGAGGAGAGAAAAGATACCAGCCCATCAGGAAGCCAACCAAGTACTCAGATGCTGCAGTGTCCATTAAACTGTAAAGCCTGGCATCTGGGACCTTCCTCTGCCAAGCTTGCCAGATGAGTGGTCTCAGACGCTGGCTCGGATGATGGAATTTATAGAGGAAGAGGATGAAGGGCTGAGCATTTAGCACCGCAATCAACCAGATGATGTACTGCCAAGGAAGTACTGCAATTACAAGGGTGTTTTGAGCAGCGCTGCTATTTTAAACATATGCTTTATCAATACATCTCTAACCCCTATCGAGGTCAGATTTCCAAAAATGGCCTCTAGTTTGGGGCGCATCAGTTTTCTGGTGCTGAACTTCAGGCTCCTGAGGTTTCATTTTCAGAGGTGCTGAGCACCCACCAAGTCGCAATGGGAGCTGCAGGTGCTGCACTCCTCTGAAAACAGAAACGGCCTTACAACCTTCAACCCAAGGGAGCAGGTGGT
The DNA here is from genome assembly GCF_020497125.1 of Mauremys mutica. NCBI lineage: Eukaryota > Metazoa > Chordata > Testudines > Geoemydidae > Mauremys > Mauremys mutica. The sequence goes on along the minus strand of NC_059082.1, from coordinate 68,298,085 downwards.
GAAGGGAGAGAAAATAAAACCCTGACTATGGCTGCTGTATCCTTTCAGCTTTGAAAAGACACAAAGCTGAAGAAAGGTTACTTTAGCACCGGACACAAGCAAAACTGGTAAAGCCATACTCATGTCAACACATCTTCCAAACCCTTATGAACAGCATGTGCGAAAACAAGCATTTCAGAATGTTAAATGCCCCATTGTTTGCTCTGGCAGATTAGGGCATGTGGACCCAGAAGACAGTTTAAAAAACAAAACAAAAAACATGTACAAACAAAAGTGCATGGCTGTTGCACTGGGGAGAGGTGAGGAGGCTGTTTCAGAGGTTTAAGAAAGAAGCACACATTTGAAATTCTAACAGAATGCAGATTTAAGAAAAAAATACAGATAAAGTTCTTTTTGGACATAAAATAAAAGCTTCCCTGTGAAGAATTAAGAGTGGTTGACGTCTGGCTTGCCTGATAAAGATATTCTGAGCAAACAATGTCAGCAGCTATGCAGAGATAAAAAACAAAAACAAAAAACCTCAGGCACTAGCGTCTAAACACATGTTCTTTTGCAGTAGTTTTCAACCTTTTTTCATTTGCGGACCCCTACAAAATGTTGAATGGGGGTGTGGACCCCTTTGGAAATTAGACATAGTTTGCAGACCCCCAGGGATCTGGGGATCACAGGTTGAAAACCATTGTTCTATTGCAGTGCTACCAGTTCTATACTTCCACCTAGATGTATTGATATTACCTACCAGTGTTTCATTTAAGGATATTGTTCTAAAGGAGGATTTGGAGAACACCAAAACATTGTCTGCACTTGGTCCAGTGTGCCAGCAGCAGGGGCTGAATCTCAGAGAAAAGTTCCGGTTGATGGCCATCCATCTCCAAATTGCATGGTGCCCAAGAAGTGCCAAACCAAAAGAAGTAAATGTTTCAGATAGAAGCTGAAATATAACAGCGAATGGCACTTGTGCCACAGTTGCTCCAGTAACAGTGGGCTCATGGTGGAGATGCGGCCATGCCTCATTTTCTCTCCTTGTCTGGGTAGCTGAACAATCTCACTGGAAGTTCAGCCCCTCCTGCCCCCTTCCAGTGAAATGAAAGTGCAAAACAAAACCAAAAGGCCCAAGTCTTCACTCAGTCTCTTCCCATGGGTCACAGCCCTCCCGCAAGGATCTGTCAGTCTCTTCCCCTACTGGGGTATAACACTCCCCTTGGTGCCCTTTCAGAGGCATTGGGGGTCTCACATTCTCTTCCATGATCTATAGCTGTGGAGCCCTAAATAACAGAACAACTGTCTGCTTCATCCAAAAACTATTCCCACTTCATTACCCCACAGGGCTATGTCCTAAGTTCTATTAGAGACCTTTAATTTCCCTCTTGGGACCCTGGATTTCTAGCCACATACCTCCCGTTCATTGGAATACTTTACACAGCTCTTTGACTGTACCTCTAGACCTCTTCCCAGGATCTTCCAAAGTTCCTTTTCCAGAGGGCCCTTTGACTGGAGAAACCAAACCATCAGGTCCTATGCCCCTCAAGTCTCTTGTCACAATGCATAAAAGGTAGTTTTTACATACAGCTTCCCTTCCCAGCATTCCCTGCTGCACAACCTACAGTTCCCATCAGCACCAGGAACTATTAGACTTAGAGTATCTTGTTTTAGGGTGAACCACAAACAGGGCAGGGCTGGACTGGGAATCTCCCTTAAAAAGCCAGCATACCCTGTGACTGGGCCCTCTCTGTTTTTTATTTTATTTCTAATTTGGACCAGTCGTCTGTTAGTTTAACTCCTGCATGCTGAACACCCTGAAAATTTTAGAGCTTTCCTGGAAGCAACTCTGGCAGCTTGGAGCCTGGTTTGTATCTTTAGTGATTTAATTGACCTGTTTAAAATCTAGTTCTCATTTTTAGTCATTTGCTCAAATACCTGAACATTTCTGTAGTTTGATCAAATGATCAGGAGAAATTATTTCCAACCCAAATTATTTCCCACCTACATGACGGCTAGTTGGGCAGAATGAACAAAAATAATCTCTGATGTCATTTCAATAAAATTGAAGTCACTGGTGTTTCCACGTGGGATGAATCTGGCCGAATGCCAAAACACGGATCCTAGAATTCACTCTGACTGTTCTCTCACATGTAAGAATGATGAAATGCTTCCCTAAAGGCTGAATTTCTTCCTGCACCCTCTTAGGTTAAAATTATTTCCAACTGCCAACAGACCTGAAAATCAAAAGACCGCCCAGACCTCTCCACCCCAGCAAACACTTTTCTGCTCAGTTTTCAAGGACCTTATTTGTCGCCCAGTGTGTTTTGTATATAGTTCCCAAAAGGTTACTTCATTTGGTTGCTCAGAACTGAGAAGAATTCTAAATAATGACTTTTCTCAAAGCCATGTTGTTTTAAGTTTCATTTTCTCATGTCCCAAGGGAGTGTTTGAGAGCAGTTCCTGGCACGTGGTATATCAAGCACATAAAATAATTTTATATACATGATTAGACATGAAAGACTTGCGGAAGGTAGGTGAGTGAAGACAGCTTTCTTACAGTTCTTAGAAGGATGTTCCACTAGAGCAAGATATGGTGCTTGTTCAAACAAGACTCTGCTTGTTGTAGGGACAGTTAAAAATACTACAAATCTCTTAAACAACTGGAAGTGTGGTCTAGCGAACAGAGCCAGGGAGGAGAGCCAGGACTCCTTATTTCATGCTAAGTAATTATTTGCACTTGGGATACCCATTTAACTTCTGTGTTTGTTTACCCATCTGTGACGGAGGTTTTCGTACTATGCAAGTTTGTAGAAGCATCATTAATGTTTGTAAAGCACTTTATATCTTTGGATAAAAGTTGCAAATACTTGTTAATTCTCAACACTATATCAAAATACCAAATAATTTTAAGCAACATTCTTAGATTTTTTTTTTTTTATTAAGTGCTTGGTTAAATTTCTGGATAACATTGGAGCTTACCCACTGACATGAATATGAGTAGCGCACGAAGGGATAAGGACAATATACCATATAATTAAAGATATTGAGAATTAAAGAGGGCATACAGTAGACCATCCCCAGCCAGTGCAGGATTGGTCCCTACTCTATGAGTCTGATTCTGAGGAGTACTGATAATCTACTAAATTCCGCTGACTTCAGCATCTATTGTAACAGGATCACTCCCTATATTTTCTCCCAGGCAACTTTTAAAATGCACTAGGATCCTATCGCTCCACTCTGGAGACTATTCTACCTGATAGAAGTCTGAGCTGAACTCCTGAATAGAATCAATAACCCTAATTGCTTTCCCGAAGGCAGATATGGTCTCCTCAAGCAAGATATGTCCTTATACTAAATACAGATATTCACATAGTATTATTTACTTTTTATATTACAGTGGTGATAGAGGGCCCAATCAGGGATCATGGTCATATTGTGACAAGCACTATACACACCATTTTTTTTTTTAAAATAAAAGGGTGGCATTTCTTGCCCCTCGTTCATAATAGTCTAGAATGTGGAGAAACCTGTACTATGGACAGTTACAATAAGCAAATCTATCTCTAAAGTGTTTCCAAGACTTCTAGTAATAACTTTAATTAAAAGACCAAGCATTAGCTGGCAATCAGAATCTGCTGATCCTGTTGGTGATGTAGACTGTTTTACTGCAAATTATAAATATTTTAACTGTTTCATTACTTTTTATGTTTTACATAAGCACTGTGCCCAGAGAAGCATTGACATGACACTCACTGTTAAATAATCTCACTTAGCTTCTTAATCTGAGAGGAACAACACTCCACCTGCCACATTATCTAAAGACTCTTGCAATGTACATTAAACATTCAACATCAGTAGGTGCCCTACTGTAGTTCATCTTGTCAACAGTGAAATTTCAGTCCCTAAACATAAAGATGACTGCCTGATGTGGTCTGTCTGAAACAATAAATAATGCAAATATGTACCCATAGAAAATAAGAGGTTAAAAGCATTGATAGCTTTTCCATTGGATTCTGCTAAAGATGGTTCCCATTGGAAATGACTTTTAGATCACGATGACAAGGTGGCAATAGGAACGATGCTGAAATAAAGGGCAGGTGTGTGTTGGTTTCTTTTATTTCTGAGTGAATCTAGTGGTTTTGAAAGGGATATCTCTGAAGACTGATGTCCTCTACTCATACAAAAACTACATTGGAAGGAGAGAGAATTACAGGATCCGCACACTGACCCCTCCTGCCCTGAAAGGACCACTTCTATGAGTGAGTGTGTAGTACAGTTTCCTGGCAATTAATCCCTGCGCTTGGCACTTAGGATGTTAACAAGGGTGCCAGTTATAATGTTGGTCCATCCTGCTGAGAATCGGACACTAACCAATCATTTCATGTAGGACCTCAAATTGCCAATTGCCTAGTGATTAAAGGAAAGTGTTTTGCTTGTGAATTTGGCTAAATGTTTTTGTTGTACTGAATTCATTATTATGACTTGCATTGCAGTAGCATTCAGGAGTCCCAGTCATGGTCCAGGATCCTGTTGTGCTGGGTATTGTACAAAGACAGAACAAAAAGACAGTCCCTGCCCCAAGAGCTTATAGTCTAAGCATTAGCATATGAGGAAACGGTTAGTAGGAACTCTTAGTTTACCTTCTGTAGCCCATTCATTGTTTTACACATATCTATTATATTCCCTATTACTTGCCACTCCATAGGTGCCGACTTCCCCTCTTTCCCGTGGGCGCTCGACCCATCTCTCTGCCCCGGTTGCCACTCCACACCTTCCATGAGACCCCATCCCTGCCCCTTCCCACTCCTCCCCCTCCCCCATTCCAACCCCTTAACGAAGTCCCTGCCCCAACTCCATCCCCTCCCTGCCTCTATTCCCACTCCTTCCCCAAATCCCTGCCCTGGCCCCGCCTCTTCCCCGCCTCCTCCCCTGAGCGTGCTGCGTTCCCGCTCCTCCCTCTCCCTCCTGGAGCGTGCTAACGCTGCCAAACAGCTGTTTGGCGGCAGCCAGGCAGGAAGCACTGGGAGGTAGGTGGAGGAGCGGGGATGTGGCACACTCAGGGAAGGGGGAGGAGAAGGAGGAAGAGCGGGGGGTGAGGGGAGCTTGGCTGCCAGTGGGTGCAGAACACCCACTAATTTTTCCCTGTGGGTGCTCCAGCCCTGGAGCACGCCCAGAGTCAGCACCTATGGTCATTTCTCTAAATTGAACAGTCTCAGTCTTCTCATTGATCTCTCATGTGGTATCTTCTCATGCCTCTAATAATTTTCAGTACCCACCTCTGAATGATTCTTGTGGGGATAAATGAGAAAGAGATACCTGCAACTGTAATGTAACCCATGAACACACCAGGCAATTCGTCAGAGAGATATGGGCTTCACAATATAAAGATAGTGCTGACCCTGCTCTATAGCGTGTGTTGTGCTGTCTCACGAGGTTGGCTTAGCATGCATCTATCAGAAGAGAAGGAGTAGGGGTTTCAGTGTCACAGATGGGATGACAGATGGGAAGTGAAAGCTTAATGTGGAGCTGCCCTGGATAAAATATATTAATCCACAAAATTCATATGTTCTTATGCTGGGAAACCTAACAAAACAATTGCAATATAACTAACCAGAGTAAGAAGTGTAAACTGCTTTTAGTCTATTAGCTGGCAAATCAGTATGGCATCTGAAAGAAAAAAAAAAACCAAATCCTTTTCTTGTTATTTCTTGGAATAATATGCCGCTTCCGACATGGTCTACAACCGTGGAGGAAATGTCTTCCTAAAGATTGTGAAGAACACCAATTTATAGCATTTCCATTTTGAAAATGAATATTGCATATTCATATATTTGCATATATTTTTGATGGGATAACATTTTACAGGGTTTATAATGATAAAAATATGCATTTGAATTTCTTTTAACTGCATCTATATCTCAGTTATTAAAGAAACAACATTTAAAATAAAGAGTGTTCTTTGAAGTGCAGCTTCTAGATGATTGTCATGTTTGCGTAAATTCTGAAATTAGAGTATTTTGACAGAAATGGGAAGTGTGCACTTCCGACTAATGACCTACAGTTGAGAACCCAGATGTGATTTCAAAACAACAGAGAAGTGGAACTTTAGGATAATTTCCATTGCTGGGAAGAAAAATGTGTAATGTCTACACTCTAACTGCACTTGTTTAGAGCTTTCGCTATTGAAAAAAATGTTAAATAACACTATATTATAATTGTGACTCTATTAAGATAGGGATGGCCAAAGTCTCAGCTGTACATTATGGGACAGTTTATGGCCATGTTTATAAATTACCAACCAAGCTATTTTAACTTACCCCAGAGGGCACTAAATTTAGTAAAGAATGTTACTGATCATGGCTCCAATCTCACAAGAGATGCCCCAGTGCAGACTTTTGAGCCGACATGATGTCTTCCAGTCTCTAGTTCCTCTGCCCATTCCTTCATTTATCATGGTTAGAGCTAACAAGATGCAGCTATTAGAATAACTCTGAAATAGTTACACTGTACTTTCAGAGCTCTAGCACCTAATATCAGACTCATCCCTCTCCAGGTCCCTAGAATCTGCAACCCTGTAAAGAGTGTCCTTGGACTATATTTCCCCTATCATCTCCCCTCACCATTGGTGTGCTGTGCCTTCCATTACACTACTGCTTGGGATCAGTATAGCACTCCTTAGCTTGAAAGTAATCTAGATGAAGAAACAATTTAGTCCTCCTAAACAACTAAGTGAGGGATGCTGGTAGGTGATCATTATTGTCTCCACTTGAGAGGTGGAATGATGAGTCATATTTGTTAAGAGACTTCCCCAAGGCTACAGAAAGGGTCTCAATCATTCAACATTAAAAAAATGGAGTTCCTATTTCAAATTCCTGCATTCAGATCACACACACATTCTCTAAGGTTCTTACTCTTTCAATTTACTTTCCTGGTTGCTGCACACGTCCACAGAGCTGGCTGCATTTCACTGGTAATGGATATGTATGGTACCCAAATCCTGAAGCCCTTATTCAGTTTTCACTATATCTTTACTCAGGCAAAAAACTTCCACTGACTTCAAACATAACTTGAAGGAGAGTTTTTGAGTAAGGACTTCAGGGTTTGGCTCGTAATTTGTGAGGTGCTGTGGAAGCTTTTGAGATGAAAGACTATGACACAGCAAATGGCATATGAGATGCTAATATTATCAGGAACACTTTACGGCATAATCACATGTTAGAAAAATGACCCAACAAAGCCACTTCCCCTTTCTTAATTCCTTTCACCATGGGAGGGAGTAAAAGTCAAAAGGAGAATGTTCTGTTCTTCATAATTTTTGCAGCCTAAAAATAACTGTTTAAGCACATTTAGATTTTTTTAACCGAGACTCTACTTATGCACACTTTAGTGAAACTTATTGAATGCAGCTATGGGGCACGTGTTCTGTAACTTCAAGAAGACTATAGTTTCACTTAGAATCACAAGCCTGGTCATGTGGTGATCCGTGAACTTCTATGTCTGATGCCGTCTGAATGAAGTTATTCAGGCAACAGTTGGTGCTGAAGATATATATATGATTCCCAGCAACTGATTTGTCACTTCTATCATCATTATCCTGAGCAGTAAAGCACCAAAAAAAAAATACCACAACATTTCTCTGATGGAATGTATCTACATGCATATCTTCCAAATTTCTTGAAACACAGAGTCCAGCTGTAGCAAACTGCTTACCAGAGTTCTGCATGGGATAATTTTCTTCAAGTTTGAGGTTTACAAACTGAAGAATCAACACTCCTGAGCCACCTAGCTACAGGCAGTTCCAAGCATGAAAACAGTGTGCACACAGTGTTTTTGTGCTTGTGGTGCCACTGCCTCGGTAGCAAAAGTGCTGATGCCGGACCCAGTGACAATGAAGTACGTTTTTCTTTTTGAAATAGGGAGACGCTACAGCACTGAGCTTCTTGCTAGGGACTGACTAAACTGGAGCTCTGGTTGAATGTTCCTCTGTTTCTTGCATCAGAGTACAGAAAAGTTTGGCCTATATCTCATTAAAAGCCCATTGTTCATTTATGAAGGAAAAATACACATTTTAAAAAGGGGTCACCATACCTGATGGGATAGTCGGCGGCACTAAGATTAATGAAGAAATCCCAGGGCCAGTCATTCATCTCAATTAAATCCCTCATACTCTGTAGATAGGTGGACAGAAGACTTGCTCCTCCCCAGATAGTTGCCATTCGCCAAGGGGTGACTCTCACATTCGGATACTGGCTAGCAAACTGGAGCACTTTCCGGTGTAGGTAATTGGATCGCTTTACAGGGAAAGAAAGTAAAACGTTCAGCAGACTAGGAAAAAAAATAAAATGAAAGGATCCTCCCGGCTTGTCTTCTCTAAACAACTGAACATCTTAAAACCTGACGTTTTCCAGATCAGTTGATTCTGGCCTGCAGTCAGTTTAATGTTAAGTAAAACAGTCTCTAAGGTGCCAAAAGGACTCCTCCTTGTTTTTTTTTAAATACACTGAGAACTGTGAATGGTATCTGGGATTTGGTAATTTATCTAGCAAATTACTCCCAACAAAATTCAACAATTGCTAGCCATTTCCCCCATAAGATGTACTAAAGAACACATCCCTTCATTCAGTGCAAGCTAATTTGAAAGTGGCAAGAGCCCCCTTTGTTTTATACTCTTTGATCTCCCCTGGGGATTCCACTTTAAATGTACATCTGAGCCTACAATGACTTATCAGTTATCGCTACAAAACATAGGACAGACAGATATGGACAGATACCATAGACACAAGGAGAAATGAAGGCAGTCACAGAAGGAAAGATTTAAAAAACAAAAAATACAGTCAGCCATAAAACACAGAACAGACGGAAAAACAAAAAGTGATACATACCGTATGCAGCAGAGATAAAAAGAATGTTGGAGGTGGTGACAAAGATGGACAGATTGACAAATGGTGAGACAGGCAATTTATAACCAGTGATATATTACCTTGTCAACATGAATGTAATAGAAATGGTCTTTATGGTAAATAGCCTTAAACATGCGTTGGAGCTGCCGAGAAGCTCTGCCATGAACAACCAAGACAAATGCGATCCTGACTGGGTTGGCAGGCATGTATTCTACGGAGTCCTCATCCCATAGTACATTGTTGTTGGCTTTTCCTGTTTGAAAACAAAACATAGTAAGGACATCTCTGAGTGCATCTGCAGAGTGGGGACACAGAGAGCAGCTTGTATTAATTTTTGGCTCTTTTTTTCTTTTAAACATTTTTTAATGTGAACCAAGAACTCGTAAGAGGTGCCAGGTTGACTGCCCTAGAGATCAAACTCCTCTCTTTAGTCACAGAACAGGTTTCAGAAAGCATGAGCAGAAGCAATGCAAGCTTTTCCTCATGTTGCCCTCAACCACGGCCAGGAGGAAGTATTCAAATGTTTTTGACCCTTAACTGAATCAAACTGAATCAAACCAAGCTCCATTGACTTCAGGGAAGCTATGCAGATTTGCATCAGCTGAGGATCTGTTGCAAAATCTTGTAAAGTTTGCTAATCTGTATCCAGGGCAATGCAACAGTGACAAAGACAGAAGAGTACTAGGGAATTGATTACAGTTTGAATATTATTGAGCCTTCGTTGCTAGAAATCAAAATTAAAGCACAGCTACTATTTATGTGGCATAAGCTCCCGCAACTAATGGGCCATGCCCTTGCTTGGAGTAAATCAGCGCAGTTCTGTTGAAGTTGGAGGAACCATGCCAGTTTGCACAAGCAATGGCCTAATTATGTTCATGTATTCCACTGGCATGACCAAAATATCAAACAACTATAGCAGGTGCACTGCTGTAATGTCATCTATAATAGCAGCCATAAATCAAAATGTTTAAAGGGTGACCTGCAAAATATGAGAAAATAAAACTGGGGTTTCAATTGCTCTTTGCTTCTTTTCGATGTAGAAGTGGGCCTGACAATACTTTTTTTTAAAAATACCAACTTTTTTCCTGCTTGTTTTTATATCAGAATTTCTGGTTTTACCTTGCCTGTTTGTTTTTCAAGAATACTCTATGGAGAACTAGAAAACTAGTAAGATTATAACAAGAAGTGCTGAGTAATTGAAGAGCCAAAGTTAATTGCTTGTTCAGAACTTTTCAAATGCTTTGTTCTGTGTTTGGTTTGGGTTTTTTTTGTTAACTTCTATTCAACTCAAAAACCTCATATACAGTTAGGAAGAAAAATATCTTTGTTAAAGAGTCAACACCCCTGCCTTCAATAAAATTCTCTCTCTATTTCTCTGTTCCTTTAAGGAAACCTCCAGCAAACAAGACAGGCAGAGCCTGATATTTCTAAGTTAAAAACAACAACAACAAAAAGCCCACACTACCTTTCAGACCTTCTTTATATATCTTAAATCAATTTAAAAAGGTACCACATCATTTTTTCCCCACTATCTATGTTGCCTTTAATATCAAAGAGCATTACATACAGTATCATTATGTTAAAAGTGCTTCAGCCCCATAAAGAAAAACATCAGGTTTTTCCAAGTTTAATAAATCCTAGCTGCCATTTTGGATTGTGTCCTCTGAGAAGTAAATCCATTTAGTTGTCTTTAAAGGTCTAAAAGTTTTGCTTTTGTTTGAAAATGCATATTGAATTATGGGTAATACACTTCAACATGCGCAAAGCTCAAATGTGTACTTCCTGTCAAAACTTTTAAAACTTTGGAAGCAAAAAGTTATGGTGCAATCTAGTGTGATAATACTTCTACAGTTACTTTGTATTTACACAGAACCTTTCAGCCAAATAATTTAAAGTGCTTTATGGTCAGAGCATGTGTACAAGGTCAATACAAATTCAGACAGAAGTAGTTGCAGCATGATAAAAACTGCATCAAGACACTACTACTTTACAAATATTAGTTAACTAAGCCTATCCCCCCACCTTTAGAGATAGGCAATTTTGTACCTATTTTACAGATTTACAATATAGAGTCTTGCAAATACTAAAGGTTCCATTTCGTTTTAAAAATATCTGTCAAAGTAATTATTAAAATAAGTCCAGATATGTTGATTTCAGTTTGACTCAATGCAAGAAGCAGGGGAATTGATGATTGTTAAATCAAAAAAAGAGAAAACCGACAGGAAAAGACACTTTATATTCAAGCTTTAAGGTAAAACAATAAAGTAAACAATGGTCTATATGAGCCATCAAACTTGTGATGATTTTTAAAAGCTTGTTAATTTATTAATTAAACAAAATGTGGAGACAAATTACATTTCTTTGCTTGATATTTATTTTTAATTTTTTCCCCTTAAAATGACAAACTGACTGCATGCAAGGACGTATGGTGTTACCGCAGGTTCTCTAAACAATTTGGCACCCTTGGCTATGCTGAAATGTTAATTTTGTAATATCTTGTAGCAGCACTTCTTAGCTAATAAATGCCAATAATTATCCCAAATGTAGCGCAGTAGCACACCTGAGGCAAGTGCCTATACCAACATCTCTCAAAACTGGAACCCTCAGAGGGAATATTTTTCCCCTCTCAGTAGCAGGAGCAGACCAAAGGCTTAACTTAAAATTGCACTTCTGTCTGACTTTATTGTTATCACACCACTAATAGTAAGAAAGACCTAATAAGACAATAACTGCATGACTAGAGCAAAAACAGAAGAACAAAAATTGCTCTTTTCCAGTTTGTTTACCTTGGATATTTGTGCATAGTCAGTTTCACTGTTTCTCCCACACAGTTAATCAGTTCCCCCTCTTGTTTGTTTAGGTCTTTAGCACAACAAGAGGGGAAATAAAATGATTTTAAAGGAGGAAAATAGGAAAACGTGATAGTAAACACAGAAAAACTGCCTGGAGAGTCAGGGACAAATGCAATTGCTGAAACAACCTGACTCAATTTTCTTTTAAAGTGACTGAATTTCAAGTTGATAGTGTCCCTTTAAATGTTCCTGTGGTGGATTCAAATGATTTGACAATATTTTAATTTCATTTTTGGAATCTATATTTCTACATTAGTGGCTTCCCAAGTAAAGGGAAAGGAATTTTTTTCAATAACTTGTCCTGACATGTGGGACTTCTTCTTGACAATATTATTTTAACGGACTTTAGAGTTAGCCATATGATGGTGTGTTTTTGTTGTTTTGTTCTTTAATAAATTTGCTTTCATAGAGAATACCGTAGTGTCTTTGGCAGATACTGAACACAACCCCCCCCCAAATATTAATCTGAATGTAGCCCCCTTTTCATCAAGTTTCTCCTACTGAATTCCTTCAATGTCTTATTTTCCTCTCCCACAATTTTCCTATTTTATCTTTTTACATTCTGCTTTTTTTTTTTGGTTCAGTTCTTTATAGTCTCATTTTCCACCTGCATACCATTAAGGCTTCTTTAGTCTAATCTTTTTCTTGGCTGCCTAGAGTATCATAAAACTAAGTATGTTATATTTTTCCATATGTCAAAATACCAGCTACTTGTGGTGATTCTATCATATGTCTATTTTTAGTCTGTGGTTGATTTTCACCTTCTATTTAGCAGTCTGCCCACTGACACAGACCCAGTCTGGTTTCCAAATAAGATAAAATTGGCAAGACAGGTGAAACTGAATATTTTCTTCTGATTATAAAACTACAGATGCAGTCGGACTTGAAAATCAAGCGTTAATAGGCAGTGTTCTGAAAAACATATCAATATTAGGATGGCCCCAATATCTCAAAAACTGTTGCATTTTTATAGAACCCTTCATCCAAATGCATTCTAAACTAATTTACACATTTTACTGTCTTTATATTAGTCATTTTGCCTATCACACAGAAGTGCGTCCCCTTCTGGGGTGTTAGGATGCCAACAACAATGCAAGAGAGACATCAGCTGCTTTTCAATTAACAACATGCCATATGGTGGCAATAAAAAAAAATCTAAAAGGATTTTAAAGTGGCACTTACATTTCATAGCTCCTTCAATACTATAATTATATTTCTGCATGCCCACATGTATTAGAGATCACAGAGTAAGCCGGTGCGACTAGCCTTCTCCCTTTGTCACCTGGCCCTCCTTGAGTCAAACTAAAATGCAGCTGCCAAAATGAGTTTCCTCTCCACTGTCCAGACCAAATCTTCCTCATTTTTTAATCTCTACACTCACTTTCCCATTCTATTCAACAGGTCTCCGTATTTGTGAAGCAATAACTCAACACTGTCTATATCACTTCCCTTATGTCCTCCTCTATCCTACAACCTCTTAGCACTTTTCACATCTCTGCTTGTTACCTTCCACCTACCCATACCTGGCGTGCAACGGGCCAAGCTAACACAGGAGATTTCTTACCTTCTTTCATGCCACCCTCTTGATGCTTAGCATAGTCTCCCAATTAATGAGTATCAAGCTCCATCCCCTCGTCCTACAAGAAACCTTTATGAAGCAGTTTGGTTTCAATGAGCATACCCAATTCTGAGTTTGCAACTCTATTGCATTATCCTGGTTTATTCTCTTACCACCTGTAGACTTCATGCTCTCATGGATTTATAACCATTTCCTCTACGTGCCACGCATACCAACACTCTATAAACAGCAATAATAGAGCCTACAATGTTAATGTTACCAGGGCTGGGTTATAAGCCATAGCCATGCATTGGGGGTATGACTCTACTCTTGGAGAGATTCACCGAACAGTCTCATCCATGCCAGGCCAGTTCAGCTGGCAAGTGGGGAACGAGAGCTTGGTTATGGTCCTATTCTTCTACACAGTGAAAGCAGTGGCTCTAGCCGCGGGGGGTTCTTACACTTCTCATAACTTTACAGTTTCGTTACGTGCTGTGCACAGAGGTTGGGGGAGAGGCTCCTTGTAACATTTACCTCCCGGAGCACCTCCACATGACTTCAGTGTAGCCAAGATTTCACCCAAAGTGGTGTTGTTCACACTTTTAATAAAACCCATGGTTAACCACATATTACCTGCTAATCAAAATTCTTTTATTTGGCCGTTTTAAATGTAAAACAGATAGCTACAGTTAGCACTAAGACCAAGTGACTGGCAACAGTTGGCCTTTTAAAATGAAACCGTTAACAGCACTTCAAGTTTCCTACCTGTATGTTGTGGCTCCATCTACAACATTTGTTTTTAGGATTAATACATACCTGGTTTGGCAAGTTACACACAAAATGTCAGCCACAATGCAATGTCAAATGGCCTTTATAAATCCCAGAAAAATCAGCTCTCCTAATGGAAAGTCTAACCCTTAACTACAGCGGCATCAACAAGTGCCACAATACTTAATATAGAGCTATAATTTTAGCATCTCATTTGTAGCGTGAATAGGACTCAGTATAGAACTCATCAACGGAACTCACGTCCTCTACTTCTAATCTTTTACTTCAGCTGCTAAGTAATGACGTTTTCAGACTTTTGTAAGAGCTAGAAACACAAACTGTCGGTACAGGAGTTTACAATCCAGACTATTTCAAGGAACCGATTTTGTAAATTAATCCATCAAGTTACACTCTTAAATTTAGATTTTACTATTTATACAGTACATTACGTCTGTGTAAATATATCTGCTGCTGCCTACTTATCCTGTGCACAGCTGCACATGTTTGTATTGATACCATAGATTGATTGAGAATAGTAGAAGAGATATTGCTGTGCAGATCTAGAGGCTATTTACTGTTACTGCTCCAATACATGAATAGTTGAATTTTTTTATTACAGCTAGAATATTAGTTATAACTCCACTGAATGGACAGATTCTGCAAACCCTACTTAGGCTTTCCATTATAACTCCCCATTTTCAGTTTCTTGTAATTTACACAATCTTTCATCTAGTGGGTTGAAATTTTTCCAGCCCTGGTCTTTGCCTAAAGATGATTTTCTACTTTTGGTGCAGGAGAGCAAAAACAATCTACCCTTTTTCAAATGAGAGAAGAGTGAAAAAAATATACATTCTCTCGTTTAAAAAAAATGCATTTTTAAAAAAACAGCTCTAATACTCAAATGCTTGGAGATAAAAGAAAAAAAAATTGGCAGAGAAATAGGCCTCCAGGAGAAGCGTCTTAAGAATTTCTGGAGAGAAGTTGTTCTGACGAGAAGTGACTGAGTTATGAGGGATTAATAATAGGAAAATTTATCTGTACTTACATGAAAACCTCCTTTCTTTGTTTAATAAGGTCCACAGATCCATTACAGTGGGTACATCAGCCTGCTTGCAGCTTGGGGGCAGCACCACACCTGTCAGTCACTAACAGCAGGGAAATGTCCGGCTCTCTGAAGTGCTCCCATCTGAGAAGGCTTCCACAGCCAAGTTAAATCAAATCTATTTGCCTAAGTACAGAGTTGTTAACCGTACTTTTAGGGAAAAAGCACAATTTCTCCTACTACAGAGAGTAGGAAATTATTTTTACTGAAACACATCCAAATCTTTGAATGCCATCTCTATTCTGGATGATTTGTTTGTCTCCAGAGCAGGTAGGATGGATGGATTTTATTACTCCAAAAAAGAAAAACAAAACAAAATGAAAAAAACCACACCCTCATGTGAGCACAGATACATTTGCATGTTCTTCTTTGTATTAAGGTCGACAGATCTGTTACAACGGCATTTTCATAGCAGTGTCTCCAGAGTGGGAAGCAGTATCATCCAAAGAATTAAGAAAGAAGTATACTATATAGCAGAGGTGGCCAACCTGTGGCTCCAGAGTCACATGCGGTTCTTCAGAAGTTAATATGCAGCTCCTTGTATAGGCACCGACTCCGGGGCTGGAGCTACAGGCGCCAACTTTCCAATGTGCCCGGGGGGGTGCTCACTGCTCAATCCCTGGCTCTGCCACAGGCTCCGCCCCCATTCCACCCCTTCCCGCCCCCTCCTGAGCCTGTCATGCCCTCGCTCTTTCCCCCATACCCCCAGAGCCTCCTGCACACCACGGAACAGCTGATTGGGAGGTGGGGGAGGGAGAGGGAGGCGTTGATCGGTGGGGCTGCCAGTGGGCGGGAGGTGCTGGGAGTGGGGGAGGGAGCTGATGGGGGGGTTGCTGATATATTACCGTGGCTCTTTGGAGATGTACATTGGTAAATTCTGGATCCTTCTCAGGCTCAGGTTGGCCATCCCTGCTATATAGTCTCCATCTTCCCTTGGGCGCTAAATAGTGGAGAAGACTTCTGCCAGAAAATGGCACTGGCTAAAGACTGTGTGTAGAATGTATGTATTGATGGCCACACGGCTGCCTAGTAGATCTGAATGCAGGAGACATGACTTCTCTGCCCCGAGACTGGCACTGCTCCGGCCCAAGAGCCATAGTCTCGTCAAACAGAAAGAAAAAAACCAGTGTCCCTGCTGCTCTCTCCTTGCTATCTTGTGTGCGGTCCTGGGGAGCCAGCTTTTCCAGCCCCGCCTGGCTCCCTTCCTGCTTGGGGGAAGGGAGCTGAACAACCCCATCCAGACTGGGCTGTGAGACGGGAAGCTGCATTGTCCTCACAGAGCCAGCCAGGCTCCCCAGTGAGGCATTCAAAAAGGGGGTGAAGCAGGAGACAGCCTCTTCCTTTGGCCCCTAGCTTTTCTTGGCCTGGCTCTCCCCCTGAAGTCCGCAGGGGCACTGCAAATGCCTCAGAAAGGGGAAAAGGAGCTGAGCAGGTCAATCTCCCCAGAAGGCCAATGCAGCCCTAGGACACAGCTGGGAACTGGATGGACACGTTCTTGAGCCAGATTGTTAGTCACTCATAAATGTGAAATAAAGTTTGGACTTCTCCTCAGTAAAGCTCTGGAACCAGGAGGACTGGCCAAACTGCCTGCTTCCTGGCATGGAGGCAGAAAAAACAAGGGAACTTCAGGGAGCCAGGGACTGCCCTGCTGCCAGTGACTGACAGGTCTTTTCCTGCCCCAAGCTGCAAGCAGCCTGAAGTACACAGTGCAATCACATCTCCGAACACGCCGTACACTTCTTTGGCTACAATACTTTTAGCTGTTTTCACCAACGTCCTAAGTGAAGGAAAACTATTGGAACACACAGCAAAACTGGCACAGAGCCCCCTCAGGGTGGGCATCTACAGAATCTGTGTGTCCCCAGCCCTTCCTCCTAGCCCACCCGCTACTACTCATCCTGGAGCAGAGCTAGGCCCATGCACGGCTCCCAGGGAACTGAGAGCACCTTGAACTGCTGTAACCATCCATTCTGTACAGATGACCAAACCCCAGCACACCACAGCTGCAGTGAATGCAAGACTGACTTTACTTCCTGTTTATACAGACTCTCGCCTCCTTGCCCTATGGTCCCTAGTAGCAGCTCGCAACATTCACAACTAATAGTACCCACACATGGACTTTTCTCTGCCTGTGGCTCTGTACAGAGTTCTGCTCATGCCGGTCTGATCCTAACCCTGCTGAGTGCCTCTTGAGGGACAGGGTTGCCAAGCATCCAAAACGCCTGGTCAAAAAGAGACCCTGGCAGCTCCGGTTGGCACTACCAACCAGGCTGTTAAAAGTCCGGTAGGTGGTGCAGCAGCGGCTAGTGGCTAAGGCAGGCTCCCTGCCTGCCCTAGCTCCATGCGGCTCCCAGGAGCGGCCGCCAGGTCTCTGCAGCCCCTAGACCAGAGGTTCTCAAACTGGGGGTTGGGACCCTCAGGGGGTTGTGAGGTTATTACATGGGGGGGTGTGTCACGCATTGTCAGCCTCCACCCCCAACCCTGCTTTGCCTCCAGCATTTATAATGATGTTCAATACATTTAAAAGTGTTTTTACAAGGCAGGGGGGGGGGTCACACTTAGAGGCTTGCTATGTGAAAGGAGTCACCAGTACAAAAGTTTGAGAACCCTTGCTCTAGATACATGGGCAGCCAAGGAGGCTCTGTGTGCTGCCCCTGCCCTGAGGGCTGGCTCCGCAGTTCCCATTGGCTGAGAACTGTGACCAATGGGAGGTGTGGGGGCGGCGCCTGCGGGCGCGAGGGCAGTGCGTGGAGCCTCTCTGCCCACCCATGCATCTAGGGGCTGCAGGGACCTGGTGGCTGCTTCCTGGGAGCCTTGGTAAACGCCACCGGGACGCTGCACCCCAAACCCCCTCCCACAGCCCTACCCCCTGGTCCAGCCCAGAGTCCCCTACCACACCCAAATTCCCTCCAAGACCTGCGCCCCTCACACACTCCTAGCACCCCTCATCCCTGGCCCCACCCCAGAGCCTGCACCACCAGCTGGAGCCTGCACCTTCTCCCGCACTCCGAACCCCTTGGCCCCATCCCAGAGCCCCCTCCTGCATCCCAACCGCCTCATCCCCAACCCCATCCCAGAGCCCGCACCCCCAGCTTGAGCCCTCACCCAGAGCTCACACCCCCAACCCAGAGGCCATAGTCCCCCCGCTCCCCCGTAGCCCAACCATCTGCTCCAGCCTGGATCCCGCTCTCGCACCCCAAACCCCTCATCCCACAGCTGGCACCTGCAGCTGGAGCCCTCACCCTCCTCCCACACCCCAACCCCCTACACCAGCCTGGTAAAAGTGAATGAGGGTGGGGGAGAGTGAGTGACAGCGGGAGGCGAGGATGGAGCAAGCGAGGCCAGGGCCTCGGAGAAGGGGCAGGGCAGAGGGCAGGACAGGGGTGTTTGGTTTTGTGCGATTAGAAAGTTGGCAACCCTATTGAGAGAACATGTGAGCTGAAGGCACTCTGGAGAATCAAGCCCTCAGTGCATGTTAGGAGATGTGCATATTCTTTATGCAGTTCAGCTAGGGACCAACTTCTAGCCCCAAGAGGCATGCCCACTTTCTACTGAGCCAATTACTATGAATGCTGGTGAGTAGTTAGTAACTGGGTTTAGTTTCATGCTGAGGAATCAAAGAGGTCTGGAATCTCCTGGGAAGATACAATCTTCAACCAGACATCTGGATTTGAGAGGAATGCTTACACCTTACAAGTGCAACGCTATTGGCTACTCTCTGCAGATTTTACTTTAAAGTTGATGCCTCCTATGCTTTACTTCTCTGCACTGGTGCTCCGTGAGGTTAAAGTTTCAGACTATGCTGCTATTGTCAAATGGATATTTCATTTTTATAAAGTATCTCAGTAACACTGCTTTAATATACTTCACTCTCAGACCCTTCCATTAACAATTTTCTGCAACTTCATATGATTAAGTAACCTATAAGCAAAAATTAATGCCCTGTAAGTGGGAAGCAGCAGGATACAATTTACAAAACTCAGTGACTAGTCAATTTAACCTTAAGGAGAGAGATCTCAGTAAAAATCCCTTCTTCCTGAGCAGAAGCCTTTACTTGGGATAAAGGTGCTGCTGATGCTAACATTTTGAATCTGCTATAATCACTTTAGAGGGTGATGGAATAAACTTATGGCAGCATGGGTGCCAGAGCTACTGACTTCCATCAGGACAATTCATTTCCTGACATTACTTGAAAGTTCCTATTATTCCTTCAGCTTTACAATACCACCAGAGAAAACCACCACAGTTATGGGTCTGGCTCTGACTGCTGTTCCATTGTAATCCCAGATTTCCAGGGATTTCTATCCTACCTATAAAAGAGAAAAATGGAAAAAATTGTTCCAGGTTCAAAGTTGGCACATGAGGTTTGAAAAGAAGATCAGGATTTATTTCTCTCTCTCTCTTTCTACAGAAACAAATCCATTTTCCATGACAGAAAACTAAAGAAGAAAGAAAAATTCTCCATCACTGTTTATTGCGCTAGTCCTGTCCACATACTTAAAGCAACAAGGATCTGCCCTGATTATAATTAATTTTTGCAGACAATCAAAAGGGGTGAATGTAAATAACAAAATCTGAGAATAAAGACTTTCACATATTGTTACACATTTGTGAAATTGATGAGAATTCACTAGGAACTTTCTTTTGATCTGACAACTTTAAACTATACCTATGGATATACTGTAATATGACTATGTACATATTAACTATGACTACTGTGATGTACTTTTGTTTCTAGTTTACTTACAACGTGTATGAGATTGTGAAGCATTTGGTGGGGGGAGTAGTCTAAGTAATATTTTAAAAAACAACCTTATTATTTTGGAGTCTTCTAGTCAGTCTCAAGCAATTACTGAAACCATTTTCATGTTTTACAAATCACTGCCTAATTATCAGGACACTGGTGCACATACAGATAGACACAGATACTGAATCTAATTTACTATGATAAATATCTAGCCAGGCCAATAATCTTAAAAACAAACTTGCACTTCTGACAATTCTAATTATGAAAATGGTATCATTCCTGGGAGACGAATCTCAATTATTTACTTGTTTTGCTGGAGTGTGTTTAGCGAAGCGTTCTTCCCCCCTTTCTCAGTGACTCATGAATAAATGAGAAACAGTTTAAAGTAACAATACATTAATTAACACTGAATTAGAATGAATTTCCTATTAATATGGACCATACCAATTAACAACCAATTAGTTCATCATGATCAGCATTATTACAGTGAATACCAAATTACATTAAAATGATCATCCATTCATTTAAAACAATATCCAGTGACATTACCAGACCCCAGAGAGATTATATAAAGCAGATCTAACAATGGATGCAAAATGCTGGGGACATTCCTTGCAGACAAAGTCTGCTAATTTATCTAGTATCTTATTCCTCTGTGCCAACATTAAAAATATTTGGGATATAGCACCCTTTCTGTTCACCTCTTATCCTGTCAAACTACATTTTGCATCCTTGGCCTTCTGGACCTGACTACATTAATTCCAAGTGAAGATTTGCAGTTGATAACTGTGTCGAGGCAGGTATGGAAGAACACTGTTCACTAGGGTGACCATATTTTCCCAAAGGGAAAATGGAACACTGCACAGGGCTGGCAGGAGGTCTCCCGGCCTCCTGCGCATGCAGGGCCAGCCTGAGGTCCCCCCATTTCCCCCGCATGTGGGATTGGCACGAGACCCCCCCCTGCTGCCCGCCCACGCAGGGCCAGCCCAAGGCCCTGCTTCCACCCGCTGCATACAGAGCCGACTCAAGACCCTCTGCCACCTACCCACACAGGGCTGGCCCAGCCCAAGCCACTCTCCCGAGCTCTCCCTCCCACATGTTCCTCTACGTCCTACTAGGGGTCACACCCCCTGTAGCGGGGTGGTCACCCGCTCCTGGCCTGAAAGGGTTAAAAATAGCCCTGGGAGAGGGCTGTGGCAGGGGAAAAGCTGGGCTGATTGGGGGAAGCAGCCTCAGCTGGAGGGACACGGGGCCCAGCGGCAGCGTGACACTGGCCGACAGGGGGTGCTCCAGAGGCTGGAAGCTAATTCCCCGAGACGACCAGCAGGAGGCGCCGCCGGGTGAGTCTGTGCCCGGTTACACCCCCCTTTTTTGGAAAACCTGCATTTGTCCAGTTTTCTCTTGCCAACTGATGAACAGGACTTAAAAAAAAAAAAAAAAAAAAAAAAGGACTGTCCCAGCCGAAACGGGACATATGGTCACCCTGCTGTTCACCCAGCAAAGGCAAAGCAGTTACCTGAACTGCTAAATACAGCCCTGATGAAGAAACTCTCATTCCAGGGGAGAAGCAGGAAGAACAATATGTGACAATAACAGGGTTCAAAAACAAACAAACAAAGGAAGAACTAGATAAGTTCATGGAGGATAGGTCCATCAATTGCTATTAGCCAGGATGGGCAGGGATGGTGTCCCTAGCCTCTGTTTGCCAGAAGCTGACAATGAGCGACAGGGGATGGATCACTTGATGAATTACCTGTTCTGTTCATTCCCTCTGGGGCACCTGGCATTGGCCACTGTCGGAAGACAGGATACTGGGCTACATGGACCTTTGGTCTGACCCATACTCCTGGGGGAATTCTGCGCCACAGCGTTGCACAGAATTTATGTTCCCCACAGATTTCTTTGCTTCCCCACAGAAAAATTACTTTCTGACAGGGAAGCAAAGGGAGGCCACAAGAGTGGTCATGCAACCTTCCACAGCAGTATGTTTCATGTGCCCAGGGCAGCTGGTAGATAGGTAAATCACTGTGGGACAGGAGGCGGGACTGGGGAAGACCCAGCTGGTGGGTCCTACCAAGCACCGAGCTCAGTGACTAGGCTGAGCTGGGGAGGCCAGGACTTCCTCTTCCCCTGCACGGTATCCAGGGCCGGGTCAGACCCCCCTCCAGATTTCTCCCCAGGCTACAGCAAGCTCTGCAAACTCCCTCCTCCCCCCAGCTTCCTGCACCCATTGCTCCTCAGCTGCAGGGGGAGAGATACCTGTACAGGGAACTGCTCCTCCATCCACCCAACCCCTGTGCATCCAGACCCCCTCATACGCAGACCTTCCCACCAAGCCTCACCCCCCTGGCCTCAGAACCCCCCCCCTGCAATAAGCCCCACTCCCCCTGCACCTGGACCATGCCAAGCCCCCCACACCCAGATCCCCACTCCATCGAGCACCAACCAGCTGCATGTGGATACCTACCCCAGTGAGCCCCACTTCCCCAGCATCTGGCCCCCCCGAGCCCACCACACCCAGACCTCCAACCACCTTCACCTGGACCCCCTTGCAGAGTCCCATTACCATTGCACCCTGAACCCCCCAACAAGCCCCTGTGCATCCAGATCCCCTCTGCACCCGGATCCCTCACTGAGCCGCCCACACCCAGATTGCCCCCCCACAGAACCCTCTCACACCACACCTGGATCCCCCACACTAAGCCCCTCCATATTTGGGTCCTGCCTTGCTGAGCCTGCCTCCCACACCTGGTGCACCTGGCATGGAGGGTTTCTGGGACAGGCCCGGTTCTAGCATTGTGTCAGGGTTGGGTGTAATCTCCCCGCTGAGTCCATGTCCCGGGGAGGGGAGCTGCACAGTGATCCCCCACCTCTGTGCAGCCAGAGGTCTGTGCTCCCCAGTACCATGCCGGAGCCTCCATATGTATTTGACAAATAAAATTTGCAGAATTTTACAAAATTTTAAAATATTGTGCACAGAATTTGTTTGGCACAGAATGCCCTCAGGAGTAGACCCAGTATAGCTGTTCTTATGACTAGATCTGTCATTTCTTTGACAGGGTCAGTGAAGATAAAAGAGAATTTTCTCTTAAGGCCTGAGCCTGTAAAGTGTGGAGCTCCTCCTGAAATATGCTGAATATCCTCAACTCCCATTGACTACAATCTAGGTTGAGAGACCTCTGAGTAGTGCTTTGCCTGCTTCTAATATGATCTGCAGAGTACCAAGCTTCCACTGCTGGCTTCAATATAGGGTAAGGAAGTCTCAGTGTCTCATGGGGAGTTGGGGAAGGGAGGGGAAACAATTTAACAGGGTGAAGATTTGGTAACAGTTAAGAAATTGTAACTAACCTAAAACAGTTTAATCAGCAATTGTTGCTATGGATGTATCTGTTGACAATCCAAAACTGTGAATAACAAAGTTTTCAGCACAGGAGATAAGAAATTTGTACAGAAAATTAATGATGGAAACCATTACGTGCACATCTTCAGCATGTTAGCTACTGTAAAGAATTGGGGCTTACCCCTTGTGAAGTACTGAGCACTCTCTGGGAAGTCCCATCAGCCACCTATTTCAGTTAACATGCATGAGAGTTTAGGGTGCTCAGCACCTTGCTGGATGTGGTCAGTACTTTACTCCCTAGACTGTTTCATTGGTTGGGCATTGAGAGGATGTCTCATCTGAGACGCACCTGTGCTTACCGCTGGGTGATTGTTCCCTTTATTGTTTTGCATACCCTGCTGTCTCAAGAGATTCACAGAATTAGCAACTCCACAGGTGCTTAGCATGTCAGACTATTAGGCCCTGTGTCAAAATATACAGGTCTTTCTGCATCCCCCAGAGAAGGCCCTGCAGCCATTCTGTTACAGGGAAGCGCTACCAATTTAGACAGTGATGTCGACTGCTCAGGGTGAACCTCTGCAGAGGTTTTCAGAGTCAGCTCTAAATGACAATAACTAGGAACAACTGAGCCTTCTTAGACCAGAAGCTTAAAGAGGGGCTGGGCTGGTTTCAGGTTTGAGAGACAGGTTGCTGTAAATAAGACAGTGCAGAGCATTCTAGAGACAAATAAGTTACCCTGTTTTTACTGGTTTCTGTTTCTAGCTCGTTTGTGTTTAAGAATTTATCTCCATGAAGGGAATATAGCCAGAGACTGGTATTTTGGTGTTGCTTTGGTTGCACAAGAATTTTATAAAACTAAACATGAAACCCCAGAGATGGGCTATTATGTTTGCTTAAATACTTTTTGCTGAGCTGCCTACAACCAACTATTCACTAATCCTACCAGAAGCCCCTCGCACTCTGTTATTGTGAGGTTTGTTTGTTTCTTTTAAACATTCCTTTATGTAAATGCTCATGCAAGGAATTATGGAGATGTTCCCGCCAACAGGACTTCAGTGTTACAAACATAGGCCCTGTTCTTGTCTCTTCTTACACGTGGATGGATTGCTGTGTGTATGTGGAGCCCTACTGAATTCATGAAGACTCAGCACAGGGGGAGCAGTCTTCTAGCATGCAAGAAGTTGCGGATCAGGGTCACGTAAAGCACAGAAGGAACAGACGAGTCTATAGCACCGCATCTAGCCAAGAATTCTAAATGTTTCTTCTGAGTTGTCTTATTTCTTAGTCTTAAGCCACCCCTTCAGTGACTGGGTTGTGTGATGCTTTCAACCCGGACCAGTCAAGAGTTGCGGCACTGCCTGTCCTGGCACTGGGTACTTTAGATGCTATGCTGCTGTGGCTCACAATCCTGACACCAAGAGACCACATACAAGCACGTAGATCTCGCCCTGGCTTACACCAGCCTTAGTTACTTTTTGGAAGGACTCCCAACACCTTCTCAGTGCCAAATTTTCCCCAAACTTTGTGACAATCAGTTGGGGCTCCCAGAATTGTGAGTTTCTGGGTTACCCCTCTCAGCTCGGCAAGTGAGAGTTTTGCTACTGTTAAGCTGTGTGACTGCTCCCTGACGTACCAGCTTGTCTGCCTTGCCAGCAAACCCTTCAGGACTCAGAGTCCAAACCTTGCTTTGCAGGTAACACACAGGGAACCCCAATTCCCAAGTTCCCCAGAGACGTTTCCTGGAAAGTGTCCAGTCCCCTCTTGGAACACTGACAGAAGTTATTAAGTTCATTGCTCTTTTAAAGAGACAATAACTGCAGCCTGTTAGCTTAACTGGGCTTAATACACCTTTTCCTTCAATCAGTGCACCACACTGGTTTATAGTAAAAGGAAAACAAAGTTTAGTTAACAAAAGTACATAGGATTAAGTAATAGCAAGTGTAAGGGATAAAGATAGAAAGGGTTACAAACAAACAAAAGTAAAAATACATTTTAAAGACTAAAACTTAATTTCAGCAAGTTACAATGTTTGCCTAAGCAGCTGTCTCACCTAAACTCAGCTCCCAGAGATTTCAAACCCCTTGAAGGGCCCAACATCCTGTGATTTCAAGAGCTCTGGCCCCATTGAATCCCCCAAGTTCAAATGTCTTCTTGCTGTCCCCCGAACCACCACCACCACCTGAAAGTTCGTAGTCACTGTTTCGAGAGCCAGGAAGACTTCCTGCTGTTCTCCCCTTCCTGTGGATTTCTCAACCCCCCCTGCTGATTCGCATGTAAATGGGAATTCCATTGTTTTGATTCCACACTGATTAATCTATATAGGAGGGAAGGCAGCTATCTACCGGTTGGACTGGGAGAAAACCTGTTTCTCCCCATGTTTGGTCACAGACTTTAAAGCATAATATCAGTTGGTATCCATAATTCCTCATACAGCATCAATGAATGCATTTCACAAACGCCAATGTGTCATAGGCCTTCATACAAGACCTTACTCAATACACTATTATAATACAGTAGTACTGTATACAATCATTTGATTCAATTGCTTATAGTTCAAACATCTTCTCCCCCATTCACTAATTTGATAGCTTTATTTACCTTTTATGTAAATCTACCTTCATTGTATAACCAGGCTGGTCAGGCAAGCAAATACACATTCCTTTGTCTAAGGCAGACTGTGCTTATGCATTGCTTGCCAACCACGTTTTAAAAACATAGTTCAAACATATAGTTATAACTCTTTGTATATTCATATTTGTATAACTCCCTGCACATACGTCAAGCACGAATATTAATGATAAGTGAATTATTAGTTTTCCAGTGATATATTACACACCTCCTGTTGGGTATATATCATGACAACAGTGTGTGAGGTGTAGTGAGTAGGTCAAGGCTGACAAGAGTTTTTGACAGAGTGGTGAACCCCAGTGGACCTCTGTGTCACAGTTTGTAAAATGGTTTTTGTACAATTAAACGCTGGTCCTTCTCTCATTGAATCAATGGCAAAACTCCCATTGATTTCAGTGCTGCCAAATTGCATCCTTTTAGAAGGAAAGGAGAAGGAACGGTGGGAATGAATACAAATAAAAGGACGGAAATAGAATATCTTCAGAAAAGATGATGAATGAGGACAGGAAGGGGAAAAAGTTATTTTTTAGTTTACTTTTTAATGTTTTGACATTTTAAATAAAGTAAGGGGAGGGGAAAGCAAGGAGCACACAGTGTTTAAGTCTATTTCATTTCCTAGAAGTAAAGTTTTATAAAATCTAGCAAACAAAGCTTAAATTAACAGGCGAGGGAGAAACTGTGAATGCACAAAGCTTAATTCCACACCTAGACTGGAATTCAACTTTAGCATGACAGTTGAAAGAAAATGTTTTACCTTTCTGAGGATTAAAGAACAACAAGGAGAGTGCAAATTATTTTTTTTAGGAGTGGATGCTTATTGATAACTTTTCTCCAGGGTCTGTTCTTCACCTCACTGTTCAGAGTTAAATTCTATTAATATCCAGGGCAGCTTATGTTGGCACACCCAGGGGAGTAAAAATAGTATCATGGAAGGATGAAGTTCAATATATCACGAAGACTTGAAATCATATTGGTGTACTGCACGCAACTATTCTCTGCATTTCTGTCTAGGTACTATGGTTTGATTAATAAACAAAACAAAAAGCCCAATTAGTCTACCATTCACAATGAGGTCTGTGTGTATAGGTTTTACTTATTTCCCAAATTACAGAAGATTTGCAGAAGGGATGCTAAAAATTTAAACTTTTCCACAGAGAATTCAGTGGAAATTCTGAGTCACAGAGTCTTAGCTAAGATAGAACCAGTTTAAAAAGGTAAATACTTTAAGAGGTTTCAGAGTGAGAAATATGTTATGATTGCTTACTGTTTTATTAAATAAAATGTTCAACCCATTTTAAAGCTCTTCATTCACCTTCTGTGCTCTGGAGCGGTTTACGACTCTTATATGGGAATGGAAGAAACTACGGAAATTTAGCAATAAACAGAGCAAACATTCCTAGTTCAAAAGTTGTCTTCTTTGCTTCTTAAACCTTTTGCAAGTTTTAATCCTTCAAGCTAATGAAACTGTTGGAAACTAACCAGTTGCTATAGAGCATCAGAGCGAATATAGTAAATGGGAAGATAACATCAATACAACAAATCCCAAAGGTGTTACAGAGATTTATCAAAGCTCAAGCCTCAAATTAGAGTCTGAAAATAATCTTTATTGATTTCATCTCTTGTTTCATTCTCTTTCAGTGTGTTCAGAGCCTGGTTCATCCATAACCTTTTCTCCATCTCGTACTGTCATGCTCACAGCATGCATAACCAACAAGAAGTGAAAACACTAGCAATCCCTTGTTAAAGTAGACCCCCCCTTTACATGACCTTCCAGGGAAAATTCTACTGAGACTGTCAAGTAAAGAATAAACAGTATGTAGCAAATAATAATAATAAAATGAATTATTACCTATTCAATTAATGTCCTCTAATCCCTGTTCATCAAACCATCATGCTGTCTGCTTTCAAGTCCTTCCTAAAGACTCACTTCTTCCCTGATGTCCATAAAGTGTGAACAATTAAACATTAAGGGGCAGATCTTCAGCTGGAGTAAGTGAGCATAGAGCCACGGTAATCAGTAGGGCCATGATAATTTATTCCAGCTGAGGATGTGGCATTCTATAGCGCCAAGTTAATGCTTCCTCTCAGATTCCACCTTTTCTCTTTTGTCTTTTGGATTGTAAACTCTCTGTGACAATGACGGTCTTTATTCTGTGCCCAGTACAGCCCTGAGCACACTGCTGAGAAATAAGAAATAACAAGAAAAAATGGGGACAGTCGCAGTATATGATACTGTCAATTTAATGTGAGTCTTGCTAGGCACGGAGAACTAATAAGATTGACATGCTCATAAATGCAAGAATAATAAAATTTACAGGACTGTGGGATGGATTTATACATGCAAAATCTGTTTGTTGCAACACTTCTGAGATTCAGTTTTTAGTTGATATTAATGAAGTTGCACTGCGAGTAAAAATCAGCAGGATTTCCTACCTGACCTGTGATGAAAAACAAACAAAATATGAGACATAAGATGAGATTTTCAAAATCTCTCAGTGTTAGCCTATCTCTGCTCCTATTTAAGTTAAATTGGAGTTTTGCCAATGCCTTCAATAGCGGCAGAGTTATGCCATTGATAAGCGCTTTTGAAAATCCCACCCTTAATTCTTGTACAGCAGTGAACTGGTATGCTAGAGACATCAGTTGGCTATGGATAAGTACTACAATACTTTTAGTTTAAGCTAAAGCCAATATTTGAAAGAGATTTTCCAAGAAAATAAATAAAATAAATTCTAGTTTGCTACATGGAGGAGTATACATTTTTAGGAGTGGAAGCTTATCAATAACTATTTTTGAATATTTCTTATGACAAGGAATTTAGGCATGGTGTTAGTTTCTGGAAACTAACATTGCCTTTGAATAACTTAAAGAAACACATTATACAAGCAAGAAAGGTTCAAAAGTGAAACCATTAAACTTCTGTACATACAGTATTTAGTTTGTATTAGCTATGATTTTTTTGTTAGTAGTCATTGAAACCCACACTAGGTATGCATGGGTCTTTGGCCTCTTCTAGTTGAATACACGTAAGAGGATAGCAGTCTACTATAGTTACCAGCTAGTGGAGTTACTCTTATCTCTAGTGGTTAGGATTCTGCTTCTAGCTCTTTAGGTCCCAGAATTCAGTTCAGCAGGCCTACGCAGGGTTGTTACTTCATTTCCATTGCAACTATTCTTATTGCCAACCTATAGCTTAATTGTGTGGTGCCTTACTCAGGCAAAATTCCCATTGACTGCTAATAAGGGCTAAAAAGACTTTGGATTTAGCCACTCACTGTACAAATCACTTTATTTTCATTGGATTAGGTATGTTAAATCAACTTGTTCTGTGCAATTTAAATACTTAAGGAAGTACATAACTTTGCACTATTTATTTCATTTGTGCCATCTAGGTTTAGTACCTTTTGCTTGTTTAATAACATAGGAAGTATTTCTGTCATTTATTAAGTATTAAGTAAGTTCAAAAACTTACTGGCATGTACACTACTTGAAAAGTACTGTGAATAATTTTACATATCAGAAAGAAAACCAGGACTAATTTTCTTTTAGTATTATATGACTTGTCAGACAGAGAAATGGAATATAATTATGGTGTGACATTTCCAGCAGCAAATACGTTCTATTGTATGCAATTAACATTGGTTCTTTTGGCAAGCTTTACAAGATTACTCATATGGTATGCTAAGTTACAATAACACATGAATAATAAATACCACTATGCTACTTGAGCTAGATTACATTTTATCCCCACTGCTCAGGACTCATGATCAAAATTTATTAGATGTATGTTGACAGGAGTCCTTTTCTAAAGCTATTTTTGATCAAGAAGATTAGTGAAGATGTGTAAAAAGATGCGAAGGCCAGATGGGTCAATTAACCTATTAGGCTACACGCTGGGAAAATTAAGGCTGAGAGGAAAATCCTAATTAGGGGACACTCACCGGTATGGGAATGGGCGAGGGTTCTATAAAGCCAGGGAGCTTATAGGAGAAAGAGGCTGCAGGGAAGTAGCTTTCAGTCACCCCCTGGGAGAAGGGAGGTGTGTTTGGGGCTAGCGAGGCAGGTAGCCTACAGCTACTCCCTGGGAAGAGGGCATTGTGAGGCAGGCAAACCCAGAGAAGTGGGGAGAGCCAGAGGTAAGGACAGACTCAGGGAAAGGCAGTAAGGTCCAGGAGGGAACCAACCTTGGCTGCTGATTAGAAGGTCCCTGAGCTGGAACCCAGAGTAGAGGTTCCCCTACCAGTCACTGAGGAAGTGGCACCATAGAGCAATGAATGGGAAGACAACCACAGATTGCTAGTGAGGAAAGACTGACACCCTGGAAGGGGGAAACACGTACAGTGACCCAGCCGGAGGGCCAGGTCATGGAGAAGGAGCACCTGGAGTCGCAGAGACAAAATGGCAATGGTGTGTGCTCTAGACCTGGAAGGCGTTAATCCCCAGAGTGGCCAGGAGGCGGCGCCACTTGCTGTGAGGGGACCAGTGACAAGACGGTATAAGAAGAAAATCATTGCTAAATAATCCTCTAAACATTTCATAGTCAATCCATCTTTAATACAAACCCTTTAATTCAATTTGGGTGCACTGGAAATCTTATCTTAGATGCCATGCTTTATTGTGATTTGTTCTGTGTTAACCAAGCATTCATTAATAAGATGGTTCTTCAATGTCTTCCTGACTGTCAGTCCTGTTGTCTGAGCTGACTGTTCTCCACCCTCCCCTGAAAACAAACCAAAAGCTCCCCACACAATCTGTTGATTCCAATTGTTCAAGTTGCCAGTGGACCCACGTGCAATGTCACATCATGCGTGATGAGGAGTCGTGGCAATTTTACACCATTTTACACCATTAAAAGAAGGTTTTTATATTTTAGAACCTGCTTCAGATTCATACATATATAACTAAACAAGCATGCAGAACAGAAGATGGACATAGCTTTAACACTACATTTTATATCTAACTCGAATTAAAATCAGCTTCTAAGAGATCAAGGGCCAGATTTTTAGCAGGTGCACATGAATGTAGCTCCATTGACTTCAGTGGCATTTTGCCCATTTACTCCAGCAGAGAATTTGTCCCTAACATAAATTGTGCAAGTGTTAGGAAGACCATTCGTTTTAACTTTGGTATGTACCTAATTTTACCCAAGCATGACATTTTAAATGTTTCCCTGAAAATTGCTAATGGAGGATTTTGCCCTAAGCAAATAAGCTCTCCATTATATTCATATGCAGGTCTGTAGACACACTGGAACAGAGAAGAGAAGCACATTGCTATTGTGGTGCAACACAAAACGTTTACTCTAAATTATACCATAAAAGTATATCATATTAATACACTGCAATAGTAAAACAATACCACAACAAGAAAATGTTCAGCGACAATATAAAATAATGTTTTCTGTGCCTTACTACATTTTTTCAGCCTTTTTCAAAAAGAAAAATGTCATTCTATGGATTGAGTAAGCCACAGCCTGAGTTACAAGCATCTTGGGTACATATGAATGCATAATGATTTCATACTTTATAAACTGAGGATGAAATATTGAACCTATTGAAGTCAAAGGGAGCTCTTTCATAGACTTCAGTAAGTTCAATATTTCCCGGAGTTTTGAGAAGCTGCATGAATGAAAAAAAATATACATTTATAAACTACCCAGATTCCATTTTTAACATAAAAAGATGTGTACAAAACACAACATAAAAAGTGAAAAACCAGGACCTTGCTAAGGGGCAAATGTGATCAGTGTTATTTCCAAAACTGTTTCAACTGTGTACCACAACGTATGCTATCAGGTGTGTCATCCCCTTCACAACCCCAAGTTGAAGTTAATAGACATGGGCATGTTTGAATCCCAAATCAACAGAACACAGCTCCATGTGATTCATAAGCACATTTACATATTATGGGGCTGAGCTAGGGTGATCAGATGTCCCGGTTTTATAGCGACAGTCCCGATTTTTGGGTCTTTTTCTTATATAGGCTCCTATTGCCCGCCACCCCCTGTCCAGATTTTTCACGTTTGCTGTCTGGTCACCCTATCCTGAGCCTGTATTTTTTGTCTGTGCACGCGCGCGTACACACACACACACACAAAAGTGCTGGGAACACCTTGATTTCAGTACAGGTGTATCACAGCTGGGTACAACCCAGACCAATAAGGAGTTGTGTCACTGCCTGCCCTGAAAGCGTGGGAGCCTCACAATGCTTTCCTGTTGTAGTTCCCAACCTAGGTCACTCACAAATAGCCTACTAGCTACAGCCCTGGTCCAGCAACTCTAACCCAAGCAGCCCGTCAGCAGCACACCAGCCACACTCTGGCTTCCAGGAGCCTTGGTTACTACCTGCAGGGTGACCCCAACACACTCCCAGGCCTGAATTTTCCCCAAAACGTGTTTTCTGCACTGTCCAGCCCTCTCCCGGACAGTTCAGATTTTAGAAGTCTGTTGCCCCTGAAATGGGTCAAAATTCTGCTACTTTAACTGAAGTTACCAAACAGTTCAGTTTAAACACAACAGTAGATTAGTTTTGATTTAAAAAGTTTATTCAACTCCGGAGAGATTTTAAAGTGACTACAAGTATAAGGCATTAAAGTTATAAATGGTTACAAGAGAAAAAGATAAAATGCTGTCTAGTAGCTAAAACGTAATAAACTAGATTTCATTCAAGGTAAAATCCTTACCACATGATCCCAGCAACAGGGCTGACCAAATTCTCAGGTCAGGATCTCCCCCCATAGTCAAAGGGCTGGTTCCTTTGTTTTCTTAGGTGAAAGAGAGAGAGGTATAAATGGGAAGAGATGTCTGGGGTTGTTTTTGTCCCTCACTTTACAGTCCAGTCCCACTTTGAAGTAGATATTTCTCAGGATTACCCCTTAAAGCAAAGTTTATTCAAACAACAAAGAGGTTGACATGGAGTCTGGTGGCTCTATGCTCTTTCCTCTCTCCTGTGCACACTGAAATGCAGATTTGCCTTGTTGCCTGCCATTTCCCCCCCACTTGCCATCTCAAAACCCTGTTTACTATTTATATGTAAACACAGGTACACACACACACACACACACACACACGTTCCTTTGTTTAGGACAGACCTGTTTAACAACTTTTGCCTCCTCGGGGCGGTTTGAACGTGTGCTAACATCATCATACCGGAGGAATTCATAATTTCACATATGATGTTGCCACATCCATTTCACCATGATATTGTTGACCAGCAAGTTATTAGTTTTCAGATGATACCTCATAAGGCATATATTGTACAGAGATTATCACAATAGTGTGTACGGTGTGAATACAAGGGTGCATTCAGTCACAGGGAGTGCATGGATTGCAGAACTGGGTCCTTAACCCAGACAGTTGGTTTCCAAGGAAGGACTGAGAACTCTGCAAGGGTAAGCATGACATAGTGGTGCGAATATCTATGACTGACTTCAAAACCAGCACAAATATTCTGAAGTGAGGCACATGATCTAGTAGCTACTCATTCAAATCAAATAACAAAAATTGCAGTCCTGAGGCTCAAGCACCAGTTCAGTTGCCAATATATTCCTATTTTTTTCTGCCATCAAAATACATGCGCACACAACCCCACTTGCCAGCCCTACCCACAGAGGAAGAATTAGAAAAAAAAAACTCTGCATGTTGTAGCTCACAGTTTCTTCTCCCCAGAAGAACGGAGCTCCAAATAAGGAGTACAAAATAAACACTCCATTTAGAGCATGGCTTTTATTGACAACGAGGACTAAAAATCTTTGACTGGCAGCACTTCATGCTAAGCAAAACAAATTCAAGAGATGAAAAAGTTTGAAACACAAGAAGCATCTCAGAGCCTCTAAAACATACTTGTTTGTTTAGAAAAGAAACCCGAGAAAACAAGAAACAATGCCAAAGTGTAACGGTGACAATGGAGAGACAACCAACAGCCTGCAGGTTAAAGTCTGACATTAGCTGTAGGTTAGACTGCTGAGGGGCAAGAGCTGCAGGGTCCCAAGATGAAGCAGCAGGTGAAGCAGCACATGAGGATAAGTATTGCCAGCTCTTTTGGGAGATGCTGCTATGAACATTAACAGCTGACTGAGTGACAAAGCACCATACAAGGATAATTGCAGAGATGGTCAAAGGTTTGGACATGGTAGGGATTTACTATGCCCCCATCTTCCATATGTACAGAGAACAGGGAACTAGATGCATCTGAAGAAGTGGGTTTTTTTACCCATGAAAGCTTATGCCCAAATAAATCTGTTAGTCTTTAAGGTGCAACTAGATTCCTCATTGTTTTTGTGGATACAGACTAACACGGCTACTCCTCTGATACAGGGAACAAGAGGATTCTGGTCCAAAGGAAGGTGCTGGAAAGTGCAAAAATCTTCACAAAGCCAAGACTCTAGGGAACATATGGAGCTACCAAGGCCTTCAAATAAATTAAGTGTTTGATACTGTTTTACATGTACCAGTCCATAGCTGTTTTCTCCTAAGTGCATGCAGCTAGCTCCCGTTAAACTAATGGGAGTGACCCATGTGCATGGATCCCTGAGAGACTTATGCTGCTATTTAATCCTTTGAAGCGTTAAATTTGTTTTCTATTAAAAACATTTTAAGGAATCGTTGCCACATCATAACCTTTTGGCCTCTATCACTGCACCATAATCTTGGAATGCCTCAATCCATCCATTACTGCATCACACTGCCACATCTGATGGGTCAGGAAGTAGAATATAAAATCCCCCATCATTTATAAGGCCAAAACCTCGGATATTTAAAGTCCCATAGTTTTCACATCCTGAGCTCTTTGAGATTAAGCACATACAGCCCTAATTCAGCAGAGTACTTAACATGTTCAATGGGACTAGTTGCTGGTTTTGATTTAAACAAGGTTGGACAACTCACATGCTTAAACTGAAGCGGGTGTATAAGCGCTCTGCTGAATTGGGGCCTAAGGCATTAGCACAAGGCAAGGCACACCGTTGTATCCGGCATCTTCATACGAACCTTGATGAAAACTTACCCTACCTCATCTTTTCACTTCATACTGAGAACCAAAGGGGCCATGGCCATTTTAAACTCCCAAGAAAACTGTCTGAACACATTAATGGATCAAACCTGGCAGTGTTCAGCCTAGCTATGATTACAAACAACTTCTCCAACTTAATTTCTGATATATTCAGTGCTGAAATGTGAAATGCTGAACTGTTTCTATATTTAATACATAGATCCCTTTCAGACAAGACTGACAAATCACACAACAGTGAGATGACTCAATGCTAAAAGTAACTAATTTTAGAAGATTTTATTGCTTGTGGTTCAGTATTACACAATCTCCCTCATGCAAACTGTTCCCAGAACAACATCTTTAGCCCCATAGTGAAGCAAAAGAGGGAGACTGTGCAGCAATACAATACACATGGTGGGATTTAATTAAGGTAATTTACAAATTATGATGATGGGAGACCTACTGCACATACTTTCACAAGTTTTTCAATGATGTATAGCTTTCTTATTTTTTTCCATAGGCAAAGTCACTATTCCTCAGAGAAGATTCTGTCAATTCCAAGTTTCAACTCTGAGCTGTTTTTGTTGTAATCTGGGTTTTTAAAAGTGCAGTTGTAAATTTATTCTACAATCAGAAAAAAGGTACTTTTTTCACTTGATTATAAATCAAAAACAGCGGAAGGGAGTTTCATCAAAAAATTAAATGTATATATATCAAGGACAGAGGGAAGTATCAAAATTTTCAGCCTTAAAAGTAAATGTTTTAGAAAGTTGTGTGTGTGTGTGAAAACAAGATTATAAAAGAAACTGGTCTCCAACCTTGACTACACTGTTATAGTAAATAAAGTGCTTTTTAATCAAAAAAACGTTTCAATTCTGAAGTAACTAAGGCCTGGTCTACACTAGGACTTTAAATCGAATTTAGCAGCGTTAATTCGAACTAACCGCTCAACCGTCCACACCAGGAAGCCATTTAATTCGAACTAGAGGGCTCTTTAGTTCGAATTTGGTACTCCACCCCGACAGGTGGAGTAACGCTAAATTCGACATGGCTAGCTCGAATTAGGCTAGGTTTGGATGCAAATCGAACTTAGTAGCTCCGGGAGCTATCCCACAGTGCACCACTCTGTTGACGCTTTGGACAGCAGTCCGAGCTTCGATGCTCTGAGCAGCCACACAGGAAACGACCCGGGAAAATTTGAATTCCTTTTCCTTTCTGGACAGTTAGAATCTCATTTCGTGGTTGGACATCGGGGCAAGCTCAGCAGCACCGGCAGCAATGCAGAGCTCTCCAGCAGAGGAGTTCATGTAATCTCTGAATAGAAAGAGGGACCCGGCATAGACTGACCGGGAACTCTTGGATCTGATCGGTGTGTGGGGCGAGGAGTCTGTGCTTTCGGAGCTGCGCTCCAACAAACGGAATGCAAAGACCTACGAGAAGGTCTCCAAAGCCATGATCCAGACAGAGGATACAGCCGTCATGCAACGCATCGCCGCGTGAAAACCAAGGACCCCCAAATCAAAGCGGCAAACGGACGCTACGGAGCCTGCCACCAGTGCCCCACCAGTGACCATGGACTCTGATGATGGGACAGTGTCGACGGACAGTTCCTCGACGATGTTCACGGACGGGGAAGATGAGGAAGTGTTTGTGGAGGATGAGGCAGGCGAGAGCGCTTACAACGCTGGTTTCCCCAACAGCCAGGATCTATTCATCACCGTCACGGAGATCCCCTACCAACCCTCCCCGGCCATGAACCCGGATCCTGAATCAGGGGAAGGAGCAGTCGGTAAGTGCTTTAACCATGTTAACTTTTATTCTTAATATAACAGGAATCTGAAGTGTGTGAGAAGGAGGTCTCTCTATATATGGTGATAGAACAGAAATCCTCCTGGGAGATCTCCACGAAGCTCTCCTTCTGTTAATCGATAAGCATCAGCAGGAGGTTCCTGGGGAGAGCTGCCTTATTGGGTGCTCCGTGATAGCACCCTTTTCCGCATGAGGCTTTCATGCGGTATTCAGGGAGCATTGCCTCCCCGACCACGGCTGCATCGGTCCGTGGTTCGTGATAGATTTCACGCAGCATGCGCTCTCTATCTCCTTCAGTGCCCGTCCTCACGGTGATCTCGCTAGGAGACTCATGCATCTAAGTAGTGGAATTACTGTTATGGTGCGCCTGGTCCAAAGTATTTTTAATAAATCCACGGACAGACAGCATAGCACAGACTCAGCACGCAGCTGCGTGACGAGCGTAACGGAAAGCCAAAGAATATAATGGACGCTCATGGAGGGAGGGGGGAATGAGGACGCAAGGTATCCCACAGTTCCTGCTGTCTCCGAAAAGTATTTGCATTCTTGGATGAGCTCCAAATGCTTCTAGGGTCAAACACAGTGTCTGCGGTGGGTCAGGGCATAGTTCGGCAATTTGCGCACACACCCCACCCACCACCAGAAGTGAAAACAATCCTCTGTTGACTCTTTTACATGTCACCCTATCTTTACTGAATGCTGCAGATAGACGCGATGGTGCAGCACTCAACACCAACATCCTTGCTCCCCCCACGCTATGGATGGCTGATGGTACAAAACGACTGGTATCCGTCCTCATCATCAGCCTATTGGCACATGGGGCAGTGCAAAAGGACTGGTAACCATGCGTACTAGCATCTGTGAGGTCGATCAAGGGCGCCTGGCCCTAATTTTTGATGGTAGATGGTGCAATATGGCTGGTAACCGTCCTCATCATTGCAACAGGGGGCTGAGCTCCATCAGCCCCCACCCTTCCTGTGTAAAGAAAAGATTGAATTGCCCCTGGACTAGCAGAGGGATGATGGGTTCCTTCATCCACAGTAATTAATGTCCTGCCTGGACTATCATTGCAGCTGGAGGCTTCCTTCCACTCATTTCTCACAAACAAGTCACTGTGTCTTATTCCTGCATTCTTTATTACTTCATCACACAAGTGGTGGGGCAATGGTATGGTAGCCCAGGAAGGCTGTGGGAAGGCCGGAATGAACAGGTGCAGTTGTTGCAGGAGCACCCCAAGTGAATAGCATACAGCTCCAAATTTATGCAGGATCGCACACAGAGCAGCTGTGCTATCTGGTTCTATGATACAGTGGTTCTCTAGTACACTTGCCCATAATCTAGGCAGGACTGATTCTATTTTTAGATACCAAAAAGGAGGGATTGACTCAGGGAGTCATTCCCAATTTTTGCTTTTGCGCCCCTGGCTGCTCGGCCAGGGGCACTTATGACAGCGCCAAATGGTGCAGTGCAAAAGGACAGGTAACCATGCCCATCTTATTACCATCTTATTTCCAATTTATGGTATGGTAGATGGTACAATATGGCTGGTAACCATCTCTGCTGTCATGCAAAAGCAAAAGCATGCTGCTGTGTAGCGCTGCTGGACCGCCTCTGTCAGCGGCATCTAGTACACATACGGTGACATACACAAAAGGCAAAACAGTGTCCATGGTTGCCACGCTATGGCGTATGCCAGGGCAATTCTGGGAAAACGGGCTTGAAATGATTGTCTGCCGTTGCTTTCCCGGAGGAAGGAATGACTGGCGACATTTACCCAGAATCCACCGCGAATATTATTTGTGCCCCAGCAGGCACAGGTGTCTCAACCCAGAATTCACAGAGACAGCCTAGACTCAGTTAATTGTTCGCAAAAATGTATCTTTGCAAGGAATTCACTCCCTGTTTCCCATCTCACAGCTTCCACTGTCTCCAGACCTGCCACAGCATCCCCCTCGCAGAAGCTGGCAAAGATTAGGCGGAGAAAGAAAAAGACAAGGGACAAGATGTTCGATGAACATATGGGCTGCTACCTAGCCGTGGTGGACCAGCAGAGCCAGTGGAGGGAGACCGTCTCTCTGTACCAGCGCTCACACAGCGAACGGGAGGAGAGGTGGCGTGAGGAAGACAAGCAGGCGACTCAAACAATGTTTGGACTAGTGAGGGAGCAAACGGACACGCTCAGGCGCCTTGTGCATGTTCTGCAGGATCGCAGGCAGGAGGACAGAGCCCCCCTGCAGTGTATCTGCAACCGCCCTCCCCCGCCACAAAGTCCCATACCCCCCTCACCCAAAATAACCAGAAGGAGGGGCGCCAGAGGCCGTGTAAACTGTCACTGCACCCCAGCAGAGTGCTCAAGTACCCAAAAGCTCTCATACCCTACATTTGCAGAAGTCGTTCCCTTCCGGACTCACACAAGTCCCAATCCCAGTTCCATCCCCTAAGTGTCTACTTAAGTAATAAAAATACTTTGCTGTTAATTACTGTTTCCGTTATGTTTTTTCAAAGAAGACCGTGTTTGAATGGGGGGCGTGGGGAAGGGGGTTGTTAATTGCATAGGACAGTCACCTTTCCCAGGGTACAGACACGGGGGCAGGATCAGCAGCGGGTCACACACACAGTGCAGTCAGTAGGCACCATGGTCGGTATGGGAGGTGGTTTCCAGGTTCTGTGTGGGCGGGGGGGATGTGACTTTGTAGCGGGGGAGGGCGGTTACAGATCTTATACAGCGGTCCTTGTCCTGGACCGCTGAGTCATGCAGCAGAGGAATCTGTATCCGTACTCCTCCGCCACAAGGTCACATATCCCCCCGCACACAGAATTCGAAAAAGAGGGATGGCAGGCTCCGTTGAAAGAAGCATTCCGGCACTGCGGACCGCTCTAGGAGCAGGAGCCTGTCATTCGTTGAGTTTAGAGGCGGTCTTTACATCACCGCACACCCTACCCAGCACAGTCTGCCTCCCAGTTTCAACCCTTTAACGCAAAGTCATGAATAAAGAAACCTTTCTTCAGTAACAATGGGACATGTATTTTATTTTTACACGTGTGTTGGAAGTGGGGGAAACGGGGTGAACGGGGTATGTAACCGAAGAGGAGAGTCAACAGTCAGTGGGTAAAGAAACAGGGGCAGGTTCAGCTTCTCTGTAAAGAAACTGAACAGTCACAGGTCACGCTGCTCGCTGGTATTTGAAGAGTTCCTTGTCGCTGTCCCAGGCGCCTGTATAGGGCTTCATGAGCAAGTGCATTAGCGGGCAGGCTGGGTCCCCGAGGATGACTTTAGGAATCTGCTCATCCACAACAGTTATTTCGTGGTCCGGGAAGAAACTACCTTCCTGCAGGCGTCTGAGCAGCCCACAGTTCCTGAAAACACACGCATCATGAACCTTGCCCGGCCACCCGACGTTGATGTTTGCAAAACGTCCCCTATGGTCCCCCAGTGCTTGCAGCACCATTGAAAAGTAGCCCAATTTCTCAGCAGCTGACTGTGGAAGAGGTGGACGATAAAGTGCGAGGAGGAGAAAACGGCGATGATCGCAGCGGGCTCCATGCTTGCAGTGCTGTGGCGTCCGCGCTGTCACTGACCAGAAAAGTGCACGAACAGATTGCCCGCAGGCGCTTTCAAGGAGGGAGGGAGGGAGGGAGGTTGTGATTGACGGTTCAATGACGACACTTACCCAAAACCACCCTCGACACATTTCTCCCCCCAGCAGGCATTGGGGGCTCTACCCAGCATTCCAATGGGCAGCGGTGACTGCGGGAACTGTGGGATAGCTTCCCACAGTGCACCGCTTCCAAAGTCGACGCTGGCCCCGTGAATGTGGACTCAGAAATTCGAATTAGTGTATTTAGTATGGATACACAAATTCGACTTCATAAGGTCGAATCCACAAATTCGAATTAAGTTGATTCGAAATAGTCTTGTAGTGTAGACAAGGCCTAATTCACATATATTGATTCAATACAATAAATAACCTTCTCAACTCTTTAGATGCTTAATGATATACTGCATAACCCACTCACGGGCTCCAATGGAGTAGGATACCCGTTATGCCAGAAACACTATGGATTAATGAGATTATTCTTGAAAGATGTGGTCTAAACTTAAAAACCACATGGTTTGGAAAGAGTTAACATTACTCTGGAATAATAAAATACTGAATAAAAATCTACAAATTATTA
Source organism: Mauremys mutica (assembly GCF_020497125.1). Lineage (NCBI taxonomy): Eukaryota > Metazoa > Chordata > Testudines > Geoemydidae > Mauremys > Mauremys mutica. The sequence goes on along the minus strand of NC_059082.1, from coordinate 68,257,235 downwards.
CCGATACCCAGGCAATGTAATTATAGTATCCAATCCCAAAGGAATCTAGAGACCTTTTGCCATAGGCAGACTCTGAGTGCTAATATGAAACCCAATGTATGTTCATTTTAATTACATATGTGCCTGCTGAGAACATATGATGGAGTCTAGAAAAGCTAATTCACTATCCGCATGACAACGGGAATTAATATTAAATCTTGCACCCCAAGTAAATTCTCTTGACTACCAATTATCATGCAAAGATAGTACAAATTGGAAATCTAGTAATCCCTTAGTATGAAAGTAAAACGGTAACAAATAATACTAAGTACAGTACATCTCTGAGGCATAGAGACACATCTCATCATTTATCCATGCTATTCCTTAGCACCAGTGAGACAATGGTGTGGCTCTGAATGCTGGCAGTTACTATGACAAATTACCAATTTTACTGGCATACTGAAACAATGCTCAGCTGGCCAAATTCTGATTTCATTTACATCAGGTAGAATTAATCCTCATTTACACTGTCATTACTTGAAGAAGCCCGCTGTATGCAAACATCAGTTTGCAAAAGTTTATACTTTAATTACTAATTCCTTTTAGCAAACATTTTAATAAGCAGTGGCTCAAAGTATACGGGTTTTTCTTTCTTTTACGGTTCTTCACCTTAAAACCTCTCCCCCTCAAGGATGTTACTGACTTTTCAGTTTGTTTCCTTTTCACTAGCCTATGATAGAATTTTCCATTGAATCCATTTCAAGAACCAGTTTGTTGATACTCTTAACCATCCAACGTGGTGAGATGGTTTTTGCAAGAGGCACAATTAGATTGACTTTTAATTAAAAGATACATTCATGAATAATTCAGTATTTTATAAAGACACTGCCCCATCTGTGGACAGTCAGAAGATCCTTAGAGTAGATGCATGTTGATGAGCTAACCCTGGGGATATCAGAGAGTTAAAAAAAAGTCTTGAGACACGCATAGGCCTTGCCAATCCCCGTTACCGCCTCTTTTTTGTTGCTGCACTGATGCATTACTAATGAATAACTGCCTACCCCTCCCAACAGAGCATTTTAAATAACCGTTACATTTCTTTATAGGTGATTATGAATTGTAAAAGTGTGTTTCCATGTTCAACGCAATAAACAAGTCCAGGTAGGGTGTCTTAGCTGCAGCAGTAACTGTTCTTTGAAGCCTGAAGTTCTAGGGATGTTAAAGTGCCTACTGAGTCAAATTATGCAATCTCCAATCCATCTTAATCCAGTTAATTTGAAGAAACACAAGACTTTCTGCATTTCTCCTTTGTGTAGTTAAAACACAAGATGATATTTCAGAGAAGCTGCACTGTCAGTTGTGGGCCTGGTTTAACCCTACACAAGTGTACCCTAGCTGAGAATCTGGCACCTAAAATTCTCAGCCAAAATAATGAATGGAGATGTTAACGCTCAGTTATTTCCGCTGAGGGGTCTATGTGCCCAGCTGAATCACTCAACGCTCACCCAAGTTTGATGGCAGGTATACACGCCCTACCTAATTTTGGATTGGTAATATAACCTAAAGATCAAGCAAGTTCTGACTGTGAAAATTTTGTGCCACTCTAGTTATCTGATTATTTTAGATGTAAGTAGGTTCTTCTCTTCTGGAAGATCAAAACTTATTTGGAGATTCTGTTTCACTATCTGGTCCTTCTTCCCATCTATGCCTCAGAAAATAAACATAATATTCAAAGAGAATTCCACATTAAAGTTTAAGAGATTCTCTTCACCCTCCTAAATGTCCTTATTTTAGGGTCTATGGCTGTAGGATCTGAATCTTTTCATGGACAGTAAATCAGAAGGGAAAAAGCACTTTCCACTTACCAGTCTTGCTAAATATGTGCATAGCATCGTACGAATGTACTTCCTCCATTTTCCCATGGGTCACTTGTCAAAACGGTGCACTTCATTCTCTTAATACCAGGTTAGTACACATCCTAACTGACCCTGAATCTTCACCAGGTTTAGTTACTGCCTGAAGCAGGATTTTCTTTTTCCTTGACTGAGTATGTTGGATTTCTCTTTGGCATGATTAAATCAGCATATAGACACCAGAAGAGTTCCTTCAGCCTGCTTGCTGATTCTATCCTATATCCTGATATAACCAATCTCTGCCTCTGCTATAGAAGAGGATGTTTTTCATTATATACTGTATCCTGTACAGTGAAATTCAAAGTCTGCAGGTCTGCTGTGAGGCACACGTGAGAGTCTCTCTAAATCAGATAAAATCTGTGGGTGGAATCTGTAAGGGACAATGAGACTATATTGAGGGCTTAAGTGGTGCCCAGGCTTTGTGCTGGCTCTCTGCACAGGGGTGAATTTTACACCGTCACTTCCATAAGGGAAAACATAGGCTGCTACTGTTGCACTTTCATCCTGGCTCCTGTGGGACTTATAGTCCATGGATTCTCCATTTGTTTTCCACATTCTGAGCCACAGAAAGGTGGTCTTAGGGATCAGAGGGTATGGATCATGAATTTTAGCACGTACAGTATTCAGCAAAATATCTGTGGCCCTTACATGCCTTCTGGGATGAACAATCTATGCAGAGATCTTTGTAGGGATTGTGTTACCTTCGAACAGCCAGGCTATGAACGTAAAATAACACTGCTTTATTCAGCTATGGTGTTCATTTTTACCCACAGAGAGGTCACACACGCAGACAGCCAGAATTTGCTTCCAACCTTCAAACCAATGTAGAGCTTTACCTTTCCTTCTAGTATTTATCTCCGTCTCCTGATCTTTATCCCTCTGGTTTATGGCTCAGTCCCCTTACGGGGATGCCCAGTAAGTAATCTAATAAATGTAGAATAATATCTTTTCCACTTTAAAATATTAAGATGAATCATTATTCCCTCTGATATGTTTTACCCTATCTATCGGTTTGAATTGCGGAACCTCTTCTCTGTGTTTGAAGATTTAACATCGATTTAATGCCAACTTAGAGGCCTCTAAAAGTTTAGAAGAATGTATTAGATTAATAATTTAAACTTTAAAGGATATACCAAGGCAGACATTATTGCAACCTTCTACTAATCAATCACCATTTTCCATGTTTATCCCATATCCAATTTTCAACCCCAGGGTTTCTACACATCAAATTGCCTCAGATGTATTCTACAAATCACTGAAATTACTTTATCATTGTATACATTTCATAACCATTAAAATACTCTCATATCAGAATAGCTGGCATTGTGTTAAATATTGGATTCAATTCCACAGGGTAATAAATTGTGACCTAAATCCAATCTCTCATGGGTAGCTGATAGATAATGAAAAAATACTGCTTTGTCATTTTACCCAAAGGAAATTTACCATGGGAACCAAATACAGTACACAGCAGTCGTAGAAATGCAACCAGGCCTAGCCATTCTGAGGCAAAGGAAATGGATTTGTTTTGGTGCTTAAATACCAGACAAATTAATAGTTACAGAATCAAGATGGAAAGTTATTACTGTGCTTTACCACAGCGGTTCTCAAGTCAGGGCCCCTTGGGAAGCCACAAGCTCTTTTAGGAGGGCTGTGGAGCCCTGGTCTCTGAAGGGCTGAAGATCCAAGCCCCAGCAGCCCCCATGGGGCTGAAACCCAGAGCCCTGGCGCCCCGTACGGGGCTGAAGTTGGGAGCCACGGGGCTGAATCCCAGAGCTTTGAGCCCTGAGGCTCTCCAGACTGGAGAAGCTCTGAGCCCATGGACAGAGTTCGGAGATATGAGGGTGCTGCACCCCAAAATTGCAGTTCCTTACCCAGAACCAGGCAGTCCTGGGGACAGTTACACACACACACACACACACACACACACCCCTCTGCCTCCTGTCCCCCATCCTCCCAAAACAGAAGTCAAACTATGCTTATGCCCATGGGGTCCCCCCACAGAGCCCTGAACCTCCCCCACTGGGCCCTGGAGTTTTTATAGCATTGGGGGGAGGGGGCTCAGAAAGAAAAAGGCTGAGAACCCCTGCTTTACCAGGTCTCAAATGCAAAATTAAGTACGGTAAGTAAAAACCTGGATATTTCATAAACATACACACAAGTCTCGGCTGCGACTAGCAGGTCAGTTCATGTAACAGGTCAAAGCTGCTGAATTTTACAGATGTAATTGGGATAATATACAGTAGAAAACTGACACACTAAGTTCACATGCGTGCACCCTGCTTCAGCCTAAAGCTAAAGAATCCACAACAGCGATCTGCTAATAAATTAACAGCAGCAGGCACAATACGTCAGTCTTTCACTTTATAGAACTAATGCTCTCTAGCCTACCATCATTCTCTCCACAAGACATTAAGCTTTTTATGGTGGTAGAATTCCATATGTTCCCCTTCAGAAACATTACATATCTTCAGAGACAGAATTATCACCTTATTTCTTCAAAAAACTGTTCTCTCATGCTGAGATTTCAACCTCCTGTAAAAGACTGAAAGCGCCAAAAAACAGTCAAAACAAAACTGTAAACTTTTGTCAAGCTTACGATAAGCGTGTCCGGAAACTGATTAAAAAAAGATCAAAAGAGAAGTGATGCCTAGCTATTCTATGGAGCTTCTGTGTATAAATCATTACAAAGGAGGAAAACGAGGCACACAGAGGTGAAGTAACTTGCTGAAGGTCACCTAACAGGCCAGCGGCAGCTCCAGGGACAGAACCCAAGTTTCCTAATTCCCAGCCCAGTGCACTATTAGTTTTTACGATGCAACAGAAAGAACCACATCCTGCCATCACTCTTGATTCCAGAACTTCCTATTGATTTCTGTGAGGTATGGCAGGAGCTGGTCCAATACATATATTTTTAAAAATAAATTCTCTAAATATAGTCAACGTACTACAATGTTTTATTTTCCCAAATAAGATTTCTGCCTGGACCAGCAATGCGTATAATATTCTCAGCCCTCTCTGGTCCACGCTGAAACCCCCAACTCAATTCGTTCCTGTCTTATCCAAAGTTTTACAGCCTATAGCAGGGATCGGCAACCTTTCAGAAGCGGTGTGCCGAGTCTTCATTTATTCACTTTAATTTAAGGTTTCGCTTGCCAGTAATTCATTTTAACGTTTTTTAGAAGGTCTCACTCTACAAGTCTATATAAATAAACTATTGTCGTATGTAAAGTAAACAAGGTTTTCAAAATGTTTAAGAAGCTTCATTTAATATTAAATTAAAATGCTGATCTTAGGCCAGCAGCGGGCTGAGCGGGGCCTGCGTCTGGGACCCCGGCTGGCAAGGGGCTGGCAGCCAGAACCCCAGACCAGCAGCAGGCTGAGTGGAACCGGTGGCCAGGACCCCAGACAGGCAGTGGGCTGAACGGCTCAGCCCACTGCCAGTCTGGGGTCCCAGTTGCCGGCCCCGCTCAGCCCACTGCCAGTCTGGGGTCCTGGCCCTGCCCACATAGAGTGGATACCTACTTATTCCCTGGTTTTAGCCCATTCTCTGGTGTGGGGGGGCTGGGTATGTGTGTGGGGGTGCAGGAGTCAGGGCATGGAGCGTGGGGGAGTTGGGTATGTGTGTGGGGGGGTGCAGGAGTCAGGGCTGGGGTCGTGGGGGGTTCAGGAGTCAGGGCATGGGGCTGGGGGCGTGGGCTGGAGGGGATATGCCCTAATTCCACCCTCCTTCCCCAAGGCCCCATCCCCCGCCTCTTCTCCAGAGCAGCGGTTCCAGCTCCGCTTATCCCCCTCCCTCTCCAGGGCCATAGCTGTTCAGCCACAGGGAGGGAGAGGAGGAGGGGCAGGAACCCAGCAGGCTGGGGGAAGAGGCAGGGGAGGAGGGAGCTTGGTTGCGGGTGGAGGCTGCCCTGCAGCAGCAGCTGGCAGGACCACGCTTCTGCCCCCTGCCCCCGCAGGAGAGAGCGGTGGGCGGGAGGCGGAGAAGAGCAGGCTGGGCTGGGCAGGATTTTTAATGGCACACTGCTGCCTGCCGGGGTCCCAGCCGCCGGCCCCAGCCAGCCCGCTGCCGGCCTGGGTTTGGCAGCGGGCTGAGTGGGGCCGGCAGCTGGGACCCTGACAGGCAGCAGCATGCCATTAAAAATCGGCTCGCGTGCCATAGGTTGCCCACCCCTGGCCTATAGTAATAATAGGCTATAAAAGAAAACCACAAGGAAGATACTCTTTCCAACTCTGGCAAGGGCAGCCAAACACCCCGGTAAACAAAACAACAACAAATAAAAGGTGTGGACCTTGGTGCTGATCCCAGCCAGGCTGCATTCTCTTGGGGGGCAACAAATGGTGCTATAGCTAACTGGATTTAGGAGCTCTACCAAGCGGATAACTTCTAATAGTTTCCTCTTCGGAAGGCAGAGCAATATTGAAGCCTCTGATACTTGAAGCCTGCTGCTAGGACGTCTGTGGAACTTGGTGTAAATTACTGGCTCATTTGTCTTTCATTGCTGTGTTGATGACATGATTTCAGAATCAGTGAAGTGCCAGGAAAGCTATTCCTGGGCCCAAAATACTGGTAGGTGTGCTTTGCCTAGGATCGTGTTTTTCCACTGAGTGGTGCCACAAGAATGCTTCAAGCCCTGGATCCTGATATTAGTCTCAATTTCCATTCATTCCTGTGTGACCAGAACATCCTTCTTAGTTTCCTCTGGTATGTTAAGTTAAAATAGTGAATGCCTGATTCTTATGGAGATTGTAAGGTTTACTTGAAAATCCTAGGGACAAGTAAAACCAATTCACTAAGTGCCCAATTCAAGTCTCACCAACCTCAGTGGGGAGTGTCCCATTGTCTCCAATAGGAGTTAGACAGATTAGGCACTTAATAGATGATTCACTAAGGTTGAGATATTCCCAGGAGCCTAAGGGAGTTGGGTGCCTAACTCATTTAGGCTATTAGAAAAACCCCAGTACAAAAAAGTGAAAATAAGCTATTATGTAAGCTGACCTCATGGATAAAGTCTATACTAGAGATCACGAGTTGGTAAACCGATCCTCAAAGAGTGAAGCTTTGGCTTTTGAGCAGTCAAAGGTTCTGCACCAAAAGAGATACGAAATCCCTTGTCCTGATATTAGCTTCCTACCAGGCATAAAACACTAGCCGATATTAACCCTCAAATGAAAGCCCAGTACTAGAAATATTCTTCTATCACAATCTGAAATTTTAGACCCTGAAGCACTCTCAGCACAAACAAAAATTGGAGTTATTCTGAGCTGCTGTTTAAAGATTGACTGTTCAGTAATAAGGCTTATAACTCACTTCAAAAAAGTGAGGCTTTTTTTGAAGGACAAATCTTCACATAAATATGGAAAATAACTATTGGCCAGATACTTAGCTAACGTAGACTGACATAGCTTCACTGAAGTCAAAAGAGCTATGCCAATTTACATCAGCTGAGGATCCGGTCCATTTTGTTTATATACTTCACAGTAGTCTTGGTTTTGCCTCCAACTCCTAGCAGAAAAGAGTAAAATCATAAAATGCACACTGACCCAATACAATTTACTTTCCTCTCTCTTCTGCAATTTGGCAAACATCCAGTGCATTGTTGTTGTTGTACAATTTCTGTTCCTAGTTAATATCATTAGTTGCCCCTCCAGTAATTCAAGAATGAATTCACATTTGTGAAGCAGCCAACTGAGCCAAGACATTAGCTAGTGTGCTTTCTCTGTCTAGTTTGTTTCTTTATAAAGAATTATTCCTTGCCAAACTGTTGGTAAACAATCAAAGAGCAAAACTTTCTTTCCTGGGGATATAAAGGGATATAAGTTCAGATTTTACAAAGGTAATTAGGGGCCTAAAGAGGAAGGGCTGGGCCTAATGGAATTGTCAGAAGTGCCTAAGCAGCTTGAAATCAATGGGAGTTAGGTGCCTAGCTCACCTAGGCACTTTGAAAGTCCCACTGGGGTCTATCTGCATCTTTAAACACCTAAATAACTTTGAAACTCTGGCCCATTGTAAAAACTATAATGGGTAAAACAAGATCTTAGTAAACTTTTCTCTTAACTTTCCTTCCTCTCCATGCTATTTGGAGGGGAAAAACCTGTCCTTCCCTGCTATTCTATTTGGAAAATTAAAAGACAAAATGACTCACAGCCCAAAAGTAGACAGTGCATGTGGAAATGTATGGTTCTATTTAGTCAGATTAATGTCAATCACAATAATATTATGCTGCTCATTTGCGCTCTCTCTCTCTCTCTCACACACACACACACACACACACACACATACTTACTTTCAATCTAAATGTAGTATGATTTAAAATATTCTTCTGTACCATAATATCCCTTGGCTGGATGGAAACCATTTCCAGTTAAGAAAAACAGATGAGTAATAACAGAGCTGAAATCTAGTCACAAACAAGGGTGTATCATCATTTGATAACCGTACTCTTACCAGTTTTTATCAGCTATGCAAATGAACCCGGAGTAGAACAAAACACCTCATGGTTCCTTGGGATGTGAAATGCTCTAGAAAAGTGCATGCACTATACAACAAAAAGAACAATACAGGTGATTATATTCTAGTTACATAAAGATAAGCCTTCAACTGCAGCCCACTAATACAATTAGGAAGATCTGTAGAAAAAAGCAGCACTGTGATAGCCAGGCTCTTTGATACTGCACTGTGGTAAAACCAATGTCTCTTAAGAACAGTTAGTTTGAAGGCTAATTGATCATAATAATGAAAATTGTATTCTGGTGTAATTCAGAGTGAGGAGGATTGTGACACTTTCTCTACATGTAAGCTTCTCCCTACAGCTGGTCCGTGGAATACATGTATTGCAGAGCAGATCATTCACTTGCCATCTTGAAAATCTAAAGAGAGATTGTTTGGGGGTCAGAGGATAGTTGTACTCAGAATTCAATGTAAGGAGCTTTTCAAACTCCCAAGAGCTGGTGCATAAATCCAGCAGCGAGGTGGATGTCAGAGATGGGCAGAGAGGATTCTCCCTACCACATTGGTTCACAATGGCCATCTGTTAGTGAATACAAGGAGATCGAGACTTTGGTTTTAACATTTAAAGCTTTTCATAACACTGAGCTCCTGGCATCTTCTAAATGTACCTACTCTTTTGCCTTTTTAGATTATTTGGCATGAGTCTTTAGAAGGCAGAAGAGATAATCTTTATATGTTTGCAGCCCAAGCTTTGAGGAAGATTGTGCGGTTAGCCCAACCTTTCAGAAGTGGTGTGCCAAGTCTTCATTTATTCACTCTGATTTAAGGTTCCGGATGCCAGTAATACATTTTAACGTTTTTAGAAGGTCTCTTTCTGTAAGTCTATAATATATAACTAAACTATTGTTGTATGTAAAGTAAATAAGGTTTTTAAAATGTTTAAGAAGCTTCATTTAAAATTAAATTAAAATGCAGAGCCCCCCAGACGGGTGGCCAGGACCTGGGCAGTGTGAGTGCCACTGAAAATCAGCTCATGTGCCGCCTTCGGCACATGTGCCATAGGTTGCCTACCCCTGGTATAGCCATTTGGAGAACTTTTTATTTCAGGGTGCCTAGTGCGTTATCCCTATGGAAAAATCCTCTGTAATTTAATAGGGTATCAATAGAAATGACTGTAAATAAGCCATAAGATTTAACTTAATAGAAAATGATATACCGTATTCCTGCAATAAAATTCCATTAGCTGGTTTCAATTCTATAGAAAGGATACAATTCTCTATTAAATTCTATTGGATTTCACTGTAAGAGATGGAACAGCACTGATGGATAAGTACCCAATAAATAAAATGTGTTATGATGATCTGGCTTCAGCAAGTACCATGTGTAATAAGGGAGTGACACTTCTGCCTGCATCCTTGATGAGTGAATGAGGGGTTAAATCCTGTCTTTACTGAACTCAATGGGACTTTTGGCATTGACTTCTCTAGGGCCAGGATTTCACCATAATCTTGCCAGAAATAAAGTGTTTGTAAAACTGTATGTAGTGCATTTCAGAGCTTATTGTGTACGTCCATTTGTCCACAAAGCTTCCTGGCATGAACAGAAGACAGATGTTGGGCCTTATTCTGCTCTTGCTTACGCTGGTATAAATCAGGAGTCATTCTTTTGACATCATTGGATGGCTGATCAATGGCATTTCATGGATGCTAAAACTGTATGAGAGGAGAATCAAGCCCTATTCACTTTTAACAAGCCCTCAAACTATCATCAAACGATGAGTGTTTGTTCATCAGACTAAATTTATATTGAGTAACTATAACATCTTTTTCATGGCTGCTGAGCTACAGACTTCTTGTCACTCTCTTTTTCTATAGAAGTCACGATTACTTGAAGAAGAAGAAGAAGAAAAAAGAGTCTGCTGTGTTAAAAGTATATTCTATTTAAGAAATATTCACTTGCAATTGAAATGGCCAAATTATGGAGTCTTAAAATGGCATTAATTTCTTTTAACACTGGCTTCATGCCTAGGGTGTTGGCATTTTAATTGAGACAAGTTCCTCAAACCTTTTCTTTCTCACTTCCAAGTGAAGCAATTACAAAACAAACAAACACTTGCCCCATAAAGGCCAGGGAGTCCTAAAATAATCATTCAGTTTCTAAAACACTTTTTGGGAGGAGGGCTAGGTTGTTTACATTCTCTGTAACTATATATTCCAAATATTGTGGGTGTTTGGTTTCTTCTACAATAGGGCAGTCTGGGTTTGGACAATCTGCATGAAAAGTGTCTGGTTCCTGAAGCCACAACAAATGAAAAACCTTGTCCCCTGCAATTCAAAAAGTTAATCTCTTTTTAGGAAGAGACGTCAAAGTTTACATATTTTAAGGCTTTATTTTGCCATCACTTTTAAACAAATGCTGCCCAATTCTGTTTAAGCAAAAACAGAGTTTGTTTACAGTATATCCCCTGGGTCTGTACAACTACTGATATCTTCTGGGAGGGCACCCTCTTAAAGTCAGTTGGAAAAGTCAGACAACATTCTTCAATACACTACAGGGCTGGAAACCTAGAAAAACCCTTTACAGCTGGCTGGCATGCCTGCCATTATCTCTTTATTGTGCCTCAGTAGTAGAAGCTTTGAGCAGAGACGGCAGATAACTGATCACAGAGCTCTCCCTTCCACCCAAATTTTTGTTTAGCCAATGATTTTACATTTGGATAAATCACATTGCACTGTATATAGAATATTAAGGAATTTATGTCTTCAGAATGATAGATGCACAACAGATTTTAAAGTATGGACTCCGTCAAACTGAATCCTGGAAACATACTGCTTCTTCACAACTCAAGAAAAAAAATCAGAATTTATAGAGGGCCAGCAGTGAGCAGTTTTCCACTTTATTCATTTATTTGTCTAACCTGAGGGTCTCATCAGGTCAGGAAGACAGAGAGACAGGCTTGGTCGGCCCAGAACAAAAATAGCACAGTTCAGTCCCTTCTATTTTGCTTTGGAGATTTCACCAGTGACATCGATGTAATAAATATAGTCAAGAGACTGAAAACATATTTTATGTCAATGTGTGCATATGTGCATCTTTCCTTCTGCTTGGCAGCCTTTCCCCCAGATCTGCCCAGCTCTTGCCTTCACATCACACCGACAATTTATTGTAGCTATGACTGACTTTTCTCTGTCTACACGTGCATTTCAATATCACACAGAGGCATTAAGCACTCAAGCATCTTCTCGTCATGTCTTCTGTACGCAGTAATTCTTACCAAAGCTTTCACTAAGCTACCCCCACCCCTCTGCTTTCATTTCAGAAGGTTTATTCCTGGGACATATTTGGTCATTACTCTCCTTCTACATTTACTACCACCCCTCCCATTTCAAGGCGTATATGAAGTTGACATTTTACTAGAAGATTTTGAGTGGCTGAAAGTTTCAAGCCTATTTCCACCCTCCGCTTTTGTTGCTAGAAATGTATTTTGCTTGTTCTTAGCATTTCCTTAAAAGTGATAATTTTTGAAAATCTATTTCCTGGTGCTTGATGACACAGCACTTCAAGCCAAAACTTCCATGCCACCTAAAACTTTAAAATCATCATTCAGTTGGACTGGGGGAAGGGCGCTGTTGTTTAGTGGCGAAGGAGGGTTGACAATTGCTCTCTCGGAATGTGAACATGGCCCTGCCTCCTAAACTTGCCAACGTCCTGTGAGCTGCATGTACTGCAGAACAGCCGAAGGAGGAAAGGGCCATCTATACAGAGGCCGTGTACCCCTACACTGATTCCCAGCACCAGGGTCTCCCAGGGCCTACAAATCCCATACTACCATTGGTTGGCCAGTTACAGCTGCCCTAACCCCCTTTCACAGGTGTTTTCCTTCAGGGAAAGGGGAAACCCACACAAGATAGTGCCGACATGATCAACATTTGGGTATGGCGGTATTTTTTCTGGTGTTTTGGGATGAGACTCTCAATTCTATCTTGCCACAAGCTGACTTTCTTCAGATCTGCTGAGTTCTAAATGCCCAGGTCTCTCAGCGATGCTGCTGAAATCTCTCAGGACGGCCAACAAGAAGATGCAGAGACAAAATTGCCCCATTCTGCAAGCTGAGAGAACTCTTATCTCCCTTCCCCTCTGCAAGAGGCCTTTAAATCCTGATCCTATAAAGAATATTTACATGGCTATATTCTTCTTCCATCATACAGAGGGATAGATGGGTTTTAATGGATTTGCTTTATCATACCTAGTACCTATCCCATGGGGTCTGATTCTTCTCCACTGACCCCAGATTTACACTGGTGCCACACCACTGACCTCACTAGAGTAGCACCTTATTCCTACTGATGTAAGGAAAAGAGACTCAGACCCTTTATATTTTCATAAATTCATTTAGCATAAAATACGAGTGCTGTTGTTTGAAGTCGAAACCAAAACTACCCTTCATAATGAAGGAAACACTGGCATAATGGTTTCCAGAGCTGAACACAATCTCCATATGTGGTGTAATTACATCTTTAGCTTTCTACAGAGGAATAGTTTATAGCTTAAATGCTATTAATTGTAAGCAGTGTTGTTCCACAGGATGTTGTTCATTGATAACTACTCAATTAAGGTTATTTTGCAATTAGTCTATTCACAGTAAATTTATTGCAACAGGAGTCATCTGTGGAGCAGCAAATTAAGTTTTGTTGGGTCTACATATGCACCAGCTCTTCAATGCCAGTCTCAAAGAGCTTATACTCATCATAGTATTTTTACCATGTTGGCGAATAGCTTTAAGGCGTGAAGAGAAGTCTCAGCAGTGACTGTGGCTTGCAATGGCTAAACCAAAAGAAACAGAGATAGATCCAATAATCTTTATGGAATTGGTCCCACACACTTTAAATTTTGGATCAAACCAAATGAGTCAAAAAGCACCCTGTGAAAATTCTGAAAACTAAACAAAGCTGTCTCTTCAGCTGTCAATATACATGTATAACCTAAGGATAACTATTTAGCATTTCAACAGAATCCTTTTTACGGTCAAAGCGTCAAATTCTAGCTAAGCTACCTATGTCCTGCTTAGCTACATTTCCCCTCCAGTTTAAATTGTGTATGAAATTCTCTTTCACTTCCTGTCCACAGTTGTGTAGTCTTGCTCATACATTCTTGAACCGCTGCTGTATTCCACCCCAGAAGTGGCTGAATTTTAGGGGCAAGTGAAGTGATCATGATGTAGCCTACCTCTTTCTATATAGCACTTTGAAGTCCTCGGACAAAAGGCATTATAGAAGCACAAACTGTTATTATACCTGTACATTACTCAACAGAAAGAGCTCCATTAATCTACGGTACGTGGTCTGCATGTCTTAGACAAAGCTTGAGAGCATGATGAGATCTCAGTTACTCTTGTGCACTGGAATATTTTATTCCTTAGCAGCTTCTCAAAAATCAAAATGTTTCATTTCTGTGTGACAAAGCAGCAGCATCAGTAGAAACATGTGAGAAAACACCCTGATCTGGGAAGAACTCCCTCAGTGCTGTATGACACAGAAAAAGGTCAGTTTGATTTTTTTTCTATTTTATTTATAAGCCAGGTTGCCCTAGGGCTGAAGGTAGAAGAAAACCTGTTCTGACTTATAAACTGAGCAAAGATGACATAGGAGGCAAAGGGAAATAAACCAACTTCGCTCCGGGCTCTCCATTCTTAATAGGGGCTTTTCTTTAATCAAAAGTGCATGTTGAAAAAAATCCTAAAGGAAACTGGAAACATATTATGCGTCCATCCGAACTCAAGCACCAAAGACCTGGATCAAGGAGTACTAATTTTCAGCCACAAAGGACCACAGGTAGATTTGAGACCCACGTGGGAGTCTGATGATCTGGACCAGAGAAGAAATGGTTTAGATACCATGTGACAACACTCCTTTGCTCATGACTCAGAGTTGGTGTCAGTCATGCAGGGAGTGGTCTGCCATCTATCCAGCAAACTTTCACATTGACACTCTAGTCCAGGGGTCTCAAACATGCGGCCCGCGGAGCTCTTCCCTGCGGCCCGCGGAGCTCCCCAGGGGAGCTCCGCAGGGGCCCCCAAGAGAAGAGCGGAGGCTCCCGCCTCCGCCCCTCTCCTGGAGCCTCGGCGCATAGAGCGCCGAGTCTCCGTCCGAGCGCCTGAGCCCCGCCCCGATCCGAGCCGCGTGGGGAGGGGGCGGGGCTGGGAGCTCTGGGCTGAGCGCTGCGCTCGGCGTGGAGCTCCCAGCCCCGCCCCCTCACCACGCGGCTCTGAGCGGGACCGCTGGAGACGCGCTCGGGTAAGGGGGGGGGAAAGCGGGACCCGCCGGGGCCGGGCCGGGGGAAGGGAAGCGGGACCCGCCTGGGCCGGGCGGGGGCGGGGGGGGGGGGGGAAGGGAAGCGCTCAGGGCTGGGGCAGAGGATTAGGGTGCGGGGGGATGAGGGGTTCATGATGTGGGGGCGCTCAGGGCTGGGGCAGAGGATTAGGGTGCGGGGGGAATGAGGGCTCTGGCTGGGGCTGAGGATTAGGGTGCAAGGTCCTAGTGCCTGCCCTCCGCCAGTACTGGCAAGGCAGGCTTCCCTTACCCTGAGCCTCTCCAACCCCAAACCCTCAGCCCCAGCCAGAGCCCTCATTCCCCCCGCACCCTAATCCTCAGCCCCAGCCCTGAGCACCCCCACATCATGAACCCCTCATCCCCCTGCACCCTAATCCTCAGCCCCAGCCAGAGCCCTCATCCCCCCACACCCTAATCCTCTGCCCCAGCCCTGAGCGCCCCCACATCATGAACCCCTCATCCACAGCCCTCACCCCACACTCCAAACCTCTTCCCTAGCCCTGAGCACCCTCACATCATGAACCCCTCATCCACAGCCCTCACCCCACACTCCAAACCTCTTCCCTAGCCCTGAGCCCCCTCGCATCATGAACCCCTCATCCACAGCCCTCACCCCACAGCCCAACCCTCTTCCCTAGCCCTGAGCCCCCTCGCATCATGAACCCCTCATCCACAGCCCTCACCCCACAGCCCAACCCTCTTCCCTAGCCCTGAGCCCCCTCCTGCATCATGTACCCCTCGCCCTCAGCCCCACAGCCCTCACCCCTGCACTCCCTCCTATCCCCAAACTCCGTCCCAAAGCCTGCACCCCCACCCCCTGCCGCAGCCTGGAGCCTGCATCGAGCACAGAGCCTGCATCCAGACCCCCTCCCCCACCCAAACTCCCTCCCAGAGCCTTAGGCAGTAAATCTAAGTGCGTGTTTTGTCCTTTGAGTGAGGTGCATTACTGAGTGTATATATTTATTAAAACTGTGCGCGCTTAGGGGAGGAGGTGGAGAAGAGACAGGGCAGGGGCGGGGCCTCATGGAAGGGGTGGATTGGGGGTGGGGCCAGGGGCAGCAAGGGGGCGTGTCAGTGATGCGGCCCTCGGGCCAATGCACTAGTCCTCATGCGGCCCTCGGGGTCATTTGAGTTTGAGACCCCTGCTCTAGTCTCTAGCAATCAGAGATTTAAAATACTGCGAGCTACATGGTAAGTGTGAAAAGTAGATCAGAATCCAACAAATCTGAAGGGAATATGAAGAGAAAGAAAAACAAATCATAGTTTTAATCTCTATACAGCTATCCTTTTTATAGTGCCCACAACTGCATTATCTGTGTGTGGAAGGATTAGATTGGAAGGATTAGATTTTTAATTGGTAAATATTGGTAAATGTCGATATCATGATACATACACAAACTAATGAAAAAATATTTTCATCAATAATAATCAAAATTCACAGATAGGCAAAGTATGAAAAATGCTGCTTGAGAACTTCTTAGAGTCAAAATCCAGTGATTCAGACTTTCAATTAGGCTTCTTACAAATGGACTAATGAATGAATAGTAAAAATCTTGCAGATTTGTGGATTTAAGGATATTTACTTTGTATATTTTGACATGTGATGTTGACAGTGTGTGTTTTAATGGTTTATAAAAGCTTTAACTTTTTGACTCTCAATGCCTATTGTCATTAAGTAATTTTTGGACCCTCTCCCCAATAATTTCCCACAGCTGGAAAATTTAAATCAACAGGGAAGAAATTATTAAAAAACATAATTCTGCACAACCATAAAAATGTAAATGGATAAAAATCTTTTTTTAAATGCTTAATATAAACATAGATATTATCTGTTGGAATTATAAAAAAAATTGAATTCTGTGAAGCCTAATTATCTGAAGAGCTACACAGATAAATTCAGTCTGCACAGTGAAGCCAATAGTGGTCTTTTCTTCTCTCTTCCCTGCTTACAGGGGTCCCGCTTGGGGAGTCTACAATACAGATTAAGGCCATGTCTACACTACTACTTTTGTCGGTACAACTTATGTCACTCAGGAGTGTGAAAAAGAACACCCTGAGCAACATAAGTTACACAGACAGAAGCACCAGTGTGGACAGTGCTTTGTTGGTGGGAGAAGCTTCTCCCGCTGATATAGCTATTGCCGCTCGTGGAGGTGGTCTCCCATCGGCATCAAGTGGCTACACAAGCGATCTTACAGTGGCGCAGCTACATCAGTACAGCTGTGCCGCTGTAAGCTCTCTAGTAGAGACATGGCCTAAATCAGACTAGCTTTTGTCAAAGAGGAGAGATTTGCAGTGTGCAATCTCTCAGTCTGGCCTCCTCTCCAAACTTGTTCCATAGCCAGGAGCTCTCTCTCCCCAACTTTCACTGGCTTCATCCAGGCTTTCAGTGTGCTGTCTTGGAGAAGAGCAGCTTGTCTACGTGGGTTACGGATGGAGGTACACTCAGTGACAAAGCTGAGCCCTGACCCAGCCATGGTTTTGATAACCAGAAACAACACCTTGAACAACTAATATAAGTGGGCTGATAGCCTGCGGTGGCACACAGCACAGAGGTCTGAGTGGCCACAGCGAGGAGGCAGGCTACTCCATCTTGCACAAGCTGCAGCTCTGCGTGTTTCCCCTACTGAAGAGTAAACTAAACTGTCATGCCAGTTCCATCAAAAAGACAATTTTCCTGGTTACCAAAACGGCAATTTTCCCGCTTCCCTTTTGTAATCAATACAGTGCTAGATTTGCCCATTTATCCATGTCACCCCTTGCATCTTCATCCATCTTTCCAGACTTCACCCGCTACACTTCCACCCTCTCCTCCTTCAAGTTCCTTTTCAAAACATACACTTCGAAACCAAAGTGGTGTGCCCCTCAAGCTGCCTGCTACGCTGACCTCCACAACAGCATAATATTATAGTTGAAGCCTCTGACATTCCCCCTCCTTCCCTCCCGGTTTGTCGTCATTCCTTGTACTCCTTGAGTGAGGGACACAGTCTATTTGTAAAGAACTACGCACACTAACAGTGCTAAACAATTCAGGTGACATGTAAAGTCTCATATTCTATTTTGCTGCTTCAATCATACTCTTAGTAAATGTACACAGCTGGAAAAGGAGCTTCTCTCTTCCGGTTCTCATGGAGCGAACACACTCGTTTCAGAGAAGTAGCAACGGATGACACTGTTGGTTTAAACAGTCCTTTCCATACTCCATTTGAGTTTCTACACTTCTTGCCTTTTGACATAATAAAATACTTCAAAGAAAAAAAGTTTATAAAATACTGCTCCTCTTGACAAACACCGATGTGAATGTATCGCTTAGAATTTATGACAGTCTGGCTCAGTGGCGTCATATACCACGATTGATGGCCACAGTTAACTATTCTGCAGCTTTGAACAGCTATGCATCTATGAATGGATCCTAGGGAATTGCACTCTAGATGACATCTCAATGGAACCCATAGCTTTTAAACAAGTTTATACATTGAGATAATGAATGAATGAGTTGGACCAATGCATAAATATTTAAAGTTCACAGCTCTCTTGTAAACAGATAACAAATCTTTTTCATATGCAAACATAAGGATACATCACTTGCAGGGCCGGCTCCAGACCCCAGCGCGCCAAGCAGGTGCGTGGGGCGGCATTGATATGGCAGGGCGGCATTTGGCTCCGGCAGACCTTCCGCAGTCATGCCTGCGGGAGGTCCACCGGAGCCCCGGGACAGCGGACATGACTGCGGAGGTTCTCCTCTTCCCACGGCTCCACTCGAGCTCCCGCAGGCATGACTGCGGTGGGTGCGCTGGTCCCGCGGCTCGGACGGAGCTCCCGCAGACATGCCTGAGGATGCTCCACCGGAGCCGCGGGACCACGGGACCGTCAGCAGGCACTTCTGTCCCGGCAGCGGGACCGAGGAAGGGCGGCGCGAGCGGCGCGACCCGCCGCCCTGCTTGGGGCGGCAGAATTTCTAGAGCCGCCCCTGATCACTTGGCATGCTGAACGCTTAGATTGATCCCCAGAATGGCTGACTTGTGCTGACACACAGCACAGAGCTTTCTTGATGTTTAGAATATTAAGAGCTATGCACAAGAAAACAGTAATACCAACACTATAGTGTTTTCATTCCAAAAGCTCAGGGCTAGTGCTCTACAAATGTTACCTAATTAAGCTTACCACCCCTTTAAGGAACATATTGGATTCATGTAGTCTCCGCCTCTGAGGGATGGCGCAGTTGTTTATCAGGGCACAACAATACATACAGTTTAGGATAAAAAGGAGGGGTTGTCTGATCCAACTGGCCTACTAAATCACAGCACAGTTACATTTTTGTGGATAAGTATCTTAGAAATGTAGCTGTAAAATACAAGGACTACAACTTTAAAAAAAAAAACAGGCTCCCTTTTTAACGAGAAAGGGTTGAACATTTAAGTAGGGCCTACTCCTGCAAGGTGTGCTGAGTGCCTCCTGTAGGGCATCAAGCGGCCATGCTGTTGACTCCTAATGTCTTTCCTTGACCCCTAAAATTCCTCTTCTGAAAGGGGTGTGACTTCCCAGCTGAGAAGCTGCCTAGTAATTCTGCCATTCCTAAGAAGACTCTTACATCACAGTTTGCTTGTACCTTCTGCATTAGCATCTGGCATTTCATCGGTTATGCTGTTGCTCTATCACTTCCCCACTGCAAAACTGCCAAGCCTGCTCTTTCTACCCGCGTGACTAAGGGAAACTACACAGAACATTAACTGAAGGAGAATTTGACAGTGTTTGAAACAGTTAACTTCAGCTGTCAGTGTGGCAGGATGGAATAACCTTGAGGCAAAGAAAAGTCAACATTTTCTACTAGGATCCATCTGCCTCGGTAAAGACATTCTCAAAAAAGGGGCCTCTCTGCTGACAATCTTACAGAGCTCCAGGGACATTCCTGCTAATCTGAAGACTCCTGGCAATGGCCTGTCTACACCTTATATTTTAATATATATCCTGCATACCTCATTTATGGAACTGTTGATTGTTGGGGTTTTTTATTGCTTTTTTGTTTTTTGGTCTCTTCAGGTAGCTGTCCAGGAACATGCCTCAGCTGTTACTGAATTCACACATATTTTAAAAATAAAAACAGATCAAATGACTTACCAACTGATGGAATCTTAGTGACTTATTTCCTAGTCTCATCACTTACCAGTCAACTTGCCTCTATCATTTATTATATTGTGTAATAAACAAAAAGTTTGATTTTATGTCATATGCTGCCATTTGTGAGACAACTGAGTACAGAAAATAATTATTGGCCTGGGACTGAAAGGTGCTTGTCCAGACCCTTGGACGGAGGTACTTATGGGAAATTCCATATTTAAAAATAGAATCAGGAAATATTTCAGGAAGGCTGATGTTAAGAATGGTGGCTGTTTAAAGCTGCGCTGGGGTCTGGAATGTTACAATAAGTCCCAGGAGAAAAGATTAGCAGGCAAGTGCTGCAGTAGGGTGTGTTGCAAGGTGCTGGACCCCCTCAACTATCTCACAAGGTCCGACCCAAATTGTGTATCTTAAGGAAGAAAAGGAGGAAATGACAACAACAGACATTTGCAATGACCGATCTCACTGTTGTTACTTTACATAGAACGGCCCCAGGTGCCCAGGAACAATTAGGCCAGCAAAGAGAAAATATATCAAACAGAGTAACCCTAACACTTTATTGCGGATTGTGATATAGCTGCCCAGAGACACATTATATTGGCGATCATGTACATTTCTAATTTCTACACGAACATTTAATGTGTGTCAAGCTGAGGTGTGAATCAACCCCACTGCCTGCTGCAGACTAACTATCTGGCTGGACCCCGCTGACACACGTTAACAGTGCATGAATGCATTTTGATCTAGACCTCTTTGAAACAGGACTAGAACAAAGTGCATGAACAAACTGTTAATGTGTGTCAGCAGAGTCGACATGGACAGTTAATCCATAGGAAAGGGCCAGGTACACAGTACCAGTAACCAGAGTGCTGAGAGATTCCTTAGTCTGAATACGTTATTCCAGGACACCTTCTTGAACTATTTTGGGACAGAGCTCAATATAACTCAGCCTGCCACTGAAGTTGAGTTCTGCTTGATCTTCTTCTCTCTTTATCTTTTGATTTTACCTTCCTCTCTCACCCGGTCTCCCATGCCTCCAGTCTTTCCTCCAAATACCTCCTTAAAACCTGATTCTTCCGCAATGTCTGTTAACCCATCTCCTGTTTTCCTGAGTGTTAGGGTACGTCTATACTACCCGCCGGATCGGCGGGTAGTAATCGATCTATCAGGGATCGATTTATCGCGTCTTGTCTAGACGTGATAAATCGATCTGCGACTCAACGCCTGTACTCCACCTCAGCAGGAGGAGTAAGCAGCGTCGATGAGGGAGCAACGGCAGTTGACTCGCTGCCATGAGGATGGCCAGGTAAGTCAAACTAAGATACTTCGACTTCAGCTACGTGACTCCCAACGTGAGAGAGTAATTATAAAAAACTCTCTCAAACACCAAAACAAATACATTGAAGAAATGGAAACACAGACTCACAGTGAAAGATCCCATTCACCAGACTTGACTTAGTTGTACCCCTCCCTTTGTACCTCTTCAAGGCCTTTTCTCACTTGCTTATAAAACCCCAAAGTACATTTTAGGCTCTGATCCAGGAAAGAACTTAAGCATGTGCTTAACCCTGCGCAAGCGGGGAAATGCTGATTGCAGGACTGGAGCCTTAGCAGTGCTGTACAAATACCACTGCTGCTAACAGTAATGTTTCATGCTCACAAGCTATTCAGCAGTAAAGGAATGCATTTTAAGCTATGGATAGTTCACCGTTAATAAATAGTGAAATGAGAGTAGCTCTCTTTGAAGGGCGTAAAAAGGACAGCGCACACAACCACACCAAAGGAAAGCTGTGTGCAATAAGCCACAAATCTGATCCCACATTAAAATAAAAAACAATAAAACAAAGCCTTGTCTTTGGCTACGGGTTTGGATTTGAAACTCGGAACTAATAAGCTTTGAAAACCACATTTGTTGTACCAAGACTTCACTAAAAACAGAACTGAGCCACAAACTACTTTGTTTACCCTACTTTTCCTGCCTCCAGGTTAACAGTTTCCATCCGGCCGCTTTCTGTCCCCTGGCAGGAAACAGCAATGCTGTCCTTTTGTTGGCTGGCAGAAGGTGCCAATGTTCACTGTGGTTCTCTCCACTTTTCCCACATAGCGTGCATCTCCTTTGTCAAATAATGGGATGGAATGAATGAACATCCACTCTCAAATATGCCTCTTTAACTTTAGAAGGAAACACTGTAACTGCTGCTGCCTGAGAGAACTAGCATCATCGTTTGAAAACTGGTTAAAATTGCATGGGAAAAATCTAATGGAAGAAAACTGAAGAAGAATATTCAATATAAGCTTAACAAGAATCTTGTGTTCTCTGCACAGTTCTCTGTTAAAGAAATCTTTAGATACTCGCTGTTTGGCACAAATCAGAAAAGTAACGTTATACTTTACTGCATAATGTTGATTTTTATTGTACTGGCCCAGAGTCAAGAGGCTGTTATTGCATAAAATTCCCCTCCTCCCCACTTGGTGTTGTAGCATATTCCATTCTAGCATCTATTGACTTACCATCCAGAGGACACAAACGCATCACCTTCTCAGGCATCAGCTTTCCTTGCTTGTGTTGACAGTATACCTCTGCAATCTCCCGCCGACAGTGCTTGGATTTGGACCGAGACAGAGCTGAGATTGCCTCCTTGCCTGATATTTCACATTTTGGTGGCTGGTCATATCTTATTTCAGGGGAGCTGTTCCCACTCCTTTTTAAATGAGGTTGTCTGGGAGACCTGTGAATCTCCTTCAAATTGCTGCTGCTGCTGCTATTCTTTACAGCATGATGGCCGAACTGAAGCACTTCATTGGAGTTCTTCCCCAGGAGTGAGTTCTCCTTCACCTTTCCTTCTTGCTCTAGTTTCTTTTTCAAGTGCTCCTTCTGCTTGCTAAGAGGCTTCTTCACCAGTTCAGGCTGGTATTTTTGCCTCTGAGTTCTGGGAGCAAAGTTACTGTTATCAATATTTTCAAAGTCCTTGGGTACAGAGTTTTCATTATTGCTGTCTGTTCGCATTTTCTCTTTTGGCCGGTGGGAAAAATAACCATCCTACAAAAGGGGGGGAAAAGTTACATGCGTGTTACTACACTTTTTAAATCCCATTACATGCAACTTCTACATTAAAGAGTAAAGTCAATTAAAAAAAAAGGCATACACATTAAAATACAAATACACATTAGACTGCGATCCCCATGCTCAGTCACTGGGCCAGAATGGGGAGGCTCATGTTTTTGAGCATTGATTCCTGTGGGGCTTGAGGCTGCTCCCATTAAAATCAATATCCTAACTCTGTGTTCAAAGGGAGCAGAGTTAAGCCCTTGAGTAGCTTCAAATCACTTCAATGGGACTACTTGCATGAGTCAGTGCTCCAGAATCTGGACCACTCACTAGTGATTTCCTCTTTGAGTAGTCCCATTGGCTTCATGGACTAAAGTACTACTTGATGTGAGTAAAGATGCTATAGTCCAGCCCCTCATATGTTCATATGACACTGCATGGCAATTATAAAACTTTTCATTTTTTAAATTATACTTGATTTGAGAGTTGCTACTGACTGGTGCTTGACAGCATCACAGCAATGCAGCCAATAAGTAAAGGTTATATATAAACAATAAGCAATGTGTAGGACTGGAGTGAAGGGTGGTCAGTGATGCTCAGATTACACCCCTCATCCCTGCACAGGAATCTAATTCGTTTTCCAACAGCCTGATGAATTATGTAGTTCAAAAAGGAAACTTGGCTAAGAACTGACTGTCTCTTTAATATTCCTCCCCCCCAAAAAGATCACATTGCCATAGTTATACATATCACCACCGCTAAAACTGAAAAAAATGTTTTATCCAGGAAAAGCAATGCACCCACGGAAACATGAACAGAGTCACGGAAATGTAGGGCTGGAAGGGACCTTGAGAAATTGTTAAATCCAACCCTCTGTACTGTATATTTAGACCACCACTGTCAGGTATTTGTCCAACCTGTTCTTAAAAACCTCCAATGATGGTGATTCCATAACCTCCCTGGGAAGCCTATTCCAGAACTTATTTACCCTTCTAGTTAGAAAGCTTTTCCTAATATCTATATCTCCTTTACTGCAGATTAAACCCATTACTTCTCATCCTACCTTCAGTGGACATGGAGAACATTTGGTCCCAATCGTCTTTATAACAGCCCTTAACATATTTGAAGACTGTTTTCAGGTCCTCCTCACTCTTCTTTTCTCAAGATTAAACAGGCCCAGTGCAGGACCCCATTAGATACCCTCCCAGTTTGGCAGTGAACCATTGATAACTACTCTTTGAGTATGGTCTTTCAACCAATTTATCACCCACTTTACAATAATCTAATCTAGATCACATTTCCCTAGTTTGCTTATGAGAATGTCACGTGAGACTGTGTCAAAAGTCTTGCTAAAAAGACACCCCCCCCAACTAGGTCAGTAACCCTAACAAAGAGGGAATTTAGGTTGGTTTGGCATGATTTGTTCTTGACAAATCTATTCCTTATAACCCTATTATCCTCTAGGTACTTACAAATTGATTGTTAAATAATTTGTTCCAGTATCTTTCCAGATATCAAAGTTAGGCTGACTAGTCTGTAATTCCCTGCATCCTCTTTGTTCTCCTTTTTAAAAGCAGATACTGTGTTTGCCCTTCTCCTGTCCTCTGGGACCTCACCTGGCCTCCAGGAGTTCTTGAAGATAACTGCTAACAGGTCTGAGATTGTTTCAGCTAATTCCTTAAGTGCCATAAGATGAATTTCACCAGGCCACATATCCTTTAACTTGTTCTTTCCCTAACTTTGCTTGCGTTCCTTCCCCCTTGTTAATATTAATTGTGTTGAGTATCTTGTGACCATTAACCTTTTTAGTGAAGACTAAAGCAAAATAGGCATTTAACACCCCAGCCTTCTTGATGTCATCAATTATTAGCTCTTCTAATCAGGCACAGAATAACAATTTGCTTCATAATTTCACCCCCCGTTGCTATAGAAACTTGTTTTAGTGTAGCAGCGATTGCCAATGAAGATTCCTAGGTTACATTTTGTTTTGTCATCAGGCTCAATGTTATGCTCCTGACAGCTCTTGGTGAAGGTGATAAGGGTCAGCAGGAAGAATCTCAAGGCAGACCACATCCTTTTTGTCATTTTGGATTGTTACAAGCCTTAGTGACTGAGTCACAGGAGAAATAAAGTTTACTCGCTTGTGGCAGCTCAGGAGCCTGCCTCATGGCAGCACTCACCAGATGTCTATTTCCCACCCCCGAAGTTCTTTTCTGATGCTATTCCACTTCCTGTCCCAATCTCAATAGTATCCAAAACATATTTATTAATCTCACTAAGAACTGCTATACCTGTAAATGAGGCACTTTTATGCGATTTACCCCCAAAAACCATATTTTGCTGTTCCATATTGCAAGTATCTCTAGAAAGAGGAACAAAAGATTTGTCACACCAGATCAGCATATTTGTTTAACAAGTTCAGTTTCCGCCTCCAGTTCTGGCCAATACCTGATGATTCACAGGAAAGGTGGTTAGGGAAACGCAACAAACTTGGCTGACTGTACATGCGGGAACCACTTCCAGAAATCAGCGTACACCCTATGTATCGATCTTTGATTACTCCATATTAATATGCAAACCTGCCCATAAACCAGTCCTCACCTAAATCTGTGACTGACTTCAATCGTTGGCCATAAAATTATCCGGTCCCTTAGAGCTCTAAGTGTGACTTATACACTAAGCAAATTCAGTGACATTCTACAACGTATGGTGGGCGTTTCCCCTTCACAATTGGCAGGACCCAGCTAGTTTCTCTTCTTCTTCCTAATGATTGATTGCAACATTCATACAAACATTCTCCAGAAGTGAATAAGTGTTGTGGGTAACAAAAACTAATTTACATTCAGAGATCCATTTTCTCACATAAGGCTGGTTAGTAAAACACAGCTGCCAAATTCTGCACAGCTCCATTGCTGACATTTATACAAGCTATTTAATGACAAATTTGCAAATTGGTAAATAATCTGGATACACTTCAGCTCATGGCCAAACACACCCAATCCCAACCAGTTTCAGTGGTAGGATATGGGAGCTTCTCAAAACGTGGCAGCTGTGACTGTGTGCTAGGGAGACTGGGGTAGGTGGCTGCCTGAGGTTGCTGGAAGGTACCTGGATGCTAAGGTATTTAGGTGGTTGTCAGAGTGCTCAGCTGAGTGGGGGCATCTGAAAGAAAGTAGTGACTTCCTGGAGGTTAGCTAGGTGCATGAAGGCTTGAGTGGGAGCTTGAGTGGGAGGCTGTCCAGGGAGTGGCTCGGTGGATGAGGAGCCTGAGGCTGTGGGAGTTTATGACAGAGTGGTTGCTGGGGGCTGAAGGAGCCTGAGGCCAGCAACAGCCTTCTCTCCTTGTGCTGCTGCATCTGCTTCTGCCAACAGTTGTGGCCTCCTTCCTGCTGCTCCCTTCTGCCTGTGATCTAGCCTGGGTAGCAGTGAGGGGAAATGCAGAGGGGATATGTGGCCATAGGCACTGAGTTTTATTTTAACTTGGGGGTGCTCCACGCCTGCTCTGCCCTGAGGCCCCATCCCAGCTCTGCATCCTCCCTCAAGGACCCTGCCCTCACTTGGCCTCTTCCTGCCCCACTCCAACCCCCCGGCCAAAGCCATCGCCTGCTGCTCACTGCTCTCCTCCCTCCCGCAAGCGCCTCCCTCAGCCACCAAACAGCTGTGGCTGGTTTGTTTTTTTTTTAGCATTGGTTCTTGAACCCCAGAACACCCACAGAGTCAGTGGCTACCTACTCAGTGGGGCCTCTTGTCACAGTTTAGCCCGCTGACTGCTAGCTATGTAACATTTTTCAAGACCTGTGTCGGAGACAGATAGATGAGTCACTGAGCGGGTGAGGGTGTGCATGGAATGGGCACAAGGGAGAGATATTGGATGGATGGGGGTGAGCGGATTTTCAAAGGCATAAAGAAGTGAGGTGCCCAACTCCCATGAAAAGTCAATGGCAGTTACGTACCTAACTCTCCTGTGTGTCTTTGAAAATCTCTCCCAAGAAGCAGGGTGCTTTGATTAAGAAACAGGCTATATATATATTCATATGAGAGAGGGGAGAACTGTGCACGTCAGAGAAAGACTATAGGGGGTATTGAGGGAAGGGGGAAAAAAGGGGTATAAAAGGTTTAAAGAGACAAGAGGAAGCAAACACCGAGAGAAAAGACAATCTATTCCTTGAAAGAAAACAAGAAAAAGTGGAGTGAGTGCAGATAAGGCTAGGACAAAAGTGAGGGACCCCACAGTAGTTAGTTCCATGTTTAATAAACTAATTAAATGGGAAGTTGATTGACCATACTTTATTTAAACACACAGCACAGCTGCTTTATTCCTTCAGCATGCAGGGGGTGTGGCTGAATAGATATATCTCACCATAATAAGTACAAGCCCTCAAGCTAGTAGGTGAGGGATACATTTTTTAGGCCCCAAGAACAGACAATGTCTCCCTTTATTAATGCTACCAACAGCCAGAGGAAGTGGTGGGAAATTGGTATGAAACTAAGCTTCAGGAATACGTACTGATTTTTGCGCAGGCTTCTTTTCAAGTTTTCTTGCCACTTCTGGTAGGTCTAATAAAACGGAGTCAGTGACGACATCCACTAATAATAATGAATGATGGTAATAATTCTTAGCACTGATGTATCACGTTTCATAGTCAAAACACTTTACAAATGTTAGCTAATTCTTTCTTACACCTCTTCCCTGAGGAAGTATATTATTATTCCTGTTTTACGGAGTGGAGGTGTAGGGAGGGGAGGAATGAGATAACAACTTGCCCAAGGACACAGAGTGATTCAATATCAAAGCAAAGCCAGGCTTAGACCTCAGCAGTAACCGGCTCCCAATCCCGTGTTCAGACCATGCCTCCAGCACATGACTCAACAAGAAAAGAAGCAAGCAGGAAATAGAGCAAGAGAAATGTAAAACATGTAAAGCTCATTAACATTATACCAAAGACATATCTATTGAACTGATACTGCTTTGACAAATTGGCTGTTATTTCATATGTTTGATAGTTATGTTTCCTCTATTCTTACCAATCACTATAACCTTAGGACAGTTATGCTCATTAAAATAAAATAAGTCAAAATATTCAATGTACTTATTGTAATGATCTTGCATTTGTATGTTTGTGCAGTAGCTCAGAAACTCTAATTGTTCTACTGCTACATTACCTCTAAGCTGTTGCTGGAATCCTTATTTATTCTCATGAAATAATTAAATACAATAATGTCCTCCATTCTCATTCGACCTTAGGCATATTTAGAGCAAATTCCAGATTGGGCACAAATATGCTAACTGCAATAATTGTTCTGTGATATGGATTGCACTGTAGTAGGATCTGAATTTTTAAAAAACCAAACCCATCTTAGGAAATGTCACTCACTATTCCCAGTCTTATCAGAGGATTTTCCACTGCCTCTAGTCTGGAGTTTAAACAGCAGTGATGGCTACTTCATTTAGCTGCTTTGACAAAAAAGGCAGATTTATCAAACTGAAGCACAAAGACAGTTAGAAAAAGCACAAAGAATTAAAAAGTTTTAAAGCTCAGTTAAATCAGGTTAAAGCAGCAAAGAATCCTGTGGCACCTTATAGACTAACAGACGTTTTGCAGCATGAGCTTTCGTGGGTGAATACCCACTTCTTCGGATGCAAGTATTCACCCACGAAAGCTCATGCTGCAAAACGTCTGTTAGTCTATAAGGTGCCACAGGATTCTTTGCTGCTTTTACAGATCCAGACTAACACGGCTACCCCTCTGATACTTAAATCAGGTTATCACCTGTGAAACATTAGTTACATGGCTGGCTTACGTTATCCAGGTTACAAAGATCTGGAGAATGAACACTGAGTTAGATATTACACATTACAAATGACATATTCAAAATATAGTGTGCTTGTTGCATGCCATAAATAAATAAATCAAATGGCATGTTCTGGTGCAAGTGGGAACACAGAGAGGCGCTTGTGGGTACAACACAAGGAAGTAGATGTGATATGGAGGAGTCAGTGTTACTCCTGAGCATAGGCAAGACCTATAGGGGCCACTTCCTTAGTACAGCAGACATATAGGTGGCCTAAATGGGGAAATAATCATTTTGAGGCTGTTCTAAATTATGCAGAAGGCTAGCCCAGGCCAGCTCCCACAAGGCGTAGGAATTAGATAAGTACAAAGGTAGGTTAAAGCCACCTTTGCCCTCACTTCTCAGCAGTACCAGGTGCTGTTCAGGCACAGCTAAGGACCTAGGCTTATTAGTTCCATTTTACAAATGAGTGAAGTGAATTTTAGGGCAGTTAAATGACTTGCTCATGATCAAGTGGCAGAGCTGGGGACAGATGACCCTTAGCCCTATTCGTTACCTGCAAGACGATCCATCCATTCTGAAACTGCTACCTAAAACTCTTTGAAAATTCACTAATTACTAAACCAACACTGCAGGAAATACCCAGTTGGCAGCAGAACTGGTTGCACACATCTGTGAAAGTAAACAGTGGGATTTTCATCACTCATTACCTGTATTGTTAAGGGATGAAACCAACAACACTTTTAAACACATGATACTAACTATTCCAACAAAATGAATCCTCACCATCCCTCCCCCTATGCACACCAATTTATTCGCTATATGTAGCTCTAAACTTTAGGGAGTTAAGAATAAGGACTTCAGGGGGGAATGTGAAAGAGCAAACAAGAACTTTATTTGTTGAGTTTCAACAATACCAGCATGCAGAAGGTAAACCTACAGGGAAGCCACTTTACAGCAATCAAAAGTATCCCTGAGGTAAGTTTTCATTTTAAATACACTTTAAAGCACTTTTTGCCTATAATTGGAACATTCCATCATTCAACACTTGGGGCCAAAATACCTAGTTCCAGTGATGGGAAAAAAAATCTGTCTTTTTCATTAAAGTCTTTCAAAGGTCTCTCAAGGCAACTCCAGGATAAGGTATTTCTGTATATCTTGGCAACATCCCATCTTGTTTCTAAATGATTGTCTCTAAATTAAAAAACCCACTGAACGCTCTACATTAAAAAGGCCTAATCTCTACAGCAAATAGCAAGTTGGTAAGGAAGAAAGGACAGAGGGATGGGATCGCCAATGTCATTTGTCTTTGGGAATCTTTATATGTGGCAATTCTTTTCTTGAAGATTACAAATCAGCCTGAACCAAACCCCTGGATGAATACCCCCCTCCCATCCTGAGATTAGGGAAATGTATTTCTGTTTCTGAATTTTGCAACTACCTCATGATCTATAAAGGACTGAATCTAAACTCAGACCTGAATATCCCTGGATTTTTGTAATGTTTGGATCAGGAGCTGAACTTTGTAGCTTGGGCCCATCTGTATTTCAAGTACAGATTTGAATTGTAATACAAATACAACTCTGAGGACCAACCCCTCAGCTGGTGTAAAATCAGCATAGCTCCACTGATCTTACTCATAGACTCACAGACTTTAAGGTCAGAAGGGACCATTATGATCATCTAGTCTGACCTCCTGCACAATGCAGGCCACAGTATCTCACCCACCCACTCCTGTAACAAACCCCTAACGTATGTCTGAGTTACTGAAGTCCTCAAATTGTGGTTTAAAGACCTTAAGATGCAGAGAATCTTCCAGCAAGTGACCCATGCCCCACGCTGCAGAGGAAGGTGAAAAACCTCCAGGGCCTCTGCCAACCTTCCCTGGAGGAAAATTCCTTCCTGACCCCAAACATGGTGATCAGCTAAACCCTGAGCATGTGGGCAAGACTCACCAGCCAGCACTCAGGAAAGAATTCTCTGTGGTAACTCAGATCCCACCCCATCTAACATCCCATCACAGGCCATTGGGCATATTTACCTGCTAATAATCAAAGATCAATTAATTGCCAAAATTAGGTTATCCCATCATACCATCCCTTCCATAAACTTATCAAGCTTAGTCTTGAAGCCGGATATGTCTTTTGCCCCCACTACTCCCCTTGGAAGGCTGTTCCAGAACTTCACTGCTCTATTCACTCCTCCTCGATTTCTATTGTCCCTTGCAATCCTCCGCAACCCATCCTGTATCCTCTTGGGGCTCATATTTGGTGTTATCTCCATTGACTCTTCCCTTCTTCCTATACGACTAGCTGCTCTTCTTTCTTCCTTCCCTCTCACCTTCAGCGACCATCTGCTGTGCCCCTTCTTCATTTTCCAACTCCGCAAACCTGTTCCTGAGCTCTATTTCTCCTTCACTAGCCCATCTTTTCCTCTGCCTGGTTCTCTTAGTCACATGCTTCCACCATCCACTTTCCTCACCCAGCAGTCTCCCCTCAGAAGTCTTTGGTCCTGCTTCCATCTGCAAGTCTGAGCTTTTCCCTTCAACCTCCTCATGTCTCTGCTCCATCATCTGCTTGAACCCCCTTCTAAATCCCACCAGAGTTTCCACCTGCATCTCCAATCCTTGGATCTTTTCTTCCATCAACTCTATCAGTCAGCACTTCGTGCAGATGAAACTCTTTTCAGGTACCCCTTCCAGGATCATCACAGCTTCCACATCTGGTCATCCTCATTGTGTCTTCCACTGCTGCCTTCCCACCTGAAACCTGTTAGTCCAGGAAACACAAACCAAAGCAAACCACCACCACCTACAGCAAAACAACCCCCCAACGGGCACCAGAACACCGGCAGAACACCACCCACTCCCTTCACTAGCCTGTCTATTCTTCTGCCTACCTCTCTTAGTCTCCCCTGCAAACTCCCACTGAAACTCCCCTGTTTACAGCTCTGTTTGCTGGCTCCTGTGCCGCTGCAGCTGTCTATAAGAGCTGTGTTGATTTACACCAGTTGAGGTTCTGGCCCTGAATGTTTAAATAATGAAGCTCTTCCAGGGTTAGTGGGTGTTAGCACACAGATACTGCTGGTAGGCAGGTGTGATGAAACCTCAAGAGAAAAAGGAAGGCAAACAAAGGTTTACTCTTGTGTCTTTCACTTCTTTAACTATTTTTCCCCCATAGTGTGCTCTACCCCTGGAATCTGAAAAGAGAAATTTGCCTAATATGCATCAAAGACATGTATAAAAACTAAGGCTTGCATTAACTCTTTTCAACATGGGCTAACAAGTGATATGCTGTAAGCTCATTACAATACAGGACTTTGTGTGTCTGCAGGAATACAAATTCTTGAGGGGCGAAGACTCTAACTGAAGCAAAAATTCTATAAATAAAACAATTAACAGTGCTAACTGAAAACTTGAAATGTTGGAAAATAAAATGATGCATGACAGATGGCAAACAATGGGCATGATCCTCCAAATTCCAGCCCTTCATGCAGTCACTTCACATCTGTGCGATTTGAGTGTCAAATGCTACCTAATCAGGATTATCTCCACTCCACTCAATCCTGCAGTCCCTACTCAGGGCTTGTCTACACTACCCGCCGGATCGGCAGGCAGCGATCGATCCAGTGGGGGTTGATTTATCGCATCTATTATAAACAGGGGTCGCCGTTTGTGTAGGGAAAGCCCCTGGCAGGCCGGGCCGGTGTGTTTACCTGCCCCGTCCGCAGGTCCGGCCAATCGTGGCTCCCACTGGCCGCGGATCGCTGCTCCGGGCCAATGGGAGCTGATAGAAGCGGCGCGGGCCAAGGGACTTACTGGCCACCACTGTTTGAGAAACCCTGAGCTACGCTATTCACGTAGCTGAAGTTGCATATCTTAGATCAACCCCGTGCGATTGTAGTGCTCTACACCAAGTTGCCAGGCAGTGGAAAATCACGCTCTGCAACTGAAGAGTAAGGCTTCAAACAGCTGCTGACTATAAATTCTATTCACTGGTAATATGCTAAGGTACAAATGAATGCAACACCACCTGGTCTTAAGCTGTCTGTACAAAGAAGGGTTTTACTTGGCCCATGTTTATAATGTTGGACTAACTGCACACTTTATTTCTCAGGGATCGCTCTAATTTTTCACATCAGCAAAAAAAGTCATCCCAGAGAACCATCCTCTCGAAACCAATCATTTCCCATTAAAATGATACCACAGTGTATGTTTTAGTGGGCTCTCTGTTTGAAAATTCATTTTTTCTAATCTCTTGCATGTCTGTCTGTTTGTTGGCAGCCCCTTCTTTGTCTCTCTTTGCACTTGCAAATCAACTGAAACACTCAATAGACAGAAAGTTATACCAGGGTATTGAAGCCATGTTATAAATAGAGAGAGCACTACTGATGTTAACTATACAGGATACAAATTGAAGGAGACAGTGGGATATTTTCCTGCCAATAGCAAAAGGTGCTATTCTTTGCTGTTGTAGAGACCTAATTACATTCAGACTACATCCAAAAATATTCTTATAAGTAAGCCCTTTCTCTAGAATTGAAAGTAGAATAATTTTCTCTTTCAAGTGTAGACCTTGGGAAGCTGTACTCAACTCCCACTCTCTTATAAAGTTACTGTATATGGCTCCGCTGGTCATTGGCCCCAGAGATACTCCTGCTCCGTTCCAACTATCATATATGGAGAAACATGTCTTCTTTTCCCTACTCCATTATTATTATTGCTTGAAGATGCAACACAGACACACACACACACACACACACACACACACAGAGTAAATGAAGCTTTGCACTGAAAATTTCAACTTATAAACTTGAACTCTGTAGCCTTTATATTCCATTTAAAACATTCACTTCTTTGTGACATTCTGAACATACCTTTCTTGCAACCATGAAATGATAAATTCATCACCAGAAGGAAGACTTAACACCTGAAGGCAGGCAGGTGCTAGCTTTCGTAGCTTAGTAGATAAAGGGCCTCATCTTGCTCCCAATTAAGTCAATGGAAGCTTTGCCAATAACATATAGAAAAGCAGGATCAGGCCCAAAGTATCCCATTTATACTTTAAAAGCATTGAGAGTAAACTATAGCGATGGTGTACTTCTATAAAGAAATTTTTGTAGGTTTTTTCCTCACCATTCCAAGCATCAAATTTGGACTCTACATTTCAAATCTAAGGACTAAATTCTGATATAAATATCCATGAGCATATACCATAGAACCATGCCCAACAGAAGGAGCCTTGAGTGGAAGTCTTCCATACCAATTTTGTCTCCTCTGTGAAACACTCATGGAGAAGCCAATTGGCAAGCATTTGGTGGTAAGAGCCAAGGCCTCCATATTTGTGTGAAGACACTGTGATACAGCAAGGAAACACCTTTTCATTCAAATTATTCCTACTTTGAGAAAGAACATTCTGTACACAGGGCAGTGCATGGAATTACTGCTCGCTAGAATGCTGATTGGGTTAATACTAAAAAATTATCACAAACATTTTTGTGCCTCAAAGCTTGTTACTCAAAACAGTTTTATCTGAATTCTGCTGCAAATATATATTCACAGATACATTCATGGGTATAACTGTACAATCTCCCATCACCTTCATCAAAGTGTTTCATAAAAATATCTCAAATAAAATGTAAACATTCTCTCTCTCTCTCTCTCTCGAAAGAAAGAGGCCTTGTCTACACTGCTACTTTATGACGCTGTGGCAGCACTTTAACGTTGCTAGTGAAGACATATCCAGAAAGAGATTCTGTGTATGAGTACAGATGCAAAATATTCATAACCTGAGCGATTCATAAACTGATAGGTTATTAAAATCCACGAT
This sequence comes from Mauremys mutica, assembly GCF_020497125.1. Lineage (NCBI taxonomy): Eukaryota > Metazoa > Chordata > Testudines > Geoemydidae > Mauremys > Mauremys mutica. The sequence goes on along the minus strand of NC_059082.1, from coordinate 68,222,775 downwards.
GAAACTAAATAGCATTTAAAAAAAAAATCAGCAGTTGCCAACCGTAACATACAATGGCATCAGAGAAATAGTTTTCCCCTGTTCTTAGAACAGGGAGTAACTTTGTAACAGTCTCAAGTGCCAAATGTCGACTTTTTATCTTTGTTTGCATCCATTGTGTATTTTCACACATTACTTAAGAAGCATGCTCAAATGTACATGTGCATTTGCATGCTTAACTTTGAAAATCTAGCCCATATAAACTATGAGCTCATCTTTCAACTATGTTTCTACAGCATGTACCCAATCAGTCAACAATAGACAAGAGGTAGAAAATTATGCCTGCAACCATTTTGACTAAAGAAAGTAAAAAGAATTGTGTTCTTAGTAGGATTTCCAGCTGCTGAAAAAATTTTAAATGATACAAAGCTCTTAAGAATTAATTTATGTCTTTCAGCAGCGGGTTACGGGTCTCTGCGCAGAAACCTTCATTGCTAACCACCTTCCAGAATTAGGTAGTGGGAATATTAATTCCTGTAGTATGCAAGAATCAGTACTTTATCATAGTTTTACATTCTAAAGCACTGCAAATCAATCGGCCATTGGAGATGCAGCCTAACCTATATACACTAAGAGAGATATGAATACCATGATCCAGAACACCCAATGGTGTAAATCAAAATTGAAGCCAGCAGAGCTATGCAGATTTAATCTAATTGAAGATATGGCCTTATATTTGCACTCCCTCCTTCACCGCCCCTTTTTAATCAACAATTTATACAATTTATGCAGTTAAAAGTGTTCCATGATCTTGCAATTTAGTGGAAATGCAGCACCACTAGATGGGTCCTTCTATAGACTTTACAAGGTAACTTAAAGAACATCCTAAATATTTGACAAAAGCACATAATAGGAGCTGTTTTTATCTTGGTAAGATGCGCATTTCTTTGTGCAGTGCTTTTCTTCCAAACAATAAGAAAATGCTACTCTGTCAGGAAAAATAAGTTTCTTGCTGCTGTTTCCTGTATTAGGAAAGTCCTATAAATACTACAAAGATACACAGACTGTATTCAATCAAATCCTGAATGGCAAATGTTCACGGTCTGTTTCTGTTTATGTAACATGATTGATTTGCCCTGCAGCACGTGCAAAATTTGCTGTAATTTTACACTGACAGCACATTCTTGTGATTTTTCCCCTGGTAAAATGTGGCATTGTCTCACGGCAAAAAAACAAAAAACAACACCAAAAAAACCCCCACATGACTGCCACCACAAACAACTGCCCTTCCCCACAAGCCATACATTATATTACAGGACTGGCCCCAGGACCTAGAAGTAAAATGAAACTCTCTGGTACGGATAACTGGCCTTTTTCTATTCACACAGTAAAGCATATGCCAGCAATTGCTGATCATATATCTGAACATATGCAACTACTGTGAAGTCATGCATGATAGCACATCTATGAGATAAAATGGAAGCCCAGAGTTCCAATCATGATGTCTGCCACTTTTGCCCCAGTGACTCTGTTATAGCCAAGTTGTTAACTCTGGACAGATGTATACTTCGCATGCTGCCACCAGCTATGCAAAGCACTAGCCAGTTTTAAAACATACTGAATATATTCAATGTCTCCAAGTCACCAGGGCCTGATGAAATGCATCCTAGAATACTCAAGGAGCTGACTGAGGAGATAGCTGAGCCACTAGCGTTTACCTTTGAAAAGTCATGGCAGATGGGTGAGATTCCAGAAGACTGGAAAAGGGCAAATATAGTGCCAATCTATAAAAAGGGACATAAGGACAACCTGGGGAATTACAAACCAGACAGCTTAACTTCTGTACCAGGAAAGATAACGGAGCAAATAATTAAGCAATCAATTTGCAAACATCTAGAAGATAATAAGGTGATAAGTAACAGTCAGCATGGATTTGTCAAGAACAAATTGTGTCAAATCAACCTAATAGCTTTCTTTGACAGAGTAACAAGGCTTGTCGCTAGAGGGGAAGAAGTAGATGTGGTATATCTTGACTTTAGTAAGGCTTTTGATGCTGTCTCACATGACCGTCTCATAAACAAACTAGGGAAATACAACCTAGAAGAAACTGCATAAGGTGGGTGCATAATTGGTTGGAAAATTGTTCCCAGAGAGTACTTATCAGTGGTTCACAGTCATGCTGGAAGGGCATAATGAGTATGGTCCCACAGGGATCAGTTCTGGGTCTGGTGCTGTTCAATATCTTCATCAATGATTTAGATAATGGTAGAGAGAGTACTCTTATAAAGTTTATGGCCAACACCAAGCAGGAAGGGGTTGCAAGTGCTTTGGAGGATAAGATTATAATTCAAATGATCTGGACAAACTAGAGAAGTGGTCTGAAGAAAATAGGATGAAATTCAATAAGGACAAATGCAAAGTACTCCATTTGGGAAGGAACAATCAGTTGCACACGTACAAAATGGGAAATTACTGCCTAGAAAGGAGTACTGCAGAAAGGGATCTGGGTGTCATAGTGGAGCACAAGCTAAATATGAGTCAACAGTGTAACACTGTTGCAAAAATATCGAACTTCATTCTGGGATGTATTAGTAGGAGTGTTGTAAGCAAGACATGAGAAGTAATTCTTCCGTTCTACTCCACACTGATTAGGCCTCAGCTGGAGTATTGTGTCCAGTTCTGGGCGCCACATTTCAGGAAAGATGTGGACAAAATAGAAAAAGTCCAGAGAACAGCAACAATAATGAATAAAGGTCTAGAAAATGTGACCTATGAGGGAAGATTGAAAAAACTGGGTTTGTTTAATCTGGAAAAGAGGAGACTGAGAGGGGATCTGATAACAGTTTTCAAGTACATAAAAGGTAGTTACAAAGAGAAGGGAGAAAATGTTTTCTTTTTAACCTGTGACGATAGGGCAAGAAGCAATGGGCTTAAATTGCAGCATGAAAGGTTTAGGTTGGACATTAGGAAAAAACTTCCTATCAGGATGGTTAACCACTGGAATAAATTGCCTAGGGAGATTGTGGAATCTCCATCATTGGAGATTTTTAAGAGCAGGTTAGACAAACACCTGTCAGGGATGGTCTAAATAATACTTAATCCTGCCAAGAGTGCAGGGGACTGGACTAGATGACCTCTCGAAGTCCCTTCCAGTCCTATGGTTCTATGAAATGCCCAACAAAGAACAGGTCTGTTCGTACAATAATTTTTATTTTACCGTTATCCTATCTCCAAGAAGCATTTAAAGTGACCTACAAGAGGAGGATAATTAAAATGCTTCCCCTCTGCTTATTAATAATTATATCTCAGACATATTATTTGGTAATGGCAGTAATTATTCAATAATAATACCTGCTTTGCCAGAAATGTCAGAGGATAGCACCTTTGCAAACAGCAACTGCTGCATTAAATCCTTCTTTTTGTACTCTGACCTTCGAGCGGGCTTTTTCTTTGTTTAGATCAAAAACAATCTCATGCCCCGAACTGCAGAAGTTAATTTTTGCTCTTGAAAAGAAGAGCAAAACCTATTAACCCCCTTAAAGCCATATGGCTCTAATAGGGTCTAGATTTGAAAAACCTTTTTCTTCCTCTTTAGAAACATCCCGCTTTCGTGATAACGTTGTGGACAGTGCCTTATTTCAAATCAGATTCTCTAAACCACTGTAAATGGTAAACGCAAGTGTAACAAATGTTATTCTGAAGGCATTTCCCTAATGGCTAACTTTGTCTCAATGCAGTGTCCACCTCAGAGCCAGGATAATTGACTGGGGGGCAGTAAACATCAAGAGTGAACTGAAGGAATCCGTTTGCTTTGGCACAATTCAACAATGCTCCCAGAACTGCCTCCATGTTGTGTCCTTGTGGTTTGAAGCCCAATTAAGAATCCAGCATGTTAGCAGAAGCACTAGAGCTTAGTTATCACCACTTTTCAGTGCTTTTACCTAAATGCATTTATGACACTTGAAAAGAGAACCGGGCATGATTGGATCAATGTCATCAGAATACAATGCAGCTGTCAAGACTCCATTGTCTGTACCAGGTTCCTTGTGTAACAGTAACTACAAGAGTTACTGACTATTATTGCAATTTTTCCAAGAGAACCTAATCTGATGATTCTCTATATATCATATACCGTCACAGCGGCCCTCATTATCTCTTCCGCATGATATGTACACACTGGATGAATCCAGCCTACGCTAACATACCTGTCAATTTGTTAATATCATGTCAGAAATAAAGTTCTCTTTGTCCTAAGAAACTTGCAACTTCTTCACACTCCATGTCCTGCAGGGATGATTGCCAAACAAAGATCACCTCAAACACAGAGAAGAGCTGGTGGCCATTTCTTAGTAAGATCATCCTAGAGATACAGCTTGCTTCCACGCTCCTTCAGAATACACAAGCAGCCAAGAACATGTTCTGTTTCACCATGGACTAAAATCCAGCCACCCTCTGCATTCTAATGTTATGATATGTAGAAAAGGATGATGATCATCATGATAATGAGGCTGACAACACTAATAAATGACAAACAAAATTACAAGAAGTTAAGTCACACCTTGAATGTATTAGAGAGAAACAATGCTTCAGATTCTTCCTTCCTTCTTGTCAAAATAAGTGACTCCATTCTTCTTAGTGATATAACCTGTCAGCTAGAGCACTCAGAGTTGACATCCTGTACTAGTTCTTTAGAAGCTTCTGGCGCCACACCAGTATACCAGGGACCTGCTAGAGTCCATGGAAGCGGAGTGTAATGGATATGAAAAATCTCCTCTGTTGGTTTTAACTATTTTTGGACATTCTTCAAATACTCATTACACATGCTCAGGAAGAAAAAAGGGAAAGGCACTAAATGAAGGAGGAGATCTCACCATTTAGGGTTGGATGCTGCCATTAGAAAATCCATCCTGGATATAGCAGCCTTCATATTTTCCCCTGTCCTATCGCATCCAAACATTTCAAACTACCAAAAAAAAAAAGAAACGAAAATCTTGTTGTACAGGCCTGTTTTGCTTCAGAAAGAATGCAAATATTCTCCAGTTCAATCAAAATGAACAACAAATTATTAACTTTAGTGGAAGAAATGGTTCACATGCCATAAGAATCTTGGAAAACTAGCAATTCTGGCAAGTTTGGACAAGAGCAAAGCCAAGGGAGCAGATGGAGAAGAGACAGCAGATGTTAATGCAGTTTGCCTTTTCCATATGCTTTTCTGTTTGGCTGTAATAAGTAAATTGTACTTTAATAACTGTCAGTAGCTTAAACCTCTAAGGTTTGTGAGAGCCACTGAAAAAAACACAAAGAAACAATCTTCTGTCTCACATAAAGAAAGAAAATATAAAAGGTGAAAAATATAAATACATAGAATTTGAACCTGAAAGTTGGTAAAGATGAAAGGTGCATGTATCCATTGTGTCAAAAATAGTCTTTTCTGCTATGTAAAAAGAGCACAAGGAATAGATGCTAATTTGGCTGTTAAAGGATGAGTCTCACATATTGAAAAGTTTGAACTGTACAACACTTGTCAATAGCCAGTGCTAACAAATAACTGAGAGTCTGACTACTCAAAATAGTTTTGTTAGAATCTCTAAGTTTTGAAAGCTCTGAAATAATGACCATGCCTGGAATCCCATAGAGAGGAAAAGACAGTTACTTTTTCCGTAACTGGTGTTCTTCAAGATGTGTTGCTCATGTCCATTCCAGATTAGGTGTGTGTGTTCGCCACATTCACCGGTGCCAGAAGTTCTTCCTTCAGCAGTATCCACAGGGGACAGCCTCTGGCACCCTCTGGAGCGGCGCCTGCATGGTGTGGTATAAGGGGCGCCGCTGGCTCCCCCCACCCTCAGTTCCTTCTTGCTGGAAACTCTGACAGTGGAGAAGGATGGTGAGTTGCGAAATGGACATGAGCAACACATCTTGGGCCTGGTCTACACTAGGGGGGAGGTCGAACTAAGGTGCGCAAGTTCAGCTACGCGAATAGCGTAGCTGAACTCGAAGTACCTTAGTTCGAAGTACTTACCGATCCTCACGGCGCGGGATCGAAGTCCGCGGCTCCCCCGTTGACTCCGCCACCGCCGTTCGCGGTGGTGGAGTTCCGGAGTCGACGGGAGCGCGTTCGGAGTTCGATATATCACGTCTAGATGAGACGCGATATATCAAACTCCGAGAAGTCGATCGCTACCCGCCGACCCGGGCGGGTAGTATGGACGAACCCTTGAAGAACCCCAGTTACGGAAAAGATACTGTCTTGTCTTCAAATGCTTGCTCATGTCCAGTCCATAGTCAGTGACTCCCAAGCAGTACCCTTGGAGGTGGGTAGGAGTTCACAGACGTGATGATTGCAGCACAGCTCTGCCGAACTCAGCGTCAAACCTGGCCTGCTGAGTGATGGCTTAATGAGCGATAAACGTGTGAACAGAGGACCACTTTGTGGCTCTACAGATGCCCTGGATAGGCATGTGCACCAGGAAGGCTGCCAAAGACGCCTGTGCTCTCGTCAAATGGGCTCTGACAATCAGCGACAGCAGAACCCCCGCCAGGTCGTAACAGGTCTTATGCACTAGGTAATCCAATTGGAAATCCTCTGCAAGGACACCGGGTGACCCTTCATCCTATCCGCTGTAGTGATGAAGAGTTCAGTCGATTAAAGGAAAAGCTTGGTACGTTCTAAGTAGAAAGCCAAGGCCCTCCGGACATCGAGGTCTCTGGTCTTGTGTGATTTGAGACAGAACCTGGGGAGGAAGATGTCCTGGTTCATACGGAAGGTGGAGACCATCTTTGGCAGGAAGTCTAGGTGGGGCCGCAACTGAACCTTATCTTTGTAGAACGTGTACAGAGGTTCTGAGGTCAAGGCTTTAATTTCAGAGACCCGTCGTGCCAACATCACCGCCACCAGGAGCGTGACCTTCCACGACAGGTGGAAAAAGGAGCAGAACCCAGTAGCTCAAAGGGCAGGCTGGTGAGCCTAGAGAGGACCAAGTTAAGATCCCACTGCAGGACAGGGGCACATACCTGCGGGAAGAGTCTCTCAAGCCCCCTCACGAATCTGACTCTCATGTTATGGGAAAACACCGTCTGTCCTTGGATTGGTGGGTGAAAAGTGAAGATGGCTGCGAGATGCACTCTAATGGAAAAATGTGCCAGGCCCTGGTTCCTCAAATGGATCAGGTAGTCCAGGACAGCCTATATGAAGGAATACGAGGGAGAGATGCCCCGTTCGGACACCCAGTGGGAAAACCTAGTCCACTTGGCCAGGTAAATGAGTCTAGTTGAGGGCTTCCTACTTTCCAGGAAGACCTGTTGGACTCCTTCCGAACAGGTCCGCTCCTCTGGGTTCAGCCATGCAGCATCCACACTGAGAGGTGGAGGGACCTGAGGTTGGAGTGTAGGCGTTGACTGTGGTCCTGTGACAGCAGGTCCAGTCAGTTAGGCAGGGGCCAGGGAGGGGCCACTGACAGGCTTGTGAGCATGCCAAACCAGTGCTGGTGAGGCCACATCAGGGCGATCATGATCACCTCCACCTTGTCTCTCCTGATCTTTGCCAGGGCCCTGTTGAAGAACGGAATCGCAGGGATTGTATACATCAGGCTCCCTGACCACGACAAGATGAAGGCATCGGAGAGGGGGCCCTTGCTCAGACCTTGCAGAGAACAGAAATGGTGGCACTTCCTATTCTGTCTGGTAGTGAACAGGTCCACTTGGGAAGTTCCCCATCTTTGGAAGATTATGCAGGCTACCTCTGGATGGAGATACCACTCGTGGTGAGAGAAGTCCCTGCTGAGTTGGTCCGCCAGCATATTCTGGACACTGGGAAGGTGACAAGCTTCCAGGTGGATCTTGTGGCTGATGCAGAAGTCCCACAGACGGAGCACCTCCTGACAGACAGCCAACGAGCACGCTCCCGCTTGCCTGTTGATGTAGAACATCGAGGCTGTGCTGTCCGTCAGAGCTCGCACCTTGCCCGACAGGTGGGGCAAAACGACTTCGCACGCCAGCTGGACTGCTTGGACCTCTGACATTTATGTGCAACTACGCTTTGTCCAGGGACCACATCCCCTGAGTCTGGAGGACGCCAATATGCGCCCCCCAGCCAAGGTCCGACACTAACTCAATGGAGCGTGGAGGGTTGTTGAACGGAACCCCTTCCAGGGCTGTTCTGCGGTCGGTCCACCACTGTAGTGAGATACGGCACTTGTCACTTATGTGCCCTTTGCCTAAGCACCTTAGGCAGCTGGTATGTGGATCGGTGACGGGCATAGGCCATTTGCAGCAATCGCAGGGCTTAAAGCCTGGGGACTGAGGCATGCTCCAACCCCCGGCTGGGTCCTGTCCGGTACTAACGAAGAGTTTGAGAACGACTACTAAGGGTAACTAAGAAAACTAGTAACTATATGTAACTACTTTACAGGATTTGAAAGTTTGCAAGAACAGAGAACAAAACAAATGTTCCAGCACCATCACTGGCAGCAAGAAGGAACTGAGGGTGGGAGGAGCTGGCGGCGCCCCTTATACATTGCCATGCAGGCGCCACTCCAGAGGGACCCAGAGGTAGTCCCCTATGGATACTGCTGAGGGAAAAACTTCCGGCACCGGTGCACGTGGCGAGCCCACACACCTAATATGGAATGGACATAAGCAAGCACTCGAAGAAGGACCCCATGCTGAACTTTATTTAAAAATGCTGACCAGCTCTACTTCCTAAAGTATTTTAATGAGAAAATTGCTTTTTGAAAATGAAATGTTTTCACAAAAAATAGTCACCATTGTTGAAACTTTTTGTTTTTTGTAAAAACCAACAACTTTAGTGATTATTTTTTCAAATTTGTCATTGAAACTTATCAAAAGCAGTCTTTTCAGGAATTTCAACAACAGATTACATTTTCATATTTTTTAGTTCCTGATATGTTTTGTAATAAAGAAAACACTGGCCTATTTTGAACATTTTAGAATGAAAACAACTTTGAAATGAAGATTTTTTTCATTAAAATAGGTTTTTCATTTTCTGAGAACAGATGGACCTTACTCTCTAATCTGAATCACATTAAAAGTAAAACAATATTGGGGCTCTCTACAAACCAGTTACATTGTCTTATTTCCACCAATTTAGCTATATTTTCATTGAATGAGGTAAGTCATAATGATAATGGGGCATTCTACAGGTTCATGTTTATCAACAATGCAGAGTACAGCTCCTAGGAGGAATAATGAAAGCATATACTTTCAGTATTTCTTTTAAATCTACTTTTTTTTGGCTAATTCAGACCTGTATAGGAAATTTAAAGCAACTTTGATGAAAATTTTGAAAGACACTATAAACTAGTCAAATGTACTCAATGTCATACAACAAGAATAGAATTTCAACCAATAACTGACCACAAAATGTTGACATTATCCCCTCACAAATGACACAGAAACATCACTGACAGCCTGGATTGGTCAATCACTGCAGCCTTTACTCAGGTAAACCTCCCACTGGGTCAACTTCTTCTAGAGTTCCATCAGCATGGAATTGGGCCCGTGGATTTTATCCTGGATTCCCATCTCTGACATGAAGTCAATTGAAGTTTTACCTCTGTAAGAACAGCAGGATTTATCTTTGTGTGTCTAGACACATCACTCCATTTCCAGAAAGACAGCTCCCTCAAACAATCACTCACTTTGAAGAATTGCCCTGGAGCACTTACTAGCTTTTTTCATCCTATTCCACTCAATTATTTCAACCTAACTACATCTCTGAATTGACTTCACTGTAAGGTCTGAAGGGGGGGGGGGGGAAACCCCAGCCCCTTGGCACCAAACACCACCTCCTCTGAGCAAATGCAACAAAGCTCTCAAGTGTCCTACGCCTCTCCATCAGAAGATTCATCAGATCACTCTGAAAGGAAGAGCTGAGAGATGAAAAATGAGGGAACTTTGAAACAGCAACCGCTTCTCCCCCACAAGAAGGCAGTCAGTATCTCACCAGGAGAACAGTAATTTACTCTTTTATATTATGGTTTGTTATGGTATAGGAATGTCTATTGCTTTGTGGTTTGCTCATAAAAGCTCTTGAGACTGACTGAAGGCCTCACCTATTAATCAATCCCCACACAACCATTCATAGCTTTACACACCACAAAAACAATAGCTACTAATACCCTGTAGCTTTTTAACAGGCATTTGGCTAGTTGGATTATTTGACTGACAATTGAGATAGCTCCAGTCTTCATACAAAGGACAATATATTATACTGCAATGGAATTGTCTCAGCCAGTCAGTATGCATGGATGCTGCACACAGTTACTGAACCTTACCCATACCATCCCTCACCCCCTGCATCTTAAGCAGTTACCTGCATTCTAATTGGTTCTTTGAGTAATTTAAATAATCACTAGAGCTAAGCAAATAATTCCCATGGAATAATTTAGCTGATGAATTTAACCTCTTTTTTCCTGCTTGCAGGAAGTCCATGAGCAGATCTCAATTTTCTCAGATAAGTCATTATCCCAATTACTCAATGTCCGCACCCCCCAAATAGCTGTCTCACTTTATGGATTCATCAAGAACAATTTAATGTTTGATGATGGCTGTTTTGGAATACAAGCTATGTTTGATTAGCTGTGATTGGGCACTTCAGACACAGAGTGTCTGATCTCTAGATGGACAAGCATATTTCTTATAATCGGGAGGTGGACTTGAATAAGCCTCTGGGGCTTTGACTCTTTCAAGCATAAGCAGATTGCAGTTCAAAGGGAGGAAACAAACAGGATTAGGAAATTTTAGGAATATTTTAAATAACTGTGGCATCATCCCTACAAAAATTAGGCTACTGTCCTACTCACTGGCTGAACGCAAAGTTTCCTCATCAAATGCAAACAATGGAACCGTGTCTACAGGCATGGTACCAAGATCCTCACTGAGTTCATTTAATTGCCACTGTGTGGTACTCTAGGGAAAAGCTGAAGGAACCTGTATCTCCCTGCTGTTTAAATCAGTGCCCAGTCCCACATAAAACATGACGGAAAATGCAAACCACTCGCGCTTGTTAAACACTGTGTTGCATCATGGGCTCATGACACCACACTGGATGTGCACTGGTCTCTGGGTAGAGTTGAAAGGGTTAGTCATAACCTATCTTATTTACTATATGTTTTGTGGCAGGACCCCAAGAGCCGTAAATAGTCTGAGACCAACCATCCTGAAAGACTGCCTGTCTCCTCATGCCCCGTTGCTGCAGCTGACATCAAGAGAGGCTCTTCAGTGAGAGGCCCCCTGTATCCAAGAGGGAGCTGCTAGCAGGGTCCTTGCCTTTGGAATTCACTCCCCTTCTTGGTCCAAATTAGCCTGAATGTGTTGCCATTCGGAGTCAAAGACCATGTGTTTGACCGGGTAGTTGTGAAGGGCTGAGAGTGAGACTTTGTTGGGGGGAGAGTTAGATTCCCATATTTGTGCTGAAAGGTGGTGATTATGTGGGGTGAAAGGAGACATGTGCTGCTGTTTTGGATTTGTAATTATTACCATGCTGTATTATTTAACTGAGCCCAGGAGATAGACTCTTATGTAACTGTATATAAACCCAAAACAAACGAATATATACATAAATTCACCTTATTGGAGCATGCACGTGATCAAAGCTTGATCATTTGAATATTTTTGGAAAGTGAGCACAATAATGCAATAATGCAAACCCCAGCCATTTGGTTAGATGATAACCATTATCAGCCAATCAGAGGGCATTCATTTGTTTATTTACGGTATGGTTTCTGGTGGGCTTTTTCTGCTTTTCAATAAATAATGTGACTAATCTGACTGGCTACCAGAATTCCAATTCCTTGACTAGCACCTTCATTGATTCTTTTCTTTCAGTTTTTTACTTCCTGGTGAGTTGTTAGTAACTAGATTCCAACTATAGTTAACTGGAAGAGTATTCAAGCCTGTATCTAAACAATTCTGAGAAACACGGGCTCAGTTGCTGTGATACATATTAGAAGAACAGCCATGGAAATTAAACAGTTAAAATATGGATGGTGGAAACCAAAACACGCTTTACACACGCGCACACACACACACCCCTCATCAAGCAGTGGCAGTTTAATACAAATACATTCAGTCTTAATTAGGTAGAAAAATCTAGTTAGACAAAATACAATGCAAATAATAATAGTCAACCTCTGAATTACATTTTGTTACTCATGGGTGAAAACAGCACAAATAAATAGGAAGCAATTAGAGTTTATTCAATAGTCTCATACTATCAGCTTCTGTAACGATAATCATTAAAGACCCTGCAGTGATCTTAAACTGATAAATGTTGTTAAATCAGAAATTATAATAAGCCAGAAGCATGAAAAGTAACACCCACTAATACGCACAGCAAGGAGGTACACAGACTATCCCTAAAGCCTGTTTTTTACCTGCCTGGTACATGCTAATTCAATCTCTTTGAAATGAACCATTCAGGAATTAAGGGCCTTCACATTTCCTTCCATTTCAGGCAATATGATCATTTACTTGCAGGGTGACTCAGAAAGACTGCCCCAGCTGCATACTTTTAGACACAAAAGTTGATATCACAGGGCTTGAATAACTTATCTGACATCTACTAGCCAGAGGCCAATAAGAAGTTATGGAGGTACCACCCACGTGAGGCCCAGCAGACAGCTACCAGGCTCTAGTGATTGGGAGGGGAATGGTGCTGGGATTACTATGCTGCCATACCTGTAGCCATACCTCATCCTCTGGGCTGGTATCTGATAAATCTGAAGCCACCTCTTGCTTATGGAAGGAAAAGGGTGTTCCCTCCTTCACAGTTCCAACCTCCAACCCCAGACTCTCCTGGTTACGTGAAGGGGGTGAGGAGGTTGTGTCTCTACTCTGGTCTTTCTCTCAGCCTCCTGAAAGGGGTGGGAGGAGGTTGTCTCTTTTATTCTATCCTCTTCAGGAGTCTGGTTCTGAGTCCTCCTCCCTCATAAATTGCTTCAGTGTCTATTCATAACCTTCCCAAGTAGCAACAGACTGAAACTGACAGAATTTTGGTCAGCTCCATTCTTTGTTACTGGAAAGCTATGAGCATCAGCAGAGACTTTGGATCAGTCCATCCTTAGACTTGTTTCTTCAAATCCCCTTGTAATACTCAGTAAGCAAGTAATTAAGCCGATGGGAGAGATATCTCCAGTCATTTTAGAGCAGCTATGCAGAGACCTTACAGTGGCACAGCTGCATCAGTGCAGCTGTGCCACAGTAAGCTCTCTAGTGTAGTGAACAGGGTGCACTCTCTCCGTTTGTGGTGACCTCTGTCAGTGGTTTCTCAGGTGGGCTTCCAGCGACTCAGCCCTCCAGCCGAGTCACACACAGTCTGTATGTGAAACAGAACAGACCCTTTCCGGGTATACAGTCCACCAGGGGCCTATCCCAGTACCGCTCTGTTAGTATCTCTGTAGCCCTCCCCGAGCTCAGTCTTTATATAGTCCCAGCCCTGGTATGGGGCTGTACCCCGAGGGCTTCCTCTCTGGAGACACTGTTTTATTTTAGCCCTCCCTGGATTCAGTACTTACTCAGTCCCAGCAGCGAACCAGGAGCTGATTCTCGCTCCTCTGGTAACTGGCAGCACCTGTCTTGGGCTCAGCCCCAGCGGCGAGCCAGGGACTCCTCTGTGCTTCACCAGTGTCTGCCAGCAATTGATCTGTCCATGGTCCTGCTGTTTCTTCAGTCGGCCAGCCAGGAACACAGTTATCACTCCTCCAGATCCAGGCAGCAACTCACTGACTTTGACTCTGCAGATCCTTTTGTGAGAGTCTGCTGGGCCCTGATGGGCTGCTCCCTGAAGCATCCCTCATTGGCTGCTTCCCCGCAAACACTTTAGGTCATTTGGGGGTCTTCTTTTCTGTTCCTCTCTGGGACGGATGTGGCTGGACCCTTAGGCTTTCAGCAGGGGGCCTCTGGGCCTAGTCTACCCCATCGCATGTAGCCATAGCCTAATATTCTGTCTAGTGCCATGTGGATTCTTAGTATCCCACCTGCTCAGGCAATCATTTTACACTGACTCTCTTCCAATCTGGACTGTCAGGAAGTAATTTAGTCTTCATAGACACACAGCCTGGGGCTTTTCCTAAGTCAGGATTGCCAATGTCTCTATATACCGGAATTCTTTGTGGTTTTCTTGTGTCTCTTTTAATTAAAGGCTATATAGAATATTTTAAGTGGGCTACAGTTTTAAATGGCAAGTCTAAAAATAATTTTGTGACAGACTGCAAGTAGAGTTTAAGTTAAAATGCTTAAAAAACAAAAGAAATTCACAGAATATGTTACGGAAACTGAATAAAGATTTATTAAATCTAAAGTTGGGAAACTGCAATTTTAATGTCTCCAACTATGATAAAAAGGACTAAACAAATAAATTAACAAAAAACACCAACACCATTTCAAGGTGTCCACTGCCCTGACTTCAATGGGAGTACTCACCTGAGTACGATTTTGCAGGATCAGATCTTATGCTTTGTATGGATAAAATTTAATTCTTTTTAAAAAACCCTGATGTTTTAAATTTAAAATCAGATATTTTATTTAAATTGGATTTTTTTCATTTAGATTAAATAAACCTATTTAAAATTAAATCTGAAATTACATCTTAAACACACGTCAAACTTTTGTAATTAAAATCATTTACATTGAATACAAACATATCAAGCAGTACAGGTTTACTGCAAAGAAAATCAAATCACTGAATTGGTGGAAGTCACTTGGGGTATGGCTACACTGGCGAGTTGCAGCGCTGGTGGAGGCTTTCCAGCGCTGCAATTAGTAAGTGGCCACACCTGCAGGGCACTTCCAGCGCTGCAACTCCCTGGCTGCAGCGCTGCCCGTACACCTCACTCAGCATGGGGAATAAGGATTGCAGCGCTGGTGCTGCTACGCTGGTCATCAAGTGTGGCCACACACCAGCGCTGTTATTGGCCTCCAGGGTATAAGGATGTATCCCAGAATGCTTTTAACTAAATTACTCCCTTTGTTTTGTTATGCAGCCTCTCTTTGTTTTGTTGTGAACCTCCGGAGCTCCGTTGCTACCGGAGCTGCTCTAGCGGAGCTGCTTATGTAAACAAACACAGCTCCTGTTTGCTGTGATCAATCTGTGAACAATCTAATGGTCTGCAGGCTTTTGCAGTTAAAGAAGAAGGGGTTGGGTTTTGTTGTCAACTGGGCCGGGCTCCCTGCACCGGGAGCTGCTTCAAACAGCTCCTGTTTGCTGTCATCAATCTGTAACTACTGTTAACAATGAAATGAGATAACCCCCTGCCTGTCTCATTCACAGGGGTTGAGTGTTTGCTTTGCTTGAGAGAAACAGGGGGAGGAGGCAGAGGGGGGAAAGAGAGTATGTTGGATGCAGAGTATGTTGGATGCAGGCTGTTTGCAATTAACAGTAAAGGGGTGGGAAAATTTTCTGATTTTGCACAGTGTCAGTTCCAAAAATCCACTCTCTGCCCCCCCCCCCCCCCCGGTCCCAGTCACATTGCCCCACACCCCTCTCTTTTGAAAAGCACATTGCGGCCACTTGAACGCTGGGATAGCTGCCCATAATGCATCACTCCCAACAGCGCTGCAAATGCTGCAAATGTGGCCACACTGCAGCGCTGGTAGCTGTGAGTGTGGCCACACACCAGCGCTGGCCCTGCACGGCTGGACGACCAGCGCTGCAACTACCAGCGCTGCACATTTGTAAGTGTAGCCATACCCTTGATAAGCACCTGGAACCAGAGTTTGCTGAAGTGTTAAACTGGCTTTAAGAGAGACAAGCTTTCAAACCACATAGAGCTCTTCTTCAGGTCTGGGAAAGGTAAGAGTGTCACAGCTAAACAGAAGATCAAACAGATAATTTAGCATAAATAGTTAGCACATTTTAAAGGGACCATTCAAGGTGAAGTGTTCCTTCAGGCACCTCTGTAATCCTTGGACAAAAAGGAGGTTAGTGGCTACAGATTGTTATAAGAAGCCATAAATCCAATGTCTTTATTAAAATCATGATTTCTAGTGTCTAGCAAAGTTATGAATTTAAGCTCCCAGGCTTGTCTTTTGAAAGTATTGTGAAGGCTTCCTTTGAGGATGACGACTTATAGGTGAAATGTAGAATGATCGATTTGTGAAAGTGTTCACTCACAGGTGATATGGTGTTTTTGTCTTTTATCATTTTCCTGTGTGAGTTCATTTGAGAGCGTAGTGATTGTCTGGTTTCAACCACATCGTTGTTACTTAGGCATTTAGTGCACTGGATGAGGAACACCACATGTTGTGATAGGCATACATAGAACCCATGGATCTTGAAAGATGTATTGTGAGGGGTATTGATCATTGTAGCAGTGGAGATTTGTGTGCAGGTTTTGCATCTGTTGTTCTGTCAGTGCAGTAAACAGGGATGTTAACAGGCTTCACCTTGAATGGTCCCTTAAACACATGCTAACTACTTACGCTAAACTATCTGTTCAATCCTGTATTTAGCGGTGACGCTCTTAGTACCTTTCCCAGACCTGAAGAAGAGCTCAGTGTAGCTCTAAAGTTTGTCTCTGTTACCAACAGAAGTCGGTCCAATAAAAGATATTACCTCACCCACCTTGTCTCTCTAATATCTGGGGACTGACATGGCTACAACAACACTGCATAAACCAGCTTTTGACAGTAGTAGCCTCTTCTTCTGGTGCAGAGAAAATATTTAGATTATTTCAAGTTTATTCAGTTAGCTCAGGTCAACGGCTCATTCATTCAAAGTTAAGAAACCAACTGGGAGTTGAAAAAGAAAGAAAGCTTGTGTTCCTCTGCCAAGCTATGAATAAAAACTAGGCATGACATGATGAGATCTACTATTTCTAAAATCGTAAAGGACCAAAAACATTTAGTTCAATTCACCAATTACAGATAATCCTTCCTTTGCTTAATAAATCATTTTTCAACTAAAAACATTTTTATTTAAAATTTTCTTACATATATCACACATTTAAGGTAGTTTTATTTCTTAAAAATATTAAAATGAAGTTTGAATGCATTTTAATTTAATTTGAATTTGCATCCAAATAAAGCCTGAAACAAACCACAACTAAAAAAAATCATCTAGTAAATAAGAATTAAATCACTCACCATTTTCTAATATAATAAAAAATGTAAAAAATTAAGAAACTGAATAAATTTAAGTTAAGCTATATAATTGCTTAAATAAATGTCTATAAATAGATATAACGTATCCCCCGGCTAACAAAAAGAAGCACCAAATTTAGCATCAAGATTATTATTAGTTGTGAATCAACATGTTTTAATGGTTACCAACAAATGAGAATCAACCTATCTTTAGGAAAATAACTAAAAGTTACAAATGCAAAAACACAATTAAAATCAATTATTTAAATCAATTCACCCTGGGCTATGCTTAGTCTGAAACAATATTTACTGTACAACGCCCTACTTTCTTAACCAGGCAACACCTCCTCACTCATGCTCTAACTATACTGCAGTTTTAATAGTCATTTGCAATCACACTGCAATTTAACTATGATCACATCTCCAAGACATCAGAGTCACATACTAGCTGGCCTAAAAAACCACTTATGCTACAATCTCCCTCTCACACACACATACACACACTAACTTCAGAGCTGGAGCAAGGGTGTCAGATGCTACATATGTCATGTCATTTAGGAAGCTATTAACCATCCCAAAGCACAACAAACCTAGCTCTCTTAAGCAATGTCATCATGCTAACTTGTAATAAATTTACTTCACAGGCAAGGGCAATCATTTGCCATGCACTTATCCCAAAAGGTTTATTTGTAATCAACAGTATTTCAGGTTACCTAACATATACTTCCTCAACATCCATAGGGTGAAATTTATCATCTGCTTTGCAAAGAATGGGGGAAATTAAAGTGATAAAATGTTACTGCATTAATGGCCACTGTAGTTAGTGTTCAAGGACTTCTCACATCTGAAGCATTCACTGCTACCTCTTGATTTGCATTACAGCTATTCACACTTCAATGGTGCTCTGCCTGATGTCTCTGCAGAGACTGAGACGCAGGTATGGAATATCTCACAAAGGCAGAACATATTAGCATAAATAATAACCTATCACTGCTTCTGACTCCAAAATGGGTTACAGCTCCCTATCTCCTAGGAACATTGAGTAAACTGTCTGCCTGAAGAAGCTGTCACTATTTACAATCAGCACTTAGTGCTCATTCACAGATTTCATTACTTTATTCTGCTTTATGGGATCAAATTAATCCCTGGTATTAGCCCAGTGAAATCGGTGTACTTCCAGGGAAGATGCATTTGGCCCAGGGTGTTAAAAGAATTCCTTCATTTCTTCTAGCATTGTAGCTTTAAGATAACAATATTTTATTAATGTAAGCACCTCCTCAGGTATTTACCTTTCATGAAGAGCCCTGCCAATCTCTCCTTGTTGAGCGGGGGACTCACATAAAGGAAGTCCCCACTTGCAATAGTGACTCCAGGACCAAAATTACCCCCAAAGTCTTTTGATTACAATCCCTGTTCATGGAGGGCAACATGCCATGTAGAGTCAAAGGGGCAGATCCACATCTGGTATAAATTATCCATTGACGTCTTGAAGTATGGAGATATGCCAATTTACAGTTTGCCCCGCTCACTCCTATCTGGCCACAACCTCCAATTTTTCATGGAATGCATTAGACACATGTAGATGATGCATCAGTCCCGTGGCTGCTATGTGCTGCCATAGTATAACATCACATTTCTCTTCTGCAGTTTCCCCACATGCTTTTGGTGGTAATTCATACCTATCCCCTCATCTCTTTGCCCAGCAACAGAAGTGAGTACATTGCTCTTAGTGTTTTTGCACAAACTATTCACTTGAGCATCACATATGAACAATCCTTTAAAAGAGTTCCCTATGGAGAAGCACAGGACCACAGTAAACTTCTTCTGATGTGAGCAATCTTTAATCCATCCTCATTTGAGTAACCCCTCGCTTACTCCTGTGCATAATGGTTTGCTGAACAGGACCTTTATAGCCTATAAGCCTGATCTTCATTTACAAAAAAGGTTCCTTTCACCACTCTAGCAGTGTAAAGGGGCCTTCAGGCAAATGAGAATCAAACTGTGTATGTGGGGAAATTCTTGTTCCAACTCTTCCTCATTTTCCCACTATTCTGAAGCAGTAAAACAAACTTAAGTTGGATTATCGTAAAATTATGTCATTTTGCTGAAAAGTTAAGATTTTACTAATTTATTGGCTTGCATAGACAACAGAGCTAAGAGTGAGCGAGCAGTGGATTGTGCTTCACATCAGCAATGGAAAGTTTTAAAAGGTGCCATTAAAGTCAGACTGTAGGTACAAAGGGTTGAGTGAACTGTTGCCCTGCACGCTGGACCTAATTCAAAGTCCGTTGAAGACAGTCAATGGAAAGATTCCATCAACTACAAGGGGCTTTGGATAAGGCCCCTTGGGCATCCCTTCACACTAGTGCAAAGCAAATGCACAGTGGGTGTAAAGCACTACCAAATAGTAGAGTCAGAATGGTAGAGTTTTGCACCCACTTTGCATTGCTGTAAAATGGCTACATAAGGTGCAGGACAATGAAGAATCAAGCCTGGATTGTCTAGAGAACCATTCTTTTCAGCCAACTGGATCCTTCTGACAACATCTCAGCCACGCCCCAATTCCTAACAGTATACTTTACTATCTCACACACACAAAGATTTCTTGCACCGAGCACAGGAAATGGATGGTAATGGTGAAATGTCAGTAGTAACTACACAGGTTCACCAGCATTGCCTCCCTGTGAAATGGCATGGCAAAGGGGGAGGGATCCCTCCTCACCTGCCCCATGTGCAGAAATTCACATTTGCCTTTATTTTCAAGCTTGGCAGTTGGGCCAGGATTTGGTCATTTTATACAGAAGTCTTTTCCTAAACCTATGTGATAATCCCAAACCGCCCTGCAACTGTAATTCTCCTCTTAAAACAATAAATCCTTATTGGAAGAATGCAATTCCACTCCACCGTCAGAGAGTACACTAATATTCATAGTATGGAACATGCCCTTCTTCAAAAAGCCCATGCATTCTCCATCAGCATTTTTACTACAATAATCCAGCGCAGCCATCAGGGAAAGTGACACCTTAACATATAATGGTATATATTTACCAACATAATAATAATGCTCCAAGACACTAATCGCTTTAAAGATTTGAGATGAAGAAAGTCTCCTTTGGAAAGCTCTTCTTGGGTACGGAAACCGTAAAGGTGAGGAAACTGTCAGGAATTACCCTAATGGAGCTAGAAGATTACAAAGTTGACGCTAATCCAAATTTTTGTAAAGATGGTTCTATAAAAGCATCACAGGTAAACAAGTGGTTGCGACTAGTGAAAACAAAATGCACATTTTTGCACTTAATACCATATATTTAGAGTTCAAGTAATTCTCATCTTAGCTTCTTTACTTCAACTGTCTGATTGGTTAAAGCAGGGGTCAGCAACCTTTGGCACACAGCTCACCAGGGTAAGCACCCTGGCGGGCCGGGCCGGTTTGTTTACCTGCCGTGTACGCAGGTTCGGCCGATCGCGGCTCCCACTAGACGTGGTTCACCGCTCCCCAGGCCAATGGGGGCAGCGGGAAGCAGCGCCAACACATCCCTCGGCCCACGCCACTTCCCGCCGCCCCCATTGGCCTGGGACGGTGAACCTCCCATACCAGGAAAGGGAAATTCAGTCTGCTTCTTTTGCAGACAGTAGTCAGGGAGTAGGTAGCTTCCCATGGAAGCAGCCTATAAACCTTCTGGATACCCCAGGCTGTGCAGAATACAGAGCTAGTCACACCGCAGCCTCTCGCGTGGGCTTTGAGTTTCCCACAGCTCCTTTGACCCATTGCTACCACAGCTC
The DNA here is from genome assembly GCF_020497125.1 of Mauremys mutica. NCBI lineage: Eukaryota > Metazoa > Chordata > Testudines > Geoemydidae > Mauremys > Mauremys mutica. The sequence continues at coordinate 68,201,916 of NC_059082.1, read as the reverse complement.
CTGCACGAGTCAGAGGGCCAGAAGTTCCTCCACTAATTGCTTCCTAGCCACCTACCCCCATCAGGAGTTGTTCCATACCACGGAAAACAAGCAAGTTAATGCCCACGGGTTCCACGTTACCTCACCCTCTAAACTCTGGTGGGTTTGGAGAAGAGAAGGAGAGATAACAATGTCACAGCGTGCAGCCATCCCGATCCCATCCCACTCCCACAGTACTGTGCCTGATCTACACACAGGGAGAGACTTCTGCAAGGCCACGGGAAGAGAGGGAGCCACGCTACGGAAATAGAAGAGTCCCTTTTCTGGACCGCTGTGTCCAGAACGACCTGCTTTCTGACTGCTGAGCTCATGAAGTCTTTATTCACGAGTCTTTGGAACACCTGTTATTGCTGCTACAGTTTAAAAAAAAAAAAAAAGCAATGAGCAGAGTCTCACTAAATACTCTTTTTATTATAACTCTCTGTCAAAATCTCTCTCCCTCCGACTGAATGCCACGGGCTAAAGCCGCTGTGTGAGGATGATGTTGGAGATGTTTGCTCAAGAGCATGTTGGCTGGAATACCAATGTAGCCGAGCAGTGATGCTTAACAGCATGGAGGGGGAGAGGGGGAAGAAACCTCTGCCATGAAGAAAACAAACAGCCAGAGATCTGCTTTCCCTGCAGGTACCCCCTCTGCAATTCTGAGCATGGTAATATCAGCGATCGGCACTTGTGATAATAAAGCTTCCTCTCAGAAAACGAGCTGTAGCTTGCTATCATTTATAAAGCCAGCACTGCGTATTATTGTCAGCAGATCTGAAATTACTGGCCTTTATTATTTTTATTAGTATCAAATTATAATGTTTCTCAAACAGATTTGAACAAATCTGATCTTAGCCTCCACGCAGTAAATATTATTGTTGGGAAAAGATATGTTAATGCACATGATGAAAGCTGAAAGCTGGCAGTCTCATTTATTTATTTAGGCAAACATATTGTCCTTTATTGCAGCAATGTGGGTAGAGCATTTAACAAGCAGCAATGATGTCTGGACCTGCTGAATGCCCAGATTCACATATATATTCTAAAAAGATTTTTGTGGTCATCTGATAATAGTAAAGCTGCTTGAAGGACTCTGTTAACGTGCACATAGGTTCCAATTGGCTCCCAAGGCTGCACAAGAAAGAGTACTCATCAGAGCTTATTAGGCGACATTAAGATGGTAGTATTTTCTCCAAATCCTGAAAGTTCTGAGATAATGCATGTTCTGATAAGGATGAGGAGATTATTATTATTATTACCTCTCTGATCTAAATGCACTAGCCGTGCTACTTCCAGTAAACACATGGTTTTGCAGTAATTGTATATAAGTGATTCAAGAAGCAAGTCACTTAATTTATTTTTGTTGCCTGTTTGTGAATAATTGTGTTCTAATTAGCCAAAAGTCCCCATGGAAAGGGGAAACTGCAGTACAATATACACAAGGCGTTTGGGCTGAAAATAAAACTATTTACATTATCTGCCATGAACTGTCCAGAGAGACTGAGAAATGAAAATTACAACACTACATAACAGCTACAATCACAAAACATCTCTGCTCTGCAGAGTCCAGCAGCTCTTCAAGATTATTTACCTGTAAACAGATTTTTCTAAATATTTAAGGGTATTGAAATCATTCATGTTGCTGAGAAATGAGAGTGACAGATTTACGGTGAAAATCTCGCCTAGCTAAAAAGTCAATGCAAGTTTTGCCATTAATTTCAATGGGGTCAGAATTTCACCCTTGGAGATCCAAGACTTCTACACAAAAGTACCAGATAGAGTGATACTGTCTACCCTCTGGAAAGCATGCAAAATGACCTCCACCATCTGCTCTGCGATTGGCACCATCAGTATCAAGCCTGTACCACATGATCTAAATCGGGGTAGGCAACCTATGGCACGCGTGCCAAAGACGGCACGCAAGCTGATTTTCAGTGGTACTCACACTGCCCAGGTCCTGGCCACCGGTCCGGGGACTCTGCATTTTAATTTAAGTTTAAATAAAGCTTCTTAAACATTTTAAAAACCTTATTTACTTTACATACAACAATAGTTTAGTTATATATTATAGACTTATAGAAAGAAACCTTCTAAAAACGTTAAAATGTATTACTGGCACGTGAAACCTTAAATTAGAGTGAATAAATGAAGACTCAGCACACCACTTCTGAAAGGTTGCCGAACCCTGATCTAAATGAATGACTCCTACAACAGACAGCACTAGTAGTAGGCTCTTATCCTTTATATGGACTAGTCAATAAAGGGAGAAACAACCACTTAGCTAGAGATAATGTAAATGTGTGCTGATTTGCCTTCCTATTTTCAGTAGGTACCACACTTCTCTGGGTGACATGGCAGTATAGTCTTACTCAATCCTCGGACGGTCCAAGGTTGCTAACCATGCAAGATTACCTTAATTACTACAGGTAACTGCTGTGAATTTACTTTCTTTTTAGTGAGACTATTCTACTGCAACACAATGACCAGTTATTCAGGCCACAAAAAAATCCTAAATACATATTTTCATTTCTATTTTCATTTTTGATTGCTCGCAGCACTTGTTTGCTGCTGAATGTCCCTATTTTATTGCATACACACATAAGGAACCAATGCATTTGTCTTTTTTTTTTTTTTAAATGCTACTGAGATTTCAGTATGAGATCCAGCTGGGAGCTGGTTGGCACTGGAATTTCTGATGCCCTCAACAAGACTAGAGTGTGGTACTCTGGAAAGGAATCACAGATCAGAAAAAAAATTTAAGCAGGAAAATTACTAACAAAATGAAATATTTAGATTTTTGTTCACTTTCAAATTAAAAACCTCCTCTCCTTTTCAAATTGGAAGGCAATCTCTTACACTATATGATTATGATCTTGCAAATTCAAAGTATCTGCAACCAACAATTCTTGCACTTGTACTTTTATCGGCACATAGGGTGTGATCCTCCACTCCATTACACCAGAATTGTGCACTGATTTCAATGGAGTTACACCCACATAAAATCTGTGTACCAGTGTGGAGGAAACACATACTAATGGGACAAGGAAAACTGCTGAAATCACAGAAACCTATAAAACACCTATCGTTAGGACTGTGCTTCAAGTGAACTAGTTCTGAGGTCAGAATGTGTTGGAAGATCCCCTCTCCTGATCTCCACTTCTATAGAGAGAAGCGGAACCTTTCAATCATTCATTCCTTTGCCTTTCCCGCACGTGCTTTTCTCCAATCCCCTACACACCCAGTCTGTGGAAGATCTTGTGAGGGAGAGGGGGTGATGATGTCCAGGAGCCATTCAGCTCTACAGGTAGGAGAGGTTGTGTGGGTGTTTGGGAGGAAGAAGAAACAGGACTTTTTCTGGACTCTTCCCTAAATCATAATGTCTTGATGCAAGCAAAGGTGAGTTTGGTGCTGGAAGAAGCTGCGCCACAGCGGTTACTCTGAATTATCAGAACTAAATCCCAAATGCCCAGCCTCCGGAGGGCTGCTCATCACCAGGCATTACTATCACTGGTCTGCACGCGCAGGTAGCTGTATACCCGTGACACTGCTTCTCTGGGATTAGAAATGTAGGCACTTAGACAATGCCAGCAGGCAGCATCAGGTTTAAATGCAGAGGGACGCAAATGACTAATGACTTCAGTGGGGGACAAACAAGCCCACAGCACACTGGCAATTGCAAAAGCCCCTTCAACCATGATGCCCCATGAGGCATGTTCTCAGAGCCCCCAAGACCCGCCCCAATTTTCTGAGGTGAAAAGCTGATGACTAATCCCCTGTATTACTACTCCTTGCTGCTGGAGCATAACCTTTGAAACAATGCCATGGGCTTGTTTTGCCTATTCCAGGAAGTAGTACGTTTTTTAATTTAGCCCAAGGTCTCTCATAAAGACTAGCTGAGCACCTTTGATATCTATACAAGTGTCACCTGGGAACCCTGTCAGTCACACGCTTATTTAGCTTTGATATCCACGTGACACATATCTTATGAAGCAGTGAACTAAAGAGCCAATTGTTCTCCAGGATTTTTAATCTTGGTGTGCTTCCCTTTCATGTCTTCCTGCTAATTTGCAAGGATATAATTTCCAGGAGCCAGATGATTCCTGGAATAACCTCAACAGGAGACTGGGAACTCAGCAAAGTTCCACTCGTAAGAGATTTTCTGGCACTGGCTCTCAGGGACGGGATGTTACCCACCATGGAATCAGAAAGGAACAGGGTCCACAAAACCACTGGATCCTTGAGAACCATGGAGACCAGCAACTGCAGGGCAAAGGCCTTGTGCCTCTGCTCAGGCTTCCCCCCTGTGGCCCACTCCCAGAGCATTTCTGACAAAGCAATGCCTCCAGGGGCTCCAACCTCCACTGAGTGTGTCAAGAAGACCTTTTAAGGCATGAGCATTGAAGGAGAAGGCACCTAAGTTAATGATCTAAAGCTACCTCGGCACATCCCCATAGGGTTAGAAAAGGGACAAAGCTAAAACGGCAACCAGACCCCAGGCTCGCCCACCATCTCCCTAGCCACCTGCGGCGACCCTGTGGAAGTGGTCTGATGATGGGAGAGAAATGACACCCCCGAGGTGGCATTAACATGTCTCTGGTTAGCCTGCCCAGCACCTCAAGAATTCTGCCCTCTCCATCGGAAAGAAAGAAGTTGCTGGACCACTTCCAGGTAAAAGAAAGAGTACAGATTTCCTAAGTCAGTTAAAAATAGAAATAATATATGTTATCTCTATTGACGCCCATCTAGCCTGGACATTTATGAGACACACACAAAACTGCAAAATGACAATCCCAATTCAATTCCAAAGGGAGATAAAAATCCTGTATCAAATTAGATGAAACTCAACAAAACCCAAATCAATGTAAACAAGGATGCAGTTTAACTATCCGCCTTAGTGCAGAAGCCTAAATGTGCAGAATATGGAGTGGGGAACAAGGCAGAAAAAACCCAGGAGATTATAATTTAACAACATGAAAATGCTTGACAATCATTTGCACAAAATAAGTTGTTTAAATCCTGTTCCCTTGATTACACAATTTGATACTCCTTAAATATAAATACAAAAAAGTCTTAACAGAGCAGCATTTAATTACTCACGCATTATTTTAATTGTTATTACAGAGCAGTAGCTTCTAATTACTGATTATATTACTGCAAATATGAGCTGATCATATTCTTTAGAATTTTACTGTAAGGCTCCCATTCTGAAGTTCACCATCATAGCACATCTGCATTTATAGTAGAATTATGTCATTAAAAAGCCATGGGAACTTCATCATTAATGTGTGGGTAGTGCAATCTTAATTTCCCCCTGCAGATATTGAACTGGGACCAATCATGCAAAATTTTCCAGTATGTTAAAGAACTGTCACTTTTCATTACAAAGAAGATGAAACAAAGGGAACACAAACAGCAGGGTTGGACTAGATTTAGAAGATTCCCTGCCACACTTTATTTAACAGAACTTCCTTCCAAGGTTAGTTTTTCCTAGAAATTTTGAAAAAAAGGTGTAAAGTCCCTTTATTCAGAATGTATTTCAGAGTCAGCATGTAAAGCAACATTAGATTATTCAATCTTGCCCTAATGTGCAAGGGACGCAGGGGGTTGGGTTTTTTTTTTTTAAATGGAAAACTGAAGATTGGTACAATTGCCAAAAGCTAATTATTTTAATTCTGGACAATGCAGAAAAGGTCAGGCAAATCTAATGACAAAATACATAAAGAAAAGAAAAGGAAGGTCAGAGGGGAAAGAATTTAAATGATTACTTATTTGTAAAGTCCTGTCCCCACTGAAGTCAATGGGAGTTTTGATGCTGACTACAATGGAATCAGGATATATGGCTGAATTCTGAAAGATGCTGAGCATCCTCAGCTCACACTTAAGACACTGTGATATGAAGTTGCTCAGCAACTCCAGGAGTTTCTCAGCACCTTGCAGACTTGATCTTATAATCATAAGAATTCACACCTCCTGCTTTTTAAAATGCAGGGCCTGATCCTGGAGTGCTCTGTGCATAGTACTTCATACATACACTGGCCTCTTGCAGAATTAGAACTGACCCGAAGTAATTCAATGAGGCTTTTAAGTGGGGAGGTGAAGATAGACAACCAGCGTTCAAAAATGTTGGAAGAAACATCCCTATTAAAGGCTCAGTTCTGTGAGATGCTAAGCACCATTGATGCCAACAGGCATGCAGAGTGCTCAGCACCATGCAGGAGAAAGCTGAGCTCCTCACAGGATCAAGCATTGCCCTAAGGAGTGAAAGGAAATGGAATGAAAACATTGATGTCTATGTAACAAATAAATACATTAATCAGAAGGGAATTGCTATGAAGATATGTGTAGCATAAACAATGAAAAAGGACCAGAAGCTGCAGGGGAAATTATTAAGATCTCTTTTCTAGCCAAAATGGATAAACATAGTTTAAAGAAATGAATCCAAGAGAAAATGTGCCTCACTCCTATTGAGTTTCTTCCAGACTCTAATTTCTGACCTAATCTTGAGCCTGTCACTGTTAGGAATCTTCACAGTCAGATGCCTTGCATGGCTGGTACAATAAGCATTGTGTGTTTTTCCTTTAATCTTGTTACATCTCTCAGTTTCTGCTTTGGTGCTGGATAGTTCATCTATTGTCTGATTGGCTGCTCCTCCTCTGGTTCCAACCTGTGTGGATTTGAAGAGCTGTCAAGCTGGGAACAAAAGACTTTTTTTTTCTAAGTGGATAAAGTAAAGTAGAAATAACCGAGGGTCAAACTCTGCTCTTGCTTGCACCAGTGTATAACCAGTGGGCCAGATTCTGTGTGCTGCACCTCCATGATGCTGGACTCCCCCAAAGACTGTGGTCCCTGGTGAGAGCTAGAGTAGCCCCAGGAGTGACTCAGATTTACAGCCGCGTCACCACAGCTGCAAGTGTGCTGCTCCCGAGTCCAGAATAAGCAAAGCACAGAGCTCCCCAGTGAGTCCTCAGGGATTGCCAGAGGCTTCTGGCAAAGAATTGCCTATACCAGCCCTGTGCTATTCGGTGTGGGATATTTATACTGCCTTTAAGGCCTCTTTCACCCATCAGAATGACTTAAAGGGGCCTTCATGGGAGCTAGACTCTACCCTTGACTCTGTTGACTTCAGAGGAAGATTTATGTGGGTGCAACTGAGAAGAGAAACTGGCCTTAAAAAAGGATTCTTTAAAATGAATGATCAACTTATATTTTGGGACACTAAAGAAACCCAAAGTATTTTCCAGTTCTCTTTCAAAATGCTCACCTGTGCTCACCTCTCCATACTCCATGATAAATCTCTAGTGTACTCCCTAACCTTGTTTGCAAAAGCCAACATCCAGCTTTCTTCTTCTTTCAAGTAATCAGCCTACTCCCTTCTTGACAACAAGCCTTTTACTATTTGCTCATTCCCTTCCTGTACTTCTCATAGGTCAGAACAAAATGATTTTCAAACTACTTTAGAGCGAGAATGCTTTTTTACAAAAAGAGTTCAATTGTTCTTCTCCTCAGACTGAGAGAAACTGCTTGGAACTGGCACATAAACTGTAATAACGATGATAAAGTGTGCTTTACAGTACTGCAGTTAAACTGAAACTTCCATTTATATTAAGTCTTTTCATTGTCTTCAATCAGGCCTCAAGATTATATGATCCAGAGTTTAAAGAAATGCTGATCTAAAGAGTTGCTATCTAAGTGTTTATACTAAACCCCATCACAATGGTATCCGGGTACAAAGGGCCTGATCCAAAGCCCACTGAAGTCAATGGAAGACAAACGACTTTCCTAAGCCAAATTCAATCAACAAGACTAGAGAACTAAAGTAATAAAAGATTCACTAGATCTGACAGTCATTAATCATCTCACTAGCAGAAAGAATCCCTAAACATGGCAGACTGAAGAATTCTAAGTAATCATTTTCTTTATTCGGAGTAAAACACTCTGAGGTTACATTCTGCCATGGTAACACTATCCATCTTGCTGGACATTTACAAAGAGGGTCCTTATTAAAGTTGTATTATCAATCTCCCTTCACACTTCTATGATGTCTGCCTTGGAAAGATGAGAAGCAGGTGCTTGATACGGCTACCTTAAAAACCAGATGTAAACGGCATGTATTATTTAACAGAGCAAAACCATTCATACGTGTTAAATGTGACTGCAATGGAGAGTGTTATCTGGCTACTGCAAAGCAAACATAACTTCAAGACCTGGGAAACGGTTTCAGGATCACAAGCATGTAACATGTTTGCATAACAGCATGATACAGTATTCAGTTCTTTTAGATATGTGATGACCTGAGTTTATATTCCACTTCAGTTCACTCATGGAAGCCACTTTGAAGGTCTCCTTCTAGTCACCATAGTTTTCTCAGGAAACTATGCACGGTTTGTCATTGCTGTCAATTTTTGGTTCAGAAGAGACCCACGACTGGAGCAGCAGGAATCCCAGAGGTCAGAAATGCGATGTCTACTGGCAACAAGGTACGGGGAAGCATGCACAGTGTTTTCCTGCACTATGTAGCTCCAGCCAGGGCTATTCATCTCTCTCTCTTTCGCAAGCCATTAAACTAATTGACAAAATTGTATAGAAAAGACAGAAGCAAAAATGAAAAATATGAAGATTTTGGATTAGCTAATAAAAATAAATCTCAAAACAAGTGTTACAAAAGAATAAAAATAAAAAAACGAAGGGGGAGATATTGGATGTACAGAATTTGAAAAATTATGAGTATTCTACTAAAATAATCCATTCTGAAATTATGAACCCTTTGCTACATAGTTTGGTACTAAATTACATCCATACAAATATAAAAGGAAAAATATCCAAACCGCAGGCTGCTCCTGTTGAATTTGTCAAAATAACAAAGGCTCTACCTCTTATTTCCCCAGTCTTTTTGTAGCGAGCATAGCCCTTTCCTAGCAGGAGCTCCCTTAAAAGACCTCTTCAAATTAAATTCTGAAGTTAGCACCTTCCTCCTTGACAGAGAAGTCTGCTCCAAGGTTATTCTAATCCAAAAGCCTTTTCCATATCAAAAGTCTAGTGAATGTAAACACAACAGCCAAATAAAAGAATGGGCTACTTGTCCCTTCTGTTTAGAGGGACTTTCTAAGCCCTTTTGAATCCCTCCAAGGGGTGGGGTGTGTGTGTGTGTGTGTGTGTGTGTGTGTGTGTGTGTGTGTGTGTGTGTGTGTGTGTGTGTGTGTGTGTGTGTGTGTGTGTGTGTGTGGCCCCTCCCAGCAGGCCTTGCTAGAACTCTGCTTCTCAGGTCGCAGCTACTCTAGGAACTGCAGCACTCAGACTGCCCTGCTCTCCTAGTCTGGTGGGAGAGGATGGCAGGAAGCTCAATGCCCTACTTTGATCCCCAGTTACTAAGAGCAGACAGGAGTTTCATACTATCATGCAACTCAGAGATAGCAATCCATTTTTTTTCCCCAACTGAAACTGCATTCCTGAGACCAATTCCTCTTCCTTAGCAACTGCGGTCCCAGTCCCACAGATACAGTTCTTCCAGAAAACCCTGCAAAGAGTCAGTGTGGCCTCAGAAATTTCTCTTACTAGCCTTAAGAAGACAAAACACAAAAGGGCCACACTTATAGACCTCAGAAATAGAAATATTTGGTATAAATTTAAGACACATTTTAAAAACATGACTTATATTATACATATTTTGTAAAGCTCATAACAATTCTTTCCTGATAAGATTTCTCACACATGCACAAGCTGAGTATCAGATAGCTTTTAACTGGTTCTCGGAGAGAAAAAAAAAACGTATTTGCCCCAACTGCAGACTCTCTCAAGTTTTTATCCATTCTTGAAAAGCAAATCTTACAATCAAACCAGCGAGAATAGGGTTGGGGGGGGAAAACCCTCTTTCCTAGGTGTCTACTTTGTAGACTCAGTTAAAGGGTGTCATATCTTCAAAAACTTCTACAAGTGAAAATGTAACTCCCCTTTGTAATGGCAATAGATAAAGCTTCTAGTACTGCTCTTCTCTAGTATTTGACAATAGTATCTGAAAAGTGCAATGTCTAATACTGAAAATGTTTTATATTCCAATGATTTTTATTTTATCCGAGGTGCTAAGATGCAGAGAGATGATCCCTACTGCTAATTCTGAAAAAGTTAGAGGAACAAAAGAAGCAAGCAGCAGCAGGTGACTCATTGTTCCTGCAAGTTATGAGTTCCTGGAAAAGCCAAGCTGTTATCCTTTCTTGCTGTAATAAGAATCGCTGTAATCATCATACTGAAGCCACTCATTCCATTAGTACAAATGAGTGCAATCAACAGCAAATAAATTCCAAAGAATTAGGGCTAGATAACAGTGACAGGTCAGACTCCATATGATCTGCATTCATGTGCGGCAGCAGATTCAGGAGGCACAAGATGAAAAGGGTAAGTATAGCAGGTGTGCTTTCTTCAGTCAGAGGCATGAACAGTGGGCCACCATGACATAAGCCCATCCATACAGAGGCATGGTGAATGTGTATTTTGTAATGCACCACTGTATCAATGAAAAACTAGCACCAACTGGCATAAACTAGTCATATCAAGTCAAAGGATGCTGATATAACCTAGTATGGAAATTCAAAACTGGGCACTTCTATGGCAAGAGAACGGCACACATTGGCACCAAAAAAGTGAAAAAGATCTGCACAGTGAAGTCTGTGTTTCCATCTCTGTATCCAGTATGGAGAATGAGTGACACACCCACAGATCACTGACCAGAAGCCTGTAAGGGAAGTAGAGTGTCAATATCATAAAAGTTTCTTGGCCCACTCAAAGAACAGAAAAGGGCAAAATGATTTACAACATAGAGAAGACAAAAAAAAAGAGGGAAATGGGAAGATAGGAGACATAACTCTCTTGGAATTCTTGCCATAATTTGTGGCCACAATCTGAAGGTGAAGTTCAGAAAAAGAGTGTTATTTCCCAGTCACTTAAGTCAAAATGTAATAATAGCCTAATGTTTATATAGTAGTATCTTTCATTCTGAACGCTCCAAATGCTTCAGAAACACATACTGCCATTGAAACACCAGGCATTTTAACATTCCCACAAATCTGGAAATCATTTTCATCACAAAGAAACCCTCCAGAAGTTGAAGTCTGGATCTTCAACCTATGGCAAATATCCAAACTGTATTGTCTGTATCTCACTTAAATAGTAAACACCATGAGAAAGGGACCTTATCTGCTCTCAATGGGCCAGATTCTGCCATGGTAATCACACCTTACCTCCTTGAAAGATCTAGCAAACTCAGTGTATTACTCAAGGTAAGACTGAGTACAAGTATGCGAGCAGCTTGTCTCTCCAGCAATACACCGACTGTACTGAATATGGCCCGGATTATGATTTCATTGGGACTCTCTGGGGTCTAGGGTATGAATAGGAGTATCAGAATCCGGCTCTAAATAAACACCACCACAACTTGGAGCAGGGACTTTTGTTTTATTCCATGTTATATAAAGTGACATGTATATTTACAGCATATTTCTATATTATAAAGCATTTTGCCACATTTTGTGCTTTGTAAACCTAGTTAGCAACGGGCAGACCAAGCAAGTAGCATGGGATTTACACTGTTTAAATGCTTAACAATAACAACAATACAAGTAATGAAAATATTATTGTTATTCCCTGAAGATTTGTTTGGTGACCCTGGAGGCAACATGGCTTGGAATCTGCAGATGTTACACAAACAGAAAGTGTAAAGGGAGATGGATGGAAATAAATAAATTATTGAATAGATTCGGATACAGCCCAATGTGAGCAAGGATATTACTCCATAAGGGTGTCAAAATCTGGCCCATAAAGAATAAGACAGCACCTCCCCAATCTGCAAAATAGAAGAAAGCTACCTATTTAGACATCACAGTGGAAATCTCCTATCCAACGTTCAACTTGGGGACATTCTAAATAAAACGACAATGTATTTGGACTTGAACTCCATTCTACGTAAAGGATGCTCCATAAACACCTCATGGAAGTGCACATAAAGAGAAGTGAGAATCTGTAACAGCATTATATTTAGATACGGTCATAAAGTGTTTCTGATAGAATGCTGACAGATGATTGCTTCTATTTCCCTCATTTTACAGGTCAACGAATAGTCATCATAATGCCAGACATCTGAGTACACGATCATTCAATCATACTTTAGCAAAGCCAAAAGAGCTTAGAAGTACCCATATGGTCCACAGCTGGTTTTATCCAGTAGTAAAGCAAATGTGCATTGGTACAGCAGAGGCAAAGGCTGTACTGAGATGACACAATTTAGAAACTACTGAATGGAGCCCGGCAGTCCATGCTATCCTGATTGTTCGTCTACAGCAAGGAATGATTTGTCAAGTGAACCAGATTGCTTATTCAATGACATATAAATCAGGGCCTAACAGCTTTTCAACAGCTCACCCACATCACTAAAATAGTGTGGTCCGCATTGCTGCACAGGCTGATTTGAAGAACTGGAAATCAAAACACACATACACAAAAAGGAAATTAAAATCTCTGGTTTGGCAAAAAGGAAGCAGGCAGCTTATGTATTTTTGTATATTCTCATGAATCAGAGCTGAAACAGAGTATAATTCCATATGAACTCCAATGGACTATGTCATTGGTCTCAGCTGAATTATACTTGCCATGTTATATTGGTTGTATATTTAATTGCTTGGCCTCGATTATCTCTTGGGTTACACAGAATGCCAGAGGCCAAAAAACCTGCCCCTTGCACAGTGCACCCCGGAAAATGGTGCCAAGTTACATGAAAAATAGGGTTGTGCAATAAAGCTACTATAGGCTGCTTTTACTAGCTTCAAAGTGCCTTGTAATTATCTACTTTTAAGAGAACTGCTCACCTTACATTAGGCTTAAGATCAAATCTGGAAGATTTCTGTATTTTAAAAGTTCTATCACTGATACTAGATGCCTGGAGCTACCAGTTTGGTTTTGTTTTTTTATAAATGCTCTGAAATGTTAATGCAAGAGTGGAGGTGTGCGCGCACACACACACTCATGCTGGTCTGGTCCAAATATTGTGCTAGCCATTACCCATTGCATGCAATTGCCCAGCCATTACTATGGCCTGGATGCTTCTTGCATAACAGAGCTCATCCTGTGATCACTGCTGACCATCAGCCTTACCTTAATTTGCCATTTTATATACAGTCTAAGGGTGGAGGGATGATCTTCTGGTTAAGGCACTAGACTGGGTCTCAGAAGATGTTGATTTAATACCTGCCTCTGTCACCGACTTCCTGCGTGACCTAGGGCAAGTCACTTCATCTCTCTGCAGCTCAGTTCTCATCAGCAAAATGGGGATGACTATACGTCTTGTCTATTTAGCTGTAAAATGTCTTTGGGCAGGTACTATCTGTGACAAACTGGCAATATTCCAGACAAACCTTATGAAATTACGATAAACTTTACTGAATTAAGTTAGACCTTACTGAATTAGGTTTAATACCTTTGGGGGCCCACTGTATTAAAATGCAATTGTGTACATGTTATTGTGGAATTGTATGTAGCTCTGCTAGGAGGAGAGGGATGTTAATTTAATTTCTCTGGTTTGAAACGCTTTGAAGCCACATGCCTGGAATGGTTTCCTATACTAGTTCAAACTGGATTACCCAGGGACCAACAGGCTAAAAAAAAAACAACAACAAAAACCCAAACAAACAGATTTTCAGATAAACAGCCTGGTTTTAAACAAAGCTTTCTTCCTGATTCAGCAAATAGAGAGGGCCCCTGGTCCACAGCGAGCCCTCATCCTTAGGGAAGGGTTGGGCTTATGAGGTCCCATAAGACTGCTTGTTCTGAGCTGAAGCTGTAATGAACCTGAAACCACCAGGAAATCCCTGTGAGGTGACACAGGTCTCCACCAATGAGAGGGAGCTAGAAGTCTGAGTGTGGATGCCCTTGCTGAACCACAGAAGGGGAATACAGATGCAGTTGCCCAGAGCTCTGACTTTGTGTCCCACAACATGTTTGTAAAGCACTTAACACAATGGAGTCCTGATCTCAGTTTTGGCATCCAGGCAATACTGTACTACTATTACCAGTCTCTGGTCATGGATTCTAGAACTTTAATTTTACAAAACTTCTTATGGGGGTTGATTTAGATTTTTCTATATGAATTTGCAACTTCAGGACTTCCACACCAACGTGGGTGACCTTTCAAGATACCTAGAACTTGACTGATTAACACACGGTGGTAAAATGTGCAGCAAATTTTTATGCCAATCAAGAAAAATTGAACAGTGCAGCCACACTCAGTAAACCTCCATCAGTTGGCAAACTTCATTTTTATGCAGCGGTATTTTTAATTATATGAATGGAAACCATTTTAAATGCGCAGCCAGATATACAGCAAGATAACTGAACAAAAATTCACCTAGTCAAATTGTAAATATTGTGTATATTACTGGGAGTCCCTCTTGGGGTATGTGGGTCCACTCAGAGCTAATGAATGACAGACCCTTCCTTTGTAGGTCCTGGGACCTTATTCCATTCAAATAGATTGGTTTATTATGAGAATGCCCTTTAACTCCACTTAGGAAGTTTTTCCATCCTTTCTGAGCGAAGAGATTTCCCAAATGTAAATGAAGAATTAATCTAACTAGTCTAGAAGAGGCCTTAATAGATCTCAACAAGTGTTGTAGTCCTGGACGATTAGTTACAGCAGTGGTTCTCAAAACCCATTGCACTGTGACCCCTTTCTGACAACAAAAATTACTACATGACCCTAGTACCTTATGTTACTATAGATTTTAGAGCCTAGAACAGGAGTGAGCAAACTTTTTGGCCTGAGGGCCACATCGGGGTATTGAAATTGTATGGCAGGCCATGAATGCTCACAAAATTGGGGGTAGGGGTGCGGGAGCGGGTGAAGGCTCTGGCTGGGGGTGCAGGCTCTGGGGTGGGGCCAGAAATGAGGCATTCAGGGTGTGGGAGGGGGCTCTGGGTTGGGGTGCGGGGGCTGGACTCTGAGGTGGGACTGGTGATGAGGGGTTTGGAGTGCAGGAGAGTGCTCCAGGCTGGGACCAAGGGGTTCAGAAGGTGGGACGGGGATCAGGGCTGGGACGCGGGCTGGGTTACAGGGGAGGGGTGTGAGGGATCCGGCTTGGGGTACGGGCTCTGGGGTAGGGCCAGGGATGAGGGGTTTGGGGTGCAAGAGGGTGCTCCAGGCTGGGACCAATGGTTTCAGAGGGCGAGAGGGGGATCAGGGATGGGGCAGGCTGTTGGGTCATTTTTTGTGGGGGAGGGCTCTGGCATGGGGCTGTGGATGAGGGGCTTGGGGTACAAGAGGGGGCTCTGGGCTGGGATCGAGGGGTTCAGTGGGTGGGAGGAGAATCAGAGCTGTGGCAGGAGGTTGGGGCGCGGGGCTCAGGGGCGCAGGCTGCTTCGGGCGGTGCTTACCACAAGCAGCTCCCAGAAGCATGTCCCCCCCTCCAGCTCTAAGCCATGGCCAGCCAGCTCTGCACGCTGCCCTATCCGCAGGCGCCACCCCTGCATCTCCCATTGGCTGGGAACCGTGGCCAATGGAAGCTGCGGGAACAGCACCTGCAGATGGGGCAGCGCGCAGAGCTGCCTAGCTACACCTCTGTGTACAACGTAGGAGCCAGAGGGGGATCATGCAGGCTGCTTCCTGGGAGCCGTGCGGAGCAGAGCAAACCCCCGACCCCACTCCCCAGCTGGAGCGGGCAATCCCCCGACCCCGCTCCCTGGTGGGAACTGAGGGCCAGATTAAATGGTCTGACGGGCCAGATGTGGCCTGCCGCCCATAGTTTGCCCACTCTGGTCTAGAATCAGGGCTGGCATTAAGGTGTGGCCAGAAAGACAAGCCCCATGAACCTAAGTTGCTTGGGCTTCAGCCTCTCATGGAGAGATTCAGGCATCAGGTTCAGCTTCACTGGAGCCACAGCCTGAGCCCTGCCGCCCAGGACTGAAGCCCTCGGGCTTCTGCTTCAGCCCTATATGGTGGATCTCAGGCTAGAGCTTTCTGTCCCGGGCCCCAGCGAGTCTATCGCTGGCCCTGGTGACCACATTAAAACGAACTTGCGACTCAGTTTGGGAACTGTTGGTCTACAGGATAGTCAGCTTCCAAAGCTTCCTTATCAATATTCTGCATAATTATTGCATTCAAACTAATACGTTTCATTTCAAACACTATATTACCTCTGCTTTAGACACCTATGGCAACATTTATAAATATCTAACCTTCACAAAATCGACATCTTTATGCTGCACCTGCTTGCTTTTCAGATAGCCCTAAGAATTCAGCTGTGACAGTGGTCTGCTACCACTACAACACTGACACCCATACTGCCGACGGGACAAGAGCCCTACCTGCATGTATAACAAAGAATGTCAGTCATAAATAAATGCACAAGGGAGATAAATGCGCTAGGGAGAAATCTGCAAGTGGAGGAAGCAGGAGGGAGGGGCCAGGGTAGTTTGACAGTGCCAAAAGTTATTCCTTCAGGTGAAAGTAATATGGGATACTCTGGAGGTGGGAAGAGTTTTTAATACTGTGCATCTGCTGGGTTTTCCGGATGAGTGCATTTTACAAATCTACAGTTACATTAATCAAATAATAAAAACCACATAGTGATATTTAATAAGAAACCTCACTGTCAGTAAAACCAAGTCAAAAGAAGTCCACTTTTGTTAGACTTTGTGTAAAAGGACAGAAATAAGAAAGAAAATGAAAAAAATGACATTTCTCTGAGGTTAAGGATTTGCCATATTCAGCCTTGTACTAGTACCAAAAAAGGGAGGCCAAGCAAGAGACTGCTAACCTGGGAGCCAAGTGATACATTACCATGGCTAATATCCTGTGAACAAGGAAAGCTGGAAATCAATGCTTTATGCCAGTGGATTGCTGGGGATCTTATCTTTCAGACCTAGCTCTGGCATCTCATGTGATAGGACTAGAAACTTACATCGTTTAATTATCCATTTTGCTTATTTCCCCCTGCTCCCCCTTTCATTTCCAAGATTATTTTAGCAGTTGATATCTTAAAACTGCAGAATCTAGAAACCAAGGCTTTCTACCATCTGAAACAAGCATGGAATCTCTCTCTAAATAGATAAAGAAGTGATACCTAACTTAAGCCATTTATGAGGTATCAGCCATTAAAATCATATCCAGATCAAAGTGGGTGGGAAAAGAAGCTGGTAATCAGAATGATGTAATTTTAAAAGGACCAATAACTCACAAAACTCTCACGTTAGAAATGCTTTATCAGTCCAGTATAAATGCTTTAAGGGTTAGAAAACTTTTCCCTGCACCAGTGCTGGACTACAGATCAGAAAGGTTTATTCTCTCTCTAAGATATTTTCAGTCTAGTGTAGGAAATGATGTTCAGTGCTAAACTGATTAATATTCAAATAGCATCCTTTTATAAACATGGTTTAGAGATTTTGCTGTGAATTCTACTTTGCTGAAGGAATAAAGTAACTTTCAAACTGCATGCAGAAAGAAGTCCCTGTTTGCAGATGCAATTCACTTTATGTAGTCACGTGTAGTAATATTCAGTCTCCAAATGTATCCTTTCAAAGGTACTACTGTACAAGCCATGGACATTTCAAGACAAAATATAGACAAAAGGACCTTGTGAAACAGCACACTACAGCTTTCAGCACCCTGTGTGTGGTTAGCAGCAGGACAGAGCTCTGCTTGTGATCCACAGGAAGTTTGAATAGTTAGCTCCCCAAACATAGTTTACTGCCAGTCTCCCTTAGACAAATCACACGTTGTTGGGGGGAAAAAGCTTCTCTGTAAAATGAAGCATGGTCTCCAAACTACTGGTCTTAGTCTTATTACTATCCTCATAATTGCAGGAAAGCAATCAGACTATGAACCATTTCAATATAAGATCTCAATATATACCTCTAGATAATGTAATGTGTTAACAGTTTTCCATTAAATCCCTGGATACCACTAGTTATTTCCGTAATAATTTAGATTAAATACATATGAAAAAAACGACAGGGGCAGATCCTGGTGTAAATCAGAGTAGCTCCACTGAAGTCTGCACAGTTTTGCCAGTTTACACGAGCAGAACATCTGACCCAAACGCTCTTGATTTCCTTTCCGTTAATTCCATATGCAACACTTTACTGGAACCCACTTATGGAGCAAAGGGGAGGAAGAGTCACAATTTTACTCATCCCCAAACCCCTTCACTTGGCATTATGGGATTCAGTCTCATTTTAATCTGGAACTGGAAATAATTTAGGAGTTTCCTAAACCTATGCAGTTGCAAATGATCTGTTTAATCCCCTTGAGGCAAGCTACTTACCCCTGTGACACAACAAATCTTTTTAGATATTTCATTAAATGCAATCGCTTATGCTGCACTTTGGCTGTAAGGATCCTGCTGAAGCTACAGCAAATTTAGGTCTAATTTTATTGGTTTACTTGGGAAAGTCACTGTGCTCAGAAAACAGCAAGAAATGCATGCAGGTAACAAGTGAAACCAAGGAATAAAAGTGAATAACTTAGTTTAAAAGAGGAAAGTATAACATTCCTTTCCTAACCAATTTCATAGAAAGTCACATTGCAGTGTGTGTGACTCAAAGAAACTTGCGCTGATTTTAATGTATCTCGGAGCAGATATTCTGCTAGTTGCCACAGTCAAAATAGCCTGAATTTAAGTTTAATGGAACCTACTCCTGAATCCCCAAGGACTACCCAAAACAAATTATAATGAGCATATCAGCGCTATAATTGCACTGCAGCCAAAGAAGCAAAGAACAGAAAAGAAAACATCATGTATTTTTTTTTGCTGATTCAAGATTGTCACATCATATATTTACCAAAAGTTTAGACAGCCAATTACTGTACACTATTTGTTTCTAGATGCATGATTAGGCCATAAGAATTCCCTTGCATTGCTGCCCAAATTTGGGAACTTTTTATTATAAGACTTGCCATCCCCTTGCCCCAGTTCAGAATTAGCTTTCTGTTCCAGTTCACCTCTGGGGGGCATTGGGAAGATCTGTATAGTGTCTCTGAAAGCAGTAAGTGGAGGACTATTAGGTATTTAAAGTAAACATTGAAAGACACAGTTCCTTTAATGCTGACTATGGGGTTGGATTCTGTAAGTGTGACAAAGTTACAGGTAATTTTATGTCAAGGATAAAACTATATATTAAAATCCTGCTGTATGATGCTTCAGTAGCCATGGCAATTTTCTGGCATGACAGAGGTTGGAATTACTTAACTTTATAGAGCTGCATCAAAAGCATCAGTCCATCCATATAACCATCCAGGATATTTCAAGGGTGTCTATCAGTGTGATATGTGAGCATTAGCCAGCACATGCAGGTAAAAGTGACATGCCTGAAGGCGTTCTACTCTCAGAGTCTGATCTCCAGCTGGTGCAAATCAGTGTAGCTCCATCAAAGTAATAGAGTCATAGAATCATGGGAATTGTAGGGCTGGAAGGGGACCTTGAGAGATCGTCTAGTCCAGCCCCCCTGCGCTGAGGCAGGACCAAGTACACCTACCGCCCCTAACCAGTTTTTGTCTAATCTGTTGCGAAGTGTTCACCCCACACTTGCCCTGAAAGGGTTAACGCAGACTGAGAACAGGCCACAGCTGAGAGGAATCAGGTGGCTAAGCAATCCCCTGATTGAATGAGGAAGCCCAGCTGAGGAGGAAGAGCTGGGCAGGAATTATAAATTATAACGGCAGGAAATTGGCAGCAGAGGGACTGTTGGGGAAGTCTGTAGTCAGGCCTAGCAAACGAAAGACTGATACCCTCGAAGGGGAAAACACAGAGAGTGACCTGCCTGGAGGGCTCAGTCACGAAGAGGCGGCAGCAGCCTGTGGAGCGAGAAAGGGGCTGCAAACCCAGAGAGAGAGGTGGAGAGACAGCATGCAACCGCAGGACGGGGAGTTGACCTCACAAGCTATTCCCCAATGTGACCAGGAGGAGGTGCCATCCTAGCAGTGAGTGGACCACCGCATCACATATGTTCTTAAACTTCCAATGACAGGGATTCCCCAATCTCCTTTGGAATTTCCTTAGATAATTGCAAAACATTGCATTTTGATTTTGAGCTTTTCTTTTTCTAAAAACGTATTTTAGTCTATATCTACTAACATTTCACAACACCAAAACTTTCCGATTTCAAAACTTTGTTCCAAATATTTTACAAGTCAGAAAATTTATCGAAACCAACCCTGTTGCATGAATAATTTTGGAAAATGACATCTTTAGGCAAAAAACCCAGCACTTGTAATGACAACACACTTTGCTCCAATGCGAAAAGAAGAATTTGATCAAACAAACCCCTGGATGGTGAATATGTATTAGAGCGGGAATTCTCAAACCTGGGGTCAGGACCCCTCAGGCGGTTGCAAGGTTATTACATGAGAGGTCATGAGCTGTCAGTCTCCACCCCAAACCCTGCTTTGCCTCCAGCATTTATAATGGTGTTAAATATATAAACAAGTGTTTTTAATTTAGAACGGGGGGGGGGGGGGGTCGCACTCTGAGACTTCCTATGTGAAAGGGGTCATCAGTACAATAGTTTGAGAACTACTGTATTAGAGGAAATAATGTTATAGAGTAGTATTTAGTTTTCAATTCTCATCAGGTGTAGGCATACTTTAGCTGATCAATTTTTACATAGTTACTGAAAACTGAATGATAAAATCTGTCAATTAGATTTACTGACTGCAACCTTTTGCTAGAGCAAGTGTATTTACATGTGTTTTCATGGCCACTACGATTATATACAGTTACTTCCTTTGCATTAATTGTCTATTTTTAGCTACTTCTAAACGCCAAACCAGTATAGATTAACAGCTGATGAAAACTGCATCTTTCTCCCTTCTTTCCACCCATGTTCCAGCCAGAGAGGATAACGCAGAGTTAGAATAGATATAAACCCAGATTTATTTAATTGGTGCTTTAGTTCATTTGGCCAGCCAAAAGATTTCAGTAATAACCAGTTTTATACCATGAGGTATTTGCACAGAGCATTCAGTAATCTCAAAGGATTTATTTAAATCTATGGACACTTTTAATATTTTATGCTTTGTAAGAATACATTTTAAAGCTAAGCCAGATGATAAATATATTTTGAAATGCGGGGTATTTTGTTCCATATGTTACAGCTGTAGAAGCCTGATTTTTAAACAACGGGATAAGGTTTCTGTTACAAAAGAGTAAAACCAGAACAGCTCTATTGGAGTCAGTTTACACTGGTAAATATATTCCTATGAAATATGAGGGTCAGATTCTCACAGCGGATTCTGATATCAGTGGGACTACTCTCAGTGAGTCAGAGGCTATTCAAAGTAAACAGAATCTGGCCCTAAAGGATTAAGATCCTTCAAATGGTTGGATAAATTATTTCAAGCACTGAATACGTTGTACCAAAAATTAACGGTATGAAACTGGTTGGTACTAAAATCTTTTGCCTCATCAAATGAACTAAAGCGTCCATTAAACAGATCTGAGTTCATTTTTAGTCTAACTTTAATTCACCCATAATTCCATTTAATGTCAATAAATCTAAGTTTAGTCCACAGCACTAGATTGGTACTCATGAGATCTTATTTCAGTTTCTGGCTCTACAACAGACTCCGCATTACCCTGGGCAAGCTATGTCCCTCTTTGCCTCAGCTCCCCATCTGCAAAATGTGGATAATACTTCTCTGCATCACAAGGCTTATCCAAAGCCTACAGTGATGAGGGCATTTCCATGGATATCGGTTTTATCATTCAGCTGCAGTAATCACATGAAAACTGATCTGTTCAAGCATGCATACACCTGAGAACAACTGAGAACTAAAACAGGACTTTGCAACTGGCCATATTTTATTTCCTCTAACAAAAATTTAGGATCCATTCAAATAAATGAAGCTCAGATTTGCAATGCAGTACATTTTTCCCAAAGTGCCAGTTAACTGAAATTGTTTGTTCACATGTATTGCTCTCACTTACATGGTTAATATCTGATCCACCCTATCTCTCTCCTCACCTTACTGGTTTTTTTCTCAAACCCCTTTCATACCAATTGTATATTAATAGTGGCATAAAATATATATCTTTGCTTCCTCAGAGCTGTCTGCTGCCAAGAAAAGACATAACTATACTGGTTTTGGCAAGATCATCTGAAAAGAAATCCAACTCCAATTCTCCCTCTGGTTTTTCTGTTACAAATTAGAAAAATTCACGTAGGCAAGACCATTATGATAACCTCAATCAGCACTCCAGCCTTGTGCAGAGACTTGGAAACTTGCAGCTGCTGCTCAAGTAATTATAAAATTTCACCCTCCGCTTCGATGCCAGCGTTCTAACTCTCACTCTCCAAGCGTGGTAGCATCAGCATAATGAAACTGTAGCTTTTGAGCAAAAGCCCTGACTGACATTGCAAGACTATTCAGAAGAACTGATGCTGGCCTCAGTGTTGCCATTAACCTCTGGAAAAGTATTACATCATTCTAGAGCTCTAACTGAAGAGCACAGAACTTGATATGCGCTTAAGAAATACTCCATCGCTCCACTTCACAGTTGAGTTCTAGTGTGGGTAGCACCCAACCTGATTCTAAGCTGCCATCGCATCTTGGAGCATTTGAACACAAAGGAGGCCTAGAACTTTACCAGCTTACAAACTGGTTCTGACAGACATGATCAAAATTTGTGCAAAAATTACATAAGCAAAAATAATTCACATTTGCATAAACAGGCTGATACTTTACCACCATTGATACTATTTCCCCAACAGAGTTGTATTTTTAATTGTTGCTGATACTAGACTCGGGGTGGGGGGGTATTTAGGTACCTAAAGGTGCAGATGGGCCTAGTTGGATTTTCAATGTGAACATAAGAACATAAGAATGGCCATAATGGGTCAGACCAAAGGTCCATCTAGCCCAGTATCCTGTCTTACGACAGTGGCCAATGCCAGGTGCCCCAGAGGGAATGAACAGAACAGGTAATCATCAAGTGATCCATCCCCTGTTGCCCATTCCCAGCTTCTGGCAAAATCAAAGTGCCTAAAGTAGGTTCGGTACTTAACTCTCATGAAAGTCGATGGGAGTTAGACTCCCCGGGAATTATGCATCTATCTGCAGCTTCAGGCACCTAACTGTAAATGACTCCAAGTAACCAAAATAACCTGTGGTGTGATGTTAACATATTTGTTTGTGCTAGGATTTACACCTTCCAGCAGCAGCAAAGATTTTCAAAGATTCATAGATTCCAAAGCCAGAAGGGACCATTGTGCTCCTCTAGTCTAACCTCCTATATAACACAGGCCATAGAACTTCCTCAAATAATTCCTAGGGCATATCTTTTAGAAAAAGATTTCATCACACAACCCCACACCATCTCATGTCTTGTCTATTAATTTCTCCAGAAATATCTTTTTAAAAACAGCTATACTCAGAACAATAAACAACTGATTTGGTTTGAACAGTTCTGCAATTGTTTGTATTTGGCAAAACAGCTGTTTGGGTAGTATGAATGAGCTCTTTTTAGAACTGCACATACTCTGGATCTCAGAAACAGCTTCCACTTCTTTTTTGCCACCCTTTCAGCCTTGATGAGGGAGGCCGTCTTGTTGAGATCTTCAAATACTTCTGTGTAACAGGTATTCTAATGCTCTGTCCCAAAACTGGAGAAATAAATCCACTACAAGAGCGTATTTATACACCAAATTTACCAAGCTATCTATGCTTCATGGTAGCTGGTCTTTATCATTTTCCAATCAACACTGGTTGGGATCTAATTGATTTTATATTATGTCCCTTACCAGAAGTGAGAATATCGTGTTTACTAGGGCAGCACAAAGAGGGCAGGCCTATTCTTACGGCTGTATTTAATACTGCTGCTAATCATGGAGATTAGGCTGAAACAATTACAACAGCTAATTAAAGAACAATGCGGTTTTTGGCATCTTTTCTCAGACAGCACTATTGGGAATTCCTAACTCAGGCAAAGCAGGGATAATTAAAAATCGAGCTCTGGTTTCCCCTGCACTGGCAGCTGGATCACGCTGATTAAACTGCAAATAAAACACATGAAACCAACACTTTGTAGTCTATTCAATTTCACTTAAAAAGGCTTTTTACTGATTCATAAACAGAGAAATAGTAAACAGCAAATTATTTAACTAAAGCCGGGTATGCAGTCTTCACTGTATTCGCTTCAGAGCTTACCAGTACTACCTTTTTTTGCAGTATGTGGGGCATTAGGTGTTACAGGGCCTGATGAACCACTCAAATTGTTCAAGTTCCTTCAGAAAGACATTTTTGTTCACTAGGGAGAAATCTTGTAAAACTTTGCTGCAACTTGACCAAGATTTTCATAAGTGTTATGACATAAAAACTGGAAATTGCCTTTGTGGAAGGTTCAGTATTCTATAATAACAGGTTACAATGCTAGAAGACAACAGAGTTACGACATCATCATAGGCTATGACTGCTGAACAAGGTAAGCTTTTGTTAATGATAGAGTTAAAGCAGCACTATAAACACAGCAACTTTAATAAAAACAAAGCAACAGTAAAGTTGTTAACATTATTCAATGAAGTTGTTAACTACTCCAAAGCTGTGGGTTGGAAAGTTTGACCAAGACTCTTAATATTAATTGCTTCAAGTTTTGCTCATGAAGGACCATTGGGGGACAGGGTAAGAAGCTGTGAGGTGCCAAAGAGAAAACAAAGTCAATGAAAAATAGAAACTTAAGGCCACTTTCTGCATTGACTTTAATGGAATTATACTTGGGGTGAGAGTGCCTATCATACAGTAGTACATGAGAGTTCAGATCTCTTAAGACACTTGTCTAAACCCAGTTAATCTCCTTTGATAGCAGGCAGGTACACATACTGGATAGATAGTATGACACTGGGAGTCATGAGACTGGATTGTTACTTTTGGCTCTGTGTCAAGGCTTCTACTGTGTGCCTCAGTTTTTGGGTGTCCAGCTCGACACACCTACAACTTGCCTGTCACTCCCCTTGTAACTCTGAGTGTCTCAAACTGGGCACCCAAAAATGAAGGCACCAGAATTAGATGTCACTCTTTAAAATACAGGTCTCAACGTCTCTTGGCTCCAGACACTTCTTCTATAACATGGGCATAACAATGCTTTCCCAGCACGCTACTTAAGGTTTGTAAAACATTTTGAGAGCCTTGGATGCAAGGTGTGCTAGAAATACAAATGATCATTAGACAGATATAGGCCCCAAGTCCCTCCCACACTGAACTCTTCTTGGCACATGGTGGGAAGAGGGCATCACCTCCTGATTCTCTGGTGCATTGCCACCACCTCTGGATCACTGGTGTCAGAGCAGCTATGGGGCTGCTCTAATTTACACAAACTAAAGGACCTTATGTCAGTTGTTGTTGGTGTAACACAGATGGGCTCCACTCCACCTTTTCACACCTCCTGAAAGGGTGGTCTAAGCTGCAGCAAACCTGTCGGAGAAAATCAGCACAGACACCAAAGAAAGGAGAGATACAGAGCCTCCACCTGTATCTTCAAGCCACAGAGCTGCGGCAAGGTGTCAGGGT
Source organism: Mauremys mutica (assembly GCF_020497125.1). Classification (NCBI taxonomy): domain Eukaryota; kingdom Metazoa; phylum Chordata; order Testudines; family Geoemydidae; genus Mauremys; species Mauremys mutica. The sequence goes on along the minus strand of NC_059082.1, from coordinate 68,176,361 downwards.
CAGAATTTGGACTGTTGACTCAAGTTGATTAGAGGAAGAGCAGGAAGGGTATAAATTATGGCCCTTGTGAAGAATCAGCTGTGTTTAAGAAACAATTGGCTGCTTTGCACCCAGGTATACAGGTGTTACAAACTCTGGATTTGCTTTATTTCCCATGGAAAATATTCTCATAATAATAGATCACTGGCAGCCAAATGACAAAGGTTTTTTAACCACTATCATTATGGGTCAGCCACAAAAGAAAGAGATGCTACCCTCAGTACTTTCAGCAACAAAAATGCTAGGATGGTAGAGCTGTATCTCTGCCGAGCCATTCATTAAAGTCTTATCAGAAGGTTTGGGGTTTTTTTTTGTTTTGTTTTGTTTGTTTCTTTAATAAATATACGCCTCCATTTAGATTTCTGAACTCTGGATGAGATTTTCCTAGTTGATGGGAGGATTTCATGGGGCTAAATCTCCCAGTCAGCTTTGAAAATCTTCCCCGCTGTCTACAGAGCCTCCTGTCTTCTTAGTCATCACAGGTCCTAATTATTCCTCCCTAAATCACCAGAACCTACTGTGTGATTTGATGAATGACTCAGCTGTGTGTGTGTGTGTGTGTGTGTGTGTGTGTGTGTGTGTGTGTGTAAGTAAAACTCAGCCAACTTTAGAAATTCACTTTGAGATCACTTATTTTCTGGAACAACAACAATAGTCTACATTATAAAGGACATTGCCAAACACGGTTAGGAAGACACAGGATAAAGGGTCAGGTTTACAGGTCATCAGTAACAAATAACCACAGAGATTACAATATACTCAAAAGGTCTGTGTGTGTGAATCTGTAAGGAAAGTCCAGCACAAATATACTCTACTGTGTAGTGATATTCTGACCTTTGATATTGTTACTGCAAAAATATGCTACGTGTACTTTTAAGATCTGTTTTATCCCTATACAATACATGCTGGCAGACACTCCAGAGGTCAAGAATCACGTGGAGAAATCTTTTCACAATTCTAATATCTGTGCTCAGAAGGAAAGAATTCTACAAATTCTGGTTTAACAACTTGATCCCAGGGAGAGATCACTATTTGGTTCTCAAACCAAGGGTTGAGAGACAAGCGACCTTGAGTTAGCAGCTTTGCTACTGACTTACTGTAGTCACTTACAAGTCACTTACACGCTCTGTGATTCAATTTCCCCATTTGTAAAATGAAACATACATCCTATTTAAAGCTCTTTTAGCTCTACTGATGAAAAGGACTATATAAGAACTAAATATTATTTTATTATTATGTCTTTGTTTAGCTTTTTTTATCCAGTGTATGTCCCCCTGGTATCTGGGCACCTCAACAAAATTATGAAGTTATGAAATTATGAACACAAAAATATAGATTTGCTCCACCGTGCAGAGATGGAAGTTCTTGGTTTACGGTTTTAATGTATTTATTGTCTGTTTGTCCTTCTGTTGGTGTTAAGGTGGAATGGTTATATTGAAGAAGTGGGTTTGCATTTTGCTCTGAAGTTACTGAAGTTTGAGCTAAAGCAGTATGTACAGCGGATAAAATTTTGGCAAAGCAAATGTAAAGCACTTGGCAGCAACACAATTCTATAGCCAGTATTGCTATGTTTTAAAATACCTGCAAGCAGGTAAAAGTTATTCAAAATTCCCTAGGAAGTAAATTACATTAGAAACAAAGTGATGTGAAGGGTAAACTTCTACTTTCCCAAAATACATTTCAGTGAGGAGTTTTATACCCCCCCCCCCAAAATATGAAAGTGTGATAACAGAGGAAGGAAGACTTACTTTTTACCATATAACAAATGTTTGAAAATATCACAGCACTTTATAAGGACATATATAACGCTAGCTGTAGCACTACAGGAAGGTATTATTCAGCTCTAACAAAGAATATAAATCCTTGTAATGCATATGATTTAAAATGTATTTTAATTCTTATTATGCTTTTAGCTTTGACCCAGAGTTCCTGCTGCCCACTATAGTGCTCAGAGAGGCACATTATTTCCTGAGATTCTTTAATTAAACTTGTAATGTAACATTTTGCCCATGGTTGCTGATTGCAGTACCTGGCACTTGCATTTGCAGAGATACCGCCTACCATTTTTGATCTGCTGCCCAGCCTCTGAACCAGAGCGTTCACTTACCATGAAATACACATTATTGATACTTTTAATGCTGAGGCAGACTGTTTCTTTCACTTGAGCTTAAATCTTTGCCATTGACTTTGTTGAGGTCAATGTCAAAGACATGATGGCCTGAGAGACTACAAGAAACGTGTGTTTCGTTGTTGTTCAACAAGCTTCTTCCCTCCACATTTGAGAAATGAGCACTGTAGTTTAGGTTTCAAAAACAGCCACGCCTTTATGCCCCACTCTGAAAAGGTCTCCCTTTGCATGGACTTGAGAAGTGAATTTAGTATTAATGAAAGATGTTGCATTGGCAAGCATGAAAATGGGAATTCCTCTGTATTTATCCACAGCACCCTTGCTGTCCCACCACTGAGCCTCAATCCTAATCAGTGGGGCAGATCCTCAGCTGGTTACCAATGCAGCATCTTTCCCTAGTATTAAATTAATTTGTCAAACACTTGAACTGTCAAGAAGACAGATCCAAAGAAAGATCTGTCTCTGTTTGTCTAGATGTTTATTTAATGCCCATCCCTCTTGTGTCTGAGTACTTAGGGTGAGAAGAGAATTCAGTCTTAAAGTTCATTCAGTCTTGGCTTCTCTGCTCAGAATGTCAACAAAACGCCAATTCTGATGGTGGTTCCTATGACATTTACTCAGCCACACTGTACATATGTATTGTTTTCTATTACTAGTTGGATTATTAAACGTCTAATTTTAAATTACAGAGTTTGTGGAATGCAGAAATCCTACATCTTGAATTTTCTAAGTTCTTGGGTTAAAATTTGCAACCGCAAATTTCTATACTATCGTAACAGGTGCAGCCTAAGAAGTAAAGTTTGCATGTATGTTTCTTGCAAATTGAGAAGATCCAAGTAGTGATCATTATAGTTAAGTTGAAATCTGACTTCCAACATATCCTCTTTTTTCAGTTATTTATAACTTTCTCAAAGAGGCATATTAGACAGAAACTTCCCATGCTTTTTGGACCATCTCTAACTCTGAGCTATTGCACTTTTAACCTTTCAGAATTTTAAATCTTCTGAAGCAGTTTTACCTGACTTGAAAGCACCAGATTGAGGTCCCAAACAGGGATCGGTTGCCAAATTTGAGGGTATAACCTGTCAAGACCAAGCATCAGGTTGTGCAGGTTGAGAATGGGTCTGAGACCCCATTTGGCTTTTGGGATGAGGAAGTACCGGGAGTAAATCACCTTACCCCTTAGTTCCTGCAGAACCTCCTCTACTGCTACTGCTAATAGGAGTTTTTGCACTTCCTGCATTAGGATGACCATGGTGGGGTAGTGCTGGACAGTGCTGGGGATAGGTGCCAGAGTGAAGGCGAGTGGTGCCACGTTATCGCTGGCTTGCCTCTGGACGGCACCATAGGTCTTTGCGGTGCCGGAGGCTTAAGGGCCAATGCCCTCTCATGCCTATCGGGAGAGTGCAGTGCCATTAGGGCTATGAGGTTCCTGGCTGCCTCAAAGGTCTCCGGTGTGGAGGGGAGATCTAAGTCCTCCAATTGGCCCACTTCTACTGGCACCAGATGCGACGGACCCCTCCGTGAGCCCAGAGCCGACAGTACCACCTCAGGAACGGAAGAGGCAGAGTTGTCCGGCACGGTTCACATTCCGCTTACAGGCTCACGCTCAGTCGTATGAGCGGGTGAGCGCCTTCTGTCAGTCTTCCTGTGCTTTTTGCGAGGCACCAGCAATTCCGAGCATTGCCGAGTCGCCGCACGCGAAGAACTCTTCGGTGCCGGGGAGTGACAATGCTGAGGGTCTGTGACCCCAGAATCCTTCCTCGGTGCTGGAACCTCCCTGATCGAGCCTGGTGCCCTGACGCCAAAGTACACGGTGGCGGATCCATAATGCTTGGCTCCGATTGTGGGCGAAGGACTACCTCCGTCAATAAAAGTTTCAGTCTGTGGTCCCTTTTTTCTTGGTCCTGGGACAGAATCCCCTGCAGATTTTACACCAATCAGTCTGGTAGAATTCCCTCAAGCACTTTAAGCAGGATGTGTGCGAGTTGCCCTTTGGCATAGGCAGACCCCACATGGCTTAAACCCTTGGGACCGAGGCATGCCCCAGTCCCAGGAGGAAAAGGACCAGAGAAGGGGATCCTGGTTAAAGAAGAGGGTTAACTTAAAACTACACTATTACTAAGAACTAACAACTATTTAATCCATTTACAGATAAAAACGAGAGTCCACTAGTGGATAACTCGAGAATGAGTGAGAGAGAATGCTCCAACGACCATCACTGGCGGTAAGAAGGAACTGAAGAGGCGGCAGGTCGGTGCGGCCCTATATGCGGTGCCATGAAGGTGCGACTCCAGGGGGCGCCTGAGCCGACCCGATGGGTACCACTAGGGAAAAAAACCTTCCGGCGCCTGTGCACGTGGGTCGCACACACCTTCTTGAAATGAACATGAGCAAGCACTCGAAGAACAAACATTTGATATGCAAATTTAAAATTCACCTTCCTTGAGCACTACTGCCAATAAGAAATCAAACACAAATGGAAATACAACGGAAACAAATTCATTAAAACTGTGAACAAACATTTGTGGAAAATGTTTGCTGAATGAGGGCTTTCATGCACAAAGTACTTAAGTACACGCATAACTTTTGAGCATACAAATAGTCATCCAACCCTGATCAGCCGAACTAATCATGTGCTTAGGTGCTTGGCTGACTTGGGGCCATTTTGCCCCTTAATTAAGAAATATACCTCACAAATTTTTCAAGCAGTAATCAAGTTATGCAATGGCAATAATTTCCTCTCAAAATAGGAAGACAAAGCACAGGTCTAATTTCAGCACAAGGCTGGTGACCATGTTTGTGAACAGAAAAATCACAGTGATCCTCTAAGCCAGGGGTCAGCAACCTTTCAGAAGTGGTCTTCATTTATTCACTCTAATTTAAGGTTTCGCATGCCAGTAATACATTTTAACATTTTGAGAAGGTCTCTTTCTATAAGTCTATAATGTATAACTAAACTATTGTTGTATGTAAAGTAAATAAGGTTTTTAAAATGTTTAAGAAGCTTCATTTAAAATTAAATTAAAATACAGAGCCCCCCTCCCACCCCCGGACCATTGGCCAGGACCCGGGCAGTATGAGTGCCACTGAAAATCAGCTCACATGCCACCTTTGTCCTATTCAGCCAGTATGTTTATCTATAGAGACCAAAATGAATTTTTTTTAGCAGAAGAGACCTCAGTCATTATTAAAAAAAAAAATCTGAGTTAATAATGAAAAATATCAAACAATGTTAAAAAGAATGAAGAGGGTTGGCACGCTATCAGAGGCGGGGGGGTTTCACGGCCATAAGTGCCTACCACAAGGCAACCTGTCTAAAGCAGGGCAGACACCCAAACTGGAGTTATGTTCTATTATTAGATTTCAGGAAGCCAGTAACAAATGTAAACTCCTAAAGTACTGCAATAATCTTATAATGGAGTCACACAAATAGTTCCCTTAGACACTCCAGTCTATCTTGCCATCCAAACAAGCTAGACTATGTGATAAATGGTCACTTACACCAAAAATCACAAATATTCCAGGTTACACCCAATCCCAAGAGACCAGGCACTCATCCAGGTTGATTTGCATCCTAGATCTCACACCAAAGACAATGCTCATAGCCAATTCTATAGTAAACTAAGTATTAGCTGAGAAAAAGGAATGAGAGTTATTGAGAGGTTAAAGCAGGTACGGGTGAGTCACAATTTATAAATACAAATGGTAGCAGCCATGTAGTAAAATCTCCCAGTTTCCCAAAAGTTTCTCAGGGCTATTTAGAATAACTCGGGGGATCTCCATCTTCTCATTCAGTTATTCTGTCCTGTTAGAATCCAAACAATCCAGAGATGAAGAATTTTTCCTTGTGTCCATACTTATAGCTTCTTTTCACAGAAAACAAGTTGCAAGGGTCACTACCCACGTGAGCAGAGGAATGCATTTAGAGAGAGTCTTTGATCTCTAATCATCACACTTGCTTTCAAAGTCACAAAAATTAGCACTTTCCTGTTAAAGTTCTTAATTTGCTTTACACAAGGCTTCTTTCTTGTTTGATGGGTTATTTAGTTACAGGGGTATATACAACATAAAATGTTTGCTATTACATTATAAGAGGATACAGATAAGTGAAAACAATGCATGCAGCATCCCATCAGTTTCTATGAAGTTTAAACACCAAATATATTCTTATGCATTTAACTATCACTTTGAGCTATACTAGTACACAAGTGAATTGGCCCGGCTTCCAGCTATGCATCTGAAAGTGTTCGGCGAGGCCTGGGGCTTTGGCATGAGCAGGCACGTGGCCTACCAGTATCACAAGGGTGAAACTTAGGGCATGTCCAGGGGTGGCTCTAGGAATTTGGCCGCCCCAAGCACGGCGGCACGCCGCAGGGGGCGCGCTGCCGGTCGCCGGTCCCGCGACCTGACCATGTCGAAGGTGGTTCCTTTCTCGCACTACGCTGGGACCATGCTGCTCCCGCGCTGCCGGTCGCTGGTCCCGCGGCTTTGCTGCAGCATCCGCAGGCATGCCTGCGGGAGGTCCACACGAGCCGCGGGACCAGCGGACCGTCCGCAGTCATGCCTGCGGGAGGTCCGCTGGTCCCGCGGCTCCGGTGGACCTCCCACAGGCATGACTGCGGAAGGTCCGCTGGAGCCGCCTGCCGCCCTCCTGGTAAAATGTCGCCCCAAGCGCGTGCTTGGCGCGCTGGGGTCTGGAGCCAGCCCTGGGCATGTCTACACTACAAAATTAAAATCAACGTAACTTCAGTCACAATACATTCATCACAGTAATTTGTTGCTTGTGCATATCTACACTTCACTCCTTCGGTCGGCAGTGCACTTCCTCACCAGGAGTCCTTCTACTGATTGTACTGTCAGGGCGAGGTATTGTGGGATGGCTTCTGAAAGCCAGTAACACTCGACGTAAGCAACGCAGCGTCTACACTGACACTCCGTCGACCTCACTACATCAACATTGACTTTACGCCACTCGTAGAGGTAGAGTTTATTAAGTCAGCGTAGTGGGGCAGTTATGTCGGCAGGAGCGAAATTTGTGTGTAGATACTTTCATAGTTTGGTCGACATAAGCTGCCTTGTATCAGTCTAGCTCTGCAGTGTAGACCAGGCCTCATTGGCTAACATTAGAAGAAAAAACACAGGCTTTCAGGGCTGCATCATTTAAATTGGGGAAAGGGGGAGGTCAGGATAATTTAAAAATGAGCAAACCTCCGTTCTGATAAAATATTCTTCCAGGTGTAGAGTGTCAGCACCAGCCAGCAAGCCTCCAGCTCAGCCAGATGGCAGTCCTTCATGACCCACCATGCACTGAATTCCCCAGAATGAACTCCAGACGCTTGCGAACACCATCTTTGCATGACTGGCAGCACCATCATTTTTGATGATCCCTATAAAGCTTAAAATTGTCAGGTGAGGTTTGCCAACTTCTTGATTAATTTGCTGCAGAGCCAAGCGTCCCTGCTGGTGGCCCTTGGATCTCTGCTCCCATGCTGTTTCCACTGCTTGATGTGAAACAACCTTAGTGCAAAAAAACAGATAAATTTTTGAATGCTGGGGACATTTGGCACCTGAGCATGTGGCTTCACCCGGCAACATGGTCAACAGTGAGAGAGTAAAATGTTCAGGCAGTTATGTTGGAATAGAATTTGCCAAAATCTGGCTCTTGTAAATACACAAACATTTCCCACAGCTGACCCAGGTAAATTAAAGTAACAAATTAGTTACACACTGCCAGAAAATAGCAGGAAGAGGGTCTAAGAGGGAGACAAAATGAGGCATCATATGCAATGACACACACTGCACAAAACATGATTTTTATAGGAGGGAATGAAGGGAGAGAGAGATGAAGTCACCTCACAGTTAGATATATTTTGATCTACCCTCTTAGTAAGATTTTTCCCCAGAAAGAGAGGATTCCCCTTCCTGTGAGGTCAGCTGCAATTATTTTGCACATCCTCCTGGTGTAATAATGGTGATTAATGCTCCTCTGTCCAACTTCCATGTTATATAAATAAGGCCTTGGCCTTGCTACCTCTTAACAATGACACAGTAATAGTTTAATATTGATTAGCTGCTACACCTTCTTTTTGCCTCATCTGAAATTAAAGTTCAATCTGTAGCAAAATGTGACACTAAAGAAGAAGAGTTCTGATTTGTCTGCTAAATAGGAGCCTGTTGCTCTGATCTTTCCTAACATTACCACCTGCAGAGGTCACCCTTTAAGAACCTACTAGCTTGCCTTACATCAATAAAGTCACCTCAGTATCTTCCCTCTTCCCTACGCTAACTACAGGTAAGGTCTGGGGAAATTTAACGCTTAAGGGTGACTACTATTGTGTATTTTCTGTCTTGCCTTATCTTCCTCAGTGGCACAGTTAACAATCTACCTAAATCTGACTGAGCCTTCCTAAATGTAGCACATTGGTGTTAATTAATTCCTTTTGATCAATAGCCAGATTAGGTTATAAATGTGCTGGAGCTTCCAGGTAAAAAGGCCATGATAATAGCACTTTGTGCATCTTCAGCAGTTCTCTGCCCATGCACTCAAACTGCTCTACAATTGAGGTAGGGAAGTTCTATAATCCCAACACAGATTGGGGAAATGAGGATGGTGGGGCAGGGATTAAGTGACTTCGCCAAGGACACACAAATCTGTGGCAGAGTCTTGACTCTGTTTTGAACTCCATACCCTCTTAGAAGTTAAATAAGGCAAGAATGATAGCAGTTTAATATCTCTATTCCACGATTAAAAGATCAGGTTATGAAAAATACAGGTATATGCCCAATCTATTTGAGTGGAATAAATGAACTCGGGAAATGATGTCAGTCATTTAACTGATGCCAGAAATAAAAGGCAATGACCTCCAATTACTCCAGCTCAGAAGTACCATGTCTCTGGATTTTCAAAGTCAAACAAATAGGCAGCATGCTTAGAAAGGTTACCATGAATCTGATCTGGTACTTACTGATAAAGCTTCATTGATTTGTTGTTTTCATTGATTTTTGCCTTTTTTCTGTTAGTTACGCTGAACTTTCTCAAATTTATAAGGCACTTTATGTCCAGCTACTATACATCACAAGAAAGATGTGAACAATTAAAAGTTCAATAGTTAGGGCCCAATAAAGGAGCTTGTCAGACAGCCATCAAATTCTGCATGTTCCCAGTTTGTAGAGAAGCCAGGTATTGTTAAAGGGACACAGTCAATTTGACAAATAAGTAATTTATAAAAAATGCATTTCAAGCAGTTACCGGTACTACACTTGACCAAGTCCCCTGCCAACGTCATCATTTAACAAATCATATTTTACTATTCTATTTTTAGTTTCTGTCTCACAGTTGCTGTGTGAAAGACCCACAAAAACAACGACGGAAACCAACGGACTGATTACACAGGGGAAGCAGTAAAACCAAATATACACAAAGTGCAATTAAGTGAACAAAGTAAAACTGGAGACACAGAATTCTCCCCCTCTAATCTTTTTTGATTTCCACAATCATGATATTACTCACAACAATAATAGAAAAACACTTCAGGGAGGAGAGTGATTTTTAAGCTGCATCCCAATAAAGGCAGGATTTCATATAAAGGCCTTTATTTATTCAAATAATTGCCTTCCCTTCATCCACATCCCTCCTAAGAATCTCACCTCTACTGTGAGGGCTACAAACATTTGAACTTTAAAAACTGTTTGTACTGTAACAAATGGAGTCATCATATGATTCTGTTTATGTAACTCCACCCATCCCCACCAACTCCCTCATTTGCTGTTTGTGTCTTGTCCAAAGACTAAACCATATGGGGCGGAGAACATGTCTACCTATCTGTTCTGCAAGGGCTTGATATACATAATATAAATGAGCGGCATCAGTGCATTAAATGTAAGGCTTGACCTTCCAGGGATAACTGAAAATCTACAATCCATTATTTCCAGCCTAGGCCACCGGGACTTATTCTTGCACACACATAAGGGGAACTATTGAATATAAGGTGCAGAATATGTTGATTATAAAGCAACATCAGTGGACCTCAAAAATAGGGAGCCCTTGGTGGAAAGGAGGGTTAAACTTAAATCAGTGCATGTAAAGTGGGAGATCTTCAGAGGGACACAGAAGGAACCTCAGCTTTCCTACCCAGTCCACCCCAAAGAAATATTAGCTGTTCCTACTAGCCATTAGAGAGAGAAAGACCAGCTGCATAAAGCTCTGATTTACACACAGCAATTTCAGAGTCCAATCGGCTTACTGAATGTCATTATAATGAATTACAGTGCCAAGTGCAGCACATAATGGACCCAATGCCACCTTCATGGAAGTCAATGGGAGTCTTGGCAGCGGCTTCAGACTGGGCAAGGCTGGGCCTAATCTCATATTCACCTAACACTGGCGACAACAGCACAAAGGAGAAATGCCTTTGGAACTTTCAGGATTTTGTAGGTTCAAGTCATAACATCAGAGTCTGTCCTCAGTTGCAGCTGTGCATCTCCACCGACTTCATATGAGGGTAGAATTTAACCTTTACTATTGTTTCAAATTAGACTTTTGTTTAATTTTTGTTCTAAAGAAAATACACACGCACACGGGTGAGCTATAAACAGTATGTTATTTATACTGTGAAGTCTAACAGGACTAATGAAGTGGTAAATGCCAATGCCAACTACCATTTATCCTGAGCCCAAGGATTATAAGCAATGATTGCATGGGGATATTGTAGAAATGGTAATGTGCACATTTAGAAAAATACCATTAATCCAGATATTACATTGTACTTGTCAAGGGCAGCCACACAAAAATACTCAGCAAAAGTCACCCCTCATACTCTTTTATAGTAATTTATTTTCAGTATTTTAAATACTGTATTCTATGTGTGTGTGTGTGTGTGTGTGTGTGTGTGTGTGTGTGTGTGTGTGTGTGTGTGTGCCCCCATATACAGAACATCTTTATAATCAACTAATGGCTTGTAAAAAGCACTTTTTAACTGAACGTGGGTTTAAATTGTAGTTTCAGTTGCTCTTTTTGCTCTCCCACGATATTTTCCTCTTCCTCTTTCCTCTTCCGATGAATAGCCAAACTGATTTTACTCACATCTGATAAATTACTAGTGCGTTCACATTTTCTATGGTATATTTCAAACAATACTGTAAATACAGATGGAACTAAAAACTACAGTAACAACTCAACTTTATTCTGTAGATTTATGCAAATAGAGGTCCAAAGAATAGTAGCCTAATCTCAGAGAAATCAGTGTAACAGAAAGCCTAAGCAGAAGGGAGGAACACACCAAACACCTTCACAGCACTGCTTACCTGTAATGATCACAGAGAATGAAATAAGACAAGACATAGACCCAAGGTCCTGATACCATTTTAAACAAATCCCCAAAGCAGAATGCCTGCCAGATGTTTGAGAGACAACGTTGGATACAGTATGTAGCACAAGTTGTAAAATCAGACACCAGTAGATTATGTAGTTTTTCTTTCAAGTGTTGTACCTCCCTCTGCTGCTGCACAGAATTCATCCTGGCAACTTGCCAGGCTGATAAGTCTCCATTTATTTTATTTACACTGTGTGAAATTATACAATGGGCCAGATCCTCAGGTGGTGCAATCTGGCATTGCTCCACTGAAGACAACAGAGCTATGCCGATTTACCACCAGCTGAGTATAAACTCTGCAGACACAATTCAGTCTTTGATACCTAATGACAGCCCTGATTCAGGAAAGCACTTAAAAATTACATACAACATACAGAAGAATATGTAGGTTGACACGTTGAAAAGAGAGGACACAGAGCAGGACAAAAAACAAATTGCAAAAAATTTTAGTCACTGACTGCTAAACAAATATTGAAACTGCAATAGATATATCACAAAATATTTACAATCTGAGGACTTTTATGAGGTTTTTGTGTTTGCTTTTTTAAGAAAATCTGTATTTACTCTCACAAATTCTGGGTGAAGTTCACTAGAGGTCTCTTTAAAGAATAGTTACTGTGTAACCAGAACATCTAGTTGGTTTAAGTACATTTTGTTTAAATGTACATTTTATCTTTGTTTATCTTTCCTCATCAGTGGAAAGATTTCTTTGGCGTAATTCTGCATTTGTTCACAGAATTGTCCTAATCTAGGGTGTAATTTCAACAATCAGCCAAACCCAACACCAATAAAAAACTATTTTTTTTAAACGTAAGCCAAGTTACCTCAAGAACCAAGAATTTGTCTAGTTTGAGAAAATGTTCAGAGTGAAGTTAAATGAAGGTGCACATCAGTTAAATTAAGGTAGCTTCACTGTATGTCAGGGACAGGGTTTTAATTCACAGCTTGGTACTGAAGGAAGTTGATTGTAATTAGCATGATTTATATATCTCCCCGTCTGTCAATATGCCCGATATAATAAAAGGGTTGAGCACAGACTAATTTTACAATTCACTTTCTATGGGAGGTTAAATGATTCACAAAAATTAACTCTTGCTGGCATACAGCGTATGTTACAGTATTGTCAATCCTGCATGGATCAACCACCACTGTTTTGATTATCACTTTCAGCAGAGAAATGGCTTAATTATCTTTTTCCCTGTAAAAATGTAACCTAGGAAAGCATTCAGAACTAGTTAAGTACCCTGCTGAATCAAGGCCTAAAAGCATGGACATAACCTCAGACACGTGAGTAAGGCCCGCTCACAGTTTTGAACTCACATGTCTAAGGGTACGTCTACACTACGGGACTATTCCAAATTTGCATAAACCGGTTTTGTAAAACAGATTTTATAAAATCGAGTGCGCGCGGCCACACTAAACACATTAAATCGGTGGTGTGCATCCACGGTTCGAGGCTAGTGTCGATTTCTGGAGCGTTGCACTGTGGGTAGCTATTCCGTAGCTATCCCATAGTTCCCGCAGCCTCCCCCGCCCCTTGGAACTTCCGGGTTGAGATCCCAGTGCCTGATGGGGCAAAAATTGCCAAGCTATGCCCTGACCCACCGCGGACACGGTGTTTGACCCTAGAAGCATTTGGAGCTCTGTCTGGAGATTTTAAAAAAATGATTTTGAATTTCATCTTCTGTAATGGAGCGCTGATAGAACAGATTTGCCTGCCCTTACAGCGATCACGTCCGCATGGTCCATGCGGGAGCTCTTTCTTTATTTTGATTTTTAACTGCATCGCCACACGTGCTGATCGGAGCTCCATGCTGGGCAAACAGGAAATATTCAAAAGTTCGCGGGGCTTTTCCTGTCTACCTGGCCACTGCATCCGAGTTCAGATTGCTGTCCAGAGCGGTCAGTGGTGCACTGTGGGATACCGCCCGGAGGCCAATACCGTCGATCAGCGGCCACACTAACCCTAATCCGATATGGTAATACCGATACTAGCGCTACTCCTCTCGTTAGGGAGGAGTACAGAAACCGGTTTAAAGAGTCATTAAAATCGATATAAGGTGCCTCCTAGTGTGGACGGTTGTGGCGTTAAATCAGTTTTACGCTCCTAAAACCGATTTAAACGCCTATTGTAGACCAGGCTTAAGTGCCCTGGTGAATCGGGCTTTGGTTACCAACTTGTTATTGAAAGGAACAGATCTGTTGATAGGACAAGTTTATTTTCTCCCATCTGTGTTAAAAGAGCTGATGACAGATATAAAAGATAAAGGTTTATAGCTACAGTTGCCATTCTGGTTGGACCTCTCAGCAAACATCAAGGATTTAAGTCCTGATCCAAAACCTATTGAAATCAGTGGACAGATTTCCATTGACTTCAATGAGCTTTGGATAAGGACCTTAATGGACACTAAGTTTGAACTTCTCTTGCACCCAATAAAGATGGCTCCTAAAGGACTAAACATAGTAAAGGACTAAACATAGTCCTAGGAAATATGCCAAGACTACACCTGTACAGTCTTCTAGTGTCTACTATAAAGTAAAAATAAGAAGCACTGTATCTTGGGATTATTGGGGCCTGATGAAAAATTGTGGAGGGAAATGTGAAATCTGAAGATTACAGGAGCTTTTTCTTCTTTTATGCTTTTGCAGTTCATTGGGATAGTCACAATGATACCTGCTCACAGTCACCTGACTGAATCAGACCACAATCTCATTCTCTCAGGGCACGGTCTTGTGACTACTGCACAGTCTTTACCCATGGAAATAGATAGCAGTTTGCATAGCAGTTACCAAAAAGAAGATAAAAAATAAGTTCTAACTAAATAAATGTTATAAAACAAGATAAATGAAGTCCAGTTTCCTCTGAGGTTACTATGCCAGGAGGATTATTTTCAGTAGCACCTAAGGGATTTATGAACAGAATTCCACCGCAAGTCTTTAATTTATTGGAAAAAAATCAGTATCTTAATTCACAGTAGACCTAAGCAGGCACAACTCTGTAATAGCTCCCACCCACTATTTACCAGCATGGGCTGTTTACTCACTCATTCTTTCTCCAATGCAGGGTTTTTGTTGTCATATTATGTAAACAGCAAGGGATTTTTCCTGCCCCAGATCAATGGAATGTTCCCCTTTTTATTTACCAATTCTGTTGTAAATGTAAGAGGAGGAATGGCACAAAACACTTTTTAGAGATGGAGAGCAACTACTGCTATAAACTGAAATGTCCATCTCACCTGTTGAGACTGCGCTGTAGTATTACAGGACCTACATCTTCCCTTTGGAGAACAAGCAGATATATTTGCAACATCCAGCCTTTTACGAGAGCTAAATCCACATCTAATCTTGGGTTTCCTACTTCATTCTTACATGCATCTCATTAGACACTCGAGCTGTTGCATTCCAGAGCATCGCTTTTCCTGACTCACTGCATCTGATTATGAGACAATATCATAGCAATTTGATTAGACTGAATTTTTTTTTATGGGGACTGCGTTCCTAAGACTTCAGTTGTAAGTCAATCCAAATCTACTAGTAACTTTGTGTTTCTCAGCTGGTAGCACATGCAATTCTCTCTTCCCTTTGGCTGCAGAATGAAAGATTCTTAATCAAAAGCAAACACACTCCTTTCAAGGAATTTCATATTTCTCCCAGTGGGCATATCTCTCACTGGCATTTTAGATTTTTGTTCACTTATATGCCCTGTAAATTTCCCCTTCAAAAGAGTTTCTGAGTTAAAAGAAGAAAAAATTCTATGTGCCATGGAAAGCACAGATCCCACTATGTTACCATCATTTGGGGTTTTTTTGGTTTTTTTTTTTTTAAATCTTATATTTAATATTGTGAACTCTCACCACTTTATTATGGAATTTGCAAGATTGGGTATTTTTCTTCAAGTCCAGTCTCCTGGATCTAGGTTACTACTTGAGAAGATCCGTTTTTTGTTGTCCGCCCCCACCCCCTCCAATGAAAGTCGGCATCTAGTCCTCATGAATGTAGAGAAAAGCCGGAAAACATGAATCCTAAAGACAAAAAAACAGAAGGCAAAGAAAAAGAACCCAAACCCAATGATTATTTAAAAAAAAAATTTTTTTTAAGCCAATCTCAATATTTCTGAATGGTCGGGGCTGACAATACTGCAGCTTCACCATGTAAAATGTCTTCATTTCTCTAGAGATTAGTAATGTGATGCTGAGCCCTTCACTTCCAGGATGTGAAGTTAATCCTGCCCAAGTCAGAAGTGACTGTAAGTCGTTGCTATCTGATGGCCGTTTGGCACCATGTGTGAAATCAGTTGGATAGTTTCAGTTTAGTTACCAGTACACAAAAACCACCATCACCACAACTGGCACCAACTGACAGATGTTGGCAGCCAGAACAGAGGACTGTAGCCAGTATAATGCTCCCACATATATAAGTGGTTCTTTCCAAGTAATTTTTGAGGCACAGCAGCATGGGGAAAACTTGTACTGCTGCTGACTGATGCTCTACCTGTCTAGGGACAAGCAGAGAAATTCGATCTCCAGGGTTGTCAATATGGCATTGTTCAGACATACTAAATACACACAGGTCTTTAAGTGATGTAATGACACCTGTGTGTCTAGCCCACAGAGTGCTCACTACAGAATCGGTGCCTTGTTGTCTTCTTTTTCACAAAGATGGGGGTTAAGTGTTCTTATTTCTGGGTTTAACAAAAATGGCTAAGGGCCAGGCAATTATTTATAGTCTAATATAGACAAAGCTATTGGATTCAGAAATGATTTCAAGGGAGACTGGCTGTGTTCTTGTTAGAAATGCTACATGAGGATATTTCCACTGTTCAGAAGGGCCACTTAACACAGAAGGACAAACATCCACTGTGAAGGCAGACGTCTACAAAACAATGACACAGTGAGAAGCTTCAGCTTTGAGTTTTTATTGCATTAAACCAACAATTGGTTCCAGAGAAAGAGATTATGGGAAAACAAATAGCCTTTTATAGGACAACATTTATTTTCCTACACAATTTTCTAAAGGGCAGCATAGCTTAGTTCTAAAACTAGCTCCCTCCTTAAAGGAGAAAAAAAGCAGACAGGATTATAATAAGCAATTCTCTCCCACGGTCTCTTTAAAAGCTATCAGAGACTCCACAATGGCTAACTGGCTGGATCTTCAGGTAAGAATTGTTCTGAGCTACACTGATCTTGGCCCTGCTGAGATCAGTGTTAACCTCCTGCCCAGCCACGATACAGAGTTATTACTGATGGCAGCCACTCTACTTGCAGAGCTCCCATCTCAGAATGATCTATTTTAAAATGTCAACAGCGCTGGAAGGAACAGTACACTCTGATAGAAGACTGCTGCTCTGGAGGCTGGAAGGTAAATCAGGCTATTAACGGTGTCAGCCTGTTTCTGAATCCTGTCAGTCCGGAAGACATCCCCTGGCCTCCTCACAGAACCAAACGCCACCACAGCGGTTTTCAGTGCTCTACTATTAAGCTATACATTTGTCAGGAAATCATCACTGTCTGGCCTGTTTTCCATGATAATTCAAACTGAGGGAAAAAAGTCTTATTTCTCTCAGAGCTGCATTTAACTGCTAAGAGTTGCAAGTGGGAAATGCCACTGCTACAGAAGGTTATACAGTGGGGAAATGTCTCCACAGTACTGTGGCAAGCATATAGCTTCATAGATTTCAGCACCAGAATTTGATTCACAAAACAGAGAATGTTCCTGTTTCTCAGAGAGAGACTTCTACAACATCTCTCAGTGTGACCCTTCTTCAGCACTGATGCTTGCTTCACAATCTGAACTTTCTGAACACTTCAAGCTATTAGCCAGGATGGGTAAAGAATGGTGTCCCTAGCCTCTGTTCGTCAGAGGATGGAGATGGATGGCAGGAGAGAGATCACTTGATCATTGCCTGTTAGGTTCACTCTCTCTGGGGCACCTGGCATTGGCCACTGTCGGTAGACAGATACTGGGCTAGATGGACCTTTGTTCTGACCTGGTACGGCTGTTCTTATGTTAAGCAGCTAGATTTTTTTCTTTTAATTAAAACAACCTTCCACAAAAATATTTCCTCCTTTCACTCCAAATGTGGCAGCCGATATATTCACTTCCCACATCCTATATTCTAGCTGTATAATTCATTTTAGGTATTTCAGAACTTAACATTTTTCAGCTTAAACGACTTTCCAAAGTTCAGGAACTGTATTTGCAATTCACATCACTGTGGTCATTTCAATATGGATGCAAGTTATCAACTGCACTTATCAATACAGACCAATCAGACAACATTGATTTCTGAAAAAGTTAGAAAACAAGTTCATAGTCTATGCTGACTTTATACAACAAAGGAAAATGGGTATTATATTTTCTTTTTGGATCTGATTTTTGTTTTATTTTCTTCGGGTGGGTTTAATGGTGGTTATATATGAATAGATCTTGCTGACTTCAGAGTTGTGGAAAGGCATTTGATCACAGCATAAACATTGTATTATATATTATGCATGTTAGACCAAGTCTTAGTCATGGACCTCTCTTGAAAAGTCACCCCCATCAGGTCAAACACAGCTGTGCAGGGACCAGGTGGAGACCCTAAAACTAATTTCATTTGTACGTAAAGACACTTATAAAACCACAAAGTTGGGATACCAAGTTTTGCTTTGGACTATTATGAACATAAGGGCTGTATGAAGTTTGCATCCAGATCTGGATCCAAATTTCCTCAACATGCAGAGGCCTTTTGATCTGAAGTTTTGGTTACTCCTGTAACTTAAAACCAAGTTAAAAAAACATAGGTCTCCTGAAGCGGTAAATACATCAGCCTGCTGCTTTGCCTAGCACCCAGGAAATGACTTTTAAAGCCAAAAGGTGCTTATGCAACTAAGAACGTTTTCCACACATAAACCCAAAAACTGCCTACTGTGGGCAGCACACACAGATAAGAACTCCAGTAGCTAAATGTGAACACTGCTTATTTGTTTCACTAATCTGTTAAATAAAGTTCTGCCAACCCTGCCAGCTGCAGTACTCCATAATGATACTAAGAATAGAAGAATCCTCAGCATCTGATCAATCCATCTATAGCACAGCTTGGGACAGCTGCAAATATACAATTTACAAAACAATCGATAATGACCTCTGTAACAGAGAGGGAAATAAAATCTCATTCTTCTTGCCTGGTGTTTTTGCATAGTCTCAAATTCTTCAGGCAATTAAAACATTTTAAATCCTACTGAGGACACAAAATTACTCAAGATAGTTAAGTCCAAAGCTGACCACAAAGATTTATAAAGGGATCTCACAAAACAGGGTGACTGGGCAACAAAATGGCAGGTGAAATTCAATGATGATAAATGCAAAGCAATGTACATTGGAAAACATAATGCCAACTACACATACAAAATCATGGCATCTAAATTAGCTGTTACCACTCAAGAGAGGTTTTGGAGTCATCATGATTAGTTCTTTGAAAACATCTGCTCAATGTGCAGCGGCAGTCAAAAGGGCTAAACATGTTAGGAACTATTAGGAAATGGATAGATGATAAGACAGAAAGCATCATAATGCCACTATATAAATCCATGGTGTGCCCAAACCTTGAAAACCGCATGCAGGTCTGGTCACCCCATCTCAAAAAACATGCATTAGAACTGGAAAAAGTACAGAAGGGAAACAAAATGATTAGGGATTCCATCTGAGGAGAGATTTAAAACACTGGGACTATTCATCTTGGAAAAGATGATTGAGGAGGGGGGATATGACAGAGATCTATAAAATAAAGAATGGTGTGGAGAAAGTGAATAAGGAAGTGTTATTTACCCCCTTCACATAACACAAGAACCCGGGTCATCCAATGAAATTAAGAGGCAGCAGATTTAAAATAAACATAAGTAAGAATTTCTTCACAGAACACACGGTCAACCTGTGGAACTCATTACCAGGAGATATTGTGAAGGCCAAAATTATAACTTGAGTTCAAAAAAGAATTACATACGTTCATGGAGAATAGGTCCATTAATGGCTATTAGCCAAAATGGTCCAGTATGCAACCTTATGCTCTGGGTATCCCTAATCCTGATTGCCAGAAGCTGGGACTAGATGACATGAGATGAATCACTCAGCACTTATCCTGTTCATTCCCTTTGAAACATCTTGCCCCAGCCACTGACAGAAAACAGGATACTGGGCTAGATGGACTGTTGATCTGACTCAGTACGGCTGTTCTTATGACAGTACATTTGGGCATTTGTGTTTCTGTAGATGGAAAGATATGAGCGGGGGAGATTTAACAGCCACTCCTCCTTGATGTAAATAAGATCAGGTTAACATAGGGGTCGGCAACCTTTCAGAAGTGGTGTGCCAAGTCTTCATTTGTTCACTCTAATTTAAGGTTCTGCGTGCCAGTAATACATTTTAACGTTTTTAGAAGGTCTCTTTCTATAAGTCTAATATATAACTAAACTATTGTTGTATGTAAAGTAAATAAGGTTTTTAAAACGTTTAAGAAGCTTCATTTAAAATTAAATTAAAATGCAGAGCCTCCCGTACTGGTGGCCAGGACCCGGGCAGTGAGAGTGCCACTGAAAATCAGCTTGCATGCCACCTTTGGCACACATGCCATAGGTTGCCTACCCCTGGGCTAACATGAGAAACATGGCCCTAAATAATGGTGTCATTCTGTTTCAGATGTAAGGTATGACTGTCTCACTGGCTGAGAATTACACTGGTTCTGTGGTCTTCCTTATGTCAACATGTTCTTACATGATGTCAAAAATAAAGCCACCTGACTCTTTCGCTCTCCCTCTGAAAGAATTCTGCCAATCCTGGTTATCCTGACTAACTAGAGATTGTTTCATGCCATCTGGTTCAGTTTTTTAAGATCGTAGGGAAATTTAAAGATAGGAAACAGCCTGTTTTTATTATTAAGTAAGTTAATACAGTGTACCTGTTGTAATTCTTTTTCAGTTAACTGAGGTATGAATTTGGCCTATTTTTTCTAAAACACTAAAATGCATGAGACTTGTTTTTAAAACATACATATCCAATACAGAAATCAAATATGACCATGATGTAAATATAGTGGTGGAATTAACATAGCAGGGCCACATTAGGTATACAATACAGGTTTAAGTAGTAAAATAGTATACTTGCAACGAATTGCCATACAGTGGGTACTGAAAAAAAAAATCAACATAACCTCCGCCATCATTCATGCCATCCTAAATGTTTGCCTATTAGCGTCCATGACAGCTTTACTTGCTTACATAACATCTGGATTTCACCCCATGTGAACATCATTTTGCCACACAGTGGAGGTAAATCTGCCACTTCTGGATTCCCCTTGAAGGCAACTGATTAATAGCACTTTATTAATCATTGACACCAAGTCAATACCCTTGACAAGTTGTACTTATTATGTATCACTGACAGAAATTCTGAGATCTGAAATCTTTATTCATGTGATGGAGTCTAGCCAGGGAGCCTGACCTATAGGAGGAGAGTAGAGGCATAAGGTACTTGAACTACAACTCTGATGGGGCACTGCAGCAGCATAGGTAGACACAGATTCATGTCAAACTGACAAAAATGTGATATTTTGATTCAGTTAAGCTGAAAATGTTTTGATTTGGGTCAGCTCAACCTGAAACGAAATATTTAATTTAGATTTTTTCCAATAGAAACTTGAACATTTTTGGCAAATTTCCATTAAAAAAATTCAACTTCAGGAAAAATACATTTTCCTCTGAACAAACATTTCAACAGATAATTTTTGACCCGCTGAAATGTACATGCTTTACAAACGTGGGAAACTTCACTGAGTTCTATAGGTGTATAACTGCGGGCAGAATATAGCCCTATAGCTTTTATTAGAGCTGTCAAGCGATTAAATAAAAGTAATCACGATTAATCACACTGGTAAACAATAATAGAATACCATTTATTTAAATATTTTTGGATGTTTTCTACATTTTCAAATATATTTATTTCAATTACAACAAATATAAAGTGAGCACTGTACACTTCGTATTTTATTTATTTATTACAAATATTTGCACTGTAAAAAACAAAATAAATAGTATTTTTCAAATCACCTCCTACACATACTGCAGTGCAATCTCTTTATCATGAAAGTTGAACTTACATATGTAGAGTTATGTACAAAAATAACTGCATTAAAAAATGAAACAATGTAAAACTTTAGAGCCTACAAGTCCACTCAGTCCTATTTCTTGTTCAGCCAATCGCTCAGACGAACAAGTTTGTTTACATTTGCAGGGAGATAATGTTGCCCACTTCTTGTTCACAGTGTCACCTGAAAGTGAGAGCAGGCATTCGCATGGCACTGTTGTAGCTGGCGTTGCAAGATATTTACGTGCCAGATGTGCTAAAGATTCATATGTCCCTTCATGCTTCAACCACCATTCCAGAAGACATGCATCCATCCTGATGACAGCTTCTGCTCGATAATGATCCAAAGCAGTGCAGACCGATGCATGTTCATTTTCATCATCTGAGTCAGATGCCACCAGCAGAAGGTTGATTTTCTTCTTTGGTGGTTCGGGTTCTGTAGTTTCCGCATCAGAGTGTTGGTCTTTTAAGACATCTGAAAGCATGCTTCACACCCCGTCCTGATCGGATTTTGGAAGGCACTTCAGATTTTTAAGCCTTGGGTCGAGTGCTATATCTATCCTTAGAAATTTCACATTGGTACCTTCTTTGCGTTTTGCCAAATCTGCTGTGAAAGTGTTCTTAAAATGAACATGTGCTGGGTCATCATCCGAGACTGCTATAACATGAAATATATGGCAGAATGTGGGTAAAACAGAACAGGAGACATACAATTCTCCCTCAAAGAGTTGTCACAAATTTAATTAACGCATTATTTTTTTTAACAAGCATCATCAGCATTGAAGCATGAAGGGGCATATGAATGTTTAGCATATCTGGCATGTAAATACCTTGCAACACCGGCTACAAAAGTACCATGCAAATGCCTGCTCTCTTTTTCAGGTGACATTGTAAATAAGCAGTCAGCAATATCTCCCATAAATATAAACAAGCTTGTTTGTCTTAGCAATTGGCTGAACATGAAGTAGGACTGAGTGGACTTGTAGGCTCTAAAGTTTTACATTGTTTTGTTTTTGAGGGCAGTTATGCAACAAAAAAAATGTACATTTGTATGTTACACTTTCATGATAAAGAGATTGCACTACAGTACTTGTATGAGGTGAACTGAAAAATACTAGTTCTTTTATTGTTTTTGCAGTGTGAATATTTGTAATAAAAATAATATAAAGTGAGCACTGTACACTTTGTATTCTGTGTTGTAACAGAAATCAATATATTTGAAAATGTAAAAAAAATCAAAAAATATTTAATAAATTTCAATTGGTATTTTATTGTTGAATGGTGTGATTAATCACAATTTTTTTTAATCACAGTTAATTTTTTTGAGTTAATCACATGAGTTAACTGTGATTAATCGACAGCCCTTTTACCCTCCCAACAGATAAATCGACAAAACGTGTACTTATTAATTTCTATCAATAGTCTCTCTACACAAACTTTTTTCCAATTGTACCTTCTCTCTTCTTCACCATCACAAAATAACATTACAAAATTAAGCAAAAAAGCGATATAACAGAGGCATATAAAAATCATTTTAAATTATTGAAATCTTCATTAATTTGATAAACAAGTGACTAACCAACCACGTTAGGCTACTTTAGCATCTTAACTATTCTGTATTAAAACTGCAAAAACCAAGATGTATTCTTGCAAGCACTCTTCATGCACACACTAACTCACCTCCCATTTCCTTTAGCAGAGCCATCCTGGCCATTAATCTGCAAAGTCCATCTTAATTAGAGAAATTTAAAAGGAGAGTAGACCAAGAGCACAGTGGGTTGAAATTTTGCAAATATTGATTTTTTAAAAAAAATAAAAAAAGTGTCCACCAACATTTGTAAAATTTCCAATAGCCCTACAGCTAGTCCAAAAATGGGGGGAAAATATTCAATAAAAATTTATCAAAAGCCCAAAACACAGTTTATAAGGGGTTGGGGGAAGGTTCAAAATGTCAATCAAACTAGGACTGAGGAAGGAATCTCAGGATGGTGGAAAGGGTGTTGTCAAACCAGCTGATTCATCCCACCATTATTGGAGACGCCAACCTATCCACGCATCCACACAGGAGCAGTCTTATTTTTATTTTTTTTCTGGGGGATTGAAAAAGAGAAATAGTGGGGGAGGGATTGTAAAGTCATCATACTAGAACAAACCCCCCCTACTAACTAAATAAATTAACTTTTTATTTGAATTTGCAAACATGACAATGTTGCTGATTATTTATTTTTAACATGAGGCTTTTCATAGCAAACAAACCAGAGCGCCCTCCTCTCCAATTAGGGCCCAATCTTGCAACTGCCATACATATGCAACCGCCAGAGAACTCAGTGGAAGCTGTGGATACAGTATGGACTAGTTCTTCTCTTTGAGAATCTAAACCCTTCTGATCATTTTCCTAAATGTGGCAGAAAGAAATATGCTCCGGCAAACAGAACATATCCTTTGACCTTCAGCTATCACAGTTGTGGCACACAGGTTTAGTTCTCACTTACTGTGAAAGATACAATCACTTGATTCTCTCTCCTTGCCATGCCCCACTAGATCTCAGCAGTCATGTTTGAGCCACCTCTATCAGCTCACAGTGCTATGGGAAATAAAGGTTTCACACAAAAAGAGTTGTTCTCAGCCCTGACAATTAATCTCAAGACAAGGAGACAGGCGTTTTTTAGGTGAATTGATACCAACTATCTAGATTCAGAAACGGATATAGCCTTCTAGTGATGTTGGTAGAAATATCAATGTGTAAAAATACACTTAATTTGTCTTCATTATTAAACAATTTGTTTTCTCTTTCTCTCTTGGAAATGTTAAAGCCCACTAAAAACACAGTGATGTTAGGAGCCACTTGGCACTCTCATTGATAGTCTTAGTAAGGAATTAATAGGCATGAAAAATGAACTACATTCAGATCAGGGAAGATGCAATTTCGCAGAGCAGCATGAGAAAATTTGTACTTGTTCTGTGGCTAAATGGAAGACCTCAATCTGTAATGCTGTTCTTTTAATTTTTCAAGAGTATGAAATTCTTACACTTACACACACACACACACAGAGCGCACTGTTTACTCTGCACACATACACACAAACACACAGACACTGCACTGTTTATTCTACTGAGTAAGATTTTTAAGTCTAGTCAATGGCAGGTAACAGATCCCTTCAAAGTAGGATCTCAGGTCTTAGAAGCTATTTCTAGGTAACTTCCTTTCAAATCAGTAATGAACAGGCCTTGCTAATTACCATAGTGTTCAATTCCCTGCAATTTATGGCTCACTAATATGAAGAGACTTGCCCTGTCATAACTACTTTGTATTTTGATACTGCTCTGCCCTTCGACCCCGTATAACAACAATTGTGCTACCCCAACCCTATCAATCACAACCTTTAGAGTTGGTTCCCAGAGAAGGAGGTATGAAAAAGGATGGAATGATCTTGGTGCAGCCACCAATATACTGTAAAATAGTTAACAATTCTCCAATGGGAAAGTCTAATGGAAGCCCAAGTTAGAAAATTTTATCTCTATTTGGAGAAATTGGAAATGTATATGGCTCGTCTTCAGTATGTCAATGCAATTGCCTCAGCAGTCTCCCAAAGATCAAGGTGAATGGAAATCAATGCTGCTGCCTTATTAGGAAACACAAATCAAAGACTTGGTGACCTTGTAAAAACCCCTCCGTCACTTTGATCTTTTGGAGCCAAGCATTTCCACAGATTCATTGTGCATTGTTATGTTGTAGGAAGAAATCTCCAATACAATTGTATTTTTTAAAAGTAACAAACTGGCAGCTAACATCTTTACCTGCACTGTCTGGGAAGCTGAGTTGGGCAAATGAAAGAGGGGAGACGCTCATGTATTGACAGTTGTCTTGCCTTTAAAATGATGTCTTCTGCTCTGACAATGTGGTACAGATTTCGATTAAGTTCAATCAAGATTTGAGGTGATGGCACTGCCTTGTCACTCTGGAAGCAGGTACACTCCAGAACATCCTACAAGTTAAACAAATAGAGGGGGAAAAACAGTACTAACCTGGGTCTCCAAGCCGGTGTTGGGGCGAGGTGGTTGGTCCTGTAAAAAGAAAGCAGAAGGAAATTGTGACGGTCTATACGATTATGTTCACCACTTTTACAAGACTATAATAAATTTTGTACAGAGTACGCCTTGTGAGGTATCACTTAAAAACTCATAATCTGCTGAACATTAATTGTCCTGGTAAATTGTATATACATATACAAAATCTCATGTATAAAATATTCTACTGTATAACATTGTTATAATATGTTCCAAGTTTGGTTTGTGCCTGCTTTTCTAGTCTTTTAGAGACAAAAGAAACACTGGCACCCCAGTCAGATATCAGCATAATCAAATGGATTATGATGGGTTATCATCACATTTATCTGCCATTCTTTGGCAGGAAGAAGGGTGCAAGCAAGAACTTTACATATTAGCAATGGAAAACAGCTGCAGGTCCAGTGTAAACAGACTGGCTGTCACCTGAACCCCAGCTGGAGATAAATCCTCAAGAAGTGGAGAATGGTATAAGAATAGAGGAGACACACACACCGCCTCACCTCTCTCCCCCCATCTCCACTCATAGCAGCTACAAAACTCCTGAAAGACAAAGGAAGCATCATTGAACTGGGGAAGAGGTGCTTGCTGGAAGGCTTTTCGGACAGTACAGACTGCTGTAAGCATATAGTGAGATATGATCTTTGCTTGGAATCCATTTAGCTTGCTAAATTAGGTATTAGTTTGCAATTTATCTTTTAATTTTCTTTGTAACCAATTCTGACTTTTATGACTCATTACTTGTAGTCACTTGAAATCTACCTTTCTGTAGTTAATACATTTGTTTTATTCCTTTATCTAAACCAGTGTGTGTTTGGACTGAAGTGTTTGGAAACCACCATTTGAGATAAAAGGGTCTGTGAATATCATTTTTCTTTGATGAAAGGATGGACATTCTATGAGTTTTCATTGTCCAGTAGGATGCTGGGCAGTACAAGATGCACATTTCTGGGGGGACAAGGCTGAGATTGGGAATTTCTTGGTGTCACTCTGCAATACAATTCAGAAGTGACTAGCAGAGCATTCATGTAACAAAGCTGTGAGTGATTTTGCACGCTGGAAGCTGTGTGTGAGCAGCATCAGGCGTGGTGGCTCTTATAACAAAGCAGTGTAAAAGGCATCCCAAGCTAGACAGCAAAAGGGACACAGCTGTTCAGTAGCATCCCTGGGGAATGCTACTGAAATAGACATTAGTCTTCAGAATACCAAGAAGATGGGACTTTTTTGAGCTGTTATTGACGAGGCAAGATGACACCAAAGAAACAAGTGTTTACTCTACCACAGGCTTCTCAAATGTTATCGTCTTAAGACAGAGTACCTTTCATATACACCTCTCTTCCACTCCCACACAAGCACATGCCAGCTATAATATTTGGTTGCGTGGGATAAAAGTAATATTAGAAGAGTATTAGGGAGACCACATAGGTTTCAGAATAGACTCAGGGTCATATGAGGCACTCATATCATTGATCTCCTATTTTGGTTTTCGTATTTTTCCTGCTCTGTTCTATTTTTACATTGCAATACAATTGATCTGTGCATCTTTAAAGTTTTTGAGCTCTTTCAGCAAGTTAACTGGAGACTTTGGCAATGTGTACAGCTGGTTGGAGAACTGAAAATCTTTCACACAAAGTATTTGTGATTATGCTCATTTTTCATCAAAATTTCATTCTGATGATCCAAGTAGCTTTAATAATGTGTCATTATATTTAAGTGAACAGTTCTAGCTTTGTAGTGTATATCTTATTTTGTGCACAAAGTAAGAACCCTTATCTCAACTTGGCTAGGGGTCCAAAGCTTATTAAAGAACTCCTAAATACTAAAGCACAAAAACGGTCCATATGGCCAGTTAATGAACAGGTCCTAAGAAAAAGATAATATCCTTGCAAGAAGCTACATCAGGAGTAGGCTTTGCAGAATTAGATGTGGAGTTTTTATATAATTTTGGAAGATTGTATTGATGTTAAAAATTAAAGCAAATGCTTAAAAATCATCAATTTAAATGTTCACAGTTGAGCAAAATTATGTGGTGAGCATTTTATTCCACTTATTTGGAAGCATTTTCTCCAAAATTTTAAATTTTCATAGTTGTGAAAAATTATGGGGAGATCATGAAACAACATGTAATTAGAGTAGGTTTTGAGATTCAAAAATTTAAAAAACTTTATAGCTGTTAAAACACAAATTGTCAAACATCACATGTCAAAGTATACAAAGTAAATATCTCTAAATCAAAGTAATAAGTTCTCTTCTTACTTTGCCTATTTGTAAATTTCAGTTATCATCATTGGAAATATTTTTCCTCGGTTTCAAACCTAATCATTAGTGTTTTGAGACTAGCTCTCAAACAAAATATTTAAAGAAACATCTTTTAAAGTACAAAGGTACACTTTTAAAGCTTCAGTCCTGCTGGCCCAAGGTATTACTGCAGGGTCTCACTTTCTATAGCATCCTGTCTAATTGGAAAAGCTAACAAAGTGGAACCAGGTCAATGGTGCATTCTCTTTAATCCATCACGTCTGTCGAAATTAGAAGACTTCAGTTGAGAGTAGGGTAAATTCTGGCCTGTCAGATTATAAGGCCCCTGGGAATAAGAGTTTTAATATCCCAGGATACTTCAGCTAGATGTGATTCTTTTTTTTTTCCCTGCAGAGCCACAGTGTGTAACAAGTTACTAGCTTCCTTCCTTTCCCCTTAAAGACTTCACAAAATGCAGTTAACATTTGCATGTGACCATAGCCATAGCCAGTTTTTGGTTTAATACATTTTTTATAACTGTACTAATGAAGGGGCCTTTTAATCAGCCCAGAATGAAGATTACCAGTCGAGTACAGAGATGCATTGTAGCCAACTGCCTCTCTTTCCCCCCCCAGCAATAAATAAGTGATGTGATAGCTGTCTGCAGTTTATGCACAGTGGAGAAGTATCAAAGTCTTACCTCTAATCCAACAACTAGTGATTTTATCAACATATTCTAACACTGGAGTACAGCTACTGCTCACACATGGATGTTATCTGACCACAAACCAAATGATACTAAGAGTTGTACGATGTGCAGAAACATGGATGGTATCCATGAATGATTTCACTCAGCTAAATTAGAAAAAGGATCTTATTTAGTGAAAAAAGCCCTTGTGAAGACTGGCCCCCTATTTTCTCAAAAGGAAATGATCCAGGTACATTAGACACTGAATACATGCATTTATCGTGCTCATCTGTTATGGACTCGGGAGATTAAATTAATTCCCTGTGTGACTGGATTCTCAGGAGGTGATGCCAGCAATGAAATCAAGTCCAGAGACTATAAAGTACCTCTCATTTCTTAAATGAAGGGATCAATTGTTAAATTTGGTCAGAATGTGTCTCGATTGTTCTGATTTTTTTTCCTCTGTGAGATCTACACAAAATCACAGACCTCAACAATATTGAATAGTGTGTATGTGTGTGAGAGAGAATCCAAAAATAACTTTCTAAAGGTAGTAACAGCAAATTATTACTTTTCCAATACAATGTCTCAGCTGTACAGGTTTCCCTTTGGGATATCATCTGGATTTTCTTAGTCATTGCCAGCTACATTGCAGACGATAAGCTTTTTCAAAATGTGTTGTTGGTTCTTCAGTTAGAACCACAGCATCCTGAAAGGATCCAGAGGATTCCTGTAATACATAAAAAGCGACAAAGAGTCCTGTGGCACCTTATAGACTAACAGACGTACTGGAGCATAAGCTTTTGTGAGTGAATACCCACGTTGTCAGATGCATGTAGTGGAAATTTCCAGAGGCAGGTATAAATATGTAGGCGATAACGAGGTTAGTTCAATCAGAGAGAATGAGGCCCTCTTCTAGCAATTGAGGTATGAACACCAAGGGAGGAGAAACTGCTTTTGCAGTTGGCTAGCCATTCACAGTCATTGTTTAATCCTGAGCTGATGGTGTCAAATTTGCAAATGAACTGAAGCTCAGCAGTTTCTCTTTGAAGTCTGGTCCTGAAGTTTTTTTGCTGCAGGATGGCTACCTTTAAATCTGCTATTGTGTGTCCAGGGAGACTGAAGTGTTCTCCTACAGGATTTTGTATATTGTATATATACACGTCTGTTAGTCTAGAAGGTGCCACAGGACTCTTTGTCACTTTTTACAGATCCAGACTAACACGGCTGCCCCTCTGATACTGTAATAGATAGTACTTTGAACTATTTTAAAAGCCATCGAATAAAAGCCCCACAAGTACTGAAAAGAAATTATTAACCTCATAGGTCAGGGCTGGGCAAACTACGGCCTGGGGGCCATATCCGGTCCTCCAGACGTTTTAATCCATCCCTCGAGCTCCCAACGGGGAGCAGGGTCCAGGGCTTATCTCGCTCCACGTGGCTCCCAGAAGCAGTGGCATGTCTCCACTCCGGCTCCTATGTGTCGGGGAAGCCAAGGGGCTCCGCACACTGCCGCTGCCCCCATAGCTCCCATTGGCCAGGAACTGTGGCCAATGGGAGATGCAGGAGTGGTGTCTGCGGACAGGGCAGCGAGTAGAGCCTCCTGGCCATGCCTCTGTGTAGGAGCCAGAGGGGGGACATGCCACTGCTTCTGGGAGTTGCTTGAGGCAAGTGCTGCCTGGAGCTTGCACCCTGAACTCTTCCTGCACCCCCAACCCCAGCCCCACCTCAGAGCCTGCATCCCCATCTGGAGCCCTTACTGCCCCCACAACCACAACCCCCTGCCCAAGCCTGGAGCCCCCTCCCACACCCTGAACTCCTCATTTCTGGCTCCACCCCAGAGCCCACACCCCCAGCCAGAGCCCTCCTGCACCCCAGCCCCCAATTTTGTGAGCATTCATGGCCCACCATACAATTTCCATACCAGATGTGGCCCTCGGGCTAAAAAGTTTGCCCACCCCTGTCATAGGTCCTCCCAATAAAAGACATTACTGCACAAGCACTGGAATAGACTTCCAAGGGAGGCTGTGGAACCCATTATTGGAGGATTTTAAGCACAGGTTAGAGCCTTGGTCTAGGTACATTTGGTTCTGCCTCAAGCGTCAGCGCAGAGTGCTGGAAGGGACCTTCAGAGGTCAACTAGTCCATCCCCACATTTCTATGATCCTAAACATAGAAATTGGGTTCCGAACAATGTGTTTTTAGTGTGTGGAATACAGTGTATCAGTCTCCAGATCAATGAAATTGTGGTTGCAGAAAGGCTTCTACACTATGGCAGTTTCTTTTTTATTTCAGTCCACATACTGCTTACTAACTATTACTACCCATTGTAGTTGTAGCATACGCTGTAGGCATTGCATATCACCACTAGGGGTCAGATTTTTGTACGCATCATTAGTAGTTAACATTTATACACATGGCATAAAATTACTTTCTGAATGCAAAACCATCAAAAACTTGGCTACTTTTGAGTTTAAATGTAGGAATAAAACAAGTAGAGTTTTGCCTGGGCATTTTTCCCCTATTGTCCTACCATGTGCCTTGCACCAAAATCTTTGACTGGAGTGGCACATGTTTTGTGAAACTGAGTTTTTTGAGTTTGTAAAGAAACTTAAAAATACACAAAATGGTTGGTCACATGGTAGGATATCCCTCTCTCATTAAATCAACTGACAGCATGACAGAGCTAACCAGCCAGTTTGGTTTTGAGTGTCAAATGTACCTCATTTACGAAAGTCATTTATATTGCTTAATGGTTGGTTGACTGTTTCAGTTTTGTGTTGTTTTAGTTTCTCTATTGATTGTAAATTCCAAAGCTGGATCTTTGGGTCCCAAAAAGCTCAGCACCTTGAGCATACCCTTATATGAGAAATGTAAAGTAGAAACTTAGCTTTCATTTAAAGGGGGCAAAAATATTTAGAATAAAAATAAGTTTCTTGTCCTTTTCCTTGCAACGGTATCCTTAAAATGTGAATCAATTGCCAGAGTTTAACGGAGCAACCAGCTGGGTTCCACTTCCATAGAGATACACACACTTACTTTTCATTCAAAATGAGTCAGTTCATTTTAGGGTATTTGCCAAAGACAGTCTTCCCTAAAAGGCTCAGGTAGGTTCAATGCATAGTGGTGTGAACATGATAGACTGTTCAAAAATGCAAAGGTCAACTTGGGTTAATTTGGGAATACACTGTTGTCTGGTTAGGCACACCGGGTATCCTAAAGGATGTTGGCAGCTTAATTGCCAATGTTTGCAGGGGACTTATCTTAAGTATTTTAAAATCTTTTTATGTTTTCAATGTGCCTAGCTGCCACGATGCAAGATATATAAAATAAATATTATTTCAGATGAAACGAGTTTCACACAGATCTTGTTACCACAGAGTTTACAGACACACAGTGCATAATCCACCTTGAGGACATGCTGGAGAGCTTCAGCTCTGAGGACAGTATTCGCTAGTTGATCTGCCCACTAAAACTGAATGATTATGGAAATAAAACATGAACATTTTTAAACAACAGTGATAACTAGAAGAGAAAGAAATAATTGTTAGCTGGCTCATAAACCTCAATATGCCCTCACTGTGTCAACACTGCTGATCTTATTTGCACCTCCTGCAACACAGGAGGTCACTCCCGGTAGGTACCAGGTACATGTTTTGGAGGGAGAAAATTTCTGGAACAGCGTTCCTCACACGGCTGAATTCATACACATCTCAGAAATGTATCTGTTTAAAAACACATTCAGTGCTCATCACCAGAGCATCTAGCACCCAACAGAATCTAAAATCAAACAATTGTGCAGGTATGCATGCAACCAAACTGCTTTGGTAGCCTACAGTTTGAGAGCTGGATCCATCTGCTAGAAAATCCCTCCGCACTTGCCTTCTAAATCCAGTCAACTGACTTACATGGGCCTGTACGAGATAAGGGCTGTAGATGGTAAAAGGCCTTCCCAAATGGACCACAAACCCTGCCCCAAAGGCTACCAGGAATGAATACAGAAGGCTGCATAGTTTAGCTGCTCTCCTCCGATACAGGACCAACTCCTCCTCACTGAAACAGTCTAGTGCCCAGGTTGGCAATTGGTCTAACAATGCTGAGATTTGTAAGAGTAACCCCCTGTTTTGTCTCTCACGGCCCTATCCTGCTTCCACTTTACACTGATGTAAGTTTGACTTTAGCGGAGTTACACCAGATTTACAGCGGTATGCACATGGGGGAGAATTTGGCCCATATTCTGCTTAGTTTGGTTAGTCTGTTCTTTAAATGAACCATGGTTATTGAAAGCAACTTGCTCAAAAAAAACCAAAGGAAACACAAAAGGAGAGAAAAAGAGAGAGCGAGAGCTGTTCAGCGAGGACAATGTCAGCAGCAAGAACAACACTAATCAGTCCATAGCCTCACATGTGAAAGGTCAGTCTTGCCCACACCGCCATTTACTTTAAATCTGAGAACACTTACTATCCTTTTCTTACATCATTGTGACACACAATGCTGCTTTCCCACTTCTTGTGTACTGGATTTAAAACTGGACACTCCCCCTTTTGCTTTTAAGCAAGAACAGAAGGTCTCTGGACACCCAAAAGATGAATACAACTGTTTGCAGCTGAAAGTCATGGGCAAGAATATTACAGTAAATGCTACAACACAAAGTTGTTTTATCCCACATGACAATTACATAGGCCACGTTCACAGATGTCTCAGGCAATATATGAAAATTGGAAGAAACAAATTGGGTATGATAGCAGCAAAACATTACCATGTGAAAAAAAAACCAACCTTCACTTCTGGTATGATGAAGTTCACACACATCAAGGGAGCAGTAATTTAACTGGGATAACTGCCTCATTGAATGATTTGCATATTATTAGAAGTCTGTCAAGGACTATGAACTGTGAACCAATTCTGAACTGTTACGGTAGGTTAACATGTAGCGTAATCCCCACCGACTTCCACTGGTCCCTGATATAACTAAAGTAATGACTCTGTAAACTGAATTGCATAAGCTTATAGAGCCTTTGAAGCCAATACTGCGTAGGCTTCCGAACAGTTTGAGACCTTGAAAAGACATACAGTGTTTGGTCCACAAACAGAATCTGTATTACCTAAAGCCCGTGCCCTTCCCCCAGCCTGTTCAGACCTCTGATTTTTCTGCATTGCTTCATGTACTGCAGATAGCATCATTACCACTGCTAGTTGTGTCACTCTTTGTGGAAAGCTGATAAATTGCATAAAGTCACTCCCTACATGAACATTCTCACAAGGAAGGACCCCTTTATTCAAAGGGCAGCTACTTATTTACTTTGACTCTTGAATCTCTGCTGTGGTTCTGCTCTGTTTAACAAAGAATATTTTAATAAACTCTGAAAGAACTTGGTGGTTCTAACCCATTTCATGCAAATCCAGAAAGAGCATATATAAACATTTTTATGACTTTTGCACATTGTGTGTTCTTTTTCCTGGCTAGGGTCTCACCATGATCACACTGATGTGATAAAAGAATTGTTAGTTTAACGTGCTGTAAGATAACTGGATGCCAGGCAGTAGGACTCAAAATAGGTAAAAGCAATGTGTGAATTGGCTCCCAGAAGACCGGAAACCCTGGTGAGACTTGAAGTCTGGCCAGTTTCCCACAGAACAGTGATGGAATAAAGTTTCCATGAATTCAGCACAGGGAACAAAGTGGAACCCCCCTAAAACTGAATTATACATAGTAAAGACCTCTTTGCTCAAGGAATGGCCATGGACCTGATCCAGTTCCCACTGAAGTCAATGGCAAAACTCACTGATCCTATGAAGACAAGGTGCAAGAAGAACAGGACAGGCCCCATACTTGTTGGAGGAAAGACTGAAATAAAAACAAAACACTTCTAAATAAGTTTTTCTTTCATCTGCCTCTGCTGAGCTAATACCTGATGCCTTTTCTGGTGCTAGAAGTTATGATGATTTGTGCCATATATAGGAGCCAGGGCCAGATCTTCAGCTGTTACAAACTAGCAACTTCCACTGATAATTTCAACCAGCTGAGGATTTGGTTCACAATAATTAGGTAGTAGATAAATCAGGCAGGCAAACATACATTAGTCAAGAGAAATTACAATGGGCATGCAATTTAAAGGGATGCTTTTACAATTTGGTTTCAATTTTGTGAAATTAAGCTTTTACATTACAAAAGAACAATGGATATTTAAAAACACATTCTAAGGTAACTGTTGCATTTAAGCAAATAAGCCTGTGGTGTGTGCAACCCACACACTGCAGCACTGAGAATCGAATTTGTGAAATTTACTATAAACAAGTAGCTTCACTGATTTTCACTAAGTTGAAAAAAATCAGAAAGTAAACAATCAGTGTGGACGAAAAGTATAGTTCATTTTAAAAATTCTTTCCATCTTGATAATGCAAAGTGCTTATAGTAACATCGCTAAATGAATGTGTGTGCGTGGTTGGAAAAATTCTGCCTTTTTCTCTCTACATAACAATACTGGAAAAGAAACGTTGCAAAATATTTTGCAATGAATGTTTCCTATATTCCAACCAGCTCTCTCATTTAAGTTATAAAGACTAGTTCTTCACTTCCTTGCACCTCTACAAAGGCACAAAGTGTTTTATACCTTCTTTGCACTAGTGTTAATGACTGCATAAAGTGCAAGGCAATATAAAAATCTGGTCCATAATTCGTAAGTTCATGTCTCCGACTATTACTGTCAAAATGCAATCACATAGTTTTCACTATTCAAGTTACACTTAACTTTTTATGATCATCTCCTCCTTTCCACTTAAGCTATTATATAGACACCCATGATCTCAGAGTGCTCTTTTAAACATCACATTGCGGCTTCTAATTCATCAGAGTGGTTGGTCATTCTAGCTAGGGTTCAGAAATAATGGCAGAGTGGAACATTTGCCTGGCTGCTGCTTGGGTTACAACTCTTCTTCAGATAAATAGTGATATTCACCATACAGGGCTGTAAATCTGGCACCTTACACCTGGCCAGTCTGGCACTAAATTTACTGTCAATTGGATATTAAATAAGTAATAGCAGAAAGACAAAAAATAATCAGAACAAGAATAGAAAATTTCCCTTCACTTTATGGACTGAAGCACTCCTTGAAATTGCCGTTTGTGGTGAAGGTACTACAAATACTCTTGGCAGCAATAGCACACTTCCTGTCTAGTGCACGAAACTCAGCATGCTGCAAGCTTATTGTATAGTCATTTGTGTGCCTGTCAAATAGGAAGTTATCACATCATTGGGCCAAAATGAATCAGCCAAGAGTTAACCACTCTGCACAGCTGCTAAGAATGTTCCATTTAATCTAAACAAAGAAGCCTCATTCCTATTGCAGACAGGAAGAGTAAAATAAAAGCATTTCAGAATATAGCATCCTGTAACACTATTGTGAAGCAGACATTGATGGAAAAGCACATTTATTATATAATAATAAACTCCTTTCATTAACACTTAGCACATTTTGCCCTTACTGTACTTCAATTGTTTTTGTTTCTGAGAGATGAGAATTTGGTGTCAAGAGGGCTAAGCTCTCTGAACCCATTGCCAAGGTCATGAGAGATTTCTAGAGCAACAGCCATGCTGGTAAGAACAAAACACGAGTGACAATCCACCCTTCAGTTTGTGCTATCTAGCTAGCTTTAAATAAACAATTGTTTTAGAAAAATCGGCTGCCTGATAGAGGGAAAAAAATCAAATGCTTAGCACAGAGATTTAATGAAGGCGTTTTTTAAAGAAAGTTGAAAGTGAACGTCATATTAGTAATTGATTCATGTTTTTCTCCGTTTATTTCAAGGTGACTCTCACAGTGCTCTTGTGAGGTAGGTGTTATGGCATCTGATTTACAAATAGGGAAAGTTGTGGAAGGCACAGGAATAGATGTGGATTTGTTTATTTGCTTCAAGAGACATAGAATATCTATTCATAGGTCTAGCAGTCTGATTTCCACAGGTGCTGAGCACCCACAACCACCTCAGATGTCAGTGGGAGCCACTGTTGCTCATCAACTCTGAAAATCAAGCTATAAGTGCACTGGCCCAGAGCTTAAGGCAGGAGTCTCAAACACGCGGCCTGTGGGGCTATTTCCTGCAGCCCACCAAGCGGCCCGTGCCCCTCTGGCCTACCTCCAGGCCAGGGGTTGGCAAACTACAGTGGATTGCCCCCCTCGAGCCCTGCGCCGCTCCCTGAAGCAGCTGGCATCACGTCCCTGTAGCCGGGGCGGGGGAGGGGGGAGCAGAGGGCTCCGTGTGTAGCCCTGGTTCCAGGCACTCCCCCCCCCCCCCGCAGCTCCCATTGGCCGGGAACGGGGAACCGTGGCCAATGGGAGCTTCGGGGAGGTGCCTGGAGGAGTGGCAAGCAGCGCTCAGGGGCCACAGGGACATGGTTCCAGCTGCTTGGCGGGGGCGGGCCGGGGGCGACAGCCTGCCCTGGCCCCGGTGTGCACCACTGCCACCCCGGAGCCGCCCTAGGTAAGCGGCTTCAGGCTCTGGCCCGGAGCCCTCCTGCACCCCGCCTCTCAACCCCCTGCCCTGAGCTCCCTGCTGCAACCCACACCCCTTCTGCCCCCCAACCTCCTGCCCTGAGCCTCCTGCTGCATCCCACACCCCTTCTGCAACCTGAGCCCCCTGCCTGCACCCCAACTCCCTGCCACACCCCACACTCTCTCCTGCACTCCATACCCCAACTCCCTGCCCTGAGCCCCCTGCTGCAACCCACACCTCTTCTGCAACCTGAGCCCCCTGCCTGCACCCCAACTCCCTGCCCTGAGCCCCCTGCCTGCACCCAACCCTCTGCCACACCCCACACTCTTTCCTGCACCCCACACCCCAACTCCCTGCCCTGAGCCCCCTGCCGCAGCCTGCACACCTCCTGCACTCCCTGCCCTGAGCCTCCCCCACACCCCTCCTGCCCCCTCTGGGGGCAGGGAGGAGGCAGAGTTGGGGTGGGGACTTTGGGGAAGGGGTTGAAATGGAGGAAGGGAAGGGGTGGGAAGAGGTGGGGCAGGGGTGGGGCCTCATTGAAGGGGTGGAGTGGGGGCAGGGCCGGGGGCAGCCTAAAGGGGGGGGTGTCAGTGATGCGGCCCTCGGGCCAATGAACTAGTCCTCATGTGGCCCTCGTGGTCATTTGAGTTTGAGACCCTTGGTTTAACGCCAAGTTTATTAAACTGTCCATTAATTTGGACTGCCTCACTTTGGCTAACTTGAAACATTTATAGCTTGATTCTTCAGAATCACTGAGCACCAGCAGTTGCTATTGACACCAGCTGGAGTTGGGATTGCTCTGCACTTCTTGAAATAAGGCTCAAAATTACTCACTTTGGACATCCAAAAACAAACAAACAAAGACACTCAAGCTCAAGGACCCTTTTGGAAAAGTTGGCTTAAGTTATTTGTGTTACATAACGAATACGAGACTGAAGCCCAGATCCAGCAAATTGTTCCACACAAGAACAATGCCTCTACTGGCATGCAATGACTTGGAGAATCAGAGCATATATTAGGAACAGAAACCAACACCTCTCATTTTGAATTTCCCTGCCCTAAACAGTAGGCAACAAAATCTCCTCACATCATCACATCATATTAGCACATCTATTTCTTTTGCAAAGCAGCCACTGCAGTCACAATATATGAAAATGAGTTGGCTACTAATTTTTATTAAAGGTAAATAAAATTGGTGAGTGTACAAGTTATTTCCATACACAGTGATAGAAACTCCATCAAATATAAAGATAAGAGAACACAGCAGAGCTGAAACAGTTTAAGTTATAGCTTATGGTAAATATAACAAATTATATATACACATACACACATACCCCCCATTGTTGTTACAAAACACACTTCTACCCCGATATAGCATGAATTCTGATATAACGCGGTAAAACAGTGCTCCAGGGGGGCGGGGCTGCGTACTCCGGCAGATCAAAGCGAGTTCGAAATAATGCATATTCGAGGTAGAGGTGCATATCAATATAAATGACTTGTTGGTTTGTACCTCCAGCAAAACTTGATGTGACATATGGTTCTTATGATACCAGTTTACAGGTTATCACTCCAATAAACTAAACAACAGTAAAAAAAGAATTGCCATGAGACAGTAATTTCCCCATACCCAACACAGAACAGCATGACTTACCACAAGCTGCATTTCCTCTTTGGAATGGGTTTTCCAGAAGTGCCAAACTGTATCTTGTCACCATATCTCATTTCAAGTTTCATTAGCTTATTTAACACACCTGTTTTATTTGATTATCACCAGCAGTTAATGAAAACCCTCTGTGTCAGAGAGAAATGTTTTTTCTTCTTGATCACTGGACCAAGACCAATCCTAGTTTCAGGTCATGAAATAACTGAGTTAAACCTTGCTCTGCTTGTATGTGTTCCACGTAAATTCCACAAAGTTTAGCTGCCTGCGACAATATCTTGACAAATGTTAGAATAGCAACCAGTGACTTAAATAATCATCACGTCTCAATTTTCAGACCGCTATTTTACAAATGGTAGAAATAATTGTTGGAATTTGAGTGGGAACTAAACAAATAAAAAATCATCTGAATGGCATGAGGTTAATATCTGATATTTGAGGACAGATCAGGCCAAGAATACTTTACTAAGGAAATGCTAAGATTTCAATTTTACCAGTAGTGTTCATTATTTTTATTACACTCGAGCCAAGGTCAGGGCCTCGACGTGCTGTACAAATATGTGGTAGAGAACTTGCATTTTGAAAAAGACAGGACAGACAAAGGGTGGGAGAAGTATTATTTTCTCCATTTTATAGGGGAGGAACCCAGCTATGGAAAGTTTAAGTGACTTGTCCAAGGTCATAGAGGAAATCTGTGACAGTATCAAGTATCAAACCCAAATCTCCCAAGACAAAGCACCTTAACCACAAGACCACCTTTGCTCTCCTGTTTTACGAAACACATTTTTCTAGCACTCTAAAATCAGACTTTAAAACAGTAACTGGTCCCTCAATCTGGTCATATGCATTTTTGGCACTGGTCCAGCATTGATTATGGCAAGTCCCAGATGAGGTCTGGGAGGCTGTATCACTGTCTGTTGCTGTGCATTCCACAAAATGCTTAAGGCCGCAGACAGAAGAGTCATGTGAAGGCGTGCTATCTCCTCTGTCAGGGCTTGGCTACACTTACAAATTTGCAGCGCTGAAGCAGGGTGTGAAAACACACCCTCTCCAGCGCTGCAAATGGCGGCGCTGCAAAGCGCCAGTGTGGTCAAAGCCCCAGCGCTGGGAGCGCGGCTCCCAGCGCTGTCCGTTATTCCCCACAGGGAGGTGGAGTACGGACAGCGCTGGGAGAGCTCTCTCCCAGCGCTGGCGCTTTGACTACACTTAGCGCTTCAAAGCGCTACCGCGGCAGCGCTTTGAAGTGTAAGTGTAGCCAAAGCCTCAGTTTCTAAATACTCTGACTTTAAAATTTTTTGATTACCCTGAAACTCAGTCCCTCCTTGGTTAATGGAAAAGGTCTCAACTTGACATGGCGATTTTCACTTAATTTACACGTTTACCATCGCAAATCTCAGCCCCAACTTTAAATTGGTTTCTGTTTTGTTTCATTTTTCCATGATGGTGTTTCAGATAATCTCTTTATAATACAGTTTAAAACATTAGTCCTGACAGCCCTATCTGCTGCCAGGGGAAATGGGGTCCAAATGATAAATGTCTCGGCATGTGGACATGGACCTGACAAACTGAAGGGTAGGGACACAACTGTCCCAGGGCGCTGTGGCTTTGTCTCTCTTACAAACTTCAGGCCTGTCAGCTTATGGTTCTCATCCCATGTTCCATTTTGGCACAAAAAACTCTGCTATTTCCTCTCTGTGAGCGCCTCACTCCTGTTTCTATTAACCAAAAGCAACAGAAGTAAATATGATGTCCAGGAACTCGGAAGTGTGTTGAAAAAGAAGACGGCCCAAGTGATCTTCTCTGAGATCCTTAATTTCTAAATATTATGGACAAGGCTTGAATTCAGCTGGAGCTGTCTGGAATGGAGCCTTGGTAAATATTTTCATACTCATGGGGCAGAAACCCCAGCACTCCAGGCAATGGTGATACATATTTGTGGGGGGGGGGGGGAGCGGGGGGAAGAGGAGCGTTGTCACATGACCATCCCCAAAACACGGGGGGGGGGGGGCGGGCAAGGCCGGTAGCCAGGGAGATGAAGGGGCAGGGGCAGAACTGGAAGGGAAGAGGCAGGGCCATAGCCTCTCCTCTTCCAGCCTCCTCTTCTGGCCACGCTGCCTGGTGCAGCATGCAGTGGCTGCCCTCTCCCAGGCAGCCTCTGACCATGCTGCTTGCCTGAGACAGCCTAAGCGGGCAGCATGGCTGGAGACTGCCTGGGAGAGAGCATTAGTGGCTCCACACATGCCAGGGGCGCTGGAGCAGAGCCGCCCCCACCTCCCCGTCAGGTAACGTGGGATGGGGAGGATACGGGGAGAGCGTGGGGCCCTTGGGCTGGGGGCAGGGCAGGGATGAGTCACGTGGAGGGGGGCGCACGTGGGGAGCAGGGTGGAGTCACACGAGGGGGTCTCGTGGGGGGATAACATGCCCCCCCCTTTAGCTGGTGCCCCCTTTGTGTCCCTCCCACTAGTCGCCTCTGCGAAATAATCTATGAGAATGTAAATCCGGATTATAGATGACAATTTCCTAACTCAAAAATTGCTGCCTTTGACACAGAGGAATTGTATATTAGATCCTGTCTTGACAGATAAACAGGAATTCATCACAGAACTAAAAATTAATGGTAATTTAGGTACTAGTGATCATGATGTGATCATATTTATAATATTCAAACAGAATAAAGTCCAGATCAGTGATATTTATACTTGGTGCTTTGAAAAGGCCAATTTCACAAAGCTGAGAACATTTATGAGTCAAATAAGCTGGGAGGAAGAATGTAATCAGAAAAATGTGAATGATAATTGGAATCTAAGAAGACCTTACTAAATGTCCAAAAAGCCATATTTGAGGAAGAAGGCTATATTGATTCAAAAAAATGACTTCATTTAGAGGGGATGTGATGGCAGCTATAAAAAAAAAGATATATAACAAAAGGAAGAAAGGAGAAGTAGATAATAATGAATATAAATCAGAAAATAGAAACTGTAGAAAATCTATAAGGGATGCAAAAGAACACAAGGAGAAATCTATGGCCAGCAGAGTTAAAGACAAGAAGGAGCTGTTTAAGTATTTTAGGAACAAAAAGAATCCTAACAAAGGTATTGGTCCATTAGATGGAAGTGGTAGAATTATCAATAATAATGCAGAAAAAGGTGTTTAATAAATATTTGTTCTGTATTTGGTGGAAAAATAGATGATGTAATCATATCATAACTACACACTTTCCATTCCCCTAGTAGCTCAAGGGGATGTTCAACAGCATCTACTAAAGTTAGAAATGTTTAAAGCAGCAGGCACATAAAGCTTGCATCCAAGAGTTTTAAAAGAGCTGGGTAAGGAGCTTGCTAGACCATTAATGCTGATTTTCAATAAGTCTTGGCTCATCAGGAAGCGCCAGAAGACTGGAGTGGCTGATACGGGACTTGATTAATAAAGAATTTAAGAAGGGCAACATAATTAATGCCAATCAACATGGGTTTAACGAAAATAGGGCCAGTCACACTAACTTGATATCTTTTTCTGATGAGATTACGAGTTTGGTTGATAAAGATAATAGTGTTCATATAATATACTTAGACTTCTGTAAGGTGTTTGACCTGGTAGCACATCACATTTTGATGAAAAAACTAGAAGGATATAAGATTAAGATGGTACACATTAAATGGATTAAAAGCTTGCTGATAGGTTTCAAAATGCAATTGTAAACGGGGAATAATCACTGAATGTATATATTTCTAGTCGGATCCCGCAGAGACCCGTTCTTGGCCCTACGCTATTTAACATTTTTATTAATGACCTGGGAAAAAAAACATAAAATCACCACCGATAAAGTCAGCAGATGACACAAAAATTGGGGGGACCGCTAAATAATGAAGAGGACAAGCCTCTAATACAGAGTGATCTGGATCACATGACAAGCTGTGCACAAAGCAAACAATGTATGTTTTAACGTGGTAAATGTATACACATCTGGGAACAAAGAACGTAGGCCATTCTTACATGATGGGGGACTCTATCCTGGGAAGCAGTGAATATCCTTGGATGCATAAATAGGGGAATCTCAAGTAGTAGTAGAGAGGTTATTTTATCTCTGTATTAGGCACTGTTGCGACCTCTGCTGGAATACTGTGTCTAATTCTGATGTCAACAATTTAAGAAGGATGTTGATAAATTGGAGAGGGTTGAGAGAGGAGCCACAAAGAATGATTAAAGGATTAGGAACCATGCCTTATAGTGATAGACCCAAGGAGCTCAATCTATTTATCTTAACAAAGAGAAGGTTAAAGGGCAACTCGATTACAGTCTAAATACCTACATAGGGAACAAATATTTGAAAATAGGCTCTTCAATCTAGCAAGGAGAGAAATAACATGATCCAGTGGTTAGAAGCTGAAGCAAGACAAATTCAGAATGTAAATAAGGTGTAAATTTTTAATAGTGAGAGTAATTAACCATTGGAGCAATTTACAATTTACCAAGGATAGCAGTAAATCTCCATCAGTGATATTTTTAAATCAGAACTGGATGTTTTTCTAAAATGATCTGCTCTAGGAATTATTTTGGGGAAGTTCTACAGCCTATGTTGTACAGGTCAGACTAGATGATCAGCATGGTCCTCTCTGGCTTCAGAATCTATGAATTCACACACTCAGCTCCTGCACTGTGAAACAACGCAACTGCACAAGGAAATGTCCCCACAGCAGTGTTGAGTGTTATGCCACAGCCAGGTCGGGAATGCTGGAGCAACACAGGTGGCTCCTGCATTGCTCTACTCTGACCTAAAGGTTCAAAGAATCCATTGTCAGACCGCTTTCTTTTAGTACATTTTAGATTAGGGCTGGTGGTAATGAAGATCAAAATCAATTGGCCCGCTACACTTTGGGAAAGAGGCCAAATGTCATTTTTTTATTTTCCCATTTAAATTTCCAGGTGAATTTTTGTTCCCAGGAAAGCCGCACGGCAGACCTCACTGACATCTCATGCCTACGAGTATACATGGAGCAGATGCTGATCTCACTGCTCCTCTAATTTGCTTTGGCTGTGGCCTGGAGAGCAGTCCATGTTCTGAGAGAGGAGCAGAGTCTGCAAAAGATTCAACTCTTGCTAAGCCTAACAGAAAGGCTGATGTGGCTTTGTGTGAGGCAGAAACCTCTTCACTAAGAATCACAATGACATGACCAACTCTGTTCAACTAGAGAATAAACAGAAAAAGAATAACAAACTTCAGCCACTACGAATCTGTATCAGATTCCAAGCAAGGAGGGAAAGGCAAAAGGCTCTAGTATCACATTACCACTCCCTTTACTCCATTTTATTCACATTGCAGTCCTGTGCATTAATATATGGCGCACATACATTCAAACTACATTAAGAATGTTATCAAGGTTGCAAAGTCAAGTACTCAAAAAAGTTAGGAAATGCCAGAATTAAGGTTGACTGTGCAATCTTAATTTGGCCTCCTTATGCATAGTCTTTAATTACATGATTATATACCATTTTTTCCCACAGGACCCTGCCTCATTCAGCGCACAGAGCTCACTTAACAAGCATCTTTTTAATATTTCGTTTTATCCTCATTATTCAGCCTGTTACCTTATTTGGTTCACATTAACCAAGAGCAGTGCGACAGGCCTCCTGGGCGGGGTCCTGCTGGGAGGAGTAAGGGCAGTGCCATAACCCAGCCTCTCCTCTACACTGGCCTATGCGGCTGGCCTGGCAGAGAGATGGGAGGGGCTGCTCCTTTCAAAGCAACAGGCAGAGTTGCCCTGCAAGGACCACCATCCCCACAGGGAGAAATTAGCCACGCTCTGGTCCCAAGTCTAGCCTGAAACATTTTAGTAACTACAGCACCCGGAATCAAAGTTTGAAATGGCTCATGATGCATTTGTTTTTTGCACACCGCCCACTGTTATAAAGGCTTGAGTCAACGCAATGGGGCAATGATTAGAAAAGAAGACTAGCCATTATCAGTTTAGCCTGCAGAGCAGCAGGCTGCATTTCTTTTGTCTTAGCTTCACTTCACTAGTTTTGTAAGAGTGTTCACTTAGAGGAGAAAAGAAATAAAGACCTTGCTAATCTACACAGAGACTTCAGAACAACTGGTCTGCAAAGGATGCATTCAAGCAAAGATACTGATTCCATAAAAAACTCAGCAGGGCTTCTCAGCCTGTTATCACAGGCCATG
Source organism: Mauremys mutica (assembly GCF_020497125.1). NCBI lineage: Eukaryota > Metazoa > Chordata > Testudines > Geoemydidae > Mauremys > Mauremys mutica. The sequence goes on along the minus strand of NC_059082.1, from coordinate 68,131,378 downwards.
TCAAATATAATTTTATTATTTCTGCGGGACATCTGAATGAACCCCCAGGAAGTTTTGGTACAAAGCTGTAAAGGTCATTATCTAACAGTTTTTATTCTCCAGCAAGTGACTGAGAAAAAGAAGAGACTACAGGAAAATCTCCCTATTACACAGTTAGTGGAATTAGTCAGGGAAAGGTGATCTTTGGATACCAAGACTGGGACAGTTGTCCCAATTTCACTCTCTAACATTGTTTACATGCTAATAGCTTTTCTCAGGAGCAGTTACTTTACTATCAGAGGGGTAGCCATGTTAGTCTGGTTCTGTAGAAGCAGCAAAGAATCCTGTGGCACCTTATAGACTAACAGACGTTTTGCAGCATGAGCTTTCGTGGGTGAATACCCACTTCTTCGGATGCAAGTCTTGCATCCGAAGAAGTGGGTATTCACCCACGAAAGCTCATGCTGCAAAACGTCTGTTAGTCTATAAGGTGCCACAGGATTCTTTGCTGTTACTTTACTAGTGTACTAATCCTTCCAACATGGTTTACATCTGCAGCATTTGAAAATTTAAGACTTATTGAAGACACTAGTTTCAGCCACTGCAATAGGCTCTGTGCAAGTTTTAACACAGCAGAGCAAGTCTGAAGTAAGATGAACAGAACAATGGAGAGTAAGGGTGAGATTCCCACCCCCACTCAGAACCGTTTACTCAGCGTAAAAGGGCTGGAGCAATCTAAAAGGGCTCTGATAATCCTCTCCCAGCCAGGGGAGAGTTCCCTCAGCACAGGAACTGAGGGAGAGCCACAGACTGTTTTCCGAGGATCCCTCACAAGCACTGGCATAGAGGCGTGGGCCCACACCACATTGCACTGTGAACATTCTGAGTAACGCTACTGCCTATATGCAGCTGGTGACCAGTTGCTGTAAATCTAGCAGCCTGCAGGGACTGTTCCATCCCCTGGAGCAGCCCAGAATCAGAAGGGTACTAAAATAGCTGAATGAAAGCCAATAAGCCTCTCCTATCCTTGCTCTGGAGTTCTCTCCTGCGCTTCTTAGGCTTTGGCTACACTTGCACTTCAAAGCGCTGCTGCTTTGACTAAGTGTAGTCAAAGCGCCAGCGCTGGGAGAGAGCTCTCCCAGTGCTGTCCGTACTCCACCTCCCTGTGGGGAGCTCTCCCAGCGCTGGGGCTTTGACCACACTGGCGCTTTGCAGCGCCGCAATTTGCAGCACTGGAGAGGGTGTGTTTTCACACCCTGCTGCAGCGCTGCAAATTTGCAAGTGTAGCCAAGGCCTTAGAGGCACAACACAGAATTTCTCTGTAGGCATTTAAGGTGCCAATACATTTAAGTCAATTGCAACATTCCCATTGACTTCAGTGGGAAGGACAAACCCTATCTGTGTGTATTTGGAAATCTCACAAGGGTTCAAAGACACTCTCCAAAACTACAGGCAGAGCTTTGGGGATTCCCCAGGTAACAACATTATCCAGACAAGAATGGGGATATAAATATCTGCAAATCACCTCTGCAGTTAGAAGAAAGGGAGAGTAAGCAGGTGAGGTTGGGGTGTAGGCAGGGAGAGAAGCATAAGAGGAATAGAAAGGGCATCCAGTCAAAAGGGTTACTAGCACATGGAGGTAAAATACAAACATGTAAATATGCAATTAATAGTGGCCATTTAAGGTGTGCAAAAAATTCAAAATAAAACACCAAAAATCTTGATAAATGAAGTTTCAAAACTTTTGAAAGTTACCCAAGTTTATGAACAGCCTGCAAAAATCTGCAAGATTTTTCTACTCAAAATCAGATTTGATTCAAAATAGAATACAAAAGTGAAATTTTCAAATTTTCATTTTAGATAGATAGTTTCACCAACAGTAACATTTGAGAATGTGGCAAAGTCTGTCACAAACACATAAGGCACTTCCACAAGAAAAAAAATAGACACTGAAATCATTTAAGTATTAAGCCTCTGATAATGGTATTAGAAAGATGTAGAGGCCTGAGCTGCCAGGTTATCTTTATTTAACTACAGTTCATTTACACCAAAGATCAAAATTGCTATGTTCTCTTAACTTGAAACAAAACAGCAGAGGCTTGAGACATGTTTGAGTAGCACTGCCTTGCTTTCTTGAACATGAGTAGCTTTTTAAAAGTTTGGTGACTTTTTGCAATTTGTAAAAGCTGATAGGAATCATAGAAGATTAGGGTTGGAAGAGACCTCAGGAGGCCATCTAGTCCAATCCCCTGCTCAGAACAGAACCAACCCTGTATCTGAGCCCAGCATGCAGCTGCTCGTTCATGTACTATAGATGTACGTATACCAGGTAACTAGTATAGTGTGAAAATTTTGGCTGAGAAACAAATGTTCCTGCTGACTCCTGTTATAAGGACAAGTGGAGTGGTGAGGAAACAGATGTTTTAACAGCTGTCTGATATTTCACCTGCAGAAACAAATTAAAACCTCTTCTACAGTTACTGGTTCAGTAACAATGGGTTAGATCCTCAGCTAGGGTAGTAAATCAGTGTAGCTCCACTGAAGTCAGCGAACTGAGGTTCTGTTCCAATATATGCTCCAGCACAGTATAGGGGTAAGCACATCCATGGACAGAATAGCTATATATCTAGTGAGATAACTGAAAGTTGCTCTGCTTTTGATACAGATACACAAGTTATTTACGATGTTTTACGTAAGTAAAATCTAGCACACCTCAGAAAACAAACAATTCTGAAAACAACTTCTGAAACCAACACTAAAGGATTTTTTTTAAAAATAAGTTGCAAGTTATTTCCACTGGCTAGGGCTCATAAACACATCTGACACAAGAAAAGCCACAACACAGTGGTTATCCACTAAAAACCTAACAACCATTCAGTCCATGTAGCAGACGTTGAGGGATGAGAGTAAGTTTATTGCAGTATATTACACTCTAAGAAAAAGTTCACCTACGCAAGAAAACCTAAGGAAGAAAAAGAACATTCAGACATTTAAAATAGGATGAGCAGGATGAGATAAGTATGGTGGGATTTTCAAAAGCAATTAAGTGATTTAGGCTCCTAAATCACTTGAGTATTCTTGAAAATCCCATCCTAAATGATCACACTAAAGCACACGTTAAAAGTAGCATGGCTCCGTAAGTAGTGGTCACAGAATCATAGAAGTCTAGGATTTGAAGGGACTTTAATAGGTTACGTAGTCCAGTCCCCTGCAAGGCAAGACTAAATAATAACGAGACCATTCCTGACAGATGTTTGTCTAATGGGTTCTTAAAAAGCTCCAATGATGGAGATTCCACAACATCCTTAGGTAATTTGTTCCAGTGCTTAACTACCCTGACAGTCAGGAAGTTTTCCCTAATGTCCAACCTAAACTTCCCTTTCTGCAATTTAAGCCCATTGCTACTTGTCCTATTCAGAGGTTGACAACAATTTTTCACCCTCCTCCTTGTAACAATCTTTTATGTACGGTAGAACCTCAGAGTTACGAACACCAGAGTTATGAACTGACTAGTCAACCACACACCTCATTTGGAAAGTAAGTATGCAATCAGGCAACAGAAACAAAACAAAAAGCAAATACTGTACAGTACAGTACTGTGTAAAATGTAAACTATTACAAAATAATGGGAAAGTTAAAAAAGATTTGACAAGGTAAGAAAACTGTTTCTGTGTTTGTTTCATTTGAATTAAGATGGGTAAAAAAGCATTTTTCTTCTGCATAGTATAGTTTCAGAGCTGTATTAAGTCAATGTTCACTTGTAAACTTTTGAAAGAACATTTTGTTCAGAGTTATGAACAACCTCCATTCTCGAGTGTTTGTAACTCTGAGGTTTTATTGTAGTTGAAATCTGTTGTCATGTCCCTCCTCAGCCTTCTCTACTCTAGGACTAACCAAACCCAATTTTTTCTTCTCCAAATTGTCCATGTTTTTCTTGAAATGTGATGCCCAGAACTGGACACAAAACTCCAGTTGAGGCCTTATCAACATGGAGTAGAACACGAGAATTACTTCTTCTGTCTTGCTTATAACACTCCTGCTGATGCATCCCAGAATAACGTTTGCTTTTTTTGCAACAGGGTTACACTGCTGGCTCATATTTAGGCTCAATTCAGGTCAGCTTTCAGGACTGTCCTAACTTGAGAGAGGAGGCTACAGTAACATATGCTCTAATGGCCAGAGAGAGGGAGGCACAAAATGGCTCCTTTTGGTCCCTGTGCTGGTACATTTGTCTGGCTCTGTGTGTTTGTGTAAGGTACCAAGCTATGCACTATGTTGAGAGCCCACGTTGTGCCCTTAAATTAAACACACACATTAAGAAAAAGGAAGAAAAATGAATTAGAAACCCTGAGCTCATATCAAAATGTCTGCGTATACAGCGGTGCTTCCTGCCCATGCCTACCTGCCTGGCAGCGTATCTCCCATGGATACCATGTTCCCATTCATTGTTCTGCCACCTCCCTCCGAAGGGGAAAGCAACTGAAGTAATGCCAGAACCTGGGAATGGGCAACAGAGGAAGGATCACTTGATGATCACCTGTTCTGTTCATTCCCTCTGGGGCACCTGCATTGGCCACTGTCAGAAGACAGGATACTGGGATAGATGGACCTTTGGTCTGACCCAGTATGGCCATTCTTATATAATGCTGACTGGGTCAATGCCCATTCTCCAGGGATGAAAATGCTACCGATGTGGCTGTTCCCTAGCCAGCGTCCCACCCACAGAGCTCAGTTCCCGTGCAGCACCTGAAGAATGGCTTATAATAGGATGGGGACTGATACTTCAGAAGTGGCGTTACACCCTGTCTGTCCCCCAGGTACACCCAAGTGAGTCCTCCTCCACTTGCGGAAATGGAGGAAAGAACTGGCCCAAGAAGATTAAGTTCCTAACACCTGATATCAACACGATAAAATACTCCAATTTCCAAATCCAGTTTGGCCATAGTCATCTAGGAATCAGGTACCCTATGTCCCCTGATATGACCCAGAACAAACAATGTCAGTGCCAAATGAGCACCTCCATGCTCATCAAGAAGCCCCAGAGGAAAGGGGGAAGGGATTTCAAGTTGAATCTAAAAGCTTCTGTTCCCTTCCTTTCAGCAGAGACAAACTGGATGCTTGTCTGCTGGAGTTTTACAGAAGCCTTTAGCCACTTACAAAACTTGAACTGCAATAAACCTTTGAGTCACAGGCAGCCACTACCAGTCTCCAATAATAGTCAGTGCTCAGAAATAGAGGCGAACTCTCAAATACCACTATAAAAGAAATCTGCAGTCTTATTGAACATTTCAGCCACTGGCAGACCCTGATGTATGTTGAATCTTGAAATTCTGGTTAAATGTGTGGTTTGCACAATCCATATCTTCAGTGTGCGATACCACCTACAAATATCAGCTGCTACCAGCTCAGCACAGATTACCAAATTCAGTCAGTCAATGTCTGTTACAACAGCATGTACATAGCATTAGGGAAAGGATCCTCCAGATGTCTAGAAAATATGTCTGCCCAAGTAGAAGGTATTACACAAGCATCCGTTTGACATTTTGAACTTGTCAGCTACACAGGTCAGACTGTTAAAGGCAGAAAAAAGTTAATAAATTAAAAGATTAACCAAAGGGCAGGCTTTTCTTTCAGCACTGACACACAATACACTACAGCTACCTTGGCACCATATTTTCAAAGCTATACTTAAGAATGACAGCACAACATCCTGTTGATTCACAGCAAGGATCAGAACTGTTTTGCATTCCTCAAAGTCTGTTATTAAGAATTAGCCCAGGGAGAAGTATTACTATAATGAGCTGTTACTCCTAGCAAACAAGAGGGTTTTTCCCCTGTGTTGCACAGTAAATAACTTTCAGCTTGAGCATGCACTGCATATATGAGTTTATGGAAAGAATTATAATATCATCTAATAATGTAGTGATCAGGCTCTGTGGAGTTGATTACTGAAGGTATAAAATACAGTACGACACTAGAAAAGATTTTCCTCTCCCCATCCCCCAATTGTTCTCCCAAAAAAAAAAAAATGGTTCTCTCAACCATTTGATGAAATGCAGTTTCATTTCCATTTTCTTAAGAAGAGACACTTTGTCACTGATTCTTCCTTTATGTCACACTAGGATGAACAGCTAACTCAGGGCAATTTTACAATCAGTTACACAGATGTAAATCATGAGTAATTCCAGATTTACAACGGTGTAACAGAGCAGAAACTGGCCCTCAAGTAACAAGTTTCTAATTAAAACTTTAGCAAAGGGCTCCTATATTTACTGAGTAACCATATGTTATTTAAGAAGCTAGTTTAATAAATAACCATTGCATTTTAAAATACCATAGTGTTCCATGCTAGCAATTGCCTATGTCTCCTGGGAAAACAATTCTGAACTACCGCTCTTGAATGCAATCTGCTAAATTCTGAAACAGGACACTTTGCAGAAAACAAAAAAAATCACTGGGGAAAGATAGGACCAATTTCAATAAGCAAAATCATCTAAAGTTTCCTCACAATATGTTACTGTAAAAATAAAAGAAACCTAACAATAGAGAAAACCTTAAAGAAAAAATAAACCATTCCTCAGTGAGCAACCAAAGTAAACAGTCTCCAGTCACAACAAGCTTCCAGGCTGAGTCACAGACCACAACACTGTGTACAAACAACAGCCAAATGGCAAAATAGTCACACTTTGTTTCCCTTGTAACCATCTGTTAAACAGATACAGACAATAAACTAGATAACAGAACACTTGCCCGATGGACAATTACTATGGTGGACCAGAACATCTGCATTGCAGATTTATACCAGCTGATGATCTGGCCCAGTGTTTGTGTACTACAGAAATGCTCCATTACTAAATATCAGAATTATTGGATGTAATCTCCCACAGATGTATTTCTAAGCCTGACATCTTACCTAACTTGCAACACCCAGAAACATTTTTATTTTCATATTTTTCAACACATAAGAAAAAAGATGCACCCATTGCATCCTGGGTGTGTGTAACAATTTAAAAACATTGGGGGCATAGCTTTGTTCTGCCTTCCAACTCGAGTCATTTAAACCAGTCATCTCAACCAGGGGTACCTGTGCTCCTGGGGGTACTCAGAGGTCTTCCAGAGGATACATCAACTCATATAGATATTTGGCTAGTTTTACAACAGGCTACATAAAAAGCACTAGTGAAGTCAGTACCAACTAAAATTTCATGCAGACAATGACTTGTTTATACTGCTCTATACACTGAAATGTAAGTACAATATTTATATTCCAATTCATGTATTTTGTAATTATATGGTAACACGGAGAAAGTAAGCAATTTTTCAGTAATAGTAATAGTTTTGTATTTTTACATCTGATTTTGTAAGTAGTTTTTAAGTGAGGTGAAACTTGGGGGTATGCAAAACAAGTCAGGCTCCTGAAAGAGGTACGGTAGATTGAAAAGGCTGAGGGTATGGCTACACTTGCAGATTTGCAGCGCTGGGAGTTACAGCAGTGTTCATATAGCTGTGTAGGGAAAGCGCTGGTGTGTGGCCACACTCACAGCTACCAGCGCTGCAGTGTGGCCACATTTGCAGCATTTGCAGCGCTGTTGGGAGTGATGCATTATGGGCAGCTATCCCAGCGTTCAAGTGGCAACAACGTGCTTTTCAAAAGAGGGGGGTGGGGTGGAGTGTGACAGGGAGAGTGGGGGAGAGAGAGAGAGTGGATTTTTGGAGCCGACACTGTCAGCTCCCAGCATTGCAAAATCTGAAAATTTCCTCGACCCCTCATTTACTCTTAACTGCAAATAGCCTGCAGACCAGATAAGCAGCTGCTCCAACAGACTGCCTTTCTCCCCCCATCCCGCTGTTTCTCTCCTCAAGCAAACACTAGCTAGACATTCATCCCCCTGCCTGCCTCATTCACAGCAAGGTAGTGGGTTATCTCAATTGATTGTTCACAGTCAGTCACAGATTGATCACAGCAAACAGGAGCTGTGTTTGTTTTTTAGATAAGCAGCTCCCGGAGCCCCGAGTTCACAACAAAACACAGAGAGGCATCATAACAAAACAAAGAGAGTAATTTAGTTTAAAGCATTCTGGGATATCTCCTAATACCCTGGAGGCCAATAACAGCGCTGGTGTGTGGCCACACTTGACGAGCAGCACTGCATCACCAGCGCTGCACTCGTTATACCCCAAGCAGACCAGGTGTACAGCCAGCGCTGCAGCCAGGGAGTTGCAGCGCTAGATGTGCCTTGCAGGTGTGGACAGTTACTAAGTTGCAGTGCTGTAAAGCCTCCACCAGTGCTGCAGTGTAGCCAAGCCCTGAGAGCCGCTGATTTAAACCTTTGCTCAGTGGGCTCAATCCTCTATTGTCCTGCAACTTGTGCAATCTTTTGCACTCTTCCTTTGCACCAGTGCAAAGGAAGAGCAAAGTGCTATCAATTTTTGGTAAAATTATCTGTTAGTGCAGCCCTACTGAAGTCAATGAAGCTACACCGGCAGAGAACTTGGCCACTGATTTAGTAGCATTTTGCACTAGTGCAAGGGAGAATGAGGCCCAGTGAAAACTAATCAGAATGGCAGAATTTTACATGCACATTGCACAGATGTAAATAACTGAACACTAGTAAACAACTAGACTCAACCTTTCTTATTTGGTGGAGTTACACTTTTGCAAAGTGAGCGTGAAAATGATTAAATAAGGCAAAACACAATGGAGAATACGGCTCAAGGCCTTTTAGGCAGAAGTGAAAAAAGAGGGCACCAATTTTATTAAGAGAAAGAAAAAAACCACAACTAAACATCTTGGAGGTAGCAGAACAATGAGAAACAGCTCGCACAGCTTTATAAAAAATAAATCCTGCCAGATAAATTTAGTTGCTTTATTTTTACTCTGATAGAGTTACAAAAGGAGTGGGTACATCACCTTTAAAAAATTTTTTAGGACAGCATCTGATACTGTGGCTCATGAAACCTTAATTGACAAATTAATTCAAAAAGACTTGGAAGTCACCAGCACATGGTCCTGTGGATTGAAAACTGGCTACCAGACTATAAACGAAGGATAATGATAAATGGCATTGGATGGAGCTAAGGGGGAGATCTTACTGAACATATTCATTAATGACCTGGAACATGGAGCAAACAGCATACTAATGAAGTCTGCAGATCACATTAAAGGCCAGATTGTGTCTGATGGGGTAAATATCTGTCTAGGGATTGGCCCTGCTTTGAGCAGGGGGTTGGACTAGATGACCTCCTGAGGTCCCTTCCAACCCTAATATTTTATGATTCTATGAAATCCCTCCTCCTGATGCACTGGACGAATGATCATGCTGCACCACCCGTTGGTGCCATCTCCCTCCATCTGTGATAACTTTGTGGGGGATACACATCCCTAGCCATGTTAAACGAGAACTGCGATTATGCACTGCCCAAGAACAGGGTGTGCAAGTGTGTCCTAGCTCCAGCCCCACCTCTCCTGGTAAATTTCTCTTCCCTCCCCCATGCCTGTGCACAGAGACAAGGGACAATCTAGCCCTAAATTGCAAGTTATAAAAGCCAGCAAGTCCAAAAAAATATGCAAAATGGCTAGTCCAAAGCATAGGCAGAAAATACATCTTGGTAATGGAGAGACAGGCAACAGTAATACATAAACTGATGCATGTGGGAAAAATTAGGATTTCTCTGCAACATGCCCTGAAGGTCAGCAAACTCTAGCTTCCTCACACCAGCCTAAGAAGTGAATTCCAGAGATGAGAGCCCCTACTGAGAATGCTTCAAATTCAAGTGTGGGTTGCTTAAGAAGAGGATCCCAACTGGCCTGGTGCATAAAGAGAGTTGCTATCCAAAGTAAGACAGTGCAGGTCTTTATGATTAGAATCAGCACCTTCAACTGCACTGAAAATGAATGACTACTGCACTGCAGAACACACCATTGTGATATGCTGTGCATGAGAAGCACCACTGAATAAGCAGCTACACTCTGCACTAGCTGATGTTTCTGACTGGTCTTCAAAAGGTAGCCCAGCGTGAAAAAACACTGGAGAAACCCCGTTGGCGGGTAACAGAACACAGAGGTCCACATCCAAGAAAAAAAGGTCACAACTCTATACCCAGCCACAAATGGAATAAAGCAAAACAGTCTGTATAGGATAAAAAACATTAAATCTGCTACACCTCTACCCCGATATAACGCGACCTGATATACCACAAATTCAGATATAACGCGGTAAAGCAGTGCTTGGTGGGGGGGGGGGGGGGCTGCGAGCTCCGGCAGATCAAAGCAAGTTCAATATAACGCGGTTTCATCTATAACACGGTAAGATTTTTTGGCTCCCGAGGACAGCGTTATATCGGGGTAAAGGTGTACCTGACCTCAAATTTCTCCAAGATGTTTTTTGTTCGTTTGCATCTTTCACTGCTCAATATTAAAGACTATGTTTGCTTATGCAATAAAGTTCCTGAAAAACCATTTAAGAACAAAGTTCTTTCCTCAATGTAAACTTATTGTTAACCACAAGTTTGAGAAAAATAATTTCCAGCATTTCTGCCTGGGAAATGTTAGCACCACAGTGGACTTGATAACACCAATCTTAAAGAACTGAATGAATAAATTATGCTGTTTAATAATAAACTAACAGTCTTTTTGCAAGACAAATCTGTTAGTAAATCTGAACTTGCCTGTAGTGTATCGATAGCTGCCACCTCTTATTTACTTGCATTATTTCTAGAATGAATGAATGATTTGGCAAGTGACCCCAAATTAGTTATCTGCTGTATATATACACCAGAGCTACAATATTCACATCTGGCTTCTAAACATCAAAACACCCCAAAGTCCAGCACCAGGTCCAAGGTTTTGATTTACAAACTAGCTGATACACTAAGTGACAAGGCAAAAGGTAAGTAGGCAACAGAATACTTTTGTCTCCCAACTATATTTATTATTCCAGAAACAAATTACGTTTTTGTGATTGAATAGCAGAAGCTGTCTGTCATTTATTCAGTGGCTGGGTCCACATTCAAGTTTTACCATTTCATGCCTTGGTCAAAGTCTCATTAGTATAAGTGTAGGCAGGACTTAAGAACACTCCAGAAACTCATTAAAGAGTATTCTCACAGTGATTAGCAAAGCCAATCCTTCATTTAGTTACCAATCCATTCATGTTATGCCAGCAAGCCGCTCATGAACAGCCAACCACTTAGGACACAGGGATTTTTTTTATTTTATTTATTTTTTGCACTGGTATAGCTGTCCTGGAACACACTGCTAGTGTGTGTGTGTGTGCACGTGCACGCTCGCTACATTGGTGTAAACATTACTTGTACTTGAGTAGCTTAACTCAGTTTGAAACTAGGATACACATCAGGGTAAGCAATATTTTTATACAAATGTTCAGCACATCCACATTAGATATTTGTTCCACTGCACCTATATCAGCGGTGCAATACCAGTGCAAAAATACACAATATAGAAAAGACGTTCTTATTAGGGCCCGATCCCATTGACTAAAATGACCTTTGGATCAAGCCCTTATTACACAGCACATGATTTACTAGCATGGCAGAAGCAGAAAGATGTGTGCAAACAAACCCAAAATGGGTCCTAAGTTACATCAAGGACAGAATGTTTAACAACCCAGGTGCTGGTGAACGTCTGGACGGTAAGCGATCCAGTGCAGTTGCTAAAAAAGCCACGGAGTCTCTCTTCTGAAATGTGGGTTCAACACAGCACTGGATGGATACTACAGCATCCATGATGGGGAAAAATTAAAACCTGCATTTTCAGGGTATCAGGATAGACAATTTGTGTTAATATTCCAAAAATCTCACCAGTTGATAACACTGATTTCCATTTAAAATAAGAGGGACACTCCAGTCTCTTTACATATCATCTCTCTGGTTTGTACTTGAGTTCAGATGCTATGGTGATGGGTGCCTCTAGAAGAACTTACATATATAAATAGATAGTGTGATAATCTTTGCATTTATGCTAAATCATCAGTGCAACTCCACTGACCTCAGTGGTGTTACTCCTCATATACACCAGCATAGAGAGAGGAGAATTGGGCCCATTAGGTTTCTTAAAAATATAAAATCTAATACAGGGATCAGCAACCTTTGGCACGTGGCCCGACAGGGAAATCCGCTGGCGGGCTGGGATGGTTTGTTTACCTGCAGCGTCCGCAGGTTTGGCCGATCGCAGTTCCCACTGGCTGCGATTCACCATTCCAGGCCAACGGGGGCTGTGGGAAGCAGAGTGGTCCGAGGGATGTGCTGGCCGCCGCTTCCTGCAGCCCCCATCGGCCTGGAATGGTGAACCCCGGCCAATGGAAGCTGCGATCGGCCAAACCTGAGGACGCTGCAGATAAACAAACCGTCCTGGCCCGCCAAAGGTTGTCAATCCCTGATCTAATACAAACAATTATATTTTCAAGTTGAATATTTGGAGGAATACTTGTTCATTCCCACCTACCTACGTAAAACCCATACGATGACCCTGATTAACTTGTATTTCCATAGACCCTGATGCCCTTTTATGCACAGGCACATGCACCATCTGGATTTTAAAGACATTTTAATGCTCCAGCTAAAATGGCTCCAATGTCTTTTTAGTAATTCACTTGACATTACCCTGCCCGACCTGCAACTGTTCATTTCACAGAACCGACAGCTATTTTGTTACTCTGCTTGCAGTGATAGTTTGATCACCTGAGATAAATTTACCTCTTGTGTTTTAAGCCAGTGGGGTGGCTCAGTTTACTACATGGGAAGTACACAGAGAACCTGCTGTACCCAACAGACCAGTCTGATTCCTGGCACTAGCTGTGGAGTAAGTGGCTTTCCACATTTCAGGAAATCAGACAAAAGAGCTAATTATTAAGAGCAGCTGCCTCATCAGAGGGAGCCCTAAAGGTGAAGTTTCAAGTGACTGCGCACTGATTAACTTATTTGAGTAAATGCTGGATAACAGTTGTCCACAGTAAGGGATTTTGTGAAGAATTCCCCAGCTTGATAGTATCATGAGCAGCCTAGAAAAGCAGGGGAATGAATCAGGAGAAACTGGAGGAAGCTGAAGTTAAGAACTGTACACTGCATGGTTCAATTTGCTGGTAATTCCTTTTATTCACTGCTATAATCATCCTGACATGCAAAGCTGTTCCAAATTTACTGACAGCTTTTCTGTTGACATCTAGTCCTCAAAGTATTTTTTTACTTAAATAGCTAATTATTCATAGCCTTAAACCAGGAAATATAACAATGTCAGGAAATCATCTGTTAAAGTCATAGAAAAAGGCCTTTCGGGATTCATTAGTCTGTTTTGTATGCTGAAGAAAACACTCATTTGTAAAACAATTAAATCATCATTTCAAATCTGTGCACAATTTTAGCATCTTTGAATGCAGATTGAAAATTCATACAATCAAATAAATGTGCTATAGCAGGACACAGTGCCAAAATCCTTTCACATCCACTAATGCAATGTCCTGTCTATCTTGCTTGGGGCAGCTACTGTCTCTACTGGCTATATAAAAGTACAATGCACACACTTTGGCATTCTATGCAAATGTTAAATGAATACTTATAATAGACGTTTCCAAACAAATAAGAACTACTCTGGATTTACAGAAAGCACAAAATGTACTACTAGGACGCCACTACATTTTGATAAAGAAAGCAAAGCAAAATTCTGTTCTATCCATGAAGTCTGAACTCCTGCCTGATGCAAAATAGAACACCTAATTTAGTCTGTAAAGGTTAATCTCTGGATTGAAATAATTCTCATCAATTCTCCTTCCACTCCAAACATAGCACACACAGTTCATGATGCAGAGCCCTTGCAGGCCTACATATGTGTGCTTCGGCAGAGAACAAGACAAGGAAGTAGAAGCAACATACTAATGAGAGAGTTTAAATTTTGGCTGTGGATTTCTGGGTTCTCTTGCTGATTTTACATCCTTTCTTTAAATGATTTTCATTTTTATGGCATAAAAATGTAGATGGGGGAGCCTTGGAACCATATTCCTCGTATCATGAAGACTAAAGGTGCGTGGGAAATGGTTTTCCTGTTCCACAAAAGTTTTTGTGATTTCAAAAAAGCTCTTCTCATCCTAAATCACAGCAAGAAGTCAAAATCTCCAATTTTCACACTGATAATTCAAAAACATTTCAGCTCAGATCAATCAAAATGTTTTGTTTAGATCATTTTAAAAAGTTTTGATTTCATTGACTTTTTTAGAATAAATTGAACTGAAAAGTCATTTAGAATTGAAAAATTAAACTGAATATGTGGAAACAGAACACAGACAATTTCAAAACATTTTTTCAAATAGAGTTTTTAAATCAGGAGATTTGTCAAAGACAATCCTTTCCCATGAACAGTTCTGGTTTCTAAAAACTGGCATTTTCTAACAAAAAAGTGTCAGAAAATTTCCAACCAGTTCTAATGAAGACTGTGGGAACGCCTGCTTGCAAAGGCAAAACTGCAAAGATTTTAACAGAAACCTCAGTGCATGTGCATTTATCCAATTTGCAGAGGCACACTGTATTTTCAGTGCAAAAATATGGGCTTTTTGAGGCATGATGGGTGCCCAGGCTTTTGTTGTAAATTCACCTGTTCTATCCACTTTTAAGAATTTGGCCCTTTTGTCATGTATATGGAGCAAATATTTTTAGCAGAGAGTTACAAAGTACTGCCTGACTGCTGAGACCTCCTAACACTAGTAGCACGAATTCACTTCTATAAGACTCTGATCAACCTTTTAGCTAGTATGGCTAATCACCACATAATCATATCCCTTAGAGATCTGAACTGCTGACCTAGCAGAAAACAGCAGCAAGATGCCAGTCCTCTCTTCTCCCTGACAGTATGAAAGACAATCATCAGAGCCTCCTGCAGCTAGGTCTTCCTCTTAATCCTGCACAAAACAGCATATGGTGTCCACATCAGCACATGACCAAGCTGAGCACATACAGATACCACATCATTGTTTCAGAATGGAACCATTCATAAGCAAGGAATCTGCTGAGATGTAGGAACTGGTATTACTACTTAGATTGTAAGATCTTTGAGACAGGGTCTATCTTTTTGTTCTTTTTGTACAGCACCGACTACAATGGGATCCTGGTCCATGACTGGGGTTCCTAAGCACTAAGATAATACCAGTAATAAATAATAATTATAACTGATTTGGCTGAACAGTTCCTCTTGTCTCTCTATCAAATGGCTCCCAGTTTTTTTGAGCAGTCAAGACACATTTGGGGCATTCTGTGAGTAGAACATATTGCTGATGAGTTGGTACAATGACTGAAAGTATGAAATAAAAACAGATGTGTTGGGCCAGATCATGAGTTGGTGCACATCAATGTAGACATCTCAACTTGAATGGAGTAACATCGTCAAACACCAGCTCAGGAGCTTTCAAATGGACATTGAAATTGCTTAAAAAATTAACTGGAAACTGACTGGGAGCCAGTGGAGAGATTGGAGCACTGGCATTGTGTGTTTGCATCAGCCTGAGCTATGGAGAAGGTGGGCAGTTATATTCTATACCAGCTGGTACCTGTGCATTCTCTTCACATTCATCTTCATATGCACTGAGTTACAGGAATCCAGCCTGTATGTGACAAATTGCATGGATCACTGTGGCCAGGTCCTTGTGATGACAAGCTAGTCACCCAAGCACAGCGAGGAGTCCGACTGAAGCCCCTTCTCACCTCCACAAGTAATATGCAACTTCACCTTCCTTAAATAATACTAATGAAGATCTAAACAATATACTAAGTATATGGTAAACATCTCTGGCTTTTCTGATAAAAACAGAATTCCTAGCTTTATCTTCCTAACAGCTATTCCTTATTAGTAATTGTTCACACAACTGAACAAACAAGAAGGTGATAAATATTTTGTGGATGAAAGGGAATTTCAATGTTACAAATAGGAAACTCAATTTATCTAAGAGCAAACAGGCCTGAAGTTGAAGTTCATTCTATTAGCAATTTGCACCTACAATAGTTTCTATATGTAAAGACAATGTATCAGGCCTTCTTTAAAGTATAAATACAAAGGACTCTATATTTGAATAGTAATACAGTTTTCTCAACCAATTATCTCACAGCTGCAGTAACAACTTGTTTATAAATATGTCAATTCAGCTTTTCTTTCCGCCGAACTACTTTGAATATAAAATATCATTCCCAGAGCAAAGGCATAGCATTTTAATCAGTACTCTCCAATTCTTCCTCCGGCGGGGATTATTATTTTTTTTAAACTGTTTATACAGAGATTTTTTAACAACTTTTTAAATATGATATTTCACACACTATTTTTTCTTAACTTTCCTGCTACTTTGTTAAAAATGAGCCCAAGTACTTCAGTGGAACTAAGAGCTAAAAATCTACTTTCAAACGCACATTCTATGCTGCGTGGGGTGCCAAATTGGCCAATAGCTTGAGTGGCTGAAATGGTTATGTATCTGACTGGACACAAAGGTATATAGGTCATCACATTTGATATCACTGTTATGCTTTTAAGAGATCAGTAGCCTACAGAAATACTCAAATCAGATGCTTTCGAAGGCTCTAAAATACATACTCAAAAGTCATTCATTTATGAATGAATGACAGAGAGAAGTTGCATCTGGCACCAGAACTGGGGGTCCACAGTATTTGATGTCAGGGATTTGCCATTAAGCTAAAAATGCCATTGTTCTAAGATCAGTGGAGGCAGAAGTATAAGTAATCTACGGTTATTTATAGATGAAAAGTCATTGTTTTGAAAGGGCTGAAGGTTAAGAAATTCCATTATCTTTAATATGTTGCAAAGATTTTCTTCCTTAAATAGTTGCTCATGGGGCTTATTCCCAAACTCAGCTAGGGAAGAAAAGACTCACTTTCTAAAAATGAAACAAGGAAATGAGTTTCAGAGGAGGAGACTGAAGGGGGAATTGATTTTCCCTTCATGGATCTGGCAAAATAAGAGCAACACATAAAACCCCAACATGGAGAGGTTATACATTTTAGCTTTAGTGACATGTCTATGGCGTCTATAGCCATAAGCCATAACAAGCAAGCAGATCCTATTAAAAAAAACAAAATGCCAAACCAGTATGGAATAGTTCAAACATATCTGCAGGTTTCTGGGAGCTAGTACCAAACCTTCCTACTTTAACAGAGCCCACACCATGGGTCTCGGAGTACCGACTCAGCATGATCTCAATCCCGCAGAACCCTCTGGCATGATCCAGCAAAGTACTTAAGTCTGTGCTGAACTTTAAGCATGAATGGTCCCTTGGAAGTCAATTATAGTCAACTGGAACTACTTGCATGCTGAAAAATCAAACTCAGGCCCATATGCTTTGTTGAATTATGCCAGTGAGCCCAGAGCCCTAATGAGAGAGAATGGGGGGAAGGGAGTGTTCTCACTGGATTTAGGCTCCTGCAGGGTCTGGTTTGAAGAGTCATTAGGCTGTCCATCAGTACTATCACACGCACAACAGAAAGATGTCATGATTGTTTTAAATCCGAAATCAAGCTTGAGCCTTTTTCTTTCACTTTTCTCATCAGCAACAGGTGCAGTGTTTTGAGAACACAAAAGGGAGATGCCTCGTTGAAGTCAAAGAGGTACACACAGGAGATGTTGTAATAGCTGGTGAAAGAAAAAATTAAAGTGAATTCAAGTTCCAGAGGAGTCATGAGAGTCCAAAAAAAAGGGGAAATGTGTAAAAAGAAAAAAGAGTTCTCATTCTATTCCCGGAAATTCTCAGCTAGAGTCTTGGTACGGCCCTTCAAGTACTCAGATAAGAATTTACCACACAGAAGATCCCTGCAGGGATACTAATGTAAACATGTAATCTGTAGAAGTCACCACTAAGTGACTAGGATTCAATGAGGATCACTCAAGAAGAGTGATGAGCATCACAATCTGAAGGCCTTGCACTGCAGTTTGTAACACTGGTATGTTGTAAAGATTTTCAGTCAAAGTTAGCCTTGGAGTAAACAGGTATAATCCCACTGCAGACAATGCACTTTCACCTGCATATACCAGGGTTGAATCTGGCACGCTCTTTCAATTGATCTTGCCAAAACCACAAAAATGGATAGTAAACAAACACTCTCCACAATTTCTATTGTTGTCTAAAACTAAGATACTGAGCTTCGAAAGCCTGCAGAGTTAAGAATCCACATTCATCCCTGGTGTAATTCCAATGATTTGCACCAGGAATTAGTTGGGCCTCAAATACTTAGTTTGCTAAAGAAATTTAAGCAAAAATTAGAATACTCTGCTTGCATATTAGTGGTATAATTCTGCAGCTAACTGGCCAAGATGAGCCAAAATATATGATTCAACACAAGAGGAAAACTTGTTAAAAGTGTAAGTTTGAGAGGGAGTAACTATGTCACACAAGATGCTTTAAAAGAGACAGGAAGGAATGCGCTAGATGGGAAAGGCAGCCTCCTTAAAATACTAATACTTAACAGCCGTATTCCCATAGACCCTAAATGCCTATTTACTAATAGATAACTGGAATCCTACTATTTTGCCCCATAGACATACACAGGTATGGCAATCTTAATTTTAAGAGTATTTCATGGCACTATAATATAGTTGTTGACAATTAACAGGTTATAGTCCTTCAAATCGCAGACTAGTGCTGCCTGGAGATGTACTGTAATGATTTCCAACTGTTCTTTATGGGACAGGTTCTGTTTTGTTTTTGAGGGGTTAGAATAGAGCCTAGTTACCACAGTAATGCATACTGTGCATTAGATGGATATTGTAAGAAAAATGCTACAATTGCAGTAAAACATGATTTAAGCAACTACCTAAGGGACTAGAAAGAATATTTTGTCAGACAATAAACACCATATAAATGCCTTAGTTAGACCAAACAGTATTTCTGCTTCTATCCTTAACTCCTCCCAGCCCAATTTCCTCATTGCATGGGATCTGGAAAGGATTAGCATGCTCCTTACTTTCATATGTATATCTTGGGATGAAAAAAATGTCACTTAGATCATTGAATATCAGGGTTGGAAGGGACCTCAGGAGACCATCTAGTCTAACTCCCTGCTCAAAGCAGGACCAATCCCCAGACAGATTTTTGCCCCAGTTCCCTAAATGGCCCCCTCAAGGATTGAGCTCACACCCCTGGGTTTAGCAAGCCAATGCTCAAACCACTGAGCTATCCCTCCCCGCTGTGATGCCTAAGGTTCCACACTCATCTCCAGACAGGCTAGTGTCCATCAGACACAATCTGGCCTTTAATGTGATCTGCAGACTTCATTAGTATGCTGTTTGCTCCATGTTCCAGGTCATAAATTAATATGTTAAATAAGATCTCCCCCTCAGCTCCATCCAACTTTTCCTGCACAGGGGGATTCTTGTATCATTTTATAGCAATTACAAACTCCTTCCTTCTGCGTTGAACAACAGAGCAGGGCATATTTGGCTGGTCATGTCTAAGGAAAATCAGGCAATGAATAAACTTTAATGACAAGTCTACTCATGAACGCACAGATCATGAGGGTGATGCAGAAGTTTCGCAGCTGTACAATGAGACCTTGTTACCAGTAGGTTTGAGATCTCTCAGAAGGCTAGCATTCCCTAGGACAACATCCTCTAACATTTGGCATCACAGCTCTAACTTGGCCATTTCGCCCAGGAGCAAAAGTTTTCTTTGTGCAACAGCAAGGCAGTGTGCCTCTCCAAACCTACCTTACAGCCAAGTTTTACACTGCTGATGAAAGAAACCCATTTAGTATGCTTGCCAACTGTTGCAAACTACAAACATGCAGGCTCTCAGGGAGGCATGATGCAGATAGAGCGGGATTCTTATAAAACTGTGTTCAATTGGTAGAGCCCAGTGTGACACATTGACACTATGAGATTATAAAAACAACAAACTTGTTGGCCAAAAAAAGGCTAGTAACTAGCGATCGTGAAACTTTAAATAGAGCAATTAGGAAAGCTATAGGGCGTAAATGAAGAGAGAGAATCAGGACCTTATTCTTCAAATTACTGATATAGTTGGGCCAGATCCTCAGTTGCTGTAAATGGAACCAATGTAGCCAACGGAACTACATGATTGATACCAGTTGAAGATTTGGCCCATCATCTTTGAAAACTTTCAAAAAATGCTGCTCAGATACCCTAAGAAAAGGGCCCAACAAATTTACATTTTGTTTGTTTCATACAACACATCTACCCAGATTTGTATTTTTACCCATGATTTTTCCAACTATCATACACAGTTCTAGCATATACATTAGCCGTCTCTTACAGCTGAAGTCTAATATGTGCCCAGTGTTTTTTCAAGTATTCTGCCCCAATTATAGGAAAAATGGAAACACAGAAACAAACGCCCAGCCATATGGACGTTAGTGAAGACAACACTGATGTAAAATTGAGAGGCACATCAAACTTCACTCAACTTCTCCAACATGGCAATGTATTTATGCACATTTTCTGACTTTGAGCTCAGACATTACTAATCTAGCTATAATCTCATCACTGTAGCTGATAGTGATTAGTAAATACCAGATTGATTTGCCAAATGTATGTGTGTTGTGCTGGTTTGACTTGGTTGGTGTTTGTTTGTTTTTTGACAAGATTGCTTTCCTGATTGATCTTTTCAGTTGCAATGAAATAAGCTAATTACATATCCCACAGCAGGACAGAATTGAAATATGTGAAAGTATTTGCTTTATGGGAGATTTTGCACCAAGCATTCTATTGTAATATCAAAGGCACAGACATAGCAGTATTTAACCCCGAAAAAACTAGCCATGAGTCTATATAGACACTTTAAAGTAGGGATTAGCTAACTTTAATCATTTGGGTAATATCATTGTGGGATGCTGTACTAGGAGGGCCCAGAGTCTGTGACTAATGGGAGAACTGGGGAGGGAGGGTCCCTGAGGGCCCCCCCCTTTTTTTTTTTAAAACAGGAATCAGCTTCATTCTCCCAGCTGACTTTCCAACTGCAAGCTGCTGACCCAAACACTGGGTTCCATACCTCTCCATGAGGCCAGGAATTAGAAGAGTAAAGGCAGCATATGCCTACAGTAGAGCCCGGGAATGGGGACTTTTTGGCATAGAGCCCAGAGCAGCTTCACGCCTGGAAACAGGCTGACTGCTGAGAACAAGTAGTAGTGAGTCTGGCCATCATCTCATCCACTCAGGAGGAGCCTCTTGAAATAGCCACAGTGGGTCCTAAGAGAAGGCTAGAGAGATGGGGTAAGAAAGAGGAGAGCTTTGTGCTGGAATACAGTGCAGGCCACTTCTTGGGGACCCAAGAACCAGTATAGTCATCCTGAAAGACTACAGTGATGAGCACAGTATAAATGCCTAAACCAGAGAGGGGCAAACTACACCCTGCTCCCTGAACTCCTGGCCCAGGAGGCTAGCCCCCAGCCCCTCCCTTGCTGTTCCCCCTCCCCCACAGCCTCAGCTCACTCCACCGCCAGCGCAAGGCTCTGGGCGGCGGGGCTGCGAGCTTCTGGGGCAGCTCAGCTGCAGAGCCCAGCCTGACCAGTGCTCTGCGCTGCACAGTGGCGGCAGCGTGGCTGGTTCCAGCCAGGCAGCGCAGCTGTAGCACCGCCAGCTACTGGTGCTCCAGGCAGCACGGTAAGGGGGCAGGGAGCAGGGGGGGTTGGATAGAGGGCAGGAGAATTGGGGGGGGTCAGGGCCATCAGAGGGCGGGGAACAGAGAGGTTGAATGGGGGCAAGGGTCTTGGGGGGGGCAGTCAGGGGACAGGGAGAAGGGGGGTTGGATGGGGCAAGGGTCCCCGGGGAGCAATCAGGAAGGAGGAAGGATTGGATGGGAGTGGCGGGGGGCAGTCAGGGGACAGGGAGAAGGGGGGTTGGATGGGGCAGGGGTCCCCGGGGAGCAATCAGGAAGGAGGAAGGATTGGATGGGGGTGGCGGGGGGCAGTCAGGGGCAGGGGTTCCGGGGCACTCAGGGGACAAGGAGAAGGGGTGGTTGGATGGGGCAGGGGTCCCGGGGGCCATCATGAATGAGAGGAGGGGTTGGATGGGGCGGTGGGGGGCAGGAGGTGGTCAGGGGACAGGGAGCGGGGGGGGGGGTGGATGGGGCAGGAGTCCCGGGGTGGGAGTGGATAGGGCGTGGGGACTGGGCCACGACCCCCTCCCCAACTGGCCCTCCAAACAATTTCCAAAACCCAATGCGGCCCTCAGGCCAAAAAGTTTGCTCGCCCCGGCCTAGACAGACAGATGATAAACTCAGTACATCTCTTTAGAAACATACTTCCCTTCCTTCAGGGCCTAAGGGTTAAATGCTTCACTCACATGGCACAAGGGAAACAATACTGGTTTTAGCAAACTATTCCAAAGAACTCAGAAGTCTTTTTAAGTGTCAGGCATGAGTATGCCACAACACAAGGAAAGCTCTAAGCCATAAGGGTACACCACCAGACACTTTCTGAAAGCAATAAATAGTAAAACTGTCTTCACTTAAAAACGTAAGCAGCACACCTCCCACTTGGATGTAATGCTAAAAGCTTGCCATGGCCAGCATTCTGAAAAATTCATGGTATTGCAACTGATTATTCAGAGAGTCTGTAAATTAATGTAATACATTCTCACCCCACCCACCCAAGCCAAATGACTTCAATTTCACAGTATCACTTGTAGCAGCTAAAACACATTGAACTGTTATCCAGCCTGCCAGTGCTAGCCATTAATCCAGCTCAATGGCAAAAGGTCTCACTGATTTTCCCCTTGCCTGATTCTTAAACCTTTACAGACAGCAACTAAAAAAAAAAAAATATGGCTATGAAGAGTCCTTACCCCTTGGACCTACGGACTGATCCTACATGCATAAAAGTTGCAGAAAAGTAAAAACAACTGGATTCATAACTTAAATCAACTTAGCCGTAGAGCAGGGAAGCAATATGCTGCACAGTGTTGGGTAGCAAGCAGAAGTCCATCTCTGCCTGCTGACACCTTTTATGGGTGGCATTTCTTCAAGTCACAGTAGCCTTCCAAACAAGAGTACATTGCCACTGGCTAGCAGGTGCCACATCACTGCCCAGGAAAGTGGGACGATCCTCAATATGAAAATCAGGGCCAGGTATAATTCTGGTGCCCCTGAGATGGCTATTTCAAGTTGTGCCACCTCAGCCATTTAAAATTTGCTTCTAATATTGTCTACGTTGCTGTGCGCATAAAAAGCTACGTTAAAGGAACATTATTTAGGTTGCAAAGTCGAACCCTTCAAAGTTAGGGAATGCCAGCATTTAGGCTGCTCACGGAATCTTAATTTAGCCCCCTTCTGCATGTACATTATGATAGAGCCTTTAATGATATGATCACACATACTATACATTCAGGGGACCCCGCCTCCTTCAGTGCACAGGAAGGACAACGAATCAGGGCTCTGTAGTGAATGAGGCTGCATTTCTCTACAAGTTAGAAGGTGTGTAGAGAACAAGGCAAGCGACTGCAGGAAGTGAAAGGATACTTTTGTTGTTAACGCAGATCAATGTTGCACAGGAAAATTCAGTTTGATCCCTGCCTGTGCCACAGTCATCGTATGTAGCACTGTGCAAGCCACCAAAACCACAATTCTGGAAGTGGCAACTGCACCTCTTGGGGCCCAACTTGACCACCTGGGAACTCATCTGCAGCAGTACTGAGCACTCACAGCCACAACTGACGTCAATAGGAGCTATGGCGGCTCAGCTCCACTGGCAGAAAAGCAGTGTGGTAAGGGGGAAGGAGAACAGTGCCGAGAGTCAGAAAGTCCTGACTTCTAATTCTGGCTCTGCCACCAATCCACTGTGAGGCCTCAGGCAAGTCTCTTTGTCTTAGTTTCCCAATCTGTACAATGATGATTATACTTTTATCACCTTGATGTGGTGACAAGGTTTGTAATGCACTCAGGTACTGTGGCAAGCCTTAGAAAAGACCATGAAGGGAATTAATAATTCTATATTTATTACAGGCTTTGAACGGTGTGCAACAAAGAGAGAGTGTTTGCTCAGGGGCTCCTGCAGTGTCTGCTGCTACTGCTTTGGCAGTGGGATACACACAGCCTGAGATCAGAATGTTCACCATTGGTTATTTTACCATGCTGCCACAATGTTTCTGAGGAACACAAGTGAACCAGAGATTTTCAAAAGATTACAGCTCAACTACACCTGAATGAAATTTCTTGGGACAAAGAAATTAAAAGAAAGAAAGAAAGAGACACTTCTGTAGCCCAAGAGCTTTCTCCCTGCCAAATTTCAAAGGCCTACTACAAACAATGGTAGTATAAGAGCATCTCAAAAAAGGTTGCAAGAATCTTTTATAATGGAAAATGCTAGACAACCTACAAACTGGGGTCGCTACCAGCTTCCCCCACCCAAGAAGATACACAGTTATTTTATCTAATACTTGTAGATATAGCTATAGATTCTAATTACACATCATTTTCAGAATTTATTCAAAGCTCATGGGACAAAAGCTGGACAGCCCATCATGTATTTCCTTGGAAAAGAAGACTTACAATGGGATCCTTAGCTACAGCTCTCTCATATTGAGTGTTAAAATCCTGCTGCTAGATCCATAGCTGGAGTAAGACCAAATGTGCAACAGCAGCGCTTAACTAGTGTCTCTAGACAGCTTGGGTAGGCCCCTCTTTTCCTTGAGTTGTAATCACTGACTAGTTAATGTATGCTATGGAGCAGCTGAGCTCATACAAATTATTTGTGCAATAAGTATCTCAGAAGTGTGCATTTATCATCTTTTTCAAAACACAAGATGTGACTTTACCCTCGAGGAAGACAGTTTAAAACCATCAGAAACGTAGCTCCGTGGCAGCAGCTGCCATTAGTTCAGAGCTTCTGGGGAATTTCCAAAAAACTTCTAAGGGAATGAAAAGTTAATAAAAAAAAAATCTTTCATTGTTCAATTACAACTGGGTGGAAACGACATGTTATTACAGGGTTGGCTTCCAGCCAGCCCATGCTTTTTACCTTGATAAATTGCCCATCTGATTAGAGCAAATGAAGCTTTATCACGGTCATGTGACATATGCTTATCAACACTGTCTTCCTGTCATCTATATTCTTTCTAAATATAAAACCATGAGATGCTGCATGCCTATCTGAAAAACCACAAATGTGTTTGTGACTTCTCATGACATTTGTAAGGCACTTCAATAGAGTGGCTCAGAGGCACCAAAATGTTGCAGGTTAATTGTCATACTCAGTGCACTAGCAATAGTTCTGTCAATTGGATAATGCACACTACATAACCATGCCTGTGGTTTACTATTCAATGTCAGACCTGACTATTTCTACTTTTGCTCCTAGTCTTGTGCCTCTGGCATTTTTGGAAGAAATACCCGGTGCTGAGTTATGTGCCACATCAGATGCAGTTTGTAACTCAACCCCTTGTAGTACAAGTACTTGATGAGCCTCTTACCAGATGTGGAATAATGAAACGCCAGACAGATAATGCTAGCAACTAAACCAGGGAGGAACTGAATGCAACACACTGGGGATCCCTGCCATGATGTTGCAGAGGAGTGACTGCTCAATCTCATTTTTAACATAGAAGATCTAAACAAGGACCAATAGCTGGAATTTTCAAGAGGACCTAGAGGAGTTAGGCACCAACTCCATTGAAAGTCAATGGGATTTGGGTGCCTAACTCCCTTAGGCCTTTTTGAAAATCCCAGCCTACATCAATAGGTAACCTGGACCTGACCCTGAAAGGTTCTGAACACCTTCTGAATGGTACTTAAGTGCCAGCAGTTCCCACTGATTTGAATAGGAGTTGAGGGTGCTCAGCAAGTTGCAGAATTGGGCTCCAGGTTTCTACTGCAAAAACACAATGCCTGGCCTAGAACCAGCACTGGCTTTGGATCACTTTAACTTGACCCCTGGCATTCTTGTTCAGTGGAAAGGCACCAAGGGGCAACAGTGAAGAGACTGTAAGAAGAACATTAAAAAAAGTCAAATACTGTACCATATTAGCTCATTCCTGTCAATTAAAATAGTAACAGATGCTGATAATTGTACTTATATAACCAGTGACCTTTAAAATGAACTAATTATTGAAGATTAAATTATTAGTTCATTTCAGAACCAAAGTTCCTAGAAAAAAATCTGTTCAGTCAATGGAGGACAATGGTGCTGTAGGTCTCATCAGCAGCTAATGCAAATTATTCTTCAGCTCCATATAAAACTATACAGACAATCTGAGCAATTATTTTTGCAAAGCTACAAGGCTGATGAGAACACACCAAGGTGATGCGCTGAGTTGGCCTCAGCACGAATTTAAAAAGACATCAACACTTAACAACTAAGCCAGTCACCACGTAGCAGTTCTGTTCACAATTACAAGAGTAGGAGACAGATGTATACAGCCACTGAATGTGCCATATAAAACACTGATCTCATTGCAACACACATCTGTACAACAATAAAAGGAGTCTTTAAAACAATGTAGCCAAGTACTATGACATATGTTAAATATAGCCATGAGTGAACTGAGAGCAGAAATCCATGAAAAACTGTATTGATTGCAGTAAAGAAAATGTGTACATATTTGCAGTGGAGATACTTCCTGCTGAAATTCTTTTCATTTGGTAAGAACACAGATATTGTGTTATACCTTTCCTCCTGAACAAAATAATATAAGAGGCTTCATATAACATGGAAAGCTAAAGCAAATGTGAGCCCTTCCCACAACTATTTGTATGTAAGGCTGGCTGCATAATAGAATTTCCATCCCATGAGATATTCTGACATTTTGGAATTCCCTTTGACTCCAAATAAGAACAAAAATTCAAAATTTTAAAGTTTATTGTAGAACAAAAATTGCCAAGTATTTAGTTTCAGAGACATCAAAATGAACACACACACACACACACATATATATAAACTCACATTCTATATATGTTTAATATGTTCAATATATACATTTTAAATATCTCTTAAAATAATAAACAGTTAAAAATAGGTTCAAACAAAATGATAAACATTAAATGAAACTAGGCATAGACAAGAACATCAAAATGAAATGAGAGACACAAGGTGGATGAACTTGTGTCGCTCTGAATAGGTCTAAAGCTTCTCTCTTTCACCAACAGAAGTTGGTCTAATAAAACATATTACCGAACCCATCTTGTCTCTCAACTGTGCTGGGACCAACATGGCTACAACAACACTGTAAACAAAACAAAATGAGAAAGCCAAAACAAAATACTCCATTTTGATTCCAAACATTCTGAAATTTTTCTGTTGAAAATTTTCATCATAATTGATACATTCCCACAAAATGTTTTTGTTTTGACAAAACAGCATTTTCAGATGATAAACGTTTCCATCAAAAAAAATTCAACCAGCTCTATTTGTATGCAGTGTCCAGTCAGCCTGTAAAATTCAACATAACAGAAGGTTATAAATAGGGCCCTACCAAATTCACAGCCATGAAAAACGTGTCACGGACCACGCTATCTGGCCTTTTGTGTGTTTTTACCCTATACTATACAGATTTCACAGGGGAAACCAGCGTTTCTCAAATTGGGGGTCCAGACCCCAAAAGGATTTGCGAGGGGAGTGTCGCAAGATTATTTTAGGGGGGTTGCGGTATTGCCACCCTGAGCAGCTGGAGAGCGGCAGTTGTTGGCCAGGTGCCCAGCTCTGAAGGCACCACTAGCAGCAGCGCAGAAGTTGGCAATATCATACACCCTTACTTCTGCACTGCTGCCTTCAGAGCTGGGCGGCCGGAGAGTGGCAGCTGCTGACTGAGGGCCCAGCTCTGCCAGCAGCAGCACAGAAGTAAGGGTAGCAGTACCACAATCCCCCCTACAACTACCTTGTGATTCACCCACCACTCCTTTTTGGGTCAGGACCCTTACAATCACAACACTGTGAAATTTCAGGTTTAAATAGCTGAAATCATGAAATTTATGATTTTTAAACTCCTATGACCGTGAACTAGACCAAAAAGAACCGTGAATTTGGTAGGGCCCTAGTTATAAAGACACATATTGTAGCAGGCTCATTTTATTACTTTTAATAACTTATGTATTTATTATTGTATGCAGGCTAAATCTAGAATAAACAATCAAATTGAGGGCTTGAAAAATTCACCCTCCTATTTGCCGGAGGCATGTAGGAAACTTTCCTCAGAGAGCAGGGAGGCACAAGCCATCAATTTCTGCAGAATTATGAAAAAAAAAATCTAGCCCCTTAAGGTTGTGATGCTAACTTTTCTGAGGTGAAATGCTGCAGTGATGACAGCACTAGTGTCTCTGATGTAGAGTTTCCCCAAGCATCATCAGAGTGAAACTTATAATACTCTGCTGTTTCAGATCTCTGCAGTTTTGTGGCTGCTATGAAGAACCATATGGGCAAATCTGAAGTGTAGCAGGTGTCACTACACTTCAGTGTGGAAGATATGAAGAACAGCAGAGGCAGGATTGTGGCTACTCATAAGCACTTAAATGGGGGGGTTGTAGTAGAGGCCCAGCAAAAGAGATGCACTCCTCTGGATTACCTAGGAAGAAGGGGGAGGGTGTGTGTGGAGGAGACACACACTCCAGCAGCAACTACAAAACTGGGCAGAGGTAGATTAGCCAAAGCATCTCACAAGTCAGGAGGTTCTGAGGTGACAGAATCAGAAAGAAAGTTCCTTTCAGTCACCAGAAGGGAAAAGGGATGGGAACATTATTTTATCAGCTACCTACTATCCAGAGGCTAATACAAAACATGGATCACCCAAACCAGCTCCATGAAGAGCACCCAACACCTACCCCTTCCCAACAGCCAAGATTTCTCACCAGGGCATAACTCTTGAACTTGTTTGCCCCACACACCCCAGCTCCATCATTCATATCAGGCACTGGGAAGCAGGTGCAGGCCTTTGGCTAGCATGCGTCAGATACATTTTTTCAAGCTCTGATACAGTCTCATGGTTCAGGGTGCAAACTCATTCTCAGAGTCAGGAAGGAACAGCACGTTTCAAAACTGACTACATGCACTTTCTGAACCATCCAGTATTGGTCAATGACAGAAATGGGATTCCACATTAGATGGACCAAAGGTATTTTCCAATATAGGAATGCCTACAAAAACTGGTAGTTCATCCAGACTCTTGGAGTCAAGAATTTTCTACATCTCTAATGTACTCTTGAAATTCCCATTAAAAACATACACATAAGGAACACATTCAGTGACCCTTTATGTTCCTGCAATTAAAAGCGGGCATCTTTTTTCAAAATATTTTCTATAGTACAGTCCTAGAGCCTTAAGTCAACACCTCCCTTGTAGTAGATTTCCCTGCCCTGCATGGTGAATTCCAATTAATAACATTGAATTCCTGTAAAAGAAAGATGTTCTTTTCTTTCCCAACAGGTGGAAATTAAAGGCTCCAAGACTGCATGTTTCAGAAAACCCCTCCCAATAAAGCTCTTGTCCTCTCACCTACCTTTATGTGAAAGAAGTTTAAATATGTATTTTGAAACAAAATAAGAGATCTCTTATACACTGATCATTTTAGATTAAATTAAGAGATTCCAAGGTCAGAAGGAACCATTGAGACTGTCTAGTCTAACCTTCTGTATACACAGACCACAGAACTTCCCCAAAATAATTCCTAAAACAGGTATTTTAGAAAAAACCATTCAATCTTGATTTAAAAATTGCCAGTGATGGAAATCCACCACGACCTTTGGTAAGTTGTTCCAGTTCTTAATTAATGTCACTGTTAAAAATTTACACCTTATTTCCAATCTGAATTTGTGCAGTTTCAACTTCCAGCCATTGAATTGTGTTACAGTTTTCTCTCTCTCTCTCTGCTAGACTGAAGAGCTCATTATTAAATATTTGTTCCTCATGTAGATACTTATAGACTGCAATAAGTCACCCCTTAACCTAGTCAATCTATCACTATAAGGCATGTTTTCTGACGCTTTAATATTCTCATGGCTCTTCCAATTTGTCAACATCCTTCCTGAATCGTGGACATCAGAACTGGACACAATGTTCCAGCAGCAGTCACACCAGTGCCAAATACAAATGTAAAATAATCTCTCTACTCCTAATCAAGCTTCCTCTGATTATGCGCCCAAGGATCACATTAACCCTTTCAGCACAGTGTCGCACTGGAAGCCATGTTCAGCTGACTAGCTACCAAAATCCCCAAATCTTTTTCAGAGTCAATGTTCCCCAGGACAGAGTTCCCCCCATCATGTAAGTATGGTCTGTGTTCTTTGTTCCTAGATGTATACATTTAGCCATATTAAAACACACGTTGTTTGCTTGCCCCCAGCTTACCAAGCAAACTAGACCGCCCTGTATCAGTGGCCTGTCCTCTTCATTATTTACCACACCCCCAATGTGTGTGTCACCTGCAAACTTTATCAGTGATGATTTTGTGTTTTCTTTCAAGTCATTGATAAAAAAAATGTTAAATAGCATAGGGCCAAAAACAAGCCCTGCAGGATCCCACTAGACCCCATCAGCTATTTGTTTGTGTTATTTGAAATTATACAAGCTACCAAGATCCTAAGCAAGCCGAAAATGTTACAAGGGTTTCCAAGCCATGTGTCCAGGAAGAAGTTCAGAAGATCCT
The DNA here is from genome assembly GCF_020497125.1 of Mauremys mutica. Classification (NCBI taxonomy): domain Eukaryota; kingdom Metazoa; phylum Chordata; order Testudines; family Geoemydidae; genus Mauremys; species Mauremys mutica. The sequence continues at coordinate 68,100,819 of NC_059082.1, read as the reverse complement.
CAGTTTGAACTCTGAACAGTCTCTTTTGACATATAATCTTTGCAACTATAGACACGTACAATGGTGACCCTTAGAAACCTTCAATTGACTTGAATAACCTCACTGTTTGTAGTATTCAAGGTATGTGGTAAATTTAGGGACATATAAGAAAACTCTATTTATTGTAGGTAAAGCTGGCAAGATTGTAAGTAGTCTATAGATACGAAGATACTGCTGTGCAGAGAGAAGGGGTATGTGCACTCACAAAAGTACAGTGAACTGGATTTTTTCATCAGCTATTTATATAATATTTTGGCAAACGACATCCCAAGTGTTATTTATTTTAAATAATCTGTTATTCTGGCTCCAATGCAGACACTACAGACAGTGTTTAACGCTGCTCTTCCCCCTGTTGCGTGTGCTCTGGGAATTCTATCCTGCCTCAGCAGGTCTCCTCTGTGTAGCTGCTGTTGATTGATGTCATGTTAAGCAGCCTCCTGACCCTGATCTAGCTTGGTATTAGGCAGTCATTGCTATAACTCACAAGTAGCAGAGTTTGCAGCCTCTCGTCATCCAACAATGGCTGGCAGTTGGGCTCATTCAGAGCCCATTAAGATGATTTTTCCAAGGCAAGTCCATGTGGACAGAATACTAATGGGCACTCTAACACAGCGAAGGTGTCTGTTTGCCGTCATTCTTCTTAACCGCTGGGCTTTGTAATGATACAGTTTTGACAGTGTTGTTTTTTGAGCCATTGTGAATGAGTCAATATTTATTATTGCTATTTTACAAGATGACTAAGGTATAGTGTGGCATTCAGACAAAGCAGCTCAGAATTTCTTAACAATGTGCACTCATACAAGAGACAAATGCAAAGCTGGTAGAATGCGGAACAATCTGAAGCACTAGAGATCTCTAAAGAAGAAATGTGGTGCACCTGTCAAAGGCAGACTACATGCTCAAGCCTTTCCTAGCAAACCTTCCCTATGCCTATCCATCCCATGAAACCATTTGACATTCTTCTCAAAATTAAGTGAACAAGAAACATTTCCTTTGGCACAGTCCACTTCGAGCTTCATGTTGTCCAGTGAGTTAAAATAGGAACTTTTAATTGGATCCATTCTGTACTTTGCAGCCTCAAGAGTCTGAAACTATGTGCACTTATTTATTCTGTCTATGTCCTTGTGCATACAAGGCCAGATTCATCTCTGGGGTAAATTCACTGATGCTGGTGGAGTAACTTTCCAATGTCTTGAAGGTTCATTTCAAAAACACCTCTAATATCGATCCACATCCAAAATATTAATTTCAAGTCCCCTTGAAACTGTATAGGAGTTTCAAATGTTTATGTGAGATTTAAATCTAAGATTATTCAGTGAGAAGAGATGTAATAATCCTGACAATTTCTTCTTTGAATTACTATTCCAAAATACTGCAGCTCTCAGAAATGTGTATTTTAACAACAGATTCAAAGGAATTTTATCTATTCTCTTCTAAACTAAGAAGATTATAAGCAAATTTATCCAAGTTTATGAGAAATTTAAAAGAAAGAATAAGTGGTAATATGAAAAGTTTGACAATCTAATGCATAATCAAAGAGCTAAAGGCCACAATTTAAGAACATCTTAGCAGAAAATGTTATAGAAAAGTAATTTATTTTCTCATCACAGAGTAATAGACCTATAAGATATGATTCCAGCTTTAAAAGGTTTACCATGTCATTGAAGATAAAGGATTGATTTAACTATCATAGTTAGGCAGCAAAATGCTATGCAGTTTTTAAGCACCACTGTGCATTCTGACAGCAACAAACAGCAGCACATACCAATCAATTTTGGTAAATGAATCCATTTGAAGACAAGTGCTAGATAAATCACACTGCCCAAAAAAGGAAATTAGCAACAGTGGACAGTAAAATATTCCCATCAAAATAGATCCAAACAGAATGAAATGGAGCTCTGAAAAGAACGTGATGAAAGGGTGTTAAAATAAAATATGAAACAAATTATTTCAGCCCATCATAGTTTTTAGGGTGAGATTCCTCCAGTCAAGCCTCACACATACATTTTATCGTAACATTGTCTGGGAGAAGCTAAAGAACAATCTGGGAGAAGCATTCTGGACAGTTCCAGCACTGGAGTAAAGGTAAAATAGATGGAAAATTAGATCCCAATAGCATTCTTTTCCAACACACTGCTATTCTCTGGAGGTGAACTGTAAGATGCATGCAAAACTTCACAGGATTCCACTGACTCAGTTCTCTCCAAAACATCAGCATACACTAGTTAAGTTGTTTTTTTAATGTCAAGGACTAATAATTACTTATAGTAGATGTAGCTCTTAGGGGCCCCAAACAAGATTAGGGCCTCATTGTGCTAGACACTGTACAAACACACAGTAAGAAACAGTTCCTGATCCAAAAAGGTTACAATCTATGTAGAGAAGACAGACCAAGGACAGAAGGAGAAACAGACAGTGACCTACCCACCGCCATACAGCAGGTTAGTGACAGACCCAGGAATAGGAGGAGTCAGGTCTCCAGATTCCAAGTTCAACACACTCATCCACTAGAAGATCACGCTGCCTCCCAGCATGGTCTGAAATACCCTCCCATCTCCAGAGATAATAGGTAGTAATACCTCCAAGGTCAGGGCCAAGGCATTCTGGCAAAGCCATGAGATAAGCAATACCTAAGTTGTGCAAAAATGGAGGACTTCACTCAATAGGGCTCTTCACACGTACTGATAATATTTACCTCCTTGCAGAGGGACAGACAGTATCAATGCACCACTTATATCCTAAAATCAGGGCACAGGTGCTGCATAGGCATTGTCTCATAGCTTGGTATAGGGCTGAATTTCACCCTGAATTCTTAATAAGAGCATTAAAGACATACATTTTCAAAATTTTATTAGCCACTTAAAAGCCTTTTGAGTATGAGTTATATACTACAGCGATCACATTGCACTGATCCAAGTCTTCAGCAAATCTGCCCCGCTTACCCAGAATGCTAGTTGCTTCATTATACATCTTTACTCTAAAATATGATTTTTAAAAAATATTAAATAATCCATAAGATGCTGCTGATTGCAAAGTGGCAGCAACAGCAATTAAAATATATATTGCATACAGTGGTAGCTCTTAAAAGCTTGTCAATTTATTTTGGGTAACTGGTAAGGTCACAACTGTATCTGTAGTGTTTGCTTGTACTCCTTGAAAACTACTACAGGAACTACTTTGGATAATGCACATAATGTATTTTCCTAACTTCAAATACTTGTTTACTTTTCCAAGGGAAGGTTTTGAGGAATACCAGGATATAGGAACACTCCAAATTCAGCTTTTTAAAACATGCAATACACATCAAGAAAACAGCAGTGCACATATGCAACAATAGAAAGCAGTTACTCTGTGTATCATTTCCTGTGCATGGTGTGACTCACAAGAGTCTCTTTATTATCATATCTGAGGTTAAATCTTTGACATTGCTACTTGAGTTGTGGGTATTGAAGTTTGCTACCTTGATTAAAGAGAGAAAAATCCATTCTATCATGTTATATACTCTATATGCAGATCTGTAAATGTTTCAGATACCTCTTCAGAGGTGACATTCAGAGATCACTTCTTGAAGATGATGCTCCCTATCTGATACTAGGTGCTGTGCAAATAGGAAGGCCAAAAAAAGAAAAGGGGGGGGGGAATATCTGAAGAGTGATCTTTCAGTTTCCTATGGGAAAAGAAAAAAAAATACACCGGGAAAAAGATATAAGACTTTCTGCCATTTGTAAGAGGTATTCCTTTGATGCAAGCTAGCTAACCTGCACATTAATTGAAGTAAAATGCCCTTTTAAATAGAGATTAAAAGAGAGAGGTTAGAAGCAGCAGTTTTTTTAAAAAGCTACAGGTGTTATTTTTGCTTTGGTTACACCAAGGAGACTGGTGAGATCCAGCTTTATTTGGGGAGAAAAGCTCTACACAAGAATTCAAGATATTAAACAAAAAACAGGCTCATTTTCCTCTCCTGATTACATTTTAGTGATCCAAGCTGGATGTCTGTACATTAGTACTAGTCGCTGGCAGGTTTGGATGTCAGGCTGAAAGTGACTTTACACCTATTTGTTTCAGCAAACTTAGCTGCTGGCTTGACAAAATATTATCACATGGACTTATATAAAAAAAGCTATCTCCACAACCTTAAGTACTAAAGGTTTGATCTTCTCCCCTCATTTTTTTTCCTTTTTCTGAAACGAAAGCTCAGATTCTACAGAATACAATAAAATTGCAGTGGCAGCTATGAACAAACATAACAGGTGCAGACTAACTACAACAGCTTGACTATGAGCCTTTAAAAAAAAATCTATTTGGGACTTTAAAGTCTACCTGCAGAACAAAGCAAAGCATGGACTCTCATGTTTATGCAATGGGCTGAGTGCTCTGTAGCACTCATTTCTGTGCACAGCCACTTCAAAGACAGCAACGTTACATGGAGAAAGCAGGCAATGTTGACAAGTTTAAAATCTTACACACTCCTTTGTTCTCATAATGCATTTTTGCTTAGTTTTTCCTCCCAACTCTTCAGACTATCTACTATCAATAAATCATCAGCTCCAAAATGATTGCAGCGCCTTCTTAAAAACCCAGCTACTAAGCTGGACAGACCGTCACCAAGAACATCATGTGCAGATGAGAGAGCTAGTGTGTGGACATGGGTGGAGTGCAGAATCCCACTTAGCCATCCTTGCCTCCCACAAACCCTCTTTGGAATCTTCCCCAGATTTTCTGCCCTCTCTGGTGAGGTGTGTGGGCCAAAAGGAGTCCCTCACAATGAAGGGAATTTAGGCCATAACTTCCAAAGTCAAATCCTACATTTCACTGAACTTGCCTCAGGAGTTAGCAGTTTAGGTGCACAAAAAAAGTCACCAAACACATTCTGACAGTGGGCTTTAATTTTCCAGGTGTAGAGACCTTTGTCCACAACAGTTATGGTATTTTGAGCATTTACAAAGTCACTCTGATAGTTAAACAAACGTCTTAGACATTTCACACTAAGTCACACTGAGGAAAAGTATGTATGTTACAAACTGCCAACTTTATTCCAGAAGTCCTACAAAACAAGGTTGTTGGGTTTTTTGCATTAATTAAAATGTTGCTTATACAGCAACTATAGTAATATGTAGACTCTTAGTTATAAAATAAAAGCAGACTTCCAACTAGGATGAAGTCCAAAATATGGATTCCATTTATAGACACAACACCAGTAATTCTGCAAGACAGATCATAATTAGAGAATCTTTAAAAGATTTTTGTCTGCCACCAAAATAGTTCACCCAGTACAACTTCAAACACTGCTTTGTGCAAATATAATGGCCTTACATCCTATAGTACTGTTCGAAACATAGGCCTCGACTGTACAAGTAGATCTGCATGAGTTGTGTTCTACTGAAGTCTGTAAGGTTCTCTATGGGCTCAGTCATTTGCCTACAAAGAATAACTTGCAGGATGGAGGTCTCAAACTGCAACTATACACAGGCTGTTACTTTATCCACCACTAAAATACAGTCAGCTCTGTGATGAAATGTGGCAAACTGTTTAACGGCACAAAGCAGCACATTGCACAACAGTATAAGCCGGGGGGTGAAGAAAATATTTTTCAACTTCATAGGGAATTTAGGTAGAAAGACAGTAGTTTTCCAAATCAGATTATTAATAATAATAAAATAATAATAATTCTGGCCATGACTCCAGTATTAACATACTTATTTTCTGAATAGCAATGGCATGAAATCTTTAATGACAACAAGTGAACTGGACTTCAGTTTTGTATCTTATTAGAAAAATGGTCCATCTATTAACATAGTTCCACCAATGCAGCATCTATTTAGTACAGACTTAAAGGGAATCGTGCCACTTAGACCCTGTGCTCCTTAGGAGCCATCCAAGTGCTGACTCAACCTTGTAACCTTGTTCGTAACTAGCGAGATTTAACAGAATCACAGGATGAAGTGATATGGTGCATCAATAAAAAGTAATAAAACATCACACACCAGAGTGCAAACGTGTGTTCATTTCTGGCATGTAGATAAGTACTAGTCTCTTGTCATTTAATACCATTAACTTAAATCAGATCATAACATAATGGCTCTGAGCCAACCAAAAAATTATCTGCTGGCTCAGGCTTTATCAATTTCTAAAAGGCTACTCATTCTGATAGGGAATTGTCTGCACTCCTGCAACTGCAGAATGCCATGCCTTTCACCCCACCCAATTCAGCTGTCATCTAAAACAATCTCAGAGCTTTTAACTTCCTTTCCAAATTAATAAATATATTAAAACAACACTGGACCTAATACAAAACCTCAAGGCACTCCGCTAACCTTTTGCCATGATGAAAAATGATTATATACTCCCTCTCAGCCAGTTTTTGATTGTGGCAATATTTTGCCCCTCACTCACTGACTAGTGGAAAGTAGAACTTTTTAAGGTTAACATTCAACTCATTCAAACGTATTAAAAACGTAGTTCGTTCAAGATTAGGACTATCAAGGGATAACACAACCTTGGGCTCCGCTAACAGAATTGGTAATGCTGGATAAAGGACCAAATCCTGTCCTGTGATTTTAATGAGAACTTCTCCAAGTGTATCCGAGGATAGAATTTCACCTACAGCCCTGGGCTACACTATCTCAATCTCAGATTTAATGTTCTATCATATCATGTTCCCAGAATATATAGATTTTAAGGTCAGACTGGACCATTATGAAAATCTATTCTGACCTCCTGCACGATATAACCACAGAATTTCACTCCGTAATTCTAGTATCAAGCCCATAATTTCTGGCTGAGCAAGAGCATCCACACTTTATTTAAAGAGTTAAAGTAATGGAGAATCCACCACGCTTCTAGGAAAATTGTTCCAATGGTAAGTGCTCTTACTGTTAAAATATCAGAGAGGTAGCCGTGTTCGTCTGGATCTGTAAAAGCAGCAAAGAGTCCTGTGGCACCTTATAGACTAACAGATGTATTGGAGCATGAGCTTGCATCTGACAAAGTGGGTATTCACCCAGGAAAGCTCATGCTCCAATACATCTGTTAGTCTATAAGGTGCTACAGGACTCGGCTGGTTTTACTGTTAAAAGTGTATTCCCTAGTTCTAGTCCAGTTTGGAACTACAGCTTCCATTTTAGCTACGTTTATACAAAACTCTCACATGTAGCATTGTGTTAACCATGCTTTTAGGATATGAATCACTATATTCTACACACACATACCACAAGCAGGGATCAATTCTCTAATAAAGCCCTACCAACACAGCTTAATAGACATGCCATATTTTGTTTCCGTATGTTCATTTTAATGGCAGTCTTAGTTTTCAATTATTGTGATAAACAGATGAGTAGATACTTGCCATAAAACATTTACTTTCATAGAGTGCACAGTAGAATAAGTATGAAAAATGTTTTTAAATTAATTAGCCACTTTCATGGAAAACCAAAAGAAAAATGCTTATAATTGTTAACCGATCCTGCTTCTTAAGACAGAAGATTCCCTTTGGACATTTAACAGTGGCAGTGTAACCAGTCATTGCTAACTTAACTTTCTGATTTATCTGGAGTAATAAAAATAAAGTCATCAGCTATATTTCCTCAAACACATGGGATTTTGTCTGAAGATGAGATTCTAATTGTACTTTCTTCCAACATGGTCTCTTATGTTAGCCACCTTGGACTATTACACAAATATTCAATTTAAGATTTTCTATTTGCCCTAACAGGGTCAATCAAATAATTTTTAACACTCATTTAAAATCTTACACTGAAATTACTGTAAGGTATAAAAGTAGATTTCGTGAGGTAGGATTTAATTCCAGTGAAATTCACCTCTGTGCAGAGGGCAGCACAAAGGCCTATACATACTAACTTCCCATTTAAACCTTAATTTGAGGGCTTCAAAGTGGTGCACAAGACTGGTACTGGATCTCTGCACAGGGGTGAATTCACCCATAAAGCAAAAATGTCATGAAATCAAATGTATATTAACAATGGTGCCGGAACTAGGGGTGCTGAGGGTGCTGCCGCATTCCCTAGCTTGAAGTGGTTTCCATCATATACAGGGTTTACAGCTGGGTTCATTGACTCTCGGCAACCTCACTATACAAATTGTTCCAGCACCCCTGTATACCAAATCAAAATGGCATTCAAGGGGAAGAAGTCAGATATTATAGATCAGACCTCATCAGAGAAGGTTGTGTTAAAGACATAAAGCCTGCAAAAAGAACTGTACGCTTATAAAACAAACCATGAAGTCTGTCCAGGTATTCAGTCAGTCATTCTACCAACAAGAATACTTACGACTTCTAAAGATAAAATCATGGTAACACAAGGGACAGGGTCCTGCTTTGTTTTATTTATTTATATATATGAAAACTGATACAAATACTAGTTTTAAAAGGCGTTTATAAAGGAATATTGAGTTAGTTAATGTTTGCAAACAGTATGTAAACACTATGTTTGAAGACTAATAAGATGAATATTAATCTTTCCTTGGTATATGTCCCTAATTTATGTGAAATACTGAATGTTCCAAAGTGTCAAGATCTTTGGTCAAGCCACTTACCTGCATTATTAAAGATCTAAAAGTACTGTGGTTTTATATTAAATGTGTAGCATTTGTGAAGGTTTCTGGTTGCACAGATAAAAGCTGCATGCCAGAAGTGTACTTCCAGTTGGAATATGCTATGCATTTTTTACATAGGTATTTTGCAGAGTCTGCAAAAAGTGCACAGTACACCAAAGATCTTTTAAATTGTCTGCTTTTCCTCTTCAACAAAATTGTTCATTATGTGCATACAGGGAACACGTTAGGTAATGCTCAAAGCTTAATACAAACATCCTCTATTCGGGGGGGCGGGGGGAGAAAAATAATTAAAAGGACTCCATGAAAATATGACCTGTGGAAAATTATAATTTAGAGAGAAGTGACGAGGATACCAGTCTGTGATAACAGTTCTCTTTTTTGCCGCTATTATTGTTCTTTTAGAGGCGTGAGAACAAAACAAAATTTCTGTTGTTTACTGAAGACCCCATACGAAAATTTAACCTCTGAACATGTGATCGGTCCTTGTGCGGGCAAGTAGGGAGTGTTCTGCTGCATCACGGGTGGCCAAAGTTCAGCTCCGCAGGGATCCTAACACAATTCTGGCAAAGTGCTCAACACAGCAGTACAATTGTTCACTTATGTGGCCCTCTGCACAGCAGCCGTCCCACAGTGTAGCAGCTGAGCATTCAGTCAAATGTTTCCATGTGTTGTCGCCTCAGGTTATTAGAAACAGTAGCAGCAGCGAGCTGAGCTCAGCACAAAGTGGAAATAAAGGAAAGTTTTGCACCAAAAAGGAATCTAGGATGAAAACTACATTGGGCAGAGTTTGCAAATGGTAAGCAGGCAACGGGTTGAAAGCAGAAGACAGTGACACCTCTAAAATTCTATTTGTAATTACTGCACGAACCACATACATGCCGTAAATCCTCCTCCCCCAATCCCACCTTATGTCTCTGAAAAACACCAACACAGTCTGAAATAATCACTAACCCACTTAACACACACTAACTCACACGAAAGTCCAGTGAAATCATCTTGACAAAAGCAGGGACTTAGATTCTATTGTGACAAACATGGTGAAAATGACTAGACAGAACATCCCACAAAAATAGTCCGTTTAAATTCTTTACAACTAGCCTTGAAAGTGCTAGATGTACTAAAGGGATCTTCAAACTTTTCAGTATCCACAGCTGCTATACCATATTAATCACCCCTCCAGCTTAAATTTAGCCAAGACAGCCATACAAGATGGTACAGTCTTGGGTACACAAATTAATTTATAACAGGATTTCATCTGATTTCAACTCTGATCATCCAACATACATCTACAGACCTTATACTGACACAAGGATCGTAATCTCACAATAAATAGCCCAAATGCAGCAGAGAAAGAAGAGTGCCACATGCAGGAGGCCAGGATGCAGATTTACCAGGTTAGCAACAAAAAGAAATACAAACAAAAAGTTTGTTTTCTAGCCACTAATCTTTTGTTTGCAAATGTTTATTGATAAGCATTACTTACAGGATTGTTTAGATCATATCATAGCAAGGTTTTAATGAAAGTTTACAGTCACCTTCATCCAGCCATCGTGCAACCCTGAGCCTGATACTACTCTCATCTAACTGGAATAATTCCATGCAAGTCACTGACATTACAGCAGGGTAAACCAGTGTAAGAGCAGAATCGGGCCCAATATGTTTACAGCAGTTTCACAAGGAAAATCAGCTTCTTGGCTAACATAATATTGTGATCCTGTCATTTAAAAACATCAAGGTAACTGTCCAATTCTCCAGCCCTATTCACTTGGTGAGAATTTTGCTTGAGTAAAGATTGGGTCAACGGATTGCTTCATATATGCACAGCAGTTTAACTTGCCTTCTAACATGCAGCTGGCTAATGTCTTTAGAAGGTATATTTTTCTGAAGTGTGTCACCAGCAAGGAAACATCTGTTTACATTTTGTTTAGTCAGCTCATTTTAGCACATAAGTGAAAATACAATTGCTTCTTCTCAAGGGCTTAGTGAATTCAACAGCTGAAGTGACTAAAAATCTGAAAATTTTGAACACAATAAAATGTGGGGGGGGGAGGGTTAAAGAGATTTCAGCTAAGAAAGGCAACAAAACCCTGGCATATCGTGGGGATGTACAATAGGTCATGACATTTGCATGTGGAAACTGAAGGACTTGATAAAAGATAACATAAAATCATGAAAATAAAAGGAAAAGAGGAGAGTAGAGCAGCACGTGCCTTTCACGAATGGCAAGCTAACCTTGGAATACGAGAAATGTCAGTTTCCACTGTTTACATGAAGCCTGAGGACAGATTTTAGGCCACAGATGTGTGCAGTCCACTGAAAAATTATGCTGATTACAAAAATATCAGAAAGAAGATAAAATGGGTCCTCTTCTACCCACCACTCTGAAACAGAAGGGAAATAGAAACAGCTGCTGCTGGGCCAGCCAGGCAAAATTACTGCCGCTGGCACTAGTACCTAGCTACTATTCAGAATTGCTCTCCTGATTTGGGCCATCCAGCCCACAAAATAAAAGTCAAACAGCCATATATTTCAGTGTAGATGGTGCAATAAATTTGCATTTGAGTCCCACACTAGAGTTCTGGTTACTGAGACATATTGTTTCATGATTAATTCATATCTGTGCACACTCCTACGTGATGCTGTCAAACCAAGCAGCACACACACCACACTAGCACAGCCTTGCCCGCGCAGTATAAGTTCAGGCAGCGCTCTCTCTTCTCAACAGGTTTGGGGTTTTTCCCCCCCCATTTTATTCTCTCTCTCTGCTTGCTCAGGCCAATGCTCCCAAATACCAGATTAGGGAGATTTTCACCAGTGTAATTTCAGCAATATTGTTGCATTGGTACAACCCCCTAATGTAGACACACCGAACCTGCAAAAAATGGAGCTTGTGCATCAATGCAGTATTTCTGCACTAGAGGTTCGTGTCTGTGTAACCACATTAACGTAGTTATACCAATGCAAATCTCACTGGTCTAGAAAATCCCCATAATGTATTTTAGCTACATTAGCCAGCCTTTTTACGATGCTTTCTACACACAACCTTCTCCTACGGATCCCCCGATGCAAATGTCAAGCAATTAACACTCCTTATACTATCCAACCCATCTCTAAACTAACTGATCAATCAAAAGGTTTATTCTAGCACTAGAAAAGGTCTATTCTAGCACTAGAAAAGGTTCAGAAAATGGCAACTAAAATGATTAGGGGTTTAGAGAGGGTCCCATACGAGGAAAGATTAAAGAAGCTAGGACTCTTCAGCTTGGAAAATAGAAGACTAAGGGGGGATATGATAGAGGTATATAAAATCATGAGTGATGTTGAGAAAGTGGATAAGGAAAAGTTATTTACTTATTCTCATAATACAAGAACTAGGGGTCACCAAATGAAATTAATAGGCAGCAGGTTTAAAACAAATAAAAGGAAGTTCTTCTTCACGCAGCGCACAGTCAACTTGTTTACCTGAGGAGGAGGAGGAACTATTTACCTGAGGAGGTTGTGAAGGCTAGGACTATAACAATGTTTAAAAGGGGACTGGATAAATTCATGGTGGCTAAGTCCATAAATGGCTATTAGCTAGGATGGGTAAGAATGGTGTCCCTAGCCTCTGTTCGTCAGAGGATGGAGATGGATGGCAGGAGAGAGAGCACTTGATCATTGCCTGTTAGGTTCACTCCCTCTGGGGCAGCTGGCATTGGCCACTGTCGGTAGACAGATACTGGGCTAGATGGACCTTTGGTCTGACCCGGTACGGCCGTTCTTATAAATCAGCCTAGTCCTCCAAAGAAATAGACAGGGATGTTCTGCAGAGGTTGCACCTCCAATACAGTAACTTTAAAATCTACATAGTTCTGTGCTCCATGGGTAACAAATGCTAAACACACCTCAATTTACTGCCAGGGGAAACTTTTACTGCACTAGAATGGGATGGGTTGGATTTGCCCCATCCCTAGTCAGCAGACGTTTGCTGTGAACCTATGTTATAGTTTGCCCAATGAAATGAACTGAGATCATTAGACATGTTTATTCTACTTCACTAAGATAGGAGTTTCACTGGATCAGAGCTCACTCTAAGCAGGTTCTGGTACATATCACTTCTGCAAGCACTAATTCATCAGTACCTCATCAATATGTAAGTGACCCTGCAAATAGGACACAAATTAATTCTTCCTTAGTGGCACTGACAGGACAAGCTCTCACTACCTCCTGGCAGAGGGAGCTGAAAGTCTGACAGAACTGAGAGCAGCGTCTCCAAAGGGCAGGCTGGTAGTGGCTGCCCAGCCAGTCTCATGGACTAGAAAGAAGCAGAAACAGAAAAAACTATGACAACCAACAATGCTGTCAGATCGTGCCAGGAGCTGAGCTGTCATGGGGACACCAAAGGACCATATTGTTATTAGTAGTAGTATTACAATAAGCCCATGGGCCCAAACTTGGGGTCCCATTGAAATAGGTGCTGTACAGACAGACGATGAGAGACAAACCATGCCCTGAAGAGGCATTAGAGAAAAGAAGTACTATAATTCCCATTCTACAGAATGGGAACAGAGAGATCAGCACGTGACTTGCCTGCGATCAGAGTACTAGGGCAGTGCCTGAATCACAAGACCATCTTTTTCTCAGGACTTGTCCCCACTAGAGTTTTCTTCAAACACGAATTAATTGACTGGCAATTAACTCACATTAGCTAATGCGCTGTGTGTACTACTCTGAACACTACCCAGCTTCAGGACACCAATGTTCATGATTTATCTTAACATTGGCTGAGCCCTGGCCAGACCAGCACAGACCAATGTGCTGGTAGCTAACTCAAGTTAACAGGCAATCAATAAATTTGAGTTAAATGCTAGTATAGACTAGCCTAGTGGTTCTCAACCTATTTACCATTGTGGGCAGCATGTGTGTTATGTGGGCTGCATCCAATACTACCTGTATGGCCCTGAGGATGTCACCTGGACTGCAGCTGGGTGCTGACTGGGCCGCAAGCAGCCCATGGGCTGCAGGTTGAGAACCACTGGTAGCCACTGAAAGAGATGCAGATGTCTCAACCACAGTGACTGTCTGAAATCTCACTCCACTTGGCTTTGATCAAAGCTGTGAAGGGTTCAGCTGGTGACCACCTCACTGAATTCAAATTAAGCAATTGTTAGATATGGACTGGTACTATTTAAAAAAAACCCACCAAAATGTAAAGGTATGTTAAGTGCATTTACGCTGAAATGAAAACTTCCGTTAAATCAATCACAGTGCAAAATTCAATGTGCATTACTTTCTGCATGAGAATCGTTAGTAATGCAATATGATGAAACCATTAACACAATGTTTTAGAAAGATATTGGTCAAGGTCAGCAGAATAATTAACAATATGCTCATTCACCTAAGAAAAATCTTCCACATTATAAAATTATATTTTTCAAAATCATAAAAATGCAGAGTCATTGTTGGAGAATGACTGCAGGGTTCAACAAAAAAAGGTAGCAACTCTCTGTAGTGATTAGAGCTATACTAATATAATATGGAGCTATACCTATCTCGTAGAACTGGAAGGACTCTGAAAGGTCATTGAGTCCAGCCCCCTGCCTTCACTAGCAGGACCAAGTACTGATTTTGCCCCAGATCCCTAAGTGGCCCCCTCAAGTATTCTACTCACAACCCTGGGTTTAGCAGGCCAATGCGCAAACCACTGAGCTATCCCTCCCACCAGACACTATTTGTTTGCCCATAAAAACAACCTCCATTTGAGAATGCAGAGCAAGTAAACAAACAAAAAACAAAGTTACGGGAATTTTATATAATTTTTACACTTTATTTATAAAGGGAAACTGTCATATGAGATTTACCCAAATTATAGCTTTTGCAGAAATAATATTTTACAAAATCCACATATAAATCAAAACCATTTAAAACGATTCAATTGCTGCTTTTTTTTTTTAATCATGGGAATTTAAAAAAAAAAAAGAAGTAGTATTTTCCTTTGGACTATTTGTAAACAAAACATTCACTTTCAGGTCCTCCTGAAAAAGCACCTGGAAGGAAGGAAACTGACTAGAAACTAAAGATAAACAAACAAACAAACAATGGACACACTAAAATCAGTCAACTTTCACTGACTAAAGCAAAATACAAACAGCAAAACCAATGCAAGTTAAACCAGTTTTTAAAAATCATTTCAGTTTTAATTACTTAATGGGAATGACATTGTGTTCTTAAATATATGATTTTTAACCTGGCAATATTCCTTTAAGCATATTTCTGCCTTGATTTGTACCTGATCCTGCCAGAGACCAGCCACCCTGAACTCACCAGCTTTACTGAGGATGGTCAGCATCTGTCAGGGACAGGCTCTTAACACTCCTTACACCTCAGTCCTGCAATGAGCCTCATGTATGTACATCATATTGCAGGACTGAGGCCTTCATTTTGTAGAATTGTCTCTAAAGGTAATATTTCATAATGACCCTCATACCATATTTATATAGATTAATGATCACATTTGGGTCAATATTAAATGGTGAAGCCAAGATTTTAGAAAGTGACTAGTTATTTTGCATGCTTCAGTTTAAAGGAGCTTGATTTTCAGAAAGTGATTAAACACACATTCTCCAAATTCCAGGCCCTTTTAAATTGGGTGTGATGCTGGTAGACAAAGTGCTAGCTCTTGCAAAGTTTTAGGGCTTAGCCAAGCACTGACAAAGTCATCGCTGGAAACCAGTTTGGTTTTTTTACCTGTCTGTTAGTACGGTTAAGATGGGTACTGGACTTATCACAATGCATTAAGTCAGTGGCTCTCAAACTTTTTTTACTGGTGATCCCTTTCACATAGCAAGCCTCTGAGTGCGACCCCCCTTATAAATTAAGAACACTTTTTAATATATTTAACACCATTATAAGTGCTGGAGCAAAGCAGGGTTCGGGGTGGAGGTTGACAGCTCGCGCCCTCCCCCCCCCCCCGTAATAACCTCATGACCCCCTACAAGGTCCCGACCCCCAGTTTGAAAACCCCTGCGTTAAGTGTATAGACTTTATGAAATGCTTTTAAGCTACTGCATGCATTAATCTCACTGATCTTTATCACCTGCTTTAGGTACTATTTAAGTTTTTGCTTTGTAACTCTAAAAAATGTTTGTGCTGAAATTACAAACCCAGTCAGGAGGCCTATCAAGAAGGCCTATCAAAACAAAATGGGCCACTGTGGGACATCACAGTACAAAGACTTTGTTAACTGCTCCCTTGCACCCATGAAGAGGCTACATGCAAAAGAGCTCATGCCATCAGTTTAAATTCTGGAAGAAGGAAATAAAAATAGCTGACATAAAAATCTGTCATTTCTTTTGCTGTTTGGTCTCTCAGGCTGTGGCTACACTTAGCACTTCAAAGCGCTGCCGCGGCAGCGCTTTGAAGCGCTAAGTGTAGTCAAAGCGCCAGCGCTGGGAGAGAGCTCTCCCAGCGCTGTCCGTACTCCACCTCCCTGTGGGGAATAACGTACAGCGCTGGGAGCCGCGCTCCCAGCGCTGGGGCTTTGACCACACTGGTGCTTTGCAGCGCTGCAATTTGCAGCGCTGGAGAGGGTGTGTTTTCACACCCTGCTGCAGCGCTGCAAATTTGTAAGTGTAGCCAAGCCCCCAGAGGGCTGGAGCTATGAAACAGAAGCAGAGATCCCCAGAATCAATCTGGTTTAGCCCTGAAAGAATTCAGAGCTGACAGATTACTACTCTGTCACCTTTTGAAACCACAGACAGTAACTCGTTTGTGTGTATATAGGTTTGCCTGCTTTAATAATGCTCTCTTTTCTTAGTTAATAAATCCTTAGAGACTTTACTATAGAATTGGCCACAAGCAGGTGTCTTTGGTACTAAGCGAAGATACAAACTGAGCTGGGATAAGTGACTGGTACTTTGGGACTGGGAGTAACCTGAATATTTTGTGATCTTTAGTGACAGATGGTTGCTATACACCAAGTTGAGCTTGTCTGGGTGGAAGATAGACTGGAATGCTCAAAGGGACTAACTGTGACTCCATGGCAAGACTGCTACAGTGCATTAGGGGTCTACATTTGTTACTGAGTTGGTGAAATTTAAATATAGAACATACAAGCAGTTTGGGGTCTCTGCCCAACTTCTTGACAGTCTGTCCTGAGGTTGGCACTCATGGTTATGAGCCAGTCCGGGTAGCGTTACATTAAACACGCTTGAAAATGTTGGCCTAAGGCCCAACTGTATAACTCCTATTTACGCAGGTGAATGTTTACTCCTGTTAGTAGCTGACTTCATTGGGACGAATAGGGGAGTAAAGGCTCACCAATATACGGGTTGCGAAACCATGCCCTGAACATGCTTCATCTTCGTAAAGACACCAAACATTCACCCATGATACTTTACTCAAGAGGAATTAAAAAACCCACAGTATCCATACATGATGGTGAAGTTGCAACATAAATGGTGGCAATAGACTTTAAATACATAAATTCTGCTGAAACTCAGATCTCATGTGTCCCACGATTGCAGATGTATAAAGCACGACAACAGCTGTAGGAAAAAAAATTATTATTATTTTTATTTATTTTTTTTACAAAACAGGAAATACACTTGCAAGCCATGCAACTTCGAGACAATAACAAAGCACCCTACAAATGACAGCAAAGTCAAATCCTTTGTGCCTCATTATTTATTGAGGCAAGTTCATAAGCAATAATGAAAGGGAAAAAAATAAAACTGCACAAGTACATTTAACAATCATTCATCCAACAAAAGAGAAACACTGATTCATAAAATATCATTAATATTTACTATCTGACAGAGAATCAAAACAGAGTTATATTAATCCACCTTCCATCTAACTTGCTGGGCAATTCTGTTACCAATATATTGGCCCAATCCTTCCCTAAGAGTCAATGTCACAACTCTCGTTGACTCCAACCAGAGTAGTATTGGGTTCTATGACTAGCCAGTAAAACTAACACCAGCAAACAAAAAGAAATCATTCAACAACAGGGAGGAAAATAAACACATTTAGATTAAATAAACCCAACTAATACTTGAAAACAAACACTTGTTAATAAGCTAAATAGACAATACCTTATATGGCTCGATCCAAAGCCAACTGAAGTCAATGGAATTGTGGGTCGGGTTCTTGAGAATGGAGTTTAGCTTAAAGCCTGACTGAAATTAACTTGTCTGGAAAAGGAAGATATCCACCTCCTTTAGGCTAAACCAGACATGGAATACAGCGATTCAGTTAATTCCAGGCCTCACAAAATTCCACTGAACCCTTTATTTTATTTTTTTCTGCACACTCCAGAAATAGACCAACCAGAAAAATCCCTATAGGATGTTATCTGACTGATTATGACTCATTATGAAATTGTAGTGACAGTTCAAAAAGCACCCAAATGCTCTATCACTGGTGCATATCTTATCTCCACACTATTTCAGTACACAGTCCTTTCAAGGACCATTTTAACTTTAAGACCCAAATTCTCCTCTTGGTTAGGCTGGCGCAAAATAACTTATGAATGAGTTGAAGACACTGATATCATAGAATTACCCCAGATTCACACCACTATAAAACTTAGGGCAAATTTTCCTCAAGGTCTTTTAAAAAAACCACAAAATGAAATAGGCTAATGATGGCACTTTTGCAGCATGAGTTTTTCTGGTGATGGCACCCCAAAAGGGCAAATAAAATAATCCAACATTATTGATTTAGATTTTCAATGTAAAAAAAAGTTACTACTACTGGGTTGACGGGTCATTTTAGCCTGAAGAGCCCAATCCAGCTCTCAGATATAAGCCATATGAATAACCTGTACACAGCTGCAGGATTGTGTTTCTAAGTCACTATCCCAAGAGTGCTTAGAGCCTGGGATAGCTGCTTTTTCTCATCTGTTCTATAGATCCAAAGATATAAAAAGAAAATGCTCAAACCATCTTCGACATGAAAACTACCTTTCAGTCAAACTCTGCAATGGGGAAATGTGCATAAACCCAGTTACACAAGGGCTCTGCAACAGAGGTGCCGCTTGCTCAAAAGGATTATATCATAAGCCTGCACAACAAGTAAATGAAATCTTACCCCGTCTCTCTGCCAATTACCCCTCCAAAATGGTGATCACGTTTAATGATACATAATGAGATGTGTATCTGGAGAACTGCTCCGGTAAGAATGGTATAAAAGTCAAACACCTCAAGGGTCAAGTTTTATTCAAGTTTTACATTGGTTGTACAACCACAGCTCTCACACAATTGCACTGCTGCCCTGGAATTACTACTCTTCCCAAGCAAGGAAATCTTGCTCTGCAACTCAGGGCCCTAGCTCTGCCCCATGCTCAGTTTCTTGGCTGGTCAGCTGGTGAGATGAACAGCTAGGGGAGGAAAGCAACTTCAGACTCCAATTCCCCTCCCCCCAGCCTGGGGTTACTGTGGCAACCCTATTATCTGGCTACCCTAAAGTAAGGAGCAGTGCCTTCTGCTTTGCCTCTGCTAAGCTAAACTGCTGCAGGTCTAGGTCAGGAGAATTAATTTGAAAAGAAACTAAGTATAGTACCACCATTCCTATTAGTAAGGGGAGGGAAGAAGAGGTATAACCCCAAAACTAGGGGTTTTTTTTAATAAAATGATCATATTTGAAATCCTATTTAATAAATGAACAGGCCTTTAATCAAGTTCACTCATTTATTAAATGGAGCCCAACAGAACATTGTAACAAGCTAGCTAGGGTGCATACCTAGTACTTTTCTCTACTAAGTAGGATCGTAACTACTCAGCTGGTGCCATGGAACCTGTACTGCTACCTTGCCAGAAGCTGGGAATGGGAGACAAATAATGGATCACTTGGTGATTACCTGTTCTGTTCATTCCCTCTGGGACACTTGGCATTGGCCACTGTCAGAAGACAGGATACTGGGCTAGATGGATCTTTGGTCTGACCCAGCATGGCCATTCCTAAGTACTGATGGAGAAAAGTTTCCTTTAGTTCAAATATTATAGGAGCCTGGGCCTTGGAGGAGGAGCACTGAGTTCTATCGTCACTGCTTGCAGTGTGCAGCATGGGAACAACCACGAAGAACCTGGTGACTGGTGGTTCATCACAGTATTTTACCACTGCAGTGCTGTGAAATATTGGGCCTGATTTTGATCATGTTGCGGTCAACAGAAAAACTCCAATTTGGAGCAGGAGCAGGTCCTTTGGTATGCGCAGGAATTTAAAGCTTCCTCCTATGGGGGAGTTATGCAGCCTTTTATTCTACAAACTGAAGCAGCAGCACACTGGCAAAACATGTGGGGGACAAACAAGTGAGGATCCCAAGAGATGCACATGTGAAATGAAAAGGGCAGAGCTAGGGTATTTTAGCAGAATATACAGTAGGGTTTTTTCCCCCCAGTACAGTTAGCAGCTCAGTCTGAGAGCAAACTGCAGTTATAATTATCACCATAATTATTATTTTAATAAGAACTAGTGACTTATCAAAATATTACAGTCGAGATTTATACTCCTCTCCTGTGAGACTGCCAAAAAGGTAACGGATTCTCCACTGCAGATGTACTAGTGCTCTTACAGCATGTGCTGATAGCATCTCAAAGATTCTATTTATGCAACCACGCTACTAAACTCAATTAACTGAATGCCTAACTTGAGATACTACAGCAGTGTAAAGTATTATTATTCTCCTGGTGTCCACACTAACAGCTTTGTTTACTCCATTTATATTTCTTCTGCTTGTTTGTACTTGCTTTATACTTTAGGCATCCAAGTTTTGAAAAGGTGGCCTAAAGTCTCGCACCTGGATCCATATTTATGTATTTAAATGTCCGTTTCAGGCATCTAAATAGATCATTCAGGCATCTAAATCAATGTAATTAGGTGCCTAAATATGGATGTAACTACCAACATTTGAACATTTTAATGTTTGTGTGTAAAAGTTATTTGCTATTTTTAATCTAACACTGAGTATTTTTGCCACTGGGTATATATTACTTTGATGACAGGGTATTTTGCACACACATTTCCAACATTAAGATGTCCCCAGTGGCAAGCAGTTCTTGCAGGGAGATGCAATTTAAGGGCCTACAATTGAGTGGCTTGTCATTTAGCTAGTTACTGATTCAGGTACAGGGGAAACATTCAACACCCAGGGAGACTACCAGAGGACTAAAAACACTGGAAATATCTTTGGGTTTCTTCCAAGCACAAAACAACAAGAACCTCAAAGAAATTCTGAAAGCACAAAATTCAAAATACAATATTAGGAAAAGTAAAACCAAAAGTCAGAAGTATGCAAAAAATTCTCCAACTGCAACCACACAAACCAAAAAAGTTCTTCTGAAGGATGCAACCAAAGGCTGAAGTTTGACGTTTGGCTATCCATGACCCACAGACACAAATTTTGGTTAAACTAAAACAAGACAGTGTCATCCTTCTGCTTAGAGCTTACTTTTACAAAATAAAGGCTCCATTCACTAATTCTCTCTATTAATATAACAGAATACAGAAACAGCAGTAATGTGAAAATAGAACATACTGAGGGAAGCATTCAAGATTTGACCTCAGTGACAACCACGCTCTATTTTTCTGGCTATCTACTTTATAGAAACAACACTCATTTACTCTAATTCCATTACCAAAAAAAGCCAATTTACACATGCTATAAATAGGGCCAAAAATAGTTTGTCCCTCAGAGGAATCCACTAATCTTCTCTAAAAATAAAGAGTCACATGATAAGTGTCCGGTAGTGACCCTTTCAGTACTTGACACAGAAGGATGCATTGAACAGTTACACAATGTGCAAATCACAGCAGAATTATGTGGCCCGCAGTTTTTATGGCTGCTGAGTGGGAGGGGCTACTCCCTTCACTCACAAATTAAGGCCCCAGTTCAGCAGGGAGTAGAGTTCTGGAACAGCCTTCCAAGTGGAGTAATGGGGGCAAAAAAACTAACTTCTTTCAAGACTGTGCTTGCTAAGTTTATAGTGGGGATGGTAGGATGAGGTTGCCTACAATGGCCCGTGGCCCATCCGCAATGGCTATTAGCAAATATTTCCAACAGCCAGAGATGGGGCACTAGATGGAGAGGGCTCTAAGTTGCTAAAGAGGCTTCCTTCTCAGATGTCTGGCTGGTGGGTCTTGCCCCCATGCTCAGTGTCTAACTGATGGCCGTATTTGGCGTCAGGAAGGCCTTCTCCCAGGTCAGACTGGCAGACATTCTGGGAATTTTTTGCCTTCCTCTGAAGCATGGGGCACAGGTCACTTGGTTTGATCTAAAGTAAACGGTGGAGTCTCTGTAACTTGAAGTCTTTAAACCGAGATTTGAAAACTTCAGTGACTGAGCCAGTGGTTATGGGCCTATTACAGGATGGGTGAGGTTCTGTGGCCTGTGATGGGCAGGAGGTCAGACTAGATGATCATGATCAAGGTAGCCTTAACGTCTATAAGCAGGGCACCTAAGCACCTGCCTAACAACACACAGGAATAGTTCCAGAGAAGTGTTAGTCCCATGGAGGTCAGTGAAACTAACCTTGTGCTTAAAGTTAGTCATGTGCTTAAGTCACTTGTTGAATCAATGTGTAAGAGTAATATTTCAAAGCAGTTCGGGCAGTAGATTTTATTTCATGTATACTTGCTACATTTTCTATTCAGACTGTAAGCTCTTCAAGGTAGGGATCTGTCTTCCTACACGACTGTAAAGTTTCTAGCACACAGATGGCACTGAACAAATGAATATTTCTTCCATGTGAGCCATTAATGTGAATTACTTGCACTGATCCAAGAGAAAATAGTGTTCTCATTTTTTAATTAAAAGAAAGAGAAAAATAATAATTGTTTGATACTATTATTATAATAATCATTACATTTGCAAGGCCAAAATTCTCAGATGGTAGGAACTAACATAGCTCTATTGACTTCAATGGAGCTAAGCCAATGCACATCAGCTGAGAAGCTGGCTCAGACCGATCTGAAGATTTCTAAGCATTTTACAAGTAGTAATTAGTTGAGACCCACAACGCTTCTGTGAGGTCGGTAAGCTTGAGTCTACTTGTTTTACAGATGGGGACACTGTGGCAGAGAAAGTTCAAGCTAAAATTTCCAAGTGTGACGATTGTTTTTGAGTGGCCCGCCTGAGACACGTTGAGCCTTAGCACTCAGAACTCCAATAACTAAATCAAGGGACTCGCAAGTACTCACCTCCTTTGAAAAAAATCTGACACAAGGTGTCTAAAGTTGGGCACTCAAAAATTGAAACATCCAAAATTAGGATCCTCTTTTGAAAATGAGGCTGTAAATGCCTTGCTGAAGATGACACCAAAATTTACTGGTAGACATGAGACCAGAACCCAGGGCTCTGACTCCTCGTCCCATGCTCTAACACTTTTCTTTTCAACACAGCATTCTGTGGTGCAGTGTCAAAGCCTAGCAAGGGACTTCGGAGTCTAAGTGTCTGAGAATGGGACGCAGGCACGTTTGAAAATTTTACCCATTGTAAGTATTCTCTATTTCGGCAAAAATTAGGTTGCTTGTTATTTGGCATTCGCAGTATTTTAACACTTTAAATAATGAGGTTTAGATCTGAAGGATTTCCATCACAGATTATTTTCAAGCAGGAAAAGCAACAGGGACACAAAACAAGGCTCTCAGAACCAGTGAGTTCATCTACATTGGTTAAGCATGGAACTACTACTAAGGTATCTTGTAAATAACCTTTCATGGGTGTCACATTTACATCTCATACCACCAATCTCCACTGAGCTATGACTAAGCAAGTTAGACAACCAGGGAGAAAAACTGGGGGAAAAAAATACACAAGTAAAGACCTGATCCTCCTCCCATGGCTGAAATCAAGGCAAAATTCCCCTGGAATCTAATGTGTGCAGGATCGAACTCTAACTACATAAAGAAAATCAGAACAATTCTGGTTCAAATTCATCCTCAAGATCAGTGTGCAAATTATGCTTACTTCTTGCTTTTATCTAATCTTATCTAACAGCTCCTGTTTCACTATCTAGCACTATTAAAATGGATCTGAAATCTCCACTTTGTATACTGCACTTTCAAAACAGAAAGGGAAAAACATTTTGGAAAATATTTCTCAATATAGCCCAAAAAAATGACAGGTAATGATGGTATTTTATACTGTACTGTAAAGTAGCCATTTGCAATACTTGATGACAAGCAAATGGGATTTGTATACGTCTCCTTTACAACAACTGGCTCTCCCTGGTAAAACAAGAACACAAAGAGGCTTTTATTTCAAAGGGAAAATCTGCAAAGACCTATCACATAATAAAAAATAATGAAAATAATCAATGGTCTGAAAAAGGCTCCCCCAACAACCCCAATTAATAAAAATCCATTTCATGAAAAACTTTCCCAGATCCCTACAGAAAAGATGCTTAATGAGATCACTTCTACGAGAGTCCATCAATCTAATCTGGCTCTAATACTGTTCTTAAATAATGTATACATTAGTTCCCTGTTACTGAAAAGATTTGTTTGTTTTATTAACATGTGCCTTGTTAAGTGCTAAAGCTTTGTAAAATGATTATGCAGTTCTGTGCCTCTAAATGTATTGTTTTCCTCCTTTCTCATTATAAAATGATTAGTTGTCTTCACTGCCCTTTTGAATTGTTATTAAGGTTGTACTTTGGTGTTATTATCCTTGTGATAACTAGTGAAGCTGTGGTTAATGGCCAAGTCAGTATTTCCATTACGGACCCATTCTTTAGGAAATTTATAACTCTGCCATGTCAGGAGATAATAGGGGAGCAGGCCCACTAAAAGAAATAGGGCTGAGTGCTCCTATTGCAGTCCGGGTGGCCAATTGAGAGGGCAGGGCAGCATCTGGGAAGGTATCAGAAGCCTGCGACTGAGTTAAGAGCGGCAGGAGCAGACTGGTTCAGTCAGAAAGAATGCTTGATGTCCTCCAGCCAGACAGCCAGGACTGACTTAAGGCAGGAAGGAGCAAGAGAGGGAGATGTCTGCTGGCTCTGAGCCAGAATCAAGACCCAGAGAGCTGAAGGGAGAGGAGAAGCTGAGAGGCTTACCCACTAGTGTCCTCTTGCTGGGGATCTGGGCCCAGAACCACCAGGAGAGGCTCCCAGCAGAGAAGCTGTGAGAATGCTCTCTAGGAAGAGCAGGTTTGTGCCTGAGAAGGAAGGGTGGGTTGGCTGTCCTGGTGGAGGGACAAAGGACTATGGATAAAGAGTCCAGATCTGGTGGACGACATCAGGCTGGTGAGACTTGAGGACATGCCATGAGTGCAGGGGACTGGATTAGATGACCTCCTGAGTTCCCTTCCAGTCCTATGGTTCTATAATTCTATGCTTGTATTGGACTTACTGTGAACTGAAGAGGGAAACTGAGGCAAGAGGCCATTTGCAGGGCTGCCCCGAGGAGGCCTCTTGTTTAGACAAGGTTGATCCTGCTAACCCCTATTCAGGTGAGCTGTCCCACTGGAATCAACAGGTGTGCTCACATGGGTGAGGGATCACAGGATCTGGAAAAAGGCTAATGTAGTGCCCATCTTTAAAAAAGGGAAGGAAGAGGATCTGGGGAACTGCAGGTCAGTCAGCCTCACCTCAGTCCCTGGAAAAATCATGGAGCAGGTGCTCAAGGAATCTATTCTGAAGGACTTAGAAGAGAGGAAAGTGATCAGGAACAGTCAGCATGGATTCAACAAGGACAAGTCATGCCTGACTAATCTAATTGCCTTCTATGATGAGATAACTGGCTCTGACGTGTTATTCCTTGACTTTAGCAAAGCTTTTGATACAGTCTCCCACAGTATTCTTGCTAGCAAGTTAAAGAAGTATGGGCTGGATGAATGGACTATAAGGTGGATAGAAAGCTGGCTAAATCATCAGGCTCGGCAGGTAGTGATCAATGGTTCCATGTCTAGTTGGCAGTCGGTATCAAGCAGAGTGCCCCAAGGGTCGGTCCTGGGGCCAGTTTTGTTCAATATCTTCATTAATGATCTGGAGGATGGCGTGGACCGCACCCTCAGCAAGTTTGCAGATGACACTAAACTGGGAGGAGTGGCAGATACGCTGGAGGGTAGGGATAGGATACAGAGGGACCTAGAAAAATTAGACGATTGGGCCAAAAGTAATCTGATGAGGTTCAACAAGGATAAGTGCATTGCTACAGACTAGGGACCGAATGGCTAGGCAGCAGTTCTGTAGAAAAGGACCTAGGGATTACAGTGAACGAGAAGCCAGATATGAGTCAACACTAGAGGATGGATCTAGACTGTTCTCAGTGGCACCAGATGACAGAACAAGGAGTAATGGTCTCAAGTTGCAGTGGGGGAGGTTTAGGTTGGATATTAAGAAAAAAAATTCACTAGGAGGGTGTTGAAGCACTGGAATGGGTTACTTCGGGAGGTAGTGGAATCTCCTTCCTTAGAGGTCAGGCTTGACAAAGCCCTGGCTGGGATGATTTAGTTGAGGACTGGTCCTGCTTTGAGCAGGGGGTTGGACTAGATGACCTCCTGAGGTCCCTTCCAACCCGGATATTCTATGATCTGGTGGTTAAATTTACATCAGACTGAAATTTAGTGTAAAAATGTGCAGGTCACATTCAAGCTCATTTCAGCCTTTTAGACCTAAAGAAGTCAGAAAAACCATTGCTTTGGTAGTTTTTGCTTTTCTCCCCCAGCTGTATCGCAAGGCGCATTTCAGAACTGGAATTCACAGAGCCATATTATCCCTACATGGGCAAAGCACACTGAGGATATCTCTATGCTGCATCTGGGAGAGAGCCTCCCAGCCCAGGTCCACACACTTGTGCTAGTGGCGCTCATGCCAGTGCACAAAAATAGCTGTATAGACGTTACTTTCATGTTCTGGCTCAGGCCTTCAAGCGCTCTCATCCCAGAGGCATGAGTGCCCAAGCTCTCACTCAAGTCACTACAGCAAAGCAATGTCTACACAGCTATTTTAGTGCATCATCACCCTGGACAAAAGGGAGAAAGGAACATTCTAGCTCCCTACATTGCAACATATATTATATGTAAATTCACTCTGTTTTAACACCCTTGGCACAAAGGGATGAGTTAAGAGTGGTTTAGCTGTCATTACTTGAAGTCTTGTTTTTGTTCATTGTATTTTAATCTTAGCTTCATTATTATTATATGTCAAATTTTAGTCTAACTAACTCTATAGCATACGTTACAATTGTGTGGTAGTTCCATTGGCTGACTGTTTCCGCCTAGTGATAGATTAAGTTCAAGAATCCCCAGCAATATTATTACACCTATTAGCTACCTTTGGAACTTCTGTTGTGGACATGCATGTAGACTTCTAGGGTAGTAGAATGGTCTGAAATCCCAAAGTGTAGTGTTGGCTGATTGTTCCTCTACTGTGAGCTCTCATGTGGAGTTGAGTGGGATTCCGTCTTGTCCTCTATCTAGTTCAATGTGTACATGAGGTCACTACAAGGGCTACTGAACAGAGATGGGTAGCACCATCCTCACCAGCTTTGTCTCACTCTCTCTTAAGACTCAGATGGTTCAGCGAAGCAGTTTCCCCAGTACCTGACTGAGCTTGGGGCATGCATGATATTGAGCTGCCTCAGGCTCAATTCTGATTAAAGAAACCTAGAGAGAGAGAGACTGAGGTTTGGGGGGAAATCCAGAAGATATGGTGCAAATAAACATCTCTCTCTCTCTCTTGTTTAACTCAAGTTTGCAACTTGGCACTCTGGTAAATTCCCAATTGTTGTCTGACCATCTTTCAGCAGCATCTGGATACCCATCTCCTGCCCAGATAAGGACCTTGCTGCCATTGCACCCTACTTCTGAACCCATTTAGAAACTAAAGTTGGTGCAGAATGCAGCAACTCACTTGTTAAGCAAGGTATCTCACCACGATCATTTTACACCAGTGCTCTACAGTAATCTGTACGGGCTGCCTGTTCATTTCTGTGTGGCATTTAAGGTGTTAGTATTAACTCATAGATGCCTAAATGTCTTGGAAACTACCGACTTAAGAAATGCCCTCTCATCCCACACACTACTATAGAGGTGATCAGCACAGGTGCTTGAAGCAAGACCCCATACCATCCCCCTCAGCATATAAGGGAGAAAGCTGCTGCCAGCAGAGTGTTCTTATACACTTTCTTAAATATGGTATACAGTATTTCAGACTAATGATTCAAGAAATGCTTTGATCCTACAGTATAACACACCACCAGGCAACAGTTACATTTCACTGCACTGACATATTAACAAAGTGCTGGCATTTTTACTTTACTATCTTATACACAACCCAATGGGACATTAAAGAAAGTCATGCAGCCCACATCAGTTGCTTTCAGTAACTGGTTCCGGGGAAGAGGCCACAGCTGGGTAATGTGAGTGCATCCGCTGCAATGTATAACTGCATGTCACTGCAACACTGAGTGTGAGCTAAAATTATAGCAGAAGTTCCCCTGTCACATTCATCTCATCAGCACCAGCCCCAAAGCTGAGATTTGCATTCCTTTCCTTCCTTAAGGCTCATAATGCAGAATATCCAACAAGACACTTCCACCACCACTACCAAGCTGAATTTAAAAATTCTCTTAAGAATAAACATTACACTTACTCCATTCCTGCAAAAAGCTTTTGCAGTGCCTTTCAAAGATAATACCTTTAAATAAAATCAACACTTTCTAAGACAGTAGCATAATTATTGTTTGGTGTCAATTACTATGCTTTTTATGCACTCAGGGTAAAAAAAAAAAAAAAAGCTTCTGTAAATAGCCCTGAATGGATGGGGGGAGGGAGATATATTTTTACAAGCACCCACTTATGTCAGTGTTACTGATATAATTCATACTTCTGTAAAGACATCCATAATACGATTTAATTAAACGTGAACAACAGCAGGAAACTGGCTTATGAGTAATGAAAACGGCAGCTGTAGATGGCCAGGGGATCTAGCACAGTAAATTTTTTCACTTGCAGAATAGCTCGATTCAAAATTCTCTCTTTATGCCAAGTTGGCAGTTTGCATTTAATTATACCCAGGTACAATGGTAACATTTTTACTATAATGTGTTTTTTTTTTCATTTTGCAAGTGAAATTGCTTATTATATGTATCTGATGGCATTTAAAATAAATCTAAATACCCCTTAAACATTTGGTTCAAAAATTGTTTCTTTTCCTACAGAAGTAGATTACCAAACCCCCACATTATTTACCTCTTACTGTTTGATTCAGTACAATAAAATAAATGTCATTCTTTAATACTTGTATATATTTC
This sequence comes from Mauremys mutica, assembly GCF_020497125.1. Taxonomy (NCBI): domain Eukaryota; kingdom Metazoa; phylum Chordata; order Testudines; family Geoemydidae; genus Mauremys; species Mauremys mutica. The sequence continues at coordinate 68,071,971 of NC_059082.1, read as the reverse complement.
TGCACACTGATCAGGAGAAAAAAAATGGAGGGAAAATTAAAAATAAAGATTTTAGCCATATGTGGCAATATTTGGTCAGAGATTTTGGAAGTTCCATCTTCAGCAAATGTCCAAAATATTTTCTATGCAAACATTAGAAAATAAGTTGGTTGCAGACCACATGATCGAATATTAGTTAAAATAAATGGATCTAATGTACAAGTGGCCCTTGCAAAAAAAAAAAAAAAAGTCTAGAGATATTTTTAATAGGATTATGGACTCTCCTGGAGGGAGGAAAAGTGATCAACGTATCCACTATTTCACACAGATGGAGACGTTCAGTTCTTCCCTTTGGGCACACCAATGAGTATTTTAACACTAGCGTCCAGTTAACAGACTGAATGAACACTAAAAATAGTCTAGAACAAACTGCATTCTGTGCTCTTATGATTAAACTGAAAAAAATATATAAACGGACAGGATATATAGTACTTTGAATAAAGTACTTTGTGTCAAAATCTTCTTGAAATGGTTAAGCCCTCAGTTGTTTGGGTATAATGGAGCTACTGTACTCAGGCCAGCCAATTTTTGAAAATATTCTATAACAAATTTGATAAATGCAAACGATGGGAAATTTAGACTGAAAAGGAAAACCTAAACCAGCTCAGGCAGTATATAAATTGTGTTATAACATAAAAACAGAGCACCAGAAATTATGGGCCGGAGTTTTCTCCTACACAGATTTTATACTGGTGCAACTCCATTGACCTTCACCTTTGTCTGGCTTGTCCTCATCTGTCCCTCCATGAACACAAGTTGACGCCACACCATTCTATTTTGTTACGAGTACATTGTTTCCATTTCTGGCCAAAGAGTTTTGTCATGGGATCAGCCCAGCGCATTTTCGGTCTGCCCAGCGGTCACTTGTGGTCTCTGGGGATCCAGAAAGCTTAATAGGGCTAATCCCTATATACCATGCGGATCAGAATCAGGCCCTATGTTCCTAAAAATTTCTTGCTACTATTTCATATCTGACATAAGCAAATGTGCAACCCTAAATATAAAGACAGTCATGCGCATGTCACTGAGATGAACAATGTATCTGTGGAAAAGACAGTTGTAGGTCGTAGTTTGCGAATTTAGACTACCAACTTCAAAGGGGTTGACAGAATATTAAGCAGAGCTCTTTCATACTTATTTTGATTTCTACCAGAAATCTGCAAAAAGCCAATTTGTGGTCCGTCAAGCACATGTTTTAGTCATCAAATGGATGCTTAGTGGGTGTGTGTACTGCTGATGAAGTAAGTGTAAAGATGGTCACCACTCTGAGGGGTGCAGTTTAAGCAAAGCCAGAAACAAGTGTTGTGAAATCATCCTTAACAAGTGCTGCCAAATCATCTATCCACACACTGCATCTGTATATTGGTTATACAACATTATTGTTCATTTCAGAACATATTTAAGATACTGTGACATGGCTCAGTGGGACACCTGGTTACTTAGGGTGTGTCTATGCTGTCGGCATTTGTGTCGCTGTAGCGTAGACACCTCCTACATCAACAGAAGGGGTTTTTCCATTGATGCATTAATCCACCTCTCAAAGAGGAGGTAAGCAGGTTGACAGAAGAATTTTTCTATCAACTTAGCTGCGTCTACACTAAGGGTTAAGTTAACCTAACTACCATGGTCAGGATGCAAAATTTTTCACAGCTCTCCCATGTAGTTAGGTCAATCGAATTTTTAAGAGTAGACTAGGCCATAGCAAGTGTAGGGATAATAAGTTCTTAGAACGTGTTTACACAGCATGTTATCTAAACCATGATTCAAAAGGAGCCGGATCACTCAGTAATTACTCCCTTAACAAAAGCAAACGTATAAAGGAATGACTGCTAATCGCCAGCATAGAAATATGATTCTAAATATGCATATCCACAAATGATGGAAGAAGCACTGAAATATCTGTTTATATACAGTGAGCATCACACAGCCAATATTTCAGGACTTTGTACAACATCAGCATTTTGAGTGACAGCACATTATCTTCACCTTTAGTAGCAAAGCTGTATGGGCAGCTCATAATGCTGTATTTTCAAGAAAACCTTATGAGCTTTTTTGTAGGCTTCACAGTCTTATTCTTTCATGTTCCAGTATATGATAGTCTTATGGCCCCTTGCAGTTCAGAGCTCATAACAGGCATTTTCTCCACAGGACCTCAGAATGAGCCTGCCCCCTTCCTTTGGTCATACTAGGGGCAGATGGGTGTAAACTTGTTTCAGGTTGACTCCTGGGACTGAAAGAAGTTAGAGCTGTGACTTTGCTTTAATAAATAAATCCTGATGTGACAACAACTAAATACAAGACTGGAGGAATGGGAGAAACAGCTTGAGAAAAAAGGAAGTCTGAAAAGAGCAACATAAATGGAAAAAGAGAGCAGAGGGCAGAATACTAGGAGAAAGATGATAAAGTTTGACATGTAAAATTTCAGAACACGTGTCATTAAAGTGAGAAGACAGTGTAAAAATAAAGCAAGAGAAAAGCTAATTTTAGTAAGCAGGAATTTTAGATTCTTTTATTTGGAAGCTGAAAAAAGCTCAACACACACACTGGTACAGTGTATGCAATCTTCCAGAAGACCGTCCCTGAATTTTAGCAACAGAACATTAATCTATTCTTATTACAGGGGATGATTTCATAAAACATACTTGTGGTTGGGACACCCACAGTCATCTATGAAGACAAGACATAGCTAACCCTAGACTCTTGCTTTCTCTCTTATGATGTATACAGAGATAGAAATAGATACAAAGAGAATGTGCATATCTGAAAAGCGACAACACAAAACTTCCCTAAATCAGATTTACATAGAAGTCTATTAAAGCAAAGCTCATAAACAAAGGAAGCTTCTCTTACACTACAGAAAACTAAATACCATTTATACATAATGAAATACATTTTGGGCTTCATATTAATTTCTTTGGAAAGCTATACCATTGCATGCCTGTTTGCAATTCACAAATATAACTTTTTTTAATTTCTAATTACTTTTGTGAAAATGCAGTGGTTCCAGGTTCGAGCAATTTAAATAAACATTTGAGAGTATGCAAAAAAGAAATAATTTAATTCTTAGTGGGCTAGTAAATTACTGCATTAAATTTCACGTCTGCTGTACCTGATACAGTTGTGCAATCAAGAATAGTGTCTGTGTGTTTTTCAGATGCAAAAAAAGCAGCAAATTAAAGGCCTTAAGAATGTATTAGTGAGATAACTACACCAGATGGAAGATTCAGAAAATGATGGATTTCAAAATATAATTAAGTCTCAAAAGAGGACTTCTAATAATAGAGGATCCCATTAAAGCATTTTCCTTTGTTGCTGTTTTATAACTAGGTCCCCTGCTGTTTGTTCACTTTCTTTAGGGAGAATTCTTGTGAGCCCGGTTCAGTCCCTAAGAGGAGAGAGACACTCAATAGCTACATCACTTTCTTCCATAGGCTAGGAAAGCTGCACTCCAAGGTGAAGGGCTCTAGAGTGAAGAGCAAGAGCAGAGTCAAGATTTGAGGTGGAAAGAACCAAGCCTGCGTGGAGGGGGGGGGGGGTGTTAAAATGTTACAGTCTCCTTTCCTAGAGAGGAGTGACATGATGTGAAAGCGGAGTCTAGTAGGTCTGTCTCCTGCTGCCAGCAGCCAGGGGAGTAGAAAACGCCGCTGCAGCGCTGTCTGCTCCATTGTCACTTTCACACCACAGGAAACGTGAGTGACAAGCCTATGAGTACAACAAGCCATTCCCACAGCAGCGGCCAGCCAGCGCGCAAGAACCCTCATGAACATGAAACGATGCCCAATCAACAAGCACAGTCCCATTCCCGCGACTGAAATCCTTAGAAAGCAGATCTGCAGGCATGCAGGGTGTAGGGGGGGGGAGGGAGGGAATGTTTAAAACAAATACGTCACTGCAATGATGTATAAATAATATGCACCTCTACGGACTGTTCTGAACAACCCCAGCACTGGCTAGCGCCAAGGAGGTTTTCTGTGCCCAGATCGTGCCACCTCAAGCACGGCTACTTCCAGAGGTTGGGGGTGGGAGCCTTGCTGGCCAGCGGGGACATTACAACACATCGGGCCCATTCCGCTCTAACTTTGCAGGACTCCCCCCTCCCCACCTCCCACCCCAATTGCCGAGGTTCAAGCGACGACTCCAGCAGCGGCTTTCAAAGTTTTCAGAGCGGCTCCAGGCTGGACCTTTTTCAATCCATTACCTGCCCGTGCCTCCTAACGGCACTTACAGCGCATGCACTGAGCACGGAAACCACCCGGCGCCATCCGCAGAACTTCTTGCCTTTCCCTCCCGACTGCACTTCAAAAGCCACCAGCAGATTTTCTCCCCCCCCTCCGCCCTCCCCGGTCCAAGCCCTGGAGCTCTGGAAATGCATATCCCCCCTCCCCCCAAAAAAGGCTGCTGGCCGCAGACGCTGCCCGAATGCCTCTTGCAGACTTGCAAGGGGCCAACCCGACCCTGCGGAGCAGAGTCGATTCATCACACCGCCGCCGAGCTGGCCAAGTCAAAGGGGGGGGGGAACCGGGGCGCGCTGCAGCTTTGGGGTCCCCCCGGTGCCAGGGCTGGGGCGGGCTGCGAATGGAGGGCGGCGGGGGGCGGCGGCACCTACCAGCGCCTTGCTGTGGAATGCAGCAGGTCCTCTGCGGTGCTGATGCGCCCGGTGGTCGCTGCTCTCCCCGGCGCCGGCGCCGCCGCCCCGGTCCCGCTTCTCCCGGCCGCCGCCGCCGCCGCCGGCCCGCTGCTCCTCGCCGGAGTCCAGGCTGCTGAAATTCCACACCACCAGCGTCTGCAGGAGCAGCACGGTGAGCGCCGCGATGAGCGCCGAGTGCGAGCGCCGGGCCAGCCTGCGAGCGCACGGAGCCGCCACCATCTTCGCCGCGGTTGCCGCTGCCGAGCCCCTGAAAGCCGCCGCATCCGCCGCGGCGCGGAGTTTTCAGACGGGCAGAGCCAGACGTCAGCAGCGAGGGTGGGGGGAGGGAGAAGGCGGACGGGGCGGGGGGGGGAGGTGGGCTGGGGAGGGCGAGGGAACTGGGGAGGCCGGGCGATGTGGCAGCCCCTGGCCCGCAGCAGCCGCGGGGGCGGGGGCGCCGGAGGAGGAGCAGGGTCTGTCTACAGCCAAGCGGTGCTGCCAGCGGCAGCTCCATCCAGGGGGGGATGCTCCGCGCCCCCCCACCCCCACACTCCCGCGGATCCACCCGCAGCCGCAGGGCACCAGCCCCTCCGCCAGTAGGCAGCGCCGAGCCCGCCGGGGCGCGCAGCCGGCGCAGCGAGCCGTGACTGCCATCTGCCGAGGGAAGGCGGCGGCGGCGGCTTTCCCGCCGGGGGGCAGGATGGGGCTGGGGGCTGCCGCGGGGCCGAGCGCCCGGGCAGGGCGGGACGGGCCCTTAGGGGTCCGGCTCGGCGGGAGGTTGGGGGCGGGAGAGCCCGGCCCGGCGGGGGCTCGGGAGGCAGGTGGCTGTTTGTGCAGGGCAGGCGCTGAGGGAGCGGCTGAAGGGCAGAGCCCGGGCCAGGGTCGGCAGGGTTGGAAGCTGCTGCACGATATGCAGCGCAGTCCCCTCCCCTCCTTCGTGCCTCCCCGCCTCCCCTGCACATCAAGTCATGGGCAGGGGTTGGAGACCTTCCCGGCCCCGCCATGCTGGTGTCTCTGGAGTCTTAACCCCTGGGGCAGTTTTAGTCTTACGCTAAAGGCCCTGCCCGTGGCTGGCTGGAAATGGTTCGGGGCTAGTGCTGCTGGGGTCAGGTATGTTAAAAATGCACCTCCTCACCCCGCTGACAGTGCTTCAGGGATTAGTTTAACCCTGGCTAAGGTGCAGCATGACCCACGGACACTGAATTAGCATGGCGTTAGGGCATGGCTGGAATTGGATGCTTTTCTTTGCAATGCCTCTGTACTTTAGATAGCTCTCCTTGAGCGTTGCCAGTTGGCCTGGGCACTGGCTTGACTGGACCATTTTATTTTTATAGGGCTGCAGTTGAAACTGAACACAAACCAGCCTTCTTTAAAATGTCATCTGCACATGACTACAGATATGAAATGTGTGTAAAAGTGAAAGCGGTCTCATGAGAATTTAAATCTCTTTCCCCCACTCCCCAAATAGTCCCAACTCTGAGACTGAATTTGTATAATCAGATTCCCAAGGAAAATCAGCAACTCCTCATCCACGCCTTACCTTATGCACCAGGTAACCACAGCATAGTTTTTGGAAAGCAGTAAACTGTAGAAATAGATTTCAAAATAGCCCCAGTTGTGGGCTTTAACCTGTAAGGTCCTGACACCTGCTAACTACTCTGATTTCCATACCTCTGATAACTGCTCTAAAGAAGTGATTCATTGCTCCAACCTTGCAAATACTTACCCAGGAACATAACGTTTCAATGAGACTACACACATGCATAAGTGTATAAAGGATTAGGTCTCAGGAGCAAATAAGTTTTCAAACTTCTCTGGAACAAGCAGGGGTTTTGCGCCTTAAAAAAGCATTAGAAGGGAGATTAAGGAGTAAAAGCTGATCCAACCTCCTGACTCTTAAAAGGATTTGATTCTGCAAACTACTGAACCCCTACCCTGCCTGTTGATGAGGCTCAGCACTTTGCATGATAGGGTCAAGGGGAGTAGAACCATCTTCCCAGCTTCTCATAAAATGTCAGTGTTTCATAATCACTTACTGAATTACTTTAATTCCTTTTTTTCCTTCCCAGGGTTACCAGTCTTAAACATGTAATGTCTTTTTTAAATGATAGTTGAATAGAGCCTGAAAAATCTTGCCACTTTTTTTTTCTGTATTTATTTTATTTTTTCCATGACAAACCACAAATTATGGAGTATGATCCAAAGGGTGATGTTTTGTGTTGGTGGAATACAATGCGTGGCTCAGTGACACCAAAGCTTACTTTCAATAAGGTAGTGTGGAGGAGGTGTTAAGAATGCAGAAAAGTGGGCTAGGTGAGGGATAAGTAGGACAAAGAATTGCAGAATACATTGTTTCCCCAAAAATTGTGAATAACTAGAAATATAATGCTTTTAAATCTTTGATTACTCTCCTTTACATCCATAATCTCAATATCGGAATGATTTGATATATCTAAAAGTACATAACATCTAGCAAAAGAAGTGGAGCAATACAGGTTCTAAGAATGAGTAATCTTATTTTTCACAGATCAGCATAGTTTTGAGTCTCCTGTGACTAATGATAGCCTCAAGAAAAAGAAACAAGAAATAATTCCATACGCAAAGGGCTGATGGCCTTGCTCTGGTACTACAAAATAAACTTTTAAAAGGGCCTGGTTTTGAATTCACACTTGTTTTATACTGATGAAGTCCATTGACTTCAATGCAAGTAGTACTCCTTTACCAGTAGAGATCAGAGTCTGGCCCAAAACAGGCACCCACTCTTTCAAATAGGATATTGTTCCAAGTGTGTTTGGCTTATTGTAAGTGGCACTCAAGCTTACCAGCTATTCAGAATGCAGAGTTTGTACATAATACGTCATCTCCAGGCAAGCTAGCTTCAAGATTTGCTCCATGCTGCTTTGTTTGAAGGCAAAATGTTATTGGATCACATTAGAATAGCTGGTGTGAATAGACATAGTTCCTAAGAGACCTACATCTATTTACACCAACTGAGGATCAGGCCAATTGTCCCTAATCGGAAAAGGACCTATATTTCATGATATTAAAGCTATGTTTTAACAGATTTGACAGTTATTAAACAAGCTCTAATATACATTTATGTCAGTTGGTCACTAAATATTAAGGCCTAAATTTTCAAGAGTAACGTTTTTGAGAGTCTCAATTTTTGGGTGCACATCTTAACGCTTTTAAAGCGGTTTGGTTTTCAGAGGGCGGGTGCTCAGTACTATATAAACAGACTCCTTTAATGCATCTCTAATGCAGCGTGGGGCAGGGTCACTTGCTGGAGGATTCCCTACACCTTGAGGTCTTTAAACCATTATTTGAGGACTTCAATAACTCAGACATAGGTTAGGGGTTTGTTACAGGAGTGGGTGGGTGAGATTCTGTGGCCTGCGTTGTGCAGGAGGTCAGACTAGATGATCATAATGGTCCCTTCTGACCTTAAAGTCTATGAGTCTGAGAGTCTCTTGATGGGCACCCAAACAGAGGCACTCAAAATCACTAATCTCTTTTGAAATGTTTATAAGGCTAAGAGCCAGATTCTGATCTCACTTACCCCTATGTAAAATGGGAGTAATTCCCATTAAAGTCGTTATTGTCACACTGGTGTAAAACTGCTGTGAAAGAAGCAAGATTTAGATACTCTGTGTGCACAGATATTCAGTGTTCAAATGCAGTGTACATTTATGTAATTTGCTCTTTAAAAAACTGCAAAATAATTAAAAATAGGATATTTAATGTGTGCATGTACACATGTATGTTTCAGAGGGATTATCTCCTGACTCTTCATTTAACAGCAACAGGATTTTCTGTGCCTTCCTTGCTTGCCTCAAGATCTTCCTTGGAAGCTCCATATTACCAGTGAGATTTTTAACAGAAGCGCCTTTACTCTCAGTCTTATAAATCCCTTCAGATTAACTGTGGCTCAGCTGCTTCCCTACCCCCAAGAAGTCTCACCTAGCCTCTTAAAGGCATTTTCTTTTTTTTTTTTTTGGGTTTTAGATCCCAGAGATGCTACTCATTTTAATTTTATTTTATCCAGTACCCTGCCACAGCTCTGCATGAAACTGCATAGAAGGAGATATCTTCTTGTTAATCTCTGGCTGACAAGCTCACCAGTGAAGGTCATGACATGCAATGATAAAACCATGGAAAGCCAGAAAACATTTAAGAGTGTGTGATGCTGCTTCTTTATAAAAGGGACACTACAAAGTAATTATGCTCAAAATTGGATCCATGGTACCTTAAAATTGTTATACCTAATGGAGAATGTCCTCTAGATTTTAGGGGCTGATTTTCTAAGCAGCATGAGAAAACGCATGTATATTTCATGACTAATTTCTGCATACAGTTATTCTGACTCCATGAGCAAATCTAGTAATGATCCGCACTAGTCATTTTTGAGTATAGTTATAAGATTTGCATGTATAACATAGGCCAGAGGTTCTCAAACTGTGGATTGGGACCCCAAAGTGGGTCGCAACTCTGTTTTAATGGGGTTGCCAGGGCTGGCGTTTGGCTTCAGCCCCAGGCCTCAGCAAGTCTAAGTCTGAGCTCCACCACCCAGTGCTGAAGCCGAAGCCTGAGGGCTTCAGTCCTGGGTGGCGGGGCTCAGGCTTCAGTCCTGGGTGGCAGGGCTCAAGTTACAGCCGTCCCCACCTCCCCCGCCCGGGGCTGAAGCCAAAGTCTGAGCTCCACCACCCAGTGCTGAAGCCAAAGCCTGAGGGCTTCAGTCCTGGGTGGCGGGGCTCAGGCTTCAGTCCTGGGTGGCAGGGCTCAAGTTACAGCCGTCCCCACCTCCCCCGCCCGGGGCTGAAGCCAAAGTCTGAGCTCCACCACCCAGTGCTGAAGCCAAAGCCTGAGGGCTTCAGTCCTGGGTGGCGGGGCTCAGGCTTCAGTCCTGGGTGGCAGGGCTCAAGTTACAGCCGTCCCCACCTCCCCCGCCCAGGGCTGAAGCCCTTAAGCTTTGGCTTCGTTCCCCTCCCCCATGGCAGCAGGCTCAGGCTTTGGCTTTGCACACTCCCCCTCCCCCGGGCATGGCAGGGCTGTGGGCTTTGGACCCCCTTCCTGGGGTCATGTAATTTTTGTTGTCAGAAGGGGGTCACAGTGCAATGAAGTTTGAGAAACCCTAACAATAGGTCATAGCTATCAATGGGCCTACACACACAGTGGGGGGCAAGGATCAGCGTTCACATCACACTCCCCATCAGTACCCGGCCAAGGTCAGCGAAGCTAACAGTCCAACCAGCGGATCAAATTTCGGTGATGAATGCTGGTCACATGCCACCTGAGGCACGTTATGCATACACTAAGAAGAACACACAGTGACGAGCCATGCATAGAGGGGATCATCAGCATGTGTCTCTCTTCTCTCCTGTTCGGAAGGAGACAGAGGAAGTTATGTCCAGCTGCATGTCTGATAACATCCTCCCCTTCCCCTGCATCCATGGAAGGCTCTCTGCAAGCCCAAGGAGGGAGAAGTCAGTAGGCATAGCTAGACCAGCGATGATATACATATCATGCCTCCTAATAGCTCAAGGAAGCTCAGGGAAGATAATACAATCTCCTATCATGGTAGGTCTAATACTGCACCCCATATTCTTCACAGTGATAGTATGATGATGTGATTATGGCATAATTCTGATGTAGTTTATGCAAGATAAGTCGTGAAATATCATTGGAAAGGTTATGATTTACTGAAAATGATTATCCTGTTTATTTTCATGTATCTGAAATTAGGAATATTAACTATATATCTGTATTACAAATGTGTTTACACCTGGGGAACGCACATTAGGCAAAAGACGCTCAGTCTAGATGGCTGGCTGGGAAGCATCAATTCGAGTTAATGAACCATTAGGGAAAACAATAGGTATTAGAAGTTTATCTCCCACTAGAGAGTCTTCTTGAGGATGCTACAAACGGCCTCCAAGCAATGGATACTGTGGCACTACAGGGACATGTAACCAGGTCATCTGATACTGGACTCCATCTTGGAATACCAGTGTTTTTCCACTGACTGGTGTGAGAACCAAGCTTAGAGACAAAGGGTTCCAACCCTACTCAAAAGCTACTTAAGCCAGGGGAGCAACATCATTGTGGTTCTTCACTGACTCCCCGCCCCAAAGAGACTCTTGGAAACACCTGAGGAACACAGACTGAACTGGGGTGGGGAGGGGGGAGTGCTAGACCCAGGCTAAAGGGATTTTTAGGCTGTGAAAGGAATACCTGGGGTTTTTAAGCTGTAATCAAGTGCAGCTGGCCCCTTAATTGCTACAGCCTGCTTGAATCATCATTTAGGTGGAGAATTTGCAGATGATACCAAACTAGGAAGGATTGCAACTGCTTTGGAGGATAGGGTCATAATTCAAAATGATCTGGACAAATTGGAGAACTGAGGTAAACAAGAAGAAGTTTAACAAAGACAAATGCAAAGTGCTCCACTTAGGAAGGAACAATCAGTTTCACACATACAGAATGGGAAGAGACTGCCTAGGAAGGAGTACAACAGAAAGGGATCTAGGGGTTATAGTGGACCACAAGCTAAATATGAGTCAACAGTGTGATGCTGTTGCAAAAAAAGCAAACATGATTCTGGGCTGCATTAACAGGTGTGTTGTGAGCAAGACATGAGAAGTCATTCTTCCATTCTACTCTGAGGTTAGGCCTCAACTGGAGTATTGTGTCCAGTTCTGGGCACCGCATTTCAAGAAAGATGTAGAGAAATTGAAGAGGGTCCAGAGAAGAGGAACAAGAATGATTAAAGGTCTTGAGAACATGACCTATGAAGGAAGGCTGAAATAATTGGGTTTGTTTAGTTTGGAAAAGAGAAGACTGAGAGGGGACATGATAGCGGTTTTCAGGTATCTAAAAGGGTGTCATAAAGGAGAAAACATGTTCATCTTGGCCTCTAAGGATAGAACAAGAAACAATGGGCTTAAACTGCAGCAAGGGAGGTTTAGTTTGGACATTAGGAAAAAGTTCCTAACTGTCAGGGTGGTTAAACACTGGCATAAATTGCCTAGGGAGGTTGTGGAATCTCCATCTCTGGAGATATTTAAGAGTAGGTTAGATAAATGTCTATCTGGGATGTTCTAGACAGTATTTGGTCCTGCCATGAGGGCAGGGGACTAGACTCGATGACCTCTCGAGGTCCCTTCCAGTCCTAGAATCTATGAATCTACGAGTTTGCTAATAATATCCAATTTCTTTAGTATATTAAGCTTAGTTAGCATGTTTTGTTTGTTTGTTAGGTAATCTGCTTTGATCTGTTTGCTATCCCTTATCACTTAAAATCTATCTTTTGTAGTTAAACTTATTTTTGCTTTGTCTAAAATCAGTGTATGGGACTCTTAACTTGGGGCAGAAAGCTGTTTCATATCCTTCTCCACATTGAGGGTGGGGGTGAATTTCATGAGCTTACTCTGTACAGATCACTGTGCAGAGCAAGACGGAATAATTTTGGGTTTACACTCCAGAGGAGTTTGTGCACTTGAGTATCTGGGCAGTTCCTTAGCTGTAGCCTCCCCCTGCAGAGCTCATGACAACATGTGTGTGTAGTGCAGCTGGGTGTGTCCCTACCTGTACATGTGCTGGAGCCTGGGAGAGGGAGAGGCAGGCTGGTCACAGCAGTACAGTGTAAAGGGAGCCCAGGCTGGTGGGTCAGGGGACTCAGTGGCACCCACGTGGGACCCCTCACTTAACAGAGATTTCTGGGGGAGTCCAGAATAGTAGGGCTCCCCTGGACCAACTCATGTAGTGCACCAAAGTCTTTGGCTTTCTGCAGATCCATAATGATATGTGTGTATATCATGCCTTGTGCAATGTAGTTAGGTCAACCCAACCACCACTGTAGACACAATTAGATCAATGGAAGAATTCTTCAATTCATCTAGCAACCACCTTTTAGCGAGGTGAATTAACTACACTGTCAGAAAGACCCCTTCTGTCGATGTGGAAGTTTCTATATTACAGACTACAGCGACACAGCTACAGTGCCATAGCTGTACTGTTGTAATGTAGACATACCCTAGTTAGGTACTAACTTTAAAAACTCATCACCCTGTCACCAGTGACTGAACCACTAACAGCTGCTAATATTTTTGTTCTGTTGCTATAGAGATAGCCAACTAGCACTCTGAGGGAGTACAATTTAGCTAACTAAAATTCTTCTGATCTATTAATGATACTGATAAACTAGGAAGTAAACTTGGCAGAGATATGTTCCTTGAGAAACAAGAGAACAGATATATTAGCTACCACTACAAGGACAAAAATTGATTTTGCAAATCTCAGAGAGGAACAAACTAAATTTCAAAATCATGTTATGAAAGGCATAAGAGATTCTCCCTTTCAAGTGTACTTTGTTCTTCAGCATACATCTTAGCTATGACAGTTTTGGAGTGAGCTTTGGAGCATCACAGAAAACTTTAATGTGGCTACTCTTCTGATGTCTGGGAGAAGTGTGTCATCCTCACTGAAGATTTCTGATGTTGCTCATGTTCACATGAAACTATTCACATCTGGTGAAGAACACACAAGGTATTACTAGGTTTGCCAAATGATTGAGAGTTACGCATTGCCAAAAATCAGTGTGTTTCTACAGCAAGATAACAGCTAACTCGAGTTATCTTTCTTGCTGTAAACACACTTCTTGGGAGCAGTCCAGACCTAGCCTAAAACTGAATCTGGTAATCAGTTTCTGTCCTAGGAAATATGGAAAATTTAGAGCAGGAGAAATAAATAATATACTTTGCTTTGAAGAGCTTATTTCCCATCTGGTGAACAAGCACTATAGGTCTTGCTGACTCCAACTCACAGAATGACTCATGGATGGTTGACGCTCATTTTATAGTTAGTAAAAGACTAAGATTATTATTTCAGAGTAAAGAATTGCATTTATCATAGGAACAATTTCCTCCCCATCACATCAAATGATTTAGACTTCAGATACATTATGGCAAGTTCTGTATAAGGAGTTATATCTGAAGCTGGATTAATCTTCTATGGTACTTAGCAAGTTTGTATAACCATGTGGCTACATGAAAACTTTGCACATCTTAGTACTATTATTAACAAAGGAATGGATAAGACTTGAAAGAGACCAATTTCCCTTGAGAAATTCTGTTTTAACTGGTGAGCTACTATTTGGGAGTGATTGCTGTGTGACGGGATAAAGCACTAATAGTTCCTTAACGTCTATCCATTGCCTGGTGAATCAAGATGATTTCCTATATGTTTTGGATAAGGCACTGGACTGGGACTCTGAAAAAATGGTTACTCACCTTCTCAGAACTTGTTCTTCAAGATGTGTTGTTCATGTCCTTTCCAGTCAGGTGTGCATGTGCCTTGTGCATGACAGCTGGAAGATTTTTCCCCTAGCAGTATTTGTAGGGTCATCCTGGGCACCCCGTGGAGTCATGCCTTCATGGCACCCAATACAGGATCCTGCCAACTTGACACCCCACCCCACCCCACCCCAGTTCCTTTTTTCTGGCTACTCCAACAGTGGGTAGGAGGGTGGGTTTTGGAATGGAATGAACAACACATCTCAAAGGACAACAGTTACAAGAAAGTGAGTAACCATTTTTTTTCTTTGAGTGCTTTTTCATGTCAATTCCAATCAGGTGACTCCCAAACCCAAGTTCAGGAGGCGGGGTTGGAATTGTCTACTGATTGTAGCCCCATTCTACCAAAAGCCACATCATCTCTGGCCTGCTGGGTAATCATGTAGTGCGTGATGAAAGTGTGTATGGAGGACCACATCACCACTCTGCATATTTCCTGGGTGGGAACTTGCGCCAGAAACGTCGTTGAAGAGGCCTAAGCCCTGGTGGAGTGCGCAATGATCAGAGGAGCGGGCACCCCGCCAGGTTGTAGCACTCACAGATGCAGGATGTGATCCATGAAGAAATCCATTGAGAAGAGACAGGCAGACCTTTCATTCTGTCTGCACCTGCTGTGAATAACTGGACAGACTTTAGGGACGGCTTTGTTCTCTCAATGTAAAAGGCTAGGGTTCTGTGGGCATCCAATGAATGAAGCCTCTGCTCCCTGCCACTCGAGTGTGGCTTAGAATAGAATACTATGAGGAAGGTGTTCTGGTTAATGTGAAATTGGGAGACAACCTTTGAGAGGAAAGCCGGATGAGATCTAAGCTGCACCATGTCCTTATAGAACATGGTGTAAGGAGGCTCTGATGTTAAAGCCTTAAGCTCAGACACCCTCCTGGCTGAGCTTATCACTACCAGAAGTGCCACCTTGTATGAGAGACAGAGCAGGGAGCACATCACCAGTGTTCAAAGGGTGGACCCATCAGTTTGGAAAGGACCAGGTTGAGGTCCCAAGCTGGGATCAGTTGACTGACCTGTGGATATAGCTTGTTGAGACTGCTCAGAAAACGACTGACCATAGGGTTGGCAAAGACCAACCGGCCAGCGGTACCTGGATGGAAGGCTGAAATGGCGGCCAGGTGAACTCTTACTGACAACATGGACAGACCATGCTGCTTGAGATGGAGGAGATAATTCAATATAAGGGGGATAGTGGCAAGTGTCAGAGATGAATGATACTGTGCCGCCCAGATTGAAAAATCGCTTCCACTTGGCAAGGTAGGTCACCCTGGTGGACGGTTTCCTACTGCCAAGGAGGACTTGTTTAACCTGATCCGAGCAAGCATGCACCATCAGATTCAGCCATGGAGCTTTCACACTGTGAGGTGCAACAACTCGAGGTTCAGATGCTGAAGGCATCTGTGGTCCTGAGTTATTAAGTCCGGGAAGAACGGCAAGATGACTGGGACTCCCACAGACATTTCCAGGAGCAATGTGTACCAGTGTTGGTGGGGCCAGGCTGGAGCTACTAGTATCATCAAAGCTTGTTCCCTTCTTATTTTGAGTAGTACCTTGTGAATGGGTGGGGCCGGGAACACATAAAGGAGATGGTCTCCCTATGGGAAGTGGAACGCTTCTGCTAAGGAGCCCGGACTGTGGTTGCGGAAGGAGCAAAACTGCTGGCACTTCCTGTTGCATCGTGTGGCAAACAGGTCTATCTGGAGAAACCCTCACCATTGGAAAATGAATTTCATAACATCCGGGCATAGGGACCACTAGTGGCCATGGAACGACCTGCTAAGGTAGTCCGTCAACTCGTTCTGCACTCCAGGGTGGTATGATGCTTGCAAATGAATCAAATGCTCTACACAGAAGTCTCACAGCATGAGGGCTTCCTGGCACAAAGGAGAGGAGCGTGCATCCCCGTTTCTTGATAAAAAACATGATAGACAACACCATGGCGATAACTGATACACAACTCCCTGTTAGGTGGGCTCAGAAAGTCTGACACGCCAGGCGCACTGCTCTCAGCTCTCTGACATTGATGTGGAGAGCCAGATTCACTTGAGACCAGAGGCCTTGTGTCCTGAGGTCTCCTAAATGCACTCCCCAGCCCAAGTCTGATGCGGCCAATGAGAGAGTGGCTGGGGGTTGGCAAAGGGAACCCCTGCACACACCACCTGTGGGTCGAGCCACCACAGAAGAGAGTAGAGGACCGGGTGAGGCAGACTCACTACCCTGTCCAAACTGTCTCAAACTGGGCAATACACCGAGGCTAGCCACGACTGGAGTGGCCGAAGTCTGAGCCTGGCATGTTGCACCATGTAGGTGCATATGGCCATGTGTCTGAGGAGTCTTAGGGAATTTCATGCTGTGGTGGTGGGAAACTGCCTGAGACTCCAAATAGTGTCGCCCATGGTCCCAGCCTGGGTCGAGTCCAGAACTATCCCTATGAGCTCTATCCACTGAAGGGGGGATAGAGTCGACTTCCCCCATTTAGAAGAAGGCCCAGCTCATCTAACATCACTATGATGAATTCGACTGGAATTCTAGTGGAATGTGCCTCCTCTAGAAGCCTGGAGCAGCCCTTGATCAGCCACTTGTCAAGGTACGGGAACACCTGTACCTGGCGCCTGCGCAGAAATGCGGCCATGACTGCCATGCATTTGGTGAATACATGGGGCACTGCTGGTAGCCCGAATGGGAGGACTGTGAACTGGAAGTGGTTGTTGTTCACACAAATCTGAGCTATTTTCTGTGGGATGGAGTGATTACTATATTAAAGTATACATCCTTCAAGTCAAGGGTGGCATACTAGTCCCGTGGATCCAAGGAAGGGATGATGAAGGCCAATGAGACCATGCAGAACTTACCTTTCTTCATGAACTTGTTGAGTTCTCACAGGTCTTGAATGGGCCTTAGACCACCTTTGGCTTTCAGTATTAGGAAATACCGTGAATAAACCCCCCCCCCCCCCGCTCCTGTGCTACCTTTTCCACTGCCCCTAGCAAAAGGAGCAAGTGCACCTCCTGGATAAGGAGTTGCTCATGAGAAGGATCCCTGAAGAGGGATGGGGAAGGGGGATGAAAGGGCGGGAGGGCCGAGAATTAGAGTGAATATCCCCTTGCTACCATGCAGAGCACCCAATACGGTCCCACACAGGGTAGAAAGGGGCTAGATGGAACAAAAAGGTAAGCAGGGAGGATCCAGTCTCTGAACTGGTGCATTCTCCCGGCCTGAGGAGGGCTTAGACTGACCAGAGCCCTGGCCAGAGGAGAGAGGAGGTATTTTTCTTGAGTTCCTGTTCCTCCTATGCGACCCTTCCTGTCTCCCCTGCAGCTGATAATTCCTCATGGGTCGGGGAGGCCTGAAGTGCCTCCTCTGGGTCACAGGCGTGTGGAGGACCGAGGACTTCAGGGTGGCCCGAGAGTCCTTGAGGCTGTGGAGATGGGAATCAGTCTTTTCCGAAAACAGAGACTGACCCTCGAAGGGGAAATCCTGAATTGTGTGCTGCACCTCGTATGGTCGGCCCAAGACCTGCAACCAGGAACTCTTTCTCATAGCCACCCCTGAAGCAATGGTGCGAGAGGCCGCATACGCCGAGTCCAAGGCTGCCTGCAGGGACGCACGAGAAATCAATTTGCCTTCCTCTATAAGCACGGAAAACTCATCACGAGAGTCTGTAGGCAGGAGCTCTGTCCATTTTTCCATTGTCACGCTTCTCCCAGACATCAGAAGAGTAGCCACATTAAAGTTTTCCTGGCAAAAGAAATTACATTAGACCAGTGGTTCTCAAACTTATATGATCGGGCCCCCTTTCTTTGTGTCTGTAGTTATTTACAACCCTTTCCTTCCCGCCCTCCCCCCACACCAAGTATTATATTCTGCCACCCACCTCTGAGGGCAGAGCGGAGAGCAGCGGCTGCTGTGTGGGCGCCCAGCTCTGAAGGCAGGGCTGTGCCAGCAGCAAGGGAGGCAATGTGAAAAAATGAGATTAGTCAGTATCACTTTTCACAGTAGACTTAGCGCCCCATTGCCACGCTTACTTCTGCGCTGCTGCCACCCCACCACCTCCCACTGAGGGATGTGGGGAGTGTGGAGATCCTGAGCCCAGGCTGCGTCCCAGCGAGGGATTGGGGTGGGGAAGGAGGAGAGCTCAGGTGGCGGCGCTCCAGCTGTCCCCTTTATCCTTGCCACCTCCTGCATGAGCCCCACCAAGCCAGGTTGACAGCCAAAGCTCTTAAAACAGCTTGTGCCTCCCTTGACACATTCCAATTCCTCCTTTGGGAAGCCCGCCCCATAGTATGAGAACCACTGCATTATAGTGTCCTATGCCTGTGTTTCTCCTAAATCTGTTCCAAAGATCTCTAGCCTCATCCTTACATGATCAGAGCTGAAAGGGCTCCCAAACAATTGATCATTTAAGCCCCTATAGTAGCAACTGGAAAGCACATTGTTGTAGGAACTGAATTTTATAATGTACTATGAGAATTAATGTATGATTTGATTTCATCCTGCCAGCCACCCTTTTTGAATAGCAGAAAGGAATGACAGATCAGAACAATCCTTATGAGTGATTGTGGTCACCCTTTTGTTTTAGGATAAGTTATAATGTCTGCTATGGTTTCCTATATGTATTACAAATTAGATGCACTAGTTAAATATACATTTCTTTGTTTTAAGGTTTAATAAGTAAGAGAAAGGATTCTCTATTGTGTCTATGTTAAGTAGATTAGAGGAACATGGAAGGCTTGGGTCTCAATGTAAATTGTTTTGGTTATTGATTGTAAAACTTAGCAAGGTTTAATTTGCAATGCCTTTTTGTTCGATATAAAATACTATTGTTTGTATTTTCTCAATCTGTTTGTGTGAATGAGGAATATATGCATCAGAAAAAAATAAGGTGTGAAGGCCATTGTTATAGCCAGAGTCAAGGAAGAAGGAGTGAAGAGACTTCAAGGACATCAAAGAATCATCAACGCGCATCCATAATGAAGGGCAGATTGACGACCCTGAGGTGAAGGCTGGCACCCCTAAGGACAATTGATTACATCGGAACAATGGACAGGATGACCCTCTCGGAGGTGTATTGGAATGTTTACACCAATTAAGAAGTAACCAGTCACAAACTGACACAGCAAAATCCATAGATTTCAACAAAAGAAAAAACCTACAAGAACAGGGTGCTTGGCCATGGGACTTTGGGTTCGCCTTGCCACACTCCAGGAGCATCAGATCGCGACCGATAAAGCCCCACTTCCTTCTGCGACCAATCTGTCTGGCCACTAGATTGATCCGGACTCTGGATTGGTAACTATAAACATCACTGCAGGACTGTGTGTGTGTAAGTGTGTGTGTCTAAAAAGCATATACTAACTGTTGTATTTTCAGTAAATGCTGCATATTTACCTTCCTCTATAAAGATCCCGTGTGCTTTGTATGAGCATAACATTTTTGGTGGAGAATTGCAAAAGGGGGAAGAGTATATGCGCTGTAATTATTGACAATGCTGCTAAGTGATTGATCATTCAGGTGTGCACACCTCCGGTCATAGAGATACCAGGCAGTAAAAAGGGAACCAGGTATGATTAATATTGTTTTCACTGTTGGTATTTTATGAACTGAGAATGTGTTATGATTAAAGGTGTACACACCCTTGGTCGTAGCAGGGCTGAGAGACAGGAGAGAGGTTTAGCATCCCTCTTCCCACCCCAGACTGCTGGGGGGAAGTAATTGAAGGTGGGTATACCCCCGGTCGTAGAAGAGC
Organism: Mauremys mutica; assembly: GCF_020497125.1. Taxonomy (NCBI): domain Eukaryota; kingdom Metazoa; phylum Chordata; order Testudines; family Geoemydidae; genus Mauremys; species Mauremys mutica. The sequence goes on along the minus strand of NC_059082.1, from coordinate 68,052,203 downwards.
CAGGCAATAGTGGGAGGATTAGAGTCCTCGCCCCGACCCGTCTGTCGGGGAAAACTAGAAAAAAAACTATAGGTGCATACCCCCTCGGCCGTAGCATGACTGAGCATAAGAGGAGAACTTAGGGTTTCTCGCTCTGCCCCTAGGAGGGGGTTTTATATTTGGTGTATGAACCCTCGGTGGCAGAAGGCTGAGCAATACAGAGGGAAGCTTAGCATCTCTCCCTCTGGCCCAGAGTGGGTTAAAATCTTAATCCCAAGCACTGGCATGGGCAAACATAAGATACAGATCTTGTTCTGTTAAACCAAACTCTGAAGGATATAGGAGTTTGGGCAGTGTAATATTTTTTGTGAGTGATATTGTGGTCATTTCACAATGTTGAAAGAAATGTTTAAGGAAAGGGACCAGGAAGGGTGGGGGCTAGCTGAGGAGCCCACCCTACTTGCTGAATTGGTAGTGGAACAAAGCTTGTGCCCATGGAAAGGAATGGTTCATTGGAAAAAGCAGGATCGGGCTCAGACAAGCAGGCAAGCAACAGATAAGACTTCCAACCTGCTTTTCAAGTTCTCTAAGGGCATAGTGGAAGGAGTAAGAAAAGCAGTAAGTGCAGGCATGAATCCCTGGGACAATACTTACAATGGTGAAATCTGAGTTGATAAAGGTGTCATTTTGGAAGATAAACAAGTGATTTAAGGAAAGAGTGAAAAGTTAACTCTACAGAGGCTGGAGAGAATTAAGCAGTTAAACTTTGTAAAAATGTTAAAAAGGACTATGTTAAAGAGAAATTTACAAAAAAGAATTCTTGGTTTCTTTGCAGCCATTCTGAAGGGAAAATGGGCCCTTTTCCAAAAGAATGTCTGTAAATAATCCAGGTAAAGAGACTATCTGATTGAAATCATTTGACTATTGAGAATTTAGTCAAATTTGCTAAAAGAACATAAGGGGTTGGGGGTTCTATTGGAACTTAACTGACCCAAATGTATGAAGGAAATATAATCTATGTACAGCTATGTAAAAAAGACAGAGCAGTGTAAAAGGAATATTAAGGAAAAGAAAAAGTGTATGTATCTATTTGCCTGTGAAAATATATGAGGTTCTAAGAACCTAAACCAACACATCTGGTTTGTAAAACTCTTGTTTTGTAGGTTTAAGATAATTTGGTTTTGTTTTGTTTTTAATGATGCTACTAAAAATCCATTTGACTCTTTAATTCAAAGTTGCAAAACTGACAGACCTTTTTGCAAGACCCAGGTAATTAGTGTTGTTTGGTTTTGGGATTTGGCATTTAACCCTTAAGGGGTAACTTGATTCTTTACAGAATTTAAAATGTTTTTAAATAAAGACCAAGTCATGGCTGCAGTACGGCTGCAGGATGAATAGGAAATCAGGAGAACAGGAAGAGATTCTGGATTCTTTTTGTTTGTTTGTTTTTTGTAACAAAATAGCAGATGAGTGCTGTCGTAAAAGAATAAGAAATTAAAAAAAAAAAAGCAGTGCCCCTCTGAAGCAACAGCAGGGGTGAGGTGCACAAAACAAAAAGAAGCAATGGCCTTAAGGTGGATCTGTGTAATCACACTGTCACTTTGATAAGGGTACATGAAAACTCTGTAAGAACAAAAGAAACAGTTACACCTTATGTAAACAATTATATGTATAGAAGTTAAACTATAGAAGGAATGTGCATTTTCCCCAGGACATGTGCAGTGTAGTGAAAGACATGCAAACGAAACATGCTACTTAATTAAAATCCTATTAGGGCTACAAAGGAGCCACAATAGATTGTGTTTTCTTTCTCAGATCTCTGTGTGTTTTGGAAGCAAGAGTTAAAGGTAATCAAACTCTGGTAAAAGTTAATTGTGTCTGCTGATGGCTTTGAATCCAAAAGCCAAGTCTGTGTTGATGCAAATTACCTAACTGATTGATGAAGGAGAGAACTGCCAGCACAAAGGAGCTACAGATAAAGGACATACCTGGTCAGCAAACAAATTGTCTAATTAAAAGGCATGGTATAACAAGATACCTTTAATTGAAATAAATTTAATGTTAATAAGTACCCCTGTAACCAGGGCCGGCTCCAGACCCCAGTGCGCCAAGCGCGCGCTTGGGGCGGCAACCCGCGGTTGGGCGGCAGGCAGCTCCGGTGGACCTCCCGCAAACGTGCCTGCGGGAGGTCCGCTGGTCCCGCGGCTCTGGCGGAGCATCCACAGGCACATCTGCAGGAGCTCCACTGGAGCCGCGGGACTGGCGACCGCCAGAGTGCCCCCCGCGGCATGCCGCCCTGCTTGGGGCAGCGCAAATCCTAGAGCCGCCCCTGCTTGGAACACAAAATGTTTTGGGTAATATCAGGAAACACTAAGGTTTTAATACACTTGCTAAAACAATGAAAAATATCATCTTTATGATGTTTCTAGCATAGTAAGGCCAGACCTTTTAATTGGGAAAATTGTTGTTAAAATCACACACCAACAGGCTCTGGAAGCAAAGATATGGAAAGTTAGCCCACTCCCCATATTGCACATGGGATCATTCTGGTTGCCCCGAACCTCAAGCCAGAGGGCTGGGGAGGGAGGGAAGCTATTGGACACCAGAAGTTGTATGAAGTGGACTCCTCAAAAGTGGGTATGCTTACGCATGCCTGTTGCTCCAAAGCCCTGTAGTAAAAACATTTCACTAGGATCCTGTATGTGGAATGTATTGGATAATGAGACCAAAGTACTGTATAATGGGCTATGTGTATGTGTTAATTCTTGGGAAAAAGTGTTTTGAAAGAATGGAAGTGTTAGCAACCTTCCAACAGACAAATGTAAATGTAATGTCAGTACTATGTTTGCCAATAATCACATTTACTATTTGCCACAACCAAAAAAGATTCAACTTACTGTAAGCATTCATTTAGCTGAGTTCTCTATCAATCTTGGCACTGAATGGCAGAAAGTTACCAATCATCTGTTAAAAGGTAAAAAGGCAACATAGTTCCTAGAAAAATCAAAAAGGCAATGTGGGAAACCGAACCACTCACATTATACATGCAAATGGGGACATGTTAAGAATTGCCACTGCAGAAAAACATAACAGCTTACCATCGGTATCAAGAACAGGGTGCTTAGCCATGGGACTTTGGGTTCGTCTTGCCACACTCCAAGAACATCAGATCGCGACTGATAAAGCCCTGCTCCCCTCCACGACCAATCTGGCTGGCCACTAGATTGATCCAGACTCTGGACTGGTAACTATAAACATCACTGCAGCAGAGAGAGCGAGAGAGTGAGTGTAAAAGCATATACTAACTGTTGTATTTTCAGTAAATGCTGTATATTTACCTTCCTCTATAAAGATCCCGTGTGCTTTGTATGAGCATAACATTGTGATACAGTTCACATACTTCACCTCCTGGGAATATTTGATACTGCTCAGTGAAAACATGTATTTATACATATTTATTCCCTTGTATTACACATTGAGGAAGTTTAATCATTCAGACTGCCTTGTGACCACACTAAATACAGTTTACCTGTATTCTTACAGAAGTTTTGTAAATTACTAATCTAGGGCCAGGATGATCATTAACAGGTGAGTGCTCTACAATTAAGATGAAATTCAGCCACATGTTGGTCTTGGGGAGGTACAGATGAAGGGAGATTCTGAACCAGCGACATACAAGATGGCGTATTGGGGGCTGTCAGGATTGGTCCAGAGGGATGGGCTACTGCATTTCCACTTACATGGAACCAGGGGGTAAAGGAATAGGCCACTGGTTGAAAAAGCAGCTGAGAATTTTGGGAGCTTTGTTGATTGTCACATCCCCCCCTTCATGGCGTTCCCTGCAGAAAGTGTGTGAGTGTTTGTTTTGGAGAAGGAGGGGGGCAATGCTGACTTTCACCCTTATACACAAAGTGTTTGATACGTTACATGTGTCCGCCAAGTCTAACAGTTCTTTACGACTCACATATAGTGGGTATATCACCTGACTCCAGTATCGCCTTGTTTTTTCTTAGCTAGCTAGTTCATTTCTTTCTTCACAACTCATATTGCTAGTATGAATAACATCATAATATTTTTACTTAAATTATTATAGTACACATACTCTATGTATCTTTACCTGGAGGGATAGGTGGTCTAAGCATCAAGTTGGAACAGGGTGGACTCTGCCCTTCAACTTTCTAAGCTGCAAATACATTGAGTTCCAGACTGTTTGAAGAACTTATTGTTAAACATCAATATTGGGGTAACACCTAGACACCAACCAGGTCAGGATTTCACTGTGAAAGACACTGTATCCACATATAAATGTGCTACCTCAAAGAATTAAATTTGTAATAAATCCTTAAAAACAAAGGTCCTGACTTATTTATCTGGTTATTAAAGGTACCATAGCACTTTTTATATGGGTACGGGTTTGCCTCTGGTGAACTCGGCCAAAGTGTCCCCTCCTCACACTAAAAAAAACAGGAGTACTTGTGGCACCTTAAAGACTAACAAATTTATTGTAGCATGAGCTTTCGTGAGCTAAAGCTCACTTCTTCGGATGCATAGAATGGAACACACAGACAGGAGATATTTATACATACAGAGAACATGAAAAGGTGGAAGTATGCATACCAACAGGCAGAGTCTAATCAATTGAGATGAGCTATCGTTAGCAGGAGGAAAAAAAACTTTTTGAAGTGATAATTAAGATGGCCCATAGAAGGTGTGAGGAGAACTTAACATAGGGAAATAGATTCAATTGGTGTAATGACCCAACCATTCCCAGTCTTTATTTAGACCACAGTTAATGGTATCTAGTTTGCATATTAATTCAAGTTCAGCAGTCTCTCTTTGGAGTCTGTTTTTGAAGTTTTTTTGTTGCAAAATTGCCACCTTCAAGTCTGTCACTGAGTGGTTAGGAAGGTTGAAGTGTTCTCCCACTGGTTTTTGAATGTTATGATTCCTGATGTCAGATTTGTGTCCATTTATTCTTTTGCGTAGAGACTGTCCGGTTTGGCCAATGTACATGGCAGAGGGGCATTGCTGGCACATGATGGCATATATCACGTTGGTAGATATATGCCTTTTCATGTTCTCTGTATGTATAAATATCTCCTGTCTGTGTGTTCCATTCTATGCATCCGAAGAAGTGAGCTTTAGCTCACGAAAGCTCATGCTACAATAAATTTGTTAGTCTTTAAGGTGCCACAAGTACTCCTGTTTTTTTTGCGGATACAGACTAACACGGCTGCTACTCTGAAACCTCCTCACACTGTTGTGCAGTATGTTTTCGTCTAACTGGCTGCTGCCTAGAGCTGGGTGAGAAAAAGTTTTCCCAACCTGTTAAGATGATTGAGATTTCAAAAATAACTTGTTCTGCTTTGGAATGAACCTGACATTTTTTTAAATTGCACAAAACACTAAAGAGACTAGTCCCCAGTTTGCATAGCTAGTAGCCCAGTAGTCATGGCATTCAGCTGGGATGTTTGAGACCCAGGTTCATGACCTTGCTCTGCCTGGTTCTGAGTAGGGACATGAACCTGGATCTCAAGCATCTCAGCTGGATGCCCTACCCACCATCGACTAGTCTGGGGTAGGTCCTCTCGTTTCGAGCAGAAAATCCATCGCGGACTCGAGACACCTTCCTTTAAAAAGCTTAGTTGATACATATATTCCTGAGAAAAGTTTTGATGAAACCAAAACAATTCCTGACCAGCTGTACTGCTGCCCTCCCATTTCACAACATGCTGCATTTTAGAAGCATTGTATGTGCTTAGGATTGGATCTGAAGCCCACTGAAATCATTGGAAAGATTCCCATTAATAGCAACAGGTTCTGGAGCAGGCCCTTAGTACTGCATCCAGCTGCCACTGAAGTCCAGGAGAGTCTTTCTATTGATTTCAGTGGGACAGGGACTGATCACTTAAGGCCCTGATCCTGCAAATGCTTATGTGTTTAATGTTACCCGTATGAGTACTCCAATTGACTTTAAGGCAACTTCGAAGCTATGCAGAAGGGACTACTATGTACATGGATAAAGATAAGCAAGTACATAGTGTTTTCAGGAGTAGGAAAAGTGCTTTGGGTTCATTAAATTTAAAATGTGAGGTATACATGTAAAGCATTTCTCTTCCTTAGCACTTTTCCAGAAGTGTCCACCTGACTTTTACCAGCAGCTAGCAATACTCAGAAAGTAGGGAAATCTCTCTTAATTTTATTGGAGAAAGAAGAAGCACAGCACTATCATTAGCTTCCATCGCATCCTTAATTCAATCATTTTATGAGTTATATCTGTAGTTTTGACCATTCAGATAGAGTATCAAAGATTTTACTATCCTGTATCTTATTCTCATAAGCAAAAAAACCAAAAAGCCTCTTTCATTTGTGTTACATTTATATCCCTTCTCAAAGTGAATTATGGAGCCAAATTCTCTGGTAGTGTAAATGGACAGAACTTCACTGAAGTCAATGGAGTGCTGACCATTTACACCAGCAGAGAATTTGGCCCTAAATATGCATATGCCGCAGCTGGTTTTCATTATTTCTCTGTAACACTGCTGATTTCAGTAATCTCTGATCATTGTCTGCTTTGTTACTCAAGCATTTACATACATACACCACATCGTACACCTCAGTTTCATTTTATATATTGAGGTTGTTCTCCCTCAGTCTTCACAAGCCTTTAAAAGTACATTTTCACTCTGGTAATGATATCTATAAAGTAGCTACATAAATATTTCCTAGTTCTATTTTTGTGGCATTATAGTCCAATATTTTTTAAGCAGATCATTGTCTATGTTCAGTTTGTGTAAAATAAAGAATGTTCCATTTAGTATTTTCCTTCTAAGAAAGAACTTCAGTTCAGGATCTTAGCATATGCTTTTTTTTAGGAAATCGGGGGGGGGGGGGGGGGGAATGAAGATTTACTCCCTTTACCACCACATGAAATTACCACTTTCTTCTGTAAAGCCTTTTTATCATACACAACCTTTTATTACCAATAGGGGGAGAGGGAGAAGGTCATGTATATACACTTTATATACAGCCTGCAGTGTTGTGACAGCTTTTTCTTTCAGCCAGTGGTCCAGGATAATCATGAAAGGATCACCCATCTGTTCTTGCCATGTGGCAGTGCACGTTAAGTAAGGAGATATTATAGATCATAGCTTCCTGCAACTCTTGTTTCTGATGTTCTCTCATTAATTTAAAAGTCATATTATTATCCTTCTCAGTTAGTAGGTTGAGAAGCCTGGAAGGTTCATGAAGGTGACCTACATTGAAATGTCCAAGTTAGGACCAGTTGTCTGAGGCAGAAGGAAATGGTTTATTTTATTTTTGTATTTATAGTCCTCCCAGTAAATGAAAAAGGACAGGTAGTACCTGAAAAGAAGGAAAAAAAGGGGTGGGGGGGGAGAAAGGGTGGAAGACATGCACTGAGATGAATTTTCATGATTAGTCAGTGTTTAAAAAACAGTTTTCTTTAGTCTGTATGAATTATGATGAATTATCAGTGCCAAGTATGTGTGAACAAAAGATTTTTCATTACTCACCTGCATTTTCTTGCTTGTGTATAATTCTTCATTTGTGATATCATCGTTTGCTGTGGAGGCTATAATTAGGAATGAAATGTGCTTTTTTTAAATAAAATGATCATAGCAAACTACCTGTTTTGGTCAAACACTGAAAAATGCAGTCTTTTAAAAATAAATGGAGGTTTTCTTCTTGTGTTTCTGTTACTGTACAGATTGCTCAGTTTATAAGCTTACTTAAAAAATATTCAGTAAAGAGGAATTCAATACTGGTCTTCAAAAAAACTCAGAGATACTCTGTGGCAATTGATCTAATACAACTTTTACCTCAGCATTGTTTATGAAATTGTGCCAATACCAGTACTGACAGCTGTATTGAAAGAACATTTGCACACTGTGGGTGAGATTGTCACCCAGAGTAGCCCCACTGAAACTAGTGTGCTAGCTGAGACTTGGACTAAAAATTTTGTGGAGGCTATCCAGATTTTGGTCAGGATGCACAGGAATAACTGGGGCAATGCACTTGCTAACTCCCTTCCCAGAGCAGATGGATGGGGAACATGCAGGCACTTCGTTCCCCCATTTTCCATATAGTTGTTGGCAGATGAGCCAGCATGCAAGTGTCATAATTTACTGCTTGTGTAGGCCAGTCAGTCCACCAACATTTCCATCCCTCCACCCAACTTAGGGACAAAGGAGAAAGCAAGAGAGAAATTGTGATTAAGAAATGTAGCTGAGTTATGCCACCGCTTTACTCCTCAGGTGATATAGTTTACACACCACCCCTTGGCATAGGTCTTCCCTAAAGAAGTCATTTAGCTCTCTGGAGCTAACTGTGGAGCAAAGTACTACATATACATGTAGGATGGCCCAATCTGGTTTATGTAATTTCTGGATTTAGTGACTATGGCAGTTGTAGGTTTGATAGCATAGTGTAAAAGATTCAGGATTCAATGTTTATGGGGCATAGTTGTCTAAAGTTTGGCTGGGTGTGACCCCCCTCACCATTTTAGAAAATTTAGTAACGGTCCAACCAACTCGCTTTGTTTATGCCTCAAACCTTCACTCAGGAGGAGAAAAACTCCTCAAGGTATAAGACTCACTGAGATACTGGTGAATGCTTTCCTGTCAGGAAGGAGTTTGTAATTGTGAGAGACAGGCAGGCCCTATAAACCCTCTGGAGTCTGAGGATCTAGAAGAAAATTCTCTTGAGCTGCTAGTACAACAGTAGTTCTGTGATAGCGGAGACAAAAGAGGTATCTTGAAAATAAGCTCCCACCATCAGTATGATTTCAGCCTCATCACAGATTCCTACTTTATGGCAGAGGAGGGTCAACCAGTCTTCTATAACCACACCCTGCTTCTTTGAAAGGTGATTGGCCATGTGGGATTTATCAAAGCCATCTATGCACAACATGACATGTTAAATACAGCTGCTGCCTAAGCTGAAACAGTGGGCACTTCTACACATGTAATCAGTGCTTTGACCACTGGTTATAGGATTCTGAATAATGTACTCCCACAATTGGCCAAGATGCACCACACTACTGCCTCTACTGCTCTGGAAAGCCCCAAGAAACAAAAAAAAGATATGCTTCAGCATTTGCTATCATGGACCTGCAACATCTATCAGCTCCCAAATGACATCTCCTGCCCCACAGAAAGAGACAATAAGTGCATTTTAGCTCTGAATACATTCAACAAGAGCCCCTAGAAGTGGGTGTCCTGATACTTAGAGCCTCACCCTATTCCAGTTGGTTGAGTTATGTACTTGGTGGCACTCCCTGCTGTTGGACTCTCTTTGGCAAATGATATGTTTGAAGGTACTTCTGCAGCTCCTGTTTTGCCTTCTGAGCAGTACGCGCCTCCCAGAGCATCATGGGACAGAGCTGGTGCCAAGGAACAAGACCAAAATCACCATTATTCCTCATACCAACCTGGTGACCTGCTGCCAGTCACACCATTTTATGAATACTTCCTATAGGCTGCCATTGTGGACTGGATTACTGGTCTCAGTCTCGCTATCAGTAGAGAATTCCAATATAAATACATTTCCCTTTTAAAATTACTACAGGCCAAATACAAAATAAGAATGGTGTTTCAAATGAATTACAGGAGCTAATAGATGTACAAGGCTACCTAGCTTCCAGTCAGACAGTGACAGGGCATAGGTTAAGGAGAAACTTTTTTTATCCTTATTTTTCCTGATAGACCTGAAAGCACAACTGAAATCCAGTCTGTCTCTCTCTCTAACCCTCTCTCTCTCTAACCAGCTGTGCTTCTGAGGAGCTGGATTGAGTTGCCTGGATCGGCTATTCACAAGCCTTAGTCAATGAGAGAGACCAGGAGAACTATCACGCCACTTGCCCCATGTGTCCCGTGATGAACAAGTCTCCAACTCCAAATACACCCCTGGACAACCACCTGAAACAGTTTGTGGATGTCCAATAAAAGTAAAAACCTTCACACAAAGCCTGTACAGAGTTCACAAACACAAAAAAGGGCCTAAGGACATAGGCGGCAGGTTTGTATAATTTTTGGTGGGGCCCAAAATGGTGGTGCCCCCCCACTCCCGCCCTGTAAGCCGATATAAAATGAAGCTACAACGCGTCAGTGCCACAAGATTACAAGGTTGGAGAAGGGGTAGGGGGTTCCAGGGGCCAGTCAAGGGACAAGGAGCAGGGGGGTTGGATGGGGCAGAGGTTCGGAGGGGCAGTCAGGGGACAGGCAGCAATTGGATAGGCATGGGAGTCCAGGGGGTTTATCAGGGGACAGGTAGGGGGTGGGGTCCTGGGGGGAAGTTGGGTGGGGTCTCAGGAGGGGGCTGTTGGGGACAAGGAGAAGGGAGGCTTAGATAAGGGCTGGGGTCCCAAGGGGCAGTTAGGGGCAGTTGTCTCGGGAGTGGGTAACGGGGGACAAGGACCAGTGGTGCTTAGATAGGGGGTGGGAGTCCTGGGGGGCAGTTGGGGCAGGGGTCTGGGGAGGGGGCAATCAGCGGCCAGGGGCTGGGATTCAAAGGGCTCTGAGCTACTGGCAGCCGCGGGGAGCCCTGAGCCCTTTAAATCCCAGCCGCCGCGGCTGGGATTCAAAGGGCTCTGGGCTCTCTGCCCCTGCGGGCAGCCCAGAGCCCTCCGATTCCCAGCCGCGGCTGAGATTTAAAGGGCTCTGGGCTCCCCGCGGTTGCAGGCAGCCCGGAGCCCTCTGATTCCCGGCCGCAGCTGGGATTTAAAAGGCTCTGGGCTCCCCGCAGCAGCAGGCAGCCCAGAGCCCTCTGATTCCCAGCCGCGGCTGAGATTTAAAGGGCTCTGGGCTCCCCGCGGTTGCAGGCAGCCCGGAGCCCTCTGATTCCCAGCCGCGGCTGGGATTTAAAGGGCTCTGGGCTCCCCGCTGCTGCCGGCAGCCCAGAGCCCTCTGATTCCCGGCCGCGGCTGGGATTTAAAGGGCTCTGGGCTCCCCGCGGTTGCAGGCAACCGGAGCCCTCTGATTCCCGGCCGCGGCTGGGATTTAAAGGGCTCTGGGCTCCCTGCCGCAGCGGGCAGCCCAGAGCCCTCTGATTCCTGTCTGCGGCTGGGATCTAAAAGGCTCTGGGCTCCCCGCAGCAGCGGGCAGCCCAGAGCCCTCTGATTCCCGGACGCGGCTGGGATTTAAAGGGGCGAAACCTAGCTCCAAATATTGGTGGAGCAGAGCCCCTGATTTTGAATATTCCTGGGGCTTTAGCTCCACGAGCCCATATAAGTTGGCGCCCATGCCTAAGGAATCACGAAGGAACTGTAGGGGATACGTTCAATCTCAAACTAAGCTTGGTTTCAAGCTTTTTAAGTGGTTTAAGCCAATTTGCATAGTGCTGCTTTTCAAGGCCTCGATCCATCAGAACACGTAAGCACATGCTTAACTTGAAGCACATGCTCAGTGCCACTGACTTCAATGAGAATATATATGTGCTTACATGCTTGCTGGATTGGGGCCTAACCTTCAGGACCCTGCTACATACACCTCTACCTCGATATAACACTGTTTTGGAAGCCAAAAAATCTTAGTGCGTTATAGGTGAAACTGTGTTATATTGAACTTGCTTTGATCTACTGGAGTGCGCAGTCCCGCCCCCCTGGAGCACTGCTTTACTGCGTTATATCCAAATTCGTGTTATATTGGGTGGCGTTATATCGAGGTAGCAGTGTACTACAATTCCAGATACTCATCAGGGTCTTAAAAGACAGAAATATTTTGTCTCAATATTGTTTTGCAAGAAAACCCTCTCCAAAAGCTAGCTTTCACTGATCAAAGAATACAATTTATCTGCAGGGTATATGAAAATGCAGCTGCACACTGGGAGTCAATCTAGAGCAGGTGTGGACAAAATATGCCCTGCCAGGATCTTTAGCTGCACCCTCGCGATCTCTGGGATGCTAAAAGTCCCATGGCGCAGCAGGGTGCTCAGGCAGGCTGCCTGCCTGCTTGCCATGGCCCCATGCCGCTCCCAGAAGCGGCCAACTCCTGCTGGCATGTCTCTGTGCACTCCTGGCAGGGGGAGGAGGGAAGGCGGCTATGCACGCTACCCCCACCTCCAGCACCATCCTCACTGATCCCCTTGGCAGGAAACTGGCCAATGGGAGCTGCGGGGCAATGCTTGTGGGTGTGGGCAGCACACAGAGACCCGCTGTCCCCTTAGCCCCAAGGGCCATGCGGAGACGTGCCACAGTGCCAGAAGGCCACCACTTCTGGGAGTGGCATGGGGCCACTGCATGCAGGCAGCCTGCCTGAGCGCCCCACTGCACTGCCAGCTGGGAGCCGCCTGTGGTAAGCACCTCCTGGCCAGAGCCTGCACCTTGCACACCCTCCCGCACCCCAATCCCCTGCCCCAGGTCAGAACCCCCTCCTGCACCCCAATCCCCTGCCCACAGCCCCCTCCTGCACCAAACTCCCTCCCAGAGCCCACACCCTTCACCCTCTCTGCACCAGTCCAGAGCACCCTCCTGCACCCAAAATCCCTCCCAGACCCTGCACCCCCTCCTGCACCCCAATCAGTTGCCCCAGGTCAAAACCCCCTCCTGCACCCAAACTCTCTCAGACTGTGCCCCCTCTCCTGCACCCCAATCCCATGCCACAGCCTGGAGCCCCCTCCGGCACCAAACTCTCTCCCAGAGGCCACACCTCTCACCCTCTCCTGCACCCCAACACTCTGCACTAGTCTGGAGCTCCTTCCTGCACCCAAACTCCCTCCCAGAGTCCACATCCCCTCCATTAATATAGTAGAAATGCACGGCCCGTGACGACTTACCAAAATTCGTGGAGTGGACCCCTGATCTAGCGCTAAAGAGAGCAATATACCATAATAATCACTTTGTTGAGATATCTGGATGGTATCATGTCAGACTAGTTACGTGTTGTTATAATTTGTGACAAGAGCCAGAATAAATCTGCAATCATGGATTTTCTATAAAATCCAGCCTCATTCAGTTCTCTTGCTTGGGGGTGGGGGTGGGGGTGGGGGTGGAGGGGAAGAACTGAAAGCTAGATGTGTATAATGTGTGTGTGCTATTTGCATTTTTCATGTTCATTGTAAAGACAGGGGTTTTATTTTTCTGCAATGGAACAGATCAAAGTAGCTTAAGGAGCTAGTGCTGCACTCAAATTTCACTAAAATTGTGTTTGACCTTAAAGAGCATAATGTTCTTCAGTAAACAGCTTGTTAATTCTATACAGAAATAATTTGCAATATGAATGTTTTTCCTGAAGAATGTGTTCTATGATTTATTATCAAAGACTTAGGGACAATAGCAACGTGTGGGAATTGTTTTATGAGCACAATATAATCACCAGAGGGCACACTTATTTACTCTTCTACATTTCACTGAATATTTACTTTCTTTTCTAAACCTTTGTTTTTACAGGAAGCTGAACATAAATATAACTATAGATGCCACTATTGGAATATAAATTAGGATTTGAAATCTAATCTGTGTTTAAGGACCTTATTTTCAGTTTTTGGCATCTGTTTGTGTGGGCAAGATTGCATATACATGTGCATATGCCTGAACGTTGCCTACTAAAGACCTATGCATGCATTTGAACAATTCTAACACTTGAGACATGCTTTGTGTGCGCATGCAGGTGGTGGCGCCTGCAAACTTGCAACATAGGTGGAGGCCAGGGTGAACATAGAGACCCCATATTCAATTTGTAACACTAATTGTTAAATGTTTTTGCAAATGTATTTATAGAAACAATGGATTGTGGCTGTTTGTATTGAGTTTCGTGATCTTAATCAGGTCACCTGATATGCATATAGCTGCCACCATCAAAACTTGCACACTTGTTTGCAATCTCAGAACTGTTGAGTATTAAATTAGCTGGGAGGCTGACTCAGATTTGGAAGTGATCCCTCCAGCATGACCCTTTCAGGTTAGTGGGACAACAGAGGGAAGCTTATCCTTCCACTGATCTTGCTGGGTACTTTTTCTTGCAGAGCTGTCAAGTTGGCATCTTTTGCAAGTCAAGACAAAACCCTAGTGCATTATGCATGTGTTGATAATCAGTGACTTATTTAGGAAGTATAATAGAATTTGGCTTGTTCCTCACCCAGATGAAATCTCCTCTCAACGGTTTTTGGGTAGAATCTCACTGACTTCAGTTAAATTACTCTTGATTTCTCAGTTGCTGGTGCCAGAGTCAGGTCCAAATATGGATTCCAAAGTTTTGCACCACTTACCTTGCTGAATTGAATGTGGACTTTGCCAATAGATTGACTTTTATAGAGCATCCAACTATCCCCTCTGGTATGTCAGAACTGGGAAGGTGGCCCTCACGTGACTCATTCTGATCTCATCTCTGTTTCACTCCTTCAGTAGAATTACCCTGATTTATCTAGATCAGAGTCAGGCCCATGACATACAAGACAATGCTGATTCTTCTCAAATGGCCACACATTACAGCCTCAGATGTATGGCATTTAGTATCTGATTCGATAACTGCTTGACAACAGCACTTTGCTGGGTGATCTTTACATGAACATATTCCCATATCAGACGTGGGCACACCTGTGCACAGATGACAAACAAAACGGATCTATAATCTGTTTTGTGGACCCCCATGTTATCGAAGGGGTAACAGATATTCTGCTTTGTGTATCTTTCTACTATGTCACACAGAATTGGAGGAGTTTCTCAACTGCAAAACTAGCTGGCCAACTACTCTCTCAAAATTGTGCTGTACAGCAATCTGACTTAAGCTGATCTATATTAGGAGCAATATGCAGGTTGGCTCTCTCTCTCTACTTAAATGCAAAATGTGTTTCAAGAGCCCTATGAGATACAATCCTCTTTGCTTTACTTTGTTCTCTGCTGTTCTGGTCTCTCATGGGATTTCTTGCTGAGTGGTTAAGTGGTCTATACAGAGGTTTCAAAAGCAAAGTTCTATTCATGGGTTAAACACTTAGGTGCTTTAATATAAGATGTGTAGGAGCAACTCCTAGTAACATTCAAATCGTGTTATTGCAGTGCTCCAGTATAGGATGTTCTTGATTTTGTAGCAGCAAGATGAGATTTTTAGTGCTGATTATAAATCCTGAACAGCAAATAAATCCCACAGCATGTAGAGAAGGTGTCTGCTTCCCATCTCACTGACACTGGTGCAAATCTATGGACTTTGCAGGAGTTACTCCTGATTAACATCACTGCAAGTGAGATCAGGATCAAGCCCATGGTTTGCAGGTCTGCCTGTCAACATATCTGCTTTAGGGGGGGTCCAGCTTCTTAATTTTGTATTGGCACTTTACTGCTACTTTTGCCTTTCCCAATAGACTGCTGCTTGCTCACAGTCCCTTTGCTCTTCAGCATCCGCCTCAAAAATTGCTGCAGCAAATCCTGAATCATCAGTATTTCAGAGTCTTGTGTCCAGTTCACCTCATCTCTTCTGTGGCTTGTTAGAGACCAAAAAACACCAAAAAAACCCCAGTAAATTTACTAATGCTGTGGAGAAAAGCCAATTTTTCCTCTAAAGAGACATGGATTCTGGCTGAATACATATTAAATAATTTCATTGCTCTCCGTGCCTCAACTGCCTTATGAACTGGCTGTGCCACAAGGCAAAATTATAATAGACTCACCAGTCCATCAAAAGCTTCAAGCTCAAAATGAGAACTCCAAGCAAAATGTAAAGGAGCTCCTTGAAAGACTCATACTCAGAACACAAGCTAGCTAGATTAATGGGGTTGGAAGTCTACTCGATACTGGTATAATCTATTTCAAACTACAGAACCAGGAGGAAGAGAAAAGTTAAGAGACAGATGTTGAATCGATGGAGGACTGAATAGTATTGCATAGCTGCACCTCAATTTAGAAAATAAGGCTGATCGGAGAGCGTCTCCCGTCGACGCAGCGCAGTAAAGACATGGCAGTAAGTTGACCTAAGCTACATCGACTCCAGCGAGGTTATTCACATAGCTGGAGTAGTGTAACTTAGGTCAACTTACCCCGGTAGTGTAGACAAGGCCTAAATGTGACCCTTCCAACTACTTAAGACTTGAGTCTGAAAGCATTAGAGAGGGTTACTCAAATGCACCTTTGCTTTTTTGACAATGGCACCTTTTTCAAAATAAGTAGCTCAACAAGAGATGACTAATAAAAAAAAATCAGTAAGTATAACACTTCCAGATTCTCAGCTGGCTATTGCTGGTAAACTGCCAAGGGCGTAGAGCAGTACCTCCCCATTCAGTGTTTCTCTGCCCTGGAAAGTTATACCAGTATAAGCTACAGTGTGAATCTAACGGTGTTGACATTGCCACTTTCAGTGCTAAAACTTTAGTCATTCAGGGGTGTGAAAAAACACAAACACCCCAAGTGACAAAAGTTTTAGTGCTGAAAAGCACCAGTGTAGACAGTGCTTTATAACCGCGAGCTGCAATCCCGGCGATAAAGCTCCCACTGCTTGTTAGGGGTGGTTTGTTGTTAGTTTGGTTTGTTTTTTTTAAATCACCGGGAGAGCTCTCTCCTGGCAATAAAGAGTGTCTACACTGCCCACATCACAGCGCTGCCGTGACCACGCCGTAACATGGGTAGTGTAGACATACCCTAAACTGCTATAGCTATACCAGGATAACCCTGTTTGTGGACACTCTCAGGGGTGGCTCTAGGGATTTTGCCGCCCCAAGCATGGCAGGCAGGCTGCCTCCAGCAGTTTGCCTGCGGAGGGTCCGCTGGAAGCCGTGGGACCAGCGGACCCTCCGCAAGCAAACCGCTGGAGGCAGCTTGCCTGCTGCCCTCGCAGCGCCGGCAGAGCGCCCCCCGCGGCTTGCCGCCCCAAGCACGCGCTTGGCATGCTGGGGCCTGGAGCCGCCCCTGGACACACTGATTCAAGTAAAAGGTGGCCTTTTTGTGGTTTAGGTTAGGTCACTGGGAAGGGGGTTAAGCTAAACTGGAAAAAAAAGCCACTTTTTTCTGGAATAAAGAGCATCCACATTGCACAACGTGAAAATCTTTCCTGCATAGACAAGTCATTAGGGACATGCCACCAGTGGAAGTTATTACTACCCTAGAGGAGCAAGTGTGGACAGTGGAAGAATAGCTCCAGGCCAGGCCTCCAAATGACTGAGCTGAAGAATTCAAAAAAGGTAATTACTGCAAGTGTAGAGCTATGAAGAGCTGTATCCTATTTCACCCCATTCTCCTGGGACTCCTCCTTTCCCTGGTTGCAGTTGATTTTAGGGATGGAGGGAGGCTACTAGGGTGACCAGACAGCAAGTGTGAAAAACTGGGACAGGGAGTGGGGGGAGGGGGGGAAATAGGAGCCCATATTAAAAAAAACCCCAAATATTGGGACTGTCTCTATAAAATCGGGACATCTGGTCACCCTAGTGACTACTCATACGGCTGTCAAGGCTGCCACATTCAGTCCATCTATTGTAAAATTTGGTCTAATGTGAGAGTCTGAGTCTGGTCTTCTTCACCCGTGAAACAAACAGCTGTTTGCATCACTGTAAATACATGTCAGAATTATGACTTACTGTCAGATGACTCCAGTGATGGCACGTCTAACAATGATGATAAGGCAAACAGACACATGATATCATGAAAGTCAGAAATAATTAGCACAAAGAACTGCATAATATAACAAATATGCATTTAAAATATTTTCAGTTGACAAAATAGGTTTGAGCAGTTCAAAAATCACTTTTCTATTTTTCAGATTAATTTTCTAAGGCCTGGTCTACACTAGGACTTTAAATCGAATTTAGCAGCGTTAATTCGAATTAACCGCTCAACCGTCCACACCAGGAAGCCGTTTAATTCGACCTAGAGGGCTCTTTAGTTCGAATTTGGTACTCCACCCCGACGAGGGGAGTAGCGCTAAATTCGACATGGCTATCTCGAATTAGGCTAGGTGTGGATGCAAATCGAACTTAGTAGCTCCAGGAGCTATCCCACAGTGCACCACTCTGTTGACGCTCTGGACAGCAGTCCAAGCTTGGATTCTCTGACCAGCCACACAGGAAACGACCCGGGAAAATTTGAATTCCTTTTCTTGTCTGGGCACTTTGAATCTGATGTCCTGGTTGGACATCGGGGCGAGCTCCGCAGCACCTGCAACGATGCAGAGCTCTCCAGCAGAGGAGTCCATGCAATCCCAGAATAGAAAGAGGTCCCCAGCATGGACAGACCGGGAAGTCCTGGATCTGATCGCTGTGTGGGGCGATGAGTCTGTGCTTTCGGAGCTGCGCTCCAAAAACCGTAATGCAAAGACCTACGAGAAGGTCTCCAAAGCCATGGCACTCAGAGGATACAGCCGGGATACAACGCAGTGCCGCGTGAAAATCAAGGACCTGAGACAAGGCTACCAAAAAGTCAGAGCGGCAAACGGACGCTCCGGAGCCCAGCCCCAGACATGCCGCTTCTACGAGGCACTGCATGCCATTCTAGGTGGGTCTGCTACCACTGCCCCACCAGTGACCGTGGACTCTGAGTATGGGATAGTGTCGACGGGCAGTTCCTCGGCGATGTTCGCCGACGGGGAAGATGAGGAAGGGTTTGTGGAGGACGACGCAGGCGACAGCGCTTACAATACCGCTTTCCCCGACAGCCAGGATCTCTTCATCACCCTCACAGAGATCCCCTACCAACCCTCCCCGGCCGTTAACCTGAACTCAGAATCAGGGGAAGGATCAGTCGGTAAGTGCTATAAACATGGAAACATTTATTTTTTTTAAAAAAGGAATAAAAAATATATAAAAACTATATAAAAACTTTTCCATATAAAACTATATAAAAAGAAGGTCCACACATATAGGGATGGAACAGAAATCCTCCTGGGACACTTCCACGAAGCTCTCGTACAGGAGCTCGAAAAGCCTCCGCAGGAGGTTCCTGGGGAGAGGTGCCTTATTTGGTGCTCCGTGGAAGCACACTCTTCCGCGCCAGGCCATCCTAACGTACAGCGGAATCATTGCCTCCACCAGCATGGCAGCATACGGTCCTGGTCTGTGCAGGGATTCTAGCAGCATCCTCTCTCTCTCTCCCCGAGTGACCCGCCTCAGGGTAATCTCGTTCGGCGACTGCTGCATCTAATTAGGGCAATTAGTGTACTGTTACTATTGTGAATGCTTGACTTTTACTTTGCATAGCAATGACCTTCATTTAACAGCCACGTGTTGGAGGCCGCAGAGGAAAAGCATACAGTGATCTTTCCTGGGCACAGCCGCGAGGGGCTGGAACAGGGTCAGACTTTATGCTTTCCAGATTGCCTTCAGCGGGAGGGCACAGCTATCCATTAACTGTTAAGCAGCCTATAGTGTAGTGCTTACCAGGCCTGGCTGCTACACGGATTCAGCTGTACCGCCCCGCTTGTCCGATCTCCTGTGCAAGACCGCAGCCAATGAAAGCGTATTCCGAAATCTCGAACTTGTCCTGAGAGCTCGTGAGACTAGGTGCCCTGTATGGTCTTGTTCACAGAAGCTGACTAGACTGTGTTCAGTGTTCGCAAACATGTATCTTTTCAAGGAAATCACTTCCTTTTTCCCATCACACAGCTGCGGCTCTTTCACGAACTGCCCCGGCATCCCCTTCACAGAGGCTGGCGCAGATTAGGCGGCGAAAGAAAAAGACCAGGGACGACATGTTCTCGGAACTGATGGCTTGCTCCAGAGCCGAGGCTGCCGAGCAGAGACAGTGGAGGGAGACCCTATGTCAGCACCAGCGCTCAAACAGCGAACGGGAGGACAGGTGGCGGCAGGAAGACCAGCAGGCGACTCAAACGCTGCTTGGGCTAATGAGGGAGCAAACGGACACGTTCCGGCGCCTTGTAGATGTTCTGCAGGACCGCAGGCAGGAGCAGAGAGCCCCCCTGAACTGTATCTGCAACCGCCTTCCCCCGCCACAAAGTCCTGTCCCCCCCTCACCCAAAATCACAAGAAGCAGGGGCGCTAGGGGCCGTGAAAACTGTCACTCCACCCAGCAGAGCGCTCATGTACCAAACAGCTCTCATTCCCTAAAGTATGAGAATTGCTTGCCTTCCTGGCTCACCCGATCCCAAATCCCAGTTTCATCCCCCCACTGTGTAGTTGAGTATTAGGAGTAGTTTGTTGTTATTCACTGTTTCTGTCACGTTTTCCTTGTCAGAAGACTTTGTGTGAAGGGGGGGGAGGGGTTTTTTAATTGCATAGGACAGCCTCCATTACCAGGGTACAGACTTGGGGGCAGGATCAACAGCAGGACACACACAGACTGCAGTCACTAGGCACCAGGGTCATTCTGGGAGGTGAATGCTGCCCCGGGTCAGTCTGTGAGGTGTTTGCTGCCCCAGGGTCCTAGCGCCTGCCATCCACAAATGGCAAGGCAGGCTGCCCTTACCATGCCCTTCCACCCTAGCCACGAGCCTCTCCGATGCCCTGAGCCCCAGCAAGAGCCCTCATCCACGGACACATACTCACCCTTCCCACACACCCCTCACCCCTTCCTACGCCCCAACCCCCAGCCCAGAGCCTGCATCCAAACTCTGTCCCAAAGACGGCACCCCTCACCCCTTCCTGCAAACCCACCTGCAACCGTCCTCCCCCCAGAGACCGCTGTAGGAGCAGGAGCCTGTCATTCCTCTAGTGTAGAAGCGGTCTGTACATCAGTGCACACCGTACCCACCACAGTCTGCGTCCATGTTTCAACCCTTGAACAGGAATTCATAATTAAAGAAAACTTTATTAATAATCAGTGTTCCATTAAATTTATTTTAAAAGTTGTGTTGGAAGGGGGGAAACCTGGAGAACGGGGTATGTAACCGCAGATCGAAGTCAACAGTCACTGAAACAGGCTCTGGTTCAGCTTCTCTGTAAATCAACTGGAGAGTCATAGGTTAACCTGCTCTCCGAAGAACCTATCTTTCAAAGCCTCCCGGATGCACAGCGCTTCCCGCTGGGATCTTCTATCGGCACGGCTGTCTGGCTGAGCGTAATCAGCAGCCAGGCGATTTGCCTCAACCTCCCATCCCGCCATAAAGGTCTCCCCCTTGCTCTCACAGAGATTGTGGAGCACACAGCAAGCAGCAATAACAACGGGGATATTTTTTTCGCTGAGGTCCGAGCGAGTCAGTAAGCTCCGCCATCTCCCCTTGAGACGTCCGAAAGCACACTCCACCACCATTCTGCACTTGTTCAGCCGGTAGTTGAAGAGTTCCTTCTCACTGTCCAAGGCGCCTGTATAGGGCTTCATGAGCCAGGGCATTAGCGGGTAGGCTGGGTCCCCGAGGATCACTGTAGGCATCTGCACATCCCCAACCGTTAGTTTGTGGTCTGGGAAGAAACTACCTGCCTGGAGGCGTTTAAACAGACCAGAGTTCCTGAACACACGCGCGTCATGAACCTTGCCCGGCCACCCGACGTAGATGTTGGTAAAACGTCCCCTATGGTCCACCAGTGCTTGCAGCACCATTGAAAAGTAGCCCTTTCGGTTAATATACTGGCTGGCCTGGTGGGCTGGTCCCAGGATAGGGATGTGAGTCCCATCTATAGCCCCACCGCAGTTTGGGAATCCCATCGCGCCGAAGCCATCTATGACGACCTGGACATTTCCCAGGTCACTACCTTTGAGAGCAGTTGCTCAACGATTGCGTGGGCTACTTGAATCACAGCAAGCCCTACGGTAGATTTGCCCACGCCAAAGTGGTTCGCTACTGACCGGTAGCTGTCTGGCGTTGCAAGTTTCCCGAGGGCTATGGCCACTCGCTTCTGCACACTCAGGGCTGCTCGCATCCGGGTGTCCTGGCACTTCAGGGCAGGGGCCAGCAAGTCACAGAGTTCAAGGAAAGTGCCCTTACGCATCCTGAAGTTTCGCAGCCACTGTGATTCATTCCAGACCTGCAGCACTATGCGGTCCCACCAGTCCGTGCTTGTTTCCCGGGCCCAGAATTGCCGTTCCACACCATGAACTTGACCCATTGCCACCATGATCTCCACTGCGCGGCGTACCCTGCTTTGTGAGAGGTCTGCGCCACTCTGTGACTTCCTGTCCTCACCGCGCTGACGGAGCCTCCTCGCCCGATTTCTCAGCATCTGACTGTGGAAGAGGTGGACGATAAGGTGCGAGGAGTTGACAACGGCCATAAGTGCAGCGATGATCGCAGTGGGCTCCATGCTCGCAGTGCTGTGGCATCCGAGCTGTAACCGACCAGAGAAGGGCGCGAACAGATTTCCTGCCGGCGCTTTCAAGGAGAGAGGGCGGGAGTGACGGTTGAATGATGACAGTTACCCAAAACCACCCTCGACACATTTTTTCCCCCAGCAGGCATTGGGGGCTCTACCCAGCATTCCAATGGGCAGCGGGGACTGCGGGAACTGTGGGATAGCTTCCCACAGTGCACCGCTTCCAAAGTCGACGCTGGCCCCGTTACTGCGGACTCAGACAGTCGAATTAGTGTATTTAGTGTGGATACACAAATTCGACTTCATAAGGTCGATTCCACAAATTCGAATTAAGTAGATTCGAAATAGTCTTGTAGTGTAGACGTACCCTAACTGATTGAATTTGGATGCAATACTGAAGATTTAAAAAAGGCAAGAAATCAGAAAAGTTGGAAGGACTGGACAACCAAGGCAACAAGGAAACAGGGACTGGGTTGTAGAATCACAGGCTCAATTGTGTAGCTGCTCCACATGCAGCAGGAGTTCCGTGGACAGCTATGATGTCAGACACATAGAAACCAGAGATAGGAGAGACTCATTAGGCCATTTCCCACATCCAGGTTGGAGTGATATGACAGCATTAGAGACAAGAGAAAAACTGCACCAATTTCCAAAGCCAGCTAGGATACCAGTTAGGGAAAAAGTCACAGTGAAAAAAATACATTGAAAAAACCCTTAAGGCAAGATTGCCACTTGTTCAACGTGCCTACTCACCATAATAACGTGCGCCTTTACTCACATGCCTGAACTACCACATTGCAGGTCACAGTGCAAGGAGGAGCAGCCTCTGAGAACCAACTAACCTTCCTTCTCCCCCCAATCTAGAGGTGGGCAAGGAGTGGATAGAGATGGGCAGGGAACGGGTTCTGTTCCCCTACGGCAGTGTAACTAAACCAGCAGGGAAGGGGAAATAGTCTGCTAATGGTATAAACCAGTAGCAGATTACTTTCTCCATTGGAGCAAGGGAAAAACGAGGCAAGGATTTTCAGAGGGTGGAACTATCAGAACAACTTTCTCCGTGGCCTAATCCCAGAGTGGCATAGATATGCACCACAAAGAGTAAATTTTCTATCTAGTCCACTGATACTCAGACTGAGGCTCACGAACTGCAAGTGGCTCATTCATGTGTTTCCTGAGGCTCTTTGCAGCACATGGTATTAAAATGGTGTGTGATTTAGTTAACCAATCAGGATGCTTTTACTATGTTATTAACCAGTTGTAGTTGACACAATAATAATAATAATATTTGGTCAGTCATTTTCTTGTGATTTTATATTTTAGAGAGAGAGTGTAAGTAAATGAAACAATGAATTCACACTACTGTGGCTCTTTTGGGTAATGTTGATTGCTAATTTGGCTCCTGAACCATGAGGTCCGAGTATCACTGATCTAGCCCTTTATTCACAATGGCATAAAACTAAAAACCAGAAAGAGACATAGCACAATTTACCTTGTGCGTCAACGGGGGTCACTTACTGCTTATGGTACCTTCTCCCGGCCGCCCTGGGGAATAGCTCTGGCTAGGGGTTGGGCTCTCTCTCGACCTATCATCTGCTCACTCCACGAACTGCAACCTCCTCTTTGTGACTTGGCGCTCTGGCCGGGTCACCATGTGTGTTCCCCCTTTCTGGAGTATCAAAGTCCCTCTTGGCAAATGAGCTCGGGCAGTTTTCCTACTCATCACCCTGCCAGTGCCTTTTTATCAGCAGATGGTAGGGGGACCCAGGCCCACCCTCTACTCTGGGTTCAGATCAGCAGCCAAAGCCTGCACTGTCCTACCATATTGCTTTTCCCTTAGCCTTCTCCTACCTGCCTAGCTTCCCTATCTGGTTCACCAGCCTCCCAACTCCCTCTTATCAGGGAGGGACTTTGGACTAACCTCCCTCCTCCCAGGGAGTGACTGCAGTCTACTTCCAGGCAGCCCCCTTTTGTTGTCTGCTTTATGGAAGTCCTGTCTGTTCCTGCCCAGCTGAGCCTGTTCCCAATTAATCCCTTGCTCCTCCTCCAGGTGTAGCTGTGGTGTTAATTTACCTGCCTGGCCCATCTTAACCCCTTCCAGTCTTGTGTGGGGTAGACATCCTATCACACAATGATAATGCAATGTTACCTTGTAACTCAAGAAGAGAAGAGCAAGTGTAGATATATAAAAGCAACAAAGAATCCTGTGGCACCTTATAGACTAACAGACGTTTTGCAGCATGAGCTTTCGTGGGTGAATACCCACTTCTTCGGATGCAAGTGGGTGAATACCCACTTCTTCGGATGCAGTGTAGATATAAACTGCATAGATTGGTCAAAACATTGACTAGTAAACATACTGTGGGGAACTCACCTACCTGATCCAGAAGATGGACTAGATAAACTAAGATCTTTTCTATCTCCAACGTCTATGACTAAGGGTTTGTCTACACAAAAATGTAGTTTGTGGCAAGCAAGGGTGCAAATCTATCCTGCACTAGTCTGCTGTGATCTAACTGTCTGCTTGCACCCATGTTGATAGTTCATTAAAGTGCTTCAATCAAGTCTCCTTTGAAATGGGACTGGCTCAAAGTGCTCTAACAAACTGTTAATGTGCGACAGCTGGGTGCACATGGACAGTTTCACCACCGTAGAAAAGTGTTGGGTCTATTCACTCTCCAGTTTGTCATGAACAAAATTTTTGTGCAGACAAGCCCAAAGAAAAATGTATTCAAAGAAAGTATGTGTTAATAACTAGCACAATTGTGCTGAAAGGAAACAGTTGTGATAATAGAGACAGATATTAAATAAAATCATTGTTTAATACAAACGGGTTATGGGAATTTAGTGTTCTGAAAGGTGCCAGATTGACAGGGCAGGCTGAAGAAGTGCAGTATTTATCTTTAGAGTAGGCTCAACATAGCAATGGCAGTCGAAGGAATTGCACTGTGATTTAACCTGAAACTTGGTCTACAGGGACCACTTTTAGGGGTAGCTCTTTCATCACGCCAATTCAGTCTGTAATCATCTAAGGCTGTCAGTTCAGATGGCAGTTCTTATTTTGCAAATGGACATGGCCACTGAATACATGTTGTGCACACTGACTACTTTTGGACGGAGACCACTAATCCTCTTCACAATACTTGGTGAACAGAACCATCAGAAGCTAACAGTTAAATATGGCCTCTGGCAGCCAAATTTTAGTTTCAGTGCTGTCAAAACTTCAATGGCCATGTTTTGGATTGTAATTTTGAGGCTAGTAAAACCTCAGCTGTCATGTATAGGGTTTCATTTTCATGTTTATTCTAAAGACAGGAATTTTATTGCATGGAACGGAATGAACGAACCATGGTAGGGATTTAGGGAAGAGCTTTACATATTTCACCAAAATTCTGTTTGATCTTGAGGGCTACTATAATCTTAGAGAAAGATTTTGGGATTTTTAATACAGGAATAATTTGTAATAGGAATGGTTTTCTGATGCTGTGATTTAGTGACAAAGACCTAAACACAAAGACAAAACCATCTTTGCTTCTCTAAACCTTGGGAACTCGCTCACCTTCTTGAATCTTCTCATCCCAGCAAAAGATGGAAGTGGGGGAATGCAGATATGGCCCATTTCTAGCTGTATTATTATGATTAACTTTGACCACATTTGGACCAGAAGCCTCGAGTTGAAGACCTTTCTATCCCTTTACTAGTCCCCTGAGCCATCTAGTCTCCTTACAGAGTGTTACTGAAGCAGAAACATTTGTGTAAGTCATGTACAAACCAAAATACAGTAAAGGATATTAATAAGTACCATATACAAAGACTGAGCAGCTACAGTCCGACTCCTACAAGTGTGAATTTGTGAAGGATTTGGTAGTGTCTAGTTATAGTTCCAAGTGTTTGGATGATTTTATGAGGAAATTTACAAGGTCACTTATACCAAAAAAGTCAAATTTGCACTTATTTTGGGGGGGCACATCAAAGCCTAGATTTGCATGTGCAAACAGCAGTTGCACATGATAATTGAGTGCTTAGATGTCTCATTTCATGATGGTCCATTTGCACATTCAACTTTGGGGTTTTGGTGAATGCAAATTATTATGTTTGAAAAACATTAGTGCCAATTTGCACATCATTTAGCAGTACAGAAGACATGCTTCATAGCTATTTATCATGTTAATATAGTGAGGGCTTCTAGTTGTAGATAGGTTGGTTAGAGGTCATGTACCAATGCATAAAAATTTCAAACTTAAGGCTGAGAAACTGCAAACTAAAGAAGCTAAGCAAGAAATATAGTATTTGAGCATGTTTACTGCATAGGTGAAGGGCTATTTTATCTCAATCAAACAGAACAACAAGTAGACTACAAATCTGATATTGAAATAAATTCAATTTAGCCTCATGTAATTGCTTATTTGATTCTCAGATATGACATGTAGTAAGGAAGCAAACTGACATTCTGTCGTTTCTGTTTCAGTAACTGTAACTCAAACAAGTTGCCCTCTAGGTGCATCCTGGATGGAACACTACTTGATCTTCATCCCAAGGAAATTAGTGTATTAAATTTGTTTGAAAAATTATTATCCAAACCATGACACCTTTTCCGACAGCAGGTGAACTGCATATTAAAAAGGGCAAACTACCCTTGAGAGCCAGCACAAACGGATAAAGTACAGTAATATATCCTTCCTGTGTAGGAAAATGTACCCTAAGCACTTGAGGTACAGTGTAAGCTTAGAAAGCTACATAGAGCAGAAGACTCAAAGGAATGCGAAATAGTGACACCTTAAATAAAGACAGTCTTGTATTACCTTCATACACTGAACACATTTAAAAAGTTAATTCCATTCCTAGACACATTACCATATTATTTATTCATATTCCCTATTTTAAGGACAGGGAATAACATGAAATTTATAATATTTCTGAATACTGGAATTAACTTTGAAGTAAACCCACAAATAAGTATTGGTATGTGCACTAATAAATAGTAATACACAGAGGAGAATTTAGTTTAAATTATAGTATCAAGTATAAGTATGCATAGATTTCAACTGTGTAACTAATGATAACCAAGAACTTCCACGATGTTTAGATTCTATATTCTCAAATGTTCTATTATAATTATGTGTTATGTATTAATAGTTTTAACCATCTCTTTAAAACATTTTACATTTGATATAAAGTATATTAGTTCCCTCAGTACTTTACCCTGGATCTGTGGGCAAAGAAATGCCCTTAGTCTTCTGGGCTTCTTAGTGTATGCATCCAGGCAGTGTTTATTGATTCCCTTGACATCTTCTTGGACTAGTGAATGTTATCCAGAGTTCTTGTTTTGAGGCATCATTCCCTCTGTCCCCACGCTGGCCCTACCCATTTTGATTTGTTTCCCATAATCTATTGGTTTCTTCTTGGCCCTTTACGATTGCGTCCTTGGGTGGGGCCTCCTTTAGAGGTCCTGCCTGTCACACCAGAGGTCAAATAGGTGAGTATTTTAACGAGGACTAAATTAAATTAGCACTTTCATGTGTATTAATAAAGTAAATTGAAAGCTCCCATTCTGTTTTGCAAGTTTACTGTCAGGTTAGGAGACAGCAGTCATTGAAATCCAAGTCATGATTGTTAATGCGAGAAATGGTCTGATGATGCAGGATGGTAAGGAGGAGTAGCACCTGAGTAGAAGTGGCTTAGAGGAACTATTGCACCCCTTGATCCAGCTATTGATAAGGTTCCTAACTTTTTCCATTTTAAACCATCTTTTCCAGCTGCTAATAAACCTGTGAATCTGTCATCTTTCAGGTCAGCATTTTTCAGGCTTGCAGGTTGTAGAGATGAAGTTCACAGCAAAGATATGGCCAGAGTTCCAACTGAAGGCTAATATCTGTCAAGGATACAAGACACTGAGAACACTAAGTGAAAGGCCATGCAGAGCTCCCTACTAGAGACAGCATTAAAAAAAAAATCAATGTGTGGTTGAACTGGGAATCAATCTACTGAGGCTAGCAGATTGTGATAAAACAATGTTTCCTCGTTATAATCCTGGCTGCAGAAGCTGGGGGCAATTTAATAAGCTAACTGGGTTGGGGGGGGAAGAGGGGGGAAGCAGGCATCAATGTGTGACAGTAATGCTGTCTGGAGGAAATAAAACAAGGACCTACGTGTCCATGTTCTGACTAAGCCATGGTTCTAGCCCTGACATTTTTAGGATTATTACAGGAGCTCTTAATGTTGATTTTAGCATCCTTCTCAATTGAAAAGTCTGAATTAAGGAGAACACTGAAACTTAACTTTTACTTCCACTGGTGGAACTAAATGCAGCTCAGACAAGATTGAAGGGAGGGGGAAAGCAATTTAGTCATAATTTGTGACTAATACAAGCACTTCAATCCTTTCAACATTCAGTTGTCGTGAGCCAGGAGTCAATCAGGTTATGATCTCAGTAAGGTGAGAAGTAAGTTGAGAACCCTTTCACTGGAGTCTTCAGAAACAAATGTTGAAATGGAATAAATACTCACTGGTATACAGACAGTCAACCCCAGAGAGCCAGAAATTATTGTCAAGAAGGAAGTTTTATCTACAATGAGATTTATAGCAACTAACTGAGAAACTATTTGAGAACAGGTCAGCTAATGGAGATGCTCTTTAAAAAAAAAAACGACTAGAAATTTTAGCGATATTTAAGGATGTTATTTCAGACAAGATGTTACTTAATGGAGGCTGTTCTTCGTGCACGTGATCCTGACTGCATTGAAAAAGGATCATCTTTTTGCTGATAAGAAATTTCTTCCAGGTAATAAGAGGCTACTGCTGTCATTACTGTATTGGGGAGCAAATCTCAGGCAAGGGTAATGCCTTGATTACTTCTTAAGGAAAGTGAAGAATAGATAGATGACTAATAACTGAGATTCGCTTCTTGGGAATCTGCCTCAGGCAGATAAAATTATGTTTGCAGCAGGCTCCACGAGAACATACCATACTTGCTCCAGTTAATTTAGGACACTGAACTCTTATCACCCAACAAGTTATAGAATCTTGCTGCTGTGCAGTTATCAGAAAAAGTCCTTGAAAGAATGCCATGGATCAGGCTTGACAGCATACCTTGACTAGCTAACATGCAGGACACTTGAGTACTGGTACTAAGGCAGTTTAGACATGTTATAGATGTTGAGTATCTATGGTCCTGTGGGACATTTCTTCCAATGGAAGAATATGCTCCAGGCTTTTGAGTGCCATAATGGAGAGACTGCCACATAGACAGACTGGGAATTAGGGGACTAATAGTCAGTAAAGTGACATTTATCCATTGAGCTTTGTTGAATCAGAAATGTGTGTCTTCATTTTAAAAAGAATAAAGATATCAATTTTAGACTTGATTCTGACCAAGAGGGAGGAATTGGTTGCAAATCTGAAGTCAGAAGGAAAAGGAGGGAAAGGAAGGAATGAGGGCAGCAGAATAAGGACAATGGACTTCAGAAAAGCTGACAAACTCAGAACTAGTAGGAAAAGTCCCATGGGAAGAAAAATCTAAGGCAGGGGTTCTCAAACTATGGGTCATGACCCCTCAGGGGGTCGTGAGGTTATTACATGGGGATCGCGAGCTGTCAGCCTCTACCCCCAAAGCCTGCTTCGCCTCCAGCATTTATAAGTCTTAAATATTAAAAAGTGGTTTTAATTTATAAGGAGGGGTTACACTCAGAAGCTTGCTGAGTGAAAAGGATCACCAATACAAAAGTTTGAGAACCACTGATCTCAGGGAAAATGGAATTCAGGAGAGCTGGCAGTTTCTCAAAGAGACAGTATTAAAGGAACACTGCAAACTATTCTGATGTGAAGGAAAGTTAAGAAGAACAGTAAGAGGCCAATATGACTGCATTAGGAGCTGTTTAAAGACCTAAAAAATAAAAAAGAAATCCTACAAAAAGCAGGAACATGGACAAATCATTAAGAATGAGTACAAAAGAATAGCACAAGCATGTAGGGAAAAAATCAGAAAGGCTAAGACACAAAAATTACACCTAGCAAGGGACATAAAAGGCAATAAGAAGAAGGTCTTTAAATAGATGAGGAGCAAGAGAAAGATAAAGGAAAGTGTAGGTCCCTCTACTTAGTGGGGAAGAAGAACTAATAAATGATTATATCAAGAAGGCTGAAAATAATGACTATTTTGCTTCAGTTTACACAAAAAGGTTAATGGTGACCAGACACTCAACACTATTAATATTAACAGCAGCAGTCAGGAATGCAAGCCAAAATAGGAAAGAAAAAGTTTAAGAACAATTAGGGAAATTAGATGTATTCAAGTCAGCAGGGCCTGATGAAATTTATCCTAGGGTACTTGAGGAACTAGCTGAAAATCTTGGCATCATTAAAAGTTACTTCAAAAACTCCTGGAGGATGAATGAGGTCCCAGAAGACTGGAGAAGGGAAAACATAGCACCCATCTTTAAAAAGGGGAACAAGAGGATCCAGGGAAATTATAGACCAGTCAACCTAACTTTGCTACCTGGAAAGATATTGGAATAAATCATTAAACTATCAATTAGTAAGAACCTTGAGGACAGTAGAGTTATAAGGAATAGCCAGCATAGATTTGTCAAGAACAAATCATTTCAAAGCAACCTAATTTCCTTCTTTGACAGAGTTACTGGCCTAATGGATAGAAGAGAAGCAGTAGACTTGATATCTTGAGTTTAGTAAGACTTTTGACACACATGACATTCCCATAAGCAAACAGAAAATATGGTCTAGATGAAATTATTTATAAGGTGGGTGCACAACTGGCACTGTAAATGGCTCACTGGAAGATATATCTAGTGAAGGTTCCACAGGGGTCAATCCTAGGGTGACCAGACAGCAAATGTGAAAAATTGGGACGGGGGTGGAGGCCTATATAAGAAAAATAGGAGCCTATATAAGAAAAAGATCCCAAAATCGGGACTGTCCCTATATAATCAGGACATCTGGTTACCCTAGTCAATCCTGGGTCTAGTACTAGTTAATATTTTCATTAGTGCCTTGGATAATGGAGTGGAAAGTCTACTTATAACATTTGCAGATGACACCAAGCTGGGAAGAGTTGCAAACACCTTGGAGGATAGATTAGAATTCAAAATGACCTTGACAAATTGGAGAATTGGTCTGAAATACACAAAATGAAATTCAATACAGACAAGTGCAAAGTATGTCACTTAGGAAGGAAAAGAACAAATGCGCAACATAAAATGAGGAATAACTAGCTAGGTGGTAGTACTGCTGAAAAGGATCTGGGGGTTACAAAGGATTACAAACTTAATGAGTCAGTGTGAGACAGCTGCAAAAAAGACTAATATTCTGGGGTGCATCAGCAGGAGGGTTGTATGTATGACACAGGAGATAACTGTCCCACTGTACTCAGCAGTGGTGTACTCTGTGTAATTCTGGGCTCCACACTCTAGGAAAGAGGTGTACAAATTGGAGAGAATCCAGAGGAGAGCAGCAAATATGAGAAAAGGTTTAAAAAAATCTGACCTATGAGGAAAGGTTAAAAACAAACAAACAAAAAAACAAACAGGCATGTTTAGTGTTGAGAAAAGGAGATGGAGGGGAGACCTGATAACAGCTGTTAAGGGCTGTTTAGACCATCCCAGACCGATGTTTGTCCAACCTGTTTTGGGAACTTCCAACGACGGGTATTCCACTATCTCCCTTGAAAGCCTATTCCAGAACTTAACTACTCTTATAGTTAGAAAGTTTTTCCTAATATCTAACCTAAATCTGCCATGCTGCAGATTAAGCCCATTATTTCTTGTCCTACTTTCAGTGGACATGTAGAACAATTGATCACTGTCCTCTTTATAGACAGACATTAACATTTTCGAACACTTCAATAAAAAAAATGTAGTCACTTTCTCCATTTATGCGTTTTCTGGGAGCAGGCTACAATTTTTATGAATTTATTATTTTAAATGGAACTAATCAATTATGTGACTTTATTTTGCTTTATGGGTTGCTTGCAAGCCATTCACTGCCACTCTTGCTCAAAGTATTTTTTCATTGTCATTTACTATTTGTGCCCTGCAATTGGTTACCCAAAACCCTGAAACCCACAAGATCTTTCAAGATGGCTGTGTGAACACTTGCAGTGTACATACAAATCTGCATATCTATTTGCATCATGACACTTGATTATGAACTTGGATTTTCTCATACAAATGTAAGCAGAAAATAAAGAAAGCAAGATCTCCTTCAAAGCAAATTAGTGGCCTTATTTAAAGAATTTTAATTATTTATCTAGTTCTCTCAATGATCATTTTAATGGGAATTACACGTGGGAGTTGAAGACTGACCAACTCCCAAAACTATTTATTCTAAAAATGTTTATTGTAATTTTGAATAGCAGCAAAAACTTTTGTATAATTGCAACAAATTTTACGGACGAGATTCTCAGCTAATGTAAACAGACAGACATCGCTGAACTGAAGTCATGTAGCTATACCAATTTACACCAACTGAGGATCTGACTACCATTAGTCTAACCACTAGTCAGCAGACTTAAATCAGTTTACTTGCTTAAAATCCAGTCCTCTGAATTTTTGCCATCAGGTTTCCTGCATGCATAAAGGAGCTTCCCTGGGACCATTACAAAGAGTTTCAGGAATGAGAAGAGACAGATAAAGGAAAACATGGAACGGTGGAGAGATTAGTGGAAGAGGGATTAGTATTGGTAGCCGAGTGATTGAGAGATTAGAGAGATTCAGAGGCTGGGGTCAGTTTAGTTAAGTGACCAAACGTTTTATGCTTATCCAAAGCTTATCCCAACCTCTTTGGTCTAGAAACTGAACTGAAAATCATATGGCAGACTCTCTCATGGGATTTCCCTGTTCCACGCAGTCAGAAATAGGACAATGTATCTCTGGTAGCTTGTGCCAGCTTCCAGTGCAGGCTGAAGCCGGAAAGTGCAATTGTGTACAAAAATGGGAGGGAAGGATAACTACATTTTTCAGACCTGTTCCCCTTTCTCCCATGCCCACTCCCCCCAAAGTAAAATGTTTGAATGGGTTGAATTTTGGGTGAAAGATGGACCAATTCTTACACTACAGAAACCAGTTCACCCCATCTATACATAAGAAT
The DNA here is from genome assembly GCF_020497125.1 of Mauremys mutica. NCBI lineage: Eukaryota > Metazoa > Chordata > Testudines > Geoemydidae > Mauremys > Mauremys mutica. The sequence continues at coordinate 68,018,993 of NC_059082.1, read as the reverse complement.
AAGAGAAATGAGTCTTTTGTACTTTCTCCTCCAGACATACAAGTTAACCTTGCCTAATGGGGACTGTAATTTATTATTTCACCACAGAGCCAAATTCTACCTTGGCTCACACCCTGCACAGTCCATTGACTATTTGCACTTCTCCTCTGTTCCCACCAATACCTTCATTCCCTTTGACCTGAAGTTTTTCTGAGCCACAGTGAAACGCTGATATCAATAGGAATTTTGTGCATGTGTCCAGGGCAGTTTATAATCCTAGATCTTGTTTCCTCTTCATACAAGAGAAGAGCATTCCTGGCCTACTGGACAATGCATGGGTCTAGAAAAAGAGCTCCCATGCAAATACAGGATTTTGTTATGAGAGTCTTGCTTGAGTTTAAGGAAGAAAAACAGAATTTTGGCCCATATTCCCCATTTAGTTAGTGGACTAAATCCGTACGGAGTGGCTCCAGATTTACATTGCTGTAACAGAGCAGAATATTTCCTCATCTTGTTTAAATAGCCCCTGTTGCCTTTTGGAAAACTTTGAAAAATTTCACACACGGCAGAACTGTTCAGCATAACTTCATTATACTGCTGAGTACGAATTCTGAATTACTGTTTGTAATTATATGATTATATTAAATAATTATGGTTGGTAATTAATTGTTCTGTTAATACTTCTGCCAGCTACCTAACCCATTCAGAGAGGTGCAGCAGCTCAAAGTTATTTATTGCTGTTGCCTCGTATGGGCTGTATTGCCTATTAAGGCATAGCCAATGATCAAAGGAAATGGCCTAACCTTAGCCAATAAAAAACAAACAAACGTGACTTTGAACAGACTTGCAAAAAGCAACAAAAATTCTGAATGGTGTGATGGAAAGTAAAAGATAATGATGGTAGAGACCATCATCTGTTCTAAGTTTCTAATCCAACCTCCCTGAAAGCAGTGGAAACATTCCCACTAACTTCAGTGGGCTTTGGATCCAGCCCTAAATAATCCTGATTAAGCCACTGATCAGTTTCCAGATGAATCAACTGAATCAGGTGAAACTCTAATATTTGAAGGATCCTTCATGAATTACTTTTCCACGACAGCCAAGCCAGGAAGTGGAACTTCTTGACTTACCTGAAGGATATTTACCTTTGTGCATTGAAAGTTTTGATAATGAGAATGAGAAATTTGAAGACACACTGGATAGTTATTCAACCCGATACAGTATCTGACAAAGAGGAAATTGCAGGTAGAATCATGGAGGAAGCACACGCAGGTTACAAGATTTGGAAAGAATCACTTTCTGTATCCTGGAACACGTTTATGGGTATCAAAAAGTTGTATTTTATGGTTCACATTTGCTCTGCAGTATAACCGGGCAACAGCAGCAGTGACTTAATGAAATGTCTTGAAATCCCATTTGCCCTGACCTAATTTGTGTCAGACATCCATCACAAATATGTGGAGATATTTTAGGTCTGTGAAGCGCATATTAAAAGAACGTTTATGCGGAAAATAATAAAAAAAAACACCAGAAACCTTTCCAGAAAGTGAGGGAACAGAATTATATGAAGAATTCACCAATGTGCTAAAAAGGAGCTCTCCTTACTCCTGAACACCAATTAAAGCATATGCATAATGGGATACATTTTTCAGACCTCTTGAAGGCTCCTCTAGCCCCCTCCCCATCCCCAATATTTCTGATATGTCTGGAGTTTTATAGAAAAGAGTTTCCAGATGGGTGGAATTCTGCTAAACCCACTCTAACCCCGTCACTGCTGGAGTTTTTTGCTTCTTTCCACACTGCCATTTTAAATAGAATTATATTCCACCACATACCAGTAAAACCTGATACGGAAAGCTGAGCTCAGCTGTGCTATAGCAGCACACTTGGAAAGACTCCTGGAAAACTGTTAAAACAGCTAAAAGAGACATTTTCTTTTTGTATGTGGATTCCTTAATTTCATACATGTCACCAGGATATAAATTCATGAGGCACTAAAGAATGCCTAACACATGTAGGGCAGAGACAGACATTTCATGAGAAAGAGAAAAAGCAGCACCACAAATATTGCTTCATCAGTTATACGGGCTATCTCTACATGTGTTAAAGAAACAGCTGACCCTGATATGGAAACTTTTTGTACATATCAAACTGAAATAGCTTTTTGAACTTCACATCCCTAACTAACGTTATCCATAATTTACAATTTACCTGGATGGAAAATTCCATAAGGATTTCTCTCTCTCTGAAGTTTTCCCATAGATGGTCCCATGTATCACAGCAGGAGTTCTTCCCTCTGAAGAACAGCCAGCAATTCTGCAATCCACAGACTTCCTTTGCCCTCGTCGGACCCTCGCTAACATGGCTCCACTGGAATGGTTTGGTCTGGGACCCCCCATCAAGGAGCAGGTTTCTAGTAGGGAGGGGTCTTCACTGCTGGTTTGCCATAGGTCCTGCTAGATAAGATGTGTATCTCCTAACTCTGAACTTTGACAATGTAAAATCATGTAATAGAATTATCATGCAAGCACTGGAATCTTAGGGGTTTGGATACCATGATTATGGATGACGTAAAGAACCTAAACAAGCCGAATAGATTCTAATTTTAACTGGATGGCATGACATTTTTTGGAACGATGAAGTTTTTATATTTCCCACATAACCTTTTGATTGGGTTATGTTAAAGTGCTTCGGGTTTTAGTCATTTTATCTTTATTTTTGTTTAAAAGTTAGTAAAGCTTAAACAATTGCATTAAAGACAATTTCCTCTGTAGTCTCAGGGTGAAAGAAACAGCATGTACTGAGAAAGAGAACTTGAAAAAGAACTGCTCAGCAGCCAATCAGAATTAACAGTTTAGTATCCCTCTATTTCCTACCAAAGATCTAAAGCTAGGTTCTGTAGAACTACAAGACAGCAGGCTCTCAGATGAGTCCTGGTACTTTCTCATCAAAAGCTATACCATGAAAATACCCTTTACTGTGATAGTTGCCATTTCTGCTTCCAGTCCCAGTCAGAACCAAAAAAAGGGCAGAGCGAGCAGAAATGAAAGAAAAATTATCCCAGTATTTTTGAACCTTGAACAACATTTGTGTTCAGTCTCATCTGGTTTTGGGGTTAGAATGTCCTGTGCAAGTATTCTGGAGCTTGAGGTTTTATAAACCTCTTTAATTTGGGGCTAATTCAAGATCATAACCCATTTTCCCTTCTGTAAACTAAAACCAAGTTTTGGGAAAGATTATTTTAATTTCAGGAAGTCTGTGTTATGTACAGTGAGGAGGATGCCTGCATGTATGTAAATTCCAAGCTGTCATCATAATAAAATAATATTTAGGTCTTGTATAGCACTTTTCATCAGTAGATCTCAAAGCAGTTTAGGAGGTCAGTAACATTATCCACATTTTACAGATGGGACAACTGAGGCACAAAAAGGGGAAGGGACTTGATCAAGGTCACCCAGTAGCACAGCCAGTAGAACGCAGGTCTCCTGAGTTCCAGTCTAGTATTCTAACCACTGGGCCACATGCCTCTATAAATGAAGATATATATATATTGAGGGGGATATTTTCATATGCACAAATGGGTAATTAGGTACCCAATTCTCATTTATTTTGATCAGTGAAGCAAGGCCTTTAAGATAAAATTGTCAATAGTGCCCAAGTGATTTAGGAGCCTAGTTCATTCTGTGTGTGAATGTTAGGCCACTATTCCCCCCTTTGTGCCTTTGAAAATCTGTGGTTTTTAAAAACGGTGGGTTATCTGTATGTCCCATCTCTGCTCCTTTTTAAAGTCTCTAAGAGCATGAACCCAGTAACCTTTGAGATTTGAGTCTGATTTTCAATCCCTTTATTTCCAAAGGGGTTTGAAATTAGTCATACCCATCCCTACCATCCATTTTATTCAAAGTGCTGCACTAATCTCTACCAATGTAATGACCTGAGATGGGAGGGAAGGGTTTAACGGTCTCTGAACAGGACCTCAGCTTCCTGTCCTCAGTCTGGGATCTGTCTAGAGGGTATCAGAGCTGGGCCAGATGTGGGCCATAGATGAGTCACTCTAAAAGAGAGTGGGAAGCTAGAAGGTTGGTTGGTGACTGGCCACAGGAGTCTGACATCTGGAGCTGCTGGGGAATGTGGGGGTTTGCTCCCTCCCTTGGTGAGGTGAACCACACTCTTTACTTAATACATATTTTTGAGACTTGTCTGGAGCAAGCCACCGCTTCTCATTTTTCTTTGGCTGAAGAAGCCAATTTGCCTTTACATTTGACCTTTAAGGGGCAGGACTCACTTCTTCTGAAGTTGCAATTTTATTACAAAAGAACTTGTTCAACATGCTGGGATGCAGACTTTTTTTTGGCCCTGTCACAACCCTGTCTGGCATGTCATGAAGTCACCGTTATTAGCCATACCCTGCTGTTTACAGAAAAGGAGGAAAGCTCTCACTTCCTCTCTTCCACAACTGCTGCTAACCCAAATGGAATTGGCGAGCGTATATACAGAAAAGACTAGAGCACAAGGAGCTTAACCCTCTGCTTGTGCAAGCGGTGAGAATACCATTGAAGCCAAGGGAGTTGCCCTGCTTATGGTTGTGCTGAAGGGTCCCTGTTTAACAAGGACAGTTCATGCAATGGGCCTGATCTTGCAAATACTCATCTGCATGAATCACTTTATGCTCCTGGGTAGCTTAATTGGATTCAATGGCTGACTATGAATTTGAGTAAAGTTATTCGCATGTTGGAGGGTTGGAGCCAGTATTTGTAGGTTTATTTTGATACAATGCCAGAGCCAGTATTCATCCCTTTATCTATTTTTCATCTCGCAGCTCTACATTTTATAAGTTAATTCAAACTATCCTAGTCCCGCTGGATTCTGGGGATGAAACTTTTATAAATCTTAAATACATTATGCATCAACTACTTGTATCTGTTTTCTAGACAAGCTTCCATGGATTATGTGGGAAAAGCACAGAACACACTGAATTATACATTCAGGATTTTGGGCAGATCTAAGTGTGGAACTGTTATGGTGTTCAGAATGAAAGGAACATCGCTGTTTAATAATTAATTATGCTCTAATTACAATCACCTGGGAAAAACAGATAGCACTAAGAGCCAAACCGAGGTCAATAATGTTAATATAGATCACTAATCTCGCACATGTGCATGGCAATTAGTTAAGCAGAGTTAAATAGTGATAATTTGCATGAGGAGTTTTGATTTTAGACATAAGTGCAACACCTTGGATGCAACAGAACCCATCATGCAAACTTGTATAGAAGCATTATCTATTTTCTTCATTTCAGTTTATATTTAAGGGCCTGACTGTACATGAGTCCTTAAACATGCCCTTTATGACCACCCTCTTGCTGGCAATCCTTTAAGCATATGACAAAGTCCATTCAAATTCAAATGTGAAACCAATGGAATTTAAACACATGCTTAAGTACTTTGTTGAGAGGAATGGACTTGAACCTGGATTCAGCAAAGCACTTAAGCATGTGCTTAACCAAGGGGGGGCGGGGAAGGTGGGAGGGGAGCAGAGTGCCTCTAGTGAGCAAAGCTGTAATGGTTTTACACACACCACACCCCATCTATAGAAAAAACTCCCATAATTAACCTCCCGCCCCCCGGGCACATGTGGTGCATCCCATCGCCGGCGGGGAGCCCCGCGCCTCTCCTGCTTGGCTGCGCTCCAGCAGCTCCTTCCCGGCAGAAGGAGCCGCTGGAGCGCAGCCAAGGGGGAGAGGCGCGGGGCTCCCTGGCAGTGCCGGGGAAGTTTATCGGTTCAGGGGGCCCCCGACCAGCTCCTCGCCCCTGTCTTCCGGCTGCTCTGCCTCGTACAAGTCTCGCCCCCGCCGCCCCTCTCCGCCGCGTGTCTCCGGCGGGCGTTCCACGCCCCCAGACCGCGCTGCCCACCCGGGTCCTGCCCGCTCCGCACTGCCCCGTGGGCTGCAGGGCTGGAGCAGCCTCCGTGTTGCACTGCAGCGCTCCCTGCCCCAGCTGGCCATGGCCTGTGTGCCCAGGCTGCTGCACAGGGGCGTCTCCTCCCAGGCCGGGTTTGGGATCCAGTGGGGGAAGGAAGGGGCAGAGGTGGGGGGGCGAGAGCCCCTCCAGGCTCTACCTGTGCGCCGGAGCGGAGGGCAAAGTTGTTTGTTTGTCCAGTGTCCCGACCAAACAAACATCGGTCGGGACGCGGGACAAACAAGCAAATATCGGGACAGTCCCGATAAAATCGGGATGTCTGGTCACCCTAATCAAAAGGGGTATGCTAGATGGATACCAGCCAACATTATTTTGCTTTTCGTATGAAATGGCAGGTCTCAGAACATGGGAATTTTTTTTAATCTTACACTTAAGACATCTGGATTGTGGATCTCTGGAAACTGGCTTTATTTGTGTGTTTAGGCTAGTCAGCCATCTCCACAAGCAAGGAAGGATCTGTTGGTGGGCCAGATTCCCCACGTTTGACTTGGCAAACCAAAAATGGATGGAAATAGCTAAAAGCACCACTAATTCACAGGATGCTGCATGAAACCACCATGGGAGGAGGAAAACGGAGCTGCTAGCTGAAATTGTGGGTTTTTATTAATCTGCAGCACAGCATGGTGGTGTGCAACATGGAGATGCCCAGTAAATGGCAGCAGAGACTCAGACTGGCTTGGATGCCAATGCCATTAAAAATAGGATTGGCTCCATTTTACATTGTATTAAGTCTGAAGGAATAAATAGTCCCTTATTTTAAATAGGCTCCTTAAAAAAATAAATCTTAATCTTTGCAAATAGGTTGCAATAATAAGTAGCACCCAGAGCTCCCAAGTTTCTGGATTTTTCAGAACATTATGTCTTAGACCTGAGTCATACTGCCTATTCCCTGCACCATCGAGTTTGGGAGAGGAGGTGGGAAGAGATTTGCCATCCTAGTACTCTGTAGCCAAGGAGAAGGTATGCCGAGCTCAGAACTATTAGAGCTGAGACCGCAACTCATGAGCTAACTGCCACTTCTATTTCTATGTCCTGACAACTGACCAAGGCCTCACCCCGCAATCCTAAAGACAGTCAAGAGTTCCCTTCCCTCTTCCACTTTACAAATAAGTTAACGGCGGACAGATCTTAGCCACACAGTCTTTCAGACTGAATGTGTTCTCTCTAACCACTCTTCTTACCACACTCGACAGCACTACCCTCTCTCAGATCCAGGGCCATCCTTAGGATTTATGGGGCCCTATGCAGTATTATTCAACTGGTGCCCCTATGCCTGACTGCAGCCTGGGCTCACATGTTTATTTTAGATAAGGGTGGTCTTTTGAAGGATTTATTTAAAAAACAGTACGTCTGAAGATCCAAGCATTTAAGGCTAAAGACGAATAAATCTATGCAAGGATGTTTTAGAGGTGCGATTTTATAATCTTCAGCAACACACTAATGAAGTATTTTTAAAGCAAATTTTAAACTAAGGTCCTGTAGACTAACATGTTCGGAGTAAATATTAGAATAATGAACAACTGGTTTTGTCAGCAAATTCAGAAACTGACAGTATTTACTTGGGAGGGGGGTGGCAAATGTCTGTGAAATGGCTTCATTACCACTTGAATGGCTCTTTAACAGTTTCAGTGTTGTGTTAATAGGTTTGGCAGGCTCTCATTTTTAAGTACTAGATCCCCTCTGGAGGAAGATTCACCAGGCTGCAGCAGCCACCTCTGGTGGGAGCCTGCAGGAAAGGTCAGAACAGGGATAGGAAGAGGCGGAAAGGTGGACACTAAGACCCAGGGGTGCCCCAAATTTTCAAGTGCCCTACGCAGCCGCATGTGCTGCACATGCCTAAGGACAGCCCTGGCTAGACCCCCAAAATTCCTGATTTCTCCAGGTGTGCAAAGGTGGAGTTTCTGATTAGTGCATGCTGCTCTCTGGATGGAATTAATATACTCTCCATCTAGGTGCATTATGTGAACTGAGATTCGTTTCAAGACACTGACTTGATTATAGTTCCCAGAACCTCAGGGCTTCCTCATATTGGCAGCTGCACACATATATGGCAAGACATGGTCTATACCCCAAGGAACTTTGATAAATGCTATATTTACTTACTAGCCACCTGGACAAAATAAATCTTCTTCCTAAGGGTCCAATCCCAAGCTCATTGATGGGAGTCTTTCCAATGACTTCAACTAGCAATAGATCAGGCCTTTACTGGATGTCTACAAAAGGACTGTTCATGAAGGAAAATTTCATTAACTGTGGATATCTGAATGACCATTTGTTTAATGGGATCAGTAAGTAACAATTCATTATGAAAAACACGACATGACCCACATTACTGGGTGGCATACCAAGAACTCAGAGAAGGGTACGCATCCATGATCATTCCAACCTTAATATTAACATCAGTTGTGTCTTCTGGGATCGAAGTCACAACAGGTCTACCTCCTTATTCTTGCCAAAGGACAATTTAAAAAAAAAAAAAAAACCACTATCATATAGAACTGCAAATTAAATAAATAGCCAACAAGCTTTACTGCTTGTTAGTAACAAAAATCTTTTCACTATGTTATACAATCCATAACTGCTGAAATGACTTCCATGTGTGTTTATGAGCATTCCAATATTTTGCCCTCATTACTTCAAATGAATTTTAAAAGCTTGTTAAGATATTTTTTTTTTGTCTCTAGCTGACTGCGCATGTTGAAAGCCTTTAAATGCGATTTTCTTAACTTGAAATGAATTGCTTTCTGTGCTGCTTGTTAAACACATCATTCCAACCAACGCACATTCAATTGACTTGCCAAGGGAAATAGGACTCAGATTACAAAGTCTGTCATCCTGCTGGACGGCTTAATTATAGAATTAGAATTTTGTTTCCCCCTCCCTCAAGGAGAATATTTGCGTCACAGGTTTTTTCTGCACCAAGATATTGTTTTAAATTGCATAATTATGGAATTTAAAACAATACGTACAGAGGTCCTACTTGAACTACATCTTCTGGTACTATTGTTTTAAGCAGGGTGCACAGTTTTGCTGTATGCAAAGCTCTATTTGTAAGTATTATTACCAAGTCTGGTGTACGCTGAATCAGAATCAGTTTAAAACCAGTGCAAATCAGTGATGTGAGCAAGGTCCGGGTCAGGTGTATTTGGTACAGACATTTTCAATGAATAGCCATAATAAAAGATACAGACAGATCCTTCCTCTGCTGGGATAATCCCGAGATCACTCATTTTTCAGTTCCAGTGCCATTAATTAAATTTTCCAGGACCAGTCCAAGCCCAACAGTGCTCTCAGTTAGGCCCTTCAGTACAATCCGATAATTCTAGTAAGTGTCTTTGTTCACTGTAAATCAAAACACCTGGAGTGAAATCTTAGCCCCACTGAAATCAATGGCAAAACTCCCAATGGCTTCAATAGAACCACTGGATAAATTATCCTCTTTCTATACATGATACTTACCGTATTAATAGGGAACTTGTTTGAAGGTAGGGTGCAATTTGATTTCCCTTCCTTTCTATGCCATTGCACTGACAGCCAGGAGAGGGATGGCATAGGAGCTGGTGTGGCACTCCGTGTCACCTGATGATCTCACTACACTGACGAAATCCCATCACATCTGGCTAATCTGTTTTAAGAGCTGCTTTGCACCATTTGAACATCCCAAAGCAGCCCCATCACAGAAGAGAATCTGAGGTGTTCTCTACAAGTAGCTAGGTGCATTAAGATCTTTTTCGTGTTCTAGGGAAATCTGATATTGCTTATCATTAGAAACCAGATATAGAATGTGGATCAGCCATTGGTCCTGTGAGATGCTTGCCAAAATTTAGGTCCCTGTAAATCTTTTGTCCTCACTAGCTAATCCGTGCTGCCCATTTCTGACTCCCCTGAAGTGGTTATATGTGGCCTTAGTAGTTGTAGGGTGACCAGATGTCCTGATTTTATAGGGACAGTCCCGATTTTTGGGTCTTTTTCTTATATAGGCTCCTATTACCCCCCACCCCCTGTCCCGATTTTTCACACTTGCTGTCTGCTCACCTTAAGTAGTTGTCTTGTAGCATGTTCAGAATGTTTGGAAATGGACAGAGCTAGTTGGTTGGATTGTATGCTCAGGGTGGAATGTATGGGAGGTGGAAAACCTTCATCAAAGAAAGGAGAAAGAAAAAGAACATATCTCCTGATTTACGCAGGGCTGCAGTAACTTCAAACTGGAGTGATGACTTACAACATATGTTCCTGTGGTGTGTGCTTCCTGTTAAAATACTCGTTTGCGCAATCACTTTCATGATTCTGATACATAAAACACCCATGAGAAAAAAAGTCTTAATATGAAGGCTGAGTCTGCTAGCATACAATTTCCTTGATAAAGGACACATGAGAAAAATCTTGTATAAAATCAGCAAAGAATCCTGTGGCACCTTATAGACTAACTATCTGTTAGTCTATAAGGTGCCACAGGATTCTTTGCTGCTTCTACAGAACCAGACTAACACGGCTACCCCTCTGATACTTGTATAAAATGTCCACCATACTCTAACAGAGGGACACATGCTTCTCAGACAACTCCTGTCAGACTGTGCAGATACACTCCTCCTCCGCTATTGCTAGAAGAGAATACATGCCAAAGAATTATTGGCATCATCTGTAAGTAGGCATTCTGTTAATGATTTAGTAAATCTGTTAATGGGAAATTAATTGGAATCAGGATCAGTCAATTGCACAGATTTTCCCCTTGATTAACCCACCCACTTATTGACAGGATGAATTACAAGTTGTGCCATTCCCTCACTTCAGCTACATGGAACTTGTCAATATGTTCAAAAGACAATGGCATTTAAAACATACTGAGCTTCTCTCTATACTGCCAGAGGATGAGTACAGCTGAAGATAACAATCAGTCAGAATAGACCATTGAGGCGGGAGAAACATGCTCTTATGCAAAAGAGCGTCACAAGCCTATATATTAACTATGGATTTACGTGGCAAATTTCACCCACAGCATATAATTTCGAACTCCACGTGTTAGTCACGAATAGTAGGAGAATAAAGAGGACAACACTGGGGTGATAATGCCATTGTCCACCAATGGAACAATAAAGTTGAAACCAAAGAGGATGAAGCTCTTGTACTAGAACAAAAGAAATTAGTAGGTGGAGAAAAAGGTATCTAAGCTAATTGTATCATAGCACACACAAAGCTTGCTGATATCAATATGGCTGTAGCCATTTGGGCCTGATGCTGCAGGCATACAGATGCTATTAAATCATTAGCACCTGATTTCCCAGCAGACACGCCTTAACTGTGATGGCCCCTAAGGTATTGAACTTCTCAACTGCCCAATTCCCCTCTCTTCACTTTTAAAGACTGCCCATGTGATGGGTCGGTCACAGAGACCCTCTTGGGACCATCACCTGAGGTGCTGGAATTACCTCTGAGCCAGTTTTCCCTGCCAGCTTGGGACTTCCAGAACCCTGCCTTGTTGACCCAGACATGCTAGACAGCTGCAACACAGACCTGAGTCTGGTCCACACCAGCTCTGTTGGTTTCCTGCCTCTAGCACCCAGACACCCAGTTCCTAATGGGATCTAAACCCCAAATAATTCCATTTTACTCTGTATAAAGCTTATACAGGTTAAACTCATAAATTGTCTGCCCTCTATAACATTGATAGAGAGATGCACAGCTGTTTGCTCCCACAGATATCAATCACTTACTCTGGGTTCATTAATAAACAAGTGATTTTATTAAGTATAAAAAGTAGGATTTAAGTGGTTCCAAGTAATGACAGAACAAAGTAAGTCACCAAGCAAAATAAAGCAAACACATGCAAGTCTAAGCCTAATACAATAAGAAACTGAATTCAGGTAAATCTCACTCTTACAGATGTTCCAATAAGCATCTTTCACAGACAAGGCTCCTTCCTAGTCTGGGCCCAATCTTTTCCCCTGGTACAATCCTTGTTAGTTCCAGCAGACATCTTAGGTGGAAAGCAGGGGCTCTCATGACTGGCAGCCTCCTCTTTATAGCTTTGGCACATCTTTTGTCTCTCTGGGTTCCCACTCCTCCTTCTAAATGGAAAAGTACCAGATTTAAGATGGATTTCAGCATCAGGTGACATGGTCACCTACAATAGGACCTCATATTTCTAGCTTCAGATACAAGAATGATACATGCAAATAGGATGACCACACTCAGAAGATTATAAGCTTTGTAATGATACCTTACAAGACATCTTTTGCATAAAGCATATTTCAGTTGCATTATATTTACATTCATAAGCATATTTTCATAAAGCAAATGGAGTTCAACATCACAGCCCAATATTTTATGTAATTAAATTTCATTTTCATTGTGATCACAGTGAGGGTTTGATTTTCCTCTTCCTTACATCACTGTGAATCTGGAGGGACCCCACTGAAGTCAATGGAATTATACAACTGTAAGACTGGTGTGAGATCAGAATCAAGCCATTAGCTTCTGTAACGGAGCTGAAGGGAAGTGAGTGCATTTGGTATCTCTTGGAGTTGCTGGCCCCTTAGAGAAACTCTCTATTCCATTGTAATCTAGGTATAATGTGTCTCAGACCGCCCCCCACAGGGGATTCAGGTAAGCACTGGCTAAGTAACATTACTGCCTAATTTACTGAATCTAGTATAATTTTAAACAAAGTGTGGGATTTTTCAAAAGCACTCACAATTGGCCTAATTCTCTTCCCATTGTTAAGGGGGAAAAACAGATTTTGCCCAATGATGAAGGCTATTGAAAACCCTGCCCACCCCAACCCCTTGGCAAATGCACAGTTCCTTGTGTGTATTAATGAGGTTCTGAGGTCACACAAAACAGGTTAATGTAGTGTTTGAAGAGCTTCATTTGCAAGTATTTTTACACTTAGTTTGTATTAAAGAGATATTTAAATTAGTAGTAAAATATATAGGCCCCCCCAGGGTTTATACCTAACCTAGAATTATATAATTTTATATATATATATATATATATATATATACATATACATATATATATATATATATATATATATATATATATATATATATATATATATATACATATACATATATATATATATATACACACACACACACACACACACACACACACACGTAGGTGAGGGCTAGCACTCTATACCGCTGTCACTCCAACAATGTATGATGCTGCTCATGTCTGACGCGTTTTACACATGCCTTGGGGGCATCGGGAGCGGGGGTGGGAAATCTTTGATCTCAAATAACTGAAGACAGCTAGGGAGGAGTTGATTAGTGCCCCTGCTTTGGAATCAAGTGTGAACAAATTGCAAATTCTTTGTTGCTGCATATTGAAGCAGCATATATTGCAGAGTAATGCGACCAGGCAAGGTGTTGATTTGGAGACAAGCAGATTAATTGAAGGATGTGGGTACTGTATGGAGCATTTTGTATGAAAGCCACTTAGTCCTTCAGTGCAGCCACAGATCTAGAAGAGAGATGCCCATCTGCTAAGTAATGTTTTTCTGCAAGAATGTTCTATTGGTTTTATCAGTAGGTTTTTACTTTCTCTGATGAGGAATTGCAGCCTCTCTGCTTCCCACAAGAAGAGAATGAGATGATTTGATGTTGCACTGAATGACAGAACAGATTCATTTTTTCAACCCTGCATCGTGTGTGTGTGTGTGTGTGTGTGTGTGTGTGTGTGTGTGTGTGTGTGTGTGTGTGAGAGAGAGAGAGAGAGAGAGAGAGAGAGATTTCTACTCTTTTTAAAAATGGTTTGATTAAAGCATATCTACATTCATCCATGGGTGTGTGGGTTAATGTGTTTTGCCTAGTTTCAGACACTGTGGGCCTGAATCTGACTTCACATTAGATTGTAATGTATGGCCAACCTATGCTCAGTGCAAGATCGAAGAGGGGTGGCTTTTACCCACCTTCAGGTCCCCTGATTCTAGGCCTAACTTGGCACCTGTCCACTCCCTTACACAAGCTGGAGCTAAAGGCTATTTTGCAATAGCTACTTGCTCAGAGCTCTAAGGGGCCATTTAGGCAGCCAGGGATCAGAGGAGCGGTAAACAAAAAAACCCAGGAGGGGGTTGGTGTAGGAACTACTGTTTGTGTTTGGGGGAGGGGGGGATTTGAAGACATGGGAAAACCTCAAATGGCTGGTCTGATAGGAAGAGGAAAACAGTTTTTTTGTTAATACCATACTATAAGATAGCTCAGAAGATAATCACTTTCAGGTCTAACAAGTGCCTGGCTAGCTATTGGAATATTAAACAGAACTACATTCTTCACCTGCATACAAGTAGCACTCAAAAGGTGTGAAATTCCTTCCTGCCTTTGAAAATGCCAAATAAAGTAAAATAAATTAACTTCCAAACTGATCCTTGTAAGTCAATTCCCCATTGTTCAGCAATCCTGAGGCCATTGAATTTAATGCCAAAATTCCCATTGATTTTGTCTGTCCAGAATTGGGCCCTGTAGGAGGGGGTGGGGGAAAACACAGCAGAGTCTTTGGAATACCTATGTAGTTATCCCTATAGATGAATTCAGATACACACACACGTATGTTGTGTGTGTGCGCATGTGAGAGAGAGAGAGAGAATTTGCTGATTGTAACTATGTCATCACCACAGCTGTGACAAGAGAAGAGTCTTTGAAGATCAAGTAGAAGAATAAGTCTTTGAAATAAGTAGTGAGAAGTACATGACTTCTTTGTACTCATCTCACTCCTAAGCTTCCCTCTACAATGGTCTCTCACAGAACAGAACTCAGTGATTTCTTACCATGCATGAAATTATTTTATTTCATCCCTGTAGCTATGGAAGAAGTGACATGAAGAGTTTGAAGGAAAATATTCAAGTTTTAAATCTGACAAAAAGAAATACCAGCAGAATGATTTATGCAAAGCCCAGAAATAGTATCCTACTTCATCCACTGACCATCCAAACCATGCTTCTATATGGAGGGTTATTAAAAATGCATCAAAAACCATTCAAATTACTGGCATCAAAGAGGTTTCAAATGGAAAAGAATAATTCATTCCTTCCAATCATGCCACTTGCAGAAAGTGCATATCTTGTATACAGAGTATCAAACACTAAATGGATCTTATTTTGCTAAAAGAAAAGTCACATTTTTCTTCCGTAAATTGAGTCATCTATAATTATTAGAACAGTGCTAATACATCCATTAAATCTTAGGAAACTTTATGGAGATTTGTATGCAAATTAAATGTACTGACAAATTCCAAATTAATACTTTTTTTTTAAATCTGACTAGTGGTTAGGACACAGATGATACTTAGGGTAATACCAATGGAAGTTTCAGGTGATGTTTTTCCTTTAATTAGTGAGGGGACATCAAGGTGTTTCCAAGAAGGCAACTCCATATTTATGTTGCAAATATACATCTATTTGATAAAAAGTCAAGGGCTAAATCCTGTCTCCCAATTATCTCTGCCTCTCACCATGCTTGTTTTAAAAACAGATGGAGGAAACAAAAGTTTGTTTAATAGCCGGGCAAACAAAAAAATTCAGAAGTGCTACTGAGAGTTAAGCAATGTGGCGCTTGTGAGGCCCTTCCTTGGGGAATGAACCAGCAGCCAGAAATAGACCGTTACTATTACACTGGAAGAATCCAGTAGAACTGGATACAGAGGTAAAAGCAAATTTACCTGATTTAGGGCTAACCACATGGTTTAAAAAAAAAAAAAAAAAGACAGACAAGCTTTCCAAACGAGCCTGTTTGAGTCAATTGAACTGAACACAAACAATGCATATTTGAGTTTCAGACTGGTAAGATTTGCATCATGCTATTTTCACGGCAGAGTGATGGTCTTGAGAGTCAGGAGATCTGGGCTGTCTTCCTGGCTCAGCTGCAGACTCCCTTCATGGGTCTAGATAGGTTACATTAAGCTCTATATGCTTCAGCTTTTCCATCTCTAAAATGGGGGTGACGCCACTACCTCACATGGGCACTCACAACTGAGATCCTCAGCTGGAAGTTATCAAAGGAGCATGAATCTCAGTATCAGCTGAGAAGAACCTACACTCCAGGTGCCCATCTCTGGCTCACAGGAGCCCAATCTATAGGCACTCCTGAAATCTAGGGGCCAAGGCCCAGAAAACAGAGGAAATGGAGTTGGACGATGTCCAGAGCCAGCTCCAGGTGCTTGGGGCGGCCAATGGAAAGGGGTGGTACGTCCAGGTCTTCGGCGGTGGGTCCCTCACTCCCTCTCGGAGGGAAGGACCCGCTGCCAAATTGCCACCGAAGAATGAAACGGCACGGTAGAGCTGCTGCAGTGCTGCTGATCACGGCTTTATCTTTTTTTTTTGGCTTTGTCGCTTGGGGCAGCAAAAAAGCTGGAGCTGGCCCTGACGATGTCCACAGTTCCATGGAGCTTTCCCTTTTTTTTGAGGCTTGCAACTTCCTCCCAAGGAGCATGTCAATTCTACTGGGGGGCTGATATCACAAAGCGATAATGTTTTGTCTGGGCTCTCATCTTGTTTGACATGTACTACAGCATCCTGGCCTTGACAAATGGGAAACTGCTCCTTCAATGTAGTGCTGGCCCCAACTCCTGAGCCCAGGTTTGAATAGCTGTGTGTTTGCTCAGCCTGGCTAGAAACAGATCTCACAGCTCTAAACAGTTTCTAATTGCTAACACAGGAAAGCTCACACTTTTGGATCATATTCTTAACTTTAATATACAAGAGAGCAAAATGAAGGTTACAAACATTGTGGAGCTGATCAAGTGAGTTGGCAGAATAAAACTGGTTCCTGCCACAGCAGACTTCTCTAGGGCAACTACTCCAGATTTGCTTCACTATGGACTTGTCTACATTACCCGCTGGATTGATGGGCAGCGATTGATCCAGCGGGGGTCGATTTATCGTGTCTAGATGCAATAAATCGACCGCCAAGCGCCCTCCCGTCGACTCTGGTACTCTAACAGGGTGAGAGGCGCAGGTGAAGTCGACGGAAGAGCATCAGCCATTAACTTACCGCAGTGAAGACACTGCGGTAAGTAAATCTAAGTACGTCGACTTCAGCTACGTTATTCATGTAGCTGAAGTTGAATAACTTAGATCAATCCCCCACTCCAGTGTAGACCAGGCCTATAACTGACCACAGCCACGTGCCACCTTGTCACCAAGCAGGGAACCCAATATTTACAGTGAGGAGTCTGTAAGCCATGCCAAGAATCAAAGAAACAAATAGAATTTGTGGCACGGTCCATCCATACATCCCACTTCTACCTGCAGAACTCCAAAGAACCTGACAACCATTCCCTTTGTCTCTGTACACAGAGACACAGCTATAAAGCTTTTAAATGATTCTAATAGCCAGAATTATGTTGTCAGGGCAGGGAAGATGCGCATTAAGTCCTACGTCCTCACATCCAGGCTATAGCTAAATATTGCTGACTCTTTCTGCATAAGATCTTTAAGATACAGCCTTTTCTAGCCATTCAACTAAAACTTTTGTCTGGGCTCTCATCTTGTTTGACATGTACTACAGCATCCTGGCCTTGACAAATGGGCTCGAGACCCACTCATATCTATTCAGAATGCTGCGTCTGAGATCATTCTCCAAGCCCATCACTTTGACCACGTCATTCCTCTTTGCACCCCTCCCCTGGCTCCCTCTTCTTTATTGCATCAAACAGAAGCTACTTCTCTCTTCACCTTCCAGGCCCTTTGCAGCCTATCCTTACCAACCATCATCTTTGGTTCGTTATTGAAATGTCAATTTCTTCCTCCAGTTGACTCATGACACCAGCCTCCATCATCCACTTGTTAAATTTTCCAAAACGAGCACCTTTGTGTTTTCTCCCATGTTGCCCTCACACTTGGGAGAGGCTCCCCATAATCATCTGCAAAGCTACCTCATTACCCACCTTCAAACCCTCCTTAAAACTCTTCTTTGCCATGATGCTTACAAAAACCTCAATGGTGAAGCTGCTGGTGTGCTGAGACTGCTGCCCAATACTATCTCATTGTTTCCTCATTGCCCCTCTCACCCCCCCTCCCAATCTGTTGTCTCTTGTCTGTATTTGGACCATCTTTTTGTTCTGTGCTTGTACAGTGCCTACCACAATGGGGTCCTGGGCCATGACTAGGGTTCCTCGGTAATACAAATAATAAAAAATGTTCTTTGCCCCGGCAGGGTTAGCTGGAGGCACTATGTTTATTATATTGTATTAATATGTATATAATTAAGTAAAAAACAAGGAGATTAGAAATAAGGAGACAAATTCCTCCCTGATGTAGGTCCATTGTCTTCAGTAGGGTCATACCAGGGATAATTGTGTTTCCCCTAGACACAAAATAACTAGAAGAAAGAAGCACCTCCCCAACCTCAATGAAAAACTAAAACACCTTTCAGCACTGGAAATGATAGATCTGTAGCTTGAAAGCAGGGAATGGTTTGTTAGCTGTATGTCAAATTTTGTTTGGACATTAGACTAGATTTCAATGCCGCATTGATTATGACTAAAGACAGTATAATTGGATCTATTCAAGAGTTTGTTTGTTTTAAATCACCATAATTTAGAAAACTTCTTCTTGACTGTTTTTAAAGGTTGCTGTTGTGTTATCTTATTTGGTTTTAAGGCATCAGCCAGCACACAGGGATAGCTGGATATACAATTTTATCTTTATTCATTCTAGCTGCATCGTCTACACAAATGCAGAGTAGCACTCATGCAGGCAGCATATGATTGCTGATGAACCAAAACATTAAAATGCTAGAGATGGTTTCTGGCACAAAGGATACAGTATTGTTCAGAACATCTCTTTCCATACATACAAACACCCACAGAGAACTGGCAATCTACATGGTCTCTCTCCATGTAAATAAGCAGCGATTTAGCCTCAGAACCAAAGGATGAATTAAACTGGTTAGACATTCCTGATGCTTACGTTTCAGATGCGTTAACCTGTAGCTGTTACATTATTTCAGTTATTTGCACGTGAGCCAGTAATTTATTAAGTTGTCTACAAAGCACAACAAATCTTTAGAGGCCCTCCTTAGTGAGGAACAGACATCTGATTTATCGTGAGTGCTAAGGAGTAAGAATTCTGTAGTTAATGCATTCATATGCATGTAGTGAACAGTGGTGCTACATTTATTATGAACTTCATTTAGGGCTAGATTCTGCCACACTTACTCACAAGTTCTAGTCTACTCCACAAATAGGATTTCAGCATAACTGAGTGTTGCAGAATATGGCTCTTAATTTCTGCCCATCCTCAGCATCTGTGGGGTTTGTGTAAGCCTGAGCAGACCTCCTCTATACCATTCATCTTCAAATGACTAGTGCTGACAGGGCAAAAGAAGGATAGCAGCCAATGCTTGATACTAAATGAAAAGTCTGGTGACGTGCTGATCCCTTGCTGAATCTCTAATTCCCAAGGCCCTTAGATTTTCCAGAACTATTTGACAAAAATGTGCACTATAGATTAATAGCTAAGGCAAAGCATCACCATATAGGGCAATACCCAGAAAAACAAAAGGCTTTGAGTGTGGTCTGAAAAGAGACCACATAAAATTGGTACCTTATTACTCCACAGAATATATAATACTTCCTTTGTAGATACTAAGATGTACCCACTGTAGTGGCCAAAGTAAGTTTTTGTATTGCTTTTTATTCTTGTTAGCAACGCAGAACTCAGAGAAGTGAGATAATGTACAGTCCCATCTGACTTGTTAACTAATTTCTAATTACAGAACCTTTATCTGACACTGCACCGAGGGTTAAACCTTAGTGGTATCATACCAACATCAACAATGCAGCTCAGTTGGGACGGGGTTATGGCTACTCATGCATGAGTGAGAAAAGACAGCTTGGCTTTCAGATCCCACAGATTTCCAACACTTGAGGCTGAAAGTAACAAATTGAGAAGCAGGATGAGACAAACTCCCTGACTATTTTGCACTTACAGTAAGGACAAATCTTGGTTCCATTGAAGTCAATGGCAAAAATCCCATGACTCCAAGAACCCCAGGTATGGCACAGGCATGAAAAAAACTGGAAAGGGAATTTGAAGTGGGGAAATAGTTATGAATTAAACCTCTCCAGTTGCCAGCTTTGGGACCACTACTATTTCCAGCATACATTGAAAACAACTCCAAAAGCACAGACAAAGTCAACTAATGAGAATGAATGTCACCAGAGTGAAAAGAGCTTGGATTGTTAAAATGACTGAGCCAGCAGGTTGAAACCTCACTTTGACTCAAAGTAAAACAGCTACTTAATCTGGGAGCCACTAATCAAACAATGAAACCTACATACCAAAATAAGTCTATTTTAGGGTTTTATACTGGATAGTGAACATCACTATAGTATCTATGCACCCCAGCACACAGATCAGGAAAAGGGAAAACACACTGACACTCCATACGGAGAGCAAAGAAGATTTTACATTTTATTAACAAAAGGTTTGAATACATAATGCAACACTGGTTGTTGTATACAGCACTTGCTAGACCAACATTTTGGCACTTGGGAACCTAAAGCCAGGCACCTAAATCCCTATTTAAGTACTTCAATACATGGATATTAACAGGTGCAGAGCAAACACGGCTCTCAGCCAATGGGAGGTGTGTGTGGGGGTACAGCCACATCATTGGAGAGGGTACAGCATAGGACTACAGTTCAAAGGAAGTGCTAAGGGAGGCTAAGTTAGTCCAATTTGGTTTTGGAGAAGGAGAGGGTGGGGTTAAAAAAAAAAAACAATCTCAAACTCACTCCCTGGTGGGCTAGACAGCCTTTTCCTAGTGCTAAAACTTAGGACATTTGTATGGCTGTATACCTGACACAGCCAAACAATGAAACAACCCGTTTGACTGCTAAAGATGCTGTTTTGCACTTTGAATGATAACACTGCCCTGTGACTCTGCTATTAAGAATTCAACAGCATCATTTCAATAATTATCAGACATATGCTAATGTGTCTAATAATGCACTAATTTTTAGGACTGTAGGTAGATCACATACAGAATCTGAACTCTGTCTGCATGTGAATTTGAATGTGTCTGAGCCGACTGCTCGGCTGGTTTGTTGAAAGCAGCAAGCTAAGATGTTTTCTGTGTACAGACATGGTTACACTGAGTGTCTGATCCAAAGCCCTTTGAAATCTGACTCCACTGAGCTTTGAGTTAAGCCCTGAGTCTGTTGTTGTCGTCTATATGTAAACACACGTACAAACCTGTGCACACACTCAGACTCTCCCATGCCCCAATTGCGGCACTCTTGTTCACAGTAGTGAGCAGGGCTGCCCGGGGGGGGACGGGAAGTGGGGCAATTTGCCCCAGGCCCCGCAGGGGTCCCCACAAGAGAGTTTTTTGGGGCCCCTGGAGCAGGGTCCTTCACTCGCTCTGGGGGCCCTGGAAAACTTTCGCGGGGCCCGGGCCCCCAGAGCTTCTTCCGCTCTGGGTCTTCGGCGATGGAGGGGTCCTTCCGCCTCGGGGCAGAAGGACACTCCGCCGCCGAATTACCGCCAAAGCAGGACCCGCCGCCAAAGTGCCAGGTCTTCGGTGGTAATTCGGCGGCGGGGGGCCCCTGCCGCAGGTCTTCGGGGCACTTTGGCAGTGGGTCCCAGAGCAGAAGGAACCCCCGCTGCCTAATTACTGCTGAAGCTGGGGCCCCCCCACCACCGAAGACCCCAGGCCCCCTGAATCCTCTGGGCGGCCCTGGTGGTGAGCATTTCTAATATGGTGGAGCTGCTTGAGTAAGTGCTCCTCGCTGTGAGTAAAGCTTTCACCATCAGGCTGTGGGAGTATTGGTCGAGTAAGGAGTTGGCTCACAGGACACACTTTTTCTGCCCATAGGAATAAGCTTCAGACAAGTATTTTTCTATTCTATGGATTTAGCATTCTCAACTCGTAAGTATCCAGCATCTGAGCCAATGGCTCAGGTTGTAGCTACAAGGCTGTAGTTATCAAGGCTGGTTGTAGCTACAGCTGAGGACACTCCAACCCCACATTCTGAACTTTAATACTGGATTTGAGGGAAGTCAGCACATGGGAGGACGTAACCTCAAAGATTTGTTTTTCTGTTTCATGCAAAAGTTCTCCAGCTGAGCAAAGTGTAATGTACAGAGCAATGGGAGAAGATGGTGAGCAATGTGTGAACCACGTGTGGAGTGCAGGATGGGTTTAGTAACATTAATATGACAGTTTTTAAAAGAAAGCTGCAGAGTATCTATAACTCCCAAAAACTCACTGGCAGAGTGGACCTAGAATATTTCCTTAGATAATATAGCAGCTCACTGAAGGTGTGTCCACATAGTTACTATGGACTTCACCCTCATCTCTTTCTACACCTACTTTCCTGTGATCTGTCCATGGATCACTCCTTTTTCCTCCTTTCCATTAGCTTTTCCCTGTAATCTCCATCTCAGGGTGAGGTATGGCTGAGAAGTTAAAGAGAAGGGCAAACAAATGAAATGTGTGAATGCTGCACTAAAAGGACATTCACAGATATCCAGACACCACCCTGATGAGGATGGTACATGGACTGACACTGGCTTTCCCTCTAACACCCATTAATACATTCTGTAACTTCAGTCAGTGATCACATTATGCTTTTGCTTGCACCAGGCTAAGACTATTTGCTTTGCTGGAGTTACTCTGGAGTAATTCCCATTTAAGACCTGTTTGAAATGCCAGTCTACCTGAAAACTGGACTGTCAGTTATGTCCTACTCCAGTGTTTCATTACTTTACGTGTCCTTGTTCAAGCAAAACACACATGACCTTGTAAGACTCCAAAGACAGATCATGTGGAATAAAAGTTACAAGATATGCAGTGTCCCAGAGGGCTTGTAACTGAATCCTTTCTGTGTTCAGTTATCTGTTCCTCAGAGTTTGCCCAGGATCTTAGATGGGATTTTCTTTTTAGATGTCCTTGAAGTTGTTTTGTTTGGAAAGGAGAAGCAGTCTACATCCCTTGGATTTTTTTTACATTGATTTTTCATTTCCACTGATGAAGTAAATCACTCTAACGTCCAGCCTTGCATGGTTTAACTTTTAAACCAAGATGGCAAGAATCTCTGTTAACAGAGGCGAAGATATGGGCAGGCCAGTGGCAGATTTAGAGTTAGCGGGGCCCTCAGCACAGCTTCATTTTTGCCCCCGCCCTCGTGACCCAGCCAAGAAAAAGAACATTCTCTCTTATCTCTCCCCTCCGCCCCTGTTCTTCATTAGTTTTTTCCGCCTCCTCCTATATTATTGGTAATGGGAAGTAAATGAAAATAAAGTGAGGTACCTTGATTGGGGCAGGGGGTTGGGGTGCAGGAGGCGGTGTGTGTATGTGTGTGGGGGGGTCAGGCTCTGGGAGGGAGTTTGGGTGCTGCGTGCAGGCTCTGGGCTGGGGCAGGGAGTTGGGGTGTTGGAGGGGGTGAGGGGTCAGGCTCTGTGAGGAAGTTTGGGTGTGGGCTGTGGGAGAGGCGCTTACCTTGGACGGTGTGGCTCCCAAAGTGACCTGTGCGCGCACACACACACACACACCCACCCACCCCCCTGGCAGTGGCTCCTAGGTAGGGGAGGCCAGGGGGTCTCCATGCACCGCTGCCCACAGACACCACCCTGGCAGCTCCTATTGGCCACAGTTCCTGGCCAATGGGAGCTGCAGAGTCGGCACTCAGGCCGGGGTAGTGCACGGAGACACCCTTCCCCCTTACATGCTGGCCACTTCCGGGAGCAGCGCAGAGGGAGGGAGGGAGGCAGGCAGAGCAGGCAGGGAGCGGCCTTAGCCCTGCCTCTGGCACGCCTCTGCATGCCCCTTTTGGGGAGGGGGGCAGCGGGTCTCCGTGTGCTGCCCGGGGCGCAGGTAGAACGCAGAGCCGCCTCCCCCCACCCACCCACCAGGGATGCACAGACGTGCCAGCAGCTGGCTGCTTCTGGGAGCGGTGTGGGGCCACCAGCCACGGCATGCAGGCAGCCTGCCTGCCTGCGCCTACTGCGCTCCTGGTCAGGACTCGGGGGCAGGTTGTCAGCTGATATTTGTCCTGCATTTTGGGGGCCTCATGCCACCGCACTTTGTTTCATGGTAAATCCACTCCTGGTGCAGGCTAATCTGCTGCTGAAGGACAGTAGGTTAAAGAAGGTGCCACAGGCAGCTTGGAAAAACTGACTATTTAAGAAGAACTTCTGCCCAATTTAATCACTTTTTATTTCCTATTTGTACACCATCACAGATGTCCCTGGAGTTTAATCCTTGTCATTTATATAACACTTTACATTTTTAAAGGTCCATATAAATATTAACCATCCGGCCCTGGTTAGCCCAGATTCACAGATGGGGATACTTCAGCGGCAAGTTTAATTGATTTGTCCAAGACTGCACATTTTGCTATTGCTATAGCAGGTATTAGCACTGAGGAGTTTCTGGCCCCTCTCTGGCTGTAGCCAAAGCGTGCCTAGTGCAGCGTCGCTCTAAGTTATCTTTAGACTCCTTCAGTCCTGGGGCTACCCTAACTTATGCAGGCTGCCTATGGCCTCAAGTGGCAGTCACAGCAGCTAGGACTCAGAGCACAGAAGAGTCATAGCTATGCCCCCTGCTCTGGCTACAGGGCAAGGCAGTGAGGTCAGAGCTACTCTGCTGGCTGTATGCCATTAGAAGATCCCCCAGGCTGGGTTGTCTTCCTGCTCAAGAGAGCCCCAACACAGCAGAGGACTGGGGTCTTCGATTCCAAGTCCTCTGCTCACTCCATTAGACCCTGTAGCCTCACAATTGAGTGGAGTTGTGGGAAACAAACAGCAATAAGGAAAATGTTTTCACACTTAAGCACAAAGCCGTGGCGCACTATGTATGATGCTGTGCAACATACAGCCCTTCTAGAACCTAGAGGGAAAAGTTACTCCAGTAACCGAATCAAAACTCGGCCAAAATACAGCACAGTGATGTGTTTGAATGTGTCAGGCCTGACTGATTGGTAGAATTGAAAACCAAACCAATGATCAATGAATCACCACCCTCCTGGAGGTGAACTTTTCACATGATCATTGCTTCAGGGACACTACGTTCAGGGTACATCTACCCTGCGGCTGGGAGAGTACTTCCCAATGTGGGTAGCCAGACATGCGCTGGCTCTGCTCAATCTAGCGCACTAAAAATAGTTGCATGCTGGGGATAACAAGGGTAGTGGCCTGGGCTGGCTGCCCAGTATGTACCCAAGGGGCCCTGGCATATTTGTACTCAGTCAGCTGGCCTGAGATGCGCCCCCAGCTCCACTGCTACTTATCACATGCTAGCTCAAGCACAGCTAGCACATCTGTCTACCTGAGCTGGGAAGTGCACTCCCAGGTGCAGGGTAGACCTACCATCAGCAGGAACACAGCATCCAAACCACTCTGCCCTCACTCTAAAACGTTGGGTACATCTATACTTGGAGCTGGGGGTACAATTCCCAGCTCACCTAGATATACTTGTTTTAGCTCAAACTAACTCTCTAAAGGTAGCAGTGTAACTGGGGTAGCACGGGAAGTGGTGGGTGGCAGCACGGTCTAGCTGTGCCGAGTACAAACCCACCTAAACTCGATGTTTAGCACACTAGCTTGATGGGGAACTAGTACAATGTCAATGTGAGCTGGGAATCACACCCTTAGCCTTTGGGGCAGGTCTGATTCAGCCCTGAACTCCATGGCGTGGGCCCATTGGTAATGTCACTGCAACATTGCCTTGCAGTGAGTATTTGTCATTTATCTCTTGTTTCTCTGGGGGACTGGTTTCCTGTTACAGCAAATCACAGAAAGAATTGGGTAAACTGGTATTTCACTTCTTGAGCAGCCACACTGGCTATAAAACACACTGGAAACGGCTTTTTTAGGCAGATACTAAGATCTTGGATTGTCACATGATGGATACCAACATCTTGGGTTATGCAAGAAGACTATCCCATAGAAAGGACTCTAGGGATCGCTGCAAAGCTTTTGAACATCAAGGATGTGCATTTCTTTGTTTGCTAAGGTGAGCCGGTGCACAAGAAGAAACTGTACATAACAATGATGCTAAGATGTTGTACAGTACTGGAGATTTACCATTCCAGCAGGACAAAATGTGAGAGGGCCCCCCCCGAGGTGAAAAACAAAACAAAACAGATTTTCTGCTATTATGGTAATCTGAAGCAGAGCAGGCTATAAACAGGGCAGCAGGACTGTGGAGAACAACAATCTATAAGCTTAGAAATATCTTCTATTTTGAGGGCCATGCTTGTCACTGGGATGCTGCCACTGACTTCAGAGACACACCAGAGATGAATTTGGAACATTGTTCACAGAACTTCTGATAAAAATGCTAAAAAGAAAAACTAATGAGTTTTATTGCACGATATCTCCCTTAAAAACCAATGGGATACCCAACCATCAAAAGATTTGTAAAATGGTAAATTGATGATATAAGCTTCAAATGGCTGCCACTGCTGTTGTGCGACGTTCTTTGACAGGAACACTACATTCATGGGGAAGTCTTTGGAGGAGGAGAACATAAACTTTAAAATGACTTCTCTTACAACAAACTCTCTCCTTAGGCAAAATCTTTAAGGAGGACACCCCTCCAGCAATATAAAACTTCTGTATGTGTATGCTTCCTCTCTCTCTCTGGGATGACCAATACAACACTCAGTTATAAAAGGTTAAGATTTGTCTGTTTGCAATATATTTACCCAGAGAAGCCCAGCTCAATTATAGCCTCTGATCTGACACTTCGATCTTCTCTGTGCAGTTTTTCCACTTATTTGACAGAATAGGGCCCTGATCCTGTGTTACTAGCTCCCAGAAAACTCCCTTTGGGAAGTTGTTTGAGTAAGTGCTTCAAGATAAAGCTTCAAATGACCGTCAATGTCGCACTGTTTTGCAATGCCTGACCCAACCATCCGTGCCCCAAATGTGGGACAAATAGAGAAAGTTCTAAATAATGGAATAGTTATGCTAATTACTTTAGCGTAAATAACATTTTCCAAATAGCTATTAATGCCCATTTGCAGCACCAAAGAGGAAGAAATTATACCCACAATTCATTTATAATGGCTCACAAGTAATTATAATGGTATATTCATACAAAGGTGATATTAATCTTTATAACATGGAACCACCACCTGAAATGTCAAGACACTTCACAGTTGACTGAAAGGGGCAACTACAAAAGCAGAAAATGGAAAAACTAAAATATAAATCTGACCTCAAAATTGATTAAAAATATTACAGCAACCTGGAAAAAAGTCTCCTGTGCAGCCACTCTTCTTTTAGGCATCTGGGCTAGATCCTCAGCTGGTGTAAATCCACATAGCGCCATTCATATCTGAGGGCTAGACCTTCAGCGGATGCAAATGGGCATAATTCCATGGAAGTTACACCAGCTGAGGCTAACATACAGAAAAATAATGCTACATAAATAATCTTAAAAGTATGACAATCTGCAGAATTACAGGAATTCTGATTTAGTCCAATTGACCGTACGCCCTGATGATTTGCCAAAAAAAACACTATTACTGCCACCGTTTCTTCTCCCAGAAGGATAAGAGCCTGGCTGAGTAATTAAGAGTCATCTGCTTATTGTATAGCTCTGCAGATTATGTACTCTTTATATGGATCACACACACTACATTAAAAGAACCTACTTTGTAACCTTAGCAAAGTCAAGCAGTCAAAAGTTTAGGAAAAGCCAAAGTTAAGATTGCCCATGCAACCCTAATTCAACCTGCTGGTGCATATTGTGATATTCTATGCCTTGGGGGAGTGTAATGTAACCCTCATATTCCTCATTTTCATATAATCGTGATCTTACATATAAAGCATGCCTTGTAAGGTATCAGGGGAAGGTTTTGATCTGCTGAAAGTCATTTCTCTATCCATGTGTGTGTATCATTAATGCATATGAAGTTATGAGAATTGTGTTGTATGGTGGTCACTAAAGCATGATGCAAATTGGGGAATCAGCCAGATATTAGCTCCCCAGAGGCAGCAGCAAGGAAATAAACCAATGCCTGGGTGGGGTGTCAAACAACCCAATCAACAGCCATTGTTCAGAAAGGAAGCTGCAATGCAATAACTCACGTGCATGAGGCCACACCAGGGGAATTGCTCAACCTCGCTTGGAGAGACTCAGCAATGGCCCCCAGACAAGCCTGGACTTGTGCTCCCCAAGCACATGGACTGAGGGTATAAAACAGACAGAGTGGACACATACTGGGCCCTTCTCCTGCCCCAACCTATGCTGCAAGCAACCAAGACATTAAGACGACAAAAACTGTTAAAGGTCTAGAAAACGTGATCTATGAGGAAAGATTTAAAAACTTGGGTTTGTTTAGTCTGGAAAAGAGAAAACAGAGAGGACATGACAGTTTTCAAGCACATAAAAGGTTGTTATAAGGAGGAGGGTGAAAAGTTGTTCTCGTTAAAGAGGAGACAGGACAAGAAGCAATGGGCTTAAATTGCAGCAAGGGAGGTTTAGGAAGTTTTTCCTAATTTCCAACCTAACTGTCAGGGTGGTTAACCACTGGAACAAATTGCCTAAGGAGGTTGTGGAAACTCCATCACTGGAGGTTTTTAAGAACATGTTAGACAAACAACTGTCAGGGATGGTCTAATCATTACTTAATCCTGCCTCGAGTGCAGGGGACTCTACTAGATGATCTATTGAGGTCCCTTCCAGTCCTACACGTCTATGATTGTTTCATGTTCTGTGTACCCTGTACTAGCACACAGTCAGTGCTAAAGAATAAATGTTAGTTAAACAGATCAATACAGATTTAATTAAAACAAAAGTATGAGAGATATTGGGTCCAATCTCCTTGCTGGTGAAGTAATGGAAATTTCCCACTTTGAGATCTGATCCCTGGAAGATGCTGGGGCTCTGCATGGGTGCAAGGTCTGCTCAAGAGGATCAGATTACAGGACTGGGGTCTCGAAATGGTGCATGATCAGACCCATTGCCAGGGCCAGTGGTTCTCTACTAGCACAATATCAAGTGATTCGTAGCCATAAATAATTTTAATGCATTTCAGATTTTATCTCATTTATTTCACCAGTCACACCCTGTATGAGGCACTGTAGAATTAAATCATGTCTTGTTTGCTAGTCTCCTGGGAAAACTGTAGACTAGCCCTACTTTATTATACACAACATGTGCAGAAGATTAAAATATTTTCCCATAGCTATGCATTAGACGGCTGAAGACAACAACAAAAACAAAAACAAAAGTTACCCAAGCAGGAACTCTGGACAAACAAAACATTTCCTTAAGAGTAATGTTTCCTACAACTGTTTTTATTCACACTAAGAACTACAGTAAGAACATTAAGGTTGTAACAAGAAACTACAAAGCCAAAGAAATTCACAGTTGGGGTGGAACAAACCACATTTCGTTGAATGCCCTGGCACAATGGGGTGCAGGAAAAAGCTGTCCAAATGGCACCCCTCAGTGTCCAGGTAATGGAGAACACAGTACGGTATGATTTGTTTCATCCTTTATCACTGTGATTTTTCTTTCTTCCTCTTCTCTGGTGATCTTCGAACCTTAATGTTCTTTTAATGGAATTTTTGGTATGTGAATAAGACAGTGTAATATAGGGGTTGTGGTATGCGAATTTCTCTTTTTATTAAAGGAAAGAATAATTCCATTAGGGATTTTTAATATGCATGGTTTACACAGGTCTGTTTCTCTATATGTGGGTAGCTTTTGTTAATGCTAATGTGAGTTCTGAGTGCAAATCCCCTTGTGTATCAGTGAGAGAACTGACCTCAGAATCTGAGCCTCTTTTCTGCTCGTTATTTGTGGGAATAAACAATTTCCTTTGCATTAAGAGTACGATTCCTGCAAGGTGCCGAGTGCCTCTTATGAGCTGAGCACCACTGAAGTTACAGATGCTTAACTCCTGGCAGGAATAAATTGTAAATGGGCTGCACATGGGGCACCTCTTGTTTAAAGTACAAGAATTAAGTATTCTCTAGTCCAGATTCTCAGGACTCCTTACATGTGTGCAGAGGAATGAGTACATCGATGAAAAGGAAGGTGGAAGGGATGAACCTTGGCCTTTAAACTATAACTATCTGATCCAAAGTATGGCATATCATAGTAATACTGATGTAACACTTTAAATATGCATCAACTATTTAAAGATTTGTAGCATGCCCATTGGCACAGCAGCTAGCACACAGCGCAAGTTTAAAAAAATCACAATTTCTATAAAGCCACTGCACTGTGAAGAATGTCCAAGTGACTTACTAACTTTAAACAGGAACACTGTCTCTGAACTAATGGTGCCAATGCCAGGGCAAAGAGCTGGTATGGAGAATGGTATAATGTATCACTGGGGCCTTGGCTACACTGGCGCTTTACAGCGCTGCAAGTTTCTCGCTCAGGGGTGTGAAAAAAACACACACACCCCCGAGCGCTGCAAGATACAGCGCTGTAAAGCACCAGTGTAAACAGTGCCGCAGCGCTGGGAGCGTGGCTCCCAGCGCTGCAAGCTAATCCCCACGGGGAGGTGGAGTACGCGCAGCACTGGGAGAGCTCTCTCCCAGCGCTGGCGCTGCGACCACACTCACACTTCAAAGCGCTCCCACGGCAGCGCTTTGAAGTTTCGAGTGTAGCCAAGCCCTGGGAAAAGTAGAGAAATACTTCTGGCACCTTAGAGACTAACAAATTTATTTTAGCATAAGCTTTTGTGGGCTACAGCCCACTTCTTCGGATGCATAGAATGGAACACACAGACAGGAGATATTTATACATACAGAGAACATGAAAAGGTGGAAGTATGCATACCAACTGGAAGAGTCCAATCTACGATGTAGATTGTAGGAAACATTACATCTACGATTGATGTAAAGCTTATGCTGAAATAAATTTGTTAGTCTCTAAGGTGCCACAAGTACTCCTGTTCTTTTTGTGGCTAGAGTAAGACGGCTGCGACTCTGAAACCTGGGAAAAGTAGGTGTACAGACCCTAGTCTGCTTTTCTAAGTCAAAAGAACATTTAAGGTCTTCCATGTATTGAGGGGGCTTTATCATTGTTTGGTCTGTCAAAAGCCAAACCTTCTTCCTAGCAAACCCATTTCCCTTTTTTCCCCCATAAAGAAGTCCCTACAACTTTTTGTGCCTCAAGTTGCTCTGTGGTATTCAGAAGTGCTTCTGAAGATGGTCTTTGTGGCTTTCATTTTTATTTTAATACCACCATGTAGGACGCAGTCGTCCTTCCCTTGAACTCAGTGGCAAATCTTCCATTGACTTTAGTGAGAGCACTAGTCAGACTGCTACTGTACCATCAGGGGCGGCTCTAGCAATTTCACTGCCCCAAGCACGGCGGCACGCTGCGGGGGGCGCTCTGGCGGTCGCCGGTCCCGCGGCTCCGGTGGACCTCCCGCAGACGTGCCTGTGGAGGATCCGCTGGTCCCGCGGCATGCGGGAGGTCCACTGGAGCCGCGGGACTAGCGGACCCGCCGCAGGCACGCCTGCGGGAGGTCCACCGGAGCCGCTTGCTGCCCTCCCGGTGACAGGCAGAGCGCCCCCCGCGGCATGCCGCCCCAAGCATGCGCTTGACGCTCTGGGGTCTGGAGCCGGCCCTGTGTACCATATACTATTTGTAATACAAATATAGAGCCGTTGTACTATATATAGGAAAGTAAGTTAGAGTTCTTTGAAATATGACTGACAAAAAGGATACATTTTCAAACAGCTTTCAGTAACATTTCAACAGACGCCACGATGTTTAAAAAAAAAATCTAACTACTCATTCATCAGCTTCACCACCATTAGAAATACTGTACGTGGAATAAGAAGATTTATTTTGTTTTTTTGTAGTAGATAACATTGATACTCAAACACCATCATGCAAGAAGGGCTTGTCATTTTTTAAGGCACATGCTAACCAGGAATGGCAGTCATGATTAGGAAAGCCATTAAGAAATCTGGCTCCTACCTCAAATACATTGGTTCCAACAGTTCCAGGAAGGAGAACTTCAGAAGATGATCAATACAGGGACAGAAGAGGAGCTGTAATACTCCTTTCAAGGAGTTACTCTGAAGCTCTATAGGCCCAGCCACCATTATTTGGTTATTTTCTTTGAATCTCTGCTCAGGGGTGAAAGTAACTTAAAGGACTTACTGGTATGCCGCAGTCCTGAGCCGGGGCGTGGCATCAACTGGAAAAGCCACAGCTGGAGCCCCAGGGCCTTTAAATCACCCTGGAGCTACCAGCTGTAGAGGTGGCTGGGAGCCCCGGGACTCAGGGGCGAATTAAAGGGCCCAGGGCTCCGGCCACCACAGAGCTCCAGGCCCTTTAATTTGCCACGGGAGCCCGGCTGCCAGAGCTCTGGCAGGGATTTAAAGGGCCCAGGGATCCCTGCAGTGGCCGGAGTCCTGCACCCTTTAAATCACCGCTGCAGAAGCTGGTCCAGTCCAGCACAGTGAACTGGCTCTTGCCAGCACGCTGTACTGGACTGGACCGGCTTACTTTCACCTCTGTCTCTGCTGTAGGGTAATCACTGCCAGCCACTAGTGACATTTGGCTAAGACTACTTCCTGTTGATTATTCTGTATAACAAGCTAGAAAACTGGTTTGGACTCAAGCTAATAAGGCCAGTATAGAGGAGGAAGGTTTAACTATATCCTCTAACTCTAAACAGTGCAGTGTAGAATTGTTTCTTTGACTTTACACACAAGAAAAAGTGCTGGAGGGAGCAATTCTTATGATGCGCAGCTTGCTGTTATTTGCACATACTTTCCTCGCAGACACTTATTGCATCATAAAAGCAAAGCTTTCATATTTACTTTGAGAGTCCAGAGAATAAAACCATACATTAATAATGTGTTGCCTGTGTATGCCATTCAGTTACAAAATGGAATTCCAGTCATAGCACATTGCATCATCTTATTTGGATTTTCTCTTGGTTTAATTATGCTTTTTAGTTAGAATGTTTATTAATTTATGGATCTACGTGAAAACTAAATTGGACAAATTCCTTTGGCTACTAATTAGAAAAAAATTTCAGTACATAGTAAGGCTGCACATTCAGCCCTTGGGTAATTCTGTTCTCCATTAAGTTCATTTGCAAACAATGCTGTGACTTATTGTCCATTCATCATTTTCTTTGCAAGGAAATACTTGATGAATGAAAACCAATTAAAAAACATAGGACAAGGGGAAAAAAAAACACCCAACTGTCAAATGCTATTTTTTCCTACTGGAAAAATACTTGAATGAAGCATGAAATTTCCTATAGGGTCCAATCAATTACTGCTGCATTACAGAATATTAGCCTATCATTGGTTACGTGGGCTGATGAGTCACAACTTAACCGACAGATGGCATAGATTCTTGATACAGCCCCAGTATAATATGCCTAAAAATTCTGCACTGAAAACAGAGAAGCTTTAACTAGAAGTGACAGTGTAAAAAGAAAAGTAAAGCAATCTTAATGAATGGACAGCTACAAAATGTACCTTTTCAAATACTTGTAATATGATGCGATTGTATGTCATTATCAGTTGACCATGCCAGCCGATGCTTTGTCAGCTTTCAAAGAAAAGACCGGAGTGCTGCTATTTTTGTCAGATTTTGTTTCTCTTAACAGGCAGCTCTTTCCATTTTCAAAGTGCGCCTCATACATGAGTTCATCTTCATTACACCTTGGAAGCAAGTGGTGCTCCCAAACTGCTCTGGCCAGCCTGCCCCTCCCACACTGAACTGAGTCCCAACTTACCTCTTGCTAGGGTTTGGTGTGAATGGTAACAAACATGTAAGCCTAAGCTTCCGTCCTAAATTGAGATATTTTTAAGTTCCCCTGCAGAGACCGCCCTGTTCCCTCTGCCCAAATTGCCACTCCCATCTTTCTTAAATCCATTACAGAGTTATCCAGTCAGACTGGGCACAATGAGTCAGCAGGAATCAGTCAGCATTTCTCTAAAGGATTCCAATATCTGTCAGCAGAGAGGGTTGACCACAAACACCTAAGTCCTTGTTACAGTATCTTCTACTAGACAGCAATGCGCAGGGGTGAGCCCTCCTCCCCAATGTTTCCCTCTGTGCAGGGCTCAACTCCAGAAGTCACATGTTCCTGCCAGAGAGAGCCAGTCCTCACACTGACTGGTTTTAACCATGCTGCAGTTCCAAGTGAGGCCTATGACACTGTTTCAGTACTGCCAACCACAACCATGCCAAACCCAGGAATCAGTCCTCCAAAATAATGAAAATCATGAGATTTAAGAAAACCACCCTACATTTGGTTTCTTTTATTTACCTTCTGGTTTCTGAGCCTGTAGGGTACATGCAGGGCATATTTTCAAGCTTTTCTCCACAACGAGGAGGGTTAGGACCTTACTTTTTATTTAAATGAAAGTGGAGATTCCATCAGGTCACTTGCCTCCAGTAGCTGGGTCTTCAAAGAAGAACACCAAATCACATGAGACTCACAACCAAATCACATGAGTTGGCAGTACTGCCTCCTGGAGCAAGGAGGCAGGAAAATATGTTCATAATGTCCCCCCAGACAACAGGGTACACTGCCACTAGAAGTTATCATACTCACCCCCTGAACTGTGGTGAGATTACAACCAACTCAATGGACGGAAGGAGTAGAGCTGGGCAACATTTCTGAACAAAACTTTTATTTGCCAAAAAGTCCAGATAAGGTCAACTAACATTTCACAAGTTAGAGCAGGGACTTCAACCATAATGGTAATTCACAATCATTCATGATTACAAATAGTTATTGGACATAGGAAAGTGTTAGAGTGACTCTGTTGCCTGGTAGTTGGGTCTCATACCTTCTAGATAAGTGGCCTGAGTTCAAGTTTCTACTCCAACAACTACTTATTTATACAAAGTAGAACAGGGGAGAGACTGAACTCCATATTGAGTATCCCATTGCCCACTAGGTAGTATATACTGTTGCAATGTAGGAGACCCAAGTTCAAATCCCTTCTCCACATCAGGCAGAGGGGGATTGAATCTAAGATTCTCCAATCCCAAGAAAGTGCCTTAATCACTGGGCTAAAGTTTATAATGGTGCTGCCATCAGCTCCTGCTCTGACCATTTTGTGAAACGAATATTTGGTTTTTGTAAAACTTCCTGAAAGCAAAACAAAGATTTTGAGTTGGGTCAAAATGAAGTGTTCAGTTTCAACCTGACTCAAAATTGTGTGTGGACTTTTCACTATGCTCCCCCTTCTCTTCCCCCCCCCAAAAATAAAAATTTCATTTTCTTTTTTGTTGATTTTTCCGAACTGCCAGTAAACAAAAAATTCCATCATTTGCCTAGCTCTACTCTACAGGCAGCTGCTACGTTTGTGTGTCAGAATACTAACAAATCACTGAGCTCGCTCACACAGAGCCTTTATCTTTGTTCTTTTTTGTTGTTTTCTGGAGCTGGGCAAAATTTCAAAACTTCAAAGAAATTACAAAATTCAGAGTTTGAAATCAGGAAAAATGTGATCAACTTTTTTGTGAAATTTTCCATTTTCCAACCAACTACAGAGCTGATTCAAATTCTTTCAAATTTCAAAATGTTGAAATTTCAAATTCAGAAAAAATACCAAGAGGAAAAAATGGCATTTCCTCCTCAAATACTCCCCCTTATCAACCAGCTAATTAAAAAAAAACCTAAACCCAAACACATCCAGAGCAACCCACCCTTTATTTCACATACCCTCCTCTGTCAGAGAAAGAACATTTTATAGGATAGCAATCGCTGCTTCCCTTCCCACTCACTAGTTTCCTTTTTTTTTTTTTTTTTGCCCTCATGCCGCTTTTGCCATCTCCCCTGCTGTCATCGTCTCTGAGAAACATTCTGGAAGCCAGCCAACTTTAAGCTCAAAACACATCTTGAATGTTAATTCACTCTAATTTTAAGTCATCCCTCTTTTTTTAAAAAACAAAGTCACAAGGAGAATGAGGCAATTGAGTATTTATATAGACCAAAACTAATCTACAATTCAGGCTTGGTCTTGTCCTCTGATTGCACATCACATGATATACAGTAGCTTGTGAAATCACCCAGTGGAAATTCTGCTTTTAAAGGATGCAGCTGGTGAACTGGAGGGCAGAAAACTCACTGTGAAGCAGTTGCCTTCATAATGCACTTTTTATATAGGCTTCAAATACCATATAAACCTGGGTATCAGATCCGTGATCACCTGGTCAAACACTGACTTGGACTGCTTGTCAATTAAACTGATAAGAACAGATATAACTTAGATAATATTTTTACCTCAAGGTCCCAGAGACAGACAAGGTTTTCATCTCGAGGCCAAGAGACCAAAAACATCAAGACACTTGATCACGGCCTTGGATTACTACACAGCAATCAGGCCTGCCACCATTAGCATACAAGACAGCAATCTTGCAGACTGCAGCACTTTACATGCACACCCAGCTGCAAAGGGAACAGACTATTTCAACCAGTCTAGAGTATTGGCCCATAAAGCCTAGTTGCCCCTCATCACACAGAGGGTGTTGTTCGCTCATAGTAAGCCTGTTTGCTATTCAGCTTCCCTGATGGGAGTCACAAAAAGACAGCAGGGTCATATGACGCAGGTATCTGTCTACTAGGAAGTGAACTGGCACCTACCAATGATTTTGTCATAGAACATGAAACCCTTGCTTCTGACCTGGTCTGGATTCAAGTTTTGAAAGGCTCATTACCAATCCCACAATATTTAATAATCTTCCAACCATCTGATCCATCCTCTTCCTCACAGGGTGACCCTTAACAGTCCCAATTCTCTTAAGTACATGAGCTTTAAACTAGTGCTACTCATTGACTTCAGTAGTGTTTCTATTTACACTGGTATAAGTGGGCCGAGGGGTGGTGGTACATCAGGCCATCAATGATATTTTTAACGGTGAACGGCAGCCTAACTGCATCAGTTCCTGGAAACAAACTTCTCTGATCCAGCCCAATGTGTACTAGTGAACTCTGACTTCCAATGAAGCCTTGAAAATTCTGGGCTGCATTTACTTTGGACCAGCAACGACTAAGTTCATTTTATCCCTTCATCCATCTTCTCCCATGTCTTCCTTCACAGCCTGTGCACTTGGTAATGTTTGTGTTTTATTTTTCAATGCTATTGTGTTGGACTTCCTGCCCCACCCCCCCTTGCTGCAGAGCTGCCAAGTTGATAAGAATGAGAAATGTGTGAAAGTGACTGAGCATAAAAGCATGTGACAGGTTTTTCCTTTGCTTTCCTCATGCTCAGACACCACAAATTCCTGAGATAAGACTTCAGCACAAAAAACAAAAGGTATCTAAATCACCTTCGATGCATAGCAGGTAGGGCTTGATCCAGCAAGGTGTTGAACCTCCTCAGCTCCCACTGAGATGAAGGAGTTAGAGTGCTCAGCACCTTGCCAGCAAAGGGACTTGCCAGTCTGCTCATGCTGTGGGCAGCCAGTCTGGTTCTCCACTACCTTGTGCCTTTTCCACACATGCAGAGTGGGTGGAGAATCAGAATGTGCCTTGCAGTATGGGATGAAGTCACAGACAGAGCAGCTAGATATTTCAATGTGATTGATTGGTAGAGGCTCATAGGGATGCAAAGGCCTTGGCTTCAGCACACAGGAGTGGCTCATCATTACAAAATAGCTGTACCACTAGGCTGTACATGGTAAAGTGTTTCCCTGAAGTCTTTAAAACAATAAAAGAAACTCTACATTTCCCTGGAATTTACTTTGATCCTTTTCTCCCTACATTTCCTCTGGTCTTCCCCTCTCTCTCCTTCACCATGTCTCTTCAGACCAGTAATTTGGAGAAAATTATATCTGTGTTAAAGTATAGTTAGGTAGGCCGAAAAAGAAAAAGAAAGAGCAGCTAGCTAAAGCCTGAAAAACTAAACAGCAAAAAATGTTTTAAGTATATCAGAAGCAGGAAGCCTGCAAACTGGATGATCAAGGAGCACTCAAGAAAGACAACCACTACAGAGAAGCTTAATGAATTATTTGCGTCAGTCTTCACTGCAGAGAAGGGAAACTCCTACACCAGACATTCTTTTTAGGTGACAAATCTGAGGAACTTCCCAAATTGATATGTTATTAGAGGAGGTTTTGGAACAAATTGATAAACTAAACAGTAATAAGGCACCAGGACCAGACGGTAAACACCCTAGGGTTCAGAGGGAACTCAAATGTGAAATTGCAAGACTACTAAGTATAGTATGTAACCTATCATTTAAATCAGCTTCTGTGCCAAATGGAGGATAGTTAATGGGGGACTTTTTTTTTTTTTTTTTTTTTTTTTTAAAGACTGCAGAGGCAGCCCTGGGAATTACAGGCCTGCAAGTCTAATGTCAGTACCAGGCAAATTGGCTGAAACTATAGTAAAGAATAGACTTATCAGACACACAAATGAACATGATTTTTGGGAGAAGAGTCAACATGTTTTTTGTGAAGGGAAATCATGCCTCACTAATCCATTAGAATTCTTTGGGGTGGGAGTCAACAAACATGGAGACAAAGGTGATCCAGTGGATATAGTGTACTTGGACTTTCAGAAAGCCTTTGACAAGATCCCTCAGTCTCTAAAGCAAAGCAAGGAGTGATGGGATAAGAGGGACGGTCCTCTCATAGATCAGTAACTGCTTAGAAGACAGGAAACAAAGGGTTGGAATAAATGGTCAGTTTTCAGAATGGATTGAAGTAAATTGTGGTGTCACCCAGGGATCTGTACTGGGACCAGTACTATTCAACATATTCATAAATGATCTGTGAGTGGGCAAAATTTGCAGATACTAAATTACTCAAAGGTAGTGACGTCCAAAGCAGACTGCAAAGAGTTACAAAGGGATCTGACAAAATTGGGTGACTCGACAACAACACGGCAGATGAAATTTAATGTTGATAAATGCAAAGTAATGCACATTGGAAAACAATCCCAACTATACATACAAAATGTTACCTAAATTAGCTGCTACCACTCAAAAAGATCTTGGAGTCATTGTAGATAGTTCTCTGAAAACATCTGCTGAATGTACAGCAACAGTCAAAAAAAGCTAACAATGTTAGGAACCATTAGGAAAGCAATAGACAGAAAATAAATATCATAATCATAGACTATTAGGGTTGGAAGAGACCTCAGGAGGTCATCTAGTGCAACCCCCTGTTCACAGCAGGACAAACTGCTATATGTCACTACTTAAACCCATGGATACCCACACCTTGACTATTGCATGCAGTTCTGGTTGCCCTGCCTCAAAAGAGATGTATTAGAATTGGAAAAGGTACAGAAAAGGGCAATAAAATTATTAAAAAGGTGGAACAGCTTCCATATGAGATTAAAAAGCCTGGGACTTTTCATCTTGGAAAAGAGATGATGGGGGGCAGGGGAGGAGAATGTGTTAGAGAGCTACAAAATCATGAATGGTGTGGAGAAAGTGAATAAGGAAATGTTATTTACTCCTTCATATAACACAAGAAGTAGGTGTTGCCCAATGAAATTAATAGGCAGTGGGTTTAAAACAAAAGGAAATACTTCTTCACACAAGTCAACTTGTGGAACTCATTGCCTGGGGATACTGAGAAGGCCAAAACTGTAACTGGATTTAAAAAACCTGGTAAGTTCACAGACGATATGTCCATCAATGGCTAGTAGCCATAATGGTCATGGATGTAACTAAGGTGACTGTCCCAATTTTGAGAAGTCTGACCTGCGTCCCGACCGAAGCACGGTCGGGACATCATTTGTCTCAATATTGTGTTTCGGGTTTTTTTTAAAAACAAAAACAAAAAAACACCCCACTCACTCGTCCAGGTCTTCGGCAGCAATTCAGTGGAGGGCCCTTCAGTCACTGATGGTCTTCGGTGGCATTTCGGCAGCGGGTGTATCTGTCTTTGGTGGCAAGATTTATTACCCGCCACCAAAATGCCGCCGAAAACCGTCAGCGACTGAAGGACCCTCTGCCGAATTGCTGCCGAAGACCCGGACGGGTGAGTGTAACAATTAAAAAGGCGCCTCTGCTGTGGCGGCACTGATATTTTCCAATTTAGCATCTAGCCACCCTAGATGTAACACCATGCTCTGGGTGTCCCCAGCTTCTGACTGCCTGAAGCTGGGAGTTGATGACAGGGGACATATTACTCGATGATTGCCTGTTCTGTTCACTCCCTGTGAAGCACCTGGCATTGGCCACTGTCAGAAAGCAGGATACTGGGCTAGATGTACCATTAGTCTGTCCCAGTAGGGCTGTTCTTATGACAGCAGGTATTCCCATTGACAATATTGTTGCCCCTTTGGCCTGAGCAGCTAGCCAATATTCAGGACCTTTCTGGGTTGTTTCCATTAGGAGAAATGGATGATAGAATCAGCTATTTCTTTTGGTGCAATCCTGTTTATTTACAAAGAACGCACACAAAGTCCTGTTTGCCTTAACACAGTAGGAACAAACAGGAGCAATTTCCTTGCTCACAATTTACAAGCCTATCTTTCTAGCCAGCAGGCTGCGGGAAAGAAGCGCTCTCTCTCAGCTTCTACCCAGGGCAACTCTACCAATATTTCTCACCATCTGCTCATTTTATTTTTTTTCACAAGTGAAAGGAACAAAAAATAAATAA
Source organism: Mauremys mutica (assembly GCF_020497125.1). Classification (NCBI taxonomy): domain Eukaryota; kingdom Metazoa; phylum Chordata; order Testudines; family Geoemydidae; genus Mauremys; species Mauremys mutica. Next base: position 67,978,510 of record NC_059082.1, on the reverse strand, counting down.
ATACACACACACACACTCCCACCACCAAAACATATGTAGCTCCACAAATCAATGCTCCAGCCACTGCATTTTCAATCATTCCCAAGGAAACCCCTCAGGCCACGTGGCTCAGCTTCTGCTCAGGCTTCACCATGCCTTGGATGGTGGCTTCTATTTGTTCTGCTATCATTATCTAATGAAAAAGGGTATTTAATCATTTCCTCATTTAGCCTGAACGAAAGGTGTCCAGCACACCCATCAGCTTCAGCGAGATCTGTGATTGCCCATAGATCAGACACATGCTTGCCAGCACTAACTAACACCTCCAGTATAACATGCAAAGAGTACGAAAAAGGCCAAAGAAAATGGCCACATTCTGCACACAGACATACACACGTACACTCAATAAGAGATGTGCACACATGCATCCAAGGGACACTATACTACCCGCCCCCCCTTATGCCTTTGGGCACTGCAGAGGGCACACCAAGGAGACAGTCCCTGCCTTCTCTGTAGGTCTAAGCTGTGAACTATGGGGTCTCCACACTGGAGTCAAGTGCATTGTCTCATGTACTGTATAGTGTGCTGGCAGTGTTCATTGGAGTCAATCAGTACAAAAAAGGACATTGCATAAGAGTGAATGTGATACTCACAATGGCAGCTTGGTCTGCTCTCAGTGCATTGCTCAAGGAGCAACTCTACTACTTCAGCTAGAGAGCTTCTTATAGTTATTTGGACTCTAAAGATGTTCAACAGGGAAGCTTTTATGCCAACTGATTTTGCCTTTAATTATAGAGTTGTAATTTATGTGACAGTTGGATGCACAGAACCTTTTGCTATGTATCATGAATATCACGCTAACATTGCCTGTGAAAAGTAGTAGTAATGCTCTTAATGACACCTGGACTATATTTCACCCACAGCCCAGATAACTTTTACATTTGCCCACATGCTAATATGAACTATTAGAGAATTTAAACACACACAGAGCCCAATTCTACTTTCAGGGTAAACTTGTGGGAATAAAAAACAGTGAGGGGTGAATTTTATTAGTGTAGCATGAAAGGGAGGGTGTTTGATGCCTACATTAAAATTTCACATTATAGCATGCACTTACCTCCATTCTGTTTACTGTTAGTTCTAGCACAGGCTGGACATCACTATATTTGTCAAATGCATATGCAATAAATGCAGATTTGAACAGAGGAAATCTGTGAAAGCAGTTTACACTGCCAATGTAAATATTTCAAAACATATTGGGCCCTTAAGCCTTCTCCTAATTAGTTGTTTAATCATCTTAATTGGTTAATCCTTTTCCATCTTGCTGCAAGCCAGTGTTCTTCTCCCATTACAACTCCACCTGATCAGTACAGGAAAGGTGAATGCGTAACTACTAATCTCAAAAAATGTTTGAGATTTTTCATTTCTGTTGGTTACTAGAAAAAAAAAAGTAGCACATTACTTCTTTAGCATAACAATATTTGTTGTATTCTGTTTGATCTAAGAAGATAATGCCTTTGTAGGAATGGGTGTTTTTGTTTTTAGGCTTTCGCACAATTTTCGATACACTTACCCTGTGGTATAATTGCATTATTTTTCATCTTATTTTAAAAGTTTGCAATCATATGGCATAACTGTTGATAAGAGAATGAAAAGGAAAGAGAGAAACAAGTAACCATGGGAACTGGTTGACTCAGGAGCTTAGTAATGGCACACAGAGCTCTTTGGCTCTACCTCACTTTATCTACAATGGTAGTGGCGGAAAGGGGTTGCCCTAACGGTTTTTAGATGGCCTACTGGAAATGATTTGGTGGTTTTAGATTGCTTTCTAGTGTACAAATGTCTACAATATAACTGACACCGTGAGGGTTAGCATCAGAGGAGGCCAGTGAGTGAATGGACATAGAATTTCAACTATTCTCTCCCACCATGTTTAGACTGTAAGTTCTTTCATATAGAAACTTTTTGCTGTGTGTTTATACTGTGGCAAGCGCAACGCAGCTTGGGTCTCTAGGTATTTCTGCAATATAGATAATAGCAACGTGTCAAAGTAGTTCCTTCCAAAGGGGAATTAGACAAAATGGTAGGATGGGGTAACTAGCTCAGCTGCCCATGACATTCTTATGTGCTTAAATAGAAGACTTTAGTTTCAGACAATAACACTCTTACTTTTATATGTTTTAAAAAAAAGCATTAAGACCTACATGAACTTTCCATACAAGTATCAACAAATCTTTATCATAACTTGGGTCTTTTAAAGGTCACAAATACATCTGCATTTGGCCAACCTCTTATCAAGATCGGTGTATTTATTCTGGTCAAATTCCCAAACTGGTAAGCCTATATTATAAAATAGATTTGACCCTGAAACAAGCCCAGTCTGTCATTTCCCCCTCCTCCACTGGAAGGATTTCCCACATTTATTTCTGCATGTTACTAATCCCGAGGAATCTGCCCTTTCCCAGAAAGGAGCTAGCACACACCTAGCTGTTAGTAATTGTATCATCAAAGATCCCTGAGTAAATAACATTTTTTTGGATTTTAACTTATTAGGACTTCTGTGGGGTCTCTGGGTAGCCTAACCGTAGACATCTTGAATATTCTATTATTTTCCTCTGAAGTACAATAGTGGGCATTCCCACCATCTATGCAGATAGGCCCCAATTCCGTCACATCCTCAGCAGCATTTATGACTCTCTTTTTATTTTTTTTATATATATATATATATATATATATATATATATATATATATATATATACACACACACACACATATATACACACACATATTTCCCTTAGCTTATTTCACAAACACTATCCATTTAGGGTGCATGTTGTGACTCAAGGCACTCCTGTATTCACACACTACATACTACTGCAATGATATTTGTACAATATACACCTTGAGGTATCATTTGAAAACTAACACCACAGCAGTCAATACTATCGTTGTGAAATGTATGTGGAATTGTGAAGTCACACAGATGTTATGCTTTTGAGTCTGTGACTACAGAGTGTTTAAAACTGGCAAGGGGGGAGTTGATAAACAGATTTTCTCCAGATACAGAGAAGAGGCCAACATCCCAGACCAGGTGTGGCCAGATTCAATGGGCTACTCATTTGTATTACAGGTTGCAGGAAGAGAACATTTACAGTGTAAAACAGCAGGAGGAAGCATCATATCGGAGCACACCAGAGAACACTTTAATCAAGATGGAGTCAACCCCACCAGAGGAGGAGACTGAATCCCCAGGGGATCAATTTGACCTTGGAAACAAAGGCAGATTGAGATATAAGGACACTGTAAAAGGGTGGCACCCACCTCTTGTGAGCACCCCTTGGCCAGGTGCCTGCACTCAGTCTGTGGTTTCTCAGGTGGGTTTTTAACAACAGCCTTCTGGCTGAGTCACACACACACACACACACACACAATCTGTATGTAAAACAAAACACTTCTACAGTCCATCAGGGGCCTATCCCAGTACCCCTCCCCAGGTTCAGGCTTTAAATGATCCCAGCCCTGGTATGAAGTTGTACTCCCAGGGCTTCCTCCCTGGAGACACTGTCTTTACCTGCTCTGGGCCTTTCTGGCCCTAGATCTCCAGCTGGGATGCTAAACCATCCAATCTCCTTCCAGAGATATCAAAAAGTCAATATTCAGCCCCTTCTCAACTCTCTTCCTTAAGGTTTAAGCCACTACCTTAGTGGCTGACAGTGGTGGGGAAATCCAGGCCTGCCCACAACTCTGGGTCCCAGACAAAAGACCTTATGAATAGCTGCCACATGCTGCTGCATCCTCTTTAACTAGTCACTATGCTGCTACAGTTCCCTGGGCCACTTCACCATGGCCCTAGCACCTTCACAAATGCTTCACCCTTGCTGTAGGGCTGATATCTTTTACTAAGTCCCAGCAGCCAGCCCAGAGCTCTCTTGCCCCCCAGTCCATACCAGCAACTGAGCTGTCTATGGTCCTGCTGCTCCTTCAGTCAGCCAGGAACACAGGTCTCACTCCTCCAGCTCCAGGTAGCAACTGATTGTGCTCAGTTACTGCAGCTCCTTTTACTTGGCCCTGCTGGGCTCTGATTGGCTTCTCTCTGAAGCCTCTCCCTGATTGGCTGCGTCCCCCACAACCACTCTAGGCAGCCTGGAGGACTCCTCTACTGCTCCAGCAGGGGCCCTCTAGGCCTTGTTCACCCCATCACAGACACACACAAACATTTTCAATCATCCTTCAGCTGAGGAGACAAGGAAAACCAGTGCCTTAGCAAGGATCCCTACTAAGGGAATCCTGGCTAACATTTAGCCAGCTATTGCTGAGAAAGGAAGATTGGTGAGGAAACAACATTTAACAAGTCAAGTTAGGCGTTAGCCATTAGAAAGCATATTTTTTATTTTTGTTTGTAACCATTTCTATCTTTATTACTTCTACTTGGTATCACTTAACCCGTGGCTTTTGTAAATAAACTTGTTTTATTTTTACTATAAACCAACTCAGTGTTTGAAGGGAAGGGTGTGTTTACCCCAGCTAAGTTAATAAGCTGTAATGTACTCGCTCTTTAATAGAGCAGCAAACTTTGATATCTTCTGTACTCAGAAAGAGATCTCTGAGGAGCTCGTGGGCAGAAGTTTTCTGATTGTTAACAGATAGGCAACGTTAAGACTGGTAGAGTCTGGAGGATTTTGCTGGTGAGGAAAACAGCATGGTGTGAGAAGGCGCTGACACAGTCTGATCACCAGCAAAGCTCATTCTTGCTGAGGCAGAGAAGTAACCCAGTGGCTCACAACTCTGGGTAACACCAGCAGCATGTTACATGCTTATACTAGGAAGATTAGCACCCACATTCTAGTGATGTCCAGGCTACCAGTTGAGTGCACTCTTGCATTTCTACCAACATGATGTCTCAAACTCTCTCTGAGCCCCCTCTATGCTTGTGTTTACACCCTTGCTACCTCGCAGTGCATCAGCAATGTGGTAATACAGCTAATACTGACATTTTTCTAGTTTGGACAAGGCCTTAGACTAAATTGCACTCAAGTGGAGCTGTGCAGGGAAAGGCAGACAGATAATCTATGCAGGGCAGAGTCTCTCCATATACTGGGTGTCACACTGGGGTCCATCTGCACTGAGCCTGAAGAGGTTAGGTGAAGGGGACATTAGTAATGAGATGGGGGTGATGGAAGAAAGAGGCCAGGATCCACATTTCCATGGATCAGAGGTGGAGAAGCTGCTTTATAGCCCTGTGGAGGGAGTGGGGGCATAATAGATGCAGTATTTCAAATAATGCCTGAGGCAAGCTGCAAGATAACTTAACAGTAAGAAATGATTTATAAAATAAACACAGGCCTGATGCTGCTGCCCTCTAGCCTGGCTGTAATGACGGTCTCAGTCCCTGCCTCCATCTGTGAGAGTGACCAGGAAGCATGGCATCATATAGGGCCCTGCAGGAGGTGGGGCAAATTTAAACTTCTTTCAGAAGCTAAATGCTTTATGGCATCGTGGATTCCCTCCCTCCCAACTCCATGGAGTTCTCCTCACAAGACCCAACTATTCAGGCTGTGTGGAGTGAACACAGTCAGGGTAAAGCTACACGGCAAAACCAATGCCATGGGAGCGAGTCTCAGAGCCAGGTCAACCGACTAGGGGCTTGCGCTTGGGGCTAAAAACAACAATGTAGACATACCCACTCATGCTGTAACCCTCACGCAAGCCCCACGGGCCCAAGTCAGTTCACTGGGGCTCTGAGACTCACTCCAGCAGGGTTTTTTTTCCTTCCTTCAGTGTAGACATAGTCTGACTTTTACCCTGAGAGAAGGAAAACTTAGGAACTTAAAATATCTGGACTGGACTGGACATCTTTCCCCCCACCTCTGTATGAAGTGGTAGAGAACAGACTAACAATGATATGGTTCAACATTTCATTAACTAGCCATAGCTGGTTAAAACAAACATTAATATTAATTAATATTATCCACTGGGGTCAATTAAGGCCTATGCTCTTCTTTGCTGTGAAATACAGTTTTCATTTAAACACCCTGGTCGTTTTTTAAAGCTAAGCAAAATATTGAAGGCAAAACATATCCCAGTTTTTAAGGCACTGTTCAATTTTAAATAGGACCTCACCATATCAGCATTTACCAAAACACACCAAAACAATGAGCAGCCTTTTTAAGGGCAGGCTACTAGCCGTCTGCATGTATTGATTGAGTATTCATAATTGAAGTATGCAGGAATGCAAACTGAAATGAATCAATGCCAGTAGGGATGCCTAAAAGACATAAGTGAGAATTATAGCAATTAAGAATGTTGTCTCAAAGGAAATTAGGACAGTCCATTAATTACAATGCCTTAAAGGAAAATGAACCCAAATGAGAAAGAAAAATTAAAATATCAGGAAATTAGCAGAAATATAGAAAAAGGATAATGAGCAACAGTAGGGATTTATTCCCCTTCCCCTAGGCCTCGATTTGGTAAGGACATAGAAATGAATTTTAAAGAGAGAAAGAAATGGAACTACCATAAATTATGGAGCCAATATGTATGTGCTACCTGCCAGATCAATGGCTGCAGCTCTCATGGTTTTGATGGTGTTTTTCTAAATTGTTTTTAACTTCTCCTGTAATTGATTCCATGAAAGAAAAAAAAAAAGGAGAAGTCAGAGAAATAGACACAGTAAGGGTCATGTTGGAGCATTAAGCTAGACTGGGATATCAAGCTGACAGAGGAGAGAAAAATAGTTTATATTACCATAACAACCAGAGACCTGACCTCATTGTGCTAGGCACTGTACAAAAACAGTGTAGCAGACAGTCTCGGTCTCAAAGAGCTTACAGAATAAATAGAGAAGACAGAAGAAGGGTGAGAAGTGTTATTAAACCCATTTTACAGATGTAGAAATGAGGCACAGGGAGACTTGCCTGACATCATGCAGGAAGACTTGGGCAGAGCCAGGAAATGGATCTAGATCTCCCAAGGCCCAATCCAATGTATTAACTGCAAGACCAGCCTTACTTCCTGTTAGGAAGAGATACCTCCTCTTTCAGTCATGCTGCTGGGAGGAGCTAAGGGGAGAAATATGACAGAGTTGCTTTGGCCCCATAGTAGTTGACTGCACTGTGCTGTAAGTTGCCAAGAGTATTACTGAGGTCTACAAGTGCAGAGTCTTGTTTTAGGGATGGTCCTACTCAGTTCTTAGAAATGCTTTTTATAACTGATAAACATTCTGAAATCCCCACGAATAGCCTGGATGTCACATATACTGCGCATGAACTGAATGTTAATGGAATACCTGTTTGTGGACTTCCATAGTGATTTACTGCTGATGGGAAAGTAACAACACAAATCCTTGTTTTATTGGGAAAATAACGATGCTTTTCACTTTTTGATGTGTGTTTTTAAATCTTAAAAGATCAAGGGTGACAGCTGGGAATTGTGTCATCAGCACCAACAGGTGATTGTCTCTGGTGTGTGTAAGCTGTGTGTACGCTCGTGCCTTGCCATCATGTATATAAGGAAGTCAAATCCTTGCTAGTGCCAGGTACCAGGAAAGGCTGTGAAAATAGAAACATACCACTAGTTGGGAGCTCTGATCTGCAGAAACCCCCTCTTTCTTTTGTCATGGTACTGACCCCTAGGGGCTGACAGCCTCAAAGTGTATTTCGTATTAATATTTTTGTTAACTTTTATATACATATTTGAATTTTTCAGTTTTTCAAAAGGATACAGATTTGCACCTGCAGCTGAACAGGGAGCACAGATTAGAATATTTATGCCTCTAACTACTTGATTGCATATGCAACTCTCAGGACAATTTACCACTTAGTGAGTATAAAAAAAAAATCTAAATGCCAAAGACCAAATCCAGAAAGGTGCTGAGCACTTGCAATCCCCATGGAAAGGCATGAGTCATTGCAATCCATAGATAAGCATCAGTAGTTGGTGCTGATGGCATATTTCCAGCTGTCACCACTGACTCCTGGTAAGGTTTTGGTATATGCTTTCATTAATGTAGCTGAAATAGATTGTTAAATTGTTAAAACCAACACCATCAGTGACCATGGAGGGGCATATTTTCCCTATTGAAATGAATGCATTACAACACTGCCTCTCTTCCCTTCTGGCACCCCAAGAAGACTTGTATTGATTTGACTGAAGCCAATAGGTCCAGCCATAGAAAACCGCAGCAACCCAGGGTCTAGCTGACAGAACAAGTACTCTATGGGCCAGATCCTCAGCTGGTGTAAATTGGCCTAGCTCCATTGACTTCAGTGGAGCTATACTCATTCCACTAGCGGAGGATCTGACTCTATTTTTAATTCACTTTCTTTCCACACTAAAGTGCTCTGCTCAAATGATGGTATTTGTATGATTGTTCTGGTGCTTGGCTATTTCTGTAAGTGCAAATTCTGCTTTCCTTATTCTGTCATACCAATAGTGTATAATACAGAGTAAATAGCATCTGTTGATTGATGGAATCATTTTCATCTGACACACAAAATGGGGGCTTAAGGACCTCCAGTGCTGTTGTCGAAATGGATGCTACCGATGCTGCCAATTCAACTCCTGTTGCTGGTACTAATCAACATGTCCTTAAAATGATTACAGAATTGAAACAGGGCTGTAAAATTACCAGGTGGGCTGTATTTTGTACCATTTCCCATTTTTGTTATAGTCTTCCCTAAGGGAATGGATTTATTGGTACCATTAATCCCTCTTACAATCCATAGCATGGGAAGGAGATGTCACAGAGCTTTAATGGCTCATATATTTTGTGAATTACATGATAATTATATCCAGCTTGGCACAAAATACTGTTTTCATCAAATCCAGTCTTTAAGGCAATAAATAGCACATTTATTCATATGTATGTGTGTAAATATATACATAATTTAAGTGTTCAGTGTCTATTTAGAGATATTTTCTATTCAATTTTCTTGAGTATCCTTTATATATACACATTTTAAAAAAGAAAGTATCAGGCCAACTTCATCTCTGGCAGAAGCTAGTGCAAAATTGTTTTAGTGCAACTGAAGCCAGTGAAATTGCACTTGCTGAGTTAATCCCCATTACATGTTAGTTGACTTAAAAAAGTAAGTTTTCTTTTTTAAGGAAACAAATTCACAATTGCTCTAACATGGGAGAGCACTTAAGGTAGATTTCAGGGAGTCTTTTTTTCTTTTTTTTTAATTATTTTGTACCAGGGTGGCATGTCTGGAGAAATGGGCTGAAGTAAATAGGATGAAATTCAATAAGGACAAATGCAAAGTACTCCATTTAGGGAGGAACAATCAGTTGCACACGTACAAAATGGGAAATCACTGCCTAGGATGAGGAACTGCAAAAAGGGATCTGGGGGCCATAGAGAATCACAAGCTAAATATGAGTCAACACTGCTTCTTTTGCAAGAGTGTTAATCATCATTTGGGATGTATTAGGAGGCGTGTTGTAAGCAAGACACAAGTAATAATTCTTCCCTTCTACTCCACGCTGATTAGGCCTCAACTGAAGTCTGGTGTCCAGTTCTGTACACAACATTTCAGGACAGATGTGGACAAGTTGGAGAAACAAAAATGATTAAAGGTCTAGAAAAAATGACCTACGAGGAAAGATTGGAAAAACTGGGATTGTTTAATCTGGAAAAGAGATGACTGAGAAGGGTCATGATAGCAGTTTTCAAGTACATAAAAGGTTGTTACAAAAAGAGAGAAATTGTTCATTAAACTCTGAGGATAGGACAAGAAGCAATGGGCTTAAATTGCAGCAAGAGCTGTTTAGGTTGGACATTAGGAAAAACTTCCTAACTGTCAGGGTGGTTAAGCACTGGATTAAATTGCCTAGCGAGGTTGTGGAATTTCCGTTATTGGAGGTTTTTAAGAGCAGGTTAGACAAACACCTGTCAGGAATGGTCTAGATAATACTTAGTCCTGATATGAGTGCAAGGGACGGGACTAGATGACCTCTCAAGGTCCCTTCCAGTCCTACAATTCTATGTATTTTTAATTGGAAGATGAAGATGACTTGTTTTAAAAACTTAAGAAGCTCCAAATCTTCCTTGTTTTAGCTTAATTGATTTTTGACATAGGATAGGATTGGTTTTCAATAGTGTGTTTGTTTATAGGCTTTTCCATGGAACTCACAGTGGTAATATCGGAGCACCACACAAACGTTGAGGTATGTATTTTAACCACAGCTCTGACAAGGTAGGAAAGTAATATCCCCATTTTACAGATGGGCCTCTACACATAGAAGGATTAAGTGACCCAACCAAAGTCATGTCCAGTTAGTCTGACATAGCCTGGAATATAACCCAGATCTCGAGTCTCAGGTGTCTGAACTACAACACCATCCTTCTTCTGCTGAGGTTTACAGCGTTGCTAAAGCACAAGGAAACAGAAGAGCTCTTTCTTTCTGCAGCTGCTTTTACATTCAATTCACTTATTTGTCTTGATGTTTGTGTGTGGGAGAAGGATCAACTGATTATACACATCGGGATTGGCTAAGTGGCATACAGGGCATGGGGAAACACTTACTTTGGTCTCCAACTCAGGATTATTGCTCTGTAATGAGCCTACAGAACGGCACAACAAATGACTTTTCACATAGCTTTTGGGGATCACAAAACTAGGAAGTGGTACAATATTCTCATTATAATCCTGAAATTGTCACTTCCTTTTGCTCGTCTTCAGCCAGTGGCTGCCAGAGGCAGAAGGTTGGCTTCCATAATGAGGCGGCTGCTGTGCTGATCGTTGTTGTAAGAAAGGAGAAGACAGGGGACCCCTTTAGTGACAGAAAGAGCCTGAATGCTGCCAATTGTTGAGAAGGGACCCAAATGAGATTAAACCCAGTGAGGGATTAAAGACAGAGTGACCTCCAGGCAGAAGAGAAAATGGAACCATGTTCTGATAAAATTGCTAGATGATAAAATGAGGGAGGGGCCAACAGCTCCCTGGCTCTTCCTTCTCATCTCTCTCCTTGGGAAGCAACGCAGTACAGCACAAGGACTTTATTATTCTATTCCATGAAATGGGAGGATGTGCAGTCAGTATGGGGCATTGTACAGGTTAATACAAAGCATGGGTGGTTTTGGAAGAACTTTATACAATAGCTCCAGTTAGGAGAAAAGCACTTCATTGTCACAAGACTCAAAACTGCAGTACCATAAGGCTTGTTTTGCTTAGCAAATGCAAACACACGAAGCAGCTGGTTCTAAACTTTTCAGTACAGTACCTAGCCCAAAGCGGCCCCCATACAGACTGGGGCTCTGGGAACAATTGCATTACAAATAAAAGACCCCCATGGAAAAAATTCAAGAAAATTGAGAAATTTTGAAAATCTGAAACATTGTGAACAGTTCTAACAAATAATAAATATTGTGTGATGTGCTCCATGAGAACATGACTAAGCCATGCATTTCTATCACTTGAGAGTTTCCCTATTAATGTTCTATTTCATGATAATGCCTATCGGGCCCACATTCATTCTTACTTTGAGATGGAGAGGAAAAGCCCGACAAGACAACTATTTTTGTAATTAATATTGTTTTTCAGCAGATGTGCGGATGGAGATCTGGAAATGCACTTTTCCATTCATAAATTACTGCCAGGAAATGAACTGAGGAAGAATATCAGGACACTGTTGCTTTTTATATATAAACCTCCCTATCATTTTCTTGGTTACATCACATCACTGAGTTTGTGGTTTGCAAGCAAGGGCTAGGAATACTAACATGGCATGAGCCTACTGACATAGTGCATCAGGGTTCCCCTTCCCTTTTGAGAATGAAACTTCTGGCCACTATGCTTGTAAAGAAGTGACTATCTGACAGATCAGCATCCTACTCCAAAATGGGATGTTCGAGTTTCAGCCTGTGGTTCACAGTTTAGCCATTTTGCTCGACCTGTGTTTAAATAGGATTTACAATACATATACACTGGAAAAAACAGAATTGCTTATTTTCTCCCCAAAAGGAGGACAACACCCCTTGGGCATTGATGTATGTGCAGTCCCTCCAGCTGAGGCAGAGGCTTACAGGAATTCTAGTTAGTCAGATACATACAGTAAGATCAAATTCGGCCATTTGTGAACGAGGGCACAACTTACAGATTTCAGCTGTCTGATTCTTGCTTATGGATTCTATGTTCATCATCATACAGGTGACATTTGGATCCAAAAACATGCCTCTGGTTAGACACGTAAGGAGCAGTCCTGCCTGCTCAGTCAACAGAAGGAACCTATGAGCACGATTAAGTCTGGTACATTTAAAGCATTATGAGAAGGGTAGGTCTAGTAGCTTAATGGATGACTGGAAGCCTGGAACTCCTGAGTTCTAATTCTAACACTGACTTATATGGTTCAAGCGGGCTACCTCAGTTTCCCCTATTATCAGATGAGAACAACAGAAATTACCTATTGGATGGGTGCAGAGAGGATAATGTCTGTAAGTACTCTGTGATGAAAACTGCCTTAAGTGCTAATATATAAGTGTTATCAGCAGAGGGCAGCAGTACATACACAAGACTACAACTTCTATCATTTTCATATGAGCAAAAATCTTGGCTGCTTCTTATAGTTATGATAATAGACATAGATAGATATAGATTCACACTCAGACATGTATCTAATGTAATCTATCTACTGTAGTAAGTGTGGGCATGTACATATTTTAATATGATATACTCTTGCTGCTCTTCTTTTAAATGAACTTGCAACAGAGGGTGAGTAAAAGACCAATTTTGATTGAAAATTAACTTTCAATAACTTTTGCAAAATTTGTCCTTCCTCCTTCTACAAGACTGATGTAAACACTTCCACACATACTTAATTTTACACTTGAGAAATAGGAGTGAAACCTTAACCTCCCTCTGCACTCCAGTTTTTCCATGTATTATACTTACTTAATGTATCTCACATGGCTGCTGTGAGGCATAATTATCTATCAACCTTTGGCAATTGTACCACCCACATCATCATAGTATCTGAGGGATAGAGTCACAAAGGGGTGTAGGCCACTAATTGTTAAACTGCCTCTTAGATGTCTAAGTCCAATATTTAGGGGCTACTGACAATCACAAAACCACTGTGCTGCTGCCGCCTAACTCTGTAGGCACCTGAAGTCCCTAGATTGGTGTCTAAGGTTCCAGCAATGGGCATGTGCAAAACACCTAAATCCTGATGCTGCCTAGCTGCTCAGCACCCTTGACCCAGGAGGTGTCCAGGGCCTGTCAGTTAAGTACATAAATCCCTTTGGGAATCTGAGCTGAAAGCCACACCTCTTTTCCTCTACATTTCCTACTGCCTAGCTTACACATCTCCACACTCAGGTTGCTGGCTTCTGTGAATCCCTTCCGCAGGTGCCTAACTCTCCCCATAAAATACATGGGGAGCCTGGGTGTCTCACTTGGGGCTGTGATTTCCACTGCACAGCAGGTCACCCAGCTGTTGTAATGCCTAACTCTTAAGTCTCTTTTGTGAATCTAGTCCGGAGGGTCTCAATTTTTAAATATATTGACCCTCATAACCCTCCTGCAAGGAAGAGGTGTGCCATTACCCCCATTTTACAGAGGAGGAACAGAGAGTGACTTGCCCATCACACAATAAGTCTGACACAGCAGGGAATGAAACCTGGGTCTTCCAAATCTCTGGCTAGTAGTTTAACTAGTGGGCCATCTTTCCTTTGCCAGCAGTGGCTTTGAGGAGCATGTTAAGAGCTGTGGATAGAAGGTAACATAGGAATGGTCAATACCGGATTTATTTTGCTGAATTACTGTACTGTAACCACTGGATGAGATTTCCCTAGATTGACATGGAGCTCTGGAGGAATGTTCTAAGACAGAGGTAGGGTTACAAATAGGATCCATGCCTTTTAACACATCCATATACCTGCACTTGGCCTCAGCCTTATGCACTTCCATCCCAGCAACAATAACCTGCATGAAGCTATGGTGGCCAGAATAGGAGGGAAAAATTAATGCTGCTTTTGCAGTGTTATTATATTCCAGATTTAGATGAAAACCAGAATACTGGAATCTGGCCCGTAAAACAAGATACAAGTAATTTCTTCCGGGGGAGCCTTTTAGTTGAAACCAGATAGCAAAATGGAGGTAACAAAAGCCTAAGTGATTCCGCTAACCAGTTAGAAATAAAACCCACATCACTTCCCTGAGTCAGACTTTTTGGAACTTAAGTAATGCTGAAGTTCATGATTCTGGTTTTGTTTCCCTGGCCATCAATCGTGAGTTCAGGTTGTTGATTTTCTTTAATTAAGGTTGTAAGACTGACTTCCTATTTCAATAATGTAGATCCCAGGTGCTGCACTTTCCTGTCTGCTTTCTGCTGTAAAATAGAGGAGCTTCATTAAAGGGACAGCTGGCTGATCTCTTTTGTGTTTGCTCTTTAGTTTCCTGAAGTTTAATGAGTTAACACCCTTCTTGTTAATTGATTCTGAATGTAAAGAATGGCTCTAGTACAAAATACTGAGTGACTATATTTCAGCCCTGCAAAACTCAGAAAAAATTACCAAAATATACTTTTCTTCAACCAATATGAGGGTGATAATAAAAAGTTTATTGGCCCCAGGAAAATATAGTTTTGCTAGGGTATTTATATTTATAGCCCAGTTTTAGATACAAGTAGTTCATATTTTACTATAAACTTTGTTATAGTATTTATTACTAGAGATGTTCAACTTAGGCTCAATCCTGAAAGATTTTCCTTGTCCTTCACTTTGCTTACCTTAATCCTCAGCACCCTTATTCTAGACCTCTAAAAGGCCCCTGTAGCTCCATCCATGTCTCCCCTTTTCCAAGCACCCTCTTGGCTTTGACCGCTGGCCACCACCTCCCCTTCTAATATTCTTCATCTATGCTCTCCAGTTCCTTCCCTCTCCATCCTCTTTATCTCCTGGCTCTGGGTGTGCCCCAGTCCATCTCCTTTCTGGTTCCCCTCCCACTTGGACCTTCTCTCAGGTTTCTGCCCTTTCATATTGGCCACTTCCATTCCAATCCTCTGGCAGCCTCTCACTTCCCAGTCCCGTTCCCTCCCGATCTGGCTCAGCCCAGATGCTGCAGCACCAAGCCATGGGGTTAGTATCTGGTCAGTTTATATTTATAAACATTTCAAAACTAATCTTAAAACAGTTCTAAGTAACTGCTCTGTGACCATGGCCTGATGAGTGTGGCCCGGGGCTTCTGACATAGGTTAAAAAAAATGGGGGGGAAGAGATGGCATGAAAAACTGCATCCTACCACTTTAAGGCACATTCAGGGCTGCCTGGAAAATTTCTCCCCCGTAGCCCACTGTATGGAGAGTCAAGATTGGGGTTTTCCTTAGCCTACACCACTTTCCATAACTCCAACTGAAGTCAGTGGGAGCTGTGGCTGCTCTGGAACTCTGAAAACCAGGAGGACCAAGGAGTCTGAAGTTGGACACCCAAAAAATAGCCACCTGAAATTAGCAGACACCTGAAGATAAGTGGCCTGCCAGAGTCCTGCCTTTGCTTCAGCCTGGAATACATGCATCTCCTATATTAAATGTGTAGAAATACAGCGAGTGATGTGAACCAGGAAGAAAGTGACCTTTAGAATGTTAATTAACATCTACTGCACAGTATTCCCAGGACTGCCTCACAAACAAAACACTGACGCATACCAGGAAATTATCTGAGTAAACAATACATGGATAGAAATTAAAAGCAGCCAAAAGGCAAATCTAATCTTCACCTGTACAAGTTTGCTGCTTTTCAGGAAATAATATTCCAGAAATGAGGGAGATGCCACTGAAACTAAAGACACATTTCAATCCTCACCCCTTGGAGCACTCTGGGAATCAATCCTTTTCTGTCTGCAGGATAAGGAGAAACTTTGATGCCTTTAGTACATCTTTACTTTGAATATTTGTTTCCCTTTGGTAGCATATTTCACACCCTCCTCCACCCCATTACTTTTGATGAAAATTCAGTACATTCCAGTGCACATCTATGGAAATCTGAGGCTAGAGATGCTAATTCTATCACACCCTGTGTAGCTTATTGATAATACAACCCCAACTTTTCAATGATTTTTTAAAGTATTCATAATGTCAAATCATTTGATGTAACTGTTTTAAATACTTATGTTATTTTAGGTTAAATGGCTTTTTCAGCATGGGCTGGAGGATGGAAGAGAAGAGTTCTACCTGTTTTTTAGGAATTTCCCCGACTGCAATGTTGTACCTGTTAGATTGTTATGTGATGTGTATAAATCCTGCATGCTGTATTTCCTAAATTAGGAAACTTGTCCTTGAAATCTGGTCAACATAAAACTTGGTTGCCAAAAGAAATCTGGATCTGTGTTATTCCAGAACATTGTACTATGTTTTAACCTGAATAGTAATTAATTACAGGCCCCCATATTATGCGAGTAATACAGACAAGTTTCAGTTAAGTCAAGTTAACAGTCCTGGAAACTGATTTTGTGTGTGTTTGATATTGTGATATTCCTCCTATGAATGTGCTGTGCTCCAATTAACATTATTTTTGCTCTCACAAATCAGGACACTTAGGAAAGGAAGCCTGGCCTTGCGGGAAGCACTTTATTGGAATTCAGGAGATCTGAGTTCTATTCCTGGTTCTGCCACAGACTTACTATAAGACCATGGGCAAGTCACTCAATCTTTCTCTATCCCAGTTTCCACCTCTGCAATGGGGATAATAATCCTCCCCTACCTCACAGAGGTGCGATGATAAACTCATTCACGTTTTTGAGGTAATCAGATACTGCCGTGATAGAGACCATATTGGTAAGAATTGTGTGTGTACACTTGCTGGCCCTGAGTCCCTAGCGCAGTCATTTACAAAGTGGGTGTTAAACGCCAGTGCACACTGTGCTCATTTTGGGGTGGTGCGAATGACAGGTACAAATGCCAGGCCTATTTTCCCTGGCCATTCAAGTCTAATTGTCGCCCTAGCATGATTAAGCATATACCACCACATCCTAAGGCACAAGAAATCCTCTCCATTGTGGAGTAGCATTAAGCTCGCATTTAAAAGGAATGTAGCCTAAAAAACGTTATCAGGAATGGTTTGGCGGTAGCTGCAAAGGAGAGGGAAAGCACTCATTTACTGGTCTTTTATTGCACTCAATTCCCCCTCCCTCCATGCTTGCTAAAATGATTTTTTATTCTGCTTAGGGTCTTTGCTTCGATTTTTGTTTGTTCATGGTTTTGTTTTATGTGAGAGAATGATCAACTCTTGATTGTTTCTGCTGCAGAACCCTATGGAAGATCTAGTGGAGAGCAACAGCCTGTCAGGTGAAACCTGAGCTTCAGCTTTCCATGCTCACAAACGAAAGGGGAGGGTCAGATTAAATCAGATTCAGTAAATCAGATTCTGTGTATTCCTCTCTTTCTATAGAGCCTCTAACTCAAACTCCTGCTGACCAACAGCTGGGGTAAAAGCTGCGAAAGGCTCACTATACCCTCTTCTCCTCAACTGAAGGCTGGAAAAGTTGCAATTTAGTGGCAGCATAAACAGGCTGAAGCCTATGTCATTAGTCTTCCAGTCCTCCAGCAACCACAGGTCAATCAAGAGTTGACACCTCATGTACTAACAAGCAGGGACTAGCTTTATTTAAAATATCTGTTTGTTTGAATCATCGTCTTTGCATCTCAAGAAAGGGCCACAGTTAAAATGAGGCAGAGGTATTCAAATCCATCAGAGCTTGATAAAGTAACATTTCATTTAAAGTAACCAAGCCACCCGAAGTGTTACTGCTGTTGTAAAAAACAGTCTGGAAGTGTAACCTCTGACACTTGAGAGAGATTCACTCTTGTTTTAAAGATTCTTTTAAACTGTAGCCAACCCACCCCACTTATGGTCCACCTGTGACTGCACTGAAGAAAGCACTACTTACTTTAACCTTTAGGATGGGGCTGAAACCATCCTAGAGATGGCTGAGATACGCTTTTGTCTGCGAAACCTTTAGGCCAATATCATCATCTCATATTTTATGGAACTTCCCCACTGATTTCAGATGGGGAGAAAATTTTGCAGGTATTGAAAATGCTGGAGGAACCTACTCCAATGTCTTCTATATTTTTCTTTTTAAGCCACAAAAGGTTGTAAGCAAATCATCCTACACATGCTCTTTGTTGCTGACATAGGACTCCTGACAGCAGGGCCGCCCAGAGAGGGGCAAGTGGGGCAATTTGCCCCAGGCCCTGGGCCCCACAAGCCGCTCTGGGATTTCAGCGGCACTTCGGTGGCGGGTCCCTTCACTGCAGTGGAAGACTCAGAGCGAATGAAAGACCCGCCGCTGAAGTGCTGCCGAAGCCTCAGAGCACCGCCCAGTGAGTACAAGTGCCACTGCAAGCAGTGGAGGGTGGGGGAAACTGCGATCGGCGGCAGCTCTACTGCCGCTGCTTCATTCTTCAGCAGGACCCGCTGCTGAATTGCCGAAGACCCGGCCCTGCCCAGGCCCCCTGAATCCTCTGGGCGGCCCTGCCTGACAGACAAATACTGTTTTTGCAATGCTGACTATACTACCTAATCTAGTTCTAAATTTACACAACAGTTTCCAGTGGCTAGTGTTTTAAGACACCTGTACTCTACATTTTTCTTTTTCTTTCCTTTAGCTAGTGATTTGTCTAATGAGCAGGAAACTTTTTTTTGCCTGATTTGGGGTGAAGCTTTCACCTATTACAAAGCAGCATGAATGATGGTTTTAAAAATGTCACTGTCACAAGTTTCCTTGAATCTCTTTTATATTTTTAATTGTGCATCACATCAGGAAATATAGCACTTGAACCTTCCAGAGACTTTGTATGGAGTCCACTGCCACCTGTAATCATATGAAATAAACTGTTCTCTTCGCTCAAATATTATTGGGAGATTTTTACAACCTGATGCTGCAGAGATTTGTGTCACTTTGTAATGCATATTAAATACCCAAGCATGTATTAATGTAGCATTAAGTTTGTTTCTTATTTTAATCATACAATCAGGAAAATGCTAAATTTAAGTTTTCCAAGAACAGCCAGCTCAGTCTTATTGCATAGTCTGCAATACATTTCAAGACAAACAATAATAGAACAGTGGCAAAGATTTCCAGTGCAGTCTAGGGCATTTACATACAAACCTTCCAATTAAAATTTAATTGAATTAAAATTAATGAAAAATATATGTCTAAATTCCCTAGACTGCTTTGAAAGTCTCCAGCGAACTCCACAGGAGAAGCTTCATTTCAAATAATTTCTTATACAAGCAGCTTTCTTAAAATTTCCCACCATTGCACAATTACCCTAGCGAAAACATTGGTGTAAACAGGTAACCTGCACTTTAACCACTGTGTAGATTAGCAGTTTTAAATAGATGGCAATTAAAATGCTTGTGGGCCAGTCCATACCAATGCTCTCATTGCTTCCATGAGAGGAGCTTGCCAGAAGGAAATGCAAAGAAAAATGGTTGTTTAGACACAGTCATAAATCATGAAGCAGCTATCACCTAGTAATTAGAGAAGGTGATCAGCTCCCAGCTTCCCCTAGGGTCTGGCTAACAGAGAGATGAGAAAAAGAAGACCTGCCACTACCCCACATGAAGGAAGAGTAAGGTAAAATCCTTTCATTTCAGGTTGCTTCCAACAGGGAGTGAAGAACTACTGATGTCAGCTTTGCTGCTCTAGTTATAATATGGTGTTGCCTCTTGTATACGTATTTAGAGGGAGATGCTACCAAAATATATATTTTGAAAAATCTGCTAGAAAACCCTCTGCTGGCAGCCATGCCATTGTTGCTAGATTGTTTTCCTTCTTTGGCTATTTTTCTTTCTCCTCTTGAGTTAAGGATACTACAGCACTTATTTCTGAGCTGATGAGCGAGAGCAGCTGGGACTACAGGTTAAATAACGTTTGTTGGCTTTGGAAGCAAACATTCATCTTATAGAGTTTTTGGAGTAAAGGCATTTAAAATGTTGCTTGCTCTACCTGTTAACTGTCAGAAGGCTTTAAATTGCTTCCCCCCCTCCCTGGTTTGTTTCCCACATGTATTGTTACCCTACCATTCTGAAAGCTTGGGGAATTGGTATCGAGCCTGTGGAGCTTGCAGTCAACAAAGGTTATACAACTTGCAAGCTGCAGAGACTCCTTAAATAAAAGGAAAGGTGGACTATCAATCAGACATACAACAAACATTTTGGTAGCCTTAGGCTTTGGGTAGTTGTTCAACCTTTGGTGTAAGATGAAATGGAACAAGGATTTTTAAACATATGACCTTAAAAATAACCTATTTATCCAGGAAGGCCTAAACTCTATAAGATGAATAAAATAAAAGGAATAAAATTGTCCAGTGTCTTTCATTACAAAAGGTAGATTATTCTGCTAGCTGTCTTACAGAATATTTGCAACACCAGTTTCACTAGCACAAGGTTACTCTTACCTATTCTGTCTTGATTAACTCCATTTCTGTCATTTATTTTGGCCCTCTGCTTCCCATTAGGGAGATCAAATTAGAATAATATGTATTTTCTCTTGCTCCATTCATGTTGATCAGACACTATATTTCCCCTTATTTTATCTCTGACATATTAACCTTCGTCAGAATCACCTTGATCAAATAACAAACAAAGTGGCTGCCACCATGTTTTTCCTTTCAGATGTTGGCAAGGCTCAAAGGTTTAGCCTGTAGCTTTAAACTTTTAAAGAATTGTGTAGTTAAGACCTGGTAGCAAAGGAGGTATGAAAATAATAAGAACTTTGAGAGAAATATGATCTATTTCAGATGCCTTTTCCTCTCTACAGAAAGAGCTAGACACCATGGCAGGTCACCTACTGAACCACCAGGCCAGGCGGGTGGTCAGGTGCTATGCCAGTAGACTCTGAATAGGATCTCTACACTGAAGAAAAACAGCACTTGGAATTTTATTCTTTTTTGATCACCCAGAAGATTTAGCAGCTAGGTAAAAAGCAATCGGCACATCACTAAAGTTCACCTGAAATTAGGAAGTGACACAGAGGAAGTGCGACCCATATGACTAGCTCAACTGTAGCATTAGTTTCTGTAGCAGCTTTTATAGTGAAGCTACATGGAAGGAATAAAATAGAATCTTTCCGTACCAGAATTAAATGTACTTGTCATAAAACAAAGTGTTTCTCTCTGGATACTGGGACATCTTTCTGAATTATTCCATGGGATGCCAGGGCTTTAAATACAGCCAGCTCATTCTCATAATCCTCCAGACGTGGGGATACAGTCAGAGGTTAGTTTTTCAACTCACAGCACATGTTATGGGCACAAACAGTCTGGCCTCTATTTTAACAGCTCACATAATTCTGCCATGGGTCAGGAAAAGCTCCTGGCTGCAATGGTAAGATTGCAGTTGGTGGCAGGATTGGCAAGTACTGGCAGAGCTTCTTGAGGAACCAGGTGCAACACCAGCTTTTGTAACTCACTGCTCAGCGTGAGTCATGCGTCCGCCCTCTGTGCCCGATGCAGAGAGGATACGGGTTACAGCTCTCAGCTAGAACTGTAGAGATTTGTGCTTTCAGCCATGGAAGTCCCCTGTTCAATCTCTGGAGTTTGTCAAGATGGCAGTCATCACACTTGTACTATGGCTGGCTCAAGCCAAGGCTACTAGTCCCACACTTTAATGAGCACTTAATTCATTCTCAAATTTACAAGAAAGGGCTAGATTCTGTGTTTTGCCAGCAAAGGTACTCCTGAGGGATCTCACTAAAGTCAGAATCCACAATTCCTTCAGGGTCTCTCAGGGAAACCATATCAGAACAATAGTGCCACTGTCCATGCATAGGGCAGTGTGCATTCTCTTTTGCACCTGGCTTGGGATGCAGATCCATGGCTTTCCCTTGCCCTCCCCTCTGCTCACAGGCAGCAATCAGCCACAGGGGATTGGGTTCAGGCCAATGAAGGAACAAGAACATTGCTTACTTCAGAGATTAGTAAGTAGCAGAAAGTGCGCTGCCTCTAGCACACATCTGCAAGTGTGTGTTTGCGGGGGGGAGTCTGACTTTAGATCTGTGTATTTGCACATGGGGGTTAGATGAAAAGTGACTTCAACCCTTCCCCCACCAAAAAAAAATTCCTTTTAAATATACCCTATTCTAATATATTATAAATTCACAACTCCGGTATCAGACTATAAGCCGTTGTGAATTGCTGGATATAATAATCAAGTGATTTACACTGTCCAGTAATCTCTTGGATTTCGTTACACAACAGAGACACAGACAGAGAGGAGAGACATTTTATCTTCCAGGTTGCCTCTTACTATATCAGAAGATGTAATGAAATGCAATACAGCAACATCTCCTGAGAGAGTGATGACTTTTGTGAATTGTATATCATACACCAGATCTCAAGGGACTTTGGCTGAAATCTTGACAGACAGTGCATAAACTAGGGCACAACCCAGTGTTCAAAACAGGACGCAGGCCCAATCATTCACGCTGACGTGTTTATGGAGTCAAGACGTCTGATTACAGCATGCCACTAGCAGTTCTGGCTGAGATTGTCTCTTCATCATCGGTTGTCCAGAGCCCAGCAGAAGGGGGCCTTTGGATGCTACCATAATATAAATGAGTAATAAGTAATAGACAAACCAAAAAGTTTACTTGTGACATTACTGTCACTCTTCCAGGAAAAAAACAAAACAAAACAGACTTATTGGCAAATCTCAGCTGACTGGAGTAATGCCTGGGTACGATGTAAACCACCCTTATATACAATTATGCTTACCCAGGGGAACATGAAGTAAGAATATGACAGCCAAGTCTGTCAGTATGAATGGGCTGGGGCTGTATCCATGTGTCATTTTGTGGCAAGAGGCTGGATGCACATTTGGCAGAAGCACTTCGAAACCAGCAATTGGGATTAGGCAGGTAGGGGGAGATCTCAAAAGTGCTCAGCACTGGCCTAGCCAGTGCTATTGATGCCAATTGGAAAGCTCTCCACAGCTTTAGTGGGAAGAGCTTTCCAAACCTCAGTGCTTTCATAGTGGATGATGGTGGCATGCCTCTAGCCAATTCTTCACTAATGCAGGAAGATAGATGGGACAACCCAGAAACTCCTTTTGACCCTCCTCTTTTCATTCTGTCTTGGCAACCTCAGCTACTCCCCCGGTTTCAATTATGGGTCTATGCTGCTGATTCCCAATTGCACTAAGCTCTTCCCTGGTGTTTACCTTGACCTACCAGCACATGTTAAAACTACATAACTGCTACAACCATGTACACATTAGGATGTTAACACATAGCAAAAGCCACCCTTTTCCCCTGGTGTGCACCCCAGTCCTTTTTCTCCTCCCACCTTCTATTATGCTGTGTCCCACACCTCTTAGGCATTTCTAATGTGCCCATCACTTCAGTGTCTATGCACACCATACTCATCTGCCAAGTGCCTTCTCCCTCCTGTGTCAAATCCCTCCTTCAAACCCATTCCCCAAACAATCCTTGCTACCCTCTCCTCATCTGCAGTATTCCCACTACCAGCTGTCCACTGTCTTCTCTTTGGGACATCTATCTTTCAAACTTATTTTACTTTTGGGAGACAGAGTGTGTGCGAGGAACACATTTTAACTTCTGTGTGCAAACCACAATTGTAATTTTGCTACACAATGATTTACAGTAATAATAATTCTAGTCATTTTTGGCTCCATTTTCCATTGCAGGAGACTTTATAATGAGCCAGGCTAACAACTAATTATACAGCATGGGGACACATGCAAGAGTTGCCACATCACCATTGCCCAAGTTATACTGACACCTATGATGCTTACCTTTTTTTTTTTTTTTTTTTCCTCAGTACAGCCTATAATTGAGTCAAAAATGTGTTCAGGAGATGTGATTTCACTAGAGAGCTGCACATGCTGCGTCCAATCTCTTATCTAATCTATGGTAGAAGTATTAGATTTTATCTTATCTGTTAGGTAGTGATTGAGAACTGCAGAAGACAGAAGTAGTGCCTACCTGTGTTCTCCATCGGTATTTGTTCATTAGAGTTATACAATGCAGTAGCTCTTATACTGTGTTTAAGGAAAGAAAAACAGGGGAGCCAGACCAATATGGATTTTGTAAACCCATCAGCAAAGGACAAGATTACAAATCAGTTTGAGGGGAACGTTTCAGTAGGGGTCAGCCACAAGGATTCACAGAAGAGTGATCATCCTGACAAATTGATAGAAATCAATTTGCACATTGTAAAAGCACAGTAAAGAAAGAATTATGGGGCGGGATTAACATTTGGCACAGGGACAGGGGATTTAGGATATTAGCAAAAGCAAATGTTCTAGAAGACAGAAAATGTAACAAGAAATAACAGAAAGGTCAGTATCAGGGTAGCTTTGGTTTTCTGTGTGTTATGAAATTATATTAAAGTGCTAAGGGGAAGGTTGTCAAATGCCCAAAGGGGAGCTAAGGACATAACTCTTATTGATGTTCAGTGGGAGTTGGGACCTGACCCCCATTTTGTGTTTTTGAAATCACCTCTAAAAGCACAGTTTGTATCTGAAATAAGAGAGAGTAGAAAATAGGGGGAACAAACATGACTCATGCTGCTCAATGTAATGAGGTAATGAGATTAGGGACAAAAAGTTACAAAGGCCACAGCCTATGAGAAAGCAAACCACAGACTATAAATCAGGAAAAAGACTTGAAAATGAGCATAGATCATATGGTGAGATAGCTTTTAAAAGCTGTCTGGCTAAATTCCCTAGGCAATTCCCATTAAGTTCAATGGGATTTCTGAGGGTATATCCCCTAGTTGGCTTTGAAAAAATCTCAGCTTACTTCAATAATCTATGTACTATATTAATAAGTGAGAAAATAAAAACAAAACATTGGTGTGCCCTGCGTACAGTGTGACCCTTCAAAAGTGCCAGTTCCCTTCAGCCTCATCTACACTACAAATTTGCCGGTAAAGCTGTACCACCACAACCCTCCTCGTGCAAAGAAGTGCTTTCACCAGTTCAGTGAGTGCAATAAGCAAAAGCACTTCTATGCTGGTACAACTGCATCTGCGCTAGAACTTTTGCTGATATAGAACTGCCACCAAAAAAAAAATCCCTGCCTGACACTGCTATACCTACAAAAGCATCTAGTGTAGACCTGGCCTTTGGTAAGACTGTCAAAAGGCACAAATAGAGCTAGACACCCAACTGCCATGGACTTGCAGCCCTTCGTGTCCTTGCCAATCAAACCCTGAACAAGTATACGCAGTTGGACTCTCTCAGCATTTGCAAGTGTTCCTTATAGTGAGCCTAGGGAAATGCAAGAGAAAAATACTGCTCGCACTGAGGTAATCTCATAAGCATCTCCTTTGTAAAACTGGGAAGCTTTAAGAGCCACCACAGAATGGTGTAAAGCTTTGGGAAGGTTATTTTGAAAGTGTCACAGGGTAGGTACACCCCACCACGGGGTGTTGGTCATGTGTGATCCACAAGAAGGGAAAAAAGCAGTACTGCAGCCAGTTAGTTCTTATGTTGGTGAACTTTACTATATATGTGGTAGTAGGGCCTAGTGGTTGGCGTCAATAAGGTCACCTTTCCACTTAAGGCAGCATGGCCTAATGGCCAGAGTCAGTAAACAGACCTCCTACACGGGACAGCAGGGCCCAACAGCCAGAGTAAATAAAGTAGCCCACCTCTGTGGGATTGTCTGGCCTGTTGGCTCTTTGGGGGAGTGGGGCACCACTCAGGGGTGTGTGGCACTCCAGTTAAGGGGACTCAGACCCTCCCTGCTCCTCTGAGTCCCACCACAGGGACCTGGCAGTAATGAGGGTGCTCACCACCAAGTCAGCAGGGATCCTCCTGAAATACGCTGACTGGTTCCCCGGTTCACTCACCAGCAAACAGCTTAAGTCCCCTGGACTGCTTCTTACCCTTTCTCCCTCGCCGAACTTTCCCGGTTCCTCTGGGGCCCTCAAATGGCCAGGATCCCACTGGTTGGTCCCTTCTCGGGGCTCATTGGGCAGCCTGGAGTCTGTCTGGAACTCTGTGAGCCCATGCAGTTGGGGCCTGTAGCAATGCCCTGGAGAGAGCTCGCAACCTGCATCCTTCCCCTCCAGCAGCCTGCCCAGACTGAACTGGGCTGCTACCTTTTATATGCTGCCTACAGACTGAGCATGCCCAGCAGGGTCGGAGGGGCAGGGCTTCCTCAGCCTGCAAGCAGAGTTAACCCTCTCGGGGCTGGTGTGGGGTAGGTACACTCCGCCACAGGACAGTATTGACATTAATTAGTCTGTAGTTCTGCCCTGGTTGAAGATCTCAGATTGCAAACATCTCCTTCTATTGCCGCATTTCTTAGGGAGTCCTGGAGCTGAGAGTCCTGATACAATAAGTAAATCATTGTTGTGTATCTGAAATCAGAACTGGGTCCTTTGAACTGAATGTCAGTGAATGTATTGAGGTAAGAAGACTTGCTAACCCCGGAGATGTACAGCAATAAATGTAGGACAAGTTCTCTGTTACTGCCCTATGGGATCTTAATTTTTGCAAGCCTTCAATTCACAATGGGAGAAGAGAAATGAGTCTATCCCCTTGATGCGTAAAGGGTTGGGATGAGTCACTTGAACTTAAATGATTTCTCATTATCTCACAGAGATAAATCAGGAGAGTTTGGCAGAGGTCAGCTTACTTCACTGAAGCTCCTCTCAGTCTGTGGCAGGGGCCGCTCCAGGCCCCTGCGCGCCAAGCGCGTGCTTGGGGTGGCATGCCGCGGGGGGCGCTCTGCTGGTCGCCGGGAGACCTCCTGCAGGCATGCCTGCGGAGGGTCCGCTGGTCCCGCGGCTTTGGTGGAGCATCCACAGGCACGCCTGCGGGAGGTCCACTGGAGCCGCGGGACCAGCGGACCCTCCGCAGGCATGTCTGCGGGAGGTCCACTGGAGCTGTGGGACCGGCGACTGGCAGAGCACCCCCGCCGTGCTTGGGGCAGCGAAATGGCTAGAGCCGCCCCTGGTCTGTGGGATCACCATACACTCCAATACTCTTGTCTCCTTATCTCTCCCCCTCCCAGCCCCTAAATAGTACAGGTTTGAACATATTAAAATGGATGGATGGGCAGACACGTCTTGCCCTCTTCAAGACAAAGGTCTATATGAGCTCACAGAGAACAACAATTTTATTCTGTACCTCCTCCTTTCTTTGTGAGAATGAGACTTTTCTGCTAACACTGACTACGTCCTCCCCACTCCCTGGTTCTGAGGGAGGTGGCTGAACATCAGCTTTCATTTTTCCAGGGACGCCCTCATTTTTGTTCAGACCTACTTACAAAGGGTTTCATGCCACAAGCCAAGCTGTGCTGATGCAGTCCCTGGTTCTTCCTCTTGCTCCAGGTGGGAAGCAGCCCTATACTTGGTGCCCATGACTTCTGCCTCCACACCAGCTCAGCTGCCCTAGCTGGCAGCACATTGTGGGTGAGGGTGTGGAGTCAAGGTCTGTCCAGTCTTTGCCTCAGACCTATGCAGAAGGGGCAATAGCAGCACTGCAGAGGCTGCTCTGTCAGCGGCACTGAGATCCCTACTATGGATAGCTCATGCAGAGATGTATGCAGTGACTTAGGCATCTGTGCAGGTGCACAGGCAAGCTCACAATCATGCTCACAATCATCCTAAACTAAATCTGTTCCTTAAGTATAGGAAAGTTAAAAATCCCATTAAAATCAGTTTAATGTATTAGCATCAAGAAAATGGTTTGCTTTGTCAGCTGGTCAGTAAGGGCCTGAGCCAACGCCTAGCAAAGTCAATGGAAATGCTCCCATTGACTTCAATGAGCAGTGGATCAGGCCCTAATTTAACTGCAAATGAAGTATGTAAAATACAATATTTAGGTAATAAAACTACCCTGCCTGTCAAATAGGGATTTCCGAACAGTCATGTTTAATGACAATGAATAAAATATATGTCTTGTGAAACAGCTGTCTGAATTTATAGTTTCAATTTTCTTATGAGGGAATAAATGCAAACTCTTGTCTGGTCAATTACCAATATATAAAAGCCTGGTTTCATAATTAATGCTTTCTCTTTTAAGACAGGATCAGATTGAATTGGACAAGACTGCTGTATTTTCCAATGTGCACTTTAGCTACAGTATATAATCGCCTTGTAATCTGATGTGTAACATTAAATTGCACCAGAAGAAGCCTAGAAGAGCTGCTCAAAAGAGATTTACTATGATCCTGATTTTCTCAGGGAGGTCTGTGTGCCTTATCTCAAGGGAGCTTATGGAAACTGGAAACTCACTTTGAGAGAGATTGTTTTAAGGAATGCACCAGACTCTTCTGCCTGTAGGGAACATAACAGCAGTAATAATAAGCAGAGATGGAAGGAAAATTGGGGGCAAATAGGAATAAGGAAAAACAGCAGGAACAAAATAAAGATGGCAGTGAGAACCCCCCCCCACACACACACACTTGGGATTTTTCTCTAATGGATCCAATCAGCGTATGCACAGCACCTGAATTGTGATTGTTCTCCACACAGATCACTGCATGTAGCTAGACGTGTCTAAGTTTACAGAAGTTTGATTTTGCTAGCCAGCAGCAGATATTTTTATAGGGTTCATTCATTGACAGTGTACACACAAACACACACAATCACTAACTCCCTTACCATGATACGCTCAATGTTAGAGCCAGAGCAAACCTTGATCCTCTCTCGGATTCACAACATTTCTTTCTACAACTGGGTACAGACAGGGGAGGTTTCCTACTGCCTTTGGCATTGCAGCATTTTGCAGAACTGAATGGCAAGGGTGCTGAACTGGGGCGGGAGTAGAGGGGGGAAATCAGATTGATCCTTTCTGGGCATTTTTGGAACAACAGTCCCAGGTGATTTGCCCCTTGGTTTTTCTTTGGTTTTTGCCAAAATCTCCTTCTAACAAAGAACACTTCTGAAATAATGCTCTCTCCTAGTCTGTAAGGGCCAGATACACAAAGATATTTAAGTACCTAAAGATGCAGACAGGTGCCTACTTGGGTTTTCAAAAGCACCTGAGTTAGGTGCCTAGCTCACGTCGACTTTCACTGGGATTCGGTGCTTCTGGAAATCCCTTAGCTGCCTACCTGCAACTTTAGGCACTTATATATTTTTGTAAAATTGGGCCTATGTCTCCTCTTTCTCTTTTCTATCAACATGGCAAATAGATAGTTTATTTTTAATCCTTTCTTCCTTGATTTTTATTTCCCATGTTGGTAGGAGAAGAATTTAGTGGTTGCCATTAGAAGATAGTCATTATGGGACTCAGTGTCACTATATGTACTAATAACTCAAAAAAATTAATCGCGATTAAGCACACTTTTAATCGCACTGTTACACAATAGAACAATTTAAATTTATTAAATATTTTGGATGTTTTTCTACATTTTCAAATATATTGATTTCAATTACATCACAGAATACAAAGTGTACAGTGCTCACTTTATATTATTACAAATAATTGCACCGTAAAAATGATAAAATAGATAGTATTTTTCAATTCACCTCATACAAGTATTGTAGCGCAATCTCTTTGTCGTGGAAGTGCAAGTTACAAATGTAGATTTTTTTGTGTTACATAACTGGACTCAAAAACAAAACAGTGTAAAACTTTAGAGCCTACAAGTCCACTCAGTCCTACTTCTTGTTCAGCCAATCGCTAAGATAAACAAGTTTGTTTACATTTACGGGAGATAATGTTGCCCACTTCTTATTTACAATCTCACCATGGCACTTTTGTAGCCCACATTGCAAGGTATTTACATGCCAGATATGCTAAACATTTATATGTCCCTTCATGCTTCAGCCACCATTCTAGAGGACATGCTTCTATGCTGATGATGTTTGTTAAAAAAATAATGCGTTAATTAAATTTGACTGAATTCCTTGCCTCCAGCTCCATTTTATTTGCATTCTACCATATATTTAATGTTATAGTAGTCTCGGATGATGACTCAGCATGTTTATTTTAATAACACTTTTGCTGCAAATTTGACAAAACGCAAAGAAGGTACCAATGTGAGATTTCCAACAATAGTTACAGCAATCAACACAAAGTTTAAGAATCAGAAATGCCTTCCAAAATCTGAGAGGGTCGAGGTGTAAAGCATGCTTTCAGAAGTCTTAAAAGAGCAACACTCCGATGCGGAAACTACAGAACCCAAACCACCAAGAAAGAAAATCAACCTTCTGCTGGTGGCATCTGACTCAGATGATGAAAATGAGCCCACGTCAGTCCACACTGCTTTGGATTGTTATCAAGCAGAACTCGTCATCAGCATGGACATACATCCTCTGGAATGGTGGAAGCACGAAGGGACATATGCATCTGTAAATATCTTGCCATGCTAGCACCTGTTCTCATTTTCAGGTGACAGTGTGACAAGAAGCAGGCAGCATTACCTCCTGCAAATGTAAACCAACTTGTTTGTCTGACCAATTGGCTGAACAAGAAATAGGACTGAGTGGACTTGTAGGCGCTAAAGTTTTACATTGTTTTATTTTTTAATTCAGTTATTTTTTGTACATAATTCTATATTTGTAAGTTCAACTATCACGATAAAGAGATTGCACCACAGTACTTGTATTAGGTGAATTGAAAAATACTATTTCTTTTGTTTTTTACAGTGCAAATATTTGTACTAAAAATAAATATAAAGTGAGCACTGTACACTTTATATTCTGTGCTGTAATTGAAATCGATATATTTGAAAATGTAGAAAACATCCAAAATTGTTAAAATAAATGGTATTTTATTATTAACAGTGCAACTAATCACGCAATTAATCACAATTAATTTTTTTAATCACTTGACAGCCCTACTAGTAACAACTTTACTCCATTACTTAATAATAGGCTACATTTGCATACGTGCTATCTCATTGCCCTCTTAGAGCTTCTCATTCCTCCTCAAGGGTCTGATACAACTCTCACCAAGGTCATAGGGAATCTTTGCATTGATTTCAATTGGAATTGGATCGGGCTCTGCAGGACTAATATTCAAATACCCAACTTACCTGCAATTAGAAAAGTATTTCCATGTTCAGAGACCCCTAAATGTTTTAAAACCTTGTTCAGCCCTTACTTACAGAAAGCTGTCTATTATGACTTGCCCCAGGCTAAGACGAGTTATGTGGTTTCTTTGAAAGACTTCAGAAAAGCCACATAACTAGTCTTAGCCACTCAATGGTTACACTGGCTCCCCAGAACGTCAGCCAGTATCTTGCTCTCTCAATACCAAGATAACAAGACCAAGTGCAAGATATTGGCTGAAGTTATGGGGAAGGGGGAGCCAGTTTGACCACTGAGAGGAGAGGAAAGGAGTTCCAGCCCACCCTACTGATAGAACTCCATCCTCAGGTCCTAAGACTGGTATCAGCGGCACAGTCTTCTCTACGAATCCCAGACAGCTTCCCCGAGACCAGTTCTTCTCCCTCAGTGACTATGTTGCCTGGTCTACAGTATTTTTAAAGGTACACCTGGAATAAGCTAGTTTTTCCCAGGAAAGATTCTCCTCAAAATGTCTTATGGGCCTGTATACATCTATTACCACTTAGTTAAGCAGGCTCATTCTTGTCCTGCCTTGTCAAAGATGCCCCTTCATGGAGCAGGCTGCATACAATCAGTGTTAAGATTGACTCCCTTATTTAACAATACATCAATCTCCTAACTCCCAAGAAGAGATTGTCACATCTAGAGGAATCTCCCAATCATGCAGAAATCTCCATGGTAGAGTATAGTTTACAAGTTAATAACTTTTTACCTGTCGTTCTTCATTGATTCCAGCTGTGGGGTTTATTTCAAGATCTGGTTTATATTGGAAATATCCTGTTCAGTAACTAGAGTGATTTCTTAGAATATAAATAACTTTTCAAAACAGAGACCTTCCTTCCCATTGAAGAACTGGTCTACCAGGCCAACATATAGCACAGTGTTCATTGCAAGGCCTGCGAGCCAATGGTGGCTCCCATCGACCCTAAGTGCAGCTCCCTAAGTTCTCTCTAAGCTGCACAGTCGCACAACAGGCTATAAATAGCCATGCAGCAGCTCTAAAGGGCCACACAGCAGGGACCTGGAGAGGAGAGAGGTAGGGGGCGGGGCGGGAACTGGGGAAGGGAGCAAGTTGGGGCTTGCAGGGCTGCTGTGGGCCTCTCCCCCGGAGCTCCCATGGTGCCTGCCAGCACGGGGGACAGAGGGCCCCTTCCCCAGAGCTCCTGCTGCCTATCGGCAGGGGAGAGTAAGGCCCCTTCCCCAAAGCAAGCTGCCTGGACTCCCAACTCCTCATCCCAGCACCTCCTCCCCCGCGAGTCCACACCCCCAGCCAGAACCCTCACCCGCTACATCCCAACCCTCTGCCCCAGCCCTGAGCTCCCTCCCACACCCCCAGCCCCTCATGCCCAGCTCCACCCTAGAGCCCTCAGCCCCAACCAGAGCCCTCAGCCCCACACCTCACCCTCTGCCTTACCCTGGGCCACCTCCCACACACCGAACCCTTCAGCCCCACCCCATGTGGCTTTCACATTGAAGGTTTTTTGCCAAAGTGGCCCCCACTTCAAAAATAGTGAAGAGCACTGAAATAGCATGTCTAGGAAAGGTGGATGAGGTAGTGCTATCACTTGATCTTAATGGATATGTCAGTACTTCCTACTTGCAGAGTCGTATTTGAGTTTTACAGTTGTATTCCTGTAGCTGGCAATTCTACCTCAATGAACATATTGTTACGTTCATTGCATACAAAAACAGAAGTTAGATAAAAACAAAAAACGCTCCACTGAAGGTTCCAGCCTATCACTACTTTATTTCTTAGAAAGAGCTGCATGCTTAACTCCCTCCACCTTACTCTAGGCTGGCTCTCTGCAGAACTGACTCTGATTGCATGCCTCCCTATAGAACTGATTAGCCTACAAGGACAAGGAAACCACTTACAAATTAAAATGACAGCTTGCAATTTTTAACAGTTTTAGTACTACCCCACATGACTCCTGGGGGCATTCTCAGCAAAAAATTAAAAAATTCTGCACCAAAAAATTAAAAATTATGTGCACAGTATTTTAAAAATTTGCAAAATTCTGCATATTTGTCAAAATATTGCAATATAAACACACAGGTTCAATTATTTCGGTAATTAATTTAAGCTACAACAGAATGGATAGAAAATGGCAGTTGGGAGCATTGGAGGAAATACCCAAACACCTTGTCTAATAGTAATGTAGCTAGGTTTGACACTTTATTTTTAGTTATTAGCCAACAAATATATACAGCCATATGCTCAGTGTTACATCATAGGCAACTGAAGAGCAAGTGAGGGCTGGTGAATCAAACTCACAATTTATATTGGCTACTGATCATCTCTAGAAAGGTCAGTAGCAAACAGTTCATGTAACATATTTTGATAGGAAACTTTCAGTCCAAACATTTAGACCAGTTCTAATCACCACAAGCATTTACAAGGCCATACTGTCCTTTATACCACTCTAGCGATGTAAAGGAGCCTTAAAACTTTTACACCTGTTTTATGCTCCTGGGTGAATTCACAAAGACAATGGGAACATTTATTCTGCTCTGCCTGAGAGGACAGAGCCTGCCCCACACCTACCTCCTCAAAAACACCCTGAAGCTCTGCCCCTCCACACCAAGTGTGCCACAGTAGGGCACGAGAGGTACAAAGTGTCTCTCTCTCTCACACGCACAACTGCCCAGCCCCCTACCCCATGATTTACATTTCTACCAGTTGCCCGAACCAACCTGCCTATGCTGCCGAGAAGGGGCGTATGACTGCTCATGCAGCTTCCCCATCAGAAGTAATTTTTCTGCAGGGAAGCAGAGAAATCTGTGGGGAACATGAATTCTGTGCAGGTGCAGTGATGAAGAATTCCCCCAGAAGTACCACATGTATCACAGACAACAATAAAATTAAATGCCCTATCTGTATGTTAAGAAGGCCTATCTTTCCAGATTTATCTAAACCAGTTCTACTCAGGACTGATTTACAAGCAAGTTCTTTTGCCAAAAATACCCAACTGTTTTTGCCAGCTGTTCAGCTCTGCCAACGTTTGCACTGGTGGAAACACTGGTACAGACAAGTGGTCTATGACATTGTTAGCACTGTTGTATAGACCTGACCTGAGCAGAGATAAACAATAGTTCTTAAAAGAAAGAGAGCTACCTGGAGCAGTTCTCACATTAGTGCTCCCAACACTGCTAACACTGGTAGAGATGGACTGTTAGTAGCAGTGGAGGGAGGTTTTTGACAAAAAGTCTATTTCAGAAAACCCCTTAATGTCTGAGTGTCATATCTTTAAACCAGATTGCAGTCACCACGGAAGAGGACAGTTATTAAAAAAGAACTGTTCCTAGGAACTAATAGGAACACAAGCCTACGAAAAGAGTTCAGAATGGAACTTTGTTAATGACCAAAATAGGTATAAATTAGGACCAGAACCTGTATATTATTTCCCTAGCATCCAAAAAAATATACTAGGTGCCTATGCCTATGAAATGGTGTAATTAGACAGGGATGCAGTTTAAATAAATTCTCTCTCTCTCATATGTATCTATGGTTGACCCCTTTGTGTGTTCTCAAAATCTACCAAGACAGTTTGGTCATGGCTTCCCCGACACTGAATGAGAGATGGGTTCCTCCAAGGAGAGTGACACACAACCAGCATGTGGGCTGAGAGAAGGCAGCATTCTTACGTGCTCTGGAGAGGTACAATGTGTTGAACTGTAGGGTTAGCATCCTAGCTCACCCACTCTTTTCATCAGTCTGCTTTTGCTTTTCACTGTATTTCCTCTGTGAGGCCTTGTGATAGTCCATGCCCCTAGGGTCAGGGCAGCGTGGCCTATTGGTCATGGTCTACAAAGCAGCCCTTCGGTGCAGGGCAACGTGGCCTAGCGGCCAGAGTCTATAGAGCCACCCTTCAGTGCAGGGCAGCGTGGCCTAGCGGCCAGGGTCTATAAAGTTGGGGCACCCACTAAGAGGTGTGGCAACCCCGGTAAGGGGGCCCAGGCCCACCCAACTCCACCAGGCCCCGACCCAGGGCCCTAACAGTGGCATAGCGGGTTGCCACTGACTCAGCAGGGGGGTCCTACCAAAGCACGCTGAGGCTTCCCAGGCGTGAAGTACCACTCCGTCACCCTCCCTGGGTCACTTCCTACCAGAGTCTGTGCTGGTGTTTCCCATGCGATGTTGGTTATCTGTGTTCAGCGGGGCTGGTCGTCTCCGGGGGCTCCTCCAGTCGCCGGGGTGTGGGCGGGCCGCAGAAGGCTTTGATTCCGGGTGCAGTCAATGGCTGTGGCTGGCCCTCCACAGGAGCTTCCCAGGCAGGTCCTTCCCCTGTGGCCTCCAGCCCAGAACGAGCTGGGCTCCCTCCCTTTATACTGCTATAGCACTTGGTGACGGGACTTCCGCTGTCCATAATATGGGCTTAACCCTGTCTGGGCTAGTGCGGGGTAAGCAGACCCCGTCACAGGCGTAATACACTTTAATTTGTTAAAAGAAAGCCCAGTGACCATCGGTGGTCAATTTGTTTTATGAAAAGGTGCCAGCTGCCCCCTTTCAAAGAGAACATTACCCCTGTCTTTCTGCTGGAGGCCAGTAAACCTGATGTGAATGACAGTTGGTTGCTGCAGAGAAGGTTCCCCTGAGGGAGAAGTGATCTTGAGGCAGCGAGTAACATCACAATTAGCAATGTAACCTCTCCCCACCCTGTCTGGAAAACTTAGGGTGACCAGATCACCCAGGTCAAATATCGGGACGCAGGGGGGCGGGGCGGGGGCAGAGGGGGGAAAAATGGCGGCAGAGCAAAAAAAAAAAAAATCCCCCACCCCCGATTCCTCCTCCCTCCGCAAGCGCTGGAGGGAGGCCCGGGAGACTCAGGGGAGCACAGGGCCGGGGTGAGTGTGAGTCCAGCCTGGCCCTGAGCAGGCAGGACTCAGGCGCGGTATCTGGAGGGAGAGTACGGGGTGGCCTGCGGGGCCAGGCAGCGGCTGTTCTCCCCACCTGGGCAGCAGGACTCGGGAGCAGCCGCTGCTGCAGCTCCCACTGCCGCGGGGGGAGGAAGCGGCCGCTGGCCAAGCTCGGCAGCTGCGGCTCTGGCACCCACGAACCCCCCGAGCCCGGGCCTGCTGCGGGGACCCAGCGCGCACGCTGCGCATACCCATCCCCTGGCCACTCGCGTCTGGGCTGGCTGCCCAGCTGGTGCAATCCTGCGGGCGGCCTCGGAGTGGGGGCAGCAGGCCCCAGCCCCCCGCATCCCGCTCGGGTCCTGCAGGGGAACGAACGGGACTGGGCTGCCGATGCCTCCGCCACGGGATTGCACCAGCTGGGCAGCCAGCCCAGACGCGACTGGCCAGGGGCTGAGCGCAGTGTGTGCGCTGCCCCGCAGCAGGCCCGGGCTCGGGGGGTTCGGGCCCGGGCACCAAAGCCGCAGCCGCCGAGCGCCACGTGCTTGGCCACTTCCTCCCCCCGCAGCAGTGGGAGCTGCAGCAGCGGCTGCTCCCGAGTCCCCTGCCCAGGTGGGGAGAACAGCCGCCACCTAGCCCCACGGGCCGCCCCCCTACTCTCCCTCCAGGTACCGCGCCCGAGTCCTGCCTGCTCACACTCACCCCGGCCCCGCACTCCCCTGAGTCTCCTGGGCATGGCATGCTTGGAAAGAGGCGGGGATTTGGGGAGGGAGACAATGGGGCAGTGAGGGGGCGGGGATGGGGGTGAGGATTTGGGGAAGGATCCAATGGGGGAAGGAGGGGGCGGAGTCGGGGCAGGGGAGGGCGCGAGCCCTTCGGGCTCCGGAGCCTTTGCTTGTTTGTCCAGTGTCCCGACCTAACATTGGTCGGGACGCGGGACAAACAAGCAAATATCGGGACAGTCCCGATAAAATCGGGACGTCTGGTCACCCTAGGAAAACTGGTGGTTTGACAAGTCACAAAGTTGTAGGCTGCAGGATGAAGAAATTGCTAGTCACCAAGGACATTTTCAAACATGAGTGCTTAAAGTTAGGAATTTGGGCCCAATCTAAAGCCCACTGAACTCAAGAGACAAATTCCTGCTGATTTCAGAGCGATTTGGATTAACGCTGTATTTAGGCACTTATAACACGGAATCATAGAATCATAGAATATCAGGGTTGGAACGGACCTCAGGTCATCTAGTCCAACCCCCTACTCAAAAGCAGGACCAATCCCCAACTAAATCATAGAAGATTAGGGTTGGGAGAGACCTCAGGAGGTCATCTAGTCCAACCCCCTGCTAGAGTGGTCTTTCATTTTTAGAGGTGTTGACCACTTGTATCTCCTACTGGAGTCAATGGGAGTTTTACCCACGTACTAAGTAAAAACTGAATAAAGGGCCCCAAGAGTTAGCCTTTTGTTTGTCTTAGTTACTTTCCCTGCACTGACAATGCAATGATATATGAACACTGCATATAAAAAATAAATGCCAACCAAAGCTTGAATTTTGCAAAAGGCCCCGATCACTATAATGGACCGAATCAAAACAAATTGGGACATCCCTGAACTTTGGAGTGTTTGAAATTCAGATCCAAATTCTGACGTTTCAGCCTATTGAAAAGCTTGCAATTGGGGAAAAATAAAGCCTACATTATTCGATCATAATAGTCCAAATCAGCACAGTTTACAATAGCGTTACTGCTATGTCTCAGGCCATTATTAACTGGCTGAGAAGAATTTACTTATGAGTGCAGCCCTACAGGTTGAGAATTGGAGCCTGAGCTACATACATTCAAAGACTTCACAGAGTTTGTCAAGTCCCATATAATTGATTAACTGTAAGCCTCTGTATTTACATACTACACCTCTACCCCGATATAACGCTATCCTCAGGAGCCAAAAAATCTACTGCGTTATAGATGAAACCGCATTATATCAAACTTGCTTTGATCAGCCGGAGTGCGCAGTCCTCCCCCAACCCCGGAGCGCTGCTTTATCGCGTTATATCCAAATTCATATTATATCGGGCCGCGTTATATCGAGGTAGAGGTGTATTTCAAACAGACAAACGCAGAACCACCAACTACAGAATATGACTTTATGGGGGGTATTTTGCCCCATTGTGTATGATATACATTATAGCTACTGCTGTGGCTCTGTTATCCTTTGTAACAATCATATTCTAATGTTTCATGGTGTTTATAATATGCATTCCTCCTCCAGCGAATGAGTTAATTCTGCACTGATATACCCTGTGAGGCAGGATACTATTTTTCTCCATGCCATTCTATCATCATATAAGTTAGAGGTGGCTGGTTGCATGTATGTTGGCAACATTATAAATTATATTATGAAAAAAGCAAGGATACAGACCATCAATCAGGTAAAATAAATGTATGATCTTTCAGGACAGCATAATCTATCTTCCAGTGATTGCCTTTATAGCAATGTCATCAAGGGGTTAGCTGATCTGATTCAGGGACATTTTGGGGAGACCAAACACAAGGAGATTGGCACTTGTGAGTAGTGACCCTTATTAATACGACTAGAAAACAAATCAGTTTCACTCTCTGACTCTGATACCTCATGCTTTCAAGTTTAACTTCTACCCATATCGCTGCTTTCTCTCCTTGGATACTAGTACTCATTACAGCCCCTCAAAGCATCCATTTGGTTGGTAGTCTACGAAAAGGCAATGGTTAAGGGTTAATGAAAAGTAACTCTTGTTTATAATGATAGATACCAGAGCTTGGTTGATGGGCAATGAATCCGATCAGGGTGTGTGAAGTGGACCTACAAACTACCATTTTAAAATAATCTTTAATCTACAGTAGTGGGGATGCTAATTAAAAATCCATTCCTGTCTTTGTTGCCAAATTGACAGTAATTCCATCTCCAATGGGAACGGCAAGATTAATAGCATCTCAGGTAAACTCAGCAGGGAAATGACATTTTCATTAGTGATTTACTGGGTGTGAAATTTCCACCATGGTGAACTATTCATCAACAACGCAGTTGAACCTCTCCCCATAAACATCCACGTTGCTAATTAATGGTGAAGCTCATGTTGCATTTAATGTCCGGAACCCAAGTTACTTGAGCATTCATGGTAGAATTATCTGGGATGCGTCTTTCAGAAAGAAATTAAATAACAAAACCCAATAAACAATTTAGTAAGACGATTTCAGTCAATTACTGCTCAGAAAAAACCCCATCAACAGCCTGGTCTTTATTGACACTAGGATATCATCTATATTACCTGTTTCCTTTGAGTTTCTCATTCTCACGCTGCCACCAGTTTAAATCCATTCACTGGCGTTCGCACCAGTGTAAGCTACTGACATAAGCATCGACTGACTGCTAGCCTTTTCGCCCAGTGTGTCACCTAATCCTGTTCAGAACAGGACTGAGCTACAAGGAGGCTGAAATACCACAGTCATTGTTAGAGCAGTACCTCCACTGGTGTTTCATGGCTGGGACTGAGTCAATGGTACCGAAAAAATGTTGTTGCAGACATGGTTTATAGCAGTACGCACTGTATCTATCTCATCTCTCCATTTCCAGACCTGGCTTCCACTTCACGCCTGTGTCTAACTAAAGAAACACATTTGATCTCTATTGCTGCTGCATATGTTCCACCTTTATCTCTAGCTGCTGTAGATTAAATTTGGGGGTGGGTTCTGTTCTTATGTAGGCTGTGAACAGACTAGCCTTTTCTTCTCATTCCTTACCTGCAGAGAGTGCTATTTAGACTGGCTGTTGGAGTTTAAACCATTGAGCCATGTAGGGGAAAGAGCCAAAGGCTATTGAAGGTGATGGAAGACTCACAGCAGATCTATACAACATGGTAGTTAAAATGCCAATGGACACTGGTGACCGGTCTACACCAGCATCCCCACCATTGGTATCACTGGAGGAGCTGCGCTGGTTAGTTGTGCAGAGGTGGGAAATTGGAAGAAATATGCTAGTGCAGACAATTTCTGTGAGACGTATGGAATAACTATTAAGATTTCTGGGTTGTGACTATGAAATTTGCACTATCCCAGCAGAAAAGGATGGGAAACCTGGAGAAGCTCTGACCAGCTGGGAATTCCCATTGCATAGGTAGAATCTCCAAGTGTCATAGAACCTGTGGAGCCCCCAGAACAGGTGGTGGTAGATTAAATGTCTTTATGCTCCAGCTATTTCTAGCTGAGAGGCCCTTGGGACCATCAGAAATTGTGAATAAGTTAGAGCAGACTCGAGGCTGCTTTTACTTGTGCTGGGAGCTGAATCCATTTCTCTCCAGCCCCAGAAATGGGGAGCTGCTAAATTCATGTAAAGTTGCCTTAACTCCTTACCACTCTAGCCAAGTCCTGTACTAAGTGCAGCACTCTTACTCTAACACAAACTTCACCATTAATTAGCCATGAGCCATGTCGATATTTATGGAGAGAGACTACCCTGAATTGTCCATGAATAGTTTTCATCAGGGTGAGAATTTCACACCCCATAAATTGCTAATGAAAATGTCATTTCTCTGCTGAGTTTATCTGAGATGCTCTGGCTCTGATTCTTCGCGCACTTGCAGGGGTTTCAGTCTGGCGTAATTCTAAAGTTGTCAGTTTGTAGGGAAATGAACTCCACCTTTGCACTAGTGGGCAAGGAGAATGAGGCCCTGCATATTAAGATGATTTGGTAATATCATATTACACTAGGTGTCCTTTTTTAGTATCTTATAGTCCATGTGTAGATGTCACAATGTATAAAAAGGAGGTGATCGCAATCCCCAAAGAACTTTATGCCTTGTAGTCTTGGAAACAAACTGTTCAAAAATGGTTTTAACAGATCAAATTTTCCATAGTTTTGAATAAATGGAAGAAACTAAAGAAGCCATTGAGGACACAGAAGGCGCACATTCAATTGAATTGAATCCAGTATCTATCCTGGAATATGAAGACTGTGAAAGTAATCTATTCTTTTCATTGCCAGCTTCACGCTGAATTTTCTCTAACTCTTTTTGAGTTCATTGTTAAAAGAACCTTGCTACATATTACTAACATTATTGTTGCTGACTAAAAGGCTTAGTAATGACATAAACATCACTCAGTATCAAATATCAGATGTACAGACAACATATTCCAGAATTTAATAGCGTGTTAAATGATTGCAGAGAAATGTTCTGTGAACCCAGTGAAGCAGCACCAAAAGCTAATTCAATTCTCAAATGAGTAAAAGTGAGAAACTGGTCTAATAAAATGGATATTGCAAAATATATGCTGGCATACACTGCTGACATGCATGGGAAAAAGAAGGTATTTTTCCCTAGTAATAAATATCTAATTCTGGTGACTAACATGTTTCACCTTGAATCATAACTGCTGCGTACGTAGTTGGAAAGAATGGTGTCTGAAGTCATTTAAAATAAGGGCTATCGTGCATTCAAAATACCAGTCAAGGATTCAAAGATCTGTATCGTTTGATTATAATTCAGTGAACATATAAAGCCCAGGCAGGAATTAAAGCCACCTTACTTGCCTGAAACCCATGGAGGGTAACAGAAGAAACATTCCCTCCTCCCCTCAGATGTAAATAGAGTCTTGGGCACTAGTGATCCCTTCTGGCCTTAAACTCTATGACTATGGCTCTAAGACACTTTGCTGGCAAATGGAGGTGTAATTTTGCACTAGCTTTGCTAAATCTGACCTATCAAATTTTAACTATATCAGTCCAGTTCCAGTAGCACACTCCAGATAGGTTGAGGGACGGATGGACAGACACACACAGTACCCCTGACCACTTTATAAACATTTCTATTAACAAGGAATTTTCATTGCTGAAATGAGGAAAGTCCCAAATCTACCTGAAATATCAGAGGGGTAGCCATCTTAGTCTGTATCCACAAAAACAAAAAGGAGTCCGGTGGCACCTTAAAGACTAACAAATTTATTTGGGCATAAGCTTTTGTGGGTAAAAAAACCCATCTGAAGAAGTGGGTTTACCCATGAAAGCTTATGCCCAAATAAATTTGTTAGTCTTTAAGGTGCCACTGGACTCCTCATTGTTTTTATCTGAAATATGTTAACTAGTCACGTTCAAACTGCTCCTGCCATTACAATATCCCCCATCCTCGTACTTATGCATCTTTCCATTGCCAAAAGGAGCCATGGGGGAACTTAATCAAACCAGTAGGGATGTCCTTTTGATGGTACCTACCCCTCAATATTACCATGTCACAGGATTAGGCATTACTCTTGATTTAGAACAGAGTGAGATCAGATTTAGGCTTCTTATAGTTTCTAATTTTGGTCACCTGAGGCTCCATCATTTAAAGAAACAAATTGGGGGATTTCAGGAGAATCTGATATTCACCCCTAAATAACCTTAATTTTTCAGAGCACAGAGGTCCATTACAGTACAAAGCATTCAAAAATATTTATTTTAATAAAGCAGACACTTATTTATTATGGTTCCAAATCAGCAAACACGTAAGCATGGTCTATCAGTATGCCCTAATTTCCATCGATTTCAAAGGGACTTAATCACATGCTTACGTCCTTTGCTGAATCAGAGCTGGAGCACTGTGCATTCATCTGCGGTTAGTGTTAGTAAACCAGAGTTCTCTTGATTGTGCTATTGACTCATGGTACATTGGAAACATGGCCTGTCACATGATTATGTCACCACTAGTTATGTTAAAACTCAGTTTATAGACTTTATTAAAAAGTCTAATAGGAGAAGGCCTACTACTAGTTTTTTCCTCGAACAAAACAACTGAAAAAGGAGAGAATTTGAATTTCAGAGAGCCCCTTAATTCCTAATAGTTTTTACTATGTTTGTCCCAAAGTCTGTTTTATAGTCCACAGAAGCAGTAGTCAAGAACCACAAAAGCAAAGGAGTGGTCAGGAGATACTTAATGGTAATTACACCATAGCTGCTTGGTTATCAGGTAACAATACAAATAGTGACAGAAAACTTGAGAGCTGGTACAGTGGGTGCATTAAAAGTTCTCTCTGTAGCCCCCCCAACCCTGAAAACACTTATGCAAATGCTTAACTTTACTCATGAGAGTAAGTCCAT
Organism: Mauremys mutica; assembly: GCF_020497125.1. Taxonomy (NCBI): domain Eukaryota; kingdom Metazoa; phylum Chordata; order Testudines; family Geoemydidae; genus Mauremys; species Mauremys mutica. Next base: position 67,935,579 of record NC_059082.1, on the reverse strand, counting down.
TGACTTCAAATGGGACCACCCTTGTGAGTAATGTTAGCTACATGAGTAAATGCTTGTAGGATCAAGGGCCTGCAACCAGAAAGAACTATCAATGCACCCACTGTGATACTCCCTATACTTAAAATGACAAATACTGTTAGACTCAGGAATATCTCTAGGGCCTGGTCTACACTGGGGAGGGTGTCAATGTAAGATACGCAATTTCAGCTACAGGAATACCGTAGCTGAAGTCGAAGTATCTTATTCCGACTTACCTCCCGTCCTCACCGTGCGGGATCGATGTTCGCGGCTCCCTCGCCGACTCCACTACCGCCGCTCGCTCCTGTGGAGTTCTGGAGTCGACAGGAAGCGCGTTCGGGGATCAATATATCGCATCTAGATGAGACGCGATATTTCGATCCCCGATAAATCGATCGCTACCCGCCGATACGGCGGGTAGTCTGGACGTACCTTAGGTCTTGAATTATATTATTGGTTCACTTAAAGTTATCTTCCTAAGGCTCAATTCTTGTTTTTCTCTCCTGGCTTTTTGAGGAAGTGATATATGGTATTTTGGATCTGAAGTTATTTTTTGCTTATTATTTTGGATTTGGAATGGTGCTTAGGGTTAAGTAACATGTAATTGGAATGATGGAGGGAAGTAATAGAAGTTTTAATAAAAACCACCCCAAAAGGATATGAACATAAATCTTGTTATGAACAAGGAAATACAGTTTGTTTGAACTTTATTGCTTTTATACTCTTTTTATTAATATTTTCTTTTACAATGCCCAGTATGTTTAATGCGGTGTATAAGCTATGGAATTTACAGAGGTATTATATATTGGCTACAGGAGGGCTGCTCCAGTGTTTCCTGACAGCAATGGAAACAGAGTATTACACATTATTTTAAAAAGGGGGTATAACAGCTATGAAGTTCCATTAAAATGTGCTCCCTAGTTTATGAAGAGAGAGGTACTCTGAGCATTCAACGTTTTATGTAAATTAGATGTTGTGCTCTGTTACCGTAAATTACTGTATGTCCACAGCCATGCTATTTTATGCTTTGACTCCCATCAGGCCCCCAACCTGCAACTACATCCTGGGAAGAACTCTGTTTCAAATTCTGCCTCAGAATTCTTCTTCTGGACCATCCACTGCTACACCATTCCAGCATGTTGGGCCTGCTCCATGAGCAGAAGCAAGGGTTGGAGCTCTGCCTCCTCACTCATCCCTATCCCTTTTGAGATAGATTGCAAGCCCCAAAAGTGCAGCACCCCCTGCAACCCTTGGGTATAGGTACTACAACTGTGACTGGATCATATGCAGCTGAATGCAAGGTGAGGGGAATCTCTTCATGCTTCTGAGTTTCCTAATCAGGGTTGCACTAGGTCAGTATTAGTAGTTCGATAGGAGTCCTGAAATGAAGGAACATCAAAGTGCTACAGAAAGTGGGGTTAGAGTAGGTGGCACACTCTTTCTTTTCCAACAGTACTGAAACAATGATAAGCATGGTACTAGAGATGGGCCTGAACAGAAAGACCAGCTCTAAACACCCACTCCAAATATGGGGAAGCTCTGATTCTAATCCACATCCTAAACCCATCACTCAAATCCACTTTATTAATGATTGCTCCATATACTTCAGTCATTCCGCACTTCTCTCCAAATGCGTGTTTTTGCAGCACCAGATCTGTGGCTTGCTTTGTGCACCTTGTGCCACATATGACAATATCCTAGTTAAATCTTACTGTATTAAGTTTAAGTATTTTAGGAGTTCACTGTATTCAAAATACAAAGGTTTGTGTGTTGTTGTGGAATTGTATGCAACTTCTTTAAGGAGAAGCCATGGCTAATATAAACCCTAGGATGGGTTATGCACTTCAAAGGACTGTTTGAAACCACGTGCTGGACAAAGTAGGGGGATTCCTAGAAAATACTTGGGAGGAGGGGAATACAAATAACCCACCTCCAGATCCAGTTGAAGCTGTGCCTTGAACAGAAACCTACTGTCTGGCGGATTAGCTAGTCACGGTTGCGTCAAAGACCCAAAGAGGATAAAGGAGGGGGCTCATATTTATGAACATGCTGGTTCTCAGCTGAGGCTGTGATGAATTTGTGACCACATGAAAAACCCTTGGGTTTTGGAGGACTAATCGCCAAACAGGTCTCTTGTTGGAGTAAAGGGGTGATCTCTGGTAAGCCGATGAGCATGTGTGTAGGTTCTTTTATTGTTTTCTTATACTTTCTCCGTAATGCTTCCACCTTGAGAATAAAGTAGCTGCTTATAAAGGGCTGTATGTTAACGTATAACCATGACAATTACATGGTGTACCATCACTGCAGGGAAGGCAAAAAAGGCCTGCTTAGGCAGTCTGTCTTTTGCTGGGAATATCATAGCATAGTGAGGAAGCCAAGCAGCCTGGAAATACCCCAGTTAGGGGGAAGAGAGATGCATGTCTCCACCCAAGAGAGGCGATAGCTGAGGAACCTGGAGCCTAGAGTGGGTGCCCTTGCTGGACCACAGAGGGGGAATACAGGTGCAGTTGCCTTACGTTGTGACACACCTAACTAGACTGGATGTTCTTAGAAAAGTAACGGAAAAGAAAGTACATTTTAAGCTACACATTTTCTTACCATTCTTATTGCCTTTCTGTACAATGAATACACGGAGAAGATGATGAAGTGGCCTCAGAAAATGTTTTTTTGGGGTGGTGTTATTGTTATGAATCAAATAGTTCTACAGAACTGATCTACTCCAGGAATTATTAAGCATGATCTCATATCGGAACAGAGTGCACACATTTATTTTTCCTCAAATGTATTACAGGCTGCAAAAACTCATTTTCAACAAATATACCTGGTCATGATTTCTGCACTAAAGAAATAAAAGCTCCTAAAGTTATCTATGGAAGTCAGTGAGGCAATAATGTTTTGATATATTGGTGTGCATTTTGTCTTAATGACTCCTTATTGAAGATTAATTTTCTTTTGCTCAAAAGCAATGCCATTGAAATGGATAGATTCCTAGTTAAAACAAAAAAGCTCATACACACAGCTGCTTTCATTTAATACATTCAGCTTATTTCAAACAGAAGTAGGTTCTAATACCACTTGATAACATATATAATAGTTTTAAAAAGAAATTATGTTTGTTAAGTATAACCCTGAATGGAGACCACATACAGAGAGATTGTTTTTAGGACAAATGGGTACATAAACAGCTCCAATCTTTGCTAATTAGAGAACTGAACCCAATGACTCCACTGGGGCAACGAGATATATTAATCTCTGCCTTTGGGAAGAAAATACCACTCTGATAATCTAGTGATTGCTTGGGTTGTGGGGAATCTATGCATTATGTTTGGGGCCTGTGAGTAGGGGCTAAGCCAAATGCCAATGCTATACAAAGACAGCATCATACTTTTCTATTCTTATATAATATCAAAGTATCTTGCAAACATTAATAGATTTATCTTCAGGTTATTCCTGGAAGGTAAGGAAGTATATTAATAGCCCGCTTATCCTGAAATTCTGTGACGGGACAAAATAAGTGACTTGCCAAAATTCACATAGGATGCCTGTGGCAGAGGTAGGAATTGAACCTAGATCTCCATAATTCCAATTCTGTTCTTTAACTACAAAACATCCTTCCCTTGAGTACTAGATTGTAATACTTAGTCATGACTATCTCAGTGTTGTCAATTCTTGCAATTTTATCCTAAATCTCATTATATTTGGTGTTTTTCTTATTACTCCAGGTCCTGGAAGCATGTGATTCTGTGACGATGAAAGTAAGTTTCACAGTTGTGGAGAAAAGTTTGAAAAAAAACCCCAGACCTTAAAAGCTCAAAACTATCAGGGAATTAAAATTAGTTTAACATCAGGAGATTTAAAAATATTTATCTCATGATTTTTGAATGCTTGGAGTTAACAATACCAATAATCCAAGAAAATACCATTATATTAATTGACAGAGATAATTAGACAAATAGAAAACTGGCCCACATGAGAACATATCTCCTGAGGCAAAAACAACAGGCTAAAAGGTAGAATGATGCAGCAAGCAGCAGCCAGTTCAAAATGGCCACGTCAGTCCTGCAGCTCTTTGTCTCTGCCAGATTTAAAGGGTCAGCTTCAGAAAGCATCCAGGGAAAAAAGCTCCTCTAAGAGGGCACACCTGCACTAGGAAGGAACACTAGACAATGGCAAAAGAGGGCTACTTCTGTTTGTTGTGAAGCACCACACTACCAGTAGATGCACAAGGATGCATTTGCACTTGAAAACATTGCTTTATCATCTCTTCTAATCCTTTCCCAAAGCTGTATGGGGAATGTTCATTAGTGATATACACCACTTATTAATCATGCTAATTTATACCACTCCCACTGAAAGCGGATTTATGTGGTCACAACAGTTCATTTTAAGAAATTAAGTTTGAGACTCAAGTTACAGGTAGTTTGCTACATGTCTTATTATAAACATTAATATGCCAACTTAGCCTGTAGTGACAGATCTGCTGGAGTTCCAGATGTCACTCCTGCACACTGACACATTTACTACTCATCCACCCACGCAATCAATTGTTCCCCCTTAGTTACTGACATCTTGGCATTGGCAGTGAGACCCAGTAATTACCCAAACATAACATTACCCCCGCCCCAGTGTCAGTAATATTACAGTTTTTCCGCATCAGTTACTCTCACAATGTCATAACATCTCCATCACCCACCCACCTTTTTTTATTTTGGGACTTTTGAACAAAGTTGATTAATATATTAAATACTTTTATATTTTTTAAAGTCTACAGTAGTGCTTGGAAATAGGGAATGAATTTTGGAGCAAGTATTTGGATTTCCAGTTCTAGCTTGCTGAAAATATATATAAATACTATATGACTACTGGAACAGAGTTAGAGCTGAGCACATTATTATTAATATTCACTTATTTGACACATAGCCATGTTTTGTTTGTGTGCATGCGCACACACACATTTCCTCAATCTGTAGATTGATTGGTAATTTGCTATGGGTTTTGAAAATTCATACTGTATTCGTCAGCTGTGATTTGTGACATAAGACCCATTGTACTGTTTCTATTCCTTGGACTGGTCTTTTAATCAGGTTTCTAGTGTGAAAACTCATAAGCAAGCTTAAAATTCACTTTCCAAGAGCAGTCATGTAGGTTTGGAATCTTTTTTTCCATACACCTCTACCCCGATATAACGCGACCCGATATAACACGAATTCCGACATAATGCGGTAAAGCAGCGCTCCAACGGATCAAAGCAAGTTTGATATAACGCGGTTTCACCTATAACGCGGTAAGATTTTTTGGCTCCCGAGGACAGCGTTATATCGAGGTAGAGGTGTAGTTCATAATTTATTTTAAAAAGGCATTTTTATCACATTGTGAGACTCAAATCTTTTCCTGTCTTCACCTTCATCAGTTCATGCTTTCATTTTCAGAGTCCATCTTTTCACGTTTGGGGAGCCACTCCACACCCAGCTATTTGCCACTGGACACCTTGCCTTGGGGTAAGAGAGTAGCTCATGCACACCATTTTAAGTCCTTGGAGACGGATACTTCATACTTCTAAGGCATCTTCCATGAGAAGATTTAGAAGTACTTTACTAACAGTCACTTTACCCTCACAGCACCCCTACAAAGTAGGTACATGTTGTCCACATTTAACAGACAAAGAGTCTGAGGCACGGAGTGTTTAAGTGACATGGTTTACAAAGGAGGGCTGTGGAAGAGCCAGGAAGAGAATTTAGGAGCTAGATTTTGGTCTTGTTCATACAAGTATAAATCCGGAGTAGGAGTACAGACGTTATCTTGGATAAACACCAGTGTACGTGAGACCAGAAACTGGTCATAGGTCTCTTCACTCTCAGTCCTGTGCTATAGCTTTCCTACACAGCTGCTCATGGAGTCTCAAGGATCCTCACAGTAATATTGCCATAATGTTCTTGTGTTCATCTTCTCTGCAGTGCACCTGCTCTCTAGCTAAACAGACAGCAGAATTCACAAAGGATGGAGGAAGTGTGCAGGAAAAAGGCATTTTGTTCAAGGCACTTGTCTTTTAAAACTGATCATACCTCCACTCATCTGCTTTGTTATTGTATCCTCCAGTTCACTCTATCTATAGTTGCTAAGACTTATTTTATACTGCAAACTTTGCATTTACTAACCTTTGAGTGAAACAGTTCTCCTCAAATGCCTTGACTTTTTTATACTCCTGATTAGTAAATCTTTCACTGGAAGGAAAATTTTACAATTGTTTCTTTTCCCCACAACTTTGAATACTTCTGTGAAGTCACCTCAGAACCTCTTCCTCAACCTCTTAGTACAAGCTCACTATTTTAAGACTCTCTGTGGTACAATTGCATCCTCTGTGGGTTATTTGATGTGACGCATTCTACAAAATTAAACAGTACACTCAGGAGGAGTTTGGACCACCACAGACCCTCAGACCAGCTACAAGATCACTTCTAGATTTGGTTGGTATTCTGTCCCACTGTTGATAAATAGTATTTACCAGTTTCCCATTCCAGAAATGATGGTGAATTTTTGAAACCTAATGAAGTTCCAAATCTTTTCAAACAATTCCCCAGATTTCATTAGTTTTTGCACCCCTCTCTCTCTCCCCCACCCCACATTGTGTGTATGAGAGAGAGAGTAGAGCAAGAGAGAGAAATATTTAATTTAATTGGAATTTCACAACCATTGCAATAGTTCCCAGAAAACTGTCTTCTACTCTCCTGCCACTGAGGCGGGATCTTAGTCCTGTGAGGCTCTTTCTCTTCCTTAAAGCCAGAAGCCATTTAACAAATCAGCCATTTCTTTATGCCAGCCTGTCTCCAATGCATTCCCTACTATAATTTTAGTGAAACAATTGTCTCTCTTTCTTTCTTTAGCAAACATATTTGAAGTATCCTTTAGTGTTAGTTGAAATTCTGTTGGCAATTTGATCTTAAGCATTTCCTTTGGCAACTTTAATTAGCTCTTTAACTTACTTTTATGACTCTCTATCTTCTTTACCAGATATTTTACACCATATTTTTTAAGACCTTCTGCTTATAGTCATCTCTACATCACCACGGAACCACAGTACCCTGTCCTCTCCTTTTCCTTCCTTAGATTTTACTAGGAAATGTTTCAATTGCTGTTCACGCAACTATTTCTTAAATATTTCCCAATTTCTCATGTATTTAAAAGGGTCCAATCAAAATGCCTTAAAGCATTTTGTGTGTCCCACTAGTTAGGCTTCCTAAAGTTAAAAAAAAAAACCCAAACCACCTTCAATAAAAGCTGCTGTTATGACTACTGAATATTTAATACTGAATAAAATTTAGAAACCACTTTTTGCTGTCCCTAACCCTTTTAAAATCACACCTGGCTGCTTTTCTAAGATTAAGCACACAAGTTTCCAGGGCTGTGATTCACTAAAGCTCTTTTGCATGTGTTTAAGTCCACCCCTATTCAGCACAGCAGTTAAGCACATGCCTAACTTTAAACATGTTCTTAAGTCACATTGACTTCCAAGTATATTCTTAAAATCAGCACTTTGCTGTGCTGCATTGGAGTAAACCTCTTAATGGGGTTCTATAAAAACTATAGTTTCAAGAAACATGCATTTGTCAGCACACGTACTAAGAGCCAGATTTTTAAAGGTATTTGGGATCCTAAAGATACAGATGTGCACCCAGTGGGCACCTAACTCCTATTGAAGTCAATGGGAGTTAGGCATCCAGGTGCTTTTGCAAAATTCCTTGAGGCACCTATCTGCATCTCTAGGCACCTACCAGGACAGTTTGCATATGGACTCTTAGAAACAGGATTCTTCTAATTTCCTGTAGCCTATTGCAGTGTTCTTTCAAGGGTCACTGATGCAGACTGTCTCTTTCTCAACTGCTCATGCATAAGTGATCTGCTGGAAGAGTAGTGCAGTAGCTAGGAACACAAAGAGAGCAAATACACTGTGCCATTTGCTGAAGGAATGACTCGATTGTCCAGTGGACCAACTGATTGTTCATACACCTCTACCCCGATATAACGTGACCCGATATAACACGAATTCGACTATAACGCAGTAAAGCAGCGCTCTGGGGGTGCAGGACTGCGCGCTCTGGCAGATCAAAGCAAGTTCAATATAATGCGGTTTCACCTATAATGCAGTAAGATTTTTTGGCTCCCGAGGACAGCGTTATATTGGGGTAGAGGTGTACTTAAAATCTGCTGTACTTAATTTTGCTGTTAATTTGGGTGTCTTTTGCTAGTTGCTCTTCACAATCTTTTTTTAACCTTCCTAATTATTCTTTTCCACTTGACTTGCCAGAGTTTAAGCTCCTTTCCATTTTCCTCAGTGGGATCTGATTTCCAATTTTTAAAGGATTTAGAGTCCAGTGGTTAGGGCACTAGTCTGGGACTTGGGAGAACAAGGTTCAGTTCCTGTTTCTGTTACAGATTTTGGGCCAGTCACAGTCTCTCTGTGCTGCAGTTCCTCATTTGTCAAATGGGGATAACAGCACTTCCCTACCTCACTAGGGTATTCTGGGGATAAATACATTAAAGATTGTGAGGTGCACAGACACTAGGATACTGGGGGCCATTAGAGCACCACAACTACACACAAAGAGGGGGAAATGCTGAATACAACACCATGTACATTACAGGGTGAGAAACGCCACTTTGAAGGGTTATATGTGTCATGTCAGAAGGACTAAGAAGATTAAATTTAAAAAAATGGAGATTAGAAAAGGGAAGAAGAAAGAGATGTAGTGAAATCCTATCTCTTTCCCCCGTTCCACCCCGCCCCACCCCACGAAGTCATTAGGAGTTTTGCCATTGACTTGACTGACGTCAGGATTTCAATCTTTCATACATATTGGGATCGTGTGTCCCACCACCAAAAGTGCTAGATAACATTACTCTAGAACAGTTAGGTACTGCAGCGTTGTGAATCAGAATAAGTATACATCTAACTACTTTTTGTAAGTGAAATAAATTTTTTTTAAATGAAGATAGGAAGAACATACCCAGATTTGACAATGGCTAGTTTGTTTTGAGGTGGGATAAATTCAGATTATTAGCCCAAGTTCCATATATTACATTGATTTTATAATTGATTAGATTCACTGGGTCAGTTTCTGGGAAGCTGTAAGACATACATTTTAAAATGATTTGTCACGCTGGACAGCTGCTGCTTACAGCCTCAAATTTTCCAATAGAAACACAGTGAACAATGTCTTTGCTATTGTGATCATTCACTTTCACCCTTTGGGCTTCAATCCAAAAGTTTCTATTTCATTTTTCCCCCCACCCACTACTGGGTAGAAGTCACTACTGGGAAGAAAGTGTTTAGATTTCAACTACAGTGAATACAGTTAATAAGCAAAAATATTGAGAGGTACAGTCAGAGGTGAAAGTGAGCTGGTAAGAACCCACACCGGCCCGTACCCTGCCCCTTTTGCCTCCCCCGTTGGTGGACCTGCTGGTAGGGTCCGTACAGGCAGGACCACCGATGGGAGGGTGGGGAGAAGGGGCAGCAACGGTAAAGCACTGCTGTGGCAGTGCTGTAAGGACAGTCCTTTGCTGCAAATGACCCTGCAGCGTCCCCCCTCGGCCGCCGATGGGCCGGGGAGGAGGCAAAGGGAGCAGCTGCCCCAGGCCCTTTAAATCGCCACTGGAGCCCCAGGCGGCCTGGAAGGGCTGGTTGGGGGATGCTGACCCCTCACCCCTGCCCCTTCTGCCCGAGGCCTCGCCCCTTCTGGGGCCGGCTCCCAGTAAGTGTCCTGAGTTACTTTCACCCCTTCACGTTGTCAAGCTTTTGAAACTGATCCATTAAGTGCTTCACATACACAATACTAAGGGAACTCCTTTTCTTTTTGTTCTTTTTTTTTTTTTGATACAGGATGCTCGATGGAGGATACAACCTCAATTCTACACTCACTATTTCTAACACTTTGTAAGTCTAAGCCCTGATCTTTCAGGACCATGGTCCTGGTCCAAAGTCCATGGAAGTCACTGGGAGTCTGTTCATTGACTAGGGGATTTTGGAGCAAGCCCCATAGTATTAAATATTTGCAACATCATGACTTTACATAGCAGTGTCTTTCATCTGAAGCTCTGAAAGCATTTTATTGATGAATGTTTAGAATCTTTCCATTTTACAAATGGAGAAATCGAGGCAAAGAGACTGAGTTAGTAGCAGGATTCTGGAATGTAATTCAGATATCCTGGACTTCAGTCTCTTGCTGTTTCAAACCACAGTATGGCAATGCACACTAGGGAATTCAATGTATGACAACAGGCTCCACCCAGTTAGTTAGTGAGCAGAATGCGGGAGCACCATGGATTTATACCCTAGCTTGCCACACAGGAAGTATTGGTGTAGGCATACCCTTAGAAATGATAGTTTGCTCTGCTGTCCTGGCTGTGTATAAATCTAGCTTTTTGTGGTGCATGAAGAACTAGGATTAACCATGGTACAATTCCTTCCTTAGGATGATGGACAAAATTCTGCACTATCATGTGTCCTCTAATAATACTAGTAAGCTACGACATTGCATTATATAACTTTGTTCATCCCTAGGTCTCAAAAATGTATCAATACACAATACCCATTTTACAGATGGGGAAGACAAACTACTGAGAGATGAAAAGACTTGCCCAAGGTCACACAGCAGGGTCAGTGGAAGAACTGGGCATAGAATCCAGATGTCCAGTATAGTCTCCTATCCACTGGACCAAACTGTTTCCCAAGGAAATCTAAGGCGTTGACTGAGGTGTAAGTGTACAATTTAGTCCCAAATACGCAATGGTGATTTATTTTCACATGTATTGCAGAGCATTTGATTACCAGAGGAGTGTGTTCAACACAGCCTTACCTGCTGGGCGTGTGCTATTTCCAGTTTGAGTTGACAACCACTGCCTGACAAGAGGAATAGAAGCATGGTTGGGCCACGTAGGGGAAAGGGACTGAGAGAAAATGCACTGGAGAAAAATCAGCAGGAAAACTACTGTAGAAAGGTAAGATAGGGTGAAAGAAGGGCACCCTACAAGCAAAGCCCTTAAAATTCCTTGTGATTCCAGGGTCAGAGACTTCAGTATGTAGTTGCAGGGTATTGCAAGGAATTGTTACTGCCATGTACTGGTGAGAATATAGAATTGGTTATTATTAATCTTAGACTCACATAGACCCTGACTGGATAATAATTTAACCAAGCAGAGGCAGGGAAAAGTTTTCTCCATGCCTATCTCTAGGAAGCTTAAACTTTACTGTATGTGAAAAACCAGCAGACTGGGGTTTTGCCTGTAGACCCCCACATGATCAAAAGGAGAGACACTCTCCAAGCTAATAATAATAAAAAAACAAAAACACACTTTGTAATTTTTTAATATCATTGCTACCAAACAAATGACTTGTTCTTTACTAGTCATTATTTAATTGGCATTTACTTAGCAATGCTTAATTAATGATTAAACACCCACCCCACCCTCAACTCATTTACTGAGATTTATTTAAAATCCATATGTATTTTATTAATATTTGTATTGTGACAATGCCTGGGTTAGGGCCCCCTCATACATTACACCGATTATAGTGGAAAACAGTCCTTGCTCCAAAGAGCTTACAATTTAAATCCCTGATCCTGCAAACACTTACTAATGTCCTAGCTTCACATGGGAGTAGTTCATTGGCTACTATTGACTATTCTAGTTAATCACAGACATAAATGTTTGCAAGATTTAGGGGCCTTCAGATCTGAAGAGACAACTGGCGGCTACAACAATCGGTAGAGGGAGCACAGAGTAACAGTGAGGTGATTGTGCTTAGTGCAATAAGTGGGGTTCACAGCACACCAGCTGCATGGCCATTGTTGAATGTGTTATAGGCACCATGGCAGAGATGAGCTATGAGGAGCAATCTGAAGGAGGACAACGTTGTGGCTTTTTTAGGGAGAGCGTCTCCTATGCATAGTAGGTGGCAGCGGAGAAAGTATGAAAGCATTTCATAGAGACTGAACTAGTACCTTAATTTCTTGGGAATTTTTAAATTACCTGACACATGGCACAAGAATTTATAAATCAGGGGACATTGAATGATTTTCCAATGAGGATTAGAGCAGGAGCCGAAACTAGAATATTGGATCCAAATCCAACCTTCATAGCTCAGGTCCACATCTAACAAAGATGTCCTGAAATGGGCGCCAGAGCCCTTTCCTTGCTTCTTCTAGCTGAGTTTCTATGTTGAACAAATACGCAGCCTGGCTGAGGAAAGTGGGAGGGGGAAGCCACAGAGAAGCAGCAGAAACAGCAGTACTGCTGAAGGTGAATGCAATCACACTCCAGCCACACTGTTTGTAGATTATATAGCATTATGAGTTGGGTAGGATTCTTTGGCCACATCATCCATCACTAAAACGCAGTAGAGAGGGGGAAGCTGGCAAACAAAGTCATACTTTTTCATCTAAACAACGTTATGGATTGTAGTTTTCCTCAATAACATGTCAGTATTTTACTTTTAAAGGGAGGCTTAGCTGTTGTGGGTAAAACAAATGTTGCAAGCCATAAAAGTTTTAAAAGGCTACAAAGAATTGTTTCATTTTGGAAAGGCCGCACAAACTGAAAGCTCAGAGCAACAGAAGTGCACTTTCAATTGCATCAGGTTGATGGCAGGTGGAAGAATTGGCTGTATTCTTCTCTGATATAAAGTATATTGTTCAATAAACAGTAACTTACTTTCCTGGTATTGCAGTTATCTGCTTTCAGTTTTCTTCTCATTTATTCTGTTATATTTTTTGTTGCACTATTTGAGGTATTCCCATTTTGCAAGGGAGTGAGAAGCTTTCAGAAGGCCTGTAAGAGATGAATTCCCGTGACTGTACTCAAGAGTTTCTAGCTCCTATTCCTAGTCTCAGGCAATTAGACCACACCCCTCTTTCTTACTTGTCTCTCTTTAGTTACATGATATGATTAGAGGATAGAAATGAGAGTCCCTTCCTCTTTGCACAGTTCTCATGCATCCCTTTTCCATAGCACAAGAACCAGGGATCACCCAATGCAATTAAAAGGCAGAATGTTTAAAAACAAATAAAAAGGTATTTCACACAGTGTACAGTCAACCTGTGGAACTCATTGCCAGGGGATGTTGTGAAGCCAAAAATATAACTAGGTTAAAAAAAGAATTAGCTAAATTCATGGAGGATAGGTCCATCAATGGCTATTAGCCAAGGTGGCCAGGGATGTAACCCCAAGCTCTTGGTATCCCCAAGCCTCTAACTGCCAGATGCTGGGACTGGATGACAGGAGATGGATCACTTGAAGATTGCCTGTTCTGTTCATTCCCTCTAATGCAGTGGAGGGCAACCTGTGGGCCACATGCCCCTCATCAGGGTAATCCACTGGGGGGCCGCGAGACAGTTTGTTTACATTGACTGTCCACAGGCACGGCTGCCCGCAGCTCCCAGTGGCCGCAGTTTGCCGTTCCCAGCCAATGGGAGCTGCCAGAAGCGAGGGCCAGCACGTCCCTGCGGCCTGCACCGTTTCCCCCAGCTCCCATTGGCGGGAACGGCGAACCACAGCCACTGGGAGCTGCGGGCGGTCAGTGTCTCGCAGCCCACCAGCGGATTACCCTGACAGGCCGCAGGTTGCCCATCACTGCTCTAAAGCATCTGGCACTGACCACTGTTAGAAGACAGGATAGTGGGCTAGATGGATCTTTGGTCTAACCCACTCTGGAAACCTGGTGCGAAATCCTGCCCCTCGGATGTCAGTGAGTTTTTTTCCCAGACTATGTCTACACTAGCACTTTCGTCGGTCAGAGGTACGGGAAAAAACCCACAACCCTGACCGACATAAGTTTCACCAACAAAAGCCCCAGTGCTCTCCCACCAACATAGCTACCGCTGCTCATTGGGGGTGGTTTAGTTATGCCAATGGGAGAGCAGCTACATGGGAGACCTTACAGCAGCGCAGGTGCAGTGGTACAGCTGTGCCACTGTCAGGGGCGGCTCTAGGGATTTTGCTGCCCCAAGCACGGCAGGCAGGCTGCCTCCGGCGGTTTGCCTCCAGAGGGTCCGCTGGTCCTGCGGCTTCGGCGGACTGCACGCCTGCGGGATGTCCTTCGAAGCCGCGGGACCAGCGGACCCTCCGCAGGCAAGCTGCCGAAGGCAGCCTGCCTGCCGCCCTCGAGGTGCTGGCAGAGTGCCCCCCGCGGCTTGCCGCCCCAAGCATGCGCTTGGTGTGCTGGGGCCTGGAGCCGCCCCTGGCCACTGTAAGGTCTGTAGTGTAGACGTAGCCTCAGTGTCTTCATTTGAAATGGTGGTTCCACTTTCTGGCCTGCTAGGATCCACCTAGCTATAACTTTAACTTAAAGTGCTTTAACTTTAACTTAAAGTCTGTCAGCTATTGATTACATGTTGATTAACCATATCTTGCCTCTAGGATTCCACATTCTGACCTACAACACTCACTCTCTCCCACACACACCTCGAGAGAAATAGGCCTTTTATTCCACCTAATTAGCTCACAAATTCATTCTTGTGGAATACTTTGCATTTACATTTGCAAGTGCTCAAATCAACATGTAAAAAAAAAATTCATCTTAAAACCAGTTTCCTCACTGGTCCCTAGACTATAGGAAGTGGGTGTTGTTCTGGCCATGTTCCTATGCCAGAGGAGATAACAGTGAAACGCTGGGCTTTGTAACTTGAAGACTACTTTGATAATTTTTCTGGAAAAAAAACAAAAAAAAAACCAAAAAAACCCAACACTCTGGGCCAGATTTTGCTGCCCCTAACCTCAGTGAGTATCACTACACTCTACAGGCAGCTCCATTCATTTCAATGGGGCAATTTGCAGAATAAGGACTGTTCACTAGAATAAGAATCTAGCCCTTGGAGAGGAAAACCATTCATTCACAAGATACAGCACTATTGTCAGGAGGGGAAAAACCTTTTTAAATACAAAAAAGGGACAAAAACCCATTTGCCCAATAAATTTGCTCTGTGCAGCTTGTACTGTAGCAATGTATTGTGTTGCATAGGGGATATCCATTCTGGTACTTTGTAGATAGAGGAAATACTGCATTAGAAGAGCAGACAGTTCTCCATTTCCTAGCACAGTTACATCAAAGGGATGGGGAATAGAATGGAATTTAAGACCTGCACCTGTTATAATTCCCAGCAGGAATTATTGCAGTGGTGTCAAGGAGAATTGCTGTAGGGTAGGGATAAAAATACTATGAACAGTACAGTAGAAGAGAGGGCGTAATAAATACATGAGCAGGAAGAATTTTCCACGGTTGGCTAGCTACAGAAAAAGGCATATGGGCTGGGCAGGTTTTTGATGTGTATAGTCAGCTGTGTTAGTGCAGTGGAATGGCTGAGTATACAATACAATTTATTCTAAAATATTCAGAATTCATATTAAAAATAATAGAAAACAAAATTAACCATAAGAAGCGCACCTTCTAATCATCTTTAAAAGCTCATTCACACTTAATGTTTTTTGTTTAAACTTTTGGAAAATGCATCGAGGCAATAGACTTTTGTGTAGAAGGGAAGTATAATTTAGCATGTTAGTTGAATCTGTTTTTGCTCAGTTAACTTCAGGCTATTGCTATTTTATTGCATGAATAAATTAGTCAGGTCCTATTTATTATTCAGTTTCACATCTTTTTTGTGGGGGTGCACTGTAGGTGAACTAAGGGAGCTGAGGCTCAAAGACAAATATGAACCTCTGTGTTAAGAATATCAAAAACCATTCAGTCCCTTCTTCACTCTGATCAATTGGCCAAACTCATGACTGTCATGAGCTGCAATGTGTTTTCTGGAAAGTTTGCGTTACAGACATGGAACTTTTCTGCAGATTGCTAGCTTAGTCTTCACAAAGGGCCATATTCTGTCACCATTACCCACGATGAGTTGTGCCTTACTCCACTAATAGTTTCATTGACCTCAATGAGGCTATTCATGGAGCAGGGTACTACTCAGTGTCAGGTCAGCATTGTCTGGTCCAAAGGAAATAAGAAAAGACTTGGGTGGTTCCATAAATGCTGTATTGCAGTTCTTTTCTAACAGCTTTATGGGCAGGTCTAAACTAGAAGCGCCGCTGTAGCGCATCTGGCGAAGACGCTCTATGCCAATGGGAGAGCACTCTCATGTTGGCATATTAGCTTCTGTGAGAAGCAAAAGCTACAGCGCTGGGGGAACACAGCCCTTGTAGGGACAAGCTTAGGTCGCTGTAACTTGTGTTGCTCAGGGGGGTGTCTTTTTCACACCCCAAGCGACATGAATTGGATCGATTTAAGCGGTAGCATAGACCTGCCCTGTGTGTTTCATACCTTCAGATGGGGCCTTGCATCATAGTCTCATGAGGCTTAATTGCAGAAGCAGTCATAGATTTTGCCCATTCTTTAAAAGACTTCACCTTCTTAATCAGCATCACTACTGTCTGATCCAAACGGAATTCAAACCAACCCTGCCACCATGCCACCCAAAAGTTGGTGGAATTTAGTGACAGACAGCTGTGAAAAGGTGGGTCTGTAAACCAGTGACCAGCAAATCAAGGCTCAAGGATTCTGTCCGACTCTCCCACTGACTCTCTGTGCACCCTTGAGCAAGACACCTAACACTTCTCTGCCTCAGATTGCCCATCTATACAATGGGTTTTACTTACCCACTTCATGGGGTCATGTGAGCTTTGGAGGGACACAGACAAGATGGAAATCAACTCTGTCTGAAAATCTGGAACATTCTATAGTTAAAAGTACTCTAAGATAATTATAAAGGAAAGAACGTGGGTAGATATTTTCCTGACTCAAAACCTATCAAAGGAAATGGGAGTCTTTCAGTGGACTTCAGTGTGCATTGAATAAGGCCCTTTGTGCTTTGATTGGTTACTTTCTACCTTGCTGTAAAGGCCATTAGAAACAGCAACAGATGAGCAGGAAAAAAACCGCAAAACGCCAAACCAAACCCCTTGTGCAATTAGGAATAAAGATTTTTTTTTAAAAAATCCAAGGAATATTATTTAAATTAAAATCAGAAATGATTCTTCGTTAAATTAATTTTAAAAAGTCAAGTGGACAATGCCCTTTTAATTCATATTTGTAATGCACATTGAGTTCCTCAAGGAAACAAACCTAGTTGTGCATGAAATCTGGTCTGCAGTAGCTGCTAAATTGCTCCAGTCTAAAGAGTGATGCTGATGAAGCAAAGTAATTAATTGTTTTTAAATGCTGTTCAATACTTAGAAAAACTGAACTCAAGGTTAATGGTTCATAATCTTCATTTGTATTTCCATTAGAGACAAGCAGGCAAGCAAACATCAGAATGTTTAGAATGTTTCTGTATGCGGCCTTCCACAAGGTTGTTATGGCATCATACAGTAAGTATAGTCCATGCCTTTCAAAGGCTGAAACAAAAATAACCCCCAACAAACACGAACAACAACAAAAAGCATAGTACTATGCTAGAATTCTAGATCTGTCTAAAGAATACTTGGTTTGAATCTCGTTTGGGATTTTCAAAACAACAGGATTTTTTATTCCTGTTCCTATCAGTCCTATTTCTTCCTACCCTAGCAACTAAATTGACCCTAAGGATATGAATATATACCTAAAGTCTTTACAAGTTAAGTTTCTTTGATTAGATATGTAAAAGCATCCACTCACCACTAGGGCTCTGCCTCATGCTGCTTGTTCATATGCCCTGCTGCATCTCTCTCCTTGCGGCTTAGCCCTCCGGCCAGCGCACTGTGCATTTTCCCCTTCTGGGGTATCAAAGTCTCGCCATACAAACTGTCTCAGACCGTCTCCCCATTCACCACCTAGTGGCAAGTAGGGGAACCTAGGCCCACCTTCTTCTACAGGTCCCAGCTCAGCCTTAAACTTTGCTGCTATTTCCACGAGTCTCTTCCTACACTCTCTTCCCTTAGGTTTCCTTCCTTCTCTAACACCCAGAGAGTAGCTGCAGGCTCCCTCACTGCAGCCCTCTTCTCCTGCCTGCTTTATACTAGCTCTGCCTGGTCCTTCTCATCTGGGCTCCATTATCATTCAGGGGTTACTTAGGCCACTTAATTCCCCCATCCAGTTAACTGGCCCCTTCTCAGTCTTATTAACCCCTTCTAAGCTAGTGTGGGATGAACACCCCATTACAGGGTATCCCTTTCTGGTGCTTCTTAATCTCCCACATTTTGGGTTCAAATTAATGAAGTGTTTTGCATAAGGATGGGTCCAAAGTTGAACACTCGATCTTATCCTCTTCTGCTCTCCCTGGACCTCAGGCTCATTTGGACTTGGATTCAAATGTTATGGTTGGGCCCATCTGAAGTTCTCAAGGAGAACTATTTGGACCCAATATAAAGAGAATATTGTAGCCGCTGTTCATGCTTGAGGCATCGTGAGTGCGTGTGAGTGAATGATGGGGCAGGGGAGGGGCTCCTCCTCCTGCCCCATGTATTTCTAGATGAATTTTTATGTGACTGTTTTGTACAATGGTCCAAAGCTTGAGAAACACTGTGCATGTGTCTGATGCTTTTGCTAAGGATTGGTAGGATTTTAAAAATGCTTCGCACCTCTATAGCACCTTTCACAAAAAACCTTGCCACCAGTAATTAAGTCTC
The DNA here is from genome assembly GCF_020497125.1 of Mauremys mutica. Classification (NCBI taxonomy): domain Eukaryota; kingdom Metazoa; phylum Chordata; order Testudines; family Geoemydidae; genus Mauremys; species Mauremys mutica. The sequence continues at coordinate 67,916,967 of NC_059082.1, read as the reverse complement.
ATTATACCCTATGAGGCAGGTAAAAAAACAAATGGACATCGCTTTATTCACTTCTGAGGAGGAAGATAGCCACTATTAACTAGCGCACATGAATTTTACACAATAGTGTGTAGGATGAGAAGTAAAGATGAATGTTCTGTCTAACTGAAAGTACTGTCAGGTATGCAAGTACCTGGAATGTAACTATCTGAAGTGGAATTAGCCCAGAACACTTGGGTATCAGACAGTGGCATGGAATCCTTAGATTATGTTTACACAGCAGCTGGGAGCACACATCCCAGCTGGGTAGACAGACCTATGATAGCTCCGCTTTAGCAAGCACACTAAAATAGCAGTGTGAACGTTGTGCCACGGGCAGCATCATGAGCTAGCCATCCCAGTCTGGACACAGGGGTTGGGCAAGCTTGTTCTCAGGTGGCTAGCCTGTGCCACGGTGTCCACACTACTTTTAGCATGCTACCTCAGGCAAATTTAGTGTTCTTTCTACTGCTGCGGGAGGCACTCTCCCAGCTGCTGTGTAGGCAGCTTAATGGCCCACTGCTGGTCCGGACTTGCTTTTTATATCACATCTGAAAGGCAGCACCTCCAGCAGTGCCGTTCATCCTATCACTAGTTTCATATATTGGTTGAATACTGAGTTTGAGGGAAGAATGTGACCTGATGGATCACTAGCAATACTTCCTGCAGTGCCTACACGTTCCTTGGAGGTCTCCCATCAAGGTTTTTACTCCATCCAAATCCACTCTGATCTCACAAGTGAAGGTGATCACAGCATAAGATGATATGGCTGCATTTAAACCAGCTCAAAGATCAATATAATCAGAGAGAAAAAAGACAAATATAAAACTCAATGTAAAGTATGTGGTGTGGAAAAGTCTGAGACTTAGAGATCTGAGACAAACAAGAGTATACACACAGAGGGCTGGATTCTGCCCTCACTAATGGTAGTGCAGGTAAGAGCAGAATCAGATCTTACCTACCTAAAGTCCTAAAAAGATATAAAAGTCACGCTTCAATTTTATGGGAGTGGCTCAAAACACATGTGCCTCTATAGAATTTAGACAGAAGGTAAAAATATAACTGCTTGTCTAGAACATTTTCATTATCCGTATTTTAACCAGCAGCATCAGCACTGAATTTAAACACAGTATTACTACTATAATAAGATTTATTTGTAAAGCACCCACAGCTACAGTATCTCACCTGAAACACTGCTAACTGCACTGTGTATTCGGCTTTACAGTTGCTGAGGTCTGCTCTGCTCCTTGTAAAGCGTGATCAACTTGTCCACAAAAACGTTTTTGATCAGCCAGAAATGCCTTGACAAATGGGTTTGAAAGATGATCAATTAGAGGCTTCAGTTGCTTAAAGCGATTATGCTGCAGATGAGCACTCCGCAAAGCTTAAACATTGTCATTGTAATGAAGAAGCCACATGAGACACTGATAACAGCGCCTGCACATTACACAGAGAATAGCATGGGGTAGAGAGACCAATAGTCCCATTTCAAGGGTCAGACCTCAGCATTTTCCATTTCTATTCTATCGAGGCGTATAACAGCACTCATTTTACAGTACCGTGATGTTAGAGGGGAAAATAGTCTGTAGAATGCTGGCATGATGTTTCATGGTTAGCACATTGGCACCTGAGAAGTGGACTATTATTTTTAGGACAGAAAATGAATGGTCAGCAGACTCAGGATTAATATATTATCCTAATCTACTTTTATTTACAAATAGACAATTCCCACAGAATGGCTTTGAACAGATTTTAACCACCCAAAGCAACAACATTCTGGCTTGAATACTCAGTTACAGAAAAAGGATTCTTTCACAACTACTCCTTGGACAAATTCATTTTTTCTAGTGGTAGAGTGCATCTTATGTGTCCCTTCTTAAAGATTTGCTCAAAGGGCAAGCCCAGTATTTGAAACCAGAGCCCAGCACATTAATGGTCACCTGATTTCCTGAGTTATGGTGAGCCAAACAGTGCAACCTCCTTCATGGGGCTTGGATCCAAATTTGCAACACAAAAGAAGCCAGCGTAAGTAAGGAACCACATTTTCAGCAGGTGTAAATCATCATAACTTCACTGATGTGATATCTATTCATAGCAACTAAGGATCTGACCCACCTATTTTATTTTAAAGGGGCATTTCTATTAGAGATAATAGCATCTGTAATATTTTTACTTGCTGGCTGTTTACATCAATTTGTTTTTCATTGGGGGATTTGCTTTTCCATGTTCCATATTTAATCTTTCTATAAAGACTTATTGCCACCTAAGGAATAAAGATGAAAAGGATACATTTTTGTTAGATTTATCCCATTACCACCACATGACTCTAAATTGTGTTACGTTATTAATAAGCTAGATTCTCATGTGTCAGGTCCTCAGCTGCCATAAATTAGTCTAGTTCCTCTGAAGGAAGGATAAATGCTATGCTGATAAATGTAAGCCGAGAACGTAGCACAAAAGAATTTATATGGTCTCCATCCCCCCAGCCCAGTGCAATTTTCATGACTTAGTATAAAGACAAAAGCAATTCTCGTGGGTAGTAAGCAGATACTCCATGGCCACCCCCTATGCCACAACTTCAGCAGGCAGAGATGGCAAAAAATGGCCCCTACACTAAGTGCTCAAGATAATGGAGCCAGTGGTTAGCAGACAGCCTGAATGAAGAGGTACAACTTACAGTGCCTTTTTAACGTTGCCAGGTTCAGCTTTAGACACATGGCTGGAAGTAGCAGATTCAAGAGATGAGGGCCTGCTACCAAGAATACCCCATCCTGGCTGCTTCATGCCTGGAAGTGTTTCCATTCATTTAAATTACTGGCAGCATAATGGGAGGTACAGTATAGAGTTCAGACCACAGCTGTATTTGCAACCCTTTTGTGCCACTCCCATTAATATCAATAGGAGGTTTAGGAGTGGTATGAAGACATATCAGCTCTCAGGGATCACACAATTCCAAAAGGTCATATGGTGCCAATTTGTCATAAATCCATATTACAACAAAGAGGTTTGACAGCAATAATAATGTTTGATGACACTATTAAATCCTATACTGCATGAACATTGCTTTACCAAAGTATCCACAGGACAAATTGACCTATGCTAATACCAGCCAATGCAAGATCACATGTAGTGTATGTGACACACATGACCCCCGGTTCCACTTTTACAAGATAAATGCTTTGCACAAGACTCCACTGTGCAACTCTCTAATGTCCTGGCTAAATTCTTACCTGATTTATTTCTGCAAGCAGTATGGGGCAGCCAAATATCAATGAAGGAAAGCCTGGTCAGTACCTGGTCACGTCACTTGTAAATGGAATGCACACCTTTGGTCGTTTTGTGGCAGAGCTTCGTCTTGTAATCCTGTCCTTCCCATGACACCTCTGTGTTAAATTCTCAGCTGAATTTCAAAGAACAGGTTCAACTGTGGCATTTTGGAATTTGATGAGCATTCATTAATGTGGGAAGAAAATCTTAGCTGTCTAACTCATGTCAGTGTATTCATTAAAAACATGGGTCTTGATTATGACCTTACTTTCTCCAATGAAGTTAGGTACAGTTCTCACTGCACAGATGTCATAATTAAAAAATTTCTTCTAGCATATGAAATTCTCCTGCTTGAGAGAGTCTCTGTACTTAAGATGGGGAATACTGGCAGAACCTGCAATATTTCTCAAACCAGTAGGAACTAATAGGATCTCACGGTAAGTAAGTTCAGAATAAGGTCCATGCAGCTTGCATAGATCAGAAATCCAAGCACTTTCAATACATGAAAGAACAGATTTTTTTTAATTTTCTGAAACGTCAACTTAAACAAAATCCGGCCACCTACCCCCTCTACCCTATACTACTACATAGCATTGACAAGCACAGTTCATAGTGCCACACAAGTGATCTGATAGTGCCTTATAATGTCTCAGAGGAACCACAAAAGAGAGTTGTTTTTTGGCCTTTCTTCTCTCTTCTAGGCCCTGATTCTGCAAAGCACTGAAGCGTGTGCTAAACTTCAAGCCTGTGACCTAGAGTCCATCACTACGCAGCATAACTTTAAGTACATGCTCACGTGAAAACTACATGAGTGGTCTCACTGGGTATGTCTACACTGCAATTCAATACCTGTGGCTCACCTGTGCCAGCTGACTTAGGCTCACAGGGCTAGGGCTGCAGGGCTGTACAATTGCAGTGTAAATGTTTGGGCTCAGAAGTTCTGGAGCCCATGGGCGGGAGGGTCACAGAGCCCAGGCTCCAGCCCAACACAAACATCTATATTGCAATTTTACAGCCCCAGAGCCCAAGCCCCGCAAGACTGAATCAGCTGGCATGGGCTAGCCATGGGTGTTTAATTGGAGTGTAGACACACCCATTGACTTTAATGGGACTCCTCATGTCATTAAAGTTAAGAACACATTTTAATACTTTCTTGGTTCAGGGCCCTGGAGTGCAGTGTAGGAAAATTATTTTGATTAAGATATTAAAGTTAGATAACAAAAGTTTGCTCATGATATCAAAATTGGAGCACACAACAAATAAAGGAGGGAAATGAAACTGGATTCAGAAACATTTGGATATTGGATTTGTTCACTAAAACGATAAATTCAGTGTACTGTAGACATGTAAACTAAGAAAGTTAGAGCCAATGAACCAAAATAGAGAGTACATATTAAAAAGAAAAACCATGCAGAAATACAACCATGCCAGCCACATAAGACATTTAGGGGTTACCATAAAAAAAAATCCTTGAAGTCATCAACTCTGTGTATTGCTGTAGTAAAACAGACTAACAGGAACTGTTTACTGCAAGCAGAAGGGCTAGAATATAAATGGAAAGATGCAACAGTGTCACTGCAGAGGCTATACAGAATAGGATATTTAGTTCGAGATTAGCCATAGCGCTGCCCCCGAGAGGATGCTACCGGGGGCAATCATCGTAATGACAAGTTTTAATAAACTATTGTTAAGAGGAGAGGTTGAAGAGGTCAAGCTCTCAGAGGTGACATCAAGGTGACACAACAGAAACAGTCAACATTATGGAAGGAGTTGCTAAAGCGGAATAAGAGAAAATATTCACCTTGGTGAAGAGTTAAAATGACAAGAAGTAATAGCCTCCAAATTAACTATAAATATAAAAAGAGAGAATCATCCAAAGCAAAGGACTTGATGGTGATACGGACAATAGACTTTCAGAAGGCAGACTTTAGCAGACTCAGAGAAATGGTAGGTAAGATTCCATTTTAAGTTAAAGCAGGGGTGAAAGTAAGGCGCTACGGGCCGGTACGGCATACCGGTAAAAAGTGGCCTCCAGTACTGGCCCATACTGCTGACTGTAAAGCACTGCCTCCAATGGGGGGGCGACAAAAGGGGCAGACACAATCCAGCAGCACTTTAATGTCATTGCCCCTTTTGCGCTCCTCCTCCCCCCACCCCCCTGGGCCCTTTAAATTGCCACTGAAGCCCCGGGCAGTGCGGGCCAGGCAGCACAGATGGGCTGGCTGGGGGACGCTGACCCCAGCCCCGTCTCTTCTGCCTGAGGCCCCGCCCCTTCTGGGGGGAAGGGGAGGGCAGAACTGGCCCCATACCGGTAAGAGCTCCATTTTACTTTCACCCCTGAGTTAGAAGGGAAGTTTAAGGGGGAAAAAAGGGTTCAGGAGAGTTGGCAGTTTTTCTAAAGAGACATAATTAAGGACACAGGAGCAAACTATCCTAATGTGTAGAAAAGAGGAAATATTGTAAGAGGCCCTCCTGGTTTTACCAGGCGACCTTCATGACCTGAAACTCAAAAAAGAGTCCTACAAAAGTGGAAACTAGCTCAAGTAATGAAGAATGAATATAAAAAAACCCCACAAACATGTAGGGACAAAATTAGAAAGGTTAAGGCATAAAACAAGATCAAACTAGCTAAAGACACTAAGGATAAGAAGAAAACATTTTACAAATACATTAGAAGCAAGAGGAAGACCAAGCACAGAGTAGGCCCATTGCTCAATGAGGAGGGAAAGACAACAACAGAAAACACAGCAATGGCCAAAATGTTAAAAGTCTTTTTTGTTTCAGTTTTCACCAAAACAGTTAGCAGTGATTGGATGATTAACATAGTGAACATCAGTGTAAAGGGGTTAGGATCTGAGGCTAAAATAGAAAAAGAACAAGTTAAGAATTACTTAGACAGGTTAGACATCTTCAAATCAGCAGGGTCTGATGAAATACATGCTAGCATACTTTAGAACTGGCTGAAGAGCTCGCTGAGCCATTAGTGACTATGTTTGAGAACTCCTGGAGGACAGGAGAGATCCCAGAGGACTGGAAAAGGGCATATATAGTACCTATCTATAAAAAGGGGAATAATGACAACCAAGGTAATTATAGACCAGTCAGCTCAACTTCATAATCAATCAATTTGTAGGTACCTAGAAGATAATAAGGTGATAAGTAACACTCAACATGCATTTGTCAAGAACAAAGCATGTCAAACCAACTAATATCTTCTTTGACAGGGTAACAAGCCTTGTGGATGTGGGGAAGCAGTAGCTGTGACTTCAACTTCTTGACTTCAGTAAGGCTTTTGATACTGTCTCACATGACCTTCTCATAAGTAAACTAGGAAATATAACCAAGATGTATCTACTATAAAGGTGGATGCACAACTGGCTGGAAAACTGTACTCAGGAGTAGTTGTCAATGATTCACAGTCAAGCTGGAAGGGCATATGGTGTGGGGTCCCTCAGGGATCTGTTTAACTTATACATTGATGCTCTTCATTCTGAGGAGATATTGTTTGCCAGTCACCTACAGTGGGATCCACATATACTCAAAGAAGAAAGAACGGTTACCTACCCTACAGTAATTGAGTTTACTTGAGATGTTGTAGTCAGTGTGGATGTCACAACATGTCTTCCATCCCCAGTCTTTGGAGGCCTGAGCTATCACAGGCATTGAGTGATGAGGAAACTAAGGGAGGGTCATGGCCACTCTGCCCTTTAGGCCCTGGCATGGGAACAAGAGGAGGCACAGGATGCATGCGTGACCCCAATGGACGCTGCTATTCAAAAGAATCTGATCTCTCGAACATGAGGCACATGCGCACCCACAGTGGGATCCACACTAACCACAACATCTCAAAGAACCAGTCACTGTAGGGTAAATAACCATTCTTTATCATTATAATATTATTTCTAGGCAGTGAGTACAAGTACATAGACCGTTTGTTTTTAGTTTAAAAAACAAAAACAAAATAAAAAGAAATTGTCAGAGCCACACTAAGCAATGTCTGCCTGTATGTTCTGAGCTAACTTTGTTCTGATGTTGATTTTTATGCCTCACTAACTGTGCTGTGATTTATCACACTGCATTTCATTATGCTGTGTAATGTGACAGTGAGTGTACAGGTTCATGTGATGTGTCAAAATCTGAAAAGTCATCTGGGAAAAATATTGTTTAAAAACACAGTGGAATAACTTTATCATTTTTAAAATGATGTAGATGGTTAACTTCTCTTCAAATATACCGATAGCCACCTGAAATGCTTTCTAATGGTTTTCAGTACCAGGATGAAATTCATCCCTATGCACAAGGGTCAGCACAAGACATGTACACCTCAGAAGTCCTATTTGGAAGTATACAGTGAGCTGAAGTAGAATGCAAGTAGATGTTGTGTTGGTCTTCTACACGAGTCTCAGAAAGTGGGTTTCTTCCAAAACTCACCTTGCTAAACTGGGTCATACCAATGGCTGACCTACTCTTATCTTGTCTCCAACATAGCCAGTATCAGAGGAAGACAGCTTGTGCCTTGCATCAAAGAATTGCTTTGACAGTGTCCATAGAGAAATGTGCTCGGTCCTCCTCTTTGGAAGTAAGGTTGCAATAATGTAGATCCTTTAAGCAAAAGGAAAACTGGAACATCTCATACAAAAATGAAAAATTTAATGAAGGCATTGCTCTAAAAAAGCTGTTTTATTATGGGCATTCTGCTTTAGCCTGTTCAAAGTGCTAGATTTACTGCCACAAACTATTTAATTTCCCCTACTTACTACACAGCAAATATCACAACTGCAGTAGAACATGAAGTCTTAGACACATTACACCAGACTTTCCTTTTTAAGATTCTGTTCCCTGGTCCTGCCATCCCAATTTCCCTGACCATTACCTCCAAACATAGTATCAGCAGTCAGGCTGGAGTACATATCAGATTCTCAGACTCATCACAAAATGAATTAATATAGCCCTTGCTAAGCACTTTGTGATCCTCAGAAAAGACTGCTATTTTAGTACAAAGGATTAATAACAGTCATTAATCCCAATTCTGAACACCCCCAAAATTTTGAGGTGTTTGAAATCCAGATCAAAGCCTATATATGAATTATGTGCTTTGGGCCCATCTCTAAATGCCATATCCTAAAGCTCCTTCCCAATATGAGAACACCTAGTGGGTTTGAAGCATCCAGATAGTTCCAGTAAAAGCTTTTAAAAACGGTTTTTGTACCTGCTCTATACTGTTAGCTTCTCCTATTTATCGTGCATTTAATAAGTGTACTCCACTGCCCCCCTATATTGCTAAAGTAATTCATGTTTATTACTAATATGGTTGTTAGCATTAAAATAAATGTTGGTATTATGTTGGCTTTAACATTCTATAATCACATTTTGTATACCGGAAGGTTTTCAATTAACACACTTCGTTACTAAGTATGCAGTAGTGAATAGGATAATGAGACCCAATCTTTGCAGTTTTATTGATCTAATCACATCATCTGGATCTCTTTATTAGCCAATTAAACCAAACCTTCCTTCCCAACCTATTTTAAGTGATATATTCTACTGTACAGAATGATTTTGCTATATTTTGGGGTCTTTAGTCACAAAAGATCACCAGCCTGGTTTTGAGAGCTCTTTCATACTTCGAGACATCCCTTTCCTTACCAAATTTCATTCTTCGTGACTCGTTACAGTCTACTCATAAAAGTGAAAAAAGGGCTCCCTCCCCATTACACAATACGTAGACAGTCAATAAAAGACTGAGCTGAGTCAGACAAAAAAAATAAAGGGGAATCACTCAATAGCTCCCCAAGACTGCAGTCACTTAATAGCAATAGCTATTGCAGTAACTACTCTTAATCCTAAATCTGATACAGTAGCCAGTCCTCCAGTCATTCACTGCAGCATTTATGGCCACCCAGGCTGTACAAACAGGGGAATCCACATGCATGCCAAACGGTGCCAAACATTCCACCGTAATACACTGTTATCATTCAATTCTGGTTACTTAGAAACTGAGAAGGATTAAAACTCAATTCCTCTTCCCCAACTGGCTGGAAAACTGTACTCAGAGTAGTTGTCAATGGTTCATAGTCAAGCTGGAAGGGCATACAGAGTGGGGTCCCTCAGGGATCTGTCTTGGGCCTGGTTCTATTCAATATCTTCATAAATGATTTGGACAATGGGATCAAGAGTACACTTATAAAGCTTGCGGACAATAACAAGCTGAGAGGGGCTGCAAGCACTCTGGAGAGCAGGATTAGAATTCAAAATGGTCTTGACAAACTGCAGAAATGGTCTGCAGTAAATAGGATGAAATTCAGGAAAGACAAATACAAAGTACTACACTTAGCACGGAATAATCAATTGCACAAATACAAAATGGGAAATGACTGCCTAGGAAGGAGTACTGCAGAAAAGGATCTGGGGATTATAGTGGCTCGCAAACTAAATACGCTCTACTCTGCGCTGATAAGGCCTCAACTGGAGTACGGTGTCCAATTCTGGATACCACACTTCAGGAAAGATGTGGACAAACTGGAGAAAGTCAGGAGGAGAGCAACAAAAATGATAAAAGGTCTAGAAAACATGACTTATGAGGAAAGATTTAAAAAATTAGTTTATTTAGTCTGGAGAAGAGAAGGCTGAGTCAGCAACAGGATAATGGTCTTCAATACATAAAAGATTGTTATAAAGTGGAGGGTGATAAATTGCTCTCCTTATCCACTGAGGACAGGAGAGGAAGTATCGGGCTTAAATTACAGCAAGGGAGATTAGGTTAGACATTAGGACCCCTAACTGTCAGGGTAGTTAAGCATTGGAACAAATTACTTAGGGAGGTTGTGGAATCTTCATCATTGAAGGTTAAGAGCAGGTTAGACAGACACTGTCAGGGATGGTCTGGATAATACTTAGTCCTGACTCAGTGCAGGGACTAGTTGACCTATCAAGGTCCATTTCTATGATTCTATGAATTCTAATCAAATGATTTAAATGCAAATATAACCACCATGTTCCAGATCATAGCCTGTCCTGTATACCTAGCACTGGTTAGGAATTTTCTGGCACAACGTTTTTCTGTCAGAAAAATACCAACTCAAACAATCAAAACATTTTGCATAAAAGGTGTTGATTTCAATTAAACGTTGGTTTGGAAACTGTCCTGAAATGATAATCTCTGCCTTGAAGAGTTTAACAACCGTAGTCTTGTTTATTTAGATTGTTGGTGCGGCCAAGTATAGAACTCAGGTATCATATCCATCAGGACATGCTGGATCATGGTGTACATGGTACTGGGAGTTTAGATTCCTTGGGTTCTAATCCTGGGGCTAATCTTGATTTGACGGGTGCTCATTACCCACTGACTTCATATGAATTTATGGAGGTTTAGCACCTATGAAAATCAGGATTTAAGGTCAATTTTCACTGGTGCTTAAATTTAGGAAACTGAATAAATATTGCTCTGACCTCTGAAACTCAGGTCTCTTATTTTGGTATTTAAACATGGATCTAGGTGTCTAACTTTAAATACCAAAGATAGAAAATGTTATCCTTAATCTCTCTTGGTCAGTTTCTTATTGTTGTGAATGTAAATTAGTTAATGTTACTGCTTATGCAAGTGAGTTATATCTTCAAATTGCTGTATAACACATTATTCATAACAGAGCAATGAAAACAGATTTTTCAGTTTGACAGCCGTTTTGAAAAAAATAGGTTGACCTGAAACAAAACATTTCCAAATATGGTGGTGAACCGAAAAGTTGAAAAAATGTTATTTCGGGTCCAACAAAATGTTTCATTCAAACCAAAATTAAATGAAATGTTTTGTTAAATGTAGACATTTAACTTTTAAAAAATAAAATGGAAGAAAATTTCAAAATGAAAAATCATTTGGCATTGAAAAATCAAAATGTTTCTTTTTGAAAAGGTAAACAATTTGTTTTGGCACTTATCTGAAACTTTTTTTTGCTCCCCCCACCCCAATATGAACCAGTAGCATTCTTCCTATGTATGTAAGGCATGAATTCAATGCCCCCAAGTGCTGTCCTGTAGGATGATTCTGTCCAGCCCCAAATACTCACTGAACAAAATGCCATCCTCTGCACAGCATGACCTCGCATGCTACCTACATATTCATGGTATTCTGTAGATCAGTTCATTTGCAAAGTTGGTAGCTTTCCCTAGAGTTATTCTAACATTTGGAACTCATCCAGATGTGTTCTACAAATCTCACTTGAACCAATCAATTAGTTTACGTTTCAGTCTGTATATAAAAATTATTGGGTAAAATTAGAGTTCGTGCTGAAATAGTATCTTAACACCAACAATTAATCAACCACTTTCCATTTACTTGGAAACTACAGAGCTTAAGATGTCTTTGGAGCAAAATATTTGCTTGATGTTAATGAATGTAGCAGCAAAAGTAAGCCAGGATAAATTAATTCAAACTACCAGCAAAACATCAGTAGATTGGTCTCCTTTTAAACATGTGCTTGTGAGGCAGGATTTCACCCTTTAACATGATGGTTGTTTCTATAATAAGTTTTATATGAAGTATGTTCCAATTGGAACCACTCCTAAAACCTTCAGAGCAAAAGTGCTTGCTTATCAAGAAATGTGCACAGAGCAATGTGTTTTAAAGAGGAGTGCATCACCCCAGAGGTACTGAGCACCCGGTTCTTCTTCTGAAGTATAAGGGAGCTGTGAGTGCTTAGCAGCTCAAAATTTCACACTCCTAGCCTCTTCCTGCTATGGTGGAGTTGTCAAAAACATTCAGCATTGCCTTAAATCTGCTACTGAGAATTCTATCATTCAAATTATCAATGGTAAAATTCCCAATTTTATTGAAAGCAGAATTAGGCCAATGATGAGTGGCTTTGAGAATTCCACCCTCATGTTCTTACCTTGAATTTTACAACATTGTCAGAAGATTGTTTGGTTTCCTACTCTGTATGATAATTTTGTGCAGATATGAATATTCAAAGCAGAAAATGCCCTAAGTACTGTTTTAAAATAGAGGACAAACTTCTGCTCTTAGACTTGCATGGTAGCCCCAGACTCCACTATTCTGTTATTCCTATATGCTTGATTGCTCTGGCATTGATATTATTCTCTGCATACATGTGTAGAACTCCAGCCTGGAGTGTCACCAGCCACATCGCAATACAGAATTTTAACCTGATGGCTTTAGGGCATAACTGTAATGTGAGAAAATGGCAGTTACTTATCAATGGCAAAGATGGTCATCCCATTTCTTAATCAGTCAATATAAAGCTCCAGAAAACTTTTCTATCAAAAAAAGTTCCACTGTGAAAGCCCTCAGAAATGTATATTCTTCCACTATCCAGAGAACAGGAAAAATGGCAACAGTATCATACGCTGGGCATCGAGCGCATACCTTTATTATGAGTATAGTGTAACTTCTATAGCAATTGGTCCCTGGTAAAAGCCTAAGAATATTAAGGGTTGGGCAGGAATGTAAGTCTTTGTATTTTACATATACATAAAATTTTGTTTTCTTCCTTAGACACCTTTCGGTCCCTTCTAACTCCAATGGTTCTATGATTCCATAAGCTTTACCCATTTATTCACTGTTTTTGCGTTATCTTATTAACCATTAAAAATAAATATATTGTTAGCTTTCTATTTCTCCTGTTCTCCCTGAATTCAATTGTCTCTTCATCACTGTTCTAGGCAGGAAACTCTGACTTCTTCCCGGCATCTGCCCCCACCGCTCTAGTTCATCAGCACCATGATTTGATCCTGATTATTCTGCCCAGGGCCGGCTCCGGCTTTTTTGCCGCCCCAAGCAGCAAAACAAACAAACAAACAAACAAAAAAAACACCCCGATTGAGCTGCCGCCGAATAGGAAGAGAGGGAGTGAAAGACTCACCACTGAATTGCTGCCGCAGACCTGGACGTGCCGCCCCAATAACGGACGGAGTGCCGCCCCTTTCTATTGGCCGCCCCAGGCACCTGCTTCCTTTGCTGGTGCCTGGAGCTGGCCCTGATTCAGACTGTAAAGTCATGCTTAAGATCAGGTTAGTGTATGCGTACACTGCAATCTGGATGGTCACATATGTAGACATGCCTGGCCTACCTTTGACCTAGCTTCTGATCTAGCTGCAGCAGCATGGGCTGCAGCCACTTGAATATGTACCCCAGAACCTGGGTAAGCAGGGCTAGCCTGTGCCATCGTCTTCACTGCGATTGTGAATTGAGCTAGCTCAGGTATGCTACACATGCGAGAGTGGTACCTCCAGATTGCAGTGTAGACATACTCTTAGGGTATAGCTACACTGCAGTAAAAGACCAGCGGCAAGGAACAGCTAGTTCAGGTCATTCGACTTGGGTTCACAGAGCTTGGGTTGTGGGGCTATAAAATTGCAGTGCAAACCTTTGGGGCTTGGTCCGAGACACCGCAAGAGTGGTGGGTGTCCGAGCCTGGGCTCCAGCCCAAGCCTGGACACCTACACTGCTATTTTTAGCCCCACAGCCTGAGCCCCATGAACCCTAGTCAGCTGACCTGGGTTCCGAGACACAGCACTGCGGGGGGGTTTTAAATAGCCCTGTAGACATACCCCTAGTTATTACAACTCCTTACACAACCTAACTCCTTAGTGAAGATGAGCCCTGAGCAGGGAGAAAGCATTGTAAGCTCTGGCTCACCCACTACTCCATTGCTCTCCTCTTGCTCCTGCTGGTTCAGACAGTTCCTGGCTCCTAGAAAGGGGTGGAGACGGGGCTCCAGGGCCAAATGTACTTGGAGGGGCCACTCACTCAACCCCTCAGTGTTACTGAATGTATTATGTTGAGTTTGCATTGAGGGTTATAGGACATCTAAACTACAACTCGCCTTAATCGTCGAGTCTTGGCCCATTTAGTTTTATCTGTAATATATTTCATGACCCCTGACGCTGGATCGTTGTGCTCTGCTAAAATGTCCTTGATGGTCACAGCCGTTAGAACTTTGCAAGCATAAAGGCTGAGATTCAGAAATTTGTAGTGAATTTCTCATGGGACTGAAGTAGCCTTGATTGCTTTCAGGCAGGACTAGCAAAAAGACTTGGGACACAGAGAGAAGTAATAAAATTGTCAAAAAAGACTTTGCTCCTCCTAAACACCTGTGCTGGTGTTGGTCAACTATTGTCGGAGCAGAACGTTTCACTAGACCTTTGGAAACAGAAGTCTAATTACAGTGTGTGATCTGATCCTGCAAAGTGTAAGCAATTTCTGTGAGATGCTGAGTCCCCTCAAATCCATGTGGGGATGTCTACACTTGACTTTTGTCTTAGATTTCTCACCATTGTTAGCCCAGACATAGTGCAAGGGTTGATGGCCACCTGTGTATTTGCCACTTCATCATTTAGGCCTGCTCCAAGCAGGAACTGACAATACAGGGCTTAAAATGTCAGCAGCCATGTAGATCCTTGTATATATTAGTGCTGTTGCTGGTACTGGCAGAGCTGAAACAGTGGCAGCAAAAGTGGGAATTTTGGGCAATAAAAGTCTAGTGCAAACAACCCAATCGACTTCATTAGAAGTTGAGCACATTATGTCTCCAGTTAAGCCAATCATGTCTTTTTAATGATCAATACTGACACTAATTGGATGAGAATAACAGCAAACCACAAAAACAAAACAAAAAAAATGGATTAAAAGTTAGCCAATTGTTAGCATTGTTAGCAAATGCAGCCGGCTTCCTCCATTCCTAGTTTAGTCTCCGAACAGTCCCCATCTGGAATTGCTTCCAAATGCAAAGTTTGTTTAAACAGTGCTAAACTGACTGTTCCGTGCCTCAAAGGGGCAGTAACACCTCATCCACAGTCACTCAAACTCCTAAAGTTCAATATACCACAGGTAACACTCTGTACTTCTAACTGAGTTGCTGGACCTGTGTTATACAGCCATGTTAATGCGTCCATACTGCACTCTGCAGACCTTCCGACTTGGATCTGAAACTGCGACCACACTGGAAAATGACAGGGCGTGGACTCAAGTCAGAGGGACTTGGGCTCTCATCCAACCCCCTAGCAGCGTCTTAGGACCTGGGTCCAGAGTAGGGTGACCAGATGTCGTGATTTTATAGGGATAGTCCCGATTTTTGGCTCTTTTTCTTATATAGGCTCCTATTACCCCCCGACCTCCTGTCCCGATTTTTCACATTTGCTGTCTGGTCACCCTAGTCCAGAGTCAGACTGAACTGTGAGTAAATGCAAGGGGGGCTTGGGCTTAAACCTGACACAGAGCCCAGTCTTAGGGTGCAGAGTAGACATACCCAAAAGATATGCAGTACCTCACAGAATAGAGCCTCAAACTATTGATAACATAATAGGGTGACCAGACATCCCGATTTTATCGGGACTGTCCCAATATTTACTTGTTTGTCCCACGTCCCGACCAATGTTCGGTTGGGATGCAAATTGTCCCGATATTTTACCCTCCAGTGCACAGGCAGAGGGAGCTCGTGCCCCCCCCAACTCCACCCCAGCCCTTCCCTGACTCTGCCCCTCCCTCCCCCATTGGATCCCTCCCCAAATCCCTGCCCCAGCCCCGCCTCCTCACTGCCCTATCGGATCCCTCCCCAAATCCCCGCCCTGGCCCCACCTCTTCCCCACGCATGCCACATTCCTTCTCCTCACCCCTCCCTCCCAGGCTTGCGCTAATCACCTGTATAGTGGCGCAAGCGCTGGAGGGAGAGGGGAGAAGCAGGACATGGCAGCCAGCTCAGGGGAGGTGGAGGCAGAGCGAAGGCGAGCTGGTGCAGGGGGGCAGGGTGTGGAGTTGCCAGTGGGTGCTCAGCCCCCACCAATTTTTCCTATGCTCCAGCGGCTTTTTTTTTTGTTGTTGCTGCGCCAGCACCTGCCCCCCAATATTTCACGTCTCTCATCTGGTCACCCTATAACATATCAGTTTTCTGGGATTTGAAACTATTTCATTGCATCAAAGCAATCAACATTATCAACAGAGTTAACATGCTTTGGGCTTGATTCTGAAACTTCTGCTCTTGATTTAATCCTTGTCAAATTTAAAAAGACAGTAGAAGTGGTCCTGGGAGTGAGAGACCAGATAGCCTTGCTTCATAACATCAACATGTGGGTGAACATGATATGATAGGGACAATCCAGGATGATTTCTGTCAAAGAAAGTCATGTTTCTCTGATCTACTAGAATTCTTCATAAAAGGCCTTTGACAGTTCCAATAATGAATTAGTTCTCCTTTATCCATCTTTTTGATGACATTCAGCATCTCAGGATGTTATTAGGAAACTAAGGTAGTTATGGGAAGATATGTAAGGTTCAATCAAGAACTGGAAATTAAGTAAGATAAAAAAAATAGAGTAGGAATAAATTGTTTGCGGTGCCCTATTGTTCCTAAGACCAATATTTGATACATTTATTCATTGTCAGAGCAAGGTGGCAAAATTTGTAGATGACACAAAATTATTCATTGAGGTCAAAACCAGAGAAGACTAAGGAACTTAAGAGGGACTGAGCAAAGCTAGGCGAATGGGCAGCACAATAGCAGAGGAATTTCTGCGTTGATGAATGCAAGGTAATCAACATAGGAAGTAATAATTTAAAGCACTCATAGATGTTGTTGGCTTCTAAATGAAATGTAACTACCCAGGAAGAGACAAGAGCATCACTAGGAACGGCTTAAATGAAAACTTGTGTTTACTATGCAGAAGCTGTCAAAAAGCAAACAAATTCTATCCCTTCTTTATACACCCCATATTTCAGCAGTAAAATATTATAGGGATCAGGGATACACAGTCACCTGGAATATTGTGTTCAGTTTTGTTCACATGTCTTCAAAAAGGATATAGTAGAAACAGAAGGGGTACAAAGACAGGCAATGGAAACCATTAGAGGGTGGAGAAATTTCCGTAGAAGGAGAGACTGAAGAGTCTGGGACTGTTTAGTTTAGAGAGGAGACAAATGTGAGAAGGCCTCAGAGATGTACAAAACGCTGGATGGTACACAAAGGGTATGCCTATTTACCCTCGTATTACAAGTGGTGGACTAGCAAAAAAAACCAAAACAAACAAAAAAACCAACCAACCAACCAACGGAAATGCTTTTCTACACAATTTATAATTGACCTGTGGAATTTATTGCCACATATCATTGCAGCCAAGAGTTTAATGGGATTTTTAAAATTTAGACATATCTTTAGATAATTAGAACATCCACAGTTACACTTGATAGGAGATTTTGGAGATAGGGAAATAATCTCTTATGAACAAGTTATTGCATAGTTGTTTATTACAAGGTATCTTGCATCTTCCCTGAAGCATCTGGTACTGGCTACTGTCAAAGAACAGATACTGGACTAGATGAACTACTTGTCTGATCTGGTCTGACAATTCCTATGTTTCCAGCAGAAGTCCTGTTATCGTCACTGTGATTACTGATCCCATGTTTGATTAACAGCTGTAGGACTGGACTGTTAGTTTTCTTTGTAACTATATCTTTGTCCTTTAAATCTGGTTTCATATTTTGTAGGTAGACCCCATCATGGTGAATCAATGTAAAATTACTTCATCTATGTAACGGGCCTGCATCTTGGGCAGTCAAAGTTCTTAATCCCTAGATTAACTCTTCCTACAATTCCTTCATAAATACAATATAAAACTTTCTCGCCAATGAGTAGGTGCCTTTATATCTATCTGCAGTTAATTTTTTTTTTTAGAAGCTTTATTACAAAAAAGTCTAACCACAAACCAGTGAAAGATCATCTGCTAAAGAAGGCCAGAGGATGGTTGTAGGAGCAGTTAATTACATTTACCACACACCTACAATAGTAATAAAACAAAACAGCATGAATTCCTTAATTCAGCAGTTTGGAAAGACAATATAGCTGGAAAAATAGGCCACCTTTGTTGCTGCTGTTCATCAAAAAGCTAATCCAACTCCTGCACTAAAAGAATGGGTTACATTTTCATTTCAGTAGTGCTGATGCAGATGGATATTTGAATGGGATATTCAATTTCAACATGCTTTGATTCTGGCCCCAGGATTCTCTTTAAGGAGAAGTCTGGGCTATCCATAGAAGAATTTAAGTAATATACATCACAGAGGGAGAACAGGAGTCACTGCATAACCTCACTAAAAAATCTTAGGCTTGAAGAGCATCCTTCACTTTTCTGAATGGGGCACCACCAACAAAAATGGTTACTTACCTTATAGTACCTGTGGTTCTTCAACCTTTATTGTTCATATATATTTCCATTGTTGGTGTGTATGTGTCCAAATGAGTCCAGATTCTTCGGGCTTTCGATGTCCATTGGAGGCCGCACCTGTGCCCTCAGTGTCCTCATGCTGCCAACCAATGCAAAAAAGGCAGGGCAACCCCAATGCCCCTCAGTTTCTTGGCCAATATTGAATCTAGCTGTTCTCAGAGTTCATAGCAGTAGGGAAGTGGGATGGATTGTGGAACTTATATGAACACATCTCAAAAAACCACAGGTAGTGTAAAGTAAGTAACAATTTCTTCTTTTTTTGAGTACTTGTCCATCTATATTTCCAGTGTTGGTGATTCACAAGCAGTGACCTGGATTACAGCAGAGGGAGCTAGGAGTCTACCTAAACACTGATTGCAGGGAAGCCCTATCAAAATTAGTATCAGATCTGGACTCTTCCACTGGGCAGAAATACTGGGTAAGCATGTGCACTGAACTCCAAGTAATTGCCCTACGTATCTCCAGTATGGAAACATTTCTCAAAGAAGAAACAGAGGTTGCTTGTGATCTAGTAGAGTGAGCAGTCAATCTCATAGGTGGGTCTAGTTTGCTAATTTGAAACATAGCTTTATGCAAGCAGAGACCCAGTCAGAAAGCTTTTGTGTTGAAGTGGCCTGTCCTTTCACCATGTTCTTCCAGGCTATGAATGGTCTGGGGGATACCGTCAATGACTTAGTTCTATGCAGATAGAGAGTGCCCTCAGAGTATCTAGGGTATGAAGTCACTTTTATTTGACTGAGGGATTTGGAAAAATTACAGGTAGCTGTATAACCAGATTTAAATGAAAGCCAGAGAGAATACTTTTGGTAAAAGTTAGGGTGAGGTCTCAAGGACACACCTTGTTTTTATGAAAATGTGTATATGGGGGACCTGCTACCAGTGCTTGTATCTCTCCTGCCACCCTTCTGGCCAAAGTTATTGCTACCAGAAAGGCTGTTTTAATGGAAAAATGAAACAGGAACATGCAGCTAACAGCTCAAATAGGTGGGCTTATTAACTCGTTGAAAACAACAGTTAGCTCCCTATGAGAGGTAGGTTTCCTAACTGGGAAATATAACTTCATAAGGCCCTTTAGGAATCTGGCCAACATAGGGTTAGAACATGTAGAATATCCCTGAACTGGAGGATGGAAATCTGAGATGGCTGCTGGGTGACCCCTGAGGGGTCTGACAATCCAGAGAAGGTAGTCCAGTATGTCTGGCAACTGTGCCAGTTATGGGGGTAAGTGGTGGTGGTGGGCCACGATAGTAAATCTATTTCAGTTAACAGCATAAGTATACCCCGGAGGGGGATTTCTACTGTGGATTAAGACATTTGGCACTTCGATTGAAATAGGTTCATTCCACTGAAGTCAGCTAGCCAGTATCCAAGCTGTGAGGTGCAGGGAATGTGGATCTGGTTGGGGGAAACTGACAATCTCTGCAATCCTAAATCTGGCTGAAGGGGTAACTGGATCAGAGCTTGGATGAAGAGATTCTTTAGGTTTGTATACCAGAATTGTCTCAGCCATGCTGGAGCTACCACAATCATTCTGGCTGAGTTCTGCCTGAGCTTCCTGAGAACCTTTGGGATTAATGCAACTGGAGGGTAAGTGTATATCAGGCCTGGGGACTCAGGCCATGGAATCAGGAATGCATCAGGTAGGATCCCTGACTCTGCTCCCCTCGGGAACAGAATTTGACACTTCTTGTTTTCTCTGGCTGAGAAATCTGTCTTGGATAATGTTATCCTTTATCAACCAGTTATGGTCGCTTGAAAAGTGTCTGCTGAGGTGATCTGCCAGCACCTTCTATGTACTGCTAGTGACAGGTGTATTGCTCTCAGAATAATTTCATGACGGGATCCAAAAATTCCACAGACATACAGCCTCCTGACATAGAGGAGTGGATGTTGTTCCCCCTTGCTTGTTTATATCAAACGTTGTCCATCGTGATTTGAATGGTCAGTCCTTTTAAAAGCTGGAGGAAAGCTGTGCACATCCACTGTCTGGGACTTAACTCCAAGACATTTTTGTGAAACTTGTTCCCTGAGGTGTCCATATGCCTTGTGTTTGACGGTTGTCTCAATAGGCTCCCCAATCATTGTGTAGATATCATCAAACATTTGGTGGCAGAGAACAGAAGAGGGAGAGGCACTCCCTTGCAGAGGGTCTTTTCACAAACTTAATGACAGTTTTTCTGGTGAACTTGTACTGACATATCCAGGTGATGTATGTTTGGCTGATATACAGACTTCAACCACCCAGGCATGCAGAAAAGGTGAAGTCTGGCATGCTGAGTTACATAGGCGCAGGAGGCCATTTGACCTAGCAGCCCGAGAAAAGTTCTCTCTGGTATCTTCGGGTGAGTCTGTAGGTGGACGGATATGTCTAGTTTGGCTTGAAATCTTTCCGGTGTAGATAAGTCATTGCTGTCCTGGAGTCCTACAAATTCTAACCCTTAAGTTGGAGTAAGTATTGACTTTTCTTTGCTTACTTTCAGACTTAAGGAGGCAACAAGTTACAAATTCCACTGAAAAGAGTATGTTACTTGTTGATGTGACTTTCCACAAGTGAATCAGTTGTTTAAATACAGGAACACTTGGACTTCTTGGATCTCAAAGTAAGCTACCCCTACTGCTAAGCATTTTGTCAGTACTCTTGACTCTGTTAGTAAACTGAATGGTAACACCATACTGGTAGTGGTAACTGCCAACTTGAAACCTCAGATACCTTCTGTGGGTAGGGTGAATTGCTATATGAAAATAATCATCTTGGAAGTCAAGAACTGCATGCTGTGTTGTGGATTTAAGACTGGAATTATTAATGCCAGAGTCAACATCCTGAATTTAAGCTTGTGGATAAAGACGTTCACTTGTCTCAGGTCCAGAATAGGGTACCAAGCCCTTTTCTTTTTCGGAATCAGAATATAAATGAGTAAACCCCCTTTCCCCTTTGATCTTGAAGTGCCTCCTCCAATGTGCTGAGATTTAGAAGTAACTACACCTTTTGATGTACCATGCTCTTGTGTTGGGCTGGCTGAAAAGAGACAGGGATGCGGGGGGGGGGGGGGGCTGGGGAGGGTCTGAAACTGGATGGAACAGCCCATCTCTATGATGGTCTGTAGTGATGGAGCTCCAGACCCCACAAAAATGAAATAAAGGCTTCCCAAATGGAGGACATATGTAGAGCTGGGTGAACATTTTCAGACAAACAGTTTCTTCATAGAAAAATGCAGTTTTGGATCTACTAAAACTATTCACAAATTCAACACAAATTTGCAAAATAGTTATAGGCAAAAAAAATGTTTTGAGCTATATCCACAAGGGGTGGGGGGAGGGTTAGGTGCCATTCAGAAAGGAGGAAGAGGAGGTGGTGGTGGTTCCCCTGTTTCATCTTACAACCTTGCAGTTAAAACACTATCTAGAACAAATCATGAAAGACCAGGCCACACTGTGAGTGAAGAATCTGGGATTCTGCAAGTTCTGACTCATAGCCACAGGTGGTGAGAAGAAACTGAGGGATGATTGGGGGGGTCACCCCACTCTTTATGCCCTTGGTAGGGGGCACTTAGGCTGCAGATGCAGCCCCCAATGTAAACTATTGGACAAAAGAATCCATACTTGAGTGCATTTAGTACATCTGCACCAACAGTGGCATATATATGGACAAGCATTTAAAGAAGGGGCCAATCCTGCTCTCACCACTAAAGCTTCCATTACCTTCAACGGGAGCAATAGTGAGCCCTGGATTAAGAGCTCTGCATCGCACATTATGTGCCTCGCTGTGGGGTATGCTAATACATCTGAAAGAAGAACAAAGTATTATTCTGTGCACCATAAAATAACCAAGTAGCCCAAGTCAGGCAAGGCATGTTGGGAATTGATTTCCTGAATATGTTTCTAAAATGTATTTTGCTCTTTTCCACATGATATCCCACAGCCTGATCTGGAGGCATAAAAATCACAAACAGCGACATCTTTTACAACACTCTTAAAAGAAGTCTATAAATCATCATAATCATATAATGCACCTCTTCATTAGAAAATCGGTTTATTTTAAAGTATAGAAGTTCTACAAGGTTACATATGAAAGATGCTCATGCTTTAGAGCGCAGTAGTTTTAAAGGGTTATATCTGAAAGAAACACATACCTTTCATTTCCATAATGATCTGGAGAACCCGGTGGGATTGTAAATTGCAGACTGAGGGCTAGGAAGGATAGTTTTAGAAAGATAATGGCGCTAACAAAGAATTCAATAGTAATAATGCTAAATTATTACAAAGGCTTTGTAATAATCACACCAATACAGAGCTCCTTATCTACAAAGCGTTTTACAAATTGTAACTCCTTAACCCTGACACTTCTGTAGCTTACAGAAATAAGGTAAATTACCTTCTTATAACAGGTCTGAAAACGTATTTGCAAAAGTGGCCTATAGTTTTAGCTGCCTTTATTTTGATGTTTCTAAAATTTGTCACCTCAAAATTAAGGTAAACAAAATTAAAGGTCACACTTGAAAATGTGGCCCTGAACAACAAAGGGAGCCTCCGAACTTGGAAGCTCCTGAGGACACTCAGGAAAGTTAAAATGAAACAACTAAAGCGGAGACGTTAATGAGCATACATCCGCATGGGTGCTCTCCTTCAGAAGTAAAGTGGGTTTAGTTCACTGTAGCTTAATCTGGAGCCATCCTTCTTGGCTCCCGGTGTTGTCCTCAACGACCCTAACGTGACCCTTCCTTGTAAAATATATTTGGATTGGTCCTGGACTCTATTATTTCAATAGTTTGGTAAATGTTGGGAAAATAGTTCCTGAAAATATTTTTAGAGCTAGGTCTAGTTTACCAGCTGATTCTGACAAGATTGAGGAAGTTTAAAAGGTTTGCCAAGCTGCTATCAAATTTTATAATCAGGCTGCAGTTTGACCATGGGGTGTGGACATTTTCTTAGGGAACTTTCAGTGCTGAACTGTAAATCCTTTATTCCTATTACTGGTGAAAGTAGTGATTCTACATTCCTTATTGGGGATTAGATTCAATTTGTTTTTGCAAACAAACACTTTCACAATAAAAATCTTCTTTTACAACCGGTGCAGTTACTATTGGACCCTGCATAAATTAAGGCAAAGAAAAAATCCTTTTCATCTTCTTCGTTACTTGCTATTCCCTAATGATCCCTGGAAGGTATTTTCATGGGGACCAATCTTACAGCTCATATTTTTACAAAACTTCTTTTGACTTCAACAATCATGTGTTATGAGAACAAGAATAGACGCCAGATCTTCCATTGACTTCAATGGGAGTGTTACCCAAGTAAAGTCCCACTTTGGACTATGCACGTGCCTGTTAATTTCTAGGTATGCACAGAGCCGGAGCCTGGCAGCCTGTTATGCATTTCAGCTCAGATGGGAGATATCCCACATTTTTAGAAGGAAAAGAAAAAACATTTTGCAGGCAAACTGCAAGCCATTTTCAGATTCTCAGAGCTCTAGTATGTTAGAAGTCTTGGGAGAGAAGAATTAGCGGGCAGAATGCAGGTGACTGGATCAAAGGTGTGTAATAAATACAATGCATTACTGGACCTGACTTTGGTCTGGTCTACCCTAGAACATTTTGCTGGGATAGCTATGCTGGCTAGGCGTGTGAACAAAGAAAAAAAAATCACACACTCTAGTTAAGCCAGCAACACCCCCCAGTGTAGACACAACTGTGCCAACAGAAGAGTGCTTCTCTTGGTGTAGTTAGCATGATCCAAAGGGCTGGTATAGCTAAGCTGACTGAAGAACTCCTTGTGATGGCTTACACGGCCTCTCCACTAGGAGGCTCTGCTAGCATAGCTATACTGGCCAAGGCTCTATAGTGTAGGCAAGGCATTTAGCTAATAAATGTCATCATCACGTGATATTTATAACTTAAATAGAAAAGGGTGTATGTGTAATAATACAATGTAGGCAACAGTATTGCCAATAGTAAGTTTATATAAGGAAAAAAAAATCTTTGTGTGGATAATGTTCAAACAAGAGTCAGCACCTTAAACTGGTATAACAGCAGCAGCCAAAATAGTAAAAAGTAGAGACACTACGGGAACTAAAGGAAAACAAAAGTTTATTTGCTTGTTCTGCTCTGATTTTATAAAAAAGTTGCCGGTTTAATTTAGCACTGGCAATTGCCAAGCAATGGTAGAATTCTGTCTTAATTTTCAATTTCTTTGTATTTCTGGGTTTGCCGCACTCTGCCTCTAGCTACACAGAAACAATTCAATCCAGCGGTCAGAACAGAGAGTCAGGACACTGGGCTCTATTCTTGTTACTGCCACCGACTAGTTCTGTGGCCACAGGCAATGTATTCACCTCTTTGTGTTTCATATTCCCCACCTATAAAAGGAGGATAATAATAGTTACCCCATTTGGAGTGTCACAAAATAGAACTGATGCATTTTTGTAAGGTGCCTTAAGTTGGAAATACTTGCATAGAAGGTGCTGAAGTAGTGTCAAATATTGTTTATCTTGTGAAGCTGATTTTTGTTTAGTTTTTATTATTATTTTGGAGTTTAAAAATGAATTTGAAAATATAAGCTAAGAAAGCATCTTCAGTATAAACTTGGAAGACTTGTAGGTTCTTTGATTGTGCTGGTGAAAAAACAGGCTGAGCTTATGGTAGCTGAAGTTAATGGAGTTTTTGCCTATAAAGTGATGCAAAGAAATAAATATTAAGCCCTTAATTAGCACAGGCAAGAAAGGGCCAAGTGTGGACTGGGAGATTCTTTCAAGTCCAGTACTATATATTTTCTCTCAGCTCAATACCTATCTCCAACACCTGGTCTGTGATCTTTAACAATATACAGATACATGTTTTGAACTGCATTCAGAATTGCTGGACAGAGAGGAGATCAATGAAATAAAGATACCTCATTGGAAGGGGAGCCCTAATAATGGCGGAAAGTCTCCACATTCAGATTTCAGCAAACATATACAAATGTAATCTGACATTACATGACTGAAGATGGTGTCTACTAAACCTCCTTCTGAAATACTCCCTTCCCGCCCCCCCTTCATTTCCTCTGAACCAACAAACTTCCTGAGAGATACAATACACTGGCTCTTACTATATTTATCAAATCATTCGCAGGCTGGTGAAGGCACTGACAATAATCTCATTCTTTGGAAGTGTGGAGTGGAATTTCCTGCAGAGTTCTATTTTGGGGTTGCTATTTTTTTATTTATAAGAATGACTGGTCTGTAGTCATTTTTGACACTGCATTCTATATGTAATGCTGATGTTCACGTTTACTATGCATTTGGTTAGTGCAGTGCTGACGATGCCATACAAGTTCTCCGAAACTGTGGACTAGGTTGTATAACTACTAACTCTGTATCAGTTTCACCCACTTTTCAGACTTCATGCTTACTTCTATCTATGAATACAACTCACGCGGCCATTCTGTACGAGAAAGCTCATTTATCCACCTGCACAGATATTACAGATACAGGGTTCTGCTGTCTTCTATCTGCCTTTCCCCACTCCCTTCTAGTATGAAAGCTACAGTATTTGACATGCACAGTGACACAATAAGGATTAAGTAGAAATTTAGAATCTGTCATTTATGTCACTCCCAAGTATTCAGTGTCTTTTGGGCTTTCTTAGGCCTTGTCTACACTACAAGACTATTTCGAATCTACTTAAGTCGAATTTGTGGATTCGACCTTATGAAGTCGAATTTGTGTATCCACAGTAAATACACTAATTCGAATTTCTGCGTCCACAGTAACGGGGCTGGCGTCGACTTTGGAAGCGGTGCACTGTGGGAAGCTATCCCACAGTTCCCGCAGTCCCCGCTGCCCATTGGAATGCTGGGTAGAGCTCCCAATGCCTCCTGGGGGAAAAATGTGTCGAGGGTGCTTTTGGGTAACTGTTGTCATTGAACCGTCAATCACGCCCTCCCTCCCTGAAAGCTCTGGCGGGAAATCTGTTCGCGCCCTTCTCTTGTCAGTTACAGTGCGTACGCCACAGCACTGCGAGCATGGAGCCCGCTGCGATCATCGCTGCACTTATGGCCGTTGTCAACTCCTCGCACCTTATCGTCCACCTCTTCCACAGTCAGCTGCTGAGAAATCGGGCGAGGAGGCTCCGGCAGCGCGGTGAGGACAGGAATTCACAGAATGGCGCAGACCTCTCACAAAGCAGGGTACGCCGCGCCGTGGAGATCATGGTGGCAATGGGTCAAGTTCATGGTGTGGAACGGCGATTCTGGGCCCGGGAAACAAGCACGGACTGGTGGGACCGCATAGTGCTGCAGGTCTGGGATGAATCACAGTGGCTGCGAAACTTCAGGATGCGTAAGGGCACTTTCCTTGAACTCTGTGACTTGCTGTCCCCTGCCCTGAAGCGCCAGGACACCCGGATGCGAGCAGCCCTGAGTGTGCAGAAGCGAGTGGCCATAGCCCTCTGGAAACTTGCAACGCCAGACAGCTACCGGTCAGTAGCGAACCACTTTGGCGTGGGCAAATCTACCGTGGGGGTTGCTGTGATGCAAGTAGCCCACGCAATCGTTGAGCTACTGCTCTCAAAGGTAGTGACTCTCGGAAACGTCCAGGACATCATAGATGGCTTCGCCGCGATGGGATTCCCAAACTGCGGTGGGGCTATAGATGGGACTCACATCCCTATCCTGGCACCAGCCCACCAGGCCAGCGAGTACATTAACCGAAAGGGCTACTTTTCAATGGTGCTGCAAGCACTGGTAGACCATAGGGGACGTTTTACCAACATCTTCGTTGGGTGGGCGGGCAAGGTTCATGACGCGCGTGTGTTCAGGAACTCTGGTCTGTTTAAACGCCTCCAGGCAGGTAGTTTCTTCCCGGACCACAAACTAACGGTTGGGGATGTGCAGATGCCTACAGTGATCCTCGGGGACCCAGCCTACCCGCTAATGCCCTGGCTCACGAAGCCCTATACAGGCGCCTTGGACAGAGAGAAGGAACTCTTCAACTACCGGCTGAGCAAGTGCAGAATGGTGGTGGAGTGTGCTTTCGGACGTCTCAAGGGGAGATGGGGGAGGTTACTGACTCGCTCGGACATCAGCGAAAAGAATATCCCCGTAGTTATTGCTGCTTGCTGTGTGCTACACAATCTGTGTGAGAGCAAGGGCGAGACCTTTTTGTCCGGATGGGAGGTTGAGGCAAATCGCCTGGCTGCAGTTTACGCTCAGCCAGACACCCGTGCCGAGAGAATATCCCAGCGGGAAGCGCTGTGTATCCGGGAGGCTTTGAAAGCAAGTTTCCTCGGAGAGCAGGGTAACCTATGACTCTCCACTTGCTCTCAAGAGAAACTGACCCTGGGCCTGAGTCTGTATGTGTCGATTTCGATCTGCGGTTACATACCCCGTTCTCCAAGTTTCCCCCACTTCCAAAGCACGTTTTAAAGCAAATTAATTGTAACACTCATTATTAATAAATCTTTGTTTTACTTTGCATTTCTGTTCAGGTGTTGAAACATGGACGCATACTGTGCTGGGCACGGTGTACACTGATGTACAGACCGCTTGTTCCATAGAGGAATGACATCCTCCTGCTCCTACATAGGTCTCTGGGGTGGGGGACGGTTGCAAGTGGTTGTGCATGAAGGGGAGGGTTTGCAGGAAGGGGTGGGTTTGCAGGAAGGGGCGAGTGGTGCCTTCTTTGGATAGGGGTTTGGATGACGGCAGTGGGCTGCGGGTTTGGGCGTAGGAAGGGGTGAGGGGGAAGGGTGAATATCTGTCCGTGGATGAGGGCTCTTGTTGGGGCTCAGGGCAGCGGAGAGGCTCGTTGCTACGGTGGAAGTGCATGGTAAGGGCAGCGTGCCTTAACATTAAGGGGGTGGCAGGCGCTAGGACCCTGGACAAGCATACACATCACAGAATGACCCGGGGCAGCATACACCACACAGAGTGACCCTGGTGCCTACTGACTGCAGTGTGTGTGTGCCCTGCAGTTGATCATGGCCCCAAGTCTGTACCCTGGTAATGTAGGCTATACCGTGCAATTATAAATCCCCTCCCCCCCCATACACAAAAAAATCCTCTGACACGAAAGACGTGACCGAAACAGTGAATAACAGCAAACAGCTTTTAATAATCTAATACACAGTGGGGGGATGAAACTTGGATTTGGGACTGGGTGAGCCTGTAAGGGAAGCACTTCTACAAATTTATAGCGTGAGAGGTGTGTGGTACATTAGCGCTATGCAGTGGTGCAGTGACAGTTCTCACGGCCCCTACCGCCCCTCCGTCTTGTACTTTTGGGTGAGGGGGGGGCAGGACTTCTTGGCGGGGGAGGGCGGTTGCAGATACACTGCAGGGGGGCTCTGTCCTCCTGCCTGCGGTCCTGCAGAACATCAACAAGGTGCCGGAGTGTGTCCGTTTGCTCCCTCATTAGCCCAAGCAGCGTTTGAGTCGCCTGCTGGTCTTCCTGCCGCCACCTATCCTCCCGTTCGATGTGTGTGCGATGCTGTTGACATAGGGTCTCCCTCCACTGTCTCTGCTCTGCCGCCTCGGCTCTGGAGCAGGCCATCAGTTCCGCGAACATCTCGTCCCTAGTCTTTTTCTTTCGCCGCCTAATCTGCGCCAGCCTCTGCGAGGGGGATGCCGGGGCAGTCCGGGAAAGAGCCGAAGCTGTGTGATGGGAAAAGTAAGTGATTTCCTTGAACAGATACATGTTTGCGAACAGTGAACACAGTCTAGTCAGTTTCTCTGAACAAGACCATACAGGGCAACAAGTCTCACGAGATCTCAGGACAAGTTTGAGATTTCGGAATACGCTCTCATTGGCTGCGGCATTGCACAGGAGAGCGGACAAGTGGGGAGAGACAGCTGAATCCATCTAGCAGACAGTCCTGGTAAGCCTTACAGTACATTCTGCTTATCAGTTAATGGATAGCTGTGCCCTCCCGCTAAAGGCAATCTGGAAATCATATACTCTGACCCTTTTCCAGCCATTCCCGCCAGTGCACGGGAAAGATCAATGTATGCTTTTCCTATGTGGCCTACAACACGTGGCTGTTAAGCGAGGGTCATTGTTATGCAAAGTAAAAGTCAACCATTCACAACAGTAACAATACACTAATTGCCCTAATTAGATGCAGCATTTCATGAACGAGATCACCCTGAGGTGGGTCCCTCGGAGTCACAAAGAGCGGATGCTAAGGGAAGCCCTGCAGAGACCAGGACCATATGCGGCCATGCTTGTGGAGGCGATGATTCCCATGTACATAAGGATGTCCTGGCGCGGAAGAGTGTGCTTCCACGGAGCACCCAACAAGGCACCTCTCCCCAGGAACCTCCTGCGGAGGCTTTTCGAGGACCTCTATGAGACCTTTGTTGAATTGTCCCTGGAGGATTATTGTTCAATCCCTATATGTGTGGACCTACTTTTCATATAGTTTTTCATTGAAAATTTTATATATAGTATTTCTATTTTTTTATACCTGTTTTATAAAAAATAAATGTTTACATGTTTATAGCACTTACCGCCTGATCCTTCCCCTGATTCAGAGTCCGGGTTAACGGCCGGGGAGGGTTGGTAGGGGATCTCTGTGAGGGTGATGAAGAGATCCTGGCTGTCAGGGAAAGCGGTATTGTGTTCGCTGTCGCCTGCGCTGTCCTCCACAGACCCTTCCTCATCTTCCCCATCGGCGAACATCGAGGAGGAACTGTCCAGGTTCACTATGCCATCCACTGAGTCCACGGTCACTGGTGGGGCAGTGGTGGCAGACCCACCTAGAATGGCATGCAGTGCCTCGTAGAAGCGGCATGTCTGGGGCTGGGCTCCGGAGCGTCCGTTTGCCGCTCTGACTTTTTGGTAGCCTTGTCTCAGGTCCTTGATTTTCACGCGGCACTGCATTGCATCCCGGCTGTATCCTTTCTCTATCATTGCTTTGGAGACCTTCTCGAAGGTCTTTGCATTCCGCTTGTTGGAGCGCAGCTCCGACAGCACAGACTCCTCGCCCCACACACCGATCAGATCCAGGACTTCCCGGTCTGTCGATGCTGGGGACCTCTTTCTATTCTTGGATTGGCCGGACTCCTCTGCTGGAGAGCTCTGCATCGTTGCAGGTGCTGCGGAGCTCGCCCCGATGTCCAGCCAGGACGTCAGATTCAAAGTGCCCAGACAGGAAAAGGAATTCAAATTTTCCCGGGTCATTTCCTGTGTGGCTGGTCAGAGAATCCAAGCTCCGACTGCTGTCCAGAGCGTCAACAGAGTGGTGCACTGTGGGATAGCTCCCGGAGCTACTAAGTTCGATTTGCATCCACACCTAGCCTAATTCGAGCTAGCCATGTCGAATTTAGCGTTACTCCACCTGTCGGGGTGGAGTACCGAATTCGAACTAAAGAGCCCTCTAGTTCGAATTAAATGGCTTCCTGGTGTGGACGGTTGAGCGGTTAGTTCGAATTAACGCTGCTAAATTCGAATTAAAGTCCTAGTGTAGACCAGGCCTTAAAGTTGAATGAACGAAGACAGTTATAGAAGCAGAGCTTTCAGGATTCCCAATTTTTGCCATTTTATTTCATGGACAAAGAAATTTGAAAGGATCAATTACTGACAAGCAATATGAACCAAGGATTCTGGGTTCACCAAATAACCCAATATCTCAACTTCTGATAAGAGACTGATAAAACCTGTGATTCTAAGTTAATTTGGTGCCAAACCGTCTTTACAGTTCAAAGAGCAATAAATAGCGAGTCTACAGTGAAGACAAAAATGAGAGGGCAGAGGGCAAGCTTGAGCTGTGCCTATGTTTGGGGGGAATTAATTCTCAGTTTCATTAGGGCCAAATCCTCGATCCAACCTGGTTTGGGACAGGCTGGGAGCTAAGGAGTTCTACAGGGAGAGAAAAGAACCAACTGAAGTGCGCTTCCAACCAGGGAGGAATGTGCAGTGAATCTACATAGTCATGGATCTACCAGCCCCTCTGCAGCCATCCGCCAGCACATAAAACCCTGCTCCCTGCTGAGGCACAGATTGCCTCCAAGGAGCTGTGCTTTGCTGCTTGCATTGGTTGCAGATTCATGCCTTTGCTGTTCAGGTATGGGGCAGTGGGTCTAGAGCCAATGTGATGGCTCAAGGCCTTAGCCTAGATGTATAGATGTCTCTTGCCCTTGGAAGATCCATTCGGAACAAACCCCACCTTGGGAGTGGGGGAAGAGCGATAGGAAGGAGAGCAAGGAGAGATACTGAGACTTGTGTATGTGGGGGGTGGGAGACAAGCTGGCTCTGATTGGGAAGTGGGGTCCAGAGGTTCCTACCTGCTCCCCAGCCTGATCCTGGACACCGTGGCAGCCACTCCAGACCCTCTGACCCCCTGTGCATGCAGAAATTTAAGTGGAAGCGGAGGTCCCTACAACATTTCCATTATGGGAAGGTGCTAGCCCCCTGCCCCTCCTTCCTCACCCTGACACCCCACTCCCTAGCAATGCTATGAGGAAAATTCCATATGGATCTCCTCACTCCAACAGGTGTTTGAATGGAGGAAATGTTCTGGGCCATTTCATTGTTTCTTAATATATACTGTAAATATTTCAGTATGATCATGCACATTCTATAGAGTCCATTGCAATTAAATTAATGGAGATATCCTATCTCCTAGGGTACATCTACACTACGGGACTATTCCGAATTTGCATAAACCGGTTTTGTAAAACAGATTTTATAAAATCGAGTGCGCGCGGCCACACTAAGCACATTAATTCGGTGGTGTGCGTCCGCGGTCCGAAGCTAGCGTTGATTTCTGGAGCGTTGCACTGTGGGTAGCTATTCCCTAGCTATCCCATAGTTCCCGCAGCCTCCCCCGCCCCTTGCAATTTCCGGGTTGAGATCCCAGTGCCTGATGGGGCAAAAATCATTGTCGCGGGTGGTTCTGGGTAAATGTCGTCAGTCACTCCTTCCTCCGGGAAAGCAACGGCAGACAAGCATTTCGCGGCTTTTTTCCCTGGATTGCCCTGGCAGATGCCATAGCATGGCAATCATGGAGCCTGTTTTGCCTTTTGTAACTGTCACCGTATGTGTGCTAGATGCTGCTGACAGAGGCGATTCAGCAGCGCTACACAGCAGCATGCTTTTGCATGACAGCAGAGATGGTTACCAACCATACTGTACCATCTACCAATCCATAAATTGGTAAAAAGATGATCATGGTTACCAGTCCTTTTGCACTGCGCCATCT
This sequence comes from Mauremys mutica, assembly GCF_020497125.1. Lineage (NCBI taxonomy): Eukaryota > Metazoa > Chordata > Testudines > Geoemydidae > Mauremys > Mauremys mutica. The sequence goes on along the minus strand of NC_059082.1, from coordinate 67,884,280 downwards.
GTTGCTGTCATAAGTGCCCCTGGCTGCTCTTAACCAGGGGCGCAAAAGCCAAAATTGGGAATGACTCCCTGAGTCAATCCCTCCTTTATGGTATCAAAAAACAGAATCAGTCCTGCCTAGAATATGGGCAAGTGTACTAGAGAACCACTGTATCATAGAACCAGAGAGCACAGCTGCTCTGTGTCAGATCCTGCAGGAATGATGAGCTGTATGCTATTCACAGGGGGTGCTCCTGCAACAACCCCACCTGTTGATTCCGTTCTTCCCACAGCCTTCCTGGGCTACCATAGCAGTGTCCCCCCACTTATGTGATGAAGTAATAAAGAATGAGACACAGTGACTTGTTAGTGAGAAATGAGTGGAAGGCAGCCTCCAGCTGCTATGATAGTCCAGACAGGACAGTAAGAAGTGTTGAGGAGAGGAGCCCAACATCCCTCTGCTAGTCCAGGGGCAACTGAATCTTTTCTTTACACATGAAGGGTGGGGGCTGATGAAGCTCAGCCCCCTGTTGCTATGATGAAGACGGTTATCAACCATACCGCACCATCTACCATGAAAAATTAGGTGCACTTGACATTGGGGGACCTGACAGATGCTAGTCGGCATGGTTACCAGTCCTTTTGCACTGCACCACGTGCCAAAAAGCTCATGATGATGAGGACGGGTACCAGTCGTTTTGCACCAGCAGCCACCCATGGCAGGGGGGAGCAAGGATGTTGGTGTTGAGTGCTGCAGCATCGCGTCTATCTGCAGCATTCAGTAAAGATAGGGTGACATGTTAAATAGTCACGAGAGGATTTTTTCCCTTTTACTTCTGGGGTGGGTGGCGGGGGTGTACATTGCCGAGCTATGCCCTGAACCACCATGGACACTGTTTGCTTGACCCTAGAGGCACTTGGAGCTCAGCCAAGAATGCAAATGCTTTTCGGAGACTGCAGGAACTGTGGGATAGCTTGAGTCCTCCAGTCCATGAGCGTCCATTTGATTCTTTGGCTTTCCGTTACGCTTGTCATGCTGCAGTGCACTGAGTCCCTGCTATGGCATCTGTCTGGAGAATTTTTAAAAATAATTCTGAATTTCGTCTTCTATAACGGAGCGCTGATAGAACGAATTTGCCTGCCCTTACTGCGATCACATCCGCATGGTCCATGCTGGAGCTCTTTTTTTAAATTTTGATTTCGGACTGCATCGCCACCCGTGCTGATCGGAGCTCCACGCTGGGCAAACAGGAAATATTCAAAAGTTCGCGGGGCTTTTCCTGTCTACCTGACCACTGCATCCGAGTTCAGATTGCGGTCCAGAGCGGTCAGTGGTGCACTGTGGGATAGCTCCCAGAGGCCAATACCGTCGATTTGCGGCCACACTAACCCTAATCCGATATGGTAATACCGATACTAGCGCTACTCCTCTCGTTAGGGAGGAGTACAGAAACCGGTTTAAAGAGCCCTTTATATCGATATAAAGGGCCTCTTGGTGTGGACGGGTGCAGCGTTAAATTTATGCTCCTAAAACCAGTTTAAATGCGTAGTGTAGACCAGGCCCTAGAACTGGAAGGGAGAAAAGTCATTGAGTCCAGCCCCCTGCCTTCACTAAGAGGACCAAGTACTGATTTTTGCCCCAGATCCCTAAGTGGCCCCCTCAAGGATTGAACTCATAACCCTGGGTTTAGCAGGCCAATGCTCAAACCACTGAGCTATCCCTCCCCCCAATGCCTACATGGTGCTTATAAAAAAGCTCCCCCCCCTTTTTTTTTTTAATCTATCAGTTTTATCAGCAAAAACCTTCAGGCAGATCTTTACAGGTATTTAGGCACCTAACTCCCACTGAAATAGAAAATTTAAAAATCTGGCCCTTAATTATTTTTTACACAATCGAAAAAACATCTCTTTCAAAATGTGATACTACCCAGGCACTGAAGAATAGGCCTACACATAATACATCATAAGCAGAGAAGGAGTTTCTTTTTTTTCCCCCTTTTTTTTTTTTTTTTTAAATTCTCATGTACTGCTGCAATGTGGTTGTATATATTACAGGCCTGGGGCACGGTAGCATGCACCTGTTATCCCAGCTACTTGGGAGGCTGAGGCTGGTGGATCGCTCAGGGGTTCTGGGCTGGTGCGCTATGCCATTCGGGTGTCCGGGGTCACTGACAGCCTGGCCTGTGGGTGGCTGAGGGACTGGCTAGAATAACATGAATGAAGTGTTGTGATTGGCGCTCTCTCTGTGAGGGCTGATGGACTGATTGATCAAGGTGATATTCCAGGCATGGAATAAAGTTTATGAAAGAACAGTTCTCCTCAACTAGGGAGAAATGGGACACCGAGCTCTAGTTGAAAGCCAGTACAAACACTGAAACAACTTCTGAATCAAACCTGGCCTTGAGATTGAGAAAGTGCTGTTAGTTAAGTAGGTTGAAAAAAAACATCAAAAGGTCTGTGACTAAAAGTTGTTGGCTTGAAATGGCTGTTCAGTGGCCTATGCTAAATGAGTGTCATCACACTCCGGCTCCCAGTGGATAGGTGTCCACATCAAAAAAGTCATCATCTTAATTGGCACTAATTGGCATAATTGCTGTCAGTCTTAGCTGATAAACCAAGCATAGAAAGAGGCACGCAGCTTGAACTACCTTTCAATTCTGCACTTGTTCTGAGTAGAGAGAGGACTTCAATATCCAGGGCTATCTGTCTCACCTATATTATTATTTAATGATAGTTAAAATAAACAGATGCTTCCTGATTCCTCTCTAACATTTGGACTGAAGATACTGCACTGGGACAGAAATCCAGAAACAGAGAGCTAGATCAGGATATTCTCCAATTTTTACACATTATTTCTTGAGAAAACCTTTCAGGAAAAGAAGACAAGCGTCTCTGGGACTCAAGGTCTTCCAAGGACATCCCACTACTTCATTCCTGTTCATCGGTACCACTGATTTACATTATATTGAGATGTATACGAAAAGCTTCTCCTGCAAGTCCAAAATTGGCCAGTTTTATCTTTCGGCCGGTTTTATAAGAAATAAAAAAAAGAGACCAGTGCCATTTCAGAAGCTTTCAACATGCCACAGGCACTGTTTCTGATTTATCAAGGATGAAAGTCATGTAATAATAAAAACCCACCTTACCCTCGCTTAGGTAATCTGCCATAAAGTATCTTTTACTGACTGCTCCATTTACATTACCTATGGATTTATCCCATTTCATTATCATCCATTTCTGCATTACAAGGATAGTCAGTAATCTATGCAATGGATTGTTTTAGAGGTGCCAAATGTTCATTTTTGTATGCAGTTTGTTGTTTTCTGGATTCAAGATCAAACTACAAATATATTTTTTCAAAAACAATTTTTATTACAGAGTGGCCTCGAACCCATCACAACTGGCTTTTGTGCACAGCCCTGCTCACTGAATTGTTATGTTATTCAGGGGTTCACACCAATGAATCGAGTTAATTCAGACACTTGCCGTGCTTAGGATAAAGCATACAACAAACAATAAAACAGCGAGTTCTGCTTACTATTGCAGGCAAGAGCAGTGTAGCCACAAGTAGTCCAGAAGTGTCAAACAAAATCCAAAGTGTCAATCAAATGAAATCAAAGTAGCCTATATTAGAAAAAAATTACTGCAAGAATGTAAAATATCTATCTGTACACAGCAGGAGATACTTTGAACCTAAACTAAAGTAGACATTCTTTTACCCACAGACACAACAGAGAGTCTTCAACCAACAGACACATTCCAGTTATTGAAATGGGATCACATCAGTCTAAAATAGTTTCATACAACTGAAGAACTTGTCAATAGATGACGGAACTATTGACTAGTACATCTTTGTCTGAAACAGGAATGGATGTTGGAAAAGGAGTTGTTATTCTCCTATTATTGTTTGAAAGTGTGCTATAAATTATATATAGTGTGGAAAGACTAGATTTTTAGTGTGGAGGGAAAACTATTGTCCCTTGGTCTCAATTCACTTGCTTTCTGTTATGGCATCTCCAATCAATATATGCCTCAATGTCTTCAGCTTGGTTGAGTAACCAAGGCTACAAATGAATACTGTCCCCAAGAGTTTGCTGAAGTTCTTTAGTTAAGGAGGAGAACATAATTCTTATTTACAATCAGTTTCCAGGAAAATCATAACACGGCTAGGCCCCTAGTAAATTTTTCTTCTCACTTTCCTTTAGAGCTTCTGCCATTATAAAAATATTTCCCCAATATTTTCTGAGATCAAATCCTCTTGTTATCATACTATTTTTATTTCTATTCTACAAGCTTCTAAAGAACATTATTGCCTAGTCATCTACCAGTGCTCCATTTCATTTTATGTATTAAATTCCATCTCTCAGATTGAAATCCAACCTGTTTTAGATTATTCTTTAGCGAAGCAAGCTGGAAACAGGAGTCCCATCTCCCATCCACAGACTTCTAGTGTCAGAACTAGTGCTATGAAAAGCTTTCATGATGAAATCCAAAACAACGTAAAACCTGCATGGTTTCTGGTTTCATTATAATGCCAAAAATATTTAAAAAAAAAATCTGTTAAAAACGTTTCCATTCTTTTTTCTTATAACAAACCAAACAAATCCTAGGTGATACCTTATGGAACACACACAAAAAATACGCTCCATGGAAATGATAAAAGACGAAGATCTTTACACAATGCTTGAATTCCTGCATATTAGCCACAGTATTTCCAGCACACAGATTTTAATGGCACATACTAAGTTAAAAAAGAGACAATAAAAAGGAAATCAAAGTCAAGAGGGAAGTGGAGGCAGGGCGCATGGGGATTAGTTGACCAGTTCTAGGAAACTGTCTCAAATGAATTTTTCCTGGAGTGTGCCACCTATTGTATATGATCCTTTCCTTCTCAGGCAGGACTGCCAATCCATTGCATCGTCCTTTGTGCCCTGAGAGGGGAAGGCAAGGAGGAGGAGTTTAGGTTTTTTTCAGGATAGCAAAATTTGACACATGACCAACTTTGAAAACTTTATGTAGCCATCCTCTTTGGTATGGCTGGGTAGATGACCCAGTACACAGGTATCTGCTTTAAGATCAAGCAAAATCTCCTGGCTCATGTTAATTCTGATTTTTGTACCATCTCAGGAGCTTGAAACAGGGCATAACCAGCACATATATGCAAGTTTGGCTCCTTCACCCCTCACCTCCAGCACTGATCTTTGGGGGCAGCTTTAATTTTATAGTCTCAGGGGTGACCAGCACACCCAACGATGGTTTCTTTGTTGAATGAGACGATATTGAAGGCCCAAGCTTGCTTCCTTGATCTCTTATATTCTTCTATTCCACCGTGGGGGTGAGATATTTATTGCCAGTCCCTTCTTGTATTTTTTTTCCTTATTACATCTGAATTAGCTCTTTGGTGCATCACTGGGAACTCATGCAGCATAACTGATGGCCTGGGGAAATACTATAACTCTCTACAAAATGTGTTGAGTTCTGGCGCTTCCAGGCCAAATCCTGAGGTCAGTTGGTGACTGTGATGGTTCTTGGGTTACCCCGAATCACCTTGTTACCCCCCCCCGCGCCCTGTTCCCCAACCACTTGCCTGTCAGCTACTCTAGCACTCTCCTCTGGGCAATGCCAGCCCTTTCTTTGACTTGCCAGTTAACAATAGCGTACCCCAGTCCCCGATCCCCTGTGAATTGTCCCTCTGTGATATGCAGCTCCTGATACTGGCTACGCACAGAAATACCAGGTCTGTTGTCCTCAAAGGAACAGTACGCACACCAGCTTGTAAGAGTCAGCTCAGGACCAGCACTTTGCTTAATGAGACAGTGCTGAGATAATAAACATTCTTATTATCAGCATAAAGAGCAAAGTCTAGAGATTCAGGAGATCGTGAGTAAGGATAGTCAAAATAATTGGTTACATATAAAATAAAATCATAACAGGCTAAACTAAACTATCAGGTAACTTCCTGTCTAAAGAAGTTTTCTCAAAGTCTTTTTTAGTGTTTTGAACCAAGGTTGGCTGATATCCCATTTTCAAGAATGTAAACACACTAGACATTTACTTCCTTGGTGCAGGACGAAGGGGTGTCTTCTTGTCCCATCCAGGGCAAACCAACACTCCAACGAACAACAGTCCATTGCCCTCACGTCGGGCCTTTGGTCGGACTCCAGGCTCACTAATCCTTACCATGGTATTGGGTTTTCAATAGTCATTACCCACTGTCACGGAGTTTTCATTCTACCTTTTTCAATAGAACCATAGAGGAACCCAGGCCTTCCCTCACCATGGTTTCTGGTCCAAAGACTTTTCAATAGGCAGTCAAGCTTGACAACACAGACCCCTTGCTGCCTTCCTGGACCACTTCCTACCTTTCCCAGCTTCTTCCCAGGCTCACAGTGTATCAGTTCTCCCCTCTCTCTAAGCCTCTCCTACAGACTCACTGCAGAGCTTCTTAGCGCTAGCTGCCATCCAGCTGGTTCTGCTGAAGGTGAGTTTTATGTTTCTCTGGCAGGGCATCCCTTACTCAGCAGGAGTCTTCCTGCAGGCCCCCCACCTGCATGCAAAATCCTGGACGGACTCACTTCCTGCCACTTGTTCCCATCAGCCTTGGGCTCCCCATTGCAGGCCTACCTTCCTTCAGGGATGCTATCTGCCAGCGATCCCATGCAGCTCCCTGACTCCAGCCAGGCTTGCTCTGTACGGGGAGACTTTGGCAAACCAGTAAAGTGCCTGAAACCACTATAGCTTATTGTTAAAGACAGCCTACTCAGCAAGCTGTTAAAAGCAAGTTTCAGCTTGACCAAGGCAGGAGGGGAGGGGGGATTTAGGGTGCCACCGAAAGGGCAGCTTGACCCTGTGTCCTTTCTGATAAGAATTGGGTTGAAGTTGCTGATACATGCGTTTTGAAGGAGTAGGATATGCCCCAGGAATGTCTATTGAGGTCTCAAGGCTGCAAGTTCTGAAAAAACCCACACCTGGTTAATCAATAATCAGAAGGAACCTCTTGCTTGAAACTGCTTACTTAACAAGGTTTCTTTAAGGGGCATGTCATTCTATTACTAATGTATAAATAAGGGGACTTGTTTGGGGACTCGTTTCGGGACTGGTCTCTCCCTCTGGATGCATCTTCTGTTCCCCAGCGGCAGATGGGCTGCCGCTGTGTCACTCGAGAGCCACACTCAGCTTTGGTAATTATCAAGGGTTGGGGGTGTTTTACTAACTTGTTGCGGACGTGTGTAAGTGCTTGAGTCTAGTAAAGTTTAGCTTTAAGTGAAAGCACTCGTGTTGTCCTGTTTGTGCCAGCCATCTATCGGTCGGACGGCCGTGTCTCCTCTGATATTTCCTGACACCTCCTCGCACAGAGTAAAACTACCAAGAGCTCTGGGTTGAAAGAACCCCGGGTAACAGCTCCACTGAGGGAGAGGCAGAGATATGTCCTCCTTCCCAGTCAGCCCCCAACTGAGCCAGGTTCAGCCCTTTTAACTGCCCTTTCCAGGCTTGACATCCACTACAGGGGTAGTGGGGCAAGGCTGATTGAACCACAGGCTCTCATTAACCTCCTTTAACCCAGTTCAGGCTGGTATACCCTCCATCACAGATGAAATGAGAAATCTGGGAAGTGTGGACATGATGGGTCTGATTCTCCATTGCCTAGCATCCTGTGCAGCTAGTTGCACCTATATAAAAAGGAGTACAAAGTGGGTGTAAACAACACTGCTATTCTGATTTAGTAGCCTTTTACATTCACTTTGCATAGGTGCAAGGCAAGGGAGACTCTGCCTCTAAAACTGGGATTTTCAAAGGAGCCATAATGAGTTATGTACCTAAATACCACCGAAATTCAACCGAGTTGGATGCCTAACTCCCTTACCCTCCTTTGAAAATCCTAGCCTTAAAAACAGAGAGAAATGTTTGCTTACATTTACATTAGAACCAAAAGCTACAAGTGGAGGGACAAACCTGGACTACTTGTGCAAGCTGAAGCTGGCAGACTTCCCACAGTCCTAAGTAGAAACAACAAGTCTACTAAAGTAGTAACCTGTCTGCCCATTTTTAGATAGCAGGGGCTCCCAGGTTAGAAATTACATCTCTTTCAGTTTGACTCAGAGGTAACTCCCAGTCTATTCCTTGTGACAAGTCTGAAATTAATTCTGAACAGGGAAGAACTAGAATTTAGTCTCCATCAAATTCCTCCAGAGAGGAATTTCTCTGATGAGCATGTCCTGTGATTTGTCAGGGTCCATCAGAAAGAAATCTGTGGAGGGGTTAAAGCTACAGCTGTTAAATCATACGCCTGCTTTTTATACTTTGCTTCCCCAATCTTCACTTTTTACTCTTTTTGGCCTCATTAGTGTCAAACTAACAGATCACCTTGGAGAGAGAGTTTTCTGTGCATCACTTTGCGAGGTTGAAGCCTCCTCTACACACTAGACCTGTAAGAACCAGAGCCTCATCCGCTATAAACTGGCATTTTTCCCCATAATGCAGCAACACCACTTTACACCAGCTGAGGATCTAGTCCATTTTTCAAGCTTATCCATTTTCATTTACAATTTTGTTAGAGGGTTTCTTTGCTTTCTCGATCCATCATCGTCAAGAAAACTGTGATGGCATCCAATGGTTTAAAATCTTCTAGAATATATAACTTATGTCTCCAGTTTTTCCATTCATCTGAAAGATTGTCAGGAGTCTCCTTCATCTGACCAGTAAATGCCTTGGCACCCAGACAACACCTGATTTGCAGAGCACATGTTGACAAATGACCTATGTCTTCTATAAGATTAATTACTAATCACAATAAGAAATAGGCTCAACAGTTCACAGGTTCAATGTAAACTCACTTTTGCTGTAGTTTATGGCATTAATATTTAAAAAAATTAGACTAGGTACTGGGGAGCAATATGAAGATTCACACTACAATACTTAGTAGAAAAAAAAACTTTAAGTTTTCCTGCTTGATTCTTTGTCCTAGGAAGTAAAACAAATTCAACCTGACTGTGTCTTTGATCTTTCATTTTCCCTGGACAGTTTTAGTAACTCAATTTGCAAAGCTATTTGTATTGAAATTCCTTTTCGTACCATTTGTGCACTACTCCTCAATGTGGAATACAATAATCAAAAAGACTTTGAGAAATGTAAAATCACATCAGCTTAAGAATCTGCCAGTTGTTATGTACTCACAGTAAAAGGCTAAGACTATTATATAATTACGTATGAAAAAGCTATGTACAAAGTATAAGCAGAGTCTGAATGAGTTCTCCTCTGACAGCTAGCTAGGAGGGGAGAGACTTCATGAGCAAAGTGTATTTACATGAACACACCTACTCTGCCAAGATATCCAGCAGATAGAGCTGTGTTGCTCAAGTGATTTACTTTGGTTGGTGTTGGGTTACAAATCACTTTAGTACTGAATGCAGAGGTAGTGAAATATTATCAATGTTGTTGTCTTTATTGTAAGAATAAAGGGGAGCAGAGCTGTGCTTAACTTGTCCCAAATGAGCGGGTCATCCTCAGCTGAAAGGACCTTGTAAAGCCGGCTCAAATGCCAGACCCCTGTGAAAATAAGAGGGGGTGGGGATGGGTGTCCCAGCCTCGAGGTGTGGACCTCCCTGGTCTGTTATAGCTGTTCCTCCCTACTGTTCAAAGATAGAGTTAAATAGGCTTCATTAGGAGCCTTTTTGCTATTTTAAATGCTCAGAGCTGAAATCACTTGTGGTAGGACCATGTTTCTGCCCAGCCTGCTAAGAGCTAAAAATCACTAGATATTGAACCCAGCCCTGGTTGCTGCTGGCTCCACCTGGCAGAAGGGTTACAAAAGAATGATAGATGGCAAATTTAAGCTCTTGAAAGCTAGAAAATGCCAGAAATTAAGTTGTCTGTGAAAACTTGATTTGATCTCTTTGTGTAACAACGATACAGTTGTTAATTATATTATCAGATACTATTCTTCCCAGAGGACCCCGCCTCATTTAGTGCACAGGATGGATGTACTTAAGGAATGAGGCAACTTCTCAATATTTTTCTCCTCATCATTCATTTAGTGGACTCTGCCTTATTTGCTGCATGCCATCTAAAGCCTGCAATAATACAGAATCAGATATTTCCTTATGATCAGAGCTAGGTTGCTCATTGCTCTAATAGCCACATGCTTCACAAACATTAATGAATCTGAACCTTTCTGAAACTGGTCAGTCCATTTCTATTAAGTCTTCACCATTTCAGGAAGGACATACTTATTTAATCAGAATTTTGTGCCTGCAAAGAATTTTTTCCCCCCGGGCCACATTGACAGGATCTTGAGCAAATGAGGGTTTGAGGACCCAGATGGGAAAGTGGTGGAAGGATTTAGCAGGCATCATTTGTTAGAAAATTGTTTGTGCAAGATTCACCTAATCCCGTGAATGCAGAAGTTGAGCACTGGTGGGCTTCAACCCTTCAAGAGAGCTGGACAATTTTCCCTCCACCCCAGAAAATAGTAAGTTCACCAAAAATATATTTTTGGAGCATTTCATGAATTTGGGTCCAATTTGGCAAATATTTCACCAAAAAAATCCAAAATCCAAACCAAGCTTGTAAACAAAAGCTTCAGAAAATGTCTCGGTTGATTCGAACAACATTTTTTTGGCTTTACATTTTCTGGTAAGAACAGAAACAGTTTTAGTTTGAAACAAACTGATTTCCCCACCCTGATTTTTTGGTTTGGCTACTGAACTGAAAAACCAGTTACTTGCTCAGCTCTGCTCCTCATCTTTTCCCATAAATCTAAAGGCCTGGCCAGGAGATTAGGAAAAGTTGGGTAATTCCCACTCAGAACAATGCCTAACTATCCTTGCTTCCGAAGTTCCAGGATTCTTCTGAACTTTCCATAACAATGAGGTGAGGGCAGCAGATTCTTAGAAGTTAAGCGCTCATGGCATCCCTGGGAACATCATTCCAGACGTATTAATTTCCAAATAACGTGTTCAGAATGGTGTAAAAAGCATGATAGTTCCCCAAAGACACAACTAACAGCACTACATAGTATGTTGGGGTATGTCCAAAGATTCATGGGTGAATCATAAAGGCAAATAGCACGACAAACCAGTCTATTACAGAATACATAGAATACCTTTGCAAAAAACAATACAAGCAAAGGGAAAGTATGTATTAACCTGTAAGATGCAGTGGGTGCTATTTCAAAGACAACATTCACCCACAGTCACTGTTGAGATTCTATAGAATTTCCCTATATGTGAAATAAGAAATAAATGAAAGTGTTGTGGATCCATTGCAGTGGTAAATGTTGACTTTTAACAGCAAGCCATATATACAATAAATGGACACTTTATAGTCCCATTAAAAAAATTATAGTGCAGAAGGACAATGAAGAGCATCTCTATTTATCTGAGATCTAAAAATTCTCTGTTGGAACCCTATCCTTTCTTTGCTGCTTTACCTTTCGCACCTCCATTCAGCACTGTATCATTTCCCGTGTGTTTGCCATGCAGAGTATTTTACCTAGGAGAAGTCAGAAAGTGTTTCTTTCTTTGACAATGGCTGATAATGAGTTTATTGGTGTAAAGATGTTTCATAAGGGTCAGTACATAGCCTTCGCTAGAGGGATTTGTACTGTTTTTTCAGCACATAGTAAACTGAGAATGTACTTTTGCTGCTTCTGAATCATATCCATTCCTACAAATTACTGTGATTTCACCATTTTTGTTATGGATGAGATGTGGGGGGGGGTGGGAAGGGAAGAGAGGGAGAGAGAGAGAGAAAGAAAAAAAATCAGGTCAGTACTCACAGCATGATCCAACAAAATCACTTTTACAATGACAAAAGTTATTAATATGAAATGTAACTAGACTATGTTACTCTTTTCATATCTCATTACCACCTGCTGAATTATATCATAATAATCAGAGTGAGGTCAATATCTTTTCATGTCAGATCACTGAAAAGATCAAGCATGGAGATGATACAATTTGCATTTTATAATTCCAGCTATGTCATGCCTCTCTGTGTACTGACATAGCTTTCTTAGGTGACAATAGGTGTACACATCTCCATTATGGTAGAAGGGATCCTAGTATTTCTTCATATGAACAATTTGCTTGATGTTTTGGGATTCCCCCAGGCCAGTAAGGGGTTTGTTCACTGTCTGGGTATTATATGGCTGTGCAGCTTTGGGCCAGAGCTCTGATCCCAACAGCCTGCCAGCAGCCCACAGGTCTCACCAGGGGTGGCTCTAGTGATTTCGCCACCCCAAGCACGGCGGCACACCGCGGGGGGCACTCTGCCGGTCGCCGGTCCTGCAGCTCCGGTGGACCTCCCGCAGACGTGTCTGCGGAGGGTCCGCTGGTCCCGCGGCTCCGGTGGACCTCCCGCAGGTACGCCTGCGGATGCTCCACCAAAGCCGCGGGACCAGCGGACCCTCCGCAGGCACGCCTGTGGGAGGGCCGCCGGAGCCGCCTGCCGCCCTCCTGGTGACTGGCAGAGCGCCCCCCGCGGCATGCTGCCCCAAGCACGTGCGTGGCGTGCTGGGGTCTGGAGCTGGCCCTGGGTCTCACCCTGGCTTTGCCAAACTGGGTTACTCTTTGTAGGCTGACCTTGGTACCATTCCAGCCCCCAAATCATCCCATTGCAGAGACCAGTGCCTCTCACTAGACCCTTACAGAGACAGTGTTAGATTCACTGTCTCTCCAGAGCCAGTCAAACTCCAGCCTGTCAGCTTTTGAGAAGCACACACTTAACTGAACTTCCACACCACTGGTGACTTAAAATGAAAACAAAACAAATTTATTAACAAAAGAGCCTGGGTTAAGTGATACCAAGTAAAAGAGTTAAAGACAGAGTGGGTTACAAGCAAATAAAAGTGAACACATGCATCTAAAAAGTCTAAAACTTAATCTAGCAAGATATAGTCTTTATCCAAGATGGCTTCTCTCATCCACTATCTCCTTTCCAGCTTTTTATTGGCCAGCCTGGGCAGGACCATGACAGGGATCAAAGCACTGGGTTTCTTTGTCTTCTCAGGTGAAGACTAAAGATGGAGTCGCATTCTGTTTCTTATATCCCCAAAGGGATGTCTTTGTCTTAGAAGTCAGGAAGGTCTCCTGGGGATTCAGTCTCCTGTGTCTCTCTGGGGTGCAGAAGCCGTGTTAATTCTCTGTCTCTCAAGTTCAGGATCAGGATAAACCCCACTGGCTTAACTAGATGGCTGTGTTTATTGCTAAGGTACCCACACTCCTTTGCCTAGAATAGATCTATTTATCACCTTTACCTAGGCTAGGCTGTCTTGTCAAGTTCTAGTAACATCGTACAGAGGGCATTCATAACTTTACATATAACGTTAATACATGCATTTAACAATGTGTCTAACCGGCATGTTATTAGCAGTCATACACTACCTCACAAGGCATATTTTGTACTTATATTATCGCAGCAGTGTTTGGGTGTAAATACAGCAGTGTCTAAGGTCACAACATTAGACAACATTGCTGTGGTCCATTAATAACAAAATGCCAGCTTCCCATTGAAACTTTAACATCTATTTCTCTGATTCCATGAATGTTTCCATCAGCTCATTTGTTCTAAAGGACTCATTTATTCCAACTGTTCTAGGCCAGTTTCCAATCTGACGTAAGGTAACTAATTTTGCATTACTCATGATCAAGGGATGGGCCTAGAAGGAGAACAATGTCAATGAACTTTAGCTTTTGAAAATTAAAATGCTGATGGAAACATTCAGCAAGCGATTTGATTAATTCTATTTATCTAAACCCACAGTATATATATTTATTATTACTTCAGAAATAACTCTGCTTCTTGGTATAGGATCCGCCACAGCTAAGTGAGATACTGTTCTGTAAGGAATAGTGCATGCTGGGACACATGGAAATCTGGTCATCATCTCTAAAAGGCCTGGAGATCTCCCATGCTGTCAATACCTATCTATTGAGATCCGCTACCCTGTGGCATAAATAAAGATTTGAACTTATTATATGACACATTCTTATAGAGCACAAAAGCTTTATTTATAGGAGAATAGTTGCTTACTCTCACCAGTTGGTTCCACTCATCCTCTTTCATATGCATGTGCTTTATTACTATGGGATAGGCAATTTATACATTAATACTGATGTTTCTCAGGCCTAGTCTACACTGCTGGGGAGGGGTCGACCTAAGATACGCAACTTCAGCTAGGAGAATAGCGTAGCTGAAGTTGACGTATCTTAGGTCGACTTCCCTCGCGTCCTCACGGTGCGGGGTTGACTGCCGCCGCTCCTCCGTCAACTCTGCTTTCGCCTCTCTCTGCGGTGGAGTACAGGAGTCGACGGCAGAGCAATTGAGGATCGATTTATCGTGTCTAGTATAGATCGATCACTACCCACCAATCCGGCGGGTAGTGTAGATGTACCCTCAGACTGGTGAGATTGCACAGATCTGATCTTTCATCAAGCATCCTAAAAGCAGAAATCAGGGAGGTATTGTATGAAGACTGAACAAAATATAGGAATTTTGTTACCCAACAGTAACTGATGTTCTTCATTCAGAATTAAAGAGTTACTAAAATTCTACCAGGCTCCTTTCGTTGGTAGCTTCTGAGATCAATAGCATCAAATCAAATGCAGCACAACCTGACAAATGCACTGATGAAATATTCTAGTTTATAATATATGGGAACCTAAAGAACTGATTCACAAAGATAAAAAAAAATCAATGCATGAGTAAGATTTATGAGCTGCTGAATGATGTGTGTAAAATCTCAGATAGATAGTAATTATTTTCTTCTTTGGAATAGGAGAATATCTTGGATGTGGGGGTGAGATAAGATTATATTCTCAGCCAATATTGCTTGGGAGGAAGAGTTGCTATTATGATGATTTACTGAGATGGAGAAGGAGCTCACCACAAACATAAGGAGACATGATCTCTGCGTCAAGGACAAAACAAGATTGTTCTATCTATTCCTGGACTATTTAGACACATATAGCTTAGATTTTCAAAAGCGCTCAGTATTGGCCTAATTTTGTTTCTGTTGAAGTACATGGTCAAACCCACTGACCGCAATGGTGACCAATGCCAAGCACTTTTGAAAATCCTGTACTATTAACCTAGTGTCTTAAGGACACAACTGAAGTGACATGTCTGAGTCCAGGCCCATGGAAGTCAATGGAAAGACTCCCAATGACAACAATGGGCACTGGGGCAGACACTAGCAGAGGCTTTCCTTGAAGAGCTTTGTGGAAAAAGTGAGCCATATTCTCTGACTTCAATGGACCTTCGCCCAGTATCATCAGCATTGAATTTGCCCCAGTATGTTAAGGAGAAATTTGAAGGAGACCAAGAAGATTGTTTGGAGCACAAAAAGAAGGAAACAGGTCCAAATGTAAGGGGTAGCATGAAGAAAGTATGAAAGCCTGTGGTGGTGAAGGATGCAAAAGAAGCAGATAGGCTGGAACAGGGGTGGGCAAGCTACAGCCCACGGGCCACATCTGGCCTGCCAGCCATTTTAATCTGGCCCTAGACCCCACTGGGGAGCGGGGTCTGGGGCTTGCCCTGCTCCAGCTGGGGAGTGGGGTCGGGGGCCACTCCGTGCAGCTTCTGGAAGCAGTGGCATGTCCCCCCCTCCGGCTCCTACACATAGAAACAGTCAGGGGGATCCGCTCCACATGCTGCCCCCGCCCCAAGCACCGCCTCTGCAGCTCGCATTGACCGGGAACCGCAGTCAATAGGAGTTGCAGGGGCGGCACCTGCAGATGAGGCAGCGCACAGTAGTGCCACCTGGCTGCACCTCCGCATAGGAGCCAGAGAGGGGACATGCTGCTGCTTCCGGGAGCTGCTTGAGGTAAGCGCTGCCCAGAGCCTGCACCCTGAGCCACCCCCCCCATGCGCCAACCCTCATCCCTCTTCCGCCCTCTAAACCCCTCAGTCCTAGCCCACAGCACCCTCCTGTACCCCAAACCTCTCATCCTCAACCACACCCCAGAGCCCTCACTCCTCCTGCACCACCCCCACCTCAGCCCAGAGCCCCTCCCACACCCTTAACTCCTCATTTCTGGCCCCATCCCAGAGCCCGCACCCCCAGCCAGCGTCCTCACTCCCACCCACACCCCCACCCAATTTCATGAGCATTCATTGTGTGCCATACAATTTCTATACCCAGATGTCGCCCTGGGGCCAAAAAGTTTGCCCACCCCTGGGCGGGAGGCATGGCACTGGAAGTAAGAGGGGAATTGAAAGTAACGAGAGCAAAACAAAAATCAAAGATTGACGTACTTCTTAGATAAGTTATGTGGATCCCAGACAATGGTTAATGGGATGCCACAGCCACACCTTATGCACCATGGTGTCATGACAGGAGAGGGGTAGGAGCCCTTGAGGTGACTCTATACCACCTAAGGATTCTCCTGTGTAGCAGGGTGCTATTAGGCCAGTGTTACACTTCCACGCAGATACTGCTCAAGCAGGCTGAGCAGGATTTTAAAAGGTTTGGATATTGACATGGATAAAAACAATGTTGAAAGTTATAACAGTAAGATTGAAGAAAAAACGAAACCCACCCAAACATTTGGGAAGGGATATAAACCCTCACACTTCGGGACATAAGCCAACCTCTGACTAGCAGGGGGTAAGGAATTTCCCTGTGAGTTGGTTATTCCATGACTTCTCCACTACAGGGTCTCTTGCATCTTTATTGGTTCACAGCACATATTGCAGAATACATAGCAGTACTCAGACAACCAGTACTTGTAAGTGTACAGCACCACAGAACTCCGATTAAAAAAAACCACCCAGTCATTTGTGTAAGTGTACAGCAAGCACTGCATCATTCATAGGTTCAGTTAAAAATACAGGGTAATAATAATAATAATAAATGTACATCATGCACTACACAGTTCCAAACAGCCTTCAGATCTTCGGGCAAGAGCACAGTCCAACGCAGCACATTAATGTGGCTGACCGTTAAAGTGCTCTTTCAAAGCCTCCCTAAGCTGCATAGCTTCACACTGAACTCTTCTAAGGCCCTTGTGTCTGGTTGCTCCAACTCAGCAGACAGCCATTGCAGCAACTTTTCCCCCTTTGCCTCACAGATGTTATGCAGGACACAACAGGAAGCTGTAAGCGTTGAGATATTTTTCTCACTGAGGGCTAGTCTACACTTACCGTCCGGGTCGACGCGGTGAGTTCGACTTCTCGGAGTTCGAACTATCGCGTCTGATCTAGACGCGATAGTTCGAACTCCGGAAGCGCCGCGGTCGACTCCGGTACTCCACCACTGCAAACGGCGGTGGCGGAGTCGACCTTGGAGCCGCGGACTTCGATCCCGCGGCGTCTGGACGGGTAAGTAGTTCAAACTAGGGTACTTTGAGTTCAGCTACGCTATTCACGTAGCTGAACTTGCGTACCCTAGTTCGACCCCCGCCCTTAGTGTAGACCTGCCCTCAGATCCAATCTTGTGGGTAAACAATGCCAGCATTCAGTCTACCGAAAGTACATTCAACTGTTAGTTTGAATCTTTTCTTGCTGCTGTCAAGATGGCCAGTGTTTGGCTTTATGAGCCAAGGGGAGCAAGAGGCTGGGAGCCCCCAGGATCACTATTGGCATTTTAATATTGCCAATGGTAATCCACTGGGCAGGAAAGAATGTCTCTACTTGCAACTTTCTGAACAGCCCTGTGTTCTTAAAGATGGGAGCCTCATGCACCTTCCCTACCAAGCCCATGTTTGTATTAGTGAAGCATCCCCAGTGTTCTACCAAGGCCTGCATAACAATAGAAAAACAGCTTTCTGTTGAGGTACTCTGTGGCAAGGTTGGATGATGCCAAAATATGGATGCATGCACCGTCTATTGCCCCCATGCACTTTAGAAACCCCATTGCTGCAAATCCATCCACTATGTCCTGCACACCGCTGAGCATCACAGTCCTGCGTAGCAGGAGATGATTAAGGCCCCGGTACACGTGCATTTTCCAACTCCAAAATGATTTCCCACTGACCAGTAGCAATCTGGCATTGAAAGCTTCCAGAGCACTATCGCCACTTGCGTCTCAACTGTCAGTGGAACTCTCATTCTGGTGACCCTGATCTGGAAGGCTGGGACAAGCTCAGCACAGAGATTTGCATCCAAAAGTTCTGCAGCTTCTGCTCATCATCTCAGACCTCCATTATGATACAATTCCACCAGTAAGTGCTCATTTCTCAGGCACAGAAGTGGAGCTCCACTGTCTGCAGCTGCTCTGTGAATGCCTCCAACAACATTGAATTGGCTTTCACTATGTCCCTGAGCAATCTGTCCCTGAAGAAATCCTCACGTCTCCCATTGATCCAGTTCTTCCTTCAGTTCTGCAAATACCAGAGGACTGTGCATCCTTTAGTTGCAATGTTCATTAATTCAGTGCAGAACTCTGAAGGTTCCATGATTCTGTCAGAGATGGCAGAGACTGAAAATCGCTGCATGGGTTTGTGCAATTTAAAAAAATTAAAGGTGCAAAGTTAATGGGATATGGATGACTTTATGGGATGGAGAAAGCTGCATACTGAAAACTTGAACCCTAGCACCCAGAGATCCCTGCATGATTCATTTTTACCCCCAACACATTGCAAAAATTTCCCAAAAGTCACTGTGCTGGGCAGGGGCACATTGCAATACCTGCCTATGGTATACAGCACTCTGCATCAACATAAGCACTCCTGGTGAGTACGTGCAGCGCTGATATAAGCCGATGCAAACAGCCGTGTATGCAGGCACACTAAAGTTATATTAACTTCAGTGGCTGAATGCTGATGTAAATAGCATTGGCCAAAGTCTGTAGCGTAGACATGGCCTATATTTCAGAGCGGCTCAAAGCTGCTGTAGTAGGGCTAAGGTACAGGTGTATTTGTTATAGATCTGTTCACTGAGCCTTTGGAGATATTGCTGTCAAAAGTATATTTCCTTATATAAGATGTCAACAAACTTTAATTATCTAAGTTTTTTTTTAAAGTTTAAACACAACTGAAACCATATAAAAATGTTTATGTAATGGCTCTCCATTAAAATCAACCCCTTCAAAATGGTCTTGTGGAACGGTTGCACTTCTAGGGCAAATTCCTGAAGAACAATCAGTCATTATTCATACAAAACCCAAAATGAAATCAAAGGAAGTTTAGTCTATGTGAGGACATTTAGGAGTTCAGGGTTTGGCTTTAAGCAGATGAAAGAAAAGGGGAAATAGGGTGGAATTTGAAAGCCTATTCACTAGCAACAATCTCTTTGTAACAATTCTAACTAGGTCAAAGAAATGTCTGCAGAAACCGAGCAGATATCGTACAAGTATCTTACAAATGCAGATAGCTAGGTATAAGCCAATGTGTATTTAAAGAAGCAGGTCTGAAACTTCAGCATCAAAACTGTCAGCTAAATCTGTCTTTCTGTGAATAAAAATCAATAATCTTGTCTCTAAAGTTTTTAAGATGCATGTAAGGGATATATTACAATGGCACTGAAAGCTAATGGAGTCTGGAATATGAGCCTCATCTTTAAAGTGATGTAACATAATTATACATAATGTTCTTCTGCTGCGTGACAAATTTACACAAGTTGTTTGACTTCTTATAATTGCTTATTTGACATTAGCGCCCATGTAACTGAATCACACAGAGTTCTAGACTTGACACGTTTTGTGGGTTTCCACCTGTCAGAATTGGACCAACTTACTCTTTAAGTTCACCCAGGCAAAAATGTTTAATTTGATTCCATGCTTTAGATCATCTCACACAGCAGTGGGGGTGGAGACTAGACCCAATGCTTCCTCCTCCTCCATGCTGGTAGAGGTTAGAAGCACCAAGGAAGTAGCACAGTGAATTTTGCATTACTCTGTCTCATGAACCCCAATCCCTGATTTAGAAACAGCATTACCATTCTGAAAAATGTCTCTCTCCTGCCCTCCTCAGAAACACATGATGTAGTTATATGGAATTTAAAGTGAAAAGGAATAAGAAAAGAGATGTCAATTTCTCAAGACTTTCCATGGCATATAGAGAAACACTCTCCATGCACTGGTGAAGTTATCTAGTTCAAAGGTAAAAGAAGCTATCCCTGTATCTCTCCTGCCTACCCCATCCCAACACCTCATCATTTCCATATCTGTTTGTGACCCTAAGCACTCCTGTGTTAATATCCTTCACATTACTGCATTAATACTTGTACAAAATATGCCTTATGAGGCATGAAAGCTAACATCACACTGGCTATTAATATCATTGTAAAATGCATGTGCTAACTTTACATGTGAAGTTATGAAGTCCCTCTGCAGAACGCTACTAGAACATGTTTAAGACAATGACAATCTAGCAATGCTAGATTAAGTTTTAGACTTTTAGAAGCTTATTCACTTTTGTTGGTTTGTAACCATTTCTGATTTTATCCTTTATACTTGAACTCACTTAAAAAACCCCTCTCCTGTTGTTAAACTTGTTTTTCTTTTATTCTAAAATCAACCCAGTGCTATGTTTGACTTGAAGAGATTATTCACTCCAGTTAAAGCAACAAGGTGCTGTGTTTTTGTCTCTTTAAAAGAGCAACAGATCTTATTACTTCTCTGACATCTTTCCTCAAACTCTACTCTTATTGTCCTTCATGTGGGAACAAAGCATACAGTTAGATTCTTGCTGGAATGCATCAAGGGAGACTATACCAGGCTGGGGAAGATGCTTAAAGAAATGGAAGCTCAGGTGATCTTCAGTTGGATTCTACTGAGGGGAATAGAGGTGAGACAAGATTATGATGATCAACAGATGGCTCAGGCAGTGGTGCTATAAAGGAGGGCTTTGGGATGTTTGACCACTGGGAGGCATTCATGGACAGAGGACTGTTCTCATGGGATGGCCTCTGACCCTGCCAGCAGGTAGGGGATCTTGGGGGACAATTACTGCACTGGTAATTGCACTGGTGGGGTGCAAAATAAACTTTATTAAGAAAATGCAAAAACAGGGAAAATTCAATAGTGAGGGGTATGGGGCTTGTTAAGGTAGACAATTGGGAAGGGGTTTCTTTTGGTGAACAGTAAGGGGGTTTCAACAGTGGGGTACAATACAGTTGGTAACCAATTAACACTGAAGTATAAATGTAACAGGTAGCTAACAATTTCTATGTTAAGGGTGTGTCACAGCAGCATATAACCAACTAACAGTTATGGATAAAATATGTTAAATAGCAAACAATTTTAGGTAAAAATGTGTCACAGTGGTGTAAATGTAGAATGTGAGGTGTATCAGAGAGAAAAGGTAACCAATGGGGTTTTATGCTAGATTGGGATGGGGGAAGAGAAGCACGTAGTGGAGCAGAGAGCAAAGGAAGAGGCGCTGCGGAGGGAGATTTAAACTCAGGGAGACACAGAGAACAAACAGGCTGTAAGTGACTGGCGAAGCCTGGGGGAGGGGGGGGCGGGCTGACAGTGGGAAGACAGACTTAACCACAATTATACAGAACACAGCAAAATCTTATCTATGATCTAACTTAATCAAGACTACACAAATTAGCAAGTAAGAAAACACAATGCAACAATTCTCTAAGCCTAACTTACAGAGTACAATGCAAACAATTTTCTAAACCTAACTTAACCACAGCTATGCAAAATGAAATTACAATTTATCTAGACTAAAGGCTAAACCTAACCTAATGGGTGCACCTTATACTAGGGGTAGTTCCAGAGGGCAGAGTGGTGTGTGCCCAGGATACAGCTCCAAGAGGGGGGAGGTTTAACTAGTGGTGGCTGCAGCAGTGGGGCGGCTGCAAGCAGGCTTATTTCTAGCAGCAAAGGCGCTGCAGAGCTAGAAGCAGATTACAGATACAGACCAAGGAGTTAGCTTGGGTCTGCCTGCTGGGGAAAGAAAGCCAGCAGCTAGGACAGGGGGAGTTTGCAAGAGGGAGTTCTTACCAATCCCCAAAGCAGCAGCAGGAACAGCAGTTTCAGCATCAGAGGACGCAGAGAGGACTCGATTCGCTCATAATAATCAGGAGCTCTCCAGGCAAAATTCGTTGTTCGTGGGAGGGGAGTTTAAAAACGGGGGTACGCTCAAAAACAAACGAGAGCAGGGAGAGGGCCCCCCAAAGACCCCTAGCTGATCAGACCAGGTGGCAATGCAGGAACCTCTCCGAGGTCTGATCAGAAAATGTCTGGTTATAAAGGCAAACTCAGGCAGCTTCCCGACAGTAACTTTGATTGGTTCCCCTTGTTAGAGGGGAGGAGAGGAGACTTCAGGTGAGCACAGACATGCCTGGGCAAGTTTCTGAGCCACAGGCATGACTCATATGCTCAGCTATTTGGCCATTTTAGGTCTTGCATTCTACACCTACACCGAGCCCGGGTCTGAACAAAGGAGCCAAACAAAGAAGCAAGAAGCCCCCTCCCTAGGCAGAGCAATGGCTCCACTTAGTCTGCACAAGCCATTTCCATGAGCAGGGCCAGGCTGCGACTTTAGTCAGTTCCATGGCAGGGGGGGCGGCCACTCAGCAAAAACAGAAAGGAGAGGGGAAAAAGGAATGCAGCAGGGGGACAGCTGTAAAAGACAGCCTCCACCTTCGGAGAGAAGGAAATAGACTTCTGGGGTGGAGGTTGGCACAACTGATGAAAAGAGCTTTCAAGTTTAAACTAGGAACTCTGGGGAGATGGTTGGAGATGCTCATGTAATCTCCACACCTGATTCTAACATTGAACAGGCGGATAATCAAGTGAGAGAGGATACAGCAGTGGGTAGGAGAATGGACATTGAAAAGAAAGATAATGCCAATACCAATGAAGCTAACAGTCAGGTAGGTGATACTGGAACTTTGAAGAGCTACCAGAGTTTCCCCTGGGATAGTGCTTAGGATATGCTACAGACCCCCAAGATCCAATATGGATATGGATATGGATAGAGACCTCTTTAATGTTTTTAATTAAATAAATATATGTCTGGGAATTATGTAATTATTGGGAGAGTTTAACTTTCCAGATACAGATTGGAGGAAAAGTGCTACTAGAAATAATAGGGCCCAGATTTTGCTGGATGTGATCGCTGACAGATTTCTTCACCAAATAGTTGCTGAACCAACAATGAACCATTTTAGATTTGGTACCGGTGAGTAGTGAGGACATCATAGAAGAACTGGTTGTAGGGGACAACCTTGGTTCAAGTGATCATGAACTAACTCAATTTAAACTAAATGGAAGGATGATTACAAAGTTGGGAGGCATTGCCAATATGGAGGAGGACTGGAATATCACAAGAAGATCTGGATGACCTTGTAAACTGAAATAATAGAAATGGGGTGAAATTTAACAGTGCAAAGCCATGCACTTAGGGATAAAAAAAACAAATGTTTTGCTATAAGCTGGGGCCTTATCAGTTAGAAAGGACAGAGGAGAAGACCGACCTGGGTGTACTGATTCATGACTGAGTCACCAGTGTTATGTGGCTGTAAACAAGGCTAATGCACAACCTAGGATACATGAGGCAAGATATTTCTAGTAGAAACAGGGAAGTATTAGTACCATTATACAAGGCACTGGTGAGACCTCATCTGGGATAGTGTGCAGTTCTGGTCTCCCACATTTAAGAAAGATGAATTCAGACTGGAACAGGTGCAGAGAAGGGCTACTAAGATGATCCAAAGAATGGAAAACCTATCTTATGAGACGAGACTCAAAGAGCTTGGCTTGTTTAGCCTAACCAAGCAAAGGCTGAGAGAAGATATGATTGCGCTCTATAAACAAAGAGGGATAAATACCCGGGAGGGAGAGGAGTTAAGTTAAGCACCAATGTGGACGCAAGACCAAATGGATATAAACAGGCCATCAACAAGTTTAGGCTTGAAATTAGGCAAAGGTTTCCAACCATGAGAGGTTGGAAGTTCTGGGACAACCTTTAAAGGGGAGCAGCCGGGGCAAAAAATCTAACTGGTTCAAACCTGAACTTGATAAATTTATGGAGGGGATGGTATGAGGAGAAGGCCTACAGTGGCATTTGGCTGATCGGTGACTGTTAACAGCAAATATCTCCAACATCTGGTGATGGGACACTTAATGGGGAGGGCTCTGAGTTACAATAGAGAATTCTTTCCCAGATGTCTGGCAGGTGGGTCTCGCCCATATGCTCAGACTGTAACAGATTGCCATATTTGGGGTTGGGAAGGAATTTTCCCCGGGTCAGATTGGCAGAGACTCGGGGGGGGGGGTCCACCTTCTTCGGCAGCATGAGGTGCAAGTCACTTGCCTGTTTAAAGTAGTGGAAACAGTGGATTCTCTGTAACTAAGTTTTTAAATCCTGATTTGAGGACTTCAGGAACTCAGCCAGTGGTTAGGGGTCTATTACAGGAATGGGTAGGTGAGGTTCTGTGCTCTGCAATGTGCAGGAGGTCAGACTAGATGATCACAATTAAAGCTCAGAGTCTATCATGGAAGTCATGGATTCCGTGACTTTTCGGGACCTTTATGACTTCTGCAGCTACAGCGGCCACTGCAGCCCCAGAGAACATAAGAACATAAGAATGGCCGTACCGGGTCAGACCAAAGGTCCATCTAGCCCAGTATCTGTCTACCAACAGTGGCCAATGCCAGGTGCCCCAGAGGGAGTGAACCTAACAGGCAATGATCAAGTGATCTCTCTCCTGCCATCCATCTCCATCCTCTGCCAAACAGAGGCTAGGGACACCATTCTTTACCCATCCTGGCAAATAGCCATTTATGGACTTAGCCACCATGAATTTATCCAGTTCCCTTTTAAACATTGTTATAGTCCTAGCCTTCACAAACTTCTCAGGTAAGGAGTTCCACAAGTTGACTGTGCGCTGCGTGAAGAAGAACTTCCTTTTATTTGTTTTAAACCTGCTGCCTATTAATTTCATTTGGTGACCCCTAGTTCTTGTATTATGGGAATAGGTAAATAACTTTTCCTTATCCACTTTCTCAACATCACTCATGATTTTATATACCTCCATCATATCCCCCCTTAGTCTCCTCTTTTCCAAGCTGAAGAGTCCTAGCCTCTTTAATCTTTCCTCATATGGGACCCTCTCCAAACCCCTAATCATTTTAGTTGCCCTTTTCTGAACCATTTCTAGTGCTAGAATATCTTTTTTGGAGGTGAGGAGACCACATCTGTACACAGTATTCGAGATGTGGGCGTACCATGGATTTATATAAGGGCAATAATATATTCTCAGTCTTATTCTCTATCCCCTTTTTAATGATTCCTAACATTCAGTTTGCTCTTTTGACCGCCTCTGCACACTGCGTGGACATCTTCAGAGAACTATCCACGATGACTCCAAGATCTTTTTCCTTACTTGTTGTAGCTAAATTAGCCCCCATCATATTGTATGTATAGTTGGGGTTATTTTTTCCAATGTGCATTACTTTACATTTATCCACATTAAATTTCATTTGCCATTTTGTTGCCCAATCACTTAGTTTTGTGAGATCTTTTTGAAGTTCTTCACAATCTGCTTTGGTCTTAACTATCTTGAGCAGTTTAGTATCATCTGCAAACTTTGCCACCTCACTGTTTACCCCTTTCTCCAGATCATTTATGAATAAATTGAAAAGGATTGGTCCTAGGACTGACCCTTGGGGAACACCACTAGTTACCCCTCTCCATTCTGAGAATTTACCATTTATTCCTACCCTTTGTTCCCTGTCTTTTAACCAGTTCTCAATCCATGATAGGACCTTCCCTTTTATCCCATGACAGCTTAATTTATATAACAGCCTTTGGTGAGGGACCTTGTCAAAGGCTTTCTGGAAATCTAAGTACACTATGTCCACTGGATCCCCCCTTGTCCACATGTTTGTTTACCCCTTCAAAGAACTCTAATAGATTAGTAAGACACGATTTCCCTTTACAGAAACCAGGTTGACTATTGCTCAACAGTTTGTATTTTCCTATGTGTCTGACAATTTTATTTTTAACAGAGCAGAGGTCTTGGAGCAGCAGTGGTGCTCCAGCCCTTCCCCTCTAGCTGAATAGCACATATTAGCATCAATCTAATAGATTTAAAGTACACCAAAGTATTTTATCTGACTGGAGTTTGGTTGCAAAACACTTTGAAGGTTGTGCGTTTTTAAATAAAAAACCCAGTACAATATGAAATAAATAAGATTTCGATTGTACAGAAAAACCTTAATTTCAGAGTAAACACAAACAGCTGGCATCAGCAAAGCTAAAGGTATCTCCCAACAAAAGCAAACCAAATATTACAAAGATACTGCACAGAAGGCAGTAAAAAGAACTTTTAAAAAGTTGCTGCAAACAAAAGATTAATAAACTGGAAACCAAAATGAATGAACGTTAAAAAAAATCCCACCTTTTCATGCATACAACTTGCTATACAGAACAGATTATCTATTACCACTGGAATGGCTCAGTGCCTTGAGGAAATGCAAACCAATGAATGTCCCAGAATAAAGACCACCACAGGATATGAAAAGGAATACTCTTCCGGGAAAAAGATTATTGCACATAAATCAAACCCCCCCCCCGCCCAGCAAAAGGACACCACATTAGAAAGGAAGAAAGTGTGAACACAACCAAACAGACCCTGAAATCAAACAACATAGTACAAAGGCTTATAGATCCAAGTCCAGACAAGAACAAAAGTTATTATTCAAAGCTAAAAACCCACCCTTCACAGCAAATAGTCGCAACAAAAGGCCAACAAGCATTTCATTATGCAGTACTTGGCTCTTACACAAAAAGAACTGAGTTTCATAAGAGATTGTAAGAAAGTGGCAGCTCATTCTGATTTTACACTGGTATCACAAATCAAGAGTGATTCCAAGGAGTTACCATATAAATTCTACAGAAATAAGATGACAATCAGGCCTGGCAGTGAAAGACTCCCATGACTGTGACAGGCTCCCAGACTATCTTTAAACTCTTCTGCTGTAAAGGGCCTTTCGTCACTAGAATGGGGAATAAAATAAATGTCAAACAAAAAAAACCAAAAACCAAACAACAACTCATGACAACTTCAAACAATGATGTGATTAATAAAGTAATCTGTTCTGTATTCTTTTTCCAGCATTATCTATGTAGGTGCTTATATAGCTTCCATCACTGAGTATCAGAGGAGATGAATATTTTAAAGAAAAAAAATGACAAACAGAAGGTAGCTGAGTCACACAGTCTTCTTTTGTATGGTGTGGGTAGGTAGCAACGACTACAATTTATATCTAGATTTGATAGCCAACACATTGCCGCATCAGTGAGCTGGTGAATGTCCTTCAGGCCTCCGGTGAAAGAATGAAGGTGACACTCAGGTATGCTGTGTTCCATTGTTTATGCCCGGGGACCACAGTCACATACAGGTGTTTGCTTCATTCTTCATTTAAAGAGGGTTTGTCCACATCTCCCATGAGATGTCCCAATGCCATTCAATCTGCACCAGTCTCTCTGACATAAATCAAAACCTGGTGGCTCCTCAGCAGGGTCAGTGATGAACGGATTGTTTTGAACGGTTGAAATACTCCATGTGGCTCTCCATTGAGCCTGAGCATTGAAGTTGAGCATAAGGGTCTCGATGTGGTTCCATAGACAGTTGCAGGATTTTAATCTTGTCTTTGTCGGTGCTCCTGTTAAGTGCTGGTGTTTTTCGTGCTTGGTACAAATTCACTAACGTACCAATGTCATCAACTGGCCACTGAACGTTGCATTTCCGACCTCCCAGTGAAAGCAGCAACGAGTTACACAGCAAATATATAGCTCTGACGAGAGACCACCACAAAGCCAAGGAGGGGGTTAACAAGTCCTCTGTTGCAGCTCATAATTGACAGTACCAGTTTTGCTTCTTTCAAGTGCCTAAAGTATTTATGAAGGCAGACAGCGTTTTTTTAAGAGGCAGAAGTACAGCAACTGCAGGTATCCGTCTGTGATAGACTCATCAACTAACACACATTCAGTTCACAGGGGCTAGAGAGAACCAATCCCTGCTAGTTCACTTGAGGCTCCATTGTCCCATCTTGACACTGCCCCTAGTAAAGACTGGTGCAGATCTCATTGTACAGGGGAGCACTGCATGGCATTTCTCCTCCCAGAGTTTCTGGGTGCTCAGAGCCAGCACACCTGCTACCACACCCTTCTGTGGGGTGCAGTTTACTCACCCAGGATGGCCAGCAACTTCCAATGGATGGTATATGGGGGAGGGGGAAGGAAGGAGGGGAGAGGAAGAAAAATGGGAGGGAGTGATGGAGCCACAGCCCAATCACCTGGACCACACAAAGGGGGAAGGCTCCTTATAGCCACTCCCCACACTCTACATACACATAAGGGCCAGGCAGATTATGTGCCTTGGTAGGAGGGGTTCTACAGATGAAGGAAGAGGGAGGCTGTCTGGGGTTCCTAGCCTATGTTTGTGAGCTTTTTGAGGACACAGACTGAGGTTCCTGAACATGGAGGGAAGGGACAGTGAAATCTGTCAACTCAATTCCTCTCCCCTTTCATTTATCTATTTTCTATTCTCCTCCCATTCCTATCTCTTCTCCACTCTGCCCCCTGCTTCCCCCCATCCCTTTACTTCTACCTCTTCTGTTCTATTGCTCTCAAACTGTACTTTCATCTGAGGGCTTCTTTGATTTGCCTTTTCCTACCTCTCCCTTCTGCGCTCTGCTCTCATTACAACACTTTTCCCGGTGCTTTTCTTTATCTCCCTCCTCTACTCATTCCCCTCTCTTTCCTGCACAGTTCTTGCGCAGGTGTTCAGGATACTCCTATTAGACAGAATGTGCCCTCACCATACATCAGGCATGTTGATTTGTAATGAGAGCGGTGGTCTGGGTTAGCTGCTCTGGAAGAGTTAGTGAAAGTGTTAATGAAAGCTAAAGATTGCCACAGAGGAATATTTTCAAGTCATGGATTCAGACTGTTTTATTGTGAACAGACAAACAAACTTCTATAGGTACTAAGTGTTAAGCAGTATGCAAGGAGGATATCATGAAAGAGGGAGGTTTCAATATCCACAGAGCTTGTTCAATACATGATCATACAAAGCAGCTATAACTAAGGGCACCATTAAGCTAAAACCTCCATACACAATGGGTACTTCATAACCCAGCACTTACACATACAGATTTAGGTGTCCTTAAGCTCTGAATTTGGCCAAACACTCTCACCCTTTTCCTCTAAGCACAAAGGCTGAAATAATCATTGAGATAGACAGAATATGTCCATCGTTAGTGCAGCCGAGACCCTCGTCTAAAAACAATCAGATATGCACATTAGGCAAAGATGGTGTAATTCTTACAAGACTGCTGGGCCATATGGCAAATATAAACTTACTGGGAGAGCCTCCTTTTTCAACAGATTATAAAACTTGAGAAGATGATGCTGTGGGAAGGGCAGGTTGAGAATATATCTGAAGTCATCCTTTTTGAAGACATATCTTCCCTCTTTTGCTATTTTGCTACCAGAATTTGGCTGGGCCTTGGCAACAATTACCAGTACCTCGGGGGTTAACTACAATTTCAGTACACTGAAATCACAGTCCTTCAGGGTCAGTTCTTAACCCTCTTGAATCAAGTTGCTTTAACTAAGCAATAGAAAAGTTTCTGCAGCCACATCACATTTCCGAGGATTAGCGGAGTTAGATGCAAAGTGCAAGATATAGAGTATTCTACCCGACTTCATAGACATATCTGAAGTATGAGAGATTTAGTATCACTCTGCAAAATAGTTTGTCCGTATTGGAGCCTCCTCTTATACCTCTCATCCTTTCCTCCCAACTCCCTCTTGTAAAATCTCCACTATACTAAGGAAATCAATAAAAAATTAACACCATGGATTTCTGTGATGTGAAATATGAGAGACCTCTTAAGAGCCCATCTTGCAGGCCTTACTCAGGCAAAATTCGTATGGACTTCAGTGGGAGTTTTCTCCAAGAAAGGACTGTATGATTGGGCCTCTATTATGAGCAGATGACCAGTAAATAAAGGGAAACTCATATCCAAAGCAAGGAAGCCAGTGGGGTTTCTCTGCTTTCCCAGTGCCTTATAGATTCAGGGATCCCAACGCCTGCAACACAACTGACACTCAACACGGGCAAGACAGATGTGATGCTGGCCGGTTCAAGGAAGTATTTATAGCCTCTCCTGGGGAGAATGTCTGCTCCTAAGACTGATGCTATTTGCCGCCCAGCCCTAGTCAGTGAGATCTGCAATTTAGGGATAAGGCTGGATCCACGACTGCACCATTTTCATGGCAGCCATGACTAATAACTCCATAACTGAGCATGACAATTGCACCTCATTTTCCCTCTGATGGGGACCTTGCCACAGTTTCTGTATTGGACTACTGCCAAACCCTCTGAAGAGGACCTAGAAGCCAAAACTGATGCAAAATGCTGAACGGTCCAATTAGATGACCACAGGACAAAGTACTTCAGTGTCCCAGGACCTGCACATCCTACTAGTGTTGAGGTACAATTCCTGCTCTTGAGCTCTATTTGGATTTCTCTCTGGAGAAGCCACCTTTCTGCAGCTAAACCACCACAACATCAGACTGGTCGATGTGCTCCCACTGACATTGCCTAGATTTGAGTATCAGGGAGTTGCTGGCAGCGTATTCTCATTGCAGGAATTCCTCTAATAATCAGGTAGATCCTGAATCTGTTAAAATTCAGGGAATGATGAAAAGTCTGTTTGTTGAGTGTTTTGAAGAAGAGCTACCTGCAGGTTCACAGCTTGATTGACATTGATTCACCCAGTCTCGGGGTTTTTTGTTTTTTATATTAATTACATGCACTCAGAGGCTGCTATAATGAGTGGAGTTTACAGTGCTTATCATATATTTAAAATTGGAGGAATGACAGGAGCAAAACTGAACTGTAGGAGATGTATATATTCATTTTGAGAGAGAGAGATACCTATCTCATAGAACTGGAAGGGACCTTGAAAAGTCATCTAATCCAGCCCGCTGCCTTCACTAGCAGGACCAAGTACTGCTTTTGCCCCAGATCCCTAAGTGGCCCCCTCAAAGACTGAACTCACAACCCAGGGTTTAGCAGGTCAATGCTCAGACCACTGAGCTATCCCGCCCCTTCAAAGTTATATCAAGGCCCCCTACCAGTGGAGGCCCTACAGTGAGTATAAATTTATGACCACCTTAAAGTCCTTTCACAATAAGAACCAGGCTCACTGTGTATAAGCAAAGGCTGCATTTCCTCTTCCATCAACCTTATCCTAAAAATCTCTCATCCTTTTGCTTGTTAATTTTGTAGCATTTAGTTCATTGCAAACATTATTTCTGAAAGAAAGATAGAACATTCAAAATGAAAAATAAAATAACCCTCGCCCGCCCCCAAAAATGCCATGCTTCCCATTGGGAGGGATTCGGGAAGATATTACGTCTCTTCTCAGTTTATGAGTGCTGCAGCTGTGTTCATTTATTTCAAACATTTTCATTTTCTTTTGACTTTTCCTCCTCTTTTCATCAGAGGCAGTAGCTATAGTCAGATTATTCTTTGCCTGGTGAAACAACCCTGCCTCAAAAAATCTGTCCTTGGAGGGCAGTGGTTATTATTCTACCCTTGCCTTCTCCCCTCCCCCTCCCACCCTTCACGAGGTGGATTGGAGTCCGTATACCATATTCCTCTCTTCATCTATTCAGCATATAGCTTCTCTGAGCCCGAGTCTGCTTTCACTTACACCAATTTTACATTCATGTAACTGCTGGAGTCTACTCAAGACTACACCGAGCACAGTTCAGGGATGAGAAAGGGGATATATAAAGGTGGCATACAACTCATATTTCCAATCAGTTTCCTCTCCATTAAGTTCTGTAGAACTTTCTGAACAAAGGAATGAACTGCAAAGAGGAAGGAAAGGTCTCATGGTTAAAACACTGGACTGTCTTCCTGAGCACAGTGGGGCCCAGATCTTAAATGGGTCATGTAGGTGCTACCATAATAGAAATAAATAGTAACAACATAGCATTAGAAATCACTCAACTAGAAATGATACCTGAAATCTACTTTGTATGTCCTTTAGTTGGGAAAAATTTGTATTTGTTTTCTCTACTTCAAGTCTTTTTTCTTTTAATAACTTGTATTTAGAGTTCTGTTTTTACTCAGAAGGATTCCAAAGAACTTTACAGACACTGTATAAACAAACGCCAATGGGATTCCTAACTCAGCACGAAAATGCTGTCTCCTCTGGAATGACAGCAATGCTCAATATTTTAAGGATGAAGATTAAGATTAACTTCTCCAGCGGTAACCACTGAGATAATTTCAGTAGTTCTGCGGAACATAACTGCCCAAAATCAGCACATGGCACCAGCACGGTAGGGTTAATACTCCAACTCCTATGGAAAACTACCAATCAATTGGTAATGACTACAGATACCGAGGCGCTCAGTTCTACATCTCATCCACAGAATGGAACCTCCGACTGCACAATACTTCCTCCCACATACAACTCCATTACACAAGATATTCTCATTGCTATGAATTCAAACAAAGGAGTGTGTTAAAGTGTTTGCTTGGCATCATGAGTCAACTGTGAATGACTAATAATCAACGAGTAACATAAGGGGTATTTGACTCTCTGGTATGGATACTGGATATTAGAAGGCTAACTCCTTTTCAGCAGCTTGGCTCCCATCTTCTCTATTTGATTTGTAAGCTCTTTGGGGCATTAGCAGTCTCTCACTGAGGCTACGTCTACACTTGAAGCTAAGGGTGAGAGATTCCCAGCTTGGGCAGACATACTTTTGCTAACTCTCATTGAGCTAGCATGCTAAAAACAGCCACGCTACCATGGGCAGTGGCAGCATGGGCTAGCCGCCATGAAAATAAACCGGCCTGGATCCCATGGGTATGTAATCGGGGCATCTAGCCCGTGCTGCAACTGTTGCTGCCTATGCTACCATGGCTATTGCTAGTGTACCTGCTTGATGAGAGCTACTGTGAGTATATCTATGCACCCTGGGAATCACACCCCCAGGTCCAAGTGCAGAAATAGCTTAAGTGTACATACAGTGCCTAGCACAATGGGACTGATCTCAGCTGGAGCCTCCATAATACAAATAATAGTTCCACTTGCCTTTTATTAATACCACCCAGTGAGTAGGTTTTATGGATTCTGTATCTTTCTAGTGGACAGAACAGTTTTGAGTGGAGCCACTGTTAGCTATTCAACTCAGAAAACAAGGTTAACATGAGAACAAAACCTCACTGGTTTACCCTTTGGTTTCTTTCTAGCTTGCTTTTACTTCCACACACAAAAAAAGCAGTAGGAGAGGTTCTCGTTTTTCCAGAGACACACTTGTTCAAATAGGTTTTGAAAAATTGGTTAGAGATGAGCTGAATCCTCAAACAATGGTTTGATAAGCACAGGGATACTTTTGAACATGCTTTTAGAGACATTTCTGCTCCTAAAGTGGCTGTAGGCCCATATCTACACAAAGTCTATGAAATGAAGTTGCTATTTTGAAGGCTGAGCCTGACTCTGCAGCATTTACATCTCGCTCAAGCGCTTTCCCCAATTTCCAAATAAAGGGCTCTCAAGAAAAGTGGGTGCCTCACAGAAGCACCAGTGGTGGATACTGCACTAGACGCCCTGTTACAGCTAAACTACGTGATGAGACAAGAAACTTCCTCTTAGACTCTTCACTTTGGAGAACTGTTTTTGTTTACCCCGGTAGGTTCCTCCAACCACCCACAACAGCTCTGCTTTACTCTCACTTAATCTCTATCTACTTTAATTTACTCTTCTTCAAAACAGAAATAATATTTACCTATTTCATAGGAATGTTATGATGTTTGTTATTGTGAAAGTCCTTTGAGAGCCTTAAATGAAAGGGGCTGTGTATATAACACATATGCAAAGCATTATTTTCAGTACTGAGCAGTTGTTTAAATACTAGAAAAGAAACACAGAAAGCTAGGGATAATCCACTTCAGCGGGGGCTGGGAGATGTAGCATTCCTAAACCATCTGGCTTATGTTATCAATGGGAATTCAGCTTTAATGGAAGCTGCCATGGTTAGACAAGACTCATTTAGAGTGGCAGAACTGTATTTCCAGAAGTAGCTGCAGGGGTCAGTCAGTAAACACATCCAAAGCAAAACGCCAATGGCACATACCCTGCCTCCTTCCAGGAGGAACAGAGCCAGTTCTTTTCAACAAGGACATTTGAATTGTGAGAGAGTCTGCTAGTTCTGCCAGTGCAACTCACTAGTCTGTCTTTCAGCTCATCTTCACCACCCTCTCACTTCATAAAGCTGACACTGTGTAGAATGGTCACTTCCCTTTCACAGATCTGTACCATAAAAACCACCAAAGCAGGAAGCAGCAAATAAATGGTGTTGTTGGGACCAATTCCTGTTCCTGGGAGGGAAATTAGCTTTGGCTAGAATCATACTTATTTTACATTTGGATGAAAGCTTTCCTGAATGATTGCAGAACACTTTACAAATAAACTGATTTATAAGTTATATGCAAAGATTACTTCAACCACCATGGAAATGCAGCCACCCTGGGATCAAGCATTGCAACTATTTAATAAAGTCCACTAGAACCACACAATAGATTTCAGATGGAACATTAAACTACACGGGCAATTTAGCTGGTTCAAATTAATTGTCCAGTTTAGAATTTGTTCAGAGTAGCAGGGTTTAATATTAGAACAGATCATGTAATTCCTCTTGAATTTATTCAGTGAATTTTGCCACTTTTCTCCCTGTTCATACAATGCACATGACCAGAGTGAGATTCTTAATTTATTCATTATTTGAAATTACTGTTAAGCATTTTTCACAGGTTTTGTTTACTCTATTACTTCTAATTTGATGCCTGCAATTCAACATTCAAGCTGTGTTGCTTAGTCATAAAACGGTATTGTCTCTCTTCTTCAATGAAGGATAGTAACTCCTACAGTCCGGTTTTCACAGTGAATGCTCTCAGTGTTTGAATGTGATAGCATCAAATTCACCTTCCGTGAGTAAAAGCAAATGCAGGAATGGTTGGGGAAAGTAAACACAAAAGGGACACAGATAATCTCAAATTCTTATTTACATTCAAATGAATATTAACTCACTGTTATATCATCCACATACCCATCTCTCATTAAAAGTACAACAGAAACCTCAACCAGTCAGGTCCTTGATTTTACCTCCCATCCCAATGATAGTGTGACACTGTGCCCCATATTCTTCACAGTGGTATAATTATGACTGAGTATGGCATAATTATGACGTATTTGATGCAAGATAAGGCATGTGAGATGTCATAGGAAAGGTTGATTTGCTGAATATGATTATCCTATTTGTATGCATGTATCATTTTTGTATCTGAAGTTAGGAATATTGACTATGTATCCATTCACATGTAGCTATTGCAAGGCAATGCCCACTAGGCAAAATGCTCTCAGTCTAGATGGCTGGCTGGAAAGGGCCCATTCAGCTTAATGAGGCATTAGAGAGAATAGGCCTTAAGAGAAGCTTGTCTCCCACCTGGAGAGTCTTCCTGAGGATGCTACAGACAGCCTCCAAATAACGGATTCTGTGATGCTACAGGAACATGTGACCAAGTCACCTGGTACTGGACTCCATCTTGGGATGTCAGTATTTTTCCACTGACAGACATGGGAACCATTTGAAACAAAGGTTTCCCACCATATGCAAAAGCTTTACAAAAGTAGGGGGAGTGACATCATCATCTTTCTTCACTAACTCCCTGTAGTGAAGTGAGACTCATCAGCTGGTTGTCCTGGGAATTAGCTCGATTCCAGCTCGGAGCACCCTCTGCTGGCTCACCTGTCCCTTGCCCCCATGTCCCTCCTGGACCCTGGTGCCTCTTTACCTCAGGGTCCTGCCCAAGCAGTACCCCCATGCTCTGGGTCTCCCGTCCCTAGGGAACCCCCAACCCTCTAAACCCACCTTGCCTCATTGGCTACTGCCAGTCATCATCTAGCCCTGCTCACTGGGGCAGACTGCAGTCTGTAATGGCCACTCATCATTGGCAAGGGGTTAGGACCTGCTGCCTTTGCCTATTCCCAGGCTGTATCTCTGCAACCCCAGTACCTCTGTAGACCTTCAACACTGCCTGCAGCCTGGGGTTTTACCAGGCTGGAGCTCCCCAGCTCCCTTGCCCTATTCCCCAGCACTGCTCCAGTTTAGGTACCTTGCTCCCAGGCAGCTAAACCTTCTCCCTCCAGGGCTCGAGAGAGAGACTCCCTCAGCTCCTGGCCCACAGCTCTCTTATCAGGGCCAGCTGGGCCCCAACTGAGCTGGCCCTAGCTGTGGCTGCTTCCCCAATCAGCCTAGCTTGGCTGCTTTTAACCCCTGTTCTATGGGAGTGGGGCAGTCACCCCACTACACTCCCCCAGCCAAGACGACTCCTGGAAACACCCGAGGAACAAAGTCTGAACTGGGGGAAGTGCTGGACCCAGGCTAAAGGAATGTTTAACCTGTGAATGGACCACCTGGGGATTCCAAGCTGTAGGCAGGTTCAGCTTGCCCCTTAAGAATCTGAGGGTGAGAATTTGCTATTCATATCCAATCTATGTCGTATATGAAGCTTAATTTGCGTTGTTTGGTTTATTTGCTAGGTAATCTGTTTTGATCTGTTTGCTATTCCTTATAATCACTTAAAATCTCTCTTTTGTAGTTAATAAACTTGCTTTTGCTTTATCTAAAACTAGTGAGTGGGAGTCGTAACAACTTTCTGCCCCAAGTTATATATTCCTCAACACATTGAGGGAGGGGGTGAATTTCATGAGTTTATGCTGTATTTTCCTGTGCAGCACAAGATGGTATAATTTTGGGTTTACACTCCAGAGGTGGTGGGCCCCTCCCAGTTCCTAAGGCATGCTAGCTGGAGCCTTCACATGCAGGGACTGGTCAGAGCATCTGCATGTAACTGCAGCTGGGTGTGTCCCTACCTGTCTGTATGCTGGGAAAAGTGCAGGCTGGAGCCTGAAGAGGGCTTGTCAGCTTACCACAACAGTACAGTATAAAAGGGAGCCCAGGCTGGTGGGTGAGGGGAGCTCAGTGGTGGCGCCCCATGGGGAAATCATCACAGATGGCACCTCCAGCATGCACAGTGCTTCATAACAATGCTGGAGCACAGGTTTACGTACAGCATACAGAAGGATGAGTATCCAAAGTCACAACAACCAGCAATATTATCTAGTGTCCACTGGCGCGCGCACGCGTGTGTGTATATATATATATGAGAGAGAGGATATCAGTTCAGCAAGACTATGAAAAATACATGATGATTCCTTGGATTTAAATGTATACAGGGTGGGTGGGTGGGTGGGTGTGTGCGCTGCTCCACAGAAATGATGATATTGTGAACCTTTTAAAAGATAAATCCAACCAACCATTCAATGAAAAATATATAGTCTGAGAAGCGAGACTAGGTGAGGACATTTTACAGGGTGGAATAAGGGCTGCAATTGATGTGTGAAGTATGGTGACAATGAGCTTCCAGAAACATCAGGCAACAATCACACATTTGGGAGCTCTGAAGCATAAGCACATGTGACTGACTGTCAGGCTGAGGTGTTGCCACAAGTGTCAATTGATCAATGTAAGGGACAAGCAGGCATGCAACCTGCAGTGGCAGGAATGCGGCAGAGTCCTTGGAGAAGAGTGTTACAGATTTATAGTGGTAAGGAGGAAAATGAGTAAAAGGAAGATGGAAAGATGAATCTCTCTTTTCTTAGCATCTTGGATGCTCCTCTTAACTGAAAAATGTATTGACCCATGCCAGGACTCCCATCCTATCCAGTCTCAATTCTCAAAGCAAATAGGTTACAGTAATACACCCGTAATGCAAAAGTTGCTTGTAATGATAGAATATACCTGTTTTTAAACTAAAGTAGAGCCATTTGAGACTGTACTGGTGCCTTGGTTACTTTGTACCAGAGCCCAGAATTCCCTTTTTTGGTGTCTATATTAACTGGAATGGTCCCCAATATTCTGCCCATTTAAACTACTACAAATCAGGAGTAATTCTATGGAATCCTAAGGAGCCACACCAGGGTAAAACTGGTGTGATGTTGGAATGTGTGCGCACATGCACGTGGCCTGGGCAATGGAGTCTGATCGATATCTTCCAGGGCATCAGGGCAAGATTTCTCAGTGCTTCAAAAAAGACCTGGGATCCACTTCCCATTGCACCAATTTAAATCAAGAAGCCAGTGGGCAGTTGGAATCATTCCTTAGGAGTAAGAGAGGAATTCTCCCTCCTTATGCATTCGATGCTTTGCCTACCTAAGACGGCTAACAAAGGCATCAATTTAGTCAGCAGAGGATAGTTTTTATAACATGGACATCTGTCTATTGTAAATGAGCCTCCTGAACCCACCAATTTATTCCATCCAAGCCATCAAGCAGGAATGACTTTGTTATTGCCCTGATTTGAACCAGTGACCAAAAACCTAAAAATTACATCCCATCCCTGGTCCCCTGAGCCAACCAGACAGACACCTTGAACTTTTCTGATGTTAATTTTTAAAAAGCAAAGCTGGGATTATAAAAATATGAAATATGTTGAACAGCCCCACAACAGAAGTTGTCTGGTCAATTTATGACCCATTTCAACCAATTATTGGCTCTTGTGATAAGACCTCGGTGACAAACAGAAGATTTTTGTCTTAAAATGACTATGCTTGTTTCTATAGCAAAGCCATATTTTTGTAGCTGAAAATTAGAAATCTATTATTGATATGAACATTAAATTTTAGGATTCCTACCCAAGATTTGAAGGATGATGTAAAATGTGAAGATATAGAACCATCATCATCCTGTACAATCTCCTTTTTATTATACATGGAGCTTATTTCCTCCCTGCATGAATATTTTATTCTGAATATGTATTTCGAATTCTTATTTAGCACTTTCCCCACAAGCTTCATTTTTGTTCCCTTCCAGCCATACATTATTCAGAGAGAAGGTGAGTAAGAGGACTTCCCACTAATATAATCTACAGCCCTCATCTTACACTTAGCAATCCAATATAAATCAAAATATCCCAAACAATTAAAAGACTCAAGCTACCTGTGCAAATAGGGTATAACTTCATATCTCACTTGATATCATTTTCCTGAGGCTCTACACTCCAAATTGTAAATCACAGAGCATGGATAGTGTTTTGAGGTCTTGGAAAACTACCGCCAGTCCAGCTGATATACATTTTGGAGAATTCTTACATGGCATTCTTGTGCATGGTAATTTGCATGGTTTGTCACATGTATTTCTCTGCATCGGTGGATTCGCTTGGTACTTGTCACATGAAAAAAGCCCTACCACTAAGCAGTTGGCCATTAAAAATAAAAAAGATAAAGGCCTTGATCTTCACAATGACTAGTGATTTTTGCATGCCCAATCTGAGACACTTTAAAGGGCCTAATTTTCAGAGGATGGGAGCTTAGTACTTTATGAAAAACAGGCCTCTTTAGGGTTTTTCAAGAAGAGAACACAAAAACAGAGACATCCATATTTGAGGAGTATAAGAAATTTTTCCATTAGGAGTGGTCAATAGACCTGGCACCCCACCATGTATATTTTACTGAGAGACCATATCCACTGAACTTTCTTTAAAACTCTAGCAGGTAGCCAAGTGAGATGCAGGGGAAGCTGAGAAAGGTTAAGGCAGAAGTTCTACGGTAATGCAGAAAGACAGAGTGTGTGTAGATTTAGCTATTACATGGTTTTATTTATTCTAACCAAGTTCCTTTTTCTGTGCTAGAAAAAAGTAACCTCTTCTATGATTTTTCACTGGACACTTACTGAATGGCATCACAAATTAGTCACCTAGGGGATGAGTTGTCACCCCAAGGTCTTAATGTGCTCCTTAAAGATCCTGAGTCCAATTCACTTCTCGCTTACACCGTATGGAATAAGAAATTTGCTTGATTTTTTTTTCCACATCGAATTCTAACACTCCCTCACTAAAGGTGAAATACCGCAGTGATGAATACAGTATAGATCACTACAAGAGTGAAGGTTCACATTTTAATGTCTCCAGCTACTGTGCACTATATATACATGTTGCCATCAACATTTTGACAACAACTAATTTTCAGAACAAGAGCAGTGGCCCAGCGTGAGTCCCCAGGTGCAGCTGAGTGACTATTTCAGAGAAGAAGGATGGCCCCTGGGTTCAGTTACTCACTTGGCCTCAGACTTCCTGTGCAGCGGTGGGCAAGTCACTGTGCCTCAGTTCCCCCATCTGTAATAGGGGACTAACATGATGCTATTTCACTGTCTCACAGTGGTGGCAGTGGGGAGCTACGTAAGTAGCTATGACAGCTAGAAAAAGTATTTTAGGGCAAGGCTGTTTGTGGATAGCCTGCTACAGTAGCTGTAATTGGGAACAAGAAGTTGATTTCCCCCAGTTTTGTATTTAATTTCTCTAGGTTTAAGTACACTATCAGAAGAAACTTAATTTAATGGATCTGGGAAACAGAATCTTCATGCTCTTTTATGCTTGCTTTGTTCATACTGCAGATACTAAAATTCCCTTTTTAGAGACTGAAGATACAACTTTGTTATTAAAATATATGTGCATCATGGCCTTACAAATCTCTAATAAACTGGGGATTAGTCTAGGAGTGGAACAGATAGACAGTATATTTCATTCAATCTCTTTAAAATAATGATGCATGCAACTTCAGGTCATTACTTTTTAATGGTCTTAAGCCTATTTAATAGCACAGTAATATTCCAGAAAAGGAACAGGGAATTATTTCCACATTTAATTTTCATCGCAAAAGTGAAAGTGGTTCTATGGCAGATAAGCAGCTAAAGCTGCTTGGTACCTTAACTGGGATATGACTGCATTAGCTCTGCTACATTACAGCAGAGCTAATGAAACAAAGCAAAACGATCAGTTTCAGACTCCCTAAAGCATTACAAAGTAAGGTTTGGCTTGCTCCCAGGGATTCCCACACAGGTTCTAGTGTCAGCAGGCAGTGCACTTGATTGTGCTTAAAGTGTGAACAGCTTTGGCCTATGTGAATGGGCTGATTCCTTACCCCATCTTCAACAGTCTACACTGATCCTGATTTAGGACCCTGTTGCCCCTGAGAAGGGGCAGCACAGACACACGGCCCCAGGACCAGACCAGGGACAAACTGATGGGTCAGAATCCGGTTTCTGATTCTCCTCTTGCTCAGAGGAAGGGGTGGGCAAAGGAGGGGAAGAACATTATCTGGACCATCCCTCTATTGACAGATATTTCCCTTGGCACGCTGGCTCAGCTGTGCTGGCTGGTGCATTGGCTCTGCCTGCTTCTTGACCCTGCTTCCCCACCAGCAAAGAAGGGGAAGTAGCAGCCCCACGGATTCTATTTTTCTCCTCACAACTGTGACCCACAATATGAATAGCCAGCACAAAAAAGTAAGGGGGTACCTGATATCCCCTTAATCTCCTATGTGGGCCCATAGCCAAGGTCACAACCTGGTCCTGCATCTCCAAACTCTTCTTGGGGGTCAGCTTTGCTGGTTACCCAAAATAAACACAGGGAAAACCTCAGCCTAAATTTCTTTCCCTGAACTAGGCTGTTGATATAGTGTTCTAATCCTCCTCTGGCTTAGCTCCCTAATTCCTTCTGCCTCAGAGAGGTGCCCCTCACTTCCACCCGTCTATCCTAGTTGGAATTAAGGGCACTCACCTGCAAGAATGGCTCACCAGCAATTGCTCTGAAACTTAACACTTGAGATTTTAGTGACAACGCAAGAGCCCTGCATTCCCACATAGGGTTTTAGGGTACGTCTGCACTGCAGTAAAAGACTAGGAATTATTTGGGGGAAGTTCTATGGCTTGTTATACAGGAGGCCAGACTAGATCACAAAAGTCCCTCCTGGCCTTGGAATCTGTTAATGTACAAGTCACATACTCCCTTAGGTCTCTCTTCTTTCCCTTCCAAATGCAGATCTAAACTTCCCAGCATGGTCCCATCTCTCACAATCAGACTGATTTTCACCGCCCTGGCCCAGCCACATTTTTTAAGTAACTGCATGGGTCTCCCTCAGATCTTCCATGCTTATGCCCTATTCTCTGCTCATTTTATATTATGTCCAAGATGAACAAATAGATTTTGAGTTGAGTCTCATTCATTTTTGGTTACTGTGTACAAGTTCCAGTGCCTCCAGCATAAAACAGATGGGCACAAGTGGTGAAATACAAATCTGGATCCAGATGTCAGATGCACTAAAATACTTGAGGCTGTTCGGGTTTTGGTTTTGTTTCAACTCACTGTAAAAAGGTTCCAGTTATAAAATGTGGCTATAGATCCAAGTTTGGATTTCAAACACACTAGAAGTTTAGCACTGTTCACAAACAGAAGTCTGTTTCTGTCTAGGAACCTACATGGCCTCTAGCTGACTTAGGTCCATGTAGTAGCTGTGGAGAAACAGTTCACCAAAAAGTGGGGGAAAACGTTCACCTTTATCCTATTCTTGTCCATGCAGCCAAAGTGTTGGAAAGGGGCTCAATTCTGCAGTGTGCTTCGCATTCTGGCCCCGATGCAACAAAGCACTTAAACACATGCTTAGTTTTAAATACACCACTACCCCGATATAACGGCATTTCACTCATAACGTGGTAGGGATTTTTGGCTCCCCACGACCGCCTTATATTGGGATAGTGGTGTACTTCCATTTAAGCACATTCATAACTGTAACGGGTTGGGACTCACCACCTGGCACCTCCCGCTGGTGACTCAGGGAATTAGCTCTATCCAGTGGAGCGCCCCCTCCTGGTTGTGTCCCGTCCATTGTTCTGCCCTCAGTTGGCGTCTCTGGACCCATGTTGCTCCCTGCTCGGTGGCGTCCTCTTTGAGGCCACTGCCCTCCGGCAGTGCCCCTTAGTCCATCTGCACCCCCT
Organism: Mauremys mutica; assembly: GCF_020497125.1. Lineage (NCBI taxonomy): Eukaryota > Metazoa > Chordata > Testudines > Geoemydidae > Mauremys > Mauremys mutica. The sequence goes on along the minus strand of NC_059082.1, from coordinate 67,841,475 downwards.
TCCGGGGGTGGGTGATTAGCAGTCCTACTCCCCAGTCACCATGTCCAACCGCCCTCTGAGTCCAATCCCTCTCGTCAGGGATCTGGCGTAGTATAATGGCCGCTCCCTACAGCCGATGGCTGGGTGTACTTCAAGGGGGGGACCGAGACCTGCCCTCTACTCTGGGTCTCGGCCCAGGGACCCTCTGGCGGCAGCCTCACTGTTCTCCTCCTCTCCCCTCGTCTGTCTGCTTCCCTGGGCCGCTTCCCCTACGGCCTCCTGCACCAGCTAGGTCCTTCCCTTCAGGGCCGGCAGCAAGGCAGGCTACCGCCTAGAGCTCCCTTTTGCTCCCTGAGCCTGGCCAGCACTGCGCTGTCCGTGGTGCTAGTCTCCCACCCTAAGGCCTGGTCTACACTAGGATGGGGGGTCGAACTAAGGTACACGACTTCAGCTACGCGAATAGCATAGCTGAAGTCGAACTACCTTAGTTCGAACTTCTTACCTGTCCAGACGCCGCGGGATCGAAGTCCGCGGCTCCCCCGTTGACTCCGCCACCGCCGTTCGCGGTGGTGGAGTTCCGGAGTCGACGGGAGCGCGTTCGGAGTTCGAACTAGCGCGTCTAGATTAGACTCGCTAGTTCGAACTCCGAGAAGTCGAACGCTACGCGTCGACCCGGCAGGTAAGTATAGACCTACCCTTAGAGACTGACCTTCCCCTCTTGAAGGCCTGGGACAGAGGGACTGCTCCCTTCCTGGGCAGCCTTTTTATAGGGCTGAGCCTGGCCCTGATTGGCTGTCTCCAAACTGGGCCCTGATTGGCTCATAATAAGCCCTTCTTTAATTGGCTCCCTGTCTGCGCAGGCTGTCTGGCCTGCCGCAGTCCACAGTCGCCCCACTACAATAACTGTTTTGCTGGATGAAGACCAGAGGGTTCAGTAACTTGCAGAGAGAAGCACTAAGCTGTGCTGAAAGTGGTCTGAAAAGTGAGGCGGGGAGCGGCACTATCATTTTCTCCAGAAATGAAACCAAGATCCCGTCTACCTGTCCCTCTGCTCCCGCCCCCCATCAGTTCTGTCCTCACATCTTTTGTTCTGCCCCCTCCTGCCTCACCTCCAGGGCTGGTCCACAACATTTTGGCACCTGAGGCATGGAGCTCAAATGACGCCCCCATGCCGCCTCGCTTGGGCCAAAACTTTGAAAGGTTTCAATTCTGCCTTCTTCCTGCTCTACTCCTCTCATGGTACTGCTCTGCTACCTACCCCAATAAAGGAGAACTAACAACTTAAAATGCCTTGTTCAGAAATTTTAAGTAACACTTAACTTTCAAACGCCTGAACAGCAAATGTAACTTTTCTTGTCTGCATAGTAAACACTGGCATTTTTATCTGTTTGAATAATCAAAGTGGCACTTTCCGTGCCTTCTTGGTTGTAAAGATTTGCACTGCTTCCTTAAGGTCCACATTCTAGATCGGCTCATGCTCTGTTGAGATGGTTGCAAGGCCGACCAGCTTCTCCTGTGTCATTGTGGAGTGTAGATGTGTTTTTATTAACTTCAGCTTGGAAAAGCTGCGTTCTCCACTGGCAACTGTTACAGAAAGTGTTAGAAGTATGTGCAGAGCAACAAAACCATTTGGAAAGAGGGTGGTCATCTTATTTGTGCATATGTATTCCAGAACAGCCTTTGGAGTTGATCCTGCTGCAATGTATCTTGAAAGGGCTTTCAGTTCATCACCTAATCACTCGCATCAATATCGCAGATGTCATAATGTGTCAACACTGTCTCTAGTGCCCTGCATTGCTGGTGAAGGTCTTCTTCAGGTATAGCGAGTAGTTTTGGAATATCATACAACATCCCAAATATACTGCTGTGTTCCTTGAGCTGCATGAAACGTTCAACTGACTGTATTGCACAATCTAGCACCTGGTTAAAGAATTTACCTTTGAATTATTGTTTGGGGTCTCTTATGGGATTATTCTGTGCCTCATAATCAAAATGTCTTCTTCTTCGGTGACTCTTGAATGGGTGGGAAAATAGCTTCAGTGTGAAGTTCCTCTGCCAACTTCTGTGCACTCTTCAGAATGTTTTGAAATCCCTCATCTGACCAGTAAGATTGTAGGAGTATGTCTACACTACAAAATTAGGTCGATTTTATAGAAGTTGATTTTTAGAAACCAATTTTATACAGTCAATTGCATATGTCCACACTAAGCGCTTTAAGTCGGCTCACTACCATGGCTAGTATCTACTTACAGAGCAGTGCACTGTGGGTAGCTATCCCACAGTTCCTGCAGTCTCTGCTGCCCACTGGAATTCTGGGTTAAGCCCCCAATGCCTGATGGGGCAAAAACATTGTCACAAGTGGTTTTGGGTACATCTTGTCAGGCTTCCCTCTCTCCCTGAAAGCAATGGCAGACAATCGTTTTGCGCCTTTTTTCCTGGGTTACCCATGCAGACCCCATACCATGGCAAGCATGGAGCCCGCTCAGCTCACCATCACTGTACGTCCCTGGGTGCTGCTGGCAGATGCAGTACTGCATTGCTACACAGCAGCAGCTCCTTGCCTTCGCAGCAGACAGTGCAGTAGAACTGATAGCCATTGTACGTCTCCTGGTGCTCCTGGCAGGCCTAGGTGAGGTCGAACAGGGGCGCCTGGACAGACATGGCTATCCTCCTCTTAGAGCACTGAATGGGAGCCAGAGACTCCAGGTAATTCTCTTCTTTAAGTTTCATCTCATGGAAATTCAGTTCTTCCTGGAATATCAAGTGAGCTGGAGGCTTCTGCCTCAGGCTGCTCTCCCAGCTGGCAGCACCACGCGGTCGCACCTACCCCAGCCTAGCCCTTGCTCCCATGGCTCATGAAGCCTAGACAGTAGGCTGTGTACCTGGCCAGTGCATCGGAGTTCAAAGTGATGTCCAGAGTAGTCACAATGGAGCACTCTGGGATAGCACCCAGAGGCCAATACCATCGATTTGCATCCGCACTACCCCAAATTCGACCAAGCAAGGTCAATTTTAGCGCTACTCCCCTCACCGGGGAGGAGTACAGAAGTCAATTTTAAGAGCTCTTTAAGTCGACGGAACGGGGTTGGTTGTGTGGATGCAGTCATTTTAAAAATTGACCTAACATGGCTAAATTCGACCTAACCCCGTAGTGTAGACCAGGGCTAGGTATGACTTTGCTTTGTCCAGTTGTTCCATTGCTACAGATATTCAAGGTCAACACCTTGGAGTCTCTTGCTTATGACATTTATTTCAAACAGTATGTCATGCCACAACACTAAACCACACAGAAATTTGAAGTTATGTATGTTTCTGGTGATTCCATTTCCGTCTGCCACTGTTCTGCCAACTATGGCATTATCTTTCTTCCCAATTTGGTGTTTTGAGTGGAGGCAATAAAGCCTATCACTTTCCCATCATGTGGCACTCAGTGGTTTCAGTGTCAGAGATGATATTCCCAGATGTTGCCTCAAAATTTGCCATCCATGAGTTGATGCAGAGAAAAATACATAGATGCTTTGAATTACATTAAAAAATTCAGCGGCCTCACTAGAAGCTGATGCTGCATCACTGACCACCAAGTTCCATGAATGAGAACTGCATGGGACAAAAAAAGCTCAAGGGTTTAACTCTCAGATCTGTGTCTGCACTCCTCTGTTCTTTCCTCTCATGTTGGCACCATTGTCATAGCCCTGACCTCTCACGTCATATCACAAGTCTCGTATCTTCCAGCTTTATAAGAAGCACATTTGTCATACCAGCTCCTGTAGCATCATCCATGTCAATAAATTCTAGAAAATGCTCTCTGACAGTCACCATTGCAGGGACATTTTCACTAGGTTCTGTTGCTACAAAATGCACAATTAAAGTCATTTGTTCCATATGGCTGATGTCAGGTGTGCAGTCCAGAACAACAGAATATCATCTTGCTGACTTCAGATCAGCCACAATCGTCTGTTTGACTTTTGTTGCCTGTAACTGTATGATCTCATTTCGAATTGTTTTTCCAAGGTAGTGGTGTGTACATCTCTTGGGTGGTGACTCTTCTTAGATGCTCCTGGAATACAGCATCAAACTCAGCCATCAGCTCCACAATTTTAAGGAAGTTTCCATTGTTTGGCACATACAGCTGATCTGAAGTGCCACACAGTGATAGGTTTTGGTTAGCAAGCATTCTCACAATGGCAATGAGCCTTTTCAGAACATTTTGGCAGTAAAGAGACTCGGATACAATCTTCTCTTGATGCTGAAAATCTATGGTGGCCTTTAACCTTAGTCTCATCTCAAGATCTTTCCACCTATGGAATGCTCTCTGGTGATTTGCTGCCTTCTCATGGCATGCCAGATTTCTAGCCAGATTTTTCCAGTCCTTTGTTCCTGTAGAACCCAATGTGGCTGGAACATTAGACTAGAAGAGTTTTGCAACAAAACAATATTCAGCATTCTAGGTTTTTGAGTACATAAGCCATCGCCTCCCCACTTTGTCACCATTGGGGATTTCATGCCAGTAATGTGTTGGATGGAAACTTCTATTTTCATTGTCTTTGGGGAACATAAAGTTTTTCACTTGCTGTGGCCCTTGCAGTACAAGGAAGTCCCTCAGGCTACTGCTCAAATGGGTCCACAGTCCTGGATCATCAAGACTTAAGGAACTAAACTCAGAAGCAGCTGTTTCTTGAACCTCCACCACACTCTTTTCTGATCTACACTTTTTTTCAGGAATGTGCATGGTTACCTCCATTTGAGATGGAGATATGGATGTTGCAGTAGCTGCCAGGTCACCTGCACTCTGACTAACTGCAAGATCAGGCATCTCCTCACCACTCACATCCTCACTGGGGCCGGAAGGCTCAACGTGAACATTTGTGTCTAAGTATCTCAGAAAGCTCCTTCCTGCTTAGATAGAAAAGCTTCCTTTGCTTTCCTTCTTTTTCTGAATGCTGCCCCAGAGGGGCGTTTTCTTCTTTCACTCATGACTGCTGTTCTGTGCCAGCTATAGTGGCTCAACATTCAGTTGAAGGGGACAAATAAGCAGGCTGGTAGCAGGGCCAGAGTGAGGGAAGATATCAGCATCTTAAGGGCCTAACTGGCTCCTACTACTTCAGTTGACTGCCTGTTCCTCTCAAGTGGGTTCAAGGAAGCAGCAGGAAACAGGAAGCTCCCTGAGAAGCTGGTGTTAATCAGTCCAGGCTCCTGGGGGTGCTAGAGAGGTACATAAGAGGCTCCTCCTTCTCCTCACTCATCCTGAAGCTCCTGCTGCTCTCTCTTATTCCCTCTCACCTTTGCTCCTGCCTGTCTGCCATGTCTCTTGTGCCCTCCTTCCTCCAGCACAGCACTCCACCACCTCTGTGCATCTCGAGCAGAGAGAATACATATGCACCAGCAGCAGACAATTTTCTACACTCTGGGTCCTAGTGTTGCCCCACCCGCCCCCCAGTCTGGCACCTGAGGCGGCCGCCTCAGTTCGCCTCATGGTAAGGCCAGTCCTGCTCACCTCTGCTCCTGGGGTTCTTCGCCCTTCCCAGGCCCGAGGGTGGCAGCAGCAGAGTCCCCTTTCCTCCTTCCCAGGCTGGGAGTTGCGGGGAGGAACCATCCACTTGCTTACAGATGCTCTGAACTGCTGGTCTCCCCTCTTTCTGCTCCAGCCTCCCCACCTCTGAGAACAGCATCAGCATCGTTTCCAGAGGAGATGGGAAAGAGCTCTGCTTACGTCTTGTAGCAGCTCTGATTAGCTGCTTATACCCTAGGAGATGGGGAAGTAGGAAAAGTGGCCAAAGGGGGTTCCCCCAAGGCAGGGCTGAAAATGTGTATCTGGTAGCAACTGGGCTCAAGATTTAGAATTTTATTTGTCTGAGAGCACTTTAAGCACTAGCACTAATCCAGAGCTAGTTTAGTTGACATTTTACAGACAGGAAAAGCTTGGTATTAACACAGGAAGATTTTGCATTTGACCTCTGTGGGCCTGGTTCTCTTCTCATTTACTCTCAAATACTGGGGTAATTTTTCTGGGTTCAACGGAGCTACTCCTGATTTACACTAGTAGAAAGGAGGAATCAGGTCTTTTAGCTTTTCTGCTAAAACATACACACATTTGTCCTTTTCATAAAAAAAATCCCACTGCAACATAATCATGGCATTCTACGGACACACTCTTGCAGCTAATTTGACTTGGGAAAAAAAACCATCAGATTTAAGCAAAGATCATGTACCTTAGCAAACAAGGAATATTTATTTGGCTGAGGTTTAGAATCTTTTCCCTCTTACTTTTATAACATGGTCAAAGTTCAAGCCATTTTTTTCTGGCAGACATTCCCATAGCCAGTGTTTCACCAATAATTGGTTTCTCTAGGACAGTCACTATTTCTGCAAGATCCCACTTTCAACGGTGTAATTACAGAAAAGAATATCCTAGTGTTTGGAGATCTTTTACACCAGCACTTCAGTTTCATGCACAGAAAAATACTGAAGGGATGGCGAAGGAGTATATATCAGGCACTTAAATGGTGCACAGCAGCATCATGCCTCTCCTGTGCTTCTGTTTTAGAACATGCACATTCCTCTAGAGAAATCTCCTGTTACCTGTGCAGTAGAAAATAACCTGCTTATATTTTGAAGTAGTTACTTTAACCTGGCAAAACTCTGTCTAGTATTTAGCAGGAAAGTTATACATTTTCTTTAAAGCTTGTATAAGTTAATGGCACAAGAACCTATACTTCTCAGTGCTGTAGCCTGAGCCATCTGAGAATACAACACATGGAGATACCAAACATGAAGATTTTGGCTCCTTGGGTCCCTCCAGCCACATGATGCAGAAGAGAACAAAGAAGTAAAGGGAAGGAGGGTGAGTACATGCTGGAGGAGAGGGAGTCGAGGGATACAAAGCACCCTAAGCCCCTTGAAGGAGGGGAACAGGACACACGCAGTTGGGCCTCTGTAGATTGTGGTGAAGAGGGAAGTTAATGCTGAAAGCGCTAAGCTGTTCTGTGCATAAATGCTTTTGACTGGATTCTTAGCTTGCAAATTGTGCAATCTATTCTCCCCCCCCCCGATTCAAGAGTTAGCTCCCATTCCCTTTCTTCACTCTTTTGCTGAAGCAGGTTTCCTTACTGTCTTCTATCTGGTTCTCTTCAGAAAATAGAAACATATAAAAAAGCATTGGATAGTTCAAGGCTCCTCCTTTGGACTGCTATTGAGTGGGACAAAGGACTCTAGAGGACATCCGAGAAGGACCATGCGTACTAACTGGATACGATGTTACAGGATGGAAAAGGAGAAGATTTAGAGAAGCACAATTGAGGGCTGATACATGGGGGAAGCTGGTTATGCTGCTCCTCTCTCTACATAATTTTACTCATTCTCCTTTCACATCAGTCCTTCAGCTAGCATTCGAAAATGGCAGCTACTCTACATTATTCTATATGACTTCCATGGTACCTATCAACCATGGAGAGAGAGAGAGAGTGTGTGTGTGTGTGTGTGTGTGTGTGTGTGTAAAATAGGGCTAAATTGTGAGTTGGTGTACATAGATTTCAGTGGAGTTCTGATTTACACCAGCTGAGGAGATAACCCTCAAATATCACACACATACACACCACAGTCAAACCTTTTCCAATTTTGAGTAAGTAATGAAATAACATTGCCAGAGTATTTCCCTATATTCCCTACTTGTAATTACCGTATTTATCGGCGTATAACACGCACAGGCGTATAACACGCACCTTCATTTTAAGGGGGAAATTTCAGGAAAAAAACTTAAATTTCAAATAAAGGACTTTGAAGCAAAATAAGGGTAGCTCAGAACTTGTTTTATTAATATTATTACCACTTATAAGGTAAATAATGTAAAAGGACAGTAAAAAAGGCCGCTCGGGGGCTCGGGCCGGGCCGGGCCGCGCCGCTCGGGAGGGGGGCGGGGGCTAGGGCGGTGCTCCGCGGGTTAGGGCCGCTCGGGGGGGGGGACGGGGACGGGGTCTCGGGCCGCTCGGGAGGGGGGCGGGGGCTAGGGCCAGGGCCGCTCGGGGGAGGGAGGGAGGACGGGGTCTCGGGCCGCTCTGGAGGGGCGCGGGGGCTAAGGCAGCTCGGGCCGGGCCGCTCGGGAGGGGGCTAGGGCCGGGCCGCGCCGCTCGGGAGGTGGGGGCTCGCGCAGGCCGGGGCTCGGGGCTCAGGCCCCGCCGCTGGGGGGGGGGGGAGGGCAGGGGGGAGGGCCGCTGGGGGGGGGGGCTAGGGCCGCGCTGCTCGGGAGTGGGGCAGGGGCTAGGGCGCCGCTCCGCGCCGCTGGGGGGGGGGCGGCGCTTTTCTTTTCTGCCTGGGGCAGAAATCCTAGAGCCGGCCCTGTTAAGGTTATATCGGCGTATAACACGCACACATCATTTGCCCCCTATTTTCAGGGGAAAAAAGTGCGTGTTATACGCCGATAAATACGGTAGCTATACTTAAACAACACTACAAATAATGAAGTAATGTTATTTGTTGACTGGGGAGGGGATTTTCAAGAGTGCCTAAGGTGTTTGGAGCACAAGTTCCATTGACTGAGGATTTGTGCTGCTACATTACAAAGGTGTTTTTGAAAGTCTTCCGTAAGCCATTATAAAGTTTTCCACAGTAATCACAGTGTATACACAAAAAGAACAGGAGTACTTGTGGCACCTTAAAGACTAACAAATTTATTTTAGCATGAGCTTTTGTGAGCTGCAGCTCACTTCTTCAGATGCATAGAATGGAACACACAGACAGGGGATATTTATACATACAGAGAACATGAAAAGGTGGAAGTATGCATACCAACAGGCAGAGTCTAATCAATTGAGATGAGCTATCGTCAGCAGGAGGGAAAAAAAAACTTTTTGAAGTGATAATTAAGATGGCCCATAGAAGGTGTGAGGAGAACTTAACATAGGGAAATAGATTCAATTGGTGTAATGACCCAACCATTCCCAGTCTTTGTTTAGGCCACAGTTAATAGTATCTAGTTTGCATATTAATTCAAGTTCAGCAGTTTCTCTTTGGAGTCTGTTTTTGAAGTTTTTTTGTTGCAAAATTGCCACCTTCAAGTCTGTCACTGAGTGGTTAGAGAGGTTGAAGTGTTCTCCCACTGGTTTTTGAATGTTATGATTCCTGATGTCAGATTTGTGTCCATTTATTTATACACACACTCCTTAAAGCTGACCAATCACCTCTGTTGCTTCCTTGCTGTACCTGTTACTCTTTAAGTAATACAGAAATTTGCTCTTTACAATGGAATAAAATTCATCTCACTCACTCACTAATTAATGAGGTTGGAATGGTCTGAGTGATTAGCAGTAAAGAGCTATGACAATTTATACACGGTGAGTAATGCTATGTCAGACTGATATTTATATTCAGGTGAATGTCACAGAATGAGTTACACATGCTAAAGATGAACATAAATATTTAGTATTCTAAGCTAAGTCTACTGGCATGATTAATTTGGTCTTAATTTTATATCTCACCATAGTCTTGCCTACCAGCTATTCATTTAAAGGAGTACTTGCTCCTTAATTTAAACACCTAGACAAATCTTTGTATGAATATTATTTTACATTATTCACCCATGGGGGAAAATAACCTAAATCCTGAATAATCAAAAGGATGGAAGCAATTTAGAAAGCAACAATAATTGTTGCTTTAAATTTACTAAGTGGCTAAGTCTTATTCTCTGTGGCATGGGATCTCAACATGGGAATCAAAAATAGGTGAGTCACCTGGCCCTTCTAATACTGCTAAATTGGAGGGGTATTGTGGTTAGCTCATGGCAGAGGAGACACATGGGGAGGGGGTCAAGTAGGGTCACGTCTCCCTCCCCCGATTTGTTGCTCTGTTTGGATGAAGCTTGCTCACACAGAAGGAAGCTGCCCTCACTCTGTCCCTCCCTGCACTCTACTATCGGCAGACATGCTTCATCTCTGCCTCATGGGTAGATGGAAAAGGAGATCCTGGGATGGAAAATGTTGAGAACTATTGGCTTATTTTACATGATCCCTTCCACTAGTGTGAATGAGGAGGGGAGGGCAGACAGCACAGGGTTTGCACAAGTGGTAGGAAGGCTCCGCCCCCTTTAGCTAACAGTCTCCTCTGCCAAAAAATCTGTTTTGGACTTGGAGCAGGGAGGGGAAGAGGAGAAGCTAGTCTTCAAATCATGTTCTCGTCTAAGTCCAGTGGATAGCCTCAGAGGAGTTAAGGACTCTGTGTTTGTACCTCTCTTGAAGGTGGGAATAGGAGTTTGTGCACGTGTATGGGGAAAGCCAATGGCAGTTCAACTCCTAATTCAGCATGGGGCTGATACGGTGGACTTTGAAAGCATTGATGAATCGGTCTTTCTTCCAATTAAGCCAGTTCCCTGAAAGGCTGGTACATGTTTATTCTAAAGCAAATTGAACAGTATAGGAAGTGATCTTAAAGTATAACTTAACATGGTGTTGTCAGACAGCTGCAAACCAGCCAGCCAGGATCTTGATAAACTTCAGTCATATCAGTTACCACTGTGGGAAAGCAATATCCCACCAAGAGCTGTCATTATAGGGAGGACTTCCAAATTCATGTGATAAGGGTTTTCTGGAAATGGGCCTTTAAGCAAATAGCTGGTAGGCAAGACTGAGTGAGATGCAAAGTTAAGACCAAATTAATCATGGCAGTAGATTTATCTCTGAATACGAAATATTTATGTGCATATATATTTAGTTTCCTCTGATGTCTGAGTGGTTGAGCTTTATTGGTAAAGCTAATAGAAAGCAAAATTTAAAAGTCTCCTGGGAAGTTATTTGCAGAAAATACATTTAAAATGTGAACTCATGGTTGCTCTGGAAGTCCAATCCTACCGCTGGCTGTGTGCACACAACTATGATGGGAGCCAGTAAGACAAGCACATGTGCAACAGAAAACACTATGATCAGGCCTTGGAGGTTCTCATGCCCTCACCCGGGTCACAAACTGAAACTATTCCATACAACTGATCTAACCAATTACAACAAACAAACACAGTTCAAACTTTGGAACACTCAGGTCAGCAGCTTGCACTGGTGAATTTGATACGCTGAAACAACAAAGTCAAGGAAAACACAATCCACTTGTGTATAATGGGTGAGCAGAAGGGGCTAAATCAATTGAATGAAAATTTCATTGAGAACTACTCTTCTCTAACATTTTCCAACCTGAATCTCATTTAGTTACTTTCTGCCCCTATTTCTCTGTTCCTCTCCCTAGGTCCCTAAACAATTTACAAACTCTTTGCAATTTAGAATCATAGGGGTGAAATTCACCACTGGCAGAGGGCCAGCAGAGCCATGCATAAACCCCACTGATCTTTAACTAGTTTCCTTTGAATTCACACTGACCACATTTTGTCCCTTACATTCTTCATTTTTCAGAGACAGCTGCGCATTGTGCTGCACATTGTGGTTTGTTTTTTTTAAGCATTTCTCACATGGCTGGATTTTAATACTTCACCTGATTGCACCTCACTCACTAGATTTCTTATTTTCCTAAAATTTGCTTCCCTGAAATCTAATACCTTTGTACTGCTACATTCTACAAGACCATTTCTTACTCTTCACATGGTCACTGGCTCCAGGCTTCCTTATAACATTCATGTTCTCATTCGATTCCCTGCTGTAGATCCAGGGTGATTCTGGTTAGATCTCCTGCTTTGGATCATGTAACTCAGTTACCTCTTTAATGCATATTTAGCAATGTTTTGACATTCAAGTGAAATTGGAATAGTTACATTTCTTCAATTAAAAATTGTGCCTTGCTGCTTTGATAAATTGTCAGGATTCTCTGTCTTGCTCTCTTCTTGTCCCACTAGTCTCTAGCAGATGCCCACTGTCCTTATCTTTTGTTTTTCCACTGTCTGCATCTTTCCTTGCCGATAGAATTTCATCGTCAAGTTCTTTCTTGTCAAATTACAGATCACTGGTGTTGGACATAATTTTAAATAGACAGTGCTATTCCTCCACCTATTCTTCCCTTTCCATAAGCTCCCACTATTGCAATCCAAAGAAGTTTTCCCCCTACGTCGCATCCATGGCAATACAGTACAAAAACAAAGTAGAAATGGATGTGCTGTACGGAAAAAGCAGCATGATGCAAGTAGTACATACATCCCTGACCCACATTAAGGTTGGTTGCCATGGGAGACTGAGATTTTCTGTGAAATCTTGAACCCTATTAAAAGGGAGACACACATGGGAATTTCATAACTGTGAAATTACTGTCATTAGTGTATTATTTACCTTGAAAGAGACTGCTAGCTGAGATGTTTTGGTCACACTAACATGGGGAGTATCCTTAACAAGAGAGCATCCAAGAACACAGGAGGTAGATTATTAACAAAACAAAAACATACAAACACCTTACCGATTTTAGCACGTTCAAAAAAGATCTCTACAGAGGGAAAAAACCCTTCCTAAAAAATTCTTGCCTGCAAACAAAGATACAAGAGTATCACCCACATTGGCAATGGCAAATCAGTAGACATACATTAGCACACAATTTTGGGAGTTTCTGTCTACCTACCATTATTTACAAGGGATACAGATAAGAATATAAGGAAATAACAGTTTATTCTATTCAAGCTTTCGTTGCAACTGATAATGGAAAGAGAATAGCTCCTAAAGCGATCTGTTAACATACATCAGTAAATATAATAGAAAGTTCAATCAGAGCAAAACTGGAATACATTATTCATACTCACGTTCCTCTCTCCAAGGTCTAAAGAAACAGGAAGTTAGAGACAAAGGCAGCAAGACTATTATCTCAGTTTGATTAATTATCACAAATGCAGGTTAATTTGTTTTATATACTAGAACCACATAATGAGATCTTTCTCAGGAAATCCAGAAATCAAAGAAATTGAAGCCCAATCCAACACATTTTGAAAGCAAGGCAGAGTGTCTTTCAATTGACTTCAGTGGGCATCAAGGGAGGCCTTAAGTAGGGAAAAAGCAGCACTTCTCTGAAAACCATAAGTGGGGAAATTAGCCCTTTATGACAATATACTGGCCTGTTCATCTTGTGCAGAGCCGTTTGCGAGCAATATTTCTATAAGAGGTGGACAAAATGGTTTAGACAAAATAATGACCCAACCTGACTGGGAACCAAACATATACGAGGTACAGAAATACTTGGATAATATGTTTTCCTCTTATTCTTCGTTTTCATGGACCTCAGCCTTTCTGCCATTTCAGGCAGGGACGTGTAAGAGAAATACCGTACTGTAAAAGGGTTCCTCTTGTGGAATTTCCAGCACAACTGAAGACAAAGTCCCAGAAATCTCTCAAGAAAACTTGCTCTAATGGAGGTTGCCAGCTCAGTTTGGGTGCATAGCCAAACTGTCTGAGGTTCATCCACCACTAGTTTCTACTTATAGGGTTTTCCCAAACACAGCCTGTGTTTACTCTGTACCTACGCCTACTCCTACAAGTGCCCAACACATTTACTCTCTACTGCCATCCAAGTCAAAGGGAACTGTGGTGCTAAGCACCTTGCAGAATCAGGACTACCAGGATTTCTTTTTTGGTATCTGATGGCGTGCGCACATTTTTGGCAAAAACTCCCCTCTATGTTAATTTAAGCCCTTTGTCCTTGTCCTAAAAGACATGCTCAACCTAGCTCTTTTTTGCCTCCCTGGTGCAGATCTTCCACCCTGCACCACCCCTCAGTTCATGGCCCCTCTTCGTCTTTCTCTCCCACTCATCTTCATATCTCTGTCTATGGATCCCACTCCCTAGCCCGGTCTGTTGTCTTCTTCACTCTTTTCAAACAGCTCCTCAAAATTCCCTTCTTCCACCAAGCCTATTAACCCCCCCCCATCTCCCATCCCCTCTAAAAAAAAAAAGCGTGTGTATTTTTAAAAAGCTTTCAACAAACCCATAAGGGAGTACAAGACACTTACAGCTCTTCCCCCATCTAGCTGCTGTTTCTAGAGATCATATAAAGTCAAAGAAGCAAAGACTTTTTCCTTTTTGTTTAGAAGATACCCAGCATCCTTTAGAAGTTATATAAAAGATATATTACTTATCAATATTATTAGCACTGCGAGCTTTTACAGAGTCAGAAGTGTGGGAATAGGCCATTTGTGCAGAAGTTTATTATTCCTATTGTATGCCTTATTTTTCCTGTTCAATCAAGCACAATTTTCTTGTCCATTGCTTTTGCAGAAATACCACACTCACAGAGTGTAAGATTACAGCAGAGCAGCAGGGATGAGCAGGATGGAAAGGAAGGGGTCAGATCTGTGCAGTGGGGGTTGTTAGGGGGACTTCAGCTCTGTCGTCCTCCTCTAAAAAAATTCACACGCATGCCTCCCATCTGTCCTTCCCACCTCCTATAACCCCTCCCCAGATCCTCAATCTGTGGGTCCCATGCCAATGCCCACTTCTCCATGGGGAGCAGGGTGACGGAGGTAGAACTGGGCAGTGCTGGACAGGCAGGGAAACAGGAAAAGATGTGAGGCAGTGAAGGACCAATATGCAGTCAGTGCATTCTGTGGCAGAAGCAGTGGAGGTGGAGAGCTGGACTGTTGTACATGGAGATGCTGAGAAGTTATGTTTAAAACCAAGCAAATTAAATGCTCCAGAACTTCATTAATGCACAGTTAAGGTCTCAGTGTTGTCTTGTGACCTGCTACACTCAAAGACTGAGAGACAAGAAATACAACTTTTATCAATGTGCCATTCCTGTACCACAACCTTAACTCAGGCATCTGGAGCTGGCAATAGCCACTGGGAATGGTTCAGTAAAGATGGTGCCATAAGGAGTGGATGTGAGGAAGGACTGGACGTGCTCAAGGACTAGTCAGGAGGATTGTCAGCAGTCTGGAGGCATACATGACAGTGGTCTCTGGGGCTAATTGAGGTGCAAATGCCTCTGAGGGACTCATCAGGACAAGAGGGAATGGGTGGAGTAGACTCAGTTGGAGTGTAGGCCAGGTGTAGATAGCTCTTGTTTGCTATGCTTGATCTAAACCCACATTTTACCTTGGCAAGAGAAGTTGTTAGTCTGTGTTCCACAATGCTTGCGTGTTCTGTTCCCAAAGCATTTTGTAGCATCTGTATAGGCAGAGTGCTAGTAGGCATATTATCAGCACATTGAGGCATCATGCAAAAAAGGCAATGATAAGGTTGTGTTGTAGGGGTGGCATATGCCTTAACTTTGCATTTCCTGGCTTTGAGGTTAGCTGAATTCCATGTTCTGAAAGGGTACAAGGCAGCTCTGGGCAACCTTAAGTCTACATTAAGTTTTTGCACGTTTAATCA
Organism: Mauremys mutica; assembly: GCF_020497125.1. Classification (NCBI taxonomy): domain Eukaryota; kingdom Metazoa; phylum Chordata; order Testudines; family Geoemydidae; genus Mauremys; species Mauremys mutica. Next base: position 67,826,224 of record NC_059082.1, on the reverse strand, counting down.
ACACTACATGACCAATGCAAAATCTTTGGCTGCACTGCAGGCTACAAACAATTTAGCTAACATACATCAGAAGGACATACAATATATACATTTCCCAACATCTCTTGTATTACAGTACTGCCTAGAGACCTCAACTGGGATCTGGGCCTTACTGTGCCAGATGCTGTACAAACATAATGAAAGACAACCCCACTCTGAATATAATACCATCTAAATGGTCAAGACAGATAAACAAAGGCAAAATATATATTCCTTATACCCCATTTGCAACTACCAATTTTATATAGGAGGTCAGCAATTAGCTTTATCAATACAGTATGTATTGACCTTCTGTTAGGTTTTTGGCATGTCTTGGCTGTGACATGCTCAGACAAGCCAGAAGGACATGCTTTCAATTCACTGACAGGGGTGAGACATCACAGAATTTTGCAAATACTTCACATTTGAATGAGCAATTTCCATTCAGTTGTGTTCTCACTTATAGGGTTTGCGAAGGTCTGAAACAGTTAAATAAAATAAAAAGACAATTTCACATATTTGTTCCTTACTCTGATTACTGGAGAGGTTTTTATTTTAGAGTGATAGTTCAAATCCCAATGGCATTATGAAGATTGTTCATCCTTACGTTTCTATATATTCTTTGTTTAGATTTCAGATGCTTTAGATATTTTAGTATTGGAATTGTTGATGTTTATAGTTACTTGTATTTGAAGAAGTAGTCAAGTCAAGGTCACAGACAACTTCCAATCAAATAGTAGCCTCAGGATAGGACCGAAAGGAATAGAGGTGGTTTCCCCCCCTCCAAATGTGGTCTCATATTGGGAAGTGCACTAATGTTGGTGCTCTTTGGCTTAGGTTACACTGTTTTCTTCTTGCCAATACTGTTGTATAGCAGAATGAAACAAATTTAGTACAGAGTCTTGACTTCAGTCCTGATTCAGCAAAGCTTTCAAGCACATTAAATTGAAACTCATGCTTAGTCCAATTGATTTCAGTGAGATTACACACGTACTTAAAGCTGCTGAATCAGAGCCCAATGTAGCTACTTAGCACAGAGTAACTGAAGAGGCCTCTGTGGGAAACAAAGTAAAAGGTTGCTGCAAATCGGTGTGTGTCACCTCATCAACAGATTTTAAATGTAAATAAACTTTGATATTCATCAGAAGATCTGTTTACCTGGTTTCTGTTTAGGCACATGCACCATAGCTGAAAGAGCCCCGTGTGTAAAGTTTAGTCACCCTTTGATAATAAGGCTTTGCACCAGCTTTTTTATGGTGTCTCTGAGCAATCCTCAGGGTTAGCCTTAAGCACAGATATGCTTAGGGCCCTGACTTTTTGCAGCTTCCACACAGATTTGCAATTCATGGGCTCATCTGCTCCCCCCTTACAAATCCATGTCCAGTTCCACCCCATCTACATCAACAGCTTAGGCTCACCACAAATCAGAAAAGCCTTTCTGCCTGTGAAAAAAGGATACTAGACTTATATAGTGGTGCAAATGAAGGCCCACAGATCCTTAATCATGTACCACAAATGCAGAATGTGTTCCGATAACGAATAATCTCTGTACCGAATGACTTGTAATTGTTGATATTATGCATCACAACTTCTGCTCAAGTGGCTTTTAGACCAGTCATTTGTCCATATGCACTGGTGAGTACACTCAGATCCAGTGCACTCACCAAAAACCACAACAATTTAGAGTTACTGTGACAGGGCTAAAGTGGAGACTGCGGTGTCTCAGTAAAAACAAGATGATTTGGTTCCTATTTTCCTATGTTAAGGTAAACACTATTCCAGCACATAAGAACTCCTTTGTATATTAGGAAATATACTAGATAGTCACATACAAAAGACAAGATATAAAACATAGAAAATAAAATTGGTTCAGTATTGAAAGAGATAGCAAGTCAATTTCCTCCTTCTGATGGCTTGATTTTGAAATAAGATAATTTGCAGTTTATGGAAGGGATCACCCCCAAAGTAGCTTGTCTGAATTAAAAGAGAGAAAAAATATTATATTCTGAAAAAGAGAATTTTACATCAAGCCAAACACCTGCTCTGTTTTAATGGAGTTTGGATGTTTAAATACAAAGTAATGTCATTTAGGGATAGCAATGAATTACAGACGTTATAAATGAAAAAGAGCTATTGCTCTGTGCAGTGCTGTTGTAGCCCTGTCGGCCCCAGGATATTAGAGAAATAAGATGGGTGAGGTAACACCTTTTATTGGACCAACTTCTGTTGGTGAGAGACAGGGGCGGCTCTAGCTTTTTTGCCGCCCCGAACACGGCAGTCAAGCCGCCTTTGGCTGAGCTATACAATAGTCACACCCTGAAAATAAAGGACAACCAGTAAGTCGCTTCTTGAAAAGAATGATTTCACAAATTAAGAGGAACTACAAAAGACATCCCTACCCTTTGTCTTCCTAGCAGTGATTCTCAAGGAAACTGGAAGACAGAGAGAGAGATGGGTCTATTTTAAAACATAGTACTCAGTGGCCACTTCTTTTCGCAGGAAAAATGAAAATGTGTTTATTCATACTCTTACCTGCTTATTACCTTTAATGTGCTGTGACTAATTCACCTAAACATAGGGTACCATAGCAATCACGCTCAGCCTCAGAAACTCAGTGATGAGGTGCACTGTGCTAACACTAAAAATATGAATTTGTCAAATGCTGTAAATGTCATTTTATTTCACAGAAACTAAACATATCCACCTACGATATATGATTACCCTTTTGTAATTGTATTTGGACAAGTAAAATGAGTTTCCTGTAACCTTTGTGCTTTCAGTTTTAAAGGACCCTAGCGAAAGGCTAGTATTGTCCTGTACACAGTTTTATCATTTTAAATATCCTTTTTAAAATTTACTCAGAGCAGCATATTTCTGTGTTTATCCATTACTAATCCATAATTCTTTATTAACTGAACTCTCTCTCTCTCCTCATTAAGACTTTGTCATTCTAGTTGTCATGCCAATAGAGGGAAAAGTCACGTCATACATATGCATGAATAAACAAAGCAGGTGCTCATTTACTCACAACACATATTGAGCTAATATTTTGTTTCTGTTGATAAGTGTTTCCAGTTTTGTCTGCTATTAAATATGCCATTAAAACGAGTGGTCTAGTGTATCCTACTCTTTAGAAGATGATTTACAACACATGAGATCTAAATGAATGTGCAACATGATGTGGGGTTCATAAAAATCTGACAGATTTATTAAAACCCTTCCCACTCTATATTGTAAACATTTCTCAAGGTGAGGGTTCCTAATAATTTTGCCTACTAGCATTTCATATGAAAATAGCTTACAGTGAGAGACTTAAGGAGCTCAATCTGTTTAGCTTACTGCAAAGGAAAATCAGGTGGTGACTTGATTGTGGGAGAAATTACCAACTCCCAAAGAGCTGCTTAATCTAGCAGGGGCAAGACATAACAAGAACCATAGGCTTTTTGAGGCAAGGAACATCTCTTTGTTCTGTGTTCGTACAGCCTCCAGCACACCAATGACTATCGCTCCTCATCATTAGCATACTCCTCCTCCTCACCAGCATCATCAGTGGCAGGAAGTTACACCCAGACAAAGTCAACCTAGAAATAAGGGACAGATTTTCAGAACAAAGAGTGATTACTTTTGGAACTAGCTTCCCAAGGAAGTGGTGGATTCTCCATCTCTCTAACTACTGGCCCTGCAAACTCAACCTGGGATGTGCAAGTCAAGCTGCATTCCTCCCTTCTCATACTTCAATACTAGGAATGAGACCCTTGGAGGCTAAATTGGCTCCTCATTGACACCAATGCACTATTGTACCTTCAGTGAGTTTGCACAGGTGTAACTGAAACAGATTAGACAATTCTGTTGATGACGCACATGAATGAAAGAATCCAGCGACCTCTTTCATAACGGTGCTGGCTCAATAGCAGTAACAAGGGTAGAGCCAGACTGACTTGCATGCTCTGGCTGCTTTGCAATGCTGGTGAATCTGGCCCTTATTTTGTCATTGAAGTCAGCAGATATAATACACCCACAGAGCAGGTCTGTTGAGTAAAAAGGGGCCATTTTTTCCCTACTCATCTTCCATGGCAGAACCATACAAACACAGAGAGGATCTAACTGTGATCAAAGAGGAAGTAATTTCATAACATAAATGATAGTGGCAATTCATACTTGTGTGAGTGATATCAGAATTTGTCATTACATCTACAGTCAATGACATTTTTCCTGTGTTCTTACCTGGCACTCACTCATGCCCTTAATGTAGGATAAAGTTTGCAAAAGGTTGTTGCTCTTGTCAAAGATGGTCAGATACCAATATTTGTCTGTAGCAAGAGGCAATTAAGGAAAAAGTGAATACAATTCTGAAACAAGGCCTGAAGGAAGTTCCTTGGATGCTTGAAGCTAAGCCTAGCATATAAACTGAAAGCTGAAATTTTGAGGGCAACTATTTCTCTGAACATTTTTCCTGGTGTTTTTCCACAGATGTCCCTTTCATCCTTGAAATACATCCATGACACGACTATTATTAGTGACTAGGCTCAAAAATGTGCCACCTTGTATGATCCAGACGGGTCCAGTAAAGAATTCTTTGAAAAGTACCATTAAGATGATTTATAGCCTAATTTTGGTTGCTATCGCATTTAGAGAGTCAGACTCATGACTGGGACGCAGGAGGGAAGAGTCTCTCACTCACCTGAAATTCAGAAAAAGATTTCAGTATTGTGAGAGAAGCTCAAATGGCTGTAAAGTCATATTTTTAAGTTTACAGCGGTTACTCCTGGTTTGGTGTTGCTATGGTGACAAAGACAACCTATAGTGGTTTTGCAGCAGTGAGGTTATGGAGCTCCGAAGGATACCTCTCAAGAATGCAGTTTTAGCCAGTTTAGTCCAAGAATCCATCTCATAGGAGTTTATTACAATATTATTATATTGCCACTTGCATTTCTCTGCACAGTTTTAAAAGCGGATTATTATAATAGCCATTACTCTGCAAAATTAACTAATGTGGATTAACAGCATGCAAACAATGAATATGTAATGCAAGAAAGCTGTGTACACCTTAGAGGTAGGTAATCTTCATTATTGCTATCAACCCTTTCTATTACTAAAGTTTAAAAGATAGTGACCTAGACCACTCCATCTTAGCATTTCAAACTCTGATCCAAAGAAGCAGAGAGATCCATTGGATCATAAAAACACAAGTCAGGTCAAAATTAAAAGCAGATGGAGAACGAGGATAAATCTAGTTGATCCTCACTCTCCATTTTAATACTTTAATTGTAATACCTTAATTTATGTAGCAGCTTTTAACAGAGGATCTCAAAGCACTATATTTGTGAGGTGAGGTGCACACACCCCAACTCCCACCCGTCCCTCTCAATTTCACCACGTGACCCTGTGAGGTGGGTAATTTTTATCCTCATTTTACGATGAGGAAAGTCTCAAATTCCAAAGGTTTCAATTTTGGGGTTCTGAATCCAACATACCTTAAACGTTATTTTCTAAATGCTGAGCCCCAACATGGGCCATCATTCAGCACCTCTGAAAAATGAGTCTACTTATTGAAGTGTCTAAATATGATGGCCAGCATTCAGGTTTTTGATACTCTGTTTCAACATTACCAACCCAAGTGTTTAAAAATCATGAGTCATGAGCCCCAAAATCATGAGTTTTAAAAAATAAAATAAAACGGATTATTTTTGTTTGCTTTGTTGTGTTTAAGCCTTTCAGATACACTTGTGTACATTTCCAAGGTTTCCTCTGCAACGATGAGGGCTAGAAACTTAAGGCTTGTCTACACCCCACCCCGCCCAAGCCCCCACTCCTTTCCCCAGAATGGATACAATTATATAGATATAAATGTGCTTTATACTGGTTGGGGACATACCAGCACAGAAAGGGGTACACAGCATCTTTATACTGGTAGAACGGCTTCCACACAAGGATCTGTACCAGTATAACTATGTCAGTTTAAAAAAAAAAAAGTCATACCCCTCACAGACCTATACTTTTTATAGACCAGACCTAATATTTTTTTTCATTAAAAATGAGATTCTCACATTAATCTTATGACTTCAGGACCTTGGGATTTAAAAAACACAGCAAATACCCGCCTGAAATTTGCACGCGCACACACACACACAAAGTCACGAGAGCTGGTAACTGCAATTTTGGATCATAAAGTCAAATCCTGTCTTGCCCATTCTCTACACATTTAAACATCTCCATTTACTTCAGGTCTGCAGGATTTATCCCAGAATGATTTGATGATACATGTCTGGAAACCATACTAACGGATTAGTCTTTCAAATGAAATGCAGTGCCATACCCCTACTCCCACCCCAGACACAGATGCACACGCCCTGTCCAATTCAGCATAACCGTATGTGAAATATTGTTCTCTCTAGCAATGCTTCTTTGAAATATGTCTCTTGCAGATCAGTTCACTTTGCGACTTCCTGTTCCAGACTTCTTCCTTTCTACCACCTCGCTGCCCCATTATCAGCCTGAAAACCATTCTCACAACTGTATTTCAGATAGGACCACAGTATCATCCAGTGGCCATTTAAGCTAATTCATACTGCATAACTCCTCTGAATGCTCCCAAGAACCATCAGCTCCTACGCTCTGAATTAACAATTATTGACCCTGCTAGACTCATTGGTGGGCTTTCCCCCCCACCACTTTCTCCTTTTTAAATTTCCATGGGATTCTACTTTTTCCTCTTTTGCAGAAGTCCTAGAACTAGATTTTCATCTAGCCTCAATATATAGTTTATAGATCTATGTCTGACAGCAAGATTTTATTGCAAAGAATAGGCACATATTGTTGTTTGAATGTACCAAATATGGTTGTGCATTTGCATCCACAAAGTGGACTGGCCCAGCAAACACAAGTGCATACGTCTGCTACCATTCCTCAATGTAGGCAGAGCAACACGATCATAATTCTGCTATGATACCAATGGTTCTGTATTATGCCTCACAGATGCCGTACATGGATGCAAGGATGTGCGTTCCTTGAGGATGAATCATTTCATCACAGTAGAATACCTACAAAGCTGTATTCTCTGCAATCACTGTAAATACCGTTAGTACTCTTCCATCTCATCTCTAAATCCCCCTTAGACTCCTCATAAAAGAGCAGAGGTAATAGTGGGTTCAGTTATTCTGGGGGTTGGTTTGATTTTTTCGGTCAAATCCATATGTGAAAAACCCACTCCTCTTTTGAATCTAAAAAGGAAGAGCCCTGTATTACCAACCCTGTTACAGTAATACCCTCCATGAGCCTTTTTCTCTACCTCCACTAGCAGAGTATTATTTTTCTCTGCGATACCAGCTGCATCCTTACTTTTAAGCTCTAAATTGAGCAAATCAAATCAACCTAACAATTGCTTAGGCATGTGTCAAATTCATCTAACATTATTCACAATTACTCTCATATGATCTCAATGAAAATTCAAAATGCTAATTTCACATAGTTTAGCGTCATGTGTTCCTAGCTTTTTTTTTTTTTGTTTTGGCCCAGCAAAATAACCGGTGTGTTTAAACATATGCCTAATTGTCACTGGTTTTAAATTAGTATATGCCTCTTGCTGTATCTTTGGTTTTCTAAACTTTCATCTATGGATGAAATGCCTGTGGTTTACAGCATGCATATGGCATACAATTAGTCCCTGGCATTTTTCTCATTCCACAGAAGCTTGTAATAAATGCCTATTAACATTACTAAAATGAAAAATGACTTTCTGATCATGAATGCTGGACCCTGGGAAGCACGGTGAAGAACAGAAGTATCCCATAGAGAGCAAAAGTTGGGGATAAAAGGACTGCTGGTGAACTTTTCATTTTCTCCCCCATTCGGATTGTACAGTACCATGGGATTTCAAATATTCGAACATACTGAATTAAAATGTACAGTTACAAAGTTCTTACCAAAGATAATTAAGCTCTTATTTCAAATTTACCTTACAACCTACCAAGCACGGCACATGAATTCTCTCAATAGGACATCTCCCTTGACTCACCCCATCCTCTTTATTGCCTCCTTCCCCATCCCACACAACTCTTTACCGCTGCATAAGTGCTCATGTTCCTAGCAGTTAAGTGTTACCAACCAATGCTTCTAAATATAAACACACTGTTTTCAGCACAGTGCTTAAATGGTAAACAGAGAATTTAGAATCCTGAGGTTTGGTGCAAACCCGCATTTACAGTACACATGCAAGGAAATTTTGTTTTGTAAGCTATTTATAAATTTGGAAAAGAAAACTATTATTGGATTACTGTAAGTTTTTTGCTTGGTTCTGTTTCTAAAATAGATTTTTGGGAAATCCTGATCTGTTTCCCAGCACTTGTTTCAGAAAGTGTATTTTGGCAGAACATGACATGATCCATAGGAGTCTAATATAGGGTTGCCAATTTTGGTTGGACATACTCCTAGAGGTTTCATCACATGACAATCTTTAATTAAAAATTAATCTTTAATTCCTGGAGACTCTAGGACAATCCTGGAGGATTGGCAACCCTATTATTAAGAAAGACTGCTAAATGCTTTTATTTTGTGCTTAGATAAGGTGTTTGGGTTTTTCTTATTTTTAATCTTCCAAGTTTCCCCAGTAGCTCTAATCTGTAATAGAATATTAAACTGTAAAACATCTCATGTAGCTTTGTTGGTCATAGTTACTGATAAGATTTGATTCCTACTGTTCTTAAAAGCCAAGTGACAGGCTTTGTCGTGCTTACATGACCTTTCTAAAGTAGTGGCCCAGTAGGAACTGCGTCAATTGCACTAACCTGTCAATGAACAATACACTGCGGAATCAGTGGGAGGACAAGTCTTGATGCCTGTACTTGAATAAGAGCACCTCAGGAGAACACATTTTGAAATAGCTACAGGTCTGAAAGGTCATTCTCAACGTAGCTACTATTTCTCAGAAGTAAGTATGGTTGTTTTCCAGCGACGCTCTTCCTGATTGAATTGGGCTATTACATTGGGGCCTGAATCTGAAGGAGCAGGATGACAACAATGATTTATATGAGACGGTCTTTATATATGGAGCCTTTGTTCATACAATTTTACTGTATTTAGGTAGCACTAAAGTTACATCAAGAACTGACAAAAGCCGGGAACTTGAAGGCCTGCTGCTCTCGAAGTTGTGTGTGGAATAAAAGGCATGCTGGTGTATCTGAAGTGCACATCTTTTCAATCTGCTATATCTTACTCTCTCCCTCAAATTCACTCAGACACAGAAGCCATCCTACAATGAAGGAGTCCCCCAGGACTGGTGAAATCCCACACAGCATTCCTGCATCACAGACCTTTTTTGGCTAAAAATAAGGGCCCCCTTTTTTGCCTGCAGTGATTCTTACACTTTTGCAAACACTCTACAAATGGAGTTTACAAATGTAAAGTGTCTAAAGTTTAACACAAAACTCAGACTCAAAAATTATTCCCAGTGGTTTGACTCAGCAGACTCCATACAATTGGAAGCTCTCTCGCTAAGCTAAAGCACAACACATGCCTGAGTTTGAGCTAAAACAAAATCCAGTCCTGCCCACTGAAGTCATTGCAAGATTTGTCACTAACTTCAACTGAAGCAGGATCAAGCTCCAAGCCGAGTGAAGTCACTGCAGGTGCACAGTAGTTCTTCACATTCCTTATTCAGTGAAGGAAAACATAAGCAGAAAAGGAAGGGAACCCTGGCAACAGAAAATCAAGTAGAAGAGTCCAGGCATTAGGATCTTGGCAATGAACATCTTATTTCAGAACTCGATGCCGTCTGGGATACCATGTAGAATGTTGCAAGTCGTGCTGGGGTAACCCAAACCCACAAAAAATGCTCCCATCTTATACAAATTGCTATCCCTTTTGGCTCAAGTGGTTGGCAAATATTCATGGAATGGTGGATTGGTTTCATAATCAATTTATTCTTCTAACAGAGAGAAAAGGTATTTCTTTGGTGCAATCCTATTTATGTACAAAGAATGTACAAAGAGTCCCATTTCCATGAACACAGTAGAAACAGACAACCCAAAGCAGTTTCCTTGTGCACAGTTCTAAGCCTACCTTTCCAGCCAGCTCTCTGCCCAGAAAAGTCTCTTGCTTGGCTTTCTTTCATGGCTACACTACAAACACTTCTCTTGCTGTCTCCTGCTTTCAGGCTGCTCTCTCGGTTTTCCTGCACAGCTTTCTGCCTGCTTCTGACCTCCACATATATAGACAGATGCAGCCAAATCAATGCCCAACTCAAGACTAGTCTTTGGGCAGTGGCTTCTCTTGTTTCAGCTATTGCTAAACAAAAGAACATTTAATTGTTCCTTCATCTAGTCTGAATGGAAGGTGGCTGGTATGCCCCATGAGCTTCAACAAGATCTGTGACTGCCCACAGATCAAAGAAATGCTTGCTGAGAGCCACTCAACCTCCAGCAGAACATTATTAATCTCCAAAAACTGAACTAGCCATTAAAAGTTTTCAAAATCTACCTGGTTTCTTTGCCAACCCAGAATAAAGACCATGTATGGGAAGAAGGACTAAATCTGCAAGAGTAGACCCCTGATAGAAACCTGTAGTAAAACTTTCACTGTAAAATAGTGGGAATTTGAAGTGACAAAATCCAGATATTTACTTTTTTACTTTCTCCAATCTCCAGTTTGGCATTTTCCCTCCCCTTGGACAAAAGTAGGTCTGTAGTCTGGGGTGGTGCAATAAACTCAACACTGGAGTGTGCACAGTCAAGTCCAGCTGGTTACGTGGCAGCACCGTCATGATCAGTGTTTTTCTAAACACATTAACACATTCTCCTAATGTTCCAGGGAGTATAAGAAATAAATTAAAACCTAAACTGTGCAACCTCTAAAATCCTGGAGCTCACCTGGCACAATCACACAATTCAAAATGGGAATTTTATCAAAGTATTTTCATCCCCAGTCAATAAGGGTCTGTATTTATAGATCATTTTTCATGTACATAGGCCACCGACTGCTCTTTCTATCTCTACACTGGTAAATATTTTTTCCTTGTACAAAGGAAATAAGAACATCATAACCAAGATGAATTCCTGCATTAGAGCCTGGTAGCTGAGATGACAGTGACATACAGCATGATTTTAGAGTACTGTAGTATCAGAAGTGTACAGTAAATTTGAGTTAGGGATGTAGCCTTGAGTTTTTATAGCTACAGTCCAAGGAGAACAAAGATGAAGAGTGTGCCTACTCCGGCAACGCAGAGTCAAGTCATTCAGAATAATCTGCCATGTCAATTAAACATAACCTATAGATTGATCTTCCTGCAGGGGCCAGTCCAGGTGCTGTAGCTGGCATTTTGGCCTGTTTCATACAACCCTCCAAAATGGATCAATAAAAGGAAGGTAGAGTGCAATATATGGTGCCTATGTGTCTGGCTGAAAGAATTAATTGACTCAGTAAATGCTACTTAGCCACTTTAGTCCTGCTAGATAAATAGAGGTATTATATGGTTTATTCCATACGATGTAATTTAAAGGATTTAGTACTGAAAAAAAGGTGCATTTTTCAAATGGGTGGGGACAGGGGAGGTATAATTTTGTACCTCTGCTCTGTGGGAGACTTTTCAGTATCAGTTTTATTTCCAAACCTGCTTTTCAACTAGAGTACATTACATATGTAAGTGAAGAGTATTCAGTTTTTAATACATTTATAGTAGGTCTCAATTTTTCAACAGACATGAAGCCTGGGTCTTAGGAAATTAGAATTATTTAGGAGGCAGACAGTAGATTAAACCATCTTTTGCTTCTGTTGTCATAAATAAATGACACATAAATAAATGACTACAGCCCTGTCTATGTTCCAAGTTGCATCAATGTAATCAAAGCTGTGATTTTTAAACTCATTTATTTAAGTTGTGAAAAATCCTTAGTGTGGACACTCTTAAATCAGTGCAAATCTACCTTATACTGATCAACTGTATTTATAAGACAGCTTTATACCCAATTAAGAGTGGCCATACTGGAATGTGCACTGGTGTAACTAAACTGTTCTTAAAAAAAAAAAAGACACACCTTTAGGGCATGTCTACTCTACGAAATTAGGTCAATTTTATAGAAGTCGACCTTTAGCAACCGATTTCATACAGTCAACCATGCATGTCCCCATTAATCGCATTAGGTCGGCGGAGCGCGTCCTCAATACTGTGGCTAGCATCAACTCACGGAGCGGTGCACTGTGGGTAGCTATCCCACAGTCCTTGCTGCCCATTGGAATTCTGGCTTAAGCTCCCAATGCCTGATGGGGCAAACACATTGTCACGGGTGATTTTGGGTACATGTCGTCAGTCTCCCCCCACCCTCTCCCTGAAAGCAACAGCAAACAATCATTTCATGCCTTTTTTCCTGGGTTATCCAAGCAGACGCCATAGCACGGCAAGCATGGAGCCCGCTCAGCTGCGCACTGCTTTTGTGAGCATTGTAAACACCTCGCACATTATCCTGCAGTATGTGCAGAGCCTAGCTAGGAGCCGCCAGCACGAGGATGATTGTGAGGAGGACATGGACACAGACATTCCTGAAAGCACGGGATGGGGCAATTGGGATATCATGGCAGCAGTGGGGCTGGTTGATACAGTGGAACGCCAATTCTGGGCTCAGCAAACAAGCACAGAATGATGGGATTACATAGTGTCGCGGGTATGGGATGATTCCCAGTGGCTGTGAAACTTTTGCATGCGTAAGGCCACTTTCAAGGAACTCTGAGTTGCTTTCCCCCACTCTGAAGTGCAGGAATACCAAGATGAAACCTACCCTGACAGTTGAGAAGTGAGTGGTGATAGCCCTGTGGAAGCTTGAAACACCTGACTGGTACCAGTCAGTTGGGAATCAATTCAGAGTGGGCAAATCTACCGTGAGGGCTGCTGTGATCAAAGTAAACAAGGCAATCAATAACCTTCTGCTAACAAGAGTAGTGACTCTGGGAAATCATAGAATATCAGGGTTGGAAGGTACCTCAGGAGGTCATCTAGTCCAACCCCCTGCTCAAAGCAGGACCAATTCCCAACTAAATCATCGCAGCTAGGGCTTTGTCAAGCCTGACCTTAAAAACCTCTAAGGAAGTAGATTCCACCACCTCCCTAGGTAACCCATTCCAGTGCTTCACTCCATTCATGTGCAGATCATAGTGGATGGCTTTGCTGCAATGGGGTTCCCTAACTGTGGTGGGGCGATAGAACGCATATCCCTATCTTGGGACTGGACCACCTTGGCAGCCAGTATGTAAACCGCAAGGGGTACTTTTCAATGATGCTGCAAGCACTGATGGATCACAAAGGACATTTCATCAACATCAACGTGGGATGGCTGGGAAAGGTGCGTGACGCTCGCATCTTTCAGAACTCTGGGCTGCTCAAAAAACTGCAAGACAGATCTTTCTTCCCAAACCAGAAAATTACCATTGAGGATGTTGAAATGCCAATAGTTATCCTTGGGGACCCAGCCTAACCCTTGATCCCATGGCTCATGAAGCCGTACACAGGCAGCCTGGACATCTGTAAGGAGCAGTTCAACTATAGGCTGAGCAAGTGCAGAATGGTGGTAGAATGTGCCTTTGGATGTTTAAAAGTGTGCTGGTGCTGTTTGCTGAGTAGGTTAAACCTCAGCAAAAGCAATATTCCCATTGCTATTGGTGCTTGCTGTGTGCTCCATAATATCTGAGAGAGTAACGGGGAAGACGTTTATGGTGGGGTGGGAGGTTGAGGCAAATTGCCTGGTGGCCAATTTTGAACAGCCAGACACCAGAGCAATTAGAAAAGCACACTGAGGTGCGCTGCACATCAGAGAGGCTTTGAAAAACAGTTGCATGACTGACCAGGCTACGGTGTGACAGTTGTGTGTGCATCAAGGCCAAACAAAGCCGCCCCCTTTGGTGAATGTACTTCCCTGTAAGCCAATCCCCTTGCCCCCTTCAACCACAGCTGGCAAAGGAAATAAAGTCCCCATTGTTTTGAATCCATTCATTATTTATTTAAAAACGTTGAGATCACTGACCATGCTGACTAGTAAAAGGTAGCCCGGGTGGGGTTGGGGAGGAGGGAAGGACAAGGTGTCCATGGACAGTGGTGGGGTAGTGGTAGGGTCCCCCCCTAGAATGGCACGCAGCTGATCATAGAAGCGGCATGTCTGGGGCTCTGACCCGGAGCAACGGTTTGCCTCCTTTGTCTTTTGGTAGGCTTGCCTGAGCTCCTTAATTTTCACGCAGCACTGCTGTGCATCCCTGGTGTAGCCTCTGTCCACTATGCCCTGTGCGATTTTGGCATATATATATATACTAGCCTTTCTTCTGCTGGATCGGAGTTCTGCCTGCACAGATGCTTCTCCTCATACAGCAATCAGATCCAGTGTCTCCCATTCACTCCATGCTGGAGCTTGTTTGCTTGGTCACCTGTTCTGCTGAGCTTGCCACGCTAACCAAACAGCAAATGAAATTCAAAAGTTCCCAAGGCTTTTCCTGTGTACCTGGCTAGTGCATCGGAGCTGAAAGTGCTGTCCAGAGTGTTCACATTGGAGCACTCTGGGATAGCTCCCGAAGGCCAATACCATCAAATTGCACAGCGCTGTGTCTGCACTACCCCAAATTCGACCCAGGAAGGTTGATTTTAGCGCTACTCCCCTCATTGGGGAGGAGTACAGCAGTAGATTTTAGGAGCCCTTGAGGTCGGCAGAACAGGGTTGGTTGGTTGCTTATAAAATTGACCTAACATGGCTAAATTTGACCTAATCTCGTAGTGTAGACCAGACCTTCATTAAACTGCTGCAACTCTGAGTATAGACCAAGCCTAACTGCCAATCTTGCTAGCTGCCTTGCATAAGCTGATGCATGCGCAAGCCTGGGCCCCCAAGGACGTCAGTGGAGCTCTGTGCAAGTGTCTGCCCACCTAAAGCAACTTGCAGGATTAGGGCCTAACATTTTCCATTTGAAAATCCTGCCATTTATTCAGGCTTCTTCCTGCTGGGATGTAGCAGAACCTTGCTCATCTGCAGAGTTATAGTCGTCATTAAAAACCTGGTGATATTTTTCCCATCTCTCAGCCATGATTTAATGCAATTACTGAGATTTCATCATTACAATGCACACACAGTGCAATGCACCCTGGCTAGTCTACCATACATTACAAATGATATAAACTAAACTACAAACTATAAAAATCAACAGAGTACATTTACGGGAGGCAACATCTCCCCTTTTCAGGGCTGTGCTTCTTCACTTCTTTGATCATGCTTAAACACCTTACCTCAAACTTGGGCCACCAGCATTACGTTGTGCCATCAGGGGAGTTCTGCTTAAAAACTGATGTTGCATTACAGCTCCCATTTATTAGTAGTGAGGTTCTACCTTAGTTGCTTTTCAATAAAAAAACTGCCATTATTCATGGATACCAAACAAACATCCAAGATCAATTAGTTAGAATTACCTGGTATACTTGGATTTACGCTAAAGAGCACAGGATAAATGGCTGGTATGGGCATTTGTCATTTAAAAGTCTACAAACAAAACAGCAGTGCATTTTTCTAGCTCATTACAAATCAAGATCCAAATCTTGTGAAGACATGTGTACATGCTTAACTTCACACACTGCAAGTAACCCCATTGATTCAACGGGACAAACAACAGAATGTAAAGTAAAGCACTAAGTCTGCATAGCCCAAAAAAACCTCTACCGCCCACATCCATCTCAGCCCTCTCCAAATACCCTTCTTCCTGATTATATGAGAGAGGAAAACTAGGTGTTACTTGTACCCAGATTTGGTTATGGCAATAAACTCTACCCTACATTAAACTCCTTCCACTGGAACTCTCTCCAAACAGGGCATAGGTTACTGTTCCAAATGGAATCTGATCAGCATTCAGAGCTAAATGTTTGCGTCTGCTCAATGCCGTTATATAAGAATTCGTAGTCATCTGGCATGCAGAACTGTTATTGACATCAGAGGAAGCTATCTACTCTGAACAAGTGCACTTTATGCACCAGTGCCTATGGAAAATCCCCGGGTGCCCTAAATTAGGGAGAGACATTTACATGATTTTGAAAGAGAAGAATAGTACCTTTAGTATCATATTAGTCAACTCACTAACATGATGCAGATGGACTATTTTGGGACATGGAGCCTGAGTAAAGTGGATATTAAATTCTCCTAATAAGATTGCTGCACTCTGCTCTTCATATTTGTAAGTTTATATAAAATGTCATAAATGTAGGTATAAATAATAAAGAAACATTTCTTGTGGTTTGAAATAATCCATACAAATCCTATCACAACAACAGCCTCTCCAAATTTTACCCCTAGGGTTTCTGATAACTCTGTCCAATAAAGAGTACAATAATTTCATCAGGCAAGAACCAGAAAGGCAGGGTGGTAACTGGGTTTAGGAAGTAAATAGTAATGAAACTCTGCACATGCAGCTCTTCAAACTGGCGGTGATTTGATAAAAATGGAAAGTGTAGTCATTTTAGGCTCATTTTTCTACATCTTTCAGAGAGTTAAAATACTTTAAAAGTGATTGCTTGAAACCTTGGGCTTTCTAATAAAAATCTCTTTATGAGCTAGACAGACAAAGACATTACTGGGAGCATTTCTAATCACACTTGGACCATGGGCTCAATCCTGTTCCATTCCTTACTCAGTCTAAACTCCCATTGGCTTAACCGCCATACATCCCTTGGTGGAATTTTAACAGCCTCAGTTGGTACTTGGGCAGCCTCCCCAGAGATAACGAAGACTGAACTAATTTATTTTCTCACTCATGGGGTGGCCTTTCTAGGCAGAAGTTGAGATGCACTGGCAGGGTGGTATGTGGAGACTTGTACTTCTGCGGCCCATGTTGTATGTACTCTATAGATTAACAGGGGGGTTATTATTATTTGTGTTGCAATAGCACCTGGAAGCCCAATGGAGAACAGAGCCCCATTTGATTAGGCACTGTCCATATTGTTATATACCCAGGTACAATCTAGACTAATGAGCAGCTGTGCCATTCTTGTCCTGCAGCCTTGGGTGCCTTACAATGTCCTGTGGAAAAAGTTTCCACCTGGGCTCCTCACAAGCAGACTTCTAGCTTGCAAGCCACACTCTGAATGTTCGTGTGAAACTGCAGCCTGCCAGCCACACTTGGGTTACACTCTGGCTCTCACCAGTCTTGGTTATACTGCAAACCCCAACGTACTCCCGGTCTTAGATTTCCCCCCAGAAATGTACGTCCTATACTGCCCAGCCCTCCCCTGGCCAAGACAAGCTTATAGAAAGTCCATTATTCTTGAATAGAAATAACATGCACACATCTTGCCACCACAAATGGAGTTTCCCAGACACTTCAATTTAAACACACTGGATTAGAAAAAGGGCACGTCCACACTATACATTTAAGTCGACCTGAGATATGTTGATTTACAGACACTGCATTAATTACTGCAGTTTTCACACCCACGCAGCCCAGCTGGGGGTCAGGAGGGCTCTAGCTGGAGCGCCCCACCTGGCCCAGGATGGCCGCCTGTGCTGTGAGCCTGACACATGGTTCACAGCAGGGAGCCTATCAGCCTTACTTGTCAGTTTCACGGCTGCAGCAGGGAGCTGTAAAATTGACAAGGAGGACAGTCCACAGCCCACATAAGTGTATTGCCCTAACTACACTGATATAAGCCCTATGCCGCTTGTGGAGGTGGACTTATTATGTTGCTGTAGTCAGGGCCGGCTCCAGGCACCAGCCCAGCAAGCAGCTGCTTGGGGTGACCAATGGTGAGGGGCAGCACGTCCGGGTCTTTGGCAGCAATTCAGTGGCAGGTCCCTCACTCCCTCTTGAAGCAAAGGACCAACCGCCGAATTGCCACCGAAGATCGAAGTGGTGGCGGTAGAGCTGCAGATCATGACTCCCCCCCCCTTCTTTTTTTTTTCTTTCTTCTTTTTGCTGAATGGGGCAGCAAAAACCCTGGAGCCGGCCCTGGCTGTAGTAGGGCACTTACACGGGCAGGAACAAGGCTGTAGTGTAGACACTGACATACTTATGTTGACATAAGCTGGGAATAGAAACTAAGTCTCCCAACTCCCTGTCCAGTAGACCATGTCATATAGGGCTGTAAACATGTCATCTTTCATCAGCACTAAACTCACTTCACTACTTTGGGAGGTTAGGGTTTTTGGGAGAAAGCTCTAGCACCAGAGGAAATAAATGGGGAGCCAGATCCTTCGCTCTTATTTACATCAGAGCATGAGGACCACACTCTGCCATCACCTCTGTCCAATGCCTTCGCCAAAAGATACAAACATTTTCAGAATCCTTAGACCAGATTTATTCAGAAAAATATGGTAGGTAGTCTCCAAATGGATAGGAAAGTGCTGGTTTGACATTAACCGATGTCATCTACTATCAGGTACAGCATGAACTCAGCATTCAATAAAAATAAGTCTAGAATCACTCTACAGCTGGCCCACATTCAACTGACAAGTATCCAGCTCTGCATTTCTATGCAGTAAATATGCACAGCAGCTTCTTTACTACTGAATTTCATTGGGACAACATTTTTCTTTCTTTACTTGTTTTGTTTTTTGAACATACATTATACATTTCTCTTTCATTTTATGCTCTTCCCTCAAACGTATGCAAGAATAAATCATTCCTTCTATGTCTCTAATATGATTTTGTCACATTCTAAAAGGTCAGAGCATGTAACTGGTAACAAAAAGAGAGAGAGAGAAAATTAATGTTTATAGAGGATCAGGTTAGAGGAGTATTGTCATGCCAGTTTCAAACTTTATGTTTATATTGCCTTTCTACAAACCTTTGCAACAGGAAAGTAATTCATAGGTGACCTAGCAAGTAGAGATGTGCAAATATCTGTTTTTTTGGTTTGTGCGCAGTTCCAAAAAAAGTTTCATTTTATTAGATACAAAATGTTTTGTTCAGATTTCGAGCATTTTAAATTTAGATAAGATTGGAGATTTCTAAACAAAAAGTTGTTTTAATCAAAACATTTTTCTTTAAAAATATTGAGATAAAACATTGTCTTTCTGAAAGTTCTCTTTTTTTTTTGGACTGAAACTATTCAGCAAAACTGACCTGAATTCACAAAAAACATGTTGGCGTCACCAAAATCTGCATTTTTTTGCCCAGCTCTACTGGCAACGGAGACATGTACAAGCTTACAAGTAGAAACATTTTCACTGTTTGCTCTTTTGTCATTCCCTTACTTGTGTTGATCAAGTGCAATACGCAACTAACCCTGATTTGTATAAAATACTACATGCATTTGAATTATGTAGGTATCACTAATGTAATATATTTTGTTTAAACCAGTGGCTCTCAACCTTTCCAAACTACTGTATCCCTTTCAGGAATCTGGTTGGCCTTGTGTACCCCAAGTTTAACCTCACTTAAAAACGATTTGCTTACAAACTCAGACATAAAAATACAAAAGTGCCTCAGCACATTATTACTGACAAACTCCTTGCTTTTTCATTTTTACCATATAATTATAAAATAAAGCAATTGGAATATAAATATTGTACTTACGTTTCAGTGTATAGTATATATACACACACACTATACTACAGAGCAGTATAAACAAGTCATTGTCTGTATTAAATTTTTATTCAAATTGACTTCACTAGTGCTTTTTATGTAGCTGGTTGTAAAACTAGGCAAATATCTAGATGAACTGATGTACCCCTGGGAAGACCTCTGCGTGCCCCTAGTTGAGAACCACTGGTTTAAATTATATAGTTCCCCCGGATGGCTAATTTAAAACATTACTTGGCTTTTTCTTTGTCATATCCATACTTGACAACTCCCTGAAGAGCTTGGATAGGAGAGAAGTAGAGACAGCCTTTTCCACTTATAAACACACTAGCCACTTGGAAAGGAGGCATCTGGCCCAGGGCAGAGAAGCACTCAGGCCCTGGTCTCCTAAAGACAAGAGTGGTTGGAGGCATGGGTAGCTCTTACAGAAACCTCTCCATGAAAACTAGCAGGGGAGGGACAAATACCAACACCCTCCCCCCAAGCGAACCTGCATGGTTCCATTCACATAACTCACCTGAAACACACTGCAAGACTTGTGTTGTCTTGGCTACTTCTGAGCCATCACCTATTCTTTCTTGCTTCTTTGGTCTATTATGGAGTTAGTTAACTCATTGAAGAAACCAATTGGATTTTTCTATTATTCAACTTATACCCTTGGGGCATCACTTACAAACTTAACTGAGTATCTGGTGTTAAATGGAAAAAAAAAGGATGTTTCTCCGTTTATAGCAAAGTGACTTTTATGGACATTGTTCCTAGTTAGAGGCATTGATGTATTTATCCTAACAGTTTTGGATACTGAGGTGACCCCGGGGCACTGCTAGGGAGGTAGGCTGGGAAGAATTATCCTACCTTTCTAATTCAGAAATGAGGGGAACAGAGCTGAGCTGGTATTAAGACAATAAGATAAGAAAAGAAGCTTAAAACTAACAGAGACTGACTGACAACCAGTGCAGCTGAGTCAAACAACCTACATGCTTATTCCATCTGACACTAGGCACTCGAGATCCTAGCAGCACTTTCTACCAAGCCGTAATCTCTTAATTGCACATCCAGGAATCTTATTAGAAAAAAAAAATTACAGTAATCAAAAGAGCGGATGAAA
This sequence comes from Mauremys mutica, assembly GCF_020497125.1. Taxonomy (NCBI): domain Eukaryota; kingdom Metazoa; phylum Chordata; order Testudines; family Geoemydidae; genus Mauremys; species Mauremys mutica. Next base: position 67,805,574 of record NC_059082.1, on the reverse strand, counting down.
CAAAATCATGAAGGAGGACCTGAACATCAGCAAGAATGAGACAAGGACATGCTTTGGCTAGGTGATAGAAAGCAGATTTCAACACATCAGTGAGGAATGAGATTCAAATAACGGAGAGACTGTGTCTAGACCCCTGTGGTTAATTGATCTGTTTAAATGGATTTAATGTTTGTCAATGGTACTGGATTGATGGTCCTATGAACCAAATTTCTCTAATTTTATCCATTTATTTCTATAGCAAAGATGCATCTATTCAGAGATGTCAGCTGCCTGCTATCACATACAGTGTTATGATGGGGTCTAGTAGCGCCTCCAGGGAGACGCTAGCAGTATGGTGGCACTACTACTCCTCAGCATATGCGCAACATTCCTCAACTGGTATGTGACCAGGATTCATTGCCTAATTTGATTTGCTGGTTGTATCATTAGCTTCCCCAGCTTGGGCTGGGTACTGATGGGGAGTGCAATGTGAATGCTGATCCCTGCCCCCCATTGCTGGCACTAGTGGTCCTTGAATGCAAGGGTGAAGCATCCCAGCCAGCAGGCCTGCAGCACTCTACAAGCACAAGATGGTGCATACAAGACTATGCATCACCGACAAGATCATTGGGAGCTCATGCTACATTTTCCCACCAATAGTGCTTAGAAGCACTGTATAATATGTTCCCTTCATGGCTTCCTGAGGCATTCTGCCTGCATCCACGCTGGGCTGAAAGAGTGTCCTAAACCCCATTACTCAACCAGTACAACACTGAATCCAGACTAGTGCTACTCAGATAGCTGTTACAGCAATAATTATAATCAGTGCTCCTGTGAAAGAGTTCATGAGATGCTTGTCTAAAGCCATTGTCTATGAGCTACAAAGCTACAAAGCCGGAAATATCTGGCATAATCCCATACAAATATATGGTAGAAGAAACGTTAAGACTAATTACTGGTTCTTCAGCATATGAAGGAAATTTAAACCTATCTACTAATAACAAGGAAACCTTCACAGATTAAAGAGTCATGTTATAAATACAGAAGCCTTTGTAACATCGGAGATAACAGATTTGCTGGAGTAAATCTGAAGCCATTTTACAAAGACAATTTTACTACTGTTGAGTCTATAGAAGGTAAACTAAGAGAAACAGTAGCACATAAGTCACCCAATGTCTCAGAAGTGCCCAAGGAGGACAGAGTGGTAGACAGAGTTGAAATATGGTTTGTTTGAACTCAGGAGTACCTTTGTGAAATTGCTATGGGATATCATATTAAAATTCCGTCTGTTTAAAAATGCTCCCATATTGGTCTCTCCGCATGTGGTTACTATTGTTTGTTCAGAATTCAAAAGCCACTGGTGTGGAACAATACACATTATAAATGGGCTGCGATATATTTTTTCTAGTCTAAAAATATCTCTAGGTACTGTAGATAGGAGTTTAACCTTTGGCAAACAATTCATCTTTGCCCTAATCAATTAACTATTGGTTTTCTGGCTTTGACAAAGTATATAAAAATAATGGGAATACAAACTCTGTATATACAAAGAAGGTACAACTTAGGAAATACCCCACCTATAGGGATGCTAAATAACACTATTTATTTTCACCCTTATATTAGGCATCCTGCAAACACTGATGGCTAATAAGCAGATTTAATTCCCAGATTAGATCCATATCTCCAAACTGTAATTTCACTTCTGTAAATTCAGCTGCTTAAGAGAATGAAGGTGAAAAGTCTGATGGGCTGGTGATGTAATTTCAAGAACAAAATTACAGGAATGATGAGAAGGCTCCAGAAAAAAAAACCCCAAAAACTAATAATTCCCCTCCTCTGACTCATAGGTGCCTCTGGGGCAGGAACTGGAACAGGCAGGAAACTATCCATCTTACTTATGTATTTATTATGAAAGCATTCTCATGTACTAGGTCTTCATCACCATAGTAACCAAGCACCTATGTGCCTGGGTATGCATTTTTGATACCTGAAGTTTAGTGCATTGGTTTAGCTTCTAACCAATTATAATAATCAAATCTTATCAATTATGACTGAACACAAATTTAATTGTTGTTCCTTCTTAATGTAATATTTTGTTGTTTGTTCAAAGTAAATTAGCACAGTAGTCTTAGAATAGTTTGCACAACAATACTGTCCCTTTAGAATTGCTCTCATCCTGCAAAGTAAGTGCTATTAAACAACAGAGAGTTCCCTAAAAGAGGAACTTGCAGTATATGACAAATTATGAAGAACTAGGACTTTATTTAATTCAAAGTCCATAACAGACCATACCAATGGGTCCCCTGCTAGTCAAACTGTCCCTTATGGGCTGTGGCACCTTACTCATGTGAGCAGTTGCTCACTCAACGGGACTGCTCATGTAAGCAATATGAGTCAGGGATTCACAATCTGACCATATGAATGTAGATCCTTCTCTTCCTCCCCCACGGTAAACTGATTCGCATTTCCTTCAGACATATTCGTTATTTGTAAATATTGGCCAAATAGTTTGGATGAATAATTTTCAGGTTATGGGTGAATTCACATTAGTTTGTGAATTGATCCCATAATGTTGGGAGTTTGTTCCTTTAGTGTAATTAGTTAAAAAAATGTAGTTGAAGATTGGATTAAAAAAAATGGGTCTATGCTCCTAAACCATTGATGATGCATTTGAAAACAAAGCTTTTTGGGGGGAAAAAAATCTAGAAAGTCTACATTAAAAGAATGCACAGCCAACATTTGGATGCCCTGGGCAATCTGTTACAAATACACTAATAAACAAAACAGACCTTCATGTAAACTCTTTGGGATGGGGATTGTCTCTGTTTGTACAGTGCTCAGTATAATGAAGCCCCCATAATATTGAGGCCATTGGGAGTTCCCATAACTGTTCAGTAACAACAAAATAACATTAATGTTAATATACTCCACAGAATCCCCACTGGACTCTTAGAACACTGTTACCTGTAGCAAACTCAATTCACTTCTATTATTTATTGAAATAGCCATGAGTCAGGGTTTGTTTTTATTATGGAACCAAATGAACTAAAACAAGAAAAGGTGTAGTAACTAGACCTCTAAGGGTACGTTTATACTTACCGCGCGGGTCGACGCGGCGAGTTCGACTTCTCGGAGTTCGAACTATCGCGTCTGATCTAGATGCGATAGTTCAAACTCCGGAAGCGCCGCGGTCGACTCCGGTACTCCACCGCGGCAGGAGGAGTTGGCGGAGTCGACCTTGGAGCCGCGGAGTTCGCTTCCGCGGCGTCTGGACGGGTAAGTCATTCGAACTAGGGTAGTTCGAATTCAGCTACGTTATTCACGTAGCTGAATTCGCGTACCCTAGTTCGACCCCGGGGCTGTGTGTAGACCAGGGCTAAGATGGGCTAGCCAAGAAAGCCAAGGGTTCTTTGTGTCCTCCAGCATCTGCCAAGTGCCTGACCTCCTAAAGGCACTCCAGGCTGGTATTCTTGGAAATACCACCTACAGATAATAACTCATCTCGGAAGACAATCGAGTGACAGAGAATCAGCATCTGGTAGTATCTCAATGTCATTTCCGGAAATACAACCCCTTTTGCACAGTTGTGCTACCAACATGAGTTGCAAAAGGGTGAAACTCATTCAGCTGGAAAGTTCTACAGTTTGGTAACCAATACACTTAGCTCCCTACTCTCTCCCAAATTACTCACATTTGGGAGAACAGTTCACTTACTAATCTGTGTTACATATTTAGGAAAAGAATGATGACTCTTTGCCCAATTAAACTGAATACAAGAAGCTATGGTACAACCAGTGGAGTGATGTTAAAACAAAACATAAGCTTCCAACTGATCTCACTGATGATCTGTAATCAGACATAGCATGTTTCTGACTTGCAGAGAGTGAGCAGGCATTCAGTTACTGTTTTAAATTAAAAGTAACTTGGTTAAGGTACTGGTTCAATGTAAATAAATTGAATGCGTTTTGTAGGAGTGTCTTGGATGAAACCTTAAAAACCACAGGTCCAAGTGTCAACTGAATAAAGTATTAAATATTCCCTTTGAGGCTCATAATATACGCAGATTGAATCTATTTCCCCATGTTAAGTATCCTCACACTTCTTGTTGACTGTCTGAAATGGCCCATCTTGATTATCACTAAAAAAAATTTTTTTCCTCTTGCTGATAATTGCTCATCTTAATTAGCCTCTTAGGGTTGATATGGCTACTTCCACCTTTTCATGTTCTGTATATATAGATCTCTTTACTATATGATCCATTCTATGTACTGATGAAGTGGGCTGTAGTCCACGAAAGCTTATGCTCAAATAAATGTGTTAGTCTCTAAGGTGCCATAAGTACTCCTGTTCAGTTTTCAGAGAATGAGTCATGTTCATACAATCTCCAGTTTCGCATGAAATCGTTCTCAATTATAAATCACAAATTTCAGGGAGGGGAAAGGAGCCTAGGAGATCTGGATCCTTACTTCCAACTCTATCTCAGACTTCCCATGTGGCCTGGGCAAATGATTTAACCTAAGATTATCCATTAGTAAAGTGGGGGTAACAGTACACATTTCTCTCAAGGAAACTGGGAGGCAGAGTTCATTTGTAAAACTTGAGATCCTTGGATGGACAGATTATACAAGTGCAATCCATTCTTATTTATGTGGGCTAGTCAGCTAATAATAATAATAATAAACAGCACCCTCAGTAATTCCAATAAGACTGGTGTGGAATTAGGGACTTCAGCCTTTTTTTTTTAATGGGAATAATGTAGAGTAATGAAAGCATGGTAAGGCCCAGAACCTGCTAGTCATTTTGCCCAGGTGACAGTGAGGCCGATGCTGCATGGCTGCCCAGGCCAGTTCATGGATTAATTTATATTAGATGAACCCAGCTACTTCTCTTTTGCCAACCTATGATTTTAATTCCAAACACTCTGCTTTTTTCTTAAAGCCCCTGGCCCTGGAATCACATGAGAATCTCACCTTTCATTTTTTAAAAAGAAGACATTGCTAGCCCTCATGGGTGTGGAACAAAGTTTGAAAACATGAACTTTAAAGTCCTCCAAACCCATCAGGCAAATAAAAATATCTAAAGCATATGGTTTTAGTGAAGTCTCATGACATTTTGTGGCACAGATCATGGGGTTTTTTTTTTAAACATTTGTGGTTGGCAATGTTGCAGCTTGAATTTTCTTTTCATAACTATTTACTCAATTCAACTATAAATCCTCTGTAATTTGATTTTTCAAACCCCATAGCTGTCATCTCCAAGCCTTTCTGCCAGGAAATGGAAGAGCATTTGTCTCCTAGATTTTGACTATAAGACAACAGTTGGTATCAAAGTGGTCAAGGCCACTTCCTAGGTCACTAAAAGTTTGCTGTCTAGTGGAGCCCGCTGAAAAATACTCCTCTGGTACAGAGGGACTGAAGAATCCTACAGAAAAATCAATGGCACCTCCATTAAAGTGCAATCTCTTGCAGTGAAGAATTTGCAAAACTTGCAGGGAAGCAACTTTTTCTACTACGGTTAGTTTCTAGTCTCTTGTAACAGGTAACTCTATAGCCTGGTTTGAACCCTCGGATATATACCTGATATCACCTTCTGTTTTACAAGACTAGTGTTTAGTCTCTCCAGATGCTCATACTTTCTATAGTGGCAAAGTATGACCAGGCTACACATATTGCTGTCCTGAATGAAATCTCTAGTGTTTCCTTCTTTAGTGTTGTTCCACATGAGAGAACCCTTCTCGTTTGGTACGAGCTTCTTGCCATACTAGTCCTGCCTTTCTACTTCTTTAGTTGTTGCCTCCTCTGTTAAGCTAAGGTGACGAATTCATGAAAGACAGCTTTGTCTTGTGATTTGATCAATGAATGAGGAGCAAGAAACTACCGAGTTCTGATTCTAGCTCAATCTATAATGTATGTGGCCTCAGACAAATCTAACTTCTGATAAAATCCTGCCCTCAACTGCTCCAGTGTCAATCCAGAGTAACTTCTGTCCCTGACAAGTCATCATGTCAAGGTGAATCTTAGTGAAGCAAAGACCAAGCAGTTGTTCTAGTGAGTCACCTAAAAGACAACATACGAAGTTTTAAAGCATATTGTTCACATGCTCAGTTACTTAGGCAATGAGTGCCCTGACACTAATTAAACAAATGAATAAAGTTCAGCAAGAAGTCAAGGAAAAAATCATTTAACTAATTTCCCTAAATTAATGGACAATGTTATCAGTATACATTAAAATCTTATTAAAAATTCAGCAAACTTGGATACAAAACTTCTGGTTTCACATATGCCCAACTTAAAATTCACAACGTAGTTTGTATAGATGGTAAAATTGCTAAGAGGAAGCCAGAGAAGCATCACTTATTGCATGCTATACCAGCTGTAGGAGGCTAGGGAACCACGGAAGATTCTGTTACGGCTTAGCTTAGGCAGTTCCGCTTTCTCAGCCTCCGGTTATTGTAGGACACGGCATGCTAGTGTTAACCTGTTGCAACCGGCTGGGACTGCTGCTTGGCAAGCCCCTGGCTGTTGGCCAGGGGGGCAGCCCCGGAGGGTGGAGAGTTTCTATTGCATTATGTATGAGCTGATATGCTGCTGTTTGTATAAAATGAGCATGCTTTGTGTTTGTTTTAGGACTTCACCCCAGGCCGAGCTACAGGGCGCTGGGTCCCCGTCTCAGTGACAGCAACGCTTGCATCCCCGTTGCAGATGTGTCACGTTACCTTCATTAAAACCAATTACTCTCAGCGTGGAGTCGGTCTCGTTCTTGCAGAGTACCTCGGGCCTTTTAGGGCCATAACACCAGCTTTTCCACATAACATTGAATTTCTCTTCATTGTTAGAGTTAACATTCTCCAGGAACAAGCATCATTAGAAAAATCCAAATATCTCCTCACCCAAAATAGCTATTCTCCCAAGAAAGAATGAAAAGCATTTAGACAGGATATGCAGTAAATATCTAATTTAGCCATTTGACTTGTTTGGAGAGAGAGAGAGAGAGAGAGATGAGCCACGGCAAATATAGCCAACTGGACAGTGCTGATAATTATTCAGCATAAGCCAAACTAACCAGATGGGCACTTTGAACTGGTTAGAAGGACAGGTGGTCATAGTGCTTTCATATAACCATCCTCAAAGCGCTACATCCAAAGAACAGTGCCAACTGATAGTGTATTAGTACAAGAAAACCCACTTTCAGAGAGCTTCATTCTGCCAGTTTAACTCCTGTTAAGTAGCACTTATTCATAAAGAGGATGAAGAGTCCAGCAGGAGGTAACATCCGCTAATGAACAGCTAGTGTGGTGGACTTACTGTCCCAGGAGGAGGGTGGATAGGGAAATAGCTTGTAGCATCCTACCTCAAGGCCTGAAAACAACCACAAGCTCTAAATTCATTGAACCTAATGCTGCTTTGACCTAGAAGTAGTCAGACCCTTTACACAACAGTATAACCACTCACAGCCTCATGGTGTTTCTAAAACAAAACATTTGTCGCAACAGGAGAAATTTAATCTCTGACCTTTATTTACGTTTCTCCCAATTCCCCAAACAATCAGCCTGCAGCTGGAACAGGGAGATATTGACAGGTTGATTTCTATTCCCAAACAATGGAGAGTCTGTCACTCCTCCTCCTTGCCGGTATATTGACATCAGTGTGGAATTACAAGGTCATATTGATTTGCAGCCCCTTGGGGGTTACAGAAGCCACAATCATCTGTCATAGCCCTCAGCATTCCATTAGAAGCTTGCTGATCTATCTCCAAATTTGCTAGTATGGCGAACATCTGTAGAGGAATCTCATTGCCCGCAACAGAAGACAGAGAGAGAGAGAGAGAGAGAGAGAGAGAGTCAGTGGAAATTAAGTTTCCAAGAGGCATGAGGAGATAAAGTTATCGCTTGTGATCTGTTAGATGAGCAGAATTATGTTACACCCTCAATTTTTATTTAATTTTCTAAAGACAATGTGGGGATCCTTGCAGATAGTCAGTTGGAAGTGGGACAGTGGCACTGATCTGAGAATAGGCTGGTTAGTCAAGGTACTTTTGATGTTCCCCATCCCACAGTCACAGAACCACTGGCCCATCTAGCCCAGTATCCTGTCTTCTGACAGTGGCCAACGCCAGGTTCTTCAGAGTGAATGAACAGGTAATCATCAAGTGAGCCATTCCCAATCTTCTGGCAAACATCCTGACTAATAGCTATTGACGGACCTATCTTTCATGATTTTATCCAGTTCTTTTTTGAACCCTGTTATAGTCTTGTCCTTCGCAACATTGGCTGGCAAAGAGTTCCATAGGTTAACTGTGTGTTGTGTGACAAAATAATTCCTTTTCTTTTAAACTGGCTGCCTATTAATTTCATTTGGTGACCTTTAGTTCTTATGCTATGAGGAGTAAATAACACTTCCTTATTTATTTTCTCCACACCAGTCATGATTTTATAGACCTCTATCATATTCCGTCTCCCCCCCACCCTGTTATCCCTTTTCTTTCTCTCCTCATATGGAAGCTCTTCTATATCCCAAATCATTTTGTTTCCCTTTTCTGTACCTTTTCCAATTCCAATACATCTTTTTTTGAGATGGGGTGACCACATCTGCATGCAGTATTCAAGATGTTGATATACCATGGATTTATATAGCAGCGTTCTGATATTTACTGCCTCTCTATCCCTTTTCTAATATTGCTAGCTTTTATGACTGTCGCTGGACGTAGAGTGGATGTTTTCAGAGAACTATCCATAATGACGCCAAGATCTTTTTTTGAGTGGTAGCAGCTAATCTGGATGCCATCATTTTATATGTATAGTAGAGGTTATGTTTTATGATGTGTATTACTTTGCCTTTATCAACACTGAATTTCATCTGCCATACTGTTGCCCAGTCACCCAGGTTTGTGAGATCCCATTGTAACTCTCCATGGTCTGCTTTGGACTTAACTATCTTGAGTAGTTTTGTATCATCTGCAAATTTTGCAACCTCACTGTTTACCCCTTTTTTCCAGATCATTTAGGAATATGTTGAATAGGACCGGTTCCAGTAAAGACCCCTGGGAGACACCACTGTATACATCTCTCTCCATTCTGAAAACTGACCATGTATTCCTACCCTTTGTTTACTATCTTTTAACCATTCCCTTAAGGGGCCATTCTGCTCTGAAGTATTTCTGTGAAAATAGCATTGTGGGACTCCATGTTCATTGCATCCACAATTTCTCCATCAGAGGTGCTCAGTTTCCAGCAGCCCTCTGACTCAGAAGGGAAGGAAGTGGATTCTTTCCTTCTCATGTATTGGGACAAATATTAGGACTTCAAGAGGCCAAATTATACCTCCATTGATGGAGTGGCTTACCTGGTCTAGCATCATGTTGTTCAAGTCTCAGTTTCCCCTCCATCAGTGCCCCACTTTCTCCTCAGAGGTCAGCAGTCTCCCTCTGGGGCAGTTGATTTGGGGTTTGGCCCTTTAGTCAAACCAATGAATCCTCCCCTCCAGGGGCACAACCAAGTCCAGCAAAGAGTCCAAGTCTTCCACCCGCCTCTTTGTTGGGTTACAGCACTCTTGAAGGCCTGTCATTCTTCTCCCCTCTCCAGGCCATGACAATTTTCTGTCCAAGGCCTTCCGTCGGCTGCAGGAGTTTTTCCACTGCCATTTAGTGTTAGCATTAGAGAGCTCAGGGCCTGCCTCTACTCAAGGTTCTAGTCATGGGACTTTATTCTGTGCGCAGCTGGCAGCTGTCATACTCCACCTCCTTCAAAGCTTTGCTTGCCAGCTTTCTTCTTTCCAGACAACCCATCTCAGGACCCTTCTCCCTAGATCATTCCCTGGCCCTTACCCAATCGCTCATTTCCCCAGGTAACCATGAGTCTGGTCTCGAAATGAGCAGGCAGTTCTTGTATAGTTCAGCCTCTTTTCCCAGCAGGCCTCATTGTAGGCTGTGGTCCCATTCTGGGGAATTACAAGTCTCAGATTGCCTCTGGTAAAGGGCCAGAATTTAGAGCAGAGATTGGCTGGATCCAAGCCTGACTCAAAAGGGACAGCTCACTTTATGATGATGCCTGTGCAAGCCTCATTTTCTTCAAATTATGCCCTTTGATACCTTTGGGTAACTTTATTGCTAATGATTTAATAAATGGAGCTTTGTGGCAAATGAACATAAAAGAAGCGAGAACAAAGCTGAAGCAAAATTCATTAAAAAGTTTGACTCTGAAGTGTTTTCTGAAACTTTTTCACAGCATTTGCCCAGCTCCCATACTGAAAGAAGATTGTAAAACAAAAAGCCATGAAGAGGGGAAAAAAATCTGATTTTGCAGGATTTATTGAAATCAAACCCTTTTAATATGTGGAGGAACTTGAGGCCTCCTCATGAAGGCAAAAGGAATTTGGGGGAAGCCAATGGGAGTTTGACATGCATTGGGAGTACAAGCTGTGGCCTATAAACAGTTACAGAAGTGACTTAGTGAACTGAGATGGAAAAAGAAGGTCAAATATAGCAAAGGAAACTGTTCATGATGATATGATCAAACTGAGATAAGAGATCACAAATGTTCTGTGCACAGAAGAGGACAATTCCAGTTACTCTAAATGACAACAACTCAGGAAAGGTGCCTGGACATACAAGAGAGCTATTTACTTCTAAAATGCTTGAGGGGAAAAAAAAATCAGAGCTGTACTGGAAAAGAGGCAGTTATGATGGAACATGTAGGTACAAAGTGACCTTAGGGAATAAAGATTAGATACTTATAGGGAGGAGGAAGCTGTGTCTATATCAAGGAATGACATACCTAGTTTAACAACCACAGCATAGACCTAGTGACAGGAAATAAGCCAGGTCTGATAAATAAGATAGATGGAAAACTTCCAAGGTTTAGTGATCAAGATAATGTGAGCTGTAATATTTTCTTGAGGGTGTTATTTCAAAGAAAGCAATTTAAACAGGTGTTTTAAAATGGTTTAAAGAAGTGTGAATTGAAGAAAAACTGATTGTACTCAATTATTGTCTACAACACTTGGGAGTGTAAAAGTGGAAAGCATTTAAGTCCTGGTTAAAGAGTGTGTGCACTACACTCAGCTCAGTAACATCAGCTGAGTAATTTCAAATAGGCCAAATCATGCAGCCGTTCAGGCACAACTCAGACTGAAATTGCTGGATTTGGGTTTAGTATCTAGAGGAGTATGTACTAAGCATCACAAACCAGCATAGGCTGAAATGAGTGTTCGTGTGAACAGATTAACAACATTCATGCAGCGGAGGACATTGACTACTAGGCCAAGGGGAGATAAAACAGCAACATCCTGAAGAAATGAGTAATGAATATTAAATAGAGCATCCTGACTTCGGGCTAAATTTGAGTTTGTTTGTTTAAGCTTAGACTGATTTACCCTTTTCCTTGTGTAGAGGCTGATTTACATTGACACCATCTGGCAGCATTAAGGAGCATTACATTCACACCTATGTTACGGCTCCTTTGCACTGCCAGGGCAATGGAGATGGGCTGCCTGATTTTGTGCTCAGGGAGAGATTCTAGCAAAATAATGGCCCATTTACGCAGTGACACCAGCTACAGTTTGGAAGATGATCCTGAAGAAACCGAGCTTAATGTCATCATTTGATTCAATTCCACAATATCATCAACTTGAAAACAGGGCAAGAAAAAGCCAGACCTGAGCCTTCATCTCTCTTTTTTCCATTGCAGTTTCCTATTTCCTCTCTTATACCCTAGGGACATGTCAGCTACGCACTAGCGAGAATGTATTTCTTTGTGCTGATGACAAAGAATTCAACCATCATACACTCTCTTAAAAAAAAAGTGTGGGGGAGATATTTGCAGTTAAAATTGAATAGTGGGGCATCTTTTCCTCTAGCTGGGTTTTTCTAAGTGCCTTAAATGTATATAATGTATTTAAGTGGACACATAAGGGATCAGACATCCAGCTAGTATAAATCAACATAGGTTTACTGACTTCAACAGAACTACTCCAGTAAGTTCCAAATGGTCCAACGTTCTCTGTGTCAGCAGGGAGCGTCTCATGGTTATTATGGGAAACATTATGTCAAACCAATGGGTTACTTCTTTAATTTGGTACACTGTCATAATTTGGCCACAAAACAGGTGCATGTTAGTGGAGCTGAAGTAGAATTTATGTGGCTTTCTGGCACAGTTGCCAATATTTGAGGTTTTCTCAGGGGACCATAGAGGCTAAGACTCTGTGGATGGCAAGGAAGTTGTGTGCACAATATGGTGAATTTTTTTGAAACTTTAAAATTATAACTATCTTATTAGAGACTCAAAAATTATGGTATTTTCAGGCTGTTCTGCTCTCTTGCCAGCCCAGAGGTCCACTCAGTACTTTCTTTGCCCCTTAGGTAGCATCACCACTTGATGTTTCATCACTATAAGGCAATGCCAGAAAGACCCAGCAAAATCCATAGCAAATATACATGTATGGGGGAGGCAGAAAATACTCGAGGTTTGGAGCTCAGAGATGCAAGCTGAAATCTAGAGATTTTCTCATTTCTACACCAGCCTGCATCTGGAACAGCTCCGCCTCTCAACACAACCTGGCTTCCACTACCTCTTATTTCTTAGAGGGAAAATGTGGTAGCCTCCTACTGGGAAGCCCATAGGCCTACCACCTCTTCTGTGCCCAATGTGGATGTTTTATCCCTCTCCTGTGGTATTTTTTTAAACTCACTTACCCAGTGCCTCCTTGCTCCACTCACTCAAGGAACAGAGCTAGATCTGATGACACTACCCACTGGCTTGTAGTCAGCAGTGAAGAACAGCAGCTTCAAGTGACCAGCTTCAAGAGGTTTTTGGTTTTCTTCCAATCCCAGCCATTCAGTATAGATAGGGGACCTAGAGGAGGGCTATGTCTCAAGACTGTCCAGCTCATAGTAGTGCTATGTTTTGGCTGACAGAGTCTCAAGAGAAGTTCCCTCTAAGTAGGGTGACCATATGTCCTGTTTTTGTTGGGACAATCCACTTTTTAAGCTCTGTCCCAAACGTCACAATTTTTTTTTGACAACAATGGGCATTTATCCCATTTGCTGTTGCCTTATGGGGCTGCAGGGGACCATTTGAGCAAGAGCAAATGGGACAAATGCCCGGTTTTGCCAAAATAGTTGTGATATCCGGGATGTCAGCTTGGGCGGGTGGCCCCGCATAGTGGTGCTTGGGTGAGCGGTAATGCCAGGTGGGGCTGGCCTGAGTCACCTAGCATCACTGCTTTCCCAGTCTCCCATTTTCATTGTAGGGAAATATGGTCACCCTACTTCTAAGCCACATATTTTTTTCCTGACAATAGCAGGATAATCTACAAAGGGGAGAGACTGGAGAAGATCAGTTTTTTAGGATATTATGCTCCCCCATCTGTATGAAGGTGCCCTGTTAAGTATGCCCAGCAGCCTTCTAGTATTTGGGCCATGATGCTTAATATCAACTCCAGATATTACATCTGCAAAACAAGGTTAAAAGAGACAGAATATGAATGGAAAGCCATATGTCTATCCAGGCAATTTGAGAACAGCCTCCTTTGTAACACTGTTCCAACACTTCTACTTGAGCCACTCACTTTTTTTGTGAGACAGTCAAGGGCAAATAAGAAAAATCAGTAACATTCCATTTCTGTACCTAGTACACAGAGAGAGTGGATAGATGTTGCTTTGCTGGAGCACTAAAATGGAACGCAGGAGATCTGGGTATGATTCCCAGGATCTGCCACAGATTTCATCTCTCTGGCCTCAGTTCCCCATCTTAAAAAGGGGATAATACTTCATTTGTCCTAACCATTATCCATCTCATCTATCTATACTGGAAGCTCATCAGGGAGGGGCGGTCTCTTACTATGTTTTGGTACAGGGGTAGTCAATTTGGAGGGGGGGGGGTCAGGATCCAAATTTCTTGGTCAAGGTATAGTCAAGATCCAGACTCCAGAGAAAATAATAAAAACAACAACAGCTATAATGATAATAAGTAAACAAAAAGATTTTGTGGTCCATTCAAGAGCATCTGGCAGTCTGGATTTGTCCCATAGCCTGCCTATTGACTATCCCTGGCCTAGGACAATGGGGTCCTGAACATGGTTTGGGTCTCTGGGGAAGCCAGCGTAATACAAACATGTGCACATTATGTAATTCTGAAGTGGGCACCATTAAAACATGAGTATACTTTAAAACATTTTCCTATATTGACAGTGGTCGATACTGCTGCACCACAATTGCTGCAGAATGCCAAAGGTTAATAGTATGGAACCTACCATACTATTAAAAAGGAATTGGGAGGTGGAGGGTGAAATTATAAATAGAAAAATCTCTGTAAAATAAATAGGCAATATAGCTGGAGCCGGCAAAGGAACTGAACTTCAGAATTAAGGCCACGTTTCTATAATCCTTCAATTGTGTTTCATTATGACAGCACACATGATGATGTAGGATGGACAGTAAGATCACTTATGGTTTTACAAAAGCCAGTTCCAAACGTGTGTTTTCCTATTGGTTCAGCAATGTTGGCTAGCCTGCAGACTGTCTCATTCTTCAACCGCACAAAAACCTGGGAATGGCACTATATGAGAGCAATTTGTTTTTGTCATGATGCAGTCATCTAGAAATCGTATTTGTCCATCTGTTATTCGGCATCCTTCCTTTTCCTAAGGCACAGCACATATTGCCTTTATGCTGGAAGGAATTTAGGATTCTAGGCTGGCAAATTAGTTCATTGATCATAATGAAATATGGCAAAATATCAATAGTTCCTGTGCTGAGACATTACAAGGATTCACCGTGACAGGTTCCATGAACAGTAAAAGAAAATTCTGTTTCAACTTTTATTTGGAGTTTGATTGTCAACAGTGTAGCTTAACTATTTGCAAAATTTAATTTTCTCCTACTAGTAAAGTACAAAGCTTTAGCTACATGAGTACATGAGCTACTCATGTACGTAGATCCACTGCTTAATACAGCTACTTGACTCACAGGAATAATCTTTACTCTTGAAAGGTTTGCATGATCTGGTCTCATATCTTCTAATTATGGGCTATGGTGATCACAAAGAAGGAGGATCCATTTCTACAGTGTCCATTGACTCTTAAAAAGGTGAAATTCACCCTTATGCAGAGGGCCAGTACAAGACTTATGCACACTGCATAGACCTTGTGTTGGTCCTCTGTCCGGGGATGAATTTCACTGTAATGGAGTCAAAAAGTGCTCATAAGTTATTACTTCCACCACTTTTTTCATTTTCCAAGCCAGCAAAATCAGTTAGTAATAATGCCAAGGAAGAAAGGAATTTATTGCTAGATTAGTACTGAATACCTAAAACACCTGAAAGGAACTGCAGTCCAGATTCACTGAGGTTAAAATCTCTCTCCATTCAGATTTTTAAAAAATGATTGGCCTAATTTTCAGAAGTGCTGAGTACCCAGAGCTCCCATTGACCTGGCTGGGAACTATAGGTGCTCAGCACCTCGGAAGCCATCGGGTTACAGGGGACTAGCTCCGCAAGAAACGTAAGTGTGACGTTTATCTAGAAGCCTTCAACACGGGCAGTGGCACAGTGCATTCGAGATTACCAGTAATGATTTTAACCTAGTCTAGATGGACCAATCTTTCAAGTGGAGAGAGGTGATTTCGATTACATGCTAATTTATATCTGGGCCTCTCCTGTGAGCAGCTTGTGCCAAATTGAATATGGTGCTTTCGTGATATGGGATTACAGTTAAAAGAAGTAAGGAACTACCTAATTAATTTCAGTTAATTTTATTAAAAGAGACTTATGTCTGTATGTGAACCAGCCTCCCAGAGGTGAAAGAGTGCAGTAGTATTTCATTCACAAGGTCAGCCAGCCTCCAGAACACATTATAATTAATAGAATTGTTGCCAGTGCAGCAGATCTGTATTTGCATATCTAAATAGCACACATGGATACCCCATCTTCTCTTTTAGTGCAGAACTTCAGAGCAGATACTGCTGTCTACTCAAAATACTGTGGGCAGCCCAGTCTTTGCTGGGGGTGACATATCTTTATGCATTTGATTGCTATTGTTTTGCTATAGACTACTGTTTTCAAATATCATGATATACACAAAACAACAATAGCGCTAATTATACTGAGTAAGGAGATAACATTCTGTGGTAAGGTGCTATTTATAACTAGGATGACACTTTATAAGAGCTAAGACACAGTCCTGGCATGAAGCAGAGTAAACAGGCTGTATGTGGACTAATTACCTGGAGGCTTGGGAAGGTCTGAACTTTCTTCTCCTAGCTAGGGGCACAGCATTGAGCATCTACATGCCCTCTCCATGACTTCTAAAAGACTTTAACACTGCCCAATCCACAGCTACTACATGCAGGGTTAAGCCCCTGGGGTAACCTGCCTAGTTGCAGGCTCATTGACCCCTCCTGCATCCATCAAGCCCTTCCCACAGTCTGACAGTGCCATGTCCTCAAAAGTCGCCTCTGAAGGTCTGCTAATGTGTTCTTTGTGATCCTGCAACCCTGGATGGCTGTTTGAACCCTAACCGGCTGCATGCAGTGGAAGTCCAGTGATTCTACTATGGTCCTGTCTTACCAAGGCCCTTACTGAACCAACCATGTCTACTAAGGGTAGTTAAACACTGGAACAAATTACATAGCGAGATTGTGGAATTGCTGTCCTTGGAGGTTTTTAGGAACAGGTTAGGCAAACACCTGTCGGGGACGGTCTAGATAATATGTAGCCCTGCCTCAGCGCAGAGGACAGCAATAAATGAGCCATCAAGATCCCATCCAGTCCTACATTTCTTTGATTCTATGTGCCACCCCTAAAAACACTGATGCACATGCTTAACTTCAGATGTAGAAGAAGTCAAGTTATACATTGAAGTCAACTAGACTATTCACAGTGTGCAATATTAAACATTTGTGAAAGCGTTTGCAGGACTGGAGCCTCAGGGAGTGCTTCTTACAATATTCCCTTAGACCATATGTCCACTGTAAATGCAAAGTCTAACAATTGACTGTGGGGCCCACCCTATTCTCCCTTGCTCTTCCCCAAATCTGGCCTCCTGGCCTTTTTCCATCCCTCGTTGTGCCACCTTTCCTTCCAGCAGGAAAAGCAGAATTTATAATGAGATTGGTGTCAATGCCAGAAGTCAAACCAATTTTTTTTAAATGGAATAAAAGGTACTGTGAAAGGTACTGTGCAAAAGACATAAAAGGGAGCCATGTTCAACTAATGAACAAGATCACCTACAGAAATTGATGTGTGCATTAGCATTATTTCTTCATGTGACACCAGTTCTGTATAAAAATACCCTTTGCAGAAATTCAGCTCTGTGCAATCTTCCTAAAGGTTTAGAAGATATGCCTGTCCAGAGACATTGGGATTATTATTTAAAATGCTAGCCAAACCAGACTGTAGCATTCATGGAGTTATTTATAATACTCTTAGTCCAGCCTGCCAAGAGCCTTGACCTGCTATCACTAGTCATCGTCATTCTACTCTTAACGTACCAAGTTCCAAACTTGGTGATATGGTTAAGCCTACTCATAACCAATCTGTAAGCATTGTATAGAAGAACTGCAGGAATGTCTGCAAAAGTCATGCTTAAAGCAGATCAATAAAATTCACCTTTTGAGAAGAATGGAGCCTTCTCAATACTGTTTATGTGCATGCAGATAGTCAGTCCAGTCAATTTGCTCAGCTAGATTAGAAACCTAATATCAATGTTTTAAACTAAAGAGCCTCAAAAGTGCTTACTTTTTCTTTTACTGATGTACAACATAAGGTTTTATTGGCCAATGATTCCTGTTGCAGGGTACAGTATCTAAGGTCTTGTAACCTTGCGCAGCCACTGGTATAAATTAAGATTAGAATTTAAAATCAATATAATCAAATTTATGCAAATCTTCGTGTGAACACTCATATTTCAACATTACACTGGATTATTTTGGTTTAGCTCAAGTCAGTTAGAAACAGGTTTAACACAACCAAAATAAGCCATTCTTAAATCAAAATAAGTTTGTCCATGCAGCCTTTTGCATCAGTTTAACTATATTGTTTTAAAAGCCAATCAAGGTTATACCAATGCAATTTTCTTATGCAGAACAGACCTAAGAAAAAAGGAATAGGATTGGAAAGCAAAAAACATTAAAAATACATGGGCAAATGCACACATACTAATTTTATAGTACATATTTTAATGTAAAGGCAATGAGTGGGTAAGTTTTTTGTAATTAGTAACTGCAGAGGAGCAGTTGATTTTCCCAATACCTGCAGGTGACTAGCTCTTCATCAGTTAAAACAATCACAACCTTTCTTCAGTGCATATTCTGTACACTATATCCTACAGGGTCAACTAAAATAGAGTAAAAATGAAAACCGGAATGTGACACTTTCCTGGTATGGCTGATTCTTTTCTAAAATCCTTTAGAGATTTTCCATTTTCACGCAGTTTTAGTTAACTCTCTACCATATGCTCTACGGTAAATGTATTAAAGAAATCCTACGCATTACCCCAGGTGAGAATCTGGCCTTATGTTTTTCCTCTCTTAGAAGATACTAGAATATATTGAATTCCATTTAATTACAAATTTCTAAACTTCTCTTATGCTTCCAGGCTAGGAAAGGGATTCACAGAAGCAGAGAGGGAGAATCTGGCCCTCAAAGAAGGAATGCAGTTTACCAAACAGAACATGTTAATCTGTGGAAAAACAAAAGGAAAGTTCTAAGCAGCTCTATTTGATACTACATTTGAAAGCTACTTGATGTTAAAACCCTTACAAAAAAATTCAGTGTGTATTTTCTAAATGTCTGTATCGATCACAATCACTGAATGTCCTACCTGGACCCTGACATGCATCTGTCAGCAGAGGCTGGGTAGAGAAGAGGACTAGGATGAAAAAATTATTACTTAAAATGTATTGCATGACTGATCTCTCTCTCTCCTCTCGCTTTCTTCCCATCCCCTCAGCCCTTCTGTCTCCAGCTAACTGTGTTATTCTCAAAACCCAAACACACTCGGATGTTTGACAACTATAGATTGTACATGCATCCTAGGGCCATGTTGGCATCTTCAGTATATCATAGGCCTTATAAACAGACAGAACCTCTTTTGTGTTTTCAGAGCAGGGAATGCCACGTACAATATGCTTGCATGGTGCTTAGCACAATGGGGTCCCCACTGTTTGAAGCCTCCATGTACGAATGCAATATAAACATACAATAGTAAAATATACAAATAATGCTCAAGTATAATCTGTAATACCAGAAGAGCTTCAGCAGGCGGCAGCAAAGGGAGACCTGACCCAGGCCCATATCACAAAATTGGGTTCCAGTCACGTTCAGACTAGCAAGAACTAGAAGGTGACACAGATGAAGACTACCCGGTGAGATCAGTTAGGGCTAAACTGTGCTGATCTTCCTCAGATTGTCAGTATGCACTTACAAGAGGAAGTGTTTCACAATATAGTTTTGGGAGGGAATTGGGGGGGCTTTAAATAGGTATTTTACAAAGTAACGGCTACATTTTTCAGTTGAGAAAGGATTAGGAAAGTAAGGCAACAGGCATTTGCTTAATTACTGCTTTCTTGCATATTTTAGCTTCCATTTGCGCCACCTTCTGATGTGTAATTTCTGAAGAGGTAGCTGCTTGGCCTCTTGGCTGCATGATGTCAAAATAAAAATAGATTGTTTTGCTTTAGTAATTAGTAATTGCTAAATTTGCATCAGAATATTGCCCCTTATCAATTAGATTGAATGTTAAGAAGAGTCGCCTCCCAAAGTTTCACAAAACTGAACTGCATCTGCCTTTTACTCTGCATGAATAATAATGTCATATTTTAAAAGTCAGTTGCACATACTGTGTAGTAACAGATAAAAATGTCCTCATCTGAAGAGTGATAAGGTTATAGCTCTATTCCCTCAATTAAGATTTTTAATTTCTCCAAAAACAAGTGTTGTATGTAAATTCAAACCAAGGCATTACTGTGCCACATTTGTTATTTATAAAACTTATACAGAAGAGCCAGAGGGAAAGAGCCTTGTATTTTATTGTTGTTTTAAACCTATTGTCATCTTCAAAATGGCATCAGTTATTGTGGTGGCTTTAAGTACTTAATGCAAAACCCATTTTTCTTTGTCAAATGCTTTACATGATATGAGGAGATATTAGGCACACAGACGGAGTACTTTTCTCAGCAACTCAGCCAAGCATGTGTGTCTTTCTCATACTCTCCCCCCCGGATTTGTGTTATGAAAAGATACATATATTGAAACAAATCATTTTCTCTGCACACGAAAAACAAAAAGAAGTTAGACATAAAAGAGGTGGTGGGGAAAATAGAACAGCTGTAAATAATTTGAATCCCAAAGGCAAGTCCAACATATGTTTCAATTGTTGTGATAAAGCATACTGAGCTTATCGAGAAGCAGTGTTTGGATGACAGTTTGTATGTGGCTTGAAGATAAGGAAACGAAGCCATTTTCTAGCTCTTGCCAATCCTTCGAGTGGGCAACTTTTAAAATCCCTGTAAATGAAAGATGACATTATGAGGAGAAATAAGGTGTGTTTGGTTATTTTTGCTCCTAATGTTATTCAAAGAATTTATGAAAGTGGTGTACTCAAATACTGTCAAAGAGCTACAGGGTAAAGTGCTTATTACCAGAAGTAGTTCCATTCCCTTCAGTGGGGACTCTAGGCCATGGCTACACTTGCAAATTTGTAGCGCTGCAGCAGGGTGTGAAAACACACCCTCTCCAGCGCTGCAAATTGCGGCGCTGCAAAGCGCCAGTGTGGTCAAAGCCCCAGCACTGGGAGCGCGGCTCCCAGCGCTGTACGTTATTCCCCACAGGGAGGTGGAGTACGGACAGCGCTGGGAGAGCTCTCTCCCAGCGCTGGCGCTTTGACTACACTTAGCGCTTCAAAGCGCTGCCGCGGTAGCGCTTTGAAGTGCAAGTGTAGCCTCAGCCTTAGCAGGAAGTGCGTACTACACCTGATAGGGTTTGCAAGACTGGACCTTAAATGATTGCTGCATTTGATGCAGCTTAGAACAACATGCATTAAAGTTTTAGTTTAATAAAATGAAAAGTAGTTTTACTTCCACATCTAATGGGTCCATCACCATAACAACACAGGGCTCTTACACAAATACAGAGGATGCAGAGAAGTTTGGGGAGAAAAAACACCCTTCTTCCTTTCCTTCCCATGTTACAAACACTGCCCTCTTCCCAACACTAAGCAAGTTAAAGGGAAAAAGTCCAGCACATTAAAGTTAAGAGACAACGACTGTAGGCATCAGTCTACTAGGACACACATATGCATAACTTAAACACATTAATAGTCCCACTGATATCACATGCTTAAGAGCTTTGCTCAATTAGGGCCTTACATCCTTATCCAAAGACCATTTCTGTCAATGAGAATCTTTCCATTGATGTCAGAGGGCTTCACCCGTTAAGTTGATGGCAAAGCTCTCCCGGAGTTTAATCAGAGCAGGATTGGGCTCTTAAATCTTTGTACTCTCCATATTCTCAATAGCAAACCAACATGATGGTAAGAATGATAAAGATAATGGATTTCAAGAAGGCAGAATTTAGCAAACTCAGGGAGTTGGTAGGTAAGATCCCATGGGAAGCAAGTCTAAGGGGGGAAAACAATTCAAGAGCGTTGCCAGTTTTTCAAAGAGACATTATTAAGGGCAGAAGAGCAAACTGTCCCACTGCGTTGGAAAGATAGGAAGTATGGCAAAAGACCTGACTTAACCAGATCTACAATAATCTGAAACTCAGCCCCCCTCCCAAGAGTCCTGCAAATGTGAAAACTAAATCAAATTACAAAGGATGAATATAAACAAATAACACAAGTATGAAGGGAAAAATTAGAAAGGCACAAAACAAGATTACTTTATCTGGAGACAAAAGGTTAACAAGAAAACATTCTACAAATACATTAGAAGCATGAGGAAGACCAAGGACAGGGTAAGGGGCTGGGGGGACAACAGAATATGTGGAAATGCCAGAAGTGCTAAATGAGTTTCAGTTTTCACCAAAAAGGTTAGTCATGATTGGACATCTAACACACTGAATGACAGTGAAAATGAAGTAGGATCAGAGGCTACAATAGGAAAAGAACAAGTTAAAGACTAGTTAGATGTTTTCAAGTTACCAGAGCCTGATGAAATATATCCTAGAATACTCAAGGAGCTGACGGAGGAGATATCTGAGCCATCAGTGATCATCTCCAAACAGTCATGGAGGACTGGAAAAGGGAAAATATAGTGCTAATCTATAAAAAGGGGAATAAGGACAACCCAGGGGATTACAGACTAGTCATCTTAATTTCAGCACCTGGAAAGATAATGGCCCAAATAATTAAGCAATCAGTTTGCAAACACTTATAAGATAATAAGGTGATAAGTAAGGATAAGATTGTGTCATGGTTATTTTTAGTAAAAGTCACGGACAGGTTATGGGCAACAAACAAAAATTCATTGGAGCCCATGACCTGTCTGTGACTTTACTAAAAATAACCAGGGGGGCAGGGCTACACAGTGGGGAGGAATAACAGCTGGAGTCCCATGGGGGGTGGGACTGACAGGCTGAGCCCCGCCTTCAGCCCCCTACCACAAGCCACGGGCCAGGGGCGCACAGCCCTGGCTCCAACCCCGGCTTCAGCCACTGACAGCGGAAGCTGAAGAAGTCATGGAAGTCTGGTAAAGTCACGGAATCCGTGACTGTGATGACCTCTGTGACTAAATCATAGCCTTAGTGATAAGTAACCGTCAGCATGGATTGGTCAAGAACAAAGCATGTCAAACCAATCTCATAGCTTTCTTTGACAGGGTAACAAGCCTTGTGGATGGGGGAAGCAGTAGATGTGGTATATCTTGACATTAGTAAGGCTTTTGATACTGTCTTACATGACCTTCTCATGAAGAAACTAGGGAAATACAACCTAGATGGAGCTACTATAAGATGGGTGCATAACTGGTTCCCAGAGAGTAGTTGCCTTTGAACCACTGATACCAGTTCTGGGTCCGGTTCTGTTAAATATCCATCAATGACTTAGACAATGGCATAGGGAGTACACTTATAATGTTTGTGGCTGATACCACACTGGGAGGGGTTGCAAGTGCTTTGGAGGACAGGATTAAAATTCAAAATGATCTGGACAAACTGGAGAAATAGTCTGAAGAAAATAGGATTAATTCAATAAGGCCAAATGCAAAATACTCCACTTAGGAAGGCACAATCAGTTGCACACATACAAAATGGGAAATGACTGCCTAGGAAGGAGTTCTGCAGAATGGATCTGGAGGTTACAAGCTAAGTATGAGTCAACAGTATAACAGTTGCAAAAGAAGCAAACATTCTGGGATGTATTAGGAGGCATGTTGTAAGCAAGACAAGTAGTAATTCTTCCATTCTACTCCCTGCTGATTAGGCCTCAACTGTAGCATGATGTCCAGTTCTAGATGCCACATTTCAGGAAAGATGTGGGTAAATTGGAGAAAGTCCAGAGAAGAGCAACACAAATCGTTAGAGGTCTAGAAAACATGACCTATGGGGGCAGATTGAAAAAAATTGGGTTTGTTTAGGTTGTAGAAGAGAAGTCTGAGGGGGCACATGATAACAGTTTTCAAATACATAAAAGGTTGCTACAAGGAGGGAGGGAGACAAATTTAACCTCTCTTTAGCCTCCTAGGATAGGACAAGCAGCAATGGGCTTAAATTGCAGCAAGGGTGGTTTAGGTTGAACACTAGGAAAAGCTTCCTATCAGGGCAGGTAAGCACTGGAATAAATTGCCAAGGGAGGTTGTGGAATCTCTGTCGTTGTCTAACCTGCTTGTAAAAATTGCCAAACACCTGTCAGTGATGGACTAGATAATACTTAATGCTGCCTTGAGTGCAGGGGACTGGACTAGAAGACCTCTTGAGGTCCTTTCCAGTCCTACAACTCTATGATTCTATGATCGCTGCATATGCAGAAGTACACCACGAGAAATCCAGGAATATTAAAAAGGTAAAGGCCTGATACAGACATGTTAATTGATGTCAACAGGGTGAGAACTGGCCAAATTAAAATGTAGTGCAAGAGGATGCAAATCAGTTGGTATCAGCCAAGTAGTGCTGGGACAGAATTTTGACCCATGCACTCCCCTTGATTGACTTTAAGAACATTTAATGAAAACTAGATTCACTGAGAAGTATCATAACTGTTCTAATATCCCTAAGAGATGTGTAGTTTTCTTTCTATTAAAGAAGTTCTCTTATGCATTTTAGCACAGGTTCTTCTGAAAAAGAATATTTCCACATTGGAAGCTAGTGTAATATTTGCAACAGTTCAAACAGTATTTTACAGGGATAATGGAAGAAATGCAGAGATTTGAAAGCAAAAAGCAGAAGGAATATAAACAAATATTAATACCTGTTTCATCTGCCGTGTAACATTTTAGCTGGTGATCTGCCAGATTCTTTGTCTGAAATTCAGCTAGAATTTGATTATAAGCAGGGCTGCCCGGGGGGTGGGGGGGAGAAAGTGGGGCAATTTGCCCCACAGGGCCCCCATGAGTGTTTTTCAGGGCCCCTGGACCAGGGTCCTTCACTCACTCCAGGGGCCCTAGAAAACTCTCCCGGGGCCCAGGCCCCGGAGCTTCTTCTGCTCCGGGTCTTCGATGGTAATTCGGCGGCGGGTCCCAGAGCGGAAAGACCCCACCGCCGCCAAATTACCGCCGAAGCGGGGGCCCCCTGCTGCCGAGGACCTCAGGCCCCCTGAATCCTCTGGGCGGCCCTGATTATAAGCAAGACTGGTTTTTTTGACCCACCATGCTTTTTATCAGTAGTAAAAAGACAGAAATTAATAAGTGAATGCTACTGTTATTACTAGATAGTGTTTAAACCATTCTGGAACTTGGAAATGAACTGGGGCCACCTTTCGCAATTTCATATTCCTTCAGCAGAGGTTTTACGAAAGCTACATTTTTCAATTATTCTGCATGATGTCCTGCATTCTGGTTTGGATCACTTATGCCACATTATGATGCATTCTCTGCAGGGACCCACAAGGACTTTTATGTTTTACAGGATGCTTTTTAATTTATTATGAAATGCCTTCAGAACTCCAGACGCACACATAGCTTTCTGACTGGTTCCCACTGATGTCAAACAAACGTCAGTAGTGCCCAGAATGGCTTTTGCCTTATAAATTCCATTACATAACAGAGATGGTATACTCCAGACAGTGAATTTCTAAAGGCCTATTGCCAGAGAAGGGGCAACTAGTTCAAGTAAATTAAGAAATGACTGGAAATTTTATCCAAGCCCATGAACCAAACAAAAAAAATCTCTGTCCAGATAAAGTCCTCTCCTCCCACCTGCATTTTCTATTCCATTTTTCTCATAATAAAAATTTTTGGTGGGGGAGGAGGTTGAATCAAATCTGAATTTTTTTGAGAATTTTCAGTGAATTGAAAACGTCCGTTTCTAGTCTGTTCTATGGCACCAATTTGAACCTGGGTCTCCCACATCCCAGATAAGTACCCTAACCAGTGGGCTAAAGATGAGAAAGGTAGGAAGAAGGGTGGGAAGGCAAAGGAAGTAGAAGAGATAACATTCCCAGAATGACATTTGCCTCCTGTTTTGTGAAGGGCCAAAACTTATTTATGTCAAATTCATGAACAGGAACAGTTTTGGATCAACCAAAACAGCATTTTTCAGCACATAAATTATTTGAAAAATTTCACCCAGCTCTGCTCTCACCTCCCCTCTCCATGGTTCACACCCCAGCTAATCTATCTCATACTTCATTGGTCCTATTTTATATTCCAGTTCAGCCAATACTTGGTTCCTCCTTGTCATTCCAATATTCCATCCATTCAACTTCCAGACCTACTCCCAGTGCAGCTGCCAACCCAGTCTCTGATTGCCCCATTGCCACTCGCATTTACAATGCTACTTAACGCAACTTCTGGCTTCCTCTCTCTGCCCCAATTCTGTCTCCTCCCAATAGAAACTTGACTCTGGGTCATCAGGTTCCAAAATTGACTTATTCTCCCCTGCAATCAGAGAAGAACAGCTCTGAATGAGGATAGATTGATTTTTCTCCATTAATCTGATAAAAAATAAATTGATGAACACAGCAATCATAACTTCCAACTTCAGGGCCTGATCCAAAGCCCTTTGAAAGCAAGATCCCCATAGATTCCAACGAACTGTGGATCAGACTCTTAGTGCAAATACAGATACACAAATAAAATGGGACATTGTTCTATCTTTGAAAGAGATCCTCTTTCCACATCCATAATGTCCATGGCTTTGGACATTAACTCAGTGAAACAGGAAAACACCTTCTGCTCCTTAAGTTTTTGTTGATACATTAATTTTTACCTCTTTGACTAAACAAATGTCTGATTGAGGAGGAAAAAAAGGAATAGTTTAGTGTTACAAAAATCTGAGCCAGAAGCAAAGGAAGAAATTGCACTGACTATAAAGTGGCAGCACCTTCTAGAGCCGAGCTCTATCTGTATCTTTAGCTTTTCCTGACACACAGTGCCGCATTGCTATAGGTATGTTGTGTTTGATAAACTAGTAATTTTAACTATTACAGTAGAACCTCAGAGTTAGAGAATTACGAACTGACCAATCAACCACACACACCTCATTTGGAACTGGAAGTACACAATCAGGCAGCAGCAGACACACACACACACACACACAAAAAGCAAATACAGCGGTGTTAAACTACTACAAAATAAAGGGAAAGCAGCATTTCTCTTCTGCATAGTAAAGTTTCAAAGCTGTATGAAGTCCAAGTTCAGTTGTAAGCTTTTGAAAGAACCATAACATTTTGTTCAGCGTTACGAACAACCGCCATTCATGAGGTGTTTGTAACTCTGAGGTTCTACAAGATTTTTTTCCAAAATTAACCCAGAAACCTCACACGATGATATATAATAGAAATTGAGGTTAGAAGGGACCTCAAAAAGACATTAGCCCTTTCCTCTGTGCTGAGGTAAGATCAAGTATACATAGACCATCCCTGACAGACATCTTTCTAGCATATTCTTTAAAGCCTCCAATGATGGGGATTCTACAGCCTCCCTTGATAACTTTTTCTAGTACTTGACTATTCTTACAGTTAGAAAGTTTTTCCTAGTATCCAGCCCAAATCTCCCTTGCTGCAGATTAAACTGATTATTTCTTGTCCTGCCCTCTGAGGGCATGGAGACCAGTGATGACCATCCTCTTTATAAACACGCTTACCGTATCTGAATTCCATTGTCAGGTCCCCCCTTCCAGTCTTTTTTCTCTCTCAAGACTCCCAAGTTTCTTTAACTTTTTCTCATAGCTCAGGTTTGCTAAACCTTGTGTCATTTTTGTTGCTCTCCTCTGCATTCTCTCCTATTTGCCCACATCTTTCTTAAAGTGGGGCACCCAGAACTGGATACAGTACCCCAGCTGAGGCCTCAGCAGTGCCAAGAACAGCAGACAGTTACCTCCCAGGTCTTACATAGGACACTTCTGTTAATCCACCCCAGAATTGTGTTTGCTATTTTCATTACAGCATCACACTGCTGAGTCATTAAATTTGTGACCTACTATAACTCTCATATCCTTTTCTCAGTACTGCTGCCTAGCCAGTTATTCCCATTTCTATATTTGTGCATTTGATTTTTCCTTCTTAAGTCTAATAATTCGCACTTGTCTTTATTGAATTTCATGTGATTGATTTCAGACCAAGTCTCCAATTTATCCAGGTCATTTTGAATTCTAATCAAGTCCTCCAAAGTGCTTGCAACTCCTCCAGGTATGGTGCCATCCACAATTTCTATAAGCGTACTAGCCAAGTCATTAATGAAAATATTGAACGGTACTGGATCCAGGACAGACCCCTGCAGAACCCCACTAGATCATTCTCCCCGTCTGACAGCAAACCATTGATAGCTTCTCTTTGAATATGGTTTTTCAACCAGGGTGCACCCACCATACAGTACTTTCACCTCAATCACACTTCCCTACTATGCTTATGAGAATATGCACTTAGATTAAACATTTCATATAAAATCTTACAGGGAACACTTAATGAAGGCTATGCAAAACTATTCATTTATAGCCATCAAAATCATTACACCCTAATAAGAGTTCTATTTAAAAGGCAGCTGGGCTCACTGAATGATCGTTTTTAACATAGCTACCAAGGTTTCTTTGCCCTGTGGCTCACTTTTTGAAAAAGGAAAAAACCACACATGTAGCTGGTCATATTTTGTCTCTCTCTCTGAATTTCTCAACCCTCTTTCCCCCATAACTCCAATTTAACCCACAAGGTCTCTGACATGTATAGGCATTTTTTCAGCTTCAAAACCCTTCAAAACATACAGTAACTCCTCACTTAAAGTCATCCTGGTTAACGTTGTTTCATTGTTACATGGCTGATCAATTAGGGAACATACTCGTTTAAAGTTGTGCAATGCTCCCTTTTAATGTCATTTGGCAGCCGCCTGCTTTGTCCACTGCTTGCACAAAGAGCAGCCTGGTGGAGCTAGCTGGTGGGGGCTTGAAACCAGAGAGGAGCGGCAGAGCCCCCCCCCGCCCACATCCATTAGCTCCCGCCAGGGCCGGCTCCAGACCCCAGCGCGCCAAGCGTGCGCTTGGGGTGGCATTTTACTGGCAGGGCGGCAGCCGGCTCCAGCGGACCTTCCGCAGTCATGCTTGCGGGAGGTCCACTGATCCCGCGGCTCCGGTGCACCTCCCGCAGGCATGACTGCTTGGGGCGGCCAAATTGCTAGAGCCGCCCCTGGCTCCCGCTATCAGCTCCCCGCTCCTCTAAGTTCCCTGTGCAGCAGCTGCCCAGCAGGCTAGCAATTGCTGGCAGTTCAGCTGACCCTCCTCCCACTGCCATGTGCTGCTCCTGCCCTCTGCCTTGGAGCTGCTCCCCAAAACTCCTGCTTGCTGTGCGGGGAGGGGAGGAAGGGGGGGGGCTAATGTCAGGGTGTCCCCTTCCTCCCTACTCCTGCACCCCACTTACCCCATCTTCCATAGAGCAGGAGGGGCACATGACAGGGCTCAGGACGGAAGGAGCTTGCTGGCAGCAGCTGCGGTCTCAGCAAGCTGATCTAATTAACAAGGCAGTATACTTAAGAGTAGGGTCAGCGTATTTAAAGGGGAAATGCGCATCTCTCTCTCACACACACAGTCTATCTGCGATGCTGTCTCCCCTCCCTCCATTCCTGCTGCCTTGTAGAGTGTGAGGCTACATTAACAATGTGTTAACCCTTGAGTGCTCAGCCAATTGCTAGTTCATCATTTAGCAGTAAGGCATTTCCTGGGAAATATCCCACCCTCTGACTCCTCCACCTCAACCAAGCTTCATAATCATCATCACTGTGTACCAGTATTAAATTGTTTAAAACTTATACTGTGTGTGTGTGTGTGTGTGTGTGTGTGTGTGTGTGTGTGTGTGTATGTATGTATTATATAATATAATATAATATAGTCTTGTCTGGTGAAAAAAATTCCCTGGAACCTAACCCCCTCATTTACATTAATTCTTATGGGGAAATTGGATTTGCTTAACATCTTTTTGGTTAAAATTGCATTTTTCAGGAACATAACTACAACATTAAGTGAGGAGTTACATAACACATAACATGACACACTCGTGTAAATTATGCAAAAATGCCAGATACAGGCTCAATATGTCCTTGCGTTATTCTGTTGTGCAGTCTGTTGAAGAAAAGAAAAAGAAAAAGGACATTCCACAGTCACGGTCCTATACTTTAAAAGTATATCCACTGGACTTGAATGGTAGACATCATAGTCAGAAGTAGGTTTCTGTAAGAGCTGCTCAGCTGAAAATGTACTTAGACCGTCAGTGAGCTAGCCCTGCCTATATAACACTCTCTAAAATGTTTTCCCCACTCTGGTGTCTATTCCATTCCCAATGCCTAGAGCACTGATTCTGTACTTTTACATTGTCTCTGTTTTGTGTCATGATTTAAAACATTGCTAACAAACTGAACTAATAAAGCTTATGCTTCCAGACGGGTAAAATCTTAACAGCATAAAAGGTAACAAATGATTATGTTTACTCTGTGGTAAGGTATTATGTGCAGTACACCCAGGTGAGGAATTTGAATTGACAGGTCCTAAAATCAATATGGATAGCAACAGCTTGAAAGAAAAGAAAAACCATCCAGAGATTTAGCTTCAAGCCTTTCTGAAGCCACTTGATGACAGTTATGACTAAACAATTGTATGAGATGCAAGCACTTGGGGAATAGCATTTAAAAGGGAAAACAAATAGTGCTTTAGCCAACTTCCAAGCTCCCTGGAGAAACTAAGCAAATTATACCCCAACCACACACCCAATTAAGGCAATAACAGACCAATTCTCACAGGATTTGATCCGAAAATGGTCATCCCAAGCAATCCCTGTTAATCTTACTTGAGCCATTACCTCAAACAGTTAGGAGAAACTTAAGGATAGCGTTACATATATTAACTATATATGCTAGCCATGCATTAAAATGTACATTATAGAAGGAAATGGCGATTGTGTTTTGAGTACTAGCCACTACTGTACTAGAGAGAGATGTTTATGGTCACCAAAGGTGCTCTGTTGCAAGTGAGGCAGGCTTAGCACAGTTCATTCTGGTTCCCTGGCTCTTGAAGAGGTACTGCCCTCCTCAGAAGATGCAAAGCCCTTTTATATCAGTATAATTACATTTACACCAACACAAGCTCTCATGTAGAAGTGTCATAACTACCCTACCCCCAAACTGACAGCTCTAAGTGTAGAGCAGGCCTTAGAGGAGTCCCCATTGGCAGCCTGGCTCCCTTCTCTTGAGTTACTGCTGAGATTTGAAAGAGACATTTATGGCACAGCTAAGTGTGAACTGCTTTTGGATGCAGGAATAATAATACAGTACCACAGTGGGGCCGGAGCTCAACACTCATGCAGAATAAAAGTTTTGAAAGTATAGGAAAAGAGAGCCGACTCCCCAAGCTGAGAGCAATCACTTCCCCCCGACTTCTTAGGAAGTTGAAGGCATGCAGCATCTTCCATTATTGAGTCCCATGTCGTAGCCAATATTATGTTATTCAAACAGATGTTTGTCATGAGATGCTTGGGTCCCCATCTCATTTGTTCAATCATAGGCTGAAGGTATGGTTTGTTTCTTAAAGTATGTGTCATTCTCCGAACATTACTAACATGGCACTGGGGTGTGATATTAGCTTCTAGGTCGCTCCTTATTACTCAGAACCTACTATGATAAAGATGTCCATTTATTTATCCAAAGCTCCTCCTGACATTTGGGAAGTTTCCTGTGTCGTACGCACAAGTCCTAGATAGCACAGAAGGTACACTGGGAATATATGTAAATGGAAAAAAAAGTGTCAGATTAAAGGATAGAAAATAAAAATCCATATTTTAATCCCATCTCATCCCTTCACCCCCATAATTTAGGCATATACCATTATCATCAGCCTGTAAATCTTAAATCTCCACTGTTTCTAATCAATTGTCAGAAATCCCATTCCGAAGGCATTGCCTTTCCCCAAATATCTGTGTCGTATCTACAGAAAGTGTATTTTTAATTATGCAACACTGTGGATTTGTAAGTGGGAAAGTCTTCAGTTGCACCATAATGCTGTACAATGTTTAGTAATTAAGTGAGAAGACAGTTTATTAGAGCTCTGTGTGTGCACGTCTTGATAATTGGGAAGTCAAACTACAGTAGATTAGCATTTTCTTCCTGAATACTAATTCAGAAATGGGCCAAATCTCAGGGGCCTGATGTTCCTCTTGAACCAGATTTACACCAGTGTAACTCAATCAACTTTAATGGAGTTGTTGCTGTTTTACACCAGCAAAACCCAAAGGAGAATCAGGCCCCAAGAATATTATCCTAAATATGCAGGTTACCATGTGAAAAAGAGTCTAATATGAGAAGATATCCTGTATATTTAAAATAAGGGTTCATGTTACAAGTAGTAACAATTGAGACTAGTTTGGGTAAAGGTTTGAGAATACAGCACCGCAAACATCCCTGGAGAATAATTGTTTTAAAAAGCCACACAAAAACGCAAGGCTCTTACACGCTTCACATTACTTTTTCTGTGTAAGACCCAGCCCTGCAAACCCTTACTGACATGAATAGCCCAAACCCAGAACAATGGACAATGTAGGTAAGGAATACTTATGCAACACTACTCAGTGTTAGCAGGATCAGGTCCCTTTCCTCAAAGAAACAATTCAGGTTTTCGTTGCTACCCGGTTTGTCCTGTTTTTCAATACTGCAGTGCCTAGGCTGGGTTCTAGAACATCGGGCACTTATTTTCAGGTTCAGTCCTTTAACATTTGCTCCTGTGAGCAGTCCCAATGAGATCCAGGGGATTACAACCACGAGAATCCATGAGGGGAGTGAGCCCGTGCTCCCTTATGCCTAGGCAAAATGGGTCAAATTAAAGCAGTTATGAAGTCTTAGTGATACAGTGCACTGGCTGTTTGCCTTCAGAGACCAAGGTTCATATTCTGAGATAGTTTAAGTGGAAATGAGTCAAGGTGTTATCACTGCCCCATGTGACACCTCATACTCTCTGCTAAAGAAGGGCCCTAGACTAGAGTAGCAGGATTCAAATATTACTTTTGATTTAAGAACAGATTATTCCATTTCAGGGGAATTGCACTTTTTTGGCCACCTAAATATTAAAGCAGGAGCAAAAGGTGACTACTAAAGTTAAGACTGCACAATAGTTTCAGATGCTCATGGTTTAAAAATAAATAAAATGGACGTCTGGCGTAACTCAGCTGAGAATCAGGTCTAGAAGGTTGTTTTGCTCAGAATGGAGCAGATTTTGGTGAGTAAGACAGACCCTGGGTACAATTTTCCACTGTGTTAGCTGGCATGACTCCATTTTGAAAAGGCTTTAGCTGTCATAAGGCTGGTGTAAATGGGCAAAGCGCCACTGAAGTCAACGAAGCCGCACCAATTAGCAGCAGAAAACTTGGCCCATTTTTTGGTTTTGTTAGGACCACGATTTCTATAATAAAACCCTTATGTACTATAACTTTCATTCCTCGAGATGAAGTCCATGCTTGTTCTCATTTCAAATTGAACAGTATTGGCAACAGCCTTTTGGTCAGTACTAGGCCTGTCTGACGGGCCGAGTTATGTGCGGAAGCTTCCATTACAACCTGCAATGTCTTTTCATTCTACAGTATCTGCCTGCACTTTACCTGACCTTACCCGGTGCTGGTGCTCTCTCTCAATATTGCTTACAGTTTGGTTTTGATGTTATTTAACTAGTATGTGGGAGCTTCAGCTCTGAATTGCCTTTGGTTTTTTTATAGTTTAGATCAGATTCTTAATGGTGCTGTAACGGAATTAGTTTGATTAATAGAAAACATTAAGTAGTTACATCATCATAGCCCCACAATATTCCATTCAGATACCCAGCATAATCAGAAAGATTAGAGTAATTCAAACAAGGACACTAGCTACAGACAAAAGATTTTTTTTTATTAATTATTTACCAATCTGCAGGGTTTCAATGCCACACCGAGTTAGCTTAGCTTTCCAGATTAATTATTCAAATCTTTACAGTTCAAGAACAAGGCAGCTAGAAGAGGCACAACACACAGCAGTTCCTAGCAAAGCAACTTTCTTCTGTCCCCCGTCTCAATAGTTTACCTGGCTCGGTGGCACCTTGCCAAATCCGATCCTAAGGATCAGTTAATATATAAATTCAGACCAATTATAACATTTCATATCTGCTCAACACCTCCCCTGCATCTATAATTAGCATTAGAGGCTCTGCCTCTAGGCACTAGGAAATAATATCCGTAACATCAAGCAAACATGTCAGAGAAGGAACATAATTGCCAAGTGAATCAGACAAGTAGTCTGTATAAGGCAGTATTCAGTCTCTGAAAGTGGCCAGCTCCAGCTGCTTTGGAGGAAGATTCAAGAAACCCTGAAATAAGCAGTTATGGGGAAACCTGTCCCTATGGAAAGCCTCTTTCTAACTCTCCCATAGTTAGCGATTGGCTTATGCCCTGGAGTTGGAAGGGTTTTATCCTTTCCCAAACTCGTGTGTGTTGAATATTTCATATTAAAGCTCAGATAACTGTGAGCTATATAAGAGTCCAATTCTTTTTAAAACCGTGCTAAGCCCTTGGCTTTTAAGTATATCATGGAGCAGCTAGTTCAACCAGCTAATTGTGCATTATGTGGAAAAGGTGGCATGCCCAAGATACCCCCTCCACCTGCAGTCTCCTCAAAGTGGTCAATAATAGGTTTATTATTTTTCCCCTAACTAGGAGAAGTCTGGCCCTGATCCCTCTCAAATTTCAAGGCCAGAAGGGACCTCCTGCATAACACAGGCCATAGAACTTCCCCCAAATAATTCCTAGAGCAAATGTGAAGTGAAGCAGCTGTTGCTTTTTCCTGTACAGTCGCTGATGGTGAGAATGACATTTGAAGTGTGATACGAAGACGTCAGATTTTCAATTTCATCATGTCTTGCCATGCTGCTGGGAGGATAGGCCATGCAGACGTTACTGAGCATTGTTCAAAGTGGTGCCTCACAGCAATGATTTACACAGACGGATACAGCAGTTTGGCACATTAAACAATGGTTTTGCTTTTAAATGAGATGGCATAATGAAAAGAAAATCCACTGTCCAGTTTGGGTTAAAAGCTCAGTTTTCACTGTCTGCGTTGTGATGTTTACTTCCACTCGCATTCATATGCCTTACTGAAGTCTAAGTATATTATATCAAAGCTATTACTTGTAATCTCATCAAAAATGATATCAAGTTAGTTTGACAGGATCTATTTTCCATAAACCCATGTTGATTTGCATCAATTATATTATCCTCCTTTAATTATTTATGAATCCGGTCCCAGATCAGACACTCCATTATCTTGCCCTGTAGAGATGTCAGGCCCACAGGCCTTTAACTTTGAACATCATCCCATTAACCCTGTTTAAAAACTGGCACATTAGCTTTTTTCCAGTATTCTGAAACTTCCCCAGTGCTCCAAGACTTATTGAAAAGTCAATTAACAGTCCAGCAAGCTCCTGAGCCAGTTCTTTTAAAAGTTATGAGCTTGCTGATTTAAGAGGGGCTAAGTGTAGGAACCTCCATTTAACATCCTCCAGTGATACTAGTGGAATGGGAAGAGTGTTATCACCATATGATGAAACTAGATCAGTGGTTCTCAAAACTGTGGGTCGGGACCCCAAAGTGGGGGTTGCCAGGGCCAGCATTAGACTTGCTGGGACCCAGGGCTGAAGCCCAAGCTTCACCCCCACTCGGGGTGGCAGGGCACAGGCTGCAGCCCTCTCTCTCTCCCCATCTGAGGTGGCAGGGCTTGGGCTATGACACACACTCTGCCCCCTGGGTCATGTAGTAACTTTGTCAGAATGGGGGTCATGGGGCAATGAAGTTTGAGAACCCCTGGACTACATCTTCCCCCCGCACTGAATACAGAACAAGAATATGTATTGAACACATCTGCATTTTCTGCAATTGCTAATTCTACCATTTCCATCTAGTAACGAACCAATACCAAGATTTTTTGTTCTAATATATTTTAAAACACTAATTCTTATTGTCTTTCATTCTGCTGGCCATAGGTTTCTTCTTGTGTCCCTTGGCTTCCTTCATAAATTATGTACATTTCCTAATTTCTCATTAATATTAATTACTATCAACTTCATCTTTCTTCCATGTAATTTTTAAACACACACACACACACACACACACACACACACACACCTGCCTTCATGTCCCTTGTAAACCAGGTCAGTTTTTTAAACTGTACAGACATGCCCCAAAATCCACAATCAAGGAACATCTAGTAAGGTGTTTTAAAAATTTATTCCCAATTATCCTTCATATTCTTCTGATTAAATTCTTCCTCCCAGCTGATCTGGCTCATAATTGTTTTCAGTTTTGTGAAATTGGCTCTATTAAAGCACAGAGTATTTTCTTTTCTTTATTTATACATTTTACTGGTCTGGACAATGTTCTGCTTGCACATTATAAATGCGATCAAGTCACAATCAATCACTTTTACCTAAGCTACCATTTATTTTTTGGTCTGTGATCATAGTTTCTCTTTTTCTGTCAAGAAAAATCTAACAAAGAACACCCCTGTGTTTGCTGCAGCACTTTAAATTATAAATCTTTATGAATTTTTAAATCTATAATGTTTAAAAAATTCCAAGGATGCTTTAGTAGTGGCAACATGAAACCTCCAACATGTGTCACTCGAATTGAAGCTCATTCTCTTTGTGGCAGTTACCTATGCAGTAACCTCCATGGTCTAGCAAATAGGATTGGGATGGGGATGAGGAGAGCGAGCTCACTTGCTCAAATGGCAGATGTCAGTGTCCATCTTCAACAGTTCCCAGGAATGGTCCATACAATGCAGAGGCCAGTTATGCAGTAACAACAAGTCTGTGTCCCTTTATTCTTGCATACGGGTCCTTGGATCTAGCTCCCATTGATTTAGTTTTCCCAAGGGTCAACCCCTTAAAAAAGGCTAGTGGCAATAAAAGAGTTCCTAAACAAGGTATCTGGACATCCTCTTTACATTTGAACCAATGACTAGGCTAGAGATTGGTGAATAGCTTCTCCCATTGCCTCGTGCAATGGGTACATGAGAATGGACCTCCAGACTGGGATTTTCAAGTGTCTTGGAGAGTTAGGTACCCAAATCCTAGAGATTTCAATGGGATTTGAATGCCTAACTCCCATAGACTCCTTTGAAAATCCCAGCCTGGAGGTCCATTCTTGCCTGTATCTCAAACTGCAGGAGTTGACAGCTTAGGCAACCACAAAAAAAAAAGTTTCCTAATGGATTATAAATTATAGAAAGAACATTCTTTGCTATGTAATTAATGGAAATTTACCATTTTTAAGCTTCCTGCAGGAAATTTTCCATGTCAAATCAATTTGCAGATGGGACCCAAGAGGCAGAAAAATCACAACTGCTTCAGTACGCTTCTTCATTAGATTGTTGCTGCAGGTTTAATTTTCAGTCACATTCTTTGATGACTTTGATCTTTGATGACAGTGTTAACTCTATTTGGTCCTCAGTACCGCATTGATTTTTAAACAGTCTTTTGAGATACCCTCACTAATTATTTTGCTGGAAGTTTAATTAAATCTTTTCACACAGGAATAAGCTTTTCCCCCACCCCACTTTGGAATAGCTGCTAAACATTAGAAGCCATATAATCAGTGAAAAGGGAGGATGGATAATTATAGCTGGCAGACATGCACAGAAGGAAATAAAGCAGAATGTGCTGCTAAGTACCAATTTCAGTGCAAGCAAATGTCTACTAGCCTTCTCAGCATCCATTGTCCAACACACACAACAGAATTCATGCCTGTTTGAGAGCAACAGGGGCTTTTGAAAATCCGGATTGGTTCTATTTTCAGTATAAATAGTTCCGTATATGATGTTTCCATTTGAATCAGACATTACATTTATACATAACATAACAGTGGCACTGTAGGAATTTTAAGGGTTTCACATGAGTTTGTGTTAAATTTAGACTCTGATGATTATAATGGATGTAAAAATATCTCAATTAACATTTTGATATTTACAAGACTGACACAAAATTGCAGGCAACTCTGTGGACATTTTTATGAAAAAAGGGAAGAAATGGAACAAGTGTTTCTTTAGGAACACACAGTTCTTTTGTCTGCCGTTTGTGTGTCTGGGGCTGTAACTAACATATATATTTTTCTAGCAGAGTTCTAGGGGTTTAGAACATTAGAATACACTGGAGATCAGTTGTTCCCCAACTCCTCCCAGTCATGCATTCTGGGGTGGGGGAGAGTGTTTTTCATTTTTAGGGCTTTCCTCCTCTCTCCATTTATTCCTTCCCACACCTTCCACTAGCAAAATGAATGAATTGTTCACCACAAATAACTCACCCAGCTCTAATTGGCAAATAGCTGTCTCAAAGATGCAAAACCTACATCCAGCGAACTTTATGCATGCATACACCATATATGTGTGGGTAGATACACAGACATTTTTCATGCTGAATCAACCGATACCTGTTAAAGACTCAAGTTAGCATGCTCCTACATTCAAAGGCTGGGCAAAGCATTCCCTAGCTCAGACATCTGTGTATCAACTAACATATGTTCTAATGCTAAGGGTATAAAATAGTGACAGTCATATATAAATAGAACATTTTTGAAGAACACATCAATATCGGTTTAAAAAAACATGCTATTCTTTCTATAAATGCGGTTTAGGAGCAAAAGAAAACTGTTTGGAAGCATAAGATTAACTAAATAAGCCCACAGTGTGGAGGAGCATACAGATCAGACACAGTACAGGTAGGGTCTGACGGAAAAAAAAAAAACCAAAACCAAATGAAAAAGTCCCATTCAATTACATCACATAATGGCAGACAGCGAAAAAGTGACAAATTTATAAGTACTTGCATACAAATGCTAGAAGTCTAAATACTAAGGTGGGTGAAGTTGAGTGCCTGGTATTAAATGAGGATATTGATATAATAAGCATCACAGAAACTTGGTGGAATGATGATAATTAATGGGCCATGCTAATACCAGGGTAAAAAAATATATAGGAATGATGGAATAGATCATGCTGGTGGGGGAGTGGTACTTTATGTGAAAGAAAGCAGAGAGAAAGAGTCAAATACAGTACAAAATTCTTAAATGATCCACACCGTACCATAGAATCTCTATGGATAGAAATTCCATGGTTGAATAATAAGAATATAGCGGTAGGGATCACTACCGACCACCTGACCAGGATGGTGACATGACCATGACATGATCAGGGAAATTAGAGAGGCTATAAAAATAGAAAACTCAGTAATAACAGGGAATTTCAAGTATCCCCCTATTTACTGGGTACATGGCAACTCAGGACAGGATGCAGAAATAAAGTTTCTTGAAACCTTAAATGATTGCTTCTTGGAGCAGCTAGTCCTGGAACCCACAAGAGGAGAGGCAATTCTTGATTTTAGCCCTAAGTGGAGCACGGGATCTCATCCAAGAGGTGAATATAGCTGAACCGCTTGGAAGTAGCAATCATAATTTATTTACATTTAACATGAAGGGGAAGCATCAAAGAAGCACACCACAGTAGCATTTAACTTCAGAAAGGGGAACTACACAAAAATGAGGAAGCTAGTGAAACAAATTAAAAAGGTGCAGTCCCCAAAGTGAAATGCCTGCAAGCTGCATGGAAACTTTTTTAAAAGCACCACAGAGGCTCAAATTAATGCCTCTATATAAATCTATGGTATGCCCACAACTGGAATACTGCATGAAGGGCTGGCCGCCCCACCTCAAAAAAAGTATTAGAATTGGAAAAGGTACAGAGAAGGGCAACAAAAGCGATCAGGTTATGGAATAGCTTCCGTATGAGGAGAGATTAATAAAACTGGGACTCTTCAGCTTGGAAAAAGAGACGACTAAAGGGAATATGATAGAGGTCTATAAAATCTTGACTCGTGTGGAGAAAGTGAGTAAGGAAATGTTATTTACTCCTTTACACAGCACAAGAACTAGGGGTCACCCAAATTAAATTAATAGGCAGCAGGTTTAAAACAAAACAAAAGAATGTACCTCTTCACATAAGATACAGCCAGCTGTAGAACTCATTGCCAGGGGAACGTTGTGCAGGCCAAAACTATAGCAGGGTTAAAAACAAAACACAAAAACCTAAACAAGTGCATGGAGGACAGGTCCATCAGTTGCTATTGGCCAAAATGGTCAGGGATGCAGCACCATGCTCTGAGCGTCCCTAGTCTCTGTTTACCAGAAGCTGGGAGTGGACAACAGGCAATTGATCACTTGATGATTGCCTGTTCTGTGCATTTCCTCTCAAGCACCTGGCATTGGCCACTGTCAGAAGACAGGATACTGCACTAGATGGACCATTGGTCTGACCCAGTATGGCCATTCTTATGTTTAAGAAGTATGCAAAAAGCAGAATTAACGTTTACTGACTGGTGAAATAAAGTAGTGAAATATATTCATGTTCTAATCTGAATTTTAATTCAGTAGAATTTACTCCACACACACGCACAGGTGTTGAAGCCAATGGAATTACAGGACTATACAAGGGTTTTCAGGATTGGACCCTAAATTAGAAGAGGCTCCAGTTTACTCAGTCCCAAGCACCACATGTAGTGAGTTCAAAATGACCAAAGTAGACTTCATACAAGGAAAGCGAATAGGGGCCTTTGCTAGGAAAGTGCAAAGAAGAAAGGAGGCAACTCCACAGAAACTGTATCAGAAGTGGCATTTGGTGACGGAGATGAGCTGAATAGAAAAGACAGTGCAAACCAAGGCCTCTCTCAAAACAAGCACGGGTGCTAAGGGAATGAGCTGAAGGCCCCCCCCCCCCATGGGGACTTCGTTCTTCATGTCACATAGCTAACACATCCAATTCAACAGCACACACTGAGCAAAAGGCTAGTTATTTTTGGGACCTTGAAAGAATGACCTTGTGCACTGAGTACAGAACTCCTCATCCAGACAAGACTAAAAACAGGCACTGCTGTCAGTAAATAAACTGAACACAGACCATAACACTGCAGTCTTAATCCACCTAAACCAGTGGTCCTCCGGCACACGGGCATCCGTAGACTATGTCTAAGATTTCCAAATAGGTCCGCACCTCCATTTGAATTTTTTTTAGGGGTTTGCAAATGAAAAAAAGTTGACAACCACAGGTCTAAAGACATACATTAGAGACTGCATGAGAACCCATTCTCCGTATGGCAGAGTCATGCTTCGTGCAGGTCCCTAGGAAGGGGGGAAAGTTAGCTTTGCATACCCTTTGTGGCTGCTTGGCTGGGATAATAGATTCAGCCCCCTGGTCAATTTTCTCCTGGCTTCCCAAGTGATCATCTTGGCATAAATAACACAACTCTTACACAGAAGTTTGATAGTTATTAGCTGCATTTTTGGGGAAAAAAATTCATTTGTACTCAAGTTGTCCGATGAAATTTCTTTCCATTTTTAGAAGACCTATTATTGAAACTTGATTCTACTTGCCCCTATGCAAAAATCCTGTAAAATTTATTAAGAAAATATTTGTATGGGTTATTTTTAAGATATTAAACATATTGGACTAGGGAATGTATCCCTGCTATAGAATGATATAGATGGTTAAAAACACTATAGGTAAGTGATAATTCTCTTTTGAGTTGCACCAACTGTACTAAATGTCTTTGAAACCTTTTCAGTTTCTCCGGTATTAAATTCTACAATATTTTTCCATATGTGCAAATAACTTTCACCTTCCTCATCATCAGTGTGTACAATCCTGTGCTCTTACAATGGACCCTTTTTACTATCACGGCAAATCCCAAAGGAACACACACTCCTTGCAGTTTGAATGCAACCTGACAAATTTAAACCCACCCTCTTGAATCTCAAATCAGTCACCATACTCTACAAGAGCATCTGTGCTCATTTTGCCAAGTGTTCAGGATATACTCATTATGGTATCAAATGAAACTACTGCTGTGGTGCAAACTATGGTTAAAAAACTTCAGGGGAGGGATAATCCCTTGCTATGATGTACATACAGTATCTAGAATAGTGGAGCAGCTGGGCCCCAATATCAGTTGAGGCTACTGTAATACAGTAACTGGCTATGGAGGGGGAAACTGTTAAAATGACTACACTGAAGTAAAAAAACAAAGAGAGAGAAAACTGGTGCGTTGCTATCTATCTTTGGTGGGAGCTTGTAAATATCGCACATTTTCAGGCATAAGTGATCTTTAAGTGGCTGGTGTCTCATAATGGGGAAACTGAGAAGCTGTACACTAAATTCTTACTGCTTCAGGTTCTCATGCTCTTGCTGGAACAATTTCTAGAACAGTGCACAATACAGAATAATGATTGAAATGAAGCTGGCTGTCAGCAAAACCAATAGAGGGCCCAATCCTGCAATCCAGCCAGCATGCAAAACCCCCCTTGAGTTCACTCTTGTGATTAAAATGCTTGAAATAAGCTAGAAACCAGTTCCTATGTGATGTGAGTGCTTCCCTTGGAACCAGACATGCCCTATAACCCTTCTGTCTTGCAAAACGTGAGTGCAGAAAACCGCTTTTCAATGGCATATTCTCAAGCACTATTGCAAAGGGAATAAATGCCATCTTCAGTATCTGTCCCTGACCTGTAGAAGACTATGGGATATTGTACAGAGATGCAAGGGTAATGCCCAGAAAGTGGCCTTTACTTCCCAATGACTCCTGCTGAAGGAAAAACTGCACCAGCTTCTCTCAACAGCCTCTCCTGGCTGACCATTGATCCACAGAGCAATTTGTAATGGGAAACTAACACAAACCTGAGGAGGAATAATTTCCCAGAGAGCTGGGAACATCCTGGGAGCTTTCCTCAGAGAACTTCGAAATTAACCCAGCCCATCAACCCACTAGTCCAGTTCCCAGCATACACCATAGTAATATTTTACATGGCTAAATTACAAAGAAACTTGTCACAGTGAAAGGATTTAATTAAACTTGGCACCTCAAGTACAGAATTTTGTGTTTGACACAGACTGAGTCCATCTCTAAATACTGTTGCTATCAATTTTATTTCTGCAGGCACAATATTGACCCTGCACTGGCCTTAGAACCCGCAGAGGGATGAATTGAGTCCAGGGCATTTGCATCTCTAATTTTAGCAGGTTTTTCCAGTCAAGAGCATTCTGAGAATCCCCAAGTAGCCACACCTTTGCAGTGTTTCTGTGTAACTAGGTTATTGGAAATATTGTTCAGGCCCTTTTAGCAGTATTACAGATTTTGTATCTTTACACATCAGCAAGCATTAGTGAGTCAACATGGCTAAATGGAAGTGATATTTGCACCTGCCAGCCACACTTCTTGTCAGAACTGAAAGTCATTTTGAAACTGCTAGATGATCAATGGGGAGGAATTCACGCTAATTAGCACACAAGTTATCTGGTCCAATTATTCAACATAAAAAATAGCTGCAGAAGAAGAAACAGCACCAATCTCATATGCTAGAATGTTCCTGTAATGCCTTAGGAACACAATACCGCTGGAAACCTTATGTTCCTCATCTCTCAAATTAAGATCTGTAAGCTTTTTAAAATAAAATAAAGTCACCCCAAGTAAACAGTTAAATCAAATCTGCAATCTGAAAAGGAAAGAAAAAAATATCTACCATAAAGACAGATTGACAGTTAGATTTGTTTAGAGGCTATTGAATGTTTAAGAAAGTCCCCCATTTTGATCAGAGTGGGAGAAAATATAGATCTCTGTGGAAATTTGATTAGAATGGATTTTCTTCCCCAGCTTCAGTTCAAGCAGAGTACATTCACCATTCATATGATTTTGTTCATTGTTTTCTACTACACATGAACCCAGCTCAATTTCAGACCTCATTGTTAGACAAGGTGAGACATTCAAAATAACATTCAGCAACTTCTTCAGTCCAGCAGTAAGTAACAGCCACAGAGAAGTTTGTTCCAGGTTAACTAAATCTGTGTCTACCTCTCCGAAGTTCAGCATTCTAGGGACTTGAGCAGAAAGGGGGGGCACAAATCTCTCTTTTCTAGGATATTTGTCAAGAATATAATTAAGCAATATCTGAGATATCTGGGAATAGGTTTCACCAATAATTAGAGTTAAACACACGTTTAATTGAAATTATCCAGCCAAGTCTGAGCTCTTGTCTCCGAACATTTTTAAGGTTCAAAAGTGGCAGCATTTTCCATCTGTTCCCTACATCCCTACCTTTGCCAATATTCCATTCAGTGGGCTGGGTTCTCTGCTCCGTCCATTTCTGCTGTGCTCAGGCTCACTACAGATCAGCAAGGCCACTTGTATTCACCTGGTCTCAGAGCTGCACCAGGGAGAATAGGCAGGGCCAGATAACGAGTTAAGAGAGCCTCCATTTACAACTTAAATGTGGCTAGTCTTAAATGTTAACCTGTTTTCCAAGGTGACCTAGCTATAGCAATTCAGCATGGAAACAGATAAAAGTAGATTAGTTAGAGCCACTCCAGGTGCAGAAGTGTGAGCACACCTGGTTGCTCTAATTGTCACTGACCAGGCAATGAAATAACACCTAACACTTTTAGATAGCGCTCTTCCACTGGAGATCTCAGAGCACTTTGCAAAGGAGGGGAAATGTTAGTGCTACCATCCTGTCGCTGCTTCTGCAGTGCACAGATTTGAGGCTCCTAAGAAAGAAGGGCCAGGGTACCTCTGAAAACTCTTCATCTACATCAGCATAGGATTTAAAAGCACAGATCGCTGAGG
The DNA here is from genome assembly GCF_020497125.1 of Mauremys mutica. Taxonomy (NCBI): domain Eukaryota; kingdom Metazoa; phylum Chordata; order Testudines; family Geoemydidae; genus Mauremys; species Mauremys mutica. The sequence goes on along the minus strand of NC_059082.1, from coordinate 67,761,308 downwards.
AGATTACAATGGAATAACTTCAATATGCAAAACAGCAAAGGGGGGAGGGAGGGAGAGTAACAGTGCCAAGTTTTAAGAATGTTTATATTTGATAGATTCTTACGGTTTCTCCAAATAACCTGCATGTCCCTAGGAAAACATTTATCACAGACCTAGGCCCCAGTTCTGGGCTGTGGTCAAGCTGAGTTTGGCACAGTCTAGGAAAAGGCAAAGGTTAGGGCCATCCTTGCACCTTCTCAGTTCAGGGGGATGGCAGGAGTTAGATCAACTCTTAGTGTAAACTAGAGCAGCCCTGGAGACTGCTCATGTTTACATTCTGATTGCAATTGTCCTCTCAAGGGTCCAGACAGCAATAGCTGGTGCAGAGAATGCTCCAGTTACACCCCTTCTCTCTTTGGGGCAACCCCCCAGCACACTCCTGCATCAGCCACTGTGAAGAAGCCTGTCCTAGGGCTATTCTGCCACCCCATATATCTCCAGGGATCCTGCTTTATCCTGCTATTCCCAGAATGAGAAGCTCCAGCTGCCTCCTTTACACCACTGGTAGAGCAGAAAGAGGCCAGGATACAGCCTGGAATCAATCATCCCTATTCAAATAAAGTGAAATTTAGTCTGCATAGAAACTAGTCCTTCTCCTCTCATCCTCCAGGGCCCAAATATCAGAGGGAGGGAAAAGAAACAAGAAAGGACCCCCCCCCATGCCAAACCCAGAGCGTACTACCTGGTCCTCAGAAAATACATTCTCCAGGGACCGGACAGTCCCAAATTGGTGACAGATGTCCTTATTTTACATACAGGAAAACTACAGCACAAAAAACTTAAGGCCCAAATGCGAAATTTTTAAGTGCCTAAGGGATTTAGGAGCACACGTTCCACTAACTTTTAAATGGGACTTGTGCTTCTAAATCCCTTCAGCGCTTTTTAAATACTTCCCCACCCCCAGTTTCAAGTGCTACTAATTTTGAGTGCCCAGCTTGAGCCACATAGGGCCTGGTTTGCGAAGATTGCACCGCACCAGCTTAGACTTCTCTCTGCCAGCAAGCCCACTTTTCAGCTCTTGTGTTTGGGGGGGGAAATGTGTTTCTGCCAGGAAAGCTCATCACACTGACTGTCAAGATGCACTGATGGGATGAGAGCTGAAATGAAAGGAGAGGAAATAAAAAGCTCCCTTGAACTGCTTCATTAGTTTTACAATACTTTGAAATAAAGTGACTTCTCGGTTTCAGACTGTTTCAGTCTCAGTCTTGCCCACCTTTATGCTTTTCATCTAACGTTGTATCTGTAACCATCTCTCTGCCACCTTTAGCATTAAGCGTATCTGACAGTTTCCTGATCGTCATGTGTAACTAACAAAGAGATGCTAAGTTGAAGTGGCAAAGATCAGGGGGAAGTGAACAAATGTGAAAAAATTTTCATTCGGGAGAGGGAGAAAAAAGAAGATGAAAAGAGCAGTCAATTGGACTACTCGTGTTGAAAACTAAACATGAGCATAAGTGCTTTGCTGGACTGGGGTCAGAGCGCTCAGCACTGCACAGGATCAAAGCCTTAAATCATGAGCCAAAGCTCACTGAAGTCAGTGGAAGTCTATTGATGGTAATAAATTTTGGATCAGGCCCTTAAAACCACTCTCCTCACCATCATTACCTATGGACAGGAGTGGAAGCAGCCTCTACTCCAGCACAGCCATGCCATACCGCAACCAGCTACTAGGAGACTAGACAGAATAAATCAAGCTTGATATAGTGAAGACTTGCCCGCTCCTAACATCCGTGTTCTGCTGTAGCACCTAGTACCCAAACCACAAGCCGCGTTGGATATTTTAACTATGTTTCAAACTTTAATTTGTCATTAAGCCAACATGTCAAGAGCATTCACATTTTTGTTTGATTGCAAATATGTTTAATTCATGGTCCATTGAAGCATTGAGAAAACTCATCAAAGCATATAATTCAGAAAGAAGCAAATCTGCCCAGCAGAACTGTTAATCTTGAGACAGTCTGTAGAATTCTAGAATTAAAGACAAACACATCTTTCATATTGGCAAATTATATTGTTTACAAGTCTTCCTGCAGCCTTGTTGAAGCAGCAGCTAATGATCCTTCTCTTTTTAGTAATCTACTCCCTGATGCTTGAAGTATTTTTGCATTAAAAAAAAAAAGACTGGAATAACCTGAGCATCTTGAATGGGTGTGATATAACACCAGAGAACATAAAAAAGAACCAATATGGCAATCACCTACACCTGGTATAGAATATCTTGATTTTTATTTAAAGAGCTCTAGGCAGTATAATCCTATGAACCCAGCTGTCCCCCCAAAAGCACGTTTAAGAGCCTATTTCAACTATTAATTTCACTGCTTACTAGCATCTAAAGGTATCTTGAATCTGTAGCTCTGTCTTCTTAGCAAATTCCTGGAAATGAATGATGCAACAATTACAAAAAATACCGCACACCCTTAATAGGCGAATGTGGGTAAACAGAGAAACAATGGGTAATTTTTATTATTAAGCATTTATATAGCACTGTACATAGAATTGGAGTTAGAACGGTTCCATGCCTCAAAGAGTCAAATAAGATCTAACAAAAGATCACGACAGAGAAGTTTTAGGGGTTACTGATGGTAAGTGATAAAAAGAGGGGAGAGACAGCCTTCCGACTGAGGTGGTTTTGAAGCCTGGTTGCTAGCCACCTGGAAGGCTAAAGACCACAAAGACAGTGGCTACAGCTTCCAGACACTTTAAAAATTAATCTAAATATTGCTTTTGCGCTTCAAGCATTCTCTCGCTATACCTCCCCATACACACCCATCCACCGAAAGCATGATATCATCCACATGTTGGAGGTTCTTGAGGATAAATACGTTAGCCGATTGGGAAGTGCTTTGAGACGTACGTTATAAGAGCGAGGTATTATTTTTATTTAAATATTAAATGGATTTTGGGAATCCAAACTGTTTCTTGAAAGGAAGAGTCCAAGGAAAATTCTTTTCAGGACCATTATTTTCCCAAGGGAGTTTTCTGGTATGACATTCAGACCTGTCTGCATATAGATACTATGGTGATGAATGAATTAGAAATACTTTTAAAGAGAGAGAGATTCCAATTTGTTTTTCAAACTGCTAACTATAATCACTGTAGTATTAAGTGAGACACTAATTTTACCTGAAAAAAAATATGGCAGCCTATAGAGCAGTATTTATTTTATTCACAATCATGGGGCTAGATTAGACTGTCAGAATTAAGGATTTGTAACAGAATAAGACAGCAACTGTTTTATCACCATATTCACTGTTTCAATTTGAACCTCTGGGTATGCTGAACTGAGAGAAGCTTTATGTGAAATCAATGCACACTGTGTATACACAGCCTGTTTCAAGTATTAGTGTGCAGGCTGGTCTGTGTTTTAATGGAAATGTCATCTACTGTAAGTAGCCAGCTGTGATACCACTGAAAGATGTGTTTAGATTGGCAATGCTAATAGTGTTATGATATTGCAAGTATTTTTGATGTGCCTGTAAGCCGAAAGCTGTAACGGCCTGTGGAGAACTTGCTTCATACAAGTCAAGTTACAGTAGATTGATGGTTAGTATAGACGTAGTTACATTTAAAAAATAGCTAAAGAACAGTATTTCAACATAATATTTGACTCCATTCTTTGAACCACATTTAATCCTCCACTTGGCTCCCCACACCTTGGTATGAGAGGAAGGATGATTTTGGGATTAAGGCACTGGACAGGGACTAAGGAGGCCTGGATTCAATTCTCTGCGCTGCCACAGACTCCCCATGTGACCGTGAGCAAATCATTTAATCTCTCTAAACCTTTTAGTTCACTGGCCAGTCCAAAATATAGTGGGAAAAATGTTTTAGATTGAACTACAACTCAATAAAGAAAACAAGAGAAAAAAGGTTTGGGGTCAAATTAACATTTTATGGTTTTTGGGGGCGGGTGGGTAAAATGTTTTAAATGTAATAAAATGTTGGGAAATTCCAAAACGATGTCCTTAGGAACAAAACAGTCAAAACATTTTGTTTTGGAAATGCTAAAGCAAACCATTTTTGACATTTCTAACTTTTTTGTTTTAACCCAGACCTTTTCAGTTGACCTGAATCTACATTTTTTTTTGACAAAACAAAAATACCACTTGCATGAAAAATTTCACCCAGCTCTAGTCACCAACCTAAATCCAGAGTATTTCAACTGCTCAACATCTAACCAGCCTGCTTAAGCCTTGGGCTCAAATGCAACCAGGCATTTCCAAGGCCAATTCAGAATCTGCTACCGCAGGCAGGTTACTACATGAGAAAAGCCCAAACACCTGAACAAGAGCTCAGGCATTCCTACAGATCCAAGCGTTAATCGCACACCTCTGACCCTCTTCACTTACTGTACTTCATCGCTTGGCAAACACTGGCACAGTTCTACCGTGTTCTCATGATCTGGAGTGATTAAATATCAGAAAACGTTAACGGTGCAAAGCAGCAAAAGCTCAGATCTTTTGAACGGGAAGTTTATTTTTTAAAAAAACTTCTGGATGGTTCTCTGGATAAAAAGATGGTTATCTGTAGCTATGTAACCCACACACCTTCTGGGTGTGAGGTTCTGTCCCATCTGGTATCCCTGAAACACCAGCTGGCTTTTTAGCTCATGTGGTAGAAGCTTATGTACTTAGCTCCAGAGATCCCAGGTTCAATCGCACCCGCTGACGACTGGGGTCTGTCGGTGTTACAGCTATAAAAAATACCTATAATACATTTAAATTGGTGTTCTATTATTAACAGTGCAATTAAAACTGTGATTTATCACTGCTTTTTTTAATCTTATGATTAATTGCAATTTTTTTTGTAATTATTTGATAGCCCTATATCATATATTAGTAGTGGAAAACCCATGCTGTTACACAAGTGTAAATTGTAAAGTCACATTTGTAAAAAAGCTGAAAATGGCTGAGAATTTAAAAACTGGACAGCAACAGACCGAATCCCAGTGATGACTCAACCTGGTGATAAGTCTAAACCAAAAGAGCCCTCAACCATGCTTGTAGCTGTTTCCATCACTTCTCACTGACTTAAGAGACACTGTAGGCTCCAGAGTGATGTTTGGGGTTATTGTGTGGCTGGTTACGATGATTTGCATGGGGGTTGTGTTGTGCTGGAGAGTTGTGTGGATTTATGTGGGTGGCAAATGAGGGATGTGTGGTGTGGTGAGAGACTACATTTGGGATTACTGAGTGTGCTGGTTGTGGTGTGTGGGTGGTTGTCTTGACTTGTGTCTAAGGGAGAGTTGTGCTGGGAGACTGTATCCATTTGTGCAGGTGGCAACTGGGCCAAGTAGTTCACTTATCTGTGCAGTCACCCTCATACAAAGGAATTGCTGCCTGCAAATTAGCTGGAGAGTCAGGGTGGTGACTGGTTGAGTTACCTCTGACATCACAATGGTTTAGGACTCTTGGCATGGCATAAATGTGCACCTTACTGTAGCTGTACACCACATGGGTATAATTTGTAAAGTCAAAATGGCTGAGAACTTAAAAACTGGACAGTCATAGACCATGAAACCCAGTGATGATGCAACCTGGTGCTATCCAAACAAAAAGAGCTTCTGGCTGCTTCCATCACTTCACTCTGACTCAGACTTGTAGGCTTCAGAGTGACATTCCTGGAATGAATTAATCTATCTATGGCAGTGAGGCAGGATGGGTCCAGTCCTGCAGAGTGAAGAGAGTTCTCAACTGCCATTGAAGTCAATGACGATCCAGAGAGATCAGCACCTCACAGATCGGGGCCCATATTGACAACCTGCATTGAGTACAGTATTTCTGTTAATTTGGACAAACCTCCATGTGATTTAGATTAATAGTGTTAAACAAAACAGATTCATTGAGCTGAACGCAGATTCTTGTACTACTATTTCTCTGTCTAGTTTATTTATTTGGGGGTATGCTTAGTCATAATTAAATTATACTGATACACTGTTTAAACAATTTCTGCATGAATTCGCCCATGGGGGCTGCCTGCAAACTATCTCTTCTCATTCAAATGAACAAAACAATGCAAGAGTTTTCATCAAAGAGACACATTTTATAGCCCTTTTTAATGATAAAAAATGATCGTTTTATTGTTGTAGTTTCTATTTAAAATGGGATGGCTGTGATTTATTTTGGGAATTTCCTGAAATAGACTCAATTCTAATCTGCTGGTGTTGTAAATAGCTATTTTTCTATTATTTTGTATGTTTTTTTTATTATGTTACAATAATCAGATAGTTTTATGACCTTGACGTCAAAGAGGCAAAGCAGCAAGGGAATTAAACAGTAAGGTAGATAGCTAGCCTGAATCAAATATAACATAACAGTTTTCAAATCTCCTTATCAAAACAATTTAGCAAATATACTTATGCATCCTGGACCTAGAGAGAGAATACATAGTTTTAAAATGTATGCTACAGTGTGATCAGAAAGGTCCACTGAATAATTGTATTATCTTGATGTATTTAGGTTAGTTATAATCTTGAAATTTTAGCATTTGGCCAAAAGACAAACAGGATAATTAAATACATAGTAGATTTGGTAGCCATCTGGAGAAACCCTATAGTCACTGTAAATCTGTTAATTTTTGGAAACTGATGAATTCTACACATTGAGTTTATTCTTGAAAAATTAATCATATTCTAAAAAGTTTCCAGAAACATGTATACAAATTTCTCAGTAATTAATGACAATGGAAAGTATTAATGACTGTGACATTGAGATCACAGGTTAAACCCCAAATTTTCATTGAAAATCCAAGGAAAATTATCTTGCAAGTACCATATAACAGAACGTCCAATTCACCGATAGGAGGTTGCATCCAATTTATTATATATTCAAAAGAACTAGATTTCATGTGAGGCTTGTTTTTTCCTGATCACTGATGTAGATTTTGACATTTTATATAGTTCTGCGCTCTGATTTATCCTGTTCAGTTATCCCCTACATCCATTCATTACCATTTTAAAGTACTTGAAAAGATGACTAACCCTAGTGGTTCCCTTCCTCTCTTCTCAATGCTCCACTACACATCTTATATTCCCGAGTACCATTTTTTAATCAAGAAACAAGAGACCCTTTGGAAATACACAACACAGGAATTGTTTAGGGATAGAGCGATGTAGAAGGCTTCTATGAATGAGGAGTGCTTTATCAGAGTTAAAGCTGATGACATTTTTTAGAAGGGATATAAAATCTCAGATGGTGTGGACCAGACGCAGGGTCTTAGCCAGAGTCCCTTCAGCATTGCTGGTCCTTCATTCAGGGCTAAAATTCTTGGGCCAGATTTTTAAAGGTATTTAGGAGCCTAAAGATGCAGATAGGTACCTAATGAGTTTTTTTAAAAATGCCAAATGTAATGGGAGTTAGAGGCCTAGTCGCTTTCAAAAATCCCATTGGGTGCCTATCTGCATCTTTAGGTACCTAAATACCTTTGAAAATTTGGCCCCTAGATACTTGCTCTGCACCTGCACAGCAAGTAACAGGGCTCCCTATGGTTTCTTTCTCCCCATGGGGGAGCCAGGATATGGCTTTTGCGTACTGCCAGCGTTGGGGTGTGGTTTTTTTACACCCATAATCCTGCTTTGCATATGTAAATGGTCACTGAAGTATTTAGGCATATAAATTGCTCAATTTACTTACACAAATGCTATTTGTACATGCAGTTTGAAGTGACTGGGTGCCCCAGATATCTGATGCTGGGCATCCATCTGGGCATCTAAATTAGCTGTTTATTTAATATCATTTGGAAAAATTGGCCTCCGGTCTTAATTAACAAAAAGAGCTCATCATTATTTAGTGTCTGTATCTACTCAGGACAGTAATTACAGAATTGCACATTATAATCCTTCTTCTAGTAATTGTTTAAACTAGAAGCCATACAAGCCTGAATGGTGCTGCTTTTACAAAATGCACTAAATCAAGCCAAGCCTTAACTTTTCCCTTAACTTTTATTACAGCACCGTGACAGTGCGCACATCAATACAACTAGACACATTCAATGCGGCGTCTCTCCCATGCCCAGTCTTGCATTCTTGTTTCAGTTCATGTCAAAATAATAATAATAATCCCTGAAAATTACTTTGCAGCGAACAACACACACTGTAAATTGCAGTCCTCTTACTCCTGGTAAAGAGCAGCAATGCGGAAAATTTACAATTCCCTACTTGGATCAAATATACAGTAATTCAAAGCAAACAGGATAAATACAAGTTTAGTTTCAGCACACGTGTAAAGCTGTTATATAAAAATGCGATTCAACAATGTTTCAACAAAGACCCCCTGATATTATTATTAAAGCTATTTTTCTCCTGGTGTGTGTGTCTGGTTAGTGTGTACAAGATACTGACCCAGTCCTATTACTAGCAGGTATAGGCCCAGATTTTTCAAGATATTTAGGCACTCAGCATTGCAACACCTAACTGATTTAGAAGCCTAATCTCATTTTCCAAAGGGATTTAGGCACTTAGAAGCCTGGAGTCAATGTTACTAGCACTGGAGTCAAATCCTGCAGTATGCTATGGGTGTGGGTTAAAGTAAGGGGTTAAGGGATGATGGGGCGAGCACAGCTAGGATGACCAGATAGAAAGTGTGAAAGTTGGGACAAGGGGTGGGGGTAATAGGTGCTTATATAAGAAAAAAAGCCTCGAATATCGAAACTGTCCCTATGAAATCGGGACATCTGGTCACCCTGAGCACAGCTCATCCTCTGCTATTAAAATCAGAGAGAGAGTTCCTCCTTTTCTCCTTGGCTTGTGTAAACAGTACTCCCCACAGCCCCCATCCATGGCTGGTACAGTGAAATCAATTTTCCTTTAACCACTGGCTATGATCCCTGTGCTCTACCAGCATAGTACAAAGGCTACATCTACACTATGAGCTAGGGCTGTGATTCCCTGGCTCACACAGACATACTCACCTGGGCTCTCCTTGGGCTAGCAGGAGTGTAAATACCAGTGTAGCTGTGGTAGCACAGGTAGCAGCTGCAGAGGTTTAGCCATGACAAGTACTAAGTACAAATACACCTGAAACCTATGCCTCTGCTGCTGTGCTACCGTGGCTTCATTGCTATTTATATACGTGAGCAGGACAATCACGCTCTGAGTTCATAGTACTCAGCACAAGGGGTGATAAAGTTACCCTAAACAGGCTATGCAGCTAGTACCCCTTCCCCTCCCAGCACAGGGGTGTGTGTCACATGCAGGAGGAACATGGCTAAAGCATCTACCAACATCCACTCTCAAGCTACTGCCATAGTTACCGCTTCCTCCCAGCTCCTGCAAGCCTCCCAACATTATATTCACGAAAGAGTATTGTCCTAATTGTCTGCTCCTTCATGGGCTGGATGGCTCCCTCTTCAGATCCTTGGTATTCTTAGGTAACTGCTCCCTGCAGCCAAGTCTTTCGGAACCACCAAGTAGGAGCCATTAACTGCCAGACCTCTAACTACCTTACAGGGAGTACTTGTGGCACCTTAAAGACTAACAAATTTATTTTAGCATGAGCTTTCGTGAGCTGCAGCTCACTTCTTCGGATGCATAGAATGTGTTAGTCTTTAAGGTGCCACAAGTACTCCTGTTCTTTTTGCGGATACAGACTAACACGGCTGCTACTCTGAAACCTTACAGGGAGTACGTTTCACCTTCCCTTCCATAAAGCAAAAATACTGGGGACCTACTCCCACTGGCAGGACACAGCACTCCATAATCCCTATCAGATGCCCCATAATCTCTAATGCATTGATGCCACAATGTTAGCTCCATCAGATGCAATAGGAAAGCAAGTGGTTCATGCTGTATATATGAAATTGACCCCACTGGCTGTAGTTAGTAAAAGGAGTGACACATATAAAGGGGAAGGGACAGTTCAGTGGTTTGAGCATTGGCCTGCTAAACCCAGGGTTGTGAGTTCAATCCTTGAGGGGGCCACTTAGGGATCTGGGGCAAAATCAGTACTTGGTCCTGCTAGTGAAGGCAAGGAGCTGGACTCGATGATCTTTCACGGTCCCTTCCAGCTCTATGAGATAGCAGCACTCTGAATTTTTTGGAGATATACCTAAGAGGTGGATTATGAATTGCCTGGCCCTACTTCCAGGAAGTGGAAAAGCTCTGCCATGTGAGAGTGGGCTACTGTACACAAATTCCAGAAGCCAGTGGGATTGCCCATTTTAAATCTGTAGCACCACAGTAATCCTATCTGGAACTTGTGGTTATTATGGTTGTGGAGGGGAGAACAATTTAAAATAAAAGAGGTGGGAAGCCTAAGGAACACATCTAGTTTGGCCTTGGACAGTTATGGCAGTAATGCAGAGGAAGGCTAAAAACAACAAGGTACTGAAATAGCAGAAATCAAACATGTTTTCTTTAAAAGAGAAAACACATTGCTTTTTCTAGTGGCCTTTAATTTTATGAACAGCATCTGCAATGAGCTGCTAATAATCATACAGCATGCCATCAGGGTTTTGCACCTATTTACATATAAATAGTTCTGATCAGAGCTGGATACCAACAATGGTTAATTTAATTTATTGTCCTTTGGCAAGTGACTAGTCATTGGTTTCCTAGCACTTTTAACCTTGGCAAACCCTTGGGAAATAAAAATTAGATTGAGAGAAAATTACTAGTGGTGGAGAACAGTATAAAAGTGACAGTAGCATATATAAACCGCAGGCAGCAGTGGAATAAAGTGTCATATTATTGTATGCTGTCTTCTAAAGTTCAATATTGCTTTCTTGATTTACACTTCTGTAATTTTTTTCTCGGTAATTTTTCTTGCTTTGGGGATTCTTGCACCTAACTTTATGATTTTTAGCTGGGAGAAAGGATTAACCTACTTAGCATGAAAATCTATCAGAATCCATAAGAGGAAGAAAGCGATGTGCAACCAACAACAGCTAAACGAGGTGACGGTTACTGACCATTAGTGACTGAACATTAGGATGAGAATATTTTCTCACCACTCCCATATTGCTTGCATGGTAATAAACACGAAGAGCAAGATCTCAGCTTCTGGAGCCCTGGGAGAAAACACTACGCCCAGAGCCACGTCTTTCCTTCTGGAACTCATACAGCTGTCCCCTGGCTTTCACTTCAAATGCAAAAGGCTTGATCATTTACTATTGATGTTGTGTCAATGCAGTGAAGTAAAGGTTTGGATAATTTATATAATAAAGATCATGAATTTAATAATAAAAGACTGACAGTTCTAGAGTCTGCTGGGAGTGCTAATAATTTAACAGGCTTGTTAACATAGAAAGATGTGATTTTTGTTCATAGTTCAATGTAATTCTTTGTAACAAAACAGTAAAGAAAATAAAAGTCACGTGAGTATATCCAGTGAGCCAAATCTTAGTCACACACTGTACTCGGGGAAAAGGTTTGCCATTGGAGAGGAAGAGGTAAAGGACTGGCCTGGGGACTTGGGTTCAATTCCCAACTTGATTTATTTATTTATTTTAACTACTTGCTGTGCTGGAAAATTTAGGAGATGCAGTCATGGATCAGGATCCCATTATGCTAGGCACTGTGCAAATACAGAAGAAAGAGATACTTGTCAGAGACTCCTATTTGACCTTGGGCGAGTCATTTAATCTCTGGGTCTCAGTTCCCCAGGGGTAATCATTCCTTTCTCCTACCCTATGTCGGCCTTGTCATTTTAGATTGTAAGCTCTGTCTGTTCCTTGGTGCTCATACAATGCCTAACACAAGAGGACTCAAACCTTGGATGGGGCTTTTAGACACTACTATCACCCAAAGAATGACAACATAATCAATACGGCCAAAAGCTGGCCCTATACTTTCACCATCAAGTTGCAGCTGTACTATTGTCAAATAGACAATCTATTCATGGAGAGTGAAAAGGCCTGGGTGCAGCAGCCCACCACAAGGTCTATGGACCTGAATTCCAGTTAAACTCTATACTGAGGTGTCCTAGGGTCTCACCCCCACTTTGAGCTTGTGAGTTCAAAGATGGGGACCCGCAGGTATTCTCCCCCCACCCTAACCCTTAGGGTAGGGTTCCTTCTCGCTGCCACCACTCGATTTAATTCGGTGAATCGAGACACCCCTCTGTTCCCCCCTCCTCCTTCCAGAGACTTTCCTGGGGAAGCACAGATCAAATCACAGAGGGAGAAAGATTCCTTTCACTTCCCTCTCCCTTCCCTGCTTTCTCTGCTTGGAGACAACTCTTGTCTCCACAGAGTGGCGCCTAGCTTCCTTCCCCTGAATCCACAGGTAAGGAACTTAACCAAGTCCTGAACTTAAGAGTTTATTAAAAGAATAAAAAAAGAAAAAAAAATACACAGTCTCTATGAATCCAAGATAGACATTCATAGGGTCTAATCTTATTAATCCCTGGAGAAATTTCTCCCTTTTCCTCAGTACAAACAATACAGGCAAAATTACGAATAATCAATACAAACACACAGAATTGCAGACACAGGATTCTTATATGAAATTACCCAGTACTTCTAATACTCACTAGCTTGAATAGAAGAAATTAGTTCAGAAAGATGCGCAGACTTGATTAAGCGTCTGGGCTGGTGTAGTTCCAGACGGCTAAGAACACAGAACAAAGAACACAGAGACCCAAGTTCCCGCTCTCTGGGATTTTCAATTTCTCTTCCCTGATTGGTCCTTTGGTCAGGTGTTTCACCAGGTCTGTGTTAACCCTTTACAGGTAGAACTTAACCCTTAACTAACTACTTATGACATGAGGTTTCAAGATTTAACTAGGATTTAAGTTATGCCTAGGCCTTGTGCAGAGGTCAACTTCACTCTTAAAGTTACAGTTTTCAAATAGATAAGTTCTGCCCACTGGTGAGTTATGGAGAAGGGAAGCTTATAGTTTCTCTCCCTCTCTCTTACTTGATATATATTGTTCATTGCTAGAGGCATTTCTTGCTGTTCTCATGTGCTAGATGTTTCCTAAACCGTTCCCAGCCCCTCTAGCCCTTGCCAATATTATACTTAGTGGTCTATTTTTTTTTCTCCTCAATGCTTAAGCTGGATCAGCTCCTCTGCCTTCCACATAAAATACCATATTTCATTATTAGATTTTGTCTCATCTCCCCAGCTGGGATCTGTGGAGAAGAGATTGTCCTGAACAATTCTCCCAACATTAGTTTTGCACGTAAAGTTTATTGGGTTACCTACAGAATATGGCATGACATAAAATGCAAGTAGGCATTTTTTTGCAATTGCTCTAAAGTCCAATTATTACATAGTAAATCTACCCACTGAAGTTGCCTTATTGTAATGACAAATCAGCTACAGATACACAGAAATAAACTGTACCAAAGAGCCAGGTGGTAAAATGAAGAAATCAGTAATGTAAAGATGACATCCTAAATCCAGTCACATATGCAAAAGATTATCACTTTAAGTGGCTCTATGTAACAGGAAAATTGAGAGTAACCTGGACAATAGCCTAGTAATTTTGAAAAGATGTGGAAAAAATAAACAAAGGCCAATTTCTCAGCCTAAGTTAACTTTCTTTTGAGCTGCTCCAGCAGCACGAATGGGACTTTAAGTTGCCTAGAATGAATAGATGCAGAGTTCCCAGCTTGGATGATTGTGAATTGGCTGAAAATTGCAAACAATGAGACAGTGATACTGGTATGAAATGAGAAACCTCAGGTGGGATGAGATATTTGCCTGACTTGCTGAGGAATATGACTCCATTTTGGCAAGGAAGCCCACAACCTAGGAGATGCTTCCAGCTCCTCAATTGTTCCTGGATTTCCAGTTCGTCTTGGTAGCTAGAAACTCCTTTTCCATCTGCACCTCATTAGATGATGTAGCTCTTGCCACAGTAACTCATGCTTTTGTGCACTCTTGGACTGGCTTACTATAACACACACTCCCCTGAGAGACTGCTTGGACATTTGTCCTACTGGAGGCTATAACCATCTGCATTCATGGTAGAATCTGCCAGAAGGAATATTGAGCACCTCTTCTGTGGTGGTGATTTTGCACATTTATATTCTTGAACATTTCATAGTGTAGAGGCAGAAAAGGCAAATGAAATTTTCAACCACATAAATAAACAATTAAAGGAAACAGGGCCGGCTCTACTGTTTTCACCGCGCCAAGCAGCACGCCGAATTGCCGCCGCAGATGGCGGGGGCAGTCCGTGTGCCGTTAGGGCGGCACATGCGTTTCCGCGGCGGCAATACGGCGGCAGCTTCTGTCTTCAGCTGGGAGACAGAAGCTGTGCTGCTGCGGACAGCTGAACATAGAAACTGCCGCCGAATTGCCGCCTTAACGGCACACGGACTGCCTGAGGGCAAAAACTGCCTGGGGCAAAAACACACAGACTGTCGCCCCTTGCAGATTGCCACCCCAAGCACCTGCTTGGAATGCTGGTGCCTGGAGCCGGCCCTGAAAGGAAACCAGGGCCCCCCAGTAGATGCTCAAGTGATTTTTGCCACAAGAGTAACCTAACCAAAAGGTACCTTCCTCAGAAACCTTAACCAAAAAGGGAAGAATATGTATATTACATTCCATGTAAATCTCCAGATGATCTAATCAAACTTCATCTTACATGTAAAAGGGTTGCATAGCGTAAATTATCTGACAGGGCCACAGTTGCTATTTACTTCAGGTCAGTAACGGACAAATTAATAACCAGCACTCTAAATAATGATGGATAACACTATGCAAATTTCAATGTATCAATAAAGCTGTATTACTGCAATGCCCGTGCTGTCAGATAGGAACGCTCAGACATTTATTTTGCCAAGGTGGAAACAGTAACCATACGCTGGTGTTTGGGACACCATCATCATTGCTTATTAAATCAGTAAACTTCTCAAGGAGAAAGTGAGACAGCACCTTTAGAACAAGGTAAGCAGTGAATATTTTCATTGCCTTCTTAGTCATGCAATGTGCATTTCCCAGTAAACAGGAAAAACTAGTTTTAATACGATGCCAAAATGACATTACTTGTCATCATTGGGGGTTGTTAAAATATGTATTGAGTATGTGATGCTTTGGGGATAGTACTCTCCTTTGTGCTTTCAGATTTTGTACTATTCTAAGGTAGTTGGTGTAACCTCAGTTGTCAGACTTTGTGGTAGGAGCATCCAGGTTTTTTGACAACTTCAACATGATTTGCTGATAAAAGAACAAAAGCATACATATTTTTGTGTGCGTGTGTGTGTGTGTCCAAATTTTCCAAAGTAACTTTAGTGATTTTAGGTGCCCAACTTGAGACACCTTGAAGAGGCTTTATTTTCAGAAAGTGTTGAACAATTCTCCCTCCAAAATCAGGCCCTTTCAAAGTGTCTTAAATTGGGTACCCAAAAATTGAGGAGCCCCAAATCATGAGCCATTTCTGAAAATGGAGGCCAAACTGTCCTGCCAGGATTGGATCTCTCAATGGCAATCTGACTCTCTCTTTTAAAGGCATTTTCTCTCTTTCTTCAGAGACCATCTACACCCTTCCCTTTCCCTTTGCACTTCTTTAATTTACTGCTTGAATGTATGCAGGCACCATCACCCTCTGCTCCTCAGTGGATAAAATTCATCCTTGCTATAATTCTACTGGTTTCATTGGGCCTACACCATGATGAATTTGGTCCAGTATGTTGGATTAGATGTGATACTAGGGACGTGATTATTTTAACTTCTGTAGGTAATCCTAATGGCATCAACCCTAATGCTACAGCGAATGTGAAGCTCACAAGGGCAGTTTGGATCACATCCAGTCCACTGGTACTCACTGAGCAGTAAGCACACAGGAAACTATCACCCCCTCCCAGTGCCTGTAGACACTCCAAAATTTCCAAATTAGTCAGTCCTTGGCTTCAATACCCATCTTTATTCTGAAGCCCTGCTGCTTTACATCTCTTACTAAGGTAGTGTGCTCAACTCTCTGTGCTGCCCGGGTCTTGGAATAACATCCCCCTGCTTCTACAGGCATGTCCCTCTCTTTCTATGGTTATGTCCACAGACATTTTTCAAAACCCCATTTCTAAGGGCTTGGGTATATTGTGACATTGCTAGATCCAGTATTGCATCTGGGAGTTGTAGTCTTTGAGTTTAAAAAAACTAAAAGGAAGCAGGGGGAAAAAAGTGTAAGTAGATGGATGTCACAGCTGAGTCAAAGGCCCCTGTACTGCAGCTGTTTGTGGAGCTGCATGGATTGTTGTTTTAATAAAAAAAACCTGTTAGATTTTGCTCTTTTGATCTCGGCCTCTACTATTCCGCAATGTGATGAGGAGGGCACTCCTGCCCCTGAATGCACCTGCACCCTTTCTTCAAAGCCCGGTTGTGCCTCCAACTGCTTTTAATGTTGGATTCGAGCATTTGAGAACTATGTCCTTATTTCCAAACCAAGAAAGCATGTTCTGCTTATTCACTGCCTTGGAGCAGATACATGATAAGTATGATCATGCACTCACTACATTACAGCGGTTTGTGTGTGCAGCTAAAGTAAATGTGGCAGCTGAACACTAAACATTTCACCAGCATGAACAGAAGCTAGGGGTATCCGTATATTGCTGCTTTAAAGGAATTGATTGTCACATGTAATTTTGGCAACATGGCAGATGAAATGATTCAAGATCAGCTTGTGAAGAAAATAGTCGTGTCCCATATCAGAGAACACCAACTACTTGAATTGGACCTGACAGTACAGAATGCCATAACCATTGCTAATCACATCGAGTCAATTATGGTGGAGGCAAAAACAACAAGTGCAGGTACAGCAACTGTAATCCAAGCCACGCAATCCTTACAGATGTTCACTACAACAAAGCAGTCGAAACATTACAAGGGCAATGCAAAGGAGAAGTTACAGGCGCAGTGACTTCAAAAACAATGAGGAAAAGTATGTTACTGCTGTGGATCTAAACAACGTGTCCTGGAAAGGCATTTTGGTGCAATCACTGCAAAAAGACCAGACATAGCAACAAGTATATGCAATTACTGTGCCTGACGTTACTGTGGGCTCGTCTACACTACCGCTTAAATCGATGCAACTTGTCACTCAGGAGTATGAATCCCTAGGCAGTGGAATGAATGTCGGACAATGGCTCTGCACTTTCTATACTACCTGAATTGATTTACTTGCAATACTTTGGATGCGTGACACTTACTGAACCAAGCTTATGCCTAGTGCACTACTTGATGACCCGCATTCTTGTGCTTAGTTGCTTACCTGTAACTGTGACTTCTGGTGTAGAATTCTATATTGTGCACAGGGGTACTCCATCCTAAGCAGAGATTTGTCTGCCGCACTAAATATGCAGTTAGTCAATGGGAGCATTTCTTCTACTCCACCTGACACCACTACCCACAAACTCCAGTCTCCCTGCTTAACGAGGATGGAAAAAAGGAGCCCCTTGGCTGTGCATTTGGATTTGTTCACAAAATTAGACTTCGACCTAATGTGACACCCATACGACAGAAGTTGTGCCGTCTAGCATTCTCAGTCAGGGAGGCGATATCACAAGATTTAAAAATAGCTGGTACAGAATTATATTATTGAAGAGATTGCACAGTGGTGACAAAAGAAGAAGACTGGCATTTATCTTTGTGTAGACAAAAAGGAGCTCACTGACAGTCATCCACTTCCACATATAGAAGAAATGTTTGTGGAACTCCACTGCACAAAGATGTTTCCTACTCTTGATCTACGGAGTGCATGTCACCAATTTATGCTACAAAGGACTGCAGAGATCTCACAGCATTTATTATGCATGATGGATTATTCTGCTTTAAATGTGTACCATATGGACTAGCATCAGCCCCCAACACTTTCCAGAGAATGATGTCAGTGATTCTAAAGAATCAGCCTGGAATTAGAATGAAATAGCATCTAGAGGACCTGTACTGGTGGCTGGGAATAGATGCTCAAGTTGAAGCAGTTATAAAAACCCACGAATTGCTTGCCAGTTACATGACAAGATGGTGGTGATCCATGCCACCATAACAGACTGTTCCTCTTTCAGATGCAGCATGGGAAAAAGCTTGTCATTGATATTATAGGTACATTTGACAATGTGCTGAGTGACTGTTGCTACGCTATCACCCTGTGCAACTACTTCAGTAAATGTCCAGAAGGGGCATTTATGTCCCAGAGCACATTTGATACAGTGATCAAGTTCTTGTCAACAGTCTTCAGTAGGGAAGGAAACCCAGAAGAATTGGTACTGGACAATGGGCTGTGTAGTGGGGCGGACTGCCCCACTCCCTGTGAGTGTGGGCTGCGGCAGGCCAGGGCGCCTGTGCAGACAGGGAGCCAATTAAAGAAGGGCTTACAGTGAGCCAATCTGGGCCAGGCTCAGCCCTATAAGAAAGCTGTCCAGGAAGGGAGCAGTCAGTCTGTCCCAGGCCTTCGAGAGGGAGGTGGTCAGTCTCCAAGGATGGGAGACTAGCACCACGGACAGCGCAGTGCTGTCCAGGCTCAGGGAGGCTAGGGAGCTCTAGCCTGTAGCCTGCCAGGCTGCAGGCCCTGAAGGGAAGGGCCTAGTGGGTGCAAGGGGCCGTAGGGGAAACGGCCGAGGGAAGCAGACAGACGAGGGGAGAGAAGGAGGACAGCGAGGCTGCCGCCAGAGAGTCCCTGGGCCGGGACCCAGAGTAGAGGGCAGGCCTGGGTCCCCCCCTTGCAGTACACCCAGCCATTGGCCGTAGGGAGCGGCCATTATAGACTACGCCAGATCCCTGACAAGAGGGACTAGACTCAGAGGGTGTGGCTGGACATGGTGACTGGAGTGTGGGACTGCTGATCACCCACCCCCGGAAGGGGGTGCGGATGGACTAAGGGGCACTGTCAGAGGGCAGTGGCCTTGAAGAGGACGCCGCCGAGCAGGAAGCAATGCGGGTCCAGAGACGCCAACCAAGGGCGGAACGACAGATGGGACACCACCAGGAGGGGGCGCTTCACTGGACAGAGCTAATTCCCAGAGTCACCAGCGGGAGGCACCAGGTGGCGAGTCCCCAACTCGTCACAGGCTGTAATTTGTCTCACTGGAATTTGAAACTTTTCTTGCAGAGAGGAGCATTAGATATAGAAGATCACCCATGTATTAACCTGAGAGTAATGAGGAAATCTGAATGATTCAATATGAGTTTGAAAGACAGTCTCCAGACAGCTATGTTGGAAAGAAAAGCAGGGACTACCTTCCCTACAGATCTCTCACAAATCTACAGGGCTATACCCCATGCCACAACATAAAGCTCACCTGCTGAATTATTGCATGGCAGAGAGATGCACACTAAATTAAACACTGCTGGATTACAAAGACCTACATCTGATAAATCTGTACTGCCAGACGTAAGACAAACAGTTCAACATAAACAGCAAAAATATAAGACCTATACAGATAAACCTTGTGGTCAGGGGCGACTCTAGCAATTGCGCCGCCCCAAGCAGGGCGGCACGCCGCGGGAGGCGTTCTGGCGGTCGCCAGTCCTGCGGCTCCGGTGGACCTCCTGCAGACGTGCCTGCGGAGGGTCCGCTGGTCCCGCGGCTCCGGTGGAGCATCTGCAGGCATGCCTGCGGCAGGTCCACCGGAGCCGCCGGACGACCGGACCCTCCGCAGGCATGCCTGCGGGAGGTCCACCGGAGCCGCTTGCCACCCTCCCAGCGGCATGCCGCCCCAAGCGTGCACTTGGCGCGCTGGGGTCTAGAGCCGGCCCTGCTTGTGATGCCAAGGGACCAAAATTTGAATGTGGTTCATTTGTAAGAGTACAATAACCTGGAATCTTATGAAAAGGAGAACACAGGTTCACATCACCACTGAAAATTGTTGCAAAAAAAAGAAAAAGGACCATACACTTACAACCTGTCAGATGGTCAGGTATGGAATGCTGTTCATCTTGTACCTGCTTACCAAGAGTGAAGCAGAGATGTTTCAGATCTTCTAACGGGTCCTGAATATGTCACTTTGCCACTGACACTATAGGGTAACCAGTAGGACATTGGGCCTGACAGACAGGCTTTCAAAGCCAGATAGCCACCTATATGGACTAGAGACTTACATAATTATTAATAGTTTTCAATTATAACTAGAATTCTAACTGTAGTTACATAAACAATAACAAAGAAGAAATGGTTATTTATTTTCTAATTACTTAATTGGTGTTTAATATAGTAGCAAAGTATTGCATTATTATTGTTGTGAAATTGGATTTGTTCTTAAAATGGGGGGAAATGTCATGTTGCTAGATCCAGTATTGCATGCTGGGAGTTGTAGTCTCTAAGTTTAGAAAAACTAACAGGAAGCAAGAAGTGTTCATACGAACACCTAGTTACTTCCAATTGCATTATTGACTTTTTGATATAGCTTAACCTTATCTTATGGAATGCTTGCACCCCAAGAGCCAGAAAAGGAAATGCCCACAATGGCCCTTATCCAAAGCCCATTTAAATCAAGCTGAGTCTTTCCATCAAGAATGATCAGGCCCAAAAGGTTGAATCTCTTAGTAGCATCAAGACTTTGAGAAAATTTGAAATCCATATATAGGTAGGCGGGTTCAAAATTTACTTGAACAAACTCGGTGTGTGCCTGATTGCTTAAACCTTGTTCCTACCATCTGAGGATATTTTCTTACTTCTAGCACCATTGTTGTCAAAGAAAAGCTGAAACTCTGAGATGTTCAAAGACTTTTTTTTAACCAAACTATTTTAACTAAAGTATCTTTCATGTCAAGGCTGTGTTATCAGTGATGCTTTTTCATCCCACAGAATATTTCTGTTAAAAAAAGAAAAATCAAGAACTATAGTGATAGGAAGTGAATTTCATCCTCAGCTTAGCAAATAATTCCATCCCTCCCACCCCCCCATAAAACCATTTTTGTGTCTCCATCAAATCTGGAGAGCTATTTACAAAAACAAAGTTTTATGCTTCTGTATTTTAAGGGGTGATGAACATATTGTAAATATTTCCTTGTCATTTTTACAAAGCCATAATTAAGAAGTGCATTTATTTGGTAGTCATGTGACTGTCAGGTGTCTTGCCAGCTATTTCAGTACAGGTTAACATAGTATCTGAAAGAAGGTGTTTCCAAATGACACTTGATAATATATAAAGGAATGATTTTACTCTTAGATTTTTCTGAGATGGTATCTCCTATCTTAGGTACTTACACTGCTTCCAATAACATAGCACCTGAGTACCCCACAAGCTTTAACGTATTTATATTCAAAACACCCTTGTGATGCAGAAAAGTACTATAGTTCCCATTTAACAGATGAGGGACACATATTTAGTGACTAAAGATGTAGGTAGGCACCTATGGGGATTTTGAAAAGGTGCCTAACTCTCATTGAAATCAAATGGGAATTAGGTGCTTAGGTACATCTTTAGGTGTTTAAATACCTTGGAAAATTTGACCCAAATTAAAACTTTTAAATGCTCCTAAATAATAGCTTCTCAGGAATTTTCTCTTAATACAGATTTCTCTCTGATTGAGATGTGTGGTGCATCACGGGAGTCACGTGACTCTGGATCCATCATGGGTGACATAGTCGGGTGCTTACGGGGACTAATGGGGGCAGGCTCCTGAACTACAATTCCCAGGAGGCAACACATCATTTTGGGAAGGTGCTGTGTAAAATTGAACTGTCTCAAAACTAAGTGTTTCATGTCAGTTCAATAAACTGATGTGACTCCTTTTTGATTTCAGGAATCTAGGTTTGAAATTTCCAAACCAAATTTTTTTTTTTTTGAATTTTCATCCCAGGAAAAAATTTGAAATTTCAACTTTTCGCTTCAATTTGGGATGAAAACAAATGTTGAAGTGTCAGAATTTCCCATGGAACAGAAAATCTGAGTTTTGTTCAACTCTAGCCTAGCTCCCATTTTCAAAAATAGCTAAGGCACTCAAGAACCTAATTCTCACTGAAAGCCAGTAAGCATCGAGTTCCTAAGCTATATCTATGCTTAAAAATGCTACAGCGGCACTGCTGCAGTGCTTCAGTACAGACACTCACTATAGTGACAGAGGGGTTCTCCCATCACCATACCTCTCTGAGAGGTAGTAGCTAGGTCAACAGAAGAACTCTTCTATTGACCTAGTGTGGTCTACACTGGGGGTTAGGTCAGCTTAACTACATTGCTCAGAGGTATGGACTTTTCACACCCATGAGCAGCATAGCTGGGTCGACCTAACTTTTCAGTGTAGACAAGCCATAAGTGTTTGTCCCTTTTGAAAATAGGACTTGGGCTGCTAAGCAGGACTCTAGGTTTTTTGCTGCCCCAAGCAAAAAATTTGCCACCCCAGAGCTCTGAGAGCACAACTGCCCAAGCAAAACAAAAAACAAAAAACAAAAACAAAAAAGAATGGCCAGAATGCCACCCCTGGAATTAATTGTGCCACCCCAGGCAGGTGCTTGCTTTGCTGGTGCCTAGAGCTGGTCCTGCTGCTAAGTCACTTAAGCGTTTTTACAATTTTTAAATTGAGTGACCTAGATCACACAGGAAGCTCCTGGTAGAGCGTGGAATTGAGGCCAGGCCTCACATCCCAGACTAACACCCTAACCACTGGACTTTGCTTCCTCTTACTAGCCCATCCCTTTTTTCTGTCCTCCCTATCTTGCTACAGTATTAGAGTTAGCGTGGATGAAAAAGCTCAATGCATTTTTAAAGCTGGACTCTAAATATCTGGTCATGCATTTCAATTGCCATATACTACTAGCAGAAGTCACCATATATCTAGTTTGACAACTGGTAAAAAGAATATATATTAATTAATTGGAATGTATTTCTAGGCCGACATAATGGTTGCTGTATTACACCAGTTCTGTAAAAGAGGGGAGCCTTGTTACTAATCTGCCCTCAGTGCAACCTCTAATCTATGCTGACAGCTCCCAAATAAAACATTCACTATAAATCAGGTTTTGAAGGAAAAAGGACAGTACTCGTCAGCGAGTGGTGGTCATTAATTCCCCTTTGAAGGTTGTATTCATATAAAAACTAGATTGCCATTGATGTAGGTGTGGGATGTTATACATTTCATGAAAATCCTATGGTAGCTCTGCCTCAGTTATATCTGCTTGAGATAATATTAGCAGTTTGCTTGTAAATTCACCTATTTAACGAGCAGCCATGCAGTTTGTTTTGCTGTAGCTTTTGTACAAAGGATAGTGATTTTAATCCGTCATGCAAATTATTGTCCCAGTCCTGCAAAGAAAACCAGTCTGGCAGGCCTCTGTGTCTGCATGGAACCCCACTGAAGCCAACGGGCCTCTGTATGGATGTGGAAGGGTGAGGCCTGCATAGTTCTCTGTAAAATTAAGACATCCAAGTAATTAGTCGATACAATGTATTCAGCATAAACCAATCAGGTTTCAGCTGAAATCCTGTATAAAACATAGCTCACACCTAACTATATATACCATAAATCAATTATGTGAGGTTATATTTGCTATTGGATGGTCCCAAATCCATTGAAATTAGTGGGATCCTTTCCAGTGACTTCAATGTGCATTGAACCAGGCCTTGTGGAAGCAAAGGTCAAGAGGAATCCAGTACCACGAGATGTATTTATGAGTTTCTGTATCTTTGAGGAATTCAGCTGAGTCAGCTAGGCCATGAAAGCTACACAAAGTTGCCTTGAAGCCTTCAGCTGTGGGAGCGGCAGTCAAGGAGCCTTCGGCGGCACCGGCAGACCTCCCGCAGGCGCGCCGCCGAAAGCCGCTTGACTGCTGTGCTTGAGGCGGCAAAATACATAGAGCTGCCCCTGCTTAGGACATACCTTGACCTGTTAACACATGTTAATACTACAAACTGCCTTGTCTTCACTAGGATTTTCCCTTGTACTAGTCACCACGTGTCAGCTAACATGAGGTAAGAACTCCCTTTTTTCCCTAGTTCAGGGAGGTGTTATTTATACCTCACTACACCAACACCAGTGAATCTGGCCCCTTGCATGTAGGCTCAGACCTTCTCACAATGGGAATGTGTTTTCTTAGTAGATTGTTGTGAGAGGACATGCAGAGCTAAGAAGCTGAACTCAGTTGTGACACTGTTGCCGAAATGACCGACAATGACAGTATAATGCAGCTGGGAAAGAAAGCAAGGGGGGACAGTTGAGAGTAGAAGCCAAGCATACATGGATCTAAGGAAGGCAGGGGGAAAAAAAAGGATATAATCATTAACTGCATTTTCATGACAGTAAAATAATGAGTTCCTATTGGTTTGATGCTGCTCATTAGATGGACACAGTCTTCAATGTTTAAAAGGATTCTTGAAGGTTTATCATTGTGGGGAATTATCAGAATGGATCCCGTCCACGCTCTCCCTCCTGCTTCACATTCCTCCCTTCTCCCCCCCACCCCAGATTTCCATCTTTTCCTTTAAAAAGTAAACAACAAGCAGCCCAGGTTTGCTTTTCAGAGCTGAAGGACTCATTAACCCTCAGAGCAGGGAGTGGGGAGGAAAAGGACATTATGGTTAGACTGATTGCAGCAAAAAGCAAAACTATTAGCAGCATTAATGCAGAGAGATGAGAAACTTCAATATGAAGGTATTAAAAATGCACACAATATTGATCGACAGACTTACCATAACTATGTAATAGAACAGGCTGATTCAGCTGACTGTGCTTGCAGACAGTCTGGGTGATACATCTCCCCCAGCTCATGAAATACAGGAGTCTGGCTGTAAGAATATTGACTGACAGCTTCATTTTAATAATTTGCTATGGAGCACTAGAACTATTCTGTACATCACTTTATCTGAAGCTCGGTAGGGGCCTGATCTAAAACCCACTGAAATAAATGGAAAACTCTCATGACTTTAGTGGGCTTTGAATCAGGCACTAGCTTCCATTTGTGAAAAGATGATTGGAAATATTTTCAAAGGGCAGTTAGGTGCTTAGCGCTCACTGGAAATTAATGGGATTTTGGGTTCCTAACACCCATTTGTGCCTGTGAAAATCTTCCCCTATATTACTCACAAAAGAACTACCTTAAAGGAACATTAAGGGGACAAAGTCAAGCTCTCAGAAGTTAGGAAATGCCAGAATTAAGGTTGCCCATGCAATGAGTCCTTGTCTCAGTTCTCTCTCTCCTCCCTCTCCATCTTGTCTCCCAGATCCACTTTCCTCAGCTACTCAATTAGTCTCCAATCCCCAAGCTTCTGATTCCAGGCCCAGCGTTCTTTCCCTCAAGGCCTAGTCTTACCTTTCTGGACTCCCCACTCCAAGTCTCCCCAATCCCAGTCTTTGTCCAGCTGTTCTCAACCCCCCACTCCTTGTCCTGTCTCCTTTCCAGCTGTTCCAAGTCCCACTGCTCCCCAGCTCCCTACTAGTCCCATTTCCCCTGTCCACTCCCTCGGATCTCTCTCTCTCTCCCTTCCACCCATGTTCCCCATCCCCAGTCTCCCTCCCCAGCCTTCTCATTGACTCTCTTGGTCTCCACATCCCCTAACTCCTTGTCCCAATCTCTTTGCCCAGCGAGCCCAGATATCACCCCCACACCTATGCTCTTTGTGAGGTTTGTCTATCCTCATCCTCAGATTCTTCCCCAAATACACTGGCCGGCAGTCACCTGATTTCCCTGACAGTATACATTCTGTGGGAATGGTGTATGTGCAGTCTGATCAAACATATGAGCTGTGAGAAGATGGAGCATACTCAGTGCATATGGAATCTTTGGAGTCTTTAATTGCTAAAATCTAAGTCTTTAGTGAGCATGTGCAAACTGAGATTTTTCAAAGTTTTATAACGTGGGCAGATTTTTCACAGGAACAGCAAAAGGCACCCCTCTGCCCCCAAACATGGGCGTGCTAGAGCTTTCAAAGCAAAGGCCCCCAGAATTTTTTAACATTACAAAACTGTATTTTCCTTTCACTTCATTTTTGGAAAGGGCTGAATTGTTTTGGCTGAAATTTAAACAAACAGGCCAGATGATTAAAGTTATAAGTAACTGAAAACAGGGTCTTATATGGAAAGTGCCAAGCAACCTTAATAGGAAGCACTACCAGTTCCACTGATCATTTATTTATTAGCATTCCTTTCCTATGCTGTCTACATCAGCCTATGTTTCTCTTGGGGAGGGCTTCTACCAGGTTTACCTATTGTTCCTCTTTACTTCATTGTTATATAACCTTGAGGGTCAAAGCTACTGATCTAAATATATGTAGGGACAAAGAATGGATCTGTGTTGCTAATAGGGATATTAAAGTGCCATTACCTCTTCAGATTCAAATAACTTCAAGAGAGGACTTTCTTTGAACCTAGGTAGGGCTTGATCCAAAGGCCACTGAACTCAGTAGTAGTAGTAGTACCTCAACCTCAATTACCTTTGGATTAGCCCCCGCAGAAGAAAAAAAAAAAAAAGGCTTTTCAGAGATGGTGGCACCTGATTGATTCTATCATCAGAAGGAAAAGGAGCACTCAGGCACTGCTAGTGTCACTCCTCCTTCCGCCTTATTTCAACCTTTACAGTTGCATTTTAGTTTCATTCCTCATTTGTTTTCCCTTGAAGATTAAAAGGTTTACTCCCTTATACTAAAGTTCCACTCCTAGAGATTTAATAGATACTTCATGTCAAAGGATCATCAGTGGGACCAGAATGAGCTGGAGTTCTATTAAAAATTGCCCATCTGCGAGTGCTGATTTACAAGCTAATGTTTTGACAAGATGGTATTTGGAAAACTGGCTGAGAAAATAAAGGATGAGGGGAGGGGAAGGAGAGAAAAACAAAGCACAAAGCTTATCAGGTGAATATGTTAATTACGCTTGAAAATTCTTAGTCGCCTAAGCTGCTATTGACAATAACAAGCTTCCTAAATTATAAATGTGTAATTTTTTAAAATTGTGATTACTGTTCTAGTTGCTCCTTCTCCTTCATTATGTTTGTTCTTCTTTGCTGCGTTGCGTAACTGGAGGAACACCAGGCATTCTTAATTTCTGAAGACAGTGTTATCACTTTTTATTTAATGAGCTTATTCCAATGAACACACATAGTGAGGTGCCTGGAACTGTGTGGATTGTTGAAGCCCTTGACAATGACAGTCACTTCTTGCTTCTTAAAAATGCTGATAAAACAAAAAAATAATAGTGCTGCTCGTGCCAAGGACTCAATCTGCAAAACACAGGGTGCCAGGAAATGAGATATCGGAGCACCCCCAAGAAATCTCATTACCTGCTATTTCACAGTATTAGTTTTAAAAGCGAAATGGGGAAAAGGAAAAGGACTCGGATGCTGGGGTGCAGAGTATACTCATAAAATTTGCTGGTGACACCAAGCTGGGAAAGTTTGCAAGCATTTTGAAGGACGGGATTGGAATTCAAACAATCTTGCTAAATTGGAGAATGTGTCTGAAATCAACAAAATGATATTCAATAAAAAAAATTCAAAGTACTACACTTAGTGCTTGTCTTCACTAAGGGTAAGTTGACTTAAGTTATGCTACTCCAGCTACATGAATAACTTAGGTCGACTTATCCTTAGTGAAGACAAACACTAAGTGTAATACTTTGAATTTGTAGTGCTTGTCTTCACTAAGGGTAAGTCAACTTAGGTCGACTTACCCCGGTGTCTACACCATGCTTACCCCTGTGTCTACACCATGCTGCGTCGGCAGGAGACTCTCTCCAGTCGACTTACCTTACTCTTCTCCGAGAGCTGTAGTAAACATGAGAAAGTAAGCAATTTTTTCAGTAATAGTGGGCTGTGACACTTTTGTATTTTTATTTCTGATTTTATAAGCAAGTAGTTTTTAAGTGAGGTGAAACTTCGGGGTATGCAAAACAAATAAGGGGTACAGTAGACTGGAAAAGTTGAGAGTCACTGAACTAGATGGTCTCTCGAGGTGCCTTCCAGCCCTACATTTATATGATTTTATGATTCCATGGTTTAGTGAATATTCCAAAATACAATATCACCTTTAAATCTGAGACCACTAGAAAAAACTGTGGGGTAGAACTTGAACCTGTTCCCACCAAAACTACGGGGCATTTTACAATTCAATTCAACGGGAACAGGATTGTACCCATAATCTACATAGTTTGGGCCACATTCACTAGGGCTAAATTTGTCCCATTCTGTTGTAAATAACAGTTTGCGTTTATACAGTACTTTTCATCTGAAGCCATTAAGAGCTTTACAGAAGTGCATTAAGACTTATAAACCCTGTTTTATAGTTGAGTGACAGGATAAAAGAACTACCTTTGCAGAAGTGGCCACTGAATATTAGTGCTTCCATTTGGGGGGATAACTATTTCGAGACACCTTGGCTCTGATCTGCAGATGTGCTGAGCATCAAGTGAATAGGAGCTATAGATACTTAGCACCTTTGAATATTGAGTCAAGTTGGGTACCCAAAAATAGACACACATTCAGTGGTCACTTCTGAAAATGTGGATGTGAGGGGGAGTGAGTCAGGAGCAGAGCTTGGGTTCTGGACTCCCAGTCTGGTGCACTGTCCCAAGAACTATGCTTGCTCCTTCTTTTGTTTCTTCTTTTAAAAGAGGAAAAATCTTGCCCAGACAAGTTAGGCAATATAGGGGCAGATCAGTGGAGTATGATACTCAGATCAGAGTATGGGCTTTTTAAATAACCCAAAAATGATAAGTCTAAGAGGATGGGTCTCATATGGCAACAGCAACAATGAAATGTAATTCAAGCAGAGTTTATCGTACTAGGACAGTAGGGGAGAGGGAACACTGGTCTGATGGTGATTCCATTGTTCCTATCTGATTCTTAGCTACTGCACAGCACTTCATATTGAAGAGATTGAGAGCACAAAACTGGTACCAAAAGTGTGATTGGCATCCAGAAATAGCACGGCACAAGTTGTTGTGAATGATCACCTCATATGTCAACTGCAGATGATCTACTCAAATGCAAAGCAGTGTGGGATAACGACTGAATTTAACTGAACAGACCAGGACGCATGCTTTACAGTTCAGCCTAGGGTGACCAGACAACAAGTGTGAAAAACCGGGACGGGGGTGTGGGGGTAATAGGAGTCTATATAAGAAAAAACCCCAAATATCGGGACTGTCCCTATAAAATCGGGACATCTGGTCACCCTAGTTCAGCCCCTCCAGCCCCAATCCAGCAAATACACAATGTATGTAACTTTATGCATGGGAGTTCAGTGGGACTACTCACATACATAAAACTAAGCATCAGCCTGTGCAAGATCAGGGCCTTATGTTCCATTTTCTCTCTTTACAGATATAAGCCATTAACATAATGGTCTAGACTTAAAATCGCAAGACCAATTAATGGCACTTGAAATGCCAAATTAGAAATTAATGGATTTGTATGATACAGTAGTAGGCAAACAGTGCTGTGAAATATTGTTATTTACACGTTGCCATTCCTACATTATTCTTTTATTTTCCCTATTGCTTTTTACTTGCAATGATTTATACTCCGTGTCAATGTCAGTTACATTATTTGAAAATAATAAACTATAATTAAAAAGCAACCAATCCCCAGTGAACTGCTCATAATATTATTTATTGTTGTGGCTCATTTGCTTCTCCTTGTTTATCTGTTAAGTGCCAATAACATGTTCATATTGCACACAGCCTGCTCGTCCTTATATAGCCTGATTGTTCTCTGATCGGCACCAGGAAGTAAACCCAAGAGACACAAAGCTCTTTTTTCTAACTGCTCCTCTGCACTCTCTTCTCTTGAGAAGACTCCAGCAAGTCAGTGCATACATAACTGAAGAAAGCATATAGAATCATAGCTCTGCCAGACAAAAATAAGCAGCTGGGAATTCAGCCATTGTATAATTCCATTGAAACCATTCAGGTAGCACCAGAATCAAATTCAGCCCCCTCATACCTATGTGAGATTCTCACTGACTTCATTAGAAGCTGCACGTGCATACCTGAAAGCAGACTGTGGCCTGCTCTCTTCTCAAGTGCATATGCATTTCAGACCATAGGCTGGATCCTGCACAGCTGATTCAGGTTAAACTCCCACTGGCTTCTATTGAACAGCAGGATTGGGGCATATGACATTACAACTCCACAAACTCTTACAACTCCACATCCTCTTCCCCACAGGTTGTGCCCATGCGCGTGCGCACACACACACACACACACACACACACACCACTTACAAGAAATTCCCATCTGCCCTTTCAGCTTTCATTCATAAAAAATACAACGAAAAGAGAGCTAACTATGATGCTCTCGCCTCCAACCATACTAACAAGAGTTTTGTGTCTCTTTTTGCAAGTAATTAGTGTTTGAAGTGAGGCAGGGGAAAGGAGGGAGGATTAGGAACTGCATCTTGGAATGGTTGCCAATACGCTTGCAACAGAAATATTCCAAGGGTCCAAGTACACTGAGGGAGTCCACTCCCTTCTGGACACTAGTTCACAGTTCACTAGCACACACACTGTGGAATAGAAATTAATCTAAGACACTCAAATCTGGACACCACTAAGGTGTGGGGTGCTCTGGAGCTCAGTTTTGCAGTTGGAAGCCATTGTTAGATTTCCTCCCCCCCCCCGCCCCCGTGATAGTTACAGGCAAGTCAAAAAATAAAATTGCTAATGAGCTATGGATGAATTCTAATTACTCTGCCGCAACTCTTCACTACGGGAAATGGTTTCCAGGTCTGCAAACCATCAACTACCTTGGGGCCATATCGTGCCACTGATCCACAAGCAGAACTCCAGTGGTGCAAGTAGAATTAATTTCTTACCGATACGCTGCACCAGCTAAAGGGGGGGGCATGTGACCCCTCACGTGACCCACCCTTTCCCCAGTCCCCCACATTCTCCCCCCTCCCCTCCCCATGATCCAGCCCACGTTACCTGGGGTGGGATGGGGGGGAGGACTCTGTCCTCCTCCTGCTGTACTGGAGACTTCTCTGCAGGGCTCTCCCAGGAACTGCAGCGGTGAAAGTAACAGAACATCCGGCAGCCCCATGCCGGCAGCTCCTCCAGCACGGCTCTGCTGCCCCCAGCCCTGTCCTCTGGTGGGGCTGCCTACAGACCCCAGACAGGAGACACTAGATGCAGCTGCGTGGAAGGGCTTGGGGCGGTACAGCCGCACTGAAAGAGCTGCCGGCGTTCTGCTCCACCTGTGTCTTTCTGGTACGGTGTACTGGCTATAAATAGCTGACTGGCTACGGCACCCCGGACCATACTGCCATACTTGCAATGGACTGAATCAATGGCATGATGTGGTCCAGTTTTTTTAATATTTTTTAATATTCAGGTTACTATCCAGCCATCCAGCAAAGCTCATCTCTAATAAAACTGTCCCTGCCTCAGCCCTGCTTCGCACACTCACTACTCCAGGACTATGACAGCTCTGTTAAAATGCAGAAAGAAAGCCACAGATTTAACATGGACAAATGATGAAATAGCTCTGTGCGAGAGCAGACCCACAGGGATAGAAACAATCGTTAGAATCATGATATTTGCACTGAGAAATGTTAATGTTCACATTCAAGGCCTCAGTGTTCTGCTTTGTCCTAAATCAACCTGATCACCTCTCCTGCCTCCTTGTCTACCACCAAGCCCTGTGCCCTGCCAGTTGGGCCAGCTATGGGGAGGAGGTGTAGATTGGAATACGCAATGCGTCCACACTTGGAGCTGGATGGGTATATGTGAGTAGTGGATGGTTTCCTGTTCAAAAGAAAGAAAGGGAGGAACCAGTGGTATGCCCCAGCCAAGGCTGCAATAGAAGGGAAGACATTTTTTTCCTAGGGCCTTGAGTTATTACTGCCACCTACAGAGTTCTGTCAGCATGTACCATGTTGTACTGGAGCAATAAATGTCACACTGCCTGTTGGGCAGCATTGCCTAAACCATACCAGAGGCTGTACTAACAGTACTACAGAAACCTCCCCACCCACCAACACAGAGGGAACTCCAAGCCAAACCATATTTCTTCACAGTGCAGTGGATTTTCCTTCATTACTGCCCTGGGCTTCGTTAACTGCACAAACAGTGCCGCAGAATCTGTTGTGGGGAATAAAGGCAAACCTCCCACCACCGTATCCAAATCTGACTGCGTTACCCG
Organism: Mauremys mutica; assembly: GCF_020497125.1. Taxonomy (NCBI): domain Eukaryota; kingdom Metazoa; phylum Chordata; order Testudines; family Geoemydidae; genus Mauremys; species Mauremys mutica. Next base: position 67,729,324 of record NC_059082.1, on the reverse strand, counting down.
CTTTAGGAAGAGTCGCTGGACCTCGAAGAGCTAATACACGTTTGATGGTTTTGTATGCTAGCGTCTGAAATGGATATTTCTGTGGCAATGAATAGAAGTCATTGTACATGTGCACTGAGTGAAACTGAAACCTGTTCTACTGCAGGCTGCTGCTAGGACTTGGCATGAAATATTAAAAAGAAGCCTTCATGCCTGGAGTCTTTACTGGGTCACCTTAGAATTCAGCAAGCCTGTAAGCTCAAACCTCTCCTTGGGGTGTAATTAAATAAGGGCAAAATGGTGTGAACCTGCTAATGGCTTCTCATTGTCCAAAAGGAAATAGCTGAATTACCCTGGGATGCTTGGTCTGATTAAGAATAGCACTTGCTTGACTGAAGTACTTCATTTGGCAGTGAGGCTAACAGTATATAAGCTGTGGAACTGAAGAGCATTAAAGAAAAACCAGCTCAGAATGTGCTTTTGCAAAGGAGAAGAGCAGTGAGGTTTAAAAAAACATATCACAGAACATACGTTCATGTTCTCTTTGGAAAAATTTGGTCCAGATTCTGATCTCACGTGTGCTAGTGTAACATTGGAGTTACTCTGCTGAAATCAATAGAGTTAGAAAGAATTACACTGGTGCAGCAGATCTCAGGAATCTGGTTCATAGTGGTGAAAACTAATATTTGATCCAACAAGGCATAGTTTAACTCAAAAGTTGCATATTGCCATATGTCAACCTCTAAGTATTGGAGGATAGGAAGAAACTTTCTCTGGGGCAGATTGTTGCACAGCTGCCTACTGGAGGGTTTCTTGCCCCGTTTTCTGAAGTGTCTGGTGCTGGTGACTGTTGGAGACAGGATACTGAACTAGACGGACAATGGGTCTGATCCAGTCTGTCAAACTCTATGTTCTCATTGTCTGTGTGGTGCAAGCAAAAGCAGAGCAAAGCTGTGCTTGGAAGACACACACCTATGAAAAATAAGTTGCAAGGTTTCAATGGCCCCTTTTTCAGATGTAATTATCTTCAAAGTAATTATCTCTGGAGGAAGATAACTCCGCTCTTCCATTACATTACGCCAGCGTTGTTTTCCCTTTCAGAAGCAGACAAAGCAGGACTAAATCTTAAAACAAAGTAGCATGTTTAGCAAGCGAAAAAACACTTGTTCAATTATAAAAAAGCAGCTTAATTTTTGCTGAGGGACAGGAATTAAGAAAGACTGAGTAATGGCCATAGTGTTTTCATTTGGAGAACAGAGCTTCTTTGGATACAGTAGTAGCAGTTAAATGGCAAGAATTAATGGTACAGCAGGATGCCTTTCCAACCTACATACATTACTGCTGGGGAGAATGGGTGGAATTACACCTGGAAGTTATTAAGATTTATTTCCACTGTCCACAACATGATAGCCACTGTTTATATACCCAGGAAGATCCAGCCAATTTCAGAGAAAACTCAGCCTCAGAAGACAGGCAACAGACCAAGGCTGTGGGATAAATACAAAGTTATTCTTTTATAAGCACAACCACCCACTCCTTAGCCATTATTAGTGGGCAAAGCATTGGAGGTGTCGCAGTAGAGGTGGGCATTGTGGGTGGATGTGAAAGAGAAAAGGGTACCTTTCAGACCAGATGAGGGAGGACATTCCATGCATAAGGGGTAGTATGGCTGATGAAGCAAAGAGGGCTGTGGGAGAAATTGGCAGAAAGGGGGCTGGCACAGTTGGGGGAGTGGAGGGGATGGGAGCAGGGGTATAAAAGGGACATCAGCAGATGAGTAAGGAGGGACAGGGTTGTGAAAGCCCTTGACACTCATAACAAGCAGCTTGGCTTGCTGTAGTAGAAGAGAAGTCGGCAGAGAGCAGCAAAAACTGTGTGTGGGAAATGTCATGGCCAGAGTGACTGGTAAGGATGATTACCCTGACAGCATCATTTTGTGTGGGCTATATAGGTGTGAGAGAGACCAAAGAACAATCAAAACAGGCAATAACTAGGGCCTGGATGAAGAGGGTAGTTCTTAGAAGTGTTGAATTGGAAGACGTGGGAAGTTTTGAGCATTTTCTGTATGTCCTGGGGACAAGATAGAAACAAGTCAAAGATGATCCTCTCAGTTATGGGCCCGAGCGATGGGGAGGATGGCATTAAAACTGAATGATTTCTTCAAACCATTTACTTTTCTCTATCAGTGCAGATTTGTTTGCTCTATATACCTTAAATATGGAGAACTAACATACAATTGTCAATTTCACTTCCGTTTCCAGACAGTTTCACTTTCAAGTTCACCTGCAATGCTGTGACTTTTGAGGGAGGGAATGCTTAGATTTAAACAAAGAACAGTTGTCAATGAAAATGTAAATAATGGAAACATTTACTGATATTTGTTAGTAAAACCCTGTTTTTGTTTGGGCTGGTTCTTGATGAAATACTAACATTTTGAGCCTGAATTACCCACATCCCTGTACGTTTGTAACAGATCTTTCTGCCTCTTCTCACCAGCATCAACCCTGGAAAATCCTGTCCTGACATTTGACACAGATTTCATAGATATAGCACACCAGGTGGAGACGTGAGGGGAATGGTATTGATTCATAAAACAATGCAGAAGAGACTAGCTCCCTGGCAGCTAACCCAGCACTCTGTTCTCTCGGCACTATGAATTTGTTGCTGCTAGGTATGGGTTAGATGTATAAATATATGTTTAGCTAGAACCAACTAGCTGTAGTATGGAAAAATACATACAGAAAAATTCACAGTGAGATTCTGATTTTGATCACACTGATGTAAATCAGCACAAATTCCATCAAAGCTGAGCAAGCAATATTGGTGTAACAGTGGAGGACACAGGATCTGAATCAAGTCCTTTGTGCCTGAGATTTCATTAGAGTTGGTTTAACTAATGACACATTTACATATAATTTTTGCAAATTATTTTCTCTACCACTTTTGACCAGTTCTAATGGACATCTGCTTTTTTTTTCAGTAACGCCTTTGTGGCATCATGGACTTCAATAGAGTAAATCCTCATTTACTGAGTGTGAATGAGAGCAGAATCTGGCCCAGTATTACTTACTATTAGTATTCCAGTAGCATCTACAGGCTCCAAGCAGGCTCAGGATTCAGTTGTGGTAGTCACCATACAGGCACAGGGTAAGAGTCTCTGCCCCAAAAAGCTTATAATTACATAGACAACACAAAGGGCAGGAGGAGAAAGATGCATGGAGATTTGTCCAAGGTTACAGAATAGGTCCTTGGAAAAGCATGCTCCAACTATATGAGTAAGCATCAGTAGAACCCAAATTTTGAGAATCCATTTTTGGGAGGGAGGAGGGCAGTTAGAAAGATGGGCTATTTGGAAAACTAAGATTCAACCTGGGTTAGATTTTGAACAAACAAAGCTTCAGCAGTTTGATTCAAACCCATCCCTAGTTACCAGAGATGCAAAGGTAATAACATTGGTATCCAGCCATGAATGATACTACATTTTCTATAGAGCTGGACTTTTGGGGCATGTCGCAGAATTCTCCAAAGCATCTTCTTTCAAAACCATCTGATTCTGGGAGCTGTGCTACTATTTTTCATTTATACTATATGGCCCATGTACCTTAAACATTAATTTCAACTCATGGCACACCACTGAGGTAGGCATTAACCTAATTTTATAGCTGACGAGCCTGAGGTTCAAGCAGTTACATGGACTTGTCCAAGTTCACTTAGGTCAACTTTCTGCTACCCTAACTCACCATGAGTAGAATCTTACTCCTTCAAATACTCCTATAGAAATTAATAGGAGCCCTTGCGGAATGAGATACTACTCAAGATGAAAAGGAGTGGCAGAATCTGAGCCACTGCAAGTTAGAGGCAGCTCTGGGCATAGATCCCAGGGAGTTCTGATTCTCCTCTCCCTTGTACTAGTTTCACACTGAGATTAATGGAGCAACTTCTGATCTACAATGGAGTAGATGAGAGGTGAATCGGAATCAAGCCACTTGTCTCCTCTAATCACTCAAGGCCCAATTCTTCCCTCATCGCACCTGGTATAAATCAGGAATAACTCAGTTGAGGACAATGGATTTACACCGATGTAAAACAGACATAACTGGGAGAAAATCTAGTCTCTCCTTTTCCTACCAGTACCTTTTTAATTTAGAGAGAAGCAAAATAAGCTGGAAAGCTCAGACACAAGACTGCACAGATATTGTTGTGTCTAAATATTGTAAGCCCTGTGTGCAGATACACGTCTACAGGACAGCTTTCCTTGCTGTTGTGTGTCGGCATCATTTATCATCAGTGTCTCAAGCAGAACGCCAACCCTCCCGCAGGACCTTTTAATGCTGCGTTAAAGGCTCTCACGAAACAATTTTCTATCCCAGCACACTTTGGAAATTTCATTAGACCCCAGGAAATTATATCAGTCTGAGATGCCACCTTGGGAAACCCGAGCTGCACAAAGCCACCCAGCCCCACAGATATGGAAATATCTCAGTGTCATCCTCTCTACTGAGCCCAGCATAACTTACTGAAGCACATGGGCCCAGCTGGCTGTGAGGAAGGGTTCCACCACCCTGCAACCCAGAAAAAAATGTGTCCTGCAACATTTACTGCAAGCAAGTGACTTACATCTTCAACTTGGACGTTGACGCTGTCTTGGTCTGCGACTATCCAGGCAACTCCCTTGATTACATAATCATTCTGAAGCTGAGAATGTGAAATGTGTAATGACCCTCCAAGTGGGTAGTCAGCAGGGTTTGAATCTTGGACCTTAAGCACTAAAGCACAGAGCACTACTGCATGAACAAAAGGAGCAACTCCATTAAGTGGGCTCCAATAATAGGCTCTTATCTTCTCTGGATGAGGTGCTAGAGGTGAGATATGACCCACACTTTAAAGCGTGTTACACATATAGATGGAATAAAGCACATCCTCACTTGGTTTTTCAGCAGCAATTCCACAAACAAGCAACTGAGTGTGGAAGCAAAGGACAGCATGAGTACGGCTCAAAACTAGCTGTCCACAGAGGGCCCCAAATTGGAAGGAATGCTCACGGGTATGGGGTACATGCTCTGGGTTTGTTTGCCTCCCCTTAAAAAGTAATTGTTTTAAGAGGTCATAGACTCCGATTAAAAAATTTTAAGCCACCTAGAGCTAAGTTTGTCATCTCTGGTTTTTTATCTTTGCACATCCCTAACATTAATAAGCTCTTTGCCTACCAAAGCAACAAGAACAGGATTTGCTTCAATGAAGACAAGGGAAATTCTAAACCTTTAATTTAGCTAGTGGAAACACCTGCTTAAACCTCTCCCATCTTTAAACTCTATCCATCTAATCTCATGTGAGGATCACAACTCTTCTACACCACGTATCATCCCCTTCTTCTTCAAGTCTCTTTTGAAACCACTCCGGACTCTGAGGACGTGCACACACCGAACTGCTACTTAACTGTTTGTGACTTCAGTTTATATAAACACTTCAGGTCAGCGATTGTATTTGCTTGCTTAGCATAATGTACCTGCTACAGAGTGTCATATGCAGTTATGTCACAGTCATGCCAATAATACTATCTGAAGCCCTGCTAGTTAGTTTGCTACTTACATTATTGGACAGTTCAGATGTCTCTTCTGCTGTCAAACAGAAGTGTTTTTTTTCAAGGCTCTTAATGGAGGAGTTTGGAAAGAAAGTGAATGTTAATTGCCTGCTCAGAGTCAAATAGACTTCCGCATTTACTTTTTAAAATTTTAACTGCCTGACTTGACATTAATGTGAATTAACCAGCATCCCATCCTGCTACCCCACTGCCATTAATGCCAGTGGAATGTGCACTATAATTATGATATATATTATATTACTGGCAGCTCATCTCCATATTATTCACCTTTTTTCCCCAAATTGGTCTGATGGTAGGATCACACATTCCCTAATTAACACCTTTCTATGGTTCCTAATGAGTGTGTTGATGTTACTCCTTCAGGCTGCTTCTCTTATAATAAATTCTTGTGGCTATAACAGACTCCAACCGTCCACTTTAATTAAGAGACAGATGTCATTGACTCACTTTCATTTAACACTTAACACACACGTTTTTCTCTGGATGTTAGCGGAGTTTGAGGGGCGGGGGGGATGTTTCATCCTTTGACTGTTTCTCCATTATACATGTCACATAAACCAAGCAGGGCCCTGGGGAAACACAGTATTTTGGAAAGGGAAAATAGGAAGCAATACTAGGAATAGTGCTGGTTGGAAGAAAACCAGCTTTGGACTTTCTGAGAGAAAAACTGGGCTAAGAAAGTGACTGGTGAATTATGGAGAAAATGGAGACTAATTAGAGAGATCATGGGAAAGAATAACTGACCCATTTAACAATAATTATCAGTCTCGCCTACAGCTCTTTCTGAAGAGCCACTAGTATCCAGAGTTGTCCAGCTGTGCTCACTGGATATTTCTGGGACAAAGGGCCTGAGGCACAGCCCATTGGAGTCAATGGAAAGACTCTGATTGACTTTGATGGTCTTTGGATCATGTTCCTGCTATTGCAGAGATTCCATGTTTGACATGTTCATTCAGAAAAACGCCCTAACAGCAGAGACAAGTTTTTTGCAGAATGGATACACAATGCCAAAGGGAACATTTCAGCAACTTACTATCATGGAATTTTTTTTAATTGCAAACCAAAATCTAAATTAACCTTTAAAAAGAAATCCTTGTGAAACATGTATAAACTTCGTAAGAGCAGATTTATCCATTTAATAGACTGCGTAATCACATTTCTCCTGTTAATACACAACACTGTCATAGGCATAATCTTTTCATTATTTTATAAGCATATTAGGAAAGTAAATTTTGTTTTACATGTTAAAGCTGGAATGTAGGACGCAGAGTTTAAATTACAAAGGCTCAGTTTAATTGTTTGTTTTTTAAGACAATTTCTGCACAAGAACTTTCAACAAACAAGGATGTTTTAAAATACTGTTTCATTTCAGGCCAGGTCCTCAGCTGATGTAAATCAGCATCACTAGCTCAATTTACAGCAGCTGAGGATCTGGCTTTCAGATGGCATTGAACAGCAATCTCTACACTGGCCCGGCTTGGGCTCTCTTACTTACATTTCTCCAGTCAGTTATAGTCAGTTTCACTCTTTTCCCTGTAGTCGGATCTTGTTCACATTGGTATTGATTCATGGAGCCCACTTCTCCTCAGCCCTGCACCTTGTGTCATCATTTATATCTCTGTAAGACAAGTGCAAAAGAGCATGAAGTTCGAGCAGTGGACACCCACTGTGCACAGTGTAAATGATGATACAAGATTCAGGACAGGACCATATTGTGTGTTCATAAGGTCAGGAACCTGAATGTTACTTGCAGTCCCTTTGACACCTGCAGTTTGGTTTCAGAGAGGTTGGTTGTGTGGGAAAAATCAACAAGACGCAAATAAAGAGGTAATCTGTGCTCATATTGATCCCTGATTGTTCCATACAGGGAATGGATTTCACCCTCCCCAGCAGCTTGGGCCTTGGAGTAGATCTTCCCCACCCTCGAAAACTGGGGCTTAGCACATGAGTAAAACTATGTACCCAGAGTCCCTGTATCTCCACACCAGATTTGGATGCTGTCGTGGGGTAGGTACACCCCCTCACCCCTCATGGAAAGAAGGGGGAAAAAAATGAATAGCAGTTTCTCAGGTCCTATGTTAGTGACCCTGACTACAAGCAGGGCAGCATGGCCCAGTGATCAGAGACTCTGTAAGCAGCCCTTTCGCTCAGGGCAGCGTGGCCCAGTGGTCAGAGACTCTGTAAGCAGCCCTTTCGCTCAGGGCAGCGTGGCCCAGTGGTCAGAGACTCTGTAAGCAGCCCTTTCGCTCAGGGCAGCGCGGCCCAGTGGTCAGAGACTCTGTAAGCAGCCCTTTCGCTCAGGGCAGCACGGCCCAGTGGCCAGTAAGTCAATAGGGTAGCCCACCTCTGTGGGATTGTGTGGCCTACTGGCCCATTATGGGAGTGGGGCACCACTTAGGGGAGTGTGGCGCCCAGGGGAGGGAGGCTTGGGCCCTCCCTGCTCCTCCGAGTCCCAGCCCAGGGCCCTGGCAGTGGTGCTTACCACTGAGTCAGTGGGGATCCTCCTGAAACACATTGACCAGTTCCCCCTTTCTAAGTCTCCTGGGCTGCTGCCTCCCCTTTCTCCCTCGGTGAAGCTCCACGTTTCCCCCAGGTCCCCAGCTTCCACCGGCGCGGTCTCTTCCCGGTGTGATGGGTTGGATCACAGAAACCCCCTTGGGGCTGCCAACTGATGTGCCAAGACTAATTCTGCCCCTGCTTTCCCTTCAAGCTCAGGACTCCAGCACCTATCTTATTGAGCCAGACACACCCGTCTGCTCCAACACAGACCCAGGGTTGGAACCACGTGCCCCAAAGCTGCAGACTTAAAGACAGGAACACTTCTTAAGCTGCTTTCAGTCAACACTCAGATGCCCAACTCCCCATGAGGTCCAAACCCCAAATAAATCCGTTTTACCCTATATAAAGCTTATACACAGTAAACTCACAAATTGTTCACCCTCTATAACACTGATAGAAAGGTTTCAGAGTAGCAGCTGTGTTAGTCTGTTTCCGCAAAAAGAACAGGAGTACTTGTGGCACCTTAGAGACTAACACATTTATTTGAGCATAAGCTTCCATGGGCTACAGCCCGCTTAATCAAATACATACTCTGGGTTAATAAATAAGTAAAAAATGATTTTATTAAATACAAAAAGTAGGATTTAAGTGGCTCCAAGTCATAACAGACAGAACAAAGTGAATTATCAAGCAAAATAAAACAAAATACCCTGGTACAGCCCTTGTTCCAGCTCAGGTGGTAGCTAGGGGATTTCTCATGATTGCAGTCCCCTTTGTTCTGGTCCAGCCACTTGTATAGCTTTGGCACAAGGCGGGAATCTTTTGTCTCTCTAGGTCCCCACCCCATCCCCTTCTAAATGGAAAACACCAGGTTAAAGATGGATTCCAGTTCAGGTGACATGATCACATGTCACTGTAAGACTTCATTACCCACTTGCCAGCACACATGTATACAGGAAGACTTACAAGTAAAACAGAGCCATCTACAGACAATTGTTCTAGTTGATGGGAGCCATCAAGATTCCAAACCACCACTAATGACCCACATTTTGCATAATTACAATAGGCCCTCAGAGTTATATTTCATATTTCTAGTTTCAGATACAAGAATGATACATTCATACAAATAGGATGACCACACTCACTAGATTATAAGCTTTGTAATGATACCTTACAAGAGACCTTTTGCATGAAGCATATTCCAGTTATATTATATTCACACTTATTAGCATATTTTCATAAAATCATATAGAGTGCAACATCACACCCAGGGCTCGTCAGGCAGTCTGGAGTCCGTCTGGGTCTCCGCGTGCCTTGCTCCTGGGGTGGGGCTTCCTCAGCATGGAAAGCCCTTTCAGGACTGATGTGGAGTAGGTATACCCCATCACAGATGCTCATTGATTTCCCCAATAACATGGAATCAAAGGTTCAACTTCTCCAGCACTATTGGACAGCTGTGCCTAATCAAGGCCCACAAGTTGGGGAAAGCGGGTGAGAAGATCATGAGATTAATTTTCCCAATATTATCGGAAATATAAAAAGAGTAGAGGGAACTATTGATATGGAGTGGGAGGAAGGAGCAAGCATTACTCTTCCAGAAAGAGCACAATACCCTGTAAGCTGCTCTAATATAATTCACATTTCTTCATCAGAGCATGAGTCTTTTACATCCGTAAGCTCTTCTCTAATGCATAAGCCCTTTATAATTGTACCATAGTGCGACCAGGGTCCCAGTGGGGGCCAGCTGTGGTCACTCAATTAGAGTGAACTGCAAAGAATGGGGCAGACAATCCCCATAAAGCTGGTGGGTATTCCAATACTTAGATTTACCAAGCCAGCATAAAACAGCTTCTTTATTACCTTACTGGTTACTCAGAAGTCCAAACAACACGGTTCCCTTAAAGTGATCCAGCCTCAGGCCTCCATCCAGGTACCTATGTCAAATATAATGATTTCTGAAAATCTTATTTCATCATATAAAAGAAGAGGTTCTACCAATCCCAAAGGATCGGACACATTACCTCCCAGGTTATTGAATATTCCAGATCTTAATCAAATACACTCTACAGCCAATTCTTATTAGCTAAGCTAAAATGTATTAAAAAACAAAAGTGTATGGTTAAAAGTTCAATATACATACAGACATGAGTTCAATTCTTAAGATTCAGATACATAGCAGAGATGGTGAGCTTTTTAGTTGCAAACAGTTCTTTCAGAAATAGTTCATAGGTTATAGTCCAATGTCCAAATATCATATTCAAGGTGTACCAACACAACTGAGACCTGAGTCTTGCAACTCAAACTTCCCCTGATGAAGCTTAAGCAGATCTGAGATGAACAGGATCATGACTCAAGGGTCTTTTTACACAGTGTTCTAGCATCCACTTGACCACAGTGTCCTGGTTAAACAATAGGCTTTTGATGTAAAGGTTTGCTTTCTAACCACCACCAGTAATTAGTTACACAAATTAGCATAGGGCAATTTATCCATTAGGCAGTCTATTACAAATTTCAAAGAGATATATAGACAATGACATTATTTTACCCAAGATTCATCTAAATGTTAATATTCCCTTTTGATCTCTAAATTAATAGTTATAGTGACAGACAGGAACTGTCTATTTACATGCTAGCATCAAAGATACACACAATTAGTATCGCTTCTAACAATATAGGTTTGCATTTCAAAGTTCTAGCCTACCTAGCCACACAATGACCCTCATTACCATTTGCATACCTTTCCAACATGACTTTAAACATGGGCCTTGCAAGCTGTTTAACCCTTTCTGGCCATGAGTTATATCCTGTATAAGATTTGCTGCAATTACATAGCAGTGGTAGCAATGATTTGCATGGTTATATTTTAATCACAATGTCACAATAGGAGGAACTAATGATATGGGGAGGGAGGAGCAAGCATTGCTCTTACAGGAAGAGCATAATACCCTGTAAACTGCTCTAATATAATTCATGTTTCTTCATCAGAGCATGAATCTTTTACATTCATAAGCTCTTCTCTAATGCATAGGCCCTTTATAATTGTACCATAGGCACTTGGCCATTTTTAGTCTTCTAGTAAATGAAAGGCATCACAGGATTCAATATGTTTTTCCCTCATTGTCCCTGTGCTTAATACATGGTGGTTGTACTCTTGCATGTCAGAGGTTAATGTCTTCAGCAAGATAAATCTGTGAGGATAAACACCAGACTTCTAAAGCTGCTACCTCCGAGTAATAGTTCACTTTAATGACTACAAGCAAAAGGCTGACACGCTTTGACTTCAGAAGCTGACCCCATTTTCCACAAAGGATATGCTAATATCTTGTTATTTACTCTTCTATTAGGCTATTTATTTCCCTATGCCAAGTTCTCTCAGTCATTTGTGATTATTAAATCACCACCCTGTTAATATAACTAAAGGGAGCTAATAAGGATTTTCTCCTCAGATAGCACCCATTCCCAACCGGCAAGCAGCAAAGCAGTGCCGAGAGTGAAAAGGCACCATCTCAAAAGGTGTGGTGCATCTGGCAGTAATCCTGAAAGGGAAACAGGTAGGGGTTAATGAAACAGGCGTTTCTTAATATTGTTTCCAAAACAAAGACACCTTTTAATGCCTTGTATTTATTATTTCAGACATTCTATCCAGTAAAACACTATTATTGCCATTGTTTTGTATGCCACAAAGTATGCACTTACTTCTCTCTACAATTTTCTTTTTAGTAGGTTATCTATCTAGGTAAATTGGGGCTATATTTTCTCAGCTGAGCAGCCTGAAAAGGGATGCTTTATAAACACTTGATCAGATTAGAGCTTTTCCAAGGAAGAAACGTGATTAATTACTCCCATTACAGCCTCACATGCAGTAGCAACAATCATTTAATTACACTCTGTCAATTGAACACACAGGTTTATTCACCATTAATGCTGTGCTTGTGAAAGGTGCCCGATTGCCCTGCTAAGGGACCCCAACACTGATCTACAGGGATGGCTGGTAAAAGAGAAAATGTCTCCATGCACATTCAGTTCTAGTCCTCTCTGCTCAGATCACAAACAAGAAGGCCAATTGATGATAACTGGTTTTCAAGACTGACTGTATCTGACTACTAAGAACTGAATGAAACCACTCACTCATCTCACTCAGGCCACCTGTAATCTTATTTTTCATAGTTATTCTCTGTCTTGAGGCCAGAGAGCCTGAGTTTACAAGTACAAATAGCATTCGGCTTGCCTTGAAGTCAATGGGACTGTGTGTATATGAGTAATGTGAGCAGGATTGTACCCTGTGTCTGCTTCATCTTCAACAAGTTACTTTGAACAGTACCTTACAATAAATATTGAGTAATTGTAGGAAGTCAGATTAGCTTGTGATCATTGTTTGCAAAATGAAATCAATGGGACTTTTATTTGCTATAAATAGCACTATATAGGCAGATCTCTTTCAAAGAGACAGTCAAAATATTTTGTTTTCATCTGACACAGTGATCTTGGGACCATCAATCCATGCAAACTATCATAGATGAGGTTGGAATCACTGAGTAAGGGCCAATGATTTAATAACCTCTCCTCTTTTTCCTCTTCTCAAGGTCCTGTCCTTCCGTATTCATGTATGTCTTCTCCTGTTTCATGACTGCTACCCCCACGATCCCACCCTAACATGTTATGGCTATGTCGTATTGTCTGCTTGTGCAGTTGCAAAATTGCATAATTTCATAGGAGTCCTGTGAAGCAAGTAGTATTTGGAAACATATGCAAGCTGTCAGTTATTTACCTTTTTGTATTTTTCATTGTCTGCTGTTTATGAAAAAAATTATCCCCCCTGCCTGTTAATGAGTTAAGCCCCATAGACACCCCTGTGAGGCAGAGGGCAATGAGTTCCTGGAGTTATCAGAGGGTAGAACTGGGCTCTGTAGATTCTGTTTTGCCTCTCATGAAGCTGATCTATGCTGGGGAGAGGGAGGAAGTGCCCTGCCATTAGAATGGTTCCTGAAATCATTCTAAAGGTCTCACATCTCAGGGGGAATGGATGCAAGACTTGCTACACCAGCTACAGCTAGCACACCCTATGAAGAACTGCTGGCTTGTCGACAGACAGGCTCACAGCCACTCAGACATGCACCCTATGGGACCATCAGCACTGTCAGCATCCCTAGCTTCCCAGCAGCCAACCAAACTCCAGCTACCCTAAATGTGTGCAGACAGTGCTCCCTGCACCCTTACCACCCACCCATACTGGGACAACCATAATGGAGGCACTTACATACACATGCATCACTTGTCAGAAATACTCGACAATGATATTAGAGATACTACAGACTTGGATGTCTGGAATCTTTTTCAGTGAAGTAACCAGTTCTGGGTCAATTTGACGTCAATGAACCCAGGCTCATGTCTCTCACAGTCAGGCTGTATATCACAGACTGTCGTTAAGATTATCTCTTAACCAGTGGTTGAACAGAAAGGGTTTGTCCTTGCCTGTGGCAGCGTTTGCTCCTCTCTCTGGAGAGTACAGCACTAAAACATTCCTTCCAGGAATGACATCTAGTCCTGCCTCAAAGATACTTCTGACGAGCAGATGTTTTGCCTTTGGACTGTACCAAATGGCATCGTTTTTTCCTCTTAAAATCCTATGGTGATGATACATTGGCACTCCCCCTCCACTCCCTCCCACCAGGACTTTATCCCCTTCCCCCGTGAAAGTTATTCACTTCAAGCACTGCCCTTACATGAATTCTTGCCCCACTGCTGATCCCCACGGCTGGCCAACATGTTCTCTGATTACACACTTGGAGGAAGTAACTCCTGGCGAAGGGAACAAAGCTTTGTTTTCCTAAAGAAAGCAATTGAGAGGGACAGACCATCATACCTCAACTTAAACAGTAAGTAATAGCGGCTATAAACTTAAAAAGAAAAGATTCCATGGCCTCAGTTCTGTAGGCAGTGTAAATCCTTTGATTTACACAGGATCCTGGTTAAAAACTCATTATTTGCTGCTCTGGAGTCTTCCAGCAGTTTTCATCCTTTGCTACATTTATAATCACTAAATCCTTTCTCTGAGATCAAAGTATTTTGGGATACAGACGCTGAAAGATTTAAAAGGCATACAATCCAAGGGGACTTCACAGTGAAAACAGGCTTCCGTAACATATTCTTAATTGTCACCATAAATCAACATTATATAATATCGCAGTCTAATCTGTAACAGAAAGATTTTGTCAATGGGAATTACTGATTTGCAGGCCCTGTCCATTGCCTTACACCTATTTATAATCTTGGTAAGACATGGAGCTTCTTCTCCAGAGATCCCAGGAATAAACACACTAGTTAATTGAGGAAAAAATGGTGATAGCTGCTCTTTCATAGGAGTGGAGCTTCTTAGTAGTACATTTCATCCCCACTACCTGAGACACACACACACTTCTAAGATTCATATGTTCTACTCTGTTTTTTTTTTAACCAAAAGGATCTTTCTTGTATCTTTTTTGCCTTCAGAGCAGGACTTCACAGTGGGAACAAATTAGCCTTGCTGGCCAATGAGGGTCCAATCCAAAATCCACTGAAGTTAACTGGAGCCAATGGCAAGATTATTACTAATTTCCCAGTTGTTCTAGAAACATTTACCATTACAATATAAACTTGGGTGGGAGAAGAAAAGAACCAACACCACAAAAGCAATCTACCTGCATAAAGCATTTCTGTACTAACTACTTGCATGGTATTCAAGCACATTATCCAACATCTCATTCAAACTGCTAATTCAGTTAGAAATTCCCTCATTTGGTTGTTCCTTTGCACTGGTACGGCACTATAATAATTTAAAATTTATCTTTAATTTTCAGAATTTTGTGGGCCACAAAAAATAAGCTTGGGAAATTCTGGAAGATCAGTAGAAAAGAGTTATCTGATGAAGTTCGTGCCTGGATAGAGAGAGATCTGTACAAAACAGAAGCTATGTCTTCATTGCAAAAAGAGACATCCTTTTTGCATTGAAATAGTTAATTCAATGTAATATCCTAGTGGAGACAAGATACAAGGAGTTTTTACCTCAGTGTAGCTAGTCATGGTCAAGCCATTACCCAACACCCAGGATTCACCTCAACTAGCTACATAGAGAAACTACCTGTGCCTTCTAACCACTAGAATTTACTCAAAGATAGCTTTCTTTATGTAAAAACACCACCACTGCCACCCCACCCCGCCCCCAAAGGCATAGCTTACTGGGTGTATCTAGAAGAGGTTTGTATGGTACTTTTCTTTAGTTCTTATTTGCATGGCTTCACATCCCCCCAAGTCTCACTTTGAATTTTTGATCGGAACAAACCCAAGAACTCCAAGCAAAACTCACTCAGTCATACCAGTGTAAAATCACAGGCTTCAAATGGTTTGAGAGGTGCTGGAGCATCAGAGTTTACATTCAGATCTGGATCCAAACTTTCCCAAAGTTCAAGGGATGTAGTCTCACAAACTTGTTTCTGACATTTCCCATGTTTTGCAAAACCATAAATGGAGCCAATTTTTTGCCTGAAAAAGGGTCTCCTGCTTGCTCAAGAATTTTGTGAATGGTAGCAAAATTTTTAACCAGTTTAAGTGGTGTTTGCAAAAAAACCCACAAAACTAGGTGAGCATCATGTGGCTTCAGACTTTATAATGGAAGTTTGGCTCTGCTCTACCATGGGCAGGAAATGGGTGATTTGGAGGTTGTGCATGCTATAAGCAAACAACCTAAGTGCCTGTTTGGGAGGTGTCATCAAGATTCTACTTTCCTCAGTATAGGTGTTCAGACCCTTCCAGGCAACAAAACATTCAGGTGCAATGTCAGCACCAAAGGGTGGACTGAAATCTCACTGGATGAAAGGTACAGAGTCACGCAACAGAGTTTTGGTAGCTAGAATGAAGATACTGTGTTTCACAATACAATTACAAGCTGCGGTTTCTGCTTTTCTGCTAAACTCTGTTTTATTGAAACCTCAACCTCCCACCCACTTGATTGCTTTGTCCACCATCCCATCTAACATGTAAATGGTGAGCTCGCTGGGAGGACTATATTCTTTGTTACTTAAGCATAAAGTGCCTAGCTGATCTTTGTTCAGACTCTTATTCTACTGCAATACAAATAATCTATATAATACCATTCCAGTAATGTGACTGTGTGTTACTCTGAGACCTAAATAGTCTGTAGAGTCAGTGTGAAATGATGGAGGCAGCTACAAGTGTGGCTGAAAACTTCTGTTCAGAGTATCACTCGGATGAATTGTCATGGGAATTCACAGCCTGTTACCATCCAATTTGCAAGTTCTCAGTCATTTTGACTTTACAAATTACATCCATGTGGTGTACAGCTACAGTAAGCTATACCACGCCAAGAGTACTGGACCATTCTGATATCAGAGGTAATTCAACCAATCAACACCCTTATTCCACAGCTAATTTGCAGGCAACCATTTCATTGGTTGTATGAGGGAGACTGCATAAATGTTGGATTATCTGGTCTATCTGCCACACCATGCACCCAGCTGGACAGAGACAGAGAAGACCCCTGCTATCTCAAAGATTTTTTTTTTAAAGGCCAAAAAAAGTATTAAACTTCCATGCTTCGTTTATACATCACAATGTAGCAAGAGAAGGCAAAACAATGTTTTTTCCTTTGCAAGTCACCTTTAAAGCTTCATATTTTAGTTTTTCCCCCCTTGAATTAACATGTTAAAGGATGCAGCTTCTTAGCCATTTTAGGTCCAGAAAGGCAATTTGATACAGTTCTCTTTTAATTCTTTGCAATCTCCGTGTCAGCAATTTTTGCAGAATTCAACTATGATTGTGATTCTTGTAACTTCATTATAAATGAAAGGGCAATACACTCCCTTCTTGATGGACCCAGGAACTGTCTTTCCCTTCTATTTTTGTTCAACCAATAAACATCTGCCCAGATGTGAACATGAATTCTTGTAATAAATTTAATCGTGTGAAATTGTATATTACTGAGCAAGGTCTAATATTTGCTTGGAAATACTGTTTGTGGCAAAATTGCGTTTACCTAATAAAAAATCCAAATATTCTTAAAAAGAATGTGGAATATAATGGAAGTTAATTATAAAGCTTTATGATTTGCCGACACAAGGGCTCAGTCTTCCTTCCCATATTTATGTAAGTAATTACCTTCATCAATAATCCCATTGAATGGATTCAGTAACAGATTATGCCCTCCTCTGGTAACAGGATCAGGATCAGGTCCATTGTGTAGCTGAGCAAACAAAAGGAATGCCTACCACGTTGTGAATGAGAACTATTAGATTTAATACCATTTCTGATCCTGCTCTCTTTTATGTCAAGGGAAATTAGGCTGAGTTCTGTTCCCATGGAAGTTAATTGGCCAATTGATGATAAATTAGTTCCCTTTTCATTTTTTCCAAATATATCCACTTTAAAATTTCACATTCTTGTGGTGGGCGTTGAGAGTTTTTCAAGAGCTGCCTCATGCGTAACTGCAAACAGAGGGAACAAAACTGATCCGCTTATTGTGAGACCGTCATACTTTTCAAAAGAAAGCACTATTTGTGCCTCCAATGCAAAATACATTGACGCAGCAGTGAAAAAATCCCCAAAGAGATGAACATGTCACACAGATAGGAGGAGGAGCAGCCAAGGAAAATGTCACTTTTATTGAATTGTGCAGCATATATTTTGGGCCAGCTCCTCAGCTGGTGTAAATCAGTGATACTCCATTGACGTTTGATACCAATTTACACCAGCCAATGATCTGGCCCTTTATTTTTTTTCCCTTGGGTGTATAGGGAAGTAGGATTGAGCCCTGGTGTAAGTAAATTGTAGAGCTTTATAATTATCCACCTTTATCAAGTAATGGGAACCAACTTCTAATTATAGGCTTGATTCTGGTCAGGTCCTGTATGGATACATGAAGGGCGTATTGGGACGATGGGAAGCATTTTTCTGTTTCACCCTCTTTTCCCATCAGTTGGGCTATGTTCACCCTTCTGCTGAAGCACAGTGAGAATCACCATTGCTACTGAGATTAGAAAGAAAAAGGCCTCATTCCTGACCCTGTCTGTTTCTGTTTTCTGACAGGGATTCATAGATTCCAAGGCCAGAAGCGACCACTATGACCATCTAGTCTGACCTCCTGTATAACACAGCCCATAGAACTTTCCCCAAATAATTCCTAGAGCAGATCTTTTAGAAAAACATCCAATCTGGATTTAACAATTGTCAGTGATGGAGAATCCACCATGTCCCTTGGTATATTGTTCCAGTTGTCAATTACCCTCACTTAAAAATGTGCCCCTTATTTCTAGTCTGAATTTGGCTAGCTTGGATCATATTGCACCTTTCTCTGCTAGATTGACAGACCCATTATCCAATATTTTTCTCTATGTGGAGACTTATAGTCCCTAAATAGACTGAGCTCCTTGACTCTATTGCTATAAAGCATGTTTTCTAATCATTCTAGTAGGCAATATTCCCACATGCCATCCTCACTGTTGCACCTCACTGCTTATCTTGAGACATTCAGGTAGATATAGAAATCAATCTGAATCAAATTAAGCTAATTATTGCATTTTCCCCTGCTGTGGACTACAACAAACATTAAATCAAAACTCACTTTTGCTTCACTACTCTTTAAGGTTGATTTACATGGACACGCTTAACTGCATCACCTTTATGTGTACTAGGGCCCAAGGAGAAGATTTTCCAAGGTACAGTAGAAGGCCAATTCTCATTGAGTTTCAGTGGGAGTTGGATACCTACCTTTTCGTTGTGCCTTTGAAAATCTACCCCTCAGTTTTCAAATGTGGTGCTCTGGCAGCTGACCCAGGATTTAAAGGCTTCTTTACCACCCAAAGTAAGGTAGTTGGGTATTTCTTGAACACAATTATGGGCATGAATAGTGCATTATTGTTAGAAGCCAGATTTAATATCAGAGTCTATACATTTATAACATGTCCTCCCAGTAAGGCCTGAAGTTTTTATCCAAGCAAGATCAGCAAAAATGTTTTAGCACATCATGTGTTGTAGCTGCAATGCCCAGTTTTTTGTACCAATTCTCTTGGGCTTGATTCTCCTCTTATTTATACTGGTGAAATTCTAATGACTTCAGAGGTGCTTCTGTTAGTTTACACCAGAATAATTTATTTCAGAATCAGGTGTTATCCCTTCATTATCTCCAAATCTCCCATAGAATTGAGGCTTGGGTGAACAAAGAATGTATCATTGGTCCCATAATGACATCTCAAGAATAAAAGAGAGGTTTTAAAAGAGTTAAATATGTGAGCTATAGGAGAATTTGTGTGTACTCAAAAGCCCATGATACTTAATAAATAAATAAATAACTTATTACAGCACTTTTCACTCACACGTCTGAAAACATGTATTGTTACCCAATGACTATAGACGTCCATGGGTCTCCATATGTAAATAAGGATCACTTCTGTCAGTTAAGGCTTGGCAAATCAGACCCCACATGACAACCCAAGAAATTTTTTTATGAAGTTACCAAGTTACTGAGCCCAACATTTTTTGGACAAAGTTGTGGAACTTCTGAACAAACAAAGGTTAACACTAACAGCCCCGTGCTGCACAGAAATACTCAGATGTACCCCCCTAAATACTGGTACAATCCTTGAATCCTAACTCATCTGAGTAGCCCTGCTTCACATCAACCCCCCAAAATTGTCCAGCTTTCAAATGAGGAAGAAAAGGAGGAAAGTGGATAATGCATACGAGAGAAGAGTGGTTTAATCACACAGCAGATAAATTAATAAACAGAACCCCTCAATGTCATTCATACTTACTCATATATGATGATATGGTAGTTGCAAATAAATTGGAAAACTGAAAGCCCCTAGAGCAGCGTTTCCCAAACTTGGGATGCCGCTTGTGTAGTGAAAGTCCCTGGCGGGCCGGGCCGGTTTGTTTACCTGCCACGTCCGCAGGACCGGCCGATCATGGCTCCCATTGGCCACGGTTCACTGCTCCAGGCCAATGGGAGCTGCTGGAAGCGGTGCAGGCCGAGGGACATACTGGCCACTGCTTCCAGCAGCTCCCATTGGCCTGGAGCAGCGAACCGTGGCCAGTGGGAGCCGCGATCGGCCGGACCTGCAGATGGGGCAGGTAAACAAACCGGCCCGGCCCGCCAGGGGCTTTCCCTACACAAGTGGCATCCCAAGTTTGGGAAACACTGCCCTCAAGCAAGAGTTATCAAACATTTGTGAACCACACCTTCACATGGAAATTGTCATGCAAGCCACCTCCCCACCTGTACAGCAACTACAGCAATCAACTACATGAAAATTTAACATTAGGAAAGCATCACTTGTATTTGGAGCTGTATTCTACTGAAATTCAGCAGGAGGAAAATGAGGAAACCCAGTACCACATCACCAGCCAGCTCTCTGATTACCATTGCCAAGCACTCCTTGGACCTAACTGTTATAGACCCCTTTGGATACCTCTGCTTTAAATGCTAGGGGGAAAGCAATGACGTGCTAATAAAAGAAGTATTAAAAAAAATGATTCTTCAGACAGTAAGTATCTGTACATGACATTTTTTAAATGCTCCCCCATTTAATATTCTGGTAGAGTTAAGAGATTTCCTAATCTGGATATTTTAAACATGAGGAACAGGTTAACTTTTTTTGTGCCCTTTTCTATTATTCATAGTTTCTCCACCTTGTTCTGTTGCAGTAATCCTTTACATATTTTATAATATCCTTCACTTGTATTAAAACTGAGAAGTATCATGGGCCAGGTCCTCAGCTGATGTAAATCAGAGTAGTTCTGAAGTGCAAGTGAAACTTAATCTGAGCATAAATGTTAAATACTAGAGCAGCGAGCAACTCTTCCCTTTTTCCACCAAACAAAATGAGAGTTGGTATTTTTTGTTTTGTTTTGGGTTTTTTAAGGATACAAAGCAACTGGGGGGAGAGGGATAATGTACTCCTCACCTTGCTGCAAAAGCAACGTGTAAATTCATTTCTACACCGTATATCCAGTGCGGATAATCTCCACCCAGCAAAGAAAAAAAATGCTGCACCAAACTGACTCTTAAACCTTGTGTGTGTCCAAAACAGAGAAACTAGATCAGCCAAGAATGTAAAGTAGAAAGAGAAGTGGGTGTGCAGCAAACTCATCAGCTATTATTGTTTTAGAGAGCTTGGGAGAGAGATTTAAGATCTTTTTCAGAAGGAAACTGACATTCATATCTGATTGGAAATATGTACACTGAAAATCCATGCTACTATTCCCACTTAGCTATTATAGCTCTTTCCATCCACAGAGTGCAAAGCACTTTACAAATGTCATTATTTCCATTTTATGGATGGGAGACTGCTACTGAGTAAGGTGATGGGACTTGCCCAAAGTCACACTACAGCTCAGTGGCTAGGCGGTAACAGACAGGGCCACCCGGGGGGGAGGGGGGGGGAAGTGGGGCAATTTGCCCCAGGCCCCAGGTCCCACAGGGGCCCCCACTAGAATATAGTATTCTATGGTATTGCAACTTTTTTAATGGAAGGGGCCCCCAAAATTGCCTTGTCCCAGGCCCCCTGAATCCTCTGGGTGGCCCTGGTAACAGTAGCCACATTTCCTAACTCTCAGTCCAGCGAGCGAGTATGAAACAGAGTCCAACTCCACTCATTAACAGCCAGAGTCTACCGCACGCAAAGCTTGTGCACTGAATTTTTACTGGGGTTGCTTTTACCAAGAGTTCAAATCTGGGGGGGGCTGAGCTCCATATTACACTCAGAATCTTGTAGGATCAGGAACTGTAGCTGTTGTCACGCACCAGGTTGTGCCTGCACTGAAGTCAATGTAGGGTGACCAGATAGCAAGTGTGAAAAATCGGGACGGGGTTTGGGGGGATAGGAACCTATATAAGAAGAGACCCAAAAATCCAGACTGTCCCTATAAAATTGGGACATCTGGTCACCCTAAGTCAATGGTATTTCTGCTACTGAATACAGCGAGAGCAGGACCGAGTATCATGATATCAAGTCTCACAGCTAGCGTTGAAGAGTTGCTCAGCTCTAAATGAGCAATTGGTATGTGCACTAGCTAATGGGTAGTATGGGTGCTTAGCACTTCTCAGGCTCACCCCCTGAGACCCTGCTGCTATAGGATCCTAAATGCCTTCTGAAAGGAGTTAAGTGCCCCAGCTCTCATTAAGATAATGACATGAGTAGTCAAGTTGAAGTCTAGATGGGACTAATCTTAGTAAGAGCTACTAGACTGGAACATTACCCACTGAGGAAAAGTTTGTTACCTAGAGACGATCCATACGCTTGCACTCCTAGGTCAGCATTAAAGAAAGTGAAATCTATGGCTTAACAGTAGAGGTGAATATTGTTGTGAATTCTAGGTGGCTGGTGGTTTAGACAGCTATTCTCCAGAAGGAAGGTGTTTCAAAGAGCTTTGAGAAGGTGATAAGGAGGAAGTATGCAAACACAAAGAATAAAGAAATTGAAAACTGGATGGACTTGTACATTCTTCATCTATACCCAGTAAGTAATTGGCCTTTAATAAAAATTCAATTTGGAAGCAATTTTACTTTTACAGGAAAAGTCAGTGTGTGGGCTTTGTGAGGTTACACCCCATATTCTTTATGGAAATATGGTTAGGATATGAATATGGTATGATTAAAATATACTTCATGCAAGATGGGTCTTGTTAGGTATCATTGGAAAGGTATTGATTTACTGAATGTGTTTATCCAATTTGTATGCATGTAGCATTTTTGTAGCTGAAGCTGGGAATATTGTCCAAGTCTCTGTATTTCAAATGTGCTATGTTGAATGAAGCCAAACAATGTTAGTACCTTATTGAAGAAATGTCACAAGCATAAGGATTATCCCAGGAACTGTGTGCAATAGAAACCTCTCAGAGATAGCACTACACAGTGGGAACTGTTTGACCCAGGTCACAGCAAAAAAGGTTTTCCAGCAAGTGTGTGTGGGGGGTGGGGGTGTATAAAAGAGGGACAACAACAACATGAAGGATCCTCACTTTCCCTACAACAACACACTTGAAAACAACTGAGGATCAAAGACTGAACTGTGCGAAGTGATGGTCCCAGACTCAGATCTTTAGTCTGTGTAAGAAAACCTGGGAAAGCCAAGGCAATTTGTGCCTTAGGAATCTGCCAGCCTGTTTATCACTCAGGGTGGGAATTTGTTAATTTGTATCCTACCTATCTAGTGTGTTAAGCTCAGTCTGGGCTTTTGTTTATTTACTAAGGTAATCTGCTTTGTTCTGTTTGCTATCCCTTTAACCACTTAAAATTCACCTTTTGTAGTTAATAAACTTGCTTGTTTATAATAAAACCCAGTTTATGTACTTTCTAACTGGGGGTGAGGGGTATGATGTCGTGCCCATCTCTCTTCACATTGAGGAAGAGGGCAGATTTTTATGAGCTTGCGTTGCGCAGATCTTTCTATACAGTGCAAGACAGTATTGTTTTCCGTTTATCTCACACGAGGAGTGTGCACGTGAGTGCTGGGGGAGTCCTCGCACACAGAGCTGACTTCAGTCTGTGACTGCAGCGGGGTGCGGCCCTACCTGTGTGTGTGTGCTGCAAGAGGCCAGAGAGCCTAATTCAGCAAAGCAGGGAGAGGGAACCCTGGCTGGCTGAGCAAGAGAGGCTCTGTGAAACCCCAGCACATCAGGTGGCACCCCAGAATGGGGGTCCAACCCATCACAGGCTTACAACGACTTGTCCATCTAAAAACACAAACAGAACATGTTTTAGGCCACTTTCAGTTTTCAGGGATGGATGAGATTTTCTATCATTGTATGTTGGGAAATGAAGAAATGTATCCATACTTTAATGGAGAAAGACTTAATTCTTGCAGTGTAAAAGCTAATGCAAAATGGCACCATGAAAACTATATGAATGTTAGGTATAAACTGGCAAGTCATCCATCTCTGACAGAGTTCACCTCTTAGAAAAGAGATTCACCTCTTTGATCTGCCTTTTAGAAAAATTCGTTAGGTTTTTCAAAAGGCGGCAAATGCTTTTCCATCAAAAATATAAAATATATTGACCAGCTGTACTTAATATTTCTAAAATATTCAAATGCATAAATTGGCAACCACCATTAACTGTAATGTAAACTGTGTTTGTTAGCAAGTTAGTTGTCTCAATTTCATCAATCTTTATTTTGGCCGAAATATTCTGTTTTAGTCTTTGTTTACTCCCGCCCAGGGCCACCCAGAGGATTCCGGGGGCCTGGGGTCTTCAGCGGTGGGGGTCCCCTTCCGTTCCAGGACCTGCCGCTGAAGTGCCCCGAAGACCCGTGGCAGGGCCCCCTGTCGCCGAATTACCGCCGAAGTGGGACCCCCCCCGCCGGGGAAGACCAGGAGCGGAAGAAGCTCCGGGGCCTGGGACCCGCTAGAGTTTTCCGGGGCCCCCGGAGCGAGTGAAGGACCCAGCTCCAGGGGCCCCAAAATACTCTTGTGGGGGCCTGGGCAAATTGCCCCTCTTGCCCCCCCCTCTGGGCGGCCCTGCTCCCGCCCTAAGCCCTTCCGTATTCAGAAGTGCTCACGTTACACTGCTGATAACTAACACAGACAAAGTAGGATAGCTGACAGTTGGAGTCTTAGGCCAAGTCTCCATGACACAGCTACATCTGTTCAGAGTGTGAAAAAGCACATCCTTAGCCAGCATAACTATGCTAGCACGCCGTCCCATGGAGACGCAATTTATACTGGCAAAAAGAGTCCTTTTCCCCACTGTGGTTTATATTGTTCAGGGAAGTGGTTTAACTGTGCAGGACCAGCAAAAGAACTCCTTTTGCTGGCATCTCCAGTAGGGGGCTTTGCCCATATATCTATACAGGCAAAGCCTTTGTAGTGTAGACTAACCCTTACTAGCATCACTCATGGCTCTGTAACCACAGCCCTGTGTGAGAACAACTGAACTTTTGAAGAGGCATCTGGGAAACCTAGTAGGTTGCAACTGCATTATTTCCAGTCATTGGGATGCTGCTGTGCTGTGCCTATTCATACATGTAAATTCATTCATCCCATACAAAAGGCCACTAGTTACCCGAAGCTATAATAAGACCTAGAAAGCATGAAAAAAAAGTCACTAACTTCATCTCTTCTCTCATTGCAGGGGTTGTCTACACGTGAAAATTAATCTGGAATAAGGTACGCTGTGAATTTAAACCAGATTATCTATTCCTGATTTATTCCATGTGTGGATTCTTTTATTTCAGAAGTGTCCCCACCTGGAATTAATCAAGAATAATTCTCCGTGTATACTAGCCCCCAGCCCCCAGATATAATTTGTGAGAAGAATTTTTTAATATTAAAAATATTAATGCTGCATTATTTTTGGTCTGAATGACATCGGTAATTGTGGTTTGCGTTTAGTTAGAGGCTGTGCTCGTCCATATATAAATAATACAGAGATAGTGATCTGTAGCAGCACCATTGTATCTATTATAGAACAAACTGCATAGAAAAGCAGCTGAGAGTCACCTTTGCAAGCATGTTTCAAAATTGTCCTTGACAGGTTATGAGTAGTTAGTGCAGCACCCTGAAATACATTTGATTTCTGATCAGCTATATAGAGAAATATACAAATATGGAGAAATGTCCATTTCCTCACATTCAGAGTACTGCAGCGTATTCCTACCCCATTTTTCCCCTTTCAGAAAAATAGAAATTTCAATTTCCAAAACAACATGCCAGAAGTCCTGCCCTTGGATAATATTTTAGATATTATTTATTCCATGGTACTGCCCCAAACCCCAGTCAAGATCCTGCCACCATTTTGCTGGGAGCTTGGCAAACTTAGTCCCTGCCCCCAGGAACATTCCTTATTCCAGTGTGTTCACTCCTTTCTGCCCATATAATAAGCCTCACGTCACTATCTATGTATTTTACATGTGCATCGAAGGAGCTGTGTTATGTAGCAGAGGTATGAGGTACTGTGTACACAAGAGCAGGGTGAAAAGCGGTACAGAGTGTGCATGGGAATCTAATCCAACTTTAATGAGATCACTGCTGCACAGCCATCAAGTTAGACCTATCGAAATAAAACCAAGAGAGGAGGGCATAACATTCATACCAGCAGTGTTGTGCTTAAATCCATGCCTCCTAAGACACAGGTATCCTGCACATACACACTACCTCCTTTTTATTCCGTAATCAAGGGAGCTGGAACACTAAGGGCTTGCTCAGTGCAGAGGACTACACCCAGTGCTTAACCTTACTTAAGCCCACAGACATGCTCCTGCACTAAAACACAATAAACTTGATGTGCACTGTGCTCAAGGACTTTGCAGAATTAAGACCTAGACATGGATGCTACAGACACTTACAATGTGTGTATCTATATATGGTAGCTTTCTTGAGGATGTAGGGAAGGGACCTTATGTGTGGAGGAAAGGGGTATTAAATTATTTGTGGATGTGGAAATGAGTAGTCAAAAAAGGACTTTAAGAAAATGTAACATTGTAATAGATATTTATAGCTTGACTGGACAAAGCATCAGGCGATATACCGGAGGTAGGAAACAAAGCTACCCTGGTAAGGTATGAGCTATATTATCTGACATGTCTTTGACGGATATCCTAGGCGTCATGTTTTGAAGTTCAACACCATAAGGCCTTTAAAAAAATCTCAATCCCAAACAAGTTAAATCCCACAATAAAAACTCTTTTCATAACGGCTGAACAGGAATTTTGGGCTCTAACTGCAGTTGTAGCACAGGTAGCATTTCAGCTTCTGTCTGCTATGTTTCTCTCCATGGCAACAAGAGAAGTGAAAAATTGTTCAATTTGTAAATTCAGTGGGACGGATTCTACTCTCAGGGTCACAAGTTTAACTCCACCTGAACTTCACTGAAGCTCTAATGAGGTTTTTCTAGAGTACATTGGGAACAAAGTCTGGCCTAATATCGCCAGTGGTCTGAAGGTGAGATCCATCACATCTAATAAGCTGTGATGGCCAGATCTGACACTTCTATTGCGTAAATATGCAGTGATGTCTAACAAGAGAATCAAATGGATGGAGTTACACTCCCTTGGTGAAGCGCATGGTTCCCATGCCAATATAAGCAGAGCAGTTCCTTGAGAAGGGCACTGAAGTGCAAAGAGCCCTTGCATTTCATCAAAAGCTGTAGTATTAGCAAAGGCTATAATACAGCACTTGTTAGTGGTTTCTACCCTCTCTGAATTCTGCTTTTCACAGCTTTGTATTATGCTTCTTTGTTTTCTTCACTTCACTAGGTGTCGAAAGCCCTGTTTAAAAAACCCTTCATTTCTATTTTCACCAAATTACCTCCATTCTGGAATCTACTCTTCAGTCACTGACGTAAGCCAGGTTTGGCTCTACTTAAACACAACTCACCCTGATTTCATTCTTTCCCCTGTTACACCCATAGAACCCTAGGGGCTTCAGCTTTGTCCAGACAGGGCCCAATCCTGTGGCCCTTTTACACTGCTCCAGTGGTGAAAATAAGCCCTATAACAGGCACAATTGATTCTCCAGGAATAACCCTGATGTGCATAGTAGGGTGTTCCTTCCTTATTATAAAGTCAGTGGAATTGATCTATGCCACCTTCTCCCTCTTCTCCCTACAGCCCCCACCAGGAGGAAGCAAGCCTATAAGGGGACGGGGGGGTAAACATGTCACAGGCATGACTGGAACACATTGGCTGTGTTGTGTATTTGGTTGTCATGGTTTTGTTGCTATGGCAACTGAGTTAGATTATTATGGGCTAGCTCAACCGGTTTCAACCGGCTGAGGTGCTCTCTGTATATATGTAAATAAAATGGAGGTTTTGGTTAGCTGCCTGCTCTCTGGCCTCAAGTGATTGCTTCCTACACCGGCTGCCCCAAGGATATAACACTGGCGACGAGGGTGAGACTCCGGTGCTGCTCCAGTAACAGAAGGAAGTAGAAGTTAAGGTAAAGAACAAACAAACAAAAAAGCTGCTTGTTGCACTGACTGTGAAAGTGAAACTAAAAATCATGGCTACTCTGACCAGACCCCTGGAGCCTTTTGATGAGAATACAGAGCAGTGGCATGTGTATACTGAGCGTTTTGAGCTTTTTGGTATTGCAAATGACATTACAGAAGCAAAGAAGGTGCCAATATTCTTAACTGTTGTAGGGGCTAAAACCTACTCTCTGCTACGCAGCTTACTACACCCTGTTAAGCCTGAGACTAAATCTTACAGTGACATTGTGGAAATCCTGGGGTCTCATTTCTCCCCAAAACCACTGGTAATTGCTGAAAGATATAGGTTCCACAAAAGAGACCAAACGGAAGATGAAACAGTTGTACAATTTGTAGCCATTTTAAAAAAGCTAGCAGAACACTGTGAATTTAAAGAAATGTTACATGATGCCCTGCGTGACAGGTTAGTGTGTGGCCTGTACAGTGAAGCTATACGGAAGCGCCTACTGACAGAGGCTCAGCTTACATTACAGAAGGCTGTTGATATTGCTGTCTCCATGGAACTGGCTACAAGGGAGGCACAATACATCGGTGCACCCCCTAGGGTGCAAAAAGTGTCACAAGAACCGACCCACAAAACTGTGCAGAGTCAAGAATGTTACCGCTGTGGTAAGCCGGGTCACCAGGCATCAGAATGCTGGTGTAAGGACCTGGTGTGTCGACACTGTGGCAAAAAGGGACACATTGAGTGTGCCTGTAAACAAAAGAAAAAGAGGCCTGTGGTCTGGCCGACAAAAAGAGGAACCCTGCATACCCTAGAGCAGACCCAGGATGATCAAGGTGACACCTCCTCACAAGAGGAAGTGCCACTGCATGTTTTGTCTTTGGCAATGGGCTCACATGAATACTGGGTAACCCCGTTATTGGATGGCAAACGTATACGCATGGAACTGGACACCGGTGCAGCCGTCTCACTGATCTCCGAGACTGTGTATAAAGAAAAGCTACAGCATCTTCCGCTTAAGGCAACAAAAACTGTTCTGAAGACGTATACGGGAGAAGCTGTGCCTATGCTGGGCACTATTGATGTTAAGGTGGAGCTCAATGGACAGGTGGCTAAATTGCCACTGTTTGTGGTGAGAGGTAACTACCCAGCCTTAATGGGTAGGTCTTGGCTTGGGAAGATTCAACTGAACTGGGCAGAAGTGCACCAGATGACTAAAGAAGAAACCAGTCTAACCCCTATACTAAGGAAACATGCTGCTGTTTTTGGAGATGATTTGGGAAGTATGAAGGGAATCACTGTGACATTGAACATTAAACCTGGCAGTCCACCAAAATATCTGAAAGCCCGAACTGTGCCATGTCGAAGAAAAACTAAGTTCTCGCTTTTATTGTTTGGGTGCAGCAAAATCAAATTCTTTAATTTCTCCAGTAATTACCATGGAGGGAGAGAGTGCCATAGGACACAGGGTCACCCCAGTCCTGGACAGGTCTCTCAACTGGTAAACAATCACAGCAAGCCTTTATACCTTTTACAGACAATTTCTAACAATAATACAGACAGTAAAAAGCAACAACTACATTTTGTTTATACATAGCAAAAAGGCTTATCTTATTTGTCTCAATCCTAGAAAAAGCAAGCCTGCATTTTGGTTAGTGATTGCAAGGTCGTAATAACTTTGTACACAGTTCCTGTCCTGTCGCCTCGCACTATCTTTGCTCCTACAAGTCTTACGTCATTAAGGTTACAGTATGGCCTGACTCTTGCTAACTAACATTCATTAAGATCTCTTCAAATCCTTGTTAATTATTTACTGGCTTCCACAGCCATATGCCATCAGGCCAAAAGTTGAAGCAAACCTGGAGCGCCTGGTCACCAATGGAGTCCTAATACCAGTTACCCATAGCTCATGGGCCACTCCTATCGTTCCAATCGTGAAGAAAGATGGCTCTCTCCGGATTTGCGGTGATTTTAAAGTCACTGTCAACCCAGTGTTGTGTGCAGAGCAATACCCGCTTCCCCGCATCGATGACCTCTTCGCAGGCCTGGCTGGGGGACAAAAGTTCAGTAAGATTGATCTGAGTCAAGCATATTTACAGATGCACGTCAATGAAAAGTCCCAAGAGCTGTTGACTATTGTGACTCATAAGGGGCTTTATCGATACTGTCGTCTACCCTTCGGAATAACATCTGCTCCCGCCCTGTTCCAGAGGGCTATGGACCAGATCTTGTGTGGCTTGTCAGGAGTTCAGTGCTATCTGGATGATATCCTGGTCACTGGAAGAAATGAAGAGGATCACTTAAAGAATTTAGAGGCTACCCTACAAAGACTGGAAGAGTATGGCCTACGAGTTCGCAAAGACAAGTGTGAATTCTTCAAGCCCTCTGTTGAATATTTGGGACATATCATTGATTCTGTAGGTCTTCATAAGGCCCCTGCAAAAGTTAAAGCTATTGTGGAGGCTCCCCCACCTCGAAATGTAAGCCAGCTGCGCTCATTTCTAGGACTCCTGAACTATTATGGAAAGTTCATCTCACAGTTAGCCACACTGCTAAAACCACTTCATGAGCTCCTTGGGCAGAACAAGGCCTGGAAGTGGACTGAAGCCTGTGATGTTGCGTTTAACAAAGCTAAGGATGCATTGCTAAATTCTGAAGTTCTAACGCACTTTGATCCATCCTTACCACTGCAATTGGCCTGCGATGCCTCCCCTTATGGAGTGGGAGCAGTCGTGTCACATATTATGCCTTCAGGAGAAGAGAGACCTATTGCTTTTGCTTCACGCACTCTAAGCAAAGCAGAAACTAACTACGCCCAAATCGAACGTGAGGCATTAGGAATTGTTTTTGGAATTCGGAAGTTTCATCAGTACCTGTTTGGGCGAAAATTTACTCTTCTCACAGACCATCGACCTCTGACATCAATTTTTGGACCTTACACAGGCATTCCCCCATTAGCTGCTAGTCGTATGCAACGTTGGGCATTGTTACTTTCAGCACACACATATGAAATCAAATATCGGAAATCCACTCTACACGGCAATGCAGATGGCCTCTCAAGGTTGCCTTTGCCGGTCAAACACCAAGATAGTGCCCACAAGGAAATCTTCTACTTTGAACAGGTAGAGAATACACCCATCACTGCTACTCAGATAAAGAAGGCAACTCGCGTTGACCCAGTATTGTCCCACGTTATGGACCTGGTGATGCATGGAACATCTCGACAAACCTCTCCGGTCTCATCCGACCTTGTTCCCTACATGTCCAAGCGGACGGAGTTATCGGTCCAATCTGGTTGTTTGTTGTGGGGGAGACGTGTCATTGTTCCACCACCACTGAGATCACAGATGTTAGAACAGCTACATTCCGGTCACTGTGGAATAGTGCGCATGAAGGAAATTGCACGAAGCTATTTTTGGTGGCCAGGACTGGACAGCGCTATTGAAGAGAAGGCAAAAGCTTGTATGTCATGTCAGGGTGTGAGGAATGCACCCCAGTGGGCACCCCTACACCCATGGGACTGGCCTGAAAACCCGTGGCAACGTATTCACGTTGACTTTGCTGGCCCCCTTGAAGGAAGCATGTTCTTGGTGGCAATAGATGCCCATTCTAAATGGCCAGAAGTCTCTATAATGCAGTCCACTTCTGCAGAGAGTACTATCCAAAAACTACGAGGACTCTTTAGTCGTTTTGGTCTGCCAGAACAACTTGTGAGCGACAACGGACCGCAGTTCGTTTCTCAGGAGTTTCAAAATTTTATGAAAGCAAATGGGATACACCACATCACGTCAGCACCATATCATCCGTCCACCAACGGATTAGCTGAAAGATTTGTGCAGACAATGAAAAACGCTTTGAAATCAGCAAGGGGACAACACTCCATTCAAAAGCGTCTGGATACCTTTTTACTTTCCTACAGAAACACACCTCATGCTACGACCCACGCATCTCCGGCCTTTCTAATGATGGGACGACAGCTGCGCACTTGCTTTGATCTGCTGAAACCTTCTGAACCCCGACAAATTGTGCAACATCAGCAGCAATATCAAGTCATCAGACGGGCACCCAGAGCAAAAGACCGAACCTTTAGCCCGGGACAGCCAGTTTTGGCTCGGAATTATACTTCCAGAGCTAAATGGGTTCCGGCCACAGTCATCACTCAAACAGGACCTGTTTCCTACACAGTCCGGACTGCAGGGAATCTTACCTGGCGGCGACATGTAGATCAGCTGTTGCCAGGTCATGCCAGTCCTCAGGACCCATCTGCAGTTGAGGGGTCTGACTTCACCTCTTCTGGTGAGGGATCGAATCACGAGTCACCTGTTTCTGACTGTTCTCCTCCATTACTGCCGGCGGCTGAGATACCCCTTTGCCCAGCACAAGCTGATACCACCTCCTCACCTGTTCGTGCTGCGGACCCTGAGCCCCTAGTGCTTTCGGGTGCAATAACACCAGTAGTTCGCCGTAATCCACCTAGAGACAGAAGGCCTCCTCATCGGCTGGACCTTTAGCTAGAGCGAACCCACGGTTATGGGGCAAAATAATCCCCAGGGTTTAGCCGGGAATGGAGGCAGTCTACCCTCCTTCTCTAGTCTAGTGTGTGTTTTATTTAGGGGATGTTCTTATTAGTGGGGGGAGGAATATGTTGTGTATTTGGTTGTCATGGTTTTGTTGCTATGGCAACTGAGTTAGATTATTATGGGCTAGCTCAACCGGTTTCAACCGGCTGAGGTGCTCTCTGTATATATGTAAATAAAATGGAGGTTTTGGTTAGCTGCCTGCTCTCTGGCCTCAAGTGATTGCTTCCTACACCGGCTGCCCCAAGGATATAACAGGCTGCCCATGGAATTTACAGAGCTATGAACAGCTGGAGCAAGACTCAGGGCACTCGTGAGGTGGTTCTGACCTCCAACTGGGACCAGTCAGGCCCCTGGCTCCCATGAGACATCTGGGAGTGCAAAGGTGGCTTTGGCTACCTCTGCACCATCCCCTTCATTCCTACACAAAGCACCAAAATAGAGCAACTGAAATTTGGGGCTCTGCAGGGCCAGTGCAACCTATTAGGCGACCTAAGCAGTTGCCTAGGGCACTAGGATTTGGGGGGCGGTATTTTCTTCGGCGGCGACTGGGGTGGCCAGATCTTTGGCTGCCCCGGTCGCCGCTGGCATTTAGGCGGAGGGAGTTGGAGCAGGGGGGTGCGGGGAGGGCTGCCTGAAGAAAGTAAGGGGGAGGGGCACGACACGCAGGGGAACTCCCTGCCCCAGTTCACCCCTGCTCCGCCTCCTCCCCGAGCACGCTTTCGCTACTTCACTTCTCACGCCTACCAGGCTTGCGGCGCCAATCAGCTTAGGCGCCGCAAGCCTGGGAGGTGGGAGAAGTGAAGCAGCAACAGCATGCTCAGGGAGGAGGAGGAGCAGGGGTGGGCAGCTGCCACACAGCTCCCTGGGCCGGGGAGGGGAGGGGAGCTGCCATGGCGGGGGGGCACCTCAGGGCGGAGGTGCTGTGGGGGGGGGTGTGCCTCAGGGCGGGTGGGGGCAGGGAGCCGCCTCAGGGCTCGGGGACGAGGGAGGGCGCAAGGTGGAAGTTTCGTCTAGGGCACGAAACAGCCTTGCAGCGGCCCTGGGGCTCTGGAATACAGATCACATTCTGTTCCATTGTCTTTACAATTGGGAACACTGGACACATCACGTAGGAGTAATAGGACCTTCTGCTTCTAGGGCCAGATTCTGCAAAGCAATCCTATTGACTGCTGTGGAGTTACAGTATGTGCTGAGCATACCAGAGATGTGAGTCTGGTTCCCACAGCTTGTTATTCACTTTTATGTCACAGTAGCGAAGACTAGAATCTGAGGAAATAATTGATGTGATGCTTCTGCTGTATGTTTAGGAATGGGTAATTGGTTTTATAGCTTTTTATGAAGTCTCGTTTATAATAGAGCCAACTGCTTTATCAGCCACCACTTTGTCTTGAGTCCTTTCTCAATGATGCTAACTTTTCCTCATGACCCCTGCCTTGGTGAGCTCTCAGCTGACACACTCCTGTGTCACAAATCCTTCTCCAGTGCCATTTTCCTCAAAATCCAGCATTGTCCCTATCTCTCCAAGAGGAGAAAGCTCTAAGTCTCAGAAACAATAATTCCTTATATATTTTCTCACTTTGGCTTATTATTATTCATTCTCCATCTCTGGAGAACTTCAGCCTTTGAACTTAATCTTTCATAAACGTATGTGGAGCTCTGAATTTCAACTTCCCTATATATCCAGTATTCACTACATGCCACACAGTGCATCTAGCAGGTGCTCTGTGCAAGCTCCCCTTACACAATACCACCAATGCACCTCACTCCTTATAACATATCTCTTAATTGACTTTTTAAATCTCTGAGCAGAGGCAAATAGTTGCATCGAGATGTGTGGTAATCTTTGAGGTGTTCATGAATAGACAGTAAACTCAGACTGCAGATCTCATTTCACTTGTGTGAAACCTAACCTAGATTTTAGCTCACGCCTCTAGGTCCCTTGTGTTCCACTTACAGCTCCCATATGTTCCACCTACTTCTCTACTATTTTTAATGTGGTACATTCATCTTGTCCAAACAGCGTCATAGAACTATTGAGACACGGGTTCCTTTTTTACTACAGAATGTTAGGAAAAGCTCCAGCTATTAATGTGATGGAAGAGGTGCTAGAAACTACAGCAAATAACAGAAATCCATATAAGAGCTCTGCAGTGTTTTTACTCCAAGTTTATGTAACTGGGAGATGCAGAGAATGTTTTTTTCCTGGTCACTGTTTCAGGCATTCAATTATCTTCTTTCAGATGTTGTGGCCCCATTTCCCATGTTTCTGCTTCATCTCCTTCTGACTTTTAGTATCACCCTCCATGGAAGAATATTCAGTTATCTCTAGGCCTATTACACCTACTATTTCCAGGTAGTGGTACCAAATATTGAGTGGTAAGAATTTTGGAGTGATTTGAGTGGAAAATACCTATTCTCTTATAAATTTTATAAATATATATTGAATATAGGTCACCATGATTATCCTCCTAATATATCTAACCATTCTTCAGCTTGCTGGGGGTATTTTAAATTGATTTAACGCTGAATTGATATTTTTGGAGACCCAAGTCCTCTATTTAGGGGTACGTCTACACTACAAGACTATTTCGAATCAACTTAATTCGAATTTGTGGAATCGACCTTATGAAGTCGAAGTTGTGTATCCACACTAAATACACTAGTTCGACTGTGTGAGTCCATAGTAACGGGGCCAGTGTCGACTTTGGAAGCGGTGCACTGTGGGAAGCTATCCCACAGTTCCCGCACTCCCCGCTGCCCATTGGAATCCTGGGATTTCCCCCCAATGCATGCTGGGGGGGAAAATGTGTCGAGGGTGGTTTAGGGTAACTGTCATCATTGAACCGTCACTCCCACCCTCTCTCCGTGAAAGCGCCGGCGGGAAATCTGTTCGCGCCCTTCTCTGGTCGGTTACAGCTCGGACGCCACAGCACTGCGAGCATGGAGCCCGCTGCGATCATCGCTGCACTTATGGCCATTGTCAACTCCTTGCACCTTATCGTCCACCTCTTCCACAGTCAGCTGCTGAGAAATCGGGCGAGGAGGCTCCGGCAGCGCGGTGAGGACAGGAAGTCACAGAGTGGCGCAGACCTCTCACAAAGCAGGGTACGCCGCGCAGTGGAGATCATGGTGGCAATGGGTCAAGTTCATGGTGTGGAACGGCGATTCTGGGCCTGGGAAACAAGCACGGACTGGTGGGACCGCATAGTGCTGCAGGTCTGGGATGAATCACAGTGGCTGCGGAACTTCAGGATGCGTAAGGGCACTTTCCTTGAACTCTGTGACTTGCTGTCCCCTGCCCTGAAGCGCCAGGACACCCGGATGCGAGCAGCCCTGACTGTGCAGAAGCGAGTGGCCATAGCCCTCTGGAAACTTGCAACGCCAGACAGCTACCGGTCAGTAGCGAACCACTTTGGCGTGGGCAAATCTACCGTAGGGCTTGCTGTGATTCAAGTATCCCACGCAATCGTTGAGCAACTGTTCTCAAAGGTAGTGACCCTGGGAAACGTCCAGGTCGTCATAGATGGCTTCGGCGCGATGGGATTCCCAAACTGCGGTGGGGCTATAGATGGGACTCACATCCCTATCCTGGGACCGGCCCACCAGGCCAGCGAGTACATTAACCGAAAGGGCTACTTTTCTATGGTGCTGCAAGCACTGGTGGACCATAGGGGACGTTTTACCAACATCTACGTGGGGTGGCCGGGCAAGGTTCATGATGCGCATGTGTTCAGGAACTCTGGTCTGTTTAAACGCCTCCAGGCAGGTAGTTTCTTCCCGGACCACAAAATAACGGTTGGGGATGTGCAGATGCCTACAGTGATCCTCGGGGACCCAGCCTACCCGCTAATGCCCTGGCTCATGAAGCCCTATACAGGCGCCTTGGACAGTGAGAAGGAACTCTTCAACTACCGGCTGAGCAAGTGCAGAATGGTGGTGGAGTGTGCTTTCGGACGTCTCAAGGGGAGATGGCGGAGCTTACTGACTCGCTCGGACCTCAGCGAAAAAAATACCCCCGTTGTTATTGCTGCTTGCTGTGTGCTCCACAATCTCTGTGAGAGCAAGGACGAGACCTTTATGGCTGGATGGGAGGTTGAGGCCAATCGCCTGGCTGCTGATTACGCTCAGCCAGACAGCCGTGCCGATAGAAGATCCCAGCGGGAAGCGCTGTGCATCCGGGAGGCTTTGAAAGATAGGTTCCTCGGAGAGCAGGGTAACCTATGACTCTCCAGTTGATTTACAGAGAAGCTGAACCTGAGCCTGTTTCAGTGACTATTGACTTCGATCTGCGGTTACATACCCCGTTCTCCAGGTTTCCCCCCTTCCAACACACGTTTTAAAATAACTTTAATGGAACACTGATTATTAATAAAGTTTTCTTTAATTATGAATTCCTGTTCAAGGGTTGAAACATGGACGCGGACTGTGGTGGGTACGGTGTGCACTGATGTCCAGACCGCTTCTGCACTAGAGGAATGACAGGCTCCTGCTCCTACAGCGGTCTCTGGGGGGAGGACGGTTGCAGGTGGGTGTGCAGGAAGTGGTGGGTTTGCAGGAAGGGGTGAGGGGTGCCGTCTTTGGGACGGAGTTTGGATGCAGGCTCTGGACTGGGGGTTGGGGCGTAGGAAGGGGTGAGGGGTGTGTGGGAAGGGGTCCGTGGATGAGGGCTCTTGCTGGGGCTCAGGGCATCGGAGAGGCTCGTGGCTAGGGGGGAAGGGCATGGTAAGGGCAGCCTGCCTTGCCATTTGTGGATGTCAGGCGCTAGGACCCTGGGGCAGCATACACCTCACAGACTGACCCGGGGCAGCAGTCACCTCCCAGAATGACCCTAGTGCCTAGTGACTGCAGTCTGTGTGTGTCCTGCTGTTGATCCTGCCCCCAAGTCTGTACCCTGGTAATGGAGGCTGTCCTATGCAATTAAAAAACCCCTCCCCCCCCTTCACACAAAGTCTTCTGACAAGGAAAACGTGACGGAAACAGTGAACAACAACAAACTACTTTTAATACTCAACTACACAGTGGGGGGATGAAACTTGGATTTGGGACTGGGTGATCCAGGAAGGGAAGCACTTCTCACAGTTTAGGGAATGAGAGCTGTTTGGTACATGAGCGCTCTGCTGGGGTGGAGTGACAGTTTTCACGGCCCCTAGCGCCCCTCCTTCTTGTGATTTTGGGTGAGGGGGGGGGACAGGACTTTGTGGCGGGGGAAGGCGGTTGCAGATACAGTTCAGGGGGGCTCTCTGCTCCTGCCTGCGGTCCTGCAGAACATCTACAAGGCGCCGGAGCGTGTCCGTTTGCTCCCTCATTAGCCCAAGCAGCGTTTGAGTCACCTGCTGGTCTTCCTGCCACCACCTGTCCTCCCGTTCGCTGTGTGAGCGCTGGTGCTGACATAGGGTCTCCCTCCACTGTCTCTGCTCGGCCGCCTCGGCTCTGGAGCAAGCCATCAGTTCCGAGAACATGTCGTCCCTAGTCTTTTTCTTTCGCCGCCTAATCTGCGCCAGCCTCTGTGAGGGGGATGCCGGGGCAGTTCGTGAAAGAGCCGCAGCTGTGTGATGGGAAAAAGGAAGTGATTTCCTTGAAAAGATACATGTTTGCGAACACTGAACACAGTCTAGTCAGTTTCTGTGAACAAGACCATACAGGGCACCTAGTCTCACGAGCTCTCAGGACAAGTTCGAGATTTCGGAATACGCTTTCATTGGCTGCGGTCTTGCACAGGAGATCGGACAAGCGGGGCGGTACAGCTGAATCCATGTAGCAGCCAGGCCTGGTAAGCACTACACTATAGGCTGCTTAACAGTTAATGGATAGCTGTGCCCTCCTGCTGAAGGCAATCTGTAAAGCATAAAGTCTGACCCTGTTCCAGCCCCTCGCGGCTGTGCACGGGAAAGATCACTGTATGCTTTTCCTCTGTGGCCTCCAACACGTGGCTGTTAAGCGAAGGTCATTGCTATGCAAAGTAAAAGTCAAGCATTCACAATAGTAACAGTACACTAATTGCCCTAATTAGATGCAGCAGTCGCCGAACGAGATTAGCCTGAGGCGGGTCACTCGGAGAGAGAGAGAGAGCGGATGCTGCTCGAATCCCTGCACAGACCAGGACCGTACGCTGCAATGCTAGTGGAGGCAATGAT
Source organism: Mauremys mutica (assembly GCF_020497125.1). NCBI lineage: Eukaryota > Metazoa > Chordata > Testudines > Geoemydidae > Mauremys > Mauremys mutica. Next base: position 67,690,611 of record NC_059082.1, on the reverse strand, counting down.
TCCGCTGTACATTAGGATGGCCTGGCACGGAAGAGTGTGCTTCCACGGAGCACCAAATAAGGCACCTCTCCCCAGGAACCTCCTGCGGAGACTTTTCGAGCTGCTCTCCGAGAGCTTCGTGGAACTGTCCCAGGAGGATTTCTGTTCCATCCCTATCTGTGTGGACCTTCTCTTTATATAGTTTTTTAAGCAAAAGGTTTTATATAGTTTTTACATATTTTCTATTCCTGTTTTTTAAAAAATAAATGTTTCCATGTTTATAGCACTTACCGACTGATCCTTCCCCTGATTCTGAGTCCGGGTTAACGGCCGGGGAGGGTTGGTAGGGGATCTCTGTGAGGGTGATGAAGAGATCCTGGCTGTCGGGGAAAGCGGTATTGTAAGCGCTGTCGCCTGCGTCGTCCTCCACAAACCCTTCCTCATCGGCGAACATCGCCGAGGAACTGCCCCTCGACACTATCCCATACTCAGAGTCCACGGTCACTGGTGGGGCAGTGGTGGCAGACCCACCTAGAATGGCATGCAGTGCCTTGTAGAAGCGGCAGGTCTGGGGCTGTGCTCCGGAGCGTCCGTTTGCCGCTCTGACTTTTTGGGAGCCTTGTCTCAGGTCCTTGATTTTCACGCGGCACTGCGTTGTATCCCGGCTGTATCCTCTGAGTGCCATGGCTTTGGAGACCTTCTCGTAGGTCTTTGCATTCCGTTTGTTGGAGTGCAGCTCCGAAAGCACAGACTCATCGCCCCACACAGCGATCAGATCCAGGACTTCACGGTCTGTCCATGCTGGGGACCTCTTTCTATTCTGGGATTGCATGGACTCCTCTGCTGGAGAGCTCTGCATCGTTGCAGGTGCTGCTGAGCTCGCCCCGATGTCCAACCAGGACATGAGATTCAAAGTGCCCAGACAGGAAAAGGAATTCAAATTTTCCCGGGTCGTTTCCTGTGTGGCTGGTCAGAGAATCCAAGCTTGGACTGCTGTCCAGAGCGTCAACAGAGTGGTGCACTGTGGGATAGCTCCCGGAGCTAGTAAGTTCGATTTGCATCCACACCTAGCCTAATTCGACATAGCCATGTCGAATTTAGCGCTACTCCCCTCGTCGGGGTGGAGTACCGAATTCGAACTAAAGAGCCCTCTAGGTCGAACTAAATGGCTTCCTGGTGTGGACGGGTGCACAGTTAATTCGAATTAACGCTGCTAAATTCGAATTAAAGTCCTAGTGTAGACCAGGCCTAGGTGAGTAAAGGCAATGCTTACAATACACAATACTTTCTGGGTGGATGATCTCTAAAGGTGAAAGAGAAGTTCAGTCTCCATGCCAGTAAGGTGTTATTCTGTCCTTACTCAAGTTACCTATGATGATGGTAGCTGTGGTTTTATATGACCGGGGTTTATCTGTCTTCTAGGAACTGGCCTCAGACTACTCAATCATCCCTCTGTCCACCTGTATTTCCTTAGGTAAGAACAGTGATCATTTCTAATTCTAATCAAGTTGGCTCATTTCTCTGCAAAATAATGGTCCTTGGAAAGTTAGTGCTTTGTGACATCCAATTACATCTACTCTGTGATTTCTGATTCATTTAAAAGCATAATCAAACCTTAGTATATACTTGTTTTCTGGCTGGCAAACTTTTTAATTTCAATTTGAAAACTAGTAATAATGGGACACTACCAAACTAATGCTTGACAAACTCCAAAAGGGTTTTATAGTTCAATTTGGTTTTGATTAGGGACAGGTGAATTCTCTTTGCCTAATTTTGGCGTTATTGGGTCATAAGTCCCACTCCAGTGAAAGGTTATGGGTTTCAAGTTTCACTTAGCCTGTAAAAACAGCAGACGGGGAAAGTTAAAGAAAACAAGAAGTTGAAGATGAAGCAGAGAGGGGGAAAACTGAATAAAAAATCTAAGCTAAGAAAGGGAGAGAAGGAGAGAGAGACCATTGCTAAGGAAAACACTGATATAGCACATATGCTTAGTGCTGACATGTTGGTTATTGGTCTGATAAAACACTGTATTAGCTGATTTAAAAAAAGAAAGCGGAGGTAAATCCTGAAATGCTTAAGTCCCTAACACTGGGGAGGAGAGGCTACATCTGCCCAATTCCCCAGCCTCTACCTGGCTCTGTATGTAGCAGTATTAGGAGGGCAAATTTCACCAATTATGTGAAAAATCCTTGGAAAGCTCTTCTAGTGGCTACACTGGTTTGAAGTATCAGAGGGGTAGCCGTGTTAGTCTGGTTCTGTAGAAGCAGCAAAGAGTCCTGTGGCACCTTATAGACTAACAGACGTTTTGCAGCATGAGCTTTCGTGGGTGAATACCCACTTCTTCGGATGCAAGACTTGCATCCGAAGAAGTGGGTATTCACCCACGAAAGCTCATGCTGCAAAACGTCTGTTAGTCTATAAGGTGCCACAGGACTCTTTGCTGCTTACACTGGTTTGATAACTGTCCAAGTTAAAGCTGGGAAGTTCCACACATCCCTTGGGTAGAGACAAAGCAGTGCCAGAAATGGTGATATGGCAGCCACTTGTCTGTCGAGCTCTCCTACAGAACCACATAAAAGCCGCCTCACCCAACTATCCATACAACATATGCTGCACACAAGTTACCTGTGTCGAGAAGGCCTCACATAAAACATGTATACTCTCAGCCATATTATATCCTTCACCCCTCTGCCTCCCTCCCCAACCCCTCATTACCTGTTGGTAGAGCTCCTCTTTGCTGCAACATGTAGTAGCAGGTGCATGTCCAGCTCTGTTCCCCACAGCAGGCTGGGCCAGGCTCCTGTTCTTAGTTTCCTACCCTTAGATCTGTGGCTCCCACTCATGCTGCAGTAAGACCCAGAACAAAGAAAGGAGGGTGTTGGGAGGCAGAAAGTCCCTGCATGACCCACAGGGAGACGAACTGGCCTGGCCACCTGCCTCCGACCTACCCAGCAGCAGCAAAAGGAGAAATCCCGCTGTGAGCCCAGTTGGTGGAGTAGGATAGAGATCTGGTTTTCTTCTCTGAACCCCAGGCAAGAGGTCTGAGGATTAGGCAGGTCTAGCTACTACTAGCCCTACAAAAACTGGATGGAGCACTCTTCCTTCTCAAAAACCATCTCTTCAGAGTTTCCTATGCATCTCCAAGAACCTGACTGAGCTTCTTCAGTCCCCCTCATTGCTAGCTGGGGACTAGGTGGGGACTACTATGGATTCTGTCTCAGGTGTTTTATGTATTTCTAGTGCTCTGTGACCCATGAATTTTGTCAGATTCAGAGCTCACATATTTTTAAATTAAAGGTTGCCTCAACATAGGCCTCCATCGTCGTCGTTGCTTGAGGCACCTCTTTTTACAGAAAAGAGCATGTAATGTTGAACAATGAGGTCAATGAAATGTGTGACTGATATATATGTTACATGGAAGAAATACACCAGGCAGAGAGCTGGTATACTACTGAAGTCACATGAAAGGTCTCTCAAGCAATTCATTTTTACAATTAAAACAAATATGCTCAAAATAAAAGCACGTAAAACTATCACAATCTGATCCTGCCCCATTAGAGTCAATGGGAATCTTGCCATTAACGTCATGGGAGCATGATGGGGACTAAAATGATCAGACACAAGGCCTCATGTTTCCCTCTATGTCTGTGTATAAAGGAGAACCTGTGCCTGAAATGGAGAGATGAGGAATCCTACCTCTGTGTCCTTTCCTCAAAACACATGGAAGGCCCTCTGCAGAGCTCCTGTGCAATTTCAACTCAGGGGCAGAGAGGAGGAGGGGTTGGGGTTCCTCCAGGGTTGGCCTCATGAACCCACTACAAATTAATATGCCTGAGGCAGTATTCACATGCACTGGTTCACCTCATCACCTAGGGAAAGAGGATGAGTTACAGGGGCAGCCTCAGAAGGGGGAGCTCCTGGACGTACTGCTACTACACAAGCTGGGAAGTGCAGAGGTCAATGGGACAGCAGCACACACACACAGAATCACAGAATATCAGAGTTGGAAGGGACCTCAGGGGATCATCTAATCCAACCCCCTGCTCAAAGCAGGACAAATCCCCAGACAGTTTTGGGGTTTTTTACCCCAGATCCCTCAGTGGCCCCCTCAAGTATTGAACTCCTAACCCTGGGTGTAGCGCATGTGTCAGAAGAGAGAGGTAAGGGGTATCGTCCTTACCCCTTGCCTCTGATGGATCCCTTAAGGTAACTGTACAGCTCAGGGTATCTGTATATTATGGGAGTGGCGTAATTCAGATCCTGAGAAGCCAGAAGTGAGGGGTGGCAATAAAAAGCCAGGGAATAAGTAGCCCTTGCCCATTTCTAACTTACACCTTCATTTGAGGCTCAGTGGCATGCTCTGGCTTCCAGCTCAATGGTCTATGTCAACTTAGACTCCCTTGCACATTAGTAAGAAGCCCTAGAGGAACATAACTGAGTAAAAGGAAGTCTAACTCCTCTGAACTAAAATTCTAAGAACAGCCATACTGGGTCAGACCAATCAATGGTCCATCTAGCCAAGTATCCTGCCTTCCAACAGTGGCCAATGCCAGGTGCTTCATAGGAAATGAACAGAACAGGCAATCAAGTGATCCACCCCGTGTTGTCCACTCCCAGCTTTTGGCAATCAGAGGCTAGGAACACTCAGAGCATAGGGTTGCATCCCTGACCATCTTGGCCATTAGCCATTGATGAACCTATCCTCTATGAACTTACTAGTTCTTTTTTGAACCCTTTTATAGTTTTGGCCTTCAAACATCCCCTGCAACAAGTTCCATAGGTTGACTACGCTTTTTGTGAAGAAATACTTCCTTTTGTTTGTTTTAAACCTGCTGCCTATTAATTTAATTGGGTGACCCCTGGTTCTTATGTTATGTGAAGGGTAAATAACACTTCCTTATTCACTTTCTCCACACTAGTCAAGATTTTATAGACTTCAATCATATCCTCTCTTCATTGTCTCTTTTCCAAGCTGAAAAGTCCCACTCTTATTAATCCCCCCTCATACAGAAAATGTTTTATACCCTTATTTGTGTTGCATTTCTCTGTTCCTTTTCTAATTTTAATGTATCTTTTTTTTTAGATGGAGCGACCAGAACTGGACACAGTATTCAAAGTGTGGCTGTACCATGGATTTAAAAAGTGGCATTATGATATTTTCTGTTTTATTATCTATCCCTTTCCTAATGGTTCCTAACATTGTGTTAGATTTTTTGATTGCTGCTGCACATTGAGCAGATGTTTTCAGAGAACTATCCTCAATGACTCCAATATCTCTTTGAGTTAATTTAGAACCCATTTTGTATGTATAATTGGGATTACGTTTTCCCATGTGCATTACTTTTTTGCATTTATCAACATTGAATTACATCTGCCATTTTGTTGCCCAGCCACCCAGTTCTGTGAGATCGCTATGTAATTCTTTGGAATTTCTTTGGACTTAAGCATCTTGAGTAATTTTGTATCCTCTGCAAATTTTGCCACCTCGCTGTTTACCCCTTTTTCCAGATCATTTATGAATACATTGATCTCAAATATTTAATCCTTGCTGAATTTTCTGTTTATTTGCTTTTTTCATCATTCGTGGTTATATACTTTTTGGAATCCACTTAACTAGAGACAGACCCAAACCAAACTCTTGATCCAAACACATCCAAACTTTGAAGATTTAGCAACATTAGACACATACAGATCTCTCTCTCTCTCTTTCTCTCATCTGGTGAAAAAAATTTCTCTAGGACCTACCCCGCTCCCCCGCATTTATATTAATTCTTACGGGGAAATTGGATTCGCTTAACATTGTTTCGCTTAAAGTTGCATTTTTCAGGAACATAAGTACAACATTAAGCAAGGAGTTGCTGTACGTGCTCTTGAACTATTGTTCTCTCCTGTTGTTCCTTAATCATAAATAAATAGCTCAGAACTGATTATTTTTGTGTATGAAAAGATACAACAGCATTTGATGAGGATACCCTGATTTGGGAAACCCACTTCTTTCTGTACAGGGCATTCTCTACAATTATTGCTAGATTCCGATGGAGAGAACTGACGTTATGTCCATAAATTATTTCAGCGTTGCCAACTCTCAGTTTTATCATGAGTCTCATAACGATTGGTGTTTTACTTGAAGCCCCAGTTCCTAGAATCATGAGAATTTCCGCTTTCCTGATTTTCAGGGTATGTTTCTAGCCCTCATGGGTGTGGAGAAAAGGGTGAGAATGTACCCAAGTGCACACTAAAGATTCAAAAAACTAGAAGGCAAAGAGAGTTGAATCCAATATTTATTAGTAGTATTTTAAATCTCATTATTTTAAGATAAATCTCACAATTTGGGGGGAGGGTTGACTCAATTTCTGAATGCTATGGGTTAGCATTACTGTTAATTTTTAAAAGTTAAGTAAGATCATACTGCACCAAAAACCAGAACACACAGAACCATTGCTTAGAAGTTCATATGCTTTGTCCAAGATAAGGGGACAAAGGCTCTCTTTAGCAGAGAAGTTGACCGCAAATAAGTCTCAGAATTTTCTGAACTGAAGGCTCAGACACCACTTCCCTTCCCTTCTGCCTTTAAAACTAACCCAAGGCTTTCTTTGATGTTTTGACAAAGGTTAGCTCCTGTCGAAATTAGCCGCTCCACTGAAGCTGTCTGAACGATTGCTATGGTCCCGTTAAGGACTGTCTAAAACGGCTGCTATTGCAGCCGCCTTTAAGATGTCTGCTGTGGGTTCTCTGTCTCGAGCTACAGCCTCACTCCCTGACCTTTATTCGGCTCAAAGTCTTTAGCTTCCCCTTCACTTATATTGTCATTCTTCTTTCCTTGGCAGGCTCTTTTGCTTTTACTTCCATTTCTTAAGCTTGCTATCACCATTTGCATGAGTGTGTGAATAGACCTGAGTTCTCCTACCAGTCCCCAAAGGAGATAACCTTTTTTAAATCCCAGGCTATACTATAGCACTGAATTCACTTTAAGTAAATTTCTTACATTGCCTATGAGTGCGGATGAAAACTCAAATGCTATTTCCTGTTCTTAGGATGAAATTTGCTAGCAGATAAATTCTCACAGACTTTTGAAGTCCTTTCATTCATGTGACCACTCTACTCTACGCCTAGCAGATCTCATTACTTTATGTTTGTTACCTGTCAACCCAAAACATCACCTTTCGGTTACTTCTATCCTATCAAAAAAAATGCAATGCCCTAACAAAAGTTTGCAATCTCTCTTGAAAATCGCTACTATATCATAGTAGTAGAAGGTAGCAATCTTTGTATTCGCACTCATTGTTCTTGTTTTAATGATGGGAGTGATTCTTGGAAATACAGACCAGAGAGCCTTATTTCATCATCCAGTATATTGGCTAAGATGGTTATCAAAGACAGAAGGATAAAACAGCTCGGTGAACAGGATACAAAAAAAAAAAAAAGGACAAACCAGCATAGCTTCTGAAAAGGAAAACTGAACTTCTCCAACTATCATTCTTTGAGCAAGTCAATATTAGCCTGTTAAAGCTTTTCACAAAACCCTTCACAAGGTCTATTAAGGAAACCAAGTCATCATGGTATGAGAGGTCAAGTTCCATCATGGATTAGAAACTAACTAACTAAGACAAAAAATAAGGGTTGGAATAAGTGATCAGTTTTCAGCAAGGCAAAAGGTTAATAGAGGGGAATCCCAAGATTCTATGGTAGATTTCATGGTGTTTGATAGATCAAAGAATGTATTGAAGGGCGTGAATACTGAGATGTCAGCATTTGCAGAGGGCATTAAACTAGAGAAAAGGCTGAGGAACTTCAGTGAACAAAGGTAGGGGAATGGTAATGATAGCAACGAAATTCATTATTGGTAAGTGCCCAGTAATGCACATTAGAAGGAATAATAATTACTCGTACACGTTTCTAGGTTCCAGATTAACTGACGACGCAACAGAAAGGCCTAGGTTTCATTGTATACAGCTCTATGAAAACTGCTCAATGTGCAGCAATGGTCAAAACAGCAATCAAGATGATGCAATGCACAGGGAGCAGGATAGACAATAATACTGAGAATGCTACAGTGACATCATATAAATCAATGGGGTGCCTTTCATCCCTGGAATATTGTGTGGAGTTCTCATCATTCCATCTCAAAAACAGATCACAGACATAGAAGAGGTTCAGAGGGCAAAAATTATTCTATATGAAGAGCGAATGAGAAAATTGGGACTATTTAGTTTAAGAAGGAGATAAATAAAAAGGTTCATGATAAAGGTATACAAAATAATAAACGACATGGGGAAGGTAGAAAGGGTGCTCCTCTTTATCTGTTCTTAAAAGAACAAGACAACATCCACTGAAATGAATAGCAACACATTTAAAACTGGAAAAAGGAAACATTGTAATGTATTAAGTATCAGAGGGGTAGCCGTGTTAGTCTGGATCTGTAAAAGCAGCAAAGAGTCTTGTGGCACCTTATAGACTAACAGACATTTTGGAGCATGAGCTTTCGTGGGTGAATACCCACTTCGTCGGATGCATGTGCCACAAGACTCTTTGCTGATTGTAATGTATTGAGCTTACTGAATGATGTATCAGTTAGTCCAAGAATTTAGCAGAATTCAGAAAGGATTAGATGTTTATATGGATAAAGAAAATGTCCACAGTTCCATTATACAAGATAAAAATAGGAGCTTTGTTTTTCTGAAAGGAAAACACAACTTTTGCATACTTCAATCTTGACAATCAAACCAAACTTGTTAGCTAAATTAATGAATGACATTACAATCCCTTAATGCCAATGGCACTGAAATATGTGAAATGAAAAAAACAAAACAAAACACCACTAAGACAGACCACCAAGTAAACAACAGCATCTCAGAACAAGCCTAAATTAGGTAGCTGTTTCCAAATTATGGGCCAAAGCTGGATGCAACGTAAGACGCTGCAATACCACAGAAGTCAATGGAGTTCAACCTGCTTACGCCAGGTTAGCACTTGTTTCATTCAGAATTCATAGAAAGAGGTTGCATATGATTTCAGGATGTGTCCTCTGCTCTCAGTAAGATTTGGTATATATTTTAGGAATGCTCTGGAAAATGTGACCTTCAAAATAGTCAGGTAATTGGACTCAACTGCCAGGTTTTCAGATCCCAACAGCAACTTCCTTCTAATTGCATTGAGGGTCCATTTCTCTATTCCAAAGCCCAGAGGCCTGTAATTGTGCAATAACCTGAAGGCAGCAGATGTTGATTTATCTTGCCGCCCCGCCCCCACACCTTGTTTAAAAACAGGATATGATTTCTCCAGTATTATGTGGGTTTCATCTAAATGGTTCGGTGTGATCTGAAACACAGCATCTTTAGTTTGAGCTAGTTAAGAATCCCACCGTATGGAATATGCTGCTTTTTCTCTGCAATTTGTTCAGAACTGAAACTCACTGCAGTTATAGCCTCATTCATTATGATCCAAATCCTGCCCTCACAGTGCATCCCAAGTTGTTAGTTATGTGCTAGAGCAGTGGTTCTTAACCCGGGGTACATGTACCCCAATGGGTATACAGAGGTCTTCCAGGGGGTACATCAACTCATCTAGATATTTGCCTAGTTTTACAAAAGGCTACATAAAAAGCACTAGCAAAATTCAGTACAAACTACAATTTCATACGATGACTTATATGCTATACTGTGTATAGCATATAATTTACAGTGTAGGGAGCAGTATAAACACTGTAAATACCATATTTATATTCCAATCCATTTACTTTATAATGACATGGTAACAATGAGAAAGTAAGCAATGTTTCAATAATAATGTGCTGTGACACTTTTGTGCTGTTATGTCTGATTTTGTAAGCAAGCAGTTTAAGTGAGGCAAAAGAGGACAAAGTAGAAATCTGACCTACACATTCAACGCCAGATCTCTGCTGCTCAGGGACCACCAAAGGGCTGTGCTCCAACACCTTTCCCCCCTCCTATATCATGATAATGTATTAATTCCACTGCAATAGGGCTCTCTGCATCTGCTGCCCAGACAGCAAGTATAAAAAAATCGGGACAGTGTGTGTGGGGGGTGATAGGCGCCTATATAAGAAAAAGCCCCTAATATCAGGACTGTCCCTATAAAATCGGGACATCTGGTCACCCTAGCAGAAGAGGAGTCAGTTTTCCTCCTAAACACGCCTTCTGCTCCAGCTAGAAACCCTCTGACAGCCAGAGCAGATCACAGAGTGCTGGCGTAGTGTATTCTCAGCAAGACATTCCACTTCACAAAAGGAGCCACTGCCTCCTGCACTAGCCTCAGTTTGAATTAGTTTAAGGCACAGGCCCATGTATAGTGCATTGCTGGAGACACGTCTGGCTAGTATGTGGGTTGGTTAATTCACAGTGTGATGGCACACTAATATTTGCAGCTATTTAATAACTGGTCAATAAAAAATCCTCCAAGCTATCCAACAGTGTAGCCTATCTGGGCATCTTATAACATTCAACTGTAGTACATTTCTCCATCTTACTTAAAGATGAGGGGCACTGGAACAAGGATTCTGCGTAATACTGTATATTACACTTCTGAATTAACAAAATAAATACATGTTAGCATTTAAAAACAAAACACACAACTCAATATAGAACACCTGGAAAAACATTGGAGAAAGACAGAGGAAGGATGAGCTAATTGGTTATATTTAGATTATAAACGCTTCTGAGCAGAGACCATTTCCTACTATGTGTTTGCACAGCACCCAACACGAGGCCCTGCTCTCAGCTGAGATCTCCAGGTGCTACTTGTATTTAATAAATATTTAATAATAAAGAGAATTGTGATTAAACTGTGTTCAGAGAGAAATGTGGCTTTTTATTCATTATCTTTAATATCAAATAAAGAACATCATTCTTATTCACTTCAAGACATTTTATTCATGTGGGTTTTTAGACTTATAATTTAATCATATGACGATTTTTTCTGTCACTTAAGATGATTTAAACAGCTTCAAGATATGTTTATATTCACTGTCAATGAACAGTTTAACTAATGCACTGTTTATTTTTATCTGCCTGGAGTAATGATGGTAGGTGAAGGGGATGAAAACTGTTTTCACATTAATTATAAATACCCCATTACAAAGGCAGACAGTGTCTTTACATTTCAAGGTCCTTAGATCTCTCCAGGCCTATAACCCAGAAATTCTAACTTTCTTTTTGCCACTTCAAGCCTTAGAAAACTCATCTTTCCTGCTTTCTTTTCTTATATAGCCTCCAATCACTCAAACAAAATTGTTTTCTTTTATTTTCTTCATCACTTACTGTACCTGTTGGTTCCATTGAACTTAGATCCATGACTAGGACATATTATCTAACCTTACAAGGCCAATTTTCTCAAGGTCCTTTCCCTTTTGGAAAGGCAAATCCATTCTTAGCAGTTCTTCATTTCAAGCAGCTTAAATATGGGTATAATACAAAAATAATAATAAAATATGTCTCAACAGATATGTTGAACAAATACTCTGAAAGCATTTAATCCCTTCTGTTATAAATCTAACATGTAGTATTTCTGATTTCATTGGTTTCCTCCAAGCAGTCAAGGCTGAAGTTTAATCAGCATGACTAAGGGAAATACATGCTCAAGAATGATGCAGTTAGCAAGGTGTTTTTTTATGCAAACAACAGTGTAACCTCTACCATCATTCAGGGCCGGCTCCAGAGCCCAGCGGGGCAAGCACCCGCCTGGGGCGGCCCTTTCCTGGGGGGGCGGCAGGCTGGACCGGCGGACCTGCCGCAGTCATGTCTGCGGGAGGTCCACCGGAGCCCCGGGAGCAGCGGACCTCCCGCAGGCATGACTGCGGCAGCTCAACCGGAGCCGCCGGACCTGCGAACCGCCCGCAGCTGCGGGAGGTCCAGCCGAGCCGCGCGACCAGCGAACCGTCCGCAGTCATGCCCGCGGGAGGTCCGCTGCTCCCGCGGCTCGGGGGCGCCTCCCGGGCATGACTGCTTGGGGCGGCCAAATTTGTAGAGCCGCCCCTGCCATCATTCCTATCAAAGACATATATTTGATACTTGAAAGAAAGATTTCCTACGTCCTTTGTAGTTTCATATAAACAGAAGACATAACAATGGGAGGACAAAAAGTGTGTGGATGTTGATTCTTTATAAGAAACGCATGATCCATGTTGTGAATACCTGTTCAGCCTTTTAAATTCCAGTGTTCATTGTGTCCATCTGAAAGAAAGTTTTGCTCGGATCCATACTGCCCTAAGTATTACAATGATGTGTGAAATCCTTTGCAGCTACATTTATGTACATTCAAGATAAAGGCAGTGTGTGCTGCTGATTACTCTTCAGCCACAGACTTTTTTTTAACCATATTATCAGAAGGGCTGCGTGGGCCAGACCTGCAGAGGATTATTTTTTCTTATAGTCATAAGATATCACATATGGCCTGGAGAATTATCTCCTTAAGATATAGCATTTTGGGTGGGGTTTTTTTTGTTTGTTTTTGGCGCTTTGTTGTGTCCATCTGAAAGAAAGTTTTGCTCGGATCCATACTGCCCTAAGTATTACAATGATGGGTGAAATCCTTTGCAGCTACATTTATGTACATTCAAGATAAAGGCAGTGTGTGCTGCTGATTACTCTTCAGCCACAGACTTTTTTTTAACCATATTATCAGAAGGGCTGCGTGGGCCAGACCTGCAGAGGATTATTTTTTCTTATAGTCATAAGATATCACATATGGCCTGGAGAATTATCTCCTTAAGATATAGCATTTTGGGTGGGGTTTTTTTTGTTTGTTTTTGGCGCTTTGTTCAGTTTTATGCATTAGATAGGATCTCAACTTTTGGTTTAATTTAGTTATTCTCAAAATCAACATGTATTGCATTATTTCTTGGTGCTTTGAAGATTTCACTTAAAAAAATTCCAAGTCAGCCAATGCATCTCTGAAAGCTGTTTACATAATTGATTACATGATCTACTCCTCATCTTAGTTAAAATCAAAGGCCTGGCCCTGGGGTAATTTTATTTAGAGATGTGCTGGAGTGGGGCTATGCACTTAGTCTAACAGACAATAGAACACATCCTTTCTCTAACTAGAAATATTTAACCTGAGTAGTTGGCTGCAGTATATCACTTCTTGACACCCAGCTGGCACTCAGTCATCAAAAGCACTACAGGTACTTCTATCTCCAGCCAGTAAGAAGGCTCCATCTATTCCACTCAAATGACAACCTGGCTACAGGATTCCATGTATATGTAATGCGCTCTGCTTAAGTATGGACAAACACACTTCTGGGGAAGCTGAAAAGAATATATTCCACTGGTGCTCTACCACTTATTCTGCATCTCTGTTTACTCCCAATTCTAATTCAAGATTTGGTACTGACCTACAAAACTCTGTGTGAGATGGGACCTCTCAAGGGCCTCTTCTGACACCTACCAGAGCAGTTACAAACATCTATCACATTTCCGTTAACAAACCCAAGTATTAACTCAAGGAACAGCTCAATAGCTGGCCACGTCTATGTAACAGACTTCCATTGCTATCTTCATATCACACTGCAAAACTCACTTCTTCCCTTGGACTGGGATTTAGGTACTTGAAAATGTAGCATGTTAATATCTAACTCAAACGGCAGAAGACAGCCCACTGGAGTGGTGGTGCTGTCTTTTTTGTTTTTTAAATCATCCATGCACTGTACCTACATACCATTGCACTATGTACTTTAATACCACAAAGGATGGATGAAAATATGACAAAGCACTATGCATATGTGCCAACAAAATAAATTGAAAAAAGTCAAAGTGAACAGAAGACAAAAGAAACTACGTAATTTAATGATATGTCCTCTGTTTTCCCCTTAGAATCTGGAGCATCTAAGAAAGAAATAGGCAAGAAACATGCCAAAAACAAATCTATGGTATAATATTGGTTTTCTCTATGTTACCAGAGACAGTGACTAAGTTTGGGTAAACTAGGAAATTTTCAATATGGGGAAATGACTGTTTTAAATAAAAGAGCTTTGGATAATAGAAGTTGCTCTATACATTTAACGGTGATTATCGTACAAGGGTGAGACTTTCAAAAGCACCGTGTTTTAGGATTTAGTGATAAACAATGGGGTTTGTGCTCCCAGGTCACTTACATCGTGTCTGTACTAGGGGGGGAAAAGATTATATATTTAACATGGGTTAAATAGTAGTTTTCAGGGCTTTGGAGCTGTGCTCTGGCTCCGCTCCAGCTCCAGGCAAAAACCTGCAGCTCCACTGCTCTGGAGCTGCTCCGCAGTCCAGCTTCGGGCTCTGCTCCAAAGCCCTGGTAGTTTTAATGTGTTAGCAGGTAGAGGTAAGTCATGTAGCAGCTAGCAGGGCCGGCTCCAGAATTTTTGACGCCCCAAGCAGCGGGGCGGGGGAGAAAGGGCCGTGATCAGCAGCACTTCTACCGCCGCCGCTTCAGTCTTCAGTAGCAATTTGGCAGCAGGCCCTTCTCTCCAAGAGGGACTGAGGGACCTGCCACCCAATTGCCACCGAAGAGCCGGCCGTGCTGCACCTTTCCGTTGGCCGCCCCAAGCACCTGCTTGCTGCGCTGGTGCCTGGAGCCGGCTTTGGCAGCTAGCACATATTAAAACTACAACTGGCTATCTTGACTAGGATTTTAGCGTGTATATGTTAAAACACTTTTTTCCCTAGTGGAGACGAGGCCTTGGGTGCTTTTGAAATTGCACCTTAAATCCTTTTCATTTCACAGAAGCAGTATTTCAGTCTGATGTGATCAAAGGATTTAATTCTCTAGCAAACTGTTCTACGGAAGGCCCAAATTGCAATCGCTTCATTTATAAGCGTAGCTCAAGGGGACTTCTCATGCGAGTGAAATAATCATATTTTGGCCCTTAAAGAACATGGAGAATGGCCAACAAAGAGATTTTTATTGCAGTCCAAAGAGAATGACTGAAATTAGAAAAGGAAAGCTGTTTTCTTATTATGATTCCAGCATAATGCACAGAAGTATATTTTACCTCTAGGTGAAATTTTGCTTAAATACTGCCCAAAATCATCCTAAAATATTCCCACAAGGTAGACTAAAGATTGCAGCTCCTAAGGGTTGTTGGCAACACTGCCCAATCAGAAACCCCACTTTCTTCCATGACTCATCGTTATCCCATTTAAGACTGCAATAAGGAATGTGTCACATGAATCAGCCACCATAAATCAGAGAATCCCATGAGTAAAATTTATAACACTCCCTGGGTCTTGGGAAACAACATTTGGATCACTTAAAGTGCAATGGACTCTCAGAAAGTGGCACACAGCTACAACTAGCTGTGTCTAATTAAAAATGTGCCATCAGTTCAACAATGCTGAGAATATTAATGGGCTGTGTCACACCTGAAATTATACCCTTACAACTCTCACCGGTCCTTTTAAGTCACTCAAGACTCATACCCTGATTGTGAAGATTTTATACTTCAGAAAGTTAAACTAGCACTGGGTCAGCATACCTAGGATCACTTAACATAGGAGCCTCCATGCACCAATGTAAGCCTCCACTTTCCATCTATGGCACCTCTTACTGCAGAAACTCCTTCCCAAGATCCTTTTTGTAACCTTGCCATTGATCAATCAATACACTTCCTATTTTGGCATTTATTTTCCAGATACTGGAGACATTCTCATCTCCTTGGGCAGAATCAGCCTTTGTTTCCTTAGTATTAACAGCCAAATTAGTTCATGTCAAAAACATAGTGAAGACTTGGTAGAAATAGACTGTATACTCAAATGAGCCTAAGGGAATTAGGTGCTTGTTTCCAATGGGATTCAAGTGCCTAACTCTCAGACTAGATTGTAATATTCCAGCCATGCAGTTTTTGGACTTTCAAAAAAAGACTGACAATGTTCCCCACAAGGTTATTTGGGAAACAGTGGATACAGGTGAGAGGTAATATACTGTTATGGGGAAAGGCGCTGATAACTTGCATGTTAGGGGTCACTGATGTACAAGCACCGAGTATATAGCACTCCGTGAAGTCAAAGATGCCTCTGAGCTCCCTTTGTGTTGTAGAGCAGCTGCACAAAAAGGAGAGCCTTGGACTAGGGGATTCCTAGGTGTAAAGAAAGTAAAGGGTTGAAGGAGGGAAAGAGAGACAGTATGTTTAGATAGTTGGGTTTGATTGAAACTGAGGAGAGACCAGAGAGAAAGAAGAGGGTGGGCTCTAGACACCTGTTTCTTAGGAGAGAGTAGTCAGGCCTTTCCTGAGCTTTCTGCTTGTGTGCAGTTTGTAACCATCACAGTCAAAGAAATGGAGCCTCTGTACATTTTGTTAATAAACCAAATTTCACCCACCCGACACCTGACTCCATGTCATTAATTTCTCCACTAACTTACAAGACACCCAAATTTGCTACTGGCTCAGCAGAGGGGCAACAAAACTCACATGGATCTGAAACTGGCCAAGAGACCAGAGTGGGAGTAAATGGATGATTTTCCCCGATGGCAAAATGCTACTAACAAGATGCCATTGAGATATTTATCAATGATCTGGAAACAAGGGGGAAAAGAGGTGGCAAAATTTGTCGAGGACATAAAATTAGTCTAGTCAAGAGTACACTGTGAGGAACTTAAACATAGTACATAAGAAATCCGAGGTGATTGGGTAGCACAGTGGCAGACTTGAAATAAGGCATATACTTAACCACTGGGACAATTTACCAAGGGTCATGGTGGACACCCCAACCACTGACAATTTTTAAATCAAGACTGGATGTTTTTCTAAAAGATCTGCTCTAGGAATTATTTTGGGGACATTCCACAGCCTGATGTTATGCAGAAGCTCAGACTAAATGATCACAAGGGTCCTTCTGGTTTGGAATCTATGAATCTAGTTACTACAATTTTCTGTTTGCACAAGTTATGGACAAGCACAGAATAATTGAAAATGCCCTGACTGTTTAAAAATAGAAGCCTCCAGCTATTTAAACGAGAAAACAGCAGCAGATGTTCCTGCTCTGCATGCATCTGTATGTGGCAAAATATCTTAAACTCACCGATAAATCTCTCCACATACACAACAGTTGAGCAAATTGCTCTGAAGGAAGAAAGGCCCCACAAATATCACACCACCGGAAGAATTTTTAAAGTGTCAAACAAGCTAGCAAGAGGCAAAGTTTAATCATTGTCCCTCCTCTTTTACCTCAGACTCTTTCCTTCCCTCTCCTGAGGCCAAATTCTACAGCCTTTACTCAAATAAGATGATCGTCCTCTCACCCCTTACTCAAACAGAAACTCTTGTGAATGAAAGAACTGGGGGATTTGACCCTAACACAGCAGTAAGACGTCTAACCACCTCCTGGCTTTGTGGGAGCTGACACAAGACAATGCCTTGGCTTTTGCAAAATGGCATCTGTCAAGGCTACCATACTACACAGGATACTGGACTCATCAGCTCCTGGGCCAGATACAGGAGGAACATATGAACTGCCTGACCAGAAAAATTAGCTATGAACTCACAGTTGTGCAGTGCTGGCACCTTGATGGCTTATATACATGAAGGTCCAAAAAGTCTGAACCTCTCTCTTCTAAAAGAACACGCTGAGACTAATTCTGGGAGACTTTGGCCTTCAGAGGGGAGATTTTTTTAATACACATAAGTATCTTACAATAAGTAAAATTAAGATTCTGTCCCAAATATCCTTCTTATAAAGATGGCCTGTAAAACAGGTTTCAAAGAAATTTATTGTCAGAACACCCTATGAAGTATCTTGCTGTCCCCACATAACAGATGGGAAAGGTTTGGCGACTTGACCAAGGCCACGGAGAGTGTGACGGATTAGATCACAGAACCCCCTTTGGGAGCTGCCACCTGATGTGCCAAGACTACCTCAGCTCCTGCTTTCCCTGCCAGCTCGAGACCCAGGGCCGGCTCCCGGCACCAGCGCAGCAAGCAGGTGCTTGGGACGGCCCATGGAAGGGGGCGGCATGTCCGGCTCTTCAGCAGAAATTCGGCCGTGGGTCCCTCGGTCCCTCTTGGCAGCTGCTGCTATGGAGACAAGGCTATTTAGTTCCAAGCTAATCGCTTAAGATTACTGACGCAGACTCAATGTTTCATAGCAAAATAAAAATGTTTCTAGTTGTCGTCTTCTTCTGCCATCATTTCCCCTCTTGTTCTCCCAGAGATACATGGACATCAGGGGTCTCCAAGAGAAAACTTTAAAATGACCAGGAAAACCATCACCCAACTTTCTATGGTGTAGAGCACTATAGATGCCTAGATGTATATCAGCTCTGCAAGCATTTACATTCACCACTAGCAGACGATGCATGTGTCTTGGCATCAGCTAAGGAGGTGGGTGCTTAACAAAGGTGTTAGCTCTTCATAATAAATTCACAATCAACATTCAGCTTAAGGGGGACACACAGTTGTAAAAAAGAGAAGGAACAATGACTATATGTTGTTAGATACCATGGTGCAACGTTCAGTACAAGAGCCCAGAGAGAACAGAATGATCAGATTCCCAGCTCCACTTCAAGCCCTTTCAAATACTCATTTACTATCTTGAAAGTCACCACTCCATAGGAATCCACACCAAGCCAAGGCCCCTGCTTAAAGGCCTCAATCCAGCAAAGCTAGGGTGACCAGACAGCAAATGTGAAAAATCGGGACAGGGGTGAGGGGTAATAGGAGCCTATATAAGAAAAAGACCCAAAAATCAGGACTGTTCCTATAAAATCAGGACATTTGGTCATCCTAAGCAAAGCACTTTGCACTTGTTTAAACAGATGTCAGTGCGACTACTCACATGTTTCAAGGCCAAAGCACCGTTATTGTGAGGCCTGGTCTACACTACGGGGGGAGGGGGGGGGAAAATAGCGTAGCTGAAGTCGAACTACCTTAGTTCGACTGACTTACCCGTCCTGACGCCGCAGGATCGAAGTCCGCGGCTCCAAGGTCGACTCCGCCACTGCCGTTCGCGGTGGTGGAGTTCCGGAGTCGACCGGAGCGCGTGGGGAGTTAGAACTATCGCGTCTTGATTAGACGCGATAGTTTGAACTCCGAGAAGTCGAATTCTCCGCGTCGACCCGCGCAGTAAGTATAGACCTACCCTGAGAAAAGTTACCTTGTAGAAATGGCAGCCTCTTAAACAACTGATCTGCTGAGCTGTTTCTGATCTCACTTACACCAATGAAAATCATGAGTAACTCTGCGCAACTCGTGTTACGCTGGTGTAAAACTGGTGTAAGTGAGGTCCGAGTTAGGCCAAGAATGTCTTCAGAGTCACATCTGCTGACCTTTGTGACAACAATAAGGTTTATACTCCTTTTTACTCCTGTGAAGCTGTACAACAATAGTATGGGAGAGATCTGGAGTCCATCCTGATGCAAATATTAATAGAACAGTTAACTAATGTCCACCTGACAGTCAAATTCTTATCTCATTCGCATCCATGCAATCCCAAAACAATTAGAAAGAACATGGCTTGACATTCAGGTCCTAGGATGAGTTTGTAGGGCTGGCAGCTAGAGGGAAAACCCTCACAATGCTATTTGTATATAGTCACTTTCCATGAAACTTAAATATTACAGTAACACTCAGAGGCCCTGCTCAGGAACAAGGCCCCGCTGTGCAACTACTGTACAACACAGCAGCAGACATAGCGCCTTCCTTGAAAACTTTGTAAACTAAGAAACATTCCAGTGCAGGACCATTTTGTGCTAAATTACTTTGCTTTCTGACTTTACCTTCCTTACCAATCATTTTTAAAATGTTGCCAACACTCAACTTTACGAGTCTTGCAATATTTAGCATTTTTAAGACCCCAGGTTCTGGACTTGGATCATTACCTGGGAATTTCTACTTTCATTGTTTTAAAAAAGTAAATTTCTAACTCTTAGAAAAGCTTGAAAGTGTGAACCACCTCTCCCCCCTCCCCCCCGCCCAAAGGTTTTTTTAAAGTTTCATAATTTATAAGGTAATCTCCTGATTTGGGGGAGAGGGGGCTGATATAATTTTAAATGCTTAGGCTTATTACTGTTGCTTTGATTATTCATTCAATTATTAGCCATTAATTATTACTAGTTTCATCCTGAGGATTTCTATCAAGTACTATTAATACTAATACTTGGAGCTCATTTAGTGCTTCTCATGTTGAAATCACTCGAAAAACATTAACTGATGCTTACAATAAAATACAGTCTTGCTAAGACAAGAAGAGGCACTTTGATCATCTTAGGCTCCCTGTTAAATGTTTCTTTAATGATCCCCACATACTGCTAAGACCTTGGCTATTTTCCTTTCCTCTTACTAGTTTAGTCAATTGTCCAGTCATCTCTTTTCTTTGATCTAATTCACTGGATGGCAGCAGCAGCTGGTATATGTCAGCATTCCTGAAACTGCTACTGTCATACATGGAGGAGGAGGGCTTTCTTCTCACATTCTTTTGTGACCCTTGTCATTTACCTCTCCTCATATAATGACTGATCCACAGCTCTCTCCGGAGCTCATGTTCTGGTCAATCCTGGGCTGTTCTCTTCATTATTATTGTACCAACTTATTCACCTTTATTGTTCTTATTGCTCTTCTGGCCCAGAAAACTACCCCTTGTCAGTTCTCTTTTCTCCTATGGATATGCATGGGAGATGTGCATTAAAAGAGACTGCTAAGGCTCAATTCTGTTATCTATTGAAATAAATGGAGATACTTTGGATTTACATAGGTGCAACTGAGAGCAGAATATGGCCCTATGTTTTTCACCATGTGTTGATTACCACTAGTCCTAAGGGGGAATAGTTAAATGTTGGGTTTTTTTTCAAATTTCTCTCTTGCTTTTTTAACCGTTGAAATTCAGAAGTGCCCTCCTCCCAAAATCATAATTTTAAAAACAGAGAAAGTTTTAACTAGCTCTAATGTTGATTTCATATTATAGACCAGTTATATATTAAGGGCCAAATTCTCCACTTAGTTGCACCTGACTTCAGAGTGGTTTCACTATTGTAAGGCAGAAATATTTCACCCTAAGTACGCTGCCCATGCACATGAATATACATTGGAAAGGTTTGGCAATTAGGTAATTTCTCCTAACATTAGTAAGGCTACATTTTTTGCAGCACACCCTTTTTAATTTAGTTTCCAAAGTTTATCATCTGATTATTTTCAGATTACCGGTACTTGATGAAACTAAATGGTTTGTGGCATAGAAATTTTTCCCTGTCAATGTTCTCGCCTTTTCTAGGAACAAAGTTAAAAAAAAAATCTTTAGATCTACCAGACGTTTCTAAAAAAAATGGTAGAGCAATTTATAAATGCAAAAGTCTTGTTCTTTGGCACAGAGAATAAAAGCTATGCGCTAAATCGAAGAATTAATTTTATAGGAGCCTGTACTGTGCAACTTACAGCTGACATTTGTAATTAATGCTTGCCATTCACCTATATCTTCTCTAGCTGGATATCTAGGGTCCAGACTCCTTCAGTACTGTTTCCTCCAGGACTGATGATATTTCTTCTCTCATAAAACCATGGTTTGCTTCAGCAGCATTGCAAACACCGATTTAGATGGCTGCCTTTTCTGAGCCAATCTGTCCATATTTGCATGCCAGATGTGAGTGCCAGCTAAAAACCTAATGTACCATTCAATAAGCTGATATCAAGTGTAGGACACAATACCCTGAATGCTTTTTAATGTACAAAATAGGACAGAATGGTGAGCAGATTTTCTAATTTAAACTACAGGAAGCTCACAATATTTGTGAATGATAATGATCAGCGCTCATGCTACAAAGCAGGGTGCAGGAAAGGACAGAGAGTGACATAATTATTCCATGCCCTGATTCTCTCTGCTAATTAAAAATAAAGAAATGGAGTGGCAGAAGACTTGGAGATGGATGAAATGTTGAGGAAAAAACCGCTGAGGAGAGGGGAAGACAGACAGGTGCTGTTCCCATTTCTGATGTGGCTCACATTTAACTCCAGATTAAACCACGAGCTTGCAATAAAATAGGGATTTTAAAGCAATTACTTGCCAACGTTCTAACATAAAAATGACTTATGTCCAGTCCAAGTTGTTCACTCTCTGCACATGTAAATGCAAACACCTCTTGGGGTACCCTCTACCCACTGTGCTGATGTATGAAATAAAGGGCCCTTTCTCTGTGAAGCGGCCAAGTGAGAAGGTGCAAGGAGCACCCAGAAGAGCACAAGTATTGTTCCCTTTTAGCACCCCGGAGATGCAAGCTACTCCAAAAGCTACCCCATGTTCCAGCATCTATTCTGCCCAACCCAGTGGTGTTAACCCAAGAGGGAAGCAGACGGTATTATCCTAGAGTGACTTTCCTGAGGCACAACCCAGCCTAGCTCCAAAACAGTGGCAAAGATAAGGTACCATCACAGGGAATACTGTGGGCATGTCTATGCAGCAATTCAGTGCGTGGCAACCTGGGGTATAAACCTACAGCTCTCCTGCATGCCACACACTAAGTGGCCATGAAGACCCTGCTACCACGCACTAAAAGTTCAGAAGTTCCTTTGGGTTAAACAGCAGTAGATGAGAGTGGGCAACAGAACTTAGCGCACAGTATCTGGTCCACATGGCCACTCAGTTCATGGCAGGCTGGAGCACTGTAGATTCTGTGCATTCTGTGCACTAAATTGCGACAAAGACAAGTTCTGAGAGTAGCTGGGGAAACAATGGGGGAAGCTATTAATTGGGGGGATACCCCTGGCCAGGCTCAAACCAGGCTGGCAAGGTTTACTCTTCCCAGTCCAAAACTAAGAACAAAGGGGATACTACAATCTTACTGTGTTGACCTTGGGATGAAGAGGGTGGGAGAGGAGAGGCTGAGTGGATGATCATCAGCTGCCCAGTGGGGACACATTAATGGAGACTCACTGAGAAAGACACAGAAACTGCACCACGCAGGTATCTTTCTTAGCCTACAGATGGAGTAACTAGAGTGAATAGAACTTACAAAAGCTTGTGACAAAAGATTAAAGGTTAGGTAAGGGGAAGTATTGCTTATAGGTAGGGCTGTCAATTAATCACAGTTAACTCACGCGATTAACTCAAAAATATTAATTGTGATTAATCGCAGTTTTAATCACACTGTTAAATAGAATACCAATTGAAATTTATTAAAATATTTTTGGATGTTGTTCTACATTTTCAAATATATTGATTTCAATTACAACACAGAATACAAAGTGTACAGTGATCACTTTACCATGTTTACAGTGCAAGTATTTGTAATAAAAAATATAAACAAAATAAAGTATTTTTCAATTCACCTCATACAAGTACTGTAGTGCAATCTATTGATCATGAAAGTGTAACTTACATATGTACATTTTTTGGTTACATAATTGCACTAAAAACAAAACAATGTAAAACTTTAGAGCTTACAAGTCCACTCAGTCCTACTTCTTGTTCAGCCAATCGCTAAGACAAACAAATTTGTTTACATTTACAGGAGATAATGCTGCCCACTTCTTATTTATAATGTCACCTGAAAGTGAGAACAGATGTTTGCATGGCACTTCTGTAGCTGACATGGCAAGGTATTTATGTGCCAGATTTGCTAAACATTCATGCAGCATAGATTTAGCGGGTCTAGTGAAGAGCGCTCTTCCATCGATTTCTGTATGCCACCTCAATGAGAGGCAGAAGCAATGTCGGTGGGAGAGCATCTTCTGTCGACATAGCATAGCATGGACCCCACAGTAAGTATATCTATGCTAGGTCAACTTGAGTTACGCCTACTAATGTCACTCAAATTGCATAGCTTAGATTGACTGGCAGTGGTAGTGTAGACCTGGCCTAAGAGTGGCAGGACAGCGTGGTTCCAATCGGAGAAGGGTGAAGGTAGCAAAACCTGTCCACAAAGAGGTGCATGTGAGAGGAACTGAACGGAGTCTAAAACGTAGTTCGCCCTGTAACTGTGACAACGATCCATCTCATTTTCTGAAATAGAACACGCTCCAAGAAATGTTGATAACAAGAGTAAAAGAATTAATTGGGTCATTTTACTGGAATTTAGCATTTGTGGTTCATACAGGGCTCCAATTTGCTGCTTTCATTTTAAAATTGCTTATTATTCCAAAAAATGAATTGCCCCTATCTAAGTAAGGGCATTTTAAGGTTCATGGTGATTAGAGTAACAGCACTTACAACTCTCCATTAATACTTGCTTTGCATTAACCTTACTTTCCTGATTTAAGAAGTCATTGCTACCGCAGAAAATCAGTCTCTCTTCAGATGTCTCCTTGCAACCTAAGTCTTTTTTTGTACAGGACAGAAAACATGGACAAAAATGGCATTCCAACAGCAAGACAAAGAAAGTTCAAGGTTTGGCTTAAAAACACAAAAAGGCAGAGAATTCAGATTTAAATCCATAGTGCCAGGATCGTCTCTCTCCGTTGTAACTAATTAAAGTATGATAGGAATAGCAGTTGTTCAAAGCTGCAAGCTGATTGGCTATTTGAACTTTTGGGAATCACACAGCTGTGCACTTTCACTCAAACCAAACCAAACCAAAACAAAAAAAACTCAGCTACACCAATTCTGTTTAATTGGTGAAAGATGAAAAAGGGGAAGTTTTAAAAAAAATAAAAAAATAAAAAACACCTCACACTCACCTCTGACTTTCAAAGTGATCCATTTGTTTGTAGCTGCAAAACATTTGCAAGATTCTGTGCTGCAAACCTCTATCCAGCTTTCTCCTCGATACCTGCTTTTCCCCACATTTACCTTCCCTCCTCCATTGTTGAGATGCATCAGAAACTAAAGGGCCAAAGGAAAAAAAACCTTACAGTTCATTGTAAATGGGTTTTTTGGGAGGTAGGGAGGGGAATTAGATTAATTCAGGCATATACAGTACAAACTACAGTTTGAGATTTGCAAAGGCAACCACGGTTATTGTAACCACGCAACTTCAACTGACATGCACAGGACTTGTGTGGGTACATCCCCAGCACAGCTTTGACATTCTTAACCTAAGGGTTTTAATAATAGTATGTCAGAGGAAATGCCCCTCAGAGAAGCCAGCTGTAAGGGAAGAAGGTGCTCAAACCCTTCCATTTGGAGTGAAACTAGTTTGTTGTTTGTTTGGGGAGAAGGTTGGGGGTGGCGGGGTTTTTTTTGGTTTTTTTTTTAAAGAAAAAGTATTTTTCCTTAGAATTATCTTAAAGGCAAGGGGTTTGTTGCTTACTAGTACTAGGGGATCAGAAACTCATAGGCCTGGTCTACACTACGGGGTTAGGTCGAATTTAGCCGCGTTAGGTCGATTTAAAAATGACTGCGTCCACACAACCAACCCTGTTCCATCGACCTAAAGGGCTCTTAAAATTGACTTCTGTACTCCTCCCCGGCGAGGGGAGTAGCACTAAAATTAACCGTGCTGGGTCGAATTTGGGGTAGTGCGGATGCAAATTGACGGTATTGGCCTCCGGGAGCTATCCCAGAGTGCTCCATTGTGACTGCTCTGGACAGCACTTTTAACTCCAATGCACTAGCCAGATACACAGGAAAAGTCCCAGGAACTTTTGAATTTCATTTCTTGTTTGGTCAGTGTGGTGGCAGCACAGGTGACCACGCAGTCCTCCCAGAATCGCAAATGAGCTGCAGCATGTTCCGAAAGGGAGACACTGGATCTGATTGTTGTATGGGGAGAAGCATCTGTGCAGGCCGAAGTCCGATCAAAAAGAAGAAATGCAAATATATTTGCCAAAATCTCACAGGGCATAGTGGACAGAGGCTACAGCAGGGACACACAGCAGTGCCCTGTGAAAGTCAAGGAGCTCAGGCAAGCCTACCAAAAGACAAAGGAGGCAAACGGTTTCTCCAGGTCAGAGCCCCATACATGCCACTTCTATGATCAGCTGCATGGCATTCTAGGGAGGAGGATTTTGTGGTGGAGGATGAGAACGTGCAGCAGGTAAGTGGTGAATCCATTCTCCCTGGCAGCCAGGACCTTTTCATCACCCTGGAGCCACTCTGTTCACATGTCTGGAGATGGAGCGGGAATCCTCCAGGGATATCTCCATGACGCTCTCCTGGAGGTACTCTGAAAGCCTTTGCAGAAGGTTTCTGGGGAGGGCTGCCTTATTTAGTCCGCCACGGTAGGACACTTTACCACGCCAAGCCAGTAGCAAGTAGTCTGGAATCATTGCAGCACAAAGCATGGCAGCGAATGGTCCTGCGTTTCGGTTGCATTCATGCAACATTCGGTCTATATCTTTCTGTGTTAGCCTCAGGAGAGTGGTATCATTCATGGCCACCTGGTTGAAATAGGGGAATTTTTGTAAAGGAATAGTAAAAGGACCCCGTTCATACTGGGCTGATTGCGCTTGGCTAAAAGGGATCATCCCAGAGAATAGCCACATGGTGGGGGGAGGAGTGACGGGATCATCCCAGAGAATAGCCATGTGGGGTGGAGGGATAGGTGTGTGCTGCACATCCACCCGAAAACTACAGCCCCTCCTTTAAATGTGAAACCCAACCCATTGCTTGCTCTGGGAACGGAGGGCACTGCAGTTTGAAAACATTCCCACATGTTATGAAGGCGTAAGAAGCCAACCCTGCGTACTAAAAGGCTTACCATGGCTGCCTGGAAACCAAATTCTGTTGCCCAGCCGTGTATGATGTGTCACCATACTAGCAGGCGCTCGATATAAAAGGGAAAATGCGACCTTGTACCTAAAAACACATGTGCTGTCTGCTGTGAATTTCTTGATTCACTATGAAAGTCTCCCTTTTATTCTCAGAAATCTATCATCTTAAATTTTACTCTCCCTTTTTATCTTCTCCCAGGTTCGAATGTTTCTACACTCCCCCTATCATCTTTGACCCTGAGGTTATCGCAGATTAGAAGGTGAAAGAAAATGCACTCGCAATTACATATTTTCCGCGCTCATGCAGTCCTCCCGCACTGATAGGGCACAGCTTAATGCATGGAGGCATTCAGTGGCAGAGGCCAGGAAAGAATTAAGTGAGCGCGAAGAGTGGAGGCAGGACGCGATACTGAGGCTAATGGGGGCGCAAACGGACATGATGAAGTGTCTGTTGGAGCTGCAGGAAAGCCAACAAGAGCATAGACCCCTGCTGCATCCACTGCATGCCCTCCTCCCCAAGTTCCATATCCACCTCACCCAGACGCCCAAGAACCCAGTGGCGGGAGGCTCGGGGCACCCAACCACTCCTCCCCAGAGGATGGCCCAAGCAACAGAAGGCTGTCATTCAAACAGCTTTGATTTGTAGTGTGGCTACAATAAAGAATGTGGCCTTGTCCTTCCCTCCTCCCGCACTCCACCTGGGCTACCTTGTCCGTTCTCTTTTTTTTCTTTTAATTAATAAAGAAAGCATGCATGGTTTCAAAACAATAGTTACTTTATTTCGAAGGAGGGAGGGTGGTTGGCTTACAGGGAATTAAAAACAACCAAGGGGGCGGGTTTGCATCAAGAAGAAACACACAACTGTCACACCGTAGCCTGGCCAGTCATGAAACTGGTTTTCAAAGCCTCTCTGAAGTGCAGCGTTCCTTGCTGTGCTCTTCTAATTGCCCTGGTGTCTGGCTGCTCAAAGTTGAACGCCAGGTGACTTGCCTCAACCTCCCACCCCGCCATAAACATCTCCCCCTTACTCTCACAGACATTATGGAGCACACAGCAAGCAGCAATAACAACGGGAATGTTGGCTGTGCTGAGCTCTGACCTACTCAGCAAACAGTGCGAGCGAGCTTTTAAACATCCAAAGGCACATTCTGCCACCATTCTGCACTTGCTCAGCCTATAGTTGAACTGCTCCTTACTACTGTCCAGGCTGCCTGTGTATGGCTTCATGAGCCATGGGAGCAAGAGGTAAGCTGGGTCTCCAGGGATAACTATTGGCATTTCAACATCCCCAACAGTAATTTTTTGGTCTGGGAAGTAAATCCCTTCTTGCAGCTGCTCAAACAGCCCAGAGTTCCTAAAGATGCGAGCATCATGCACCTTTCCCGGTCATCCCATGTTGATGTCGGTGAAACGTCCCTTGTGATCCACCAGTGCTTGCAGCACCATTGAGAAGTACCCCTTGCGGTTTATGTACTGGTTGGCAAGGTGGTACGGTGCAAAGATGGGGATATGCGTTCTATCGCCCCACCACAGTTAGTGAAACCCATTGCATCAAAGCCATCCACTATGACCTGCACATTTCCCAGTGTCACTACCCTTGATAAAAGAACGTAAACGATGGCACTGGCTACTTGGATCCCAGCAACCCCCACAGTAGACTTGCCCACTCCAAATTGATTCCCAACTGACCGGTAGCTGTCTGGCGTTGCAAGCTTCCACAAGGCTATAGCTACTCGCTTCTCGACTTTCAGGGCAGCTCTTATCTTGGTATTCCTGTGCTTCAGGGCAGGGGAAAGCAACTCACAGAGTTCCAGAAAAGTGGCCTTACACATGCGAAAGTTTCACAGCCACTGGGAATCATCCCATACCTGCAACACTATGCAGTTCCACCAGTCTGTGCTTGTTTGCCGAGCCCAGAATTGGCGTTCCACTGTATCAACCAGCCCCACTGACGCCATGATGTCCCAATTGCAACAGCCCGTGCTTTCAGGAACGTCTGTGTCCATGTCCTCATGAGAATCCTCCTCGTGCTGGCGTCTCTTAGCTGAGCGGGCTCCATGCTTGCCATGGTATGGCGTCTGCATGGGTAACCCAGGAAAAAAGGCACTAAACGATTGTCTGCCGTTGCTTTCACAGAGGGAGGGGCAACTAACAACTTGTACCCAAAACCACCCGCGACAATGTTTTGCCCCATCCGACATTGGGAGCTTAACCCAGAATTCCAATGGGCAGCGGAGACTGCGGGAACTGTGGGATAGCTATCCACAGTGTACCGCTCTGTAAATCAATGATAGCCATGGTAGTGAGGATGCACTCCGCCAGCTTAATGAGCTTAGTGTGGACATACGCAATCGACTGTATAAAATCGATTTCTAAAAATCAACTTTTATAAAATCGACCTAATTTCGTAGTGTAGACATACCCTTAGATGACCTGTGCTGTTTACAGCATCAGAAGGGGCTTGGTGGGGATTGTTAAAGGAAGTTGGGTGCTCACATGGTATTGAAATTCAATGGGAGTTAGACTCCTAAACCCTTTAGGCTCCTCTTAAAGTCCCACCCTTAACAGTCAATCTTTTCTTGTTTAGCCTAGTTCCTATACTGCATCTTCATCAGTCTTAGCACTTCTGCTATTCTAATGGGCAAATCCAATGGGAATCATCGGCAATGGCTGGGTGCTAGCTGCTTATCCAGGCAGCAGTAGAATAAAATGTCCTAACAGCAGCTTGTGACTAACAGACTGATGGAGGCGATTATGAAAAAGAATAGAACTTCTTTAAGGGGTTAAGGAATCAATAAAGATGTCTGACAAATTAAGTGTTTGCCTGACTTGTGAATTCCCCTCATTAGTGAGCTACTGATGTAACATAAAAAGCAATGCTTTTAACTTTACAGGTGTTCAGTTGCTGGCATACTGATTATTACAAAGAATGAAGAAAGGCAGAATGAATGATTGCCTAATAGGATTCGAAAATGGCCTCCTGTGGCGAAAAGATATTTTAGGTGAGAAATAGAAGCCCTGTAATGTGCATGTTTTTCAGTTTTATCATCAAAAAAGTATTATCTGCCTAATGATCCTTATGAAATTGGGTAGGCACAGAGTTAAGCTAGATTTGGGATGTCTTTAATGTTAAAAGATGGCAGCTACTACCTCAAAGAATGAACACTGCTGAGGACAAGCAGTTTAAGTAGCAATGAAACCTCTTTGGAATTACTTGTGTAGAAAATTATTACAGATAATCCATTGCTAAAATACCAGCAGTTAAAGGGTTCCAATACCAAGGGGATGAGCACGGCATTAATGCCGACAGGTGATATATGTCTAATCTATCTTCCATACCTGGCATTATATACTCAAAACAAACATTGGATGTATTCTGATATTGTTGGTTACTCTTCCATGTATTACATTCCCTTATGACATATAGTAATAGCACATTAGACCATCACAATAAACACCCTAATTACAGGATCATACACAGGGTCAGCAGGCTGCATTTTCTGAAACCAACATTTCTATTAAAAAAACATATGTTGGCACTAGAGGGGGCCAGAGTGGAAGCTGACATAGCATTCATCCCTCCTAAAGACCCTTTGTGTTCATTTTACTTTGCATCTTACTTGTGTTGTGTCTAATTTAAACTGTAAATTCCTCAGAAGGGAAACTGCCTTTCTTGCCGGTAAAGTGCAGATATATATGGTGATTGATACATAATAGAAATGAGTGAACAATAGCAGAGATATTCACATACATTTCAGCCACTTATAAAATGAGTTTTTCCCCCAGCTGTATTCACACCAGGGCAGGCGCTTCCATTAGGTGACCCTAGGCAGTCACCTAGGGCGCCAGGATTTGGGGGGCGGCATTTTGTGCGCTCCCCACGGGGCGCACGGGAGCTTCTGGTTCGGCTCCTGTTGCGCCGCCGAAGAAGGACCTTCTGCCAACGTGCCGCAGAAAACAGCGGCAAGCAATTGAGCAGCTCAATGACTGCTGCTGTCGCCTGCGGCATTTCGGCAGAGAGTCCTTCTTCGGCGGCGCGATGGGAACGGAACCGGAAGCTCCCGTGCGCCCCGTGGGGAGTGCACCAAATGCTGCCCCCCGATTTCTGCCTAGGGCGCCAGAAAGCCTGGCGCCGCTCCTGATTCACGCCCCTTTCTATTTGCTTTTGGAGTACATTTGAGGGAGCAAAGGTGTGCTCATATGACTGTTCGCCGAAAGCAAATTCTAGGTTTGAAGCTGAGATTTGTTTCAACAGGAAAAGAACTTTGTTTGGGGGAATTTCAGGCAGCACACATGTATACAGTTTGGTCAAGCAAACAGAGCCAGCAACACCACCATCAGCTATTGCCTGATCTGGGGCAGGAGTCTTAGATCCTCTCTAATGTAACTGGGGGTGTTTTCCATTGTCCCATATAAATATCTAATATTTCCTGAATTCGTATAGACTCCTGGACTCAGTGATGCTTTTAAGCAATGAGTTCCATTGCTTTGTTCCATTAACAATAAGTACTGCAGCAAACAGGCAGAGCTCTGCTCTTTGTCTATGCCACACCTGGGAGCAACACCCAGGCTTGTGTTCCTGAGCCACTGGTCTCAACACTGTATGTCCCTCCCGAAATTTGAAGCTCCTTATCCAGTTCTACTCACCACACTACAAGGTTAATTATGTTGTTGACATAAGAGCTAGGCCGAGACTGCAGCCTTCACATCAGTCACTGAACAGCCAGACAACAGTAACTTTTGGTCAATACACATCAGGGCTTAATTCAGATTAGCAACTCTCAGGTGAAAGGATTCAAAGCCTAGTATCAATTCTCCAAGCCATCTAGTCTTTTGGAAAGTAGAAACTGCCATGTGGCACTTCCTATAGTTCTGTGCCTACCTGTAATGATCAGTTTTAATATTAAAATATCAGACACACAAAACAGCCACAATTCGCCTTCCTTCTAAAACGAGTTGTGGCTCTACTGAAAGGGAGAGCTGGGCTGATGCTGAGTGAAGGATCCAAAGCAAAAGGAGAGCATCGGGGCAGAGTTAAGAAAAACAAGACAGGCTTTCGGCACTGGCAGGTCCTAAACCCTATAGTGTACATTGAAAGGAAAGGAAAGAACTAGCAACGATTACTCCCTCATCTCCTGCAAGCCAAAGCTGTGCATAGGAAAACAAGAATAGCTTTCACAACACTCAGGAAACAGGAATGGCTTCCACATAGTCAGGACATCCATTCATTAACCCAAAATCTTCCCTTCCCGGCATGGTTGAATGAGTCCTAAGAGCCGTAGCATTACATCAGAGCCTAGAGGCTGTGGCCATGTCAGCTTTGGATGTGATGCCAGCACCATCCATTTCTATTTTATCATAGAGCGATAGTGAAGTAGCTGTTCAATATCAACATTAACAACCATTGATCCAATTATCTGCCTTTCTATTTCATTTCAAATTTACAACCTGGTTACAGCCTCCATGACAGGAATAGATTTTTCTGGTGATTTCAGAAACAGTTAAGATGCCATTATGAGTCAATAAAGATGATCAAACATCTCTCTGAATTATTCTCTTAGATTAATAAAGCTGTTTGATGAATTAAGTCTGAGCTCCAGCAAAGAGCAGTGTATAATATTTCAAAATTGGGAAGATTTCTCTCTACCTTTGTGCTGTTTTCAGTTTCATTTAATGTTAAGGACACATTTGCAGTTATCGGGGGCTCTGAAAACTGAATCCTAAAGGACTCTCCACCCATCTACATTGCTATGAGAGGGCTCCCCACATCACAAGTCTGGGGGGTGCAGATAGTAAGTAGGCAGGAAGGAAACAGAAGGGCATGGGCACAGCCATAGCTGACCTACGAAGATGAGACAACATGGGGGGAGAAGCTGCACTCAGTAAGTTATTTTGCCCCATGAGGAAAGGAGGAGCAGAGGAGGGATTTTGACTGAGTCACAATTCCTTCCCGCAGTTGTTCCTGGAACAGCACAGCTCTGAGCTACCCCTTACTCAGTGCTAAGTCTTACAGCTCAATCTAACTTAGGGTGACCAAAGCTGGCAGCTTTCCTTTAGAACCTCTGAGGCCTGGTCTACACTAGGATCTTAAATCGAATTTAGCAGCGTTAATTCGAACTAATCGCTCAACCGTCCACACCAGGAAGCCATTTAATTCGAACTAGGGGGCTCCTTAGTTCGAATTTGGTACTCCACCCCGACAGGTGGAGTAACGCTAAATTCGCACTTGCTAGCTCGAATTAGGCTAGGTGTGGATGCAAATCGAACTTAGTAGCTCCGGGAGCTATCCCACAGTGCACCACTCTGTTGACGCTCTGGACAGCAGTCGGAGCTTGGATTCTCTGACCAGCCACACAGGAAATGACCCGGGAAAATTTGAATTCATTTTCCTGTCTGGGCACTTTGAATCTGACGTCCTGGCTGGACATCGGGGCGAGCTCCGCAGCACCTGCAACGATGCAGAGCTCTCCAGCAGAGGAGTCAGCCCAATGCAAGAATAGAAAGAGATCCCCAGCATGGACAGACCGGGAAGTCCAGGATCTGATCGCTGTGTGGGGCGAGGAGTCTGTGCTGTCGGAGCTGCGCTCCAACAAGCGTAATGCAAAGACCTTCGAGAAGGTCTCCCAAGCCATGACACAGAAAGGATACAGCCGGGATGCGATGCAGTGCCGCGTGAAAGTCAAGGACCTGAGGCAAGGCTATCAAAAAGTCAGAGCGGCAAACGGACGCTCCGGAGCACAGCCCCAGACATGCCGCTTCTACGAGGCACTGCATGCCATTCTCGGTGGGTCTGCCACCACTGTCCCACCACTGACCGTGGACTCAGTGGATGGCATAGTGAGCCAGGACAGTTCCTACTCGATGTTCGCCGATGGGCAAGACGACGAAGGGTCCGTGGAGGAAGGCGCAGGCGACAGCGAACACAATGCCGCTTTCCCTGACAGCCAGGATCTGTTCCTCACCCTCACAGAGATCCCCTACCAACCCTCACCGGCCGTGAACCCGGACTCAGAGTCAGGGGAAGGATCAGGCGGTAAGTCGTATAAACAAGAAAATATTTATTTGCTCGAAAACATGTATACCAAAAATATAAATTCTATCTATAAATACTATATCTAAAAGTTTTTAAAGGGAAACTAAACGAACAGTAGGTCTACACAGATTGGGATGGAACAATAGTCCTCCATGGACAATTCCACAAATGCTTCAAACAGTTCCTCAAATACCCTCCGCAGGAGGTTTCGAGGAAGAGGTGCCCTATTTGGTCCTCCGGTGAAGCTCACTCTTCCACGCCACGACATCCTCAGATACAGGGGAACCATCGCCTCTACCAGCATGGCCGCGTAGGGTCCCGGTCGGTGAAGTGCTTCCCTTAACATCCTTTCTTTCTGCACTCGAGAGACACGCCTCAGGGTAATCTCGTTACTGAAGTGCTGCATCTAATTAGGGCAATTAGCGAATAGTTACTGTTCTTAATGGTTTACTTATACTTTGCATAACAAAGCCCCGCGCTTAGCAGCCACGTGCTGTAGGCCACACAGGAAAAGCATACATTGATCTTTCCCCTGCAGTGTCGGGAGTGGCTGCAAAAGGGTCATAGTATCTGATTTCCAGATTGCCGTTAGCACGACGGCACAGCTATCCGTTAACTGATAAGCATAATGTACTGTAAGGCTTACCAGGACTCTCTGCTAGAGGGATTCTGCTCTCTCTCCCGACTTCTCCGCTCTCCTGTGCAATGGCGCAGCCAATCAGAGCGTAGGCCAAAATGTTGTGCTTCTCTGGAGACCACGTGACACTTGTTGTCCGGTACGGTCTTCTTCATGGAAATTGACTAGACGGTGTTCACTGTTCGCGAAAATGTATCTGTACAAGGAAATCACTAACTTTCCCCATCACACAGCTTCGGGTCCTTCCCGGACTGCCCAGGCATCCCCCTCGCAGAGACTGGCAATGATTAGACGGCGAAAGAAGAAGACTAGGGACGACATGTTCGCTGAACTGATGGTCTGCTCCCGAGCAGAGGCTGCAGAGCAGAAACACTGGAGGGAGACCCTATGTGAGCAGCATCGCACACTCATGGAACGTGAGGATAGGTGGCGGCAGGAAGACCAGCAGACCACCCAAACGCTACTTGGTCTCATGAAGGAACAAACGGACACGCTTCGTCGCCTTGTTGATGTCCTGCAGGACCACAGGCTGGAGGACAGGGCCCCCCTGCAGTGTCTCTGCAATCGCCCTCACCAGCCAAGAAGTCCTGGCCCCCCCTCACCCAAAAGTACAAGACGGAGGGGTGGTAGAGGACGTGAGAACTGTCACTGAACCAGAGCAGAGCGGCCGTGTACCCCGCACTTCTCACGTTAGAAATTTGTAGAAGTGCTTCCCTTATAGGCTCAGCCAGTCCCAAATCCAAGGTTCATCCCCCCACTGTTTATTAGATTAATAAAAGCTGTTTGCTGTTAATCACTGTTTCCGTCATGTCTTTCCTGTCAGAGGATTTTTCGGTGTATGGGGTGGACAGGGGTTTCATACTTGCACGGTATAGCCTACAGTACCAGGGTACAGACTTGGGGAAAGGATCAACTGCGGGGCACACACACACTGCAGTCAGTAGGCACCAGGGTCATTCTGTGTTGTGTATGCTGCCCCTGTTCATTTCGTAATGTGTATAATTGTCCAGGGTCCTAGCGCCTGTCACGCCATTACTGTGAAGGCAGGCTGCCCTTACGATGCACTTGCAACGGATCCACGAGCCTATCCGCTGCCCTGAGCCCCAACCAGAGCCCTCATCCACGGACAGATAGTCACCCTTCTCCCACACCCATCACCCCTTCCCACGCAGAAACCCGCAGCCCACTGCCGTCATCCAAACCCCTATGCAAAGAAGGCACCACTCGCCCCTTCCTGCAAACCCTCCCCTTCATGCAGAACCACTGTCATCCGTCCCCCACCCCAGAGACCTATGTAGGAGCAGGAGGATGTCAGTCCTCTATGGAGGAAGCGGTCTGTACGTCAGTGCACACCGTGCCCAGCACAGTATGCGTCCATGTCTCAACACCAGAACAGAAATGCAAAGTAAAAGAAAGATTTATTAATAATGAGTGTAACAATTACTTTGCTTAAAAACGTGCTTTGGAAGTGGGGGAAACTTGGAGAACAAGGCATGTAGCCGCAGATCCAAATCGACACAAACTGACACAGGCCCAGGGTCAGTTTCTCTTGAAAGCAAGTGGAGAGTCATAGGTTACCCTGATCTCCGAGGAAACTTGCTTTCAAAGCCTCCCGGATACAGAGCGCTTCCCGCTGGGATATTCTCTCGGCACGGGTGTCTGGCTGAGCGTAAACTGCAGCCAGGCGATTTGCCTCAACCTCCCATCCGGACAAAAAGGCCTCGCCCTTGCTCTCACACAGATTGTGCAGCACACAGCAAGCAGCAATAACTACGGGGATATTCTTTTCGCTGATGTCCGAGCGAGTGAGTAAGCTCCGCCATCTCCCCTTGAGACGTCCGAAAGCACACTCCACCACCATTCTGCACTTGCTTAGCCGGTAGTTGAAGAGTTCCTTCTCACTGTCCAGGGCGCCTGTATAGGGCTTCATGAGCCAGGGCATTAGCGGGTAGGCTGGGTCCCCGAGGATCACTGTAGGCATCTGCACATCCCCAACCGTTATTTTGTGGTCCGGGAAGAAAGTACCTGCCTGGAGGAGTCTAAAGAGACCAGAGCTCCTGAACACACGCGCGTCATGAACCTTGCCCGCCCACCCGACGTTGATGTTGGTAAAACGTCCCCTATGGTCCACTAGTCCTTGCAGCACCATGGAAAAGTAGCCCTTTCGGTTAATGTACTCGCTGGCCTGGTGGGCCGGTGCCAGGATAGGGATGCGAGTCCCATCTATAGCCCCACCGCAGTTTGGGAATCCCATCGCGGCGAAGCCGTCTATGATGACCTGAACGTTTCCCAGGTTCACTACCTTTGAGAGCAGTTGCTCAACGATTGCGTGGGCTACTTGCATCACAGCAACCCCCACGGTAGATTTGCCCACGCCAAAGTGGTTCGCTACTGACCGGTAGCTGTCTGGCGTGGCAAGTTTCCAGAGGGCTATGGCCACTCGCTTCTGCACACTCAGGGCTGCTCGCATCCGGGTGTCCTGGCGCTTCAGGGCAGGGGCCAGCAAGTCACAGAGTTCAAGGAAAGTGCCCTTACGCATCCTGAAGTTTCGCAGCCACTCTGTGTCATCCCAGACCTGCAGCACTATGCGGTCCCACCAGTCCGTGCTTGTTTCCCGGGCCCAGAATCGCCGTTCCACACCATGAACTTGACCCATTGCCACCATGATCTCCACTGCCCGGCGTACCCTGCTTTGTGAGAGGTCTGCGCCACTCTCCTCACCGCGCTGCCGGAGCCTCCTCGCCCGATTTCTCAGTAGCTGACTGTTGCACAGGTGGACGATAAGGTGCGAGGAGTTGACAACGGCCATAAGTGCAGCGATGATCGCAGCGGGCTCCATGCTCGCAGTGCTGTGGCGTCCGCGCTGTAACCGACCAGAAAAGTGCGCGAACAGATTTCCCGCCGGCGCTTTCAGGGAGGGAGGGCGTTTGTGAGTGACGGTTGAATGATGACAGTTACCCAAAACCACCCTCGACACATTTTTCCCCCAGCAGGCATTGCGAGCTCTACCCAGCATTCCAATGGGCAGCGGGGAGTGCGGGAACTGTGGGATAGCTTCCCACAGTGCACCGCTTCCAAAGTCGACGCTGGCCCCGTGAATGTGGACTCAGAAATTCGAATTAGTGTATTTAGTATGGATACACAAATTCGACTTCATAAGGTCGAATCCACAAATTCGAACTAAGTTGATTCGAAATAGTCTTGTAGTGTAGACAAGGCCTGAGAGGCAGAAAAGAAAGTAAGTCTCAAAGAGCGGTGCATTAGCATTCTAGGCTGGAATGTTCAAAGAGCAAGCACCCATTTCTCCCATTGAACTTCCATGGGCACCCAGCTCCCTTAGCAAATCGCTGCCATAGCTTTGATCTGAGTCCACTAGCAAAGACAAAACAAACAAACTTGATTAGAATGAAGGTGCCAGAATTTATTCTTTTAATACTTGGAATTACATTAAATACCAGTGAGACTAACAACATGAAATACTTCAAGTAATATTTAGATTAGATTGAATTTTTAATAGCAAATTATAATAGGCTAAAGAAAGTGTTATGCCTTCAGACAAGCTCTGGATGTGCAGAGAGGTTGCATTCTTCATCATTATGAAGCAGAGCTGGAAGTGCCCAAGTTGCATTGTCGGAATATATTAGACTACACTGCTATTGAATGATGGCACTCTAATTCATCATTTGTGACATCCTGTTAAATGATGTCACTGCCACCTGAAGTAACAGCTGTGAAGAGTAAAATGCATTTTGGAAGGGAGTTTGGAGTTATAGCCTTCCTTGATGTCAAGTATTTAAGATAGAGCCCACAGCTACTGATATCATTACCCCTATATCACAGTGCTCTCAGCACTGGCAGAGGAGGGAGAGGGATAGCTCAGTGGTTTGAGCATTGGCCTACTAAACTCAGGGTTGTGAGTTCAGTCCTTGAGAGGGCCACTTAGGGATCTGGGGCAAAAATCAGTATTTGGCCCTGCTAGTGAAGGCAGAGGGCTGGACTCAATGACCTTTCCAGCTCTATGAGTATAGAGTAGCTCCATATATTATTCCTACAACTCTATTAGACAGGGAGCAGCTCAGTCTGTCTTTCAAAGCTGCTAAAAACAACCAGCCACAAATTCAGACTCACTTTTTTTCCCCTCCTCCAATGGGTGGAGATTGATCTTGCAAATGCAATCTAGGCAGCCAGCTAACCCACTCAGAGCTATTCAGACTGGTAACCTGAGAGGAGAAGTATGCAAACACTGAGCACAGAAGCCATCAGGGATCAGAGGGTGTCTGAGACAAAGTTTGTGTGTCCTCCCTGCAACCTCCTTTCTCAATCACTCTGGACAACACCACCATCCTGCCTGTCACTCAGGCACATCACCTGATCATCATCTTCCACTGAGACCTGTGTCCAGGTCCTCACATCTAGGCTCAAAGATTCTTTGTGTATAAGATCTCTAATGCAGGGTCTTACCTATCCAGCCACACAGCTAAGTCCATTGGCGGCAGATAATGGAGGCCAGAGGAGGCTAAGTCTCCCCAAACCTCTGCCAATGCTCTCTGCCAGAGCCCCAAGGCTGGGCCACAGTAGGGCTCAGAGCTCTTCTGGGTGGCCCAGGCTCAGGGCTCGGCCCTGGCTGAGGCTCCTCCGGACTGGCCAGAGTTCGGGACTGCATTGGCAGGCCAGCCAGCGCAGGGGCCTCAGGGAGGAGGGGCAGAGCAGGGGGTGCATGTGACACCCATGTCTAAAACTCTGCCCAGATTCTCAAAATCTCGCACCTCAGTTACTGAAATATCCTTCGCTTTGCTTTGCCCTTCACAAACGCAATTTTATCCAGCTCATAACCATCCCGAATGCTGCCGCAAAGTCCATTTCCCCAGCCTATAGCTTTGACCACGTCATCGCTCTTTGCATCCCTCCAGTGGCTTCCCCCACCTCTAGAGCATCAAACTGCTTGTCTTCACTTTCAATGCCTTTCCCAGTCAATCGCCACCATATTGACCATCTCTCCCATTCACTAGTGAGCCATCGATGCTTGCCCGGAGATTTGCTATAGATACCAACTGGTGCAAGATCAGGCCCACGGTACACAGATTTAATCTATCGCCAGTTATTTCATTTTATTCCTTCTCACACAGACAGACTTTCCCCCTCAGAATTATTCCTGGCTCAGTTAGTGTTCTTGCCTTAAACTGCAAAGCTTGATGCCTGAAAGTAGCAATGGTTTGGACTTAATGTTTTCTTCATTTACAGCACTGGAAAAATCACCACATTTCAGACTGTGTGGTGCTCACGGTTGCTAACGCAAAGTAACATGCTAAATAAATTAGAAAAGGCCTGACAACAGGAGTCTGCTCTTTTACGTTCTTGATCACTCTGAGCTTGGCAGAATCCAATTTATTTTTTGTAATTTTGACAGATAATACCGATGTTTATTTTAAGTGTTTTTTGTATTTTTACCCATTATAATTGTCAGTTGCACAAGATTATGGAGTTTAAGCTTTTTTCTATTTTTATCTGTTTACATTTTCACAGTTGTTGGAAATTAGGTGGGGGGGTTCAGACAATAATTACTGACTGATAGACATGGAGATTTTACAAGTGAAAGCTTTATAACCATTAAAACACAGATTTCCAACATCACATCTCAAAATATGCATCATAAATATCCTTACACCAAACCTGAATAAGTTCTCAAGCTGCATTTTCCTTACTTTGCCTATCTGTACATTTCTATTATTGCCGATAGAAATATTCTTTTCAAGCTGTTTGTGTGTGTACGATGAAATCGATATTTACTGATCATCTAATCCTTCCAAGCCTAAATATTTTGCAGTAACAATAGGGATAGCATGGAGTAATATTGCATTGTTGGAGGCAAGTCAAGGCTCTCTATGTCAGATGCTTCTCTCTCTAAAACAGTGCAAACTATAATTTGCATCCAAAATACCAATGTACTGTCAATCCCTACTAAAATGCCATCAGATTTACTTAAGGCACATTCGTTGTCTCAGAGAAGAGGACCAGCAATATGCTGCTTCTGACTTCATGAAGGTTATTGTCCAGTAAGCCTAATAAACAGAATTTCTCTTAGAGGCAGAACCTCACCTTCAGGGAGTTCACATTTCACATTGTGAACATCTC
The DNA here is from genome assembly GCF_020497125.1 of Mauremys mutica. NCBI lineage: Eukaryota > Metazoa > Chordata > Testudines > Geoemydidae > Mauremys > Mauremys mutica. The sequence continues at coordinate 67,650,273 of NC_059082.1, read as the reverse complement.
CATATAACCTGCAGCTTGCTATCCCACCCAGAAACCAACCCCTATCTCCGGCAAGCTAAATGTGACGATTCCAGCCCAGAGCCTTAGTTGCTCTAACTACTGGGCTAGAGTCATTCTAACACTCTCTTTGGCTCAATGACTAAGTACTTATCCTCAGAGGTGGGTGCACTGAGGTCCAGTCCCTCTACTCCAGTCACTCTTTCATTATTTCTTCACAGTGCAACAGCTTCAACAGGAGAGACTGAGGGAGCCCCACATCAGAATATCCCAGAGCTCAGTTGTTAGAGCCTCTCCTGAGAGGTGGGAGACCCCCGTTCAAATCTTTTCTCCCCCTCTGGGGGATGGGAGGGGAAACTGAACCTGGAAGGCTAAAAGTTATAAGGTGGACACTTCCACCAGGATTTTGAATGGGTTCCAATCTGGTTGACATACAGAGAGTGCTTGGGAATTTTTACCCTGAAAAACTAGAGTTTAGATGCCCACAGTGATTGGCGAGAGTTTTGTGGATCACAGTGGAGCCAAAACTGGGACTTAGTTGCCTAAAACAGGAACTTAAGAGCCTAAGTTGAGGCTTTACACACCTAAGTACTTTTGTGGATCCCAACCCAAGTGGGTAATTAGTATGGTCCCAGATCCCTGGCCATGCCTTCTCTTCCATAACCTTCACTGTGCTCTGCTCCATTGGTGGAGCAGGAGGGGACCACCAGAGCCTTAGTTATTTCCCCTATAATATATATGTTCAAGGCTGAAGCTAGTACACAGCCACTAACAGCACCTGTGAGTCTCTGTTATGTAGCACAAGCATCAGCAAGGCTCATATCATGTTGTAAAACTGATTCACAGAATAACGCAAATGAAATCTCATCCCAAGGGTGTGAATCTTCCCAACTACAGATTTTTGTGACATTTAAGTGCAAGAGCTATTTGGTGGGTGAAATATGATCCAACATTGCTTTTGTTGCATGCACGCCTTCCATCTTTTTCTAAGGAGCCTCTTATTTCTGATCACTGAGGTGAATATCAATTTTGAACTGGCACTACCTTCCATCTGTTCCACTCATCTGCTGGACTTTTGCTCACTTTTGTTACTTCCGAGCATGGGGAATTATTTCCTCTTTTCATCTGCTCTCACATTCCTTGTGTATTTGCTTCTGATCTACTTCATGAGGGTTTCTGCTGAACATGCCATCATTTTGTCACAGGAGTAAAAGTGGGTAAGATTCAGCTTTGTAAGCTATCCTGGTATTTCTGCCTGCTAATTAAAGCATTCAGATGGGAGAGGCTCATCTACAGATTCCAATCAGGCTTGGCTAGATCACTGTGGTGAGTCACAGAAGAAGAGATTTGTGTAATGTAAAGTTCTCTTTTTCTTGAGGCTGCCAATCACTCCTTACTCAGGCCAAGCAGGGCCAGATGACAATCTCTTGACCTCTCCCAATTTTGTCTTCTGTACAGCCAGTTTTGAAGCCCTCATAATTTACTGTACATCAAACTACAGCATGGTATCTTGATAATGTTACAATGTATTTATAATGTAATAGCAATAATTCCTGAGCTCTCATAAGCATTTTTGTCTCAGATCTCAAGGCACCTTTGTAAAATGCTTTAGCCTCTTTTTACAGATAGAGAAACCGAGGCACAGAGTGGTGAAGTGACTTGCCTACAGTTGCACAGCTGGCTTATGTCAAAGCCGGAAATAGAACTCAAGTGTCCTGAGTCAGTTCAGTCCTCTTCCCACTTTATAGGGTTTGGAGGCATCTCAGTCTCTCCTGTTCTCTGCCTGTGGCACACAGTTTGATCTCCTGAGGACTGAATGCTTTAGTTTAACTAAAGTCTTTGGATGGAATGTAGGGTGTCTGGGTAAAATTCAAAGTCCTGCAATACACAAGAGACCAGACTAGATGATCTAATCACCACATCTGACCTTAAACTCTCAGACTATGAAGCAGCAGGAGTAGTACCCAATCTTTCATATATTAACAATTACATCAATCTTTAACAATATTTGAAAAAGGAATCTAATGACATTAAGTCCATGTTACCGCAAACACAAACTACCCACAAAAAGGAGCTAGGAAACTAGGATTTTGAACTGTGGAGTTTCCTTTGAATTCATCCCTTGGGAAACCCTTTTGCAGCCTCACCTCTCCTCTCCCTCAGACAGGCAGAAATAGGAGCTCGTTGAATACCTAAATGAGGGAAACCCACAAGATCAGCACAGAGCTCACAGGATGTGTGGACGCCATATGCCTCTGCACTTGCTTCTGGTTCTTCAGCTCCAATTGACAACACAGCTCCTGCTAGGGAATCCCCCACCAGCTATTTCATGTGGAAAGTCCCTATAATATCTGCATACCGGGCTGTGCATAGATTAATATGTAGGCAGATGGCAGCTCTTAAAAGAGTTGGTGGTGCAATATTAAAATGATAGGTCCCAACCAAATAATAACCTCTTAGCAGGTGCGGGAACACTGCTGAATCCTGCAGGTTAGTGCCTATTGGCTCACTGTACAATATAAAGGGAGAGGGGAGTAACCCACCAGAGACAACACTACAGAACCTAGTGTATAGGAATTTGGTAGTATAACTTTAAATAGTTTGGGAGCCCTCTGGCGGGCCTCCCTGACTTCTACTGCAGAAGCCACCAGATCGTAACAGAGCAGGACTAGAATGTATGTATGTTTGTATATAATTAGTAACAATTATTTGGAACCCAACTGTGTCTGTAGTTTCCTCATGTTATTACTGTTGGATAGAGAGCAAAGACACAACAGAACCTTTGGGTAGCCAGGCTGGAGCTTACATGATCCTTAGTTTGAGTTACTTTCAGCAGTAAAGCCACCCCCTCCGCTTGCACATCACATGTAACCTTTTGTTGGACCAGAGACTCCATCTGCATACAAGCAGAAAAATCAGAATGCTGGCTGGTAATGCACCCACATCTATTCCATTCCACCTAGACATTTCTTTATCGCTGCACAATGCTGTGGTCAGCTCCCTTCACCTATTCTTAATGGTAGCATGAAAGTGCCCCCCCCCCAAAAAAAGTTTAGTCAATCAACTCAGGAAGAACTGAAAGTGCCTTTTTAAACAGAGTACAAACATTTTTAGAGAGATTCAATACATTGATTACCTTTTTTTTAACTATACAAATTTTTTCCTTCTGCTCTCTGCATTTTAGCATTTGAGGCACAGTCAGTTCTCTTGTGTATGGCCCTTGCCTGCTATGTTAGACTAATCAATAAGAAATTATACTTTTACCTTGCTATTTTTCAAGTAACGTAACTGCAAAATATTTCTCTCTCATTCATTACATTATCGATTGTGAAACAAAAACAGAGAAAACAAATGGAAATTCCTAATCACATTTCTAATGTTGCGAGCTAGTTATGGAGAATTGCTCTGTCAATGCTAACTTCATCTGCAGAGAAGATTCCTTTAACTGTGTGTAAGCTCTAGGTTGCATGAAGCTGTTTTTGTTATCAGTAAAATAAACTAATTATCATAAGATTAAATTTCTCTCGAAGAACTTTTGCTCAATTAAGAATCAGTCAGCACAGGTGTGCTATCTGATTACCCCACAGGTTGGGTCGACCAGCTGTGACTGCTGTTTCCTACATGTATTCACGATCTGTCTTATTTTACTGATAAATGATTGTTTTCCCTGGGAAGAGCCAGCAACAATCAGTTTAGAGATATTAACATCAAATTTAAGAGGATACATCAGACTAGGCATAAAAGATGAGCACAGGCTACATATTCAGTTGGCTTGTGCAATAAGCGCCACAAGCGAATTGCCTTGTTGTTTACAAGTAGAAGAGTCCCACACTGGACTTACCAAGCGGGCTTGCCCAGCAGTCCTTGCACACACATGGGGGTTAGGAGGTGCAACAAAGTTACACACTTCGTTTTCCCCTAGAGCATTCACCACGCTAGGCTTTAAAGTGTCCCCTTCCTGAGTAGGGCATCTGGAATGTGATGCAACCACCTGACAATGTAACCATTCATTTTTTGGACAAGTTTAAGTGAATTAGACCCCGACCATCAGATGGTCCCTAAACTTTGCACAGGAAAGACGGAATGTCACAAAGGCTCTCCCTCCTCCCACGCCACCTTAGGCAGCTTGCACAAAAGCGAAGGGCTATTGCAGCCCTCTGCTCCAGGGAGCTCAGAGACTACTCTTCTTTATACTTGTGAGGGTGCATGTTACCCCAAATGGGGAGGGGTGGAGAGGAGGGGAGGCCCTATTCTACGCCACACTAGCCCACACACAAGCTATGCCATACCAGAACATGGAACAGCCTACTCCCCACCATATAGCAGGAGCCTGAAGAGGCACTAATCCTGCCCTGAACTACCACAGACAGTGCAGCTCCACCCCGTCCCTCACTCAGGGCTGGGCCCAACAGGCACGTTCTGGCTCTGAATGTAGACATAAGTAGCTTCTAAATAGAATGTTCTTCTTAATTTCCACAAGCCATCAGCAGGTCTTCTGCGTAGCTGAAAACGTCTGCTCTAGTCTCAGTTTCATCCTGACTGGATGTCACTCATTAGAAGCCCAGGGTCCTGATTTTTCTTGTGTCCATGGAAGGATACACATCTTACATTCTCTTCCTGTTTGAGTGAGGCCGTCGATGTTAATTTGGATATTTGTCATTTCATTTTCCCTGTAAAAAGGACTGCTATAATTCTGAGCATAGACCGCATCGATCAGTGGCCACACAAGCAGTTTCTGTAGGGTTCACTGAGGATGTGGAAGAACGTTCTGATGCACACTTTGATGGACTGAATATATTAGGGATAGCGATGGGGATATGCATTGCCTCATTTAAAGCAATGCCAGGCACAGGGATGTATAACAGCTGCCCGATGGGATTCTAAAATTCATCCAACTCCTTTGAAACATTTTTAGCAGAGGTAAGTGCAGAGAGAGAAAAGGCTGTTGTACATTAAGTTTTTCATTAAAGTGTCATCCTATAAAGACACCATCATGGAAAGAGGGAGCCTGCTGAATAGATGGTAACATTCATAGGGGAAGAATGAGCTTGTCTGAGTGCTGATGTAATACCACAGAAGGATGAATCTCACTAGGAATGGGAAATGGGGGTTGAAGGAACAAGAGAGAGTCGATAAATAAATAAATGGCATGCTCCCCTAGCAATTAATTTATTGTTAAATTGGTAGCCTCTCCCCCAGAGGAATTTGAATGGTTTTAGTCATAAGTGTTCAAGCAGAATGCATCTCAGAGAAAAGAAATCATGAAAGGTACTAAGCGTCTTTACTGTATGGCCTCAATCTCTTCTATAACTATAAATGCTATGATAGTTAGTAAGCAATAGTAAGTTTGCACCCAAGTTAAGATTTGTAGTTGGCTAAACCATGGTTGAACATTTGAGATACTGACAACACTGAGTGCATCTATTCTGCTCGAGAGGGGAGTACTATGGGCTGGATATTAAAGAGCTCACCTCCCATTTAGGCACCAAAACAAATGGCCAAATTTTCAAGCGAGCTCGGCACATTGGGTGCTTTTGAAAAATCTGTCTCTTATTTAGCCCTAATTGGCAGCTCAGCTCTTCCAACTCTGTACTTGGTTGCAAGTGCTGAGCATTATAAAGAAAGTAAATATATTCCCACAGAGTGGACATTTTTCACCATAATTCACAAGAAATTAGGGATCCAACTGCTATTAACAACACAAATTGCAAACCAAGTCCATTACCCAACCATCCATCCACCTTCATACCAATGAAAATGTGCCCCCTGGATGACACGCAGCTTGACAATTGATCTTTCATAAATATTGGATGGTTCTAAATTCAAGAAACTAACAGAGTAGTGCTGTTTGGGAATCCATATATCTGTTCACTGGCTACATCAAAGATAATAGCAGGGAAATAGTTTTGAATTATTGCGTGTGGGGGGTGGCCCATTAAAATAAATTAATACTATCAGGCTATGTTCTAGACCAGGAGTGGGCAAACTTTTTGGCCCGAGGGCCACATCGGGTTTTGTAAATTGTATGGAGGGCCAGTTAGGGGAGGGGGTCATGGCCCCACCTCCCTATCTGCCCTCCCCAGGACTCCTGCCCCATCCAACGCCCCCTGTTCCCTGTGACCCCTCTAGGATCCCTGCCCCATCCACACACTCCACTCCCTGACAGCCCTCAGACCCCCGCCGTCCCATCCAACCCCTCCTCTCATTCCTGATGCTCCCGCCAGAACCCCTGCCCCATCCAACCACCCCTTCTCCCTGTCTCCTGACTGCCCCCTGTCGCCCCATCCAACCCCCCCCACTCCTTCCTGACTGCCCCCTGGAACTCCTGCCCCCATTCAACCTCCTGTTCCCCCCCCAACCCCTATCCACACCCCTGCCCCCGACCACCACCCTGAACTCCCCTGCCCTCTATCCAATCCCCCCACCCCCTTACCGCACTGCCTGGAGCTTTGGTGGCTGGCGGTGCTACAACTGTGCTGCCCGGCTGGCGCCCGGGCCATGCTGCCGCCACCACCACCACGCAGCACAGAGCACTGGGTCAGGCCGGGCTCTGCAGCTGCACTGCCCCAGGAGCTCACAGCCCCATCACACAGAGCATTGCGCCAGCAGCGGAGCGAGCGAGCTGAGGCTGCGGGCGAGGGGGAACAGCCAGGGAGGGGCCAGGCGCAAGCCTCCCTGGCCAGGAGCTCGGGGCGCCAGTCAGGACGGTCATGCAGGTCGTAGTTTGCCCACCTCTGTTCTAGAGAATCCAGTTACTTGGGAATTCTCCCTGAGAGAACGTGATCCCTACAAACCAACCAGAGTTTACCTGGAATCATCTGTGAAGGTGACACTCACAAGCCAGTGTGCCTCCTCATGTCTGGGCATGATGCAGCAGCCTCTAACTTCGGCACCCCTGTCAGCCCCCCCTTTTCTGCCCCACCCCCACAGCCTGCAGTGGTTTGTCCCTTCTCACAACTCAGCCCTGCAGCCTGGTTGCTTATAGTCCCCACTGTTTCCTTGGATTCTAAGAAATAACAAAACAAAAATAAATAAAAAAATCTAGTGACCTCCTGCAATATCGTCAGCCCCACCCGACACTCAATACTCCTTTCCCCTGGGCATCAGGAGCCTAGGAATTTACCCTAACTCTAAGCTCACTTGTGAAAAGTGAGTGAAAGTTCATAAAATGTCACAATAACCCACGACTCTAATCTGGAGAGATGTCCTGACCAGACTTGCCAAAGAGAGGGACCCAAATGACATCACCTCCACCAGTTTTTGCTAAGTCACACATCTGGGATATGAGACTTTGTCCTCCACCTCCCCCGTGTGTCCTTTTCTTTCCCTGTCATATTTTGTCTCTTTCCTATCCCTCTTTTTCCTTCTGTCCAATAAGAGTCTGACATTCAGCGGCGGCTCCAGGCACCAGCACTCCAAGCACGTGCCTGGGATGGCAAGCCACGAGAGGGCGCCCTGCTGGTCCCTGCGAGGGCGGCAGTCAGGCAGCCTTTGGCAGCGCGCCTGCGGGAGGTCCGCTGGTCCCACGGATTCGGTGGCAATTCGGCAGTGGGTACACCGAAGCCATGGGACCGGCAGACCTTCCGCAGGTGCGCCGCCAAAGGCAGCCTGCCTGCCGTGCTTAGGGCGGCAAAAAAGCTAGAGCCGCCCCTGCTGATATTGAAGCCACGACTGGATAATTTGCAGCAGTACTGTAATTATATGATCAGAAAGGCAGCTAAAAAGCCATGTCATAAACAGCCCAAGGATGGTACAAGTTTGCCAGGTTTTGGAGTGGCTGATAAGACTGTATGCAATGCCTCCGTTCTTCCAGCAGTAAGATTGCAAATCAAAGTCAAAGTGATTTCAGCTAACTTCTTTTTTTGTCCGCCAAAAGGACAGTTATTACCGTCTTTAATACCATCTAAAAGACTGAAAAAAAGACAGGTGTATGAATAGGATTCTTCTACATTTGTCTGGGGCTGTTTGAACAGCATTCACCTTTACTTCTCTGGAGGTTCCTTATACATTTATTGCCTTGAAAGTGCTTGAACAGTTTTCTTCTGCGTTAGCTTAGAGCTGCCTGAATTGAGCTGCCTACTCTGTTCCAGTGCTCTCACCTCATTACTTTGGAGAGATTTTCCTTTGTGACTGTGGCCATTCTTGAACAAGATTTTTCTTGTTCACTTATGGATGTGCTCGAATAAGCTTCTTCAGAACTGGTGAGGAAGTCCCTGAATTGGTGTTTACTGCAACAGTGACACAGTAATTGCAGCTACCGCAATATTTTGCCATAACCTCCTTTTTGTGCCATTATGTGAATTGAAGCTGGGGCAAAATATTATGGAAAAAAACATCTCAGGTGAGCTCCTAATAATTCCCATATCTGTGCAATTACTGTATGCTACTCACCACTGTGTGTTACTGTGGAAGTGGTTTGAATTGGGTTTTCCTTCCTTGCTGTGGAGGGACTGAATGCTGATTTCTCCCCACCCCTATTCTATTGCATACGTAGCCATACACACAATCAATGCAATGCAATGCAATATTTTGAAATTTGTCTTCATCCCAAATGAGGACAAAAACTAATCTCAAAATATTTTGCAGAACAGAAATCAAAATATTTTGCAGAACAGAAATTCTGAAATATTTCAATTTGGAAACATCAAAATTACCTTATTAAAATATTTTCTTTCAACAATGTCCAAATATTTTATTTGGATAACATTTAAACATAATATAAAATATATATAAATATAATTTTAAATTATAATCTAAATGAAACAAGTCAAAAAGAATTGATATGAGAAAGTCAAAACAAAATAAGTAAAAAAAACACTCCCTTTTGATTTTGTTTCATTTCAAATTTTTTTCTGTTGAAAATTGCATTGAAATCCACACATTCCCATGACTCCCTTTCGATTTCAAACAAAGCAGCATTTTCCAATGGAAAACTGTTCTGTCAAAAGCTTTTATGACCAGCTCTGACTGAAATATCAGCATCACTTGTACTGGCTGAGCTGAATGCCAGGCAAAATATAATTGGGCAATGGGCTTGCACTGACGTGAACATGAACTGAAGTTGGCTCTTCACTTTCATGGAAACCAATATTTTGGGTCCACATCTACCCTCTGATATACACATGCAGCTTTCATTCACTTTGTGATCTTGCCTCAAGCTTCTTCTGTTGTCCACAAATATGAAATGCTGAAACTGGCCCATCAGGAGACTCCAGCTAACTCCAACATTTCAAAGCAGATTGTCTGTTCTGATAGAGTGACATCTACCCCAGCCTCGTGAAAAAATATTTGAGCATCGGGCAGGTGAAGTCTGAAGGGCGGCAGAGTGAATTCTACCCCTCCTCCAATGCCAGGCTGCAGTTCTCCCTCTGCCCACATCTGCTACTCCAACTCCACCCCCTGCATCAGATCCCTTGGCTGCCCTCACCATCGCCTTCTATGCCTGTGCAGAGACAATAGCAATCATACAAGCTAGCTCTTATATAGGGCTTTTAGCATTCCAGTCTAGTACAGAAGTGCTACAATTCCCATTTTTACAGATGGGGAACTAAGGCGCTGAGAGGTTAAGTGACTTGCCCCAAGTCACACAGGAAGTCTGTGGCAGAGCATGGAATCGAACTTGAGTCTCCCAAGGCCTGTGCTAGTGCCCTAACCAATCCTCTCTTTCCATGGTTCACTGGGGGTATGTGCAGATGCCCCAGGGAGAATCCTTAGCCCTGGGTCAACCAGTGCAGCCCCTCTGAGGTGTGGATAGCCTAGCATTGAGCAGGTGAAGTACACCATAGAAAACAGACACTTTTGGCTTCCTTTGAATTCACTGAGATGGAGAATTGGAGAACATGGAAATAAGTGAGACTGTTGCCATCCAACACCATCCTGCCCAGATATTCCCCCTTCACCCCCCGCATCCCCCAAACAACCCATCTCTCACTCTCCCCAAAAGCCTCAGTAATAGTTGAGCTTTACAGCACCCCCCCCCCAAAGGCAACAGATTGGCACTATTTTGGACCAAGGGGTGGGGGAGCAAGTCAAAGTGCAAGGCTCCCCCCACCCCCAGAGAAGGTCTTGCTGGCAGCTCCAGCTCTCAAACCAAGAGAGCAGCAGCTTGAGCACCTCTGCTGATCACAACTGTAGTGATACTGCACAAGGTGTCTCCAATATTCAGATCCTAGGTTTTGCAAGTCAAAATCAATTCCTTGAATTCCTCCTGGTGACCCACAGGTAGCCAGTGCAAATTAGAAGGCACTAGTGTAATGCACATGTGATGAGATACCTTGCTAAACAAGTGGCTGCCAGCTTCAACTTCCAAATGGATTTAAAGAATAAATGGGTGCTTTATACTATGGGTGGCATTTTCAAAAGCCTTTAGTGTTGGCCTAACTTCTACTCCCGTAAGAATCATTGGTAAAACTCCCATGGACTTCAGTAGGAGTGGAGTTAGGCTGTCACAGTTCAGGGCAACTGCACCTCTCCCCTCAGTGGTTCACCAAGAGCACCCACCCACTGTGGGTGCTCTTGCATCCGACGAAGTGGGTATTCACCCACGAAAGCTCATGCTGCAAAACGTCTGTTAGTCTATAAGGTGCCACAGGATTCTTTGCTGCTTTTACAGATCCAGACTAACACGGCTACCCCTCTGATACTTGACACCCACTGTCAGGCATCCAGCTTCCCAGCTGTTGCCTCTCTTGCAAGGAGACCCACGTCTCTCCCCATTCTGACCAGCGGATTGCCAGGCTGCACAATTCCCTGCCTTCTCTGTGTAATTCTCAGCTCAGAATCTGTCTGAACAGACCTGCTTGCTTTCTCTTTGGAGATACCAGGGTACTTGCTACAGATGTTACCACACCGTTCATTCTAAGCAAGCCTACTTTATTCTTAAGGTTAAATAAAAAGATGACAGAGAAGACATTACAAACAATAAAAGAACCTACATGCATACTAATAAGCTTACCAGGCATCACCCCACCCTAGGGATTTCTCGATGGTCACAGCTTCAGAGCTTCATCTCAGAACAAGTAAAGTCGTGTCAGTAGGCCAAATCCTTCCAATCCTCCCCTAAGGACTGGGGCTCTCCGTGGACCGGGGTCCTATCCATTTGCTGGATCACAAAGGTGGCTCTGAGTTAGCCTAAACTCAGACTTTTTATCCAAAAGTCTTTTCCTTTGTCTGCTGGTCTCTGGAGAATCCAGCTTAAACTAGTAAATGCATCTCTCTCCAGGGGGGCTGAAAGACTGATAATGGAGGAAGTTCATTAGCATCTCCTCTCCCTACTAGAGAAGGTACATACAAGTCCACAATAACACATACACAATTGCAATTTTTACTACAATGTACCCCAAAGGTGTTAACCCTAATTCAATAAGGTTTAAACTTTACTGAATTAAGTTTATCTTAATTCCATTTCCATTAACCTTTGTTCAGGATATGACAGGTTAGTGTCAGTCTGTCACAGGCAAAGGCTCAGCATGTTGGAAAATCCCATCTTATCTGCATTGTATTTTCATGTGAGAAATGTAATAATTAAATCTGAAGGGAGCACTTTTTAAGCCACTAGTTTCCAACCACTTATAATTCTCAAAAAAAAAAACCTCGGTCTGAAATATGAATTTTTTTTTAAATTGGATACAATTCAATTTGGAAGATTTGAAGTTAAGAGTCCAAATCTGTTAATCTGTGGTACATACATCCAAGCCCTAGCTATGCTAAACGTGCACTTATGTCGACATAGCACATTGCAAACCAAGGATCTGAAGGCACATTAAAAAGGCGTCTCAATATTACCCTTATTTTAGGGATGGAGAGTCTAGTTACAGGCACAAAAAAGACAGGGGATTTACTCAAGGTCACACAGCAAGTCAGTGGCAAGGCTGAGAGTAGAACTCTGTGAAATCCTCTGGACTACCTGGTAGGCCATGAAGATCCTCTTATTAATTTGGTATCATTGAGGTAGCTGGTATTACCACCATAACAGCTGCAGTGAGAAATTAACACTTAGGAAGAATTAGAGCAGTTTAACTGGTCATACATCACACAATTAATGATGGAGCTTTTCTCAGGATACTTTGATGAGGGAGAAGTCTGATCCTGATGGGGATAAATCTATTTAGTACTAAGCAGAGGAATGGGGGAGGCAATATTAAGTCTTTTTGTATGCAAATACAGTGAGAGTTTACCAGCTCAGCCTTTCAGATGATGTTCAGTGCCCAAGAACAAAATTGCTGCAATCACTTCTTTGTTACTAGCCCTTTGCCCTTCAATTCTAGATGGTTAGAATCTGCATAAGGGGGACTTTGGAATGAGCAAGTTTTGCAAAATCATCATAGCACACGATAAAGAATGTTTTCCAAAATAAACCACCATGTGGAAGTTTGTGATAAATGAAGATACTTTAGGTTCAGGTGGAAATGCCGAGACCCCTATTGCATGCAAATACCTCCTACTGAGGATATGCCTACATTGCAATTAAACACCCGCAGCTGGTTCGTGTCAGTTGACTCAGGCTCGCGGGGCCTGGGCAGCAGAGTTGTAAAATTTTGGTGTAGATGTTCGGGCTGTGGCTGGAGCCTGGGCTTTGGGAACCCACAAGCACAAGTCAGCTGACGCAGGTCACCCGTGAGTGTTCAACTGCAGTGTAGACATACACTGAGCCCTGTCTGCTATGGGCCAGCTCACGGAGATGCATGGGCACATGAAGGGGAGAAATGTGCTCTGGGGCTAGTCACAATGCAGTTCTTGCGCTTCTCTACGTGCAGACATGGCTCCTCCTATTCACTTCACTCAAAGTGGGCCTGGACTCCTCAGCATTGGATTGCAAAGCAAGCTAAAACGCAGCACGGGGGCACGGTGCACCAGCAGGTATATTTCTCCTGTGGCTGGTGAAATCTGGGAACAATTCTCCCAGAGTTCCCCTAAGAACAGTGCAGTTCCACACTTTCCAGTGCAGGCTTGCATACACTGGGTCTGATCCAATGTTTACTGGCAATGGAAAGATTCTCATTGGCTTTAGTGGGCATAGGACTGGGCCAGTACTGCACACAGCTCAGTCCTATTGTATAGCCCCTTTGAAGCCATTGAGACTATTCACTGAATAAGCCAGGGGTCTCAAACTCAAATGACCCCGAGGGCCGCATGAGGACTAGTTCATTGGCCCGAGGGCCGCATCACTGACACGCCCCCTTGCTGCCCCCGGCCCCACCCCCAATCCACCCCTTCCATGAGGCCCCACCCCTGCCCTGTCTCTTCTCCACCTCCTCCCCTAAGCGCGCGGCTCCCCGCTCCTCCCCCCTCCCTCCTGGAAAGTGCTAAGCGCCACCAACAGCTGTTTGGTGGCTTGGCGGTGGGGCACTTAGGCGGCGGGTCCCGGAACAGAAGGGGCCCCCCCACCGCCGAAGACCGGGCTGCGCTTCGGCGGCGGCGGGTCCCTCTTTTCCCCACCCCGGCCGGTCCCGCTTCCCACCCCGGCCCCGGCGGGTCTCGCTTCCCTTCCCCACCCCCCCCGGCCCGGCCCCGGCGGGTCTCGCTTCCCTTCCCCACCCCCCCCGGCCCGGCCCCGGCGGGTCTCGCGGCCCTTCCCCACCCCCCCGGCCCGGCCCCGGCGGCTCCCGCTTCCCTTCCCCACCCCCCCCGGCCCGGCCCCGGCGGCTCCCGCTTCCCACCCAGGCCCCGGCCCGGCCCCGGCGGCTCCCGGTTCCCCCCCCCCCCCCCTTACCCGAGCACGTCTCCGGCGAGGCCTGAGCTTCGTCCCGCTCAGAGCCGCGTGGGGAGGGGGCAGGGCTGGGAGCTCCACGCCGAGCGCAGCGCTCAGCCCAGAGCTCCCAGCCCCGCCCCCTCCCCACGCGGCTCGGAGCGGGGCGGGGCTCAGGCGCTCGGACGGAGACGCGCTCGGGTAAGGGGGGTAAGGGGGGGGAAAGGCTTCAGGAGAGGGGCGGAGGCGGGAGCCTCCGCTTTTCTCTTGGGGGCCCCTGCGGAGCCCGGGGCCCGGGGCAAATTGCCCCCTTTGCCCCCCCCTCTGGGCGGCCCTGGGGAGCTCCGCGGGCCGCATGTTTGAGACCCCTGGCCTACACTTACCTGCCGGTTCGACGCGGAGAGTTCGACTTTTCGGAGTTCGAACTATCGCGTCTGATCTAGACGCGATAGTTCGAACTCCGGAAGCGCCGCGGTCGACTCCGGTACTCCACCTCGGCAAAAGGAGTTGGCGGAGTCGACGGGGGAGCCGCGGAGTTCGACCCCGACGCGTCTGGATGGGTGAGTTGTTCGAATTAGGGTACTTCAAATTCAGCTACGCTATTCACGTAGCTGAATTTGCGTACCCTAATTCGACCCCCGCCCTTAGTGTAGACCTGCCCTAAGACAGCCATCTCTGTTACTGCTATCTAGAGCTGGATGGGAATTTTCCACCCAGAAGAAGAGAAAACTTGACAAAAAAGGGAGGAGAATTGTAAAAATGTTTGCTAAAAGGGTTTTCCATTATCCAGCCAACTCTAGTGATGTCTTAGCCTGGAGAACATGGCTCTTATAGGTAACACCCACAAGTCTCAGCAACGTTGAAGGACACAGGCTTTCCTCATATTCTCTGCTTTCTTGAGGAGCTTGCGATACTACACTGAATAATGCCCTTTAGGTGGCAGGGCTGGTAAGCCTGCATGCTGCCTTTATACTGTACGTCAGGAACAAGGCCTTCATGTTGGCTAAATCTAGATTTTGCTCTTTTGGTCATACATCATTAACTCAAATAACTCTTGGACTGGACTAGGCTTCTAGGGATACGTGAACCAGAACCTTCCTTTTTATTGCATGTTTTCTCATCTGCTAAGAGCTTACTCAGAATTTTCTTGGCTGACAAGATAGAACGAGAACTTTTTCAGGACTGAGTAACACTAAACCACCATCACATTGATCTGTTGATGCTTTTATAATCTCCATTATCAATTTGACTCTCTCCTGAGTAGTGAGTATTCTCTGTCAAGTTTTTCCGTAGTTGTCTAGCTAAATGAAAAACACATTGTCTTTTTTAAAAAAAAAGAAACAGAATTCCTTATTTTAGGGTTTTAAACTGCTGCCCCTCACCATAGTTATTAGGCATCTTCCATATCAAATCAACAGCAGAGTTCCTAAATCTCTAAACCATGTATCATGTATTCCTTTGTAAATCTATAATAGCTCTGTTGGAATCAATGGGGTGGAACTAAGCCCCCAATTTAGCAAAGGACTTAAGTACATGCTGAAGTCTAATTGTACTCAATTAGACTATTGAATCTGGGTCTGCCAGCAGACTTTGGCTCTGTAACTGCAAGACAGAAGAAACTCAGGAAAAGCATTGTGTATACTCAGTGTGTCACCTCAGTCTTTCCACAAGTAAATGCTGCAAATATACAGCAACAGTAACTTTTCATCCAAGTTAATGTGCATCGTCTTTTCAAAACAGAATTAACCCACTGTGAGATAATGATGGTACTGAAAAGATTATACTCCTTGCTTGATTAATGCTATGTAGGGGTCAAATTTTCAGCATAATGCACAAGGAATAACGCCCATTTTTAACACAAACTGGGGATTAAATCCACCTAGCCATCCTCAGAGCAGTGAAAATGTTTCTCTAGCAGTGCAGGACCTCTGGCAGATGCAAACAAATTTTCAGAAACACCTAGCTCCAGAACGTTTTAAACTCAAGGAATTCACGGAAGTATTGCTTCTGAAGATCAGTTCAGAAAACACATCTCTTCACTGGCTGCATCAAAATAAGATAAATATATAATCTATAAACTAGTAAAGGTTGTTTCTTTTCAATGGACAATCTATTTGCATATGAAGACTATACATTCTTCAGGCTTCTGTTAGCTTAAACCCTTCAGTAACTTATGGGGCACTTGGTGCACAGGATTTTGCACTGTCATTAACAAAAGTGGGGTGGCACTCTCTCCCTCGTATTGGGCTATAAATCCTTTGCTTTACAACAAGCAGAATGGCAGACGTCCAGTTAACAAGAAGGAGAACACTCCCAAAGGAAGTTCTTTCCATTTATTTTACAGGGACTAGTGTTACTCTTTTGGAAGATGCTTGACTACATTGCAAGCATCTCGCTCTAATATAGTCATTTTCCTTCAATAAAAGAGTGCATTTGAGATGAGATACTGAACAGAGAAAAAAGGCACACAAAAATCCCAAAACAGACACCAAATGGAACAGTCGTATACAATATGGTGCTACTTACAATACAAGAGGTGAACATCCTGAGCTAACTAGCAGGTGGTGAAAGAGGAGATTAGAACAGTTGCAACAAAAGAGGCTTTAGCAGAGCACAATAAGTCTCCTGGCCTTAGACCTTTTTTCCTTCCAAAGGCAGCTCAACGCTCAGTGTGTTGATAGCAAACACACACCACTCACACCTTACTTTGATTAGTCATCCTTTACAGTCTACAAATAGGCATGCCACTTTTCTTGCATTAAAATCACAGCACAGACATCCAAAGAGACAAAGTGAGAGGAAATTTCTGCACATTTCGGGTATATCTACACTGCAATTAAGGACCTGTGGCTGGCCTATGCCAGCTGACTTGGACTAAGGGGCTCAGGATAAGAGACTGTTTGATTGTGGGGTAGATGTTTGGGCCCAGGCTGGAGCCTGGGGCTCTAGGACCCTGCGTGGGGGGAGGTTCCCACAATTTGGGCTGCAGCCATTAAACAACCATTAACCCAAGTCCACAAACCCAAGTCAGCTGGCAGAGGCCAACCACGAGTTATAATTGCAGTGTAGACACATCCTTAGTGTTTACGAAGCCTTGGCCTGTAACAGTGCCTCATAGTGCTGACTGTTCTCACTGCATAGGCTACCAAGAGTCCTTTCCTTTTGTCTTTGTTCTCTTGGTTGGTGGGGTGTACAGGCATAGTGGTTGTCTGGCACTAATGAATCAATACTCTATATCAGACTCACTGCTCTGGAATGAAGTGTTACCCTCTCTTCCTTCCACAGAGAGATCTGCCCTGCAGAAAAACCCTGAGGCCAGGAGCCAAGAAGAAAATCTGAGGGCATATCTATACAGTGGGGTAATGTGCAATACAGGGGAGTGATATCTGAAGTGCACTAATATGTTGTGCATTAATTGGTCTGTGTAGACTCTGCAGATGCACACTAAAATTTCCCTCATGCGCAGCAATGTAGTACTGTTTCAGTATTATGTTAAAACGCACTAACTCTTAGTGCATGCCAACAGGGTTTACATGGATCAATGAATATGCAACATGTAAGTGAGCTTTAGAAATCACTCCCCTGGAGTGCACATTATCCCACCATGTAGCCAAGCCCTTCAGTTCACCCTCTCATGGTGAAGATTAGGTCACTCAACCCTCCAATTTTTTCCAGTCTCAGGAGGTTCAGGTAGCTCTGATAAAGCTTTGGAGAAGTATCCATGATGTGTGTTGCTTGTCCAGTAAAGCTACGGACCTTTAGGCATGACTAACTGTAAGCTCAGAGCACAGCTGGGGAAAATACTAAACAAAATATCTACACACACATTCACATTTCTAAAATTACTTTGACTTTATTCACGCTCTTTGTGCTGGAAGAATTGAGCAGTGCATAAGCCTAGTGCTGGCTCTCTGCCCTTTTCTGAACATTTACCAACATCTAATACTCCAAGCACCAGGTTGTACACAAAACTGAAACAAGTAGAAACAAAATGGAAAGTGAACATCATGAAGGCTGGGCTACACCTAAGAACAATTACAGAATTCCCACCAATGGAAGCTATCACCAGAGATGCCTCATCAATAGCTACAACGCAACTCACTACTAGTTTTCCATTTGTCTTAATGAATCCAAAATCTTGTCACAATGCATTGAAGCCATTTTCTCTGAGCACATTGACATTTCAAATGTATTGATTACAGTGGGCAAATTAGGTTTGGGAAAAAATAGTTTAATTGATTTTATTACTTGCAGAAAAATAGAACAAACATGGGCACTTTTGTGAGAGGATAAAAACAAAATTATTGGTTGAATATGGCTGAATTAAGCACTTAAAGTTCAGCTTCTAGAGTGCTGACAATGCGGGCTTGGATCAATGCAGAAACAATTTTCACTGTAAGAGCAGCACTGGCTCTGGCTATTAACTACCAATTATACCAAGTTTGCCGTTCAATTGCTTTAACTCTTTCCAAGGTACAAACTGAGTTATGGCAGAACTTGTTAATGTCAGACTGAGAACAATGATATGGCTTGCATTAATACTTCTGGAATGTCTACTTAATACTGTCTGCTACATTCAACTTTGACTCATTAAAGCCATTCTTTGAGCCCATACAAGCCTATTGACCTATATTGAATCGATTCTTATTTTAACCCCTGAATTTCCCCATAGTTCTTTAATCAGACACATGCATTAGAGGTTAACTTCCCTTGGTGCAGAGGTTAGCAAGAAGGCCTAAGCATCCATTAAGTCCCACACAGGCCTTGGGTTGGTCCTTTGCACAACGATGGATTTCACCCTAGGTGCCCCAACCTGTTCGTAAAAAACACTAATGGGACAGAGCTGCTGAATTCATCTCCAGCAATGCAAGGCTCTCCAAGTCCTCTGGCATTCAGGTACAAGGTTTCAGTTTGCCCCATCTGAGAGATTTTTTTTTTTTTAAACGACAGAAAATGGTTACACATTCATTGCAAATGAATCTATATTCTAAAGCAGTGATTAAAATCAGTTCCTTGTCTATTTACTGGCCAAATCCTCTGTTCCCATCTGTGGATGCCAAACATCTTAACTATTGCCTGACCTATTATCTAACTGCAGAAATAGTCCGCTCCAAGCCCAGGTTCAGGCACACTGATATGGCAGTTGTGGGAGAGTTTCACATCTACAACCTATTAATAACAATCAGCTGGTTCCTCAGTCCTTATTCAGTAAAAATTCCCACTTAAGTCAATAAGAGTCTCTTCAAAGGAAGGGTCCAGCCCTTAGTCAGTCTTTCATCATAGACATCAGAAAGGTAAGATCTGGGAGAAGATCACTGCTCCACTCCACTTGCACCTAGTGGGCAGAGTCAGTGTAACAGATTCATGCACAACCCTCCTCCTGGAACCCTGGCATTGGGTGGGAAGCGGGGAGCCCATGCCCACTGTGCTCTATCCCCAGCTGTTGGACTATTACCTGGTAGCATAGGTTAGAGCAGCCCCCAGGCTGACATCTCCCCATTTCTGCTGTGCTGAATGGATTGCAGCAGCAGTAGCACAGTACTTCCCCAGTTAACAGGAATGGGTAATTGTCTGCAGTGCAGAGATTTCCTATTGACAAGCGAAGTAAGGTAAGGCACACCTTTGCCCACAGAGCACATGAAGGACTTAAGAGAAATGGGTATGTACTGAAAAACCCAACTCAGATAAGTACCCATAAATGCTGCTGAAATATCCATAGCCAAATAGGTATAACACTCCAACAGTTGAGTACCCAGTTGCATCACCCATAATGTTCATCTGTGGTTGTGTAACCCACACACCATCTGGGTGCGGCGTTCGAGCCCACGCGAGAGAGAGCCCACGCGAGAGAGAAATGAGTCTGCTCTACAGGTTTAGTTAACGGCCAGTTGGCTTTTAGCTCATGCAGTAGAGGCTCATGCACTAAGCTCCAGAGGTCCCAGGTTTGATCCCACCTGCCAATGACTGGGGTCTGTCAGTGTTACTAAGCACTAACTCGTTTGCATTTTATCCTCATGTTGTGGCATCAAGTAGAAACAAGAGAATAAAAAGCAGAGCAGAGCATGGAAAAGTGTGCTATGAGTCAACTGAGCTGGGAATAGGAAGTAGGAGGAGACCACCTGTAGTTGTGTGTCTATAAGAACATTCTTCTATGTGTTACTGTATGAGATGAAAATACAATGCCACTTTAAATCGGTTTTCAAAATGTTGGATACCAGGAAGTAATTGATGAGCGTTTCAATAATGTGCAAATTAGAGAGTGTATAGGAGAATTGTCTACACACACTACAGTATATTGACACCATTGTCTACGTCAACATTTCCCTGTGCTGTGGAGAGTCCACAACATCCCCATCTGCCACCACAACATTCCAAGCCAGTGTAAGTAACAGCCACATGCTGTGCACTGCATTAGCAAGAGTAAACATATAGAATAATGCGGTCTTATGTTTGTATTTGTTGGTTATCCTGCATAGCTTTGGCTTACTCTTACTGAAAGCAAATGCCCATGAGAAGAAGCATCCTTCTACACTGAATACGCAAAGTCAAATCACTAAAAAAAAAATGCTTGATAACATTGATACTATGATCCACAGGCACTGACTTTTTCCTTCACATTACTGTTGTGCTTATCACTGTTGCTCTTGATCTTTTAACAGTGAATCCAGTGGCAAAGGAGAAGATGACAGCCTTGAAAAGCCATTCTTTGAGTCATTTAACAGTAACGTTGTTTCCTTACATGGATTGCTAATACTGACATGATGCTGATCATCATGAAATACACTTTTGAGGCACACTGGGCAGGGCGGCAATAAAGGAAGCAACATACTTGTCTTGTTTTTGTTTTTTTTTAAATGAACATTTGCAGCATGTATACCAGACATTTGCAAATGGGGAAGGCAACATTTTCTACTGTAACTTTTCCTTGCAGATAATTTAACATCTTCTAGAATTCACTTAGGGCTGGAGTGTGCAGTGGGCACATTACCTGTAAGGTAGCACAGAGAGATTGTGCCTCAGAAGGTAATTAGCTCCAGAAACAGCTGGCACCACCCATATTCAGTACATCAGCCCCTCTCTGAAGGCAATGAACAGTTAGGGGGAAGGAGGCTGCACATGACCCAGCCTCCTGTCACCCCTATCTGAGTGATGTGCTCCTCAGAGCAAGCAAGGATTTAGCAATCCCTGATCACAGGAACTGAAGCTGCGACCCCGTCACAAGGGTGAGCAAAAGCTTCCTGCATGCCTTCACCCCACTCATAGTGGTGGATCTCATTCTAGCCCTGAGAACTGCAAAGCACCAAGCAGGAATAGGTTTTAAATGTTTTACTTCAACAACCAGAAGGACAATATCCCCTGCTAGTAGGTAACCCAACTACTCTATTGCCTGCAAAAATGTGCAAGTGATATTCTCTCTCTCTCTCACGCACACACACACATGCACGCACACTATTTAAAAAAAGGTAATTTAAGAATCCATCATGGGAACAAATCACAGTTTTGATAAACTTCTAGATTTTCCAAACAGTCTATTAATGTCACTACCAAACTTTGAAATAACAGCCCTCAACCAAATAAAGCAAACAATTCTCCGAATTAATGCAAATATTTTTCCACATTATAATATTTTGTTCAAATTCAAATTCTTAATTGACTTCCACATTTCAGTTACAAAAGTCACAGATATAATGACAGGCTCTAAAGTATGATCTCCAACTTCATTCAAGTCAACAGTGCTCAGGACTAAGTGATACAACAGGTTGTTTGTTGTTGTTTTTTTTTTAAGTTGGAGATATATCAATCTCCTAGAACTGGAAGGGACCTTGCAAGGTCATTGAGTCCAGCCCCTTGCCTTCACTAGCAGGATCAATTTTTGCCCCAGATCCCTAAGTGGCCCCCTCAAGGATTGAACTCACAACCCTAGGTTTAGCAGGCCAATGCTCAAACCACTGAGCTATCCCTCCCTGAAGGCTTAGGTTCAAATCCAGAAGAGATTACACTTAATAAAAAAGGGTCAGAGGGTTTATGAGTTTAACCCACAAAAAAATAAATACCCGGGTGCTGCAATCCAGTTGGTTGGTTCATTTGAACTATGCAAGTCTATAGCGAAGCGTTTGATACACCTGGGATTTTGATTATGCTGAACTATAGTCGGTCACTAGGAGTATGGGAATGACCCATTAATTTAAAATGACTTTGGATCAGGCCCTATGTAATTAATTGATACTCTCCATTTTTGTTACTTTATGTTAATTAAGGTACTAGTAGCCATTTTCCCAGGTCAATAAATGTCACCATGTGGCAAAATTTGCAGTCTCTAGCTAAGAGATCCCTGGACTTGGGAAAGCAGAGGTGTTATAGGTCAGAACAGTGATTGGTAGAGCTATGTAACAAAATCTTATGTCTGGAAATTGAACAGAATCTCAAAACAAAAAAACCCACCTGCTGCCAATGAGCAACAAAGTTCCCCTTCCATTAATAGAGGCACAGATTTAAGACAGCTGCTTCCATCCCAGCATGTTTAAGGTACACTGGTAACGTTCATTCTATTCATAGTCAAACAGAATAATAATACCTACCTACACTCTAGGGGACACAAGCTGGTGCTATTAGTCATTTATTTTTGTAAGTTCTCATCTTCTTAAAAATGCAAATGCAAATAATTTTACCAATCCACAGCATCAGTGACATGTTGTACATACAACGAGGAGTCCTTATGGCACCTTAGAGACTAACAAATTTATTTGGGCATAAGCTTTTGTGGGCTATAACCCACTTCAGATGCATGAGTGCAAAAAACAGAAGGCAGTATATATATTACAGCACATGAAAAGATAGGTGTTGCCTTATCAAGTGGGGAGGGTCAGTACTATCAATTCAATCAAGGTGGAAGTGGCCTACTCTCAACAGTTAATAAGAAGAGGTGAATATCAATAGAGGGAAAATTACTTTTTGTAGTGCTAACGAGGCCAATTCAATCAGGGTGGACTTCACCCATTTGTAAAATTGCAAATTAATTCCACTGGACACCATCAAATTAGGCCTGAACAAACACTGGGAGTGGCTGGGTCACTACAAAAAGTAATTTTCCCTCTGTTGATATTCAACCCTTCTTGTCAACTGTTGAGAATAGGCCACCACTCCGAGCTGCTAACTAACAGGTTCCTCCCTTGGTCCTAGCTCTGTCTGCACATGCTCAGAAAAAGGTAGCCAAACAGTTCCCTTAGCAGGCGTAACAGGAGTTTGAAAAGTACTGTATCCATAGAAGCACACAGATACATTGCACCTCCTTGGTATAACTGGGCCAAATGTTGCAATATGAAATGTGTGCACCCAACTCCTTTAACTAATGGGAGCCATACCTATGTTGAAGGACAGAATTTGTTCCACGGTGTTCAGGTAGTAAGAAGTCAAGGAAAGAATTCAAGTTTGACTGGACTTCAGACTCAGTGGTTGCTAGACTCTCCTGCACAGATGGGCCCTTTAGTAATGCTGAGGGATGAAACAGAAATAGATGGGCCACAGTAGTGTCCCACAAGGTGAATATCAATCAACGGAATAATTCTTTTAGTTCAGCTCCTTGAGGCAAGGGAATCTTTTTTTTTTTTTTAAATAGTACCCAGCAAAAGGGGCCCCAGATCATGATTCCAGCTATTTGAGTGCTATTGTAATATACATATTTTTAATCAGAATTATCAACCATACATTCTGACCGTAATTTGTTACTATGATTGTCTGGACATAAAGAGATGACAAACTGGATCTGACGATATATCTGCCTTAAACCAAATCTGTGCCTAAGGCTTTCTTTTAAGCATATTCAGCACATTTTCCCCAATGGATCTACACAGCAGGATGGATGAGTTAAATGCAGCATATTCTGCAAAAAAGACAGCCTGGTTCTCCTCTCACTTATGCATGAGTAAATCAGAAGTAATTTCACTGTCAGTGGAATTACAGAGCGAAATCAGTGTGAGGGAAGAATCAAGCCCTGGCTATCCAAGAGACGGGACTGTTCTCTAGCATGTTGATAGGCATTTTTAGCTGCATACCTGTGTGTGGCTTTGAAATACAGCCACAGGCATTTTTCTGTCAACATATGGAGGAAGAGCATCAGTCTTAATTCTGACAGACATTTTACGTATTGTATGCAGTGTAGCTGTAGCTGTGTCAGTCCCAGAATATTAGAGAGAGAAGGTGGGTGAAGTAATATCTTTTATTGGAACCAACTTCTGTTTTTGGTAGCGTCTACATTGAAGCGCTACATTGGCGCAGCTGCAGCCCTGCAGCTGTTGCATTTCAAGTGTAGACAAGCCCTAAGCTTGACTCTTTTGCCAACAGAAGTTGGTCCAGTAAGAGATATTACCTCACCCACCTTGTCTCTCCAATATCCTGGGACCAATACGGCTGAAACAACACTGCAAATAAAAAAAGAAAGTAATTGAATTCCCAAAGATAGATGGTCACTAAATACCACCATTTGTACTAGCATCAGAGTCTTGAAAGGTTTCCTACAAAATCATCCATCTGTACCCTGCTTAATCAATATCCCAAGCTACAGTAGGTAGGATATAGAAAAATCTATGAGAGAAATGAAAAATAGGACTGCTCCCCCAGGTATGTTTTCTATGTCTGATTAAGAAAAAGGAAAACAAGATTATAGCCATAGCCAATGGTTTGTGCTTAACATGATATTGATGCAAACTGATTACACAAGAACAAGGGTGCTCTTGTGATTAAAGCCTCATGAGATCAGGGTTTGATTCCCTGCCCCACCACTGGCTTCCATGTGTGAATTTGGTCAACTCACTTCATTTCTTCCTGCATTCCCACTTGTAAAATGGGGGCAGTAGTTTTTTCAAGGCAGGGACTGTCTCTTATTAGATATATGTACAGTGCCTAGCACAGTGGGGCCCGCCATCTCAGCTGGGTGCTATAAGCGCTACTAGCAAACAAACAAATGATAATAAAACACACCATGTATTACTGTATTTGAGACAAGGTTGCTAACTTTCTGTTGGAAGCAGTTACGTTCCCTTCGGACCAGAACCCTTTACGCGCATGAACAGTGCCATTGGACTACTTCTGAGAGTCACAGCTCACCAGCATAAGAAAGGGGTTCACACACTCTGGTATATGGGCACCTGAATGTCTCACCTGTACACTGGAGAACACATTCAGGATCCATCCCTCTTTAAAGATTATCCTCTAATAATGTTAAGGTCAATGAAACCTTGAGTCAGCGGCCATAAGCCTTCTGCTTGTATAAAAGTAAAGTTGTCTGCATTCAGATTTACCTTGTACAGCTGATATTTTTTAAGAACATGCCGTTGTGTCCATAAGTAGAGGGATAAGTGAGGAGAGCCTCTACCCCTTTAGCCTCTAACCCTTCTAACTCACCTCTCTCTAATACCAACTCTTTTGTTCCACATTATCTTGCGAGTTTGTTCTTCAACCAAAAGTCTAGCTGCAAAAATGCCTGAATAGAGGGTGGGGAAATGGTACTTCAGGCCTGACTTTCAGAATGCTAGGCATCCCTGCTCAAAATTAAATCAATGGAAGCTGCTAGTGGGCAGCATCTCTGAAAACCAAGCCCCCAATGCTCCATAAAAACCAGAGTTCCATGGGGTGTCAAGCTCCGCAATAATTACAAATAAAAGCCTGGCAGCACGTCTCAAAGTGATATTGACATCTCTTATTAAATCCCTTCCCCTCCTGTCATTGATTTCTACCCCCTGATAGAACCAGATACCTAGCAGCTGTGTGGAACAGTTTAACAGTCAATACTGAAGCCAGAAAAATATATAAAAGGTTGTTCAACTGTGGGGGTTTTCAGTCATTTACTCGGAAGAAAAACTAAGAAAATTATTACAATCATGCTACAGTCTTCTGATAAATGTAACATACACTTTTCCAAGCATAAATATTTTGGGCAGTCAAGAAAAAGAAAAGCAAATACCCTGTCAAAAACGTCAGCTTCTCATGCTGATTTATTTCACGGAAACGTGACCAGAAACTCAAAATCCAAGACTGTTAGGTTGATAATTCCAAATCCTATCTACTAAATACTACAAATTGGGTACTTGCTTGGGCTTCAAAGATAAAAATGAGGGTTTAGACAAGGCAGATTAGCTTGGCCAACTAAAATCCTTCCTTTACATAAAATAAATTGTTTGATAAAAGATTAGGTTGTTTACCAAATAGTAAGTACTTGCCTTTAGCATTTTCTTTTCTGCTGAACATTGTGCCAGCCATTACCGAGCTTGATATGGTAGCAAATGAGTGTTGTAAGAGTGCCATCTAGATGCAGAGATCACTGCAGGAGCACCCACTCAGTCACTTTTCTCATGAATGCACTGCAGTTCAGATGGGGTTCAAAGCCATTGGGTTGATTCATCATGGCTGTAACTCTATTGGAGTCAATAGGGGTTACATCAGGAATGAATCTGGCCTATTTTTAGAAAATATTTCCTCCTGCTTATATTTTCATTGGTCTTTGCTTTCCACCCCTCTCCCCACACAGAGGAAACTACCATCCTGTTGATTACAAATGCCCTCAGGGAAGTGCAAGGTCTATGCACCATAAGAACTCACATGGTACATAGCCATTGTCCTTGCCCTCTGCACGGGCGTAACTGTAAAGCTCATTAATACCTATCAGATGAGCAGGTGACAAATGCGTTCTTGTGGCTTACGGAACTAAACACTGCTCGTATTTGGGAGACTGGAGGCCTCACTTCTCCATTTTCCATTTGGTTTCTGTCTTCGCTGAACTTTCCCCACTACCACCTTCCCCCCACCTCCCCAATTATCCCATCGCTGTCATTCTTCATCATTATTTTTCATTCATTTTATTTGAAAAAAGGCTATTCCATTTCTGCATGTTAATCTCACATCACCACCCAAAACAGGTGAAATCCATCTTAGTTCAGAGACCCTGCAAAAGGGCCCTGGCATCACTTATCACCCACAGTAGGCATGTACCCCACCCTACCCACCCTGCATTGAGGGGGGGAACAAACACGCTGAACAGAAACAGTCGGACAAGCTCACCGGGGGGAAATTCTGGCTAGCTCTTACGCAGACATGAGGGAGGGAGTAAGGAAACACACACATACACACCCCCCTTCTGCAGCCCACGTAGGGTATGTCAACACTGCACACTAAGCCCAAGCTTGTGGACTCTGTTTCCAAGGCCATGCTTGAACGTCCACACTGTATTGTGGACATGGGTTTACAATGGCTGGTCCTGGGTCTCACAGCCGAGCTAACGCATCCATACTGCACTATGCAGACATTCTGACTTGGGTCTGTGGCTTGAGCTGCAGCCACACTGCAAAGTGACGGGGCTTGGACCTGAATCACAGTGGGACTGGGGGCAGATCTACACTGCACGCTAAGGCACATCTATACGTACAGCAGCTCTCCTGCAGTCATAGGGCTGTGCATACAAGCACTTAGGTCACTCACAGGGGTGGTTTATTCACACCCCTGAGTGACATAGCCTATGTCAGCATAACTTATTTCTATACTACAGCCTAAGCCTGAGCTCTGACTCAGGTTTGATCCCAAGCCCCCCTTCCGTCCACATACAAACCAGTCTGACTCAGATCAGCAAGTACACAGGTGTCAGAGCCCATGTCCTGCCTTGACACAGGTCAGAGCCCTATCACTTTGCAGTGTGGACTCAAGTCAAGTTGAGGACCTGAGTCAGAAGTTTGGTGCCAGGATTTCATCCCCACTGTTTGGGATCTCTGGATCCTCCTACTGGATGAAAGCAAATGTTCACATAATCACAAATATACTGTGGTATTTTGATTAGCAGTGTGAATACAGTTTGTTGGCAGCAGAGAATATCCGGCCATCACTGCAGGTCAAATGCTGGGAAGTGGTTACTATTTCCCCTTTAAATGAGAAGGATCCTTATCCCAACATCTTTCTCCTGGGGAAAACAGTTCCCACCTCTCAAGATAGGAAATTAATGTACACTCATTTACAAGAAAAAAATTCTCAAGTTGTATTGTTTATTTTTGTGGTAAAAACAATACATTTTCATGATTTTAAAATGTGAGCTGTTTGTGATATTCAAGTTCACCATTTGTACCAAGACACTGTTTACTGGCAATGGATTTGTGAAAGCAAGAAGCAATCTGGTGTCTGGGGAGGGGGGAAGCTTTTTACCATTATATAAAAATGGAAGAGGTTTAGGCCTTGATCCTACTAACTCATCTGCTTGAGTGGAATACTGCCTCCACATGGAGACCCATTAACTTCATTCAGTTCATCTCCATTCAGGTGCAGGGATCCCACTAACAGCTTGCAGGATCCTTGCTTAAGGTGAAAAGACAATTTATCACCTGGGTTATGGGCTGTGAGGAGCTGGGGCCATGTTGGAATCTCTAGACAGGGGAAGCTGCAAGAATGCAGAACTGTCACAGGGAGCAAAGAGACCAAGATGTTATTGGAGAGCCTGGGAGTGAATGTGACTATGCTGAAAGTTGGAAAGAGTAGGGAAGGTCTTTGTCTGAACCTGTAAAGATTCAGATAAAATTAAATGAATAAGTTTAATAATGAAATTATGTTACCTTCAATCAGTGCAGCCTGGTGCACAGATCTGATCAATGCAGTTTGATGGGTGGGGAGGGGAAGCCCCACAAATCAGTTGCTATGCAGATCATGACAGAAAGCCGACAAAGATCTGTTTATCCTAATTTAACATAATGGAGGTTTGACTCTGGAGGATTAGATGCAGTTTGTGACATTGCAGTAGGATGACACCTGTACCTAATATGTTAATGCTTAGAAAGAATTCTCAGAAAAATACCCATACCGCAAATGTACATTTCTCTGCCACTTTCCCTGGGTATTAATGGATATGGATTGACTTTGTGAAATCGCTGCAGCAGTTAAGAATGATGTAGGAAGTGAAAAAACCCTGCCCAATGCATAGAAAATATGGATGTGCGGTGTTATTTTCTGTGCATTACACAGATACACAATATTCATCTCAGTCAGAGTTGCAGCCAGTAAAGCCTTTAAAACCCAGAAGTGCAGTGTGGACCTGATCCAAAGCCCACTGAAATCAAGTGTTAAGATTCCCATGACCTCCAGTGGGGTTTGGGTCAAACCCTACGACCACAAAAGGCAAAGGAAGGGATGTTGGGGATTTTATTAACTCTAGTGAATTTTTAAAAAAATATTTCCTGTTTATTGTTCTGTCTGTCCTGCAGCTTCCTAGGCAGCTAAGTTTTTGTTATTTATTGTTAAATATTGACAATGTACTTGGCACTGCACAAAGAGAGGCATACAGGCACACAGATGATTATAGATGCATCTTTTGCTCTGAAAACCCATCAGCTTAGTATATGCTGGTTTATGTGACCCTACATCCCATAATCGTATCACTCCAAATAGGAAACACCCCCCTTCCCAACTAGCCAGGAACCTGAAATGACAATGTTGCTAGAGAAACAAAGTGGGTGAGGTAATATCTCTTATTGGACCAACTGTTGGTGAGATAGAGAAGCTTTCCAGCCACACGGAGCTCTTCTTCAGGTCCAGGAAAAGTACTCCAAAGTCACAGGTACATTCAAGGTGGAACAGATTGTTCAGCATAAAGAGTTAGCACATAAGGGACCATTCAGGGTCGAGTGGCCTGTTAACACCTCTGCGGTCACAGAACAAAGTTCTGGGTTACAGTGCGTTGTAACAAGCCATAAATCCAGAGTCTCTGTTCAGTTCATGATTTTTCAGTGGTTAGCAGAGGTATGAGTTTAAGCTCTCAGGCTCATCTTTTGAAAGTGTTGTGCAAGTTTCCTTTGAGGATGAGGACTGATAGTCCAGAATTACAGTGATCGCTTTGTGTCTCTCTCTCACACACACTTTTCCCTGGAAGCACATGGAAGGTGCTACTCATGCATAAATGTCTATGATCCTCTCTGCACTGGACAAAGTACTCGATTTTTATGACCTGTTCACCAATCCACTGTAAGTGCACATCCAAAATTTCACAAAAACACAATTAAAGCACATTAAAGATTCCCTTCCCCAATCCCAGCATTCAGGTGAACCATCTTTCCTATACTCATCAGGACTGAAAAAAAGACATGGGTCCTACAGCATGGCATGCAGATCAGGGCGTAGGCTCTGCTGGACTAACAGTGACCTTCCCCTCAATAGCCAGATGACCAAATCTTGGGGTTCAGAGAGCTAGCACCTATGCCTGCTTGTTTTGTCATAGGGACTTTCCATTAGTCTGGCTAAGTTAACTTCCAGGAGCTGCCTCAGTTTATTAAAAGCTTGTATCATAGAAAGGGTAACTTCAAAGGAAAAAGACAGATCAATTTAAGGCCCAGTCCTTCTCTCAGTGATGTCAATGGCAAATGGCTCTGATGTCAATGACACAGCAGGGTTCCACTTTGAAAATGAGTTTCTTCAAGGCCAGTTCCACAGAATAGGCAGCATGGCTCGTGCATAAATGGTACGTGGGGAGTTTGGACATTCACACTTGCCAGGACCATCTCCAGATGGAAGCACATTGGATGAGGGGACATAGGCAGCAAGATTAGTTTGGGACAGGAAATTAATGAACCAAAATTGGTATGTTAAAAATTAGGCCTAATTGGTGGACAAAATAATGAGGGAACGGGCTATTCCTCCCATCACTCCCTTGTGGGGTCCTTAAAAGAAAATACTTTGGGGGGGGGGTAAATAAGGAGGAAGCAAGCACAATGCAGACTGACTGAAAGATAAAAGGGGAAGGAGCAAGCCCCCCACCACCTCCTGGGATGCCAGGATCTAGCATGACATCGTTGTGGCTTCTTCGTCCTGATCTGAAAGATGTCCTGGACAGGACTGGGCCAGAGAGAGGTACCCATCACCATCCAGCTAAATCCCAACCACCACCTGGGATGTGAGGCTGTCTCTCCCTCCCTCTCCCCCTCGCTCCACAGAGTGACCTTTTCCTGCTCCACCTTTTGTCTTTGCTTTCCTTCTGTCAAATAAGAGTCTGGCAAAGCCAATGAAGACTATATATTTTGCAACATTACTGTGAGCCTGTGACCAGCAAGAAGCAGTTAAAAGTAATGCTCTAAACAGCCTCACGCTGGCACAAGTTTGCCAGGTCTCAGAGTGGCTAATAAGACCGTCTGCTGTGTCTGTTTCCACAGGAGCAAGGTTGCAAACGAAAATCAACAGAAGCCCTATTTTTGTTGTTCTTTCCTTTCCCTTTGGTGTGTGTTTGTCTTGTTTTGAGTCAGACTTTAAGGCCAGAAGGGGCATCAGTTCATCCCTCCTCCCTGTCGCAGGCCACCAATGTCAGCCAGCACCCGCACACTAAACCCAACCACCAAAGTTAGGCCAACCTATCACAGCCCACAGGAGACTAGACTATTGTGTGCCACAGGCAGAGAACAGGTGGGACCATGGGGGACAAGTGCCCAAGGCCCCCTGCAATGGCAGGGAGATGATTGGGGGGAAATTCCTTCCCGGCCCCACAAATGACAATCAGACCTTGAGCACGTGAGCAAGAATCAGCTAGCCAAGCACCCGAGAGAAAGAACGCTCAATTGTGTCTTCTAGGAAATGGGACTGGACTTTAAACAGCAGCAGCAACAACAGCGCCAGCCTGTCTCAGCTAACTTCTTCTATTTCCCTCCTCCCCCACAGGACAGTTGGTACCATCTTTAACACCATTTAAGAGATTGTCAGAGGGATGGAGGGGGTCTTTCCAGCTAAAGGGAACGGGTACAAGGACTGTTAAAATGAAAGCCTTACTTAACACTTTACATTTCAAATGCTCTATTTTACCTTATTTTTCTGTATCTCTAATACAGGGGTTCCCAAACTTGGTTCACAGCTTGTTCGGGGTAAACCCCTGGCGGGCCGCGAGACGCTTTGTTTACCTGACCATCCACAAGTACAGCTGCTCGCAGCTCCCAATGGCCGCAGTTCACCGTTCCTGGCCAACGGGAGCTGCAGGAAGCAGCGCGGGTCGGGCCACCACTTCCCGCAGCTCCCATTGGCTGGGAGCGGCGAACCGCAGCCGCTGGGAGCTGGGAGCAGCTGTACCTGCGGACGAAAAGGTAAACAAAGGCTTACCCTGAACAAGCCGTGAACCAAGTTTGGGAACCCCTGCTCTAATAAAAGGTTAATAAGGATTGTTTGCCACTGCACTACAGAGGCTGAGGTCTCTGTATACCGAACCGTGAACCATGTTTAAAACTGTTTAATGTTGGGCAGATTCAGGGTCCTGTTAACACTTGACTCTTTGGGTCCATATTTCCATCTAAAATTAATACAACAGGCCCCTTTCCACTCCAAAACATGCAGAGTAAAATAAAGGTGCCACTCACAGCTGATAATGTGAGAGAATAGCTCTTCCAGATGATCCTTGTAATTCAGCAGTTCTGAGCTCCAAACAGCATCATGCATTTTCCAGCAGGGGTTTCAAAGCAGCACTTCACTGAATAGCCCAGGAACCACGGCAGAGCATTAAAGGATACTTTCTAAAGTGCCCTTAACTACTGAGCATGCTGTATGTGCACATTCCTGTAGGTGGATATAAAGCAGCGGTAGCAGGACCTCATTCACCAGGCTGCTGGCCACAGCCATACCACTGAGGAGCACTTTAAAACGTGCCTTCTCATAATGAGCCAAAGTAGAGCTAAGGCAAGTTATACTCTAATATGTACCTTTTAAATAGAGAGCAACCACTGGTGATGCTCTTAGCCCCAAAAGGGGAGAATTAGCTTATTGCCCATTAGGAGAACACCCTCGTGAATGCAGGTATGCATTGCATGAAACAGCAGCGAGGAGCAGGAAGGGAGTTGTGAAAGTATAGTGTGGAATAGCAGTAACCTGGAAGAAAGTCCAAGCTGACCTATCTCTGACCTTATATGATTGACTGGAGAAGTGAGTGTTCCTTTTGCAAACACCCTTGGATGAATTCAAGAGAGAATCCAGGCTTAAATATCTCCCCCTTCAGGCCCAAAAGAAAATATCAAGAAATTTTAGAAGCAAACACGTTTACATTGTTGTCCTACGTTAGTAGGAGCCAGCCTTCGTGCCTCTGCTCAATCAAAAATAGACTACTTCACAGCTATTTGCGAGTGTGCGTAAATCAATCTTAACATAACCCTGGGAATGTGCTGACCACATCAGTGATTCTGTGCCTCATCCCATACAGTACATGACCTGCAGAGTGATAAGATGAAACGGTTTGTCATTCTAGAAACTCACCTCACCTAATTATGTGGCAATGCGCCAGTAGCAATTTGTGAACAGTTTACAGCTCCTGGGACAGATGGAAGTCAGTGGTGTCATAGAATTGATACATTGCTTACTGTTGATGCTGAGGTTCTTATGGAGAACTAAATACTAAGTAGTGATAAGGAGGGAAAAAAATGCACCTGAAGAAAATTGTCCTAGTCACTTCCCAAATGATGGTTTAAAATGCTGTAGCTGTAGAATCCTTTATGCTAAAGCAGAGGTCACTATTAACAACCTATAGTCTGCATCCACCCTGCATAATACTATCTGGATCACCCTTCATCTCACTATAAAGATTATCAAATCCTCTAACAAGGATCTAGAAAAGAGACTTTTGCAGAAGTATTAGTGTGCGATGTAGACCCTGCATATAAAGTACTAGACCTAAAAGGACCAATTCTTTCCAGCTGTGTTATGCTTTGCCTATTTCTCCCTACCAGCTGCTTTTGTCTTTCTCCACTCTCTCCCCTCAGGACATCTGGATGGAACCTTGCTCACATCTAACAGCTGTCACACTGCACTCAGCACTTTTGTCACTTCTTCCTAGATGCAGACATGAGTCCATGTACAGAAAAACTCTTAATCCTCTGTCCTATCTGGTCCCAATTTTGAGAGATGCTGGGCTCCTACGGACTTCAGCTGAAGCTGTGGCTGCTCAGCGCTTCTGAAAATTCAGGGCCACGCAGCATATTAATGTCCAGTCCATGCCACTTGGAAACCTGTGTTCACAAATAATGGCCTGGACAATTGGCTAACACTGAAAATGATGACAAAAGCCAAACTGTTGCAATTTCAACTGGCCTGTCTCTCTTTGCTGCAATGAACAGTCCTGCAATATGCCATGCCTTGGTATAGTCCACTCTGTAGCACTGGCCTAAAATCATGTGGAAATCTACTGCTGGAAATTACTGCATTGCTGAAATTGACTAGTTTTTGATAAATGCTCAAATTACTGCAAATTTAAAATTGCCTGTGGACATTATTCTGTTACCTTTGAAGTCAGTAGGTGCAAGGTTGGGCCCCATATAAGCATATATAATACTTGTCGCATAGCGTGTTCATGATTTGTTTTAGCACTATTAAAAAAACCACCTCACCTGGGCAAATATTTTCATGAGGCTGCAGCTTGAATGCAGGATGGCAGATGCTTACAACACTGTATGCTAAAGAAACCTACCCTTATACTACATTCTATACACATCTTCAAAAAGTTCTGGAAAAAAGTCACGTCCGCTAAGGGGAGAACACATTTGAAGAGCCAAACAGAGCTGTAGCCACACATCGCCTACTGACTTAAATGGAGAAATACTGAAGAGTTCTATACGTTACCATCCTTGCAAAGTTTTAAAAATAAATAATTTCCCAATGACAACTGTATTTGTTTGCTGAATTTGAGCCTGAGTGATTGCACCTGTAAGTAGTAAAACATGTAACATGCATTCACCAGTGTGCTATAAGACCCTCTCTGTGCTGATCCACTGAGAATATGAGTTGCCACAACCCCCAGCCCCTGAGACTTGGCTCTTCGGCTCCTGCTGTAACACCTCAAGGCTTTTAGTTCTAGAGGTCCCCAGATCAGTCCCTGGAGTGTCAGGCAAGAGTGAGGCTGTCACACATGTGCTTACTTTTAAGAATGAGCTTAAGTGCTTTGCTGGAGAGGGATAGATGTAAGGGTGTATGCAAGTGCTTTGCTGAATTGGGGCCTCATTAAACCTAAACAGAGGAGAAGGAGACAAAGCAAAAGTAGCAACAGAGAAGAAGGGAAATAAGGATTGACGAAGAGGAGAAAGAACAGGTAATCCATTGCTTCTGACAAGTGGTCAATGGTGTCATGAAATGAAGATGATAGTACACAACAATCTAGTATCCTCTTGACTCTGAACTGGGATTACCAAAATATTCAACTGGTGTTCTGTCATAGATTTCCTTTTACATCATTATTCACTGATGTCTTAAAGGACAGCCTGTAGGGTTCATTTAAGTCCTAGCAGTGTCTCTGGATGATGGCCATGTCAGGGAGGTCTGTCCCACTACTTTAAAATTAGTTTGCTTTTGCACCATCAGTTTTGGTAGCACTCTCCGTTTTCCGCAAGGGGGAATGCTGCTTCAAAAATCAGTGGTCCCTAAAACTACTTTTGTATGTATTTGTGACTCTTTTCGGAAAGGAATATTTGTTTTCTCACTTCTTAAAGGACTAATCCTGTTCCCACATACTTCATCGGAACAATCACGTCCCAATTTCTGTAATTAAAGTTCTAATTTCCCCATGTTGATTATTTTAAAGAGAGCAATCCCTCATTCTAATTTTTTTTTAATAGGCTGCAGTATTATGCACCACAAAAAAAAAATCACATTTTCTGAAGGAAGGAGGTAGAAGTCCATTCTTTCCTACTCTTTCTCTGCTTCATATTCTTGAGACACCTGTTTCCAGTATGAATGACTTTTTCATTGCAACTGTCAAAAACAAAAACAGCTCACTGGAGGAAGAACACAGTTCAATAATTTCCTCAGCAGTACGTTCAGCATTAATTTTGCATGATGTGTTCATTCTAGGGTTTGAAGGCAGCCTTTAGCTTAAAGCCACTTGCAGCTAAAAATGTAAATCTTGGGATTAGGTAATTACTTTAGATTTCTTTTCTAAAAGCATGAAATAGACTGTAAATAATCCAATATTGGGAGTTAATCTAATCACAGAGGGTTATTTTTTATCTAAAGAGGGTCCCAGTATCTAGGCTTCACACTGAGATAATTCAAGCTACATTTCCTCTGCAGTTTCAAATAGATAGTCATCTTCACTTCCTGTACTAAATAGTTGTGCTTGTGCTCGAAACCACGATAGCTGCATTTTAGTGGTAGGTGAAGTGAGCCCTATATGTAAACCATAAAATACTTAGGGATCTTTAAAAGGGTATAAAGGCAAACAAATATGAAGATACCTCCTTGCTTTTGGAGCCCTAAATTAAATTCTTAGGTTAACAACACAACCTATATGTAGAAATTAATGACTAAAGTGACATTGTCAGATAAAATAGCCTCATCTCATTTTTACCACCTGTTAATGTAAGTTTCCAAAACAAAATTACTGTTGCTTTGGCATCACCAGAATTCTTTACTCCTTGTAAAGGCATATTACTTAAAACCTCTCTTTTGATGAGCAATATACAATTCTGAAGCAGAGTTATAACCCAATAGACTACAGCAAATTATGATCAAGTTTTGAATTGACCCATCCAAAAGCCTGTTTAATTAATGATACAGATTATTGTCTCTGCTTACCTAAGTCCACACCGCCCGCAAGCCTTGACGTGCTTTCATAACGATAAAATGCAATAAATGAATTAGTGTCTTGAGGGATTCTGGGCTGGAATGAAGGAAAGCCATGAAAGATAAATAAAGTCTCAACTAACTTTATGATTTATTGATCCCCTTCTTTGCTCATCTTGCAGTGTGGGAGAGCTCATTTTTGTGTCTGGCAGATGGCCGTGTCACCTTTGCTAGTAGATATTACCATCCCATAAAGGTGTGTGTGACAATAAGTGTCATTTCAATCTGATGCTGGCCTCAGCACTTTAGGTTTATTATGCACACAAGATCTGCCAGTGGCAGAAATTGATGCACGTAGCCAGGGACTGTGCTCGTCTGTCACCAGCATTTTACTCAATTTTCTCCCAAAGAAGTTTCTCTTCCAGCCATCTTTAAATGGTTTAAATTACTCTCTTGACACATCATTTTTTGTCCATTGTTACAAAAAATAGAATTTCCACAGTCCTTCAGGGGACAAAGAATCAATGTTAACTACCTGTGTGTCCACTGTACCAATCTGAATTTACGAAGTACTGTGCAAACCACAGCAGACTGGAAACGTTATTTGAAGGATGTCCTGGAAAGGTATTCCTAACCTCAGCGGAAAGCGTCAGTACTAACTATTCAACAGTGGACATTTTTGGTGTCATTTTCAAAAGCACTCAGCACCGACTCAGCTCTGTTCCCACTGAAGTCAGTGAGAATTTTACCACTCAATGGGAGCAGACTTATGCCAGTTCTGAATGATTTTGAAAATCTGATCCCTTGTATGAGGGCTGGCTTTAGGGCACATTGAACATAAGAAAGCATGCAATACCACACAGTTTTAAACCTCGCTCCAGCTAATAAGCATTGATACATGTTTCACTAGAAAAGCAGATCAATCATATTCTTTGCTGTATTCAGCCTCTAGGCTGCGCACAGCCTCAGGGGAGAATGACACAGGGCCTGTCAGGAAGAAAGTTACCATTCCCTGGTTCTGAAAGCAGTTTTGCATTGAACCAGGCAGTTTAGAGCAGCCTTAGGGCTGCTCTATACTCTGCCAGATGGAAATGGTCCCCAAAGGAACATCCACCAACATAGCACATTCCAGTTATGCCTTCTCCAGGCCCTTATACCATATGATTTATATGCTTTTCTTTTTAGCAAACCTGACATGCATTGACATGCATTCCAGTTTTAAAGGTGTTGTTTTCTTAGCAGTGTATGACTGACTAAACAAAATACAGAAGAGTGTAGGCAGGGCTTTGGAGGCTCATTACAAATTGTTGCTTCCTCTATTTGTAGTGCCAATGCAATAAAAAGGGATTCTGAAGCACTCTGACATTTAAAGTGTTTCCATTCAATTGTATCATTCCAAACAGAACTCTCATGCCAGATGCTTTTGGATTGGTTGAGGGTTTTTACTATCCACTTCTTATATTAGCTACCAACATGTTCAGTTTATGTCAAAAAGAATATTTATTAGGGTGTGGTCATTGCCTTTTCTGCAAACACAGGACTTTTGCCAAGGCATTGTCTTCTTCATAGGGCACTGCACCACACACACCAATCTATTGTATATATAAGCACTTGCAACCATTATTATCCGTCTTTCTCTAGCAACCATCCAGTAGAGGAATACACTAAAGAGACAATGAGGGAGTCATTTGTGCAATCATCATCATTTTACAAAACTACGCTTGGGATTTGCAGTCGTCTTCACCTCCCCACCCCCGCCAACAAAACTCAAAGGCTAACGAAAGCCCATTGCTTTCTGTTGACACAAGATAGGTTGTATTATTAGTATTGCAAAGATCAGTAGCTGACTTTAACACAGCCCCTTTTGTTCTGATGAATCTCAAAATACAAACTGGAAACTATGGGCCCAATTCCTTAGCTATGTTCTGCCTGCTTTACACTGCTAAGGGGAGGCAAAACAGGTGGACAGCCAATTTAGTCAGCAATCTGGGAATTCCCCAATGTAAGAAGGTTTCAGAGTGGTAGCCTTGTTAGTCTGTATCAGCAAAAAGAACGAGGAGTACTCGTGGCACCATAGGGTACGTCTTCACTACCCACCGTATCGGCGGGTAGCAATCGATTTCTCGGGGATTGATATATCGTGTCTCATCTAGACGCGATATATCGATCCCCGAACGCGCTCATGTCGACTCCGTAACTCCACCAACACGAATGGCGGTAGCGGAGTCGACATGGGGAGCCGCGGACGTCAATCCCGCGCCGTGAGGATGGTAAATAATTCGATATAAGATACTTCGACTTCAGCTATGTTATTCACGTAGCTGAAGTTGCGTATCTTATATCGATTTTCCCCCGTAGTGTAGACCTGCCCTTAGAGACTAACAAATTTATTTGAGCATAAGCTTTTGTGGGCTAAAACCCACTTCACTGGATGCATGCAGTGGAAAATACAGTAGACAGACAGACCAACCGACCCAGACCAGTTGGGAACAGCAGAGTAGAAGACGACAGATATACTGGCCACTAGATAAGCAGTTTTCTGATCCTTGAGTGACCAGAGCAGGGGCTGCTCCAGGCTAATGAGAACACCTGACTCCAATTAACCTCCTAAGAGTCAGGTGAGGCTGTTAAGCACCTGACTTTAATTAAGGCCCCTCTGGTGCTATAAAAGGGGTCACTCCAGTCAGGTCAAAGAGAGCCAGGAGAGAGAAAGTACAGCTGAAGGGCTGGTTAATGAAGATCAGGGCCGGCTCTAGGCACCAGCGCTCCAAGCATGTGCTTGGGGCGGCACTTTCCAAGGTGCCAGCACTCCGACGCCTTTTTTTTTTTTGCGCTTGGGGCGCAAAAAGCCAGGAGCCAGCCCTGAGTGGAGGTGAGCTGCAGCGGTGGGAGGGGCACGGGGAGGGCCTCAGGAAGCAACCCGGGGGGGGGCAGATGAACCCCTCCCAGCCGGACCCTCAAATTGGGGCCTCTGTTGTGTATATAAGGTTGCAAAGAAGCCACTGAAAGCAAAATTAGGCCCTTTGATCAGGGCCGGCTCTAGGTTTTTTGCCGCCCCAAGCAAAAACAATTTGGCTGCCCCCCGTCCCAGCCCTGGACTCCCCCCCGTACCCCCCTGCTGCCCCAGCCCTGGGCTCCCCCCCCACCCTCTGCTGCCCCAGTGCTGGTGGGGGGAAAGGGGGGAGCTCAGGGCTGGGGCGACAGCGGGGTGGGGGGTAGGGCACTGTTGGGAGGGAAAGGGGGAAGCCCAGCCCTGGGCTCCCCCCCCACCCCCCACCCCGCTGTCACCCCAGCCCTGAGCTCCCCCCTTTCCCCCCCACCAGTGCCCCCACACACACCTCAGCAGGAATTTTGGATGTGCACAAAACACAGACAGGATTGGTTCCCATATGGTTACAGAACTGCAGTCAAGTAGAACAATTTTCAGCTTGTGTGATTGGAGGATATCTGGATGCATATTATAAGACTGTCCTCCATAAATGAGGAAAAGTTGAGGTGCCTTTATTATTCTTTTGTTCCACTCTCTTTCTATGGGGAATTTGCCAATGCAATATCACTGTCTTCAAAAACAAGGCTGTTGAAAATAGCAATTCCAGTCCTAATAACCACTGGGAAGCATTTCTTGCTCAATTTTATCCTACTTTTTCTACAGCAAGTTACAGTGGATCAGTATATTTGATTTGGGAGAAATGAAGTAACAGCTGCCCAAACTGAGCTTGAGCACTCCTGAATTTTGAGGTGTTCAAATCTGGAAGGCAGGTGCTGGGTGTGTGTGGGGCGGGCTGTGGGCTCTGCGGAGGAGCACAGCAGCATGTATGCAGCAGCGTGTCTGGAGCTGCACAGAGCCAGACACACTGCTCTGAGTGGCACAGTAAGGGGGCT
Organism: Mauremys mutica; assembly: GCF_020497125.1. NCBI lineage: Eukaryota > Metazoa > Chordata > Testudines > Geoemydidae > Mauremys > Mauremys mutica. The sequence continues at coordinate 67,610,174 of NC_059082.1, read as the reverse complement.
GGGGGTTGGAGAAGGGGTAGGGGGTTCCGGGGGGGCAGTCAAGGGACAGGGAGCAGGGGGGTTGGATGGGGTGGAGGTTCGGGGGGGCAGTCAGGGGACAGGCAGTGGTTGGATAGGTATGGGAGTCCCAGGGGTTTGTCAGGGGACAGGTAGGGGGAGGGGTCCTGGGGAGAAGTTGGGGACAAGGAGAAGGGAGGCTTAGATAGGGGGTGGGGTCCCAAGGGTCAGGGGTCTCGGGAGAGGGCAAATCAGGGGACAAGGACCAGCAGCGCTTAGATAGGGAGTGGGGTGCTGGGGGGCAGTTAGGGGCAAGGGTCCTGGGAAGGGGTGATCAGGGGACAGGGGGGATTTGGATGGGTTGGGGTTTCTGTGGGGGGCAGTCTGAGGGAGTGGATGGTGGCAGGGTGGGGCTTCCCTCTCCCTGGAATGTCCTGTTTTTTGAATGTTAAAATATGGTCTCCCTACCATTCACAGCACTCAGCATGCTGCCGCATGAGGTCCCCCTCCTTCCTTTCCTGTTGGTAGTGGCCAAGAGAATGCTGGGAAATGTAGTTCTTTCCCTGCTCCAGGGCTAGCTCTATAGGCAGGGAACTAACCAAGGAACTACAGCTCCCAGAGCCCCTTGTTGGTTCTCAGCTCCCATGCCGCCCCTGCAAATAGGCTGCCCCAGGCAGGTGCTTGCTTTGCTGGTGCCTAGAGCCGCCCTGCCTTTGATTATTAAAATCTACATGTACCTACAATGATATAAACCCAAGTTCCTTCATGTGTGGGGAAAGCGTTTGCTAAAGATGATGGGTTAGTTATCTTGTTCCTTTACCCTATAGTGGTTTGATGCTATATATTTGATAAGAGCTTCACCACAGAAGATAAAATCACTGAGGCTATAAAGCATTCAGCTTCAATCCTGTTATTCTTTGTGTCCTAACTTTTCCTTAAAAAATCTCAAGCAGGAGGAAATTCAGGTCAGACATTTTGTCTAGAGAAGGCCTATGCTTTAAAAAGCGAATCTGTTTTATTACTCAGAGGACTGGAGGTTGTAGACAGTCTTTGCCAGTTCAATGCATTTACTGAAATAGCATTGTCGTGTTTAAACAACTTGCCCTTTTACAAGCTGCATTTTAACTCCATTGTGTGTATTTTTACAGACATGGTTATTTTAACCATTTTTTTTCAACCCAATTTAAAATACTTTCTGAACCTTTAGCATGTTCACGATAAGTAGTATGAGTCACTTGTTCAAAGAACATAGCAAAAAAAGGAGTATAAGGAATAAAATGGCACAGGCAAAAATCGCAAATATTTTTGTCTTTAACTGTGTATGACCTCCCATAATCTACACTATGAAGGCATGTACTTACTTGCACTGATTTTTTTTCCCACAAAAATGCCTACATACCTTGGGAAGGTAGTCACAGGAAGTATTTCACTTTCCCACTTCTTTTAGGGATTCACCTTGGTTCATTTAGAACTGGTCCTGATGCTTTATCATATTTTCTATCACGTACACTTACCCCTAGAAGTTCCACTGGAAAGTCAATGCCTAAACAGCACAACACCACAAGGTATAACAACAACTATTCATTAGAAATGTTAAAGCACTTTAGGCACCTGCTCTGCTCAAGAGGGGTCAGCAGTAACAAGTTTCCAGACTAAATCCAAACTAAATGCTGGTACAGGAGTCGGAGTTGCACATCTGTTTCTTAGACATTCCTCTACTGTAAAAGATTTTTGTAGTCTTGCACAGCAGATATCACACTAAGCCTAGATTGAGTGATATGGTAACAATATCTAGTTAATTGAAAAGCACTTTTAAAAAAAAATCACATATGGTATTAAAAAAAGTTAACATCCATCGCAAGAACCCAGGGCTGACTGACATTTCATATAGGAAGTTGATTCATGCTTGTGTTAAACCTGGGCAAGGTCCAGCTGAATCAGTCAGCTAAATTATTGCACTGCCAGTTTAATATTTTGCCATCTGCTAACTGAAAGCTCTGCTGCCTGCTGGGTCTCGTATAGACTTTTATTTATTATATTACACATGGCAACATCTGCCACAGGATTCAGCTTGACTCAGCTTCCTAATTAAACAAACACAACAACTTCAGTACATGACTAGTTCTAACTATTATTTATAAAATGTAGGGTAGATATTAAAAAAAATGTCATTTACCCTCGGTGATCAAAAAGTCTACATGGAGTTTACCAGGAGGGTTACAACAACTTTGATTAAATTCCTCAAATATTCCATTTTGCAGTCACAAAACAGCAGCAAACAAACAGCTACAAGTATTTTTGCCTTTATTTTTAAACTGTTTATTTTGTATTGATTATGAACAACAGAAAAGGCAAGTGTTTCAAAGAGTTTTCAGCTCTTTCCCCTTTTGAACACCCCTCCTGTCACTCACATTTTACACTCCTATATATAATGTTCAAACGTTTTCTAAAGTAAGGGGTGAGGGGGAAAAACAGACTTCCTCTTGTACTGTAACAAGGACAGAAAAGTAGCACGATGAAAAGCATGGCACTTGATCAGAACAGTATTGCATGGTTCATCCAGCACACAAGAAGCCATAAATGCCTCATCTGAGAACATTCTTAATGTCTTGGTCTAAAGAAAAGGGAAACCTCTGGCAAAAAATAGTATTAGCTACAATAATGCAGTGAGACAATGCCTTTTCAACTTGTTTTACAGAGGCTACCAAATAAATATTAGATGATCATGACTTGCAAGCGGCCACAACCTGGAACATTGATCAACAGCAGAAAGGGAAAAGGATGGCTAAAGTGAGTGATGATAGTAAAGAAGGCAAAACCTATTTAGGTTTTTTTTTAAATGTAGGTAAGTCACCTGCTGTAAAACTACTTTAGAAGGATAACTGGGTGAAATCCTGGCCTCACTGAAGGAAATGGAGAAACTCTCACTGACTTGACTATGTCCAGGATTTCACCCACTGTGTTATGTAAAGTAACAATACCAACCAAATTAACATTTCAATGTCTCATAACATATACCACATCTATAGGACTTGATCCAACTCCCACTGAAATCAATGGGAGTCTTTGCATTCAATGGCAGCTGGATTATTGGCACTTGGTATCTGTCTTATAGTCAGACAGGCGAGAATCTACAAAAAGAAAAAACTGTACAAGGAAGAAATACATTAGGAACAATCTGCTCAAGTCACTTTAAATTGAAGCTGAGCTGGCTGTCTTAAAAGAAGATAGTTAATCTGGTAGTTTTTCTTGATTCAAGTAAACACGTGGCCTGATTTTTAAAAAAAATGAAGTGACTAATTATTGGTAAGTCTTTGAAACTCTCATTTTCAAAACCTGGCATATGAGGAGATGAGCTTTAGCTTTAATATGAGATCACAATAAACAACGCCATCTCCTTAGGACTAGCTAAGAAAGCATAAGGTACTACTAGAGGCCTGAAAACGATAAAATTCTTCTACCAGCATAAAAGGAAGATTCCCTTCAGTGTCAGTGACAGACTTGTGGTGAAATACTGACCCCAATACAGTCAATGGGAAAAAGTTTTGCCATGGTCATCAATGAAGTCAGGATTCTACCACTGAGATTTTGGAGCCAACAGTGCTACAACTATTGCTCCATGTATGTATATGAAGAAGCTGGAACAACAATGAGGTCTCTATACACGCAAGCCATTCATACACTGCAATAGCTAGAATCCATAGATACCCATGAGACAATTCCTTCCCTGTGTCAGTCCTGAGGCAGTGGAGTTATCCACTGACTCTTAGGGTACGTCTACACTTACCTGCCGGTTCGACGCGGAGAGTTCGACTTTTCGGAGTTCGAACTATCGTGTCTGATCTAGACGCGATAGTTCGAACTCCGGAAGCGCCGCGGTCGACTCCGGTACTCCACCTCGGCAAAAGGAGTTGGCGGAGTCGACGGGGGAGCCGCGGAGTTCGACCCCACCGCGTCTGGACGGGTGAGTTGTTCGAATTAGGGTACTTCGAATTCAGCTACGCTATTCACATAGCTGAATTTGCGTACCCTAATTCGACCCCCGCCCTTAGTGTAGACCTGCCCTTATATGCAGTGGACTATAAACACCCAATCTAGCCATCAGTTTCACTTAGGCACAGGGGCCAACTTGTAGACATTTAGATCCCTTCCATTTTTAAATAAACCAACCAATATAATAAAGCACAGTATGTAAGATTATCCGCTAGTCAAAAGGCCCCTGCTAGTGGACTACTTACAACTGGGTATGTTTATAGCCTCAAGCCTTGAGAAATGACGACAACTCTGTATTAACATATGCCTTTTAATTTAGCAGGGCAGGAGTCCTCAGGTTAATTAGACTCCCATCTCTGTAGATACAAAAATAAAAGTTTCCTGTACAATTGGTAGTTTATCACATCACAAATAAGGTAAGTCCATAGTAAGCCACTCTTTTCTTTGAGATCCAGAGCACCTATAAAAGTAATGCTTGTACAATCCTTTGCGTTTCAAAGCCTGAAATGGTGGCAGCTTTACATGTTCAGTTTAAGCGAGATACACTACAGGATGTTTGATCTAAACTGATTTTAATTAATTTTGGAGTGTAACATTTGGATATGTTCAAGCTCAAAGAAATAATGAATCTTTTCCTATTTCATTGATGCTGCACAATGAATTATTTATGACTGAATCACAAGATGACAAAAATACCAAACAATATGCACTCTATATTATCCTTCCTCTCTAGTTTAAATATTAAGTCTACCATTGCTTATTTGAAAAGCTAGCATAAAAGGAGATGACAAGAGTAAAATCTAATTTGGTGCAGCACAAAAGGACAAATACATGTGTTATTTTTCTAAGTGTAACTCTTCTGCAAGATGCCATTGGGATCAAAAAGCCGTAGGTCCTTCTTCAAACCACTCATCACCAGTCCAACCTTCCACCGAGAATTTCTGGAATAACTAAATACCATCCTTGGGCACACTTAATAGGCAATACTTCCCCATTCAAAAGTTCAAGACTGTATTAGGGGAAAAGTAACACATCAACAACAATATACCTAAAGGAATGATCAGTAAAACACACACCTCCATGGTAACTTTGGCAGTAGTCCTAACTCGGTCCCCGCCCCCACCAGTGAGATCATCCAATAGGTAAATGTCCCTTTACTAGGTCATTTCCCCCTCCACTAAATACCAACTCTCTGGTTTGGTGTCGATGGGCAGTGTAGCTCTAGAGACACAAGTGCACTTAGGCTGGCCTGTCTCCAGTCCTGTGGGAAGTGCTGCCTAGTCCTGTCCTGTCCTAACCCAGCTGTAGTGATTCCAGTTTTATTTAGTGGCTGAGTAGAAGGGGCCTCACTGGAGTTCACTTACCTCTGCTAACATCCTCTGTGGCTTCAGTGAAGAGCCCTTTTGGTATTGCACCTACCTGAAGAGGTGCCTGTGCATTCTCTCTGTGATGGAGTCATCTGTGCATTGTCTCCAATCAAAGAGGCACCTCTGCAGTGACTCTTACAGCAAAAGCAGCAAAGAATCCTATGGCACCTTATAGACTAACAGACATTTTGCAGCATGAGCTTTCGTGGGTGAATGCCCACTTCGTCAGATGCAAGAGTGGAAATTTCCAGGGGCAGGTAAATATAAGCAAGCAAGAAGCAAGCTAGAGATAACGAGGTTAGATCAATCAGGGAGGATGAGGCCCTGTTCTAGCAGTTGAGGTGTGAAAACCAAGGGAGGAGAAACTGGTCCTCAGCCTGAGTCATCTCTCCTCATGAAGTGCTCTGCTCTCAACATAGCAGGATCCTCAGGGTAGGAGAACCAAAAGCACACAGGACCCTTGAGCAGAGTCCCCACCACAAAGAGCATTTTTCTCTCAGGCCACATCTGAACTGCAGCTGGGAGCATGCTTCCCAGCTTTGCTCAAGCTAGTATGCTAAAACTTGCAGCATAGCCGGGGTTGCACAGGCAGCAGCTTAGCCTAGTGCAAATCCTCCCAAACCCTCTAGGTATGTTTTGGGGCAGGTGGCCTGAACCACCATCTGTACTACCCCTGGTTACCCTGCTATTTTTATCATGCTAGATTGAGCAGATTAGCGCATCTATCTACCCAAGATGGGAAGCATGCTCTCATCTCAGTGTAGATGTACCCTCAGTTCAGTTCTCTTACCCAGCCAATTCTGAGTTTGTGTACAGTTACGGTGGCTCCTAAAAAGAGTCATTGGAGGAATTCTAGGTAAATAACTTATGCAAATGAAGCTCTTTGTAGCTATGCTTCCCCCTGTTCACTAATAGATGGAGGAGCCTGAAGCGCCTTCTCCTCTGGAACGTCTATCCATTTGGAGTTTGGGTAAATAGCTTATATTGATGAAGTAAACTGTTCTTCCCCATATTCACCAACAGATGCATAGAAACGCCTTATCCTAGACCAGTGGTTTTCAACCTGGGAGTCCGCAGACCCCTGGGAATCCACAGTTTATGTCTAAAAGGTCTTCAAAAGGTGGTTGTTACCATAGAACAGTGATTTTCAACCTGTGGTCTGCAGACCCTTGGGGGTTCACAGACTACATCTTAGATTTCCAAAAGGGTCCGCACCACCATTCAAAACTTTGTAGGGGTCTGCAAATGAAAAAAGGTTGAAAGCCACTGCTCTAGACTAGAGCGTCAGTCCACCTAGTTTACACAAGTAATGAAGACTGTACTTAGTGATCAGCCAGCTCTATAATTTCTTATGTGTACAAACAGCAAATGAGGATCATCATCTTGATGATTAAATTACAACAAATAAATATATAGATCTGAAGCAGCTGACTTGAGTAACGTTCATGCTCTTGTGACGATCTCATGTGGGAAGCCATCTCAGAGGTCAGTGGAAAGCTGTCAAAAGCTACACACCTCACAACACAGAAGGTAGAAATGGGAACTTTTTCCTTCCACTACACCCCTTCTCCCCACCTATATAATTTCCTTGCATTTTCCAGAATTTAAGTCTAAATATGTCATGTAGTATGTAGCCTTCTCTTAGGGTGATGTTCCGCCTACTGCCTTCCAAAATATTAAATCCAACCCTAATGACCCCCTTTTCGTAAACTCCTTATCGTACATTTTACACACACATGCAGAAAATGTCAAATATGTGAGGACTTCACTGGCGCTCTGACAATTTATACCAGCTGAGAATCTGCCCTGAGATCTTCTCAGAATATTTCCTTCTAAGTCTTGTCTCAGGTGCTATACCATCCATGCCACCTAAATATGTGACTGTCCTGCAGAGGGAGCCCCAACCAGGAGGGAAAATTATCTTGAGTTCCATTGAGTTCTTGCCAATCAGACACACTCTTCACTGCAAAGTATTACCACTGTTAGGTGACATGAGCTGTACAACAGTATCTGTCAAACTGACAGGTTTCTGCCTTTTTTTTTTTTAAATAGTTGCTCTTTCAGTGCACATTCCCTGACTAGCTCCTGCAATCATTCAGTTTAGCTGATCTGAGTCCCAATCTTCATGCGAGATCACAAGATTTCACACTGACACAGCGAATCCTCCTTTATGCTATATAATTCCTTGTGCTCAAGTCAGTTCCAAAGTTGATCCAGAGCATGTCCCAGATGTTTCCTAATGCTATTAAAATTCATTTCTGTTCAAGATCATTGCTAGGGAATGCCTTGTTGACAGATTAGCCTTTATTTGCCAAGACATATACCAAAAGGGACAAGCACAATTGACCCTAATTATCTCCTACAGAAAGTGTTAGAGCTAAAGAGTAGGTCTAAGACTGTACATTTCCCTGACGTGAAGCCTGGCATTTCAGCTTGTTCACTCAGCAATACCAGTGAGTGTCTCTGTAGGAGCAGTAGCAATGGAGGAAGAGAATTAAACACCAAGATTTCAAATTAAAATACATATAATATCTAAAGGATGAGCTCTTACTATAACCAGAATTTAGCAATTATCCTAACAGCATAGTATCAATGTCTCAACTAGATTCCCAAGTGATTCTGGCCTCCGGATCATTTCAGTAGCCATCATGTCTGTCTATAGTTATCTCCTTTTCCTTGATTTGTCTTTCAAATCTTTCTGATGCTAAAATGCTTCTTTCAAAATCATTATCCAGTGCAGTGGTGAGAATACATTAGTGGCATCATTATCACCCGATAACCAACAATCATATCTTAGCGTGGGAATACTTGGTAGCAAGCCAGCATTTCATATGGATGCTCCAGTTTATAGTGATACAATTCAGCATGAAATCTAATGAGGGCATGTAAATATTTATCATTATTGTTATCCATAAACCACATCCAAATTGTCACTAAGGCTGCCAAATCTTTGTTAGTTCCAAAATCGGGCTATGCTTACCCTGTGCCACCCAACTATCTGGAATTGAATGCCGACAGGCCCTAATCCAAGTGGTTGTAGGCTTGTCAGCAAACTATAGAAAGAGTTGAATCAAGTTGATTTTTGGCACAGTCAGATCTGCTCAGATGTGACTGCATCGCCTTATGGAACAGTCCTATAGACTTTAACAGAAAATAATAAATCTTTATTCCTGTGTAGCAAAGATAATATTTGCTATTATAATGTCTATAGGATGCTGGTGAAAGGATATTCTCAATTTAATTCTATAGGTTGTGTGTGTAATTTCTACAAAATCCTTTTAAATGTGTACAGAACTGTAGACAGGCCGGGACTCACCCCCACGGCGCCTCCTGCTGGTGACTCCAGGAATTAGCTCATTCCAGCGCTGGAGCGCCCTCTGCAGGCTGGTGATCCGCCTGTCTTCTGGCCCCCGTGTCCCTCCCTGGACCCGGTGCCCTTTTACATGGGGTGCTGCCCCCTAGCAGTAACCCCTTTCTCTTAGGGTCTCCCCTCCTCAGGGAACCCTCACCCTCTATCCCCACCTTGCCTCAGTATTGGCTACTGCCAGTCATTGTCTAGCCCCACACCCTGGGGCAGACTGCAGTATCAGCCTATTCATCACAGGCAAAGGGGTTTGGACCTGCTGCCTTGGCCTACCTCTGCAACCCCCAGTACCTTTTAGCCTTCTGCTAGGCCACAGCCTGGGGCTTTCCAGGCTGGAGCTCCCCAGCTCCTCAGCCTGTCCCCAGCCCTGCTTCACTCAAGTACCTGGTCTAGCTCCCTGCAGCTAGGCCCTTCTCTCTCTGAAGGCAGAGAGAGACTGTCTGGGCCTCTGTCCTCCCTGGCCTTTTATAGGGGCCAGCTGTGGCTCAGTTTGGGGCGTGGCCTCACCTGCAGCCACTCCCTCAATCAACCCAGCCTTGAGAGCAGCCGCTCTCAAGCCCTGCCAGGCCATTTTTTAAACCCCTCTCAGCAGGAGCAGGGTCCACCCTGCTACAAGAACTTTATTAAATCTATGTGGAACTCTGTTGACTAGAGCATTATTAAATTTAATTGGACTTTTTCATTAGAGGTAGTGATTGAGAAAATAAGCCCTCATTCAGTACTACCACTAATCCTGATTCCCTTTTAGTCCAAAACAGTAGGGTTTGCATTATATCCACACTTACAGCCCACAAGTCCTAAGTGGCTTATGGATTTGAGAGAGTAAATGCATCCTCTTCCCGTAGCATTCTAGATTTTAACCAGGAAATTTTTCCCTAGAGGTACTTCACCTGGGTTGGTTTTCCTGCCATGTAAAACACTGACCAGCCTTGACTATTTAGCTTGAGAGAGATGGAAGTGGAAAACCTAATACCACAGTCATACTGAAAATAAGGGCACTCTTATGAAGGTATACAGAATGTGGATCCTGTGAAATAAGTGAGACTTCATCCTAATTAAAGTACAAATTGGAAAGAAGACTGAAGATCTCAGAGAAATGGCCAATTCACTATTAATGGAGAATCTAGATAAACATTGCATGATTTCCCTGGACCCTCCGAGACAAACAATGCAATTAAATGGGAACATTTACTTGCACTCTTGATGGTATTACCTGAGGGATGGCAGATGCCAGATAGTTTAGTGTTTATTAGAGGCAAGTAGCAAATTTGGCAACTGGAATTGGCTCAACCCCCTCTCTCATTTTTGTAATTTTATAACACCATATGGCCACTACAGATTTCTCCGGCTATCTTTTGGGTTACGTTCAGCTGTTTCATAGAATATTTAAAGTGAAGTTAAACATATTGAAGATGTAATGATGAGTACTGAAGATATATTACCAAGGATTGTTAAAAAACCTCACCAATATAGAAGTGCAGACTACTGTTTCAGACATTTATAACTAGCTAATATTTCTTAATCACTTGCTTGGTACCTCTGCTTTTCAGACTCTGACCAAATAGACAGGTCTCGCACTATAGTCAGAATCCCAGACTGTCTCAGGCAAAACTACCAAGGGAACTGTCTCCAGAAACATGTGCCCCTCATAGATGACAGTCTTCCTCCCAACTCAGAATTCAACCTTTTACCGGAAACAGCAGCCATCCACCAGACCACAACCACTGTGATGAGACACAGGGAGAGGGGCGATATGTCCCAGATGATTTATGGCTTTATAGAGCATTCTCAACATCTTTAGCTGAGCCCAAAAGTGAGCTGTAGGCCAGAGCAGAGTATGGAGCATTGATGATATGTATTCAACAGAGTTCGCCTTACTCAAATCAAAAGCCATTGAATTTTGATAATGCTGTTTGTCTAGCCTGCCTCACAACAGTGGAGCTATTGAAATATCATACAGAAAACACTCATGGTATTTCTAGTCTTGGAGTTCTTGGTTTATCGATTTTAAGGCCAGAGGGGCCTCACAATCATCTAGTTTGACCTTCTGCACAACACAGACCACAGAATTTCACCCAGTTTTCTCCAAACCGAAGCTTTTGGAGTTCAGCCATCGTTCATTTTAAGACAGATTGGACTCTGATTCCGTAACCCTAATGGCAATTCAGACCTCATGAGCTGCCATGGCTACTTTGCCCTAATAGAGTAAGAGAGCCACTGTAGTTAGATGGCAATGCTGTTGTTGAAATAGTTCTATAACCCGGGTTTTACATTTAAGATGTAGGGGGAACATTTTGGGCTTGGGTGAAAGTCCAGTATCCTTCTAGCTAAATCTCTTCCTTTTTTGCAACTTTCCATATTGGTTTTATGGGACTGAATTTTCTTCTTTACTATACTTGCAAAAATTTCTACAATCCACTTGTCTCCTCAAATCCTCTCTCTCTTCCCCCAAACCCACCACCACCACACACACTTCTTCACCGTAAACCAAACAAGCAGGCTGGGATTAACAGGCTCCACCTGTGTGGATTCTTAAACAAGTGACACTAGGGACTGTAAAACTCTTTCTAGTTCTAGTGAATTAAACTGGACAAAGTATTGTTTGAAAAAAGTTTGATCTAAATGGATCCTGGTTATACCCACCCTTCCAAGTTCCTCGTACTAAATGAGAACTACATACATGTAATGGAGTTCTGATACTTGTGGCCACAGTAGAGTCAGAAAACCTAAACAGCGATGCCAATGAGTTACCAAGTAGCTCAGGGCTTGACTCTCTGAAGTTCCAAGTGCCTTCCAATTCCCACTGAATTCACAGAAAGTTGAAGGCATTTGGTATTTCATATGATGAAGCCCTGCATTGGCCTGATTATCAGCAAAGTATTTTGCTACAAGCACATGGCATAATGGTTAGTGCAGTGTTGCAATTTATTCAGTAAATATCTTAATTCAGGGCCGCCCAGAGGATTCCGGGGGCCCGGGGTCTTCGGCGGCGGGGGGCCCTTCCGTTCCGGGACCCGCCACCGAAGTGCCCCGAAGACCCGCGGCGGACCCCCCCGCCGCCGGATTACCGCCGAAGCCGGACCCGCCGCCGAAGTGCAACCCGGTCTTCGGCGGTAATTCAGCGGCGGGGGGCCCCCGCTGCGGGTCTTCAGGGCACTTTGGCAGTAATTTGGCGGCGGGGGGCCCTTCCCTTCCGGGACCCGCTGCCGAAGACTGAGCTGAACTTCGGCGGCGGGTCCGGCTTCGGCGGTAATTCGCCAGTGGGGGGTCCTTCCGCCCCGGAGCGGAAGGACCCCCAGCCGGTGAAGACCGGGAGCGAAGAAGCTCCTGCGCCTGGCCCCGCAAGAGTTTTCCAGGCCCCCTGGAGGGAGTGAAGGACCCCGCTCCGGGGGCCCCGAAAAACTCTGGTGGGGGCCCCTGTGGGGCTCGGGGCCTGGGGCAAATTGCCCCTCTTGCCCCCCTCTCTGGGCGGCCCTGTCTTAATTATCTATTAATTTGTCTCTGAGATTTGTGGGAGGGTAAAGTATTCAGAGTTCATGCTCCTCCAAAGTGCCCAGCAAAATAACTCAAGATGGTATTTACATTCTACTGTGCTTTCAGATTCGCAGACTTAAACATCAACAAGTTCAAGCCTGAACGCTGTGGCATGCCAATGAGGCTGGGCCTCATTCATTTTTAATCAACCTTTATCCACCCTAGTTTTTTAAATGAACTGTTACTAATGACTAGTCATATGTCAGTCTAATGAATGGGATGCAGACGTGCATTAAAATAACCAAATTAGCTTTTTTGGAATTGTTACATTTCTATGGCACAGAGCCCCAGGTAATTATAGTTCAGCACTACTTGCCCATATTAAAGTCTATTTATTTATTTGAAGTCTTTAGGCAGGGCATCCCAATTTAGCTCATGTCAGCTGTTTTAGAAGCACTTTTCTTATTAACAAAGAGATAAATACATACAGACTGCGTAAAATGGATGCTAGAACATCAATTAACCACACACAGGATATACAAGAATAGAAAACATAACCATGAAAAACAGAAAAATATGAGTGAACTCAATCTTTAAGCATATGATCATATCTCAGGGTTTCCTTGAATGAGGAAGGCTGAGCCTATGGCTCAAGGTAGTAAAGAGATCTAATTTCTGTGGATAATTTAGTGCTAAGATCCAAAGTGGCCCCATGATCTTTATCACAGATCATTAGATTATAACAAACTGAACTAAATTTAAAAAGACAGGTGATTCTGAGTGCCAAAACTGTGACACCCTAAAGGGGCCTGATTTTCAGAGTTACCCAAAAATACTAGTCCCTTTTGAAAATATAGGGTATGATTAAAAAGTTAATGGACAGCCTATCCAGGATTTCAAAGCTTATTCTTCCATCACTATTTAAGCAAAATTCCTATGACCTCCAATCAGAATTCTGTACATAGGACAAATATGTGGCAGTACATGGAGCTAGGCAACCAAGTTAACTGTCCCAGATACCACAGGAAGACAGGACCAGACACCAGTGTAGGTCAATCTTCCTTCAGTAATCGGTAGTAGTAATACAGATCCCAATACTATTGCTGGGACCCCACCGACCCTCTCTTCATACAAGGGGTATTTAGAGCAAAGGAGTTGGCCCCTTATCATACGCAACGTTAGGAGCCTCAATCCATCTACACCTGCTTTAGGCAATGTTCTCCCCTAATCTTGCTTCCAGTTCTGGTTTGTCTGGACCCCTACTGAGTGACTGCAGTGGACATTTGCCAAGCTGTGACAAGGTAAACCTTTTCCAACCTAACACATTTACCCGGTCCCTGGGTTGCTGAAAGGAAAGTAAAAATATCCATCTACTTTAGGCTAATCTAGCAGAGAGGGAAACATTCTGTCCAGATATACAGCAGGATTGCCCAGAACAAGGCCCACAAACCAGGCTATTCTAATCCCAAGGAGATGGTTGGGAAGAGAGATTGCTGCTAGACAGAGACTGGTGCCCAAGGAAGGGCAGACAGCCATCTCCCAGGGGCATAGGAACCAGTTCACTCCCTCTGAAGCATCTGGCACTGGCCACTGTCAGAAGACAGGATACAGGACTAGATGGACCATTGGTCTGACCCCATATGGCCATTCTTGTGTTATGTTCAAATGGCCTTCTGGTGTACCCTTCAATCCAGCCAATTAGCAAGGGAGACTCCCTTGGCATGCCACCCCCATGGCCAAACTTACCAGGAGGCTGAGTGCCTATGAGGAGAGGGAAAAGGGGAGGGTAAAAGCACTCCAGAATTTTCTTATCCCTTGTGGCCTCCACCTCCGAGGCTGCAGTGGGTGAGTGGGACAATTTGCATTGAATTCCAATTATATTCTCCTTTGGGGATCAATTATGCCTTCAGGTGTATTGTGCACTGACATCCACAGGAGCCCCAGGCTCACATCCCCAGACAGAATCGAGGAAGATGCACAGTTCTGTAATCAGCCTCCTGTTGACAGATTACAGGAAAGGCAGAGAAAATGCTTAAGTACGGAGGATACTTATTGGATTCTTTCAGGCAGGAGCCTTATTTAACAAAATGTAATACAAAACAATCTTGTTTCAGGCCCCCACTAAATGACTTCTAGGCTGACAGGCCCAGAGAATGAAATAATTTCTATAATATAACTACATTAAAGGGACTGTATTGGTAGCAGCAATGCAAGCTTCTCCATACCAGCCTGACCAAGGGGGACATCACTACAGTCTGAAAAGATAGTCATGGACTGAGTCTCTAATGTGGGTGTCCCATTCATTAGACTGACATGACTAGCCATTATTAACCGTTTGTTTCAAAAGCTGTGGTGGATAAAGGGTCATTAAAAATGAATGAGGCCCAGCCTCACTGCCATGCCACGGCGTTCAGGCTTGAACTCGTTAATGTTTAAGTCTGAAAATCTGCAGCAGTAGGATGTAAATACCATCTTGAGTTATTTTGCTGGATGCTTTGGAGGAACATGAACTTTGAAAGTGGTGGTGGTGTTCATATTATATGCTCTTGTCAACTGGCAACTAGTTTACCAAAGTGCCAGCGGATGGTAATCTGAACTAGATTCAAATTGCTGACCTGAAGGTAAAAGTATTGTATCCCATTCTGAGTCCATTCCCCCATCTTTCTCTGGTACGCTATAATAAAGTTAAAAGTATATGGGAGAGATGGGCCAAGAAGGGAGAAACATATGGTATAGCCCCGGCCTATGACACTTAGGTGTGATAAATGTGTCACAAATTTCACAGCTTTACAAAGAAAGAGATTCTTAGAATTACAATTACAGATTACAATTGGAATCCACACCCTGTCATTGCAGATTATGGACCAAGTCTTCAGATGGCATAAATGGGCAGAGTCCCATTTACTTCAATTCACCTACGTTAATGTACACCAACTGAGAATCTGGCTATATGTGTGTGGAACAAGTAAAACCAGAAGCTACGATGGGCAATAGCCATTGCTGCTCATAGCATAATTTCTAAATGATTGCCATTCTGTTTTGTAACACTAAAGAAGTCTGCGATAAATAACCTCAAGTGCCACAAAAAGAGAGATTTATGAAAGGAAGAATGACTTACCAGGCATGACTAGAACTACCTGAAAAATGAGTAAAGCTCTCTATTGCCTCAGAGAATTTATTGTTTTCCTTTTTAGAGTTTTATTTTAACTGTTTTTTTTAAGTCTTTAGCAAACTGTTTCTATCAATGCTGCAGCCTAACTTACAATGCCACATCATCAGTCTTCAGAGAATATTCCTCTCCTTTCCCCTCACTCCGCACACACAGGTAGGTAACTAGCAAATCTAGTACTCTCCAGATGCAGACGGGTTAAGTGACTTGCTCAGAGTCAACTCCCAGTCCCAAGCCCATAACCACTGAACCAAATATCTTTTAATTGCTAACCAGAGTTGAAAGTTTTGTTTATGAATTACTGATGAGAAAAAACTACAGGCGGGCTTGCAGGAAAATAAACTGCATTTATAAATATTGATGGTGGCTGCCGCAATTATATAGCGGGTCCCAATTTCTGAAGTCAAATTTTAAACCAAATATATTCATAGTCACCATATAAATGCCTAACCTCTCCAAAATTTAAACGGGTTCTCTTTTCCTTGGACCCATTCAGCCACCATTGACAACCATGGGCAGATCCTCAGCTGGTGTAAACTAGCGCAGCTCCACTGATTTAAATGGAGCTGTACTGATTTACACTGCCTGAAGACTGGGACCTATGCCTGCAATGTTGTGAAAGCAAGGCAGAAACATTGTACCAAATTATTAGCCACAATATGACTAAAAATGACTTTCAGATCTAAAGGCGCATTCTTAAACTGACAGTGTAAAGCAGTAATACGTAAACCAACCTATAAAATCCTATACACATAAAACAAAGTTGGGAATGTACAAAGGACCCTCTGTTATAGGAAAGGTCTATTTCCTGTATTCCTGTCTCTGTGCTGTTCGTGAGCATAAAAGGTTAAAGGAGGATTTGGCCAATGTAAGAAATCGATATTGATAAAATATTTTCTGTTTCTCCTCAACCTCAAGCTGCAGATAAATAGAGAGAGCAAATTAATCACTGTAAATATTGAGGAAAGGGAATAATAATGCCAAGTCAATTTTGTTTTCTATTAGTTTCTTCTTAGAAAACAGAGTTTAAAGTTTAGCAGATATAGTTTGAGGGAGACAAATACAGAAACTGAAAACTTGTGCTACTGTTTTGCTTATTCCATCGCGGGCCAGAGTGAACACTGTTCTGAATTGCTGATTTAACCCAATAAAGAGTTTATTATTATTTATATGACAGAGCTTAGAAGCTCCAGCAGCAACTGAGGCCCCATGGTGCTAGGCACTGCACAAACAGATTGTGAGAGGCAGTCCCTGCCCCAAAGAGCTTACAATCTAAATAGAGAAATTAGACAAAGGGTGAAGAAAAGGAATCATCATCCCTGTTTTACAGAGGGGAAGCTGCAGTACAGAGAGATTAAGTGACTTGTCCAGGGTCACACAGGATGTCTGTGGCAGAATCAGGAATTGAACTTATGAGATCTAAGTGCCCAGACCAGTACCTTAACTAAAACAAACCACTCTTCCCATCTTTTACAGGCCCTTCATTGCTGCTTATATGATATTATAGTCATCTGATATATTGAACACATGAGGTGCTTTCTAGAACATGGCACCATATTAAAAATTATTCTACAAAGACTTTAGCACACATTGTATGCACGGAAGGCAGTCCTAATAACTAGAATGACACCACTCAGTGTGTCCAGTTAAGCATGTGTGTAAATCTTTGCAGAACTGGGGCCCTTGGGTGTTATTCTGCAACCCTCACTCAGGTGAGGCACCTACTAATGGGAGTTTTGACTGAGTGAAGACTGCAGGGTTGGGCTTAGTGTGGCCACAACTAATATTTATTTCAGTTTAGATTACAGCTAACACCTGGTTAAGCAAGTGTGAAAAGTCAGGACACTTTTTTCAGGCAGAGGGTGGGGTACAGTCGCATATATAGGACAAAGCCCCTAATATCAGGATGGTCCCAATAATATCAGGATGTCTGGTCACCCTACATCTGGTCATGGAGTTCAGATCTGGATTGGGAGCAGATTTTCCTCAAAGTCTGGGGATGTCTGGCCCCATCCAAAGCCCATTGAAAGACTCCCGTTCATTTCAGTGGACTTTCGATCAGACTGTAGTGCACTGTGAATACTACAAACATTAGGATAAAGGAACAATTTTCATCTCAAGAGCTATGGAATATCAGGGACATTGTTATGTTCACTCTCCTTATGCATTTGTGGTATGTTGCTAATGAATTTATTCTTCCCAGTAACCATTCCATGCTATTAATAATACTAAGTTCCGTGACAGTACTGAAAATTTATGGAAGTAATTCTAAATGCACACAACTCATAGTATCAGATAGGAAACTGCCAGAGAGGGTAAAATTTTGTGTGTGTGTGTGTGTGTGTGTGTGTGTGTGTGTGTGTGTGTGTGTGTGTGTGTGTGTCCATCCCCCCCCCGCTGGGGACTTCACAAAAATGTTGCTGCAAAACCGGGCTTAGAGAAGAGAATTTAGCAAATATTTATTTGAATTTCACCACTGTTCACAAGTTTAACATTTTTTTAAAAAATATTTTTGCAAAATATCCTTTAGTTAAAGCTGGCATCACAGAGCATGGATGAACTTATTCACTCCATATTTCCAGAGCAACTTCTACAAGGCCTCCTGGATAACACTTGTGTCTGGGTTAGATGGTATCAACCCACAACTCTGGAGGTGGTGGTCAAAATCATGGAGGAGCATCCATTTAACAGACCTGAGCTGGGACAGAGGATTGGAGAATTAGCAGGGGTGAAGCCTGCAGAGGAGAAAAGGGAGAAAAGCAGAGGAACTCCTTCAGGGAGATGGGAAATTACCCGTTACCAACATGGAAGACAGGGACGCACAAGAACAGACTGCCCTTGTATGGGCTGTGGGATGGCTGAATTTTGTGGCGGAACTGGGAGCTTGGGGGAGGGACAGAGAAAATGCCAATCATCTCAATGAAGGTGGAGTGGAGATAGGAGAGTGGCCAAGTGGACACTGCATCTGGGTGTTCACGGTCTAGGAGAGATGTGGTGAAGCCACACTGGATCCTGCCAAGGGAAGGTTGAGTCTGGAGTGCTGTGGTGAGAGAAAACTCTGCCCAGCGGCTGAGATCACTCTCTGGGCCTCCAGGGTTTTCAACTGGAAAAGAGGTTGGTGTTGTGGATAGGTTGCCCCATCCAGTGGAGCCCCTTACCCTTTAATAAAAAGTAGGCATCTGGTATCCAGAGCAGAAGGGAAGTGAGCTGTCAGTGAAGTCAGAAAGGGATTGAAGTAGGGGAGCCATAGAACCCGATACAACAGGATGCATGGCAGGGGGTGAAAGAGGGGACTGAACATTCTTGAGGAGAATGTGGAGAAAAGGAAGAACTGGCCAAGCAGGCATCAGAGGAAAAGGGAAGCCCAAAAGTATTAGAGAAGGATGGGCTGTCCACAGAATGTTCACTACTAGGGCCTTGAGAAGAGGAACCCTGAGCTAAGTTGGTACAACCAGCAGAATGAGAGCAAAGGGCAAAAAAGCTGAAAAGATAGTGCATGCCCTGCCCCAAAAGAATGAGGGCAAGGGGCGGGGGAGACTAGATCCCCGAATTGCCCCTGGTGTGAAGACCGGTGATCTGAAACAGAATTACAGGCACATCCCTCACCCACAAAGTGTGACTTCTGTGGGTGGAGGTAGGATAACCACACTAGGGCAAGCACGGGAAAAAGGTACCTGGTGCCACCTCTAAAGGGCAGGTGCCAGGGAAAAGGAACCTCAGCATTCAACAAGGGAGGGGTGTGGCAGAGTGCTGGGAGCTAATGAGTGACTCAGTATGCTGATCATCTAGACACCAATCAGTTCTCCTGGAGAAGGCAGATTGGTGATGCAGCTAATTAGCTGATCAGGCTGGGAGGACCAATAACCAATTAGCCATCAGCTGGAGGACATAAAAGTAGAGACAGGAAGGAAGTGAGAGGGAGAGACTTGGGCTAGCTGAGCCCAGTATGCTCCAAGATCTCAAGAAAGGGAGACCACTGGTCTCCCTCAGCCCTATGGGAAAGGGAAAGAAGCACTGTAAATACTTTGCTGCACAAAGTATTGGTGTTGGTGACAGGAATATAAATAAATTTGCCACTTACTGGCGACATTGAGAGGTTTCTGGGACATCAGAGGATGGGAATGGAGCAAGGGTAACAACCACATTTTTACACATAACCTCTCTAAATTCCTAGAGAGACTTAAGTTTGTCTTGGCAAACTTGAAAACCTTTTTTAAAACTCTGGATTTATTTTCTAAAATGCAGAATGCAATAAAACATGTTAGATAAGGGCTGGATTGTGCCATTTATTAGTTATAGCCCTGAGAAGGGAGAGGTACAGATTTGCACCACTTCAGGAAGGGTTGTTCCACGGGGGACAAATGAAAAAATATTTGAATTAATATTGTCAACAAATTGTAGCACATAGGAATTGGGCAGTATCCCTTTAAATAGTTTGAGAGTCCTGCAGTAAGCCTCTGTGTCTTCTGTTGCAGAAGCCATCAGAAACTAACAAAGCAGCAGTGACTATATGTAGCTATGCCTTGTATGTTTGTATGGTGCTAATAAACACGGTTCTTTGGAACCCAACTGTGTCCATGTGATTTCTTTATTTTCTTAATGTTGTGTGAAGAGCAAAGACAACACAAACCTATCTGCCTCTTATGGAATAATCCTATGTAATTTAATACTGATGAAATCAATAGTGTTCAATAGAAATGAAATAGGTTTCTATACTCTAAAAACGTACTGAATTTAATAAGCGATTAAGATCCATTTTATAGTATTTTAAAGCAACATACAGAATTGAATTGGGAATTCTAATTTTGTTACAGAATTCTGTAGGTTGGCTCAAAAATTACATAGAATGAGAATTATTCCCCATCACCATTACTATTTAGACTCATCTCTCCATTGTACGTCTAAGGGGTCTGTCCCTTTGGCATCTAAGCTCAAGGTTTTGGAAGCTGCATTAAAACAGTTAGGCTAATGGAGTTGTATGCAATAGAATACCATGCAGTATTTGTTTTGTTAGCCTGGAAGATGCATACTACATCCTCAGGGTAAAACCAAGACTAGCTAGTATTCCTATTTATTGATGAGCTATGACTGCCATCTGTTCACAGGTCTCTTGAAGGTTTACCCAGCGGGGCTTCTGGCTCACCTTTCTTGATAGTATTAACTCCCCAAATGTAAACCATAAATTTGCTTAACAGGTTGCAGATGCCATATATGGATTCACTGACTCTTCCTCAAGTTACCAGGAACCCAGGCGGTACTTTTTATTTCTGCAACAAACAACAATGAATTTTCATCATTTTGAAAGTCTGATAGCAACTGCTCCAGGCATGCAGGCAGGTGCATGTTCCGCAAGCAGCCATCGTAAAGCTCTGACAGCTTCTTCTCAGCTGCTGTCATCCTAGTCAGTAATTTCCAAAAAGGTATTAGAATATTCATAGCTGGTTCTGAACAGATTAGGCGTAGGCAGTAAATCATATGAGATTAACTTGGCAAAAACATTATCCTTTCATGTGCAGCTGTTCAAATTTCTGAAGCAGAGATTGTTTAAATATAATCTAATATCTAGGTGCTGTACCTCTGCCACATATGAAAGTGGAAAGGACTGAAGGAAGACAGCCAACTGCATTGTTAGCTTTATCACGTAAACGAAACACAAACTCCTTTCATTAGAACACATGTTCTGAGGGCTTGATGCAACTTCCCCAGAGTCAGTGGGAATCTTTCCATTCACCTCAGTGAGAGCAGGAGCAGATGACTTGAATGATGAGGAAGGAGCCAGTGAATCAGAGAGCTGGTTTTTGTAGTGGTGGTGAGGGTGTACACATGCATGTGTTCAAACCGTGTTAATTTTTTAATATGACAAAACGCACAATACAAAACAGGAAAAAGGAAAACCTACAGCATAATACCAGGGAACTTCTCCTGGTACAATGGTACTCTACAGCAACAGAAACTGCCCTTCTATGCCCAACCGGGATTATTAACATACCTGTATTTGCAGGATCAGATGCCAATACATTTTAAAGGGTCAACATTCTTGGTTGCAGGTTTTCTAATCCATGCTGTGGACATTTTAGGAGAATACCTGGCAAGGAATTTAGGCTCCAAACTTGAAAAAAAAAAAATTTTTAAGTTTCTTTTTAAAGTTTTTTTCTTAACTCAGTGAAAAAATATTAAATTTTAAAAATATACCCTGGAATGATCTATCACTTCACATTGGATTGTGTTCATGCTGTGATGACATACACCACACAGAAAATGATGTAATCTGATGCACTAAAGAAAACATGAAGGCTATTTGAAAGTTCACCATTTCTTTAAGCTTCCCATTGCACCTGAATCAAAGTATGTGTTATTCTCAAGTAAAATATATAACAGACAAGATATGACTGAGATTACCAACACACACAGTACCACCAAACCAACAAACTTACTATAGCTGCTCAGATAATGGACTTTGATAAGGCTGCCAGCTATTGGATGGAATTTACAATACTGACTATATGTTGTAATACAAAATACACTCACTGTCACGCTGCTCAAATGTGAAATTCCTGTAGAAGCCAAAAATCTATCTACATGACAGTTTACAAGGGTAATGGCTGTTCTTCTCACACTTGATTATGTGAAAAGACTAGTAAGGGACGTTAAGGCCAGGCAAGGCCAGATTAAACATTCTTCAGATTGTTAGAATTGTACCTATCTCAAAGGAGGAACATTATATACTTGCTGATAACACAATTTCCTCACTCTTGTTGCATGTTATATTTTCAGTATAGCCATCTAAAGTCTACCCCACAAGTTTATTTTATTTTGTATTTGTGCTTTAGAGTATTTTCATGTTAGAAAGCTTGTCACACATATGCTAGATTAAATAAAGAGAAGTGTACTATGGTTTATTTCAAGATGCTCACTTATACATTTCTTTATGGTAATTTCTATGAGCCATTTGGGGCAGGGACTGATTAATCCGCATTTTCTGAACTGCCATGTCCATTTATGGTATATCTAATATATGTTAGAGCCTGATCCAAAACCCACTAAAGCCAAAGAGGGATCTTTCCGTTAATTTCAATGTGCTTTGGATCAGCTCCTAAATGCTTAACAGTAATAATGATCACCAAGAAGTTTCCAAAACTAGAAAAAAAATATCACAGCCAAATCACAATCCTCCGTCCTCTCCTCCTTCCACTTCCTGCCCTCTTGCATAAATAAATAAAGTGACGAGCTAAAAGAAATTTTGTTCTCAACAGAATCAAACCCTTTAGAGTAGCAGTTTAAATGCTCAGTTGATTTGGAATTAGCTGGACTCTTGGAACGGAAATACACATTCCAAATGCAAGTGGCATTTTTGTTTCCACTGAAATGGAATAGTCTGTTTAAAAGTATGTGCTGCTCTGCAAGGTGACTCAGAACAGTGGGATTGTGGGGCTCATGATTTACTGCATTGCAATGATTTTCAAAATAAATATGCTCAGTTTACAAGGGGGGGGGAAAAAGTTTGTTTCTAACTGCCAACCCAGAAAGCCCCCCTAGTATTAGAAAGGCAAAGTGGATTCTCTCCTGCTTAATCTGCAGTATGAGGTCTACAGGACAATTTACACCCTCAGTTACACCTGCACAACCCCACAGTCTCCACATTGTGTCCTCAGTGTCACCTGTGGAACCATTTGCTATTTTCACCATTGAATACTTGCTGAATACATGGTCCTGGAACTACCATTTCAATTTAGACAGAACAGTTCTCTGGCCACTCTGGAAGCCAGACCCAAAACAAGGATCTGATCCAAAGGCCAAAGTCAATGAGAGTCTTCCCACTGACGTCATTGCTTCTGGGTCCGGCCCTGGGCACCTTTGGCATAACATAAAACACAAATACAAAAACTCCATTCCATTCTAACTAAACTGCAGCAATTCCATGCCAGGTGACTCCCCAAGCAAGCACCTTAACAGCTAACAGATCCTCCCCGCTCCAACAATTAACTACCCTCACAACTCTCCCTCGCCCAACTTTCAAACACTTAGCGAGAGGAGATGAACATTGTAGTTATCTTTGGGTCAGTGGGACTCCTGGCATACATAAAGGTTTGTGGAATTGGGTCCTTAATAAGTGGCTTTCCTTATCAGCGCCATTTCAATAAGACTGAATGAATAAATGAGTTGTATGTTCAATCTTTTTTAGCGTGGCTATTCAATTTATTCATGAAAAAGGAAGTGCTTCCACTAGTTTCCACGACAACAACCCTAGGAATTCTGTCTTCATATAAATGAGTTATTGCTTTTTGTGCTTCCATAATCCAGGCAGTGAAGAAATTAACATCATATGGTCCCAGAGAAGACAATCCAATCTTCCTGTCCTCCCGACACCCCTACAGACCGTAAATTCATAGACATCGTTGCTAGAAGTATAACTGAGTTGAAATGAGAGCCTCAGTCTGAAGAATATTAAGTTAGAGATATCTAATTTCAGAACAATTTCAATTAAAGGAGCTTCTTTTGGTGCCTGTGTGTACGCTAATAGAAATCACTGGGTTATACTTACAGTATGCCTTCTTCTCTAGTATGGTATCTAGAAATGAGCTTGTACATATTTTTCCATCACTCATGATTATTGCTCAGCTTCACTAGTCCCATTTACAATTTCTTAGCTTAAGTATCAACAGTGTGTGTTCAGCATGGTACAAAACAAACAGTTCCTGCTCCCGAGAGATTACAATCTAAACAAGACAAAGCAAAGAGAAGGGAATTATTAGGATATCATCATCATTGCTGACTCACTTCTTGGGGTGATTATGGAAGCGTGAGTCTTGGAATTAAGTGAGGATGGGGACTTGCTGTGTCAGAAAAGGGATGGTATTCCATGAATAGATAGTGGCTCGATTTTCCTACTCTGCTATTATTTATTCTGTTTGTAAATACTTAAGAGGTGCTCAGTGAGCATGGGTAAGCACAGAGAACAATTTATTGTAGACTAGGAACAGGGAAAATGCTCTGTCTCCTGGATTCCAGAAATAGGGTAATTTCCCCTCCACCCCCATGATGTTCTCAACAACATGTCAAGAGTCTGCCATGTGGATTCTGATCTCTGAAGAAATCAGATAGTAAGTTTCACACAACTCAGTTGGAGCTACTATAAGGTGGGCACATAACTGGTTGGACAACCGTTCCCACAGCATAGTTATCAGTGGTTCAGTGTCAAGCTGGAAGGGCATAACAAGTAGGTTCCTGCAGGGATTAGTTCTGGGTCCGGTTCTGTTCAATATTTTCATCAGTGATTTAGATAATGGCATAGAGAGTACACTTATAAAGTTTGAGGACGGTACCAAGCTGGGAGGGGTTGCAGGTGCTTTGGAGGACAGGATTAAAATTCAAAATGATCTGGACAAACTGGAGAATTGGTCTGAAGTAAACAGGATGCAATTCAATAAGACCAAATGCACGTAGGGAAAAACAATGAGTTGCACACAGACAAAATGGGAAATGACTGCCTAGGAAGGAGTACTGCAGAAAGGGATCTGGGGGTTCTAGTGGATCATTGTTGCAAAAAAAAAAAAAAACAAAAAAAAAACCCACCAATCATTCTGGGATGTATTAGCAGGAGTGGTGCAAGTGAGTGAAGACCAATGCAAAGAATTAATTTAGCTTCTCCACAACAGCCTTGTCTTCCCTGAATGTCGTCTTCTTTTAGCACCTCGACTATTCAGTGGCCCCACTGATTTTTTGGCAGCTTCCTGCTTCTGATGTACTTAAATATATTTTGCTGTTAGTTTTTGTATCTTTTGCTAGTTGTTCTTAAAGTTCTTTCTTGGCCTGCCTAATTATACTTTTACACTTGACTTCCTAGAGTTTGTGCTCCTTTCCATCTCTCTCAGTAGGATTTGACTTCCAATTTTTAAAGGATGCCTTTTTGCCCTTAACCACCTCTTTTACTCTGTTTAGCCATAGTGGGTTTGGAGGGGCGGGGAGCTTCTTCCTATTTTTTGGTGGGGGGTGTTTAGTTTGAGCCTCTCTTGTGGTGTTTTTAAACAGTTTCTATGTAGCTTGCACATTTCATCCTTGTGGCTGTTCCTTTTAATTTCCATTTAACTAGCATCCTCATTTTTGTGTATTTCCCCTTCTGGAAGTTAAACACTGCTGTTGTGGGTTTCTCTGGTATTTTCTTCCCTACAAGATGTTAAATTTAATTACATTATGGTTGCTGTTACTAAGTGGTTCAGCTATATCCACCTCTGAGATCAGATCCTGTGCTCCACTTAGGACTAAATCAAGACTTGCTTCTCCCCTTGTGGGCTCCAGGACCAGCTTCTCCAAGAAGCAGTCATTAATGATGTCTAGAAATTCTCTCTCTTCATCCCATCCTGAGGTAACATGTACCCAGTCAATATGGGTATAGTTGAAATTGCCCATTATTATTGGGTTTTCTGTTTTTGTAGCCTCTCTAATCTCCCAGAGCATTTCACAATCACTGTCACCATCCTGGTCAGCAGGTTGGTAGTATAGTCCTACTGCAATACTTTTATTATTCAAGTGTGGAATTTCTATCTGTAGAGTCTCTATGGTACAGTTCGACTAAGATGTCTACTATATTTCACTCTATGCTTTCTTTCACATAAAGTGCCACTCCCCTACCAGGACAACCTACTGTCTCATTCCTATATATCATGTACCCTGGTATTACCATGTCCCATGGATTATCATTGTTCCCCCAAATATCTGTGATGCCTATTATATCAATGTCCTCTCATAATACCAGGCACTCAACTTCACCCATTTTAGTATTTAGACTTCTAGCATTTGTATACAAGCACTTATAAATTTGCCAATATTTAGTTGTCTGTCTTCATGTGATGAAACCGAATGGGACTTTTTTCATGCTAGCCTTCAACATATTCAGTAATCTCCACCTCTTGGAGTTTGTTTTAAATGAGAAGAAAAATTCCTACATTACTAGGGGGCACGAGGAAGAGGAGACTAATCTTAGAACCTCTATATTCTACCTATCAACTTCCAAACTATATTTCACAGATGGATGCTTTTAAAGGATAATAAAGCCACCAGAGTATGATAGCCACGGTTGATCTCTCTCTGTAGGAAAATTTTGATCCACAACCAGGGAAATCAAGTCAAGAAGCTGGAAGGGCCTAAGGAAAAAAAATACACCCTTAAAACCTTAAGAGCCAGGCTTTGTGCCTGTGTGTGTGTGTTTGGCTTTAAAATACATTAAACTCTTCCACTAAAATATCTTAAAACAAACTGTGGAGAAAATGAAGTGTTAATGCTTCCCTCTTTTCAAGACTCTACAGTAGGAATTATGTCATATCAGACCTAAAAGAAAGTCAGCATTCTACAGATAGGAGTACCCATATTTGCAATCCTTGTGATTTTTCTTCCCCTTGATAGGGAGAACTTCCTGCATACAAACATTCCAACCCTCTCATGATCTAAACTTCTAAAGAACATCATGTCCCATAACCTATCAGCTGAAAAGTACAGCAATTTACTACAAGGAATGTCTCCAAATTCAGTACCATTCCATCCCCTGCAAGCCTTCTGTGTTGTGTTTATAGACAGATATAGATATAGACTTGAATATACATGAACAAATTTGTGGGGAATTTTTAAAACTGAGAAGGGCTCAAGTCACAAAACTTAGGTCTTGAGTCAAAATCGTCCAAAGGTCAAGATGTCCAGATCTGGAGTTTGGGGCTCATCTGATTTAAAAACACAGTAAAATCAGGGACTAGATGTTTTGGGCAACTAGAGATGGAATAGAGCTCTTCTCCCTTCAGTCACCACTTCTAATCCAGCCCACTTTCATTTGGGACCTCATCCAAAGCCCAGTGAAATCAATGGGAAACTCTCATTGACTTCAATGGGCATTGGATGAGTTCCCTAGTATGTGAAAGTTACCACCATCTGGAGGCTGTGTAGAGACCTACGTGCAATGAGTTAGTTTAGGAGTACACACAAAAAAATTAAGACCATTTTTTGCCATCACAGCAGACACTCCAAAGACTGAGTGAATATAGAGGGCTCTGTTTTGTTGTGTGGATATTTGCACCAGTGCAAAGTGGGTGTAAAACATGACCTGCTCAGAATGGCAGTAGTTTACATCCATACAAGCTGTAGAACAGACAATGAGGCCCAGAGACTCCAACCCTCTCAGGTGGGTTCTCACCCTGTCTTGCTGAGGTACGTTGGCGGGTCAGTGTGGGTAACTGTCATAGAGCATGCTACTGTACCAGTTCCGTCAAAGAGGACAGTAGTCTCCAGGACTCACGATCTGCCATACTGTCACTGGCAGCAGAGTCACATCAAGATAAATACTGGGGGTTGGGGGAGGGGTCACCCATATACAAAAGAAAGAAACTTTAAAATACAAAGTGGAAAAAACACATTCTCATCTGTGCTGAAGACTCCTACTGTGTGTTCTGTGTGCAGAACAGATGCAGAACATGTAACAGAGCTCCATAATGCAGATCAGAGAAGAGAAATTACCCTTGGTTTTTAATTTATTTGATCTGAAAGTGTCGATTTGACATCTGAAGGTTTTAATTCCAAGGGCATCCCAACAAAAGACGAGGCCAAATTTGGCTTTATTTTACAGTGGAGTGAATGCAGACTAACTCCACTGAAGACAAGGAAGTTACTCTGGATTTGCACTGGTTAAACCAAAAGCAGAATCTGGCCTCTAAGTTTCAGGGAATGTATCCTTAAATTTAACATAACTGATTTATTTCAAGGAGATTTATGACTCAGACTAGTCACTCTCCCTGCTTATTGGCTGGTATGTACTTAAACATAGTCTCCAATACAATGATGGCGCATATTAGTCAGTTCCATCCGTTATATGCAAAAGCCCCATATATTTCAGTGCATTGCGATCATGTAGAAAAATATAGGATTTCCTTACCAAAGTATAAAAAATCAGTTTGCAATTACAAACTTTCAGTATTGCCTGCCACAGCATTATTTGTTTAAAAACATAGTTATAATGTAACAGTAAGGTCTTGAGTTAATTTATTGTTCCAAATCTGTCTTCCTAATTAGACATTAAATTGTGAGCACATCTTAGAACACCACTTGAGTAAGCTAAGAGCACAGCAGATTATTCTGTAGTTAATCTTTAAAACTGTAAAACAACCAGAAATTGTCAGTTTTGCATAAAAAAGTACATAATTACTCTTCCCTGTCTAGACTGAATCATAAGGGAAAAAATGAGGTTCAAGGGAGAAAATCTGGATCATTTATATAATTGGACCATCAGATGCAACATGTAGTTCATTGCAGACAAACATACAATAATTAGTAATCAGAGGTAAGATTCAAGCTAGTGGATATTTGCTAAACAGAACAAGGCAGCATTCAGCACGCTGAAGAGGAAAGGATTTGGCAGTTACTGTAGGAAAGTAGTTGAAACCAAGAGCACATAAACAAGTTCCTATGGTAGGCTGTATTGGCAGAGGTGATTCTGTTGGCACATGTAGACCTTCAACCAAATTCATCCTGGGTGTAACTCCATTGACTTCAATTTGGTGCCTCACATACAGGGCTGATCCAAAGTCCACTGAAGTCAGTGTACTGTCTCCCCTGGGCTTGGATCAGATCTGCAGTGTGCAATACTGGTCATCATAGCACAGAAAGGGCGTGATTGCCTCAGAGGTGGCAGTGTGAGGCTAAATAAATAAATAAATACAAAACAGATGGTATGAGAACCCCACTTTGCAGTAATCATTTTGAGGGCACCAGACTAATATCTGGGAAGGAAAAGTCCACATCTGTGTTGACAGGCTGCTCTGGAATTTGTAAGAAACATCCTTGTGCAGTCACTGTCATGTTTTTTCCCCCACTAAGATTCCTTGACCATGAACTTTCTAAAGAAGGTATGGTTGGGAATGTATTTTTCCTTTCCCTGATGAGCTGTAAATGCATTTTGGAGTCTTCTTCTTTCCTTGTGTGCACTAGGGACTTACAGCCTAAAGGAATAACTGAATGGTTAATGTGTTCGGTGCTTGGCTGACCAGAGAGAGGCAGCAAGACTCCTAGCACTTTAAGTGTGTGTCATTGGCTTAAGTCCCTCCACAGCACTGCTTTGGGGTGGGATGGGGACTCCCTCACCCCCGCAGCCAGCAGTGCTGTGGACTGGGGATGGAAACTCATCCCTCCAGCTGGGTTCCACTGGAACTTACCCTTTCTGGGTTCCATAGAAGAGAAGGGGGGGAGGGAAATTTATGGGGGAATAAAAAAAAACTTTCCCAAAAATGCTGCGACCCTCCATTCCTTCAGGGAGCCGCTGACCAGCCACAGTCCAGCTCAGTGCCCTCAGGCAAACCACCAGAAAGTACCAACAGGTAATCGTTTGGAGTCTAGCCCACCTCCTTCTCAGAGGCCTTGGACAGTCTGTAGTCGTGTGAGTAGGCTTCTCCAATGGAGCTCAGGCTTTAGCGATTTTCCCCCCTCCCAGGACTGCACTGGGCTTCTCCCTTCCTGCTCCTTCCCCCAGCTCAAGGATGCCTTGCAGATCTGGTGGGGGTGGAGTTCTTTTTGAGCCCACAGCAGCTACTTAATCCTTTTGGGTTTGGTGCTGGGTACCCTGGGGTGCAACACACAGAAAAAGGAGACCAGTGTAGCACTTACAGACCATAGTGACATCCACCCTAAACTGCACCTACAGCCAAAGAACTTCAAAGAGGATGGGCTAGACTGTGCCTTTAGGCACAGCCACTGTGCAAGCTGGATGCATAAGCTGGGAGGCATTGTGCCTTCCAGTAACCTAAGAGGCATAGTTCTCTCCCAGCTTCCTCATTGCTTCTGAGATTCAGTAAATTACTGCTGGTATAAGCCTGCAGTAAATTGCTACTCCCTGTGCTGGCTCAGTTAGTCTGACCAGCAAGCAGGGAGGTGGAGCCAGGATTTCACCCATTCCCCACCCACCTGCTCCAGGGAGGAAATAAGCAGTAAGTAGTCTTGCTTATTCCTATACCATCAGACCCCAGGTTCATGTCAGGGTGTAATGAGTCAGGGGTTCGTACCACCTCTTATTCCTTGGCACATAGTGAGAGTCACAATCTAGCTTTAAAAAGTGACCAATAAAGTAGGAGAGCGCTGGGAAGGACAACAAGTAGGTAGCATAAACTGAATGAGAAACTTGGAGTTAACAGGGAAATGGGGCAGAATTAATTCATGCAAAAGGCAGTAAATTATTGTTGGAGATCATTGAAGCAAGGAGTATAAATTCGTTTAAGAAAAAACAAGATTTGATTCTGGACTGAGAACTGAGAGAGGAGGTGGAGAAGATGCAGATAAAATAGGAAGAAGACAAACAAAAGGCAGACATGTATAGTAGGGATGAACCACCTTTTCTTGTCCCTCAATTTCTTTAATTTATAATCTGCCTCACTCCCATTGTTACATTTCGGAGGGAGAAAGAGTTTCATGTTCAGTGGCTAACTGCAGTGCAGTTAGCTGAGGTTCACTATGCGATTTCAAGTCTCACTTAGATTCCTCCATGAATGATCATGGAAAGGAAAATACCTTTTTTTAATATAATTTACCCAGGCTGATTCTTCTTTTTAATCCTTCTTGCTGTCTACTATTTCTCTGCTAAATGTTTGTTTAAGATGATTGACTACATGTTTGACATTTACATTTTATTGGAAAGAACGTAGATTGCATCTTTATCAGCTGTTCCTAAAATATTTCCTTCATTTATCCACAACACACTTTTGGGGACAGTAGTTGCATCCTCATCAGGTTTTTTTTCAATTCATTACACACTCTCTTGAACGCTGCCTTTTCAATTTCTAATATTTTTGTGCTGCTTCTCTTTGCACATATTGTGGCTTCATGAATATTTCAAATCCAATAGTATTATGATCACTCAACTTTATAAGCTCACCAGCTACTATCTTATTTATCATACGGGACCTGCTTCATTTCCTGGGATTAAGTCCAAAATATTCTCTGAGGTTTTTTTGGTTGCTTATATAAATTGTAAAAGAAAAATAATCTTACCCTACCACTGGCAGACACATGCATCCTTCCTCAGGCATTAAACAATTTCTATTCCAGTCAAACTCTAGGTAATTGAAATCCTCTGTGATTAGTGCTCTATGCTTTTAGTAAGTCTCCACAAGTGCATAAACATTCCCTGATTTTTACACTCATCTTCTCATGGATAATGTGTCTAAGATCTTCCTCTTAACCATTTCCAGCCTGTATTTTAGCCCAGATACTTGAGCAGATCCGACACATTCCCCACCATTTTCTTTACATGTAGAATGACCCTGTCCCCGCTCTGTATTTCAGTATCTTTCTTGTCCATAGCCTTGTAACCCCACAGACTAGTCACATTGCTAAGAGTCTACAAAATCTCCCTCACGTAACATTTCTTGTTAAATACTCAGAGGCAACTGGTGAGCCCATGATTTCATCCGTACCACAATAGTCCAAGTATACTGAGAGCAAAATGTGGTCTGCAGATCGCAGAGGTTTTCACTTTATATTAGTGAACTGGGTCAAACCATTCCCAAAAGCATGAGGAGCTGAAAAAAGAGCCAGAAGGCAGGTAATCCCATCGTGCTAGTATGACTTTAGAAGCAAATCCTGTAGCCCTAACTCACAAAGGGCTGGATAGTCAATCCCTATCCCTATCCCTTCTGCTACCTCGCACAAAATAGTCCACCTGAAGTCAGGGGGTTACTTGTGAGAGTGCGGGTTGTACAATGTAGCGCACCAACAGCTCTTAATCCCACGAGCAGTCCCACTGACATCACTGGAACTACAGTATTTAGGTGATTAAGGGACTACTTACTGCAGCAGCAAGGAGTATGGCAACTTGCCCTACAGCTGTAAGTCACATTGAAGGCCCCCTCCAGAACCACAGAGTCCCACAACCAGTCTGGGACTCAAGCCCTTGCACAGTATCTGATTCCGTGGCAAATCGATGAGCAGCATGTGGGTGATGGAAGGAGAAAAGCTGGACGGGCTGCACAGATTCTCTGGCTGCTGAGCTGAAGCAGCCCTGCAGCTACTTCAGAGGTTTGGGGTAAGGATACCTTTTCCCCCGGAGCCCAGCCCAACTATTCAGGCTGGCCAGTAGATTACTTCATTAGGGGTTAGATCCGTAATGTCTTCCTTCTTTTAGCACACTTCTGCATACTATAGGGCAGGAGCAGGTTTTTCAAGTGACAGAGTCCGGATGGCAAAGCTTTCATATTCATCTGCATCAGAAGTAGTCTCTGTTGATAGCCACAATTAGCGGAGTCCCCCGTCCATTTGGCCAAACTCGCTAGGGGTCCACACCGCACAGCACTGAATCTCAGCTTTGATCCAGTTCTTGCAAGTGACCGGATGCAAAGACTGCCCCTTGTACAATATGCAGAGAGCAATCTCAGCTGTGACAAAGCAGCAGCAGGTGTGCTAAGCTTGTCTTAAGGGAAATTATTTTTACTATACAACTGATTCTTGCAAGATTTGCAGAAGATCATACAGCTTCTTATGGGATTAAAATGTAGCCTTATCACCTCTGCCTGTGACTTTGTTGGCTGGGACAGCCCTGGTCGCTGGTGCTGCAGGAAGCAGTGTGGGTATTTCAGTAGCTGGTGCTATTCTCTGAGTTAGTCTTGAACTATTGACCCAGCATTTGACTATGGAGCGTTGCACTGATCGAGGTTCCATCTGACCGAGGAGATGGAGAACAAGGGTTACGGAAGATCCCATGACACTTTGCTAGAGCAGGGGAGCTATGCTAACCTACTGCCTGCCTGATGCCCTACTGTCTGGCTTCAGCTGGTTCATGTTCCCCTTTTCCTGTTCTGAATGAGAACTCATTATCCAAGTTGCTGCCCCCCCGCACCTGCTCCTCCACTGGGAAATATATTTGCCAAGCTCTCTTAGCTACATTGAAATCACTGAAAAATCCACAGCTGCAGGGCTGCCTGCAAAAAGGACATATATCCTTAAAACACAAACGCAAGCTAACAAGCTGTGTGCCTGTCATCATCCGCACACCAGGCCTGTATCTTGCATCCCTCTCCCTCACCCATATTCTGTGGTTAAAGTTTTGGTTCTTGTTTGTTTTTACATCACAAGCTCTTTGGGGCTAGGATTTGTGCTCCTCTTTGGACCTGTACAGCACCCAGCAGATGTGGGGTAATATAAATAAAAACAAACAACCCAGACATCCACTTGACATTAGCACATTCCTCGCACCTAAAGTTTTTCCTGTTGTTTCAGAGGCAAAAGCTATTTTTCCTTCTTTCTTAGATAAAAATAACTGTTACACAGCATTACTTCTGTAGAGTGGTTTCTGCATGCCAGCATTTCAGTGCTGGGCAAGTCATCACTACATATTATCTGTAAAGTGCTTTCCAATCCTTCACGATGAAAGGTGCTTAATTATAAGTTATTAAATATAATGGGTGGTTTGTATCATGGGGGTTAAATATAGACATCTTACTTTGTGCTTTTTAAAAAAAATCCATCCTTTAGGTTATACCAAAAAAAGTAAATTAAAAATTTTATTTGAGAGACGGGAATACTGGACACAAGATCTGAAAAGTGCTGTAATGTGGCCATTTTTCTGCACTAGCAATTGTCTGTACTTGAAATAGGAAACCTATCACAGTTCTGAGAACTCACCCTTTCCTGAAAGGTTTTGGGCATCAAGAGTGCATTGTCTCTTTTAAACAGTTGGGGTGAGAGGGCACATTTCAGACTGTCAACTGAGCTTACTGAGTCCACCAGGAGCCCCTGGCTTTCCTCTGTTCCAGCCCATAAGCTCTGTGTGTGGCACCCTCCGATCCCCCCCGTTAGGTGTCCTCCCCATCCTTCCTAGCTTCCCCCACTCTCTGCCCTGCAAAGCAGTGGCTTTGTGTACCCCCATGTCAGCATCCCTTAATCTCCCCTCATCATGGGTTTTGTGGGGCCCTCCATTCTCTCCCCTCACAGCAGTCTGTACACCCCCATTCCCATCTCCCCCACTCATGGTAGGGGCTCTATATGCCCTCATGCTCTTCATTCCCTCCCATGCTAGCAAACCCCAGTCTCCCCTCACTGGGGAACTGTGTTACAGCAGCCAGTCCATGGCCCCCAGTAGCCTAGAGCACTGCCCAAAATCTCTGCAATGTTACATGCAGCAACCCTACCACCGGCATGTCCTAACCAGGGCTTGAGAACAGGACCTCAGAAGAGAGCCTGTGGCAGTCTCCCTCACTTTCTGCTCTAGGAGAATATCATTCTTTGATTTAAAAATTAACTATTTAAAGAAAAAAGAGTAGTGAAAACTTTTCTACTCCAGAATCTGGAAAATTAAGATGTTTAAAAAAAAAAACACACAAAAAACCACCTGTTAATTTAGGGTGTTACAGCATTGCTCATGTGAGGCCTTTATTGTGTTTTACAATAATTTTAAGGACAGAAGACTTGTCTAATAAGGTGAAAGTCGCCCCATACACCCTACTTAAGCCAGTACAAGGATTATGCACAGTTTAATCTCATCTAAACTCTCAAAATAGGGTTTACGTTGGACTAAAATGGTGCATAGGTTTTAGACTGGCCCTCTTCACAAGGGCTAATGTAATAAAAGCAACTAGGCTGCGGGGAGGTATTTGGTGGCTTAACGCCAACTGAAGCAAGACATTGCCCTAGAGTGTAACTTCCATGCACTACATCATCCAGTAACAGACTCAAGTAAATAAACAATTATTCTGTGCCCTTACTCCTAGTTCAAATGTCTATACTATGCACAGTATGTCTCCCTGTTAATTGGTAAGGACTTTGTTAAGTGACAAAACTGTCCACCCACTTTCCTTAATTAAGAAAAATCCAATTACCACCCAAAAATGTAAGTTATAAGCCCGTAAATATCATCCATCAGTCTTCAGGATTCAGTACCATTGGCATTTATTTTCACAAGCCATCTGTACAGGGAAGGATTCATTAAAAATCCTTTGTCAGCTTATGTACTAGTTTGCAGGGCAGTCACTTGCCAGAAAGTAGAAGAAGCATCTTACACAAAAAAGGACTGTGCCTACATGTTGAATAAGAATGCTTTCCTTACGTGGGCTGGATGTTGTTTTCTATCTGGAGGTTTGTTCCCCTTTAATTCCATTTGCTTTACAAGACAATCAAGTTCACATTCTAGCTCACCGTT
Source organism: Mauremys mutica (assembly GCF_020497125.1). Lineage (NCBI taxonomy): Eukaryota > Metazoa > Chordata > Testudines > Geoemydidae > Mauremys > Mauremys mutica. The sequence continues at coordinate 67,574,655 of NC_059082.1, read as the reverse complement.
TTTCACCTCCTGTGTCTGCTTCAGGAATCCTTGATGTCCAAAGCTCACTTGACCCAGCTTGTCTTGTACTGCCAATGGAAGGTCAGACAGATTTGCAGTGATGAAGTAGATGTGGAACAAGAGGATATAGGCCAGCAGCCAATAGTTTATCTAGAAGGCCTGTGTTCAATTCCTTCTAGTCTAGACACTGTGGAGAGTTATGAGGATTACAGTGTTTCCTCACATGCATGAGCAGAAACAAGGGGCCATATCTGTGTACTGGGGATTGTGCTTTTAAAGAGCTGAACTCTCCTGGGTATAGTGCTGTGAAGCACCTGCTCTTCTGACCACCACGATATCCATCCCTAGTGCAACAGCAACATTTTCTTACAGGGTTCACTCCTACAGACCCTTACACATGGAAGTCTGTGTTACTCATGCAAGCAGTCCCGCTGACTTCAATGGAACAACCCACGTCAGTGATTAGTGGCCACCCAACAGAAGCAAGCATGCACTTCCATTGTGCATGCAGGGGAGGCCACGCGGCACTCAAGGAACCTCCCCCTGATGTCTCCATTGCCATCAAGCAGGGGCTAGTCACATCATGCACCTTGCTGAGCTGAGTGCAAGGACTGCCCTTTCTCACCTGTGCAGCAACCCAGCAGTGCAGGCTAGCTGGGGAGAGGAGAATACACTATATGAAGACAACCTCAGAGGCTCCTGCCGCAGTGCACAACCCTAGGGCGAATAGGTGTATTAATTACACGTTGGAGCCCTTTTCATAGGAAACACAGAGTAGGGACCCAAAACAGGTGCTTATACATTTAGGGTGGGTTGCACCATGAACTGGGTGGTCTTACAGTTTAGTGGGTCACTAACTACAATCTGAGCCAATCCAAAGCTCACTGAAGTCAATGAGAATCTTCCCATTGACTTCACTGGGCTACAGATCAGGTTATACCTGTGCCACCTTTCTATTTCCTTTTTAAACCCCTGTTGCCTAACTTTGTCAATAATGAATCCATCCATGCCACCCCCAGTGGCAGCTCTCTTGAGAGCGAATGGGAACGCACGCTATGTAGCAGAGTGGGTAATCAATGGCTGCCCAGCACAGCCATCATCACTTATTTCCCTCCCTGCCAGGCAGCGACTGCTCCTTCTGCTGGAAGTAAGAGTCTATAATGGCAATCCTGCCACAGCTGTAATTATAACATCTCCAGCTTGATGCTGGATTGATGTATAGCAGTGGAAGAACGTTTTTGAACCTTTTACTGATGATGACATAAACAATGGATCAGGAGAGAGAGGATTGAAAATGCTTCGGACATTGATCCTGCTAGATTTTAAAAAATATATATATTAAAACATGAGAAAGAATAGAATGAAATGTGACTTGCAAAAGGGAGACATTGGTTTATGATGCCCCCTCTTCCCCCACCCCATTGCTTCTTTAAGATTAAAGGAGCCCTGAAAAAAATGTTAATTTTATAAAGAGGCCTCTGTTTTTATACCTGAGAAATTCAAGCCTTGTTTACCCAGCCTTGCTAAGAAACTATATGAATAACTAGAGAGAATTAGTAGGATGAAGATATCAACAAGTACAAAGGAAGTGAAATCTGAGCAGTTGAGAGAAGAAGGGAGTTTTAGACAATGGTTTGAAACTGTTTTGAGTACACGTTTATGAATATAGCATTTTAGCTTTAGGCCATAGCTCACAATAAAATACACATTTTAAAGTCAGCACAGCTTGGTAAAATAAATACAGATCTTTACAAAACAAAAAATAGAAACAAAATGTATCTTGGGAGAAGATTTAATTTAACTTTTACAATCACAACCCATAAAACAATATGAAAAATATACCAACAAGGCTATGATATATTATTTCATTGAGGTCGTAAGGATCCTCTCTTTCACATACATTTTCCTTGTTTTTACAGCCAACCAGGCAAACAGGGCAACGGCCCATATAATTGAAACATTGTCACTGCATAGCAAATATCCTAGTGCGCGAGCTGGTGCAGTAAAAGGCATCTAAGCTAAGAACGGGGTTAACCATTTGTTTTTCAGGTGACACAACAAGTTGAAAGAACGTAAATAACATGCCAAATCTTCAACCAGGCCAGTCCTGCATGGGCAAAACAATGATATTTATCTACGCCACATACTTCCCTTCCAGATAGGCCAACTGCATAGCTTGAAAACCAAGAGCCGTGAAAACCCTTCTTCATACATTGTTTAAAAAAAAATCCAGATATATTTCTCAAAACTACAGATAATCTTTTGATGAAGACAACAAGACAATTTATCTGTCGCATGGCCAACTGCCTATCTAGCTATTTGCAAATATCTTTGGCTGGAAGCTTAATTAAGGACTTTATATTTTTGCCTACCATCCTAGCCAGATCAAGTTTAAGAAACCTAAATGAAGAGAATAAAGGACTTTCAAGAGTCAGGGAAACTAAGATTTGTGCTTTGTTAAACTGTTCCTCCAGACAATCTCAGAAGGCGCTGTAAATTCATATGCTGAATACACAGCCAATAATTGATATAAAGGCAATGGGTTTTCATTGAAATAGCACATTCCCTCATGTTTGCTTTAATCAGCTGGGCTGTAGTTTGGGAGTCTGAGGATCCTCCTTAAAATTTTGTTTTGCACAATCTCTAAAGTCTTTCCAGCCTCAGATTTCCACATCATAATATCTGAGCACAGACTTTAGCCCTGGAAACTCTGAAAGCTGATGCAATTAAATAAACCCCCAGGACATGAGTGAAACAGAGCACCACTTACATAGATTTTAAAGCTCCCCCCCTTTACCTCCTCTATATGTTTATCCCACTGGCCATTATTTGTAAAACAAATACCCAAATAGGTGAAAAACCTAACCTGCTCAATGTAGTAGACATGGAGTCTTTCATTGATGCAGCTTTTGTCTGAGGCCAAAGTAAATTGATTTAGTTTTCTGACAATGCTTAGACAGACATCCCTGTTGACAAAAAGAGCCAAAATCCTTTAACATACACTTCAACCCAAAGAAGTCTGGGACAACAGAACCATGTCCAGACAGACACCATTCCAAGGTGGGGTGAGGAGTGGGGTGAGGAGTGGGAATATTTCACTTCTTAAACTGCCACAATGTTACTATTATAAAAGCTAAAAAATGAAAAGGGCTAATAGCCCTGACAGACATTTGTAATGGAAATAGGGTCAGTTATTTCACCTCTACACCCTATTTTAACCCTACTCAGTCTGGCTATGGAGGTCTCTCAAAAGATATAACCTAGAATCTATGCTAGTCCTCGCAAGTTTCTCCCAGAGATATTCTGATGAGGAAAGCAAATGCCGATTTCAAATCCACAAAGGCTGCATAAAATCCCCCCTCCATCCCCCCCGCCTTGAGACCAATATTTATAAATCAAATGACAAAGGACAAAACAATTAAGAATAGCGGAGCAGCCATTCCTGAATCCGCCTTGTTCCTTGGCAAATAAAATTACTCTCCAATCAGACCTCTAAATTTCCCCAGAAGATATCTGGTATGGATTTTAAAAACTACATCTAGGGGGCTAACTAGTCAGCAATTTCCAGGATCATTTCTGTCACCTTTATATAAAACGGAACTATAATACCAATGGACCAACTAATGGGAAAAAATCCCTGTACTATTTATAATAGCCAGTTCCGGTAATCAAAGAGCCCAGCATTCAATATTGTCCTTATAAACGTCCACGGGGATAAAATCCTCTCCAGGAGCTTTGTTATGGTGATGTTGGTTTATCAAAATTCTAGCTTTCCTGGTGCAGCCTGAAGGCCGTTCTCAAAAGGCACAACTTGTGAGGTCTAATGAGAGAAACAATACTGAGAGCGTGAGAGATGAAGTGTCATTATAAAAATGCAAATCTCTAGCATTTTGGGGGATTAGAGCTTCGATATTTATATTAATATTATCGTAACCAATTGCCACCAACATCCAAAATAGAGACAGATTTCTCTCTATGGCAATGAGTTCAAATTCCTTCCAAAGAACTGCTTGATGATCCAACTTTTTCTTTAGAAAGGAAAACAAAAAATTGCTTAAGATAATGGTTCCTCTGATTAAGAAACTAATGTCTAACAGCCCTTGCCATAAACTGAAATGGTTTCTTTTAAAAAGGCAAAAATATCCTTTAAGTGGTCAGATAATCCAGTAATTTTTAACAATTTTAATAAATATGTGGCCTCAGATCATTAAGGTCCAGAAGTTGGTTCTTCAGACCCTACAAATCACTGGATGGAAGTGTCTCTGATTTTCAACTCAACCAATGGATTCCACTTGATTCACCTTGAATTTACAGCTTCAAAACCAGGGGTACAGTCTTCCAGAACCCCTCCAGGAGGTGGTAGCTGAAGGGCTGAATTTCACCTAGAGAGGTACCTGTTCGCTGTCTGATTCAAAGGTCACTATAAACCTAGAGAAACAAGCCCAGCTTAAAAAGTGGAACTTCTACATACTAACTCATGCTGCCTCCTCTAGAAGATGAGCATGTGAAATGACCCTCCCCCCAGATCAGTGGCTCCTCTACCATTCACAACCGCCAGACAAATACAATTTAAAATTTAGAAAATGTACAGCCCACGATATCTCTCACTGTGACCTTAGACTTTTTAGGAGGAAATGAAGGTAACATCCCATTTACTGAATGAGAGGAAAAATTTAAAAAGCGTCCTTATCCCCAGAACCCAGCTGGGTATTAAAATCTTCCAAAAGAACCAATATTGCTGATGAAAACTTTCCCGTAAGGAAGTCAATGAGCGATTCAAGCTCTGCCCACAAAGACTTCTTATAAAAAGGGAAGGCCAAAGGAAATAAACACTCAGGAATAGAATAGATGAATCTGGGACAACAGTACTATACGCCTGAAAATAAGGTTGCCATTTGCCAGGTGTTCATTTACTAGTTATAACATTCAATGGTAGAGATTAGAAGGGACAGACCACTTGTCGTTCTTCTCTTTGCATGCTCAGCACGTTTTTTTTTTAAATAAAGATCAAAGCCTAGTTTAAAAAAAGATATATCCTTAAAAAGACAAGTTTCTTGGAGAAAAACTAAATCAAACAGACAGACATATTCCTAAAATCCAAATCCTGGGATTTATTTTTAAGACCTGGAATATTCCACAAAAGGGTTGCGATAGGAGTTTTACTGGAATCCCAATCAGGTCCACCTAGTAAATCCCCTGCTCTTTCTAGGTTCTCAACTGGGAAATTGTCATGAAAAACTGCACCATTAGTGTTATGATCAGAACATGCACACAGTAATCAGATTTAAAAAAAATTCTCCTGCTGGAAGGTTGCAACGTATCACTACTTTGTTTCTTACAATTCAGAACCCTGACACAGAAGAACAGACACACAAAGCATGCTGGTCCCTAAAAGACAGCCAGAGAGAGAGAGAGAGAGAGAGAGAGCGCGAGCGAGCGCTCACACCATCTTACTTCTTCCTCCCAGCTGATTTGTCTCAAAATTGTTTTCAGCTTTGTCAAATTGGCCCTTTTAAAGCAACAAGTATAGTCACTGGTCTGGACTTGATCACCAATAATGCTGTTATTCCCTCATGTCACACTGAGGTTAGGAAGCAGCTCCAGGAGTTTTCACATGTTGCTTCATCCTCTCCAAAACTAAACAAAGGTCTGTAAGATAGACTCCTGAATTATAGAGATGTCTGGAGAAATTTAAAGAGAAAGCTGATGAGGCACAGAAAGCTTAATGAAAATCAGTGAGATAAGATGGTTTATGATCTTCAATATAGGAAGTGAGCTCATCTCATGGGAACTGTAAGCAAGCTTTGCCCAATCTAAAAAGTCACATGTTTTCAGAGGGATATTCTCGTTTCATAGGCAGATCTCGAGTGTGGATTTTCTCTGGGCTAATCATCTATCACAGAATGAAAGTTAGGTCTGCATCTTACAATAATTGGTCTTACCATAAACAGTCCACATCTGTGGACAGTACATAAGAAGTGCTAAATAAGCAATGGGCCAAATTCATCCCCAGTATGATTTGGGTGAAGTCAGAAGAGTCACAAGAACTAATTTATGTGTCGGCCTTTCAGCTAAATATTGGACTAATCTATAGAGAGTATTTTATGGCCTAAGTTACAATCATTGTTACAGAGCCAAAATTAAAGATATTTATTTTCCTGTGACAAAGAGGAAGTAGGGTGCTTAAGACACTTCGACTTACCTCAATGGCAGTGTGAGAAATGAAGCAAGTTCTCTAGGAACATAAATGCCATACCAGATTAAATCAGTGGTTTCTTTCCTCTGATCCCAATACCTTGCTCTGCTATGACTCTCCTTTTGAAAGGCTAGGCTACGTATCATATAGTGCTAACTGGCAAATTGTACTAGTAGGTTAGGATGTTTTTTGATACACCACAAGGAAAAGAGGATCAGAAATACCTGAGACACTGACTATATGGCCTAAATTTTCTCTGTGTGGAGATGTCTTTTTGAAATTCTCCCTCTGGCGATGAAGCAGGATTCATAATTGTCACATAATATAAATTAATCCTCCACAGTACCAGGAATAGCTACTAAAAATGCTTTAAAATGGCCAAAATGACCCCAAAAAGGCACCTGGAAGGTGTAATAACCATAAAGTAAAAATGGTTTATTGGCAGTATTGTGGCCTTTGGACATCAACCATTAGATCATAAGTGTCCAATGAAATCCAGAAGTTGTTAACAAGGTTATAACTGCTGTGGCAGTTCTAGCTGACTGGGTAACCGCTAATACCCAACAAAGTAACAAACAAATGAGCAGCCACTGACTGATGAGGGGGCCACTATGCCAGCACAGTTGCAATCTATTGTCTTCTTCCAGTGCAGGGCAGAGAATTAGTGAGACTGCCAACTGCAGAAAGAAGGACTTCCTCTTCACTTTTTCATGAAACAATGCAACACGTTTTAGTTTTAAGCAGATGGATGGAAGAGGAAGATTTAGCCAGATGGAATGAAGACCCATATAAAAAGAAATACAGTATGTGCGGCAGAAGTAGCACATAAATATTCCTATTTAAACTAGAAAGTTTAAGTCATTGCCTTGCTTGGAATATTTTAGACACACATTTAGAGCTCAACAGCTTGCTCTGTTAAAAGTGTAATATAGGACTGGTCTACACTAATGCTCTCAGTCCATCTAAGTTATGCTAGTTCAGTTATGTAAGTTACATAGACAATTTACAGCGGTGTCTACATCAATCGCAGTGGTGCCAAGTTAGCCAGTAGAGTAGATATGTGAATGTGCCTGCCCCTGACCTGATGTAAATTGGTGAAGCTCTGTTGACTTCAATGGAGCAACTAGGATTTGCATGAGCGGAGGCTCTAGCCCATTTTGTGCATTCATACACCATGGTCATCAGCACTGAGGTCCTGAGACTGCTGCCACTGAAGTCAATGGCAAAACTTCCATTGACATCAGTGGGAGCAAGAGCAGGCCTTTAAATTATAGCCTTCCATATAAAAGGATGAAGGGGCGTCCTTAACACCACTGTCTTGACTCTTCCGCTCCTTGTACTTCAGATCTACCTGTATTATTTCCAATAGACTTTCTTCCATATCCAAGTATCCTGAATATCATCCATGTAAGCAGTGGTGAGCTGGAGCCGGTTCCCACCAGTTCACGGGAACCGGTTGTTAAATTTAAAAGCCCTTTTAGAACCGGCTGTCCCTTGAGGGACAACTGGTTCGAAAAGGGCTTTAAAATTTTAACAAAAGCCCCAGCAGTTCCCTGCCCTTCCCCTGGCTCCAGCTCACCTCACTCCACCTCTGCCTCCTCTCCTGAACGCTCCCTTGGCTTCTCCTCCCCCTCCCCAGCTTCACACAAATCAGCTGTTCGCGCAGGAAGCCTGGGAGGGCTGAGAAGGAAGCGGCAGCTTCCCGCAGGTGAGCTGGGGCAGGGGGCACGAAGAGGGACCCCATCCCTGTCCGGCGCGGCTCCGGCCCGGGCCTGAACCCAGGCGGCGTGTGTCTGGACTGACCCCGACCTCAGCCGGCCGGCCAGGCAGCACAGCTCCGGCCCGGTCCCAACCTCAGTCGGCTGGGCAGGCGGCACAGCTCCAGCCCGGCCCCGACTTTGGCCGGACGGCACGGCTCCAGCCCAGCCCTGGTCCCGGCCAGCTGGGCACCCCGACTCCGGCCCCGGCTGAGCGCCCCAGCTCCAGTCCCAACCCCGGCCGAGTGGCCCCCCATCTCCAGGCAGTGCGATAAGGGGGCAGGGAGCAGGGAGGGGGTGTTGGATAGAGGGCAGGGGAGTTGGGGGGTGGATTAGTGTCGGGGCGGTCAGAGGGCAGGGAACAGGGGGATTGAATGGGGGCAAGGGTCCCGGGGGGGGCAGTCAGGAAGGAGCAGGGTTTGGATGTGGCAGTGGGGGGCAGGCAGGGGCAGGGGATCCAGGGGCAGTGAGGGGACAGAGAGAAGGGGTGATTGGATGGGGCAGGAGTTCAAGGGGGGCCATCAGGAATGAGAGGAGGGGTTGGATGGGGCAGCAGGGGGCAGGGAAGGGGAGTGGATGGGGCAGGGGTTCTGGGGGGCGCTGTCAAGAAACGTGGGGGGTTGGATGGGGCAGGAGTCCTGAGGGGGGGGGTGGGGGGGTATGACCCCCTCGTGGGGTGAGGAGGAGGGAACCGGTTGTTAATATTTTGGCAGCTCATCACTGCATGTAAGCCCTCCAAATACGAATATCACATGAACCCTCAACACAGATATGTGTCCAGCCCTACCGGACACTTTCAACAACACAAAATGAAAATTTGTTTTTTTCTAAGGAGTCCTTTAAAGCTCTGTATGTGGAACTCTGAAATTACAAGCACAGGCAATCACCACCTACAGTATCTCTGACAAATGTAATGTGCATTTGCCTCTCTCATATGCTTTGAAAGTGTGAAATCTGTCTCTCCTGCCAGACTGTTTGTGTGACAATGGAAACTGGCAATTCCTTTGGGTAACATTCAGACTGAGTGAAAAAGTATCACCACTAGCCGACATCAGGTTTTGACCTTCAGCTTTGCCTCTCCTCTAACTTGGTATGATACCAGGAAGTGGAAAGCATTGCTTTGTTTGCAAAAGCTATTTTGCTTATGCTAGAGACAGGTGCGGCTTTTTTCCTCACAGTGATAAGAGCACCATGATACTTTTGTCCAGTTTCCTTTAGGGTATGACGTTGTAAATTTGGTGTAGTAAACTAAGCCAAGGCTGTAAGAGAGGAATATGTGGAAATAAAAGAAAATGGTATCACATCACCTGCTCGTAGCATTCAATATTTACCCCTAGACTCAATCCACAAAGCATGCAATATGCAAGTCCCACATTTATAGTTCTGTTAAAAATATACTGTAGAATTGAAATTCTACAGGATTTAGCATAGGAGCTGGCATTGTACAATATTTAATAATGCATTTGCTCTTCAAAGCATAATTGAAATTGGAGCTTATATGGACTATAAAGGAAAATTATCTTATTGTAGAGCTGGTAAAAAAAATTATGAAAACTGTTGCTGGTTTTTGAGTTTTTTGGGTTTTTTTTTAAAAAAACAGAAAATTAGGTTTTCAGTTAAGTATCTGCTTTCAACAGAAACTGTCAAAAAACTGAATGCCCCAAAACCAAAATATTTTGGCCAAAAACTGAGGTATTCTGAAATGCTGCCACGGGGTCTCAGAGTTTTATTTTGGATGTCTCATGCTCCCATTCTCTTCAATGGGCTGGACTGCTCGTCAGACTTCATCTCTGATAACGTACCACGGACATGCAACTGCGACAGACCATGGCCTCCTCTGATCAAGAAGGGAGATCATGATGCATTGTGGGAGATGTAATCTAACCAGGGAGCCTAGCCTAGTCTAGCCTAGCAAGGAAAAAAGGACCATGTGATACCTGAATTATAACTTTCATGAGGCACCACGACAGCATTGTAAAAAACAAGCTATTTCAATTATTTTTTCCACTGAAAACAATTTTTCCAGGAGGGAAAATCCCCCTTTTCAACAAGATCTAGGTTTGTTACTCTCAGTCTACTTCCACATTATAACTTCTGCTCTGAACAGATCTAATAGAAAAAACATGTTCCAAGAGATACTGTTGCCTGAACTGAAATAAGAAGCTGCCATATAATGTTTTGAGGGCTAAATTTTCAAACATCCCCATTGAAATTATTCCTAAAAAAAATCAGATCACACAGCACCCATTTTGTGTTTTCAAATGCAAGCAGGCACACATGCAAATCGTGCAATTATTATTTAGAGGCCCAAATTATTTAGAGGCCAGATCAAAACACATTTAGTGATACTAACTTCATAACAATTCTTCATACTGAAAATTTGGAAGAAGAATGTCTGATCGCATACTGGATAGACAATGTTTATATCCAGTGAATGTTGGAATGGATTTGATGATGGAGCTGCTGTTAAACTGTTAGATGTTTCTGACTAATCACAAGTGGTGGCTCAAATCATCTTCAAAAGAAGGATCTCAGAGAAGTATTTAAAATTACTGCAACAACAAATTCAGGTACTGAAACAATGAACGTGGAGTTAACTAATTATTAGAGCTTCTCTAAGTGTTGGCTTCTCCCTCTTCCTTCACTTCTCTTGCTGTACATTGCAGGAATATGCCCACAAAGATGGACCAAATAATTTTGGTTACAACAGTGAAACAGGATGCTACACATTTCCCATACAGTATTATTTTTGCCATTTCATCTCAGAGCATGGGAAATACTGGATTTCAGACAGGATTCTGGTACCTAAACTCTATGAATCTGCTTTATTAATGGCACATAAGTTTCCTCCCAGACTATTCTACGCAAAACTCTTGATCAGTAATTCGCTTGGCATGGTCTTATACATAAAGCAGCTGGCAGGTACAATTTTTATTACCCTAAGCAGAGCTTCTAAAATGATTGATCACTACCTGTTATGGTACTGCATTGGGAGGAATTAGAACTGCTCTGAACCCTTGACTGATTAGGTTGGCATTTCCCTTTATGCCAGAAATAAAGATCAGAGGTGACTTTTTTATAGCAAAAAAGGAGCAAATTTGGGATTGGATCAAGCCAGTATTTTTTTTTCCCCCACTAACAAGCTTTCTTAACAAAAACACAAATAAAACTAACCTGTACCGAGTATAAAACATTACATCGGCTGAGAGAGAGGATTCCTTGCAGGTAGTTCTTTAAAATTAATATTGGCCGTTTTATTTTTTTAAAAGTAACTAAACAGCCCAGCAGTTGCCTAGTTTAAAGTTATCAAATAATCAAGAAATATATTTGGCTGAATGCACATCTGGAGTAAACCCATTGAGAACACAAGAATGGCCATACTGGGTCAGACCAATGGTCCACTTAGCCCAGTATCCTGTAAGCCAGGTGCTTCAGAGGGAATGAACAGAACAAGCAATTGAGTGATCCATCCCGTCGCTCACTCCCAGCTTCTGGCAGTTAGAGGCTGAGGAGACACAGAGCATGGGGTTGCATCCCTGACCACCTTGGCTAATAGCCTATCCTCCAAGAACTTATCCAATTCTTTTTTTAATCCAGTTATAGTTTTGTCCTTCACAACATCCACTGGCAACAAATTCCATTAAAGATATTTTATAATATTAAGAACATAACTGTTTCACTGGAAGGAGAAAGCAAAAGGCCCTATGCTGCATTATGGACTAAAGCCCAGCTGGATTTCCTTCAGTAAAAGATAATTGTTTTTCTATCTACAGAAACAAAAATATTTAAACTAGTAAACTTACTTCTTGTAGGTGAAATGCACTCCTGTAGGCATAGGTGCTAGAACTAGGGATGCTACCGCACCCCCTGGCTTGAACTGGTTTTGATTACATACAAGGTTTACCATTTGGTTCAGTAGCTCTCCGCACTCCCACTATAAAAATTGTTCTAGCATCTCTGCATGTAGAGGGCCTATGTTCCACTTAAGTCCATGAAACAGGTAACAAATGGCAGATAGCCAAACTAAAGGCCAGAATAAGGACTGACTTTCATCTATAATGCAACTCTGTACGTTTAAAACCCCATCACACTGATTTTGTTTGTTTGAAGTTTCTACAAAACAAAAACTTCCCTCAGAGGGAATTGAATCTGGCCCTAAATTTAAGACCACACAGTTATCCTTATGGTATCAGGATCCTGTCTGAAATCCAGTCCTTCAAATGTCCTGAGATGAAATGGGCAAAAAGGATACTGTACAGGAAATGTTCTTCCTATGGAAGGGGGGAAAATTTTTTTTTAAAATGGAAGTGCTAGCACAACCTTAATTAGAATGACACAAATGTCTTCGCTAGAATATGTGTTGTCTCAGCATAAAGGTTACCTCAAGGTTAATATATTGATTGCTAACCTGAGAGCATTGCATTGTGCACTCCCTGCAATTATAAATGTGGATATTTTGTAACTTGGCTGGTTTGGTTATTTAGAACTGCTAAGTGTCTGTCTGTCGAAAGCGGCAGGGTTTAAAGTGCATAACAGCATCTCTCATCTGAATCAATCATTTACATTCATAAAGCTCCCTTAACACGTGCATCCCTGAACACCCTCTAATGAAAATAAATAGAATAAAATTGTATTGACAGCTAAAAGCAAGGACTAGAAAATGTGTTTTAGGTAAGAATGAAACAATTATATTAATGTTAGAAAATTACCAAGAACTGCCAAGAACTGTGGGGATTTTCCAGTGAATAGAACAGCTTTAAAACTAATCCATACAATTTTGAAGCTTTTGTACCCTAAAGCATTGCTCTCTCCTCGTAAGCTGAGGGAGATCCACAGAAGACCAGAGGAAGGAAGTCAGAAAGGCAGGAGCAGCGCCAGAGTTTCTGGCGCCCTAGGGAGAATTCGGGGGGCGGCATTTTGTGCGCTCCCCACGGGGCGCGTGGGAGCTTCCGGTTCCACTCCCATCACGCCACCGAAGACAGACCCTCCGCCGAAATGCCGCAGGCGACAGCGGCAATCATTGAACTGCTCAATTGCCTGCCACTGTTTTCTGCGGCACGTCGGCAGAAGGTCCTTCTTCGGCGGCGCAACGGAAGTAGAACCGGAAGTTCCCGTGCACCCCCTGGGGAGCGCACAAAATGCCACCCCCCGAATCCTGGCGCTCTAGTGTCGCCTTGTGTCGCCTAATGGAAGCACCAGCCCTGCAGAAAGGCTATTCACAGGTTGCTAAATCAGTAGCTGTGAAGATTGGTAAGGAATAGCCATTTTTCCTGCCTCCGATCATTTTATGTGCAATACGCAGTAGATTTTAGCCTCAGTAATGATAGCTGAGAAGGCATCAATGCTATGGCCTTCAACTCATTTATTGTGGATAACCATGTACCAAAGATTAAAAAAATAGAAGAGAAATCTTATTGGAGGACATTACTGTTCTTCAGGAAACCATAAGTATAATAATTGCCTCTTTGGATGTCTGGTTTTAAAGTAAGCGGTCGCCATTAAAAAGGCAGCATTTGTCACAGTGGAGTTGAGGCCACATTTCCCCACCCATATGTACAAGAGGAAATAAGTGTAGCAATTGCACTGGCCTCCACTGGCAAAACACTGTCTTTTTAAATGGAGACTTCTGTAGATGTGATACCATGAGATCTCACACAAAAGAGCAAGAGTTTCTACATGTGAGGGAAGCAAAATAAAAGCACCTTCATCTGCAAGACTGTGCATGGGGAAAAGAGGAAGCTCGCTGGAACTTGGTGCCATAGACTTGAAAGAGAAAATAAAGGCCAAATGATCTCATTTCTCTTCAACAGAAGAATATCATTGCCACACTATACTCTGCTGGTAGCTAGTGACTTTTTAAGCACAGAAGAATTTCTGCTGTTACTATAAGACAGGGGTTCTCAGACTTTTGTACTGGTGACCCATTTCATACAGCAAGCCTCAGAGTGCGACCTCCCCTTATAAATATATAAAAGTGTTTTTAATGTAACACTATTATAAATGCTGGAGGCCAAGCAGGGTTTGGGGTGGAGGCTGACAGCTCGTGACCCCCCATGTAATAACTTCGTGACCCCCTGAGGGGTCCCAACCCCTAGTTTGAGAACAGCTGCTATAAGAGATCATGCTGGTTTAGCAGTGGAGTTCAGAACAGCATGTGATTGATTTGAAGAAGAAACTGGAAAGCAGAGTGATCATAGATAGAATAGTCATGGCCAGCTTGAAGAAACAGATGGATTGGAGAAGTGAATAGATAGATCCTGACCAGTGATCACCCTTAAGTGAAGTTCTCATCCAGTTCAAGCTCCCACTGGATCTGATGAAAGGTTTGCCGCTGTAGCAAGAGTACAGCATCAGATAATGTTCTCCCTTGTACATACCTCATGTTGTGGTTAGAAGATACTTGTATGCCTTTGTATAATGGTACCCCCTTTATTTCCATGCTGAAAACTCATTTCTGTTTTTAAGCCCTTAATCAATGTTTATTTCAACCACTGGATTTGATTTCTTCCATGGAAGAATCAAATCAAAGGGAAGTATTCAAAATCCATCTCTCCTTTCCCACAGGCTATGTTTTCTTAGTAATTCTGCAAAGTCACTATCCTCTCCTCATACAAATCCCTCCTTGTAGGCCCACTTCTGCCATGAAGCCTACAAGAGACCAGTCAGCTGACTGTATCATGGTTGTAGGGTAACCGGGAAAGATCTTTATACTTTTCTTTTTAAAAAAAAACAAAAACAAAACAAAAAAAACCTTAAGTTGGAAATTGAAGTCAGCAAAATTCAAACTAGAAATAAAATGCAAATTTTAACTGCAAGGATAACTAACCATTGGACACACACTCTTAAGTGATGTGCTAAATTCTTCATGATGAAGACTGAGGAACTTTCCAAGAGATGCATTTTAGTTAAACTACAAGACACAGGAATTACTGGGTGATATTTAAGACCTGTGTCAAACTGGAGGATCATAACGGTCTCTTCAAGCCTTAAAAATAAAAATAAAATAAAAAACTATGAAAACCACATTACATTATTCACATTTTAACACAAAATTGTCCAGTCACCACCTGGCCACCTTACGGGTCTGATTTACCTCTTTTCCCTAAACTTATATAGTATTATGGAACAGGGACTAGTCATTCTTTTGAGTCTGTTCAGTGCCTGCTATGCTATGGGTGCTACAAGAAACAACTACTACTGATTGTTGACATCTCTTTCATGGTTTTAAAAACTTGGTGCAATCTCTGAGCAGTAGGAAAGATTAAATGGCAGAGACATGTACAAGCAATTCCATACTTTGCTCTGAACCTGGATCTTAAGATGAGGAAGAGGTAATTTTGTAGCCTAAGATAAATGATCACTAAAAAAAGCCGGGGGGAGGGACGGTGTTTTTAATTCAGCTCTGAGAGGGAAGTGGGGAAATGGGATAAGATTTCTGCAATTGCATGGGGGCAAATAACTAAAACTTGTCAGATTTTTAATTTAAAAAGGCGCAGATTTCCAGCAGTGGATATCAGACAAGCATCTGGTTAATCTGTCAGCCACCCCCATAGTACCTGCAGAGACCAAAAATAAACATGTATCATCAGCATACAACAGGATATTGAAGGACATGATTGCAAACAACATCACCCTGAGGCAGAACAGAGTTCCTTATGGAACCCCATGGGCAACATCCACAGAAGTGAATGGGAAATTCTTCAATGCTCACCAAGTAGCCTTATAAAAATAAATCCTTTAATGTGCAACTATTTTGTGAAATCTGTTGCCTACATGTTATGAGGTGTTGTCTGATCCTCATGTAAGTGATACATTATGTCACAACTCAGCAAGCTATTGCTTGTATAAATTAACTACAGTTAATAAATGCCAGCAAGACACATACTAGATGGATCTCCAGATTGGCATTGCGAAAGCATGTTGCTCTGCACATTAATACGTAATCATTGAGGCAATTATCTCCTTCCCAGGGCCTAAAATTAGAAGCAAATGCTGCCAAATGTTGTTTTCAGGCAGGGCTGTTCTGTCTCCTCTGTCTTCCCTTCTTTTAGTGAGGTTTAAAAGTTCTCACACCCTCACAGCAGATATCCCAAAGGGATTCTGAGAGCGCAAGAAATACAGAACAGACTAATGAAAAGGTGATATCCAATGTACTGAAGCAGGTTCTCTGGAGTCTTGTCTCTTTTGATTGACAGCCAGTGAAAAGTATTCCACCGGCAGATTTACCTTCAAATCAGAATTGTCTGCTCAAGCAGAAATGGTGTTGGTTTGGGTCATTATGTGAATCTGTCTATGTCTGTTTCCCTTATTAGCTATTTGCTATACCTAAGTTCAGCCTTCTGGCTGTAGGTAGCATCTGCCCCATTAGGACAAATAGTTGTTTACTTTATGTCATTATCTCACATAGTCATGGTAGTTATGGGGACAGCAATGTTTCAATACACAGCTCAATTTTCAGTGACATATGCTGCATTTTGGCCATTTCCAGTCCCCTTGGGTTGAAACTAACTAAACAAGCAGCCATCCTGAATGCAATTTGTTCTTACGAACTGATGGCAGTGGCAAAACTCCAGTGGGTTGGGTTCATTGTTACATATTGGTTTAGCCACTTTGAAGAGTTCTATTTTTGTGGTTTCTAGCTTCTCTCTTATTGAACTTACCTAAATAATGAGCTATTTTGAAAAAGTAAATGATTCCCATGAGCAGGAGGATTAGCAGTTAATGAAAATGGGTAGATTTCAAAGAACAGTGGATACAAAATGGCTCAGATTCAGGCTCAGGGAAAAAAAATTAAAAATCAGTTCACTTGCATAGTAGCTCTTGTTTCCCATTTTCCCCGGCAGAGGAAGACATTTACCCATTCTGTATACAGCCCTACTCCAGATCCCTTATAAGAGACAGAATTACCATGGCCTATCAGAGAGCTAGAGAAGGTGTGGAAGAGACTAAAACCTGAGCCAAATTATTCAACCAAGCAATGTACACAATTCCCCCCCCCCCACATACACACACACACGCACACACAATTCTCAGGCTAGTTAGAGAAGAACAGGCAGACTCCTAAACTCTGTTTGCTTCTTCTTTGCAGACATCTCTTATTTATACTGGAGTATCATTCAGTGGCCTAAACTGAGACGGAGACCCCACTCGGCTAGGCACAGAACACTGTGTGCAGTTGTGGTCGCCCCATCTCAAAAAAGAGAGTGTATTGGAATTGGAAAAGGTTCAGAAAAGGACAACAAAAATGATTAGGGGTATGAAACAGCTTCTGTATGAGGAGAGATTAATAAGACTGGGACTTTTCAGCTTGGAAAAAAGAGACGACCAAGGAGGGAAGATATGGTTGAGGTCTATAAAATCATGACTGGTGTGGAGAAAGTAAATAAGGAAGTGCTATTTACTCCTCATAAAACAAGAACTGGGGGGGGGGGCACCAAATGAAATTAAATAGGCAGCAGATTTGAAACAAACAAAAGGAAGTATTTCTTCACACAACACACAGTCAACCTGTGGAACTCTTTGCCAGAGGATGTTGTGAGGGCCAAGAATATAACAGGGTTAAAAAAAAGAGCTAGATAAATTCCATGGAGGATAGGTTCATCAATGGCTGTTAGCCAGGATGGACAGGAATGGTGTCCCTAGCCTCTGTTTGCCAGAAACTGGAAGTGAGTGACAGGGAATGGATCACTTGATTATCTGTTCGTATCCTCTGGGGCATCTGGCATTGGCCACTGTCAGAAGACAGGATACTGGGATAGATGGACCTTTGATCTGACCCAGTATGGCCATTCTTATGTTATGTTCACTGTACATACACAGCGTAAACGGTAATCCCTTCCTCAAAGAGTCTGCAATCTAAATAGACAAGCAGGAAGCACCGAGTGGTACGCAATGCTCCTGTGGTCACAGCAAGTCAGTGGCAGAGTCTGGAATAGAACTCCAGGCTTCTGAAGGCCCAATGAAATGTATTACCCACATGACTATATTGCCCTGAGCTGCCTCTCTAAGCTGCACCTCTGCAAGTCCCAGTGCTATCAGGGCATGAAGCTGGTTGTTTGTCATGGCAAAAAAGAGGAATAATTGATACAGGCCCAGACTGGGCTTTGTGTTGATACACTAGGGGTTGTATAGTGGGGACAGGAGGATCCAGGACCCTCTCACCACAACCACCTGTACCATGGCCAGGCAATGGGCCTGGCATGTTCATTTCTAGATACCACATTATCGCAAGTATGTTAGAGAGACAAGGTGGGTGAGAGAATATTTTTACTGGACCTGAAGAAGAGTTCTGTGCAAGCTCGAAAGCTAGTAATTTCTTCATGACTTTGTTCTTGGCTCTGCTGGAGTGTTAGGGGTAGTTTTCTCATAAGAACCATTTCATTGTCAAGGATAGGCACTGATTCCGTGGGTGCTCTGGGGCTCAAGCACCTATGGAAAAACAAGAGTGGGGGCTCAGCACCCACCAGCCACAGCTGTTCAGCAGCGCCACAAATCAGCTGTTTGCCAGCTCGGGGAGGGGCCTGTGGGGAGGGAGGAGAGCAGTGAGTGGGGAACTTGGAGGGAGGGCTTGGAGCAGGGGCGGGAAGAAACAGAGTGAGGGTGAGGCCTCAGGATGGAGCACCCCTGGGGAAAAATAAAATTGAAGTCAGCATCTGTGCTGTCAATTTACTAATATCTTTTATTGGGCCCACTTCTGACACCCAACAGAAGTGGGCCCAATAAAAGATATTACCTCACCCACCTTCTCTCTCTAATACTGTATCTGGGACCAACGTGGCTATGCTACCACTGCATGCAAGTACGTTGACAAATGGGAGTGAATGCAGAAAAACACAGCAACTATTAAAGGGCTAAAGGAATTACTTTAAATGCAAAGACTGAAAAAGCTATAAGTATATATGGTAGTTTGGCCAAACAGCAGCTAAATTGGAGGGGAACATGGCTACATGTATCTGGAGGATGATGTGAACACTAGGTCATGAGAGGAATCATTTAGAGGGATACAAGAATGATATATAGATACCAAGGTGATGGGCACTTTAGGAAAGAACAGGTTAGGTAGGGGTATAACTAGAAATAATAGGGTGAAACTAAGAAAAGGGGAATTTACCCGGAATAGCAGGAAGACCTCCAGACAGCGAGATTCATTAGGGTTTTCAAAAGAAAATGGTAAAAGCCCCATCACTTGGGAATTTTATAATTAGGCTGGAGAAAACAGAATCAGACATACAGCACAGACCAATGACTCTAAAAACTTCTGGAAAGGCATCTTCCCTAACTGTCTCCTTCCCGAGGCCATCAGCCCCATAATCATGACATTCTGAGGTTTGTTATTTTCAACTTAATTAAGATGAGCACTGTAGGCCTGATTCTGATCACACTTACAGTCAAAAGCAACAACAATGTAAACCATAAACCTACACTGGTGTAAAATCAGACCCTTGGTTGTCAGTATCACTGCTGTCATCCCATACAATCCCTTTCAATACGATTCTCCATTTTCCTGTCCCTCAATCATACACCTATTAAAGGTCAGAGTTTGAGCTTTGGTAAAATTCACTAATCCAGCATATAAAATGTTCAATTAAAATTAAAAACCAATGAAAACGCTAAGAGCTAGAATGAAATTAGCCACTTCTCCCATTTCAAACTGCATTTAAATATGTAAACAGTGCAGCACTCAAAGATTTATCTGATATAAAAAGAGAACATCAGCAATTTCTACTAGAGGGACAGATGTTGAAGTTGTTCTTGTGATTTTCACAGATGTTCCCCTTCCAGCATCTTTAAAACCAGATTTCCAGGTTAATGCTGAAATCCCAAATTTCTTATATGAAACACAGATGGCAGAAAAGATTCAAACCATTAGCACATTTCATGGTACCTGCACTCACAATCATACCTGAAAGGGAGAGAATTTGTGTGCACATATAAATTGATGTAAACAGAAAATTCCACAGTTCTACAGAGTCAAGTGTACTGTGTTTATAGTCTTGCCCCATTTTCTGATGTTGTTAAAACAGGAACTAAGTTGGTGTCTGTACTCCTTGCTGACTGACCATTCTGTTTATTATTATTATTATTAAATTTGTATAACAGTGATGCCTCCGGGCCCTACCTGAGATCAGAGGCCCCTTGTGCTAAGCATTGTATGAACAGGTAGCAAGAGAGAGAGTCCCTGCCCCAAACCCCTTACAGTCTAAATAGACAAGAATGGAAATAAAAGCATAGAGTAGGGAAAAGACTGGCCCAAGGTGACAGCAGGTCTCGGAATAAAATGCAGGCCTCCTAAATCCCAGTGCAGTGACCTATCCGTCAGACCATGTCGACTCTGAAACCCCTAATAATGGGGTTTTTATACCAAGTCCATTGTACCTGACACCTAAATTATGTTCTAGATGATCACTCTGCTGGTTTGTGTTTATGTTTAAGTTTCTGACTCCTGTTAACTGGAATTTTTGCTCAAAAAAAAATTTAATTGGATTGACGATCACTAGGTGAGTGTTAAAATAATGGTACAGTATTATCTAACGGTGTTATTAATATTTTAGAGCACTCGTCTCGCCTAGCACAGAAAACAGTCCATTGCTCAAAAGATCTTACCGTCTAAGTCAGAGAAAACAATGCTGCCAGTATGTAATAAATAAAACAGAACAACTTTGTGGGAAATGGAAAGGTTTCTACTCCTCAAAGGGGCCAAAAACCAGGGAGAAAAGGCAACAAAACCAGAAAATGAAAGTCAGCTTAAAAACAGAGAAGAAAAAAAAAAGGGGGGGGGGGGAGTGAGTAGCTACTTCCAGAATTTCATCTGTAATGACAAGAAGTCTGAATCAGAGATGGGAATAGTAGCAGCATCATACTCTGCTACCACAAATCTGTTTTATTTTGCAGGCTGTCTGTCATTCTATCTATTCTTCCTGGAGTCTATAACCCTTCTAGCTCCACAAAAGGCCACCCAGCAAAGCCAAAGAGTAACAGCTGGGGGCTTTGAGTGAAGGTCTAGTATCCCCAGTGCTAATAACTTGGGGCCTTTTTCTCCTCCGACTTGCAGTGGTGTAAGCAGGAGTAAGTCAATGTCAAACATTTAAGTCAATGTCATGCTCCGCATTGATGAATGTTGTAACATTGGTTTAAGTGAAGGGGGAAAGCTATTCAACGAGAAATATTGTTCCCTCCCCCTCCCTTGCTCTTACCTCACCCAAAAAATACAACTTTTTCAGGGCAAATTCCTGCACAGTTCTGCTGTTCAGGGAGAGGCTGGTGATGCAGAGACAGTGCATGAGGATTCTGTATACTCTGCACACCATGGAGCAACGGTCTTCTCGGCAGCAGCAACAAGGGGGAGATTGGGAGCAAAATGGGTAAACTCACCTCTGCCATTATGCCTAGAGGGCATTTGACAATGGCTAGGCAGTTGGAGAGCTGTGACTGTGGCTTATTACAACAATCAATCGTCTCACTGATACCTTGTACACACACTCCTCCTCCCCATCTGTCTGTTGCATTCACTCATCTTATACTTAGATTGTAAACTCTTTGGGCCAAGAATTGTCTTTTTGCCATAGGAGTGAACAGTGCCTAGTACAATAGTGACCCTATCCTTGACCGGGGTCTCTATTATTCATATTACTGTAGCATGTCAATAATAAGCTTGGCAAATCCATCCACAATTAACAAAAATCCCCACATAATTGGGAAGAACAGATGCTGTGGCCACTACCGTACCCTATGTGGAATAGTTTAGCAGTGTTGCCAGCCTCAAGCATTCAAAAATCATGACTCAGGCCTCCAAAATCATGAGATTAAAAATATATATAATGTGGGCTCTTTATTTTCCTTCTGGTTTCTGAGTCTGTAGGACATATGAGGGTCACAATTTCTAACTTTTCTCTGAAACCAGGAGGGCTAGAAAATTAATTCCTTAGTGAAAGCAGAAATTTTCATAAAACAACATGACTCCAGGAGCTGGAGCTTTAATAAAAACACCAACTATCATGAGATTTGTGATACAATCACAAGAGTGGGCAACACTGCTATTGTTAGGCAAGACAGGCTCCCCACAGTCCAGACCCTACCTGTTAAAATGGAGGATGACTTTTTGGCCTAGCAGGGAATGTTCCATCGTGTTCCTCCCCCAATCTTTCAGTTGCCCTCACAGAGGTTTGCTGCTGAAGGCCTGTATATACTTCTACTCTGTGCGGGCCTCTTCTGGTATCAGTGCCTGCACCCTCTCCCCTCCATCTTCCATAATGTGATAATCCCTCTAGAAAGAATCATTTCAACTAATCAACCTAATGGCAGCTGAAATACATGAATTCTGTTGTTCAGACCTAGGTACACAAGGTCCTCCCTTGCCCTTTAGATGTGGGGCTCCAAGGCTGGGATTTTCAAAAAGCACAGAATATATGAGGAGTTAGACTGATTTTAGAGGTATTAGGGTGCCTAAATCCCCTCCTTTGAAAACCCCAACCTAGGCTCCTCAGATATTGATCAATCTGAAAAATAATGAAAGTCTGGAAGTGCAAATGATTATTCTCTGGAGT
The DNA here is from genome assembly GCF_020497125.1 of Mauremys mutica. Classification (NCBI taxonomy): domain Eukaryota; kingdom Metazoa; phylum Chordata; order Testudines; family Geoemydidae; genus Mauremys; species Mauremys mutica. The sequence continues at coordinate 67,552,159 of NC_059082.1, read as the reverse complement.
TTTACAGAAATAATTCAGTGGTAATCAGGGAAGATTGAAACTGGAGCTTGTGGAATATTTTCCTTCCTACTAGGCAGATGAATCTATGATTTGTATTCTCTGATTTTAAAATGAGATTCTCCTGCATCTTCAGTGGATTTGATTGATACTGCACATGAGGCTACTCAGTAAAATGATACAGTGTAGATCAAAGCATGAAAGATAATTTTCACTGAAATATATGTAGCTGAGGATGAGTTATGAGTCTTTGTTTCACAGTTTATGGAACACAATTTTATTTAAAGCCTAAATCTGTCATTTCAGCATTGTTTATCAAAATGCATCCAATACCCTATTACCCCAGAAGAACAGTGTCAAGTCAAAAGGTAGAAAATCAAGCTTGTACAAAAACATTTCAAATAACTAAGTATAAAATAAACTCAGAGAATAGCTTGTGATTTGCATAAATATTATCCACAAACAATGTGTTTGATACAAACCAAAAGTCATTCATCTGCAAGTTAAATACATAGAATGGCAAAAAGTGCTATAAAATTTATAGTAGAAAGACTGCTTGATGTATACCTAAAGATCCCATGAATTGTGTTCACCTGCTCATCTCTCTATATTTGGTAACTGTTTTATTCATGAGTGAGCTGAAAGAATCAAACAGCGAGCATCATTTCTTCATGACCTTGTTGGTTCTGCTCAACTGTTGGGAGTAGATTTCTCCTCAATCCTTTTACTGTCAAGTTACTATCTCCAAACATAATGAAAATCACTTTTTTTTTCCATTAAACAAACACAAGGTTAGTTGTTGATGACCACACTTACAAATAGTGGTGCCACTTACTCTGTTCCTTTTCAAGTCCTCAGCTGGTGTAAATTGGCAGAGCCCTGTTGATTTCCATGGGTTTTGTTTTCATAGTTCATGCAAATTTACACTAGCTATGGTTCTGGCCCGTTATCTTTATTCAGTGTGCGTGTGCGTGTGTGCGCGTGTGCACCAAATACATTAAACAGAACAGATAGTTCCCAAACCCGACCTGAGTCAACATGAAGATCCTAGTTGGCCAAAAAGAAGCCAAGAAAGATTTGGAAAATCCAAGATAACACACACTTGGAAGCAGTTATAAGAACATGAGAGAAAAGAGAGGGGAGAGAACATAACAGAATGAAACTCAGGATTGTTCTAAACCCACCACATACTTTAAACTCACTGGGACTCCCTTTATTGGTAAAAACCCGGTTTTCTCCACAATCTCAGCTAGAATGTCACTGAACTTTAAGCCTCAGTGCCAAATTCAATGCTGAGTTTTGCCTAAATCACCTTTTGGGATAAATTCTGCTCTCAATCACACTCACATGACTCCACTGAGACCAACTAAGAGCAGAATTTGATCCTTGAGGCTGTATTCATCTTTGGTGCTGCTCATTGACTACAGTGCTATATGTGACTTGGAGTTATGCCAGGCATGACTTCGGTCCCTTATGTGCAATGAAAGGTATATGCCATTGGCAGAAGGAGGACATCAGACAAGAGGGTTTGTCAGCCGTGATGCTTACTAAGATCATCCACATTCCTAAAAGCCACTGCTTTTGCCAAGTACTTTGCAGCTGGCAAACAAAGAGCAGCTCTAGTCGTAGGTAAGATTAGTGAGAATGATATGCTAGTCCTAATCCTACTAAGAATGGGCCAAATTCTCCTCTCGGTTACACAGGTGAAACCACATTGACACGGGTGGGGTTGTACTGGCGTAAGAGAAGAGGATCTGGCCCTATGACTCCATGCAGAAATTCATACATTTACAATCCATTCTACACTCACCATTTGTGTTTCAAAAATACTTGTCTAGATTTTCAAGATCCAGATTTGGCACAAGTGATAAAGGCAACACCAAACTCCTATGCTGTCATGCAAAAACAGCATTTGGGATAGAGTGCATATCCTGCAAAGAAGTCGAAGAGCTAGGCTGGCTCATTTTTAGGCCGGCTCATTTTTAGGCCTGACAAGCTTGATAGGAAATGCCCAGTGTACCAAATACATATGGGAACATACTGCCTAATCATGGACCCCAGGGGAAATTTTAGGTAAGAACATATAATAATCTGGACCAGACCATTCCTTCTACTTCCCCAACTCACTGGTGAGCACTCAAAGGGCTGCACAGAATCTAGCTCAGGTGGCTGGAAAAGAGGAAACCACCCACCAAAGGGGGAAAAGTGGTACCCCACCCCCCTTCCTTCTAGTCCCTTTGGAGATTCCCTCCACCCCACACGAGTCCCACAGGGATTGGAATCTTTGTAAGAGATTAGACCAGCACCCGAAGGGTCAGGGCAGTTGGATATATTCCCAGAGGTTTCATCACATGACAATCTTTAATTAAAGATTAATCTTTAATTCCTGGAGACTTCAGGACACTCCTGGAGGGTTGGCAACTCTACAGTCCACTCATTCAATTCCCACCAACCGCAAGGTAAACCCAGGCCTAAATCTGTGCCGCTTCATGTATTACTTTAGGGGTTAGTCCACCTTCCATGGAAGGATGGCAGGGAAACGTCTCATAAGGAACCTTGTTGCATTTCCTGTCCCCTCTCTGTGTGGGGGAGGGAAGTGATCTAACCCATTTTATTTAACCTCTTTTGAGCCCACTGCTCGACAGAAACATGAATGCCATTATTATTAGAACAGCTAATCAACATTTAGAGATTACCATCAACAATTGCATTTCTAAAACCATAAGAAAAACATCATTCAAAGAAGGCCTCTCATTTAAGACTGATGAGCTATCAAGTCCCAAGAATTTCAACTCAACGCACTTTCTGAGCAGGTTTCCTGTTTTGCTTTCCCCAAATGAGTAAAAAAACAGGCGTAACTTTTTCTTTTTAAAAGCAGATCTTTGGGAAAATGTGAGTAAGCATTAATTATCTGAGACTGAGAAACACAGTCTCCTGGAACAATGGGAAAGGAATAAAATGGGCCAAAGGTTTCTCACACACAAAAATGCCAAGAGATTTTTTTTCCCTTTATTTCAGTAAGTTACATCAAAACAACCACAAAATTCCTCACTTAATCTTATCAATAAAATATACCAGAATAAACTTCCCATCCACTGGAGGTTAAGGGGGGTGATTAAAAGGCGGAGGGGCTTAGAAGTTACAAATCTACAATGCTGAATTATTAACATCAGCCTATGAAAGTGAAGTGCGGCAGTTACCTGGGGCTACATCAGGGTCCTGGATTCAGACTCCTGAGGATCTGTTTTGTCTGACCCGGAGCAAAGCATTGAGGCTTACATTTATTTTGAAGTGATCAGTGATTTTTGGTATCTCACTTCTTGGGTGCACAACTTGAGGCAATGTGGGCTTGATTTTCTGAGTTACCCACCGCTCATTGCCTGTTGCCTTTAGTAGAGGTGAAGCAGGGAGGAGTTTGGCCCAATGAGTTTAAGGGTATAAATGAGAGCAGAGTTTAGTCCAGAAATCGTAACAGTGATCTGATTTTATTTTACTAAGAGACTGACTAAAGGAACCGTAACCCTAATTCCTATTCCTGAAGCGGTCATGCGGAAAATACAGAGGAAATTAATATAGAACTAAATCAGTTTTAAAAACCTTGTGCCAAATTAATCCCTTATGTTATTTCATTGGTTTAAATGGACCTACACCAGGGATGAATCTGACCCTTTTTAAGTAGGTGAAACAATTACAAACAAGAAGGCACAAGCTTTTTGTGTTTGCTAGTGTACGTAAATTGTAAGCTCTTTGGGGCAGGGACTGTGTTTGTTGTTGGGTATGCCCACTCAGCAAACAAACCTGTGGCAGCAAGTCTCAGAGCCCAGATCTACATACCTGGGCTCATGCTATGATGCTAAGAATAACTGTGTAGACGTTTGAGCTTGGGCTGGAGCTTGGGCTGCGATAAAGATATTCATACAAGATCAGGGCCGCATCACTGAAACCTTTTCATACGAAGATACAAAAGCCCGCCCTCCTCTGCCCCTGGCCCCGCCCCTACTCCACCCCTTCCCTATCCCCATTCCAACCCCTTCCCCAAAGTCCCCGCCCCAACTCCTCCCCCTCACTGCCCCTATTCCAAAACTTTCCCCAAATCCCACTCTGGCCCCACCTCTTCTCCACCTCCTCCCCTGAGCACACCACGTCCCCGCTCCTCCCCTGTCCCTCCTGGAAAGCCCTAAGCACCGCCAAACAGCCGTATGGCGGCGAGAAGCACTGGGATGTAGATGGAGGAGCAGGGACGTGGCGCGCTCAGAATGAGGTGGGGAGCTTGGCTGCCAGTGGAGTTGGCGCAAATGGCAGGCCATGTGTTTGAGACTCCTGTATTATACCATATGCTTCTATTGATAATGCTACTGTAGGGAGCACATACTTCACCAGAGACAGAAGTAAACAAAAGAATCGGAGGCTGCCCATCACAGATATCTGAGGAAGATACTACATACTTCATGGAAAGACAAAACAACAAATGTGAGAGTAAGGGAATGGATAGAGCAGGACATAGTAGAAAATAACATCAAAGAAAGAAGACAAGTGGTTGGGACAAGTACATGGTATGGAAGATGAGAGACATGCTAAGCAAGCGTTGAAATTTAGTATCTAAGAAAGGAAAGAGAAAGTGAGGAAGGCCAAACAAGTAGCAGCAGTTATAGAGGATATTGAATGCATTGGCATTGCTGTGAAGAAATACCACAACTAGCAAGCGACCAATCAGTGGAGGAACTGGATTGCTTCATCAGCAGCGGCAGCAGCAAGCCCCCAGAACAGGGTTGTGTTTGTTCAACTCTAATACATTCCACAGGTTTATTCCACTTTGTACAGCTGATCCACTCAATATTGTACTCAGCCAGGCTGCCGATTCCGAAGAACAAACATCATTTTATACTCCAGTCCCCCCACCCCCTCTGCTCTAAATGGACAGGTCAATTTATGAAGCATCTATTGTTTTTCAATCCCCACATGTAACACCCTCCCCAGCACTCGGAGCAACTACCAAAAGCCATCTCCCTTTGTTCTTGAAACTTCAGGCTGCCCCTGGGCATCGCTACCACACACAGTACCAGACTCTACATCACAAGTGACAAAAATATGGCAGTCACTCCTCAGCGATCCAGTGGTCTAATTTAAACAAGCAGACTGTCTTAGAGAGCGTTTATTATTCATTGTCGCTCCATTAATATTGCATGGCATAGAAGTGATCACTTTGAAAAGGTTACTGTCAAACTAGAAAGGAACCTCTCTGTCATTACAGGAAGGTCAACATCTAAGACTAGGACAGAAGGCAACCAGTCAGTCAGTCATACATTGTGATGAAAAATGACAGACTGCACTCAGACCCACCAGTAGGGCTTCCCTTTGAATTATTCAGTACCCTTTCGCCGCTTTTCCATGGTAACTGACAATAGATTGCATATTTTAAAAACGGTCCTGATAAGGCTCCGGGAAATGTACTAGTGATAAGAGTATGGAATACAAATTGGAGCTGAATGTACTTAACTGCCCATAATAGATCATTCTGACACACTTTTTCCTCTTAAACAACAACATGGTTATAAAGCAGCTTTTTGTTTCCAAATATATAACAGACAAATGTGTCTATTTCAAGCTCAAATAAGTCTGATAGAAGGACACGCTATAGGGACCTACTTTAATGGATACTTCAGATGTGTGTGAACATATGCATTGGAAAACATCACCTATGACATCGAATTTTACTGTTACATTTTTCCAAAGGGAAGAGATTAATTAAACATCTTTAATTGTGGCTTCTTCTAAACATTCCTCTCCCCACAAACTCTCCACCCTCTCCCCTCCCCCCGCAACAGTTGTACCTTTGATTTCCTGTCATGTAACCCCACAGACTGAATCTAAGCAGAGGTAACTCACCATCCAAGCAAGGAGTTCTCTCTCTATCCCCTTGGGAACAATAAATCCTGTATCACTGAGGAAAAGTAATACCTGACTGAATTATCTGACTGAAATCCAGAAGCCTGCCACCTCCAACTATGAAACTTGGGAAAGAACTACAACACTACACATGTTCTTTAGTTATTAGCATACAAAAACTACAGTTAGAGATGGTTACAGTTGTGGGAGGACCCACTCCACCTATCCAAAGCCTTAAAAGCAGGGAAATGAGATGTTAAGGGGAAAGACGTGCATTCCTTTTCACCTTCCTACTGCTTACAAACACTACTGGTAACACACCCAATGCTTCACAAGGCCTTCAGTTCATTTTCAACAAACACTCAAAAGCAATACATGCACCAGCTTCATCAAACTTGACCTTGACATTGACCTCATGTGCTTTTGTATCAACTATATGAACAGAGCAGCACATCTGACTGTCACATACTGCATATATCTGGGAAGTTATTCTGCCTTAACATTGGTGAAGTCACTGTTTAGGTTTTACAGAGGAGCACAAGTTTTATTAAAATGGAACAAATGTAGAGTTACATGGGGGAAAATGATGACCCAGTGGTTAAGGCACTGGATTCAAAATACATTAAAAAAGACTGAGGTGCTCAAAACATTACATTAATGGGGGCCATATAAGTACCTACAGTAAATAGCTAGATAAGTGCTAACTATTGGTATTGAATCAGAGGTCATAGCTACATTAAAGCTGCAAAACAGTTACATTTTCATTTCTCTGGACTTGGTCCTCCTTGCAAACCCCAAATACCCATTAGCACGTAGGAAATGAAAGCTCAGGTGTGTGACAGAGAACAAGTATTTAACATACTGTAAATAGGCTGCATCATTGGTCAGATTTTAATACATTCTACACCTGGTTAAATACACATTTTAGTTATTGCTGTGCACATAATATATTTAATGCATAACATTGCTTGTATGCAGTTTGACAACCAGCTAATTTCAGATTTTATTTTACAGACACCTTCTATATTAGCAAACAAAAACCACACACACACACACACACACAAAATCCCACAACAGCAACTCCAAACCACAAAACAAATTAATCCCCTCTGGACAATATGCAACAGGTAACAAATGTAATTTTCTATGAGATATATACAGAATCTTAAATCTATCCAAGCAGCATCTCCTATTGCATTCTGACTTTTGAAGAAAAGTGGGTGTTTTCTACAATAAAGAACTTCAGAGTAGACCCCACTGCTGCCTCCGGTAGAAATAACCTGGGGGGCAAGGGGAGGGAGGCTGACATCAGACAAGGAAAATTCCTCTTATAAATATCCCCTAATCTATTCTGGTTGGAGCCCTGTGACACAGGCAATTGTTTCCTCCTTGACATGCAGCTGAAGCAGGATCCAAAGTTGCTGAGGGGCTTCCACACAAAAGCCCTTTGTCTCCACACTACAAGAAACAACCCCTGTAAACGCTGACCTATTGGAACCACCTTACAAGGGCGTCTCAGCCTGCAGTGAGCCAGAAATCTCACTTAAAGGGGGTCAGCTTTTAGCAAGGAGAATGGGGCTATACAAGAGCTAATGCAGTTTGAGGCTGACTCTTTTCACCAGCTTTTCTGAGGGACTTCCTAGGGGGTGGTGTTCATTCCCCAACCCTGGCCCTTCACTTCCTGCTTTCCATCTCAAAAAGGTATTTCGGGGGTACTAGAAAGATGGTGCCAGGGAAGCAGATGACACCCTCCCCCACCAAGCAGCTTGTTGTAGATTCATCTCCAAAAGGGTTCCTACCTGGGAATTAATCTAGCTCATTCTTACCATGAGCTTTCGTGGGTGAATACCCACTTCTTCGGATGTCTTGCATCCGAAGAAGTGGGTATTCACCCACGAAAGCTCATGCTGCAAAACGTCTGTTAGTCTATAAGGTGCCACAGGATTCTTTGCTGCTTCTACAGAACCAGACTAACACGGCTACCCCTCTGATACTCATTCTTACCAAAACTGAGACTAGAAAGCAAATACACCATAGACAATCTCTAGTCTAACTACCACCAAATAAAAGGCAATATTGCTTTGCGTTAACATTCTCAGAGTGCAGGGGGGAATGCTAACATCTTTAAAAAGAATAATACTACCTAATCAACTAACTTTCTGCTAATTAATAAAAATGTGAGTAGCTCTCTAATTGAAAAACTCTGGATATATTCCCCAGAACCTTCCATTATTTTTCCATTACATTAATCATCAGAGGACAACTATTACAGATTACCACTTTCAAGCACACTCCTCCTGATAAAAACAGCCAGGAATGCTGGCAAGGTCAAATACACAGCTAAATTCCAATGAGATCAGGAAACCTGTGAGCTGCAGTATTCAGCAAGATTTAGAAAATGTCAAAGTATGAAGAAGATAAATGATGGCTTTCAAAATTTAAGGCAGAACACAAAGTGTAGTACACAAGTCAATACTGTCTCATGAATAATTTACTAATTTTCATAAGGTGGGCCAAATAATGGCTTGTTGTGTCCCCTGCTCCCTTAAAGAAAAAGTAACGTGTTAAGCAAATCATCTCTAGGCAAGACCAATATACACAGAACATGGCAGCAATAAACTCCTCTCTTTAGGTAAAATACATTGGAACCTACTCTCCTTGCTCCTTTTAATGGTGTTTGCAGGTTACAAAGATTTTACTAATAATGCCTATTAAATATATATAACATTGGTAGTATTTTATCCCTTTTCAAAAGAGCAGACATAATGCACCATGAATTCACAGTCACCAGAACTGAGACTAAATAATAATGAATACAGAATGGGCATACGTTGTTTTTGTATATGCTGCTGTACAGGAACTGACTGTGTGTGTAGTTTCTTCATTGATAACGATGGAGATCAGTTAGAGGAGTGCTGGCTGACTTGAAGTATATTGCTTTCTACTCAAGAGGCTACAAGCATCACTGATGTCTCTTTTCGTCTCACCTGCTTCATTTTCTTATCTAATAGATATGAGTGGACACAAATTGGTATTATAAAAGGCACCTTTACTGAGAGATCTCCTTTGGGGTATTACATGCCATTCCAGTCATCATGATATAGGAAGGTCATTGCAGAGATTGAAACTGACCATTCGAGATCAACCAACCCGATTTAAAATGTGTAGCATATGGGAGGGAAGTTTATAATGAGAGCGGCCACATTTAGCCCCTAGACAGTTTAGCGAGTAGGAAGGCAGGAAGCCTAAGGGAGAAGACATGAGGTATGAGCTCTGGATGAGAAACAAAGATGTAGGTCACCAAGCTCAAGAAGAAAAGTTCATGGATTGCGGCTGAGGAGAGGGCTAGCCCTTAGGAATTACTGTCAGCCAAAACCTTTACATAATGAGAGTTGTTGCAGTTATGCAGCTAATCCCCAAAGTGAGCAACAGCAGCCAGGAGACTGAACCATCTCTCTATTTAAATTCTTCTTCATTGAAGAGACGTTGGCAACTACCTTTGATAAGTTGTAACTGTTTGTATTTTCAACTCTTCACTGTCCCTTCAAAGCCGCTTGGAAACTTAGCGGAGTTTGCCTCATTTCTTGTACCAGCCACCCCTCTGTGCAACAATGTTGTTCAACGGCATTACACTGGTGTAAAGGAAAGCAGAATTTAGCTTAATAGTGGTGCCCTTTCCCACTTGTTTCTCCCCCTAATGTTTCTATTTTTCAGATTAGGTCCCAAAAATTATACTGAGCCAAAATTCTAAGCTTGGTTCCTTCAAGTGTCAATCCAAAATAACTCCATTGCACTCAGTGAAGTTAAGCATATTTTTACTCATTACCTAATGGGACAAAGGAGTAAACTAACTATTATCATTTGAAAAATGTTGATTTCCAATGGGAGTTGTGAATGTGCAAGAATGGCAGAGTGAGGTCAAATGTTTGACCACAGCTATTGGACTTAAAGCAGGAATGAATTCAGGGAATTCCTATGGCCTGTGTTATGCAGAAGGTCACACTAGAGGATCACAATGTTTGCCAGAGGTCATTAACTTCAAGCCAAATGCAGACAGCAGCATCTTGGCACATTCTTACTCCAAATAACTGCCTTTTCTTGTATGCTTGTCTGGAGTAATATTTCCCCATCATTTGCTCAGTCAGGCTTGTTATAAATAATTCTGAATTGTTAGCTCTGCTTTCCACTTCATGCCTTCAGCTCCAGCTTGATAACCTGTACTGACCTCATTGTCCAAACTGCTTTTATGATTAAACTGGTTCTTTAAAAATGCAATTCCTGCTCCCCACCCCACCATGAAATTTGTGTGAGGTGCACATGCAGGGACAGCCAACGTGCATGTTACCAGGACAAACCTAGAAGTTTGCAGTCCAGCTTTTATTAACACAGATGCAAATCTCTGAGAGCAGAGTTTGAGGGAGACAAGCTGCAAAGTGGGATCCAACACAAACAATTTTTTTCTATTTCATAAAGTCAAAACAAGTTCTTTCCTTGAGAATATCAGGTCTTAAAAAAATAACACACACACACCCCCACCTCCATGCAGATAAGTAATAGGACATCACTCAGGTCTAGCAATCATGGACTAACTCCGAGTATGCTGCTTTCCCTGCAAAATGTTCTTCAGGGTAGGGTTTGGGGTTTATTTCATTTCTATGGGACTAATCACCTGCTTAAGTGGCTCGCTAAACCAGGACCTTAATTACTATTCCTTTACTGCAATAATATTCCTAGCCTGGATGGCTGTTCCTGGGCAGCATTTGGCTGTGGTTTACAGCTGCACATTTTAAACTGTTGTAAAAAACATCTAGATCCATGGAAAGGTACTTTCAACGACTCAAAAGAGAAGAAAGAAAGAAAGAAAGAAAGAAAGAAAGAAAGAAAGAAAGAAAGAAAGAAAGAAAGAAAGAAAGAATGACATTCTATTCTATGTTTGCGCTTAGCACACTGGGGTCTCAAAGGAGACTCGAGGCAGCGCTGGAATACAAATAATCAAACACTGGCTAAGGCCCCAATAAAAGAGTGAAAAACAAGTTCTTGACGACCAGATGTCTCTACAAACTACCACCTTTCTAGCTATTAGCAATTCTCCCTTTGGAGTGCCCAGGGCATGAGTGTCAGACACACAGAAATTTTCCTAGACAAAGCTGGTGTTTTGAGGGATCTTTGTGTCCATATGCTATATTTTGCTATGGTAGTCCATTAATCCAGTAAAGATCCAGATTTATTTTTGCTCTGACCCACTGCCTGTAATGTTTAGTAAGCACCCAGATTTATCAGGAAGGAAGTTACTGCACTTTTTAGCAATAGGTAGGTTTAGGTGTGTGGAAAACACTTGTTCAAACTGGCCTACTGAGAGGCTTAACACAATTACTAGCACAGTCTCTCCCAAATTTGATACCTACACCCCAGAAAGACTCCATCTGAACATCGACGACACCATTCCCTTACCACAGCAAACTACTTGTGGCTCTAGTAAGTGCTAAATGCTTATAAGAGGGGCTGAGTACATTAAACTTCCATTGACTCTAATGGGATCTCAAGGCACGCAGCATCTCACAGAATCAGAGCACCCAATGACTTATTTAACACAGTAAAACTACACTTGAAACTCGACAAACATTTTTGCAAAATTAAAAAACCAAGCCAATCCATTCCATACAACCTGCCTCAGAAAAATCCTCTAACTTTTGGCCCAGAACAATCACAAACCAAGACCTATTCACAGGGAGCAGCCAAGATGAGCATCATTACCAGGATTGGACTGGCCATTTGCTTTGGATGGAAACTGATTCCATCACCAGAGTAGCATTAAGATGGACACCTGAAGGCAAGCGAAAATGAGGCCACCCAAAACAACATGGCGAACAGCTGTGAAAGCTGAGCTGAAAAACCTGGGGCACAGCTGGAGAACCATTGAAAGACTGTCTAGAAATAGACTGTTAGAGAGCTTATTCCTTCACTCTCCCACTTCCCTGGTCATTCTCGCATGAATAAAGAGCAACAATACCCGAAGTCCGAAGGTGCAAACAATTCTGTTTATTGGGGTGAACTTCCAGCAAGCTTAAATTCAAGTTCCTTTTCCTTATTTTCGAATTCCAACTTACTTCCTGTTTGCCCCTAATTTATATAGTAATATTCTCAGCTATACCTTAACCAATCATTCTACTAAAATTTACCTAACCAATCCTAACATATTGTAACATGATTAGCCAACCAATTATATCCCACCACCTTAATTAGTTTACACCCAGCAAAATTAATTATACAGCAGACAGAAACAATCACAGAACCAGACAGAGCCCATGCAAATAAACATACAAAACAATACAGAAGTGAGGATTTCACAACTACATCTATACAGACATAAGGGTTTTCCAGCTGTGTCTATTGATAAGTGAGTTCTTACCAGACAGAAAACTATTGAACTAAATTTCCTTTTAACATGTTCTAGGCTCTTTCCTTCCTCTGGAGGTGATAGATCAGATCACCTTCCTAACAGCCCCAGATTGCCTTATTTCAATATGACTAAACAGGGCCTCAGACTGTCACAGTGAGAGAAGGCCCTTACACAGATAGACAATGATTTTGATTCTTTTATACCTCTATAACTAGCTAAGTGATAAGAATACACCTAAATTCTTAAAGTATAGGCCAGACAGGCTTGAATATCTATATCCTAACAGCCAGGAGCGGAGGAGCTTCATCACTGCCCTAAACGCCAGAGGCGTAATGGGTACTAACTAACCCTATTTAAAAATTCTTCAAAAACCTACTTACAGTTGTGTTTAGTGCATTCACCAATATGTTGGCTTATTAAGGATGTAACATGGAAACCTGCACAAACTTCTGTGTGATTACAGTGATATAGTAGCATTTTCCATCACTGGTTGGTTTTATGGGCCTTGCACATGTCACATAATATATGGCTTGTCTTACACATTCAAAGACTATATTAAAACTGCAAATTCTCGCCCATGGGACAGACTTTGTTATGGCTTAATGTGCACTTGGTTATAATAAAATTTCAAGAGTAATAAAACAAAATTCAGTACGTAGAATAATGGGCTAATTATACTCTAAAACCAAACGTGCTTTCTTGTGTCACCATTTCGTAAAGTCAAAACAATTTATTGTGTCTGTTAGCACCACTCCAGCTAATGGTCAGCTGCCGTTTCCATAATAAACCTGCTTTTCAAGAACTTTATATAAACTCAGCCATTCTAATTTGCATTGAGTTAAACTTTGGCACTCATATAGGGTTCCCCATCTAACGTGGATTGAATTGGTTAAACCATTGTTAAGATTAATGATCGGTCAAATATTTTGGGAATAGTAGGGGGTTGCTTTCAAATATGGTGAATGAATGAATGAATGATGGAGTCAGACCTTTTTAAACCACCAGCTGCATGTTTGCCTTCACGTCACCCATTATGGTTTCATCCACCACACCAGGACATTAGGTTGGAAACACTCTGGCAAGAAGAATGGATCTCTGTTATAATCCCCAATCAGTCCCTCGTCGCTGATCCCACAATTTTCCCACCTTGTTTTGACCTGGCCCGTCGCCAATAGTCCCTGTTGAACAGGTTCTGGACTGGGCAAGGTCTCTGTGCAGCCAACCAGGGCCCCTGGGGTCTTCGTGACAGCCCTTTGTGCAGCTGTGGCACAACACAGATGACACAGATTGTTGATGAGTGCCTGCTGACTAGGTTCAGCAATGGCCTAGAAGGCCTGCATCATGCCACTGAAGATGCTATCGCTTGGCTAGACAACTATGCACATGCTAAATAAACAATAAATGAACGATGACAGGATATATATTTTTACCTACAGAAAAAGTGCTTCTTAGACTTTATAGGGAGTCTCCTTTAGCCAGACATCATAGTGATGAACTGTGGTAGAGACATTTAGCTAGGCATAATAGAGAAGTGTATGGAGCAAGGTAATTCGACAAAATACCTTGATATTTATGCACTGAAAAAAGTAACATCTTCTAAGACACATATGGAGGAAAAAAGTGCAAATAAAGGATCAAGTCCTACATTCTTTATACATCCAAAACTTTCAGACACCGTGGAAGTTTGGGTGCATGGGCATGCAAGAGCAAGTACTAATTTTATCCTTCATACCATATATGAAGAGTAAAACTCTCAAAAGCAACTAAGTGACTCAGAAGCCTAAATTGCATTGGTGACTGAAAAATGTACCCAAAATATAAAAATAAAAAATAGCTAAAGTTAAATTAAAACCTTTCATTACCTTCTGGAGGGATCGTGAAACCTACACCTGCAGACCTATGGCACCAGAGAAAAGGAGGGCTCCAAAACTAGCAAGAGGCCAGTTTCCCTGAGAGTGGCAGCAAAGAGGAGGTCCCAGTTGATGAGGAAGATTATGCTCCATTTTAGTAAGGGAATCTAAAAATAATAACCCATGATAGATTTCATTATTTTGTACTTTTCTTTCATGCATTGCTATTAAAGGCTTCACAGTGTGAGAAATCGGCAGAGTCTTCAACATTAATCAAGAATCAATAATGTTATCTCACTAGAGATTTCCTAAAGAGCGGAAAGGTCATCTAGTTACCAAGGAAATCACTTGACCTCTTACTAGTACATTGGGGTGACTGCATATAAGGCAGCATAGTTTAGCCTACCATATTAATCCTAAAAACTTTCCAATTAATTCTCCAATTCCTTAGATCAAATATAAATTAGTTTCTTTAATTGCCCTTTATGAATGCATAGCTGAAATGTTTGACTTGCCCAGAACTAATTGCCTGTCAAAGATATTTTGCAGCCAGATAGCTTAATTGGATATTTAATTTAACTGCAGGCTTTGTTCTTTAATATTTCAAGTTTTATTCCTTAATGTTTGCTAAATTATGTATTCTGAACATGTCCTTTGATTGTCTGTCTTTAAGTGCATGTTCTGTTTTTCTTAGAAAACAAACATGTTTTATTGGCTTCTAGCTCCCTGACATTTATGACATGCTGTTTTCTGTATGAAAAAATTCATGATAGGCAGGTCCCCTCAGGATATAAAGTTTATATAGAAAATTGGCTATTTTTGCAACAATTTTGCACATCTACTGGGGATTGTTAGTGTGAACTGGAAATGTTTCATATACTTTTAAGAGAGACCAATAGATAACTGAGGGTCTCTGTGCTACTGAAGAGATCAGTGGTTAGTCCATGTCATTAGCTACATATTTCAAGGACAGTGCCAAGTTCAGCTCCGCAATAGCTCACTGCGGGCCACGATGTATGGGCTGGAGCAGGGGAATCCTTTGCTACTCAGGCCCTTCTCCCTCTGACAAGAATGCATATTAGGGGCCACCAGGCAGCTCCAGAGCTTGGATGATGGGATCTTTTCCCCTCCCTGTGGCTGACAACTATCCAGTGCATAGCTTTGTATCGAGGCTGAGCCCTAGAATGAAGAAGTCAGGCTTAAGGGAAAATACGGAGGGAAAGCCATCATTTCATCCCCTCACCATATCCCCATGCCATGCTTCCTACATTTTTCACAAAAAAAGGCTACGTCTTCACTACCCGCCGTATCGGCAGGTAGCGATCGATTTTTCAGGGATCGATATATCGCGTCTCATCTAGACGCGATATATCGATCCCCGAACGCGCTCCTATCGATTCCGGCACTCCACCACCGCGAACGGCGGTGGCGGAGTCGACATGGAGAGCCCCAGACATCGATCCCGCGCCGTGAGGACGGGTAAGTGATCGATATAAGATACTTACGCAACTTCAGCTACGTGAATAACGTAGCTGAAGTTGCGTATCTTATATCGATTTTTCCCCTTAGTGTAGACCAGCCCAAAGATGGAGAAATTCAGACTCCCTCTACCAGGCCCAGCTAGTGCAGTTTATGTGGTGAATTATTGCACCCCCCGTGCAGCCCATTGAAGCTACATCTCTAATAGAGTGCCAAACCCAAGTTCAATGGCCTGTGTTATAGTCAAAGCATGAGACAGAAACCTAGCCTCACTGTCTTTATTCTTAGAGATTCTCGATCCGCTCCTTAGCATTCCTTTAATGAACATTTTAGTATTGTTGTGTAATGATCAGGGTATAAAAGAAAAAAACATACCCAAGATTTATATCCCACAGCATATGGCAAATTGGATAAAGAGCACACTGAACTGAATAAATTACATAAAATGGGATGTTTCTGATTTTATATCAACCTTCTCACTGGGCATCTGTTCTCTTTGAAGCTGCAGGACTACTGATGAAATAGCCTCACTACAGCTGATTAGCACGCCATAGGTGATCTCCACTGTGTAACTGATTAGACATTTGTTTGCTAATAATTTTTCAACATCAGTTACACAGTCAGACGCTACTGATTTTCAAAAGCATATAACCACACAGTACTCAGAACTCTTTTGAACAAAGCTATTATTTGTGTGAGAGACAAAGATCAAGACAATGATGGAAGAAGTACATGACAAGCATGGGAAACTGTGTGTGTGTATGTGTGTGTGTGAGTGTGTGTGTGAGTGTGTGTGTGAGTGTGTGTGAGAGAGAGCGCGAGAGAGAGCGCGAGAGAGAGAGAGAGAGAGAGAGAGCGCGCGCGCCACTTGGGACCCAATTCTGGTCTCTCCCTGGTAAGACTAGTGATTCTGGTGGAGTTACTCCTCAAATGACATGGGTAACTAGCAGTGAAGGAGTTCGATTCTGCTTAGGAACATTTTGTCTAATTTTGAACCCATTTGAGCCT
The DNA here is from genome assembly GCF_020497125.1 of Mauremys mutica. Lineage (NCBI taxonomy): Eukaryota > Metazoa > Chordata > Testudines > Geoemydidae > Mauremys > Mauremys mutica. The sequence goes on along the minus strand of NC_059082.1, from coordinate 67,535,539 downwards.
TGTAGGTTTAGAAGCACAATCCAGTCAAGAGTTTTTCCGGCATCTGCTCATCTGCCAGAGTGGAATGCAAGCTACTGGTTGGCACCACCAGCCCCTCAATTCATAGTAGGCTGGCTACGGCATGGTTGTTTCACACTATTCTGTAAGGTTGTTTTTTGGTTTGTTTGTTGTTTAAGACATCTCTGGCCCAAATCTTTGGCTACATTATACAGATTGAATCAGACTATCCTGCGATACATGGACACAGCATCTATTGACTTCATTAGGATGTAGAGCCTGGGTATCTGAAGCCAGGCCTACACTACAGGTGCTACAGCACCGTAGCTCTAACACTGTGGCCCCATAGCATAGATGCACCTACAGTGATGGAAGGAGCTTCTGTCTTTGTAGGAACTGTACTTCCCTGAGCAAACATTAGCTAGAGTGATGGAAGCATTCTTCCACTGATCTAGCTGCATCTATGCCTAGGGGCATTAGGATGGCACAGCTACAGGGCTTGGGGGGGTGAATTTTTCTACATCCCTGAGTGCCACAGCTATGTTGACCTAATGTAGACCAGGCCTGCGAATAGAAATCAGCCCAGAGTAATATAAACAATTCTAGTCTGTTTTACATAATGTGGTACCACCTTGTGCTAATAATTTGCACATAAACTTTTCTTTGCTATAAGCTCTCCTGTTATAGGGTGCTTTAATAAGAAATAAGCCAGCCTGGGATATATCACTCAAAAAGAAACTATATAAGTAGAACAGGAGAGATAATGAGTGTGGTTCAGTATCTTTTCAACTAATCAGGGTCCAATTAAAGGGGACCAGCCCTTTGATCAGTTATGATCAGAATTGTATAACCACCACCTAGAGATATCAAAGCAGAGGACATTGTCTAGAATAGATGGTGAATGACACACAAATGTATAATAGCTGAGCTGCTTCCATTGAAATTGTTAATGAATAATTAATGGAGCACTTGATGAAATTGACTTGTTTATTTTCATAATTTCCATACTATCAAACCCTCTGCGTCAACCAGAAAGAAAAAAAAAAGGGCTGGGGAAGAAAGGCAATTTTTTGAAAGCCTGCTTCATTAATATTCAAGACCATCCATTTTAAAGAACCAGTTTGCAAATCAAATACAGTCAGTGTGTCATTTTGCATATCATCTATATTTTAATATGACAAACAACATCCAATTTCAATTACAAGCATGTGAATCCAAAATCAACTCTCAAATGGAAATTGGCTAGATGATGAACAAAACTGTTCTAATCATTAGCGTAAGACTACATAGAACTGCAAGGTGGGATCATCACTCAAAGAAACTTATTCCTTCAATCCATAGGATTTCAAAGGTAGGTGGTTGTTTTACTAACAGCATGATTCTCCACTCTGTTATATCAGTTTTACCTCCAGTGAATGGAATTAAATCAGCGTAAGCTAGCACAGTGGACTGATAAATCAAGTCTATAGTTTATAATTTAAAAACATGTTTTTGGTTTATTACTAAACACCACACTCCTCAAGTGGGAAAGAAGTATTGTAGAATCGTTATAAGAAAAGCCCAATAGTATAAATACCCAGATCACCAAACATTTACTTTTATTATGTAAAATTCAAATGCAAGTGCTAACTTCTACTCAGCTAGATATGTAGGGATTGGATGGCTCTAATTCTGACTAGTGCAAACCCCCTACAGACAGATGAATACAGACCTGAATAAAAATAACTTTATTAAGGTAGAGTTATATCATTAATTAATGGGGGGGGGAAAATCTTAAAATGTTAAAGATTCTCCATTTTTTAAAATTAAAATCTAAGTAGTTTAAAATTAAAGCTAGAACACCTTAAAAATGTTAAATCAAAATGCAGAGTTATGGTGCTCCAAACCACCTTACCTCTTCCCCATATCCCAGCTTAACCTCGAAACATCAGGTAAACCGTCATACGTTTCACAATTACCTATTGTGATCACGCAGACACAATATCTTATGGTACCGTAGAGTTTAATTCACTCTTATCTAGGGATGCTCACATTCAGATTAACGCAATCCAGGGCCCGAAACGCTTCCCAACATGGGGCCCTCTGTAGCTCCACACCCACACCACAATGGAGTAGCTGATGCAGGAGGCCCCCTTCCACCCTCTGAGAAAGACCGGGGCAGCATCATGGGTACCCTGCTCCTCACAAGCTATAGCAGCAAGAGTCCCCTCTCCTCAGAGCAACATGGGGTGGGGGGTAGGGGAGGCTGTGAATTCCTTCTCCCCCACACTGGCTGCAGGGATATCTGCACAGGTGGGCGGACAGGGCCACTGCTCTCGTCTCCTCACATCCCAGGGTCCTCTACTGGTTTGCCTGCCCCCACCCCGCGCCAAGCAGCAGGCCTTGGAGTTAATCCCCACTTGAGACAAATGTGAGCATACCCCTCTCAGAGCAATTGTTTCAGGCTCCCTGTAGACTCTGGCAGAAGCTACTGCATTGGTTACTTTCAGGTCAAATTTACTAGACAGCCATCAATGAGAGCATCGGTTATTGGCCTCTGTGCTTGTTACCTTTTCATTCTCAGCCAAATGGCATCATTTTGAAGCAACCGATTTTTAAGTTACTGAAATGAAATGATTAAGACATGACAATCCAAACTAAATTAAAGTTAGGAAGCTAAATTCCTAAAGTTTCTAAATTTTGACCAAATATGGTTCACTGTTGCAGAGTGACCTATTACCTGTACACAAGGACACCATACTTAGGGTGACCTATGACTTGTGTGCAGAATAAGACTATTCCGCTATATGTGATGCTACAGTATATTTAAATAGCAGATTGAACACAGAGTCGATCAGATCACAAGTCATCATAACGCCAGCCTTTAAGTATGATGGTGCATATCACACAAATTACTGTAGTGTTTGTGAAGGATGGGAGTGATACATAATAGATCCGAGAGAGAGAGAGAGGCAGGCTTAGAAACCAAATGACAGACAAATGAGTTGTAGACCAAAGGTTTTCTCAGTTGTTACTCTGTATCTTTGCTCAGTACATTTGTCAGTAGATTGATTAAAACTGACCAAACATCACTGTTGCATACTGTGTAACTATTTGGAACTTCTCTACTGGTTGTCTAGAATAGAAAAATATACATCTTTTAAAAGACCCCTTGGTAAATGTTGAATTGCTTCTCTCAACCCTGTAGTGCAAGAACACTAAGGTTAGAGTTCAGAGGACCATCATCTTTCACTATCAAGATGCTATTATTAATGAAGAGCAGATATGCATCTCCTAGCAAGGCGGCCAGCACTAGTCCATTTAATTTTTAAATAGCGTTAGAGTCAGAAGAGCGAGATTGAATGATTTATAAGGATCAAATCTACAGAAAGTAAAGAGGCTGTTCAAAAGGTACAAGGCTAGAATCATCAAGTCCAATCTGTAGTAGCTGGTGCATGCCCAGGCCATGGGAAAATAAACTGCTCCAAGTCTCCCCTTACCTGGGATTTAGGTGCTTGTGAATTCAAGCTGTTCATGAGTTATCTATTGCATCTGGTGTCCCACTCACACACTTGCTGTTCAAAGCGCCATGGCTGAGACTGGCTCTACCAGAGGAGGGTACAGAAAGTCTCCACCCGGCTCCCTGACTTCTCCAGAAGACACTATATTTTGGCTCTTCCATGGCCACCCAGGGATAGGACCTGGCCCTTGTTTGTTTTTTAATTAATAATACTGAATATCCTCATATGTATTTTTCAATTCCATTCTTACCTGGAATAAAGTCATATTTCTGCTAAAATTTACAAGGGATAGAAAATTTGAGGGACAAAAGAATCAAAGGGGTATTTTGTTAACAGTTGTGCTGTATATTTATGCACCTCAGTTCATACACATCTAACAAGCTGCATATCCCAAGGAAATAAAAATCTTTGGCATCAGAGTCTGAAAATCCCTTATGGATCTCAAATCCTAGAGTCAGCTTGACTTCAAAGTCCCAAACCCTGTTCTCATGGTCTGTATCCCATTGTTGTCAAGCTCTATAGAACTCAGATTTTCCTTTTATTTCCCCCTCTATACACACACACACACACACACACCACTTATTAGTATTAAATCATTCAGACTCTGTCTTATTGGATTTTCCTGGACATCTGTAGCTTCTCTTATTAAGTTCTATATGTTATAACTTCTAATTTATACTGATTGCATCTATTTCTCCTCCGCTCCCCTGCTGCCAGCCCACATTGTTATAGTACTTTTGTTTCTCATTGCTGCCTTCCTTTCACCACTGAGCCAAGACGGGCTTCTAGCCAAAGCTGTTCTCTTCCTTGATTGTGGAATCGTAGCTTTGTGACCATCTAATACACCCTTCTCAAAAAGATTCCCAATTTTCCCTTTCATTTTTCTATCTAAATATTTCTTCCCAATCAATTTCATTCATAATTTTCCTCCCCTTTTGGAAATTAGCCCTTTTCAAACACCAGTCTCAGAGTGGAACATAATAATATACTAACTACTGAGTAGGTCATAATTTTACTTCAGACATTAAAAGCTTTCAAAAATCAGCCTAAAGATTGTTATCTTAGATTGTCTTTAAAATATCCCTAGAAGGCTCCTTTTGCTCTCAGTCTCCGCAAACAAGCCCAAGTAGTGAACAACCTCACTTTCCCTCCTCTCCCCCAGATGGCTCCTCCAGAACAGGGCTGAGACACAATGGCAGCACTAATACTCGTGCTGTATTTTTCTAGATAAAATACACCTCGTAATCTGAGAAATAATGACCCCCAATGTCATTAATTCAGCACATCACAGCTGAATTCAAATGAGGTTCTATCCTGGAGATAGACTATTGGGCTGAAACCAGATGTTCCAACATAGCTGCATTTGCCCACATCTCACACAGCAGGTTTATGGGGCAGTGGGAACTCGTCATGACAGTACTCCTTCCACCTGACAATCACTGAAATAATAATTTGCAATGGCAAACAAACAGCACCATAAATGGAAGTTAATACCTGATTTATACAGCCAGGAGTATCCCCTTTAAAGAGATTAGTTTGAAACCATTATAAATTCCATTACAATTATGTCAATGGTCCAAGATGCATATTTAAGTAAGCAATCTGCTTGTGTCACTTACAGGACAAAAAAGCTGCTTTATTCAGTCCAAACATTTTCATCAATGATACTAATTTTGCAGAAATAATCTCCCTGTCAGACATGGTTTACTCTTGTTGATTACTACTTTGTCATTCAGGCCAGTCGTGTCTCAATCACTTTAGTAATCAGCTTAATGGGGATGTGAAATAATTCATTATAATAAAACCTCAATGTGCAATTAGATTCCATAGTGAAGACAAATGCAACGGTCAGAAGGTTATTTATGAATTATACATTTAAAGCGGTTTAGAAGCAGGCACCTTTGGGACAAGTGCCTCTGGCAGGATGATTGCTTACCCCTGCTGTCCATTTGCAGAACCACCTTCCTTTAGAGCACTGGGCTGAGATGCTGTTTGAAAGTAACACCAGTGTGCCCCAGCTCAATCCTAGAAGGCTCACCTCTAACAGCGAAAGGGTAGAAGGACCCAATGCATCTAGACTCACTGTACCATTGACCAGAGGCTGTCCCCTCTTCATATTATTTATACTGTGGTAGAACCTGCAGGCTCTGATAAGGGCTCCATTGTGCTAGGCATTATCTTCACTGTGCTAGCCTCTCCTGCCTGCCGCTCCTCCCTGTCTGTTGAGCAGTGCCAAGTGTGGAATTGCCGCCTCAACTCTCAGCTTGATAGGTTGTATTCTTGGCATGCCATTTAACCATCTTTGCATTTACTGCCCAGGACTGAAATATGATTCATGCCATGTCTCGTAAAGGCAGCTTGGACATGCAATCTGGCCAACAAGCCACTGCCTGCAGATGCAAGTAACGCCAAGCTGGCATCTTGTTAACTGAAAACACAAGACATACAAATAAATCATTTGGACAATCCTGAAGTCCTTGCCCAGACAAAACGTCCCATGAAGACAGAGTATTGTCTGAGCCAAAACATCAGGATTTAGCCCTTGGTTTGCCTGGTCTTAAGGGAGAAGTAAAGAACATGGAAACATTCTTTTGAGAGCTAAAGAATTTCTTTATTTGTCATATCAATTTGGATGTCCAGGACCTAAAGACATTCATGTCATTGCCCTTCTGCTCTCCCGTCTCTGATTGTCATCATTCCACATTTCTTTCAGAAGATAGGAAATGTGATTAGTCAGGGGATCTAACCTTTAGGATCTAGCTACTGTACCTAGGCATATCTAGTGTGTCCATCTGCTACCTAAGAATCACAACGTGATATAGGAGTACAGAGGGCATTCTGCAGACCTTGATTTAGCTACCATTACTTACATGGTTAGGAATAGAGCTGGATGGGAATTTGTGTAAAATGCAGTTTCTGAAAACTGAAATTTTCTGTGGGAAAGCTTCAGTTTTTCCTAAAATTTTTCACTTTTCCATTGGGAAAAATCTAAACAAAATATTTTTGTTCATGTCAGGTCAATCCAAATCAAAACATTTCTGTTTATCAGTCTGAGTCCAAATATTAATACCAAATCAATTTGACATTAAAATCTGAGTGCAGTTTTGTGCTTCCACGTTGCCTAATGCTCCTATTTGCCTCTCTGGACAAGGCCCCCAGGGTGGACTACACTCCCATGATAGATCTTCAACTTTTGTCGAAACACCGTAGCACATCATGGGAGATGTAGTCCAGCCAGGGAGCCTGGCCCCTAGAGGATAATAGAGGTATGAGGCAGTTCATGGAGAAACAGATTAATACTGAACCAAGTCAACTAAATCTTTTGGCACATCCAATCTTTCACAGAACAACGTTCTGAAAAATTGCAATTTGGAAATTGACCTTTTTATCCCAAAATCAGCATGAAAACAAAAATTTCAAAATACCAGAAATTCCAATTTTCAACTGGTTCCAGTTATAAAGTTTTATTTAGCCCACTGGTCTTCTCTTTTTTCTCCATCAAGCCAACCACTGTTAAGATGCACCCAATTTCCACTAGTGAGACAGCACGACCTTTGCACTGATGTTCAGCTTAGGTCTCCTGCATACCAGCACAAAGAACTGCCATGGTACTACCAGACCTGCTGTAGTTGTGGGTGATATTCTTTGACCCTTCTTGCAAGGGTGTTTGTCAGCAACAGACAAAAATACTAAGTAATAATAATGGAAGCTTCTGACATACTCTGAAAAGCAAAACCAAGGTCTTCAAAATAATGGTACGTAAAAGTCTGCTCATTTTTCACACTGCTTCACTCCCAGCGTCTTTTGTTTTCCATTGGTGAAACAAGCTTAGTTATGGACGTAATTCTGACTGATTCTATGTACAATTTAATTGCAATTTGTTTTAACCTTAAATTAGTACCCACTTTCAAATTATAAATATGTATATTTTTGCATATGTATCTTTTTGCTGATTTAGGCCTCAATTCAAGAAACCACTAAGCCAACACTTAGCTTCAAGCAGATGCTGAAGTGCTTTCCTAATGGGGGATGATATAGGTTAGTGAGTTTCTGCTTTCTGTGAAGAGTTAAACTTCCATTTATAAATTATCTAATAGTGTAGGCACAGAAGGAAGTCTGATATATGAATGGTAATAGGGGGAGAAAAAACAGTACATCCCCTACATTTACAACATTAATACAGCTGACCTGCTAAAGCAGCAATCAAATAGTCTAGATATTCTCTCCAGATCTTAAATGTACATCTATTTATAAATAAAATAAATTATAATAAGTATAAAACCGGAGAGACGTGGGTCATTACACAAGAGTCTAATTAAATCTGACTTGGTTCTACAAGCTTCCTAGAAACCATGATAAACATCTTCTTGACTCAGATTAAAAATAAATTGCTGAGTGAATTAGATTTCCTGGTGTTTTATCTAATTAATCCATCCTTTAACTCAAATTGGTTGACTTTTTAATTACCAGCTAATCTCATCCATATGAGGAGGGTTTTTTCCTGTTCAGACCTTTTCCTTCACATTCACCTATGTCTTGCGCTTTCTAAGACTCTGGCTTTTTACCTGCTTTCACTCATTATCGAAGTGCAAGGTGGAGAGGCTGTGGGTTACAAGTAGAGAACCTGACTCTCCATTGTTTTGCTCAAGTTTTACGTCACTGTAACTCCACTGATTTCAATGGCATTGCACCAGTGTAAAACTGGCATCCAACAAGCCCAGCGAGTTTCGAGTCTCAGATATGAAGGAATGGCTTTGTAGTACACGGTGCTTGGCAGCCTTGCTATCCAACTTTCAAACACCAGGACTGTTCTTGGAGGCAGAGATACGATCTCACCACAATGCTAGTGGCATGGGCAACACAATTCTGAGAAAACTTTCATCCTTAGCTAGCCCAAAAGGTCTGGAGGACGTGTTCTTGAATTATTACGGTAAAAAGAAAAGGGTATTTTTTCCAAGCTGAAATAGTCAAATCCTAGAAAACTCACTATTGGTCTCAGTTCACCAGTCTAAAATACTGTGCAAACTAAATTAAGTCAGTAGAAATGGAAGTTTAAAACATACATTTTAGAGACACCAAAACTCTGGCAAAACTCTCACTCGGTATAAATTTCATTTGGACTCTAGTAGGAGCTTCTGTCTGCATACGGACTGTATTGGCACCCTAAGGAGAACGGTTGTCAGCATTCTGGTGCTTACTTCATGCCCTTACCCAGTCTTCTCTCTTTAGGTTTCTGATGGGTTTCATATGGCCCCAAAGTCACACTGACACAAACAGTCCCATTGACCATAGATTTGCATCATATTTCCAAACATTCATTTGTTTTAAATACTCTGTTGCCTCTGGCACTTCCCAGAGCTAGAATCGCCCTGCTGTTCACTGGCAGGCTTGTCAGTATGTGGGGGAAAGAGGGCAATATGTTTTTCTAAGTCTGTTTTATTGGGTGCATTCAGACTGACAGTGAAGAGTGAGCCTACCAGGCAAAGAGCAGTGCATTTGAGAGCCAAGTCTCATGACCTCGGCAAGCCATGTGCACTAGAGATCCCCAGCAGAGGAGGCCGTTCACTGCCGTTTCACTGCAATTTAAGAACCTAAAATTGCCCAGAATTGGATCCATTAGGGAGGTCAGGTTTATTAGAGGAATCGCTTTGGGCGGCACTTCCAAAAGCACTCAGCCTTGGCCTCACTCTTCTCCCATTGACTGGGAGCAGACACAGCCTAGCACTTTGGAAATAAAGGGTGAGATTTTAAAAAGTGAAAAGCATCTGAAAAAAATCCATTTTTATACATTAATTTTTTCTAATACAGCATTAAAAGGCTCAGTGTTAACGTTGCAAAGTTAAAGACCCAGAAGTTAGGAAAATTTCACCCAAAAGCCAATGGCAGAACAGCTAGTGACTTCAGTGGGGCCAGGATTTCAACCCTTTTAAAGCCCTACCCTGCTGTGGCATCTTGCCCTGTGGTGGGGAAAGGCTCCAGTAGTGGGGAGCTAATGGAGCCTTGTCCCGCTGCGTCCCCCCTGAGCCTTTCCCCATCCTGGAGCCTTTCCTTGTAGTGAGGAAAGACTCTGGCAACAGGAAGGGATTGGGATATTACACTGCTAATAATTGCAGGATAGATGGGGCGGCACTGCTTGGGCACCTAGAGAGCTGTGGAGGGTACATACCTTATGGGTTCAGGCTTGTCTTTACTTCCCTAAACAGTACCTGACTGTCTATACTGCTATTTATACCCTTGCCAGGTGAGCAGGCAGTATGTACTCTGCCCGCTGCCAAAAAAGAACATGCAGCGTACACATCTTTAATGCACCAAAAACTGAACACTGACAAATGCTTGACACTATAAGGCCCTGTCTAAACTCCTGCTTATGTCGGCAAATCTTATGTCGTTCAGGGGTGTGAACAAACTTCTTGCCAACATAGCTACCGCTGCTCGTTGCGGTGGTTTTATTATGTCGATGGGAGAGCTCTCCCCCATCAGCATAGAGCGGCTACACCAGCAATGCCCAAGTGTCGCTGCAAGTTTGTAACTAAGGGTGGGGCAATTTTCAGAAGCGAGAGAAAAGCTGGAAAAAAGAGCTGCACTTTGAGAAGAAGCCTGCAGAGGAGCAACCATTTACTTAAAGGCTAAAGGAGTAACAATAGTGACCCACCACAAACTCTGAGCTGGCTGAATCTCAACCCAGATGAGACTGAGGTGATGGTGGTGAGCTGGAGGAAGCAGCTGGAGGAGATGGGGGAGGCAAGATCAGCCCTTTTAATGAAGACAGTATATCTGCTGTCAGTTAGTGGGCTTTTCAGCTTATGGGTATTTTAGACCATATTGGATAGTTTCACTTTTATATAAAATTCCCTTCCCCCTCTTATCCTCAGCAGCCCCTCCCTGCAGCTCCCAGGTGTTAGCTCCAGGTGGAGAGGCAGCCGCAAACAGCTGGGAGCTGCAGGGAGGGGCCACTGTTTTAGCTCTGAAGAAGAGCTCTGTGTAAGCTGGAAAGTTTGTCTCTTTCACTAACAGGAACAGATCCAATAAGATTACTTCACCCGCCTTGTCTCTATAGAAACACAGACTGCACATTTTACCACTGAAAATGCAGCATATTCAATGCCTTCTACTAAACCAAACGTCTCTGCGATTGATCTGCAATGGTTTCACCAGTTGATAGCTAAAGTTACTTCATTCAGAACTGAAATGTGACCACCACACTGAATAACTCAGAACAGGCATCTCATGTCATTAATTCCCATGAGTTTCACATACAGCCACAAATCATAGAGGCCTGGCTTTCTTATCCCTTCCAGGATCAGACCCTATCCGCCAACCATGATCAACAGTCACCACGAGTCAGTCATTTTCTTACATTCATATCATATCACAAGGGTAGTCACCATCTATTCAGGTGACAATGTTTTTATTTTAATTATATATTTTATACGCTGTCATAGATGCTTTTCCTATTTGCTACAATGGTCTCTGTAATGTTCCTTCTCAGAACTGAAGGGGAAGAAGTAGCGGTACATACTAGTGGTATGTAGAGCACCCCAGCTACTGCAGTTTAAGACACATTTTTACAGGGAGCCCATTAATTTGGTTTCTTATGCAATAAAGTAGTTATCTGTTTAGAAATGTGGGAATAAATCATTAAAATGGCATTTCATAGCTGAACACCAACCCCTGTATAAAGCAGTTAAAGAGCTCTCAGTCTCTGAGGTATATTCTCCCCTCTCTGAGCAGAGCTGCAAAGTACCAGCTAAGAATATCTTGAGAATATGATCAGCCTCTTGGTGATTTCTTGTCTCAACAATCTGGACTCCAGTCTTGAGGGAGGTAATTGCCCTACAGTAGCAGACACACACGGTCAATCTCTTCCTTGAGAGGCATGATTCCTAAAGGCTTAGAGTTGGCAATATTGCACCTATCATTCTAAAAGTCCGACGAAGGGGGTATTCACCCACGAAAGCTCATGCTGCAAAATGTCTGTTAGTCTATAAGGTGCCACATCTTTGCTGCTTTTACAGATCCAGACTAACACAGCTACCCCTCTGATACTTTCTAATGAGCCACTGCTTAAAGAGCTCTAGTTGGTTTTGTGTTTATAAAAATCCAATAAATCCAATATTGCAATTAAAATTAATTCAGTTATAGCAATATGATGTATCATCATAGGCGATAGCCAGCCCATATGATTTTTTGACTGCCATCTCTACCTTTGCATGAGCTCAAGTACTCGATAAAAGGTGGAGACAGTCTCTCTGTTTATACTGACAAAGTAAAATAGTTGTAAATGCATTTCTATTTTACCTTAGGAAGTGTTTTGACGGGATTATGTAAAACAATCAAGTTTTCATGAGGACATCTTCCCTGTGGATTACAGTAGTATGCTCTATCTAATCTATATATATTTTTCCAAGCATTAATATTTATATGTCCATCAGTCTGCACAGAGCCAGGAGGAGACAGTCATACAGATGCAAATGCTTCACATATTTTAAAAAAATGGGTTGCATTGAAAGATTAGTCCAATGATGTACAGTCACCAAAGTTTGACACTGTAATGTATGCATCAGTGGCTATGAATTAGCTACACAGTATTTTGGTTTGAGTAAAACCTTGAAAAGGCCTTAGGAATGATTTATTCTGCTCATCAGCCTTTGCAAGCTTTCTGCATTGGAGGCGTGCCAGAGCAATTTACAAGAAAATAGACAGACTATCTGTGGCTAGTAAATACTAATTTATAATGGCTAATTGCATCCTGACCTACAATACTTTTACAGTTGCAGGTGTATTTATTGTGATAATAAATGACACTACAACACTGATATACTCCTTACCACAATTGTGTGTATTGCTGAGTTCCTTCATATTATGGGCCATGTATTTCTTGTTTCTTTTGGCCATTGTCAGTTCTTGAGCCTTCTCCAGCTGACTCACTGAGTTTTCAGCCTGTTTGCTCAAGTCTAAGGAGCCCTTGTTTATCACCCCATTACGACCCAGAGGGCAAGGCTGTTTATGCACTCTTGTGGATCTCTCTCTTTGGAACAGAAGATCCGAGCATTCACAAAGCTCTCTCCTTTGCCAATGCACCCAACCGCCCCCAACTTATTGCTCACAGACTGTTGGTCACAGAATAGAATGATAAGAACGAAGATTTTTTTTTAAATCGCTACCTAAAGTTGAGAATTCTAAAACAGGGGTAAATTGCACTGGTGCAAGGTTTCACACCAGTGCAGCATGTCCATTCTAGGTGTCTCCACCACTGTTGCTACATTGGTGTAGCCATACTGGTACCAGAAAGCCTCTGTGTCAAGAAGCCCCAAGTAAATTTGGAGACTAGGGTGGTATAAATGTAAACACTAGTGAACTTACACTTTCCATCCTTCTCAATTTAGATTCACCTCTGAATATGACCAGTGTATTAGTCTATCAGTTTAAGAAGCTTCCAGTAACCTGGATGCTATAGTGATCTACATAAGAAGGGAATTAGGTATCAGCCATGGTATTTTGGGCTCAATACTAGTTTCAGACATGCAGGAGTGTATTATTGCATAGCTGAAAAAAAGAAGCTATTATATGTCCAGGAGTAGAATTCAGATTTTGGACATAACACTGAAGCAGAAACCACTGCGGTCTTCAAATTGTTGAGGACTGTTCTCTATGGTGGAATCTGGAATAGGGCAGTATTTGCCACAAAGCAGCAACTCGATTTGGGGGAGCATCAAATCCAATGCCAGCCCTTTGAAGGTTTGTAAAAATAGTCTGTCAGCATTCCAAGTGAGAACATGATATACACAGAGATTAAAAACAGTTACATTCAGTCCCCAATGCTTCACAATAACAGTGTCACCTGGGATTGAAGTCATTCCAGTAGAATGTGTCAATATTTACTTTATTCCTTCAAGAACCAGGAGAATTGTGCTCTCCAGTTTCTGCCACCGCCATCATGTTGTAAACGGCTTGTAATCCTAGTTACCAGTTGTTTAAGAACTTGTGGGAATCAACAGATTGTGTGTGTGTTTCATCAAGCTTTTTCACACACACACACACACACACACACACACACACACACACACACTAACTGCCACCATAGGTGCTAGAACTAAGGGTACAGGGGTGCTGCAGCACCCCCTGGCTTGAAGTGATTTCCACTATATGCAGGTTTTACAGTTTGGTTCAGTGGCACTCAGCACCCCCACTATACAAACTGTCTTAGCACCCCTGATTGCCACCATTTTCTCTCTAATCCATTGCTGCTCTATGAATTGCAATTCTCCATATCACCATCTCACTAACATTGGGAGGGGTGGGGGGTCCTGCTATTACAGAATATTTCTCCCATTGAGAAACTGCCATTGGGAAGGAATTTTGTCACAGCCTTCAAAAGTGGGGGCGGGACAAATTAGTGTTCTAATTTCCTTAAAGAACCAATACCCTCCCTTTAGTATCCACAGATTCTACCACTTTCATGGTGCTTGGCAGTGTTGTACATCTCTGAACAGACTTCTGCTATTCACCACTTACTTCATCAGTACTAAGAACAGCTGGAAAAATGGCTTGGGAATTTAATCGGAATTTGGTATCTTTAATCTGTTCCTGTACAGAAAACACAAACCCCTATTTATGATCCAGCTTTTGGAAAGCTAATTGAACAATTCCCCTAGCTCTAAATAAAATATAAGCCTCTTCTATGACTCATGATGTGGTATTGTGTAAACAGCCCATTGTCACTCTGCTACCTCTTCAATCAGCTGTGTGATCACAGCCAGAAATCAAAATATACATTTGTTGAAATTTCAAGACCACTCCTCCAAGCCCTTCATCTTTGGCACCTTGTTTATTACTGGACCCCTTGTCTGTCCTGTGTCTTCCAAATGGATAGGGGTTGTAAAGGAAAAATCTTATCTAGGAAGGCAAAGTGGAACAACACATTCAGTCTCTCCTGTATAAAGCTTCTGGGAATCTTATCACAGTACTGATGTAGGATTATACACTGAAAGCTCTATATTGTGTGCATTAATGAGAAAATGTATTCTGAAATGTCTGTTTCCACTCTCCATAAAGAAAATATTAAATGAAAACCACCTCTGGTTCTAATTCTAGATTATAGCAGCCACTGTTATATCTTCCCAAAAAATCTCAAACAATGATGCCTTTTGGTTTAGCTGTAGTGACTATTAGAGCTTGTCAAAACTTGTTCCATGGGAAAGTCTGACATTTGACTTTCATCTCAAGGTCAGAATGTAAAGCCAAAATGTTTAAGTTTCCCACAAAACAAAATTTCCCCAAAAATTGTTTCAGAAACGTCAAAGGGCTTGCTTTTGACACTGTCCTTTCCACTTTATCATTTTGACTTTATAATGGTACTTAAGTCAAAATGAAGTGCTTCCACGTTATTGAAACAAAGCGCTACAATCATTTGTCCAAAAAAATTGATACATTGACAAAATGTTTTGATTTACTCAAAATCAGCAGTTTCCAATGGAAAATTGTTTCACAGGAAAAAAATTTGACCAGCTCCAGTGACTATAGTGGGATTAAAATGACAACAAAGAAAAAGTAAAAACTAATCCAGTTAGCACAGTAAACACTTCATCCTTCTCCACATCATTCTTAGGATCATACACCAATTTCAGCTCCAGCTACAACTGACTCCCTATTGACAAGTCTATTGAACTCTACTAGCCTAGTAAATTTCAGGCCTTACAGTGCAGTAATCTCACAGAACTCCCTGGCCCTTAAAACTCCAAGAACTACAGTCTACATCATAAAATTGCCCCATAATTTGATAAATTGAGGGTTGAAACATAAGAGGTCTTTCAGGTCAGGACTGAAATGCAGAGAGTTATATAATGAATCCTGCTCACAATCTGTCTGCATTATGCCTGGCTCTAGCCAAAGCCAACACTATTAATAACTCACTTTCATAAACATTTGCACAACATCATACAAAACTAACCACCACAAAAAGTGGCCAGTATCTTTCTAATCCCTGTTAGTACAGGGTTGTCATTTGGGTGAACAATATCTAATATGAAACAAAGATGCAATCACCCACAAGTTAAACTATGTAATCCTGCAACTACACAGGAGCAAGATGGATTCTGATTTCAGTTACACCTGTAAAACAGAAAACAGAATCTAGCCCAGTATGCTTTACTCAAGCAGACGGAGCTAAATGGATTCTCCTAGCTGATTATACTACTCTAAAAACAAAATCCTTCCTAAAAGCTGCTGGGTCCATATCTGTCTTGCCAGCTGGCCTGGCGTTAGTGAACGTACATCAAAGTGCCACAGGTCTGAAAATATATAGTCTCCTTCACATAAGGCCGGCAAGCAGCAGCAGCAAGAAAACACCACGTTTATTCTTTTAAGGGAATTAGTGTCTTCTAAATATTTTATAACAGTTGTGCAGCTTACAATGACAAGGAAATTCCATCGCCCTCGGCATTTAATACAAATAGCTACTGTTTACAGAGTACTTCCCGAACACTGGGGCGAGGGGGAAGTTTTCAACAGCAAAGGGCAGGCAGGCATTCAACTCCCATTTGTGCCTTCACAACTCCCCCTTTAGTTTACTTCTCGGAGAACCACTGGTGATATTAATCCCCACTTTACTGCTGGGGAAACTGAGGCAGAGTGCTTTTCTAAGTTCGATACTATAAAATTAGGGACCTAAATCCATGTCTGGGTACCCTCACAAACGTCCTGATTTTCAAAGGTGCCCATGTGAGAAATTGGGCCCAGAGTATTTCTCCTGGATTTATAAGAAGAAATGCTTTTTCCATATATTTTGTGACTCCTTTTTCCCCATCTCTTGGGATTTACTCTTAAGTTCCTATTGACGTTTAGCAAGCAATATTCTAGTGGGTCACAAAACAAACCATTATGTTTCATTCTGAATCAATCACAAAGTTTTCAGAAAAATGTGACCATCTTCTGCAGGGCCCATTTCTGCTACCATTACTCACGCTGAGTAGCACCTTGCTCCACAAGTAGCCCCACTAGGTCTAATGCAAGGGCTTGTCTACATGCTACATTAGTGTACACCAGCACGATGTGCACTAATTGTTGGCCTGCACTGAAAGTTCTCTAGTGTGCGTCGACACAGTTTCATTTCAAAAGTACTAAGCCACTGTGCACTAGAGAACTTTTAGTGAGCACCAGTGGGGTCACAATGGTGTGTTAGCGTGCACCAGCTGCCCATGTAGACAAGCCCTGAGTTAGGGGGGCAGAGTAAGGGCCATAAAGCATGATTGTAATTTGTTCTCCAGGCAGTGACAGTTACATGGACATTCTTATGTTGCCAAATGATAATTTTGAGGTATAATCCATCTCAGGCTAGTAAATCTAGATAGCTAGCTCCCAGTTCCTCATCTTTGGTTTGTCTTCCCCCTGGAGAGGGCAGATGCAACAAAATGAACTGCAGTCCTAACCCAGAAAGGCTCCCAGCTGAAACAAAGCACAACAGATTTACAAATATGCAGACTGCTCCATTTAATGCTTGCAATAAATACCGTATTTGCATGACCTGTCACTGGAGGGCACACTGTACAATAATTCACAGATCTCCTCTGGACAAATTCTTACTGCATTAGAATTTCAAACTAAGACCTGGTAAATTTAATGCCAACATTCTAATTTTTGGTCCCATTTCACTAACATACACATTGGGCTGCATCCCAATCATTAAAGCTTTCCCCAGGCCATATATAAATGACAGCAATAGCCTATGGTTGACTATCCAATACAAGGAAGTGTCTATTTAAGAATTATATTTGTGTGTAAAGAAGTGATTGAATTTAGTAGTTCTTTAAATTTATAAGGAGACTAGAGAATCACATCAGAAGAGAAACTGAAGAAAAAAGATACATGGGAAGACACTAATGTGACTAATCACCAGACTGATTCGCCCTACAGTGTACCCTTCTCAAAGCAATCTCTTCCAGGTGGTGGTGTGACAGATGTTAAACTTACTGCTTTATAGTTTTCTGGTTTGATTTTTGATCCCTCTTTAACTAACGGAGGAAAATGACAAAAACAACTCCATTATTTAGAAAACGGTCAAGAGACAAACCAGAAAACTACAGTGCAGTACGTTTAATATCTGTTGTGACATCAATCTAAACTTAAGAGCTGTGATGGGTAACACCTAGGAAAGTATAGTTTGATCAAGAACAAGCAGCACCTGATACATTCATGGAGACTATGCTTAGCTCACTGGTGTTATTGAAAGATATACAAAGATAATAGCTTGTTTAGATTTTCAGCCAGCGTGGAATATGTTTCACATCAAAGATTATAGCTATGGTGAAGGAACGGAATAGGAGACCAAACCTAAACAAACTCAACAGCAAGGCGATACGTGTATCCTGTACTCACCTGATGACTCCACTACCCCTGAACATGCCCTTTAGTAATGGGAGAGAGTGGAGAATATTATACCAATTTATGGTTGAGGAGTGAAAATAATGGCTCAAACACACACTCTGCCTACTACTATTACATCTATAGCATTGGACATGGACAATGCTCTCATAACTATGAAATATTCAAAGTAAGTTTGGGACCCCTTAGCAGGGGCGGCTCCAGGCACCAGCATGCCAAGCGCGTGCCTGGGGCAGCAAGCCGCGGGGGGCGCTCTGCCGATCGCTGCAAGGGTGGCAGGCAGGCTGCCTTTGGCGGCATGCCTGCGGAGGGTACGATGGTTCCACGGCTTCGGCGGACCTCCTGTAGGCTGCCGCCGAATCCGTGGGACCGGGGACCTTCCGCAGGCAAGCCGCCGAAGGCAGCCTGCCTGCTGTGCTTGGGGCGGCAAAATACCTAGAGCTGCCCCTACCCCTTAGTTAGCAACTATTTCTAATAGCCCACATGCCATGTATGTATGCCACTCAATATACTGCTCGTAGTACATCTTCACAACCAGCCACGTGTCATATGCTTGGATTGAGGGTAATTGAGACCCAGGGATCAGCCCAACAGAGACTCGGACTCCAGAACATCTTTGGAATGAAGGAAGAAAATGGTTCGTAGTACAGGGGAAGCCAGAAGAGATCTAAGGCCTAACATAAAACCCACTGAAGTAAATGGGTGTCTTTCCATTGTCTTTAGTTCGCATTGGATCAGACCTTTATTGATTTAGGATAATCAGCTTTAGAAACTCACCATCCTAATTAAATATGGCCACACAAGGAATCCACTTAGAATTTTACCAATCTTACTCCAAGACCCTTATAGCATCTAGATATAGTACCATCAGCCTCATGTACTCTCTGCAGTTCGGTATTTAAAGATGGGCCAAATCAAACCTGTGAAATCTTGGCTCCACTGAAGTCAGTGGGAGGTTTTCCATTGATTTAAATGGAGCCAGGATTTTAACTCTGCTATTTCTATTGCAGCACAATGAGGAGTCTGTTGGCACCTCCTCGCTGTTTTTGTGGATACAGACTAACACGGCTACCCCTCTGATACAGGGCAGGTGATATATTCACCAGCTTTCCGAGTGGTAGCTGAGTTAGTCTGTATCAGTAAAAACAACGAGGAGTCCTTCTGGCACCCGAGAGACTAACAAATTTCTTTGGGCATGAGCTTTCGTGGGCTAAAATCTACTTCATCGGATGCATGGAGGGGAAAATACAGTAGGCAGGTATAAATAGGCAGCACATGAAAACATGGGAGTTGCCTTACCAAGTGGGGGTCAGTGCTAGCGAGCCAATTCAATTAAGGTGGAAGAGGTCTATTCTCAACAGTTGACCAGGGGTGAATACCAAAAGGAGGGAAAAGTCACTTTTGTAGTGCTAATGATGCCAATGCAATCAAGGTGGCCCATTCCAAACAGTTGACAAGAAGGTGTGAATATCAGCAGAGGGAAATTAGGTTTTGTAGCGACTTATCTATTCCCAGTCTTTATTCAGGCCTAATTTGATGGTGTCCAGTTTGCAAATTAATTCCAGTCCTGCAGTTTCTCGGAGTCTGTATATAAAGTTTTTTTTATTGAAGAATTGCCACTTTTACGTCTGTTATTGAGTGTCCAGGGAGATTGAAGTGTCCTACTGGTTTTTGAATGTTATAATTCTTGATGTCTGATTTGTGTTCATTTATTCTTTTGCATAGAGACTGTCCAGTTTGGCCAAAGTACATGGCAGAGGGGCATTGCTGGCACCTGATGGCATATATATCACATAGATAAATGTGCAAGTGAACGAGCCCCTGATGGTGTGGCTGATGTGGTTAGGTTCTATGTTGGATACCTTGAATAGGTATGTGGACAGAGTTGGCAATGGGGTTTGTTGCAGGGATTGGTTCCTGGGTTAGTGTTTTTGTTGTGTGATGTGTAGTTGCTGGTGAGTATTTGCTTCAGGTTGGGGGGCTGTCTGTAAGTGAGGACTGGCCTGTCTCCCAAGGTCTGTGAGAGTGAGGGATCACCCTTCAGGATAGGTTGTAGATCCTTGATGATGCGCCGAAGAGATTTTAGTTGGAGGAAGTAGGTGATGGCTAGTGGTGGTGTTACTTTCTTTGTTGGGCCTGTCCTGTAGTGACTTCTGGCTCTGTCAATCTGTTTCTTCACTTGACCAGGTGGGTATTGTAATTTTAATAACGCTGGATAGAGATCTTGTAGGTGTTTGTCTCTGTCTGAGGGATTGGAGCAAATGCAGTTGTATCTTAGAGCTTGGCTATAGACAATGGATTGTGTGATGTGGTCTGGATGAAAGCTGGAGGCATGTAGGTAAGTAAGTTTCCGGTACAGGGTGGTATTTATGTGACCATCGCTTATTTGTACTGTAGTGTCCAGGAAGTGGATCTCTTGTGTGGACTGGTCCAGGCTGAGGTTGACCATGGGGTGGAAACTGTTGAAATCCTGGTGGAATTCTTCAAGGGCCTCCTTCCCACAGCTCCAGATGATGAAGATGTCATCAATGTAGCACAAGCAGAGTAGAGGTGTTAGGGGACGAGAGCTGAGGAAGCGTTGTTCTAAGTCAGCCATAAAAAATGTTGGCATACTGTGAGGCGATGCGGGTACCCATAGCAGTCCCGCTGACTTGAAGGTATAAATTGTCCCAAAAATCTGCAATAGTTGTGGGTGAAGACAAAGTCACAAAGCCACCAGGTTTGCCATGACATTATCGAGGCTACTGTTCCTGACGACTTGTAGTCCATCTTTGTGTGGAATGTTGGTGTAAGGAGCTTCTACATCCATAGTGGCTAGGATGGTGTTTTCTGGAAGATCACCAATGGATTGTAGTTTCCTCGGGAAGTCAGTGGTGTCTCAAAGATACCAGGGAGTGCTGGTAGCGTAGAGCCTGAGGAAAGAGTCTACATAGCCAGACGATCCTGCTGTCAGGGTGCCAATGCCTGAGGTGATGGGGCAATCCAGGATTCCCAGGTTTATGGATCTTGGGTAGCAGATAGAATACCCCTGGTCGGGGCTCTAGGGGTGTCTATGTAGATTTGTTCCTGTACTTCTTCTGGTAGTTTCTTGAGCAGATGGTGCAATTTCTTTTGGTAACCCTCAAACTTGCGAGTTTGACAGCTAAACCTGAACAATTAAAGTATTCAGAGGAAGCTCACTTATAAGCTTTACATTCTTTGATCCAGGTTCAGAAGGTGGAGTTTTGTACAGATCCCATCTCTAATTTAGTTAGTTAGTTTTATAATATGATCAATCACCCTTGAGCATACCTATTTCCAAGACAATTTGGACTCATTCAAATATAGTTTCTTTTGCATGGCTTTCAGTTATTAGCCATAACTCTTTAAGTCCTAAGAGTGCCTGCAACTACCACCATGTGCTACAGAGGAAACTAGTAAACATTTAAAAATAGACTGTTTGCCAAGATCTCCTCACCACAAGGCTTTGGTATATTATACATTAATAAAAATGGAGTTCATGAGGGCAGCTAGGATGGATACTAATGTATCCCAATGTGTGAGAATTAGTAAATTACTGCAGCCCTAAAAGAGAGCTCACTGACAAATGCAGCCAGCATTTCTGAGCTCCACTAATAAATCTTAATTTCCCCCAGGAACTGTAACATCTTTTACTATAGCACTCAGTCCTTTTAAGAAGAGCATCCATCATGCCATTCAAATATTTTGAGCAACTTGCTTTCATACTGATCTAGAATGTATCACAACTGTGGACACTTGTGATTAGATTCAAAGGTTTTGATTGGTGACTCCATGCCTGTTGGAACTGGACATCATTCTCTCTTGCTTCTAATAGCTTTCAATGTCCTCGGGGGGGGGGGGGGGGGAGGTGTATATGCACACGCACACTTTACTTCAGGTTAACTTTTCTCACCTATCAATCACAATGTTAGCATCTAAAAATATTGCAAGATCTGGCCATTTCTCACTTCCTTGGCTAGCTGGATTCCAAATCCTGCCCTTGTATCCAAGATTGATTACTTGCAAGTTTCTCTTGCAACACTTGAGTGGGATAAAAAAAACCCCAAATAGATTGAAGCCTTACAGAAAATTCTTCTGCTGAAGCTTCAGGCTTTAGAGCAGGGGTGGGCAAACATTCTGGGCCAAGGGCCACATCTGGGTGAGGAAATTGTATGCAGAGCAGGGGGTTGGGGTCCAGGAGGGGGTGCAGGAGGGGTGCGAGGTGCAGGAAGGGGCTCAGGGCAAGGGATTGGGGCAGAGGAGGGGTGCGGGGTGCGGCAGGGGTGTGGCAGGGGGCTCAGGGCAGGGGTTGGGGTGCAGAGTGTACGAGGGGGCTCAGGGCAGGGAGTTGGGGTGCACAGTTCAGCAGGGAACCCAGAGCAGGGGGTTGGGGTGCAGGAGGGGTGTGGAGTGTATGAGGGGGCTCAGAGAAGGAAGTTGAGGTGCAGGAGGGGTGCGAGGTGCAGGCAGGAGGCTTAGGGCAGGGGGTTGGGGTGCAGGAGGAGGAGGAGAGGTTCAGGCTCCGTCCCGGCGTCGCTTATCTAAAGTGGCCCCAGGGTGGCAGCAGCATCCACCAGGGCCAGGGCGGGCTCACTGCATGCCTGCTCTGGCCCCATGCCAGGCTGCTCCAGGAAGCGCTGCAGCCCCTGGGGGAGGGGAGGGTGGAGGGCTTCACGTGCGCTGCCCTTGCCGGACCTCCAGGTACCTCCCCCGAAGCTCCCATGGGCCACGGTTCCCCATTCCCAGCCAGTGGGAGCTGTGTGGGGGGCAGTGCCTGGAGGCAAGGGCAACACACAGAGCCCTCTGCCCCCCCACCCGAGGGCCACAGGGACATGGTGCCGGCCACTTCTGAGACCGGCGCGGGGCCCACGGCACCACAGGGGGCAATCCCGCAGGCCAGATCCAGCCCGTGGGCTGTAGTTTGTCCACCCCTGCTTTAGAGACACAATATATGTGTGTTCAGAACCAAAATGTGGCCTGTCTTACAAGAATTAAAAGTCTCTTGGGGAATTTTCTACAGATTTTAAGTATCTTGGAGGTAGAGGTTGTTTGTTTTAAGAAAAATTCTTTAGGGAAATATTCTGGTTTTGTATATTTAATTATAGTAAAATATATAATCACAGGAAAAATGAGTGTAGAGAATTAAAGAGAACAGATAATAGCCAGAGATGTTCCTCAACTTTTTGTTTTTGTCTTTGTCTGACACTGCTCGTTCGTAGCTGCCAACAGAGAGCAGGCACATGATGGATCAATGGGTAATAGTAATACATACTAGGGGGTAAAGCTGAACTCTAGCATTGGCCAGAGTACTAGGCTTGTTCTGATAGATGTGTAACAAGAGCGCTCTGTATGCAGCTGTGTGCACACTCTCATCTAATACGGCACTAACCAACCCTTACACACTTCAGCAAGGCCCTCTGTACAACATAAGAGGGCTAGGCTGCCTGTAAGTGAATAGTGTGAGAAGAACTACTTTGGCCGTACTTGGCCCTGCATGCTGAAGCTGACAGCAGTGCTCCTCATGGGAATTGGTTTGAATAAGGATGAAATACAAACCAAGCAAGGTCCTCAGGCTTTATCCCCAGAAGTGGAAGCCTCGAGGTGCGTTAAGAGCACTACCAAACACAAAGGGAAAAGAGTGGTTTGCACAGCTAAAATGTCATACGTTAACAAGGCACCTCTCTCAGACATTCAAACGCTGAAGGAATAGGGGCTTTCCTTTCAGCATCGTGTGCTTTAAGGATTGGACAGGATACATTTGCTAAAGCAAATCCCATTTCTAAAACCCTGTTAAGAGATGTAAACAGCAGCCAGAGGAAGCCATTTGCAGTGCCCAAGTTTTATAGGGCCTACAAAACCCAGGAACTATACTACAGGTTATTGAGCATCATCTACTGGCATTTTATCTAATTTCACATACACTGACAGAGCTCTCTCATGACAGGGTAGCCTATGGGGAGAACCAACTTTCTTTCCTCACTCTCCCTATTTTAACTAGACCCTCTCTTATGGTTGCATAAAGCAGGATTTTTTCTCTCTAACAGGCTGAGCCATTCATTCACACTTGGACAAAAAATGAGAATGACAGATGTTCTCTCCTGTTCATGGGGGGGGAATAGTTACCTTTTTCAGAGCTCCCTTGAAACCTCAATCCATGACTCATTTAAGCAGAATCTGACAAGACAGCCATCTAGCTTAGAGGAGACTATAAATCTCTTCATCGTGACGAGGCACGTGCAAATTCAATTCTGCAAACTTATGAAGTTGAATCACCCCTCCCACCTGCACAGAGTTCTACTGAAATTGGTGGGGCTACACCCGGGGCACATGAGTGATCGGATTACTGGATCGGGTTCTAGTTTGCTTATGTATCATCTGTCTGCTATGTAGTGCAGTTTTGTTCATACTGAATGAGGGTTGATACGTTCAATAGTGCCTAGCAGCATTTGCCACACAACTCAGTTTCAATAGCAATTGTTGGCTAATCATGGTAGTTACCTTCGAAATGCTCACCTAAGAGTGAAAACGCCATACTTCACTGGGCTACAAAGGCATCACTACATGCCATTATGACAGCGAATTCTGTTTAGAAGTCTAAGTAAAATACTTCTTAGGAAAAAATCTCTTGGTTTACACAAATCAGTAAAAAAAGTTGTTACAAGACAAGCGCACTTTGAGACTTTTTTTTTAAAAAGCAATGGGTATTTAGCTCATTTTAATAAGCGGGTTCAAATTCCATTTTCCCAAGCAAAAAATATATGAAATATTAATTCCAAAACTCTTTAGCTAAAGGTCACTTCAGTTGGCAATACTGGAATGTGTCCAGTTTCCTGCACTCCCTAGGCAGTCTGACACTTAGCTCCTCATTTTGCTATTGCATACGCCCAGAAACATTGAAATGGGATTAAACTCTTCAGTGACTAATTTTTTGTGTGACCGGTTTAGATTTATCAGGGAGGTCTCACAATTTCAGTTGAAACTCAGCCTGGTCATGGTTAATGCGTGGTATTTGATTGCTGGCTCACATTTTAAAAAGGATAGTTCTGTAATATCCGGGGGGAAAGAAGCACTAGAAAGGAGGAAACGAAGCTAGGAATAGTGTGAATGCCCACAAAAGGGATCACTGTACTTTACAAATCTCTTCCTTTTTGGATACAACTTCTTGTTGACCTGGTTTATTGAAAAAATAAGGCCATGGAAATATTCGAAGGCAATGTCCGTAATATGCCATAAAAGAGACAACCCATACCAGAAGCTTAAAGACTTAAATAAATGGGAGTTTTGCTAGTGAATACAAAAGAACAGGAAGGGTGCAGAGCGTTATCTGGATAAAGGCCCAAGCCAACTTCACCAGCCAATGCAAATGTCTGAGGTAGGGATTGGTCCTGCTTTGAGCAGGGGGTTGGACTAGATGACCTCCTGAGGTCCCTCCCAACCCTGATATTCTATGAACTGGGATACAGCACATGCTATCTATTCCCATTCCCATAAATGGGGAATCATAGTAGTTCAGTATTGCTAACTCCGAGCATTCAGAAGACATGAGACAGGCTCCCCCCAGATCATGATACTGGCTCAAAAATCATGAGATTATATATATCTTTATGTGCGCCTTCTGGTTTCTGCACTCGCTTCCTATTTTCAAGCTGTCATCTGTAACCACAAGGGCTAGAAGGTTACTTGTTTTAAAACTGAAAGCTGAGATTCCCATGGCACCTGAATGTGGCAACTAGGTCTTTAAGAAAGACGCTAAATAATACAAATGTTGGCAACTCTGTTTTGAGAGCTGAGGAGAGGAAAGCAACAAGCAGGACAGGGATCCTTGGAAGGCCAGGACTATCCGCAAAGAGGCCTTCTCAGTTTTCAGTCTTAAACCAAGTCACCTTCTAGCCCTTGTGATTACAGATGAAAGCTTGAAAATGGGAAGCGGGTGCAGAAACCAGAAGGCAAACAAAGAGCAGTGGGGTACACAGTGCCATGGAGGTAACTCAACCCCCACCCCTTAAAAACAAAAAGGGGAGAGATCAGCATGCCGAGAATCCCCTCCATGCATGGTTCTGGAGGACACAATCTGGGATATTATATTAATTATTATTATAGATGCCAAAGAGGAGCAGCACTTTACAGAAAGAATAAAGACATGGCCCCCGCCCCAAGAAGCTTGCAGTCTGGGCTAGATAAGATAGGACATCGACACAGGAAATTAGGCAAAGGGGAGGGAGAGAGAAATCCACAGCATAACACTAAGAGGTTGCCTGTCTCATACCACCTCCTTTTTAAAAATCACTAGAGGTAGCAACTACCTAGTTATTATTTGTATTGTGGTAATGCCCAGTGAAGTTGTGCTCTAATATTGAGGCTCCTGTGCTAGGGGCTGTACTAGGGTGACCAGATGTCCCGATTTTTGGGTCTTTTTCTTATATAGGCTCCTATTACCCCTCATCCACTGTCCCAATTTTTCCACACTTGCTGTCTGGTCACCCTAGGCTGTACCAAAGCAAAAGAGCCCCAAATAGTTTAAATTCTAAGAATAAAACAAGAGCCAGACACAGACCGACAGGGGAGCACAAGGAAAAAACAAGACAATGTTGGTCTGCACAATAGGCAGTGATCTCAGCGCACCAACTGCCTAACCATTGCCAAGTTTTTTGTAGCAGAAGAAAAAAAAGAACATAAATGCTATTAATTAATATAAATTCCAGAGAAAACTCTTCCCCTCATATTGCTATTTATACATTGTGCTTTGCGTTGCCTCCAACTGTTTGCAAGCACACTGTCACTAATTTGTTTTTGCATGTTCACTGATATCTATAGCATTTGGATCTATTTCCGCAAAACAACTCCTTTTATGGGGGAGTTAATAAGAATCTGTGAGCATTTCAATCTATTAATGCTCCTACAGTAGAAAACTATGGCTGGCAGAGCTTGGCTGTGCCAGCACAAACCAACCTCCAATTAAGAGGGATTTTCTAAAGCTCTCAGTGCTGGCCTAAGTATTCCTTGGAAGTCAAGTTGAGACACAGATCTTTTGAGAAGCCAGTTGACATATCCAGGAATTTTCCTCTGAGATTACACGTCTTACCAAGGGCAAAGTTACACAATGGTTTGTTTTCACAATGTTAAAGATGTTAGTAATGACATTCAGCTACAACGTACTTCTCTCTCCCTGCCATTTCGGGCCTAGTCTTGCTCCCATTGAAATCCTTGACAGAATTTCTTTTGACTATGTTTGCAGTAATATTGGACTCTCTGTGCCTGATTCACTGTTGCCTTGAATGTTGCAGTTACGCCAATGCAAAGTGAGTGTAAGTGCTGTTTAAGTACATCAGAACCAGGAAGCCTGCCAAACAATCAGTAGGGCCACTGATGATTGAGGTGCTAAGGGAGTGCTCAAGGAAGACACGGTCATCATGGAGAAGCTAAATGAATTCTTTACATCTGTCTCCAGTGCAGAAGACGTAAGGGAGATTCCCCCACACCTGAGCCATTCTTTTCAGGTGACAGATCTGAAGAACTGTTCCCAATTGAGGTGTCAGAGAAGATTTTGGAAGAAACTGATAGATTCAACAGTAATAAATCACCAGGACCAGGCAGGAACTCAAATATGAAATTGCAGTATTAATTGTGGTATGTAACCTATTGCTTAAAATCAGCCTCTGTACCAGATAACTGGAGAGTAGCTAATGCAAGATCAATTTTTGAAAAAGCTTCAGAGGTGATCCTAGCAACTACAGGTCACTAAGCCTAACTTCAGTACCAGGCAAACTGGTTGATAGTATAGTAAAAAACAAAGTTATCAGACACATATGAACACAATACATTGGGGGAAGAGTCAACACTACTTCTGTAAAGGGAAATCATGCCTCACCAATATATTAGAATTCTTTGAGGGGATCAGCAAACATGTGGACGAGGGTGATTCAGTGGGTATAGTATACTTGGACGTTCAGAAAGCCTTTGACAAGGTCCCTCACCAAAGGCTCTTAAGCAAAGTAAATTGTCATTGGATAAAAAGGAAGGTCCTATCATGGATCAGTAACTGGTTAGAAGATAGGAAACCAGGAGAGAGGTAAATAATGGGTCCGCAGAGGCTCTGTACTGGGACCATGCTGTTCAACATATTCACAAATGATCTGGAAAAAAGGGGTAAACAGTGAGTGGCAAAGGTTGCACACAATACAAGATTATACAAGATGGTTAAATCCAAAGCAGCCTGCAAAGAGTTACAAAGGGGTTTCACAAAACTGGGTGACTAGGCAACAAAAAGGCAGATGAAATTCAATGTTGATAAATGCAAAGTAATGCACATTGGAAAACAATCCCAACTATACATACATATATAAATTATGAGGTCTAAATTAGCTGTTACTCCAAGATCTTTGAGTATGTTTCTCTGAAAACATCCACTCAATGTGAGGTGGCAGTCAAGAAAGCTAACACCAAGTCAGGAACTATTAGGAAATAGATAGATAATAAGACAGAAAATATAATGCCACTATATAAATCCATGGTATACCCACACCTTGAATACTGCTTGCAGTTCTGGTCACCCCAGAATTGGAAAAGGTGCAGAGAAGCACAATGAAAATGATTAGGGACATGAAACCTAATGATTCCATATGATTACAAGATTAAAAAGACTGGGACTGTTCACCTTAGAAGAGAGATGACTAAGGGGGGTTATGACAGATCTGTGAAATCAGAAATGGTGTCGAGAAAGTAAATACAGAAATGTTATTTACCCCTTCACGTAACACAAAAACCAGGGGTCACTAAATGAAATTAATAGGCAGAAGGTTAAAAAACAAACATAAGTACTTCACACAACGCACAATCAATCTGTGGAACTCATTGCCAGGGGATGTTGTGAAGGCCAGAACTATTACTGGGTTCAAAAAAGAATTAGATAAGTTCATGGAGGATAGGTCCATCAATGGCTACTAGCCAAGATGGTCAGGGATGCAATCCGATGCTCTGAGTGTCTCTAACCCTCTGACTGCCAGAAGCTGGGACCGGACAACAGGGGATGGATCACTCGATAAATTGCCCTGTTCTGTTCATTCCCTCTGAAGCATCTGTCATTGGCCACTATCAGAAGACAGGATACTGGGCAAGATGGACCACTGGTCTGGCCCAGTATGGCCATTCTTATCTGATTTGATAGTTTTACACTCAATATGCACTTTTGTAAATAATTATACAAGGTGAACAGACGTATTGAACTAGGCTCTTGCAAAAGTGAGCAGTAGGGATGGTGTGTGAAGTGAGAGATTTGATACCTGGCAGGGATTCTTTCAATTCACACCACTTTACAGTCCTCCCTAGTCTCCTGCCTCTAGGAGTGCAACCCCGCAGTCCTTCTGCACACAGAACTCCCCCAGACGTCAATGAGACATGTACGCACTCAAGGACTGCAGGATTGACCCCTCATAGGGAGCAGTGGAAAAGCAAGAGCATTATGATTAGAGATAGGCCCCGAGCTGGGGAGATAAAATCCTACCCCAA
This sequence comes from Mauremys mutica, assembly GCF_020497125.1. NCBI lineage: Eukaryota > Metazoa > Chordata > Testudines > Geoemydidae > Mauremys > Mauremys mutica. The sequence goes on along the minus strand of NC_059082.1, from coordinate 67,506,158 downwards.
ACTATTCCCAAATTCCGGGGCGAAGGGTTATCATCCAGAGCTCTAGTTCAGTCCAGTTCAGAGATCAGCGATGCTGGCATTTACAGAGCCAGAGATGTGGAACAGATCAGATCAGAGGACAGCAGGGAGTGGCCTCTTATGATTGGGGAGGAATTTCCCCCCTAAAAAAGAAATTGATTAACAGCTTAAATCTGTTAAAACAACCAAACCACTGGTGTTCAAACAGGCAGAATTTTCAGAGCTTTACAACACTCTCTCATCATTAAGTACCTCAACAGATATATGTCAGTAATTCTCACAAACATTCTGATTATTTGGAATGCTTTACAGACTTAGAATTTAATTGGATAACAGCTCCAAAGGCAATGTAACCAGTGGCCAATTCCCCTTTGTCTAGAAAAAATAAAGAGCTACTTAAGATAAAACAGAGTTGGAAAAGTTGAGAAAAAAATATCAAATAGATCCATGTATAGTAATTAAAAGCAGTGTTTGTCTGTTTGAGCTTTGTAATAGATCAGTGCACTGATTATCACGTGAGACTCTAGGAACATCTGTCAAATGTTCATATTTAACCAGAACCTTTTGTCTGAAATATGCTTAGTGAATAATAAGTCCCAGAAGGCCATGTCAACAATTCTTGCTTAGTGGATCAGAAAATAGGGACATAGTTTGTGTCCAATTAGAATTAAGAATGGGAGTGAAGGCTGCCACTGAATAGACAGGGTTGCTAAAGGACTGTGTGCACAACATATGTAGTTAAACGGAAGTTCAAATGAATTTGGAGAACAGAGCAGATGGCAGGTGATTTTACTTTGCTGTGTGTTCTTTTGTCAGCCAGGCTTTGGAGATGCAGGATGCATGTGCATTTATAGCAAAGCAGATGCTGGTGCTGCTAGGCCTGCTCTGATATGGTTAGGCCCGCAGCTGTCTTCATCTTTGACATGGAGGTGCTACATATGGACTCCCAGCATCCGTTGATCCATATTGAGCAGAGACCAAAGAGCATATTCTATATACATTCTCAATTCGCTACAAATTAGATGTGGTCCTTTGGTTCCTAGCAGGTTGCCTCAGCTGAGCAAAGTTTGCTGCCTTTGCGTATAAATTATGCGAGAGAAAGGAAATGGGAGTTCCCCTCTTTAAGGTGTATGGTCTTTCTTCACTGATTATACGTAACTTCCATTGACACTAAGGGGCATTACATTCCACACAGACGATAGGTATTTGCCATTGAAGATCTGAGTATTGTAAGGGTTTTTTTGGTTCTCCAGTCAAAAACCCCATGGGTATAAGGGACACAACAATGAATAGTGAAACTAGTCTACAGTGAAGTCTGTAGAAGTTCCCAGTTTTTCTGAATTAATGGCGTAGATTCATCACATCTAAGTAAACCACACTCCAGGGCTTGAGATCCATAACGACGGTCTGATTGGACATGGTCAGAAAGAACGTGGCTTCTCAGTAAATGACGTTCCCATTGATGTTAATGAAAGTGCCACCAGACATGAAGGGCAGCATATGGCCCTTACAGTAAAATGTAGGTACAGATGATTCAGGAGTATCTTCAAACACCCAGAGCCTCATTCTCCAATGCCCTGCACCTTCAGTAGGTCACATCTATGCAAAGTGGGTGTAAACACATTGCCAGTTTGAAGTGCTAACTGACAGATTCTGGACCACATCAACACTGTGCCACCTTTATACTCACCTGCCCTAATCCTGATCAGGTTGAATAGCTCAACTTAGAGCAGCCTCAGGGCTGTCCTAAGTTAAACCTGGCTGATCACCACCCCACAGTCAGAGACTGCTTGCTGGAGCACAGAAGCTTAGCAGTCACACTCTTTGTCCCCAGCTATTCCCCTTTTTGGGGCTGATGCAGCAGAAAGCCACCAGAACATAGGGGAGGAAGAGGGATGTGAGGCACAGGTATAAGTCATTATGTAAAATGTGGTGCACAATCAAGTCCCCATTCTTTGGTCTCCTTCCTGTTTCCTTCTGTGGTTTTAATCCTGTTCATACTAAAGCTGAGTGCTATGCCATGCGCTCTGCCTCTGGATCAACATGGTGATGTTTTCCCTGCTCATATTGCTTTTGACAGATACAGTCAGGCCACTCCTGAAAGACCAGAACAGAGAGATTCTGCATAACACCCACAAAGCAGTGAAGGGGCTCAGGGCACCAACCCTGGAAGGCAAGTAAGGTAGAACTGCAGGGGAAGGCAGAGACGGAGAAAAATCCTTGGAGGAGTCTGCTTCGAGATGGGGTGAGTTAAACTGCATTTGCCCAGCTCCACAAATTGAGACTTCAACCCACCCTAAATATGGGTTGATCAGGTTTCTAGCCAAACTGTTTGCACAGACCAGAGTCAATAAAGGGCCAGGCTAGCACTTTACTATTTCCCCCCAAGTAAGGGACTGTGTATGTTCAGTTTCTGAACCCCTTTGATCCATAGGAGCATAAACTGTTCCAGCCCATCTCCTGCCACACTAGCTCGGCTGTACTGGGGGACATATTGGAGAGGGGGAAAAAGGGGGACCAAGGATCCACCCACTCATTTCTACCCAGCCATTCCCCATCCACCTGCATTGCAGGTGAAGTAGCAGCTGATCTCCCTCCCTCCTTCACACAGGGGGTACGTCTACACTACGGGATTATTCCGAATTTACATAAACCGGTTTAACAAAACAGATTGTATAAAATCAAGTGTGCGCGGCCACACTAAACACATTAAATCGGTGGTGTGCGTCCACGGTCCGAGGCTAGCGTCGATTTCTGGAGCATTGCACTGTGGGTAGCTATTCCGTAGCTATCCCATAGTTCCCGCAGCCTCCCCCGCCCCTTGGAATTTCCGGGTTGAGATCCCAGTGCCTGATGCGGCAAAATCATTGTCGCAGGTGGTTCTGGGTAAATGTCGTCAGTCACTCCTTCCGCTGGGAAAGCAACGGCAGACAAGCATTTCGTGCCTTTTTTCCCCGGATTGCCCTGGCAGATGCCATAGCATGGCAATCATGGAGCCTGTTTAGCCTTTTGTGACTGTCACCGTATGTGTACTAGATGCCACTCACAGAGGCGATTCAGCAGCGCTACACAGCAGCATGCTTTTGCTTTTGCATGATAGCAGAGATGGTTACCAGCCATATTGTACCATCTACCATGCCATAAATTGGTAATAAGATGATCGTGGCTACCAGTCCTTTTGCACTGCTCCATCTGTTGCTGTCATAAGTGACCCTGGCTGCTCTTAGCCAGGGGCGCAAAAGCCAAAATTGGGAATGACTCCCTGAGTCAATCCCTCCTTTTTGGTATCTAAAAATAGAATCAGTCCTGCCTAGAATATGGGCAAGTGTACTAGAGAACCACTGTATCATAGAACCAGAGAGCACAGCTGCTCTGTGTCAGATCCTGCAGAAATTATGAGCTGTATGCTATTCACCGGGGGTGCTCCTGCAACAACCCCACCTGTTGATTCCGTTCTTCCCTCAGCCTTCCTGGGCTACCGTAGCATTGTCCCCCCACTTGTGTGATGAAGTAATAAAGAATGCAGGAATAAGACACAGTGACTTGTTAGTGAGATATGAGTGGAAGGCAGCCTCCAGCTGCTATGATAGTCCAGACAGGACAGTAAGGAGTGTGTAGGAGAGGAGCCCAGCATCCCTCTGCTAGTCCAGGGGCAATTGAACCTTTTCTTTACACATGAAGGGTGGGGGCTGATGGAGCTCAGCCCCCTGTTGCTATGATGACGATGGTTATCAGTCATACTGTACCATCTACCAGGAAAAATTAGGGCCAGGCGCCCTTGATTGACCTTACCAATGCTAGTCAGCATGGTTACCAGTCCTTTTGCACTGCCCCATGTGCCAATAGGCTGATGATGAGGACGGATACCAGCCATATTGCACCATCAGCCATCCATAGCGTGGGGGGAGCAAGGATGTTGGTGTTGAGTGCTGCACCATCACGTCTATCTGCAGCATTCAGTAAAGATAGGGTGACATGTAAAAGAGTCAAGAGAGGATTGTTTTCCCTTTCACTTCTGGGGGTGGGTGGGGGGGTGCGTAAATTGCCTAGCTATGCCCTGACCCACCGCGGACACTGTTTTTGACCCTAGAAGCATTTGGAGCTCAGCCAAGAATGCAAATGCTTTTCAAAGACTGCAGGAACTGTGGGATAGCTTGAGTCCTCCAGTCCATGAGCGTCCATTTGATTCTTTGGCTTTCCGTTACGCTTGTCACGCAGCAGTGCGCTGAGTCCCTGCTATGGCATCTGTCTGGAGATTTTTTAAAAATGATTTTGAATTTCGTCTTCTGTAACGGAGCGCTGATAGAACAGATTTGCCTGCCCTTACAGCGATCACGTACGCATGGTCCATGCGGGAGCTCTTTCTTTATTTTGATTTTTAACTGCATCACCACACGTGCTGATCGGAGCTCCACGCTGGGCAAACAGGAAATATTCAAAAGTTCGCGGGGCTTTTCCTGTCTACCTGGCCACTGCATCCGAGTTCAGATTGCTGTCCAGAGCGGTCAGTGGTGCACTGTGGGATACCGCCCGGAGGCCAATACCGTCGATCTGCGGCCACACTAACCCCAATCAGATATGGTAATACCGATATTAGCGCTACTCCTCTCGTTAGGGAGGAGTACAGAAACCGGTTTAAAGAGCCCTTTATACCAATATAAAGGGCCTCTTAGTGTGGACGGGTGTGGCGTTAAATCGGTTTTACGCTCCTAAAACCGGTTTAAACGCCTAGTGTAGACCAGGCTAGGGTCTGGCAAGTAAGGAGCCTGTGTAGGTGAGTAAGGGTGTATCTCTAAACCCCATCTCTCTCCTCCATGGGCATACAGATGGGCTGCTGGATGAACCAACAAGGAACAGGTATTGTTTGATGAGCTAAGGTGCTGACATCTTTAAGATGTCTCTGTTCTGGCCACAGCTCAACATTAAAACTAAAAAAGGCTGCTACCTTGACTGAATAAAAAAAATCCAAATACTGCAAGGTGCTACAGGATTTATTTATACTACACCCTTTGCTTAAAAGTTTATATATAGGCTTTGCTATTTAACATACTGAGTGATTGATTTATAGAAAGAGCTAGATTGGAGGGAAAGCTTCCTAGTGCAGAAATAATAAGCACAAATTTCCTCTGCTTTCACTATAAATAAGTTAACCAAAAAGGTCATCAGATCCCTGGGGACTCTGTTTTTTTGCTGAAGATATTTTTCCATTAATAGGACCCCAGTGAGATTGCATTTCAAGAAGTTTTTGCACATGAGTAGTAGACACATTTGTTTTTCCCCAGAGCGTAATTAACATAATTACTACCAGGGCATTAAAATACTGCAATTTAAAAAAAATAAAAAATAAAATAAAAAAAAAACAGGTAGGAGCCAAAAATGATTTTGCTTTGGCTCTGAAAGCCTCTCTCTCTACTCTTGTTCTGATGGAGATGCTGATACTGGGTGATAATACGTTTTACTGAAATGGAGAACAGAAAGCCCATAATTAATTTGATCTGATAGTGTTCTGCAAAGAAAAGAAACAACAACACTATATTCCCTATCATGGGACAATAAAGAAGAAGAAGTACTCTCAGTGCTCAAAATGACATGCTGGAGTGCCTCCATGAATACAGTTTAAACACTAATAGATAAAATTGATGTGGTTGATGATGATTAAAAGAAAAACAGCCACATAACATATAAAAACTTTAACACATAATACTGCAGGAGGAAACAAGAGAACTAGTGCCATTTAATCTCTATTATAAATATTGGAAAAAAAACCATCAGCTTCAAGGGTCACAGACTGAAGAGGATCTTTGACAAGAGTCCCACAGCTGCTAACTGAGTTGCCAGAAAAAAAAAATTTGTTTCAAAGTTCAAAAGAATATATGGCACCAATACTCCATTGAGATTGGCTAGCATGGACCCTTGCCCCCATGCGGTGTCTCATTGATGCTCTTTGGAAGTGAATTAAGATAAATGAAATTAAGGCCACTTTAATTCTCAATAATTCTCAGCTCTGAAGGCAGCAACGCAGATGTAAGGGTGGCATGGTATGGTATTGCCACCCTTACTTCTGTGCTGCTGCTGGTGGGATGCTGCATTCAGAGCTGGGTGCCCAGGCAACAGCAGCCACTCTCCGGCCACCCAGCTCTGAAGGCAGCGTAGACATAAGGGTGGAAATACTGCAACCTCCCTAAAATAACTTTGCAACACCACCACCCTGCAACTCCCTTTTGGGTCAGGACCCCCAATTTGAGAAATGCTGGTCTCCCCCACGAAATCTATATTGTGGGCTTTTACCCTATACTAAAGGCCAGATTTCACTGTCTGCAACTTGTGGCCTATGGCCCTACCCATATATCAAAGAGACACTTTCAGGCAGCTTCCAACACCCTCCAGCATAACCGTGTTTTTTTCCACTCACTATCCCAGCTGGCCCTTTTGTTAGAGGGCAGGTGAACGAGTTTTGTGCATGGACTGGTGTATATTTGTGAACATTCTGAAAGATTATGCTGTATTTGTGTGATCTACTGTTCCACATCACTGTTGCTGGTTTGGCAGGAGCGAACATTGGGAATTTGCATCAGTACCAGTATTACGCCTATCAAATACTCACCATCCTCTAGCTCTTTCCTTTAATACTAATTTGACACTTCCACAGTTAAAGAATAAAGACTTGTTTGCACATTTTTGAAAAACTATAAACACTCCCGAAAATAAAAATGTAGGGCAAGTTGACAGCGTTAAACTTCCAAACATGATTGCATTGGCTGTCTGTGATATGTACAGCAATCAGCAGCACGGTTATTGTTTTGCAGAGACTGATGGAAAGTGACACAATGCCTTATTAAGCTCCCATCCCCACACTACTCAACTGCCATCTACCTCCCTACACCCTCACCAACTTTAACTGGCAGTGACCCACCTGAACCGGTCAGTTCTTTGTGGTCCTCACCAGTTCCATACCTGACAACACTGGAAGTGCAATTTTCTAGAGAAAGAATAGATTCAAAACCAGAAGGCACCATTGCGATCACCTAGTCTGACCTCCTGCATAACACAGGCCATAGAACTTCTCCAGATATGTGCTCTAGAGCAAGGAGAATTTATTTTAGAAAAAAAAATCCAGCCTAGATTTAATCATTCAGTCTCTGCCACAGCCCGCTTTTATCATCTTTGTCATCTGTGATGAAGTAGGAACTGGAAGTCTCTATCAGGTCAGAGCCTTGTTGTGCTGTGCGCTATTCAAACACATCTGATGAAGTGGGCTGTAGCCCACAAAAGCTTATGCTCAAATAAATTTGTTAGTCTCGAAGGTGCCACAAGTACGCCTGTTCTTTTACAAATATAGAGTGACCACTTGCACCAAAATTAAATGTTGCTGCGGATACAGCATCAGGGTCAGTGCTCTGGCATGGTTAGGTGTGTAAGGCAGGGGCCTTTACATCCTCTTAGATTGCTAAACCTAAGGCCCCCACTGACAGTAATATCTGATGATAGAGTGGGGGTCATTAAGCCATGGCCATTGATCACTTTTGACATTATTTCTAGTTTTGGAGGGATTCCCTTCACAACATGGAATTCTTGCAGCTGTCACAAGAATGGTTTAAAATTGTAGTAAATGCTAGTTTTTTAAAGTTTCCTCCATGCATCAGATTAGAGGGAATGCTGCCATTTCTATTTCCATATTTAGTCAATAAGCTGAAGCACATCAGCAATAAAATAGTTTATATGCAAAACTAAGGGCACCACTCCCAGACAAGAGGATTTACCCATCTCAGCTAACCTCAAGTAGAATTCACCCAACAAAATAAGCCACCCCTCAGTCAACAAAAGCCAAAGAAACCAGAGGGCTCTCACAATGTGCCCTGAAGGTCGTCAAATTCAGGTTCTGATGGAACAATAGGAGCAAGCAAGTCCCAGAGGCAAGAACACCACTCACCCACCATGGAAATCACCCTGTAAGGAGCCCAATCCCACTTATGTCAGTGAGCTACTAACTCAAGCACAGATCCTGATTGCTATTGCATTGATAGCATACAGAATTTAGTTTACAAGATACTGGGCAATAAGTCATATTTCTGTAATATTTTAATGTCACAAATAAATAGAGAATTTCAGTTTGCTTTGAGTGTGCTAACATGATGTTCAATGGACCAGACTCATTCCTAGTGAAACTACCAACTTCCATGAATTTACAATAGTCCTGATTTGGTTCACTGCTTCTAAGGAAATCTTCACCTGCCCTTGGTGATGCACAGAAAAAGATACACACATCATGTCTAACAGGCTTCTGTTGTATCGTTATGGAGGTTCTAATCACCACAGTCACGCCACTTAATGGAAGGCACTCGGGTACTAACACCTGTCATGCGTGATGCCTTCTCTCCAATCCTCTCCCCAGAAGTAACTGTGTGTACAGGCCAGGGTAGCATATTGTTATTTGGTTGATTTTTTACTATAATATAAACACACTGTGCATATGATTTAGAGAAGGCAAGGTTGGTGGTTTCTGAATCTATTTCTGGTAGCTCTTATTCCCTAATGGGAGTCAGTTCCTTGTTCTTGAACATCTTCCCTCCCACTCCCCGAGAAAGCTCTGTCTCCTGCACTTTACACTTGCTATGGATGGCTCTATTGTGTCCACTGGGTAAAGTTCTCATCACAGCACTTCCAAGCATATTTTAGGTATGCTGGGCCCAGATCATTGAGCGTCTTGAAAATAATGGCCAGGACCTTGAATTTGACTCAGTGATGTCTGGAAAGCCAACGTAGAGAGTTGAGGACAGAGTTGTTGAATCTCCTGAGGAGATGCACTGCCACATTTTGTACTAGCTGGATTTTCCCGAAGGGCTGATTGCTTTATACACAGTTATATTGCACCAGAAATCGACAAGACCAGGTCACTATCCACCAGGACAGGATACAATCCCTAGGCCAGTCTTGGGTTTACAATGGCTCCAGTGACTCCATGGAGCCAGCCCCATGCTCAGAAGGGACCCTGGCCTACTCGCTTGCACTGTGCCCCAAGACCCCGCTGGCTCCCCCCACCCACCACTTGCTCCTCTCAGCCTGCCCACCTGCTATCTCCTCGGCCCCACCCCCTGGCTGGCCCCTAGTGCACCTCCGGCTCCGGGCAGTCTCTGCTTCCCACCACCTGTTGCGCCCCACCTCTCTCCCCAGTGCCGAGCCGCCTGGGATGGGTGCAGAAGCCTGGCCAGTCTCAGCCATGGTTGGAGGGTGGGGGAAGAGGACAGTGTGGGGAGCTTGGCTGGGCCCCTCCAGGGGAAGTGAGTCTTGAGGGAGCCCAGCTGGGGCAGGCCCTGGCCTGGCTGATCACACCACTCCCGAGGGACCGGAGCAATTCCTCGCCCTGGGACCAGCTCTGGCTGCACTGCAGGCTCAGCCTGGCAGACACAGTTGCCTCCCGGCCACACTCACTGGTCCTGCTGGGAGGCAGGGCGTGGGGGCCCACAAATAATTTGGGTGCCGGGCCCACAAAAGGTTAATTCGGCCCTGCCATAGGCAACTGGAAGTGTGCAACATACTGTATCCACAGGTTGTGATACTCATGGTGAGAGTGGAGAATTACATTTTAACAAGTTGCCTTTGATTTCATGTGCAGGGAAGCATAGCTCAACTCTACCTGCCAAACAGATCCGAGTTTCTCAGCAGGACATAATTTGCATTCTCTTTCCATTTGGGTCTGTTGCTCCTGACAGGATGATGGCAGGTAGGAAGGTATGGAATTCCGAACAATCAGAACCAGATTTAGCCAGTGAACTAACTAATAGTAAGAAGTCAAACCAAATCTCTGAGGGCAATTTTAAAGGAGTTCTGAAGCAACTCACTTTAGGAAAGCTTAAAGGGATATAGCTCAACAACCTTACAGTAGTTAACAAAATTAAACATCAGGAATCCTAAGATTAGTGTGCTAGAGCTAAGACTGAGGCCAGCTCTTTAAATTACTAATTCTTAACAAACAATTACCAACATTGCCCCAATAGATTTCAAACAGGAACTGATTTGATATGCAAGGTACCTTATGCACACTGCTTTTATCTACACTACCATCTAGTGGAGCTCAATAAAAAATAAAAACTGTTCACAATTTGATGGTAACCATTCATATGCTACACCTCTACCCGAATAGAACGCTGTCCTCGGGAGCCAAAAAAAAAATCTTACCGCGTTATAGGTGAAACCGTGTTATAGCGAACTTGCTTTGATCCGCCGGAGCACGCAGCCCTGCCGCCCCCCCCCCCCCCGCCCCCAGAGCACTGCTTTACTGTGTTATATCCAAATTCATGTTATATCGGGGTAGAGGTGTACTTCATACTATGTCCCGTTCCAGCTTCCCATCTCAGAGTCGGTTCAGTTTTCTTTAGGTACCTTCCCCTTCGACAGGGCACAAAATGGGGGCACAAGAATTATTTCAGAGCTTATGAAAGTCTTTATTAAAAGTAAAGATGGGCTTGAACCTAAACCACCAATCGAAAAGCACCATTCTTCGGAGGATCAATTTGAGAGCCAGATCTCGTTTCAAGTTGTGTGGTTCTTGGCTCATTAGAAGAAACACTGCCACCTATGTTCTGCTCTGTTCCTGCAAATACCCATACCATGGGCTGAATCAGCATGGAGACTGAACTCCCTTCTTACCACTCAAGATGACCATGCTAAGTGAGGGTTAAAGCATGATGGCAGAAAGATATGCAAAAGCTCACAGAAATGTTACCTATGGTAAGCCTGTTCTTAAGACAGCTGCAAAGGATGAGGTCTGCCTGTTTATGAAGTGATAGCTCTGAACAGTGCCTACATGGGAGAAACTTCCCATGTATAAGTTTGCATATGCAAACTGTACAAGTAGAGTGTGTGTGTGTGTGTGTGTGTGTGTGTGTGTGTGTGTGTGTGTGTGTGTGTGTGTGTGTGTGTGTGTATAAACTGTGCAAGAACCTTGGATGAGCAAAAAGACCAGGCTAAAAAAAGGGCAGGTATGGCAAAATGACAAAGCAGCCTGTCATAGTCTGTTCCTTCCACAAAGGGTCTGATTCTTTGAATAATCTGGTATCTAGTGCTAATACTTGGACAGTGGATTACCAAAAGGGGTCTGACTTCATTATACTACATCACTGAAGACAAGTGAAGGATTTTGTTTTATTGCTAAAAAGCTTTGAGAGATAGAGTATTTATAATTCATCCTTACCATTCATTCTACTTGGAATCAAATATGAATTATGGACAGGTTAATGCCAACCTGCCACACCTTGTGTAAGCAGCAGCAAACTTATCTTGTCTGTGAAACTCAAAGAGTTATCAATAAAAAAAGATGAGAACATTCCCTAGAGATTGAATTGAATTAAAGTGTATTTATGGTCAAGGAAGCAACTATTAAAAATGGCATATTACTCCACAGACATGCTCTCTGCAAGTACTCAGTTACCTGCTTACTGTAGTGATATAAGTGTGTTATGATGAGCTAGAAATGCAGCAACACCACCTCTGAGAAAGCAAACTGGCCTCTTCCTGTTCACACACCAGTGATCGGAACTGCTAACTTTTAGCAGTGGAATAGTACTGCTGTTGCGTATAAGGAAGATCACAGCTTGAATCAGATCAAAGGGTAACTTCACAGCATTAAGAGTGAAGAAACATTTAACCAGAAAGAGCAAATCTGATACGTAAAATCACTGAGAAACAAAATGTGGGATACCAAGATGCCTTCTTTTTAACTCAGTTGCTTTTGAGAGGAGTATAAGTGTATTTTCAGGAATGGGTTACCCAGAGAACACTACACGCTTCAGGAATTGGTAACATTTACACTGCCAAAAGTTTAATATTAACCAGCCTTCTGTTACAATGATTTATAAGTCAGGACTATAGTATTTCATGTATAAACGCTAGTGTCTGCCATATATACAGTCGAACCCATTTATGTCGACCTCGGTTAACTTGCCAATCCTATTAACTCGAGGTTTTAGAAGTGGAACCGCCAAACTCCCTCTTTATCTTATGGGCTTCTCATCTGTTATGTCGATTTGCCCAACCCTAATATCTCGAGCCCGGCTCCCCGCGTCCCCAGCCACCCGCTCCCTGGCTCTCCAGCCGCGCGGTTCCCCAGCCGCCCGCTCCCCGCGTCCCCAGCCGCCCGCCCACCCCCGCATACCCGGTCCCTGCCCGTCCCCGCCCGCCCGGCCCCGCATACCCGGTCCCTGCCCGTCCCTGCCAGCCCGTCCCCGCATACCTGGTCCCCGCTTTGCCTGCCGCCTGCCCGCCCGGCTCCCCACTTTGCCGCCCGCCCCTCCGCCCGGCTTCGCTTCACCGCCCGCCCGCCCCCGCATACCCGGTCCCTGCCCGTCCCCGCCCGTCCCCGCCCCACATACCTGGTCCCGGCTTCTCCTGCCGCCCGCCCGCCGGCTCCGCTTCCCCGCCCGCCGGTCCCCGCTTCCCCGCCCCGCATACCCGGTCCCTGCCCGTCCCCGCCCCACATACCTGGTCCCGGCTTCTCCTGCCGCTCGCCCGCCGGCTCCGCTTCCCCGCCCGCCGGTCCCCGCTTCCCCGCCCCCGCAGCCCCGGTCCCTGCCTGTCCCCGCCCGCCCGGCCCGCATACCTGGTCCCTGCCCGTCCCCGCCCGTCCCCGCCCCACATACCTGGTCCCGGCTTCTCCTGCCGCCCGCCCGCCGGCTCCGCTTCCCCGCCCGCCGGTCCCCGCTTCCCCGCCCCGCATACCTGGTCCCTGCCCGTCCCCGCCCCACATACCTGGTCCCGGCTTCTCCTGCCGCCCGCCCGCCGGCTCCGCTTCCCCGCCCGCCGGTCCCCGCTTCCCCGCCCCCGCATACCCGGTCCCTGCCTGTCCCCGCCCGCCCGGCCCGCATACCTGGTCCCTGCCCGTCCCCGCCCGTCCCCGCCCCACATACCTGGTCCCGGCTTCTCCTGCCGCCCGCCCGCCGGCTCCGCTTCCCTGCCCGCCGGTCCCCGCTTCCCCGCCCCCGCATACCCGGTCCCTGCCTGTCCCCGCCCGCCCGGCCCGCATACCTGGTCCCTGCCCGTCCCCGCCCGTCCCCGCCCCACATACCTGGTCCCGGCTTCTCCTGCCGCCCGCCCGCCGGCTCCGCTTCCCCGCCCGCCGGTCCCCGCTTCCCCGCCCCGCATACCTGGTCCCTGCCCGTCCCCGCCCCACATACCTGGTCCCGGCTTCTCCTGCCGCCCGCCCGCCGGCTCCGCTTCCCCGCCCGCCGGTCCCCGCTTCCCCGCCCCGCATACCCGGTCCCTGCCTGTCCCCGCCCGCCCGCCCGGCCCGCATACCTGGTCCCTGCCCATCCCCGCCCGTCCCCGCCCCACATACCTGGTCCCGGCTTCTCCTGCCGCCCGCCCGCCGGCTCCGCTTCCCCGCCCGCCGGTCCCCGCTTCCCCGCCCCCGCATACCCGGTCCCTGCCTGTCCCCGCCCGGCCCGCATACCTGGTCCCTGCCCGTCCCCGCCCGTCCCCGCCCCACATACCTGGTCCCGGCTTCTCCTGCCGCCCGCCCGCCGGCTCCGCTTCCCCGCCCGCCGGTCCCCGCTTCCCCGCCCCGCATACCCGGTCCCTGCCCGTCCCCGCCCGTCCCCGCCCCACATACCTGGTCCCGGCTTCTCCTGCCGCCCGCCCGCCGGCTCCGCTTCCCCGCCCGCCGGTCCCCGCTTCCCCGCCCCCGCATACCCGGTCCCTGCCTGTCCCGCCCGCCCGCCCGGCCCGCATACCTGGTCCCTGCCCGTCCCCGCCCGTCCCCGCCCCACATACCTGGTCCCGGCTTCTCCTGCCGCCCGCCCGCCGGCTCCGCTTCCCCGCCCGCCGGTCCCCGCTTCCCCGCCCCGCATACCCGGTCCCTGCCTGTCCCCGCCCGCCCGCCCGGCCCGCATACCTGGTCCCTGCCCGTCCCCGCCCCACATACCTGGTCCCGGCTTCGCCTGCCGCCCGCCCGCCGGCTCCGCTTCCCCGCCCGTCCGTCCGTCCGTCCGCCCGGCTCCGCTTTGCCGGATCCAGCCACGTGCAGGCAGCGCGGTAAGGGGGCAGGGAGGGGGTGGGGGGGTGGATAGGGGTTTATCTCGATCATTGGTTATCTCGATGGCTTTTGGCAAACCCCTAGGCCGTCGAGATAACAGGGTTTAACTGTATTAAGCTTAGAGCAAATTACCCGAGTGATCTTCAAATGCCCTCTGAGGATCCAGGGTTCAGAAGGAAGTTTTTCTTAAATTGAGAATATTTTTCTTAAATTTAAAGTAAGGATTTCAGTTGTCAGTCAGAAAAAGCAAGTTAAATATAAAGTTCAGATGTCGGAGTTTAAACTTACTTTAAATGTAAAGTGTCACTCTTTTCAAATAGCCAGCAACACAGACACATTGTTAAGGGAATTTGGAGCTTTTCTTCAATAACTTCCTGATTTTACTTCAGATCTGATACTTCATATAGAACCCACTCTGCACCCTCATTAAACTGCTATAAATAAAACATTTTTTAAAAAAGCTTCTCAACTCTGGTGATTTGTTCTCTTCCATCACAATTTGCCTGTGGTGTTATTAAAATCTATTTCACAACAAAATGTAAATGGAGCTCATGTGCTCAATCAGCACTCCCACCTCACAGGAACAAGTTCTATTTTCAATGATGTTAATTACTTCTCTCAACAGCCCTCCTCCTCTGCATTCACAACTCTCATTTTAAGTCATGGCAGAAACTTCTGCTCGGGTAACCCATAACTGAGACAGGCATTATTATTGTATTTGTTTCCAGATTGAAGCATTTATGTACTGAATGGAACGGAATGCTTTCTGAAAGGCACAGATTTATCAGGTGCTAGCAGGAGCCCATGAAACCACCTTTTCTCTCTCTCTCGTTTGATCTGTTACCAGAACATGTACGTAAGGCAGTACTGGGGCAGGGCCGGTGCAACCACTTAGGCGACCTAGGCGGTCGCCTAGGGCGCTAGGATTTGGGGGCACCATTTTCTTCAGCAGCAACCATGACGGCTGGATCTTTGGCTGCCGCC
This sequence comes from Mauremys mutica, assembly GCF_020497125.1. NCBI lineage: Eukaryota > Metazoa > Chordata > Testudines > Geoemydidae > Mauremys > Mauremys mutica. Next base: position 67,491,130 of record NC_059082.1, on the reverse strand, counting down.
AGCATTTAGGTGGAGGGAGCTGGGGCAGGGGAGCGCGGGGAGGGCCACCTGCAGCAAGTAAGGGAGCGGCACGCAGGGGAACTCCCCACTCCAGCTCACCCCTGCCCCGCCTCTGCAGCCATGGCGTGCTCGGGGAGGAGGCGGGGCAGGGGTGAGCTGCTTCACTTCTCCCACTTCCCAGGCTTGCAGCGCCAATCAGCTTAGGCGCCGCAAGCCTGGGAGGCGGGAGAAGTGAAGCAGCGACAGCATGCTCGGGGAGGAGGCCTAGGACGCGAAACATCCTTGCACCGGCCCTGTACTGGGGCGAATACTCTTAATAAGGCTATATCTGCACTGCAGATAGAAGTGTGCTTCCCAGCATGGGCAGACAGACACACACTAGGTCAGTTTGAGCTAGCATGCTAAAAATAACAATGCAGCCAAGGTGGTATGTGGGGTGGCATCAGGCTATCCAGGTGAGCGAGGCAAGAGCACAAAAGTCTTTAAAATTAAAGAAAGTGTTTAATGCTGAGCTATAGATGTGCCTTTATCCCTGGAGCTGACTGTGGGCCTCAGTGATCTATGTTGTCACTGTAATCAAAAGCGTGATTGCAACTCGGGTAGGCATACCTGCACTCGCTTTAATCTAGCTAGCATGGCTAAAAACAACAGTGAAGACGTGGCGACATGGGCTGACAACACAAGTACATACCCAGAGTGCCACATGGGCTTGTACAGAAGGGCCAGTGATGACATTCCACATAGTTTTATTTCCCCTTCATTGAGTCCCGTGTCCAATATCCACTAACTTAATGCCATTTGGCTCCCCTACACACCATCCAAGAGACGGGAGCACTGGGTCACTATCAGGTAAACATAGAGGTGGTCTTTGCTTACCCACCCTTGTTACTGACTTGCACCTGTCTTGCCATATGCCTTTACTTTCGTCACTGTACTAAGACATACTGCACTACTTTCATCTGTATTTTACATTCTTCTTTCAATAAAATTTACAATTATAGATAAGATACAAAAAAATGCAAAATTTGGTGAAAGACACCAATATTATAATTCACAGGATGAATAGAACAAACATACTATTCTGGTTTCCACGTGGGTCTTTTCACTGTATGTTAAGTACTACGATTAGACAGACGTCTAATATTTCTGAGTTAAGTGAGATGAGCCTCTAGTGTATGAAGATGTTTATTATGTGACATTTTAAGGTTGTGAGACCAATTTTATCTAAAATACAACCTATTGCCAGGCAATATTATAATTATATTATTATTCTATTGATATGTCTTATGGGTTTTATTTTACTCTATGTCAGCTTGGTGGAAGCAATATATAAGCTAACTTTTGATTTTACGTATAATTTATTTTTATTGCTACTAATCCTTCACAGCTGTTCAGATATGCAACATCTTTAATACTACTCAGCAATATGGAGACCGTTTTTTATTAGCTCTTCAGCTTGAGTTAAGCCAAATTGCTAGAAAGGCACATTTGAATGTTGTGCACTTTAAATTCTTTGACCCCGTTAGAGATCCCCAATTCAGTTAGCTCAGCAAGAGAGTATGGGGCAAGATCCTCAGCTGGTGTAATTTCAGTGGAGCTATGCTAATTTACACCAGCTGAGGATCTAGCTCTACAAACATGCAGGCATAAATAGTTTACGTCATGTCTCCAGAAATGCACTTACATCTCCACAGATATTAAGCTGCATCAACATATGTATAACACGTTTCTTTCCCAGTCATGACTTACACATGGCAAAGACCTTTAATGGACAGCGAAGTTCATGGGTCAGACCGGGAGTAACGACACTGAGTTACGGGATATCTTGCAGAGTGTATATGGTTTCAGGGAACTCAAAAGCATGTTGAAGAAGAATGTCCAAGTGATGTTCTGAGATCCATCATGTCCCAGGAACAAAGGAAGACACAAAAGAAGATTCTGGAAGTGAACTGCTAGCTAGTAAGTGATTTAGGATAGAGAGAGTTTTGGCTTTGTGGAACATTGGTCCAACTGCTGGCTAGTAAGTGATTTAGGGTAGAGAGTTTTGGCTTTGTGGAATATTGGTCCAACTTCTAAGAGGAGATGGGGCTGTATTGTTTGGATGGCCTCCACCTCAGTAGAAGGCAGACCAACCTCCTGTGGACAAGCTGGCTAGAGTAGTCAGGAGGATGTTAAACTAATAACGAAAGGGGAAGGTATAAAGAGGGATGATTTGCAAAGTCACTTAGCACAAAACTGAGATATTGAGAACAAAATCAATCAAGAACCAAAGGACCTGAAGAGAAGTAGTAGTTCTTGAATTGCCTCTACACCAACGCTAGGAGGTAAACAAAAGGAATTGGAATTGCTCATTTATGAGCATTAATTCAATCTAGTTGGTATTACTGAAACCTGGTAGGATGATCTGCATGATTGGAATGATTTTTTAAAAAAAATCAATAATTATAACCTATTTAGGAAGGATTGAGTGAGCAAAAAGGGAGGGGAAGTGTCACTCTGTCAAAAAAATGGCATTACCTGTTTCCAGGGCCATTTTCACAAAGCTGAAACAATTATGAGACATCAGCTATGATGAAGAACTTAATCAGAAAAAATGTGAATAAGAATTGAGATAATTTAAGAACACCTTAGTAGATGTCCAAAAAGCCACAATCAAGGTAGAAGGCTATGCTGGTTAAAAAACTTGCTTGGTTTAAAGGGGAAGTGAGGGTAGCTATAAAAAATTAAATATTTAGAACAGATGGAAGAAAGGGGAAGTTGATAATAATTAATATAAATCAGAAGTTAAGAAGTGTAGAAAATTGATAAGGAACGTAAAAAGTACACAAGGAGAAATCTATGACTAGCAGAGTTAAGAACAATGAGCAGGAGTCATTTAAATATATTAGGAACAAAAAGAATTCTGACAATTGTATTAGTCCATTACTAGATTAAAATGGTAGAATTATCAGTAATAATGCAGAAAAAGCAGAAGTGTTGAATAAATATTTATATTCTATATCTGAGGTAAACACAAATGATATTTTCTCATCATATGATAACACTCTTCCCATTCCACTTGTATCTCTGGGGAATGTTAAACAAGCTACTAAAGTTAAACATTTTATAATGAGAAGTCCCAATAAACTTGCATCTAAGAGTTTTAAAAGAGCTGTTTGAGGAGCTTTCTGGACCTTAATGTTCATTTTTAATATGTTCTTGAAGTACTGGGAAAGTTCCAGAAGAATGGGAGAAATATGCCAAAAAAATTTTGTTTAAAGTTACATAAGATGATGTGGATATTTATAGGCCTATCAGCCTGGCTTAGATCATAAGAAAGATAATGGCGCTGCTGATATGGCACTCTATCAATAAAGAACTAAAGGAGCGAGTAATGTAATTAATGCAAATCAACACAGGTTTATGGAAAATAGACCCTGTCAAACTAACTTGATTTATTTTTTTAAATGAGATAGTAAGTATAGTTAAAGGAACAACGTTGATGTACTACCCCCCAGCAGGAGCGCCAGGCGGGCGGAGCAGGGCAAGCCCCATTTCCCTGGCAGGAGTGTTGGGAGGAGCTGGGGGGACTGCTGGTGGAAGAGGTGGGGCGGGTCCCTCACTTGCTCTGGCCCAGGGCTTCAGAAACCCCTAATCCGCCTCTGACCACAGTTGCAAGTAAAAATAACCTTTGTGAATCATAGACCCAGTAGATCAACCCCAGATGTAAAGTAGTTGATCCCAACTCTTTAACCAAATAAACACTTTCAAAACAGAGAAGTCATAACCCTGATGATCTTCATTTCATGTGTAGATTTTAAAATTCATAAGAAAGTAAGTTTTATTTGCACATTATGTCTATCTGGTATTTAGCCAGAAGCAACATTTCTCCAGCTCCCTGTGATACAGCTTTCCTCTTATCGGAGAGGTTCATCTTGCTCTCCCCACTGTCACTGCTTTGTGTGGGCCCCCCCCCCATTTCAGTCTGGGGTTGAAACCTGACCCAGAATACTTGCTAGGCCACTGAAGCCTAGATACTGGAATTCAAGCGCTTCTGTTTCTGCTCCATTAGACTCTACCCAAATCCAGTCCTGGAGCCACTATGTTATTTAAAACAGGTCCCTTACAGAAGTAAACGGCAGTGTATATTCATTTCAAACATTCCCAATAGTGTCCCTGGAGACTGGGCCACTATATAAAAGTCGCAGCAGGACTATAGCCAGCAATAGCTAGAGTTTCAAAGGGAAAAAAGGAGTCGTACTGAGGCAAGAATATGAAATTTACCCTCCCCACGCCAGCCTCAGTGTCCTCAAAACCTAACTGATTAATCTTCTGCACAATGCTTAGTTTTCATTATGGAGTAATTTAAGCAAGAAATAACCGAGTACAACACCTTGTACATCTAATAGATGAGCCAACTAATGTATTCAAGAAGAGCATGCTAACACCACACTTGAGGACAGAATTAAATTCTTTTAACTTTCTGCTACATACATAACACTATTTGTTGTAAACATTTTTCACTGAAAAAGGTGACTAGGGAAATTACCCTGTGAATATTAACAAAATGAGGGCTTTTTTCAACTTTAGAACAAATAAAATGTCAGGCCTGTTAATTAGGGGTTTACAAAAACTATGATACAGTAACGGGGGATAGGCTTCAGCAATTCCAGTTTTAAGAAAAATCAAGATAATGAATTCTATTATTCATTCTTTGGTAAATATTCTCAGTATAGTCAATTTGAAAATCAGAAGCATTATTCATAGGAATAGGGTATTTTTCATAGAGCTATTAAAAATTTTAACATTTTGTAGGGTGAAAACCAATTATTTGTCTACAGAATCAAACTTCTTAATGAAAGGATTTTTTCCCCCCATTAAGTTAAATTTTGCTTCTAGCTTTAACCCTTTCTACTCCCCTCTCCACCTTTAGATTAGCAAAAAATGGTTCCAGAATCAGAGTTAATGCAGTTACTGTGTAACTTGTATGAACAATTAAAGGGGTTACATGCACACTTGGAGATGAAGAGATACGCTTCTTTAAATCCATGTAGTACATTGAGTGCACTAAAGTGTAATGGTGTCATCTATAAACTGTAAACTTTTGAACCCTAGATTTAAAAATAGTGTGACTTTATGAGGTTTGTAGTTTATCCTGAACATACTGTGTGACCACCACAAAACCTCCAAACAAAGTTATCTACATACTACCTCTTTGCCACTCTATTCAGATCATGATCCATCAACAAACGTGAACTAGTCTAAACTTGACATAAGCCAAACTTTTAGGGCAGATTCTTAGCTGGTGTAAATTGGTGTAGCACTATTGACTTCAATGAAGCTACAGCAATTTACACCAGTTGAGACTCTGGCCCTGTACCACCAGTTCCGTACTTGTGTTATGATATAATTCTGCCTCTGCATCAAGCATACAAGAGGAAGATTCAAGGTTAATGTGCCAATAGACTGCACATATAGTGCATTCATTTCTCAGTGTTTCGGTCTTCACTATCTTAGTTCATTAGCAGAACTAAGTACATTGCAAAGTTATTTTCCCTAGCTCTTGTGGTTCAGAACTGTTTCCAAAACTGACGTGTCTAGTCTGTGCATTTCACAGCAAGATAAACGAGCTACCGTATCTTGTGATAACATCATGTACCCCAAACACACTGCCATCATAAGCCTGAGCATTTCTTTATCTCCAGTATGATTTGTATATTTTGTCCTTGTCCTTGCAAGTGTAAATTACCTTCTTTGCTCCTTTTTCTTCGCAGCTGTTATCCTCACCACAAGCGCATCGCAGTATTATCAACCACCACTGTCAGTTGGCCAGTAAAGCACTCAATGAAACTTTCCATCCATCCTTCTCTGGGTTGCAGAAGGGAGAGTGCATCATTTGACAACATAATTCAGTCAAAAGGGCTCATATACTACAGCATCTCAACGTGCACTGTCCCATAACCACAGCCTTAGATAAGAATCATTGCTTTCATCATGCAGCTAAACATTCATTCATTCATTGCACAGTGCATATCATACTCAAGCCACAGAAAGCATGCCCATACCAGCAAGGGGCTGACTAAAACCTTACCAAACAGATGTTCCATTTGGGATTTTCTAAGGGGCCTAAGGAAGTTTGGTGCTCAGCTCCCCTAGAATTCCATTGAAAGCCCAACTTCCTTGACCACCTTTGAAACCCTCAGGTTCCTTCTCTCACTCACAGCCTTTAGCCTGCACATAACAATGCATGGTGATCATGCCCGCTGTCCCATGACCATACGATACGCCCACTGAGGCACATTGGGTGAGAAGGTATCAGCCTCCTTGCACCTGTGGACGTGCATTAGAGGCTTAATTTGAAGTTAGAGTAATCCAACTACCTTTGTGTCTTTTCAATAGAATTAAAATGTTGGCCAGTTTGTTCTTGTGTCAACAAAGGCGCATCAACAAATTTAAGCTTGAAATTAGATGAAGGTTTCTAACCATCAGAGGAGTAAAGTTCTGAAACAGCCTTCCAAGGGGAGGTGTGGGAGCAAAAAACACCTAACTGGCTTCAAGACTGAATTTGATAAGTTTATTAAGAAAATGGTCTGATTGGCTATATACCCTTGTAGGCAATCCTATCTGTGACTGCTAGTAGCAAACATTCCCCAATGGCCAGTGATGGGACACTAGATGGGGAACGCGCTGAGTTACTACAGAGAATTCTTTCCTGGTGTCTGGCTATTGCCAAAATTCACAGGACCCAACTGACCACCATATTTGGGGTTGGGAAGAAATTTTCCTCCAGGTCAGATTGGCAGAGACCCTGGCGGCTTTTTGCCTTCCTCTGCAGCATGGGGCACGGGTCACTTACAGGTTTAAATTAGCAGATTCTCTAACTTGAAGAGTTTAAATAATGATTTGAGGACTTCAGTAACCCAGCCAGCAGTTATGGGTCGAGGTTCCATGGCCTGCAGCATGCAGGCTGTCAGACTAGATGATCTCTTCTGCACTTAATTTCTGAGTCTAAAAACTCCCTGCAAAAGTATCTGACAACTGTCATCAGGAAAAAAGTCTTTACCCAAATAACTATACTTTGTTGTTATTAACACTCATAATCTTTATCACCATTAGTTGCAAGAGGTCAATCAATTGTTAGCATTTATCATGTTCATATTTAGCATTGTTTTAATGCTCAGACTGTACTGTTATGATGTTGCTGCATACATAGGGAAACTATCTTAAGTGTCATTGTTTTGGGGAACAACGAGGGAGAAACTATGGTATTATGAACTGCAGGGTATGGACCTTCACGCATAGAATTTGGTTCCAGAACTAGAATTACCCGTTGTTCTTAAAGGAGGGGTTTGAAATCCAAGGTTTTGATATTGATCCGTTTCTGCTGTGGATGGGCAACCTTCTCCCTATGCAGCAGCTCTGCTAATGCACATTACAATGTGCTGTCAAACTGGTCAGGTGTAATGGAGATTATCCACAGGCAGGCTCTGCAGACTTTACAGGAAGCTTTTTGATGCATGTCTCTTCCTTGCATCATTAAACCTATAATAGGATTTCACCAATTTTTTGTTTAAGGTCTAAACACATTAGTGTTTATCCACAGACAAAATGCTCCAGAGAGGAGTTTGGCATTTTCTTCAGCAAGCAGCTCCTGTTGTAGCTCTTATTTTGGCATACCATCCTTCCAGAAGAGGGCTAATTGGCTGAACAGAATAATCCATTTGGACACTTGGTAATGCTGCTGCTCTCAGATGCCAGAAGAACAGGATATCAAAGACAGACTAAAGTACCTCTTATGTCTGTTCTAAAACACTGGCTTGTTCATGGCAATACGCTGGTTTAAATAATAATCCTACACCGGATTTGGTGTCTGTGGCTGCAGGATCAAACAGCAGAAGGGCAGGTTCTCTGACCAGTTGTCAAATATGTGAGGGATTGTCATCCTCTACTGCACCTTGTCAACAATTTCACAAGCTCCAACACAAGAGGGAATCGGTTGACTCACTTCAGAGATAGAATTAAATGGATTTTTCTCATGAGAAGTAAGTACCAGTCTGATGTTGGGTTTTTTTGGCCTTCAGAGAGATTCAGAGAGATTCTTCTGGCCCAGTTTTAAGAGGTGCTATGCATCCACAACTTCTGGTGAAGTCAAAAAGGGCTGTTCATGCTTAGCAGCTCTGAAAAAAACAAAAAACAAAAACAAAAAACAGGTCCATCCATGTGTCTGTTAGTGCCGCCTGCAGTGCATGTGTCTGCATATAGTAGTCTTCACTTAGGTGAATATCACTTATCTATATTGCCTGCTTATGTGGACAGGAATCCTACAGTCACAGACCAGCTTAACTGGACATCATGTGTTGTTACTCCAATTCATCTGATAGCACTCACTAACAAACTGAGACCAAGCACTGCCAAATTCACAATGTAGATGTAAGCAGAGTCAGGATGAGCTCTACCCTGACATCTGGTGGTAGATTATGGGGAGTGCAGAGTGGAAGTTTCAAGTATTCGCATTAGCATTTCAGTTATTTGCATTGGCACTCCCACCCCACTTAGCATACCGCACAGCAGCATGGGATGGTTATTTTCACAGCTGTGGGAGCCCCAATTTCATTGTTATTGGGGCAGGAGCAATAAAATGTTGTCACCCCGATTAAGTAAATGAGGAACTACAAAACTGTCTTATGATAGAGGGTTTCATTATCAATTAAATAGCACTTGCTAGACAAGGGACATGGGTTCCAAAACCCAGTCAAGGGAGAGAGGCTGGGGACAGATATCTGTACTGGGTGGTGCAGGCTTCTTGTGTGAGCCAGAAGCACCAGTTCCACCTGTGCCTCTCTCCACTGTGGAATGTCAGAGTTAATTTTTGATTCCCTTAAGAATCTAGATGCAGGTTACTGAGCTGAATTCACTGGCACCAGGGCTCCCCTACTACGAGCTAGAATCACTAAGAGCTGAAATCACTGAAGAGCAGGACTTGCTGAGCTGAGAGCACTGAGTACTCTGCTAATGAGTGGGGGAGCCTGAAGCAATACCATGGAGCAGAGCAGCTGGCAGAGCAGCGTGGAGCAGTTTGTGCAGCCACTGGGTGAGTGGAGCTGAGCAGCTCGTGAGGACAGCCGGAGCGGATCACAGGACAGCTGGTGGACCAGAGCAGCTGGCAGAGTGGAGCAGCCCACAGAGCAAGCGGAGCTGAGCTGTTTGCGAGGACGACTAGTGGAAGCAGAACCCCACGAAGAGGCAGGGTAGTTGGCCCAGAACCATGTAAGGTGCCCCTTTCTACCTAGGCTGGGGAGGGGGACCTCTGCAAAGAGACTCTTGAACTCTGGGGCTGCATTGACCCGGGACAGAGACTTTTGGATTGTGGGACTTTTGGGACTGTGGGTGATTTGGGGGGTTGCTGGACTCAAGGGCCCAGAGAGAAGGACACGGCCCAATTTGCTGGGGTGGGTCTTTTGCTCACGGTTTGACCTATGAACTCTAGTTGAGGTATTTTCCCAATTTAATGCTTGTTGTTTATCTCATGTGATTAAACCTTTTCTGCTACAACAAGAGTCTGTGCTTGCGAGAGGGGAAGTATTGCCTCCTTGAGGCGCCCAGGGGTGTGTGTAAGATTTTCCCAGGTCACTGGGTGGGGGCTCGAGCTGGTTTGCATTATGTTGTGGGTTATATTGAACCCGGCCCTTGCTGCTATCGTTTCAGCCTGGCAGAGGGGTTACATAAAGTTCAACAGAAAGAAGGAGAACTTTTTTCCTCCAGTTATAGTATTGTGTGTTAATTGTAAAGCCAGTAATTATAAAGTTTCAAGTAAAAGTGTCATAATTAAGTTGATGATTTACTTTGCCTACACTACTACACAGATAATGAAACCATAATGTTTACAAGGGGCTTTCATTAATGACTGGCAGCTGGTCAAAGCTGCTTTTGACTCCAATTCTGAGAAGGCTTAAGCCTGGTCTACACACAGTAGACATGGTTTAATTATGCTGGTCAGGGGTGTGACTTTTTACCAAAGTAGTGATAGCAGTACAACCATTGATGTAAGCACTTATCACTTGTATTTCCACAGCACCCAGACATGGACTGGACACAGTTATGCTAGGGACTTGACAGACACAGAACAAAAAGACAGTCCCTCTCCCAAGAAGCTTAGGCCTCATCTACACTTAAAAGTTTTACTGGCATAGCTACATCTGTTAGGAGTGTGAAGAAAAAAAAAAGGTCACACCCCTGACCAGCATAGCTAAGCCAGCAAAAGCCCTAGTGTAGATGCAGTTATGCTGGCAAAAATTCCCTTAGCTTATTTCATTCAGGGAACTGGTATAAAAGAACTTTTGCTGGAATAAGATGTATCTCCACTAGGAAGATTTGCTAGCATAGCTACACTGGTAAACCCTTTCAGTGCAGGCAAGGCCATCATTATATCAGTGCAACTGTGGCAGGGTCAGCTCCAAGGTTTTTTTTCCCTTGCCCCCCCCCACCCCAACTCCACCCCCTCCCCTCCCCATTCTAACCCCATTCCCAAATCCCCGGACCCGCCTCCTCCCCCTGGCACGCTGCATTTTCCCTCCTACCTGGGAGGGAGTGGGGGAGAAGCAGAGCGGCAGCGTACTTGGGGAAGGAGGCAGAGGTGAGCAGGGGGGGTGGTTCTTCTGCCCCCCCAGGTTACTTCCTGTGGCCCTCCCTGCATCCCCCACCGCCGCAGCTCACCTCCGCTCAGGGCCGGCTCCTGGCTTTTTGCGCCCCAAGCAAACAAAGGCACCGGAGTGCTGCCCCTTGGAAAGTGCCACCCCAAGCACATGCTTGGAGCACTGGTGCCTAGAGCCGGCCCTGAACTGCGGCCACACCAGGGAGAGAGATGTACTGTTTACCAATACCAGTGCAGTACAACCTGTGCATGTTGACAAGGCCTTAAACACCTGGGTAAAGTTACACATGAGAAGTCTTGAGGAGTAGAATAGGACTACTTACATGAGTAATGCATATGCATAAGTTCGCAGAATTAGTTTTCCCATTTCTAAATAGCAGTTATGCCAGTTCCCAGGGGTAACTTTATCTAGAACAAAGACAACGAGTTTACTGAATCTGAAGCAGTTTAATTTTAAAGTCTCTCTTTCTCATTTTCCTCCCCATGGCTACGGCATGCCTCCATGACATTTCTAACTCTGGAAAGACTAGTGCTTCATTTCTATCAGATCTCTGTCTCAGAAGCTTGCTGGGCGGTCAACCCTCATATATGCAGCAAAAGTTCTTCAAAAGCTCCCTGTCCCCCAACACAGACAATATTGATTTTGGTGCAAGGAAATAAACTTTTCCACATTTTCCTCAGAACACTATGGTTTTTTCGTTTCTGCCATTCTATGAGGAGGATAGGTGTGGATGGGTTATCATCACACTGTCTGAAATATTTCAAGCTGCTGGATGGTGCTACTTCAGCATATTTTTAATAACTGTAGCTGACAGGGAACAGTGCCAGAGTCTTCAGTTTTTAGAACAGCCAGGTTTCTGTCTCAGCCCACAGTTGTTGCTGACTGGCAAGATTGCTTCAAGAAGAATAAGAGCTTTGCTAGACTCTCTACAATACTTTCCCCCCCACCCCCGATGAGAGATTGCCACTTAGCAATGGTTCCCTGCCAGCCCAGGCCTTGATCTGCAGAGAGAGAGAGAGAGAGAGAGAGAGAGTCCCTGCTATACTTCTAAATGCCTTCTTAAAACCCAAGAACTTATACAGCAAGAAAGTGAACAAAGAAATCCTTTTATGAATACAGGACAGCTAATGGTTCAAGTATGTTTCCTTAACACATGACAAAATAATAGGTTTGTTCGTAAATAATTTTGCAGTTAAACAGCACTGTTTCACCCAACTGAAGATACCAAAGAGTGTTCCAATTGCAAAGGTTGCATGAGTGTTCCCATCCTAAGTCCCTGTATTAAGATGCTTCCCAAACTTTCACCATTTAGGATGAAATTTCCTGTGCTTGGTCTCTGTCTGAAGACAACTTTCTAGAAAGTCTGGGAACTCATGTGGGAGGATCAACCATTTGCCTGGGGGCGAGGTGTTGGCTGTTTTTTTGTGTTTGTTTTTAAATATAGCATTAGAACACAAATGACAAGGTGGAAAATTGAAATGTGTCAAGGACACAGCCATTGCCAATAGCTAGACTGTAACATCACAGTCTACCTTGAATGAAGGTCAGCATGTAACTGCACCACCACAGGAGAGGACCAAAGAAGAAACTGTGACTCCAAGTCATAATTTCACCCCAGCTTCTCCCATGCCCTGCGAGAGGAAGAAATTACTTCACTCCTTCTGGTCAGCAAATTACTCCCATCCATATGGCCAGACAGCTAATCCAATCAGCGAATGGGGGAGGAACAATGCCAGAGCTCCTTCTACTCCCCATTCCTCCCTGCCTATTTGTGCATGAGGGTGGGAATTAGGCAAGTAGTACCAGCTGCCACAATCTTGGCTACCCTTACTCCAGCAATCACTCTTTCTTCCTTACGTCCCTGCAAAGCTCTGTAAGGACTGTGACAACCTAGTTCTTGTGAGTATTGTGGGGAGACTTGGCTTTGCTTTGATCGACTTAGGGCTGCAGGCAGCACGCTTTGCATAGAGCCATAGGCATCACTGGGGATCTGTATGGGCACAGGGATCTGCCTTTAGTCATCTATCATGTACCTAACACTTTTCTCCAACCAGCAGCATAGACACAGTTTAAGGGGTGGGGCCCCATGAACTATAAAGCTAATGGGGGACTCATCCTTCCAAGTATTTACTCACATGAGCAGTCCCACTGAATTCAATGCGAGTAGAGTTACACACGCAGTAAGTGTTTGCGGGGTGTACTGTCATATTTAGTCTATAGTCTACTGTGTAAGAACCGTTAACTGTGAATATGTAGTAATCATAGAAAAATTGACATTTCTATTATTAATCATGTAATTAAGGATGGGGACATAATGCACAAGTGGGCAGAGTAAAGGTTGTATGTACAAACTTAACTTTGTCATTGCCTGACTTTTAAATGCTTAACTTCAACACTCATGCACCAAGGTGCTGGGGGTTTTGAAAGAACAGAATATTTATCTCCCTTGAACACTTTACAAACAGTGACAATTCCAAGTTTTCTTCTAGGGAGCGACAAGCCCTTTGACATCTCCAAAGTGCAAAGAATTAACTGTCATCACAGCTATTGGATAGGAGAAAAGCTGCAGTCTGGGAGGCAAAACAGGAACTCACCAAAAATTATTAAAGAATTCTTAGCTGTCATAGGCTGTGTCACCTTCACAGGACACACTTGAAAGGCCACCCTCAAGCAACTTGCTAATTTGACACAACTTTTACTGCTGTAATGGCACAGCAAGTATCACAAGTCTCCTTATTGCAACTTCATCTCTTTTCTTGAAAGGCTTCATCACAAAACATAGGAGAATGAAAATATTCATTTTCAACAAACAACTGGCACGAAGGAGCCGTAGTGGCTATTTCAACAAATAGTGGATGCTCCAAGTTGGAGGATGAATTTTATCTTCTCAGCCACCACGCCTCCATTGCGCAGAACTGAATTACCCCAATTCAGCAAGGATTTCACTCTGAGTGGGAAGAACCGCAGGTAGCGATCTTTCCCACCCTTCCTGTTTCACTTAGATAGCAGTTTCACTCTTAGACTCATAGACACGCAATATCGGATTTTTCCAAAATGCACCTGCACATCTGACACTGGAATAGAGCAGCCTGAGACCTGAAATACTTAGGATAGTAGCATAATCTTTGGATTACACAACTGTGTTTCCTTTAGATTAAAATAATTAATTACTGCCCTCCTAGAGTCATTAAGATGTACCATGGGGTGGCCCCCTGTGAGTGTCTCTCACCTTAGGTACACACCACACTCCTCCAAGCCACCTTGACCACTTCTGGGGAGGTAGGAGGCAGGACAAATAGAAGGCAAAACTAGCTGCGGCTTCTGCTAGTACCAGGCTCTCCCTCTTCCTGGGCTTCCTTCCTCTCTATCTGCTCCCACTTGCTGGGGTTGCTTCTCCCTCTAATTAGCCCTTCAGCTGTGGCCCTACTTGTTAATTGATCCTCTATTTACATCCCACTTAACCCATGTTGGTGGGGATTTGAGTGACAGGATATCAAGTCCTGTCACAGATCCCACTTCAAAGATTTACTGTCTTCCCATCTTGCCATTAAACAAGTCAAGTACTAGCTTTCCAATTACTCACTGGGGGCAAGCAAATACCTCACTGACCTAATAGCTGGCTCCAGTTCTAAGTTAAGCAGATCAATTGGGCATTTTTCCCCTATAAAACTCTAGAATGAGGAGGTGCCTCTGAATTGAACTTGGAAATGATATAAAGCAGAAAAGCCTCTTTAAAGGTGTATAGCTGATTGCTGGAAAAAAAATACCTGCATGGGACCAGGGGCCAGAAAAGCTATGGTTGCATTATAATATAATCTTTCCCATGAGAAATGTAGATCCATTTAAGCTCCTCAACCCAAGACTGGTCTAAAAGTGGCCTATAAGCATATGTCTTATATCCATCCTTGGCCCTTGGAAACAGTGTAAGAGAGGGGGGACACCCCTACAGAACTGTGCTGTATTCCTATATTCTTTCCCTTCCTGCTGACGAGAAGTGAAAATATAGTAGGACTTGCATTCATTACAAAACTACATCGTTTCAAATGAGCAGAGCTAAGGTCTGAGAAGAACTGCTCATTCATAGGCACCACAGTTATTTAAGAAAAAGCCACTGGGGAGGGATGGTTCTTATCCAGTTAAGAATAACTTGGGCCCCAATCCTGCAACTGCACGTATGCAGGGAGATTGTGGGGCCTGCCCTTAGCCCCACTGACTCTTTAAAATGTTTTGTGATGTTTGGTTTTGTTACCACCTATTTAACTGCAAACTTCTGACAAAGAGCAAAGACCAAGGGAGGTGGGGACCTTATCAAGGCAGAGGTAAGGGTGGAACCACTCAGTGCCAGGTGGGAGGATCCTTTTTGAGGTTTTGTGCTATGGGTCTATTAGTAATAGGGTTGTTTACCCAGATTTTGTATGATTTTCTGTTTTCAGTTTCGTGCCCCTTGTTTAGTTTAAATAAGCAATTCAGAAGGAGCGGCCCACCTTCTGTCTCTTGGCTGGCCATTGGGCTAGTATTTTTATTGCTTGCATTAGTGTAAAGCACCAATGTTCACAATTTAAGTGAACTCAGGGTGAAGTTGCTTTTTGCAGGATTAAAACCTGCACTTGCAGTGCAAGGTGGTAACGATGGCCTCTCTTTTCTTTGGTAATAGACTTACCCCTCTGCCCCATAAGCCTGAGGCCAAGAAGATGGTGTCTGAAGTTGAATTCAACTCCAAGTTCCCAGAGAGCAAATGGGTTGCATGGAGGATTCTGGGAAGTAAGGAGGGGAAGGGTAACTTTTTACATTTGTTTCTATTCATGTCAGGAATATTTTACACTCCCCCCACTTTCCCATCATGCTGTACTGGTTTGGTTTTTGTGTAACCAATCCATGCAGACATACTGGATAAGATTAATGCTGACTTCCCCACCAGCGGCTAGGAAAAGAACAAACATGCATGCATCCCAAGTCATTTATTTTAGTCCAAACAAAATAGTGGGAAAGTTATAGTCAAGGAGAAGGTTTAATCAGCAAACACAAGAGATGGGACAGCAAGTCCAGGGCCCCAGTTCAGCAAAAGAATCAATGGGACTTGAGGGCATAAGACCCTGCCTATTCTGCAAGCAACTGAAGCATGTGCTTAAGTGCCTTGCTGAATCAAGACTCAAGTAAGTTTTCTCATTTGTAAAAGCAGACCGTGAAGGGAGGCAGTCATGGCTTTGGAAATCTTTTGTGTGTTAGCAGGATAGATTATGACTTGGACAACACATGTACATAAGGACCCTCTTACAGCCCTGCGGATGCTGCCAGGACCACCTCGAGCCCAAGTGCACAGAACTAAGCCCACTTACTCCCCACCAGAGCCAGCCAGGGACATGGAGAGCAAGGAATAGGTGGAGAGTTGGTTCTGGTGTTCAAAGGTATAAGCCAGCAGCAAATCATGCCCCTGGAGCAAGGGGAGAGCCAAGCCAGCATTGTACTTCAAAGATGGCTGAGATACAATGCTTGCCAGGGCTACCACTAAGGGAAGGGAACTTTCACAACACCTGTTGGTAGGATTGTGCCTAAAGACACAATCCAGGCCACAATAAATTTAACAGTGTGGGGCTGATCCTGGGGCACAAGAAATACAGAACTCCCGTTCTTTCTTTCAGAACAGAATGCTTTATTTGACGTAATCTTTCAGACCTTCCTCTCCTACACCTCCTTCGTCTCTCAAATTTGCCAAGAGGAAAGAAGCATTGCAAAAAAATAAAGGGAGACTCAAATGCCATCAGATTCATTCTGATATACTTTCTATGGACAGTCTCAAGACCAGTGGCTGGGTAGGATGTAAAATAATTAGTGCAGTATCAGAAAGTAACTTAAGCACTACCTACTGCATTATGGGCTCAAAATTCTTCCCTCTGGACTCAGAGTTGAAGCTGGAAGTTCTGGCAACTTCTGAATATTCTGTCAAAGCCATTGGAAACACAAACTATGTATTTATAAGAGACAGGGAGTAAACTCCAGGGGGATTTGATCCACACAGTATGTGGTAAAACCTTTTACTCCTTGAATAATTCATACATTATTTCCTGAAGAGTATGATCTGGAAGGACAAAAATCCCACAGAAATACAATAAGAAAAACCAATCCCAGTTTTCAGGTTTCTCTGCATCAGTTTCCATTATCATTAAAATGGATCTCTCAACAGTTTTCACAGTGTATCTTTCGATACACTAATGGCTGAAGCATGTTATGGTGATTTATTTTCTAGTAGCATCACACATACATCCATCCCGCGACCAAGACCAGACCTCATGACGCCAAGCACTTTACAAACACAGTAAGATGATAGCTCCTGCTCCAAAAAGCTTACAGTCTAGATCAGGGGTCAGCAACCTCTGGCACGTGGCTCACCAGGGTAAGCACCCTTGCGAGCCAGGCCAGTTTTTTTACCTGCCGCATCGGCAAGTTCGGCCGATGGCGGCTCCCACTGGCCGCGGTTTGCCATCCCAGGCCAATGGGGGCGGCGGGAAGCAGCGCGGGCGAGGGATGTGCTGGCCATGGCTTCCCGCCACACCCATTGGCCTGGGACGGCAAACCACGGCCAGTGGGAGATGCAGTCGGCCAAACCTGCTGACACAGCAGATAAACAAACTGGGCCGGCCCGCCAGAGTGCTTACCATTTCCCCACCAGGGTGCTTACCCTGGCGAGCCGCATGCCAGAGGTTGCTGACCTCTGGTCTAGATGCACAATACAGGCAAAGAGTAGGAAGGGAAACAGAAGCACAAGGTCAAAGAGCAGGTTAAGGATAAGAACCCAGGTCTCAATTCCCAGTCCAGTGCTCTAGACACTAGACCATACTGCCTCCCTCTTCTACTAGAGTCTTGTTCCATAGATTATAGATAAAGCCATTACTTCTGAAAACCAGCAAAACAACCTATCGTTTTGGATACATACACACATCCTATTGAAAGGGGCAGGGTCTCGCCTCTTTAAATGTAAGCCCGTTGATTTCACTTATGCTTTCCGCTTCAGCTGTTCCTACTCTTACTTGGTTTCGCTATTAAAAGGAAATGGAGAAACAAACATCTTGGATTTCCCGCAATGCAAGTGCGTTTTAAATGCACCATTTGTATGAACTGCTACAGACTTATGTCAAGAGGTGAAATTCTGACCCCACTGAAGGCAATGGAAAAATTCCCCTCCCCATCAACTTCAGTGGGGTGAGGATTTCACCTGACATTTTTACTAATGGAACAAGGGTCTTCTCAATTGCTCTCGCTTCAGCAAAACTGCTCTGCAGCTGGACTATGGAATGAGAATTCAATGCTTTTCCATGGTTGTCAAATCAATGCCTCTCCAGAACTGAGGAGAGCCAATTCTAAACCCAGGAGAGTAGAACTGCACTTTGATAGGAAGCAAATTTCATTCTCTATCTGGATAAATTCCCAGCCTTGAGAATGTGTTTAATTTTAATTTGCTACACACAGATAATTTACTTCATATAGAAGCTGCTGTAGTTTAAGGTTTATCATATTCATAACTAAGTGAGCCACCAGACAGTGGAAATATCACTGTTCTGATTTTGATTTGTACAAGTTTTCTTTGTGTTTTCACAGAGAACTGAGTCAGAGAAAAATCTTTGGCCAGTCCCCAGGACATGCACACAGAAGAAGGGATCTCCAAAATTCTTCACAGCTTGCCAGTTTAAAAAGGCAAAGGATCAGCAGAGAGTGGTCTGTTTTTCTGATATACGGTGGCAGCGCTCTTCAATTCCAACACTGCTCCACAATGGTTGCATGTAAAGATTGGCCAGATCCCTCCTGCCACTCCAAGAAGCCTCAGGTACTTGCAAACCAGAGTCTCCACTGCTGTGCGTATAATGTAAGAATTCAGATACTTGAGGCTCTATTTGTTGATATGAGCTTGTTTTTCCATCTACCCTTCCTGAAAGCACTTACAATCATGCCATCTCAGACTGACATCCTGTTAGAGTCACAAGCTGAGCAAGGCCTACCTGGGTCTGTGTGCGGATCAGAGGCATTCAAAGCACAAGGAGTTGTGCTGGGTGAATAGATGGTACTCCTTCCTCTGAGTCACACTGGGTCAATGCCCACAAACAGTATAAGTCCATAAATGGCTATTAGCCAGGATGGGTAAGAATGGTGTCCTTAGCCTCTGTTCGTCAGAGGATGGAGATGGATGGCAGGAGAGAGATCACTTGATCATTGCCTGTTAGGTTCACTCCCTCAGGGGCACCTGGCATTGGCCACTGTCGGTAGACAGATACTGGGCTAGATGGACCTTTGGTCTGACCCGGTACGGCCTTTCTTATGTTCTTATGTTAAGATGGCACCTCTCCGGTGAGATGAAACACCAAGGGTTTCTGGCCACTTTTATAGTCATTAACTTACCCGGTGCACTTTTTGGACATTTTAACCCTACTTTTCTGTGCAAATTCCAGCTTGGTTTAATTACATTCTACCTACATTCCCTTATAGTTTTAACTGTCCCTGGCTTTCTTCTCTTCCTGGCCTGTACTGTTCCTGTCCCCTATTAAAACATCTCCTCTGTGCCAGCTACTAGATGGGGGAAACTGGAGGAAGGTGCATTTCAGTGGTGTCCCCCATATAGCCTCTATTTACTTCACAGGATTGTTGTGAGCGTTAGTTATTTGCAAAGCACTAGAACATTGGGTGAGAAGTATGATAGAAAAGGGACATCCACTGCTAATTCTGAGAATGACATGGCAGTACAATATATGTTCAGCCACATGTGGTAATACCACCTGCTGGAGCAAGTACTCCACCAAATCACGGTAGGCCATGGAAGTGTGTAAATAGTAGGATTGTTGCAATTTTCCCCTCAAACCTAAACCAATCTACTGTTCATGCCTCCCAGGGATAAGGGTGTGGGGAATAAAAAAGAACAACAAAAAGACAGCTGAAAAAATACTACACAGGTGTTTTAAACTTAAATGCAAAAAAACCACATAATATGCAATGCACTTGAGAACATATTTAGTCTTCAAATGATTCCACAGTAAAAAGCTTTCAAATTTTTGAGTAAAACTTAGTTCCACAATAATCATGTCCCCAGTCTATGATCTAGTTTTCCAACAAAATGGTGGTTATTTGTAGTAATTTAAACAAGGTGCAGTTACTTAGAGTTTGAAAAGTTCAGAGTGACTGATTAGTGTTAGAAGCTGAAAGCCTTACCAGCTCTCCTTAGGCTTCCTTCAGACAGGCCAGCTCAGGTTCCATCCTCAGGATTCTCTAGGCCTCTTCCTGGCCTTTTATCCAGCGTCTAGCTACAGCCCTGACCCAGGCTCCTTCCCCCACCCATCATAAAGAGACACCATAACTCCCTTCATTTTCAACCACACGCAGCCTTTTTATAGCCTACTCCCTTTTCCCACAGTCACCTGACCCCTTTGGGAACTACAATTCCCAGAATGCCTATACCAAAAAGGGCAGGTATAGCTCTGGGTCAAGCCAGCCATTTTAAAGGGGCAGCACAGCCCTGTGACAATGTAATCTGAGATATGATGAAAGGCACTAAATACTGTAGGAGCAAAATTTCATTGGTCTAAATTCAGGTAATAGAATTGTGCAAGTTAGACATTAAAAATGAGGAGGAAGCAGATGCCTCTTCACCTGTTTGAAATTATTTTGTTTGTTATGGAGGCAATTTTATGAGCATATAAAATATATTGCTTCCATGCACATGTATGCTATTATTTTGCACGAGACTTTCATATAGAACATGTAAATTGAGCCTTACGTTTACTGCTGATCTGGGGGCAAGGTGGGGAACTATAAGGGATATTTCTTCTTTTGTGAATTCAATAAGTCTGCTTTTGGTGTAAAGAAAATATTATATGAAGTGGCAAGAGGCTCTGCCCCAATCTGTCTGCAGTGCATACATTGCAGGTCAAATAATCTCACTAGTACAGTATGCAGCACAGGTGATGCATTGTGATTTATCAGAAGACTCCTGGCACACATGCGCTGAGTAAAATCCTCTCTGGTACTTTATACATTGTGAGCTGTTATGAATCGATCTGGCTCTTTATTTTGGTTCCTGATTAAATATCCCCATGGTCCCATCAGGCTGGACCTTAAAAGACTTCTACTTTATGGATCCTTACTTAAAAAAAAACACGCTTGAGATATTATCATTACAAACTTTTGCAGAACTTATGATACCTAGGGTTGCCAGGCATCTGGTTTTTGACCATTAAAAATCCGGTTGGTGTGGGGCTGGCAGGCAGCCTGTCCGGCTCCGTGCAACTTCTGGAAGCGGCTGGCATGTCCCTCTAGCTCCTAGGCACAGAGGTGCCCAAGGGGGGCTCCGTGTGCTACTCCAGCCACATGCACCAGCTCTGCAGCTCCCATTGGCCAGGAACCACCACCAATGGGAGCTGTAGAGGTGGCACCACCTGGCTGCCCCTCCACTTAGGAGCCCAAGGGACATGCCGGCCATTTCTGGGAGCTGCCTGAGGTAAGCGCTGCCCAGAGCCCAGACCCCTTCCCACACCCTAACTCTCTGTCCCAGTCCTGAGCCCTCTCCTGCACTCTAACTCCCTCCCAGAGCCCACACCCTGCACCCCCTCCCTCACCCCAACCCCCTGCCCAAGCCCAAAGCCCCCTCCCACATCCTAAACCCCTCATTTATGGCCGCAGAGCCCGCACCCCCAGCTGGAGCCCTCACCCCCTTCCACACCCCAACTTCCTGCCCCAGCCCAGTGAAAATGAACGAGTGAGCGAGGGTGGAGAAGAACAAGCGACGGCGGGAGTGGGGGATGGAGTGAGCAGGGGTGGGGCCTCTGAGATGGGGCAGAATAGGGGCATGGCCTCGGGGACGGGGTGGGGAACCCTAATGATACCATGAGCTTAGTCAAAAAGATTCCCCTCCATTAAGGAAACTACTTTAAAAAGAAGATTTAAGGCTGTGACAGGAAACTAGGCAAGAACAAAAAAAGATGGAATTCCTCAGGGATCGGTTTTGGGACCAATCTTATTTAATCTTTTTATTACTGACCTTGGCACAAAAAGTGGGGAAATTTTGCAGATGACACAAAGCTGGGAGGTATTGCCAATACAGAGAAGGACCGGGATATCATACAGGAAGATCTAGATGACCTTGTAAACTGGAGTAATAGTAATAGGATGAAATTTAATAGTGAAAAGTGCAAGGTCATGCATTTAGGGATTAATAACAATAATTTTTGTTATAAGCTGGGGATGCATCAGTTGGAAGTAACAGAGGAGGAAAAGGACCTTGGAGTATTGGTTGATCACAGGATGACTATGAGTCGCCAATGTGATATGGCCGTGAAAAAAGCTAATGCAGTCTTGGGGTGCATCAGGCGAGGTATTTCCAGTAGAGATAAGGAGGTGTTAGTACCATTATACAAGGCACTGGTGAGACCTCATCTGGAATACTGTGTGCAGATCTGGGTCTCGCATGTTTAAGAAGGATGAATTCAAACTGGAACAGGCACAGAGAAGGGCTACTAGGATGATCCGAGGAATGGAAAACCTCTCTTATGAAAGGAGACTCAGAGAGCTTGGCTTGTTTAGCCTAACCAAAAGAAGGCTGAGGGGAGATATGATTGCTCTCTATAAATATATCAGAGGGATAAATACCAGGGAGGGAGAGGAATTATTTAAGCTCAGTACCAATGTGGACACAGGAACAAATGGATGTAAACTGGCCATCAGGAAGTTTAGACTTGAAATTAGATGAAGGTTTCTAACCATCAGAGGAGTGAAGTTCTAGAACAGCCTTCCAAGGGGAGCAGTGGGGGCAAAAGACATATCTGGCTTCAAGACTAAGCTTAATAAGTTTATGGAGGGGATGGTATGATGGGATAGCCTAATTTTGGCAATTAATTGGTCTTTGACTATTAGCAGTAAACATGCCCAATGGCCTGTGATGGGATGTTAGATGAGGTGGGATCTGAGTTACTACAGAGAATTCTTTCCTGGGTGATGGCTGGTGAGTCTTGCCCACATGCTCAGGGTTTAGCTGATCGCCATATTTGGGGTCAGGAAGGAATTTTCCTCCAGGGCAGATTGGCAGAGGCCCTGGGGGTTTTTCGCCTTCCTCTGCAGCGTGGGGCACGGGTCACTTGCTGGAGGATTCTCTGCACCTTGAAGTCTTTAAACCACGATTTGAGGACTTCAATAGATCAGACATCGGTTAGGGGTTTGATATAGGAGTGGGTGGGTGTTTTAGATTATAATTTATATCATCAAATTCATTTGGAAACAAAAAGTAGTTTTGAAAGAAAACATCAGAACATTCCATCCTCATTTGGTCAAATATGCCAAGCAGCTGTAAACCTGAGCAGTTAACTTATGTAGGCCAGTGATTACATGCTATAAAGCTAGGAAATATTTTCATCTAAAGTATAAATGCAGTAACCTTTCTCAATAGAGGCATCTTAACAAACATTATATTAACACCTGCTGGAGAACACATTGGTGATTCAGCTGGACTCTTTCCCTTCAGTTTTAATCATAAAGCCATCATTTTGGGGTCTGTTTTATAAATGGCAAGAGGACCAGTAGATCAAAGAAATGCATTTTTCCTGGGGGTGGGCAAGCATTTGAGCACACTGGATAGATTTTGGTTTCTAGTTGGATTTTTAAATCAGAAATGTAAGCCCATTCCCTACAATGAAAAACAGATTTGATTCTTCAGAATTCCGTTGAGCTTCCCACAAACCAAATAATCCTCAGCAGAGAGGTACAGATGTGCAGATGGCCCTTCGTATTATACCCTTTACTGTCAAACAGAAGGAAATTAGAGGAAACCAGAAACTAGCAAACAGCCCGCTGGCAAGAGATAGGAAAAGACCGTGAGGAGAACGGAAAGGCAGAATTGCAGGATATTCATCTGTTGCTGTTCTCTTGTGATGTGAAGGATGAAGTCAACACAACTGAAAAGGGATGGGATTAATAGGAAGGGAAATATTTAAGATTCTGCTTTAGGAAAACAAGCTGATGATCAAGCTCTGTGTGAGTTAAGGAGCCAGCCACAGCACTTCTGTCATGCCGAGTAAATGCAGTGAGGCACACAAGACTCAGAACAGCCTAGTTCTTAGCACCTTCTCATTTCACAGTAGATTGTGTTTTACAAGGGCCTATAACATTGGTGTTGGGGGAAAATTTCTAGATGATGAAGTGGATTTTTTTTTAATATTAAGGACTTGATTTTCTAAGAATCCATGACTTCCATTGAAGTCAATGAGACATGCAGCTGCCCTGCCCCAGTCCACATCAGGCCCTAAATATTTATTATCTGAAGGACTTTCCTCATCACATTTTTTAATATAAATCAGATTGTATTTCCAAGCCTTGTTAGTGTCCTTCCTGCATTCTTTTATTTACTTTTTCCATCACAGGATAATTCATTGTAAATTGGTTTCATTCTAAACATCGTTTATAGTGGTCAGAGCTACCTTAGCTGGGTGATTATGACATTAATGTGTTGTTTATAATTACAACACTTTGAACTTACCTAGCACCTGTCACCTGAGAATCTCACAGAGTTGCATAAAGCGCCAAGTAGAGCCTTCCCATCTGAACACACAAATCCCCCTGGTTTCACTCAGAGTTGCACACACAATAGCTGAGGCAGACTCAAGTATCACCACAACCTTTGTTAAAGGGAAATTAAGGTACAAAGAGGTATAAGCCACATTTTTAAAACTGGACCCTGATTTTTGGTGCATCCGTTTTTTGAGACTTCAACTTGCATCTCATTTTCAAAGGCGCTTTGATCCTGCAATTCCCAGTGACATCCTGCAATTCCCAGTGACAACACCTCTAAAATTCAAGCTCAGCGTGTTTCATATCAGGCAGACAAAGTCACAGGCCATGTCTGAAAATAGTGGATTAAGGCACTTGGCCAAAGGCATATGACCAATCAGTAGCAAAACCAGGGAAAAAATTTGATTTCCATTTAATTGCTCTACCCCCTAGGCAACAATCCTTTACGGAACAAGACGGATGGATCTGTGATTAAAGCTGTGGACGCTGCCTCAGGAAATTTGGGTTCAGTTCTTAGCTCTGCTATGGCCTCCCTGTGTGACCTTGGGCAAGATACTTAATCTTGTTATACCTCAGTTCCCCAGCTGTACCATGGGGACAATATTCAGATTCTGTGAATAGACTGTAAGATCTTTGGAGCAGGGATTTTGTCTTACAATGTGTATGTAGCATGCCTAGCTGTGACATTTTCTTGGGGCGCCAGGCCTAAGAGTCAGCTTGATAACCCCCTGCCTCAGCGAGTGAGAGACTTGCTGGGGTTAAATTTGGTGTCAGCTTCCCCTCACCCCAGTCTGTTAGCCACCCAAACAATCTCCTCAGAAGCCCTGCCAGCCTTTACTCCACCTTGCAGGTAACACTTGGTGTACCCTGTTGTGAGAAAACTGGATTTGACGCAACTCACAGCCAATTTGTGCACTTAACCCCCATGGGCTGGAAGCAAGAACACCACATAGGCAGTGGTGCTGGAACAATTTTTATAGTGTGGGTGCAGAAATTGGAAACCACATATTTGGAATATTACTACTTCAAGCCAGGGGGTGTGGCAGCACCCCCAGTTCCAGCATCTAGGCACATAGGAATAATCTGGCCTGGGCTCAGACAGAACACAAAGAGCTGCAAGCTGTAGTTTTACTGACTGGGATAGATAGAGTGAAAGAACAGATTCATGAGAAGGGGCGGAGGGTAGAAAACTTTCCTTGATTCTGATTGTTTTAAGTGTGGGATGGTGGTGGTGTTTTTTATTTGTTTTTGTTTTTTGGGCTGAAGCTGCTTTGCTGCTAAGTAGAATAATGAATTATTATTGGCTGTTGCAAAGGAAATTGTTAGCCTATTGGGGCTATTATGAGTTATAAGTTTTCTGCGGACAAAGCACATCAGGAGTTTAGTTAGAAATTGTGCTTTGGAGAAGTTTGGATTTTCTACGAGCAAGGAGTCACTGCCATAAAAACTCCACAGCAGCTAGGTGGAAGGCTGGCCACTAGAACCCTGTTGCTGTCATTCAACACCACCTCAGACTTTGGGTAACTAAGTTTCTTTGAGGCACTGTAGCCCAATTGCTATTTTAGATGGGTACTTTGTCTTCAGTGAAAATAAGGATTTTTGGGTGGAAGCTCTCGTGTGTGTACCGATCATTTATCAGTTGGAGTTGTTGTGTCCCCCACTGATTTATTTGCTGGGAAAACAGAGCCTAGTTACCACAGCTGTGGGTTCAGATAACCCCGGATAACAACTCCAATTCCCAAGCACTTCAGAAGTGTTTCACTGTAGAGTCCAGCCACTGGGCACTCACGGTAATTACCAAGGCCACTGTCTCCAACAGGGCCGCCCAGAGGATTCCGGGGGCCCGGGGTCTTCGGCGGTGGGGGGCCCTTCCATTCCTGGACCCGCCGCCGAAGTGCCCCGAAGACCCGCGGCGGAGGCCCCCCCGCCGCCGAATTACCGCCGAAGCGGGACCCGCCGCCGAAGCGCAGCCCGGTCTTCGGCGGTAATTCGGCGGAGGGGGGCCCCGCCGCGGGTCTTCGGGGCACTTCGGCGGCGGGTCCCGGAACGGAAGGGCCCCCCGCCGCCGAATTACTGCCGAAGACCGAGCTGAACTTCGGCGGTGGGTCCCGCTCCGTCTTCGGCGGTAATTCGCCAGCGGGGGGTCCTTCCGCCCCGGAGCGGAAGGACCCCCCGCCGGCGAAGACCGGGAGCAGCAGAAGCTCCTGCACCCGGCCGCACAAGAGTTTGCCGGGCACCCCGGAGCGAGTGAGGGACCCCGCTCCAGGGGCCCCGAAAAACTCTGGTGGGAGCCCCCGTGGGGCTCGAGGCCTGGGGCAAATTGCCCCTCTTGCCCCCCCCTCTGGGCGGCCCTGGTCTCCAAAGAGACAGTGTACACACCAGATTGCTGGATTCAACTGAGGATGCCCGTTTTACTTAATACCACAGCAGAGAGATGAATTTATAATCATAGTGCTGGAACTAGGGGGTGCTGCAGCACCCCCTGACTTGAAGTGGTTTCCATTATACACAGGATTTACAGTGTGGTGCAATGGCTCACAGCACCTCCCACTATAAAAATTGTCCCAGCACCCTTCTTTATAATAAAAAGGGAATAAGTTTAGTGACAAAGAACAGAGAATCCAAGATGTAGTGAGCAAGAATAATGAGAGCAACAGGTTACAAATAAAACAGAAGTACAATGCACTTTGGAGAGACTAAACCTTAACAAGCTACTGTACAATCTTTTGCCTAAAACTGTCTCTCACCAAAGCTTTCCTGCAGAGCTGGCTGGTTTTCAGTCAGACCAGGATCCAGATTTCATGATTCCACTCTACACTACAAAGGGTTTCTTCAGTAAATGGGTAACAAAGGGGTTTTTTTTCCTTCTTATAGTCCAGTAAACCTTTGAAATGTCTCCTTTTGAAGCGTATCACCAAGAAAGACTCTTCTCCCCGGTCACTTGTTCTGCAGTGTGTTGGTGCCCTGCTACCTTCACGTCCCCATGTTAACTCATTTTTCCTGTTTACTTCACTTGCAGACGCAACTCTCCTTGTCTTTGGCTCACAGTGCTTAATTTACATAGAAAGGGATAGTTGCATAGACAAGCTTTTGTCTGGCAGAAGCCCTGTTTGCCCACTCTGCCCTGTTACAGACTTTAAAGTATAATGTTAATAGGTGTGCATAATTTCTCATACAGTGGTAATGCATACACTGCACAGGGATATTAATGACCAATGTGCTACCAGCTTTCATTACATATCTTACAAGACACATTTTTGATAAACACTTTGAAAACAGTCTGATTGGGAATAATGAGTTTGCCAGGCCTGAAAAGATTTGTTGATACAGATTAACAAACCACCCATGGGCCTCAGAGTCAGACTAGCACAATGGGTCTCCATCACAGTTGGGGCTGTTAGGGGCCACTGCAAATACTAAATAACAATAATAATGAAACACTATTTATGCCACGGTTCTCAGCTCCCTGCTAGCTTAATTCAATGCAAACCAATATTTTCAAGAAACAAATCTAATGTTTAATAAATCCCAATGTTTAAGGTATTTAGGCACTGCTGTGCTCAGCTTTGCAATGCCCAACTGATTTAGAAACCTATATTTCATTTTCAAAAAGGATTTAGGCACCTAGGAGTTTAAATCCTCTCAATAGGCTGTTTGGCTCCTAAATGCCTTTTGAAAATGATAGAGGCTCCTAGATCAGTTAGGTGTCACAACGTTGAGCACAGCAAAACCTAAATACCTTTAAAAAATCTGGGCCTAGGTCTTTCAAAAGACCATATCTGAAAAGCAAAGGTCACTCCTCCTACTCCCTCCCAAGCATGACTAGACCTCATCCTGAAAAGTGATGTCAAAGATCCTTCTTAAGTAGCCTTTCCATTGCCCATGACAATGTTATCCCTTAAAGATAGGAGGATACCAGGCAAATAAATGCAGATGATTCTCAGGGCACGTAGAATATGCAAAACCATTTTAATTTACTGGATGTAGAATTTTGACTTTGACACAATATAATTATTGGAGAAATTATTCAAACTAATAAGATTAATATGGCACAATAATTTCTAATTTACCTAATGAGCTTTGTTAAGCAAAAAATGATTTCAGCTGCAGATCTAGATTCGGATCACCAGAACCAGCAGCAGTCTTGCTAGCTGTATGATTAAGTCAATCCCAGGTTTAAACAATTAAAGACAAATACACAAAAAGAGGATGGAAGAGCATCTCCTAAGCAGATTCATATCAGAGCTGAGGAAGTCATAGTTTGCAGTTTATAGTTCAGAGTGAGTCTCTAATGGCTGGAAAGCAAAATGAACCTGGTCCCATTGCTGTCTAAAGGACTGCAATAGCAAGAAGGCTCTTAAACCACATCTGCTACTGATTGTGATATGATTTGCATCCCACTCCTAGCATGGTCACAAACTGAGTTACCTTTCACTCTTGAGCAGAGAGCATGCTGTAGGATTTAGGGGAAGGGGGACTGTTTATAGCAATGTAAGCAGAGTCAGGATGAGCTCTACCCTGACCTCTGGTGGTAGATTATGGGGAGTGCAGAAAGAAGTTTCAAGTATTCGTATTAGCATTTCAGTTATTTGCATTGGCACACCCCCCCCCACTTAGCATACCGCACAGCAGCCTGGGATGGTTATTTTCACAGCTGTGGGAGCCCCAATTTCGTTGTTATTGGGGCAGGAGCAATAAAATGTTGTCACCCCGATTAAGTAAATGAGGAACTACAAAACTGTCTTATGATAGAGGGTTTCATTATCAATTAAATAGCACTTGCTAGACAAGGGACATGGGTTCCAAAACCCAGTCAAGGGAGAGAGGCTGGGGACAGATATCTGTACTTGGTGATATAGGCTCCTTGTGTGAGCCAGAAGCACCAGTTCCACCTGTGCCTCTCTCCACTGTGGAATATCAGAGTTAATTTTTGATTCCCTTAAGAATCTAGATGCAGGTTACTGAGCTGAATTCACTGGTACTGGGGCTCCCCTACTATGCGCTGGAATCACTAAGAGCTGAAATCACTGAAGAGCTGGACTTGCTGAGCTGAGAACACTGTGCTAATGAGTGGGGGAGCCTGAAGCAATACTGGCAGAGCGGAGTGGAGCAGTTTGTGCAGCCACTGGGTGAGTGGAGCTGAGCAGCTCGTGAGGACGGCTGGAGCAGATCACAGGACAGCTGGTGGACCAGAGCAGCTGGCAGAGTGGAGCAGCCCACAGAGCAAGCGGAGCTGAGCTGTTTGCAGGGACAACTAGTAGAAGCAGAACCCCACGAAGAGGCAGGGCAGTTGGCCCCGAACCACGTAAGGTGCCCCTTTCTACCTAGGCTGGGGAGGGAGACCTCTGCAGAGAGACTCTTGAACTCTGGGGCTGCATTGATCCGGGACAGAGACTTTTGAATTGTGGGACTTTTGGGACTGTGGGTGATTTGGGGGGTTGCTGGACTTAAGGGCCCAGAGAGAAGGACACAGCCCAATTTGCTGGGGTGGGTCTTTGCTCACAGTTTGACCTGTGAACTCTAGTTGAGGTATTTTCCCAATTTAATGCTTGTTGTTTATCTCATGTAATTAAACCTTTTCTGTTACACCAAGAGTCTGTGCTTGCGAGAGGGGAAGTATTGCCTCCTTGAGGCGCCCAGGGGTGTGTGTGTAAGATTTTCCCAGGTCACTGGGTGGGGGGTCAAGCTGGTTTGCATTACGTTGTGGGGAAGGGACCCCTATGTATTGAACCCGGCCCTTGCTGCTATCAATTCAGCCTGGCAGAGGGGTTACAGCAAGATTTCTCTGATGCTGCAGTAGGTGGGTCAGTAGACAGCACTGGATCACACCCTAGCAGGTGAGTGTGGAAAAATGGACAAGTCCTGTGGTAGCTAGAACCCCATGGGAATGAAATCAGGTAATGAAGCACCTTTAATCCTTTCCCAGCTCCTCCTGTCCTTGCTACACCTGCTCTGCACTGCTCAATTCTTCTCCAGTTCCTCTTCCCTCCTCTCTGCCCACAGGTCCTTTCATCCCTCAGGACACACAAGTTCAAGGGCCTATGCAGCTAGATTCCTCTTGCAGTGGTGCTTCGTGGGAGCGGAGTAGGCCCAGTGGTATTGTAGCTTGTACAGTAGTTTGTACAGTTTGCTTCCAGGAAAGCCCCGTTGCTGCAGCAACCCTCTCCTTGGCACAGATGTCATCATCAAGGCTTAGTTCATCTGGTTTGGCTGTTGTACTTGGGTCAGATGATTTTACAAGCCTGTTTTGGATTCCCTATGCTTTACCCTTCTGCTGGCAGAGTGGGCAGTTCTCTCAGAACCAGCTTTATTTTCATTACAGGGTGATAGGCACTAAACAAACTAATCATGGAGTTTAATCCCTAATACTGAAGCAGTCTCTTGGAAGAATAAACAATGTTTGGTGCTACCAAAACATGTGTGGCTGACATATAAGACAACAATATAATGCATTTTAAGGTTATGGAACAGAACCCAGGTATATAGACATAAACCAAAGTTACAAGGCTACATATTCAATATCTTGCTTTCAGAGCCTAACAATTTTTCTGATTTTTTTAAATGTTTTATGTGCCCTAAAAATCACATTAAAAACATAACAGTGCACCATTATTACCCTAGTTCAGCCTGCATATCCCAACAGACACTAAATTATTGTTCAGTTAAAATAAAATTGCATTTTTAACGTTGATTTGACATTGCATTAGCTAGTGTGGCTGCCCAGCACTGACAAAGGACATGGAGGAAGTTCTATTTGGGACAGAAATTGACATGCTAATATATGCCAACACAAGGGTATTATTTCCATTATTAAAATTAATGAACACAATAATCACAGACAGCATTTGCTACCAGAAAGAACATGTACTCAGTGACCTAGCAAAAAGCTCAGGCACTTTTTATGGATGAAGTTTCTTGCTAATTAGTTTGACAGAGAAGAAAAATGTTACGTGGTACAATATGGAATAAAAACTAATAACCAAGAGCATTTCTGTCTTTTCTGCCTTTCTAACTTGCACGTCACTTCTCTTCTCCATTTATTTGCCCAGTACTTGAACGAATGAAGACAGCAAACTGAGGGGGAAAGCTTCTGGTTGCATAGTCCAGCCTCAGTTTACAGAAAGACTGGGCTGCATGAAGTGTTTGTATTTTCTGTAGTAGAAGAGCTGTCTATGTGCTGACAAAAGGTTCCAACCTGATAACCTTGGAGATTGACATCCTAATTAGCCACAAATGGCCATAGCTGCCCCCCAGTGCAGCAAAACACTTAAGCACAAGTTTAAAGCTTGTGTTTAAGTGCTGGATCAGAACCTCAGGGCTTCTCTACACAGGGACATCCAGGAAAATTAATCCAAATTAACGAAATGTGTGAGGTGGCTGAGTTAAACCACATTAAATCCCTGTGTGGAGGCAGGTATTCGGAATTAAAGTGGCCTTAATTAAATTCAATTGAATTCACTTTAGAATTAAACTAAACCAAATTAATACCCCTTTAATTTTGAATGAGATTGTGGTTAACTCACTGGCTCTCAGCGTGTACCCCTGGGAGATGCAGAAGTCTTCCTTGGGTATATCAGCTAATCTAGGTATTTGATAGTTTTACAACAGGCTACGTAAAAAACACAAACAAAGTTAGTACAAACAAAAATTTCATACAATGACTTGTTAATACTGCTCTGTATACTATACACTGAAATGGAAGTACAGTATTTATATCCCAACTGATTTATCTTATAATTCTATGGTAAAAATGAGGAAGTATGACACTTTTGTATTTTTATGTCTGATTTTGTAAGCAAGTAGTTTTTAAGTGAGGTGAAGCTTGGGGCACGCAAGACCAATCAGACTCCTGAAAGGGGTACAGTATTCTGGAAAGGTTGCGAGACACTTGTTTAACTAATCCACTTCAAATTCACACCTTTAGTTCAGTTGGATAAACTCTCCTGGATGTCTCTGTGTAGACAAGCCCTGAGTGATCTGGAGATGTTGTGCCAGCATCCAGGCAATATGAGTTTAGGAACCAGAAGCGCTTCCACTGACATGAGGGAGATTTACAGTGAGGAGGATAAGGTTCTATCGGAAACTTTTACTCTCAGGCC
This sequence comes from Mauremys mutica, assembly GCF_020497125.1. NCBI lineage: Eukaryota > Metazoa > Chordata > Testudines > Geoemydidae > Mauremys > Mauremys mutica. The sequence goes on along the minus strand of NC_059082.1, from coordinate 67,458,864 downwards.
TGGTCTACATTACAAAGTTAGGTCGGCATAACTACGTTGCTCAGTGGTGTGAAAAATCCACACCCCTAAGTGATGCACTTAAACCGACCTAACCCCTGGTGTAGATGTAACCCACACACACCTCCTGGGTGTGGTGTTCTGTCCCATGGGAGGAGAGGGAAGGGCAACAGATGGACAAATAAGGAGTCTGCCCTACAGCAAGTTGAGCTCATGCGGTAGAGGCTCATTTAGTTCCAGAGGTGCCAGATTTGATCCCTGCCTCCCCCACTGAGGACCGGGGTCTGTCAGTGTTACAAGTGGGGGTTTGGCCAGGATTTCAACAGGGAAGTCTCTGAAGCCTGGGACACACTTCCTCAGCTAGGGGAAGTATGAACCTCCTTGGGGTGGTGGTCTGTCTCCTCTAGTGGCATCAAGATCACTTAGAAAGTGAGAGATGAATAGGTCTGCTAATAGCCAGTTGGCTTTTAGCTCATGCATTAAGCTCCAGAGGTCCCAGGTTCAAGCCCCTCCGCCAATGACCAGGGTCTGTTGGTGTTACGTAGACACAAGGCGAAGAGAGAACCTCTTCTTGGGGCGATGGAGTACGGACAGCGATGGGAGAACTCCTCCTGTCAGCAAATGGGGAGTGTCTTCACTGAAGCGCTACAGCAGTGCTGCTGCATTGTTTTAAATAGAGTGAAGCCCTTAGGCTGTCCTATGTGGGATGAAAGCATTGAAAAAACTTCTGGTTGATTCAGGACTAGGTCCAAAGGTAGCTACATCTGGCCCTCCTGTCCAGAAAGGTAATAAATGGGTGTGAAATAAAATGGTAGACCAGGGAATCCAGCTGGAGCTTCAAGGACCACTGAGGAGATTTTTATGCCACGTTGAGGATCCTATTTTTATCTTATAGTACTCCACATATACGTTTCCTGTTCCCTCTTTTTGAGGGAGTGTCAGTGGTGGCCTTTGGACTGTGGGGGCCCCCTACAGCTCAATTCTGGGGTCGCTATCTGTGGGGAGGAAAATGGAGAGCAAAATGGTCTCCTCCTCACAGGTAATGCACATTCTGGCTCCACTACAACTCTTTGTCACCAGGGACAAGTAACTGAGTCACCATATCAAGGGGCTCCCTCAGGGCCCTAGCGACTGCATGTGCCTAATGCTGCCACTGAAGAGTGATGCTGTTCTTGGGGAACCTGACTCTGCCATGGATTTGCTCTGTCATCTTAGGTAAGTGTCTGTGCCTCACTTTCTCCATCTGTGAAATGAGCTTAACGCCATCACTTTCTAAATTGCTTTGAGACTTATCACCAAAAAGTGCTCCTGCTCCTGCTGCAGTCAATGACAAAACTCCCATTGATTGCAACGGCACAGGATCAAGACTTATAAGAGCTAAGCATTATTAATAATGGGAGTTATTCCCATTCCTGTTTAAGCACTTGTGAAAATCTCACTAAGGCCCTAGCTGCATTTTTAGGTGCCTAAATCCCTTTAAAAATCTGGCCCTCAATGCTCCAGGAAGTCTTGCTATAGTAAAAGTTAAGAGCCTACTCTTTGTTCTGGTTTTAAATAAAGCGCCAGGCTAATAAAGCACCAGCGTGTGGTAGCACAGCGTCCAGCTAGCTGGATAGCCAGCTCCTCAAAGAGCCTCTCCTTTTTCATGATGGAGGAGGAGGCAGGGGAGGGAAACCTGGACAAATAAGGTTGAGATTCTCAGAAGAACCAAAAGAAGCGAGGTGCCCAATTCCCATTGAAATTCAGTGCTAGCTGGGCTCTATCTCCCTTAGACACCTTTGAAAATCCCAGACTAAATGGTTAAAATTGTAAGAAACTATCATTTTGGAGAAGCACAGGAACAATTCCTTTGGCTCTTATTAAGCTAGAGTCTTTCATATGTGCATGCAAATCACATTCAGTGATGAGTCATTGAAAATATTACCCTATTATACTTTGACAATTACTGGTGCATATTATTGTTTCGCATATTATTTACATATTATTATAAATTTATTCATTGTCACTGCTCCTCTTTGAAATGTTAATGTGGAAGCGAGTGGGTAGAATTTATTTTTCTTCCTTGCAATACCTTGATCTTTTTTAAACATGGGACCCAATCCTGCAAACTGGTTTTCATATGCCACCCTCCAATCAGTGTAGTAAGCTCATGGACTCTGTATAGTTCAGAAATAACACAGATAAATATAAAGACATTATTTCCAAAGCACAGCTAGCCTCTACCAGCTGAACTTTGGCTCTCTTTACATTGGAGTTTACAGAGAAGCAAGGGTATGCGTGGAAAGACACATTGTCTCTTCCTCAGATCCTACAACCAATAAAAATAAAGTTCACACTCTACTTTCAATCCAACAGCCAGTATCCACCCTTCTAAACAATCAAGACACCACCCAAAAGTTCTCAGTACCCCCACTAGAGTCTGAATCCTATTAATTTAATGGGTTAGGATGACATTTTCATAAGCACCTAAGTGACTCGGATGCACAAGCATTATTGAAAGCCAATGGGACTGGTGTTCTTAAATCATTTGGGTTCTTTTGAGAATCACATCCTTCAACTTCAGCAGTCTGGCCTCAAAAAGTTTATCAAACTAATTTGACAGGTATTTCCTTGTGTCCTCACCAAATAGGTGCCATTTCCTACAGCAAAGCAAGTGCAGTCCTGCAAAAATAGCAGCCGCCTCCTTACTAAGCCCAGAGTCAGTAATGTCATAAGACGTGCCTAATTTTAATGTGAATAATCCTATTGATTTCAGTAAGCCTATTCACGTGCTTAACATCACGCACATGCTTAAGTACCTTGCTGAAACATGGCCTTATCATATAAGCAAGGTCAACAGAGACTGGCTTTAATCAGAATCAGAGACCATCTCTGAGCATTTTTAGGAGCCGTTTCTTTCAGGGACTGAAGCCATACACTTCGTTGTGGCCACATTTAGTACACTGCTGACACCTTATGTGTGTCCCTCTTTTGATAGATTTAATGATCCTGTTGCATAGTCAGTTTCTTGTCCACTCAGGCACTTGGCTCTTATCAGAAACAAAAGCATTCTGGAGCAGCTTGAGGCTCAGTGAAAAAAGAGCAGTGCTGTGTGCCGTAGATGGGATGACAGACAAGGTGAGCGGGAGGGGGGCAGATAAAGGCAAATGTTTCAGGTAGAATAGAAATAAGAAGAGTTAAAAGGCTACCAATAGAGAGAGCCAGGGAACGTAGCGGTTATAGAGTCTCTGCCAGGGGCGCCAACTTATATGGGCTCGAGGGGCTTAAGCCCCAGGAATATTCAAGCCCTGAGGGCTCTGCTCCACCAATATTTGGAGCTGGCTTTCTCCCCTGCCCCACCTCAGAGCTTCCCTGCCTGAAAGAAAACAGCCAGTGACTCTCTCCTTTGTTTGTGCTGCTTCTGCCTAAGGCTATAGAGATCAGCAGCCGGCAGCTGCTGGAGCACCGGGGGAGGGGAAGAGGGAGAGAGGAGAAGGAAGGAGGCACACAGGTGCTTGGGAGCTCTCTCCCCCGCCCTGCTGGGGCAGCAGCAGGGGTGGGGAGGCTACACATGATGGCAATCCCCCCCACCCCTACCCCGGTGTGATGAACTGGGAATGTTCTTAATGTTTTCTCTGAATACTGTGTTGGTGCCTCAGTGTCCCCTATGCAGTTCTTTGCTGCAGAGCAAAAGGCCAGTTCACCTAAATGCCTGGCACTCTGTATCCTAGCAACTGATAGCCTGGGCCCCTCCTCTGAAAAGGTGCCAGCTAAAGGTGTTGTAGACAAAGAGGTCAGGGGCTGAGCAGAGGAGGAGGAGCTGGAGGGGGTGGTTAGTCTGGAGCTGGCTGGGGACGAGGAGTGAAGTGCAGATGGGGGGGTCCTGCCTCACTGCCCCCCAGGATGGACCCAGCCGAGGGGTCTGGTTCGCTGTACCTACAAGCTCTGTTTTAGACCCCGTTCCTGTCATCGAATAAACCTCTGTTTTACTGGCTGGCTGAGTGTCACGTCTGACTGCAAGTGGGGGGGCAGGACCCTGTGGCTTCCCCAGGACCCCGCTGGGGCGGGCTCGCTGTGGGAAGCGCACAGAGGGGCAGAGGATGCTGAATGCTCCAAGGAGAGACCCAGGAGGTGAAGCCATATGAGCTTCTTGCCCTGGAGACAGTCTGCTCCAAGGGAGAGGAGGCTCCCCAGAGTCCTGCCTGGCTTTGTGGGGAGCAGTTCCAGAGCATCGCCCAGGGACTCCGTGACACCCGGTACCCACCATAGGGGAGGTGAGTGGGCTTTCTGGACCTGAGAGAGTCCCTAGGAGCATGTGCAGTGACTGTAGTGCAGAGTGAGTGTGCTGCGGGCAGGGGGTGGGGAGAGGAGGGGTCCCTCCCCTGGAGCTTGCTTCTGCCAGTAAGGAGGGGGGAGAGTCCTCTCTGGCCCTAGCCCTGGGGCAGCCTGTCTGCATCCCAAGTTCCTTATCCCCAGCCCTGTGCCCCCAGCACCCCAACCCTGAGCACCCTCCTGCACTGTGAACCCCTCATCCCCAGCCCCACCCCACAGCCCTCACCTGAGGGGAAAAACGTACAACTTAAATCTGGTGGTCAGTTCGGAGTATCATTGTGTTTAGCACAATTCTTGATTATTTTACACCCCTTTAAAGTATATAACTAGTCGTATACAGGTGTTACAAAGTGGGAATGTTCTTCTCTGAATACTGTGTGGGTGCCTCAGTTTCCCCTATGCATTTTTCAAGGATCTAGATGGTGGGATAAGGGGGTGTGATTGTTGTAGAGCCCTAGAGGGCCAGTGTGATGCCGTCTGCACAGAGAATGGCTGCAACCCTGTCTCCAGGCAACTGATGGCCTGGGCCACTCTCCTGCAAGCTGCCAACTGAAGGTGTTGGAGAACAAAGAGATCAGGTGGCCTCCTAATTCCTGGAAAAGAGACAAAGGCCAGAGGAGGGAGTGTCAGTGCCTGTGCAGAATTCCGGGAAGCGCATGGTGTGGAAGGGGATGCTGGGATGCTTTGGAACTACTCCATACAAAGCCAGTCAGGACTCTGGGGGAGCCTCCTCTCTCTGAGCAGACTGTCTCCAGGGCAAGAAGCTTACACCTTCCTGGGTCTGACCTCGGAGCATTCAGCATGCCCTTCCACACCATGCACTTTCTGCAGCGAGTGTGCCCAGGCAGGTCCTGGGGCAACCAGAGGTCCCTGCACCCCAACTCTGCAGTAAACCTGACTCTCAGCCAGCTGGTAAAACAGAAGGTTTATTAGATGACAGGATCACAGTCTAAAACAGAGCTTGTAGGTACAGAAAACAGGACCCCTCAGTCAGGTCCATCTTGGGGGGTGGGGAGCCCAGACCCAAGTTCTGGGCCTCTCCCGATTTCCCCAGCCAGCTCCAAACTGACACTCCCTCATCTGGCCTTTGTGTCTCTTCCGGACAAGGAGGCCACCTGATCTTTTTGTCCCCAACACCGTCAGTTGGCACCTTGCAGGGGAAACTGAGGCACCACACAGTATTCAGAGAAAACATTAAGAACATTCCCACTTTGTCACAACAGGTGCAACAAAATTTAATACCGTATATTGAAGCAGGCAAGTGCTGCTTCTGACTTTCCACTTTTAATTGACCCTTGTAATCTTGTGGTGCCGACGCATTGTAGCTTCATTTTATATCGGCTTACAGGGTGAGAGTGGGGGGGGGACCACCATTTTGGGCCCCACCAAAAATATTACGAACCTGCCGCCTATGGTCTCTGCTACTCCTTGCAGCCAATCTGCTTTGCCAATTATTGGCTGGAAAGGTGAAGTACATCAGGAAAAGGATAACCATGTTAATGCAAAATGATGAGAGCACTCAGTTTGTTGGTGCACACAAAGAAATGCAAATGAGCAGCAACTTCTCAGAGACTTAAGGGTCAGAAGGGACTGTCATGATTATCTAGTCTGACCTCCTGCATACTGCAGGCCACAGAACCTCGCCCGCCCACCCCTTTAATAGACCCATAACCGCTGGCTGAGTTACTGAAGTCCTCAAATCATGATTCAAGTTACAGAGAATCCTCCACTTATACTAATTTAAACCTGCAAGTGACCCAGGCCCCATGCTGCAGAGGAAGCAGGGCCGGTTCCAGAGCCCAGCGGGGCAAGCACCTGCTTGGGGCGGCCCTTTCCCGGGGGGGGCGGCAGGCTGGGCCGGCGGACCTGCTGCAGTCATGCCTGCGGGAGGTCCACCGGAGCCCCGGGAGGACCGGACCTGCCGCAGGCATGACTGCAGAGGGGACGCTCGGCCGGCGGCTCCAGTGGACCTCCCGCAGGCATGACTGCAGACGGTTCGCTGGTCCCGCGGCTCGGCTGGACCTCCTGCAGGCATGCCTACGGCAGCTCCAGCGGAGCCGCCGGACCAGCGAACCGCCCGCAGCTGCGGGAGGTCCAGCCGAGCCGCGCGACCAGCGGACCCTCCGCAGTCATGCCTGCGGGTGGTCCGCTGCTCCCGCGGCTCGGGGGCGCCTCCCGGGCATGACTGCTTGGGGCGGCCAAATTTGTAGAGCCGCCCCTGAGAGGAAGATGAACCTCCACAAGGTTCTCTGCCAATCTGACCTGGAGAAAAATTCTTTCCCAAGCCTAAATGGTGATCAGTTGGATCCTGAGCATCTGGGCAAGACCCACCAGCCAGACACCTGGGAAAGAATTCTCTGTAGTAACTCAGAGCTCTCCTCATCTAGTGTCCTATCACCAGTCATTGGAGATATTTGCTGCTAGCAGCCTTAGATTGGCTCTATGCCATTGCGGGCAGTCCCATCATACCATCACCTCCATAAACTAAAGATAAGGTTCAGGTATCTAAATATAAAAGAATGAAGAGCTACATTTAGAGTTACTGACAGACATAAGTGGAGGCTCAAACTGTTCAACAGGGCTGCAGAGATGACAAGTTAGGGCTGGTCTACACTGGGGGGGGTATCGATCTAAGATACGCAACTTCAGCTACGTGAATAGCGTAGTTGAAGTCGAAGTATCTTAGATCGATTTACCTTGGGTCCTCATGGCGCGGGATCGACGTACGCGGTTCCCTGTGTTGACTCCGCTACCGCCGCTCGCTCCGGTGGAGTTCCGGAGTCGATGGGAGCGCGTTCGGGGATCGATATATCGCGTCTAGATGAGATGCAATATATCGATTCCCGAAAAATCGATCGCTACCCGCCGATACGGCGGGAAGTCTGGACGTACCCTTACTGTGGATGAGGCATGATGGAAGATGTGAAAGGTGGAGATACCCAGCTACACAGAGGTACAGCACACAGATGTAGGAGGATCGGACTTCATCTATAGAAAAGATGAAACTATACCAAGCCCTAAACAATGCACAGCTGTAATGTTTCTAAGTAGCAGATGGAGTGGGCCCCCGCAATGACTCACCCACTTCTAAGGGAGTCTGCAGGCAGGTAATTGTTATGGAAGCACAAAGGAAACAGCAGACAGCTGGTGAGGGAAAATATAGACGGAGCCACGCCCTCGCAGATTTTATATATGTGAAAAAAGACATAACTGCAACATTTAAAGTGTGCTTCTCCTCTGCGAAGTGGCATCACAAAGTTCCAGTTTTATTGTGTGTCACTGACACATGGCTTGTCTCCGTTTGAGAAGCCATCCTCTCCACTTGGAAAGTGACAGCAAAGTCCTCCTAGATTCTAAGACCCTTATTCTGCCATGAGCCTTACGTAGGTGGACCTGTGTCTACACAGAGCCTATTTAATATCAGTAGGCGTCACATGCAGCTCATTGCAGAAGGCTTAATAGTCAAGCCGGCTTTTTTTCCTTCCCATTCATCATCACCAGTAACAAAGATTCTGCAGGCTACATTTTGCCCTTATTTACTATCGTACAATCCAATCCAAGGCCCGTTGAAGGTTAATGGGGTGCACAGCAGTAGCTGTGGGCAGAATGCAAACACTTTTTCTGACATTTTTTTTTGTATTTGATTTCCTTGTTTCTTAAAAAGAGAACTTGCCTTTGCTTAATAAAGTCTGCATGTAAATAGTTCCAGTTCACCTAATGACAGTGCTGCTGCACTAGTATGGCTGGAGCCAATTGGCCATTGGTTTACATTTGGCAGGTATATCTTCACAGCAGAAAGGAATCCAGGCCCTGATCCTGCAAGAAGATGTACAGAGACCGATCCTTCTGCCTAGGTGAAGCCCTGCTGAGACCCTCTAAGAGGGTTCACCCCCATGCCTCCCACTGTAGAACTGGGGGGAATCTTAACTTCCTTTACTTGAAATCTTAGGATCTGCAGGATATTCTATAATGTAGAAAAAACTAGAGACCATAAAACCAAAATAATTGCCTTTTTAAATAAAAATGCCTGTGATTTTTCCCCCTGCCAGATGTTAGGGTAGCTTTTGGAAGGAATTTAATGGTTTATGGTTTACAAAATACATTTTTTTATAAATTCTAAGTGACTAAACTCACAGTGGTAAGCAAAGGAGCTAGAGTCTTGGTGGCGGGGATTTAATTACACTGGTGTCGACAAGAATAAGTAGTAAAGAAAGAGACACGGGGCCTGCTCCTGGAGGCAATAAAAAACAGGTTTATCTTTCACTGTTTAGTGAGCGTCTGGATATGATAAATTCTATAACCTCTGGTGAGTGTTTGATGTTTTATCATAATATATCACTGGGTTTCGAGTAAACATAGTTTTAGACTATAAAAGGAACATAAAATATGAACTATGGGTGGGGGAGGCTTGAGACAATTGTCAAGCGATATGAAATTATTAGGCTCAAATGAGCTCAAAAGCCACACACTACTGAGGGGGAAGATTATATAAAGAACAGAGGGCAATAATACAGCCATATTGATTCCAGTAAAAACAAAGAGTTAAAAATGATAATGGAAGCCAAAGGAGCTAGGCGATAAACACATAATGCATATACAAAAATTACACACACACGCCCCAATACGCAGCAAAAACTCCTAGGCAGGTTCACACACTTCTTTTGTCCTATGTGTGGGCTTATCCCTACAGTTAGGTTAACAGAAAGATGAGCTCACACCTATCAATCTCAACAAACTATAGAGGTTAAGGCCAGAAGGGACCACAAGATCATCTAAACCGACCTCCTGAAATGACAAAATTTCACCCAGCTCATATTACTTAAAGGTTGAAAAAGTACAGGCAAAACACACTGGAAGGAAAGCTCCCACACTGGTGGAGGGAGGATGTTTCAGTAGTTAGGTGGCTAGTCTGGGTTTCATTCCCCATTCTGCCCCAGATTCTCATTGATCTTGAGTAAATCTCTTAGACCCAGATTTTTAAAGGTATTTAGGCACCTAAATATGCCAATAGGTGCCTAGAGGGATTTTCAAAACTGTCTAGGTACCTAACTCTCACTGATTTCGAAGAAATTCTACCGAATCTTATAACACCAGTAGTATGGGATCTAGTCCTGAATTCAGCAGGTTGAAGCTGGGGAGGAGCTTTTTAATTTCTCAAATTAATGTATGCAGTTTTTCTAGCTACACTTAAGACTATGCAGAGCATATGCTCTATGGAACGAAAGAAGAGAAGTACAGCAGGATTCAAATGGGAGTCTTAGATAAATGGAGGAGGGTGTTGCACTAACACAGCAAGCCTTCCTGTTCACATACCAGCAGAAATCAGAACACCTAAGGACAACGCTGGCTTATCCATGTCACATATGGCATTTGTGGTCAACCTGGCCTGGCCTCACATTTCTTACCTTATTTTTCTCCCATTTTGGCAGGTTTGCATGGATCCCTCATTTCCTGCTTTGGGATCTCCTAGTCTGGGTAAAGCTGGGATGTCCCATCGTGTATCAATCACTAGAGCCAGCTCTTTACCCTGTATTTCAGAATTAGTTACTGAATTTGAGCATAAATCACTAATCTTACTTTTCCTCCTGACCGCCATATATAAAATTCAAAAAATTGCTATCCAAAAAATGTAGTCATTTGAAAAATATATTTCTCTCCTAGTCAATGAGAACTCATTTAGAAAACGTTCTGATATTGAAATCCGGATCAAGAAAGTACATTAAAGTCCTTAGGTTGGAATTATGGTTACTGGACTATAAAGAAATACATATTTCTTTATAGTCCAGTAATACATATTTCTTTATAGGTGATTAAAATGTATGCTTATTTCGTGGACATTACAAGACTTGACATCTAACTATTTATTACCTTGCTTTTAAAATGCTTTTGTTTTATAAATAACTATAGTAGTTATCGATCACAGTTTCAGGGTAACTGCACCTGTATTCCCTCTCAGTGCTGCCTCGTGGGCACTCAGTGGCTTCCAGCCACCTGTCTTGGGCGGAAACCTGTGTCTCACTACCATCTGACTGGGAGTTTTGAAGCTGCACAGCTGCCTGCCTGATACTGTCATATCCTCCAGCAAACCAGACTGCCTAAAAAGCCAGCGCCTGTGCTTTGGTTTCTCTCTGAGGGCTATGACCAGTGTGTGTTGCCCACAGTGATTTTACCACATAGCTTCTTCTAGGCATATTTATTCTATAGGTAAAAAGCATTAGAGAGACAATATTAAGGACAAAAAAAACCCCTACATGCATGCTAAAAAACACTTACCAACAGTCACCCTTAACGCTAACCTATGGCTCTGGTGGGTTTTAGTCCTTCAAACCCCACAACTGAGTTTTCCCTATGGTTATAAGTTCATCCCTCTTAGACCCAGAACCAGAACAAAGGCTGGGCAGATCAGCCATTTCTGTATAAAGCTCAGGTCTTTGATCTTGGTCTTCTGTAACAGGTAATCAGCAGCCAACTACTCTGTCCTCAGCCTTCAAAGGGCTGGATTTTTGCATAATCCAAGTTGGGGTATTTTAACCTCCCTAAGGAAATCCACTTAACACTTAGTATGGACTTTGGGGATAATTTCTGGCACATTTTCAATATAGTCTTTTCAACTCCCGGGTGTCACATGTCCTCCCTAGAGTAGTTACATACAATCCTGGCCCACCTAATACATAAATTATATGAAATAAAGTCTTTCAAGGATATTACAGGAAATCTCCCTATCGGTCACAACTACACAGGTGTTACTAATCAACATTAGCTATTTTTGAAACAAAGTATTTTTTGGAATATGCCTTGATTTGTTATCTGTAATAAAAAGGCTGCATTATGATTTAAACTGAATCATTGAGATAATACACTGTAAACATTCAATCTCAATGATCCATTTCATTTTTAAACAACAGAATCTTAAGCACATGCACTACACTGTTGAAGAATCACACAAATAATATACAGGAACCAATGTTGCATTTGAAAAAAATGTTATGAAAAAAAAACAAAATTGACAACCACCTCTAATTCTAAATCCCATTGCCACTAGGACTCAGACATTTGCCATATTTCAAGTAACCAGACTGAATAAATTAGCTAGGTCTTAGATTATTGGATATCTGAGAAAAACAGATGACTTTTTTCCTAGTAAGATATACCTCCTAAGTGAAATATGCTCAAACATCCTACTGCCGATTAAGTACATGACCCACCTGTAAGGCACACAAATAGCTCAGTGGTTTGAGCATTGGCCTGCTAAACCCAGGGTTATGAGCTCAATCCTTGAGGGGGCCATTTAGGGAACTGGGGATTGGTCCTGCTTTGAGCAGGGGGTTGGACTAGATGACCTCCTGAGGTCCCTTCCAACCTTGATATTCTATTAAATCTGACACAGTAGCCAGCAAATTGATGCACTTGTGCTACATGCAAACTGGGAGCTTACACCCATGTGCAACACTGGCATTTTCAATAAATGGTAAGGGCAAAGGTCCAATCCAACCCATATTTAAGTGTATAGAAAGAGGCAGACCTGGTACAATGGAAATCTATTTAAGCACTCAGATGCAAAGTATACTCCTAAACTGAAGCACTGGTTTCTGCTTTGAATTGTGAATTTCTGAAAAGCCTTATAATATGTTCATACAGTGTAAATGAGAGAGATGCAGAGAGTCAATAAGCAAAGGGCCCTGATCACAATACTCAACTGAAAACAGTCTTCTCCTTGGTTATAAATCTGATGGCAGGTTTTCCGAGTGGAATTGGGGACACTGACCAAGGGCACCAGTACCTTGGTTTTAGTGTTTCAGGTGAGCTTCTGAAAATAGTCTTAGCTCTTAGCACATGCGTTATTTTTCCCCATTCTGCAAATATATTCTGACTTTTCTGCCAACTTGAAAAGAGTGAGCTAGATCCTCATTAGAATTAATTTTTCACACTTGTGCTGCACCATCCATTCCAAAGCACTTTAAACTGAATAGGCTGCTGATGTGCTATAAGAAGGGAAGAGGAGAGGGAATTTTGGTCACAGACACTGAGGCATATCCCTTCTTGCCAGAGAACCTGATGATGTACAGTATCTACACAGAACAGACAGCCCCTCTCTGAGGAGTTACTTGAAAGACCGCCCCCTCCCTTCCCCAACAGAATACATTTAAAGGAATGACGCCTCCTTGGATTTGAAGCTGTAATTTTCATCAATCTTGTATTCTCAACCTCAGGTTTGCCCTTCTAAGATGTGTTCATACAATAGTAGAACACTAGTAGCATTCAGATTTTTCTTACAGTTCCCAACAATGAAAGATACACATTGATCTATGTATAGACTTAGTGTGGGCCCAATCCTGGGAAGAGGCCTGTAGAGTGTAGAGACAGACCCATACACTGCGCTCACATGGCCTTCCTCATGGCATCCTAGAACCTTGAATGAAAGTCCTTTGCCAGAGTTGAGCCTAAGGCTATGTCTAGACTACAAGTAAAGATGTGATTATAGCATGGGTCGTTACTCTTGTGCCAGCTTCAATCTGCCTCACATGGGTCACAACAGTAGTGAAAACATGGTGCATGGGCTAGCTGCAGATATACAAGTATGCAGGGAATTTCGGTACATACTTGGCTTGCTAACCCACACGGAAGCCTGTGCCACCTCATCTACATTACTGTTTCTACCCATGCTAACTAGGTAAAAGCTAGGACGGGGATGCCTATCTGTGCTACAATCACATGTGTAGATTTACCCTACAGTAAGAGCTATTTGGCTGAGGCAAGTGGATACTACTTAAAATGTCAATCCACCAGTAAATTCCACCAGACCAAAATTAGAACATTTAAAACTTCCCTCGGGTATTTTTAAAATCTGCATCTTTGTCCTCCCCAGACCAGCCTTTCATAGGTCAACGTTTACTGCACTAAAAACAAAATCAAAATGTTAACAATTCAAGCTTGCTTTTAGAATAAATTATATAGGAAAACAAAAGATATCTGTATTTCATCATGGCAATATAAATTAAGAGGTCAATAAATAAAGCATAATTTATTGCAAATGCATCCCTAAAATTCAAACGCTGTGAACACTTTCCCGTTGCATTCCCAACATTCTTCATTTTTATATTCTTAAAGGTTCTCTCCAAAGGAGAGGTTGTGTGTGTGCTGCAATGACAGCTGCTGACAGAGAATGTTCACTGAATGTACTGAACTTTAATTATTTAGGCCCACACTAATGTAAGAAGTATTAACAAAACTATCATGAAACCTTTAGCATCCCGATCTCTTCTTCTGACAATGGTAATGTCTTTTGGGTTTAAATGTTTAATGTAACCTAACTTTCTTTCAGATCCTGTAAAGAGGAACATTGCCACTCACTGGCAACAGCAATGTCAGTGCACAATTCAGAAATGTTTATGTGTATCTTTCAAAAGCTCTAAACCTTTATGGTACCTGTCAATAAAAAGCCCCTTTATGGTACCTGTCAATTAAAAGTTTAATAACATTTAAACTCTATATGCCCACCTCAAACAAGAATCAGAAGAGACAGTCATCAAGGAGTAGGGTTAATTATTGTGCTCTGTTTTACTAGAACTGCATTTGTCTGAGAATTCCAACAGTTCAAATTTCTGCTAATTAAAACAAAGAAATAAATTAAACAAATTACAACAGCTTAAAGGCAGCCCTCCAGAGGGCAAAACGGTCACACGTGGCATGAGAGTTCCAGAAAAGGCAGGACCACAGGCCATGTATATTGCAGTTATGATGCATTTTAACTTCAGGAAGGAAGGTATAACTTGCTGCATCCACTTTGTGAAAATTGGAGGTCTACAGAGTTCACATTACGTACATAAACTTGAGATTTACACAACTTTTGCAGTGGGAACATGGGCATATATATTAGACATTAACACTAGTCATCAAGCCAAGGACGGTCTTCATCTTTGTCAGGCAAACATTTGGCATTTAACTAAAGATAATTTACTCACTGGGCAAGCATTGATTACATTGCTGTGCAAACAATAGCTAACCTTAAATTGAGTTTTTGAACTATTTACACACCCAAGATATAGTTCTCCAGTTCATACAGATCCATATAAACTTCATATTTCATGGACCTATTGATTTAACAGAACTCCCTGATGGCTGACCTAATAGAATTAAGTGGATGATTGGAAAGATAAGGAAGCAGACACCTCCCCCTCCCCCAATAATAAAGGCTGAGAGGTAAATCAAAACCATTTTTATTAGAACTGTCCCTGCAAAGTTATCTGTGAAGATGAATGTGTTACATTTTTAGACCAATAGGAGGCTTCCAATAAGGAGACAAATATTGTCTTCGGCATGGAAGAGCTGTTCAGAGTGACAACAGAGCCATTCAATTCATTATTTTAAAACAAGACAATCTGTAGATGCCATAGAAAATTTACAACCAATATGTAGTCACTCTGACAAAGGGCTCACATAGTATAATAAAAATTTCAAGTCAATAAAGTCCACAGATTCATCAAAAATATGGTTTAGTGGCCAGGCTTCTAAAACTCCTTGGGCTCCAACCTGACAGAAGTGTCACTTCATGCAATCATTCCTTTCATCTCATGTCCGTCTTGTTTTCTGTTTTTTCGCTTGTCTCTTTGCATCCTCTGGGCCACCCATGTCTGAACCTGTCTGTCCAAGCGCCCGCACTCCTTGCAGTCGACTTGTCAGCTGTAACAGCAAGGGAATAAGCTGGGAAAGAAAGGGGAAGCAGGATATTATTATGATGGTATATGCATTTAGAATTATAACACTCTATAGTAATTCTCAGCCAAGCATTTTTAAAAACAGATCGTAGACATGCTCTTTGTGCAACAGGTTCAAAGACTGGATCATGGTAAATTCTAAATGGGAAACGTCTAATCCAAACCTCCTGGAAATCTTAAATGCTCAAATATTGTTTCTGTCTGGTTGAAATTAAATAATTAATGCCTACTCTGAATTCCAGCAAGCAAAACATGTAACGGCATTGGTGTTATGATCCCAAAGAGAAGAGATGTTTGGGTCACTATGGAAGAAGTTAAATACACTTAACTAATCACAGCTGTCATTGATGTATCTGGCACTGTTCTTTCCAGGACCACCATCAGACCAGCTGACCAAAACACAGAAGCAGCATAGGGACTAAAACACTAACACTAAAATTAAATATGCAGGTATTTAAGAAACTCTAAAGCATTTTGTTTCTTTTGTTGACTGACATTTAACCCTGTTTTCTTACTTCTATCTAGACATCCACATTGGTGGTACCCTCATTTTATGCAACACAGTACAAAATGTTCTGGGGAGTATTAGAATAGTAAAACAGAACTTTTACTACCTTATCGTGATTGTAACCAGCTAACAGCAGGAGCAGTGTCAGAGGCAATGCGATGTAGGATCCTTGGGGAATATCTTGTTCAGGCAACTTTCTCTACAAACAACAACGGCCACTGGTTTTCAGAACGTTTCTTGCTGTTTTACCTATTAAAATCTCTGAACTTTAAATGACTAAAAACTGATTGACAATAGAGTTGTGTGGCATGTTCACCACTTACTATGTGACCAATTCCTGTTCAAGTGACATGGTAGGAGGACTACGTCCTCCATTGTAGAAGCAATCTTCATTCAGCTCAGCTCACCTGTTAGCTGGGGAGTTTGTTTTTAAAGTTCATGCATTAAGGCGAGTCACTACACTGCTTTTAACAAGGTACATTGTGATGTTCCTGACATGATACCTAAATATCGCCAGTCGTATGGACTCCTAGAGGAGCATCCAGGCACACCTGCATCCTTCACCCAAAACTGCCATTTCACGTTTCCCTCCTATTCCACTGGGGTCTAGATGTGCACTGAAGCAGAAAAGAAACCATCCATTTAAGTGCCACACACAGAAAACATGGCTACACTGGCAGAGGCAGAGCATGATCATACATTTTAAGATCTCTCTCATGGGAGGGGTGGAAGTTTTACTCCATGTTAGTTTGGAGAATCCCCCAGCTTTAACCGACAGTCTTGGTTCCAAGTCTCATTCTTTACCAGTGGTAACTAAGGACTCTCCTAAGTGATACTCTTTACCTGACTAGGAGAGTCATTGTGGAATTACTATGGCAACCTCTTTCCCTTTTAAACCCCAACACATTTTAGCCGTTAGCAGATCTGAATTACAGTGTCATGGCTGCAACTCTTTCATGCCACTGCCATCACTTACTCCACAGGAGCTAGGTATGGCAGCTTATATGACAAGGATTAGGTCATTTGTTGTTTGAGGCCTCATAGGTATGCATGTTCCTCTGTGCACCAGATCCAGCTTGCACTGAAATCAATGGCAAGACTTCCACGGGAGACAACCAAGTTAATGGAAGTCTTGCCAGAGGCTTCAATGGAAGTCTAGAGAAGCATACAAGCGACAATACCAGGCACAATACTTCTAGTTCAACTTTGAAAATGAACAAGTTAGAACACTAGATACTTACAGTGGGACTGAAGACCAAAGTGATGTGTTTGTGGTATCCAGTGGCAGTGAACGAAACTTGCGGTACGGTGTAATCATACTGGGATTTGGACAGTGTGGAGTCCAAGAGCACCACATAATTCTGGGTGTAAAAAATAAAATCAATTGCCAGCTCCAATAGAAAATATCAGGTTCATAGAGAGGAGAAGATTCAAATGTAATAGTCAGTTTAACAAGCACCAAGCTTTCCGAGACACCTGTTGCTCCAGCACAAATACAGATCACATTTGTGCCACAAACACTCGGGAAATAACGCTAACATCTTTAAAAAAAATTGAAATGAATGAAACCAATAATTAATCATTAATATTACCTCTCCATCCCGGAGCAGTGGTGGGAAATGGAAAAATAGGGACTGGCCTAAGGAGACTGTTTGAATTGGGTTGTCAAGATTTTCACTTTTGTAAAGCTTCACCTGGGAGAGGGGGGAAAACGCACAAGAGAAGGACAGTTACGAGGAAGTACTGTAATAAATATTGTAGATGTCACCTATATAAAGGAGAACAGCACTTTAAAGTACAGTGCACAAATGTTAAAAGAAAATACTGAAATCAACCTGGCAATTTAGAACACCTGGCACTGTCAAACTACGGAAGTTTAAAATCCCACAAACTGGCTTGGGATCTTGTAACCTGAGATGTCTGGGCTGGTAAAAACTCATCTGCTCCCAAGTACCTACCAGGGCTTTGGATTTTTATATATGTTATAAAGCTACTTCAGCAACTTCACAGTAATTTGTTTTCTATATCTCCCCTTACAATTTAATGAATTTTGCATGCTCAAACATAACCTCTTCCTTTTCCATTGACCAGGCAGTTGGTAGGGCCACATATAGTCCTTTCAGATGCAGGACAGCTAATTCTCATCAATTCTGCCCTGTATCTCTGAGATTTCGGCTCCAACCAGAACAGCAATTGCCAGCTGTTCTGTCAGCTTATGCATCCACAACAGGCTAAACTGAGGTCACAAAACCTCTCACTAATGTTTATGCCAATCCTGAATGCATCTCTCTCCAGGATAAAAATCTCTGCATTAAAAGACAAGAGCTCACCCACACCTGCAGGATGTATGCAAGAATCAAAGGGTGTGTAAGATCAAAATTAATAACAGAACATACGTGCAGGCTTAAAAACTTGAAAATATATTTCATTCTAGAATAAGCTGCTTTAGTCTCCCAGGCTAACTTGTAGGTTATGAATTCCCCTGAAAGAGCAGAGAATCATTCACACGCACAGCCCTAGTGCAAGGCATTTTTCCTTCACTCCTGTTCTGTGCATTTGGTGCTTTTGAGGTTTCCTGTAAAAGCCAACGACCTGGAACTAAGGTCTTGGTAACTGAGGGGAGGAGGAGACAATCTATTTGTAACCCTATACCTTGACTTTAATATTTTCCTTATTGCCATTAACACATTAACAGTCCAAATAAAGCAACTGTTTGAAGCTGGGGAACACAGCATTAAATCCTATACTCGGGTCCTGAAACAATTTGGCCTGATTTTCAGATGCCTTCAGCACTCCCATCACCCACTGAAACCAATGTGAATGTGAGTGGCTCAGCTCCTCCTCTAAAAATGAGACCAAATTATTTTAACTCCTAACTTCAGGCGCTCGAGTTTAAAAATTTCAGCCATGCTACTCATTTCCTATACTGCCATAAGCAACTGTATTCTTATCTGGGCATATTCTTACGAAAAGTTTTCATTCATGTGATCTCTTTTCCCTGACAAAACCATGTGTCAAGACTTCTAGTAACGCAGCTGTTTTAGAGTCAAATCCAGTTCTCTGATCCAGAGAGGCTCTCCCAATGGGAGAACAAACCATTAGATCAGAGAGCCAGTACAAAAGAGATCACTACTCCTTAGCTCTGGACTGTTCCATTGAGAAAACTTTACTTTCACTGAAATCTCAACTCTAACTAGAATGCAAATTCAGCTTTAGTTCGTAGTTAGAGTCTCACTACTAATCTGAATATAATTTATAGTCTGGCTACTGATCAACTGCCAGCAACCTAAGACATAGTTATCTTGGAGTTGAAGGAAAATACTCTGGAGTAGGCTCAAAGGGCTGGCTTTACACTTACCCATAATGTAGAGAGATGCTCTGAAGATGTGATCACGTTTCCACTTAAATCAAATTGGTTAATTTGTCGGAATGCTATAATATTCACATCATCGATGTCACTGTTACCAACCTACAATATACAAGCACGGGAACATTTACATTGCTAGGAGGGAAAATTAACAGAACACAGATACTGCTCAGAATTTTAAACAAACACTGGTTTTCCTATTATCATAGTCGCATGGAAACTTGAAATCTGTTTCCAATCACAATTGGTTTTTCTCCATTGCTTGAGCAGAGCATGCTCATTTGTAAATACAGGGCCATGCATTATCAGCATAAGGCTGCCTGGTGCCATGGTGACAAGCACCGTCTTACTAGGCTAGGACCAGCATAGACATCTGAGAAGTATAGAACATGTAGGCTAAATTGTAAGACCACCATCCTTGAAACAGTCTAACCTCTTTGGGGGGGGGGGGGGAAGAGGGAGGGAAGAGAGAGGGGAGAGGAGCAGTGAAGCAAGACCTGACCTGACCTCTCCACCAGGCCTTTCCAGCAGAGTTAAAATTAAAAGCACATCATATTTAAAGACCAGATTCTGACTGATGTCAGACAAGAATATTTTTCTAAATAACCTCATTAAAAAAGTGGTTGTGGCTGGAATGGGTGCTTCTTGGTTCTCTGTATTAAAAAGGGACACTGGTCAAGGGGTGGTAGACCTCAAAACTAGCTATATCATGAGTAGGCTGAATCTGGAGGGTCTTATACGTTTGAAAGACAAAGAACCCAAAACCCCTCTCCAGCTGGAAGGAAATAGCATGCTAGCTAAGAGGAGAGTAGAACAAATTGGTGTACATAGGCTATCATTCATAGCACACTGGCACTGATTTGTTTTCTGTAACTTGGGTGGCCTCTTCCCTCCCACCTAAGGAGCAGGCATAATTAGCATGAAGAGTGCAAATGCTTGAAGAAATTCTGCTCCTTTTTTTTGCTGCAGTGAAGGAAAGCCTGGTCAGGCATCCATTTTAGCTTGAGTAATGACCATCTCCACAGAAAGATTTTAAACAACTAATGGCAGGCTAATTAACCTTTGCTGGATGTCAAGAGATAAATGAGAGGCAACTAATCAGAATCTCTAACGATTGAGGAATATTCATGAAATATGATAAGTTTTAAGTTCAGGAGGTTTTTATTAAATTTTATGAAGAGCTACAGAGCTTAGGGTGACCAGATGTCCGATTTTATAGGGACAGTCCCAATTTTTGGGTCTTTTTCTTGTATAGGCTCCTATTACTCCCCACTCCCTGGCCCGATTTTTCACACTTGCTGTCTGGTCACCCTAACAGAGCTGAACCAGTAATTTTGCCTGCACGAGGACTTCATGATCAGGACCATATAAACAAAAACAACCGAAAAGATATCTACCATGTGTAATTAAGTGTAAAATATAAGTATACTATAAATAATTGAAAGACTTGCACATGCTAAGAAACAAAATCCTTCAGAGTTGCTAGCTAATGTTTCATTGTCTGTGGTAAGGGAAATCCAGAAACAGTGTCCTGTGTTAATTCCCTAGATTCAGATACTTGGTGACTGAAGATCACTTATTTCAAACTTGGCTCCTATTGGGGCTTCATTTAGTTTAAGCTTCAGTGCTAATATCCAGCATAAAGACATGGATTTGGTGAAGGTACCTTGTTTGAACCCTCTGGTTCAAAATAGAATCCACTCAGCTACTCCACTGATGATGGAGGACATGCCAAATACCAAAACAGACTCAAGATGTGTACAACTCATATAGAGATCTGAACTTTCTTAAAGTGCAAGCAAGGACAGACCCAGGATTCCAGATCAGTGTGCAGAGCTATCAAAGAATTCTCCCAGCACTGCTGTTATTCTAATATGACCTAGTATAGTGACCAAGGTACTACCTCATCCCGAATGAGCCAAGATAAACCTTTTGTTTATTTCCTTATGCAGATGCTCAGGGGAAGGGAAGGACTATAGTTTGGTTACAATGGATTCAGAGGGGAGAGAGGTTCTTTGGGAAGGCTGAGCTCCACATCCAAAGTCACAGGGGTGCATTTAACTTCAGGGATGGAGGAGTCTTCAGGTACTATTTGTATTTATGTTACTTTGTTTTTATTTCTGGTTATAAACCATATTCCCCTGAATATAATCCCTCGCTGACTGCCTCGGTTTGAGTCAATGTGCCATCTTAAAATTCAGGTATAGGGCCAGAATTTCAAAGTTAATGAGGTGCCCAAAGATGTAGATAGGCCCTACTGGTATTTTCAAATGCATCTAAGCAGGGTAAGACTCTAGCTCCCATTGAAATATCCAACATTAAATGAAACCTAGCAGAGACAACCAGCAATTCTGATGGGGGAGGGATAGCTCAGTGGTTTGAGCATTGGCCTGCTAACCCAGGGTTGTGAGTTCAATCCTTGAGGGGGCCATTTAGGGATCTGGGGCAAAAATCTGTCTGGGGATTGGTCCTGCTTTGAGCAGGGGGTTGGACTAGATGACCTCCTGAGGTCCCTTCCAACCCTGATATTCTATGATTCTAATAAAAGGTTCAGGTTTAAAAAGATGCCAGAAGAAATTACCTCAACTGCACGATGCTGTGGTAAGGCTCTTTCAATATGATCGTTGCCTTCAGCTTTGAGCTGGATGTGATAAACACAACCAGGCTAAAAAACAAAATTCAGACAAATCCCA
The DNA here is from genome assembly GCF_020497125.1 of Mauremys mutica. Taxonomy (NCBI): domain Eukaryota; kingdom Metazoa; phylum Chordata; order Testudines; family Geoemydidae; genus Mauremys; species Mauremys mutica. The sequence goes on along the minus strand of NC_059082.1, from coordinate 67,437,273 downwards.
TTGTTCAGTTATGTTAGAACCTTTATCATTAACAGAACCGAGATACTCAAAAGGCTTTAAAAAGCTGAGCACAATTCAGTTCATAATTCATCACCATAAATGGACGCAGCCCTATTCACTGAAAGTTTCTCCTGCCCTGCAACAAAAATGTCACTGACTAACACTATCTAAAAAGAGAGATTCCCTTCCTGCAGAGGCAAGAGAAGTTTTAAAGGGCCAGGACTGTACTTCCAATGGTTTATCAGAAGGAACGGTCTGCTATGTAACGTTTTACTTACACAGAAAATGCATTAAACAAGGTTTAAAAACAAATCAAACAGTCCCTTTCAATATTCAATAAACACTCTGCAATTTGGACTTTTGAAAAGCGTAATTATGTCAGGTTAATTTAAGCTGCCATCAATGAAGTAAGGACAGCACACCTTGAGGCAGGAAACCATAGCTGTGCAAAGCATGACAAAATGCAGGAAACAAGGGCTCTGTTTATGATCCAGTATTCTATAGCTGATCCTAGACAAGCTAGTCCAAAACTTCTGCTTCAGGTCTTCATCCAGAACTGTTTACTGTATCTAAAACAGGCATGCACAACTGCCTGATAAGACAGATGTGTTACTGTGGTAATAATTTCACACAAGAAAGTAAACACTGTCCAAACTCCTCTTTGCCTAGGATACTAGTACTATTCATGTGTATATTCATACCCATTAGATAGATCACACTTACTGTGCGTTATTCTAGCTGAACAAGGGAAGTGCAAAAGGATTCTCCCCAGGCCCCCACAGGATGCTGACAGAAAGTTCTGTAGGATGTACACTAGTGAATGTTTCTCTTTTACTGGAGTTAACAATTACTATACCTCAATGTCTCCTACCACAGACAGACCCAAGGGAGTCTGATCAGGCAACTGTGATGGGAAAATACTAAGCTGTGGCTAACTATAAAATGCATTTTATAGTTCCGTTAACACACAACACTAAAAAAAGCAAACAACGCTGGATGCATTACAATCCTTACCAGAAGTCCACGAAGTCTGAATTTACCCTCTTCGTCTGTTACTGTGTCTTCTCCATAGATATTACACTCTTTCTGCCCCACAGCTTCTACTGAAACTCCTTGTTCAGGTTCCCCATTTAAAGAAGAAACTGTACCATAGCAGCTAGGGGTGGAAAAGATGGATCCATTACTACATCTATGTGGCTGCTGCTCACACACACATTAAGACACTCCACTATTACAACAGATACAAAGATCCAAAGGAAATAGTGTATCATTTACTTTGGCTGGTCCCAAATTTCTTGATGGGACTCACATCTTAAAAGGAAATGGTTTAACAGACAAATCTCTGTCTCCCACTGGCTGTGATGCAAACCCGACTCAAACCCGACTCAGTGTAGTTACCAAAGCTCTTTCAAAGCAATGCCCTTTCTAGAAGTGCTTCAACCCATGCTCATTCAATCATAAAACCACGTCCACGGAGTATGCATTTTTAAATGAAAACTGCTTTTATGATGCACAGTGTAAGGAAGTTAAGTTCTACCTTGAAAAGCCACCATAAACAACTGGTATACAGGTATGTCAGGAAAAAATGTGAAAGTTTGGCTTAATGCCCATCCATGCAGACCAGGGGGTAGTTTTGGGTACACAAGCTAAGTGGGACAGTGAAGTATCTTAGCTTTACTCACCTGTAAGCTGTTCTGTGACCGGTTATTGTGATTTTAAGATTCTGTCCCTCCTGCACTTCAATCATTTGAGATGACGGTTCAAAGCGGAACTCTTTCATCATGGGTTTAAAGTAATATTGCCCTGGGCTCTGCAAAGAGGCATCAAGCAATTTCAGTTTAATTGCCATTAATATGCTCATAATAATTCACCTGGCTCCTACCAATTGCATTTCCTAAAGAGTTCCATGCTATATGGGCTAAGGTTCCCCCCCCCCCAACAGCCACATGCCACGCTGTCTTTCAGAACAAAAAAAGAAAAACGTGAGAAGCACTTGAGAAGAACAGGGAACATATGGGACCGTAAACCAATGCAGCTCTGCTGGGAAAGAGCGTGAAATACAAAGGGCGAGGGAACTGCAGTGTCACTTTTATTACAAGACCTCAACAACAGGTGAGTGACCAGGAAACAAGAGATTCATGGGAGGAAACATGGCTCGTGTGTGTAAATACTGGTGTGAACAATACTCTAACTGGATTCCATCCTCAAAGAATCCAAGAGTATTACAAACTAATGTGTTTGTTTTGTGTTTACAAGCTGCATCTAGAACTGCAGGCCAGCCTAGTCTGCCTGCTATGTGGGGAGGGTCAGAGTAGGAGTCAAGAAGCACAGTCTTTCCTGGTTAGTTTTCTCCCATTTCCACTCACTGAAATGTGGGGTGTTGCTTATAAAACTAACACAACACTTGCTGGGGGACTCATGTCTATCATGGATGGGTAAGATGAGTGGGGAGAGAATATGGGCTCCCAGTACTGAGGGGTATTGCTAACATCTCCATTTTGGAGGGCAAGGTGCGACTGAACATAGACATACATATACACTTCCAGAATAGAGAAAATCGTAACTGCGTGAACATTACCAGGTTGGAAAAGGTCAGCATGCCATTGTCCTGGGTAAGGAGGTTAGACCGGAACATCCCTCCACTAAGGGATAAGAGAACTCCAGCAAGAGGCTGGTCATCTTCAGCTTTAATCTGTTTTTAAAAAGCAGCAATGATCAATGAACACTAGCAATGCTACTGAACTCTGCAATTTACTTTATAAGGCATTAACATCATCAGGAAATTACTGACAGTATCAAAGTAGTTATGAAAACAAATGATCTAAATTAGGAACACACACACAAAGCCAGTATTTTGTAAGCGATTCTAATACCTTCACTGTAATACATAGAATCTCAGGGTTGGAAGGGACCTCAGGAGGTCATCTAGTCCAACCCCCTGCTCAAAGCAGGACCAAACCCAACTAAATCATCCCAGCCAGGGCTTTGTCAAGCCTGACCTTAAAAACCTCTAAGAAAGGAGATTCCACCACCTCCCTAGGTAACCCATTCCAGTTCTTCACCACCCTACTAGTGAAAAAGTTTTTCCTAATGTCCAACCTAAACCTCCCCTTCTGCAACTTGAGACCATTACTCCTTGTTCTGTCATCTTCTACCACTGAGAACAGTCTAGATCCATCCTCTTTGGAACCCCCTTTCAGGTAGTTGAAAGCAGCTATCAAATCCCCCCTCATTCTTCTCTTCTGCAGGCTAAACAATCTCAGTTCCCTCAGCCTCTCCTCATAAGTCATGTGCTCCAGCCCACTAATCATTTTTGTTGCCCTCCGCTGGACTCTCTCCAGTTTATCCACATCCTTCTTGTAGTGTGGGGCCCAAAACTGGACACACTACTCCAAATGAGGCCTCACCAGTGCTGAATAGAGGGGAAAGATAATTTCTGCATAGCAAGTCACGGTCCACCAGGGAGATTTGTTCCACTAATTAGTGACACCAAAATCATTCCAGGGCAAAATCTCCCCATATCCCACAATTATTTCTCTGCATTTGGGTTTTTTGCTCGAGGCTTTGACTGCATACTCTCTTGTGAGGAATTTGAAGCGTGAAGAACATTACCTCAAAAGTCACTCCAGCAAGAGCAAAAGCTTTGAAGTCCCCAACTGTTCCTTCTACTTCAGTTAGAACAAACCCTTCTTTCTGTGCAGTAATGGTATATTCCAAATCACTGTGGAGAGGGCCAACACTGCAAATAAAAGGAAACAAGAACCAGTTAAAAAGAAAAAAAAAAATCTACCAAGAAGCATTCAAACAGTACACACACACAGTTTCAAGTTTATAGTCCTCACAGCATTCAAACTAGGGCAACCCAAAAGACAGAAACAATTGTGCTATTTACCTGTAGGCACCTTTGTCATCAGTGAAAACTGTGATGAGTGGTGAAGTCACTCCCTTTTCGCCAATGATAATCTCAACACCCTCCAACTCAGGATGAATCTGCCCTTCCAGAAATAAGCCTGCCTTTCCATGAATCTCTATCAGCTTCCCAGGGCAGCTTTCTTGGAAAGGAAAGAAAACAGACGGTATCAATACACTCACCCTGTGCTCTACAGCAACATTTCAGCATCATCAGAAGTCACTGACTGAGGTTCTTTGGCCTGAGTTATGCAGGAGGTCAAACCAGATGATCATAAAAGTCCCTTCTGGCCTTAGAATCTATTAACATTGCCCATGCTCAAATCAGTCAACTGAATTTCAAAACAACCCACATGTACCCAACACTGAAGTTCTAGATTTACTCTCAGATAAAGCACTGTGTATTATACAGGCTTGGAGAGGAATCAAAAGGCCACAATACACCCACAAGTGACTTTAGTATTTCAAAGCTGGGGGAAGGGGGGACGAGGGAGGAGGCAGCATGAGGGAGGGAGATACCTCATGCCACATTAACGACATTATCCAGAAAAAAAAGCCTAAAACCATTTCTTGCAAGAATCAAAAACAGTACAGCCTGGGACAGTATTCAAATGTGTATGAGACACACAGGCAGTCCAACACTTTCTTGGAGGCATCAAATATCAGAAGGCATTCACCTAAGAACCAATGGCATATTGGGCATAGGCAAAGAATTTGTAACTGTACTGCAAACTATCTGTAGATGGCAAAGGTATTATAAACTAATTTGTTTCATGCGGACTATTTTTTATTACTTCATTACAAAAAAATCTCTGGCAACAGAAACCTAGATTTGCCAGATGAACTGTAAGATGAACAAAAAAATACAAAAATAGAAATCTATCCCAATAGCTAATTGATGAGCTTTTGATTGTGATTAGCTCTAAGTCTGTTCCACTATAGATGTACTCTCTTCATCTGTATAATGAAAGAAAAGACTTGACCATTCAGCTATAGCTTTAGTAACCCTACCTTACAACACGTCTTGCACAAAAAAATTTCAATTTATTATTATTATTATTATGGATATTGTTATAGTGCCTAGTGGGTATGAACAAGGACTCCTGAAGGAAAACATCTTTCTATTATCCTGCAGCTAAACATTACATTTTCAATGTTTAATAAGTGAAATTAGGCCATACAGAAACTGGCTACGTAATGCCAGAACAACCCTAGAAGAACAATTTATGAATTGATCTGTGGGAATATGACTTGGCTTTACACTGTACGTTTTTTACTATCTTACACATATTTACCTCCACTGACAATTGTTTCCACAGAGGGCGGATAGAAAAGCAGCTCTTTTGATGAAGGTGTCACAGTGATTTTCTCTCCAGACCTAGATAACTCAAACAAGACCAAGATTAGCAGCTCTCATAACACTGCCTAGTGATTATAATGCCCATCAAGAGACTTTAAAAAAAATCAACAGTAAGCTATTAAACACTGACACTATGTAGTACAATTTCCTCTTTAGGCTGCAGCCAAAGAACATTACCACAGGCACTAAAGTAGCTTGGACACATTCCACCCAGATGACAGTGGTGCACACACAGTGTGGGAGGATGCAAGTTGGATAACATTAGACAACAGCACCAAGAAAATGGTGCTGCACATCTGTATGCCATAGTACCTTGCCCAATATGAAAATTCATATGAGAATGGCCCTTGAAGTTCCTCCACCATTTCTTGTACTGGTGGCTTTGCTCCTTCCTCTTCCTGACCCTTCTTTTCCCTCTCCTGTCTGCGAGCCTCAATTTCTGCCAGCTGTTGCTCTCTGCGCAACTCTTGCAGTGACTTCAGGGGTCCTAGAACTAAGGCAGGTTCACTGTCAATTGAAGACCTGAAAGTGGAAATGAGAAAACAAAACAGTCTCTTTGGAATTGAGGCTACGTGCTCATTATGTCTGCAATGACACAAGCCTCTCTCCTTGTTCCATATTGCTCAAATCTCTCCGGTTTCCTCATTTTCTTTATCCATCCTCCTTTCATGCTACTACCTATTCCAAGTGCAAACAAAACTAAAGCAACTTCAAAAGCAGAAGCAACTTCCCTCCCGCATACCAGCCAGCTAGTCCCAGAAATGGATGTTCACAGAAGACACAGAAAGCCTACCATCAACTTAGCCTAGAGGAAAATTGCTTGGTTTACTCTAGAATGGGGAAAGATTGAGGCTTCACGTTTTGAAGCTACTTGACCACAGCAGCTCAGTTACACAAAACAAATGCAAGCCCGTGAGAGCTCATATTTTATTTGCCAGTGCTCTGAAACTTTAAAAAGCTCAGTGAGAGCCCTGCTTAGAGGTGCAAAGTGTGAATGGCCAAAATAGCTACAAAAATAAAATCAAGGGGACCAAGTGCTGATGCTGAAGGACAATAACTTCAAGTCACCAGTCTCCATAAACAAAAACGTTTCAGGTCAGGTTTGGCCCCCAGTTCAAGTTGTGAAAACAAACTTGGCAGAAATTAAGATCAATAGAAACATTTATATTTAGACAGTATATACGTGCACTATATATTTAAGCAACAAAACATTTCCCTGCCGCACCTGAATCCCAAATACTGTAGCATTATCATTTATACAGCATTCTGGGTGCATATGGTGGTGCTTTAGGACTATACACATATACATGATCATTCTCTTGGGGAAAATGAGCTGGAACTGAAAGCTGACCTGGCTAGTCTACTTTTATTTTCCAAGATGAAGAAAATGTACATAGGAAAAAGCAAACCATAACTGTGAAAAGTTAATTCCTTCTTTTACATTTAGTTCCATTATAATAGTCTTGCCCATGCTTCAGATCCCAGGAAGTAGGAATTTTTAAAACAAATAGATGGTTTTTAACATAAGAACTGTCCCTTAAGATCTGGGACATGTTTTCCTTCATTTCATAAAAGGCACTTTCTCTAGAAAGCTTGGAACAGACTAGAGCAGATGTGTTCTGTGGACCAGCAGTAGTATTGCAGAGCACTTGCTGGTGGTCTGTGGAGAGCTGGTTGTTGCATGGTATTGTATCTCCTTGTTTGTGGCTGCTAAGAACTGTATTTAAAAAAGCTAACAATTCGTTGCTGCTACTTTTCCAAGTTAGTAGTTGCTGCAGCTGCCACAGGTTTGTTATGCTAAGAGAGGTAGGGTCCTGCAGAGAAAAGCACTCTCTGTTAAGATGATTTCCATACTGTAAGAAAGCCTAAGAACCCCAGACTAGAAAATGTGAATATGAGCAAAGCTCTGATCATTAGCAGCCTCATCCAGCCAGATATGGCACCTCAAACAATTACAGTGTTCACAAATCAGTGCTCCCTTGTGTACTGTGTGTTTAGTTGAACATAAACAGGCACATTAGTGTGTAATCACTCTGCATGGTTCTCTTTTTATAGCTTCTTTACATCAGTAACAGGCCTCTAAAACAGAAGACTCTCTCTTTGAAGTACTAAAAGAAAAAAACAGATCCCAGGATTAGAGAGTTCAGAACAGGCTAATATGTCGATTCCCCCTTTAGATTCCAGCTAAGGGGCAAGTCACTAAAAATATGAATTCTTGGAAAAACATAATCCGGGGTTGTTTGGTTTTTTTTACCCTGGTACAAATAAGTATAAAGGGGCTAAATGGGAATCAGGAAACAACGTTCAAAACAATCATCAAGAAACCCTTATACATCCATAGAGAATCCCAAGCACACAGCATGACCTGCCACTCAAGAATGCTGTGGCTAAAAGTGGGATCACTCAAGAAGCAGTCATACAGCTGTGCTATAGACTGCAGTATTAAAAAGCTGAATAAAGCTTTATGCAATAGATGTCCCTTTTTTTTTTTTTACTCCAAGATTTCTTTGTTCTTACTTAATCGTAACAGTCACCTCCATCAGTTTATCTGTTGTTATTGTTCCCAGGACATGGTGTCGAACTGCAGTGAGTGTCAGGATACTGGGAGAAGATCTGAAAATCAGAGCAGCAAAGAGGTGAACTAAGTATCTCCTCCTTTTAAAAAAATTGAAACAAAAGCATCTCATTTAGCTGAATTTGCCCCCAAGAGTCCCATGCACTTTACAAACTTGGAAATACAAGTTATATAGGGAAGGCAGTGTGGTCTAGCTAATAGGACACTGCACTGGAAGTCTATTCATAGGGCTGTCACTGATCTGTTCTATAACCTTGGGCAAGTCACTGCCTTACTCTGGGCCTCTGCTCCTCCTCCCAATCTTTGTCTGTCTTGTCTATTTCAACTGTATGCTCTTGGGACCAAGGTCTCCTGCTATGCATTCACACAATGGAGTCTCACTCTTGGTTAGTATCTCTGAGTGGAATACAAGAGTGAGACTACTCCACCCACCAGCCAGGCATAACCTGCTCAGGTAGCTCACCACTGCACAACAGCAGTTTAAAGTGAATACTTTATTCAATAAAGACAGCAGGCAAAAGCAAGGCAGTTAGAATGTAACTACCAGGGCTGGAATTTAGACAGGGTAGTTACACAGAGTGCAATTCATCTTTGTGCACTTTGTTACAAGTCTTTTGCATGCCAATCCCGACAAGTGATCGATGTTCTATGTAAAAAGCCATTTTGCTGTTTGCTACAAAGAAAAAAAATCATTATTCAGAGAAACAAAGCTGTCAAAAATATCAGTTTAAAATTACAAAAACATTTTGAAAGCTTACTAGTTTTAAAATATGGATGAGACAAGTTTTTGGCCATATCTAATGAACATGAATGTCTCTCTCCTCTTTCTAACATCGTTGTGATAAGGACTCCCTCTACTGGTTAAAATGACTCACTGTCAATATTTTAAGCTTGATTTGATGAAAGTCTCAGGTGAAGAAAGCATCTTGAAAGCGTATTATGGAAGATACATGTCTAATACATTGGGTAACATTTGTTCTTACGTGTCATAAATGTAGTACTTGTGCTCAAACTGGTGACAGGAACGTGGGGTCACTTCATACACACCTGAAGGGTCAAAGACAGAAGCACCGAAAAGATTGAAGTTTTCTATGTTAACATTCAGCGGAATTCTAACGACAGCTTATGGCCAAAATTTGTGCCATTTAAAGCAGTTTAGTTAAATCAGTGCAACCCCTTCTGTGGGCACTAACAAATTGTTTTACCTCACTTGAATACCAGTCACTAGAGAGGCACTATGGGCTAGTCCCCAGATTTTCCCAGACCACACTGATACAAACAAAATTAGGCAGCATGGCAGGTGGGGACATGCATGGTCTGTTGTGATACTTGTGTGGACACAAACTGAACAGGGTTACTTGTAACCCATTAAGGTGACCAGTCTCCAACTGGTTACTGACCACTGCAGTATCAATAAGACAACTGAATTTAACAATGAACTGAAGATCAAGGCCTAACACTGAGTTAAACCCAGAGTTGTGTGTTGATGTCCCTACTAAGCAGGCTATCAGGGGCATTCAGCACAGAAAAGTTTTAAATCAAACTTTCTGAAGTTCCTTTTTCTGTTTTGAAAAATCTTTGGTATCTTCTATTTCAAATCTATCCCAGAAGGAACCCTGGACTGCAATCAGACCTATGGGATTTGTGATGTCATATTCTAGAAAGGGAAAGCCCAGTTATGAACAAAATATATGAACCTTTAGCCTGCTAAATTTAAATGGTCAAAGATCAGTGCCTTTGATCCAATTCAATTAAAGTTTCTTACCTCAATTAGTTTGTGAGGAATACACTACCCCTAACAGAAGAACTAAATAGTATGAGAGACTGCATAAGCCTTACAAGGTATTTCTATACGAACAGGACTACAGCAAACACCATTCAGAGATTTAAGGGACCCCAGAAGATCAGTTACTTTAAAAAATGTTAAATTTCCAGCAATGTTTTAAATCAACATTATAATGAAGCTACCTGGCTTTGAAAGACAGAATCGGTTAACTCCTTTGGACAGGTTATAAACACCAACATTCTCTGGTCCATTTCCATCCTGGTAAAATTCCTGAATGAGGGACCCCAATACAAAAGATTATCAGCAGGTACCAACAAACAGTATTTACATGACAAATACTAATTACAGCACTTCTATAGCAGTTTCCAACCAAAGATCTCTAAGCCCTTTACAAATGCTGTGAGGCAAATCTCAAAGAGCTCTAAGCCTAAATACTCTTGTGAATTAAATATTGTCCTTACAATACAATCCAGATTTTACAATCCAGGGGAGAGGGGCAGTGACAGGCAGACAGATCATTTGTCATTGTCACATATGAAATCAGTAGCATAGCTGGGAACAGAACTCAGATCTCCTGACTCCCATTCCAGCGCTGCAACTATGGGTATGTCTACACTACAATGTAAACCCAAGGTTAGTAGGACTCAAGTCAGGGGACCCATGGTTAGGGAACCCTGGATTTGAGCATCGTCTACTTTGCATTTTAACCCTAAAGGTAATAATTGGAGATATACCAATCTCCTAGAACTGGAAGGGACCTTGAAAGGTCATCGAGTCCAGCCCCCTGCCTTCACTAGCAGGACCAATTTTTGCCCCAGATCCCTAAGTGGCCTCCTCAAGGATTGAACTCACAACCCTGGGTTTAGCAGGCCAATGCTCAAACCACTGAGCTATCCCTCCCCCCTACGTTAAGCCTTTTCTAACTCATGCTCAAACCTAGGGATCTGGCATCCACTGAAGTGCACAGACCCGAGTCAAAGTAACCATATCCCAGAGTTCCTAGCACCCCCCCGAAATGTGGCCGCTCTAGCCATAGGACCATGGTGTACTTTGGGAAAACTTTACCACCCACTTTGCAAAAGCCTTGATCAGTTCACTCTCCATTGCAAACCCAGGCTCTCTAATAGTGTGCTTGCAGATCAGTGATCAAAAGAGAATGGGTTCACGCAGACCTCGGTTGCTGCATTTGCAAAGGGCAGGGGGCTTCCATTTTCCACAGTGACCCTCACACAAGTCTACGTAATACTCTATCACCTCTGAAATGTGTTGGACAGAGCTTTCAACCAGGAGGATAACTGCAGAGATTCCAAACTGTGTACACGTCAGACTGTGTTAAACTGTGCTTGTAAGAAAACATGAGAGAACATGTCACGTACATACCAGTGTAATTGCATGGGAAAGAGAACACCTCAGCATATACCCAGTCTGCCTGAATTCTACTCCAGACACATCTTCCTCCAGAACTTCCAGCTCCAAAGATTTATTCTTCCAGCACCAGTCTTCATGTACAATGCTTACTAGAAAACATGCAGGACAGAGAAACTCTTTGTGATTTATAATGGTGGGAACAAAGGTTGTCCTTGTTGCATGGATGTCTCATATGACTCTGATTGCTCCCCAACAAAAACTTGCCCATCCCAGCTACTCAACAATTTTAAACCCATTGAATACAGATGTGACAATAGCCACGCAGAATCACTGCTAATTCAAGCACATTTTGCAACTGAAAAACTGAACAGCAAAACCTTCAAGCTGTTCCCATCTCCTGATCTCATTGTGGGTGTGACACTGTGAAAGGTGCCTAGAGGAGTTGCGATCCTTTGAAAATCTCTCCTTATAAGACTACGTTTCACTGCCAGGTTTAAGAGGGAAATCTCAGAGAGCAAACACTTTACAGTGGCCTGGTAAGGGTTTCTAAAACACTGTTAATGGTAGTCACTCAATTACTATAGGAGTTGAGAGAATGACAGGTGGAAGAATTAGGGCCCGATCAATGCTATCAGTTTTGGCATAACTACATTTACGTAAATGGCCCTTTGCTTTACACCAGCTAAAGATCCAGGCCTGCATGTATAATTCCCAGAGCCTATGGGTCTTTGATTGTAGATTGATTTCAGGGCTGGATACAAAGGGCAAGAAAAGTTGAGGATATTCATTTGTAATATTTTCCAGCTACTCTCAAACATCATGTATCCGACTTGTGAGGCAAGTACTGGAGTACAGCAGGACTAAAGCCAGTTTAAGGAAAGGAAGCAGATTACAGTTACAAATTTAGTTACTGAACTAGCATATTGAGAAATTCTCTCTAATCCCTACTTTTGTATTTGCCAGGAAGCACATTCTCAAATGTGAAAGCCACAGAGTCCATCTTTGCAGAAAGCTGGAGGTTGCGCTTTTCTCCCTGGCGGCTCACAGACTGCAGAGCCACCATCAGATCACCACAGGAGTCTGTAAAAGCAAGTAAAACAGACAAAGGAATTACAATGGACTTCTAGTTTGCAGACCAAACCCGTTTTTCACATCCTGAGCTCTATGACTACAGGAAATTAATCTTTTAAGGGGATTATTTCTTAGGCACTCATTTACCAGAGCTCTGCTGTATTTTTTTTAGCGAGTTTTAGTTCATTAAACCACAATATATTCTTGGGGACCAGCTGGTGATCTACTGGGAGCTGACAAGCAGAGGCCCAGATTAGACTCCTGGGTTCATCCTCTATACACAAGTTGCAGGGCCTAGAAACACTGCCGAGAAAGAATGCTCAGTCCCTGGAGAAGGCGCATGGGGAACAATTTAGGTGCAACTATGACTAATTCCACAGAATTCTGACCCCAGTCCTTTCTGCTGGAGTTGGCAGACAGTTGGGGGTGAGGGTGGGGGGCAAGGGGAATCTCAGGACACCATGTGCAACTTGAGGGACTCGCTGGGAGGAACAGGGACATAGTCAAACAAGTGTACTCTGTAAGTACGCTTGCTGGTGGTTTAGGCCTTGAGCCTACAAACAATCATGTGCACAAGTAACTATTTGTGAAGTTTGTTCTTGTGGCAGCGTGTACATTAAATACACTAACCCTGCACCAGAAAGATACACACTTGCAATCAAGACTTATCCATCAGCTGGTGGGGTTACGGCAGTAAAAGATAAAGTAGTTAGTAAGTGCTGGCAGTGTGTTTGGTGCAGTACAGGACACACAGACAAAGAGCCTCTAATCCTGCACACACTTAAGTACATACATAGTTTTACTAATGCAAGACACCCTAATGGCCCCCAACAAAGAAAAGTCTTATTGGACTGTAAGGTCTTCAGAGCAGAGGTTATTTCTGTCAGCCTTTTGCACAACATAAAGCACCCCCTTGGCACCACACAGTAAGAAGTCGGCATTTACCTGGGTTAGCCCTGCCTGCGGATTGGTAACTAGTACTGATCATAACAATGCTCACATTGTCCTCAGGTGCAGGGATATCACACTGACCACGTACACTGCTAAGAAGTCACCACCCGCGCTTTTACTTTCAAGGCAGGTCTTACCCAAACAGGAGATTTTCCCCGAAACTGATGCTAGAAACTGAGAAAAGGTCACATCCATCACTGGCTTGTCTGCAACAGTAACAGGGAACGTTTTCGGTTTCAGAGCAAGACCTGCTCTGCTTTCAGCCTCCGGAACGATTACCTGCAGGGTACACCACATCACCAGAGGCTTTTATTTAAATGCTACAATAATTGTACTGCACACAATTTATCAGGGATTAGTGGCTGGAAATTTACTGTATATCTTAGAGAAAACAGAACTTGCCCTTTGGTGCATTTGCTTTTCAGGATTATCTGGTCACTACTGCAAAAATATAGTTCTACAGAGAGACAGGTGTGAGAGAGGGAGGCCACTCCCTGGGAAAAACGGATGGAGGGAAGCTTCCTCTTTCTTACACTATCCAGTCTAGCCTCCTCCTAAAAGCTGCTGAGATACCTGTGCACCAGGAATCCACCCAACAGTTTAGTCATGATGACCTGCCAATCCCACAAGTGGCAACTGATAGGAACCACCACTTTGGTAAGTGTCAGCTCTGTGAGGGCCAGGGCAGCCTGTATCTATGAGTCGTCCACCATCTCCTAAAAGCATGCTTCCTAATCCTTTTCCAGTGGGAAACAGTTGCAAGTTCCTGAGCTCTCAGCTGGAAGGGCATCATCGTGTGTGTCAGCCTTAGTTGCGCCTTGTGCCTCAAGCAGACACTTAGGCTATGTCTACACTTATGCTAGTGTGTGGCATACATACACTGCTTTCCCCCAGTACAGGTATAAATAGCAGTGTAGACAGTGAGGTACTGTTTAGGCAAATAAAGCCATGTCAGAACCTTAGGGTGTGTACCCTACACAGCTCTCTGCACACCCAAGCAGTGCCTCTCACAGCTATACTGCTATTTTATCAGTGTAGCGTCCCGCTGCTGAAGCCTTTCCCTGCCAAAGTGAAAGCAGGGAGTTGCTGGAGCCTTTCCCCACTGCCTCCCTGCTGCCAGTCTTTCACTGCTGCATGTAGCTATACATACCCTACACACCATCACCAGCACAGACAAGGCCACAGAGAGCAGGCAGACTGCAACAAGTTGTCTGACAAGTCTTACTCACACGGCAATATAATAGGACAAGATGGAACGGCAGACAGGATTTCAAACCAAAGACACAGATGAAAAACAACATTCATCCTTCATATGTTTGTTAGTCTATAAGGTGCCACAGAACTCTTTGCTGCTTTTACAGATCCAGATTAACACGGCTACCCCTCTGATACTGAACATTCATCCTGTGTAGCCTGGTCTCCTACTTTTGCCAGCTGTAAGCAGAAAGGAGCATAGGAACTTTAACTCCATTAGAATACAGCAAACATTGTTTTGCCCAGTGTAAAGGGGATAAAATACTGTGGAAGACACCTTTTCAGATTCTTAAACACAAAGTAAAACATTAAAATGTTAGTTTTCTTGAGTGTCTAGAAAATTACTCAGCTTTTCACTGGAGAAGGAGAAACTGAAGCTTGCTCTTACCTGGATGTTGTATGTGCCCGATTTTGCCTTAAAACAAAATGTTCCATGAGGGTCAGTCTCTGTTGTAACCAAAGATGCTTTGTCCTTGTCTTGTGGCATCATGATTACTTTGTATTTATTGAACTGTTTGATTGTGTCAGGGAAGCGCGTTACCGAGATCTGACCACACACACTGAATCTACAAATGAGATTGCCATCCATTAGCCAGAATACACAGATCCCATGTAAAGTATGTGCATTCAAACCCCATTAAAAAAGAAATATCACTAAGTTGGAGAGACAGATGTTCAGTGCAGTGCACTTCTCTTAGTTACCACAAAAGAATCCAGTAGTAGTAATACAAGTTACTGTATAAAAATAACGTTGATTAATGGAGTTACCATGCAGTTACTGCCCAACATGTATGTTTTAAATTGACCTACACCATCTCATAATAAGCTAAGTGTTTCCCAAAACTAAACACATTTCTCTTTGGCTACAACAGCTCATTGTTAGCACAATGCTAAGTAGTATCTATGCCTTTGGTACTATAGATCATGCACTCAAAACTTTGAAAATCTAAGCCTGTCTATTAAAGGTTGTTTTTTTTTAATCAATTCACATTTCTACCCTTAACGTCGTACTCACCCTGTTGCTATGATGTCAGCCAGCTGAGGTGTGTTCGGTGCAATTTTCACTGTAATGGTATCAAAGAAGAGGTGCTCTTTCTGTGCATGAATGGTGTACGTGCCTGTTGTTATGTTTTCGAGGCGGAAAGAGCCGTCAGCTTTTGTTTTTACTATAACAAAAAGACAAGAGACAGTGAGGAAAAGGTGTGTAAAGTGCATTTTCTTGTCAGAGTTAAGAAAAAAATTCTGAGATGGCCTTCAAAGTTCCAGGTTACTTTTAGCGAGCATTGTGTGGCAAGATATAGTTAAAGGGTTTTTTTTACTAACACAGCTTTTGTTTCTGTTTCTTACAGCTCTGTCCTTGATTTGGCAAGTCTTGGAAAGAGAAATTGTGACAAAGCTTTAGAAAAGTAAAACAATACGATTACAGCGCTATTGTTCTCATAACAACAGACTGCAAATGGAAAATTAATCCAGTGACTGAAAATCCCTTTAACTTGCCAAATAAACCACAATGAAAGTGTCTTATTGCCCTCTAGTCCAGGGGTCGGCAACCTTTCAGAAGTGGTGTGCCAAGTCTTCATTTATTCACTCTAATGTAAGGTTTCGCGTGTCGGTAATACATTTTAATGTTTTCAGCAGGTCTCTTTCTATAAGTCTATAATATATAACTAAACTATTGTTGTATGTAAAGTAAATAAAGTTTTCAAAATGTTTAAGAAGCTTTATTTAAAATTAAATTAAAATGCAGAGAGCCCCCCCCCCCCACCAGTGGCGAGGACCCAGGCAATGTGAGTGTCACTGGAAATCAGCTCGCGTGCTGCATTCAGCACCCGTGCCATAGGTTGCCTGCCCCTTCTCTAGTCTTTAGTTCAATCTCAGGCCCTATTCCCCTAGTTCAGTCTTACTTTAGACTTTCCCTTAGCAACATAGGTCAAGATCACTGTGCACCTTTAATTTGGTCATTCAGTGTCACAGTGGCATCAGCAACACCTTCTGCTTCAGGGCCATTCAACACCCTGCCTGTGACCGAGAAGCCCATTACGTGGAAAACAGGCTGTTGGGGACGAAAAAAAATTGTTATATGGTGGATACAAATGTTAAACAGTGTTTGGCTGTACAATTGTAGTTAGAGCATATAGAACACATTGTTTTTAAACAGGAAATTTATAAAGAAAAATTTCTTTTCACTTTTAGAACTAAATCTCTCTGATGACATAAATTGCTACATAAATTCAGATCAAGATCAAAATCAAAGCAGCTTATATCAACAGCTGCAGAAGCAGGATAGCTTTCAGCTCATTCTTTGTATTGCCCCTAAATCACGGAGCAGGATCCACTGCGCTAGGCTCTGTACAAACACCAAACAAAATGACAGTCCCGCCCAAAGAATTTACAATCTAAGGAGCTCACATAACCAATTTAAAAGATTACTATGCATTTGCAATGAGGAGAGAACAAGTTCACTGATCTGTAGGACTATTTTCCCAATTTTGCTTTAAAACCAGGCTCAAGTGTCAAAGCACCGTGTCACAGCATTCAGACATGAAACGTGCCTGATTTTCCCCTATTATGAGCTTACATGCTTTACAGTTTGCTTCATACCCAAACATGGATTAGGAATTTGCTTAGCACTGATCATTAGGAAGAAAACTCTGTTGGAACAAATCTGCTTTCTACTAAAATAAATGCAGTTGTTACAGGTATAAATTTACAGGGAAGTTTTTCTCTGTAAATATCTGCAATTAACCCCTTACCTCAATTTTCAGACTGTCATGTTCTACCAAGAAGTCCAGTCTAGATGGAGCAACATCAAAGGTAATTCTCTCTCCCCTGTAGAATGGGATCTGGAAGAAGATGCATTTCTTTGAGTCCTAAGCAGCTGTGGTATCATCAAGGCATTGTGTCCTATGTGGCACATTAGACAAAGTTATGCTGCACAAATCTGGCACCCCTTGTTGCCTTTCTGAAATGGAGTTGAAAATTTTCTGGAGAAATAATTCAGAGGGATGGAGGAATGGAACGAGTTAACCTTTCAGAAATGTTTTGGTCTGGCAGACTTACATTTAAGCATAATAGAGAAGAAATTAAATCAGGAAACCCAAGCTCCATTGTAAGAGTCACACGCAAACAAACATAGAAGGGAATTAGTAAGCGTTGTCCACACAATCAAGAACAGCAAATATAAACAGTTATATAAATGTTATACTCTGTTCTTAGGCATATAAAAGCTGGCATTCAAGCCAAAATAGTTTCACTAGTAGTCCTGGTATCTAGTGCAGAGGAGGATTTACAGCACACACTGAGAAGATTGCCTCATTGCAACTGCTTGCAGTTTCCTGCTAACACACCCACCTACAAAGCAAGCAGCCATTGGAAAGAGGAAATACATTTCCACATTGTTTGCCCTCAAGTTAAGATGGGTCTTACCCTAGTACTCAGTCCTACATCTTTTCAAGAAGTTATCTAGTGAATAACAATGAAACACGCACTGAAGATTTCCCAGGTTTTATACAAAGAATGGATTTATGCAATTTCTAGTGGTAAAAGGATGACAACAGCCAGGACCTCTGCATCATATTTTTCAACTCCGTCACTGACTCCCTGTATACCTCACCCAAGTCACTTGACTGCTCATGTCTTAGGGTATGTCTACACTACGAAATTAGGTTGATTTTATAGAAGTTGATTTTTTAGAATTCGATTTTATATAGTCTATTGCGTATGTCCACACCAAGCGCATTAAGTCGGCGGAGTGCGTCCTCACTACCGCGGCTAGCATTGACTTACAGGGCAGTGCACTGTGGGTAGCTATCTCAGTTCCCGCGGTCTCTGCTTCCCATTGGAATTCTGGGTTAAGCTCCCAATGCCTGATGGGGCAAAAACTTTGTTGCGGGTGGTTTGGGGTATGTGTCGTCAGGCTCCCCTCCCTCCCTCCTTCCGTGAAAGCAACGGCAGACAATCGTTTCATGCCTTTTTTCCGGGGTCCCATCCACCACACCTCCTCAGCCCGCTGCCTGCCTGGATGATTGGAACCCCAGGCAGACAGTAGGCTGAGCGGGGCCCGCGGACAGAGCCCCAGACCGGCAGCGGGCTCCATCCGCCGGCTCCTGCCAGCCGGGGTCCCGCTCAGCTGGCAGACCTCGGTGAAGTCGATCAAGGGTGCCTGGACAGACATGGCTATCCTCCTCTTAGAGCACCAAATGGGAGTGATTCCAGGTCATTCTCTTCTTTAAGTTTCATCTCGTGGAGATTCAGTCCTGCCCGGAATATCATGCTAACTGGAGGCGTCTCCCAGCCAGCAGCACCGCACAGTCGCACCTACCCCAGCCTGCCCCTTGCTCCCATGGCTCATGAAGCCTGGACAGTAGTAAGGAGCAGTTCAACTTGTGGAATGACAAATCCAGAACAAAGGATTGCACTCTATGGGCCACGTTAAGATTATTTCAGAGTCCTAGATAGCATTTAGTCCCTATAAAAGGCTTCATGGAAATTTTCCCCCGCCCCTAACAAAAATGTTAATTTATCAGAGCAGCTGAAAGGGTAAGGAACCTGGGACTAAAACTTACAGAGAGCTTCCATATTATTTAACTTATAATTGATATAATTCAAAGTAAAATTTCATAGCACCGCCTGTTCTAAGACTAAAAATTCAGGAGGGGAATCAGAAAAAGGAACAGTGACCTGTTTCCGCCCGGTTTCGAACCAGGGACATTTCGCATGTTAGGTGAACGTGATAACCACTACACTAAGGAGCTTTTGCGTGTTAGGTGAACGTGATCACCACTACACTATGGGGCTTTCGCGTGTTAGGTGAACGTGATCACCACTACACTAAAGGCTTCTCTCTTTTTGCTACTGACTTTGCCGAATGCACAGGAATGTTTTCTCTAGCTACAGAAGCTACCTAATGCAATGTCTATATCTATAGCCTTTCTGCTCACAAAGCGGTCATGCCCCCGCCCAAGGCTGACACAGTGTGGAGTGCATGTGACAAAGTGATCTGCCACAAGCAGGATCGCTAGTGAGGCATGGTACTTTCGCCGTTAAGCAAAAACAGCAATTCTTTCCTGGCCTCTGCCACTGAATGCCTCCATGCATTACGCTGTGCCCGATCACTGCGGGAGGACTGCATGAGCTCAGAAAACATGTCATCGCGAGTGCGTTTTTTTCACCTTCTAATCTGCAATACCTCAGGGACGGAGATAATGGGGGAGTGCAGAAACATTCTGGGGGGACTGCATGGCCACCTGTGCTGCTGAGTGCACCACACTGGCCAAACAGGAAATGAAATTCAAAAGTTCCCGAGGCTTTTCCTGTGTACCTGTATCTGAGTTCAAAGTGCTGTCCAGAGCGGTTACAATGGAGCATGCTGGGATAGCTCCTGGAGGCCAATACCATCGAATTGCATCCACACTACCCCAAATTCGACCCAGCGATGTTGATTTCAGTGCTAATCCCCTCGTCGGGGAGGAGTACAGAAATCGATTTTAAGACCCCTTTAAGTCGACAAAAATGGCTTCGTCGTGTGGACGGGTGCAGGGTTAAATCGATCTAACGCTGCTAAATTCAACCTAAACTCGTAGTGTAGACCAGGGCTTAGTTCACCCATCTGTGCCGAGGGGGAGAGGGTTGCCAGGTGACAGATGCTGGTCAGAACAATCGCTGATCAGTGGGCAGGAATGCTTTGGGATTTCAATGGGAGGATCAAATGCACTGATGCAGCTGCCTCACTTATATGTGCTGACAGGAAAGTACAATGTTAGTGCAATCATAGCTGCAGGTGCCTCTGCACCACTAGATAAAACCAAGGGAATGGATGCCTGGTGCTTTCCAACCATTCTACAGGTTGCAATGCCAAAATGCTCTATACCAGGCCCTTGCATGAGACCTAATTAGAAGACTTACAAGGTCTTTTCCTCCCTGGCTGAGAGTGGATATGTTTATTAGGAATTGCGAGTGAACTAAAGAGAGGTGGTGAAAGAAGAGAACTTTAAGGATACAATCCAGCAGCAGCTATCTGCAGCTTTCCAGTCCAGTACAAGCCCCCAGGGGAGGTCTGTGACTGACTGAGCTATCCAGATGAGAACTTGATTTGCTTCATAAGCACTGCCTCAGAAACCACACCACACAGCTCTTCCACCCCAACTTACTTCAGCGCCCAACTTTTTACACTGCACAACTGTTTTCCAGCTATTTCATCCAATACAGAAAGCTTCCATTAGTTCTGTTTTGGCAGCTAGAAAATGATGAATTCTGGTTTAGAAAAAATAAGAAACCCAACAGCAATCTAGTATACAAAGAAGGGATGAACTTTCTAGTTACCTACCACAGTGTATTCCCCACTCGGTAAAGACAGGAAGGTGAAAGATCCATCCTCTTTTGATATAACATTGCACAGATAGGAAAGAGACTCATCTCTTCCTTGGAACCCATCAACGGGAGAAATGTTGCAGCCCATAATGTCCTGTGCAAATAAAAAGCAATATTACTTCTTTCTCCCATATGTTCTGTCTCCTCCTGAGTGGAAAAAAACAGTTGCGCTTCACAAGGAGGGACAGATTTTCAAAAGCAGCCTCTAAAATTAAATCTGCAAATTTGCACCCACGAGTTCTTGTGCACACTTTTCTTTTTTTTTTTTGGTGGGGGGGGTGGCAAATGTTTAGATGTGGAAGACTTGTGTGTGCCTTTAGGGGCAGAGTTTGAAAGTGTGTACACACCAGAGAAAACCACATGAATGAAATGTTATGGTAGCAAGTTTAAAGGCACAAGAATCAATAAATTCAACATCTAACAGCCGCACTGCATGTCTGTACAGTACTATTTGTAATACTGTGGACAGGATTAATATTTTAGGCTAGAGGTGTTTTGGTCCCCCCCACCCACCCACCCAATTAAAAGAGCAATAAGCACTTGAAAATAAACACTTAAGAACAAATGCTTTCTGAACCAGAACATTAGTTTTCCTAGTCCTGTGCTACAGTGGGTGGGTGCTGGAGTTGCCATACCAGATGAGATCAAGGTCCATCAAGTGTGGTATCCTGCCTCCAATTGATCTGGCCAGGCCAGGCCAGGATCTGATGCTTCACAGGAAGATGAAAACCCTAGTGCTGCACAATGCTGCGCCAGAAGTTCTTCCCTGACCTCTGTGGCGCTTGTGCATTGCTGGAGAAACCCAAGATTTGTGACCCAGAGGTTAGCATGCAGGGACAGGTAACTGGACAAATATGACTTTAGAAAAATGTAGGGGATTAAATCCCCCTTCTCGCCCTCCCAACAAAAATCGTACGACTCTGACATAAACATGAACACTTAGTTTTACATGTACTGCAACCTTAGAGCTCACGCACATGATTAATCTCACTGAGCTCATGTGAGTAAAGTTAAACACATGCAGGCATGTTCATAAAATCAGGGCCTTTTTGTAAAAGAATAATTAAAGGAACATTATTCATTATCAAACTACAAATGTTCTCTATTTACATCCTTATTACTAATAAAACGCGTCTGATCTGTCACTACCTCTTTGGTGACTGAGGAGGAGAAAAGAAGAAACATGACTCCTTTCATGGGTTCCCCATCACTCCGCACAGAGCCTGAAACATTGTAGCCAGCAACGACTAGAGGGCCAGCAGCATAGGCATTAGAATTGGTCACTCGCACCATTGTGTTTGCCTGAAACGTAGAAGCCGATACATTTCAATCAAAAATAATAGGATGCCTTTTATATCGTTAAACAAAAGCAAGACAGCTAAACAATGCAACTACATACATAATATTCAAAAAGGATTTATAATCCACAGCATCATTATTCAGGGTGAGGGTGATTCAACACAGCAACAAGCAATGTGTCAGACAGAAGACCCCGCTGAAAAACTACGATTAAGTTGCTTTAACAGGAGATTGGGATGGGCAGAAGTCCATGGGAAGTAAGTGTCACTACTACAAAGGCCTGGTCACCCACTGGCCATCTCAACATAAGACTGGACTGCAAACTTTCTGTTTACAAATACAAGCAGGAAGGTGCAGGCTCTGCACATGCATTTTTGATGATGTATAGTCATTCAGCCTGCTAGCCCTGTACCTTTAAAGCCCATCCTGACAAGGCAGTTTCCAATCCCCCTCTAACTGAAATTTACAAAAAACACTGATCTAAACTTGTTTCACTGATTCAGATCTTCTCTCATGTTCATTCCTAATTACTTAAAACAGAGTGCACTAATCAGTATACACTCACAACAAACAGAAAGTCGCCTCCTTTTTACCAATGCTTTCTGGGCACTAACCTCTTTCAACGTCCAGGTAGGATGAGATGCAAAGATTTCATATTCTCCGGGAAGCACTTTGAAAAAAGCAAACCTGTGCAATATGAAATGTGTTATTTTTCTCAGCATTTCCAGCATATTCATAGAACAAACAGATAGCGGTACACATCAGAAAAAATATTTAAGCTAAAAAACAAAATTAGCAATAATCCCAAATAATTTAAAATATTTTCTTCCCAAATCTACTACGGCAGTATAAACTTAATCAATCAATCGCATGCACACACAAAACTCACTTTCCTCCAGGTTGGGTCACAGTAGCTTGTATGTTTACTTCAGTACCAGGATTTCTCAGTACAACCTGGACTCCTGCTGGACCTAATGTTTGACCCTTGCTGAGCACCTGTCAAGATGAACAAAAAGTACAGTAACTCCTCACTTAACGTTGTAGTTATGTTCCTGAAAAATGTGACTTTAAGCGAAACAATGTTAAGCGAATCCAATTTCCCCATAAGAATTAATGTAAATGGGCGGGTTAGGTTCCAGGGAAATTTTTTTCACCAGACAAAAGACATTCTTTCTAGATAGATAGATAGATAGATAGATAGATAGAGAGAGAGAGAGAGAGAGAGAGAGAGAGAGAGACACACACACACACACAGTGTAAGTTTTAAACAAACAATTTAATTCTGGTATGCAGTGATGATGATCGTGAAGCTTGGTTGAGGTGGAGGAGTCAGAGGGTGGGATATTTCCCTTACTGCTAAATGATGATCTCTCTCTCTCTCTACACAAGGCAGCAGGAATGAAGGGAGATGTGCGCATTTCCCTTAAGTACACTGCCTTGTTAATTAGATCAGCTTGCTGAGAGGTTGCAAGCTCCCTCCATCCTGAGTCCTGGTCTGTCCCCCCTGCTCTATGGAAGATGGGATAATCGGGGTGCAGGAGCAGGGAGGAGGGGGACACCCTGACATTATCCCCCCTCTTCCTTCCCTCCCCCTCCCTGCACAGCAAGCAGGAGTCTCAGGGAGCAGCTCCAAGGCAGAGGGCAGGAGCAGCACATGGCAAGGGCAGGGGGAGGGGAGGGAGCCACAGCTGAACTGCAGGCAGCTGCTGCACAGAGAACATAGGGGTCCACCCTGGTTCCAAGCCCCCAACAGCTAGCTGCAACGGCTGCTCTTCCTGCAAGCAGTAGACAAAGCAAGCGGCTGCCAAACGACATTAGAAGGGAGCATTACACAACTTTAAACGAGCATGTTCCCTAATCGATCAGCAACATAACAACAAAACAAGGTTAACCAGGACGACTTTAAGTGAGGAGTTACTGTAACTTACCGAGCAGCAGTGTACTGCTCCTATGAAATAGACATGCATTGTTAAAGTGAGATGCGGCAAAAGAACATAAAAGAAGTCTAACCTTTCCAGTCACAGAAAACCCTGTAAACACGAAGTTAATATCGCCTCCTTTTGTGCAAATGTCATTAACACCATCCACGTGGATGTCCACACTAGTTGGCTCTGGGGAAAAAAAAAAGAATTTGCAAACTACATTAGTGGGTCTATTTTACTGCAGCTTTGCAGAATCATCATGGAAATTTACTAGCCCAAGCACAGTAACAGCTTGCCAACCCTTACCATATGAAGAAACTACTGATGTTTAACTCACCAATCAAAAAGTTACTTTCCCCAGGCAAAGGAGTGAATCGCCTCATTATTCTGTACACTATTTTTAGTGTTTGATTGTATTTTACTGAAATGTTGTAAGCATCTTTAAAAAGCAAATCATTTAAATTCAGAAACAAGTGACTGAATAATGATGTCAGAAAATGTTCTCATTAGAGAGGTCCTGGAATATAAAGACCCACCGCTGTCAACCACTTGAAGTTGCCTTGAAAATATCCACCTCACAGACACATTAGAGTCAAGCTAGTAGGTATTCTTCCCTCTCCCATCTAGCGACTTAAGTTTCTTCAATGAAATACAGTTAAAGTTAATGTGCACTTTTTCCTATAACATGGTAAAAGGGGAAAGTCTTGTGGCTGGTGATTTAGTCTGGGAGTTCATTTTAGATAGAAAGATATTTAATTAGGAAAACAAAACTTATTTTGTTTACTGAAAATCCTTAATGCTAGTTTCTATGTTCATTCTTCAACCTACAATTCAGTGTTTCACCGGAGTGCCAATACTCCAGCAACCATTTTCCACATTTGAAGGAGTCGATAGCCGTAACCACCCCAAAGCATGGCCCATAGTAAGCCTGATGAGCCCCTTCCCCCCACCCACAGTTCATTCAAACTTCTATTACAAGCTCCAAAACTCCATGCAAATTCTATAAAATTAAAGATCTCGGTGTCTTCTGAGAAATTTTTCTTCCCAGAAGCAGGAAGAGTAACATCTTTAAAAACTAGAACTAAAAAACACGGTATGTGTTGTTGTTCTGTAGTTCCCGCTTTCTACAGTTAAGCTTTAAAAGAGTTTCAGGACACACTGAACACATTCAAGATGCCACAAACACTCTAAAATGGTCACTATTTCTACCAATGCATTCACAATTGCCCTATTACAATTTATTTATATACAAATAAGAAGCTCCTATCCCAACCTCTAGACATTTCTGACATCTTTAAAACAGACACGGTCTGATTTTCAAAGGTACAGAGCATCCACAGCTCCTATTGACTTCAGTTAATTGATGGGCACTCAGCATTTCTGAAAGTCAGGCCTATACAGTCCACGCATTTCAACCAGTGCACAATATAACAAATCCAGCAGCCTAACCCTTAACCAAGGCAAACCACAAAAAAGTCAAACTTAAAAATACCCTATTCCGCTGACCATTCTAATTTCCATCCATAACCCCCACTCTCCTAAAGCAGTATAGCCTATACAGGTGACCAGACTGTCCAGTTAGCGTTTTTTGTTATGTGCACAATAAGGATTGGGATGAAACCAAACTAATTTTCAAAGAAAGGTACATTTTAGACATTTAAACCATAACTGGGACATACGTAGGTAGAGCTTATCTCATTTGAAACAACTGTTTTTTCCTGCTTACAAATCAAAGCCAGTCTAAAGGAGGCAATGGAACGGCTGCATGTGCAATTGCACCATTTCTACAACAGATCAAGTACTCACCAAAACTCCAGCCAAGGGGCGGCTCAATCTTAAGAACAAAATCCCCCTACAAAAGAAGAATAATGAGGATCTGTTGAATTAAATGGAATCATCCAGCTTAAAGAAAAACATTCAGTGCATAGTTTCAATGTCTTAGACTGCATATAAGAACACATTCAAAACATCCAAAGCATTATTTTCAAATCCCTGTGACTTCTTGAGTATCTCCATTCAGGAACTAGGTCAGGGGCCTCTCTCAACAGGGACTTCCATTTCAGTGATAATATCCCCAGGAGGCCTATGGAAGATACTAAGGCCCCAGTCCTGCCATGAGCTCCATGCAGATAGACCCATATATCCATGCAGAACCCCACTGAAGTCAACAGGGTACCACAGGCAGTCAGGGATCCACCTGTGCAGTGCTCATTGTAGGACTGGGGCCTAAGCACTGGAAGTCTGAAACCCTCCAAGTTATGAGGAGTATAATTTAATTAACCAATTCTTTAAAAAAACAATAAGCTATTATTAGAACATTTGAAGCTGATTTCCATTTTTCCAATGTAAGCATCAGCTTTCCCAGTGTAACTTTGCACCAAACTCTAAAAAGACATTTCATGTGCAAACAGGACTGAAAATTAAATTAGCCCATTATGTTATTGCATGGTAGAGAGAACACAACAGCTTTGGCTTCTTACCTTATCATACAAGGGAATCATGAAGTAGCCATTATTTGGGGCACAATCTGTTTGGTATTTCAGAGTCCCATGCTTTGTATATAATTTTATCTACAAGAAAGAGAAAAAGATGAAAAGTTGCCTCTGAAAAACTCACATGTAAGTGAAGTCTGAAAGAGGAATTCCCAGTGAATTTTGCACCTCAAAACCATCACACAGTTCCATGG
The DNA here is from genome assembly GCF_020497125.1 of Mauremys mutica. NCBI lineage: Eukaryota > Metazoa > Chordata > Testudines > Geoemydidae > Mauremys > Mauremys mutica. The sequence goes on along the minus strand of NC_059082.1, from coordinate 67,410,723 downwards.
GGATAAGAGAGGGGAAATTTATGGGGGGGGGGGACGGGGGAAGGAGAGAAGGAGAAGAATCACACAAAAAGGTGAATCTCAGACTTGGGAAAACATGGATGAATGTTTTTAAAAGAATGCAACTTAAGAGCAAAATACATTAAAGGAATACTGTCAACCTGAAATCTAGTCAACATAAAAAAATAGTTAAAGTGGTTTCACACAAATTCCCAAATGCTCATGCAATCTCTTTTGTGGTTTTACAATCACATTTTCCTAGGGGTGTTTTTTTGTTTTTGTTTTTTTAAATTGTTCTCTCTCCCTCTCCTATTGCGATACAAAACAGACAAACAAAATGGAAATTAAGTGACTGGCTAGTCTGGGAAAAACAATGAACCTTGCTAAACACAAAAAGCTGTCAAATGCACAAAATGGAAAAAATATTCTCTCTGTAGGCTGCCAGTTCAAATAAGATTGTAGGCAAAAACATTCAGGCAAAGTTTGATTTTTAAGTTGACAGCCTCCCTTTAAAAGGGCATCTAAAACACCCACAATCCTCTGCAACATAAGATGGACCTTAAAGGCAGCAGAAACACATGGGGTTTAAAGACAACAAAACCCGTTTAAAACATAATAGTAACACTCCTTTCAAACCCTCCCATTTTAAAAAACAGCCTAACACTAACTCGGGAGAGGGATCGTTTGGGGACTATTTTCCATAGAAGGCGCTGCTGACACCCAGGAGCGATGGGTGACCTTGTAAAAACAAACCTGGCCGGGCAGATAAAACCCACCATTCAAACCCCCAATGGGCCTGACCCAGACCCCCTCCAGCTCTGGGCGAGCTCAGCTACAGGCTCGCCAGCGTGCCCCTGTGGGGAAGAGGGAGGGCACGTGCCAGCCGCTCTCCCAGCCGGGGCCTGACTGAGGAGAACCGGGGCTGCGGCGGAGGACTCCCCCGCCGGGAAGCAGCGGGCGCAGGGACGGCCCCAGCCCCAGGGGGCGCCCCGGAGCGGGGTCTCCGCGGGGACCCGGGCCGCTCACCTCGATCAGGGAGTAGCTGATCTCCACGTCGGACTTGACGAAGCCCCCGCAGCCCACCACGATGTCCTCGGCGCCCCGCGCCAGGGCCCAGCACAGGGCCCAGCAGAACGCGGCCGCCCAGCCCCGCCGCATCCCGCCCGGCTGCCCACGCTCCGCGGCTCGGCCACCGCAGCCGGGCTCTGCCTGCCCGGCGCTGAGTCACGCTCCCTCCGCGGCTCGGCCACCGCAGCCGGGCTCTGCCTGCCTGCCCGGCGACGGGCGGCTCGCGGAGAGGGCCCGAAGGAGCTGACACCGCAGCCTGCTGCCATCTGCCGGCCTGGAGGATTCCCACACCTGAGAGCCCAGACTCGGGCCCCCCCCAATTCCGTCCCCCCCCCCCAAACCGTGCCCCATCTCCCCATGACCATCCATACCCGCCCCCAATCCCGTGCCTTGCCCCAGCCCCCACCACCCATACTCCTAAAAGCTACCCCACCCCCCTCCACTCCAGGCCCCTATACCCTCAGCTCCTATAGTCTGCTCCATTTCTCCTCCACCCCCCAGCTTCCATCCCAAGGTTTTGTCATATAACTGCATCTAAGCAAGTGGTACAAGCCCTAAAATTTGCTACAAACTAATGAAATTCAAATACTGGGCAATGAGACACCCAGCACCTCTCTAAGGCCATTTTAAACCCTGCTTATTTCCTATGTTTACACTAACTTTGTGCTCTCTCTGCCTGTTATCAACATCATCACCTAGAAAAATAATTTACCAGCCCAGGTTATTTATAGTTATTTAGTTTAAAAAAAAAAGCTGATGTTTGAGCTCTATTTTACTTTGTTCTGGATACCCTCATGCAACCCAATGCCAAAGCAGGGACAGAATGTTTTAGACGGAGTCACTGACACTATAGAAATCTTTCAGCTAGGGTGATCAGATGTCCTGATTTTATAGGGACAGTCCCGATTTTTGGGTCTTTTTCTTATATAGGCTCCTATTACTCCCCACCCCGTCCTTATTTTTCACACTTGCTGTCTTGTCACTCTACTTCCAGCTAAAACAAGGCATGAAAAGATGTACAGATGTACAGGGATTTGCTATAAGGGGAAGCCTAGAGAATCTCTCTCAATCTGTTCACTGGCTTTAAGCACGTAGACCCAGGGTAGGCAACCTATGGCACATGTGCCAAAGGTGGCACATGAGCTGATTTTCAGTGGCACTCACACTGCCTGGATCCTGGCCACCAGTCAGGGGGGCTCTGCATTTTAATTTAAGTTTAAATGAAGCTTCTTAAACATTTTAAAAACCTTCTTTACTTTACATACAACAATAGTTTAGTTATATATTACAGACTTATAGAAAGAGACCTTCTAAAAATGTTAAAATGTATTACTGGCACGTGAAACCTTAAATTAGAATGACTAAATGAAGACTTGGTACAGCACTTCTGAAAGGTTGCCAACCCCTGACTTAGACATTACTTAGCGTGTAAACTCATCAGGCAGGGACCATCTTTCTTCATGTGTTGGTATAGTGATTAGCTCAATAGGACCCTGATCCATTAGCCCCTATGAACTACTGTAATACAAATTAATTATTATTATTAACAACAACAATACTGAAGGCCCAATTTTCTTTGGTGCAGAGCTTCCACCCTTCCCAGTGAATTTAGTTAGGGCTGCAGGTCCTCAGTAACTTTCCAGCTAGGGAATGCATTTCCCTCTCCAGCTCCTATACAGATATTTTCTGTGGTTTACATTAAGGGACAGATTTTCAAGAGCTCTGCACCTTGTAGCTCTCATTGTTCTCCCTGAGCATTTTTGAAAAACTGGTCAGTTCATGCACGTGTCTCAGATCTTGTCTACACAAGAAAATTGTACATATTTAACTGAACTTGCTTTGGGCTGATCTTCACTAGAAAATTAGGTTGGTCTAACTACATCGGTCAGGTGTGTGAAAAATCCACACCCCTAAGCGGCATAGTTAGGCCAATCCAAGTCCCCATGTAGACAGAACTAAATCAACAAAAGAATTCTTCCTTCAGCCTAGATACTATCTCTCAGGGAGGTGGATTACCTATGCTGACAAGAGAATGCTTCCCTACATCAGTATAGCAATGTCTACACTGAGCGCAACAGTGCACAGCTGTAGCATATTAACTGTAGTAGACAATCCCTTAGAAACTGATTTAGTTTAATCAGTGCAACCTCCATGGATTTCAGCTTAATAGTGCTTTATAACAATTTAGTTTGATTCCTCCTGACTTAATTAAGTGTATGTCTACACTGCAGAGATTATACCTGCATAGCTTGGTGTCATAGACAGAGCCACACCAACAGAAGGGGGTGTTGGTGTAGCAACACCAATTTGCTGAATGAAATTAGCTAGTTGCCAGGAGCCCCCTTTCATTGATATAGTTGCATCTACACCAGGGGTTAATGCAGCATAGCAAAGTCATTCAAGGGTGTGGTTTTTCCACACTCTGGGCCCTGACCCACATGCCTATGCTGCTATTGTTTTCCAGGGTACCCCAGGCCTAAAAGAGATCATTAATGTTAATTAGTGAAATTGATGCAACTTTCTCTGGGCCAAGGTGAGCTAAGCTCTTGGAAATCTGACCCTGGGGGCCAATCCTAGGCAGTTTGGGGATCTCACTCCCCAGCAGTCAGCAGAGATACAGGGGTGGTGTAATGGAGCAGGGAATGGGGTCTGACCCCCTCCCCCAACCCTCCCAATGTGGAGCCGGGCGCTTGTATCTGCGCTTTGAGACTCGCTGGGACGTTCCCAGCGGGATGCGGCCTCCGCTCCAGAGTCTCCCCAGGTCCGGGGCCGGTCCGTCCAGGCCCAACCCCACAGGCCATTTGCTAGGAGACAGGCCCAGGCTCCGGGCAGCGCCCCCAGACCCCTTCCCCCGCCCCGGGAACGTCACACATTAACCACCCTGGCCGGGAAGCCACACACGCGGCGGAGGCGGGCGGGCGGCTGGAGCCAGCGCGGGGGGCTCCGGAGCTCGCACCATGGCTGGGGGCGGCTGGTTGTGCGGCTCCCGGGAGGGCTTCGCTGGCCTGTGGGTGAGTGAGTGAGCCGCCCGCGTCCCCGGCTGCGGGGGCGTTTTCACCACCCCCCTCGCCCCGGGCGGCAGCCGGTCGCGCTGCAGCGGGGCATCGCAGCGGCTGCTCCCTGCCCCGCGCCGCCGCTGGGCGCGATTCGGATCTGCTACCCCGCTCGCAGGGCCTGTCCATAGCCCAGCGCTGGGGTCTGTGCAGCGGGGAGGGGGCACTTAAACGCCGCCTAGGGCCTGGAGAAGGGGACCGTTCCCTCTTCCTAGCCACGCACTAACTGCAGCAACTTCCCAGCTACTCAGGGCCCGCTGGCTTCTCTCGCTCGGGTTTTCCTGTTTGCAGTGTTACATGACAGGGCACTTTAGCTCCACCTGCAGAGTCCAGACCTTTGGGAGCTTTGCCCCCTCTCCAGCCGTTTCTCCTCTCAATCACTGCAGCCAAATGGTTCATCACCCCTTGTTGGATTGGGGGGGCGGGGCGGGCAGAGACCAACTGGTGGCGGAGGTAGGAGAGATCTAACGAGGCGAACTAGAGCCCAGAGTGACGGAAAGCCCACCCCTGCCCAGCAGTGTTATAGAGCTCCCCCTATTCATAGATAGCACCTCTCTGCTTCAGTGACCTTTGTTCCTTCAAGAAACTTTGGACTCATGTGGAAGTTGAAACCCTTTCCCATGAGCCCTTATCTTTTGGCACAGCCCAAAGCTAATACACCACCCTGGACTTTAATATTTGAAAATATAAGCTACAAGCACATAGGTGGAAAGTAGTCAAAGTCTGTAATAAATTACTATGCTGGTTGGGATACTTTTGCATCTTACATTGTCTCCACCTATTACCAGGGGTAAAAATATTTGCAATCCTTTTAATGTATAAGGCCATGTCTACACCACAAAATTGTCAACTTAACTTACCTTGGCATACAGCCATTGCAATTATTAAATCACTTGAGCGTGCACACACTAGGCTCCTTAGGTCAGCGGTGAGCTGACGCTAGGCTCACTTGTATTCATAGGTGCTGGAACTAGGAGTGCTGGGGCTGCTGCCGCAGCCGCGAGCTTGAAGTGATTTCTATTCTATTCTATACCAGGCTTACAGTTTGGTTCAATGGCTCTCAGCTCCCCTGCTTGTATTGTCAGCCTTGGGCATTATGGGACAGCTCCTGAAAGCCAGTACCAGTCCATGTAAGTAATGCACTGTCAACACTGACACTGCTTTGACCTAATTACATTGACCATGACTGTACCACTCGGGGAGGTGATGTTATTAAGTCAGTGTGTAGACTTGCATCCGACGAAGTGGGTATTCACCCACGAAAGCTCATGCTGCAAAACGTCTGTTAGTCTATAAGGTGCCACAGGATTCTTTGCTGCGTTTACAGATTCAGACTAACACGGCTACCCCTCTGATATCAGTGTGTAGAGGCACTGGCATGGGTGGGAGCCAAATGTAAGTGAAGACACTTCCACAGCTAGAAAAGCAGCAAAGAGTCCTGTGGCACCTTATAGACTAACAGACGTATTGGAGCATGAGCTTTCGTGGGTGAATACCCACTTCGTCGGATGCATCCACAGCTAGGTTGATGCAAGGCAGTTTACATCGACCTAACTGTGTAGTGGCCCAAGACACTAAAACTACTGTTAGCTGGAGCCATTACAGGTACCACAATAATTTTTGTATGGGAAAGAAGCTCCTCCAACTGACACTATGTGTCTGAGCAAGAAATAATAGTGGTTGGAAATAAAGACATTAATTACAAAAAACAGTATTAAAACATTAAGGATGAAACCCTTTCCCATTGAAGTCAATGGGACTTTTGAAATTGACTTCAATGGGGCAGGATTTCATTCTCAATATATAATGGGCCAAATTATTTTCTGAATTGCAGTAAGCATTCAGTGGAGCTTAACTAGAGTAGAACTTGTTCCATGGAGTCCATGATGGAAGGATATTAAAATAGCTTTAGCCCTCCTTATGTTAACTTTACTTCAGTATACACCCGTAATGTTATGTATTCATAAGATAAATGCTTTTAAAAGGGCTGTGGTGAATAGAAACCTAAAGGGGGACACTTTACAGTCTCCTTGCTAGGAGGATCCACATCAGGTGTTAGTAGCCCCCTATCTGATGAGAGCACTGATACCACCCTAGCAAGCTGCTAAAGGAAAGATAACAGACTCCACTTACATGGAGCTAAAACAAATGTATGATTTTCCCAGCTATATCCACACTTGTCTCTCTAATCCTTTGAAAATGATCCTAGCACGGGTCTTTTGAAAGTGACCCAAGCACAGGTCCAACCAGTGCGGGTGGCTGCTCTTAATAGCCAATGCCCCAATTGTGCACTGTGACCTACACGAACAAATTGTTGGGCTCACATGGAATCCCAATCAAGTCAGTGGGGCTCTGCGCAGGCATGGCCATCCAGCTGGGCACATCACAATGCAGGATCAAGACCCAAGACCATTCAGGGGCTTAGGGAATCATAGAGGCAGCAACCTGAAACCAGTCCACTGAATATGAGCAATGCAGGTGAGTGCTGGCTTATCAATCCCAGAGACATATCTGGCAGCAAAAGCTTCAACATTAAATCCTTCGGTCACTTGAGCACCAGCCTGGAATCTGCCGTAACTCTCTCTCCTCCTATTCATTACTCCCTTAAAGCTCCAGGAGAACCAAAAATATCCACCCAGTCCTATCTGTTCTACCCTGGTGATAACCACAAGGAAGAGTTCAAGAAATGTGGGCCAAGATTTTCAAACATGGCTGTCTAAAATTAGGCTCCTAAATGCATCTTTAGACATCTTAATAAAAGGGGCCTAATTCTCAGAAGTGCTGAACACCCACAAATCTCTCAGATGTCAATGGGAGCTGCAGTAGGGTTGCCAAGCCTCCAGGATCGTCCTGGAATCTCCAGGAATGAAAGATTAATCTTTAATTAAAGATTGTCATGTGATGAAACCTCCAGGAATACATCCAACCAAAATTGGCAACCTTAAACTGCAGCTGTTCGGCACTTAGAAAATCAGGCCACTTTTATTTAGGTGCCTAAATACAGTCACTTCAGTCACTGAGGTTTGAAGGTTTTGGTTTTATTTCTCTGTGTAAAGTCTTCCTCCCACTTTCAGGCCCAATTTCTGTACAAACACCAGGGCCCATGAAAGTAAGGACCAAAGCATTATTCACTGTAAGCATCTGACTAGCATAGCAGTTACCTGCTGAATACCCCTTTCAGATACCACATGCTCAGACTTGTCCCCAGTGTGCCTGGTAGTCATTTCCCCCTGTAGATCCCCGTGGGAAGGAACCTTTGCTGTTATTCTGTAATTTCTGTAATTCACATACTTACTTAACATTTTTCAAATATAAAAAAAATCATTGTACTGTCAGTTTCATTATGCTAATACCCTACATCCAACTATATGATCATGGCATTTTTAAAAATACATTCCATGAGATTATACATTAAAGATTTCAGGAGGTGGGGGGAAAGGAAGTAACAGAGTGCAGTTTATATACTGAATTTAACAGACTTTATCTCTTATCTAATCCCTCTCCTTAGCCTATTTTATCTTTCTCAATTGACAACTCTCCACTAGCCTTCCTGTCTCCCTGGTCCACAACCTTGGAGTAATCTTTGACTCTAATCTCTCTTTCTCCTCCACATCCAGTTTCTTCCGTAATCCTCTCAGTTTTTCCACAGTCTGTCCTTTCTTTATTATCTCTACTGCTAAAATCCCTGGCCATTCCCTGCTTTTTTCTTACTCTGCTTTCTGGAGCTCTCTCAAAAACATAAGAACGGCCATACTGGGTCAGACCAAAGGTCCATCTAGCCCACTATCCTGTCTTCCAACAGTGGCTAACATCAGGTGCCCCAGAGGGAATGATCAGAACAGGTAATCAAGTGATCCATCCCGTCACCCATTCCCAGCTTCTGGCAAACAGAGGCTAAGGACACCATCCCTGTCCATCCTGGCTAATGGTCATTAATGGACCTATCCTCCATGAACTTATCTAGTTCTTTTTTGAACTCTGTTATAGTCTTGGCCTTCACGTGCGTTATGTGAAGAAATACTTCCTTTTGTTTGTTTTAAACCTGCTGCCTATTAATTTCATTTGGTGACCCCTAGTTCTTGTGTTATGAGAAGTAAATACTTCTTCCTTATTTACTTTCTCCACACCAGTCATGATTTTATAGATTTCTATTATATCCTCCTTAGTCGTCTCTTTTCCAAGCTGAAAAGTCCCAGTTTTACCAATTTCTCCTTTCTAGCCTTCCCTCATCTCCCTTCTCCAGTATATCCAAAGTGCTAAATCTACCTCTCTCTCCCATCTCTTCAACCATATCATTCACACACACCCTTTAATCTCTCTGTTGTTCAAACTCCTTTTAAACTGTAAATGTTTAAAAACAGCTCTTCAGCTGGTGTAAATCAGTGTAGTCCTCAACCAACCTACAGTGATTTACTCCAGCTGAGGATCTGGTCCCTTCTCTCCGTTTTTCCATACAGTCCAAGATAGGGGTAAGGTTGGTAGCAGGCTGTGGCTGTGCTAAACCGTTTCTCTGTGTGTGTTGTTGCAGGACTGGAATCAGACGTGGTATACAGATAGCCCAAGCTTTACCCAGTGCTTTCAGAATACAGTCATTGCTTGGATTCCCTGTGCCTATCTTTGGATCTGTTTTCCATTCTATTACCTGTTCCTTGAGCACCACAGCAGAGGATATATCAGAATGTCGCACCTCTTCAAAACTAAAATGGTAATAATCATAAAAATAATACCTAGCTATGACATAGCACTTTTCATCTGTAGATCTCAAAACACTTTGCAAAGGAGGTCAATATCATTATTCCCATTTTACAGATGGAGAAACTGAGGCACAGAGAGGTAAAGGGACTTGACCCAGGTCACTAAGTAGGCCAGTGCAGAGGCAGATCTCCTGAACCCCTGTCTGGTGCTTGCTCCTCTAGGGTCACACTAGCTAGTATTAGAGGCTGGGTATTTAATGCTAAGTTTATTGTGACTTTATTTTTCCAAGTCAGGGGCGGGCAAACTTTTTGGCCTGAGGGCCGCATCGGGTATGGAGGGACAGTTAGGGGAGGGGGTCATGGCCCCGCCCTGGGACTCCTACCCCATCCAACCCCCCCGTTCCCTGACGGCCCCTCTGGGACCCCTGCCCCATCCACACCCCACCGCTCCCTGGCTCCTGACTGCCCCCGGACTCCTGCCGCCCCATCCAACCCCTCCTCTCATTCCTGACAGCCTCCCCCCCCAGGGACCCTTGCCCCATCCAACCACCCCTTCTCCCTGCCCTGACTGCCCCCTGCCACCCCATCCAACCCCCCCTCCTTCCTGACTGCCCCCTGGGACCTCTGCTCCCATTCAACCCCCTTTTCCCGCCTTGACCACAACCCCAACTCCCCTGCCCTCTGTCCAACCCACCCTGCTCCCTGCCCCCTTACTGCGCTGTCTGGAGCACCGGTGGCTGGCGGCGCTACAGCCGCACCACCTGGCTGGAGCCGGGCCATGCTGTCGCCACCGCGCAGCACAGAGCACTGGGTCAGGCCGGGCTCTGCAGCTGCGCTGCCCCAGGAGCTCACAGCCCCATCGCCCAGAGCATTGCGCCAGCGACAGAGCGAGCGAGCGGGGGCTGGGGGACAGCAGAAGAGGGGCCAGGGGCGAGCCTCCCAGGCCAGGAGCTCATGGGCCGGGCAGGATGGGCCCACAGGCCGTAGGTAACCTGTGTAGGTTACATTGTCTTTGTCCAATTGTGGATCTCCCATATAAGTGCCAGATCCGGAGAGCCTTACTTAGTTTTTACTCTCTTCTTAATCAGGTAAACTCACGCCCGAGCCGAGAAGTGAGTGAGTAAGGATTTCAGGATCTGGCCTAAAATGGAATAACAATCGTTGTAGCACTCTCCATCTTAGCCTGCCCCCACTTCCCAAACCGCTTCCAATCAATGTGCCCCAAACCGCCCCTTTAACACTCAAGCCTGGTCTACACTAGGCGTTTAAACTGGTTTTAGGAGCGTAAAACCGATTTAACGCCACAACCGTCCACACTAGGAGGCACCATATATCGATTTTAATGGCTCTTTAAACCGGTTTCTGTACTCCTCCCTAACGAGAGGAGTAACGCTAGTATCGGTATTAAAATATCGGATTAGGGTTAGTGTGGACGCTGATCGACGGCATTGGCCTCCGGGAGCTATCCCACAGTGCACCAGTGACCGCTCTGGACAGCATTCTGAACTCGGATGCACTGGCCAGGTAGACAGGAAAAGCCCCGCGAACTTTTGAAATTCATTTCCTGCTTCCCCAGCGTGGAGATCTCATCTCATCAGCACAGGTGACCACGCACAGCTCATCAGCACAGTTAACAATGCAGTCTCCTGAGAATCGTAAAAGAGCCCCAGCATGGACTGCACGGGAGGTACTGGATCTGATCGCTATCTGGGGAGAGGATTCAGTGCTAAGAGAACTGCGTTCCAAAAGACAAAATGAAAAAGTATTTGAAAGAATTTCTAAGGCTATGACGGATAAAGACCACAGCCGGGACTCAGTGCAGTGCAGAGTGAAAGTTAAGGAGCTCAGACAAGGCTACCAGAAAACCAAAGAAGCAAACGGAAGGTCCGGGGCAGGTCGAAAAACATGCCGCTTCTATGCTGAGCTGCATGCAATTTTAGGGGGCTGCGCCACAAGTACCCCACCCCTGATCGTGGATTCCGAGGTGGGGGTTGTAATCTCTGCCATGGCTGAGGATTATGCAGACGGGGAAGATGAAGATGAAGAAGAGGAGGAAGACCTAGCAGAGAGCACACAGCACTCCGTGAGCCCCAGCAGCCAGGAGCTTTTTATCACCCTGACGGAATTACCGTCCTCCCAGCCCTCACAAGCCACTATCCCAGACAATGACGCCATGGAAGGGAGCTCTGGTGAGTGTACCTTTGCAAATAGCAAACATTGTTTTTTAAGCAAGCCTTTTTTAATGATTGATTTGCCCTGAGGACTTGGGATGCATTCGCAGACAGTATAGTTACTTAGAAAAGTTTGTTAACATGTCTGGGGATTGAGAGGAAATCCTCCAGGGACATCTCGATGAAGCGCTCCTGTAGGTACTCCAGAAGCCTTTGCAGAAGGTTTCTGGGCAAGGCAGCCTTGTTCCGCCCACCGTGGTAGGACACTTTACCACGCCATGCATGTAGCAAGTAATCAGGTATCATTGCGTGGCAAAGCATAGCAGCGTATGGTCCCGGTGACTGCTGGCATTCAAGAAGCATCCGTTCTTTATCTTGTTCTGTTATCCTCAGCAAAGTGATATCGTTCAGGATAACCTGGTTAAAAATCAGGAATTTAAGTAAGGGGGGGTGGCCATTTTTCTACTGGGTTCGTGGACTGCATCAGCTTAAAAAAAAAACTTTCCTGCACGTAGCGAAGCGGGGGGAGGGGAGGAGTGAAATGCCGATGATCTTTTCTGTGTTTGGTCACCGGCGATCTTCCCCAAGGTACCAGACATGCAGTGGGTGGGGGGTGGGGGGGTGGGAAGGTTGTTGATTAGCAGGGAGCTAGCGTGGTATTAGCCATGCGTTGGGGGGGAGGGGTAAATCACTACAGAAGCCGAAAGACAGTGGCTTACCATGGCCGCATGCAAGCTGAATTCTGATGCCTGGACCTGTGTCTGTGAGATCTGTAACTCCAGAGCTGCAGGCACTCACTATTAAGATGAAAAATGCGACCTTGTAGGGAAATCACATGTGCTAGGTGAATACTGCTTTTCACTGTGAAAGAGTATAACCATTGTTCTGTAAAATGTATCTTTCTAAATATTTATCTCCCTCATGCAGCTGCAAATTTTTCAACCATCCCTCCTCCATCCCAAAGGCTAGCACAGATAAGGCGGAGGAAAAAGAAGACGCGAGATGAGATGTTCTCGGATATTATGGAAGTTACACGCAATGAAAGAGCTCATCTGAATGAGTGGAAGGAAGTGGTTTCAAATTACAGGAAAGAGGCCAGTGAACGTGAGGACAGGAGGGACAACCGAGATGAGAGGTGGCGGCAGGAAGACCGGCAGGAAAATCAGCGGTGGCGGCAGGAAGATCAGCGGTGGCGGGATGCAACTCTGGGGCTGCTGCGTGATCAAACTGACATGCTCCGGCGTCTTGTGGAGCTTCAGGAACGGCAGCAGGATCACAGAGTGCCGCTGCAGCCCCTGTATAACCACCCTCAACCCTCACCATGTTCCACATCCTCCTCACCCAGACGTGTATGAACGCGTGGGGAGAGGCTCCGTGCACCCGCCCACTCCACCCCCGTGGACAGCCCAACCAGAAGGATGTCGTTACTGTGAATTTTTTTTTTAATGGCCTTCTCCATCCCTCCTATCCTCCTCCCAAACCACACCCTTACTTCTCTCCCTCTTTTTATAATGAATCAATAAAGAATTCATGCTTTTTAAATGAGAGTGACTTTATTTGCATAAGTAAGCTGTACTCGAAGGGGGTGGGGGAGTTGCTTACAGGGACTGAGTCAATCAAGGGGGTTGGGTGTTCATCAACAAACACAGCAGTCACACTGTACCCTGGCCATTGATGAAGCTCGTTTTCAAAGCTTCTCTGATGCGCACCGCTTCCTGGTGTGCTCTTCTAATCTCCCTGGTGTCTGGCTGCGCGTAATCAGCGGCCAGGTGATTTGCCTCAGCCTCCCACCCCGCCATAAAGGTCTCCCCCTTACTCTCACAGAGATTGTGGAGAATACAGCAAGCAGTAATAACATAGGGGACATTGGTTTGGCTGAGGTCTGAGCGAGTCAGTAATGTCCGCCAGCGCGCCTTTAAATGGCCAAATGCACATTCCACCACCATTCTGCACTTGCTCAGCCTGTAATTGAACAGATCCTGACCACTGTCCAGGCTGCCTGTGTATGGCTTCATGAGCCATGGCATCAAGGGGTAGGCTGGGTCCCCCAGGATAACGACAGGCATTTCAACATCCCCAACTGTTATTTTCTGGTCTGGGAAGTAATTCCCTTGCTGCAGCCGTTTAAACAGAGTAGTGCTTCTGAAGACGCGAGCGTCATGAACCCTCCCTGGCCATCCCACGTGGATGTTTGTGAAACGTCCCTTGTGATCTACCAGTGCTTGCAGCACCATTGAAAAGTACCCCTTGCGGTTTACGTACTGGGTGCCCTGGCGCTGCGGTGCCAAGATAGGGATATGGGTTCCATCTATCGCCCCCCCCACAGTTAGGGAATCCCATTGCAGCAAAGCCATCCACTATGGCCTGCACGTTTCCCAGAGTCACAACCTTTCGTAGCAGCAGCTTAGTGATTGCTTTGGCTACTTGCATCACAGCAGCCCCCACAGTAGATTTTCCAACTCCAAATTGATTCCCGACTGACCGGTAGCTGTCTGGCGTTGCAAGCTTCCACAGGGCTATCGCCACTCGCTTCTCTACTGTGAGGGCTGCTCTCATCTTGGTATTATGGCGTTTCAGGGCAGGGGCAAGCAAGTCACAAAGTTCCATGAAAGTGCCCTTACGCATGCGAAAGTTTCGCAGCCACTGGGAATTGTCCCACACCTGCAACACAATGCGGTCCCACCAGTCAGTGCTTGTTTCCCGGACCCAAAATCGGCGTTCAATGGATAGAATCTGCCCCATTACCATCAGGATCTCCAAAGCGCAGGGGCCCGCGGTTTGAGAGAATTCTGTGTCTACGTCCTCATCACTGTCATCGCCGCGCTGCCGTATCCGCCTCCTCCTCGCCTCGGATTGAAGGTCCTGGTTCACCATAGACTGCACGAGAGTGCGCGAGGTGTTTAAAACATTCACGATTGCGGTATGGAGCTGAGCAGGGTCCATGCTTGCTGTGCTATGGCGTCTGCACAGTTCACCAAGCAAAAAAAGGCGCGAAACGGTTGTCTGCTGCTCAGGGAGGGAGGGGTGAGGCTGTACCCAGAACCACCCGTGACAATGATTTTTGCCCCATCAGGCACTGGGATCTCAACCCGGAAATGCCAAGGGGCGGGGGAGGCTGCGGGAACTATGGGATAGCTACGGGATAGCTACCCACAGTGCAACGCTTCAGAAATCGACGCTAGCCTCGGACCATGGACGCACACCACCGATTTAATGTGTTTAGTGTGGCCGCGCGCACTCGATTTTATAAAATCTGTTTTACAAAACCGGTTTATGCAAATTCGGAATAGTCCCGTAGTGTAGACGTACCCTCAGATACCTTACAGACTGTGGTTATCATACTTGTCCTTTTACAGTCCATGCCAACATGTTTGTTTCCCTATCCCAGGTACTTGGATTCATATTGATATTACTGTGTTTTTCAAACCTATTCTATACCCTTTGGGAAATAAATCAAGGAACCCTACGAGCTCCAGTGTTCTTCATTAGCCCAGCAGTTCTGGGGATCACAATGGTAATTCCCTTTTTTTTTTAAACGTAAGTTTCAATTTAACTATTATAGCGCAAAGCTGGTCTTGGCCCTCTTCCCCCTCACCCTCTGTAGGTGCAGAAGACCCAATCGACAGCAGGACTGATGGGGTTCTATAGGTGAGCTGGTTTTGTCTGCAAAAACCTGTGCACTGTGGTGCTGCATGAAGTGGTGGCAGGCCAGGGTTGGCACAGGGGTGTGGTCACTTAGTCTGCACTTGTATGGCTCCTCTGACCCAAAACACCACGGAGCTGATGGAGTAATGTAATAGTAAAGTAATAATTGGAGATATACCAATTTCCTAGAACTGGAAGGGACCTTGAAAGGTCATTGAGTCCAGCCCCCTGCCTTCACTAGCAGGACCAATTTTTGCCCCAGATCCCTAAGTGGCCTCCTCAAGGATTGAACTCACAACCCTGGGTTTAGCAGGCCAATGCTCAGACCACTGAGCTATCCTTCCCCCCATCCCTGAAGTTGCAGTAGCGACTGCAGAGTGGCCCCAGGCAAACAGGAGAGAGGATTCCATTTCCCACAGCCGACATGTGGTAGAATTAAATGTTACCATAATGGGAACAATAGTTCAGCCCATTAACATTGAACTGATCTGACACCAGCAGACAATAACCTCTATTGCCCAGTAACTTGAAACTGTTCACTGTTTCTCTCATCTTCCCAGATCCCTGCAGTGTTCCTCACCCAGTTTGAGAGGCTGAAGGGTGTTCAGTCTTCAGGCATCTTGTTGATTTATTGGCTGCTGTCATTCCTGGCTGCTACTGTGACTGTTAGTTCTAAAATTCAACAGGTCCTGGAAGGGGTAAGCAGAACTTTCTAGTTTTAGCGTTTACCTCTGATAAGGTCTCCCGTGTAGCCGCTCTTTGCCAGCAGAAGAGAGCTCTCCTGCCAGCAAACTAAAACCATCCCCAATGAGAGGCGGTTAGCTGGAGAGCGTCTCCCGCCGACAAAGCACTGTCCACACCTGTGCTTTTCATCGGTAAAACTTTTGTCAGTCAGGGGTGTGTTTTTTCACACCCCGACCGACAAAAGTTTTACCAACAAAAGTGCAGTGTAGACATAGCCTTAACAACAGCATGGCTCCATTTGACCCTCTTGTTTGCTGTCTTTGCCATTCAGCCAAGAACTAAAGAGGCCAGTAGACTGAATTGCTCTCTCCAAGTAGCCACACTGAATTATGCTTGGGGAGCATTGGCCAGGCAGTTTGAAAGAAATGAGCACTGCCACTACCCAGGTGCTGCATCTGTTCTGTGGGTGAAAAGAGCACTTTAATCTCCAGGCCACGCAGCTTTTCTGAGCACCCAATTCACATACAAATCAAAGGAAAAATGCTGTTTGAATTTTTGTGCTGTTACTGGTCTACACATAGATTTTGTACTGGTAGAACTGTGTCAGTTAGGGCAGGTGGATTTTTACCAGCATAGTAATTCCAGTACAGCCTCTAGGGTGGATACAGTTTTACTAGTATAAAGGTGCCTTATACTATTAAAGTTTATTCCCTTTCCCATCTAGGGATAGCTATACCTATATAAACACATTTATACCAGTGTCCATACTATGGAGTTGTACTGAATTAACTATACTGGTATCATTAAAGAGGTACAACATGTGCATGTAGACAAGATCAGGCAGATCAACTTGATTTCAGAGAGCCACTTCTGCTGTAGATCTTTTATACCAGCTGTTTTGGTTTCATTAGGATGAGTGCCTATATGTTAAAATTCACTGTATCGATTTATGGATCTGATATTTATCAGTACTGGTCATTCTCCTAAGTGATAAACCCCGCAGGTGAATCTTTCTGTGACAACAGGGAAAGATCAGAAGTTCAAATCAGCACCTATATTTCACTGACGGATAGAAGAATGATACACTCCCGCAAGATGAGGATGGTGGGAACTCACTATTGTATTCAATTAATATTGATTGAATTAATTAATGTGAATTGGTCCCACACTCTAGGGACATGCTAGGCATTTGACATTGCCATCTTCTTTTTATTGCCATGATATAATTTCCCACTCATGTCATTCTTCCACACTGCTTGCCTGTCTCAGACACAGAGCTGATTATGAGGGCCAATGGGAGGTTCCCCAGTACACACTATTTAGAATAAAACCAGGGAATAGCCTTTTTCCATTTTGAAGT
Source organism: Mauremys mutica (assembly GCF_020497125.1). Lineage (NCBI taxonomy): Eukaryota > Metazoa > Chordata > Testudines > Geoemydidae > Mauremys > Mauremys mutica. Next base: position 67,394,051 of record NC_059082.1, on the reverse strand, counting down.
ATACCCAAAGCTTTAGGTGAATGGGGAATTTATACCCTCACAGAACTCAACCCCTTGCATTAGTTTAAATTAAGCAGCCATAAACATTTACTGGAATCTGCCTGGTGAAAGCTTGACACTGCCATTTTCAAAGCCGGCTAAGGGAGTTCAGCACCCAAATCCCCCTGAATTACAGTGGGATTTCAGCATCTAGCTCTTTTAGGCTCCTTGGAAAACCCCAAACTGAAAGCTTTACTCAAGTCTAAACTGTAGTTACACTCCAGCTCCCCCCAGTGGTTTGTTAGTGCATGTGTTGTGATTTTCAAATTGCATGAGTTTTCCGTATCAATAACAGTAATTTAACTTGCATGGTGTCAAGTATCAGAGGGGTAGCCGTGTTAGTCTGGATTTGTAAAAAGCAACAAAGAGTCCTGTGGCACCTTATAGACTAACAGATGTATTGGAGCATGAGCTTTCGTAGGTGAATACCCACTTCGTCAGACAAAAGTAATGAAAATTTCCAGAGGCAGGTGTAAGTATGCAGGTGAGAATCAGTCTGGAGATAACGAGTCATATATTAGGAATGGCAATATACAAAAACCAGGAGGAGAACATTTCAACCTTCCTGGCCACACAATAGCAGATTTAAAGGTAGCCATCCTACAGGAAAAAAACTTCAGGACCAGACTTCAAAGAGAAACTGCGGAACTTCAGTTCATTTGCAAATTTGACACCATCAGCTCAGGATTAAACAAAGACTGTGAATGGCTAGCCAACTACAAAAGCAGTTTCTCCTCCCTTGGTGCTCACACCTCAGCTGCTAGAAGAGGGCCTCACTCTCCCTGATTGAACTAATCTTGTTATCTCCTGACTGATTCTCGCCTGCATACTTATACCTGCCTCTGGAAATTTCCACTACATGCATCTGACAAAGTGGGTATTCACCCATGAAAGCTTATGCTCCAGTACGTCTGTTAGTCTATAAGGTGCCACAGGACTCTTTGTTAGTAATTTAACTCTTATATAGCACACTCTATAAGAAACTGGCGCAAGAAATACACATGGCACACATCCACAGCAACACTCAGAGCTTATGGCTTATACAGTGTGTGACTCCACCTTTCTTTAGTGATTTCACATTAAGTATTTTACCTCAGCCTCAGCAATTCTCTTTTTCGTAGGGCTTCCCAGAGGACCCCTTCTGTCATGTCACCTCTTACATTTATTTTATCCTGCTGCTAGTAGAGGTCGTACTGTTCTTCTTTACCGATTGGCCTCCCTTCTTCTCAAAAACTGTCAATGACTCTGTAAGTATATTTGACTTCTTCAAAGCTCATCAGTCCCTTGTCTAAAACCCATTGGAAATAGGCAGTTCAGATGAACGTCTGAGATGAAAACATGGCAGCCTATATATAGACCAGTATTTTTAAAAAAATACTAGTAACTTGGCATGGTTTCTGGGTTCCCAGCTTGATTTTCAGAGGTTTCATAGATTAGAAGGCCAGAAAGGACCTATGATCATCTAATCTAACCTCCTGTAATGCCCTGAGCATAGGACCTCCCTGAATTAATACCTGTTTGAACAAGAATGTGTCTTTTAGAAAACATCCAACCTTCATTTTAAAATTTCCAATGATGGAAAATCCACCACCACCCTTGGTAATTTGTCCCACTGGTTAATTAACCTCTCCGTTACAAATTTCCACCTTATATCTAGCCTAAATTTGTCTGTCTTGAACTTGCAGCCCTTGGATCTTACTGAGCACCTCTAGTTCCCAGTGACTTCAACTGGAGTTGCAGGTGCTCTGCAGCTCTGAGACGCAGTCCCGAGCTATCTCAGTTTGGTACCAAAGACAGAGGCAGTCTAAGGCAGGGGACATGGTTGAAAACATAAGTCTAAAATTTTTGCTAAATGCTCTTTATTTTATTGAGTCGTCAACCCTTCTTTTGTCTGTTTTTCCCACCTATTGCCTCCTGACTGACACCCACATTGTGAACTCACTGGGGTGAGGATTGTGGTTTTATACTTTTGCCCTGGGTCTGGGCCCTGATACTTGCATGAAATTCCTAAGTAGTTCTATAATAAAATATTACAAACAACAACAACAGAACTGGCCAGTGAGGCAATTTAAACACATTATTTGATGTAAGAAGGTCCCATGTCAGCCTGCATTAACAGAAATGGGCCTCAAGTGTTATTCCTACTAGCATCATATGTTCTGTATTGTACACACAGAGAATGACTAAGGGTTCCGTTTTGTGTCTGACAGCCAAAACAAAGCGGCTTTAACCAATACAATATGTAGTCCCACATATGAGGTTAATGTATCGGAATAGAGGCAATTATCTAGAAACAACAGCTCTTACTAAAAGTGCAAAATTAGATCTTGATGGCAAATTGAGGCGCATTCCATGTTATTTTCACTGCCTTGCTCAGAAAGATCTGAGATGACAGGGAGAGATGTAAGTGGATCTCTCCAAAGGGAGAGTATGGAAAGTCACTCCCAGAAATAGTTGATCCTGAGAATCAAGTGTATTTTTTTTAACATGCTTCCGTTTTGCCCTGCACAGGACAAATCGGAGAAAAGGGTTTACAGTGCAAATGACCCGACAGAATATATAAGCAGTGCCACAGGACCATGTCTCTGCCTGTGCTGAACCTGGCATACTGATGCTTCATATGTACATTCTGAAAAACTAGGGACCTATCCCCAGCCACACACCTCACTTCCGTTTTCAGGGCTGTTACCATACCGTGCTGACATTTGCTACATGCCTTCCCAGCGCAGCCAGCATTGCATCTCCCTACCTGATCTTTTATAAACAAGGCATAGCCCAACTCCTGCATGAAATTAGTGTTTGTAGATCAGGGGTCGGCAACCTTTCAGAAGGGGTGTGCCGAGTCTTCACTTACTCACTTGAACTTAAGGTTTCGCATGCCGGTAATACATTTTAACATTTGTTAGAGGGTCTCTCTCTCTACAAGTCTATATTATATAACTAAACTATTGTTGTATGTAAAGTAAACAAGGTTTTCAAAATGTTTAAGAAGCTTAATTTAAAATTAAACTAAAATGCTGATCTTACGCCTCCGGCCCACTCAGCCTGCTGCTGGCCTGGGGTTCTGTTCACCTAGGCCAGCAGCGGACTGAGCGGGGCCTGCGGGACCCTGGGCTGGCAAGCGGCCGGCAGCTGGGACCCCAGACCAGGGGTGCAGGTGGGAATGTGGGGGGGGAGGTGCAGGAGCTCCTGTTTGGTGCTCAGGGTGGGGGTGGAGGTGTGGGGGGTGCAAGAGTCAGGGCATAGGGTGTGGGGGGGCTGGGTATGTGTAGGGGGTGCAGAAGTCAGGGCTGGGTGAGGGGGGTTCAGGGGTCAAGGCAGAGGGCTGGGTGTGTGGGGGAGGTTCAGGGGTCAGGGCAGAGGTCTGAGGTGATCAGCTCATAGGGGTGCTCCCAGCCCCCTGCAGTGTCTGGAGGGGATATGCCCGATTCCCCCCCTTTCCCAAGGGCCCCGTCTGTCCCCACCTCTTTTCTGCCTCCTCCCCGGAGCAGCGAACATGCTGCGGCTCCGCTCCCCCTCCCCCTCCCAAGGGCGATCAGCTGATCGGCGCAGGGAAGGAGAGGAGGCGGCGCAGGAAGGCAGCATGCTGGGGGAAGAAGCCGGGGAGAGGGGAGCTTGGCTATTTCTACATATGAAACTTGTCTGTTTTTCCTCTCACAGAATCCGTGTCCAGAACTTGGTGCCTCTTTTGTTTCCAAAATCACTTTCTGGTGGTTCTCTGGGTAAGAAAACAAGTGACAAGAGACCTTTACTCTAAAAATATCAGATAAGCTCCATCAGCTTAAGGCAGAAGGGCCCAGATCTTGACGGGTATTTAGGCACCTAGCTCCATTTCAATTAAATGGGAGATAGTCACCTAAATACCTTTGTGGATCTGGGCTGAGGTTTAAGAGACAGTGGCAAAGCTGACAAGCTAAGAGCTCCTTGCAACAAGATTAATTCTTTCCTCAGACACCTATGTGTTACTCCCCATGGCTCAAACTGTGCTCTGAGTTACCCTAGCACAGTAGAGGCCTTTTTCACACCTGGGTTGGAAGGGGACTTGAGTGTAGAATTTGCCCAGGTAACTTTGGGACTTGGAAAAATCCAGCCACCCTTCAAAATGAACCCTGCTAACGTCCCAGCTTTCTGCCAGGAGAGCCTCTTCCAATCGCTACAGGGCCCCAGGGTACTAGAGATCATGAAGTTGCACCATCCTGCTGCTTAGTTTTCATGAGCAAACTGGTTCCTGAAATTTTTGAGAAGACTTCCACTATTCTTGTAAATGTTAACATTTGGCCTGTTTAGGGGGTGGGGCAGCCAGCAACCATGCAGAATGGAAGGACAGTGCCAGATGCACACATATAATGGGCCCACTCTCAGTTATGCCAAAGGTCCTGTCTCTGTTTCACAGGAGTCATGAGAAGCAGAATGCAAGTTTGAACAACCTCAGGGCTGATCTAATTTATGCAGGAGGGGGGACAGGGCCGCTGAATGGCCCCAGGAACATGGAGGTTGCAAAGTGGGCTTAAAGCCACCTTTGTTCTCACCTTTCTGTTCCTGCCCCAAGCTCAAGAACGGAGTAACTGAGAATTAGGCTCAATATGTAGGACTAAATTAAGGCCAATCAACGGAACATTTTTCTTGGACACACATCCCTCTGTGGCTGTGCTTGGGTTAGGGTGACTAGATGTCCTGATTTTATAGGGACAGTCCCGAGATAGGCTCCTATTATCCTCTACCCCGTCCCGATTTTTCACATTTGCTGTCTGGTCATCCTAGCTTGGGTGTTAACCATTTATTTTACAGGCTAGTCTGGAAAGGCTATCGACAGCCATTACAAGCAGATGACTTATGGTCACTGACAAAAGAAAACTCCTCAGAGGAAATTGTTTCCCAGTTTGAAAGAGAATGGAAAAAGTACTGTAACAGAGCCAAGCAGTAAGTACTTGTTCCAGAGGGTGGGAGTTTCTCCTCTAGCTAGTGCAGAGCGAGCATGTTCAGCATCCCAGGTGCTAACACACTACCTCAGAGCCCCGTTTGACACCATCTAGTTCTCACTAAAGACTAGATCGTGGGGTTATGCTGATAGGGCCAAATCCTGGACATCAGGGCTCAGCCCATGTGAGGGACTGTGTGCTGGAGATCGCCGTGGGGGCTGAGTGTGGTAGAGTGCCAAGGAAGCTGCATCACTGCTGTTTCTGCAGCTTCGGAAATGAGGCAGCCCCAGGGCCATTGTACTCCCTATTTGCTCAAGAGAATGGGCAATGGAGTCACTGCCATTGAATCCTCAACTCATTCAGCTAGTGGAAGGGGGAAGGCAGCCGCTGTGGATGGAATACTCGGCAAGGAGAACTTGGTGGCGTTTCCCTTCCCTTGGACTCTTTCCACTGCCAGGTGATCTTTTGGCCATTTATCGTTTAGATCCTACATCTGACCTTAACTATGTTGAAATCTATTGGGGAACATCCTTTAATGTCCAAATATCCAGAACTGCTTTGGGGCAGGGACCATCTTTTTGTTCTGTATTTTTACAGAGGTCCTGTTCCATGACTGGAGCTGTTAAGTGCTGCCACAATACAAATAAATAACTCACTGTTCAGGCCACTTGGGAAGCCCCGATTCCAAGTGGGGGGTGTTTATAGTGCTATTGACTGCCCAAGTCAAACACTTCAGGCCTTCTTTGGATTGCAGCCAATTTTCTTTGTGTTTATTTCTTTAGAAACACCGAATCCATCAAATACAAGAAGGATCAACAAAGTGGAGCTGGTTTGGTCGAGACAGAAGAGACCCAGGTTTTGCTGCAGCCAGAACAGAGGCAGAGTGAGCCACTGCTGAAAGCATTTTGGAACATGTTTGGAACCTATTTCCTGCTTGGTACCCTCAGCTTAGTCATCTGTGACGTCTTCTTGTTTTCTGTCCCAAAGATACTGAGGTACATGCACATTCAGGAATGACTGTCTAGAAAGAAATGCTGTACATACCCTTACACTGCTACTTTTTCCTTACGTTCATTTTTTGTGCTGATGAAAGGTGTCAGATTTGGCATTCTTGGATCGCTAAATCCTCTGTTTGTTCACTAAGCAAATGTGGTACTGGCCACATAACACAAGGTTCCTTGCTCTTCTCAGCCAGGGTATTCCAATCTCTGTCACACAGAGAGAGACTTAAACCTCCAAGTCCTGGAAATGGTTGGTCTCTGTTACCAAAGGTGGCAGTTAGGGCCAGTATAATGGTCTCAGTATAGTACATACACATCACAAAAGTCATTTCACGCAGGCTGCCAAACAGCCAGCAGATAGCTGTGACTTTTCATCAACCCTGTTGGGAACAAGACTCAAACTGGTGCAGCATTGCCAAATCCAAGTCTTTAAATATCATGAGTCAGGCTCCTAAATTTCAGGAAATTGTCATCAAAATTATGTTTAATATCTTTGGGGTTCTTTTGGGATTTGTGCTTTTAGAGTGCAGTGTACCTAAGTCATGTTTTAAAGCTTCTCTCTGTGACCAGAGGACTAGAAACTTACTACTTGTTTTTAAAATGAAAGCTGAGGCTCTTAATTGCATGACTCCAGGAGCTGGGGCTTTAAGGAACACATCGGATATCATGAGACTACATATAAAACCGTGAGAGCAGACAACGCACTTGTAACTGTAGAATTGAAAGACTGTATCCGATGATAAATTATAAATAGTAGAATAATGCCCCCCTACCGTTCTTTAAAAAATACTTCTTCGGGTAAGTCTTTTTCTGTTGTATGAACAGTATTGGTTCAGCACCAAAATGTATTATAGACAAGTCAAACCCAATTCACAGGTGGAATAAGAGCCTGAAACACTATTGACTGCAGCAGAGTGGCATTTATACCATATATATTCATTCTTTTTGGGTTGCATGAGTTGATTGGAAATATCAGAGAAATCAATGGCCACATTCATTGCTGGTATAAATGATATTGATATATAAATATCAGAGAAATCAATGGTCACATTCATTGCTGGTATAAATGATATTGATATATATAATTTATACGAGCAATGAATGTGGCCATTGATTTCGCTGATATTTCCAATCAACTCATGCAACCCAAAAAGAAATGCAGTTAGGGCTGTCAAGCGATTAAAACAATGTATTGTGATTAATCGTGCGATTAATTGCGCTGTTGAATAATAATAGAATAACATTTATTTAAATATTTTTGGATGTTTTCTACATTTTCAAATATATTTATTTCAATTACAACACAATGCAAAATGTACAGTGCTCACTTTATATTTTTTTTTTCTTACTACAAATATTTGCACTACAAAAAAACAAAAGAAATAGTATTTTTCAATTCCTCCATTACAAGTACTATAGTGCAATCTCTATCATGAAAGTTGAACTTACACATGTAGAATTATGTACAAAAAAACCTGCATTCAAAAATAAAACAATGTAAAACTTTAGCACCTACAAGTCCACTCAGTCCTACTTCTTGTTCAGCCAATCACTCAGACGAACAACATTTTTACATTTGCTGCAGATAACATTTACATTTGCTGCAGATAATGCTGCCCGCTTCTTGTTTATGTCACCTGAAAGTAAGAAGGTGTGTTCGCATGGCACTACTGTAGCTGGCGTCGCAAGATATTTACGTGCAGATGCGGTAAAGATTCATATGTCCCTTCATGCTTCAACTGCCATTCCAGAGCACTTGCGTCCATGCTTGTGACAGGTTCACTCGATAAAGATTTTCATTTTCATCATGTTCATTTTCATCATGAGAGTCAGATGCCACCAGCAGAAGGTTGATTTTCTTTTTTGGTGGTTCAGGTTCTGTAGTTTCCGCATCGGACTGTTGCTCTTTTAAGACTTCTGAAAGCATGCTGCGCACCTTGTCCCTCTCAGATTTTGGAAGGCACTTCAGATTCTTAAACCTTGGATTGAGTGCTGTATCTTTCCTTAGAAAACTTACATTGGTACCTTCTTTGCGTTTTGTCAGATCTGCAGTGAAAGTGTTCTTAAAATGAACAACATATGCTGGGTCATCATCTGAGACTGCTATAACATGAAATATATGGCAGAATGCGGGTAAAACTGAGCAGGGGACATACAGTTCTCCCCCAAGGAGTTCAGTCACAAATTTAATGAATGCATTATTTTTTAAACAAGCATCATCAGCATGGAATGTCCTCTGGAATGGTGGCCGAAGCAAGGGTCATACGAATGTTTAGCATATCCGGCACGTAAATACCTTGCAATGCTGGCTACAAAAGTGCCATGCGAACACCTGTTCTCACTTTCAGGTGACATTGTAAATAGGAAGCTGGCAGCAGTATCTCCTGTAAATGTAAACAAACTTGTTTGTCTTAGCGGTTGGCTGAACAAGAAGTAGGACTGGGTGGACTTGTAGGCTCTAAAGAGTTACATAAATATACTCAAAACCAAAATAGTGTAACAAAAAAAATCTACATTTGTAAGTTTCACTTTCATGATAAAGAGATTGCACTACAGTACTTGTTTGAGGTGAATTAAAAATGCAGTTTCTTTTGTTTATCATTTTTACAGTGCAAATATTTGTAATAAAAAAATATAAAGTGAGCACTATACACTTTGTATTCTGTTTTGTAACTGAAGTCAATATATAATTGAAATGTGACAGTGTGATTAAAACTGTGATTAATGGCAATTTTTTTAAATCGCAATTAACTTCTTTGAGTTAATCGCGTGAGTTAACTGCGATTAATCAAGAGCCCTAAACGCAGTAGATCATTTTACACGGCAGTTGCACCATACCGTGCTGGGAAAGCGTTAAGTTAGGAATCTCCGCTCCAGCATGAGGAGGAGCAATTGAATGTTCTGAGCTGCCATAAAGTAAAACAAAAACTAGGTTGGGTGCTGCCATTTTACATACTTTGGATGCTGAGCTGTTTGCCCAGCTTTCTATTGTTTTACTCACAAATATCAGCCAGTGAGGGTTACAGAGCCTGTAGCCTTGCTAAAGACAAGACAAAAAATCCCCACTATTTAGGTGTGGTGTTTAGATGCTGCTTGTATTATTAGAACTGGGAGCACTGGCTGTTGGGAGTCTGAAAGGACAGGAAGCAGGAAGGAGGGGGGAGGAGTTGAGGGGGCTGAGTGAGAGTTACAGAGGGTGCAGCAGCAGATTGGTAAAGAGATTTCCATTGTAAAAATGAAGTCCTGTTGAAGTTTGTTAGTACCTTGCCTTGTTGATACAACATTAGGCCTTTCTAAAAATACTGCCTGCTGTAAGGGCCATGTATTTTGTCATATCAGTTTGTATCCAGCCGCTCAACGTTCTCTTGCAGCCTTTTCCTGGAGTTCATCATGGACCGAGAAGCCCCAAATTGGAAAGGTTATTTCTATGCAACGTTACTGTTCCTATTAGCTTGCCTCCAGACTCTGTTTGAACAACGTTATATGTACGTGTGTCTTGTATTGGGAATGAGGCTGAAGACTGCAGTCACAGGCCTCGTGTATAGGAAGGTAAGCCAGTTTTTCCCTTTGGGAGTTGTTTTTCTTATCAACCACTAATGTTTTTGATGCGATGGTATTTAATAACTGCTACCCCAAATATGAATAATAGTTAAGAGCTATTTTTAGCAAATAATTCCATGGTTACACTGCAAGTGAAGGGCAGCTGCATAAATCTCCATGAGATCTGGGGAAAGCATTGACCCGTTTGCTGTTATGAGGTTCATGGAGTAGCTCTTACATCTAAAAAAAAAAGGACTGAAGAGCAGGGGGTGAAAGCTGTGCTTTGCCGAGCAAGCTAGACATTATTTCATCTCTTGTTGGGCAATGAATAGACTCATCTGCAGGGTGAAGTCACATGACCCTGAATGATGTTTTCGTTCTTGATATTACAATGACTAGGACTTGGCCTCTTTATGAGCCTGATCCTTCTTCCCTTTGACCTCAGCATGAATGTTGGTTATTTATTTTCTGAACAGAAGCTGATTTTGACTGTTTGGGCTCTTGCTTCTCCCACCCCCAGATCTTGGTCATGTCAAATGCAGCAAGGAGAGCAGCAACTGTAGGAGAAATTGTCAATCTGGTCTGTGTCGATGTGCAAAGGTTAATGGATCTCATTATATATTTTAATGGGACCTGGCTTGCTCCCGTTCGGATCATCATCTGCTTTGTCTTCCTGTGGCAGGTAAGAGATGGTCACATCTATCTGTCCCTGTTCATGAGATCAAGGGTAAAGAGAAGTTGTCAAGAGTCAGGTGTGAAGTTTGCTGCCCAGAACAACCTGATATTTCCATCTGTCTCCTTTCCCATCCATCTTTGAGCTCTGTGGTATAAAGCAAACACAAACACACACACACACTCATTAGAAGGAAAAATGAGTTTCCCCGCACATTTAAATATGTCTTTTCATTGTTGTTTGTTATTCTTCACTGGATGCCTTGCTTTGATTCATCCTTCCACCCACACAACATACAGTTCTTAGCTTAATTTTGAGGATTCCAGTGTTCAGTCTGATCTCCTAGATAAAGACATTGAATGCGACTGTTCGTACAACCAGTTCGTGGAAAAAAGGGGTCTTGTAGCATTTGGCTGTCCTTCTGGTGGTGCCATTTAGAAGAAAAATATGTTGTCCTTTCACAATCAATACTATAACTGTTTTCAGCTCTCTGACTTTCAGGGTTCTGGTGTTCAGTTATTTGGCACAGCCTTAAAACGTAACAATGAGTATGACATGCAATGTGAACTTTCCTACACTTTATCCTAAAGACTGATTCCCATGAAGTCAGTGAGACAGTGAGGCAATTTGATGAGAGAGATCATTGTGATACTGTTATGAGAAATGTTTGTTGTAGGCTTACTGGATAAACTAGATGCACTACGTGCCAATGTTAGGATATAAATGATCCTGAATTAGTGCAAGTCTGAGATGAGCTAGATAATGCTAGTGACCTTTCCATCCCTACATTTAATGAGGAGTGTATTATATTTCTGCAGAATAAAACCCCCAGTTTTGAATCACGAGCATTTCTTTTTTAGCCTATTTGGTTCTTTGCCAGATGAAATAGTGCACCCTGTGGGGTGGGATGATCATGTTTGTAAAGTCAGGCAGCTTTGGAGACTGGGGTCCTGAGAGGCTTGCATTACTCCGTTTTTCGGACTAGGATGGCCCATGCTCTTGTTAGCACCTGGAAGGGCATTACAGCACCGGAAAGTGAATTAGCAACTGCTGTATGTCATGTTGAGTATCACCACCTTTCTGGAGATGGTGTTGCTAGTTGTCTGGGGGAATGCGGAGAGTATTTGGGGGTTACTTGCAGGTAACCGATATAGAGATGTTGGTCCATCTCTTCATTTGGGAGTAATTAGTGCTCACATGAACATCAGAGACTGGTATAATCAGCAAGAGCCAGGAGTAATGCAAACTGGCATAGTGCCAATTCTACTACCATACCTCTGCCCCAGGCATGCATTATTCCAGTGCTGGCCTCTCCAGCACACTAAGGTGATTTGTAAAGGGAGCAGCGACTACGCTAAGAGAGCCAAACATTTATAATTTACCATTCACATCAAATTTGCACCCATATATCCAGTGGTCCAAAGCTAGTGCAATAAAACATTGCTGTTGCACTTTACTCGCTGATTTAAATCCAGCCAGACCCTGCAACATTGGCCTGTGTGACTTTCCTAAGCCAGCCACTAGATGTCTCTATTAATGCATCCAAAGGCTGCTAGAGGAGATAGCAGTGAAGTGTTGGTTCTCAAGCATGTTTCTGCTCTCTCACAGACATTACTTTGTTTTGTTCCTTCAGGGAAATAAACATAATTCATCAAAATAAAAAACATTACCACCGATAACACAGTCTATGAAAATAAAATCACAGGGCCAAGTCTCCACCCACATCATTGGCTTCAATGGGCTTACCCCGGGGTATGTGAGGGGAGGATTTGCCTCTGTGAATTCAGTACTCAGGTGTTTTGCATCAGCACAGTTGAGTAAGGCCCATGATCACGCCAGAATTCTCCTGGAAGGCTGAGGCGGCAGAAGGATGAATTGGTCACAGTGTCTTAATCAAAATACTCCTGAAGGCAGAGGAGGAGGAGGAAAGTTCTAGGATTACCCAAAGGGGTGTGTAGTGAAGCGTGACTCACCGGCACGGTGCCTCCTGCTGGTTGTCCTGGGAATTAGCTCTTTTCCAGCATACGGCGCACCCTCTGCAGGCTGGTGTCTCACCTGCCGCTGGCCCCGTGTCCCTCCCGGACCACGGTTCCCTTTACCTCAGGGTTCTGCCCCAGCAGTACCCCCATGCTCTGGGACTCCCCTCCCTGGGGAACCCCCAACCCATCATCTAGCCCTGCTCACTGGGGCAGACTGCAGCCTGTAATGGCCACTCATCATTGGCAAGGGGTTAGGACCTGCTGCCTTTGCCTATTCCCAGGCTGTATCTCTGCAGCCCCAGTACCCCTGTAGACCTTCAACAAGGCCTGCAGCCTGGGGTTTTACCAGGCTGGAGCTCCCCAGCTCCCTTGCCCTATTCCCCAGCACTGCTCCAGTTTAGGTACCTTGCTCCCAGGCAGCTAAACCTTCTCCCTCCAGGGCTGGAGAGAGAGACTCCTAAACTCCTGGCTCACAGCCTTTTTATAGGGCCAGCTGTGTCCTGATTGGGGCGTGGCCCCAGCTGGGGCTGCTTCCCCAATCAGCCTAGCTTGGCTGCTTTTAACCCCTGCTTATCAGAGTGGGGCAGCCACCCCACTACAGGGTGTTAGACACAAGCCTCAAGGGGGAAAACAGGCAAAGAACAAGGAAAACTAGCATCTCTACAAATATTTCACCAATGTTTCTTGTGTTTCTACGGCAATCTCACCTCTGCTCTCCTGGCAGCTCCTGGGACCATCTGCCTTGACTGCAATTGGTGTATTTTTAATTCTTTTGCCTCTGAATTTCGTGATCACCAAGAAGAGAAGTCACTTTCAGGTACTTTTTGCCTCCTAAAAATGCAAAATGTTATCACTGGCATGTGAATTTCTGGGATTCAAGGTCTAGCATCACAGATTAAATCCCATCATTCTCACCCAAGTAAGGACCCCATGGAGCCCAAGGATAAGGAACAAAACAGAGGTGATTACATGTAGGTATATTGTAATTGCACTGAGATGTGACTAAGTGATAGCTCAGTGTTTGTTGTCCATGCTGATCGTTGATGTTTGAAAGGATCCCAGACATTCAAAGCCTCTGAAGATTGCTTATAGATTTAATGTGAGCTCTCTAATAGGATTATATTTTGCAGGTTCATAGACCAAAATTTTAATGTTTTTCTGCTACTACTAAACAATTAAATTGCGAGAAGCTACAAAAGTAAATATCCAACCTTACAGAGCTACAAGCAAAGGGCCCACATGCTACTTAATTGCCCGGAGATCCATTCCGAATTTACAGCCAGGTTCAAGGTGGTGTTCACAAAGACGGAATAGTGACATTTTCAGCATTCCTAATGACAGCCTCAATGGGCCTTTATTTTAGGAGGACCAGATGAACCATAAAGATAACCGAGCCAGACTCACCAATGCCATCCTCAGTGACATTAAGATCATCAAACTCTATGGCTGGGAGAAAGCCTTTATGGAGAAAGTACTTGGTATCCGAAAGCAAGAGCTGCAAGCTTTAAAAAGCTCTCAGATCCTCTTCTCGCTGTCTCTGTCTTCCTTCCACTCATCTACATTCCTGGTGAGCAGTTCACTCTCTTTTACAGCACACGGCCTGTTATTCCCTTAGCACCAGAGCTGTGCGTGGCGCTTTATAGACAAATCCAATAGACAGATGCCTGCACAGAGAAATGTATAGTCTATTCGCCTATATGGGTCCCCTGCAGGCAGATCCCTACACCCACACAGGGTCCACAAGGGCCTGAGGCTCTGTGCAAATCCAGGGGTCCACCCACTCCAAGCTCACTGCAGGATCAGGGCCTCAATATTTTTTTTATAATGCACTGTTGCCTTTGCTGCTGTCCCAGCCCAGCAAAATACATTATCTAGGATAGCCTTCTCTGGAGGGGAATGTTCATGTCACTATCTCACTGTATTTGCAGTGCTGCAACGATCTCAAAAGCACAATAAGTGGCACAATCAGATTGGCTGCACTGTCACCAGATTATAAAAACTTTGCTTCTAGAACTCACAGGACAACGTAAATGCGTGTGGCAGATGCCACTTGGGTTTTACAAAATGAGTCCTGGGAGAATGATGCACCATCTGAGCACTGCTTTGCTGGTCTGTGAATACTAGTTTGCTTTCCCTTTGCTCCCTTGCAGATTGCATTTGCCATGTTTGCGGTCTACACCCTGGTGGACGAGCGGCACGTCCTAGATGTTCAGAAAGCCTTTGTTTCTTTGACCCTGATCAACATTCTCAACACTGCTCACTCTTTCCTGCCATATTCCATAAATGCCGCTATACAGGTTAGTTGCAGGCTCTGTTCTCATTTGCTTGGTCATTACTTTCTTTTGCCCATCGCTGGTCCAAGGTGAAGGTAGGGATGTTTTAAGGAGCGGCGCACTCCTAGCTTAGGTCATGTGGGGAAGGCCATGGGAATCAGGGAGTGGAGCATGAGGGCATGCAGTCATCCAGATGAATGGAGCCTTCTGGGTGCTGCTGTGCAGTCAATGCTCCATAGTGTATTGAAGGGGCTAGCAAGAGCAGTTTCTTCACTCTGTTTTGGCTGTCTTCATGAAATGTAATGTTAATGGTTTGGGTTTATATTCATTCACATGGAACAACAAGGATGTATTTAAGATCAGGGGCAGTCTTAACCTATCCCTAAGTAGGCTGCCACCTATCCCATATAGCAAGATGGGACCATATCTTCCAGGATGCCACATCTAAGAGTCTGACGAAATAGCATTGTGATGGTCAGACTCAGCAATGGGCCGATTCCAATCCACTCTTCTCCAGCCGGGAAGAGGGTGAGCTCCAAACTCCTGCTTCAGAAATGTTTTCTTATTTCTGGCTCATTCCTGTGCAGAAGGCACCACTAGATCTTGGAGGTGCTCCAGGCTCCATTATACAAAGCGGGGTGATTAAAGCAGACTGAGACAGAAGGGGAAGGGTTCTCAGCACTAGCCCATGAGAAGAGGGGGAGTTGTGAGTGAGCACTGCTCACCCAAGCCAGGGAGATGAGGAGGAACATCTGCTGCTTCTAGCAGAAGTGGGGAAGCTGGGCTTCCCTTCTGCCCCCGAAGATGACTATCATTGCACCTCATTGAAGGAGCATTAGAGCCAATGAAAAAGGATTCTGGGACATATTTGGGAAACAGCCAACCGCAGACCTCCGAACAGAAAGAGGAAGAAAGGACATGGAACGACTGGGTATTGCAGAGCTGGATGGGAACTGGATGGGAACAAAGGCAAGTGGTATGGAGAAAGGGCACCAACACCTAGGGTGACCAGACAGCAAGTATGAAAAATCGGGACGGAGGTGGGGGGTAATAAGAGCCTATATAAGAAAAAGACCCAAAAATCGGGACTGTCCCTATAAAATCGGGACATCTGGTCACCCTACCAACACCCATTGCTGCCTAAAGCGCCAAGAACACTCAACTGTCAGTTTAATTTTCCACAAATAAACTGCAAACACCCAGACAATACCGTTGCCATGGAAATGACCTGAGCTGGGCATTCACTTGAATTGTAACCGTTTACTATTTTAAATCCATTGGCTGGTTTGTGTGTTTTTAAATTTCAGGCCAAGGTTTCGTTAAGCCGCTTAGCTGCCTTTCTTAGTCTTGAAGAGCTGGATCCGAACAACATGAGCACAGTTACCTCGGACCACTGTAAGCATTGCCCTAGGGTGATTGCCCTCGGTGAGGAGAGCATAGCACTCCGCTTCCACTCGTATTAGTTACGCACAGCACAGGGAGAGTGCGCCATGTAACATGTGGCTGTATCGCCATTATAGCCACTAGTTTCATTCGGTTCTCTCTCCTGTATATTAACGATTTGACAGATACAATTTTTATCCTCTATGTGTATTTTTCTTCCCCCCAAAAGAAATAATCCACTGCTGTCAGTTAAGCTTTTAAGAGGAGGGCCAAGAGAAGATTTGATAGCGTTAACATTAAAATGCTCTTAATTATAATAATTAACTTCTTAGAATGCAGCCCATAAGGGTCACTGAATAACTCAAGGAAGTGATGAGGGGCCTGCAGGCCACATCCTCGGCTAGTATGAATCGGGATAGCTAGCCAGCTGAGGACCAGACCCACAAAAGTTTGTCCCTAAGTCACTAGGACAAATCTAGCCACTGGCAGATATTGCGCAAAAGTCACTTTATCTGTTGGTTTGGTGATCCCGCTCTAGTTGCTAATGAATACACATTCTACTGTGTGCACTCAGTTTGGTGATAATTAAACTGCATGAATCTTTTTTAAGCTATTGAGAACATTAATTATTTACTGCAATGTAATAAATCTTTCAAATAGAAACAGGTACATTTATGTACCTCTCTAAATACCCATATATGCCTTTCATGTCTCTTTATATGTTAGTACAGAATGGTATCACCGTAAGGAATGGAACATTCAGTTGGTGCAGAGGAAGCTCTCCTTGCATTAAAAGGTACAGGCTTTTGTTTCAAATAAATATTTCCAGCGATTCAGTGATCACCACTAGTGCTGATCAGCAGCCCTGTAGAGTGAATCCAGCAAGGTCAGTACAGGATAGTTAGAGGGATTTCTGAGCTAAATTTCCTACATTTTGTTTTTCTAAACATATTTCAGCTTAAATTGCAAAATCAAACCATGCAGGACATTTACTGTACCTGTGTCCAGTCCAAATGTGGACACACTAGTAGGATGTCTCAACTCTATAGTTGGATTCTCAACTAGGCACATGGGTATGTCAAACTGGCAGTTGTCGGCCCAAACACCCAGTTGTCCAAATATGCTAAACAATCTGTTCCACCTGGCATTTAGCTGTGAAACTCGGAGTACATTTCCCAGACCTGAAGAAGAGCTTCATGTGGCTCAAAAGTTTCTCTCTCTCACCAACAGAAGTTGGCCAATGAAAGATATTTCCTCACCCACCTTGTCTCTTTAGTAAGATAGCTTCCTTTGAAAACTGGAACACTCATATGTTTTTCCTTTACAGTGCAAGCCATTTTATGCCATTCCATATGTGAGGTCCATTCTTGTGACCTCACAATGCACACAAGTTCCAGAAATGGATAATATTATGAAACACAATAACAAAAAGTTAAGCGTATGCATTGGAAGAGGGGGGTGTAGGAAGCTGACAATACCTGAGATAGGCTCAAGTCACAAATTTGGATCTGAATCCTGATTTTGAGCATGCCAAAGTGCAAGGCCATTAAGATCCAGTACTTTGGCTGAGCTGAAAAACCTGGGCGCAGCTGGGGAACCACTGAAAGACTTGCCAGAAACAGACAGGAGTGGAGGAGCTTCATCGCTGCCCTAAACGCCAGAGGCGTAATGGGAACATGATGATGACGACAATGACGACAACTTTGGTTTAGACCAAACACAAATAGATGGGCCTGTTTCAACATTTAGATCTAGATTTCAGATAGCCTCAAACGGGTTAGATCTGGGGTTTTGTTTAGAAGAGCCCATCTCTAGATGATAAAAAGCAACAGTAAGCAGAATGGGACAATGACATACTGTCCAGCTTTGAGTTTTGAGCAGTCAGAAAAAAGGAATGGAAAGTTAGGGCTGGGCTACACTGTGGGGGACGGGGGTAATCAATCTAAGATACGTGAATAGCGTAGCTGAAGTCGAAGTATCTTAGATCGATTTACCTCGGGTCCTCATGGCACGGGATCGACGTCCGCAGCTCCCCGTGTCGACTCCGCTACCGCCGCTTGCTCTGGTGGAGTTCTGGAGTCGACGGGAGCGCGTTCGGGGATCGATATATCGCGTCTAGATGAGACACGATATATCGATCCCCAAAAAATTGATCGCTACCCGCCGGTACGGCGGGTAGTCTGGACGTACCCTCAGTGTGGCAGAAGGAGATAGTTTGTTTGTCCCATATAACGGGGCCTGACAACTGACCGAAGGAAAAGGAAACAACTTTCTTCTCTCTTTAAAAGACAATAGCAAAAATGTTGCTAGTTTCCCTTGCAAATGCTGCATCTAAAAGGTACTGACGGTGCTAACCTGGGGAGATGCGGGACTCTCTTTTTGCAGGATAAATCTAACCGTTCCCCAAGGCTGCCTACTTGTTGTGGTTGGCCAGGTGGGAGCTGGAAAGTCCTCCCTGCTGTCCGCATTACTTGGTGAGCTGCAGAAGTTGGATGGCTACGCAGCTATTAAGGTAAAGCTCTCCCTGAGTGTTTGCTTTTGATTAGCGTGTATGAGCAGTTACCATGCTGACAAAGTTGCACATGGAGTCGCTGATATTTGGTGAAAACCCATCTTCTGCCAAACGTTGAGGGAGGAGGGGCAGCTAAGCAAGGAGCCCTGGGCTGGCTGCAGGGTTGCTCCCATCTTGCTCCAGTGACTTGGGCAATGACCTGGGACTAGGGGGGGCTGGGTTCTATTCTCTGCTCTGGCACTGACCTTCTGTGACAGCTTGGGTGAGTCATTTCACCTTTCTGTGTCTCATTGTTCCCATCTGTAAAATGGGGCTAATGACGCTTCCCTTACTTTGTGAAGTGCTTTGTGATCTATGGGGAAATAGTACTCTATAAGAGCCACTTACTGTTAGTCCTTGGGCTCTGATATTTTTGCATTACACAATGGCAGTAAGGTAAATCTAGGGAGGTGATTGTAAAACACCAGATTTCTGCTCTATAGAATATATATATATATTCCCACATATATTTTGGCCTCTGAGAGGCTTATGAAAGAGACAAATGTATTAGTGATTTCACCCATTTCCATTGTATAGGGCACAGTAGCTTATGTCCCCCAGCAAGACTGGATACAAAATGCTTCTGTGGAAGAGAATATCATCTTTGGAGAAGAGATGGATGAAAGCTGGTTTAATAGAGTGATTGATGCTTGTGCACTGCAGCCGGACCTGGAGAGCTTCCCTGCAGGAAGTAAAAGCGAAATAGGAGAGAAGGTATTTGACCAGTTACTATCCCCCACCAAGCTTTCCATGCGTGCCTAGTGACTGTGGGTGCCCAGCTTGAAACACGTTAAAGGGAGAGGGCAAGTGCTCAGCACTTGCGGAAAAATCAGGCTCTAATTTAAAGGGGTCAGACTGGCCACTTGAAAATTGAGGCACCCCAAACTAGGAGAAATGGGTGAAAAGAGCCAAAATCAATAACTCCAAACTGTTATAGGGTCCCCTCCCGCACGGCTGCAGAAATTGATCACACGGAGCTGACTGATTCTGCCTTTAGTAATGAAAGCACTTCTGGGATGCAGAGGGTACAGTGCTACGTGAAACTTTATACAGCAAATGTATAAAGTGCCATTAAACTCGTTAAGTCTCAGTGTAAGATAGTGAAGAGGGTGAAAACACATACCAGAGCGTATGAAATACATCATTGTATTTCAACAGGGGATAAACATATCTGGAGGGCAGAAACAAAGAGTGAGTCTCGCTCGTGCGGTGTACAAGAAGGCAGCTGTTTACCTGCTGGATGACCCCCTTTCAGCCGTGGATGCCCAGGTTGGACAGCATATTTTTGAACACGTCATTGGACCCAATGGCTTACTGAAGGACAGGGTACGTAAACAAATTCATATCCCCCATCATAAATAATAAATGAAAAAAATGGCTTTGGTCATCCAGCCTCTTTCAATGCCTGCCTTTGGGAGGAATAATCACTACATCATATCGCTCTGCTCTCTGCCCTTGTTGAATATCTGCAGCGACAGATGTGTGTCGTTAAAAAAAATTTGTCCTAATATCTATCCCAAGTGTTTCTCTTCGCTTTCTCCTTCCTGAAGGATGCTCTTTGCAGTCCTTATTCTTGTCAGAAACAATCTGAGCATCACTTCCCAGTGCAGTGGAGTGGAGAATTGGTCGGCTGCATGGTAGTTTTGCAATCTATGCTGTGGCATGGGCTTTGTTTTGTTAGCATGTAAGTTCTAAGTGCCTGCGCTTTGTTAGTTGGCACTCTTTTGTAATTGACAAGTATGGGGCAGAGCATTCTGACAAAACCAAGATTCAAGTCCAGCATTAATGTGTAAGTAGAATGGATTCTGGAAGTGCTGATTATTAGTCCAGTTAGTGTAAGATGTATGGGTAAGAGTTCAGTAAAAGGCTACATTAAAACAAGCAACCAGTGCTTACAGACATCAAATTTGTATTCACAATTAGATGGTCTATCAGCCTATCAATGTAATTATGAGATTGAAATTCAGAAAGAGACACACAGAACTGACTGTAGACGTAATCAGCACTTGCAAAGAGTTTGATTGTATGTTAGAAATAGAGACATGCTCACGTCTTATTTTGAAAAATCTTTACTGACTTTCTTCCCACATATAATTGTGTGGAAATATCCTTGGAATTTCAAATCAAAGGGCAACTTTGTACCAAGTGTAACTTCACCGAAGTTAATGGAGTTGCAGAAGGGATGAATTTGGCTCTAAGACATTCATGTTAGTGACAATAAATCTGACCTAGAATCCGAGCAATGCCATCCAAGTTGAGAGGTTCAGCCTTGGTGGTAACATCAATGGTGAAAACTGACTAGATCAATGGCACTGCCAGAGACGCCCACCTGTGCAGTCCCTTCAGTAGACAGAAGAGGCTACGCTGGGCAGCAGAAGGCTGGAGCAATTATAACTGGTATTTATTTATTTATTCATTTAAAGTAGACTCGTGTTCTGGTGACTCATGCAATCAACATTTTTCCCCAAGTGGACAATATTGTTCTGATGGTGGATGGAGAGATTTCCGAAACTGGCTCCTACCAAGAACTTTTGCAGAGAAACGGGGCTTTTGCAGACTTTCTCCAGTCATATAACAATACAGAAGAGAAAGCGGGCTGTGATTTACAAGGTACACCAACTGAATAACTCTCCTTTTGGTTTCATGATTCATGCGTTTTCTGATTAATGAATGTTGTCTCAGTGGGAATCCGCTGCTGTTCACACAGGGGAAGAGCAAATGAAAGACCATATCAGGAAGAGCCAATCAATCATTAGCTTTTTTCTATTCATGAAATCTCAGGCATTTTCCCATGAGATCCCATACTGTGATGCATCCCACTAAATGGGGCTATATATGCACGATGCATGAATGCTACCATCTTATTAGGCAAGGAGAATGCTATTAACACACGTTATTCAATGCATGTGCCATCACTGCAGCTTTGCTGAGGTGACTCACAAACACTTACCTTTATCGGGAGTTCTTTCCAATGATCCCTCGTTCTCTCAGAGGCTAAAACAGAGCCAAGGAGGATGTGAGGTATTACAAGAATATTTATTCCACAGCTGCAGGAAGCACCAAGGACATCGTCACTTCCAGAAATGCTGCGGCCCCGGGAAAGCTCTGCAGGTGAGTGTAGACCTGCCTCAGACACCAAAGCACAAGCGCCTGACTTGAACGGGCTTTGGAGCAATGGAGAGATTCCTACTGAGTTCAGTGGAGTTTGGACCGGGCTGTAAATGAATAGGATGTGCCCATGGATGGAATGCAGGGCTGTGAACAGGCACCACCACCTACGAGTACTTTAAATAATATTTTCTCTCTACTTCCCAAGGAGCTGTAAGTTTCCTCCCCAGAGTTCAGATGCTAGGGACTTCCATACCATGAGGTTGATAGAGTCACTCCTCTTGTATTAAAACCACAGATCAACCAGTAGCAGTTACAGGGGGGTAAAGCAATCCTGTCAGGCCAGAGAGAAAATGGGTAAGAGATCGCAAGGTAAACAAGGAGTAGACATTTTTGACCGAAGCCATAATGGGTTGTCAATCACAGTAACTGACAGACAGCTCCCAGAGGAGGCAGGTTCAGACCCATTAACAAGTAAACTGTTATTAGTAAAGTTTGCTTAATCAAGGTTATTGGCCCTCACTTGTGTGGTGCATCACATAGTTAACTGAGTGCCATTGCTTTTGGATGGTGCTAGATTGACAGCATTAAAGGCTGAAGTCTTGTGGATTATCCTCAGAACAGAAAAAGCACTGGCAGCAGCACTGCAAGTTTCTGTCTGCCAATGTGCCACCTCCCTCCGTGAGAGAGTATTTCAGTCTCTGTACCCATTTAATCCTTGGCCTCTCTGCTGAGACTCCATAATTGTTGCCAGTTTGGGGAATGTGAACATCTGTCCACTGGGAAACAGACTGAGACCAAACATTTCATCCAATCCACAGTTGGATGCTAACAAGCTTTGTTCATCACCAATCTGTTCCGGATTCACATTGCTGGAGGTGTGCCCTGAATGCAAGGAATGCTCTGAGTAATTCCGTGAACCACAGAAACCACAGCCCTTTAAGTAAGGCTTAAAAACTTCATGGTCTTGGATTTAAAAATAACAGCGTTTGTTTTGCTTTTATAAATCGACAGATCATCTATTATGAGAGATGGATCCAAAGCCATAAATCAAGACTGCACAGCTGCTACAGCTCCAAAAGATGCAGGCAGATTAACAGAAGGGGAGAAAGTTCAGACAAGCAGGGTAACTGCAGCAATTCCTTTTAGAGTAATGAAATATAAAATAAACCTGTCATTGCAACAGGAACTTACACTAAGATCCTTAGCTGGTGTAAATCAGCATAGCACTGCGCAAGTCAGAGCGACACCAGTTTGCACCAGTTGAAGGTCTGGTCCTATCCAACCTTATTGCGTGTAGCATCTTTCATACCAACCATGTTCCCAAAAATGCTTTATAGAGCTAAAGTGTAGCTAGAAAATTTGAATAAAACAGCAACAGAGGGAGAGAAAATTGTAGAGATGAGGAGGAAAGTCTTTCCATTATGATGGGTGGAGAGATACAAGACTGTTTCAAGTGGCTTGTGCTGCAGAGGGAACGTCTTGAGTCAACTGGGGGGAAGTTGTGTGAAGGGACAGGTGAGACAAGTGACAGGAGACACACAAGGTCGGATAAGGTTCATGGAGGGCAGCTTATCCCTGTCCTGAAACGTGTGGTTAGAAGTGCTGTTGTTACTCTTCCATGGCTGCGAGTGAAGGCAGAGATGGGGCTTGTGGAGCTCAAGAGCAGGGGATGTGCGTTAACCCAGGTGAGAGGATGTAGGCATGGATGAGGATTTCAACAGAAGTGGAGTCCAGAGCGCAGTATACCCAGGCTGTGTGGGGGTGATGAGGAGGAGACTTAGGAGATGTGGGAGGGAAAAGAATAGTCAGGATCAAAGGTGTAAACCCAGTTACAGAGAACAGAGGTAAATGGGAGGTCTAAGTCCCAAAGAGGTTTTTTTTTTGGAGTGGGGGAGGGGAAGTTGTTTAAGGAGCGTTGTGTCCAAGGGAAGCACATTCAAAAGACGTTGCTTTCACCTTAAGGGCCAGACAGCGATCCCTGCACTCCTGCTGGTGACCAGTTACTCACATGACTAGTCAAGTAATCACTCACCAATGGGAATAAAGTGGATCATAATATCACTCAAAGAGATAGTAAAATTCATTACTGCAAATAATGACACTTTCAACCCAATAAGCATTTGTACATTGTTTGCAATCACTGGTTAAAGCCTTGAGCTTGGTCAACATGGCTTCAAATTATTCATCCTGCATGGATAGGACAAAGAGATTAATGAGGCTGTCATGGCATGCGATGCGTAACATAGAACATACACCATCCAGCATTTCTTTGCTTAGGAACAGACAGCGTTACAAGCCTGACCCTTCTTTCTCTCCTTCTTTTTGATTGCTTCACTCCAGGTCAATATTTCCATTTATCTGGACTACCTGAGGACCACAGGGCCTCTGATCTGTTTGTACATTGTGCTCTTGTTTGTGTGTCAGCAAGCTGCCTCGTTTTGTCGCGGTTACTGGCTCAGCATGTGGGCAGATGACCCTGTTCATAACAGAACGCAGCAGCACACAGAGCTGCGAGTTGGAGTCTTCGGTGTTCTTGGAGTCCTTCAAGGTTTGCTTGACCCGGTCACCTAATTCTTCTGCATATCATTTGCCTCCCTCTTTCCCATTCCCAGGAAATTTTCCCATCATTCCAACTTTGGCTTGTCTTACGGGTGCTGGGCTCTTGGCAACAAACTAAAAGGCTTGGCATGGGATCTAAAAAAAAGTTCTGACTCACATTTGCACAGGGTGCACTGATTTTTTGGGGTGGGATTTTTTTGGTTATGGTATCTGAACAATATTCCCAGTGTCACTGCATAAAACTCTGGCTTGCTTGTGTGTGCACTGAGTTCTTCTCTCTAATGTGCATTGCAACTGTGCACCTTTAGCCATCTTGCCTCTCTGTCAGAACTGTGATCTGGTGCCCCTGAAAAAATCACCTGTTGCGGGCGATTATGATATCAGTTTCACTTTTCCATCTCTCCCAATTTTATTCACTACTCCCTCTTTATCCCCCTCCTCTCTCTTCCTCTTACCCCTTCCCATCCTCTCTTCACTCAAATCATAACTTAGCCAAATTAAAATCTCACTTCGCAATGAGAGCCAGATTTAATCTTTTTACCACCCTAGGCCTTTTGGATCTAAAAAGCTGTTAGAAAAAGGCTGCCAAAATGTGTATTATTTGAAATGTGTACATTGTTTAACTCTTCTCCTAATCAAAAATAGCTAAAATGTTTTGCTGAAACTTTCAACAACAAAAAATAAGTTTAGGGCAGAAACAAAATCTGAAAAATGTAAACCCAAATGGTGAAAGTTTTGAACCAGTTAAAACAGGGGATTAGAATAGAAACTGTTAGGCAATCTTAAATATAGCGCAGTCCCTGCTGTAATAGTGAATTTATGGGAGTCTACCGACTCAAGAGAGTTAACTGGAATTACTCTGAATTAAGTTATTTGCACCATTCACTGGAGAACAGAAGACTTCAATCTTCAGGGCTGTTTGGTAGGAGACAGAACTAACTGTTCAATCAAATTTACACGTGCTGATGCCCATTCTATGGCTATTCTGCAGATACAATAGCCATACAACGGGCTCTGGAGTGACTGTTAGGCCACGTCTACATTACCCACTGGATCGGCGGGTAATAATCGATCTATTGGGGATTGATTTATCGTGTCACATTTAGACGTGATAAGTCGATCCCCGAATTGAGCCTGTACTCCATCTCAGCAGGAGGAGTAAGCGGAGTCGACGGGGGAGCCGCGGTGGTCGACTTGCCGCCATGAGGACGGCCAGATAAGTCGAACTAAGATACTTTGTCTTCAGCTATGCAAATAGCATAGCTGAAATTGCATATCTTAGATCAATTCTCCCCTCCCCCACCACAGTGTTGACCAGGCCTTAGACTGTAAACCGCTTGGTGCAAGGATTGTCTTTTTGTTCTGCATTTGCACAGTGATGAGCACAATGAATTCCTGGTTCGTGACTGGGGCTCCAAGGAATCAACTCAATATAAATAAATAAAAAAAGTAATAATAATAGACCAGCACCTTCCACCAGCACCAAAGTCACATTCAACATGCTTTCAGCTGAGAAATCTGAGTCTAGGTTGACACACTTCCCTTCCCTTCCGTTGCAGCCGTTGGCAAATTCGGATCGACCGCAGCCGTCCTGCTAGGAGGAGTGATTGCATCACACAAGCTCTTTCAGCAGTTACTGGAGAATGTTGCCAGATCCCCGATGATGTTCTTTGAGCAGACACCCATCGGAAACTTGCTGAACCGATTCTCCAAAGAAACCGATGCCATCGATTCCGTTATCCCCGATAAACTGAAGTCCCTGCTGGGCTTCTTGTTCAGTTTACTGGAGATCTACATAGTTGTTATAGTGGCCACGCCAATAGCAGTGGTGGCGATATTGCCACTGACAGCACTGTATGCTGTGTTCCAGGTAGGATTTTGAGATGTGGCTGATCTAAGAACCCGACACACCCTTTCCTACAGAAACCTGCTCCCATTGTTTAGACTAACTTGAACCAGACCTTTTTGAGGGGCTTAGATTTTCAGTCAGTGTTTTTTCACCTCTGATTTCATGCTGGAATCAAAACCACCAGTGTCTAATCTTAAGAGTCTTCCCACAGAATCCAGGCTCCCAGTAGCTGCCTCCAAAGCCTTACTAGAAGGCCTGAGATATCATGATGGTTTTAAGTGGAATTTCTGTGGAGATTCCTGATTGACATCAGTGTAAAGGAGATCAGACTAAGGCCTGAAGTGTTTTTCCTCTTCTTCAGTCTTCCTGTGCCACTTTTAACATAAAACGTGCCAGAGAGGCAGATGCTTTTCAAGGCACCCATTTATTCTCCCCGTCTGGTTCTCTGAAATGTCAAATAACTTTGCCGGGAGGACTGGGGGCAGAGGAGGAGGGTGGTCGGGGGAATATCAAAAGTCTTGAGTACAGTATTTGTAACAGAAAATTAAGATCAGTCTGTTTTGCTACTTTAATGAATAAGGCAGGTAAAGAACAAGGGATTCTTCATGAAATCCCATCTGAGCATGGAAGGATAGGATTGAAGCAGTCAGTACAACTCTGCAATTCCGTTCACACCATGGAATTCTGTGATCAGTGTACCGGTCACACAGGACATAATGAAATGGGGCAGGAAATCATCTGGCCCGTCACAGTGCTATGCACCACTACAACAGACTGTGTTTTCTAGAGAACTCTGCTTGTCCTGGTACACACAGTCTGCAGCAAGACACCCTGCTCTCGGGCATAGCTTGTTGTATTAGGTGAATGGTTCTCCTAAACTGTAGGTTGCTAAGCTACTGTCTTGAACTAGAGACAAAATTTAAGAGATCAGGAGAGATTTTAAAATGGAGGAAGAATAGAAATGATGGGTGAGATCCTGACCCCTGCTCCCGCTTAAAACAGCCAGAACCAGGGCTTTTAGGACCCCGAGATTCCCCTGATGCAGGTATGTGGAGCACAGCCCTATAGCTGCTCTCCAAGGACTCTTTCACAAATCCTGGCATGGGGGCGTGCCAGGGATGGGATTGTAGCATGTAGCACGGTGGAGATTCCAGGTAATGCTGCAGCCCATAGGGCAACCTGGAGAGGCTGCCGGAATTTAGACAATGTCCCCACGGGCTCAAAGGCCTCCTTATACCTCACCCAGGCTACAAGTTCTGCGCCACAGTATCTCACCCAACAAACACATGCTGCTTGCACATTAGGTTTTATAACATCAGGTTAATGTGCACCGCTGTATTTTTTTGCATCATTTCTAATTTTCTGAACATGATCGGTTCCCCTGATAAATTAGCCTAGTGGGGGAAACACACTGGTAGTCACATACCCTTTCCATTTCCCTCTGTCTCAGAACTTCTACGTTGCCACCTCCTGCCAGCTGAGACGCCTGGAAGCTGCGAGTCGCTCGCCCATCTATTCCCATATTTCAGAGACGTTCCAAGGGAGCAGCGTGATTCGTGCTTACAAGGAGCAACCGAGATTTATTTTACAGAATGATTCCAGAGTGGATGAGAACCAGAGAACATGCTTCCCTGGGGTCGTCGCTGACAGGTATGCAAATATAGGGGATTCAATTATGTTATTCTCATGAAGCTATAGATTAAGTGCAGCCCTTCTGCCAGGTGGAGTCGGCAGCAACAAGGGCTGGGTTCAGTGTCTAAGGGTTTCTCTTAACAAAAGACAATAGAACCAGCTTGGAGTCTCCAGTCAGTAATCTTGAAAGCTAAACACCTCCCACAGTTGGTGCCTCTAAGTGGCAGTACTTCCCTTCTCGCCAGCATTGAGTCTGTGTACAACAAAATACAACTTTGATTAAAAGGGAAAAGAGAGGCCAACATTAATCTGGGAAAACACCACAACCTAAACACAAAAGCATGTGACGATACACAAACACTCACCCCACAGTGTGTTGGGCAGCATCCTTTGCCTCAGTTTCTCTCCTTGTGGTGTGAAAGTCTGTGACCCAAGTCCCAGGGGAGACAACTGAGGTCACTCAATTAGGATGAACAGCAAAAGAATGGGGCAGACAATCCCCAAAGCTGGTGGATATTCCAATGCTTTGATTCACTAACCCAGCACAAAACAACTTCTATAATACCTCACTGGTTACCCAGAAGCCAACAACACAGTTCCCTTAAAGCAACCCAGCCTTAGGCCTCCACCCAGACACCCAAATCAAATATGATGAGGATTACTGTAAATATTATTCATCATATAAAAAAATTCTATCAACCCCAAAGGATCAGACACATTACCTCCCAGGTTAATGAATATTCCGGATCTTACCCATATACACGCTACAGCCAATTCTTATTAACTAAACCAAAATTTATTAAAAGAAACGAGAGAGTAGTGATTAAGAGATCAGTATACATACAGACAAGTACAGTTCTTGAGATTAAATTCATAGCAGAGATGGTGAACTTTGTAGTTGCAAAGAGTTCTTTCAGAAATAGTCCATAGGTTATAGTCCAATGTTCATATTCATGATGATTCCAGATTAAGACTGGAAATATCAATCTTGGGTTTAAACTTCCCCTGCATGAAGCATCAAGCAGATCTGAGATCCAAAGGATTGGGACCCAAGGCATCTTTAAACGGTTTCCAGCCTTCTTTGACGGGTCGGAGTCCTTCGGCGAATAATAGGCAATCATGGAGATTTTGAAGTAGACCTGTTTCTTAAACATTGCCGGTAATTAGCTACACAGATTAACATACGGCAATTGCCCATTTTTCCACCATTCGCAGATTACTTGCTATACATTTCAAAGAGAGATGAATACAGTGATGTTACTATGTTTACAGTTCATTTAAATGTTAATATGTCCTTTTGATCTCTGAATCCATAGCTACAGTGACAGACAGGAACATCCTACAAGAAAAAAGTACACACATACATTTAGTATCACCTCCAATTCTCTAACAATACAGGTTTGCATTTCAAAGTTCTAGCCTATCTAGCATGTAGTGGCCCTAATTACCTTTCACATACTTTTTTAACACGTCTCTAATGGTTGACTTTGGGCCATTTATCCTGCAAGCTGCTTAATCCTTTCTGGCCACATGTCACACTTGGTATAAGATCCGTTGCAATTATATAACAGTGGTAGCAACCATGGTTTTGCATGGTCATATTTTAATCAGATAATGTCACAAAGTCCAACAAACAAACGTCCCTTAACACACCACTCCCTTTCCCTCCCCAGCGCCCCACTCGTAGTTGGTGGTCTTTGGTTAGCGAAGACCCAGAGTTCAGAGGTGCATTCATGAGGGGGGGGTTCACCACTCGCTGCTGCTGCTGCTAGTCGCCTCCCACTGCTACCGCTGTCTCTCTGCCACCACTCTCACTGTCCCACCACTCCCCGTCTGCCGTCTCGGTGCCGCTGAGCTTCTGCAATGTCACATTCTGAGGTTCTACCACTTCACCCAAGCTCTCAGTGATTTCAGCAGGTAGCAGGGAACCTCACTGCCAGGGCAGTTTCTGTGTTGCTATTACCTGTTCCCACACAAGGTCCAAGGCTTAAGCTTAGCCTTGCTCAGCAGTGAGGACAAGCTTTAGGAATCACCACTTGGAAACAAGGACTCTTAATTGAGTCTAAGCTCTGTCATTAAACGCTGGAGAGGGGAAGGTCAAAAAGTGTCTAGGACTCTCGAGGCAGCTTCCGCGGTACCAGTTAGGAACACTTGTCCTCGTCCACTCATCACTGGAATTTGGCATCCTACCCCCCTGCTTAGCAAGAGAGGTTCAGTTTAGGGTGACCCCCTCAATCAGGGCATGCTAAGCACAGTTCTGTTGCCCTTTACTCATACAATAAGGATAACAACATTTCATTATCCCTGCATTTGAATACTACAGTGATTTGTAACACAAACCAGCCAAAATTGATCATTTTGGCAAAGCAGCTCCATCATGCTAGGCACCGAGGCAGAGCAGCCATGTCTATGCAAACATGCCCTGCTCCTGAAGACTTCCCTCCTCCCTCCACCCCAGCAGTGCATCACTAGATGTCGGGGTGGGGTGGGGGCGGGAACTCCTTCAGACCCAGCTTACATCAGAACTAACACCAAGGGAAGAGCCATTCATTGCTGGTGCCAGGCTCAGAGCAACAATGTCAGGCTCGGAACCAAAGCTGCTCACCTGGTGGAAATGATAGACCAGGGGTCAGCAACCTTTCAGCAGTGGTGTGCCGAATCCTCATTTATTCACTCTGATTTAAGGTTTCGTGTGCCAGTAATACATTTTAACATTTTTAGAAGGTCTCTTTCTCTAAGTCTATAATATAGAACTAAACTATTGTTGTATGTAAAGTAAATAAGGTTTTAAAAATGTTTAAGAAGCTTTATTTAAAATTAAAATGCAGAGCCCCCGGACCGGTGGGCAGGACCCGGGCAGTGTGAGTGCCATTGAAAATCAGCTCACGTACTGCCTTTGGCACGTGTGCCATGGGTTGCCTACTCCTGTGATAGACTCAGGCTACAGCGGAAGAGCCATGGCATAGTGCATGGGGTATTTACAGACCAGCACTGCTGTCAGTTCCAGAGGCTTATGTAAAAAAGCCAACCCTAGCGGTTATGTAAAAAAGCTAACCCCATGATCATAATGACCTTATTTAACACCCTTTACCAAGAAGGCTCCAAATACATTTTACAAAAATAGTTGCAGGCAGTATATGTAATTGAGAGGAAACGAGAACATAAAGAAAATGGAGGTGGGCTAAATCCTCTCTTCTCTGCTTGTAGGTGGCTTGCTACAAACCTGGAGTTTCTAGGTAATGGTATCGTGTTGTTTGCAGCCCTGTTCGCCGTGCTTAGCAAAGCACATCTTAGTCCAGGGATTGTTGGCTTTTCCATTTCGTGTGCTCTTCAGGTAACTCAAAGCAGCAGTGCGTGATTTTACCATCTCATGAGAAGGGACTGTCAGGTTACAGATCATTTTTTAAAATCCTTACCTGTATCATAAATGACTTTATGGGTCCAATCCTGCAGCCCTTACTCATTTGGATTCGCACATAGATTGCGAGCATCAGGCTCTAGAGAATTAAAACTGGAAGAATTTTAAAGAAAGACTCTAATTTCCTTTCCACTAGTTGTGCCGTTTATGTTGGACATTTCTCAGCTTGGACAATGAGAATAGATTAGCCAGCCTCCTATTTTTAAGATTTCCTAGGCAATAGCAAACTCTCAGGGTATGTCTACACTACGAAATTAGGTCGATTTTATAGAAGTCGATTTTTAGAAATCGATTTTATACAGTCGATTGCATATGTCTGCACTAAGCGCATTAAGTCGGCGGAGTGCGTCCTCACTACCGTGGCTAGCATCAACTTACAGAGTGGTGCACTGTGGGTAGCTATCCCACAGTTGCCACAGTCTCTGCCACCCATTGGAATTCTGGGTTAAGCTCCCAGTGCTTGATGGGGCAAAAACACTGTCACGGGTGGTTTTGGGTACTTGTCATCAGTCTCCCCTCCGTCCGTGAAAACAACAGCAGACAGTCGTTTCGTGCCTTTTTTCCACGCAGACGCCATACCACAGCAAGTGTGCAGCCTGCTCAGCTCACCGACACCGCCGCTGTTGTGTCCTGGGTGCTGCTGGCAGCAGACGGTGCAGTAGGTCTGCAAACCATCATCATACACCACTTCCGCTGCAACTCTGCTCTGCTGCTATTGCCTCGATAGCAAATTTTTCCATGTTTTCTGTCATGGGCTCCCGGATACGTGTGTTCTTCCTCGGGAAATATACACGGTGGTAACCATCGTCCTCCACCGCTTCCGCTGCAACTCTGCTCTCCTGCAGATGCCATACCACGGCAAGCATGGAGCCCGCTCAGCTCACCACTGCTGCTGTGAGCATTGTAAACACCTCGTGCATTATCCTGCAGCAGGTGCAGAAACTGCAAAAGCAGGCAAAGAGGCAACAATAGCGCGATCACGATAGTGATGGGGACTTGGACACAGACTTCTCTCAAAGCACGGTCCCTGGCAATTTGGACATCATGGTGGTAATGGGGCAGGTTCATGCCGTGGAACACCGATTCTGGGCCTGGGAAACAAGCACAGACAGGTGGGACCGCATAGTGTTGCAGGTCTGGGATGATGCCCAGTGGCTGCGAAACTTTCGCATGCGTAAGGACACTTTCATGGAACTTTGTGATTTGCTTTCCCCTGCCCTGAAGCTCAAGAATACCAAGATGAGAGCAGCCCTCACAGTTGAGAAGCTAGTGGCGATAGCCCTCTGGAAGCTTGCAATGCCAGACAGCTACCAGTCAGTCCAGAACCTCCCATTCGGTCCATGCTGGAGCTCTTTTGTGCTTCTGGGACTCCATGGTCACCTGTGCTGTGCTGATCAGCTCGCCATGCTGGCCCAACAGGAAATGAAAATCAAAAGTTCCCAGGGCTTTTCCTGTCTACCTGGCCAGTGCATCTGAGTTGAGAGTACTGTCCAGAGCGGTCACAGTGGAGCACTCTGGGATAGCTCCTGGAGGCCAATACCATTGAATTGTGTCCACACTACCCCAAATTTGACCCAGCAAGGTCAATTTTAGCACTAAACCCCTCACTGGGGGGGGGGGAAGTACAGAAATCGATTTTAAGAGCCCTTTAAATTGACAAAACAGGCTTGGTCGTGTGGACGGGTGCAGGGTTAAATCAACCTAACGCTGCTAAATTCGACCTAAACTCGTAGTGTAGACCAGGGCTCAAGTACCCACACAATTGTGCAACATTTGAGTTGCAAATACTGGAAGGGAATTTATTATTTTAAACAAGATGCTTCCATTGACTTTTGAAAAAAAGCTTGGAAATATTTTTATTCCTTTCCAGACTTCCTTATTTTTTAACCTCAGTAACTCTGTCACTGTTATTTATAGAATATAGGACCTTACAGAGAACAAGTCTCAAATACCGTATTGTCCCAAGTATAGGCCGCACTTTTTTCCCCTAATTTAAGTCTTTAAATTAGGAGTGCGGCCTATAATCGGGATCTTGAAAAAAAAACAACAATAAAAATACTTTAAATCCCAGCCGCGGCGGGGAATCAGAGCGCTCTGGGCTGCCTGCCGCGGCGGGGAGCCCAGAGCCTTTTAAATCCCAGCCGCGGCCGGGAATCAGAGCGCTCTGGGCTGCCCGCTGCGGCGGGGAGCCCAGAGCCTTTTAAATCCCAGCCGCGGCCGGGAATCAGAGCGCTCTGGGCTGCCCGCCGCAGCGGGGAGCCCAGAGCCCTTTAAATCCCAGCCACGGCCGGGACTCAGAGGGCTCTGGGCTGCCCACCGCGGCGGGGAGCCCAGAGCCTTTTAAATCCCAGCCGCGGCGGGGAATCAGAGCGCTCTGGGCTGCCCGCTGCGGCGGGGAGCCCAGAGCCTTTTAAATCCCAGCCGCGGCGGGGACTCAGAGGGCTCTGGGCTGCCCGCTGCGGCGGGGAGCCCAGAGCCTTTTAAATCCCAGCCGCGGCGGGGAATCAGAGCGCTCTGGGCTGCCCGCTGCGGCGGGGAGCCCAGAGCCTTTTAAATCCCAGCCGCGGCGGCGGGGAGCCCAGAGCCTTTTAAATCCCAGCCGCGGCGGGGACTCAGAGCGCTCTGGGCTGCCCGCCGCGGCGGGGAGCCCAGAGCCTTTTAAATCCCAGCCGCGGCCGGGACTCAGAGGGCTCTGGGCTGCCCCAGCCGTGTCCCCGCCACATCCACCGCCGGCCCCGCGTACCCGCCTCCGCCGGCCCTGGCCTCGCGCCGCCCGGCTCCAGCCCCGGCCACATCCCCGCCCCGGCCCCAGGCCCGCCTCCTCCGGCCACGTTCCCGCCTCCCCTGCCACCCGGCTCCACCCCGGCCACGTCCCCGCCTCCCCCACCGCCCGGCTCCAGCCCCGTGTACCCGCCTCCGCCGGCCCCGGCCTCAGGGCCGCCCGGGGGGGGGGGAAGGGGGCAATTTGCCCCCGGGCCCAGCAGGGGCCCCCACGAGAGTTTTTCGGGGCCCCCGGAGCGGTGTCCTTCACTCGCTCCGGGGGGCCCGGAAAACTCTTGCGGGGCCAGGCGCAGGAGCTTCCTCTGCTCCTGGTCTTCGCCTGCGGGGGGAGGGGGGGTAACCTGGTGAGTTACCGCCCAAGCGGGACCCGTCGCTGAAGTGCAGCCCGGTCTTCGGTGGTAATTCGGCGGCAGGGGGCCCTTCCGTTCCAGGACCCGCCGCCGAAGTGCCCCGAAGACCCGCGGCGGGGCCTCCCGCCGCCGAATTACCGCCGAAGACCGGGCTGCACTTCAGCGGCGGGTCCCGCTTCGGCGGTAATTTGGCGGCGGGGGCGCCCCGCGGTGGGTCTTCGGGACACTTCGGTGGCAGGTCCCAGAATGGAAGGGGGCCCCCCCCCGCCGAAGACCCTGGGCCCCCGGAATTCTCTGGGCGGCCCTGCCCGGCCGCACATCCCCCGCCGCCCGGCGCCAGCCCCAGCCGCGCGTCCTCCGCCGCCCGGCGCCGTCCCCGGCCGCGCGTCCCCCGCCGCCCGGCGCCACATCGCCCGTCCCCGTCCCCGCGTCCCCTGCCGCCTGGCTCCGGACCCGGCACCGCATCCCTTCCCGGCCGCCCTACTCTGGCCGGCCAGCTACCTGGCTCTGGCCGTCCGGCTCCCGCCACATCCTCCAGCTCTGGGCTCCGGCCGCGTGACTCCTGCCCCGGCCCAGCATCCCGGGGCTCCTAGCTCCAGCCGCGGCCGGACTGTAGTGCCGCCAGCCACATCCAGGCAGCGCAGTAAGGGGGCAGGGAGGGGGTGTTGGAGAGAGGGCAGGGGAGTTCGGGGTGGGGGGGTGGATAGGGGTTGGGGGGGTTAGAGGGCAGGGGGATTGAATAGGGGCAAGGGTCCTGGTGGGGCAGTTAGAAAGGATCAGGGGATGGAGGCAGTCAGGGGCAAGGGTTCCAGGGGCTGTCAGGGGACAAAGAGAAGGGGTGGTTGGATGGGGCAGGGGTCCCTGGGGTGGGGGGAGGTGTCAAGGAACGCGGGGGGTTGGATGGGTCAGGAGTTCGGGGGGGGGGGGGCCATGATTCCTAACCCTAAGAACATTTGCTAATGTTGTTGATTGTTGTGCAGGGGAGAGGGTGAGAACTGTTCCCATCAGTCTCCTTGTTATCCATTCCTTTTCCCTTCTTTATTTACAGTATAACTACAAAATAGTTTTCAATATTTCTGAGTATGTAACATATGCCCTCAAAAGCAGGACTACCAAAAGTGATAAAAGTGTTAAAAATACTGGTACATGTCTTCCTATTCATTACATAAAATACTGTTTTACTGTTCTACTGTGTATATTTTCTTTGTTAAAAAAAGTTAAAAATTTAATTTTTTTAAAATAGCACCAAACTTTAAGGGTGCGGCTTATAATCAGGAGCGGCCTATACTCGGAACAATACGGTACATGCAACATCCATCTTGTTCCTTTGAATTTAAGCTTAAATGGTCACTGTAGTTTAACAGCCAAATGGTTTTCTTCAGTGTTTATTTTCCATGTTCATGTAACTAGTCACAGATTATCTTGAATGGTTTTCATGTCACTTTTAAGAGCTGGAAGTTTAACATAAGACAGGCAGCAACATCTAATTCTTTGTAACTTGGCACCGAGGTAGCCTCAGGGTGAGCTGGCAAGGCTCCTCCAATGTGGCCTGGCAAAATTTTCCAGAAAGGCCTGGTGTCAGGAGGATTTATTTTATCTTGCAAAACAATTTGCAGACAATCTCTTAATTGTGAAAACAATCTCTTGTGAAAACACTGGGCCTGATCCGACAAAGTGCCAAGTACTTTGTAAGAACAGGGTCAAAGTCGGTATTTCATTTCTAGCCAGTCCTCTTTCCTTTTGTAGATAACGGGCATTTTGAACTGGATGGTGCGCTCCTGGACAGAAATAGAAAACAACATTGTTTCTGTGGAGAGAGTGAGAGAGTATTCAAAAACTCCAAAAGAGGTAACTAGCCAACCATTGTTCTTACCCTTTGAACTGGAATTTGTCACAAACCAGATCAGCAATTTTTCTATTCTAAGGACCAACACCTCCCCGTTTTAATTCCCAGAGACCCGGTTAGGTTACTTTAAAATAACTAGGTGTTCTTTATAACCTCTGCTCAGTTTATGTTCTTAAACCAGTGAAGCTGTAGTTGTCATTTTTTTAAAAGTATAATTTATTAACAGTTACCACACCCATGGAATGCACTGCAAGGTTTTATCCATGTTTAGAATAGGGACTAATTGTGGCATCTCATATCTGATGTTATAAGTGTTGACAGTTGCTGGCCTTTTAATGACTGAGACATTTCTTTTATGCTACATAAACAATAAAAATGAACAGGTACTATCTCTTCATGTTGATCATATCACCATATAGATTGAACTGAGCGTGGCAGAGCAAATAATTAGAACATTTAGTATGGTTTCCTGCTAATGTAATTAATCTGACATGCATACAAATGCTTATCTCCAAACTTCAGTTAATAAAGTAATCTGGATCTTTGTATAAAGCAACTAATTTCAACTTCAACAATTCCTTTATGAAGAATAAATGCTGCCTCTAGAGAAACTTTTAAAGAGAGGGATCCAGAAGGAATTTTTGCACACATGCTCTGAGAAGTTTTCCATTTTGATTATAGCCATATTACTTGATGACTTAACCCAGCTTAAGAAGGTGCTGTTTGTTTCTCTTTTACACAGGCTCCCTGGACTCCTGGCAGTAATTCTGCAAGTCAGGCTTGGCCAACTGAAGGAGCAATTGAATTTAGAAACTATGGTGTGCAGTACAGGCCAAATTTAGAGTTTGTACTAAAGAACATCAATATAAAAATAAACGGGCAAGAGAAGGTAAGCAACGCCATTTATTTCTTTGGAGCTGCATGTGTGAACAGTGCTTTAGAATAGGCAGCCGTTGCTAATCCCTGTCTCAAAGAGTTTAAGGTTTGAAGCAGGGCCTGCTCTAGACCCCAGCACGCCAAGCGCGCGCGTGGGGCAGCATTTTCCCGGGAGGATGGCAGGCGGGTCTGGTGGAGAATCCGCAGTCATGTCCACCGGAGCCACGGGACAGCGGACCTCCCGCAGGCATGACTGTGGAGGGTCCACCGGAGCCGCGGACCAGCTGCAAGAGATCCCGTGGAGGCGCGGGACCGGCGCCCGGCAGCGCGCCCCCTGCGGCGTGCTGCCCTGCTTGGGGCAGCCGAATTCGTAGAGCCGCCCCTGGTTTGAAGACACAAAAGCTACACTGAGGTAAACATATAGTACGTTTGGCCTTCACAGTCTCCTAGCGCACTAAGGAACCCCTTCTTAATATAGGGCTTTGTTTTCAGTTTTGATACTGTGTGTTAGGAATTCTAGTGAGTCAGATCCTGTTATTTTATAGGAGGTTGGCAGAGCAGCTCTAAAGGAATTTGATGTTTATTTTAATCTAATGTAACATCAAAGCTCCTTTATATTTGGCAGCTATTCTGGTTTTTCTCCATTAAGGCAGGGGTCTCAAAGTCCCGGCCGTGGGCCATCTGCAGCCCGAGAACCTCCCCACTGCAGCCCGCGGAGGAGAGACGCATGCAGCCACACTGTTGGCAATGTTTGCTGCAGGTGCCATCCCCTGCAGCTCCCATTGGCTGGGGAAGAGGGACAATAATACCATCACTAGTCGCCGGGCAGAATCAGCATCATTAACTGCCAGGCAGAGTCAGCCATGGAGGCAGCATCACCTTTTTCCCCACAATGCATAAAAACAAGTCAAAATTCTGAACACAGCTCTCTGATGCACACCTTGCTGCAATCCTGAAGGTTTCAACTGCTCAGTCCCTGAGGCCAAACATCAACAAAACTGAAGCGTTGCCAGGTGTCTGGCAAACACTAAAAGCTCTCTGGCAGGCGAAGAAGAATTGTATAAAGCTGTATGGCAGTTTTATTATTCCTATGAAATTCAAAATAAAAAAAACACAATATAAATGTTTTCTTTTCTGAGCACCATCTTCAGTGACATTATTGGCCTGCTGGGAGGATTTGAGGACTGGTTCTGGCCCTAAGGTAAATTGAGTTTAAGACCCCGGTTTTATGGCTTGTAATGATTTCCCTCTGTAATTAAACAATGTAAAAGTTCCCTATGGGTTGTTACCCAACTCTAAGAATGTTAGGTGAATATTATGACAACGTGAGGCCAAAGGTTCTTGGAGAAATGGTCAGATCCCTTCAAGTCACACGTGTCCCAGTCCTAATGACTATGCTGGAATCCATGTGGCTGATCATGTGTACCACCAGACTGTAACCAAACGCGATGCCAATTCATGCCCATCCTCAACAGCTATTCCATGAGGCTGCAGTGGAAAGGAATTAAATCCCTGGCCTAGGACAGGAAAGATCGGCAGATATTGCACCCAGGATCTGCATAGGATAGGCTGTTTGTCAATCACAGATCCACTTGTCTTCTCCACCATTAACGCAAAGGAATAGTGCCTTTACTTTGTAATCTGATGAAAGATATTGGATGGCTTTCAAAGGAGAACAGCAGATGAAGGGAGATTAGCTTGTAGTTGAAAATGCACAGGAAAGTTATAAATCCATGTGTCAACACCACCACTGTATCCAGGGCGTCGAACTGCAGGAATAGGTGCTTAATGGGGTGTTTTTCTCTGACAGATATGGTCAAAGGCTGGACAAATTTAACCAGTGGTTTGTTACCTGTCAATTCCAGGGTCCTAAAATTTAACTATGGCTATGAGCCAAATAGTGTAAAACATACAGCCTAAATTTTCATTGTATTCTTTTAGATTGG
This sequence comes from Mauremys mutica, assembly GCF_020497125.1. Classification (NCBI taxonomy): domain Eukaryota; kingdom Metazoa; phylum Chordata; order Testudines; family Geoemydidae; genus Mauremys; species Mauremys mutica. The sequence continues at coordinate 67,355,325 of NC_059082.1, read as the reverse complement.
CATAGCTGGAAGAACAGGAGCTGGGAAATCAACTCTTGCCATGGGTCTTTTGAGATTAATGGAAGCTGCAGAAGGCGAGATCTTAATTGATGGAGTGAATATTGCCCAAAGAGGCCTCCAGGATCTTAGAGCCAAAATAACTATTATCCCCCAGGTATGAAGTTAATTTCTAAGGCATTTATCAATTCTGCAGTGTATTTCCATTAATGTCCATGACATGCAGGAAAGCTTAAGTGAGTCACAGAGAGATAAATTCATTGCTTTTAAAAAGGGAAAAGTAACCACTGTAGCCACACTGTCTGATCTTCCACATAACACTGGCTGTAGCATTTCACCCTGGGATTCCTGCAGTGGAAGGAAGTTAAGGAGCTGTGTTGTTTTGTAACAAATCATTTCAGGAATCCTTTGTGCTGTCTCTATACCCAGGATCCAGTCTTGTTTGCTGGTTCTCTACGAATGAACCTCGATCCTTTAAACCAGTACTCGGATGAAGCCATCTGGACAGTTTTGGAACTGATTCAGCTCAAGAACTTTGTATTGGATCTGCCTGATCAATTGAACCATGAGTGCTCGGAGCGAGGGGAAAACCTGAGGTACCATAAATACAGAAAGAGAAAGGCAGTGCACATTGTGTTTGAGGGTCAGAGGGTGCACAATTAGTAAACATTCCTAAATGAGGATAATAAATTTAAACAGAAAAATCTAATTTAGTAAAGCACAAAGCAATAGTCAGCACAGAGCAAACTTGCGGTAGCAGTATAATCCTTAGCACTGTGGAATTGCTTAGATCATAAATTCTCTTGGGGGTAGGGGCAGTCTGTTCTGTGTCTGTACAGCACCTAGCGCCGTGGGCTCCTGGATGCTACTGCAATACAAATAGTCCCCTTGTTTCTTTGGCTTGCTTCATGCTGCTATCTGCAGTGCTACCAGATAGCTGAATTAAGAACAGATCTGTTCTCTCAGACAGTGTTGGTAGTATGGTGTCTACACGTGTTGCACATCTGGCCCCTCGCTCTTGTCCCCAGACCCAGACCAGGTGCACGCCTAACATTCCCACCCTCCTTCCCCGCTGCTTTGCTGCTTTCAGACTCATCATTGCTTTGAGCAGGGGGTTGCACTAGAAGTCTCTTCCAACCCTAATCTTCTATGATTAAACCCAAGGAAAAGCAACAGCCTGTTTGTTCACCAACTGCCCTTCTTGCTTTCAGTGTTGGTCAGAAGCAGCTTGTTTGTTTGGCCAGGGCACTCCTGCGGAAAGCCCAAATCCTGGTGCTAGATGAGGCCACCGCAGCAGTGGATCTGGAAACTGATCTTCAGATTCAATCAACCATAAGGACTCAGTTCAAAGAGTGGACCGTGTTAACAATAGCTCACCGTATAAACACCATCCTAGATTACGACAGGTAACCTTTCATTGGTGTATTTGTTCACATTCATTTTCACAAGGACAGCAGAAGACAGAGGCAAGCTTTATAAACTGGACAGACCCCATAGCATTTTAGAGAGTGACATCTCCTTGGAACCATTTACGTCTCATTTCTGTCTATTTCTTGTTTACCCCACTCAAGATTCTGCCTTAGGATGGGCCTTCTCACCAGTAACCCTGGGTTAATCCGAGGGAAAATGAGATCTGTGTCCATTTCATGCTCTGTAAAGCCCTCTTTTGTCCACTCACAGATAAATCGTTACTGCTGAATGTCTCCTCATTGGAGCTCCTCTCCCCTGCTCAGATACTACTCAGTGATTTGGAGTTAAACCAAAGAATTAAAGACCAGATTTACTCCATTCCTAGTCTCTCCAAGGGAGTATCCCATAAGTAGTAGCTCTCTTCAGAGGGGTGGAACTGAGGCATGCTCTAATAATAGTAGCTTAGATATTGTTTGAGTTCAGTGTGACTGTGGTATATCCTAGTGCTGACATTTCTTTTTTAATATTCACAGGATTTTAGTCTTGGAAAACGGTCAGGTTGCTGAATTTGATTCTCCAGAGAAATTAATAGCTCAGAAGGGATTATTCTACAGACTGGTTGAAGAATCAGGCTGTGTCTGATTGTCACCCAAGGAAGACACCAGCACCATCTGAGAGAACAGATCTGTTCTTAATTCAGCTACATCGGTTTGGCTAGAAAATGCCTGATACTTATTCAAATCTTATTTGAAACTGAGCCCCAAACTACACTGGATATGTGAAGGGAAATTGCCTTGGTGTATTTGGAGAATGATACATGTATGCCTGTGCATATCACATGCTATAGCTGAGATGATGGCTACGGCGAATGAGTTGTTTTCATGTTCAGTGATTGGAATATATTAAATTATGGTTGCAACTGAATGTTAGTTACTGAATTTGTGGTCACTCTTGACGGAGCGATGACCACTGTATAAAGTTTTATGCAGCTCCAAATTAATTGGCTTTGTTTTCAAAATGAAATACCAAAAACTCAGTTCTGTCCAATTACTCAGATGAGCCCATTAGAAATCTGGAGTAAGCATAAAAAAATACGTACTCACATCTTATGCAGTTATGGCAAAGTAACTGAGCTTTCCAATCAGCTCTGTTTAGAATATAAATAATGGTAAAATACACCTTGCAACATTTATGGGAGTGCTGTGGATTCCTAGGAATGCCAAAGAAATCATATTAGACAGGTAATGTTCTAATCGACAATGAATAGCATTTTAATTAGTAAATTAATACACAAGTGTTTTCAATCCCATGCACATTTTAATGAATGTTAGTCATTTTAAACATGTCCATAAAGCTCACCTAACACTCTCCCATATGAAATAAAAACTCATCTTTCACAATTGTAATTTTTTAATCTGTGCAGGTTTGTAGCCCAGTGGATCACAGAGGCGACCAGACTTTTGGAAACAGAACAGATATTCTGACTGGTTTGGCCGATGCAGCAGGGCAAAATACCACTAGGTCTCAAGAGTCTAAGTTGTAAGGAAAGGCTGAAAACGAAGGGACTTTGGGAAAAGGATTGATCATGGTGATGAAACACCATTTTTTAGATAAATACAAGTGCCTGATTTTATGACCCCACTGATGATGTGAACCAAAAAACCCCACTACCTAGACATAAATAAGGAACTCAAATCTATTGAACACAAAAGTTAAAGTGTATAAAGCAGTTTATGTACTACTGAAATTTGATTATGGCTTGAAGGTTGGGTGAAAAAGCAGGAAGGAAAGTTTGCCTAAGAAAGATGTCTCAGGCAAATAACTAAGAGAGATCTAGAGATTGAAAATTGAGTTATTTTGTTTTGTTTTCCAGCTTCAGAACAGATTTCTGTGCTGAGCACTATCTAGAATAGCTTCAGTGACCCAGGAATTACCAAAAGGATTTCACAAATGGAATGTTTCTTTAAAAGAAATAAAAAAAAGTTAAGTGTATTACTGTGCTGAACCCCAGAACAGCCTAATTAACAGAACAAAAAACTGGATTCCATGCATTGCTTATTTTTGCTTAACATTTAATAAACATAATGACATTTTAGACTAATTATCTTCCTTACAGGTTAATAAAGCTCTTTCAGAGCCTTGCAGTGTGACTATGACTATACTTCGTGAGCACAACCTTAATTTACCATTTCAGCTTAAACAATTGTATGAATATTTATTGCTCTGGAGATATGGCTATAATTGTTACATTTCCTCTGATTACAGAGTAGTTTACAGGCAGGAGGGATAGCTCAGTGGTTTGAACATTGGCCTGTTAAACCCAGGGTTGTGAATTCAATCCTTGAGGGGGCCATTTAGGGATCTGGGGCAAAATCAGTACTTGGTCCTGGCAGCAGCAGCACAGAAGTAAGGGTAGCAGTACCACCACTACCCTCTACAATAAATTTATGACCCCCCTGAACTCCTTTTTTTGGGTCAGGTCCCCTACAATTACAACACCCACGAAATTTCAGATTTAAGTATCCAAAATAATGAAATGTACGATTTAAAAAAATTCTGTGACCATGAAATTGACCAATATGGACCGTGAATTTAGTAGGGCCCTAGTTGTTATTCTTAATCTTACCAAGAAAGTCTGACATCTGCCTGACAATTTGCTGGGCTGAAAATCATTTATATGCAGGTGCACAACTTCCATGATTGCTAGTAGCTGCTCTTTGCCTGTAACTAAGGGAGAGAGATCTCCTTAAGTGACAGCACGTAAGTACTTTCTGAGACACAGAGAATCCAATGAAGACCAAGAGAATGTCCCATCTTCTATAGCAATCTCACCTGTTCAAACGAAAACAGTCAAAGGGGAAAATAAAAACACAGCATGGAGAACAGGGTTTTTAGAGTAACAATAGGCTTTTACATTAACATACAATGCCTTTTACCCTCACGGATTCCAAAGCCCCTTACAAACTATTACCTATTGATTGCATACTACCAGATTTGGGGTGAACAAGGGGAGGGCAGCCCGGCAGAACATCAGCTCAAAAGCAGGGCAAGGAAAGTAATTTTGTTTGTTTTTAACGAGGGCACTAGGCTGAAAGTATATTCTTCCAAAAAATCCTACCATCATGCAAAAGTAGACATCACACCCATTTTAAAGTGTTTTTTGAAAGAGCCTGCATCCCTCCATGTCAACTACATGGCATTCAGACACCCTTTTGTGCTATCCAGTTGTTTCTCAGATATTTGTCCCCAAATTTTTGTGCTGCTGAAATAGGTTTTCAAAGATTTGGTTACAAAGCATGTGCTTAAGTTCAGTGGAACTACTCACATGCTTGAAGTCGATATGTTTAAAGCTAAGCAGGAGTGCAGGTGCTTTACTGGATTGGGGCCATTGAGAACAGTTAAACAGAGCAGCTTCCCTCCTATTTAATGTGATACCCACTGTCCACATCGAAGCCTTTATCCACCATATGCAAGAAAAATTCAGCCGGATACTTCAGCGAGACAAATGACTTGGAGGGAAAAGAATTGTACCAGCAGGTTACATTATAGAAACCTCAAAAAGAAAACAGGGACTCGTAGCATTGTGAGCACCCATTGTACATGTATAAAACTTTTAGTAAACTGCAGCGAAGTGCATGGGGGACTCAAACAATAGGGTTACGAAGGCTGTTTCTGTATCCAATATGCTGTTCTCTGCTATAGACGTGTGCACTGCAAACACAGCAAGAGAAATGTGTTCACAAAGAAAAATTCAGCAGCAGGAGGTAATAGCTTGGCCTTTGCCCTCTTAGCCCACTGTGCTCTTGCTCTGGCCAACGGAGTGCTTAAGGAGGTCAGGGAGAAACAATCCGCAGTGGCATAACTAGCTGACACTTCTTCATCCTTCAGGATAATGAATGAGCCATGGATATCCACTGGATAGCTATGTAGCCTGTGCACAAAAGCATTAGTCTGACGTATGAAGAATGCATTTAGGGTTGCTGCTTTGTTTTTTAAACTTTACCTCACAAGTTATTTTCCTGCAGTCCTTGGTCATTATAAAAGCAGCAAGATAGATTTCACTTTCTGGGGAGATTATAAATCTGATCGCCTCTGATGTGCAGAAACCGATGAATTCTTGTGGTGCCTTATAGATGCTCCAGCAGGTGAGGACAATCAATGCCCTTTTTCAAGATGCTGATTCTATTGGTGGTGGCCTAATTTGTGTGCAGATGTATTCATCCTGCCTCCATGGGAATTGAGTTTTTAGGGGTTGCTAGGTAGGGGGTTTAAAATGTAGAGGTTGATCTTTCAGCTGGGGGTTTCTACTGGGTGTGGGTTACTACTCAGAGAGAATGAGGATTAATTCCAATCTCAGCTATAGGACCATTTAAATCCTGTGCTAAATGGCTGCATTAAGCTTAGCAGAGCTGTCCAAGTATTGATCCGCAACTAGAATTCCACCTGTTCAGCTTATTTCTGAAATACGAGTTTTTCTGACAGGAATGACAGGTGAGACTAAAGCATACCATAATCAACCTGGCCAATGAAATTTTTTCAGGGATTAATTGACTTGTGTTTTATGCCTGGGAGATGACTTTTATGAACGCTCTAACCATAAGAAAATACGAGTTGCCACTGATAAAGCACGACACCAGGGGTCTCAAACATGTGGGCCACATTTGGCGCACAGAGTTATTTCCTGCAGCCCGCCATAGGTGCCAACTCCACCAGCAGCCAAGCAACCCATAGCCCCTGTCCTCCCTCCCCCGAGCGCACCAGGTCCCCACTCCTCCGCCACCCTCCCAGTGCTTAGGATTTCCGAGGAGGAACCGGGGAGGAGCGGGGACGCAGTGTGCTCAGGAGAGGAGGCAGAGCCGGGGTAGGGATTTGGGGAATGGGTTGGAATGGGGGCAGGGAAGGGGTGGGAAGAGGCAGGACAGGACAGGCTTTAACTGAAGTAATTCTAAAAGTAAATGTGTGTTTTGCCATTTGAGTGAGGTGCATTACTGAGTGTTTATATTTTATTAAAACCCCTCTTCACATTACAGTTTTTAAAAAGTTAATACATTGACTTTTAATAGCACACTATTACTCTTCATTTTTTACTATACTTTTGTATCATTGTATGAAAAAGGTTTCAGTGATGCAGCCCTCGGGCCAATGTACTAGTCCTCATGTGGCCCTGGTGGTGATTTCAGATCTCTGCACTATGCTTAATATAGTCTGGAGAAGATACTCAGTTTTTAAGTACAATTTTTGGGATAGTATTTATCTGGGGTCCTATCAACAATGGTGGATCCATATTTTATATATGACACCTATTCGTCAACTTTTTTCATAATACAATTTCACAATATCAGCTTTCATAAATTGTACAAATATGGCTCCAATTCCTCACAGGGTGGGGATTGGCTCCTCATGACCTGACACTCATCCCCACAAAAGAGAAGTGTGATCGGTGTCTCCAAGCTTGAGAACTTGACTCAGTCTCAAAGTAAAACCTTTTTACTTCCTTTTCCTTAAAACAGAATTTTTTTTGTGGCCTGCTGACCTACGTGACTTACATCCTCAAATACAGGCTGCAAAACAAGAGCACACGTATAGTGCCATGAGGAGCGAGCTCTTCAGGTATTGAGCTCTGAATACTTCACACAGGATCTGCAAGAGTGAAAATAGACCCCAACTGCACCCTTTGGCTTTTCTGGGGAATCTGCTTCATCAGCTTCTTTCTCCTGCTCTGTGGTAAGACACTTCAGGTATGGCTACACTTGAGAGTTGCAGCGCTGGGAGTTACAGCGCTGGTCGTACGGCTGTGTAGGGAAAGCGCTGGTGTGTGGCCACACTCACAGCTACCAGCGCTGCAGTGTGGCCACATTTGCAGCGCTGTTGGGAGTGATGCATTATGGGCAGCTATCCCAGCGTTCAAGTGGCAGCAACGTGCTTTTCAAAAGAGGGGGGTGGGGTGGAGTGTGACAGGGACCAGGGGAGAGAGAGAGTGGATTTTTGGAGCTGACACTGTATCAGCTCCCTGCCTTGCAAAATCAGAAATTTTTCCCGACCTCTTACTCTTAACTGCAAACAGCCTGCAGACCAGATAAGCAGCTGCTCCAACAGACTCCCTTTCTCCCTCCTACCCCCGCTGTTTCTCTCCTCAAGCAAACACTCATCCCCCTGCCTGCCTCATTCACAGAAAGGTAGTGGGTTATCTCATTTGATTGTTCACAGTCAGTTACAGATTGATCACAGCAAACAGGAGCTGTGTTTGTTTTTTAGATAAGCAGCTCCCGGAGCCCCGAGTTCACAACAAAACAAAGAGGCATCATAAAACAAAGAGTAATTTAGTTAAAAGCATTCTGGGATATCTCCTAATACCCTGGAGGCCAATAACAGCGCTGGTGTGTGGCCACACTTTACGAGCAGCGCTGTAGCACCAGCGCTGCGATTGTTATGCCCCAAGCAAACCCAGGTGTACAGCCAGCGCTGCAGCCAGGGAGTTGCAGCGCTGGATGTGCCCTGCAGGTGTGGACAGTTACTAATTGCAGTGCTGGAAAGCCTCCACCAGCGCTGCAACTCTCAAGTGTAGCCATACCCTTCATCTGGGCTGCTGTTCGGTCATGGGAATTAAAGAAGAGGATCCCTTCAAAGCTGAAGTACAGACTACCTCTTTGCTCATCACTCCATCCTGAGAACAGAGATCCGCAGACAGCCACTTGCCAACAGTTCCTAGGATGGAGGCAGGGTGTTCTCACTGCAATGTGGGGACAAAGGTATTCATGGGTCCCTGGAATTAGCTTTCACCACTGGCCCATCAGAACCCAAGTTTGTTTATACTCCTGTGTGGAATGTTCCACCCAAGTTCTATATGGAACATCCCCTCAGACCAGCCAAGACCACTCTGAAGGCATACACAAAATACCTGCATGTATTTTAGGAAGTACAGAAAATAGGTCTCGATGACATCCATTAACCCCAATTCTAACCTCTTAGGGCAAGAATCAGTCAAAATGACTTCAGTGACTCTTAAAACGGTAGTGGCTGGCATCCTATTAGCACTGAACAGCTACATTCCCCCAACCCAGTTAGGCCAGTGGGTCCAAGAGCACGGCCTTCTATTTTTTACATTGTCCCATGTTGACAGGCCATTGAAACATGAAAGTGGTAAAAGGCCAATTCTAATGGGAAATGCCATAGGAAAGTGCCCACCCAAAAGTAGGAAACATCTCACTATCGGACACCTTCAAAGGAGAACATGTATGGGATAGTTGGACAGTGTGCAAAACCGATGGGAGCCAGCACCAAGGGAGCAGCCAGGTCCCACCACAAGAGCTGCAGACTCCCCTGTGCTTAGCACAGGCAAATGCAATTTTCCCCCCTTCTGTCCCAATGCACTTCATTCCATGGCAGAAGCTTACAATCTAAGGCTGTGTCTACACTACCCCGTAGTTCGGACTATGCGTAAAACCCAAGTAACTCCCCACTGTGGATGCTGAGGGCACAAACTAAAAGGTTCACATAAATGTAATCCTGTCTGAAGAGGACAATGTGAACTAGGAACCTTTCAGTTCACACCCACAGTTACAGCCTAGCACTTGGGCGCACACTTCTATTCACACCCCCACAGTACGGACCACAGGACAGTGTAGACAAGCCCTAAATTAAAATATTGAAGGGTTGAGACTGCGTGGCTTTCTCTACTCAGAAGTACACAAAAGGATTACATACAAAGGAAAACAGGGCAAGTCAGTCCACCTCCAAGTAACTTTGAAATGTGGACTAGAATGAACTATATACATAATAGATGAAGTAAAAGTCAACCCTCACTATGTGTAAGATTTCTTTTAGCAATGCATGTTATTCTGTAACAAGGATTCAGTACAAAAGAAACTGTAACGGGACTTTATCAGACTCCTAACCCTTGTTGAAAGCCTGAAGTAACTTGCCAAACTATGGAATTAATTTTTCAACATTAAATACAAACAAAACTAACAAATGATTCAGAAAAAAATGTGGGTAAGCTACAAAGCCATCATAATGAAAAGTAATTGCCATTCACTTACATGCAAAATGCTTTTGGATTCGTGTGCAGACAAGATCTGTAAGGATTATTTTTCAAAGCTTGTCTTATTTCAGGCTTTCATCTGCGGTTTACTTGTTAGTAGTTAACAAGAACTCTAAAAATAGCCAGAGCAAAGGCCTGCATTAACATGACCCTATCTCATATTATTCCTATACATTCACATATCATGTGCGTCTGAAAGGTAAGATAGTTTTCTTACTATAAACTTGCATTTAAGAGGCCATTGGTACTTAGTTCATAGAACCCGTACTGTATTCCTTTAATTTTTTTAATCAAATGCATGTGAAACTACAAATTTCACAGATGCATTGGAGATGGTTTGGTAGGAATCCTAAGGTGAATGGACAGCTAGCATGGATGATCTGTGATATTACAAAAAGTCAGAGTAGATGAACTGCTGATCCTTCGTGGCTTTAAATTCTATTAAATTAGTTAAGCCTAGAAAGATGTTCCAAGAGCTTGCACTAAACAGATTGTTCCATTCCAACAAGAGATGTTTAGAACACAACCTGAAAGCCTCCCACCTGACACATTACCTCATCAATCCCTTCTAGCAAATGTCTGAAACGTGCCCCAAAGGTCTGATGCAAACTCCTTGGAGCTGTATGAGAAGCCAGTTCCAGAGGACAAGGCTCCTGCTCCCACTTTCAAATCAGGAGCACCCCCATTTGATCTCAGCTGTTAAAGCAGTGAATAAACAGTGGTTCGTACCCAGGGTGCAAGCAATATGATAGGGCTTTAGAGATTACGGTGTGTAATTCTGCTTTGAGGTTGTGGAACACAGATAAGAGTACTAACATGCTATAATGAGAGTGTGTAAACTCAGAAGGGTACTTGCATGCAGCAGAATTCATGAATGATACATAGAAAAAAATACCTTAAGTGTAGGGTGACCAGACAGTAAATGTGAAAAACCGAGATGGGGTGGTGGGTAATAGGAGCCTATATAAGAAAAAGACCCAAAAATCAGGACTGTCCCTATAAAATCACGACATGTGGTCACCCTACTTAAGTGCTACCCCCCACATGTTGTGTCCCAATCTCAGCTCTGCAGAAGATGCCACCATGTTCTGCTGCAGTTCTGTGTATGAGAAGTCAAGGAATTAAGAAGCAAGATTATAAGGGGTTTGACAGGGCAGCATGGAGCTGGAATTCTTTTTTTTTTTCTTATTACACTGCACAGGTGCTGTGGATTTAGGAGACAAATTCAAAACAATAGGTTATATTGTAAACGTTACTTCTATGTAGGTCGTCTCACTCTTGGAGCAGCCAGTGCAGAAACATCTACGGGTCTTTTTATTGAGTTTCTCTTGTAGGTATGGATCCCAACCTCTAAAGATATTAACTTCTGTTTTATTCGGATTTTGGTTTGTCTTTTATCACTGCACAATACCGACTGACACTCCTGGTTCAGATGGCAACTTATGCTCTAGATCCTACACTTCTCTTGATATGGTGACTCGTCTGCCTCAAAACATGGTTCCCCCTGCTCCCCACAAAAAGGGGGGATATTGAGAGCTCCCAGCCCCATCAAAATGCAAACCAATAGGAAAACTCCCCCTAGAAACGGAGAACCTTCCCCCCCTCCAAAGAAGTTAGCATTAATAACTTTACAACAAGATTGGGCCTTTTTAGTACTGCATATAGGATTGTCTCTTCCTCCATGGAGCCAACAGGTCTTGCACAGGATCCAAACAACAAACAGAAGTGGCTGTAGTGGAATTTATATGCTGCCAGGAGAGAACAGAGTTGAGATTTGATGAGACTTTTACAAGGCAGCAGTCCCACAGGAGGAGACCAAACACGGTATGCATTACACAGAAACAAAAGTTGGCGGGGGGGCGTTCAGAATCAAGGGAACAGAATAAACAGTACTCTAATTCACCCCCTCATGTCAGGACTGTGTCTGCCTCCCAACCACCATCAAAAGGAAGAGGCGGTGAAGTGGGAAAATGTACCTTTCACCCAGGCCAGGCTTGCGCGTGCAACACACAAAACATTCGGTAAACCCCAAAAAAGGGAAACAAGAGAAAGTTAAAAATAACTACATCCCATGTCATGTCTAAGTCATTTTTAAGCAGTGCTGTATGATTCAACATTTACAACACTCCTTTCTAGTCATAATTAACATCAGGTCTGGAGTGCAAGACACTCCAATAGGTAATGAAGTCTTAAAACGTGAGACGTCATTAGATACTGCTGAGCTGTAGGTACAAGAGAATTGACTTTGGAGAGGGAAAGGCGTAAGGAATGGTGCTTGCAATATGCTGATCTTATAACTCATGCAGATAAGAGCAAGTTACAGACAGGGACCAGAAAGATTAAGGTGAAGGGCCTCTCCCACCAGTCAAGACTTCACCTCTTTCAGACCGTACAACTCTTGAACTTTGAGATATTTCAGTTATCTGGGGGTTTCCTGGATTCAGAGTTACTTCCAAATGGTACAGGGTAGGAGCTCCACTCAGATCTGGCCCAGCCATTCCTCCCTCATGACAGATAGGCAAGCTGGGCCAAATCTGAGCGAATATTGTAGTGACCTGGCACATGGGGTGGCAACACCACTCATGTCTGGCCCAGCGGCCCCTCCATCATGACTAGTTATGCTACAGATTTCCAGAGTGTGTTTAGAGCGTAATTCACCAACAGACCATGCAGGAGAACAGCTCCCCGGCTGTGGAGCAGGGAGGTCTGGTAAAAATCCAGGAGGCCCTTGAAGACTACACCTGGTGATCAATAGCCACATCCCTTAATCTAAAAGTTGGCCCTTGGTAACCAGAAGAACCACTTTTATTTGCAAATGTTAAAATGTTATTTTCATGGAACAGCTACCCAGTGATAGTGCCTCCTGAAAAGAGCAGCAAACATCATTTGGGCATCTTGGGCACCCGCATGTGGGAGCCAATCCCACAGTTCTCCGGGCTTTAGGCCCTTTCTCAATAATGGCGCAAACACTTTTGTCATTAAAAGATGACAAAGGAGTATAAAAATTGGGACAATCATTTTCAAACAAAGAAAGTTTACTCCAAGTTCTTCCATTATAGTCATTACAAAAAATACCAATGACATTTTCAGGTTTACTGAATTTTAAAGAATCATAATTTACAAAAAAAATAAATAGCTTTTATTCTAAGAAAAGACACTTGTCTAGTTTTAAGGTCGGCAACATAAAACTCCCAACAGTCCACATTTCCAGAGTGGTAGATATCTGGGTCCATCTGAACTCAAACTGCAGTCATTCAGCAATCTTTCTATAAAAAAAGACTGTATGGAACTTCTTTTCTTTTTCCTACTAAGTAAAAAACAGAAAACACTTGAGTTTCTTGGAACTAGACTCCATTGTGAATTAAGCTCTGTCAGGCTACTCTGGCATCCACGCATTAATAAAACTGTGTATATTTTGGGGAACAGTAAGAGCATTTTGCACAACAGTTAAGAATTAGCAGCAGCAGCAGCCTCTAAAGGTGGTTTCGCTGTTTCCGTAGGGCTAACAGTCCTGGATATGGCAGGGCTTCTGAATGAAATATGAGACAGTGAAATACAATAACCAATAATACTACAACCAAATGATAACTGACTCTGAAGCCTTCAATCAGGCAAATCGTTACTCAGAAGAATAACCCTTCCCCCCATTGGTACTTTTCACATAAATAAGAACCACTGAGTGAAGAGAGTACAGAATTGAGTACTTAATATTGAAATACATTAATTTTTGCATTCAAGCAAGAGTTTGGTGTTATAGTGACTGTTTTGATGATGATTGTGCTTTTTCACATCAATGAGATGGACACATTTCTGAAAACTTGCTGCTATAAAGTATAAACACATATGAAAACTTTAACATGATGCATAAAAGCACTGACCACATACAATAAGTGCCAAGACAAGACCTGGTACAGGACAGTATTTCTCAAGGAATAAAAACGTTGACTCATATTGCTATTCCATAAAATGCCCTGAGTGCATCCCACAGCAGATAGCTCTTAAAATGGTAAATCTCAACTGAACAAATTGTAAAATACTACCTAAGATTTTTCAAACAAAAAGGATCTTCAGAACATAAGCAACTCAAAAGGATTTTTCTTGCTTTCAGAAAACAAACATTTTTGGACTGCAGTTTCATCTTTTGCCTCAAATCTATCAAACAGGTCTAAGTTTGGTCTTTAACATAGTACATTCAGAACTTCTACTTCTTGCAAAATAAATCTTTAAGGAAAAAAAAGGCATTGCATTTATGTTACTTTTATCTTCTTCATGTTAAACTTATATTTTTCCAGGTCTGAGGTGGAAGCGTTTGGTTTGAGTAGCAGAACAAAGGAAGTCAGAATTCTCAAAATCCTCTCAATGTGTATAGTCAGTCAATTTCCACCCCTCTTTCCCATTTGTACAAGCTAAGTTCTTGTATTATACCAAGCCAGAATCTTTGGCCATACTATAGAAAATGCCTTTCTTCTGAAGTAGATTGGCTGGGGAATCACACTCCACAATTTCGCCTTTATCAAGGACTAGAACTCTAAAACAAAAGAAAAAAAATGGTCAAAATACTGACTTTTCTGGAATTTTAGCAATCTTAGCATAATACCTCAGCCACCAGGAAATAATGCAGGCTATTTGCAAGAGCTTTCACAAAAGGCAAAATTTATCCCCGACCTCACTAATCCTATCGCAGATACACAGATTTACTCTGTGCTTAGACTGCCTAAGCAAAGCAACCGTGTTACTGTAACATTAAGGCTGTGAAAGCAAGCACTAAAGTCAGGAAACCCAGCATTCAGAGTCGAAATGCTACCCCCAACTCGCTGACAGCTGGGAGAAAAATACTGCTAATGCCCCCAAGAGGGAGCACCAACCAAATGTGTGGGGCGGGTTCCGCTGCACGAATGGCTGGAGTGCCTGAATTAGTACTGAGTGACTGTTAACAGAGGTGCTGAACCCCTGCAAGTTTGGTGGGGGTATAATGCCCACTTCTCCCGCTTTGTCCCATCAACAGTGTGGCTCCCCAATCCAATTACAGGAGTCACAGAAAAAGTGGAAGAGTAAAACACCTGAGTCAGGGGCTTATCAAGTTTTGATTCCTACCCCGACTCAGAGAAGGAGGGAACATTATGAATCTACGTTTCAATTGTAAGAACAAGCGCTGCCATCAGCCACATCTGTGCAAGCATGTTGTAGACAATGGGGTTGCACAACATAACCAAGGACAGAACTTGACCCTCAGCATGCTTACGGAGGATACGGACACGCATGTGGTGATATGGACACACACAAAGAACTCATGAATTTCAGCTGATAACAGATCTAGCAAATATAAGGAAAAAATATTTGTAATAAGTTGATCAGTGTCCATTTTTGGTTAATATCGATTCCTATTCAATGTAAGATACGGACACTAAAGACCATTTTCCCTTTGCGACACTTTACCTTTCATAGTCCATAATAGTGTTTAGACGATGTGCTATAGTTAAAACAGTGCAGTCTTCAAATTGAGTCCTTATTGTTGACTGTATAAGGTCATCAGTTTCAAGATCAACAGCAGCTGTGGCTTCATCTAAAACCAAGATTTTGGACTTTCGAAGTAGAGCCCGAGCGAGGCACACCAGCTGACGCTGTCCGACACTTTGTAAAAAAAAAAAGCCGAAAAAGTTAACTGCAAGAAGAAACTTTATTTTGTTTCACATCCTAATTTTGTTACCTGCACAATCTTTTGTGAATTTTAGGTGCCAAGAGTCTAGCGAGCTTTAGATATGGAATTAACTTCAAATTCTGTGATTTCTTCTCTATAAACAGAGGGTGTCTTACTACAGCTTCTTAATGGTAAATTTTTTTTTAAGAGCTTTCGTTTTTAGGAAGATAAACATTACAAACAGTTTCCATGTAAGTACATCAGACTATAGCATTTAAACAGTGCAGACTGTAACGAAGTTTTGTATTTGAACTGGTTTGGTGGCCAATTTACAATCAGTAGATTGAATGTATTTATTTAGGATTAGTATCGCACTTATATTACAGCTGCATTATGAAACCTGCATTTGTTAGGTACAATTTTCTCTCCAAATTATAAGCAACTACAGCAGCCTGAAGTTAACCAAAAATTTCCCTACGATTGCCCAAGCCAATAAATATAAATCTAATATATTTAACTTACTATTTCTTAAGTATGTACTTTCACTTACATGGCTTAAAGCTTAAAATATTTTCAAAAACACCTGATTGTCTCGTTTGGCAATTTCACATTACAATTTCTCTGTTTCCTCAAGATAATCGGGTCTTATGCAGTGAATAAAAACTATGTTTGTTCATATTGTTAGGTCTGTTTTGATGTCTGAGATGGATTTTAAGATCCATGGGTCAGGGATCTCTCATGTTTGTACTGCACCAAATCACATCACAAGTAGTAATATTGACCCTGTAGTCTGAGGTAAAGTGGGAGGAACATACAAGCATATATTTCTCATATGCTGTCAAAAGTTTTAGCTCCAACAGTAAATTTTCACTGAAAAATAAGGCATTTTACTGTACCTTAGATTCTCTCCACCTTCAGAACACTCATGATTAAGTTTATTGGGAAGAGATGAAACAAAATTTTTCAAGTGAGCCAATTCCAAAGATGTCCAAATTTCTTCATCAGAGTATTTGTCAAAAGGGTCAAGATTCATACGCAGAGAGCCAGAAAATAATACTGGATCCTAGTCAGAAAATAACATGTACTCAACACTTCCACATACAAAGAATATGGCAAATGTTTAAGAGAGATTTCATTTAAATGGCAAAGGAAATGGTATATTTTGTAAGCAACCCAAGGAATAATTATAGCAAAAGATCTTTTGAGTTTAATTATTTTTAAATAAAGGTGACTCATTTCTTGCTTGGAAAATGCCTCAGCCTAGTTGCAATACCAAAGAATATATAGAAACATCTTCAATTTAAATGCCAAACCATCTTTTTCAAATAAAACGGCATGTGAAAAACAAACTTCAAAATACACTCCCACAAGATTCAAAGTCCAAACTGGCTGCATCAGTAAATGCATCATGCCCACAATCTACTTATTCCATTTCCTCTTATGGCAATCAGTGATAGCGAAGCCGAAATCTAATATGGAATGATCAAAAAAGGGCAAAAGTAATATAATCCCAACGTCAAACCTATTACCCAGATCCGAGAGAGATGAATTGCAGAACACCTTTTGCAATTATTTAAACCCAGTTCCTTCTTGCATTACTATAAATAGGCAGAAAAGCTTGTAGACTAAAAGCTAGTAACTTATAAACCCAATAGTTTTAAAAACTGAATTCAAAGACATTTGACCACCAAGCCTAGGGTGAGGAAGTGACTCAGTCATGTGGCAATTTGATAAGCAAACATCAAGCCCAAAACAATAACATGATCTTAAACCCTCAAAACTGGAGTGCCCTGTGCCATATCCCCATATGATTAATGTTGTTTCTTACTGTTCCTAAACATAAGTGAACCACAGAGACCAGACTTGATCTGCCAAGTTATTGTCAAAACAGTGTGAAATTTATTGAGTCTCAGTGTAATTCTAGTGAGACGTCTCCACCCTGTAATATGCAGTCTATATATGCCCTCTATTGGTCCAGAAGAGCTCGAGGCTCCTAAACCCACTAAAGTCTACATGATGCCAGCTGCACTACCTGGTCAGACCTCTGCACTCATGCTAAGTAATCTGCAGCATCAGGACCTAGGTGACTACTGGAAATCTATTATAAGGAGTTAACTAAATGAGTTCGTAATTTCAGAAGGCCCTGGATCCTGCCTCCATGGCAGCCAACCAATTCAGATCCAAGTTTGACTTGTTACATAAAGCAAGGGAAACATGCCTAAGCCGGCACAAAAGTCTGATCCAAAGTCAACTGAAGTCAATGGAAAGAGTCCCATTGACACCACCGGGTGTGGAATCAGACCCTAATAAAGTATATTAATAAAACACGCATCCAGCTGATTAAAGCCTCAATAGCCTTAAGAAATCAATTATGGTATTGGCAGGAACTTTGCACCTACCTGGGGAATAATGGTGATCTTGAACCGCAGGTCATGGAGCCCTATTTTTGCAACATTAATTCCATCAATAATAATCTCTCCCTCTGCTGATTCATTGATTCGAAATAAACCCAGAGTAAGGGAGGATTTTCCAGCACCTGTTCTTCCAACTATTCCCACCTATTAGAAGGCACACAGAAAGAAGTTATCATTTAATAATTCTGGGGAAAGGATAAAGTCAAAGTGCCACCGAGAATCTCCTGAAGTGGACAGAGTTTCAGACGTAATACATACATCTACCCAGTGCAAAGCAACTATGTTAAGAAAATGGAGAACTAGGTTGGCACAAGCAACCGATAGTGCATATATACCAAAAATGAAAATATCCTTCAAACGGCACATCAAAATTCCAATGCACCTGGAAAAGTTTTGGGACTTTTCTGGACAGGAAAATGGAATTGTGGTGAAAATGTGTAGTAGAGAAGTGCTGACAAAGTTCAGATCACACCTGTTCCTTTCTTTTGTGTGTGTTTTGTAGTTACAGTTGTGTTGCTATAGGTTTTGATCTTGTTTTTCCACCTGAATTTAGGATACAATTGTGCTCATTAACATAATACTCAGTTGCATGTCTGATTAGGAAGTTATAAAAACATGTGTCTTTTTTGTATTTGTGCTTGTATGGTTATATGTATATAAACTGCCCTGTATTTTATTTTTAAATAAAATAGTATATTAACCTACATAAAAAAGGATGCACAAGTCAGAAAAATGTGGTTTTTAGCAGTAAGTGAAATTTGAACTTCATAAATTTGCCATTTCATTTTGCTTGTGTTGAATAAAAAAGGAAATTGGTTAAGGTCACATATTCTCCAGTACACTCGTTTGTATTTTTACACCAAAAGAGCAAACGCTCAGGAAAACAGTGAGCACGTGTAACCCACAACGCACAGCAGGGGTCGTCCCACTCTAGCTGGCAGCTGTAGTGAGCTCTTAAAGACCAGCCACTAAAGGACTTATTCTTTTAGCTCCAATGGTAGAACCTCATCCTTTTAGTGCTGAAAGTCTCAGGGCTCAAATCTCATTGTCAGCTGAAGCATGCGGTTGCTAGCTTATAAAATGAAGCGCGGGTATAAACAGCGAGCCATGTTACTTACCTTCTCTCCTCCGTTTATGGTAACGTTTATGTTTTTCAGAACTAAATCCAAGTCCTCACGGTAACGTAAGCCATAGCCTCTGAACTCCACTTTGCCTTCATGAGGCCAGTTGTTTGGTGGAGCAGTTTGCTCAATACACCAGGGAGCCTGAAAGAACAATTGCCCAGCCATTCAGCTAGATCACTATTAACAGATCTATTACCCTTTTTGACCCATCTGCCTAAGCAAACGAAGAAATAGCTCCACCAGGAGTTGAATAAGGAAGGAGAGGCAGAAGTCTTTTTCAAAAAGGGCTGTACTGGAAAATCAAAAAAGGGCAAATTGGGCTGCATTGAAGACAATGAGGTTACAAGGTATAATCAAGGGCAAGATTTGACTCAAAAGTTGTGAAAAAATTGTGTCTTGACTAAAACAAGCCTCACCTCCCGGAATAAGTCTCTCTACAATTGTTGATGTGAGAATGACAGACAGCCAGGGCCGGTGTAACCATTTAGGCGACCTAGGTGGTCGCCGAGGACACTAGGATTTGGGGGGACGCCATTTTCTTCAGCAGCGACCGCGGCGGCTGGATCTTCGGCCGCCTGGGTCACCGCCGGCATTTAAGCGGAGGGAGCTGGGGCAGGGGAGAGCTGCCTGCAGCAAGTGGGGGGAGGCACGCAGGGGAACTCCTCACCCCAGCTCACCCCTGCCCCGCCTCCTCCCCGAGCATGCAGTGGCTGCTTCACTTCTCTTGGCACCGCAAGTCTGGGAGACAGGAAAAGTGAAGCAGCGACGGCGTGCTCGGGGAGTAGGTGGGGCAGGGGTGAGCTGCTTCACTTCTCCCGCCTCCCAGGCTTACGGCGCCAATCAGCTTAGGTGCCACAAGCCTGGGAGGCGGGAGAAGTGAAGCAGCGACGGTGTGTTCGGGGTGCTCGTGCACGGAGCAGGGGTGAGCTGAGGCCTCAGGGGTGTGCCTCAGGGCAGCGGGTGGGGGATGGGGAGCTGCCGCAGTGGGGGGCACCTCAGGGCGGAGGAGGGAATCTGCCACGGGGGGGGGGGGGGGGGAGCGGGAGCGGCTTAAGCCCGGGATTCGGGGATGGGGGAGGGTGCAAGGTGGAAGTTTCGCCTAGGGCGCGAAACATCCTTGCACCGGCCCTGCAGACAGCAAATATTATGACAAACTGGTCATGCAACAGTTACACACTGTGGGTTTATAACTATAAGAAGCTTGCCTGAGACAGAGAACACTGAACACTTTGCATGGTGGTCATGAACGAGTTCTGACTCAGACTTCAGTGGGTGTGTAAACAGAACAGGGTTTTCACCCTAATCAGCAGTTTTATTAAAAGCAGAGATCCCAGTGGGTTCATTGCTAGATCCAATTAAAACATTCTTAAAATTAGGAAAATTTTCCAACAGATTTTAGTTTGGAGGAAACACAAGTGGAAAGGAGTGAGGAACTCACTGGTTTGTACCCCACCCTAGACATGACTCAGGCTGGGCTGGGTTTTGATTTGGGCTTCCTATGAACACATTGCCGAAAATAAATAATGTGGGGGAAGAAGGTTAAGAGGAGAAACACACGACCAAAAGATGTTTACATGAGTCATCATCAGATTGAAAATGAATTTTGCATAGCTCCATTTGTTAATTTGGTACGGACTAGACAGAAGACAAAGGGTTCCCACAAATTAAGTGCAAATAGCGATAGAGGAAACAAATGCTTTAAGTCAACGGTTCTTAGCCTGGGGTGCACACACCCCCTGGGGGTGCGAGATGCCCTTTCTGAGGGTGTGAGACATGCCAGATTTTTTTAGAAGGTAAATCATCGAAAACACAAAATAAGCACAGGCACGTAAGTACAACTACTTTGTTTCATCAAACCTACGTATTTATTATTATACAGTTTTTAACTATTACTGTAATATACAAACAAAAATATATCTAGGTTTAAAGAACTGACCTACTTCAATTATTTTTTGATAAGGGGTGTGAGAACATATTTTGAGAACCAAAGGGGTGCAGGCTGCAGTACAGGTTAAGAACCACTGCTTTAAGTGAAGGAAAATACTTGCGAAGTTAACATTCTCCCACTAAGGGGCAATCTCAGCATTAAGTATGCAGAAAACAACTAGCTCTTAAAAAGCAAAGTCCAAGTACAAGTATCTCTGGATTCCTTTGTCAGTAAGGGCTAAGCAAATTCAGCCCACTAAGGAATGGCAAGAAACACCTTTGTGTAAATTCTTTTGTTCAGAAACCAATACTATAGTCTAGCCAGTTAGGAGGCAGCTTGACTGATTTGAAGGAAAGTCCCCCTCCTGTCCCATTAGAAAGACAATGACTGTACAATGCAAGCCTGCAGCATTGGTTAATAGCAAGGAAGATCTTTAGAGAGAAGTATAGAACCTACTAGTCACAATGTACCTCTTTTTCCATTTCAGAGTATTCTTGGACTCTTTCCACAGCAACAATGTTAGTTTCCAGCTCAGATGTCATGCGAACCAGCCAGTTTAAGTATGTTGTAACCTGCAAAAAGAATTCCTAAATGTAGCATTTACAATACAAATGGACATCAACATATAAAAGGACATTTAGCATGCAATACTGAGATGAAAACCCTAAGTGCCATCTGCTCATTAAACGCAGCACTTGGCTTTACCTGGGATGGGATGAGCCACCTCCTACAATTATCAAATACAACTGAGACCAAGTTCCACCCTCAGATACACAGCTCCCACTGCACATGTGTAAGTATAGTGCAGAACTTGGCCACTAGCGTGACCCCTAAAGCAGCTCCCCATTTGTCCTGCTAGTCAGTGTGTCTCATCACAATTTTGTTAAATTGGTTCAAAAGGTTTCTCCTTACAGCCTCTCCCACACAGGAAAGCCCTTGATCACCCCACCTGGACTCTAAATCTCTTTTCAAATCTCATCTGTAAACATATTCCCTATCACATGCTCCGCAAATTAGTTCTCTCTCCAAGACTTGTTTAGTTTCCTGAAGTATTTGGGGAGTCAGTTTGTAGTGACAAAGCCTATTTATTACTATAGTTGACAGATCAATTCTCAACTCTAATTCCATTGCAGATTTATATCCTGATACTGGGATGTGGTCTTAAAGTGCAGAAAGATTTCTGAAGTATATTACCTGCAATGAATAGGACACTGAGAGTCCAACTAAGCCAGGGCTGAGGCTGTGGCGAGCAATCACTGCAAACAGCGCCGCAAAGAGGACTATGCAGTTCCCCACACATTCCAGCCGGACAGCCAGCCACCTGTAAGACACAGACAAGTGATTCAATTTTCCAGCAATATCTGATTAAACAAACAAAAATTCATGGTGAACATGCTTAAATTCACATCTGTTTTGGTTTTTTAAAATATATGTTTATACTGAGGCATTTACATCTACTCATCCCCTTCTTTGCCAGTGACATGGGAACTGACACATTTGGAGCAATCTGATCATTTCCAGAAGCATGGGGTGCGGAAGCACATGAAACTAACTGTTAGAGGCAGAAAATCCTGTTTTAACCTTGAACGTGTTGGTTCTCAGGTACCCAACACAGCCACAGTTCAGGTAAATGAACAATGTGTAGAGCAAGTGAAGGAGGAGCAAAACCTTCTCTTGAATCAATGGGTTGTACCTGAGTAATGGAGCGAGGACTGCAGAACTGCACCCTCCCTATGCCACTGCTCTCCATGTGCTGACCCAACACTCACGCCCATCTACCTGTTTGCAACAATGCTGGGAAAGTACGCTTTCTGATTTTCGTCCACTTTTAAGTCGCTCTGCAGTTTGAAACGCGTCTGCTCCTCAAAGGCTCGAATGACACTGACACCCAAGAGGGTCTCATTAAAGTGAGAATACACTGGAGAGCGGCTGACAGATTCAAGACGTTTCAGCTGGCGAGAGGTGGCCACATAAAATCTCTGGAAATCAAGTTGAGTAGAACACTATGAGTTCAAAGGTGCAGCACAGCCTGGACATGACTTCAATTATTAACAACAACTACAGGGAGCCAACTCTCACTCAGACTTTTACTCTGGATAAGAGTACTACACATCACTTAGAGAAATCCAATTAGCTTTTATGAAAATTCACTGTTTCGTGGATTTTAAAACCAGAAGAGACTGTATGATTATCTAGTCTGACTGTGTTTTTAAGAAGCATGGTAAAAACAGCATTGTGGGTGCTCCTGTTTATGATCTTCAAATGGCTGAAGATCACATTTCCTCCCATCAGGAAGATGTATTTTCCCCTCAAATGCCGGTCCTGAAAGCTCAGTCTGAGATCTGAGAGTCATGCTGAGTTCTCTTTGGCTCAGCCACCACCACCAGGAAAAAAAGATCCCATAACCGGACTTGGTGGACAAACGCACTGATACAGGAGCCAAAAAAGAGAAGCCAATTCCCTTTCCCAGGGCTGTATTGGCTCTGCAGGGATCACCAGAGTAAAGCAGTGAAGTCTTTTTTAACCACTAAAGTAAGCAGACATGACAATACACACACAGAGCAAGACTGTAGAGTAAAAAGGTTGCTGTCAATCCTATTCTCTCCTTGTTTTAAGCTCACTTTTCTGACTATACCTGCACTTTCTACATCTGTGCCTCTCCGAAGCACACTCATTGTTTGAATTATAGGAGTTTCTTTCCCCAATATTTGAGCGCTGAATGAAAAATACTCTGTGTAATGTACCTTAGATTCCTAAGGAGGTTTTCTTTAAGTTCAGTTATATTAAAATATTCCCATTATCTTCTATGTAGTAGTTACAATTAAATGATCCATGATAGCAAAAATTATTCATGGTTTGACACAGTGTCCTATTCAGATGGTCAAAGTAGAGAATGCTCAGCTACTGGAAATCCAGCAAGCTGACGGGCGTGCCAGGCACAGTGCACTTCATATAGTATCCGAAAACGGTCAGTCAAACATGGACTCAAGTCACAATCACATTAAAATCTAAAACTGAAGTAACAAAAGGAGAGGAGAGAGAGAGAGAGAGTCTGGTGAGAGAGCTCAATGGCCGACGTTCCCTACCTGCACAAAGAAGTAGACAAGTCCCAGCGGTGGAATGACGATGGCAGCTATTGGCGTGGCCAAGAGAATGATGATGCAGGCCCCAATGACATTAAACAGTGAGCCCATGAACATTTTGATTATCTGAGGAATCACAGAGTCTATAGTGTCCATCTCTTTAGAGAACCGGTTCACTAAGTTCCCACTGGGTGTTCGTTCAAAAAAACTCATTGGAGACCTAAGGACATTGTGAAGCAGGCCAACGTGTAGGTGTCGTGAGGCAAATATCCCCCCTATTGACACAGCCATTGAGTAGCCAAACACAGCAATACCTGAAAGAGAAAACGGAGTGGACAACATTTTTCCTCCCTGAGCAGAAACATTTTTCCTAATTATGATTACAAACAAAGAACAAACAATGAAATCTAAACCATAGTAAATTTAGTCAACACAAATTCAAATCAATCAATCCTCACTGAAGAAGGCAGATGGTGATCTGAACTAGTCAGACTGAGTGGTAAAAGATTCTTCAGTGAAAAAGGTACGCTCATCTGAAGGAAGTGTTAGCCTTTCAACATGTGATTTCAGGGTATTTGGCACACATGGCCTGCTCACACACTGCTCCACTTTAAAAAGCTGTTTATTTCTTGTTGCAAGACTGGACGTGTCAATTCTGAAGAGAAGCGGGATACTGTGTGTTTAATTTCAGGTCAGACAAACCCTATTTATACACAGAACAGACCTAACAGGCAGCAACTGTGCAAGATTCTCCTGGACATTCTGTCAGCATGTCTGAATCCTGAGGTGGCAGGACCCATGTAGCAGTGAGAGGATAGCTTAGTAGTCCACATGGCTCAGGCAAACCTTGGCTGCTGCTCTAGAACTGCCAGTAAGGCTGCCAAAGAAGATCAAAAGGTGTGGTGGCAGCTCCTGACCACTGGGAACTGGATTGAGACTCAATTCATTTCATACAGGTCAAAGAGCCATCAGATGGCCGTAACTTTCAGTCACCACAGACCTGGGATGGATTTGAACCAGCCACCCAGAGGTTAAAGATTCCAGATCCCGTAACCATATGCATTCTAGCTTTGTTTCTTACGTTAAAAGAAAACCAAATTCACTAACTGAATAGTTTATTGCCATTATTTAAACCTTCCCATAAAAAGCAAAATAAAATTCATGGCAATAAAAGACTCCTGAGGAAGCCTTTGTACGGTGCCGGACACACCAAGTCACTGATCTTTCTAACATTTGGCTTAATATTTTGAACCAGTCAGTTAGTTTTAAAATAGTTTAACAGATAATTTCAGGCAAACCTTGAGACATTCCCAGTGCTCCATACACTCCTAGCCGGACGTGCGTGTGCTGCTGAGTCCCATTAATAACGGGATCGTCTGTCCATAAACTTAGCCAGTAATTGGAAGCCAGGGCGGCTATATGGTTACACATAAAAAGGAATATGCTCAGAAAAGAGATGAAGAGTCCAATGGATTTCATATATTCCCAGTACACTGTCGCCTTTACCTAAAGATACAAGAGAAAAAAACAAAAAACCCAGTCACTTTACACCAGAAGTGTAAGGCCTAGAACACTGATATATATAACCACCACCTACAGGATGGTGAAGTCAATATACCAGTTACACAGTTTACATGTTTATGGTGGGCCACAAAAGATACCTACTAGTCCTGTCCCAGAAAGATAATGCCTGGCAACACCAGTGTCACATTTTAACAGAATGCCTTGCAAAGGTTAGCTCAGTGACCCTCAACTGCCCTGGGATGCTGTTAGGCACTGCTGCCTTTACACACATGGAGAAAGCGAGACAGATTAAGCGACTTCCACGAGCTCACAGGAGATTTATGGCAGAGCCAGAAATAGAATTTCTGTTTCTGAGCGTTAGCCATAAGATCCTCCCATCTATTAACAGGAGGATCCAACCACAGGCAGATGGGGGTACTACAACCAAAGGAAAAATTGAGCCCAAGGTTACTGCCCAATACGTATGGATAGGACTTCATGTTATAAGCTACATTTAGAGAAAGATTCAAGTGAAATAGTTGACATCTATACTGCAGCAGAGAAGTATTTTCCCCTCAAAGTACTAGCTCACGGATCTCTTACAAAACCCCTTGGGTGTGCTGGGATTCAGCACTTGGATCTGACAGTGGAAACTTGGTTTTAATCCAGTTGTCAATTCCAATCCCTCTAGAGTGTGGCTCGGGTCACAGAGCTTGTCACAACCTTGTAGCCTTTTTCCAAGAAGTGACCGCAATAGAGTTATAATTAGCATCTGAAATTTTCACCTCATTTTTTCCAGCTTGCCAGGTAATAGTGCCAGCCACACCAGTGTAAGTGAAGCTCTCATTTCATCCCTCTCTGCCCTTCCTGCACCTACCTGTGACGCAGGTTTACTAGCACAGAGTCTATAAACAATCAATTAATGAAGTTACACATGGTCTGTCAACTCAAAAATGTGTTCACCTCCTTCCCCAAAGTAGTTACTTGCTCTTTGCAGGGGTGCTGGAACAATTTGTATAGTAGGGGGGCTGTGAGCCATTGAACCAAGACTGTAAACCCTGGATATGATGGAAACCTCCTCAAGCCAGTGGGTGCTGCAGCACCCCAGCACCGCTAGTTCCAGCGCCTACGTCACTTTGCTCCCACGTTTGAATGCCATTTTCTCCTGAATCACAGGGATTTCTGATAAGCTAAAATTTGGAAATGAAAAGAAATAATGAAATCTCACCCTCCCGGTCTTTGCTGTGTCAGCCTCCGTGAGTTTCCAAGCATTCTTTTCTGTTGGTGCTTTCTGAAGCTCTGTTGTACTAGTCTGGTTCAAAGACTTCCTTGTTTCTCCACTGTAAGTTGATGAGTTACTGAGTTGTCTGAAAAAACATATTTTTAAGCAAGCCATCAGAACAGGGACCAGTTGTTTCCTTGGCAAATGGATTTCTGTGACCCAGATCTACAAGTCTGGACACAATCTTACTCTGTGCTTCGCTGAGCCAGACAGAAACATCCCTAACAGGAGAATGCATGTGAGTATTCACCAACAACCCGCTCTTCTCTGCCTGAGTGCACTTCCTTAGCACCTGAAGACAAATGCTTCAGAGTAAGTACACAATGGACTGCCAAGCCAGAGAAGAGTTCTTGCTTGAGCAATCAAACTCCAGGAAGAACGATTCCTTTGTAAAAAAATAAAATAAAAATCTGCCTTTCGGGATCCTGCCCTTGTATTGAGCAGATGCAGGGACTCAAGAGTATTCCCATCAGCAGCAGGATTGGAAAATTAAATACATGACTCATCAGCCTTCAAAATTTGCAGTCAACTTACTTCCAGAAATGGGCATATTCATCTCTATGATGTTTAAAGAAGGAATGGACTGACTTGTGGGTATCCTGAACTGAAGCCTCCCCACAAAATGCAAACTCATGCAGTGGAACAGGCTCAGATTTTCATGGGATATTCAATTTTTGCTGGAACTTCCTTAGCACAAGGCTTACACTATGGAACTACAAAACAGCCTTAGATGTTCTCTTTGGGAAGCATGAAGGAGAGAGACTTTATTTTCCAAGTCTTTGCTCAGGTCAAAAGACATTTAAGACTTCTAATCATTTAAGGAAACTCATTCTCATGAGGAGCAGAAATACTGTACTTTGAACGGTAAGAATAGGCTGAAAACTGTCCAGCATAAAGCAGAAGGAAAAGACTAAGGGCTTGTCTAGGTGAAGAGAAAGTGCAGAGAATGCTGGGCTGTAAATGTATAGCATACTAGTGTGCTGCGCACTAACTGTCCGTGTAGACCCCACTACCGTGCACTAACAGTTCCCTAGTGCACTTTGACCTACTCTGCTTTGAAACAACTACACACCTAAGTATCGGTTTTCCTGTTGCTTCATTTGCGAGAACACCATTTTCCATATGCTTGCCTTCTTTCACAGTTGGGCTGTTTGCATCTGTAGGAAAAGCAAAAATGAACAAAGTTAGCCACAGCTAGAGAAGTCATAGTCAAAACCCAGTCAAATATTTGCATACCAAAATTGCTCCCAAAGGGGAGAACACAATTAAGCAATTAATACTCTATATGGTAATTACTTCTAATAGGTTTTAACAATTGTAGTAAGATGAAGCCCTGACAGGAGCGGTGCCAGAGCTTCTAGCGCCCTAGGCAGAATTTGGGGGGGGCATTTTGTGCGCTCCCCATGGGG
The DNA here is from genome assembly GCF_020497125.1 of Mauremys mutica. Lineage (NCBI taxonomy): Eukaryota > Metazoa > Chordata > Testudines > Geoemydidae > Mauremys > Mauremys mutica. The sequence continues at coordinate 67,327,497 of NC_059082.1, read as the reverse complement.
CGCACGGGAGCTTCCGGTTCCGCTCCCATCGTGCCGCTGAAGAAGGACCCTCCACCGAAATGCCGCAGGCGACAGCGGCAGTCATTGAGCTGCTCAATTGCCTGCCGCTGTTTTCCGCGGCACATCGGCGGAGGGTCCTCCTTCGGCGGTACGACGGGAGCGGAACCGGAAGCTCCCACGTGCCCCGTGGGGAGCGCACAAAATGCCGCCCCTCGAATCCTGGCGCTCTAGGCGACCGCCTAAGGTCGCCTAATGGAAGCGCCGGCCCTGAGCCCTGAAACAAGCTCTTGTGTCAGAGGCCCAGTCTGAGGCCTGAAGCCTGAACCAAAGTACTTCCGGGCATTGCTAAGCAAAAGCTGGGCTGTGAGCTAGAGGCAGGCCTCACTCACAAAAGCTGGCAAGAAGAGGGCTGCTACAAGCAGGTGCATCCACATGTAAGTGCTAATAAGAGGAACTTGTGCCAAAATAGCATCAGAACACACCACAGAGATAACAAGGAACAGGCAGGTGCATATTAAAGACAAGGTCAAAAGAACAACATGATGGATAGATTTGTTTGAACCGACATGATCAAAGAGGAGATAGCACCCTAATAAGCCAAGGGGCTGTACTTCAATACGTCAGTAGGAATAAGTAATCTGTCCTGTAACTGTATAAAAGTAGGTCCTGAAGTGCACATCTTTGTCTGGCCTAGAGGGCAGTGGAAAGTCCCGCCACTGACTGAGCCAGTCCATTGCCAGGGGGCACAAATTCGTAGTATGTCTTGTAAAGTCTACGGAACACTATTACTGTGCTTCGTTTGACAATAAACCTGGCTCGAGTTCCTTCGTACCTTACTAAACTCTATGGCCTTTGGGGGGTTCTCTCGGGGTCTGCTGTGTCAGCTATCTGCGCAGAACTGGGGCAGCACACAGAGGGAACACACAAGCAGCCGACTGTTATCATCATCAAATAAAAGCAAAGCACCACACCAGTAGCTACTAACAACAACAATCACTTTTTAGCACTAGTTTGAATCTTAATCTTACTGAGCAAATGCACAGACAATAGAATATTATGCTCCTTTCCCTACTCAATGCACACTAATTTTAGTAGTTTGAAATAGAGTTATGAGAACTGTTTGACACTGAAGCACACATCAACTTCATAGCACAGAACATGCTATGGCTAATTTAGAGGATGCTCTAAGCTTTTTCTACTCTTCAAAAATTCATGCCTTGACTATTCATTAAAAAGGCAAAAAGTTATTTTTATTTTAGAGCAAACCAGAAACCACACAAAAGCTTTTTCTGGATTTTTAGTGCAGAGATAGAAGATACGTTCAGAATAACTTGGAGAATGCTGGCTTTCCTTCAGCACCCTAAAACACACAACAACAAACTTTCCAATAGGATTAATCAAGTACATGCTACTGAGGCTGAGTAACTAGAAAGGCCTTTCTATAAATCTAACATTAAGCAAAAAATAGGTGTTACGTTCCCCCTTAATACATCTATATAAATCCATTCGATTAACAAGAGGCAGTATTGCATTTAGGCAAGTTAACCCAAAATGCTTAGAAAACCAAATCAAAATTTGAAGTTTATGTAGTTTGTGAAACAGTAAAGATAAACAAGAAGAACTAAATTCAAAGCTTTCTCCAGACACTTTAATGAAACTCTATGAAACAGTGTCTAGTGTGGCTATCAGACCCTGACACATTTATATTTAATAGTTTTCCCACACACAAATCAAATGATTTTTTTCCCTTAAAGAAGTACCTTCTCTTAGTCTGGGCAATAATGTTTCCATGTATGCAGGGCTGTTCAGTGTTTAACCCAGAAGGAATTCTGCACACAAACATTCTTAAGGAGGCTGAATACAGCCAAAAATAGTCAGTTTGTATCTATTAAAAAAAAATAGCATTTAAACAGGGAGACAATTATTTATTTAGACCTAAAAACGTTTGTTTTGTTAAAAATAAAGATGTTCAATGTTTCCATGAACTATTTTTCTGAACAACCACCAACAAACTCCACTGAACTGCAGCTGTTTGACTTAAGGCATTATCTGCTGCGTTTGCAAATGAAACACAGACGCATCATGCTAATGCTGCAGACTCAGACAAGCTAAACTGATTGGTGCTGTTTCATTGTCCATGATGAGTGAAGTGCCAACAGTGAATAAAACAGCATAAATGAAAACATCACACTATTAAAACTAAGAAATTTACAAATAAGTTATTAAAAGTGAGAAACTATATTTAGGTTTTTACCCAGACAATATTTCTTTAGGAAAACTTCCAGATGAAGAACTTCAAGCATTCAATATTCTCTTGAACTGCAAACACTGAATTTAGTGGCAACCCTTATTCCACATTAAAAAAGCCCGCAGCTCCCAAACGTCTCTTCAAAGTCAGATTTAATTTTGTACGCGATAAATATTTCTGCACATGCTGAATACAGTATTTGAGAAACAAGGAAAGCTCTCAGAAGTATAGTTAACCTGGCATCATACCAGTGAGGATGCAAACTCACTAACAATTATCCTTATTTCATATCTTAGTATCACCACTGAAGAATTCCTTTTCAAATCATAAAGTCGTATAGTCATAACACTAAACAGGCATTAGAGAAAGGAAATGAAGGAATCATGAATGCACCAATCCTGCAAACTCTCATGCATGTTAGTGGTCTCGTTTAATTCAACGTGACTACTCACATGCATAAGCATCTGCAAGATTGGGCCCTCAATTTTTGTCTTCCTGACAGGTTTGATGTTTAAGAGACAAGACTCATCTCACCCTGTCAATGGGATATTCATTAAGGATTTCCATCTTTCATATTTATTTTCCCACCCTGCCAAAAAATTAGGCTGCACTGAACTAAACTTAAAAACCTATCAGTAAAAGTTTTCAGGACTTTTTACAGTGTTTACTCTCACCAGATCTAGGAACATACCAATCTTCCTCACAGTGAAATGGACTAAGAAGGGATGTTAACATCTGGAAGGGTGAAGACTGAAGACCCAACACTGCAGGACAACTGGTTTAGTCAGGAGAATTTTTCAGAATTTTTTTTTCTTGCATTACATTTTTTTTTTGGCAAGTTTCTCAATAAATACCAATTTGAATCTCACACCAGCAGATCTCAATTGAGTCAGTCCCATTTGGGATAGAATATCACATCTTGTGAAAAAAACCTACTGCACAGTAGAATGTAGCCAACTGTTCTGCAAGTTTTCAGTTGCCATAAAAATTTATTTTAAATATAATATTTAAGAAAATAAAACCTCTCGGTGTCAAAATGAACATTCCTTTTGTGGCTTCCAATTTCCACAAGTGACTTTAGTAACTGGGCAATATTAGTTTCACAAGGAAAAAAAAGTTTCTACATTGTATAAAAACTCTACATTTTGAACAGCTACAGGGAAAGTGTTCAGCTTTTTTGGACATTTTGTCCAACCTTAAAATTATTATAGATGAAGATTCGCTATTGTCATAAATTCTATTACTGAAAAGCCAGCGTACCAAATGCTGAAGTTTAAGCCACTATTTTCATGCATTGTACTAAAAAGCAATGAGCTCTCTCCCTACTGTTATGAAGCAAGAAGCTAACCAACACTATTTCTTCATGTAGTGTGAAACTTCAGCTGCCAGTGATGAAGCCACACGAGCGAACAAAACGCAGCCATGTCTATTGCCCTAATACGAAGAGTATAAAACAATGCAGCAAAAAAGGAGTTACCTGTGGCCAGTGAAGGAGGAATGGTAAATTATTATGAATATTTTGAGTTTAAACGTATACATTGACTTTTCCAAAACCATGCACATCTTTTACATCACAATCAACTATTTACACTATCTACATGCAGAAAAGCACCTGAGCAAACCAACACAAACCTTCCTTGTCTTCTCCTGTCTTTGGATCTGTGTTCAGGATTCAGGGGGGCAGGGGCGGAAGGAGAGAGAAAGGGGGAAGAAGGTGATGAAACAATTTAAAGACAAACAAAGATTGAATTCAAATGAAAAGGGCTATCAACTAAGAGTGCAACAAACCTTCTCCTTTCTTTGCAGCTGTATATTAATGGAAGCAAGAAGAGAATGGTAAAGTGTGGGATAAAAAAAATATCCAATGATTACTTGCTATGAAAGTTTACTAAGACTGCTGCCCTCCATCCCCCCACACCTGCCAAAAGTAGTTCCAGACTTAGAAAGAAAAATTAGAAGTTAATGCTGGAGCCCTTCATAAATATGTTCAGCTGAAAGTGCAAGACATTTATGCTATTCTAAATCAAGTTGGGAGGAAGAAACAAGTGAGGAGGTTAGACTAATGGATAGCCCAATGACTGCACCAACAGAGGAGAAGGAAACAGGTAAACTGGAAAAAAGCTGTGGGAGGGTGGACAGAAAGCTGTGTACAGTTGAGACAGCATTAAGATGACATGGGAGGACAGGCAGCCAAACTGAGCTTTGGAGGTGTGAGATGCATACTGAGGCCAGGGGAGTTTAGGACATTTGTTTAATATAGTGGTGACTCCTTTTTGTTAGTTTCCATAGACTATAAAGTCTGCTTATGTGACTATAGATATAGATGCACACAGTAATTTGACTTTAGAAGCAAAGACTTCTCATTTATATGGCCCCTTTAAATTAAATTAGTCCATGTGAACTAGATAGAGAGAGCAATACCCCCATTTTACGGCTAGGGAAAAATAAAAGCAGAGGTAAAGAGATTTGCCCAAAACGAAAGGGCAAATAGTAGTCAAACACTAGGATAATACATTGCATAAGTAAACAACAAAGGTGCCCAGTGTTCATCTGGGTCACAGTAATTAAGAAGAATTACATGCAATCATGGCAAATAAGTGCAGCATACTCAAAACACTGGATTTCTTTCCAAAACAAGATACCCAGCACACCAATGGGAAAAGACTTTCAAACAAAAGCAAGGGCATACTTGTCAAGCATGTTTACATGTACAAAGCCTTCAAAAAGCGAACAAAACCACCTAGGTGAGCTGACAAAGGCTAGAACTAGGCAACTTACAGGAAATAAATACCTGTTCAAATTGCAAAGTATTAAATTTTATCGAGACTACAAAAGAAAAAGGAAGATTAATCCTCCTCTCTGTGGAAGTAGAGAAAGAACTGACAGGGATTTGAAGGAGATTTCATATTCAAACAGTCCCCTTGTGTGAGCAAGAGTCAGGCTAGATATAACCCTAATAACGGGAGATTTGTAGAAGTGAGGATTGTGTGAGGCGAGTGGGACAGAACTGTCTGAGAAGTTGTTGTGACCTAGTGTTAGATATCAGGAGGACATATGTATAAACAAAATGCAGTTGTCGCCTATTATTGTATGTAACAAAAGGTATAAATGCTTGCTGTAATTGTTTACCTGGGGAGAGACCTGTTCTGCTCTCTCCCTCCACGCAATTGTTAGAGAAAATAAAGTATCTGACTTGCTGCACCCAACCTGAGAGTGAGACCTGTTTTTCTCCGACATCTCTGAAGTCTGCTCATACACTGAAGTCCGTATCAGATATCCTTTATCTAAGAGTACATCTAGCTGCTTCCAAACCCAAAGTATTATTTCTTTAATTCTATACAGTGTGCAAGTTAATCACATTTCTTCTATTGTAACGGCTTTTCTGTGGCACTTGTCCCAGTGGTAGGTGAGAACCTCACAATCCTTACTTTGCCCCACAGCTCTCCCAGTGAAGTAGGAAAATATTTCCATTTTGCAGAATGGGAATTGAGACAGAGATTAAGTGACATGCCCAAGATTATACAGGAAGCCTATGACAGGGACAGGAGACAGATCTTCAGAGTCTCAGCTCAGCGAGTTAGCCAGAGGACCATACCTCTCCCAGAATGCCAGTGCCTACAAAAGGACCAGTGGCGCTAGGGTTGCCAACTTTCTAATAGCACAAAAGTGAACACTCCTGCCACACCCCTTGCCACACCCCTTCTTCAAGGTCCCGCCCCTTCTCGGAGGCCTCCTCCCCACTCACTGCATTCCCCCCCCCTTCTGTCGCTGGCTGTCCCCCACCCTCACTCATTCATTCATTTTCAGCAGGCTGGGACAGGGGTGGGGGAGGGCTCCAGCTGGGGCTGCGGGCTCTGGGGTGGGGCCAGAAAAGAGGGGTTCAGGATGCAGGAGGGTGCTCCGGGCTGGCGCAGGGGGTTGGAGTGCAGGCTCTGGGATGGGGCTTGGGATGAGGAGTTTGGGGTGCAGGAATGGGCTCTGGGCTGGGGGATGGAGCCAAGGGGTGCAGAGTGTGTGGGGGGTTCCGGGCTCAGGAATGCAGTTGGGGTGTGGGATGGGGTACAGGCTCTGGGCTGGAGATGCAGGTTCTGGGTTTGGGCAAGAAAGGAGGGGTTCAGGATGTGGGAGGGGACTCAGGGCTAGGGCAAGAGGTTGGGGAGTGGGAGGCTCCGGGCGATGCTTAACTTGGGGCTTCCCTGGAAGCAGCGACATGTCTCTCAGCTCCTAGGCCTAGGGGTGGCCAGGTGGCTCCACGCAGTGTGCGCTGCCTCCACCCACAGGCACTGCCTATGCAGCTGCCATTGGCTGCAGTTCCCAGCCAATGGGAGCCGCGGAGCTGGCACACAGCGCAGGGGCAGTGTGCAGAGCTCCACAGGCTATTCCTCTGCCTGGGAACCAGAAGGACATGTTGCCACTTCTGGGAAGCACACGGAGCCAGGTAAGGAGCCTGACAGCCCCGCCAACCGGACTTAATGGCCCGGTCAGCCACTGACCGGAGCCACCAGGGTCCCTTTTCGACTGGACGTTCCAGTTGAAAACCGGACACCTGGGAAACCTAAGTGGAGCAGATTCAACAAGAACATTCAGAAGACAGGGTCAGCTCTTCTACACCACACATTAATACATGCTTTCACCAAGGAGGCACATTCTGCTCTGCTTTCTTCAATAATCAGAGGGGGACTGTCATAGCTTTCTATGGCTTGGGAAGGACAGGGCCTAAACAGGGCAACTCTGCTTCCTACCTTACAGACCCTCTCACCTGGCCTCACTCTCCACCCTGTTCCCTAATCATTCTCTTTGTCAGCCTCTCTCCACCTGTCATTCCCTTCCCACTCACCTCTCCCATTGCCAGAAGGGGGATGCAAGCACTGCACTTCCCTCTCCTGGCCCGTGGTAGAGGGCAAAATACTATTCTCACTTCTCTCCTGGCTGAGAGGACAGGCAGCAATTCAGTACAGTTCTATGGCTCCTTTGACAGCTTCGCTCATATTCTGCGGTTCAGTGCACTGCTCATGTTCTACCTGTAACGTTCAGGCAGGATGGAGTGTCAAGCACCAAACACTCATGCAGCACTCCAGGGGATAGGTGTGAATTATGCAAAGAATCAGCAGGAGCAATCCATTTCCTGCAAAATCTGCCATTTGTGTGCATCAGCAGAGGGTGCATGCCAAAGAACACGTCCTATGTGCACACAGAGGGAATATCAGCGTAACACCAGCCAAGCACACTAAAAACACTGCTTGTATTTGAGCATTAATGCAGGGAACAGAGCCAGAAAACAATTTGAGCAGGTCTTGTAAGAAATCAGACTGGGAGGCATTGGACCGTCTTCCACGATTTGCAGACAAGTTACAAAGATTCCCCGCGTTCTCTAAGTGTGGAAGTAGCTGTGTTGTAACAGGAAGAGCTGGGAAAAGAACAGCTGCTTTCAGATTAAATAAGGTCCCGTTTATGTGAGGGACTCACCAGGCCTGTGGATAAGAAGTCAGAGATTCCATGACTTTTAGAGATCTTTTTAGAGTAAACAGATGCCCAGCCTTAGACTGACTTCAGAGCTGTATTGGACAATCTGAAAGGATTAACGATTGGGCTTCCATAGGAGATTATTCTACAGCCCAACAGACCTTACTATTATGCTGAATACTGAATACCTGGTTTTCAATTCTACAAGCCAATCATGGATACCTTCATGAAACAAGGATCCCTGCCTATTTTGATCTACCATGGGAAAGGAAAGGCACTCAAGGAAGCATGCTACCACAAACCGACTAGCAAGCAGCACATCATCTTAGCTCAGTGGAGTTTCTTTGTAAGCTTACCTCCATTCTCCACATCCTGATCAGCATTAGCATATGTACGAAGAAACTCGGCAAAGGCCCCGTCTTGCGTTAGCAGCTCTTGGTAAGAGCCCATCTCAGATATTTTACCATCAGTCATCACTATAATTGTATCCATCAGAGGCAGATAACTGACCCCATGGGTTACCAAAACCCGAGTCTAGATGTTAAAAAATATAAATAGATATATATTGAGTACAAGGCTCTCTCTAAACAGTAACTAAGTGTTAAATTCTTGCAGTAAGTGTCGCACACCAGATTTTAATGATGTGCATAACAACACACGCAACAGGCACATGGTAATTGTTACAAAAGAATTAGTTCTCATTTTTTAATCGTCGTTTTCTCCAGCTGACCTGCATCTTAGGCCTTTGGAGTCACTGAACACTCTCATAATACTTTGTACTGATGCTACTGTACCTTTCATCAGAGGTGCTCAAAGCACTTTATAAACAGTAAGCCCAGATTTTTAAAGCTCTGGCTCTGCTCAACATTGCAACATCTGACTGACTTAGGAACATGTGTCATTTTCAAAAGTGACTTAGGCACTTAAGTTTCACTGAAAGTCATTGGGACTTAGGCACATAAGCATGTAAGTCACTTTTGAAAATAAGGTTTAGGCATTGCAATACTGAGATGAGTAGCGCCTAAATACTTTTTAATATCTGGGCCTACATCTTCACATCACTTCTCCATTTTACAAATGAGTAAAGCCAAGTCCAGTGTTTCATGTAACTTTCACAAGATCATGTAACAAGTCAGATCCAATTGGAAATAGAATTGAGGAATAAAAATGATGATAACCGGGAAGTAAAATGGATGAAGTTGTTTCAAAGGAGCTTTCTAGTTCTTGGAACCTTGTGAACCAAGCTTAAATCATAGAAAGGATCATTCCATGGAAAAGTCACCCTGATCTGAAGTATCATTTAAAAATACCTACTTTGTTTTTCAGGATTCCCTTTGGTCCAATAACTTTCTCAAAAATATGCTTCCCAACATGGGCATCAACAGCAGATAAAGGATCATCAAATAAATAGACATCGGTGTTACAGTAAACTGCCCGAGCAAGGCTGACTCTCTGCTTCTGACCTCCAGAGAGATTCACACCCTGGAGAAGGAGGAAATAAAGTGCTGCTGGGTTTTACAGTAAAATACGTTGTTTCAGTTTGTGAAGGAGGGTAAAAGTCATAGGAGGCTTCTGTGAAGGCATTAGAGGAGCTGCAGCTTCATGATAAACATTCCAAATAATAAACATTATTTCAGTAGCTTAATAGTGTTAAAAATCGCGGGCCAACGCCTTCTTTTCTGGTATGTATGGAAAAATCTAGACATTAATCAACGACTGTCCGGGCCTCTAAACACATGAAACACTATAGAGTGGCAGGGACCATATCTATCTATATGTTTCTATAGCACCTCCCACAAGAGAGAGGAGAGGAAGTTCCAGATTGGGACTTCTGGCACCACTGTAATACAATCATCTCTACTGCATGTCCTGTAACTTGTTACTTTCACAAGATTTCCATGAATTAAAGTGGGAATTCTGTGAATGGAATGCACCTCCTACATTTTGCCCAGTGTAAGGAAAGCATCTTAAACATGATTGTATTTAGTTTTCTTACTAAGCTGGGAAGCCACTTCAGTGTTGTACTGATAAACAAGCATTTAGTTTCCATGGTGAAAAGGGGAGTTCTTGATTGTATTTCATATTGCAAGTGAAAAATGGCATGCTTAATAAATACACTCTGAAATATAACTACAGACATGAGTTTGCAAATGGGTTATCACGAGAGCAAGCCAAGACAGAGCACGACTACCCCTAGGTTTTTCAAGGGCCTTATTAAGAGACAGAAGTGCAGAACTCCTCCTCTGTGGTCTGGCACTCTGGCTCTGCTATCTTGCACAATCTGGAACTATTTGGTTAGAGCACCCACCAGAACTGTGAGCCCTAGGCAGTATGGGAGCTCCTTCTGTGCAACTTACAAAGCACGCAGGTGCCTTCCCTCCACCACTGTATGCTTTGCATGTTGTGCAGGGGCTTAGTTAAGGGCTTTTCAAGGGCTCTCCTCCTGTTTTCCCCATTGACAAACAGCCCAATTCACCTAGCTGTCTGCTCCTTTCAGGTGAGGGGTGGCTGAACTTGGATGAGAGCTTAGCTTAGTTTGGTTGGAAAGTGGATTTGTACAGGCACTGGGGGCCTTTGGGGCCAATGAGGCAGCTGCTGGAAAGAGTCTGCCCAGTGAAGCATCAAGCCGTCTTCCTTAGCAAGTCCACAGCTATCGTCACTCCAGGCCAATTACATAGGTGATCTCAGTCCCTGTTCATAAGTCTTTACATTTTTCAGCACTTAAATTAAACATTCAGCAACGAGGGTGATTTCTATACTGCTTGTCAAGGTTCAGCTCTTGGACTGCTTAACAATAATAATGAAAATCCTTTTAATTACATCAATCTACTAATGGGGACAGGCTTTCTTCCCCAGCTTTCCTAGCATTAAAAAAGCACCACTTTTGCTCAGCTATATATTATATTAAAAGATAAAGAAAATTCTTTATGTACTAGACCTGGTCTGACAGATTTTTAACCAAAAAGATTTTCAAGTTCTGTACAATTCTAAAAAGAGAGTTAGGGTATGTCCATACTACCCGCCTGGGTCGGTGGGTAGCGATCGACTTCTCGGAGTTCGATATATCGCGTCTCATCTAGCCGCGATATATCGAACTCCAAACGTGCTCCCGTCAACTCCGGAACTCCAGCACCGCGAACGGCGGTGGCGGAGTCGACGAGGGAGCCGTGGACTTCGATCCCGCGCCATCAGGACAGGTAAGTAGTTCGAACTAAGATAGTTTGAGTTCAGCTACGCTATTTGCGTAGCTGAACTTGCGTACCTTAGTTCGAACCCCCCACCCCCAGTGTAGACCAGGCCTGAGAATGGAAAGTATGTATCTTTAACTCCAGTGACTACATCCATTATGATACGGGGTGTATCAATACCTTTTCCCCTATTTCTGTTCTGTCTCCACTAGGAAGAATCTCTATATCAGGTAGAAGTGCACAAGCCTCAATCACACGTTTATACTGGCTCTCTTTCATCTCCCTCCCAAAGCTAATATTGTCCTTCAGAGCTGCATTCTGTATCCAGGCTTGTTGAGGAACATAGGCAACCGAGCCCTATAAGAAACAAAAATTAGCTATTCAGTATTTCACTCTATTTAAATAACATCTCACAGACATCCTCAAAGCACCATGCAAACAATAATCACATTCAACATCCTTGTAAGAGATGTACGATGCCCATCGTACAATTGGGGAAACAGTGATAGTGTATGTATTACAGTGCAGCTGAGAGCATGGTTCCCAGTGCAGGCAGACAGATGCACTAGTTTTCATGCTAAAATAGCACATGGCTGTGGCAGCTCAGGTTAGCCATGCCCTCTCTTCTACAGCAATCATGTTGCAAGTATGTTTTGGGGAATGGCCTTCAAATGGAACATGCTTCCCCCAACATCGACCTTGCTGAATTCTCCATGCAAACACACATGCTCTATAGAAGTAGTGAATGCTAAAAAGTAGGGCTGTCATGCGATTCAAAAAAATCCACTGAATGATAAAAATATCAAAAATTTAAAAAAATTAAAAAAAAACCCGCACTGTTAAACAGAATACCATTTATTTAAATATTTTTGGATATTGTCCACATTTTCAAATATATTGATTTCAATTACAGCACAGAATACTAAGTGTGCAGTGCTCACTTTATAATTTTTAATACAAATATTTGCACTGTAAAACCAAAAGAAATAGTATTTTTCAGTTCACCTAATACAAGTGCTGTAGTGTAATCTCTATCATGAAAGTTGAACTTACAAATGTAGAATTATGTACAAAAATAACTGCATTCAAAAATAAAACAATGTAAAATTTTAAAGCCTGCAAGTCCACTCATTCCTACTTCTTGTTCAGCCAATCATTCAGACAAACAAGTTTGTTTACATAATGCTGCCGACTTCTTGTTTACAATGTCACCTGAAAGTGAAAACAGGCATTCTAATGGCACTGTTGTAGCCGGTGTCGCAAGATATTTATGTGCCAGATGCTCTAAAGATTCATATGTCCCTTCATGCTTCAGCATGGAAATGTCCTCTAAAATGGTGGTTGATGATGGTTTCTGCTTGATGACGATCCAAAGCAGTGCAGACCGACGCATGTTCATTTTCATTATCTGAGTGAGATGCCACCAGCAGAAGGTTGATTTTCTTTTTTGGTGGTTCGGGTTCTGTAGTTTTCACATCGGAGTGTTGCTCTTTTAAGACTTCTGGAAGCATGCTCCACACCCCGTCCCTCTCAGATTTTGGAAGGCACTTCAGATTCTTAAATCTTGGGTCAAGTGCTGTAGCTATCTTTAGAAATCTCACATTGATACCTTCATTGCGTTTGTCAAATCTGCAGTTAAAGTGTTCTTAACATAAAAAACATGTGCTGGGTCATCATCCGAGTCTGCGATAACATGAAATATATGGCAGAATGCGGGTAAAACAGAGGACATACAATTCTCCACAAGGAGATCAGTCACAAATTTAATTTACACTTTTTTTTTTTTTTAAATGAACATCATCAGCATGGAAGCATTTCCTCTGGAATGGTGGCCGAAGCATGAAGGGACATACGAATGTTTAGCATATCTGGCATGTAAATACCTTTCAATGCTGGCTACAAAAGTGCCATGCAAATGTCTGGTTTCACTTTCTGGTGACACTGTAAATAAGAGGAGAGCAGCATTATCTCCTGTAAATGTAAACAAAATTGTCTGTCTTAGCGACTGGCTGAACAAGAAGTAGAACTGGGTGAATTTGTAGCTCTGAAGTATTACACCTCTACCTCAAGATAAGGCTGTCCTTGGGAGCCAAAAAAATCTTACCGCGTTATAGGTGAAACCACATTATACTGGACTTTATTTGATCTGCCAGAGCGCGCAGCCCCACCCCCCCGGAGCGCTGCTTTATCCTGTTATATCCGAATTCGTGTTATATCGGGTGGCGTTATATCAAGGTAGAAGTATACATGGTTTTGGGTTTGAGTGCAGTTATGTAACAAAAATCTACATTTGTAAATTGCACTTTCATGACAGAGATTGCACTACAGTACTTGTCCAAGGTGAATTTTGATTTAGTTGGGGTTGGTCCTGCTTTGAGCAGATGGTTAGACTTGATGACCTCCTGAGGTCTCCATCTGATGCTATGAACTGAAAAATACAATTTATTTTGTTTATCATTTTTACAGTGCAAATATTTGTAATAAAAAAGAAGATACACTTTGATTTCAATTACAACACAGAATACTATTGTATATGAAAATTTAGAAAAACTAAAATATTTAACAAATTTCAATTGGTATTCTATTGTTTAACAGTGTGATTAAACCTGTGATTAATTGTGTTTCATTTTTTTAATCGCGATTAATTTTTTTTTAGTTAATTGCAGGAGTTAACTGCGATTAATCAATAGCCCTACAAAAAAGACATTCAGGCTCATACATCTTGACTAAGAATGCTTCAGAAATGCCTGTGTCACGCTGAATGATTAAATGAAAGATTGGAGTATTTCTCCCCCCTTTCCCGTCACATACAACAGGGTGTAAGGAAAAAAGATAGCTTGTGTTGAATATTTTTTTTTGTTAAAAAAAAAGTGGGAGGGGGGCGGGGGGGAGAGGAGAATGGGGGTTGCAACATGATAATTCATGTCTTGCCCACTTTGTTTTTCCAGGAAGATACAAAGGATGACAGAATTAATAAAACTCCATCATAGGCACAAAGGAAACGCAAGTCAATTTTTGAGAGGGGAAGTGATTTTTTTCAGATAATTTTAGAACGTTGGATTTTTTGACTGAAATCTGTATTAAGAACAAATGTACAGCTGGAAAAAAGGTCTTTGTAAGAGATTCAACCCTGCCCTCTCCCTTTCAATTTAGGGCTGAGAGAGCTTCCAAATCATTTCTTTAGGTCCTCCATAAAGACCTGCAAAAACAGGAACAAGATTTTATATTCCTGATATTTCTATGATAAACACAAAATTTTAATACACCATGCACACTTTCAGGCCTCTATGTACATCATAATGCAGCACAAGCACAATTCCTCCCCCATTTCCACCCATAAAAAAAACTTGTTAATTTGAGAGGCTTTTATCCCCCCTCATGCTATGGAAGTGTTATCACCTCAGAAGTACTCACAAACAACAGAACTGTTATCCAGACATTTCCTACCTTGACAGCCACATATCCTTCCCTCTTGTCCATCTCTCCTAGAAGGGCAGACAACAATGAAGACTTTCCACAGCCAACCTGTCCAACAATGGCAATCAGGGAGCCTTCAGGAACAGTGAAATTAATGCTGAAATAAATCACACACAGTTCAGCCTTGCTTGATACAGTACCACACACAAATAATGGTGAGCATTTTACTGTAGTATCAAATTCAGAGAAACACCAGATACAAATAGAACACCTGCTCTATAGCTGCTGACAATTGCAATACAGTCCATTGGTTCTTTAACAAGAACATGAGTCTGAGAATTCAAGCTTCTATATGCAGAATGTGCTCAGCTCTGCCTATACGTAAACAATCATATAGTCTCAGTATGTGATCAGGCCTCCAAAAAGCAGCTGCCAAGACCATCCTTCTTGCCCACCAGTCTGATACTCTCACCCTTTCTTGAAACTCTTTGCACCAGCTTTAACTCATATTGTCTATGCAGCACTATAAATATGCACTGTGTTTTACAAACACCAGCAATGTCTGCGTCCCAGAGAACATATGATAAAAAACAAGGGAGAGGATAGGGAGAAGGGAAGGCTTTCAGCTGCAACATCCTGCAGGTGCATTGGTTAGCACTGTGTGCATCCCAAGGATTTTGTAAGGTTCCTCTCCTACCCATCCCCAGTACTGGAACGAAGAGGGCTATAGATAAGATGTTTAAGGGGGAGACTTGGAGGATAGGGTGGAAGCATGGCAAGGAAGGGGATACACAGTTGTAAGGAGCCCCATGGATGAAGTCATAAAACAAAAAAGGGGCTGGTTAGTTGTATAGCTCACAGCTTCTACTAACTACAAGCTATTCTCATCACTTTGAGCCTCCAGAGAAGTCTGCTCCTATCTCCATCTTCTCTTATTCTCTTCCTCCACCCTAGCCCACTGCATATGCTCTACACCAGATTTTCTCCTGGCTATTCCTTTTGACTCCTTACCCCACTAATAATTTTGTCTTCTTTCATACCAACCTATATGCTTGAAAGAGACACTCCTAATTAGAGGATGCAAAAGCTCCCTTCCCATTCAATAGTCTCTCCCCCACCCCTCCCCAAAACAAAACCCACACACCTTATAAAGCATGAAACATCCTAGCTGTAACTAAGTGAAATGTGTTTGTATCGCTGTTCCTTTAAGGTTGTAAGCTCTTTGCAGCACAGACATACCATTTCAGCAGAGCTTATTTATTGTGCAGTGATGCACACACTTCAAGCTCTACAGAAACAATTATAAAAGTGATAAAGATTTAGTGCAATTATAGGCCAGAACTAATTAGGATACCAATTCTTACTCATTCAGTGAGGGAGGATCATTTCTTGACCAACTAAATGTTGCATTCTTCACAATAATGCTTCCTTCAGCTAGCAAATAATGAAAGAAAAATTATGTTCAGACACAGATCAGTAAGGAAACAGTTGTATGATGGCACAGTGCAGTGTACATGGAAAGTAAATCCAGGCACACACACAGAGGCAGGTCCAATGCTATTTTAGTAACAGAACTCCAGCACTCTGTTTTCGTTAACAGCTCACGCTCCATTTTGACTGAGTCTACGAACAGGGCTGGGATTCTCAAGTTACAATCATTTGCTGGCCATGGCACAGGTATGGCAAGAAAAGCAAGTATATCAAAATACTACCTTGATACACAACTGACAGGACTTTGAATACACACAGGGAGTCAATCTGCTTCCTTTCCCAACAAATTAGATTTTACTATTTATTCCTTTTACCACTGCAACAAAAAATCCAGTTGAGGAAGCTGGATTCTACTCGGACTTACGATTCAAAGGAAGCACTAAAGGCCGAGTTAACAAAACTGACATTAGAAAAAGCAGCCCTAACTTGTAAACAGAGCAATTTTGATCTGAAAATCAACAAGAGGCACTTTTCCTACAATGCCACATTGGACATTCACTTTTCAGATTTTAGAGCAGTGGTCAGCAACCGGTCAATCACGATCGACTGATCAATCCTGGGGACTCTCCCAGTCGATCGCGATCCACGGTAGTGCCACTGGGTGCCACTAAGGCAGGCTCCCTGTCTGCCCCACCCCCACACCACTCCCAGAAGTGGCCAGCGTGGCCCCATAGGGGGGTGGGCAGGGGCCTTAGCCATGCTGTTCCTGCCTGCAAGCACTGCCCCTGCAGCTCCTGTTGGCCAGGAACGGGAAATGTGGCCAACGGGAGCTGAGGGGCTGGTGCCGGCAAAAAGGGGCAGCACTCAGAGCCTCGTGCCCCCCAAGGGGCACAGGGATACATTGTCCCCTTCTGGGAACGGCATGGGGCTGGGGCAGGCAGGGAGCCTGCCTTAGCCTCACTGTGCCACTGACCAGGAGCTACCTGCGGTAAGTGCTGCTCAATGGGAGGCTACACCCCAACTCCCAGCCCCATCCCAGAGCCAGCACCTCATTCCCTCTCCTGCACCCCAAGCCCCAGCCCTGATCCCACACCCCATGCCTCCTTCTGCGCCCCAAAACCCAGCCCTGAACCCCTCCCACAGCTAGCACCTCAAACCCCCTCCTGAACCCTGAGCCCCCCCCGAGCCAGCACCCTCCCTCGCATCCCAACACTCTGCCCCAGTCCAGAGCCGCCCGCCCCCCCGTACCCAAAACTCCCTGACAGAGCTTGCACCCCATACCCATTCCTGCACCCCAAGCCCCGGCTCAGCCTGGAGCCCCCTCCCACACCGCGAACCCCTTGGCCCAGAGTCCGCACTCTCTCCCAAGCTCCACCCCCCTGCCCCAGCCTGGTGAAAGTGAGTAAGGGTGGGGGAGAGCAAGCCAACGTGGGTGGGAGGGGGCAAGGGGCAGATCCTGGGTTGCCCTTAAATTCAACAAGTGATCTTGGCTGTAAAAAGGTTGGAGACCACTGCTTTAGAGGGACACACTTTCATATCTACCGATCCCAGATGGGAATTTTTTTTTTTTTAAACACTATTTACTCCTTTTACCACTGTAAAGCCAACAAAGAATCCAGTTGAGGAAACTGGACTCTATTCGGACATGCGATTCAATTGAAGAAAAAGAAGAAAAAAAAAGGAAGAAGGTAGATAATGGTCATAGCAAGAAACTCTGCCGATAGGAAAACCAAGTGGATCTAGTAATGGAGAACTCACCTGAATGCATGAGAGCGAGAATATTGTATTGCCTTTATAAAAAAGGGTGACTAGGGAATCACTTATCAGGGTTTAAACCAGCTATAAGAGCAGCACATTTTACAACATGGGGCATTAAGATTCTACAAAACCCTACAGTTCTGTGATAAATCCACAGAGACATAAATTTATATTGCAGCAGCACCTAAAGGTCACTATCAGATAGGTCCCTGCTGTGCTAGATACTGCACAAATGTAATGAATGACAGTCCCTGCGTAGAATGGGAGGCTGGAGGACTGGAGCAGTATTAATTGTATTTAAGCAGAGTTGAATGACTACATGCAATTCCATAAATGAAGAGAGGTATGTGTCACTGTGCTGACTCTTTCTGGGCCTCAGGAGTGGGGTTTAGATGCTCTCCACAAAAGTGACTATGGGTTTTCTGTATGGGAGTGCTTTTGCTATCTTCTGACCTACACTGACTGCTACATGAAAACTACTTTTCTGCAAGGTGTCCACTGTGTCTATTTAAAGCTGGTTAATTTAAATTACAATAACCTTCCTTGTTTCTTACTGACACTGGACATGAGCATTTTATACTATAGACAAAAGGGAAGGGGGGGGAAAAAACTCGCAGAAATTGCACAAAAATTGAACTGAAAAAAACTCGGATTTCTCTTGCCAGATAAATTTTTGCAATTTGTGGGAGTTATGTATTACAGAGGCCCACAAAGACACTTTAGAACCCACCCAAAAAATGCTCTATTGGGCTTATAGTTTGTAGCACTGGAAATTAACAACAAACTAGAAGCAAATAAAAACTATACAAAATAAGGACTTACCATCTTTGATAGAACCTCTGATTATGCTATCTGGATCTAACTCTTCATGCGAGAGAAATAACCTGAGACGCTTTAAGGAAACACTTGCCTAAACATGAAACAATTGAAAAACTATTTTACACACAGCTTATAAAAAATCCTGTTTCATTTTGCTTTGTTAACTAGATGTTAAATCCGGTATATTCTTCCCACTACAACCACCACAAACCACTTCACCCACCCCCTCCTCAGAGTGGAAAAAACAGACAGGCATTTATTTGTAGTGCAGTAACATGCAGGGGGCACAACTAGGATTGGGGTCTGATGGTGCTAGGTGCTGTACAAAGGGTATATCTATGCTACAGAGGTTATACCAGCATGCCTACGCTGGCATTGCCTCCAGTGAAAATGCAGCCTACACCTAGGAAGGTGGTTTTCTGTCAGTGTAGTAATACCCCCTCTTTGAACAACATTGGCTACCTCGATGGAAGCAAGTCAATCGATGTAGCTACACCTCTACTGGGGGTTATGTTGGCACAGCTCTCTTGACCAACATAGCTATGTCAATGTAACTTTCAAGTATAGACCAAGACAAAACACACAGGAAAATAAGAGACCCAAAAACTTTACCTTCTAAGGTGACTGCATTTCAGTGGTGAGTAGAGAGAAGAGACTTCTGTGTGCACAGAGGACTGTAAGGCTTTAAAGCATTCACAGACCTCAAAAAAGCCACTATATATAGAAATAATCACTGAGTTAATCAGTCACTAATATTATTATCTTACCTGTACCATGCTGCTGATGACCATAGGAAGAATATTCAGTGGGAACCTGAGGATGTTGAATAAGGCTAAGGAAACAAAAGCTTTCTGAGCATCCAAGACATTGTTCTTATCTACCAGTACATAAACAGCAAAGGTGGATAAAGCAACCTAAAAACAAAGAGGGAATAATCACGGTCTGTATTCTTTACTCTTACATTTTTAAATTCAAAGACAATGTCTTCTCTAATAACTAATAACCACATTTACACACTGAAAGGCAATTAAACAAAAAAAACCCAAAACATTCCTAAGAACAAGAAAATAATCTTTGCTAAACAAATACTGGGTCTTAACAGTTTTGTTATTCAACAGCTGCTGGCTTCTCTTGGAAAACTTTGAGAAAGTGTCTCACTCTCTTTACAGAACAAAGTTGAAACATGGCAAAGCAGAAAAAGAAAATATGCTGATTAACTCAGGTGTACCAGGTTGCATGTTTATTTTTTGCTTCCTCTGCCTTCTAATCACCCCTTTTCCCTCTGCTAGTTACAACCACTGCACTGTACCACACTTCTGAACAGCTCTGAAGGTGGGCACACAGCTAATGTAACTAAGACGACTTAGATCTTGCCCACACTACATTTTGTAGAAGGCTACCAACAAGCCTGGTTTTCACAAGCATAGCTTCCATAACTGGGGGCAGAGGAATCATTTAAGAAATGTGTTCTTAAGCATACTAGAAAATAAAACTCTACAGTTAGATGGGGTGGGATCTGAGTTACTACAGAGAATTCTTTCCTGGGTGCTGGCTGGTGAGTCTTGACCACATGCTCAGGGTTTAACTGATCACCATATTTGGTGTCAGGAAGGAATTTTCCTCCAGGGCAGATTGGCAGAGGCCCTGGAGGTTTTTCACTTTCCTCTGCAGCGTGGGGCACGGGTCACTTGCTGGAGGATTCTCTGCACCTTGAGATCTTTAAACCATGATTTGAGGACGTTAATAACTCAGACATACGTTAGGGGTTTGTTACAGGAGTGGGTGGGCGAGATTCTGTGGCCTGAGTTGTACAGGAGGTCAGACTAGATGATCATAATGGTCCCTTCTGACCTTAAAGTCTCTGAGTACCCCACCCAGTTCAGGAAAAGAATCACTGTGCAAATATAGGTGCTGGAACGAGGGGTGCTAAGGGTGCTGCCGCACCCTCCGGCTTGAAGCGGTTTCCATCATATACAGGTTTTGCCATTTGGTTCAATGGCTCTCAGCACCCCCACTATACCAGTTGTTCCAGCACCCGTGTGCATACTTAACAAAGAAACGATATGCTTGACTAGGTCATCAATAACTACATTTAAACACTATGGCCAAGGCATTATGTACCGACAAAGAAAACAATAAGATAACAAAGACTAGCACAAAGCCAGGCATGGCTGCTACTAAAATTCCTCTATTAAGACTGCTCAGCTCACCTTTTAGCTCCTCTTCTCCCTAACAGCCACTCCCACATGCCTTATACCAAGTTGGTATAATAAATCATGTGCCTCAGTATATCAGCAGGACCCAATAACGCTTTCCCAGCAAAATCATCACCTGCTATCCAGTTTGAGGCATGAAAGTTCTAACTAAATGTAAGATTATTGGCAAGACTAAACCCCACTTTATTTACCTAATGCATAGTGAATGGATTGGTTTTCTTAGTTCTGCATGAGGTCTGTTTAAAAACTTATGTAAAAGCCTATTTAACTGCTAGGAAGGCATGTACTGTTTTTCTTATGCTTGCTGACTCAACTGTGCATGGTAAAGTAGCTTGTTTATATGTTCATTTATTCAGACAGATTACTACAGTGAAAAAAGCCCTCCTGCAGAGAGAATGAAAAACAAAGAAGGGTTCAAACAATAACTTTAAAGGCAGAAAGTTTGCACGTTCCTATGTTACTGGAATCTATACTAAAATGCAGTGTTATCAGCACACTCTGCCACAAAAAGGTACAATGAAGTGAGCAGTGTCATGAAACAGATACTGAACGATTTTATAAGGAGCCCTGGCCAGAAAAACTACAAAGCAGGGCAAAAAGGAAGAGGGTGCATGGGAAAGAAATGAACCAAAATTGAAAATCCTTTGTGCTTGCTATAGTTCTTTGTAAGTTGTTATCCTGACTGATAAAAATTGAGGAAAGAGAAAGTTATAAAATATCCCCTCCCTCAGAGTCAAATCTTGCTCTTGTAGAAGCTTGGGGATACCTCTCCCTTTAGCTTGTATGCGAGCAGGCCCACTGACAAACATTCATAACACACGGGCGTTTAGGGAATTGGCTATGGAAATTAATCATCTTGGCTTCAACAGAGCTAAATTGAAATAAGGAAAATCCCTCTAAGGAGCTGTATTTAGGAACCTAGTAAATCAACTTTTTAAAAAGCCATCTCAGCCTTTTTTTAGAAAAAAGATTCAGTAGAGAATGCTTCTGACATTTCCTACACAGGATGCTGCTTCTTCTGCCTTTTCTCATACCTATAATGTCATGTAAACATGAACAGCACTTGGAGGGAAGGAATCCATGAATGGAAAGAATTCTTAAATACCTTCAAACAGAACATACATATTTTACCCTAATGTAGGCAAGGTTTGTTTGCTTCTGCCAGATGACGATAACAACTGTGCTTTGTTCTATTAGGGCCACAAGCAATTTTAATACAATTTTTCTCCTCTCTTCCTTTTCCGTGTAAATTCAAGCCAGCCACAAATAGTCAGAGACAATATTTAAATGCGGAACAAAATCTCTTTAAAAGTTACAATGATCCCAGGCTACAGAACAGCCCTCTTCCACCAAATCAGCTTTACCAGTGTGGGTGGGAGAAAAGAGGCATCCACACACATCTGTGTAGGACTAGTATGTGGTGTGTGTGGAAATGCATAATATTCGTTTTGATCAACGCTCTCACTTGAGAATTTGTGTAGCATGCACTTCTATAATGTAATTTTTTTTCCAGAAAAATTACAAAAAGTATAAATGTTAATGTAAAGGGAAGTCCTAAGAGGTGCTTCCTAGGTAATCTTTATATAATAATGACCTCCTGGAGGGCATTTTGTTCCAGTTTGTGACCAAATTACTATTTACTCCTTTTAAGTTCCAACAACATTTGTAGTACTGGTGAAAATGAAAGCCTAAGAACTAACCAAGTCACTGCCTTAAAGTCAGGAAATGTTTAACTTGGAGGAGGTTGTTTATTTTTATTTTTTTTAAATATTAAGACAGAAGTGTAGAGAAATAGCTTTTCTAAAAAAGTGCTGAAAAGTTGACTGTTGAACTACATGTTGCAGTGGATAGAGTTCTGTTTACAAGACTGAGTTCTCTGAACAGTGAAAGACCAGTACAGTAACTAACAGGAAAGCAGGACTTCGCTCTCACTGTTTCTTTGGGCTTCTACCACCCAGCAAAGCACTACTTCAAACCTGTTTTACTTACCAGAAAAGGAGCGCACACCCAAGTGAACGTAGACACTGCTGCAAGGTAAGCAGACTTTTTAAGCACTTTCAGCTCTTCCTGTCTGATCCCCAATACTTTCTCTTTGAAGGCTAATTCCCAAGCATAAAGTTTCAGCACTTTAATCCCATTGAGAATTTCATTCATCAGCTTAATTCTGTTGTCTTTGCTCTTCATATGGGCTACCTAAAATCCCATTACAAAGAAACAGGTCATTAGGATAGCACAATACCTGGCATGTCTACAAAGCCGTTTGAATAAACCGATTTAGCCCATACAAAATATACAGTTAAGAAATTTGTGTTGGTGAATTATTATTGGGAAAGATCACTTACAAATGCAAGCGAACAACAAAAGTGCCGCCTTACCAACAAATACGGAACTGCAGAATTAAACATTTTAACTAATTAGGGGTGGTTTTGAGGAAAGGCAAAAAACAATTTCACACCAATAAAGTCATAGACATCTTTGTAGAATTTAGGGACTCGATGGTCCCTACTGGCCTTAAAAAGTCTGTGCGTTTATGTACAAAATGCAGTTTAAAAAAGTAACCCCATTATACCCTTGAGCACCAATGATATATGATTTGTATCTAGCCCTTGGCCACCCCCCACACTTTTCATTCTGTTCAGACTCCTGTTGGCTCTTAGCTCATGTCTTCCATTCAGCAGCAGGAACAAACCTACCTTCCCTTCTTATTACTTAAACTTCTGAGCATTTTTCTCCCCACTACACCATGAGGCTACATTTATATGTTCACTCCAGAAGCCTCCTTCCTCCTCGAGGCCTTTCCAAATTAAGGAAAAGAACCTTTGAAAAGAACCATCTAGGCACGGATGAAGTGTGATTCAGTATAAAACAGTCAGGAATTCCGAGTTCTAATCTCAGCTCTGCCACTGACTCATATTATGTCACCTTGGGCCAGTCACATATCACATCTGTGCCTTATTTATAAGTACATTATACAGGTATTACTTTCATTATAAAGGACATCTATACAATGGGGAAAATATCTACCTACTATTCCTCAAAGGAATGTGGGGAAGCTTCATCCGTGGAATGGGGCACTTGAAGAGGCTTGGATGAATGCACTATGCAAGTGCAAAATGCAAAGGAGTTTCACTTTATTTGGGTGGCAGCAGGGTCATATGATTCAATGCAATGGTCCCTATTAAGGGTCAACATTTAGGCACAGTAACCAGACTCTGATACCTGGGAAATCTCAGCTATTTCATATTCTGGGCTTAAATTTTCAAACTATAGTTCACAGAAGAAAAAAAAATAACCATAATCAAATGGATCTGTATACTTTGACCTGATTAGTTTGAAAACCAAAACAGAGAGTCAAGGAGTTTTGTGGGTATTCTAAGAAGTTTGTTAACAGACTGACAACAAACATAAGAAGAGTAATTATGCAATTCTGTTCAGCTTAACTTTGGGATGCTTGTAGGTGTCCCAAATTCAGTAATACACTTGATCCAAACACTCTGGTGTACACATTTCTTAGAAGAGTCAGCTAAAAGCCAGTTTAAACACTTAACAGCACGCATTTTATCCATCATCTCAGGCATTTTAGATGTGGCTTAAAAAAACCACACTGCAACACAACATTGCAGGACATTGGTGCATTTTTATTTTGGAAGAGTTTTGTGCAGTAGCTTTGCTAGTCACTGGTGGGAAGGTTACTGTCAGGCAGCACATACCCATTATAAAAACACCCTGGCACACAGGACAAGAATTTGAATAGTAAGCATAAACTTTCATGAATTGAATGGGTCACATAGAACAGTAAAATAGTAACATGTCTTAAAGCATATACACATACAAACAAACATGAAGTGTCATACCTGATATGTTTTTGTCTTCATTGCCATCACAGCATTTACTGGAACCAAAAGGATCATGACAGCCACACCTGCTAGGACAGAAGGGCCTAAATTCTAAGAGAGAAAAAAAACCAAACCATTTATAAACACACACACTTGTTATTTAGAAAATGTTAGCATACACCTTTAAAGATCTTATATCAAAGCATTCTATGTAGTCTAAACCCTATGTGTATATATAATTTTTCTATCCCTTTCCCCCCTCCTTTTTTGACTAAGGACATATGCAGATAATTATGATCTTTGCTTCTTCAAAGCTAAAATGCAAAGTCCTTCCCCATATGCCTCTCAACTTTTTGTTGGTGCTATTCTTTCAAAGTAGAATATAGGAGGATGAGTTTCTAAGATTCTGCCTTAGCTTCCTGGCTGTAAGCAGAACCGGGGCTGCCCTTCTGATAAGTGCCTGGACTAGAAACAGCAGGCATTATCCCAGCATGATGGGTGCTGGGATGATGAATCAAAGAGATCCTTCATCTGCCCACTTCTCCACCAAGTGACACAGGGTAAGCAGAGTCCCAACAGTTAACTAGGTGCTCTGGAAGCACAGGACGCCCAAATTCACATGGCACATGAAAGGGTTGCTTAGCTGGCCAGCCACTGGGGCCCAAGACTGCTGAGTGGAGGAAGGGCTGTTGTCAGGTTACCAACTTTCTACACAGGGAATGGGTAAGAGAAGGCTTTGCCCCAGCATGGTACTTGAGGAGGCTTGGGCTAGATTTGCAATTGAGAGCCCTCTGCCTCCCTCTCTTCCATCACAGTGGCAGCATACTGCCCTCAACGGTTCTCCATGCAGTAGCGCACTCTCACTCTCCCCCTGTTCTATACTCTCCAATGGTTTGACATTAGCTATCTATAGTCTTGAACTTCAGAGGAAAACACCTGGCCACTAGCTGCATTCACTTACCATAATTAAACAGGAAAACAAGAAGCATGACATAATTACCTGCCATAATAAATACAATGCTAATATAACTTGCAAAGGCGCAGACCAAATCATGTTTATATACGTAGCCAAGTCCATGAACCTCTGAGCATCCACAGACATTAGATTTACAATCTCCCCAACAGTAGAAGTCTTTCTTGCAGAATTTGTGATAACCAATGCCTGTGTGTAGATAAAAAGGAAGATACTGGACTATAGTAGGCAAAACAGCTTCACAATTTGCCTTTATTTCGTACTGCAGCATGAACAGGTTTTTCTGGAGTTTAATTTGTGGTCACAGGCAATGCTTCTCTTACATACAGTACTACTTTTTTCCTGCATGCCTAAAAAGCACTGTATCCTGAATACACAGTTTTAATCAGGGTTAAAAACCATGAGCCAGTTGTTTTTGTTTGGGGCTTGTTTGGTTTTAGTGGCGGGGGTTGAGTGCTGGCTTCTTGTCATGTGTTTTCCTGCCTCACCTCCTGCAGAGCAGCTAGTCTAAAGCTTTTTTAAATAGTTGCAGGTTGTTTCAGGCTGAGGTTGTGCAGACTGGTGCCTGCTTGGTTGCTAATAATCCTCTCATTTTACTGACGTCTGTCCCACTTCTGTGCAGACGGAAGTTTAGTTCCCATTCCAAGATAAGATGCAAAATAGGTTGGGGTTTTGTTGTACATGATCAATAAAAGCAGCTTCTTAACTGAAAGGATCTTTAATTTACAGCTGTGGGCTGAAGGAGGTCTCTGACATTCTGTTTACCATTAGATACCAGCCTGGGCAAAGCGTACTAACTAGTTAAAATTATGTAATTTACTCAAGTTCATCACTAAGATTTTATTGCAGCTCCCCCGCCTCAATTTTCAGAGGTACCGTTACTCTGGTGATGATATAACATTTCAAACATGCATACCTTGCGATAGACTGCACCAATGACAGCTGTCTTAAGCCTCATTCCAGTAACAAAGCAAATATGGAAGTACTGGTGGAGAATCAGAGTCTGCAGACAGGCACATGCAAATAGAAGCCCTGTGTACAGATAGCCTTGCCAATTTGGGGCATCTTTATCATTCACAAAGTTAATTAACAACCTGCAAAGAGAGGATTTAGCAAGGTTAATGCACACTGTCAGAGCTGATCAAATTTCCAAACAATGACTAGATTATTCCAGACATATTGGTCACAGGATATCGCAACAGAATGCAACAAACCGGTAATAGCAAACACACAGGAACACTAGGGTGTGGCCTCAGTCACGTCACAAGATTTTTACCCAGACTTTGTAACTGGAGAGGTCCCCCGAACTCCCCCACCTCACACCGCCTCCCTATCCCACCAGCATGGGGGACCCCATTCCCGAGTGTCCATAGCTATAATCTGGAATATTGAATTACCAAACTTTCTCAGAAACTTCTGTCAGTACATCCGAGATGACCTATATTAGAAGGTATCACTAGTAAGACACATGGCTATCTCAAAAAGAGAATGAGCAGAATACAGCACTGACTCCGAGCTAATGCCTCAGAATTGTTTCATCACCACTGAAACTAAAGGTACATCATCATTTCCTCTTAGCGTTCCACTTCTTCCCTTACGTTATACGAGCACACCTTTTCCCCTCACCCTTCCATTGCTTCAGCTACTGATTTTAAGCATTACTTTTCGCTTCAGGAGCCTTTTGACCTTTTCTGTGATCCCATGAACTGTTACAGATTAACATTAGCTTAGATGAATCAAGTTTCCTGCTGCATCTAAACTTCCATTGTCCGACCTTCCTAGCGTTAGAAAGGTCACTCTCAGAGCATCAGAAGGGAATTGGAATGCTAGATCCCAAATGGGAAACCAGTGAAGCAAAGTCATTTGCATGGAAACACTAGTGCAAAAGGAAGCAACTTGTCAGCTGTCGCAGCTAAAGGAAGAGTAGCCTGATGATAATAGCGAGAAGGAATCAAAGATCTACCTAGGTATTTTGTATAAACAGAGAAACTGAAGAAGGCATTAAAGGAAGTCTTACTTTAAGATTTCCGGGCCAGAAAACATCATAAGATCATGACAGGCTTTAAACAGGAAACTCATGAGGAAGTATGGTCCAAACGTTTTATACAACACTTTCAACAGAGAAGGGGCAGAGTTCCTTTGAGATGGTTTTACAATCAAAGCTTCAACTTCTTCTGTCACATCGCCATTTGAGTTGCTTGATTTCATTTGCTTTTTGGGTGAATACACCATTTTTATGGCTTGCCTACAATAATAATAAAGAAACATTTCTTTAAATCGTTAAGACATTCTACTAAATCGCACTGACAGCTATTTAAAATTAATGACGAGTCTTCTGTAAAATTGAACATAAGAATGCAGAGTCTTAAAATGAGAAGTCTACTCCAGTTGCCAAGAAAAAGTAGCTTAGGATATGTCTACATCCAGAGTACAAACACTGCATGCCCAGCTAGCACGGGTTTAAATAGCAGTGTAGTAAGTGAGGTGTAACTTAGATGGGTACAGAAGAGTAGAGTGCCCCACACAGCTGAATCCCAGGGTATATACCCTACACAGACTATCTACTTGCCCAAGGCATGCCTCCCATGTCTAACATTTTATTTTTTAACAGCATAACGTCCTGTTGCTGGAGCCTTTCCCACTGCAGTGAACGACTCCAGCAATGGGGAAAGGCTCTGGCAGGGGAGAGAGCAGAGAAGGCTCCAGCGGCAGGGAAGTAAGCAGGGAAATGCTCTGGCAGCTCCCTACAGCTGAAGCCTTTCCACTGCAGCATGTAACTGTGCATGTACTCTACATGTCACAATGAGTGTGGACATAGCCTTAGGCCTAGTCTACACTCTAGGGGTGGAGTGGGGGCGGAAGGGAGGGAGGAATCCTAACCTAACCCTAAGTTACGCAACTTCAGCTACATGAATAATGTAGCTGAGGTTGACGTGCTTAAATCTACTTACGGTGGTGTCTTCTCAGTGGTTGGATGATGGCTGACGATCTCCCGTCAACTCTGCCTCCACCCTTCATCCTAAGGGAGTACCAGAGTCGACGGGAGAGCGCTTGGCAGTCGATTTATCGCGTCTAAACTAGATGCGATAAATCAACCCCTGCTCAATCGATCACTGCCCATCGATCCAGCGGGTAATGCAGACAAGCCCTTAGATACTCACCACCACAGGGATTTGCAGTCATCATGATATTTGCCATCATTCCTTTCAGTAGCTCCAAGTGTCCCTGCATCAGAGATGGTAGTTTACCAGCCACTTTTGGGACTGGTAACCCAGTGTTTCACAATGTTATGGAGGGATCTGTTTATCAGAAGCTACTAGCTTCTGGTAAATTGAGCAGCACTTCAGAAGCCTAGTTTGTTTGTTTTTTCCTTGGGACAAATGTTTCTAAAAACCACATCCTATAGCTATGGAATACTCAGGTGTACAATTATATGTGAGTTGCAAAGTCAAACATGAGTTTATTATTTATGTTACTGTAGCAGCCCTAGATCCTAGTCAAGATTAAGGTCCCACTGTGCTAGACACTGTACAAATAGAGTTAGTAGACAGTTCCTGTTCTTAAGGGTTTACAACCTAAGAAATAATTATGCTAAATCATCCCTAATGAGTAGAACAAAACTATAGTTAAGTTGATGCATCTGGTGTATGCCAAACCATATTTCCCAGTATTTGAGAACAGGCTGTCTGCAAAACTATGTTTCTGTGCATACTATCTACCATGCGTGCTGTCGCACCCCCTGACTTGAAGTGGTTTCCATTGTTTACAGTTTGGGTCAATTGCTCTCAGCACCACCACTATACAAACTGTTCCAGCACTACTGTTATACACCTAACTAAATAGAGAACAACATATGAATTTAGAGCTTTTTCCTTCACTGGCCAGTCACTTCAGTGATGACGTAGGCATGAGAAAAATTTGTAGACAAAATGAACATTGGTTGAAAATTATACAAAAATAGAATACTGCAAAGGTTGTAGTCCATTTGCAAGCTGAGAAACAAACACTCACAAGGTTGCTCCTCCGTGTCCATGCACCTAAGGGCAAATCCTGAGGTCCATACTTGATCCTTATTCAATAAAGCGTCTAATGAGTTTTAATAATCTCAGATTATTAAATAATCTCAGATTTTAGCCACTGGTATCCTTGAGGCATTAATGGACAAGTGGATTCATTAGGCCCTTTATGATACTTTGATTGTCAAGGACTTCTGTAACATGTTCATAATAATATGCATAACAAGTGGAATTAACCAACTGGATAAAAGCACACTAGCATAATGTGTAATCAATCGGTTGTACTTCACTACTATTTCTCAGTGTTAACGGTTTATTTTACTTTCACTCGTATTATTTTACATATAAATAAAATTAAAAAATAGTTTCCCGTTTATATTCAGTTTTGACATAAATGAAATTTCAAGAAAAGTTTCCTGACTAAAATGGATCTTGACCAACGCCATCCAAGTTTTCTATATTCTATTAGCTACCACTTTGTATTAATAACTGTTAGCATAACTGAACTTACTTTTTTGTATTTGCACACTCCTTCTCCCAGTACTTAGCCAAACCTTGCACTACCTCCTCAGATGTGTCCTCTTTGTTTAATGACCACAAGTCTTTAGCTTCCAATGGTCGCCGATATCCCTGAATCATCAACCTATATTGGAAAGAATCAGCATCAGCATCTTTTAGAGAGTGCCAAAACAAGTTATACCCTGTATATCTAATTTCATAACACAGAGAACTGTTTATCCACCCCCAAAATGCAGCCAGCTGTGAAGTGAGATGCAGTAATTAGGATAAATAGCAATATAATGCTTAAGTGAAACTGCATGGAGAATTTAGGAAGCAGAATGAAATTATCCCACTTGGAATTTAGCAATGCAATTAAAACTCAAACTGAACAACAGAATTCATTTTACTCTTACCTAAAGGGCAATACTTTCACCTAAAGACCATGCTGAGACACTGGCCAAGTCCTGATTAAGAAAGAAGTTACCACCTGCTTAATCACCTATAATGCTTTTAGTGCTCTCCCATCCAAATAGTGATACCATGTAGCTTGATATAGCGGATTTGATCACAATACAAGGAAGCACAGTTGAAGATAAATAAAACGAAGCAACTACAGATAACCAGGAGAAATTTTTTAAAAGAAGATTATAGACTAATCTTCCAACAGTCAAAATGACACAGATACTATAAGAGCACGAAAGAATCCTGTGGCACCTTATAGATTAACAGACGTTTTGTAGCATGAGCTTTCGTGGGTGAATACCCACTTCTTCGGATGCAAGAAGTGTGTATTCACCCACGAAAGCTCATGCTGCAAAACGTCTGTTAGTCTATAAGGTGCCACAGGATTCTTTGCTGCTTTTACAGAACCAGACTAACACGGCTACCCCTCTGATACTTCACAGATACTATAAGTTTGTTTCCATTCCACCACTCCTATGCATCAAACATTAAAATGCATCATTTAATGATATATGTTTATGAGGCTAAATATGCAACATCAGCAGAATTCAAGAGACCTGTCATTAGAAAATAAAAGTAATTATCCACCTATCAGTTTCCTGTAGTTAAGTGTCTATTGAACAATCGTAAAACTCCACAGGTCAGGAGAGCCTTGAGTATCTTCTGAAAGCACAATAGGTTGACACTTGATAGCTGCATTATACAATGACTTATTCTCTTACCCTGTAATCCACCAGAATGTAATTTTGGAAAGGAACGAAGCACTAGACTCTGGGCAGAGATTCTAAAGGAAAGGAGGGAGACAGATGACAGTCATGTAAATAAAACCTATTGAAACAATTAAAAAAAAAACACTTATCATTATGAAATTTATAACTTTATTGTAAGAATTCCTCAGCACCACTGTGTCTTCCTTTCTTAACCTAAACATCCTTTCTGAAGCAGGTTATTCTTCACAGGGTACAGCACAACATCAAAGATGCCAATGGTTTACT
Organism: Mauremys mutica; assembly: GCF_020497125.1. Classification (NCBI taxonomy): domain Eukaryota; kingdom Metazoa; phylum Chordata; order Testudines; family Geoemydidae; genus Mauremys; species Mauremys mutica. Next base: position 67,296,174 of record NC_059082.1, on the reverse strand, counting down.
GGAATGGAGCACAATAGCATTACCCTATTTCACTGATGCAGACGAATGCAAAATACACTCGCACAATATCAAGAAGTTGCATGAACTTCACAACACACACCTCTAGACCAGTGGTTCTCAACCAGGGATCTGGGGGCCCCTGGTGGGGGTGCCGCATACATATTTCAGGGGCATGGATCCCAGGCAACTGCCCTGTTTGCTACCCACTAATGCTAGCCCTGGCTTTTATATGAAGAAAAACAGTGGATGTAGCACAAGTGGGCCATGGAATTTTTACAGCATGTTGGGGGGGGTCTCGAAGAAAAAGGCTGAGAACTCCTGCTCTAGATAACCAAGTAGAACCTTATATTTTATTTCTCAGGGCTTGGCTACACTTACAAATTTGCAGCGCTGCAGCAGGGTGTGAAAACACACCCTCTCCAGCGCTGCAAATTGCGGCGCTGCAAAGTGCCAGTGTGGTCAAAGCCCCAGCGCTGGGAGCGCGGCTCCCAGCGCTGTCCGTTATTCCCCACAGGGAGGTGGAGTACGGACAGCACTGGGAGAGATTTCTCCCAGCGCTGGCACTTTGACTACACTTAGCGCTTCAAAGCGCTGCCGCGGCAGCGCTTTGAAGTGTAAGTGTAGCCAAAGCCTCAATAACTAGCAGAAGACAGGCTACCTAATGCTTAGACAGTCTGGTGATGGGGTGGAGCTGTAGGGAAAACCTACAACGGAATGATGGAACTGTGGTGCTTAGATGCTTCCATTTTTAAAAAACACATTTTAAAAATTAGGCAAATTGAATTGAAAACAAGGAGAAAGTGTATGTTTAAGCAGTTGCAGCGTTTGCAAAAGGTGTCAAAACTGATTGCCCTAGAGACTATAGGCCTTTATCAACAAGACATACAGCACTGGCCAGCAGCACAGAATCCTGACATTTGCCCTTAGAGGGCTGAGAGTTTAGTCTCTAAGGGTACGTCTACACTACGGGACTATTCCGAATTTGCATAAACCGGTTTTGTAAAACAGATTTTATAAAATCGAGTGCGCGCGGCCACACTAAACACATTAAATCGGTGGTGTGCATCCATGGTCCGAGGCTAGCGTCGATTTCTGGAGCGTTGCACTGTGGGTAGCTATTCCCTAGCTATCCCATAGTTCCCGCAGCCTCCCCCGCCCCTTGGAACTTCCGGGTTGAGATCCCAGTGCCTGATGGGGCAAAAATCATTGTCGCGGGTGGTTCTGGGTAAATGTCGTCAGTCACTCCTTCGTCTGGGAAAGCAACGGCAGACAAGCATTTCGCGCCTTTTTCCCCTGGATTGCCCTGGCAGATGCCATAGCATGGCAATCATGGAGCTTTTTTTGCCGTTTGTGACTCTCACCGTATGTGTACTAGATGCCGCTCACACAGGCGATTCAGCAGCGCTACACAGAAGCATGCTTTTGCTTTTGCATGACAGCAGAGATGGTTACTAGCCATATTGCACCATCCAAACCCTTCCATAAATTGGAACTGAGGATGATCATGGCTACCAGTCCTTTTGTACCATTTGCTGCTAGTGCCCCTGGTCAATCAGCCAGGGGCGCAAAAGCCAAGAGTGGTTACTAGCCATATTGTACCTTCCATCGTTTTGTACCATTGGCTGCTGTCATAAGTGCCCCTGGCCGATCAGCCAGGGGCGCAAAAGCAAAAATTGGGAATGACTCCCTGAGTCAATCCCTCCTTTTTGGTATCTAAAAATAGAATCAGTGCTGCCTAATATAGGCAAGTGTGCTAGAGAACCACCTGCTCTGTGTCAGAGCCCGCAGAAATTATTATCTGTATGCTATTCACAGGGGGTGCTCCTGTAACAACCCCACCTGTTGATTCCGTTCTTCCCCCAGCCTTTCTTGGCTACCGTAGCATTGTCCCCCCACTTGTGTGATGAATTAATAAAGAATGCAGGAATAAGACACACTGACTTGTTAGTGAGAAATGAGTGGAAGGCAGCCTCCAGCTGCTATGATAGTCCAGACAGGACATTAAGCAGTGTGGAGGAGAGAAGCCCAGCATCCCACTGCTAGTCCAGGGGCAACTGAATCTTTTCTTTACACATGAAGGGTGGGGGCTGATGGAGCTCAGCCCCCTGTTGCTATGATGAGGATGGTTACCAGCCATATTGCACCATCCATCCACCAGAAAAAATTAGGGCCAATAGGCTGATGACGAGGACGGTTACCAGTCCTTTTGTACCATCAGCTGAGGCTGATGATGAGGATGGATTTCCATCTTTTTGCACGATCAGCTTATGCTGATGATGAAGATAGATTTCCATCCTTTTGTACCATCAGCCGCCCATGGCGGGGGGGGAGCAAGGATGTTGGTGTTGAGTGCTGCACTATCGCGTCTATCTGCAGCATTCAGTAAAGATAGGGTGACATGTAAAAGAGTCAGAGGATTGTTTTACCTTTCGCTTCTGGGGGTGGGTGGGGGGTGGGTGAGTAGATTGTCAAGCTATGCCCTGACCCCCGGGCACTGTGTTTGACCCTAGAAGCATTTGGAGCTCAGCCAAGAATGCAAATAATTTTAGGAGGCTGCAGGAACTGTGGGATAGCTTCAGTCCTCCAGTCCATGCGCATCCATTTGATTCTTTGGCTTTCCGTTACGCTTGTCACGCTGCAGTGCGCTGAGTCCCTGCTATGGCGTCTGTCTGGAGATTTTTAAAAAAGGATTCTGAATTTCATCTTCTGTAACGGAGCGCTGATAGAACGGATAGAACGGATTTGCCTGCCCTTACAGCGATCACATCCGCATGGTCCATGCGGGAGCTCTTTTTTTTATTTTGATTTCGGACTGCATCGCCACCCGTGCTGATCGGAGCTCCACGCTGGGCAAACAGGAAATATTCAAAAGTTCGCGGGGCTTTTCCTGTTTACCTGACCACTGCATCCGAGTTCAGATTGCGGTCCAGAGCGGTCACTGGTGCACTGTGGGATAGCTCCCGGAGGCCAATACCGTCGATCAGCGTCCACACTAACCCTAATCCGATATGTTAATACCGATACTAGCGTTACTCCTCTCGTTAGGGAGGAGTACAGAAACCGGTTTAAAGAGCCATTAAAATCGATATAAGGTGCCTCCTAGTGTGGACGGTTTTGGCGTTAAATCGGTTTTACGCTCCTAAAACCGATTTAAACGCCTAGTGTAGACCAGGCCTAAGACTATCCACAAGGGTACTGCTCAGTCCAGCTTGTGATGATGATTTTGGTGGTGTGGTCTGAAACCCATCAACTCCTTTCAAACTAAGGCAGTCACTGGAGGATGGCCATTTTAAAGTCAACTATTCTGACTTGCATACACACACGGCCCTCCAGTAGCTAGCAGACTTTCATTAAGTCTGTGAAAACAAGAAGGGCTGGCTTCTTAGAATGAGAACCACATTAGAACATGGTTTTGCGCCCCCATAAGGCCCAAGCCTGAGGAATGAAAGAGGGCAATTGGTCAGAGAAAATTAAGTTACCCATGAAGAAAGTTTTCTTGTACACCACATATGCAAATTCCAAATAGAAATATCACAATTGGAGTTATGCTGGTCTCCACTCTCTAACTCATCACAAAGTCAGCACCAGATTCCTAGTTTGGGTTTTCTATCAGTTTATATTACGGTAAGTGTAACATTAGCCCTCACTAGTTTTTTTAAAAAAAATTGGATTAAGTTAAAAAGGAATCTTGGAAGAATTTCAAAGGCAATATTGTGGATTCAGTGCAAGATTCAAGAGGAGATTATACACTCCCCTCCCTCTATTCCCCCCCCACACCCACACAAGCATCAGCATATCAAGAATGCACAGTCTGCCACTCCTCTGGCACATGTAACTAATAACCATAATTATAAAATTATATTATATGTGTATTATAAAATTAGAGCAGCTCATGCACTTTCTCCTACGAAGTCATCTGTCACCATTACAGAGATGATGTAAAAAATACAGGAGTTGAATTTTTTCAGGATTAATATTTGTCTCATGTTTGTTTCACTAACTTTTCCATTAAATTGAATTCTAAAAATGTTAGAACAAAGTAGCATGAAACAGAACTGCATTTCTTCTCCCTTTCAAATGACTGAGCAGCTAACCTTTGGGGGGGGGGGGGTGATCTATTGAAGTTAACACAGGAAAAATTAATACTGTTAAGAAGCATACAGACAGAAATATAAAATAGCATATTTATGTATGAAACAGACAGCATTTGGGGGAGGGATAAGGAACTCGACAGTTCCCAAGTATTAAACACTTCTAGCACTTTGCCAGATCAAAAACAATGATACTTGCAAGCAATTGAAGCACTCTGCATTCCTGGAAAAAGGGCAGTTTTAAAGGAAGCATATGGAAAGTATCAGATTTTCTCTGTGTATCTCTGCAGTCTACTTATGTGTAAGACCACGGTTTTGTCACGGAGGTCGCAGAAGCCACCGTGACTTCCAAAGACCTCTGTGACTTCAGCTCTGGCAGCTTCAGGGTCCTGCTGCCTCCCACAGTGACAGGGAGCTGTAAGGTTCCCCCACTGCCTGAGGCAGTGGGCTGCAGGGCGCTCAGGGGGATCTCTGCCATCCCCAGCTACCACAGGGGAGGGGCAGGGGGACCCCTGCAGCCCCCAGATGCCACACAAGGGGGGAGTGGAGGAGCATGGGCAAGAGGGATTCTAGCAGCACTCCCACTGCTGGGGAAGGGGGACTCTGCAGCTCCCATTCTCTGCTGCTGGCAGGGGGACCCCAGAGCTCTGAGCCCACATGGGGTTGTGGGGGCCCCAGAGCTTCCAGCCACTCTGCTGATGCCCAGTCCCTTTTCATTTTCTCATGGATATTTTTAGTAAAAGTCACAGACAGGTCACAGCTTCTGTGAATTTTTCTTTATTGCCCGTGACCTGTCTGTGACTTTTACTAAAAATGTCCATGATAAAATCTTAGCCTAACGTATAAGTGGAAGTTCTGCATTAGACAGCTAACAAGGTCTCCTGCTATCAAGTGCTGAACTTGATTTGTAGAGAGAAGTCTAGAACACAATATAAACATTCGAGTATTGATGAAATTAGTAGCCCTAAAACATTTTTTCATATTTAGTATTAAATTCAAAACCATTCTAGGCTGTGAGCGCAGATGATGCATTATGAATTATATAAAGCACCCAAGGACTGTTACAATGGGTGGGTAACTTGCTACTATAGCAGAGTTTCTCAAACTACTCCAGGGGGTCTGCCAGCCCCGATGATCAACTCCTCCCGCTCCCTCCCAGTGCCTCCTGAACGCTGCAGAAGAGCTGTTCTGCGGCGTGCAGGAGGCACTGGGAGGGAGGGGGCAGAAAGAGGCAGGGAAGAGCAGGGGCGGGAAGAGGTGGAGTGGGGGTGGGGCCTGGAGCTGAGCGGGGTTCTTCGGGGTCCGTGCAAAATTTTAAATAAAAAAGGGGGTCCTCAGGTTGCCAACTTTTGAGAGCCACTGTACTACATAATATACAAGCACCGTAACAACTAAATTTCAATTGTTAAATGGATTCCCAGAGTTCATTTGTGATTGTATGTGCTACCCTTGCATCCCCCCCTCTCCCCCCACCTCCAAATTCCGAGCTTGTTCACAGAACCCAATTTTGTGCATGAAGTACTAGGCCCTCAGACTGCTCAGTGCTCTCACTGAGGCCAATGGGAGCTAAGGCACTCAGCAATTTGCAGGATTGGGCCCACACTCTCAACCATTAGTCTTAACTGGCAAGACGCTGTTTTATACTATTAACACACACAGGGAGGAAACTAAACTAGTCACAAACTACTGGAGAAACCCACATGTGTCTCTGAAGTCTTAAATTATATCCAATTTTAAAAATTAGCCTTCTGCCGCCAGATAGAACAAACAGGTATAAATCAACGATTAGAGCAAGGTATGTAAAAATGCTCAGTAGTCAACTGAGTTTTTCTAATAAATATGCACCTCACCCCACCAATGTTTCACCAGCTAAATATTTTATAAGAAACTTTGCTATCCATGCTGTAGTGAGGCAGTGTGGCCTCCCTCCGAGCAGGAGCGTGAGGGACCACTACACTCCCCCTGGTAGGCAGAACTAAATCCACTCCACCCCGCCCCCTCACCAGAAGTCACAGGGTGGACAGGACAGGAAGTATAAAAGGAGAGCCCGGCACTCATTTGGGGCTGAAGCACCGGAGGGAGCAGACAGCTCAAACAGGACCCTGAACTAGGCCCCGAGTGGAACTGTGCCCTGCAGCAGGAGGAGACAGAAGAGTGCCCTGAGGAGCTACCAGGACCATTGTCAGATGAATGCCCCTAGGAGCTGTGGGGACTGCCGGTGGCTGAGTACCCCCAAGGAGACAGAGGACCTTTGGACTGCAGAGCCTTACACCCAGACTGCAGTAGGAAGTAGCCCAGGGGAACCATAATCTGGTACCGTTCTGCTGCTGGAGTGTGAGTCAGTGTGTTGCAGGTGGATCCAGGCTGACCCAGGGGCGGAACACTCTGCCACTGGTTAGGGCCCTGGGCTGGGACGTGGTGGAGTTGGGTGGGTCCATGTCCCCCTACCCGCTGCCACCCCACATCTGGAGTGGCATCCTCCCCACCTGAGGCTCAAGAGGCCTGTGTTCGTCTGCTGTCCATTGGAGCCAGAACGCCAGACCCCAGACTGCTTTGTCTAGTGTGTGCCCTGCCCAGGGAGCTGAAGCTCCCTTATAGACTGTTAATTACTGTTGGCCCCAGCCAGAAAGGGTGCTTGTGGCTCTGCCCCTCCCAAAGGGGCGGTGTTTCCCCTACAAACTGTGACTTACTGTCTGCTTGTAGTGAAGCAGAGTGGTCTCCCTCCCCAATTTGAGAGCAAGGGACCACTACACATGCTTACAGATATCTTCCAATTTCAGTATTGTCAATTATTCAACGGACGTACGAACCTTTCCCTTCAATGAATGCTGGACAGTTAGAAATAAATATTGTATAAAGATAAAAGTGATTTACTTATATGCACAATGCATTACAGTATTTCAAAAAGAGAATAGTCTTTAAAAATAGGCTTACGTTTTAACACCTATTGCACACTAATTACCATGTACATTCTTAAAGTGCTTGGATTATGAGAAAAGATTTTGAAAGTATTATACACATGACAACTGTGACCAAAGCAGAGAAGAAAATATTTCCACAATTCCAAGGCACAGTCTGTCAGATATTCAAGTTGACAAGAGAACAAAATTATGGCATTTAGTCCTTCGGTTAGACACAATTCATGCTCACCATCTAGTGCTACAATTTCAGCCTTTTACAAAACCTAATGGCAACAGACATTTTATCCACCTGTATTACTCTACCCTGATCTCTTTTTCTGAAGTGGTCACAGTGACTAAAAGACCTGGATAGCTGGTCTGTTTAGGAGACCTCAAAAGATCAGCAGCATGTCCCCCATCAAGACATATGAAGTCAGCACTTGCCAAGGGTGGTACCTGAGATACCAGTTACACCCTGCATTTAAAATAAAAAGTAATTGTGGTAACCTGGTAAATGGCAACTTTTAAAGATGGCAACTGCTGTAGTTTGCAGCTAAAACAGTAAGCTGTGATATCAATTCCTTCTTTCACCAATTTCAGACGTACTACATCAGCCATTACCAGCTCAAGGACGGCAGCACTTCCATTCACAGAAGAGGCCTGTAGTATTTCCACTTTACAAACACATAACAGTCTCCAGTAGCTGGAGCCACACTGTTAACCTACCTCCTCCCTCTCTCAAGTAGGCCTATATCTTCAGAGTCACCACACAAAGTGCTGCCAAAACCAGGGCAGCAAAAGGAAGAAAATGCTCTTTTATCATTGAAAATCCATTTTGGGTAGCTGACATGTAGAGTTAGACTCAGAGTTAAACATACGTGAAACTGTTGTTCAAGTAACAAAAAGCAAGCGCTGGGTAGAGTTAAAAAAAGTACAGACCACCCCAACTATATTTATCTACTCTTTCCATGGAGGGGTGACATTTTAAACTGAGGAATCTTTCAATTTATGTGCTGCAACAGATGCAAATACATTCATCGCCTATATTCACCTACCTCATTTTACACATCGTTGTAGAATATTTATCTCCTGTAGGCAGAATGCAGGCTTATCATACAAAAGATAAAAAGTAAATAAACCTTTACACCACAGCAGCTGTGTCAATGCAGTATTTCTTAGAATCAAACCCGGTGCCTACCAGAAAAAAATATTACCTCTACCATCCATGTTCCAGGATAGCTAAAGCAGTCTCCTCTCATTTAGCCATCACCACCACCAGCCTGTCTCAAACTGTTGACATGGTTTACAAAAATCCATCTAATCTTTGCATGCTGTGGACCTAATCCTGCATGGTGTCAAATGCCCTCACTCACAAATCAACTCAATAGTGAACAGCAAGTGCCTTCTACTGCAGTTTAATTCAATGGGAATTGAATTAATCAACATCCTCCAAAATCAGGCCCAATGACTCACTGTAAACAGTATTACAGGTAGGACACTTTAAATTCCAGTCTATTCCTCCTGGGTAGAAACATTACTGAACACTTACAGGATCATTAACGGTTTCAGAAAACAGAGGTGGTCGTTCTGCGAAGCAGGACAGCATAAGCTGTATTAGCACCAGGACGAAGTAGCTGTAGAAGGTAACGTAACGAAATACATCAACTTCAGCACCCTAAAAAAGATTTGATATTCTGGTTAGAAGATGTTGTACATTAAGCAGTTGCTTTACAAGTGACCATGTACCAAATGCCTTTATTTGGAAATAAGTATCCAAGCATCAGCAGAAGTAAATATTCTTATCAACCAAGCAAAAGGTGGGTTCTGTGCAGCAAGCATTCCTCAGGAGAATATTGGGCATTCTAGGCTAAATGCATTGCTGACAACATTCTAGGACTCGCCTGGATAAAATAGAACGTCTGGCCATCTCTATGCAATGCTCTGTTGTTATAACCATGTCGGTCCCAGGATATTAGAGGGACACGGTGGTTGAGGTAATATCTTTTACAGGCCCAACTTTTGTTGGGAGATTGGGGGCGAGAGAAACACACACACACACACACACCCTTTCAAGCTTATACAGAGCTCTTCTTCAGGTGACCTGTGTAAAGCTCAAAAGCTTGCCTCTCTCTCACCAACAGAAGGTGGGCCAATAAAAGATACTACCTCATCCACCTTGTCTCTCCACGTCTATGCAAAACATTACAGGAGAAACAGTTTCATCTTTGTGGAGGAGAGAGGAGAAGAGGGGAGCTTTTTTGCACCAGGTTCATCTGAGGACACCACAAACAGAGTTCCTGAGCTTCTCACTCTTTTTCTTCCAAGGCCTTGTCTACACTGGAGTTTTCAGCCACTGGTGTAGCCACACATACAATTCCCTAGTACACATGTGGTATTTAAGCCATGACCTGCACCTGTGCAATTCACTCCAGTTTAAAGCTAGGATCAAATCACAAGAGATTTCATGGCATAGTAATAAGTGATTTGGCCAAGCCCGCAGAGGAAGAAAAAGTGTCAGAGCCCGGATTAAAAATTAGTCCACTACACAATGATGTGTTCAGACACTACAGCCTCCTCTTCCTATGCTTGTGCACAAAACAGCTCAATCCAACAGTCCCAAAGAAAGTAGAGACAACCTAGGCTGAAGAAAGCACAGGGCCACTACTAAACCCAATACCAATTTAATAGGAGCCAGTCAAAAGTTTTCCAAAAACCTCACAAAGTTTAGGAACTTTTCAAGAAAGTTACATTCCATTTTCAGCCAGCACTACAATTTAATGAATTAGCCAAGGGTAACTTCTTTATTAAAAACCCAACCCCAGCGAGATCTAAAATAGTCTAACTATACAAGGGAACACTTTGACCAAATGGGCGTATGAAACCGAGCTACCATCAAAGCAAGTGCTTCAGGAAATCCTCTGTATAATCAACAGGAAAAAGAACTAAACTTTAGCCTGCATTGTTTCAGATGTAACCATACATTCCTTCATTCTATTCAAATAGGTTTTGAATGTTTCTAGACGTTCCAGTAAAACTGTTTTGCTTTTAAACTTCCTTGCCAACATTTATAAGACCATCAAACCTTTGATTAGTTTCAAACATGGAAAACTAAATAAAAAGTAAATCAAGCATGACTTAATGGCCCTTAAAAGCTCAGGAATGAAGGTACACTTAATGGATCATCAACTCATTCAGTGTCTTAAGAAGCACTGATGGGCACTACAGATTACATCATTAAACAAGTAGCCACTGCTATTGCAGCACTTAACTCACCTCAATTGAAAAGTCATCACTTACCGGGTTTAAGGCGTGCAGTATTTTGGACCTGAAAATTATTGTGGCACACAACAGTGCAGTGAACCAGAAAATCAACATTACGCCTGAAGACTGGACTCCTTTCATTCGCTCAAATTGTATTAAAAATGTGGCGAGCAACTAGACAGATAAAAAGATAGCATAAGCAGGTTATGCTCGTAAAGGTTAAAAAATAAAATGATACACAAAGCAAGCGCAATATACGAAGCACAAGCATGTCTATCCCAAACCATGTTTTAGTGTTTCTATTCCAGTATCACCCAGAAGTTCCAACTATGTCTCAATGTCTTCGGTCCTGTACAAGCTAGTTCCTACTCCAAAGGGCATCAGTTTAAAAAGCACAATACAGAGAGGGGAAAAGCAGAGCACCAGACAAAATATGTTCACAAATCAACAAACAGCCATGTCTAATTTGAAGATGTTTAACCTTTCCAAGGGATTTCCCAGGGCTAAGCACTTGAAAGCTGACTTAGCAAGGAGTTCATCTTTAAATAATCATCTCTTTCATACTTGTTAAAATAAAGTGACACTAACAGATGTGATTTATGTTTGTCTTTTCCATTTCCACACTCTATTTAGAGGAACTTTTGTACACTTTAGTATCAGAGGGGTAGCCGTGTTAGTCTGGATCTGTAAAAGCAGCAAAAGAATCCTGTGGCACCTTATAGACTAACAGACGTTTTGCAGCATGAGCTTTCGTGGGTGAATACCCACTTCGTCGGATGCAAGTCTATAAGGTGCCACAGGATTCTTTGCTGCTTGTACACTTTAGGAAACTCATGTAGCCCTCATGTGGCATAAAGCACGTTTACAACGGGTCCAGGGGTTCTCATTTTAGTCACATCATTAACCTTGCATGAAATTATGGTCAGGTATGGGCCTGAGTTATTCTTTTCAAGTGTGTTGTTTTAACTGGGTTTTAAGTTTGTATTACTTCTAACCTGGGCTGAAGAAAAAAAAATCAACTTGCTGATTACTGAAGAGAGGTTTTCCTGAAGCAGCACAATGTAGTCAGCTTTTTAAAAAAGCTAACAGGATAGTACCTGCACTTCCCAGCAGGCAGGCAGTCTGGGACATCTAGCACCTAGTCCACAGAAAACTAACTTTTAACACTTTCCATCACAGCGTCAAGAGTTTGAGCATAAACACCACATGTAGTTCACTCAGACCCAGAGAACTCAAGGGTCTTTACAAATACGCATAACAATTTGAAGTTTTGTTTTTAAAATTCAGTAATGTTGGCAACTCTTGACTTATTTTAATGGTTTTAAGAACTTCTATTTAGAGTTACTGGTCCACAGAATTAAATCAAGTTCTCAAGCATGTGCATGAGTAAATGGAACCTCTAACCTCCAAAGAAATGTAGATGTCTTAGAACTAGCCTGTATGCTTCTCAATATGCTGATATGCAGTTTTCAGCACAAAGTTTGCTTGACATAAATAAAAAAAAAAAATCAGCATTTCAGTTCAGCAGCAAGTGAAATCTGTAAATGATGATTGTACCTAATGGAATGAAAATGCTAAGCAGCCACAAAAAAAGGCAATATGTACAGTTGAGAAAGATAGATTAGTGGTCGAGTTTTTGCATCACAGAAGGACTCTGAGTAGAATGATTTATACTTACCATTGTTATGCCCAAAACTGTAGGGCTAATGACAAAAACTGGAGGTCGGAAAACATTTTGACTTCTTTCCCAGAAAGAGTAGAAAAGATCTGACCAGCAGATTATCCACAATAGTAAGCCCAAGGCCTGGAACATAAAAGTATGAATAAATATTGAAAGTGAACTCTTACCACGTGTAACAAAACGTCTTTTGGTACAACAAATTAATACATACACAGTCCAAATTAATACATGCACAGTCCCTATGTGTGTGGTCCTATTAGGCAATTAAAGTTAGTCCAACTGTATACAACATACGTAGTACATGAGGTAAAAAGATAATCTCTCTGTAGGTTCCCAATGAAGAGAGAGAATTTTAGACTACTGTGTTATATAGTTGAGGTTTATTCTAAATATCATATCACACACTAACATTTTATGAAGGAAAGATTGGCGTATATCTCAACTTAGGCTGGAAGAAACTCTTAAATTGAAGGTTTATAAACTGGGCAGAAATCCTCAAAAATATACATTAATGTACCACAACTCCTCTCAGAGGCTCTTGTTTGTTTTACAGAGGAACAAACTCTGTTAAAAGATTGTTAAATGCCAGTTGGTCAAGAGAAATGGAACAGGATGAATACAATTACTCTAAAAAGAGAGAGACTATTTCACATACTTTAAGAGATGGTCAAAAACCTGATTAGTTTAATAAAATCCTTTCATTTCTAGGGTTGAAGCTTCAGGATCAAGTTGGCCAACACAATGTGGTACTTCCCAACTTCAGGACACAGGGCACGCTGTGGGGCTGTATCCAAGAGCCAGTAACATGTATCAGCACACACGCAAGGACCTTGAAGGATATGTGGTTTTTTACACCTGACAAACTTATTCTCAGGCAGCCCATTGACATGACAGCATAAGAATTGGAAATTAAATTCAGGTGAATCATATGCATGGACCCCATCCCAATACAAACATTTCATGGAGTAAAACCATTTAAAAACAAAAAAAGTCAATTTAGTATACACACCTCTACCTTGATATAGTACTGTTCTCAGGAGCCAAAAAATCTTACCGTGTTCTAGGTGAAACCGAGTTATAACGAACTTACTTTGATCCACTGGAGTGCGCAGCCCCGCCCCGCGGAGCACTGCTTTACCACATTATATCTGAATTAGTGTTATATCGGGTCGCATTATATCGAGGTATAGGTGTATTTGAAAATAAAACCAAAAAAATCCAAATACATGGCACAGACTCTGAAGTAAGTCACTTACTGTTTTGGCTTTGTTAAGATGCGACATTTGGATATAGCCCCTGTCATGACGACGGAGGTACAGGAAGTATATTGGGAAGCAAACCCACAGATAAATGCAAGGCACCCAGACAAGGATGGTGTTCTGAAAGCACTTCGTGAAATCTGGATTTTCTGTGTGCCAGGTCAGGTTCCAATCCTGAGGAAACAAAATGGATAAGTAGTGAATGAAAAAGCAAAATTCACCACACAAAACAAAAACAAAAAACCCAAAACCAGCCCAGCCCAAACCAACCAACCAAAAACAGGTCACTGTTCTCTGTGCTGGTTTCACAACAGCTACCACAGCCATCTTCTCACTCAACTGGCATACTGAGACCTTTAACTTCACTAACTAGTTATTTTAAAAGTATCTCTGCAGAAAAATGCTGCAGTTTCCTGTCCCCATTACATCTGTTTCAGAAATGTTACTTAATATTTAGTGTGAAAAAGATATGTAAAGATTAAAAATCTAAGATTAAAGAAGAAATCTTGAAAGTGCTATTGTAAAGCCAGCTTCACGAGGCATCATTAAATAGCATGAAAATTCTCTCAATCCTTGAGAATTCACCAAGATAATCTGCACAACTAAGGGGGAAGAGCCTTCCCCTTTTGGCGTGATTCCTGCTCCCGCTATGAAGCTGACAACTTCTAAACAGGAGGAGGATCAAACTTAATGTATCTGATGCCTGGTCTACACTACGATTTTAGGTCAAATTTAGCAGCATTACTTTGATTTAAGCCTGGATCCGTCCACACAACGAAGCCCTTTTTCCGACTTAGAAGGCTCTTTAAATCCATTTCTTTACTCCACCTCCGACGAGGGGATTAGCGCTGAAATCAGCCTTGCCAGGTTGAATTTGGGGTAGCGCGGATGCAATTCGACAGTATTGGCCTCCAGGAGCTATCCCAGAGTGCTCCATTGTGACCGCTCTGGACAGCATTCAACTCAGGTGCACTGGCCAGGTAGACAGGAAAAGGCCTGCGAACTTTTGAATTTCGTTTCCTGTTTGGACAGCGTGGCGAGCTGATCAGCACAGGTGACCATGCAGAGCTTATCAGCATGATGTGTACATTGCCGGGTCAATTTCTTATTTTGATCCACTCCATCTATCTTTTACATCTTAGGCTGGCAGCAGACGGTGCAGTACAATTGCTAGCCATCGTCATCTCCTGGGTACGTGGGAAGATGACTGAGTCACTCCCATGTCTGCCCAGGTGCCCCTGACCAACCTCACCAAGGTCAACTAAAAGAGCACCCAGGAATACGACGACGATGGCTACCAATCATAATGCACTGTCTGCTGCCAAAAGGCAATGAGCTGCTGCTGTGTAGCAATGCAGTCCCACGTCTGCTAGCACCCAGGAGACGTACGGTGATGATGAGCTGAGCGGGCTCCATGCTTGCCATGGTATGGCATCTGCTCAGGTAACCCAGGAAAAAAGGTGTGAAACGATTGTCTGACGTCACTTTCACAGAGGGAGGGAGCAGGGGGCCCGACAACATGTACCCAGAACCACCCGCGACACAGTTTTTGCCCCATCGGGCATTGGGATCTCAACCCAGAATTCCAATGGGCAGCAGAGATTGTGGGAACTCTGGGATAACTACCCACAGTGCAACACTCCGGAAGTTGACGCTAGCCTCGGCACTGTAGACGCAGTCCGCCGACTTAATGCACTTAGAGCATTTTGTGTGGGGACACACACAATCTACTGTATAAAAACGATTTCTAAAAAACTGACTTCTATAAATTCAACCTAATTTCGCAGTGTAGACATACATAAGAGTTTGTCCACATGGGACACAAGCCAGAGTGTTAATCGACAGTGTGCTAGCTTGCCACATAGTAATGTCTCAGGTGGCTACTACATGGCTGCTACAGTGTGCTAAAAGTTCGGTTGTGCACTTTGATGTTACTTTTCCTATGCTCTGAACATGGTGCATAAACCGAGTCTAATCTAAAGCTATCATGTACAGAAGCCAAAAGAATACTGACCATCACAGTATCTGAAGTATAATCACCATTTCCATTACTGGCCACAAAGCTATATACAGTGACACATACTCACTACCAAAGGAAATCCTATCCCAGGAGAACTCATTAGTTTGAATTAAGGAAAAGAGACTACAATGCAGGAAATCATACATGATTATCACTACCGAGATGAGAATATAATTTTAATCAAACTCAAGTATTGCGATAGTAAATAGCTACATTAGCATTATAAAACTGAAAATAGGATGTAGTTCAGCAGCAAATAGTTTCTCTTCAAATATTTGAAGAGACCAGTTACTTCCTGTTTAGAAAATCGATTTTTTTTTCATATATAGAATGATATAGCAGGATAAAAATGCTTATGCCAAAAGTAAAGCAGAGTATGCTACAGTAAAAGACACTTGCCCTCTAGAGTTTTAAGGACCATAGTCAATTAAAAAAAAATCAGATGTGTGAAATAAACTTAACACTTAAGATTATTACAACTAATGTTTAGAGAAAACACACTTTTTTTTCTGTTGACTTCACATTTTACAGTATTGTGTAGAAAGTAACTATAGTCTCATTCAATAATAACACATAGCATTTTATCTGTAAATTTCAAAGCACTTTACCTCCTTCCTAAAACATGGAGAAACTGAGGCACAGGGAGGTGAAGTGACCTGCCCAAGGCCACCAAGCAATCTACTGGCAAAGCTGGGAACAGAATTCAGCCCTCCTGAATCCCAGGCCTCTATCCAACAGCCCACACTACCACCTTGAAATTCTTCCCTATCCACACAGGTGTCTCGCAGACAGACAGTAATTTATAAATACATTCTGAAAGATAAGAAAACTTGGTTGCACAGTCACAAAAGTTGGCAGAAGGAAAACAGAGGCTGATGTAACCTTGGAAATATTTTTAGTTCATTTTTTTTTTAAGACTAGCTAGATATCAGGTTGACAGTGTTCTAGTTTCTATCATTTTAAGTGCCATGTCATATATTATATTGCTGTTTTATGAACTTTCTTCTCCTCCAGGAAGTGTTCTACCGGGGGGGGGGGGAAACCGATCAAGCATAGAGGTATTCTGGTTTAAACCAAAAACAATTATCCTAATTCTTCAGGAACTAGTGTTTAAAAAAGACAAACAAACAAAAAAACCCAACAAACCAAACATGGAGCTGGAGAGAGAGAGCAGAAGGAAGCAAGGCTCTTTTGAAAGACATTCAACATTTGTACCCTTTTCATGTTGTCTGCTGTAAGTCAGAGCCTGCAAGATTTTGTTTTTTTCAGGGTTCAGTTCTTGGTTACACATAGTAAGTGATATGTTTGGCTGTCACACAGCAGGACTATAGGATACAAGTAATAAAACAATTTTTTAAAAAAAAAATTCTTATTAGCAGTGTGTAGCGAGTCGG
This sequence comes from Mauremys mutica, assembly GCF_020497125.1. Taxonomy (NCBI): domain Eukaryota; kingdom Metazoa; phylum Chordata; order Testudines; family Geoemydidae; genus Mauremys; species Mauremys mutica. The sequence continues at coordinate 67,279,568 of NC_059082.1, read as the reverse complement.
TGTGGCTCCCCTCCTGCCCAGCAGAGGGCGCTCCCCACCCAGAAGCCCAGCTGGGCTGAGCCACCACTTCCTGTCCCCGCCCCCCGGAAGTCAAGGGGCGGGACAGGAAGTAGAAAAGGAGAACGCCAGACCTCAGTCAGGAGCCAGCCACCGCCGCGAGCAGACGTGCCGGCAGGAGCTCCGGACTGGGAACCCTCCAGGACCCGAGGTGGCGATCCGGACTGGCCCCCACTGCCCCGCGCCCGGTACGAAGAGGAACCTGCGGAACTTCCCCAGGATTGGAACCCGGAGCAGCCGCCAGGACTTCCTCCCGCCCGGTACGAGGAGGAGCCGCCGCCGCCGCTTCCGCCCTGCTGTTACCCGGAGGAGCCGTCGGAGGCAGCCGGGCCGGACTTCCAGCAGGAGTTGCCGGACCTGCCCCCAAGCCCTGGTCCCGAGGAGCCCATGCAGATGGACTGGCCCGACCTCCCAGCGACCGAGGAGCAGGTACCCACGGAGGGGGAGATGGACTGTAGCCCGGGGATAGCCGACCCCTGTCAGGCTATAGGCACTGAGGTGCCCATGTCGGTGTGTTTCGGTCAGGACCCCACTGACCAGCGGCCGTGCTAGCCGCTAATAGGGCCCCGGGCTGGGACACAGTGGAGTGGGTGGGCCTGTGTCCCCCCTGCCACCCCATGCACGGGTGGCAGTCTCCCCCTCTCCCCAGCGCTCAGGCTTAGGCTTACCTGAACTGCTGCTCAGCCCTGTAAAAGGGTCTGAGCCCTCTGTGTGTTGTTGCCCCGCCCTGAGCTAGGGCCTGCTGCTCAGCCCTGTAAAAGGGTCTGAGCCCTCTGTGTGTTGTTGCCCCGCCCTGACTGTGGGCCTGGGCTTCCACTAACTGACTGGGTGCCTTGTGTTCAGCCCCTGCCTGAGGGTCTGAACCTGTGAACCTTCTAATGGAGACTGATCGCTGTTGCCCAGCCCCCCTGTTCCAGAGGGCCTGGGTTTATTGGGACTGATTGCTGTTACCCAAGCCCCTGTTCCAGAGGGCCTGGGTTTATTGGGACTGATTGCTGTTACCCAAGCCCCTGTTCCAGAGGGCCTGGGTTTATTGGGACTGAGTGCTGTTACCCAAGCCCCTGCCCTGCTCCAGAGGGCCAGGGCTTATCTGGACTGTTGTTGCCCTGCCCTGCTCCAGAGGGCCAGGGCTTATCTGGACTGTTGCTGCCCTGCCCTGCTCCAGAGGGCCAGGGCTTATCTGGACTGCTGCTGCCCTGCCCTGCTCCAGAGGGCCAGGGCTTATCTGAACTGCTGTTGCCCTGCCCTGCTCCAGAGGGCCAGGGCTTATTTGAACTGCTGTTGCCCTGCCCTGCTCCAGAGGGCCAGGGCTTATTTGAACTGCTGTTGCCCCGCCCTGCTCCAGAGGGCCAGGGCTTATTTGAACTGCTGTTGCCCCGCCCTGCTCCAGAGGGCCAGGGCTTATCTGTGCTACTGTTGCCCAGCCCCTGCTCCAGAGGGCCTGGGCCTATTTGAACTGCTGTTGGCCAGCCCCTGTACCAGAGGGCCTGGCGGTCTAACGTTGTTCCCTGTGACTCCTAAAAGACCAGCAGAAGAAAAGAAGCGAGTCGGTGTGGCTCCCCTCCCGCCAGCCGGAGAGTTGAGCCCCGACCAACAGCTTACACAGTGAAATAAAAGGTTTCTGATCAAATACATAAACAAAACAAAGATTTTCCTAGGAAGTATCTGAAAAGAACAGGCACTGACAGTAAGTATCAGAATGGTAGCCGTGTTAGTCTGTATCAGCAAAATCAAGGAGGAGTCCTTGTGGCACCTTAGAGACTAAGGTGTCATAAGGACTCCTCGTTGTTTTGACAATAAGTAAAATCTCAACACTGGAAAACCTGAATCCCTAATTATATTTCCAGTGTGTGTATGTGTGTGTGAAGAGATCTCCCTGCACCACTGGGTCAAACAACTCCTTTGATGATTCTGCAGAAGCTATAATGAGAATGCAGTTGCTATATGTGAAAGTCATTGAGCTAGCATGCTTACACATTCCCTTATCCCTGAAGGACCCCATCTGGATTATATCTTTTATTGGAGCAATGTGTGTTGGTGAGAGAGAGAAGCTTTCAAGCCACACAGAGCTCTTCAGGTCTATGTGGCTTAAAAGTTTCTCTCTCACCAACAGACATTGGTCCAATTAGAGGTATTACCTCACCCACCTTGTCTTTTTAATATCCTGGGACCGACATGGCTACAATTACACTGCATACCATTAGGATTTTCAGCTTAGTCATGCTTACATTTCGCCACTACACAATCGTTTCCTGCTTTAAAGATTTCAATTTCGCTGCTCCCCATACAACAGTCAAGAGAATATATCTCATTAAACTGGATAGCAATTTACAGACCTTATAACAGCTGACACAGTTACAGCAGTACCTGATATTATGAACATCAACCTCACACACGATCAGTTATACAAACCATTTTCCCAGTGGGGAAAAATAAAACCTACCACTTTCATTATGTGATGCCGATGAACGACAAGTCAACATCCCTTCACATTCTTAAGCCTTCTGTGTATTGGAAGTCGCTTTGCAGTGGTTCAAAGGACAAGAATAAAGTGATGCAGTGCACTAGACTACCACTTGCACATCATGCTTATTGTAATTTTGAGATGTTCCATTTTATCAACTCTTCAGTTCCCAATTAGTCCGTAAAATAGGGGTTCTACTGAAAACCCCTTCAGTTCTAGAAGTGCTCTCTGTGCACGTGTCATACATAAACTACTTTAATTAAGGGTATGTTTAATTAAGGATTATGTAAATTACATTTACATGATTAATTACATAATTAAGGATTAAGTATGTAAAACTGACATTGACATCTACTTCATGCCTCAATAACACAATTTCTGAAACCAATACTCAACTATATGACGTGGAGGGACAAAAAAGGAGGGAGGTATAATCTGTACAAATCTGACCTTTCTCCTGCCACAAAACATACCGGGAAAGTGGTTTCTTAGCAGCCAATCATTGTACTGTTGCTATGTCCCTGAACAGACAGAGAGAAGTGCTCTATGCATTATTGCTGTATAAACTGGCAGGAGGTTACCCTGAAATCATACATGTAATTTTCAGTTCAACTGACCTTTATATTTTCATTGGTCTTTCATATAGCTGTACCTCAAAATATCTTGCAGAAGGATACAAAGTATGACAGTCATAGCCCAGAGACTCCACGGGGAGAACAGGGGGTGCATTCGCCAAAAACTGGGCAGCTAAACCAGTAGTTTTCAAACTTTTGCACTGGTGACCCCTTTCACATAGCAAGCCTCTAAGTGCAACCCCCCTTATAACTTAAAAACACTTTTTTATATATTTAACACCATTACAAATGCTGGATGCAGGGCAGGGTTTGGGGTGGAGGCTGACAGCTCGCAAACCTCCCATGTAATAACCTCGCGACGCCCTGCAGGATTCCGACTCCCGTTTGAGAACCCCTGAGCTACACCAACTGATTGTGTACTGCATTATTCTACTATAAAAATATATCAAGTAAGATATTTTATTAACTTGTACTAGTCTGAACTTGGTCATTATGAGACGTATACACACTGATTATTAATGCATGTGTTTGTGTATACAGAAAACTATGCTCAAAACTTGTGGTGCAGTCAAGCAGGGCAGGCTGCCTCCCTAGCCAGACGAGACTAGTTCCAAGCACCTAGCATCATACAAACCAGGAGTAGACAAATGATGGGCCATTAGAGTGAGTGGAAAGAGATAGACAGGATAGCTAAAATATCCCACTCTGAATAAGCATGAATCACCACCCGAGAGAGAAGGGAAAAAAGGAAAAAGCCCTTTAAAAAAGTGAGCTTGAAACTGAGGTCTTCATCCAGAAATTGAGGGACACTCACTTGGTGGGGGCTGCCTCTGAAGCGCTCAATCTCCTCTAGGATAGGGGTTATGATGGAAAACTGTTCCACGGCAATCGGTAACTTGTATTAGAAAAGGGATTTTCTCCAGTATAGAGATGTAAAGCCTAAGGTTGCATCTTTATGTTTGTTTTCCTTACTATTCTACCTTTGAAGTCTCTGGTGTGCAAACTGAGCAGAATGCGCACGCCAAAGAAAGCTGGTGTCCATGGGGCTGATTTCATGCTTTCGGGGGTGCCGACCAGATGGGAAATGTTCAAATTGTCTGGTAATTAACAACATGGGGAGACGGATTTGGGGAGACTCTGAACGGCGGGACTGTCAGTGTCACCCTGCAAGGAGTCACTGAGCTGGTGGAAACCAGGGTGAGACCTTGCATTTGTGGACAGGAAACTGGTATCAAGGACTCTGAACTAAAGCTGCAGAGTAAAGGGCACCTACAGTTACATGGCACGCAGAGACAGAACCCCTTACTTTAGCGATAAATACAGTTGGTGAGAGTCAAGCAAAGGCATAAACAAGAAAGGCGTAGGCAAGACAAGACAGTTCAGAAAAGAGCTAGACTGCTACTAGAAGTTATCAGCTGTAATAGCAATGCATTTTCCAAGGCTGGGTTCAAAGCCCGTAGACTCCCATTGACGTCATGCCCACAGTGAGGGAGAAAATGAAAGTATTTTCAGAAAATTATCCAACAGGGATATGGCTATTAAAAGACCCTTGTAATCAGTTTGGTTCAGAAAGAAAATACAAGATAGGCAAAATAAAAGATTTAGAAAAAGATAGGGCAAAAGGCACAGAGGAGTCAGGAAAATGAGGAACTAAGCAGACAAGTGTAACGAAGCATACTGGATTATGGGAAAACCTTAACACTTTACATTTGTGAAATAAGGAAACCCCAATTTGTTTCTTCTTCACTCCTGAAGGCTTTTCCCAGCCACAAAAATCAGGAAAGTCCTTAATACAGAGGCCAGTTTTAAAAAGCTGAGCAAAAGGAAGGCTCCATAATGTCACTGGGGACATCCAGTCCTTGGGAGGTTCAACGGGGACAGTAAGTCTAGCCTGTTTCCTCACTAATACTAGATCATCACTGTGGTTTGAGGGTGAATGAGTGCTGCAATACCACCAGCTAAAGGTTTGGGTGCGAGGACGGGAGCAATACAGCATGAGAATTTAATAATGTGGGGAAGAGGATGAAAAGGAAGCAAGCAGCTGATTTAAATTAAACACATTTAGGTTAGTTAGGCAATAAAAAAAAATATCTATACCTCCTGCAGTCCATGTCAGTTTCATAGTTTCACATTCTTAGAGTCTTGATTTGTACTAAGGAAGTCAGGAAAAGTGTAGCAGAAAAAGAAAACTTAGTGGTATAAACTGAAGTTAAAGACAAATGAAGTTAGTAATCGTGGTGAAATATGACAAAATGGCATTTCTACTGCTGGATTCAGAAAAGCAATGAGGCAGTAGCTACTCAAAAACAAGTCACATGCAGGTACCACCAAAGATCTTGTTAGCATAACAAACAAAGAGCTCCACATGCATGTTGAATTAATACTTCATAAAAACAGCAACTTCGTAGATTGCAGTGCTCTGACAGAAGCTGTTGGCAAGTGGTTTGCAAATTAAAATTACTGTCCCATGGAAAAATTTGGGGCGGAAGGGACCCATTGTTCACAGGAGAAGGAAGTCTAGTGTGGAACTTCACTTTTTTAGGTCGCATTGGGCACTGAATTTTGCAGCAGTTTTTCTGGAGATGGCTGTTGGTTTTGTTTTTATTGTATTATTTTAATAAAATGTCAATGTCCCAGCAAAGCAGCAGATAAATATTTCTTATATATTGATTTTTAATAAGTCTACCACCAATTTCTCCAGAATCTCAGCTTTAATTTGTTTTAAAAAAGAGGTTACATTTTTAGCTCTATGGTTACCGAGCACAATATGCAGGCGGAGACTGAAACAACAGGTCTTGGGGCCAAGTAATAGCTCCTTCCACAGGCACAAAAGGCCTCAATAAAATAAATAAATAAAATCACCATTTAAATAAAAAACACTGGCACCAGGTACTCAGCATTCACATGGACCCACTGAAAAACTAACTACTAATCAAACCTGGAACTGCGTAAGGTTTGGAAAAGTGAGGGTCAAACATTTCCTCAGAAGTGTCCTGTATTTCCATTCAGAATGGAGTGTTGAACTCTTCCTTCTGATAGTTGATTCCCCCATAAAGCCTATGCATATAATACCAACTCACTTGAAAGCAATTCCTGTCTGAACTTTCCTAGACTGATAAGATGGTGGTGCTGGCAGCAAGACTAAGGGCATGGCTATACTTGCAGATGTAGAGTTAAACCAGCCTTCGTAGATCACAGTAGGGAAAGCACTGCAGTCTGTCCTCACTGACAGCTTCAAGCACAGTGGCGTGGCCACATCTGCGGCACTTGCTGTGACATTGGGAGTGGTGCATTATGGGCAGCTATCTCAGCATGCAAGTGACTGCAACGTGCTTTTCAAATGGGGAGGTGGAGTGTGACAGGGAGTGTGTTGTGTGTATGTGGGAGGGAGTGGTTTTTTGGGGGGCTGAGAGCATGTCAGCATGCTGTCTTGTAAGTTCAGACAACAGCAGACCTCCCCCTTTCCCCCACCTCTCTCTCTCACCCACAGTATTCCACACTAATGGTTGCTTTGTCTCGGAGCAGATAAGCAGCCGGATGTAAGAAACGGAGCTTTCAAAGGGCATATCCACATTCCTACAGTGATTCAAAACAACAACAAGAGTGGCCACTTAAGTTAAGGGGATTATGGGACATTTCTGGAAGCTGATCAGAGCGCAGTAATGCAACACCTCATCCACATTGACACCCAAGTGTTGTAGCCAAGGCACAGCAAATGTTATTCCTCTCGCCAAGGTGGAGTACCAGGAGCACTCTAGCTGCGGAGTCAAAGCGCTCTACGTGCCTTGCCAGAGTGGACGGGGAGTGAGCTAGTGGGCTTGGGGCTGCTTTAATGAGCACTAACTCACAAGTGTAGCCAAGCCCTAAGGGTATGTCTACTCTAGCAAGTTTGGAATTAAACTGCTGATGCATGTCCACACTGTGCTCCTTGTGACGGCATCTACATTAGCAGCTCTTGCAACAGCACAGATGGCAGTGCCTTGTGGTAGCTACCCCACTGTGCAACTGCCTGCAGGGTGCTTTGGGAAGGGTTTGCAATGCCTCATGGGGCAGGCACAGCATTTCCCAATCCCATTGTTCCATGGGCATCCTACTACATTGCCAGCTGCTTTTCAGCTGAAGGGGGGGGAGGAGTGTGTGTGTGCATGGAGGTGGGGAAGCAAGACTGTGTTTTGGGGGACAGTGCGTCAGCATGCCGTCTTGTAAGTTCAGACAGAGGCAGGAAGCAACCAGTCCTGAGGCAGAAGGAGAGGGGGAAACCCCAACATCAGCCCTGCCTCCTTCCCTGAGCACACTCTCTCTCTCACACACACACACCTGCCTGTTTTCAATAGCATGAACATTCCACATTAATGGTTTGTGTCCCATGTGTGTGTCCCGGAGCAGATCAGCACAGCACTCAATGGCTATCAAAAATGGTGCTTTGAAAGGGGAGGAGTGTGTGTCTCCAGGGCAGCCGAGTTCAAAACAATGATCAGAGCGGTCACTTGAGGCGTTATGGGACAGCTCCAGAGGCCAATTACAGGGCAAAAAGCAATCAAGTGTCAACACTGGCAATAGAGCGCTGGAGCCTCTGTGCAAAAAGCCTTACCCTCGTCAGGGTGGTTTTTTTGCAGCGCTGCAACAGAGAAGTTTCTGTGCACTAAATGGCTTGGCCGTGTGTACAATTCTGCAGTTTTGTGAGCGCAAAAAGCTGCTTTACTGCGCAGAAACTTGCCCGTGTAGACAAGCCCTATGAAATGTTAATCTGCCTCCATAGATGAGAGGGAAAAAAAATAAGGAAAGTTGTGTCCTAAACGTCTAATTTTGGGAATAAACATTCAAAACTATGTCTGACTTTGTAGCTGGCTGACTTCGTCCCTGGCATGCAATAGCTGCTGTTAACGGAGCAGCCACATGCCTACTGTTCTCATGTCAATAATCCTTTTAAAAATATGCTGTGGTTCAAGATTTCCATTGTCAGAGGGGAAAAAAATTAAACTTGCACACAGCAGGCTTGAAAGTGAGCTAGTGCTCTGGAGGTGCAGGCTGCCAGGTACGTTATCAATGCGGTGTTTCATGAGCTCCTTAAATGGAAAAAACATTTTAAAACTACTGAAATTCCACATTAGATAAATCTTTGTGATGAACACAGATTGACATTTAAATATCTAAAGCCACCACTGTTTAAAGCCAGTTTAAACTGGACATGCAGTGTTTTGTAAACAAACATTTACACACACACACGCTAAATCTGAGTTCTGATACCTCAAGTTTAATTCTGAACAATAAAAACAAAGGGCATTTTAAACTAAGGCAGCATTCCTATGCAACACCATGCCAATTTAAGCATTAGACCTCAATTTACGCATCATCGTACTCCACTCTACCAGCATACTTATATCCTCTCCAACACATGCATAGAAGATGATAGTATTGTTGAACTGAAAGTGAGTGTATCAAAGATCTGAAACAGTTACACTGCAACCCAAAAGCTTTGAGAGCTAGACATATAAATTTCAACACTGGATAAAGCTCTCCTTTGCCTGAAGGATATTGGCACTGTTGGTGGGTTGGTTCAACAGCTTGCCTTAGGCCTGGTCTACACTAGGAGGGGGGTTCGAACTAAGGTACGCAAGTTCAGCTACGCGAATAGCGTAGCTGAACTCGAAGTACCTTAGTATGAAGTACTTACCCGTCCTCACGGCGCGGGATCGAAGTCCGCGGCTCCCCCGTCGACTCCGCCACCGCCGTTCGCGGTGGAGGAGTTCCGGAGTCAACGGGAGCGCGTTCGGAGTTCGATATATCGCGTCCATGAGACGCGATATATCGAACTCCGAGAAGTCGATCGCTACCCGTCGATCCGGGCGGGTAGTATGGACGTACCCTTAGTCCCGCTTCCTGAACAACTCCACTCCAGACACCAGTTGGGTGAAGTGCAGAGTCTGTGCCAACTACTAAGCTTAACTAGTTTAAAACTTTAACAACATATTGTCCTAAAATTTTCTTATCACCTTAATTAAGCATAAAGCATAAGTAAACAAAGAGCAGGATCAATGATTCTGTCTTGGGGGCAGATAGGCTGTTTCTAGCATCAAATCCATGCTGATCTGGTGGGGGTTCCTGCATTGCTTCACCTTCCCTTTGTTAAACACAAATCCTTTATACCTTGTCTCCATAGGCACAGATTATTAAAACTATTAAAACATTCTATTCTAAATATACTCACACACCCCCTAATCCCTTTAACTGATACCGTCTAAAACTCTAATTGGTACCTCTATCTTTTTTTAACCCTCGCTATCCTCCTCCTCATTCAATCCAGCTGTCCTTTCATTGCTTTCAGATTTTTCCTTTATTTCTTACAACAGTTGACTTATTTTAGTTATCTGCTATTTGTGGCCTTGGAGTTACGGGTTGGCTAGCTCTGTTCAGTCAGTATCCTTCCTCCCTAATCTGCTGTTCCTAGGAGATCTACAGCTGGCTAGTAAATCACATTGTCTGGTTTGTTTTGCCCAGCTTTCTACACAGACCAAGAATCCATAGTAGATAAGACTCCAACCAATTTTGAGATTTTTTTTTTTTTTAAACACAACCTTTGAAATCTGCGTCAACAAGAAAAGTTCCCTTTTACATTTTCTTATATTTAATATATCATATCTACTTCATGATTATTTAATATACATTTATCTAAGTTCATTATCCATTTCTTTACACACCCATGGTTAGTCTTCACCCATGCCTACATCAGCTCAGCTACGATGCTGCAGCTGTACCACTGCAGTTCAGCTGCAGCTGTACCACTGCAGCTTCCTTTGTCGACAGAAGGGGTTTTTCCATCAATGTAGATAATCTTCCTATCTGAGACACACTAGCTAGGTCGATACTGGAAGAATTCTTCGAGCAGTCTAGTTGTGTCTACAGTGGGGGTTAGGTAGACCTAATGACATCATGCCCAGGGCACAAAATTTCTCCCATCTCTGAGTGATATAGCTAGGTCAATGTAATTGATGTGTAGACCAGGCCTCAGGCAGAGCGCTGTTTTCAGCATCCTCACTACTCAATCCCCCATTCAGTTTTCTTCTTGTTAGCTCTAAGCCTAAGTGTTTTGTTGTTTTGGGTGTATGATTTACACTTTCAAAAATTACACACAAGTGTCTAAAACGTGAGCTTACAAGTCATAAGTAAACTGGACAGGGAAGCACGAAGGTGCAAAGGGCAGCAGCAGCAATGGCGAGAAGAGGAAGTGAGCAGGGAGACTGAAAGGCCAAGACATGAGCTTCCACCCCATGTGCTGGAACATTCACGTGAGGTTTAATACTGGCTTTCTATTACAGTATCACCTAGTGGTCCCACTTAAGGATCAGCATCCCATCAGGCAAGATGCTAGAAACTAGAGTAAAGTCCTTGCCCTAAAGTGATTATTTGTTTAGGTTAATTATAAGAGGCTACAGGTGGATAGATATTAAATTTAATCATGTTTTGATAGAAAAGGCCCCAGACATAGAAGAGAAAAAACTCCATACAATTTGCTAACCCATATCTGCTGCCTACAAAGGCTCTGCTGTTTCATTACTAGTACTCATGTGTAAGAAACAGACATTCATCCCATAAGCAGCACAAATCTCTGCATGTCACACTACAGACTACCATGGCTCTTCCCTCTCCACCACACCCTCCCCTTCACATTTTCTTGTACAGTTGTCATTATAGACACTTAAAAATGATCACATTCAACAAAAACTGCAACAAAAGTTAAAGTGATTTATCTTCCAAGTGTATTAAGCATTTATATTAGCTCCCTCCAGCAGCACCAGAATCAGTGCTAGGCGTGGTACTAACACACAAAGACAAGTTCCTCATTCCAAGTCAGTTGGGCACCTAACGGCCCTAGGATCTTTCAAAAATTCCCGTTACCTTATAATGCAGTGACCTCAATGCCATAACAAACATGATCTGGATGTTCTCAGTCTTGCAACTGGAAAGCCCTTGACAACAGATGCCCGACTGGATGTGTGTTGCCCGACTGGATCTGATTCCATCAAGCCCCCAAACACACATGTAAACCAAAATTGCTTCTTCCAGACTGTGTGTGAAAGGTCACACTGCATGGAGGATGCCATTTTTTAGATCATGCCTTCCATGCAAAATCTTGTTGCATGCTTTACTTAAAATGCCAGACAGAAGTTCAAATTTCTAAAGACAATAGTGTGAATTAAGCCAATGGTGTCTCATTTCATCTTACCTGAACACGATTTTTAATTTTAAAATTTTAAATTTACGGAGTGAGAAAATCATCATAATCAGAATTAAGGGAATGCTTGAAAATGCTGAAGGAGGAATGTAAAAATCTGATGTAACAACTCCATAATTAATTTTTATATATCTGAGTTCTCTGGAAGAGGTAAAAGCAGAGAAAGCACATAGAGAGGTGCTTCCCCTGCCTTGGCCTTGTAATAGACCCAAAGATCTAATTGTGAAATGTCATGATTAGCAGCAGAAATAATTAATTATGAAAAAAAGCCAGAGAACATTCAGAGCTCATACTCAAAGGCCACAAGCCAGTGCTCAAGTCCTTAAAAAAAGAATGGCCAGAACACACGATTTCAGACTGACAGGTCGAGTCACTGCCCAAAGCATGCCAGCCAGGCACACCACAAGGTAAAGGTAAAGACAAATCATCAGAAGTACATAAAGGCCTTTCTGATTCCCCAAAAAAGTGCCAGAATGGCATTCTGGAGCAATCTAGTATGACAAGTGCTACCACAAGCTGCAATTTTTCCATGAATTCTGTCCTTCCTTCAAAAGAAAAAAAGAGCAGAGGGAAATTACAGCAGCACTCAAGAAGGCAAATATCCTCTACAGATGGGGGCTTAAACACTCTCTCAGCTTCCAAAAATCAGTATTATACAGTAAGAGACTTTAAATAAGCAAAAAATACACTCCAGTCACTTTGAATATAAATTCAAATCTCAGACATGCATTTGGATACGCCAGAGGTAGTTAACTAAAGACAAGCTGCTGAAAAATTCTAGGCAGACTATGAAACCTAGGAAGAGAGAAAAAGAAAAAAAACCAAATGATTCTAGAGACAGTACTGGCAGAGGCAGAAGTGAAGCTGAACAAGAGAACTCAAGATACCTGAGAAGTAACCTAAAGATTAACTAGAAGGGAATTCCCGGAAGTCAACAAGAATGACCAGGCAAAGAGTAACTATGTTAACGTCATAAAGAAAATAGTATGAAGTGTGTTTTAATTGCGGGTGATCACAACTCTGTGATAGCTAGATTCTGTATTTTAAAAAGTAGAGGGGGAAAAAAGGACAATAAGGTGGAGTCTGAGAGATGGATGAGATTGGAGAAAATAAAGAGATGAGGAAGATCCCTTAGTGGTTCTGTGGAAATCCTCCCCATGGAACTCAAATGATCAGATGCTAATCTACCCCTAGGAACGGGGGTTAAGGTCCCAGAGGTGGAGAATACACCTTTTGGGTTGTGAGAAGATGTCCAAGTGTTCATGGGAAAGTACAGGGGAGTTTGGGGTTCAGCAAAGCATAACAACATGTAAATCAGACCCCAAATTATGTCAGTATTTTATTTTTGGATTTAAAAGCCAGATACATGCATGGTCACATCAGTTATAAGAAACTGGTTTCTGGTGTCAGCTGCAGACTCATCATCCATAATGCCTGGTCAAAAAAAGACATTTATTTTGTTCTCACTTGACACAGAGAAAGCCTTTGATACAACAGACTGAAACTTTCTGTTTCAAGTCCTATTCCATATGGACATTGCCTTCTAGACAAGTAGAGGAAGTGTTCAAGATACTTATACAGTTTAAAAATGCATTTTTGTAGCTACATATTATGTATAAGAAGGGTATGGAAGCGGATGCTAGGAGTAATTTGCATCATTCTTGTTTTTAAAAACATCCAGAAAAGAATTCTATTCACCCAAACACTAGAGTTTGCTCCTTGATTTCCAAAAGATTCTGTATTGTTTACTCTATTACTAATGATCAATTATGTAGAACTGTAGTACTGATCACATACAGTAAACCTGTGGACCAACACTCCATCTGATTAGCTGCTGATTTGATGGTGAGAGACTTTTTGTAGGGCCCTCCTTTCTTTCTGAAATATGCAGATTGCTTCTTCCACATATGCTCGCTCACGCACACGCAGAGTGCCACACTACCATCAAATTATCAAACAGCTCATCAGGCTGGTAACAGCCTGCCTAGATAAACCTAATTCTCCCTGTTCACTCGCCAGCTCCCAACAAGTGAGATTGCCATGAATGTTTCTCATTTTAAGTAATTAAAAATAGGGTGATGCTCTAATGGCACAGGGGGTTTCAAGTTTAGGCCTCCATGAGAGTTTCAGACCATGTCTTCACTGATCAAAATAAAATAAAAATAGATGCATTTTTACCACATGATAACTAATGCACTTTGGCCATCTCATGCTGAAAACATAGTGGAGACAAGGCACTGTAGTTTTACCCAGAGGAAAAACTAGGTGAGGTCAGCCACGGTTGGGGGTACAGTGTTGGCCTTACCTAGGTACTTGTCCTGTTTATTGCAAGGTAGCTAAGTCACCATTTAGTGTTTTATGGTAATAAGGCAACTAATCTGTGATAGTTATCTCACCGTCAAAAACAAAAACCAACTTTGTGTCAGTGAAGACAAGGCCTGTGTTACTTATGAGCAAGCCCTCCAGCTGATTCTCTAATGTCACTGATCGGCATGTTGGGTGCGATTTTTCAGGAGCCGCAGACAGAGAGAAGGTGTTGAGGGATGAGCTTCATCCCATCCACCTCCACATTCCTGAGTCACTCTGAACTCAAAGTCTAGAGACTTCTATTGTTTATTTTCACTGTTTTTGAATATTGTGACTTGACTACAGAGTGTCTCTAAACACATAAACAAGACTCATCATTAATATCTTTCAAAATAAAACTAAAATGCTTAAGGAAAACAGATAAATATCAGCCATACTCCAACAGAAATATAAAATGGGGTTTGGCAAGAGATAAGAAAAAATAATCCATCTGGTTTATTACAGTTTACTTTCACTACAAGTGTTCCAAGGAACAGGAGATTTATAACAGACTCTACCCTTATGGGTTCCCTTATTGCATTTTGAAGATTATAAATGAAGATGTAAGTATACACTTCTAGAACTCCTTTCAGCAAAAGGATCTCTAAAGCACAGACTTGCATAATTCTAACACAGCAAGTATGCAGCACAGCCAAGAGTAGAACACGCATCTCCTGACTCCTAGTCTTGTGCTTTGACCACTAGATCATACTTCCTTTCATGAAGATCCCAAACATCAAGGTCTCCTCATACTCTGCTTTGATCCTGATGTAGGGCCCAAGAAATAAGGATTTAAAAGTTCCTGTGACAGAAAATATTGCATCCACTGAAATAGTAACTAATAATTAAATGTAAACAGAGCAACAAGCCAAGCTGAAAAAAATGGGAAGTAGATGCCTAAAAAGTTCCAGAAAGAGCAAATTTCCATGATTTTACATGCCACTAAAATTAGCCATTGTAATCCAAGAATCAAAAAGCCTCTGGTTCACTGTGTGTTCTTAATTTCAGGGAAATTGTGACAAAAAGACACAAACTTTCAAAATATAAATACTTATCCTCCATCTATGTACAGTTTAACAGCCTCACATCCTGCTGTCTGATGGTACAGCTAGATGAGACACTTGTCATTCATGTGTCATTTAAGACCCATATTTTAGAAGCAAAAGGACTTTCTTTTAATTATTCTGGGAAACTCTCTTTGATTTTAAAACCATGATCAATTAAAGACATATGGAATTAAGTTGTGCCTTCATTACTTTGCATCTAAGACAGTCTTTTGTGTTAGCCTCCCTGATATCGTAAAGTGACAGCGAAGATACCAAGTCTTCAGGTCAGACTATACAGAGGGCTTCAAGTTTTTGTAGCTTCTTGTGACAAATGATCTATTACCAGACCAGTGTTATCTTCCCCTCCTCTTTCCAACAGATGCTAATGTGAGCCCATCAAAAGTAAGCAAAAGGTCAGGCCTTGTTGCAAGCTTTTTTGAGACATGTCCCAGAACAACTTCACTGCCACCTAGATTAACCTTCACACAAGCCAGAATTAGCAAGGCTTTTTAAACACACACAGCACCAGCAGCTAGAGAGAGAGAGACAGCGCGCGTGCAAGCCCACGCCAAGACAAGTTTTTTCCTTATAAATTTTTGGAGTGAGCTTGAAAGTGCTTATTTGAACTGAAGGCCATAAAGACTGATCTCCTCTACTTAAAACAGTACAGATGGAGGAAGGGCATCAAGCTACACTTTCCCCACTTCTGTCCTGAAGTAATCTACCTCTAGATTGACAGAGATATGGTAACAATTTCTTTGCACACTCAAATCTTTGGTTTCTCTGCTGAGGCTGCTCAGATGGGTGTGGTGGTGATATAGCTCTCAACTTTTCCCTCATTTAAACCTAAATTTGCTTCCTTCCCACACTAATCTTTTATCCTGCTTCTGGCTTTCATTACTGTAAAAAACAACAACTGAGTCATGAGAATGGGGTTATAAAAACTTATTTATGCTAAAGGTAGCCCCACACTGTTTAAAGCTTCCTCTCTCTCTCTCCACCCCCCCCCTTTTTTTTTTTTTTAAATAATGTCCTGTATTTGTTCTTGTTCACAAGTTATGGACACATCTGATCCTCCATGGTCAGCTGAAGTAAATGGTGTAACAGCAGAGTTCCCAACCTTTTTCTTTCTGAGCCCTCACCCCCATCCCCCCGCTATAAAAATTCCACAACCCATCTGTGCCACAGCAACTGTTTTTCTGCATATCCAGCAGATTAAAAGCCAGGGCCCATGTTAGGGCATAGCAAGCAGTACACTATAGCCAAATCGCTGCCCCACTGACAGACCTAACCAAAAAAGAAACAGTCAAATGCAGTTCAGTGGACTGAAGAGTGTCAGAAGGCCTTTAACCAGCTTAAAGCAACACTCATGTCTGACCCTGTGCGAAGGGCCCCAGACTTTGACAAACCTTTCCTGGTAACTACAGATGCATCCGAGTGTGGTGTGGGAGCAGATTTAATGCATGAAGGACTGGATCAAGAATTCCATCCTGTCGTGCTTCTCAGCAAAAAAAAACTGTCTGAGAGGGAAAGCCACTGGTCAATCAGCTAAAAGGAATGTTACACCATTGTATACGTGCTGGAGAAGCTACGCCCATATGTTTGGGGATGGTGTTTCCACCTGCAAACCGACCATGCTGTGCTGAAGTGGCTTCATATCGTCAATAACAAAAAACTCCTTCGGTGGAGTTTAGCTCTCCAAGATTTTGATTTTGAAATACAACACATTTCAGGAGCTTCAAACAAAGTGGCTGATGCACTCTCCCGTGAAAGTTTCCCAGAATCAACTGGTTAAAATCGTCCTTGAAATGTGGAAAATATTGTTAGGTTTTATATACTCAGTAGTATATCTAGACGTGCATGTGTCTTATTAATTCTGTTTTCTCCTAGAGCTCCTGGAAGAAATCACAGCCAGTGTGGAGCAGGCTGTCCAGCACCATCTGTGATTTGGGGGGCATATCATAAACGTACAGCTAAATCCCTCCTTTACCTGTAAAGAGTTAATCCCTCTTTTACCTGAAAAGGGTTAAGAAGCTCAGGTAACCTGGTTGGCACCTGACCAAAAGGACCAATAAGGGGAGAAGATACTTTCAAATCTGTGGCGGAAGGTTTTTGTTTTTGTGTTCCTTTGTTCTCTCCAGGTCAGGAAGGAACCAGGGCAGGGAAAATATATCTCCCTAAGCCATATCTGAACTAAGCATCTAATATTACAGAAATAGTAAATAATAGCAAGGAAATGTGTTAGATTATCTTTTGATTTAGCTTGTGAATTTTCCCTGTGCTAAGAGGGAGGTTTATCCCTGTTTTTGTAACTGTAAAGTTTTGCCTAGAGGTGAAATCCTGTGTTTTGAATCTGATTACCCTGTAAATTACCTTCCATCCTGATTTTATAGAGGTGCTTCTTTTACTTTTCTTTATAATAAAGTTCTGTTTTTTAATAATCTGATTGGGGTTTTTAGTGTCCTAAAAACCCAAGGGTCTGGTCTGTACTCACCTTAGTTACTCTCAAGCCTTCCCAGGAAAGGAGGTAAAAGGGGTTTGGGGGGATATTTTGGGGAAACAGGAACTCCAAGTGGTCCTTTTCCTGAATCTTTGTCTAACTCATTTGGTAGTGGCAGCATACCATCCAAGGGCAAGGAAGAATTTGTGCCTTGGCGAAATTTTTACCCTAAGCTGGTAGAAATAAGCTTAGGGGGTCTTTCATGTGGGACCCCACATCTGTACCCTAGAGTTTAGAGTGGGGAGGGAACCCTGACATCTGCAAACAAGTGTGAACCGAAATGACACAAAAAAAATCACTGAGACAAGTGAAAACAAATAAAAACAAGAGAGACAAACTCAATCTCTAAGTGCTCTCATTACTTTATGTCCTCTTACATCAAACATTACGAAAGAAACCATCATAAATTAGCATACACAGGAACCACCATGGTACAAAGTAAGCAGTACCTTACTACTACTAAAATTAAACAAAACCTTGAGGCATCTTTTTGCAGGAATTGCCTCCATTAAGTAGAATTACTAGCTCTTCCAGTCTGTTTGCCTTTCACAATCTAATTGAGACCAAATATTCATTTTCCAGACCATTACTACTAATGCACTAACGTATTATTACTATTTCACTTAGACATATTGCCAAATAATGATATAGAAAGTAAATTCGACATCTCCAGGTTATGTTCCCTCAAGAAAGTGTCCAAATTTTAGCAGCCATTGTTTTATATTTCCATTCATTCCATATAATGATTTTTTGTTTCCAATAACTAACTAGTGGTATCTAGATCTGCAGTGTTGTTTACATTAGCCAGAGTTTAATAAAATCAAGTTACTAAATTTTCTGGTCGAAGACTGTAGGATATAATCCAATTTTATGTAGTCAAGGGGAAAAAAAAAAAGGCAAGTGAATAGGAACAGGAAGTTTCTCCATGAGTTGATACAATTATTCTGTCAAGAAAACATCAGTGTGAATTCTTTTTCCACTTTGAGTTCTCTACAGCTATCACATATTAGTCTATAAAAAGGTACATGTACCTCTCCATTCAGATATCTTTATGCATCTCTTTTACTCTCTAATTCTTCCTCTGCCTTGATACCTGTCTACCTTCATAACCCACAACACACAAGTAGACCAGCACTCTGGATACATAGGTTTTATTCCCAGTTCTGCCAATGGCCTCTTGGGTTACCTTTGGCAAGTCAATTTTCAATACCTGTGCCTCAGTTTCTCCATTTATAAAATTAAGATAATGATTCTGACCTTCTGCATAAAGCACATTGAGATGATTCTGATGGAGAGCTAGGTATGATTACTATTTACATGTATTTTTGCTTAGGACTCCTTTTATCGTTCCAGTATGTCGAACAAGTTTATTGTAGAGTTGTTGTAGCTTTGTTGGTCCCTGTATATGAGAAATGAGGTACAGGACCAACTTCTATTGGTGGAAGAGACCAGCTTTCAAACTCCACAGAGCGCCCAATGAGCAGGAAAGACAGTAAGTATGGTTAGAGACCACTCAGGCTTAAACAGGAGATCTTCAACCACTTGAAACTCAAGAGTCATACCAGAAAAGTAGAAACTGGGTCAGGTTATATGTAAAAAAGAAAGAAAAACTAACACAAGCATGCAGGGACAAAATTAGGAAGGCCAAGGCATAAAACAAGATTAAACTAGCTAGGGACATAAAAGGTAACAGAGAAACATTTTACAAATACATTGCAAGAAGAGGAAGATCAAGGACAGGGTAGGCCTATTATTCATTGTTAAGGGAAAGACAACAACAGAGCAATGGCCAGAATGTTAAATGCCTTTTTTGGTTCAGTTTTCAACCAAAAAGGTTAGCAGTGGTCAGATGACTAACATAGGGAACATCAGGGTAAATGGGGTAGGATCTGAGGCTAAAATAGGGAAAGAACAAGTACCATAATTTTTAACAAGTTAGATGTCTTCCAGTCAGCAGGGCCTGACAAAATACATCCTAGAATACTTAAGGAACCAGCTGAAGAGACCTCTGAGCCATTAGCAATTATCTTTGAGAACTGATGGAAGACAAGGAGAGATCCCAGAGGACTGGAAAAGGACATGTATAGTACCTATCTATAAAAAGGGGATAGAGAATAAGACTGAGAATATATTATTGCCCTTATATAAATCCATGGTACGCCCACATCTCGAATACTGTGTACAAATGTGGTCTCCTCACCTCAAAAAAGATATTCTAGCACTAGAAAAGGTTCAGAAAAGAGCAACTAAAATGATTAGGGGTTTAGAGAGGGTCCCATATGAGGAAAGATTAAAGAGGCTAGGACTCTTCAGTTTGGAAAAGAGGAGACTAAGGGGGGACATGATAGAGGTATATAAAATCATGAGTGATGTTGAGAAAGTGGATAAGGAAAAGTTATTTACTTATTCCCATAATACAAGAACTAGGGGTCACCAAATGAAATTAATAGGCAGCAGGTTTAAAACAAATAAAAGGAAGTTCTTCTTCACGCAGCGCACAGTCAACTTGTGGAACTCCTTACCTGAGGAGGTTGTGAAGGCTAGGAATATAACAATGTTTAAAAGGGGACTGGATAAATTCATGGTGGCTAAGTCCATAAATGGCTATTAGCCAGGATGGGTAAGAATGGTGTCCCTACCCTCTGTTCGTCAGAGGATGGAGATGGATGGCAGGAGAGAGATCACTTGATCATTGCCTGTTAGGTTCACTCCCTCAGGGGCACCTGGCATTGGCCACTGTATCCACATCCGATCCGCAAACATGGTCTACAGATATAAAGCAGCTGTCCTGCAAATCAGATTTGCAGGACTCTACATGTCAAAGCCACTTAATCTTCTTTAACAGGGTAACAAGCCTTGTGGATGGGGGGGGAGGGGGGGAGAGTAGTAGATGTGGTATATCTCAACTTTACTAAGCCTTTTGATACTGTCTCACATGACCTTCTCAAGCAAACTAAGAAAATATATCCACCCTAGAAGAAACTAGTATAAGGTGAGTGTGCAACTGGTTGGAAAACTGTACTCAGTAATTATCAATGGTTCAAAGTCAAGCTGGAAGGGCATACTGAGTGCGATCTCACAGGCATCTCTCTTGGGCCCAGTTCTATTCGATATCTTCATAAATTATTTGGATAATCACATAGAGAGTACACTTATAAAGTTTGTGAACAATACTAAGCTGGCAGGGGCTTAGAAGCTCTGGAGGACAGGATTAGAATTCAAAATGATCTTGACAAACTAGAGAAATGGTCTGAAATAAATAGACTCAAATTCAAATAAGGACAAATGCAAAGTACTACACTTAGAAAGGAATAATCAATTGCACAAATACAAAATGTGAAATCATTGCCTAATGCCTAGGAAGGAACACTAAGGAAAAAGGATCTGGGGTTATAGTGGATCACAAACTAAACTTGAGTCAACAATGTAATGCAAGTCTTCTACTCCACTCAGCACTTGTAAGGCCTCAAGTGGAATATTGTGTCCAGTTCTTGGCACCACACTTTGGGAAAAATGTGAACAAACTGGAGTATGCCCAAAGGAGATCAACAAAATTATTCAAGGTCTAGAAAACATGACCTATGAGGAAAGATTGAAAAAATTGGATTTGTTTAGTCTGGAGAAAAGAAGACTGAAAGGGGACATGACATTTCTTCAAGTATGTAAAAGATTGTTATGAAGAGAAGGGTGATAAATTGTTCTCTTTAACCACTGAGGATAGGACAATAAGTAATGGGCTTAAATTGCAGTGAGGGATATTTAGGTTAGACATTAAGAAAAACTTCTTAACAATAAGGGCAGTTAGGCAGTGGACCAAATTACCTAGGGAAGTTATGGAATCTCCATCATTGGAGGTTTTTAAGAGCAAGTTAGACAAACACCTGTCAGGGATGGTCTAAACAATATTTAGTCCTGTCTCAGGGAACTGGACTAGATGACCAGGTCTGGGAAAGGTAATCAGTATCACAGCTAAACACAAAGTGGAAGAGATTTTTAGGCATGAGTTGACACATGTTGCATTCAAAATGAAGTGGGCAATTAACACCCCTGCTGTCATATGACAAAGAATTTATAGATTGTTGGCTGGGTTACAGATTGTTGAAATGAAACAAAACCAGTATCTATACTGAGCCCATAATTTTTGGGCTCTAGCAAAATTATTAAATTAAGCTCCGAGGCTCGTCTTTTGAAGGTGTTGTGCGGGTTTCCTTGGAAGGCGAGGACTAAGAGGTAAGATATGGAGTGATCATTTTGTGAAAAACGTTCACACAGATAATAGGGCGTTTTTGTCATTTTTCTGTGAGAGTTCATTTGAGAGCGCAGTGATTGTCCAGTTTCATCCACATAGTAGTAGTTGGGGCATTTGATGCACTGGATGAGGTACACCACATATTGTGATAAGCATGTGTAACAGCCATGGATCTTGAAAGGAGTGTTGTGGGTGGTATTGATCATCATAGCTGAGGAGATATGGCTGCAGGTTTTGCATCTGTTCTGGAAGTGTCTGGTGCCACTTTGTATTGGTGTGTAATGGTCTCTGGGGAGTCTGCTTCTGACTATGAGCTTGGTGAGGTTGGGGAGAAGGCCAAAAGAGGAAGTTTGGGAAAGATTTCTTTCAGGATGTACTCCACATTGAGTAAGTCTCCCCATCAGGTTGTAATTCTTTGATAATACCCATACAGGTACCCATATACCCATATAGGGTGGGTAGGTAACAGCTAGGGGTGTGTAGTCCGTCCCTTCCCCCTCCCACCCTATATTGAAGCAGGAACTAGGGTGGCCCATTCCACAATAAACACTGATTTTTCCTAGAAGACTAAAGCCAAATGTACTTCACGTATTGTGCACATATTTGCTTTGGACATTTAGTTATTTATTTTAAATTCAGCATTTGCTATGGCTGTTTTAAACCACAGGGGTTTTTGTGCCTGAAAGTTTGACATTGGCAGCCTACTATCATGAGTGCATTCACACGCTTCACTGTGCAATAGCTGCTTAAACAAACATTATTATCTGATATGGGCAGACACATTATCTATTTCTACAAGTAATACAAGGTTATTGCTATGCACCAAGAGCAGCTCACTTATCTTGGAACCCTAGTATTGAACATAGCTAATTAAACTATTAATTATTACAAAATACAAAAACAAATATTTTCAATTTATATCCACCAAGAAATCTGATTAAATAAGATAAAAAGTGAAGACATTCCTTTTTCCTTTATGGCAATATTTATCAGGAAAATTCTTCCCTCTCTTATCCAGTGGTCCCTACATGAAGAATGGGAACAATACCCACCTACCTCACAGAGTTGTTATGAAGCTTTGCAAACTTCAACTAATCACTCTTAGAGCCCCCACTCATAAGAGAAGCCATACTGAGTCAGACCAGTGGTCCATCTAGATCAGTACCCTGTTTACTGACAGTGGCCAATACCAGGTGCTTCAGCAGGAAGAAAAAGAACAGGGAATTTATTGCATCACCCAACCCTTCCCAGCTTCTGGCAATCAGAGGCTCAGGGACACCCAGAGCATGGGGCTCCAACCCTGACCATCTTATCTAATAACCACTGATGGACCTATCCTCTATTAATTTATCTAAATATTTTTTGAACCCAGTTATACTTTTGGTCTTCACAACATTCCCTGGCAATGAGTTCCACAGGTTGACTATTGTGTGAAGAAATACTTCCTTTTGCTTGTTTTAAACTTGCTGCCTTTTAATTTCATTGGCTGACCCCTGGTTCTTATGTTATGTAAGGTGTAAATAATAATTCCTTATTCACTTTCTTCACACCAGTCAAGTTTATAGACTTCTATCATATCTCCCTTTAATCATCTCTTTTCCAAGATGAACAGTCCTGGACTTTAGTCTATCCTCATATGAAACCCATTCCATACTCTATTATTTTTGTTGTCCTTCTCTGTACCTTTTCCAATTCAAATATATATTTTTTGTGATGGGGCAACCAGAACTTGTACACGCACATCTTAAATAATGTGTAATCTTATTGTGGCAAAACTGGGTTACTGGGCAACAAAATGGCAAATGAAATTCACTGTTGATAAATGCAAAGTAATGCACTTTGGAAAACATAATCCCAAATATACATATAAAATTACGGAGTCTAAATTGGCTGTTACCACTCAAGAAAGATCTTGGAGTCATCGTGGATAGTTCTCTGAAAATATCCACTCAATGTGCAGCGGCAGTCAAAAAAAAGTGAACAGACTGTTGGGAATCATTAAGAAAGGGATAGATAAGACAGAAAATATATTCCCTTTATATAAATCCATGGTACATGCATATCTTGAATACTATGTGCAGATGTGGTTGCCCACCCCAAAAAAGATGTATTGGAATTGGAAAAGGTTCAGAAAAGAGCAAAAAAAATGACTGGGGTATGGAACGGCTGCCATATGTGGAGAAATTAATAAGACTGGGACTTTACAGCTTGGTAAAGAGACGACGAAGGGGTGATATAAGAAAGATCTATAAAATCATGACTGGTGTGGAGAAATTAAATAAGTTAGTGTTACTTACTCCTCATAACACAAGCGCTAGGGGATCACCAAATGAAATTAATAGGCAGCAGGTTTAAAACAAACAAAAGGAAGTATTTCTTCAGACAACACACAATCAACCTGTGGAACTCCTTTCCAGAGGATGTTGTGAAGGCCAAAACTATAACAAGGTTAAAAAAAAATTAGATAAGTTCATGGAGGATAGATCCATCAATGGCTATTAGCCAGGATGGACAGGGATAGTGTCCCTATCACCTGTTTGCCAGAAGCTGGGAATGGAGGACAGGGGATGGATCACTTCCCTCTGGGGCACGTGGCATTGGCCTGTGTCGGAAGACAAGATACTGGGCTAGATGGACCTTTGGTCTGACC
The DNA here is from genome assembly GCF_020497125.1 of Mauremys mutica. Classification (NCBI taxonomy): domain Eukaryota; kingdom Metazoa; phylum Chordata; order Testudines; family Geoemydidae; genus Mauremys; species Mauremys mutica. The sequence goes on along the minus strand of NC_059082.1, from coordinate 67,255,448 downwards.
AAGTATGGCCGTCTTTATGGCATTATGATTTTTCTTCCTTATTATCTATCCCTTTCCTAATGGTCCTTAACACTGTTAGCTTTTTTGACTGCCACTGCATATTCTCAGAAAACATCCAGTCAACTATCCACAATGACTCCAAGATCCCTTTCTTGAGTGGTAATAGCTATTTAAATCCCAATTGTATATACAAAATGATTGGGGTCATGTTTTACAATAAGAATTACTTGGCATTAATCAACCTTGAATTTTATTGACCACTTTGTTGCCCAGTGATGCACTTTGTGAGTTCCTTTGTATCTCTTCACAGTCTGCTATGAAGTTATCTATCTTGACTAACTTTGTATGATCTGCAAACTTTGCCACCTCACTATTTACCCTCTTTTCCCAGATCATTTATGAATATGTTGAATAGCAATATGGTCCCAGCAGATACCCAGAGGAGACCACTATTCACCTCTCTTCATTCTGAAAACTGATCATTTATTCCAATCCTTTTTCCTGTCTTTTAACCAGTTACTGATCCATGAGAGGACCTTCCCTTTTATCCCAGGAATGCTTACTTTGTTTATAAGCCTTCGGTATGGGGCTTTCTAGAAGTCCAAGTATTTTATATTGACTGGATCACCCTTGTCCGCATGTTTGTTGACCCCCTAGTAGATTGGTGAGGCATAATTTCCCTTTACAAAAGCTGTGTTTTGACTCTTCCAACATATCGTGTTCATATAGGTGTCTGATCGTTCTGTTCTTTGCTATAGTTTCAAGCAATTTGCCTGGTACTGAAGTTAAGTTTACCAGCCTGTAATGGCCAGGATCACCTCTGGAGTCTTTTTAAATATTGGTTTTCCATTAGCTATCCTCCAGTCATCTGATACAGAAGCTGATTTAAGCAATAGGTTACATACCAGTTAGTAGTTCTGCAATTTCATATTTGATTTTCTTCAGAATGCTTGGGTGAATACTGTCTGATCCTGGTGACTTATTACTGTTTAATTTATCAATTTGTTCCAAAACCTCCTCTACTGACACCTCAATCTGAGACAGTTCCTCAGATTTGTCTCCTAATAAGAATAGCTCAAGTGTGGGAATCTCCCTCACATCCTCTGCCATGAAGATGGATGCAAAGAATTCACTTAGCTTCTTCACAATGGCATTGTCTTCCTTTAGTGCTTCTTTAGCACTGTGATCATCCAGTGGCCCCAATGACTGTTTAGCAGGCTTCATGCTTCTGATGTCCTCAGCACAGGATTGAGTTCTCAAAATACAAACTGTGGTGGAGGACCCACTATATTCAGAGATATTGTATTTCCGGGAAGTTCCCACCAAAGTAAGAAGAATTAGAAATAATTTCTGTCTTTAATCAAAAAAAAAAAAAAGAATACTTTTGGCTGTGAATAACCTAAGTAGTCCTTACATAAAATAAGCAATGTTTCCTTTTTCCTCTCCTAAATTCAACCTAGGAAACCAGCAAATTATCAGATTCTACCTCTCAACAGAAAAGCTTCTCAGGATGGATAAGTTGAGACTCCAGCATTGTTCCTGGCAAAAGCAGAAGAGGAGATATTGGGGAAAGGCTCAGGTTAGCAGTCACCCTATCCACCATTTAATTTTTCAAACAATATTAAAGTGAGGCAGGCATGAGAAGGCCAGAGATAATTTTTTTACCCTTCCCTTCCAATACACACAGACCAAATGCAAGACCATTTAAAATGTAAATAGTTTGACTTAAATGATATTTGATAGATCACAACAAAAATGTAAAGAAAAATTAAACTGTGTTAAACTAAAATTGGAGACAATAATTTTGGAGGCAATTAAACATACACCTCTAGCTCAATATAATGCGACAACACGAATTCGGCCATAACGTGGTAAAGCAGTGCTTGGGGTGGGAGGGTGTCTGTGCACTCCGGTGGATCAAAGCAAGTTCGATATAACACAGTTTCACCTATAATGCTGTAAGATTGTTTTGGCTCATGTGGACAGCGTTATATCGAGGTAGAGGTGTAAGTAGCTATTTAAAAATGTAACTGTACTGAGGCTGTCTCAACTGTGTGAATTCCCACTTACCATACACACAGAGCTAGGTCAGCGGCTACACAGTGCACAGTAACTTCTAGATCTGCTTTGATAATACTGCTGGTATTTTACATCTAAAAGCAAAGGGGAGCTGCTGTTTTGCATTATAAAGTAAAAGTTAAACTGCATTCATAAATTAATGACACTATAGAAAAAACCATCTCAAATCACAAATGGGATTTTCAGTTTAACAGGACCCTTCAAAAAAATGACACTGAGCTGAAACTTGATTAAATTCACACTCCAAGCATGTTTTAAGTTCTTAATGTACTGTAACCCTTTTACTCCAGTGTAGAATTATATAAAATGAGTAGCAAAATTATCTGTTGCAAACATAGTCTTGCCTTCTTATATTATTCATTGCGAGCTCTGAAACGCTGACTGAAGGAAGAGAGCGAGGAAGAAACAGTGCCCTTATGAAAAGGGAATTTGGTCTGAGGGGAAGTGAGGGAAAAACATTGAGTTCTGCAAACTAAGTTAGATACAAGTAAAAATTAAGATGCTGAGTAGTTGAACAAAGAAGAGTTAAACAACAAAAAGGCAAAGAGTAAACAGGAAGATAAAGAACGGGTATGATCTGGAGAAGTTTCAAAGATGGAACATGAACTGAAAACTGATCCCGTTTAAAACACTACTTGAAAGTACAGAAAAATATCTGGCAAGATTTAGAAGGATTATTAGCATGCAAATTAAGGAGGACACTTGCTTACTTAAAAGTGCAGAAATTCCAAGATATTTAGATCAGAATTCCTCTATTAACAAAGAAGCAAACACTGCTGAAATCTTGCCTGCATCAGCAACTTGACAGGACTCCTCTCAGGCTCCTAATTTTCCACACAATGAAGCAGTTTACAGCTGCTCTCATCTTTACTATTGAGGCATACCCTACAGAGAATGCTGTAACCTGAAAGGCCTTCAGAGACTGCTCAGATCAAACTGAAAGCAAATGTTGGGACCTACACAAAATTTAAGAAAAACAAAAACAAACCACAGCCTGAGGTAGACATCCAGCTGCAAAATTTCAACACACATTTTAAGTTTGGCAAAGCAATCAAACACATGGCTTCATAATGGTAAGTGTTGTATAACCTTATTATCCGGTACTACCAGCTCTGCCTGTAACACACATTAATCCAATTTAAATGGAGAGTAGACAAAGGCCTGGTCTACACTAGGCGTTTAAACCGGTTTTAGGAGCGCAAAACCGATTTAACGCCACAACCGTCCACACTAGGAGGCACCATATATCGATTTTAATGGCTCTTTAAACCGGTTTCTGTACTCCTCCCTAACGAGAGGAGTAATGCTAGTATCGGTATTAAAATATCGGATTAGGGTTAGTGTGGACGCTGATCGACGGCATTGGCCTCCGGGAGCTATCCCACAGTGCACCAGTGACCGCTCTGGACAGCATTCTGAACTCGAATGCACTGGCCAGGTAGACAGGAAAAGCCCCGCGAACTTTTGAAATTCATTTCCTGCTTCCCCAGCGTGGAGATCTCATCTCATCAGCACAGGTGACCACGCACAGCTCATCAGCACAGTTAACAATGCAGTCTCCTGAGAATCGTAAAAGAGCCCCAGCATGGACTGCACGGGAGGTACTGGATCTGATCGCTATCTGGGGAGAGGATTCAGTGCTAACAGAACTGCGTTCCAAAAGACGAAATGAAAAAGTATTTGAAAGAATTTCTAAGGCTATGACGGATAAAGGCCACAGCCGGGACTCAGTGCAGTGCAGAGTGAAAGTTAAGGAGCTCAGACAAGGCTACCAGAAAACCAAAGAAGCAAACGGAAGGTCCGGGGCAGGTCGAAAAACATGCCGCTTCTATGCTGAGCTGCATGCAATTTTAGGGGGCTGCGCCACAAGTACCCCACCCCTGATCGTGGATTCCGAGGTGGGGGTTGTAATCTCTTCCATGGCTGAGGATTATGCAGACGGGGAAGATGAAGATGAAGAAGAGGAGGAAGACCTAGCAGAGAGCACACAGCACTCCGTGAGCCCCAGCAGCCAGGAGCTTTTTCTCACCCTGACGGAATTACCGTCCTCCCAGCCCTCACAAGCGGAATTACCGTCCTCCCAGCCCTCACAAGCCACTATCCCAGACAATGACGCCATGGAAGGGAGCTCTGGTGAGTGTACCTTTGCAAATAGCAAACATTGTTTTTTTTAAACCAAGTCTTTTTTAATGACTGATTTGCCCTTAGGACTTGGGATGCATTCGCAGACAGTATAGTTACTTAGAAAAGTTTGTTAACATGTCCGGGGATTGAGAGGAAATCCTCCAGGGACATCTCAATGAAGCGCTCCTGTAGGTACTCCAGAAGCCTTTGCAGAAGGTTTCTGGGCAAGGCAGCCTTGTTCCGCCCACCATGGTATGACACTTTACCACGCCATGCATGTAGCAAGTAATCAGGTATCATTGCGTGGCAAAGCATAGCAGCGTATGGTCCCGGTGACTGCTGGCATTCAAGAAGCATCCGTTCTTTATCTTGTTCTGTTATCCTCAGCAAAGTGATATCGTTCAGGATAACCTGTTTAAAAATCAGGAATTTAAGTAAGGGGGGTGGCCATTTTTCTACTGGGTTCGTGGAATGCATCAGCTTAAAAAAAAAACTTTCCTGCACGTAGCGAAGCGGGGGGAGGGGAGGAGTCAAATGCCGATGATCTTTTCTGTGTTTGGTCACCGGCGATCTTCCCCAAGGTACCAGACACACAGGGGGTGGGAAGGGTGTTGATTAGCAGGGAGCTAGCGTGGTATTAGCCATGCGTTGGGAGGAGGGGTAAAGCACTGCAGAAGCCGAAAGACAGTGGCTTACCATGGCCGCATGCAAGCTGAATTCTGATGCCTGGACCTGTGTCTGAGAGATGTGTAACAGCAGAGCTGCAGGCACTCACTATTAAGATGAAAAATGCGACCTTGTAGGGAAATCACATGTGCTAGGTGAATACTGCTTTTCACTGTGAAAGAGTATAACCATTGTTCTGTAAAATGTATCTTTCTAAATATTTATCTCCCTCATGCAGCTGCAAATTTTTCAACCATCCCTCCTCCATCCCAAAGGCTAGCACAGATAAGGCGGAGGAAAAAGAAGACGCGAGATGAGATGTTCTCAGATATTATGGAAGTTACACGCAATGAAAGAGCTCATCTGAATGAGTGGAAGGACGTGGTTTCAAATTACAGGAAAGAGGCCAGTGAACGTGAGGACAGGAGGGATGAACGTGAGGACAGGAGGGACAACCGAGATGAGAGGTGGCGGCAGGAAGACCGGCAGGAAAATCAGCGGTGGCGGCAGGAAGATCAGCGGTGGCGGGATGCAACTCTGGGGCTGCTGCGTGATCAAACTGACATGCTCCGGCGTCTTGTGGAGCTTCAGGAACGGCAGCAGGATCACAGAGTGCCGCTGCAGCCCCTGTATAACCACCCTCATCCCTCACCATGTTCCACATCCTCCTCACCCAGACGTGTAAGAACGCGTGGGGGGAGGCTCCGTGCACCCGCCCACTCCACCCCCGTGGACAGCCCAACCAGAAGGCTGTCGTTACTGTGAATTTTTTTTAATGGCCTTCTCCATTCCTCCTATCCTCCTCCCAAACCACACCCTTACTTCTCTATCTTTTTATAATGAATCAATAAAGAATTCATGCTTTTTAAATGAGAGTGACTTTATTTGCATAAGTAAGCTGTACTCGAAGGGGGTGGGGGAGTTGCTTACAGGGACTGAGTCAATCAAGGGGGTTGGGTGTTCATCAACAAACACAGCAGTCACACTGTACCCTGGCCATTGATGAAGCTCGTTTTCAAAGCTTCTCTGATGCGCACCGCTTCCTGGTGTGCTCTTCTAATCTCCCTGGTGTCTGGCTGCGCGTAATCAGCGGCCAGGTGATTTGCCTCAGCCTCCCACCCCGCCATAAAGGTCTCCCCCTTACTCTCACAGAGATTGTGGAGAATACAGCAAGCAGTAATAACATAGGGGACATTGGTTTGGCTGAGGTCTGAGTGAGTCAGTAATGTCCGCCAGCGCGCCTTTAAACGGCCAAATGCACATTCCACCACCATTCTGCACTTGCTCAGCCTGTAATTGAACAGATCCTGACCACTGTCCAGGCTGCCTGTGTATGGCTTCATGAGCCATGGCATCAAGGGGTAGGCTGGGTCCCCCAGGATAACGACAGGCATTTCAACATCCCCAACTGTTATTTTCTGGTCTGGGAAGTAATTCCCTTGCTGCAGCCGTTTAAACAGAGTAGTGCTTCTGAAGACGCGAGCATCATGAACCCTCCCTGGCCATCCCACGTGGATGTTTGTGAAACGTCCCTTGTGATCTACCAGTGCTTGCAGCACCATTGAAAAGTACCCCTTCCGGTTTACGTACTGGGTGCCCTGGCGCTGCGGTGCCAAGATAGGGATATGGGTTCCATCTATCGCCCCACCACAGTTAGGGAATCCCATTGCAGCAAAGCCATCCACTATGGACTGCACGTTTCCCAGAGTCACAACCTTTCGTAGCAGCAGCTTAGTGATTGCTTTGGCTACTTGCATCACAGCAGCCCCCACAGTAGATTTTCCAACTCCAAACTGATTCCCGACTGACCGGTAGCTGTCTGGCGTTGCAAGCTTCCACAGGGCTATCGCCACTCGCTTCTCTACTGTGAGGGCTGCTCTCATCTTGGTATTATGGCGTTTCAGGGCAGGGGCAAGCAAGTCACAAAGTTCCATGAAAGTGCCCTTACGCATGCGAAAGTTTCGCAGCCACTGGGAATCGTCCCACACCTGCAACACAATGTGGTCCCACCAGTCAGTGCTTGTTTCCCGGGCCCAAAATCGGCGTTCAATGGATAGAATCTGCCCCATTACCATCAGGATCTCCAAAGCGCAGGGGCCCGCGGTTTGAGAGAATTCTGTGTCTACGTCCTCATCACTGTCATCGCCGCGCTGCCGTATCCGCCTCCTCCTCGCCTCGGATTGAAGGTCCTGGTTCACCATAGACTGCACGAGAGTGCGCGAGGTGTTTAAAACATTCACGATTGCGGTATGGAGCTGAGCAGGGTCCATGCTTGCTGTGCTATGGCGTCTGCACAGTTCACCAAGCAAAAAAAGGCGCGAAACGGTTGTCTGCTGCTCAGGGAGGGAGGGGTGAGGCTGTACCCAGAACCACACGCGACAATGATTTTTGCCCCATCAGGCACTGGGATCTCAACCCGGAAATGCCAAGGGGCGGGGGAGGCTGCAGGAACTATGGGATAGCTACGGGATAGCTACCCACAGTGCAACGCTCCAGAAATCGACGCTAGCCTCGGACCATGGACGCACACTACCGATTTAATGTGTTTAGTGTGGCCGCGCGCATTCGATTTTATAAAATCTGTTTTACAAAACCGGTTTATGCAAATTCGGAATAGTCCCGTAGTGTAGACGTACCCAAAGTTGTGACAAACCAACATAACAAAAAAATTCCTTCAGGTTAGTTAACAAGGTCCTTAAATAGTGTCTTTATGAGGGAAAGATTCATGATCTGCTGTCTTTTTGTTGGTAAAAGTTATCTGAACTGTTTAACATTAAGATATCCAATGTATTCAAAGCAATTTTCAAGTGTGTTTTCAGAGTTACAAATGTGGAGATACAACCACATGTAAAAGTATATTTCTATATTCTTCTTCCAACTAGCACTGACCTTAAAGTCCCTCTAGTAATCCTTTACCCTTGCGACTCTGGCTATCTTTTCAATACACCATTATCTGTCTTTCCATGTTCATTTTTTAATTTTAGCTTTGCGATTCTATTACTTCATTTTCAAGGAATATGTAGGCTACCTGATAAGATTAAAAACCTGACAGAATCAATTCAGGCTTTCAACCTTTCATGGAAAATAATGCAGTTACAATTTATTAATGCATAATATTTTCTGTAATATCATCCCTCAAGTTCTTGTTATTTAGTAACAACTGAACCACAAACCTCACTTAGGACAGTCAGATTTCAGATTCCCAGGAGCCAAGAAATATAAACTTGATTAAGATAAAAAGATATGTTAATACCATTTAAGCTGCAATTAAACAATGGTTAGAGAGAACTTTAGTTATGCCATTTAGGGAGGCCATCTCTAAACTTACAAGGTTACAGCGGCACAGCTATATCAATATGTAGCCGCATTATGCCAATGGAAGAGGGCTCTCCTGTTGACATAATAAAACCAGCTCAACGAGCAGCAGTAGCTATGTCGGAGGGAGAGCTTCTCCCGCCGACAAAGCGCTGTGCACAAGAGCGCTTATGCCGGCAAAACTTGTGTCGCTCAGCAGGTGTTTTTTCACACTCCTGAGTGACAAATGCTTTGCCAACACAAGTGCTAGCGTAGACATGGCCCCAGTTTACCAATGGAAATGCAAGAAAGCCAATTTTCTAACTAAGAACAGGCTGAGAGTATGTATAATCAAGCAATGAAAAAAAAACCTAGAATTTAGAAGTATGAGTTTAAAGTGGCAGTATTTGAATATTTACAAAATGTTATATGCATGTTTCCAATATGGTTGCTGTGAACTGCTATGTATTAATATATGAATATTGATATGTATTTTTTTAAATTACTTTGGTCAGTGAGGTAAAGTTACTGTCTAACTATGGTGGGTTATTAGAATTTCCTGTATGACTACTGATCTGACTTAATAGGGGGCTCTGGGAAGAAGAAAGAGAAAAGCAACACAATAGATCTAGATAAGGATTCCTGGCAATACACTTGAAAGACAACAGGACAAGCTGTTAGCTTCAAGGATCTTGTCTCCAAGGAAGATGCAAGTTTGGTTTGCCAAACTAGCAACCTGGAGAAAAACAAACATTAAAGATTTAAAAAGTGCTTTTCAGAAGAAGAGGTCTCTTGTCAAACGCTATGTAGGGAGACTGGCAGAGAAAAAAAGACATGGCAGAGTGAGTCTAAACAAGTAGGATCTTCCCATTTCCAGCACAGGGCCAGCCTTAAGGAAAAAGCTAGATATACATACATTATGTTTTATTGTTTTAAGATCTGCTTGTCTGTTAAATGTTTTTGTTCTAAATAAACAACATCTTCCTTTAAGGAGTCTGTCTGGCAACTGTATTAACCCTGTCATTGCTCTGTGAAGGAACAGAACTGCCGGGTGTTAGCCTAAATCTGACCTGCTGATGTAATCACAGTTAGTACCAGGGGACTGCAACCCAGGGCACAGTCAGAGTGGAAGAATCTGTAATTTCATCTGGAGCCAGGTGACAGTTAAGATACGTCTAACCAGCAAGCACGGGCGCCGACAGCAAGTCTTGGAGCCTGGGTCTATAGATTCAGGCTTGCAGTCCTCAGGAGCTGTGTAGACATTCAAGGCTTGTGATCTAAAGCTCAGCCCCCCTTCGTAGGCTTCAGAGTCTTGTCTACACAGTTATTTTTAGTGCTGCAACACAAGCACGAGCCTGTAGACCCATGCTATGAGACTCACTGACACAGGCTGATGTATGCTGTGCACATGTAACCATAAAGAATAGAGACCTACGAGGGACGCATTCAATGAGAGCAAGAGTGATCAGAGGTGCAGTTTGCTCAATAACTGAGACAGTTACTTACAAATCCTCTACACTAGTGTTTTTGGGATGTTTCCCAGAGTTGCACTACTGTACCACCATTTCAGCTTCATGGGTGGCAACAGTAGTGTATTCAGAGCCCAGACATTTTTACCATGAAGTAAAACAGAGCAGTGAAAATACCTGTCAAGTGACTACCCTACTCTTACACTATTGTCAGTGGGTAGCAATGAGGAGAGATTTTCTGAAAATAGCTACTGAAGCCAAGTGCAAAAGGGAGATAAAATGGAATTCTAAGTGGTTTATTGCAAAGAGTACTGAATATCCCTGTGACTGGTGCTCTAGTCATCACGTTATGGCGCCTCCTCCTGGTCATTCTGGGGAACAGCTCACCAGGTCAAAGCCATCCCTGCACCTTTGTCTTTCCGTCTGCAGCCCCCTCTCACTCCAGGAGCTGCTTCGGCCTCTTCATTACGCAGCCCACAGGCTAGGGCACTATCATGGTTTCCCCCCCTCAACTGAAAGGGAGGGGGGAAGAGGTCTCTTCTCCCAAACAGGCTCAGGCAGTCTTCCTATGCACTGCCCCACCAGTGCCACTTCCCCAGTTGCTGGTTGGGGAACCCAGGCCTGCCCTCTACTCCTGGTTCCAAGGGTTCTCAACCTTTTTCTTTCCGAGAGTCCCTCCTCTCCCCCCGCCCCCAACCTGCTACAAAAACCCTGTGCCACAACAACTGTTTTTCTGCATATAAAAGCCACAGCCAGTGTTAAATGGCAGCAAGCAGTGCAATTGCCCAGGGCCCCACATCACGGGGGGCATTGCAAAGCTAAGTTGCTCAGGCTTCAGCCTCAGCTTTGGATGCTGGGCCTAAAGGCCTTGGGCTGCAGTCCCGCGCAGTGGGGCTTTGGCTTTTTGTCCTGGGCCCCAGTGAGTCTAAGGTTGGCCACACTTGGAGGACACCCTGAAACATGTTCGTGGCCCCCGGACCTCAGGCTGAGAACCACTGCAAGTCTGTTCCACCCTGAACCTTTCTGCATTTCCGAGCCCTTTCCTAACCTTCTGGCTCTCCCTTCCTTCTCTGGGTCTCCCAGCTTCAGCACTCCCTCCTCCCAGGGAGCAACTACAAGCTACATGTCTGTGCAGCCTCCAAATACTCCTCCCTCTTCCCAGAGACCAACTGCAGCCTGTCCCAGCAGCTCCTTCTGTTGTCAGCTTCCTGTTCCTGCAGATGTGAGCTACTTCTAATGAAGGTTTCTCTCTGAGTCTTAATTCCCCCAAGCTTGCCGCTTAATAGGCTAATTGGCCCCTCTGGCCTGCCTTAATTCTTTCAGTGCAAGTGTGGAGAGGACACCCCATCACAGCAGCCACTGAAGTCAACTGAAGCTGAGGGCACATAGTCCTTTGCATGATTAGGCTCTTCTATATGAGAAGAATCCAAAAAGCAGGTGACCACACCACAGAAATGGATGGTGCAAAGTTAGGAAGACTGCAAGGGATTTCTAATTCTCAGGAAGAAAGAAGATGGTAATGAGCTACCTATCTCCATGTTTCTAGAGCATCCGTCAGCTTGGACAAAAATTCCCCTCCAATACCTTGTGGCATCCACTAGTGACTTATAGCCTCTTCTTCCCAAGAAGTGGCTACATTTCAGAGAAGTTGTATGATCTCCATATACAGTTTGAAATACTTTAGAATCAGAATCGCTATTACTAATTGTTTGTATGAAAGACATTACATTTTAAAAACTACTTTTTTTATATAAAGCCATGGAACAAAGATGTTGTTTAAAAATATATTACACATCTTTTGTTTCTTGGTGATGCAATGTATTTATAAAAAGGGGCATGACTCACTTGGCCACCTAACCTGTTGATTTCAGTTTTCACTCCCTGAAGTAACTGAAGAAAAAAATGTGACAGACTGTTTCACAACAGATAAGCGCACGGACAGGGCTCATGTTTTACCAGAGCTTTCAAACAGAAAGGATGTAACCTATAATCTTTTGAGTTTTTTTCCTAAAAATTATCTGATCCACAAATTCTATTCAAGTAGGATTCTTTTTAATGGTCAGCCCCAAGGATCAACCTTTCCACATTGGCAATTGTATTTTTTGAAAAATACTGAAATGACTGCACATTTTTTTCAAGTCAAGGATTTCACAATATGGACAGAATTCTCACCAAAGAAACATATCAACAGCAGAGTTTACCAATAAAGAAATCTGCCTTTATTCACAAAAAGAAAAAATATTTAACTATTCATAATTTATTATTCATCAATCAATATTAATTTTTAAAGGACTGCAAATTAACTCTAAAAAGGATATGATCACAAGCAACCTTTACCTTTTTAATTAAGGCCACCAGATCACAGCTTAGAAGACCAAGCAGAAAAAGAATTTGTCCTAGTACTTATGCTTTGGAACAAATCCAAGAACCATGGGAGTCTGAAATCCTCCAAGTGATTGCATGTTACCCAACTAATTAGTAAAAAGTGATACAAAGGCATACCCGTCAATCCTGAAAATAAGCGCTATAACTGAATTTTTCATTTTGCATTTGCAATATTTTAAGTTATGAGAAAAGTCAACAGGTAGTTACAAACCTGAAAAAGAAAAAGTTCACACACTGTATGCATGTGCCTATTTCTAACCAAATCAGGTAACAAACTCTAAAAATGTACCCAATATCTATTTGCTCAAATATAATAGATGGGGGGGGGGATAAATACCCCCCCCACAGCTACTCCCTTTCTTTGCCACCAAACAACATCTCCTGCTATTTAAACAAAACAGTTGTGTGCTGTTTATTATGTATATGCTTAACTGTAAAAATGTCAAACTTTTTCTAATGTAACAATGTTTGGATAGCTGAGCAACAAAACAAGATATTTGTTGAATATCACCAATATTGATAGATAATGTATTTGCTGAATAGTTTTTGAACAGCTATTGAGCAAGACAAACACCACTACAGAACAAACAAATTTCATCAGTATTGTTGAATTATTTATCTTACAAATTCTCTCTTGAAGTATCCAATCAGCTTATTATCTGTTCAAATACTATTTGGCTGATACGTGAGTTGACAAATATGTGAAATTAATGGATTTTTATTTTAGTTCTAGTCACTTAGCCCTACTTACTAATGTATCTTGCTTTTGTTATATTTCTCTTCTCTTTGCTTTAATAGTCAATATATTTTCCTTCATTTCTTTCACTGTTTTCCTCTTTCCTTAGTCTCTCCCTGCATTGCCACTTCTCTCTCCCTTTATTTTCTTACATTGTCCATTCTAGCGCCACCTTTCCACATTCTCTATATATTGTACTTCACTTCTCCAATTTATACCCTTCAGTATCTTCCCCACCCTTTCTGACCAAATCCATGCACTGGGCTTGAAAACTTTACCAGACACCCAATAGCCAGAGCAATAGCAATAACAAAGCACGGCAAAAGCCAAAGGCCAATATTTTTTTTTCCCCCACTGGTCCTGGAGACACTGCAATACCAGGTCAATGCATGGGGTGGACAGAGCAAGCTCCTATTCCATCCCCTTGTTTTAAAAATCAATTTAACATACAGTCCTCAAATAAAGGACCTATCAGATATTAAACTGATAAGAACAGACACTACACTTTTATCTTAGCTCCAAGGTAGATTCCTAGCTACTACAAGGGCATGGGTGATGAGTCTCTGCTTCTCAACCCTTCTCTCCACTCACTCTCTGCTGCAATGGAAATTTACAAGCTGCAGAAAAGGCACTGAAGTGGTATGTCTGCAGATATATCAAGATATGCCCCATACCTACACACTGCATTGTACACAAGTGGCTCACATGTGGGAGGCTACCTTCACAACCATAAGGACTAGAGACTTTTTTTAAATGAAAACTTATGTTCTGCAGAAGTTGAGGGCACACACCAGGGAAAGCTTCCTACTTGCCATGGGAGAATGGATTTTTCAAGCCCCACTCACAATTTTAATACCTCTTGAAAATTTCAGGAAAAGTAGAAATAAAAGCAAACGCTCAATAGCTACTACAAGTCAGCCCAAAGAAAGTCCTCTGAACTCATCTACAAACAATCTAATGCACTTAATGCAAACTGGTAACATTTTCAGCAATCATTAATGTTACCATTATAACCTGATGAGTAACACAGATTACTACCTCAGAAGGGTGTATCTTCCCAGGAACTCTCTCTCACTTCAAGCAGGTTGGTTTAGCAACTGCTCCAGCTTGCACAAGAACTGTTTTTCAGTAAGCAAGGCAAGTTCCCAACTTGCAAACTCCCAATGAACTACAAGTTCAACACTAGTAAACCCTTAACTATTTACAAACCTTCAACAAAAAGCATGTCAGTTATATCTATTTATATGACTGAAGGTGAGAATTCAAAGCTGTGATTTATCTGAACAAAGCAGGAAACAGTTATTACAATGGCCACATGTACACACCACTCTATTTTGTGGCTAGTACCCTGAATACTTATCGAGTCTACAAGATACCACATAAATTGGAATCATAGAAAGATAGGTTGAAGTGCCACTAGAACGGGGTTTCTCAAACAGGGGTCGCCGCTTATGTAGGGAAAGCCCCTGGCAGGCCAGGCCGGTTTGTTTACCTGCCCCGTCCGCAGGTCCAGCCGATCGAGGCTCCCACTGGCTGCGGATCGCCGCTCTGGGCCAATGGAAGCTGCTGGAAGCGGCGGCTAGTAAGTCCCTCAGCCCGCCCAGCTTCCAGCAGCTCCCATTGGCCCGGAGCGGCGATCCGTGGCCAGTGGGAGCCGATCGGGGCAGGTAAACAAACTGGATGGCCGTCAGGGGCTTTCCCTACACAGAGACCCCTGTTTGAGAAACCCTGCACTAGAATCTAGGATTCTATATTTGCAGTAGCAATTGAAAGTCCCATTCAGGATTAGGGCTTCACTTGATCCACAAAGCAAGTGTTTTCTTTATTATCTCTGGTATAAAGAAGAACATTCCCATAAACTTCTATTCACACCCAAAGTTGCTTTGTTTACATTACATTCAAAGTGACATCAGGCAAGTGAACTGTACATGTCTGATTAGATCAAGAGACCAAATGAAAGCAAAACCAGAGAAAAATTCATTAACAGCAGCTTTAAGGGCAGGGACCATATACATATAAGTGTTTGTACACTTAGCACAATGGAGCCCCGATTCTGACTTGCTACCAGAATATTAATATTTAAAAAACAATACATAGCAGAGAACTATGTAACCAACCATACTGTAATGATTTGGAGAACGGAATGTAGCCCATGTCCTAATTACTCAAATATCCAGACTGAAAGTGCATTTCAACATAAAACAGTAGTATAGAGAAAGGTGGAAGGAAAATCAGAGTTTGGGGCATGAAAACCACAACAATAAAGATAGAGGAACCTTTGCTACTTAACTTTTGAGATACTACCAAGCGCCACCCATTCTAATATACTTACTTAACACACACACAATCTAATCTCGATGAGACAGGTAATAATTAAAAGCACTTTTTTCTCTTAATAGATATCACAATTACGGTAGCACAGAACAGGCAGCTACTCAATAAACGTGCTCTGGGCATCATAATCTCCTTAGGTGAGGGCTTGTTATTCCATAAGCCTTATGTATGTGATGACTGGCACAGGCTGCTTTACCGGCAGAGCCTGAGAATGCAAGTGCACTCACCACCCCCTCATGCAGCCAGAGCCGCCCTTGGCCTCCTAGGAGCTACCTAAACTGAAAGTAGGCTTAGCCTGGGTGAAATTACCAAGCTCCTGCAATGAGTAAATACGTTTAGCAGACAGTCCTATGCCATCAAGAAAAGCACAACCCCCCCTCCCCACTAATCAGTCACAACCCCATTTACCACCACCACCACCACCCCAACCCTTTACATAACTATTGACAGGGCGAGGGAACAACAACAGGCATCAGCCAAGCTCTTGATACCCCGCGCTCCCGCTGGATGGGTGGGGGGAGCCTCTCCCCTTTCTTGGGCCAAGGGCCTTGCACCTGCTCCCGCTGGGGCCCTGCAACCCCCCGTGCACCCCCTTCCTGTAAGGGAAGAGGGGGCTGCACCCTCCCAGAGAGGGCCTGACCCGGGGGAAAGGCTGCGCCCCTTCCATGAGGGCGGGGACCCGCGGCGGGCGGGAGCCCCGGGCGCTGGGTCCGGCCCCGGAGCACGCGGCGGCAGGGGACGCGCGGCCGCTCTTACCCAGAAGGGCTCCGAGCCGCCCTCGCCGCACAAGCCCTGGATCGCCATGGAGCGCGGCGGCGGCTGGGGCTGCCCCCACTCCACGCTCTCCCTCCTTCCCGGGCGGCGGCGACTGAGGGAAGTGGGGAAAGGCGGCCGGGCGCGCCGCTGCCACGCTCCCTGATTGGCTCCTCGGTCACGGGGATGCCGGGCCTGCTGTGCCGGCAGATCGCCGCGCTGGCCGGCCGCTGGGGGCGCCCCACGCGCCGCGGGAGCCGCGGTGTATCTGCCCGGTGGGGGCAGTGCGCACGCGGCCGGTATGGGTTCCCTAGGGTGCGGCTTGTAGCGTGCCTGCCCGGCCTACGCGCCGCCCCGCTCCAGCGTCAAGAGACTTCATTCCGCCCGGGAATGCCATTAGCAACACACTCTTCATTAGGCAGCATTATGGGGCCTCATTGCTACCCCCCATGGGGCACACCCCCAGGGTAGCCCGCCCTACACCGAGCGATACAGTACCTTTACCAGGTGTCGATGACACCTCAGTGGCCCTTAGCTGTAGCGTGGCAGTGGAGGTTTGCAGAGCACTTGCTGGTGGTCCACCCTAAGCTAGTGGGTCAGAGGATGCTGGTGCTCCCTACTTTCAATTGAGAGAAACAGAACTGATGGAAGGAGTAAATTAAGGGCCTACGCCATTTCCCACTGAAGTTAGGGGAAGTCTTTCTAGTAGCTTGATCAGGATTTGGATCAGGCCCTGCATGAAGAACCCGTGTAGTTCGCATACCTCACTTTTTTCAAAACAGACCAAATACTGGCCTAAAACCCATCTATATGCACATACTTTCCACATGTTACATTTCCAAATGTTCAGTGTAAGCAAGTGCTGTAGTTGCCATGTTTTTAATAGTGAATGCAAGGTAATAATTGGAGATATACCAATCTCCTAGAACTGGAAGGGACCTTGAAAGGTCATTGAGTCCAGCCCCCTGCCTTCACTAGCAGGACCAATTTTTGCCCCAGATCCCTAAGTGTCTTCCTCATGGATTGAACTCACAACCCTAGGTTTAGCAGGCCAATGCTCAAACCACTGAGCTATCCCTCCCCCCGAAAAGATGTTATGTACTCAAACATCTTCAGTATTGCTCCCAGGTAGACCAGCACACACTATGTCCACTGTTCAATGCTACCTTATGTACACTATACAGCCACAAATACAACCAGGAGTCCGGTGGCACCTTAAAGACTAAGCTCTCATGGGTAAAAATGCATGGAGCCATGAAGAAGTGAGGTATTTTACCCACAAAAGCTTATGCCCAAATAAATCTGTTAGTCTTTAAGGTGCCACTAGACTCCTGGTTGTTTTTGTGGATACAGACGAACATGGATATCTCCTGATACTATACAGCCAGCAACTCTATGAAACACATATGTAGAGCTGGTGTAGGGCATAGACAGTATCTCTTAGGCACACTGTCATTGTTCAACTGATAATGTGTACAGTATATAACACATGTAGTGCAGAATATCCCTATGTAGCGATGGCATTATACATAGCAGGAAAGGGTGATAAGCCTACATACTACACTACTGTGATTAAGCAATACTTCCAGATAGTGTATTTATTTTGCAGGTCACATAATAACCTGCATTTAATTTCCCTTGTAATGTTTTATGGATTTAAGGTAAATAAATTTGAGATGTGTAAGAATATAGATTAACCCCACTTGTATTACCTGTAGTTAATCAGAAATCTTCATATTCTCCAACAGCAACACATACCATATCTTGGTTTCCCCTTACTTGTCTTATACTTAGATAGCTCCAAAACCCTTCGGGGGAAATAGAGATGTATTGTATAACCACAGACAATAGAACACCACTGTGCCACGCAGCATGTTTGAAGGTCAAGATAGACTCCACACACACATTCCACCTCAGCAGGGCTGAGAGTATGGCAGAGGCAGCACTGCATTCAGTACGCATTGATCTCTCACACCTACTGCTGCTCAAGGCAGAAGAATTAACAGACTATAAGAAGCTAGAATATGTAGCTCTCCTTCACACCAGAATTTACATAGCTCATTATGCTTGTAATTTTTGTTGTTTATTCACTTTATACAATAAAACTAGAATGGTCCATTCACACCACGACAATGGAATGTTTAAATAGTAAAACTTTTCACTGACTTAATATAATTAAATATTTCTAAATGCGATTTCGTGCACCCTGTTCTTTCTTTAAGATATTAAAAACTAGTTGGAAGTTGTTTAACCCTTTCATGTTTACCATGACCCATATCCAGAAAAATGGGCATGGAGTAGTACTTAATGTGTATGTGTACTACGATCCCCTCATACAATGGTTGTAGATGTGTCCCCTGTGGTGGCTGCCCCAAAGGATATACACCTTAATAATACGGACAACTAATAAGGATTAAGTTGAAGATGCTAAGGTTCTGGAGTTTGTAATTTATTATTTTCAGTAGCACTGTAAAATAGGTAAAATATGCTGAACAGATATTAGTCCCTTTTCTGAAGAGGTTACAATCTAAAGGCACATGTGGGTACAATATAAAGCAATACATTGCAGGACAAACAGACAAGGAGGGTGATATAGACAGAATGCTTCATGGACATGACAGGTCTTCCAAAGAAAAGGGAGTTGCCTACTAGGAGACAGGCATTTCCAAGCAGCGGGGAGGGAAACCTAGTATGAAGTGAGAAGTAGAAAGAGAATACCTAATCTGTCTTTTCCTCATCTTTCTCTCCAGACAACATCAAAGCAAAGATGCACCCACAGAACTTAGTTTCAAAGCCCAAGTTCAAGATTCAAAATATTTTATGAAGACCATTTGCCTTGAACCATCAGGCAGTCATCATACCAATGATAATGACCAAAGTTGATGGTATTCTTGTTCTAAAGTTTATCCAAAACATTTAATTAAAAAACCCACAGACATTGATAGTACATTGTTCCACGAGCCTCTCAACTGGAACAGGTGTGCTATTGTATTTGGTGGGAGAGAATTCAGGTAGATAGGTCTGATAATTTCAAGCTAATTTGACAAAGTAGATGGATTTTCTTTTTTGCAATACTGCTAAATAACCTACAACAGTTGGATTCTTTATTACTACACCTGAGAAAAGTTATTTTAGTACTATACTTATTCTGATTTTGTTTCTTGATAAATTCATTATTGTTTTTTCTTGTGTAATTTAAAGTATTTCCATTCACCTTCCAGATTATATTGGGATGGGTTGTTTAGATGCCATCTTTGCTAAAGTTGGTACAGTCTGAGGCCTCTTTGCTACACTTGGAAGTTGGAGCATATTAAATCAGCCCCGGGCGCCTTAACTCTTGAGGTGTCCACACTGGCAAGGCATGTAGATCACCCAGACTCTGCAGCTGGAGCGCCCCTGGTAATCCACCCGGACTCCGCAGCTGGAGCTTGCTGCACCCCAGCTGGAGCGTTGAGGTGCCAGTGTGGATGCCCTGGTCTATTGAAACGCTCTGATCAGGAAGCATCCCACAATGCCTGTTCTAGACACAGTTAGGACTGGACAGCTTCCTCCCCCTAAACACTGATGGAGGCATGGTCACCTGGAAAAATGCGCTGAGAGCACTCCACGCCTTGCTGAGCGAACAGGAAGGGACTTTCAAAATTCCCAGAGAATTTAAAGCCTCTCTGGTCATCACTTTTGAAGTCTACTTCCTTGTCCTCAGGTGACCAACCATCAGACCCACCCTTTAAATTCTCTGGGAATTTTGAAAGTCCCCTTCCTGTTTGCTCAGCAAGGCCTGGAGTACTCTCAGTGCATCTTCCCAGGTGACCATGCCTCCACGCGCCATGTGATCCCCAGTATGGAGCAATGGCAAAGTCCTGGACCTCATCAGTGTTTGGGGGGAGGAAACTGTCCAGTCCCAGCTGTGCTCCAGCGGTAGGAATTACAATACCTATGGGCAGATATCAAGGGCTATGATAGAAAGGGGCCATGACTGGGACACAGTGCAGGGTTAAAGTGAAGGTGCTGCGGAATGCCTACCACAAAGCATGGGAAGCAAACTGCCCCTCCGGTGCTGCCCCCATGACCTGCCAGTTCTACAAACAGCTGGACGAGATACTTGGGGGTGACCCCACCTCCACTCCGAAGAGAACCATGGACACTTCAGAGGCCATGGCAGCCCAGAGTGCAACAAGGCAGGAGGAGGAAAGCGGGAGTGAGGATGCCGAGGAAGAGGGGGGCCCAGAGCCAGAGGACAGCCCAGCATCCCTAGATGCATGCAGCCAGGAGCTGTTTTCAAGCCAGGAGAAAGGTAGCCAGTCGCAACAGACAGTGCTTGGGGAAGAAAAAATAGCAGAGGAGATGCCCAGTAAGCAGCTTTTATTTTGAGAAGGGAGTTGCTGGGTGCAGGCTGTTGGAGCCAGGAGGGTTGCAGAAAGAAGGGTTAGGGCTGCATGCATGCCTAGATGCGGAATAGGGTGTTGATGTATTCTCTCACATCGCGGTAATCGGCCTCAGTGATCTCTTCAAAGGTCTCATGTAGAAGCTGGGCAATCCGCTTGTGCAGGTTCCTTGGCAGAGCTACCGTGCTCCTTGTCCCAGTAAGGCTAACATATCTGTGCCACTGTGCCGTGAGGGGCGGGGGACCATTGCTGCACACAGGCAAGCTGCACAAGGGTCAGGGCGGAAGCCGCATTGTTGCAGAAGACCCCCCCTTGCTTGCCAGGTCATCCTCAGCAGCGAGATATTTTCCAGGATGAACCCATCCTGTTGAAAATGTGGGGACAGTGTTGAGTATAGGGGCCCCCTGCAGCTGTTGGCTCTCACGAAGGCACAGGACAACAGAGGACAGTACAGCCCTGGAACAATCACTCCCTCTTGCCTCTGTGGTTACTCACCATTTCGGGGCTCTTGGGGGTTATATGCGCTCGCCTTAGGACAGGCAGTTTGTGCTATTGTGTGCAATGTGCTTGTCTTTAAGTTCAGCCGAATCATTGATATTTCTAGCGTGAACAATGCTGCCTCTGTTAAATGTTGCATTTTGGCTTTACAGATGCAACCTTGAGATCCCAGCCATCCTTGTTGTCAATGGCGGAAAGGTTGCAAAGACTCAGGAAGCAGCCGTGAAGAAGCAAGGAGGACCTTCTGCATGAAGTCACGCAGCAGTCCCTTAATGAAAATAAAAAATTACAGGAGTAGCAGGAGACCGAAAGGAGGTTCCGACAGGAGAATACAGAATACAGATCACCAGCAACAAACCACGGAGAAGCTACTAAGCATTATGGAGCGCCATACAGATTCAATGCAGGCGCTCATATCACTGCATATGGAGCAGATCTGCACGTGCACACACACACACACGCTCTTGTCCCAAAACTCTTTCCGATGTGCCCCTATGTCAACGCCAACCCACTTTCCCCAACATCCACGTTATCGCCACCAGCTTCCTCCAACACCTCTAGCCTCAGCCGTGCAAACTATGACCCTTACCCACTGCACTCAACCCCCATCACCATGCATTTTAGCCAGCCTGAAGTGCAGCACTCATTACACGGCACTCCAGATAGGAAGGCGGAATATAGAATCATAGAATCATAGAATCTCAGGGTTGGAAGGGACCTCAGGAGGTCATCTAGTCCAACCCCCTGCTCAAAGCAGGACCAAACCCAACTAAATCATCCCAGCCAGGGCTTTGTCAAGCCTGACCTTAAAAGCCTCTAAGGAAGGAGATTCCACTACCTCCCTAGGTAACCCATTCCAGTTCTTCACCACCCTACTAGTGAAAAAGTTTTTCCTAATATCCAACCTAAACCTCCCCCTCTGCAACTTGAGACCATTACTCCTTGTTCTGTCATCTTCTACCACTGAGAACAGTCTAGATCCATCCTCTTTGGAACCCCCTTTCAGGTAGTTGAAAGCAGCTATCAAATCCCCCCTCATTCTTCTCTTCTGCAGACTAAACAATCCCAGTTCCCTCAGCCTCTCCTCATAAGTCATGTGCTCCAGCCCCCTAATCATTTTTGTTGCCCTCCGCTGGACTCTCTCCAATTTATCCACATCCTTCTTGTAGTGTGGGGCCCAAAACTGGACACAGTACTCCAAATGAGGCCTCACCAGTGCTGAGTAGAGGGGGATGATCACATCCCTTGATCTGCTGGAAATGCCCCTACTTATACAACCCAAAATGCCATTAGCCTTCTTGGCAACAAGGGCACACTGTTGACTCATATTCAGCTTTTCGTCCACCGTAACCCCTAGGTCCTTTTCTGCAGAACTGCTACCCAGCCATTCGGTCCCTAGTCTGTAGCAGTGCATGGGATTCTTCCGTCCTAAGTGCAGGACTCTGCACTTGTCCTTGTTGAACCTCATCATATTTCTTTTGGCCCAATCCTCTAATTTGTCTAGGTCCCTCTGTATCCTATCCCTACCCTCCAGCGTATCAACCACTCCTCCCAGTTTAGTGTCATCTGCAAACTTGCTAAGGGTGCAGTCCACACCATCCTCCAGATCGTTAATGAAGATATTGAACAAAACCGGCCCCAGCACCGACCCTTGGGGCACTCCACTTGATACCGGCTGCCATCTAGACATGGAACCATTGATCACTACCCGTTGAGCCCGACCATCTAGCCAGTTTTCTATCCACCTTACCGTCCATTCATCCAGCCCAGACTTCTTTAACTTGCTGGCAAGAATACTGTGGGAGACTGTATCAAAAGCTTTGCTAAAATCCAGAAATAGTACATCCACTGCTTTCCCCTCATCCACAGAGCCGGTTATCTCGTCATAGAAGGCAATTAGGTTAGTCAGGCATGACTTGCCCTTGGTGAATCCATGCTGACTGTTCCTGATCACTTTCCCCTCCTTTAAGTGGTTCAGGATTGATTCCTTGAGGACCTGTTCCATGATTTTTCCAGGGACTGAGGTGAGACTGACTGGCCTGTAGTTCCCTGGATCTTCCTTCTTCCCTTTTTTAAAGATGGGCACTACATTAGCTTTTTTCCAGTCATCCGGGACCTCCCCCGATCGCCATGATTTTTCAAAGATAATGGCCAATGGCTCTGCAATCTCATCGGCCAACTCCTTTAGCACCCTCGGATGCAGCGCATCCGGCCCCATGGACTTGTGCTCGTCCAGCTTTCCTAAATAGCCCCGAACTACTTCTTTCTCCACAGAGAGCTGGTCACCTCCTCCCCATACCGTGCTGCAGAGTGCAGCTGTCTGGGAGCTGACCTTGTCTGTGAAGACAGAGGCAAAAAAAGCATTGAGTACACTAGCTTTCTCCACATCCTCTGTCACTAGGTTCCCTCCCTCATTCAGCAAGGGGCCCACACTTTCCTTGACTTTCTTCCTGTTGCTAACATACCTAAAGAAACCCTTCTTGTTACTCCTAACATCTCCAGCTAGCTGCAACTCCAAGTGTGATTTGGCCTTCCTGATTTCACACCTGCATGCCTGAACAATACTTTTATACTCCTCCCTGGTTATTTGTCCAATCTTCCACTTCTTGTAAGCTGTTCTTTTGTGTTTAAGACGAGCAAGGATTTCACTGTTAAGCCAAGCTGGTCGCCTGCCATATTTACTTCTCTTCCTACACATCGGGATGGTTTGTTCCTGCAACCTCAATAAGGTTTCTTTGAAATACAGCCAGCTTTCCTCGACTCCTTTCCCCGTCATGTTATTCTCCCAAGGGACCTTGCCCATCAGTTCCCTGAGGGAGTCAAAGTCTGCTTTTCTGAAGTCCAGGGTCTCTGTTCTACTGCTTTCCCTTTTTCCTTGTGTCAGGATCCTGAACTCGACCATCTCATGGTCACTGCCCCCCAGGTTCCCATCCACTATTGCTTCCTCTACTATTTCTTCCCTGTTTGTGAGCAGCAGGTCAAGAAGAGCTTTTCCCCTAGTTGGTTCCTCCAGCACTTGCACCAGGAAATTGTCCCCTACACTATCCAGAAACTTCCTAGATTGTCTGTGCACTGCTGTATTGCTCTCCCAGCAGATATCGGGGTGATTAAAGTCACCCATGAGAACCAGGGCCTGTGATCTAGCAACTTCTGTTAGTTGCTGGAAGAAAGCCTCGTCCACCTCATCCCCCTGGTCCGGTGGTCTGTAGCAGACTCCCACCACGACATTACCCTTGTTGTTCATACTTCTAAATTTAATCCAGAGACACTCAGGTTTTTCTGCAGTTTCATACTGGAGCTCTGAGCAGTCATACTGCTCTCTTACATACAACGCAACTCCCCCACCTTTTCTGCCCTGCCTATCCTTCCTGAACAGTTTATATCCATCCATGACAGTACTCCATATGATAACAAGACATTTGCAAATCTGTGATTGTTCCATTCCCCACCCTCCCTCCTCCCACACAGCACAGATGGGTCATTCCATGTGTGTTTCTCCAGCAGTTGTATTTCTTTTCAATAAATGAATTTTTTGGTTTTCGATTTTCGAAACATTATTGCATTAAGTAAAAGATACCATAGCCCAGGAAAGCAACAGGTACTGCTAGTCAGTGCATCATACGTAGCAAACACAGATGCCTACTAGCCTTGGAACCACTTCACTTCTGTGCAGGGCACCAAACATTACTGATGATTTTCAGCATCGAATTGCTCCCTCAAGTCATCCCTATTTCTTACAGCCCTGTGCTGGGCACCTCTAATAGCCCTGGTCTCTGGCAGTTCAAATTCAGCCTCCAGGAATTGAATCTCAGCAGCCCATGCCTGAATGAAGCTTTCACCCAGGGCCGGCTCCAGACCCCTGCGCGCCAAGCGCGCGCTTGGGGCGGCCTTTTGCCGCAAGGGCGGCAGGCGGGTCCGGCGGACCTTCCGCAGTCATGCCTGCGGGAGGTCCAACGGAGCCGCGGGACGACCGGACCTCCTGCAGGCATGACTGCGGCGGGTGCGCTGGTCCCGCGGCTCGTGTGGACCTCCCGCAGGCATGACTGCGGAAGCTCCACTGTAGGCGCGGGACCAGCGGCACGTCTGCGGGAGGTCCCGCGGAGGCGCGGGACCGGCGCCCGGCAGCGCGAGCGGCGCATCGCGCCGCCCTGCTCGGGGCAGCGGAATTCGTAGAGCCACCCCTGCTTTCACCCTTCCCTTCCCAAATGTTATGGAGGGTACAGCACATGGCTATAACCGTAGGGATGCTGTCATCGGCCAGATCCAGCTTCCCATATAGACAGCGCCAGCAGCCCTTTAAACGGCCAAAAGCACACTCAACAGTCATTCTGCACCAACTCAACCTGTGGTTGAACCGCTCCTTGCTGCTGTCAAGGCTCCCTGTGTATGGTTTCAAGAGCCATGGCATTAAAGGGTAGGCGGGGTCCCCAAGGATCACAAAGGGCATTTTGACTTCCCCTACGGTTATCTTCTGGTCCAGGAAGAAAGTCCAGGCTTCAGCTTCCTGAACAGGCCAGTGTTCTGAAAGATGCGTGCGTCATGCACCTTTCCAGACCAGCCTGCGTTAATGTCTGTGAAATGTCCACAGTGATCCACAAGCGCCTGGAGAACCACTGAGAAATACCCCTTCTGATTTATGTACTCAGAGGCTAGGTTGTCTGGTGCCAGAATTAGAATATGTGTGCCATCTATCGCCCCTTCGCAGTTAGGGAAACCCATTTGTGCAAAGCAGGGCTTTGAAGCAGAGGCCAGAGCTAGAGCATGGAGCAGCAGAGCTGCAGGTTTTTGCTGGAGCACAGCTCCAAAGCCCTGGTGCAAAGCCATCCACAAAGTCACACACATTGCCCAGAGTGAGTCACTGTTCTTCTGAGCAGGATGTGATTAATGGCCCTGCACACTTGCATCAACACGATTCCAACAGCAGACTTGCCTACTCCAAACTGGTTAGTGACTAATCGGTAGCTCTCTGGAGTAGTCAGCTTCCAGACTGCAATCACCACACAATTCTCCACCAGCAGGGCACCTTTCAATCTCGTGTCCTTGCACCGCAGGGTGAGGGCGAGCTCAGCACGAAATGTTGGGAATATTTTGCTAGCTTAGCAGATGGTAGTGTGGGAAGCTTGAGATGTTTAGGTTTTCAGGTTGGGTTAATTAGGCTGTGAGTTTTGTTATGAGAAGTTGGCCTTGGCTAACTTCTCTCTAGCAGGCAATAATAGGATAATAAATTAGAAAGCTGTCTAGGATGATGTTACCCTATGAAGTTATAGCAGTGCTTGTGTGTATTTTGTTAACCAATTAGCAATTGCCTGCTTGCCTGCTTTAAAGGTATAAAGATGTATGCTGGAGAGAAATAAACGGACTTTGCTACCAATCAAACTGACTGTTGAGCATTTGTCCAGGTCCGCCTGCGATGCGACAAATGGTGACCCCGACGTGATTCGAATCGAATGCTGATAGTGTCGGTGGCCTGACCCAGGCGGAGGAGCCGCGGCGGGGAGTGCTGGAGAAGGGCCAGCCCCCGGGCGTCCAAAGGAGAGGCGCATCTGAGCTCAGAGGTGAGCGGCTAATATGGGGACCGCTGCATCAGCGGAAGAAAAAACGGTGCATGAATATTTGATACGCATCGCGGAACGGCAGGGAGAAAAGCTCCCCTCTGATACGTTATCCCGCCTGCTACGGTGGGGACAGAAAAGGGGACTTTTCGTTAAGCCGAGTACAATTTTTGATACAACTGTTTGGGAGCGGCTAGGCTCCGAGCTTTGGAAGTCGGTGGCTCAGGGCGATAAGGAAGCCTTCTCCCTGAGCCCAGTATGGGACAAAACGAAGAAGATAGTGGAAACTCTCGCGGCCGAAGCAGGAGTGCAGGCGGCTCTTTCTGAGATTTTCCACCCACCGCCCGAAGTGCCTTCTGTGTTGCCGGTTGGAGCCCGGGAGTTTTTCGGTGGCGAGCCCACGGTGATACCTTTGGCTTCCGACCTGGATGATTTTGCCCCTGCTACGGTCCCACTACCCTCCAATGCGGCCCTTGGCCCCGATGTGATTGATCCTGCTACGGTTCCGTTACCCCCCGATACGCCCGAGCCTATGGAGATAGCTTCGCCGTATGCACCGCCCCCAAAGCCATGTCGTGTCCACGGGGTCTGGGGGTGTCACGATTGCGGGGAAGCAGAGGGGGCTCGGACGGAACATGTGCCATTACAGACATCACAGAGATATCCTGATTTGACTACGTTTACCCAATTTACTCAGTCTGATGCCTTTTATAAGGAGATGGAGCGCCAGGGTCAACAGCTACAAGACATTTATAATAAGTTGGATCAAATGCAAGGTTTCCCACCTGGATCATCGCGTTCGCATCTTCACGAGTGTTTTCACCCGACTAGCCCTTCCGCCCCGCCTGGCCCTGGGGACCCTTCAACTGGGGACCCTCTGGATCCGGTACGGCGCTGGCATGGAGTTTTAAAAGAAGCCATCCTTGAAGGTTTGACACCCGAGGCTTTTCCAGTGGTCACGTCAGACCCTCAACATCCTAACCGTCGGCAGTGGGCTCCTTTGGATTGGAAGTTGATTCGTGAGGCGCAGAAATCGATTATGGCTTATGGACTAGATAATTCGTATGTACAGTCCATTATTGAACAAGTGTTTACTGGACAGGCAATGTGTCCATATGATGCGATTAAGTTGGCTGACATGCTTCTTACGCCTACACAGAAACTGCTGTGGAAAGATGATTGGGCTAAAAGAATTGATTTGGCCCTTGTCCGCAATTTGGATTTACCGGACGATGATGTTCGGCGTGTAGCCACCGTCGATATGTTTTTGGGGACCGGCCGATTTGTTGACCCGCATCTGCAAGCCCGCCTTGACCCCCGAATCCTGCAGCAATCACAGGAACTGGCTCTGGCTGCCCTTAAAGCGGTGCCCCAGATGGGGAAGCCGGCCCCTCCATATGCTAAAATTACACAAGGCCCGTTGGAACCTTATGCTACCTTTTTGGATCGCCTTCGAGAGGCTATTGATAGATCCCCTAATCTGACGCCAGAGGCCAGAACCGCAGTTGGACTTGATCTTGCCACCCAGAATGCAAACCCCACTTGCCGCCGCATATTGGCCACCTTGCCAAAGACTGCGACCCTGATGGAAATGATTGAGGCGTGTAACAGGGCCGCTATGTTTGAAGAAACGGATAAAGCTACAATTCATGCTAAGGCACATGCCACTGCACTGGCCGTTGCATTACAACCTCTGATCGGGCGGAAGCGAGGGGCCAGACGGCCAGCCCGGTCAAGCGGCCTCTGTTTTGGTTGTGGAAAGCCCGGACATATCCGGTGGAACTGCCCTGTGCAAAGTGGGCAGCGACCCCCTGATGTGTCGCCTAAAGCCGCTACCGGCGTTTGTGCACGATGTGATAAGTTTGGCCACCGCGCCTTTGAGTGTTGGTCGCGCCGCAGAAAGGATGGAACACTGCTGCCGGGAAACGGACCGCGGAGCGCCCCTCGGAGGAGCGCGACGACACAAATGCCTCCAGCCACCAATCCGGCTGCCTGGAACGCCTCACCGGAGCAACCCGTGGCAGTGCCGAAGTGGATGTGGCCACAGCGGCAGACACAGTCATAAAGGATGACAAAGTCCATGTTCTTCCTTCTAATACTAATGGCCCATTAGGATTTGGACTGAGTGCCCTTTTGATCGGCCGCTCATCAACATCAAAACAAGGTATTTTTGTTTTGCCTGGCCTTATTGATGCTGACTATACGGAAAATATTGAAATTATGGTACGTGCCCTTTGTCCCCCTATAACCATCACTGCTGGCACACGCTTGGCTCAGTTGATACCTTTTAAAGGATGTGTGCCCAGGACGACCCAGATTGATCGCGGGTCTCGGGGGTTTGGATCTACCGGACCTCCCCAAATTGCCTTTGCCATGGAAGTCACTCCGCGTAAGCCCATTCGAACTGTTCGCTTTCAGGGGTCCGATGGGCGACAGATTGTTCATGAAGCCCTCTTGGACACGGGGGCCGATGTGACTATAATCCCCTCTCGATTTTGGCTGGAGTTTTGGCCCTTGCGGGATGCCGCCACGCCTGTGAGCGGGATTGGCGGGACTCAGTTGACTCGCATTAGTGTGGATTTTATTACCATTGTTGATGTGGAAGATCCGGCCACGAGCGCGAAGGTTCGCCCTTATGTGATGCAGGCTCCGATCTGGTTATTAGGTCGAGATTGCTTAAGTCAGTGGGGCGTTGTGCTGCAGAATTCACCTTTTGCCTAGCGGCCATTGAGGAGCGGCCGATCCTACAGCTGGAATGGACAACCACCACACCGGTCTGGGTCGCTCAGTGGCCGCTGCACAAAGACAAGCTCGCCCGAGTACATAAATTTGTGCAGGACCAACTGGCTAAGGGTCATCTTAAACCTTCCCTTAGCCCCTGGAATACCCCTACCCTACCCAAAAAATCTGGGCGCTGGCGTTTGTTGCAAGATCTACGCGCTGTTAATGCTGTGATGAAGGACATGGGCGCCCTCCAACCTGGGCTGCCCACACCTACTATGCTTCCGCATGGATGGCCTTTGCTTGTTATTGATCTCAAGGATTGCTTTTTTACCATTGCTTTGCATCCTGCGGACCGAGAGAAGTTTGCCTTTTCCGTGCCTTCTGTCAATAAGGCTGAACCTGTTAAACCAGGGGTCTCAAACATGCGGCCCGCGGGCCGCATGCGGCCCGCGGAGCTCTTCCCTGCGGCCCGCGGAGCTCCCCAGGGGAGCTCTGCAGGGGCCCCCAAGAGAAGAGCTGAGGCTCCCGCCTCCGCCCCTCTCCTGGAGCCTCAGGGTCTCCGGCGGGGCCCCTGAGCCCCGCCCCGCTCAGAGACGCGTGGTGAGGGGGCGGGGCTGGGAGCTCCAACGGGGCCTGAGCCCCGCCCCGCTCAGAGCGGCGTGGGGAGGGGGCGGGGCAGCTGCCTCCGCTCGGCGTGGAGCTCACAGCCCCGCCCCCTCACCACGCGGCTCTGAGCGGGACGGAGCTCAGGCCTCGCCGGAGACGCGCTCGGGTAAGGGGGGGGAAAGCGGGACCCGCCGGGCCCGGGCCGGGCCCGGGCCGGGGGGTGGGGGAGGGAAGCGGGACCCGCCGGGGCCGGGCCGGGGGAAGGGAAGCGGGACCCGCCGGGGCCGGGCTGGGGGGGGGGGAAGGGAAGCGGGACCCGCCGGGGCCGGGCTGGGGGGGGGGAAGGGAAGCGAGACCCGCCGGGGCTGGGCCGGGCCGGGGGGCATGGGCGGCAGGTTATATACTTGTGTGGGGCCCGGGCCCCAGCAATATTCAGGGCTGGGCGCCCTGCTCCAGCAATAGTTGGAGCTGGGTCTCTTCCCGCCCCTCCCCCCCCCCCCCCCGGTCCTGCCTGGATCGGCCCCGGCCACCGCAGTACTGGCAAGGCAGGCTGCCCTTACCCTGAGCCTCTCCAACCCCAAACCCTCAGCCCCAGCCAGAGCCCTCATTCCCCCCGCACCCTAATCCTCAGCCCCAGCCCTGAGCACCCCCACATCATGAACCCCTCATCCCCCTGCACCCTAATCCTCAGCCCCAGCCAGAGCCCTCATCCCCCCACACCCTAATCCTCTGCCCCAGCCCTGAGCGCCCCCACATCATGAACCCCTCATCCCCCCACACCCTAATCCTCTGCCCCAGCCCTGAGCGCCCCCACATCATGAACCCCTCATCCACAGCCCTCACCCCACACTCCAAACCTCTTCCCTAGCCCTGAGCCCCCTCGCATCATGAACCCCTCATCCACAGCCCTCACCCCACAGCCCAACCCTCTTCCCTAGCCCTGAGCCCCCTCCTGCATCATGTACCCCTCACCCTCAGCCCCATAGCCCTCACCCCTGCACTCCCTCCTATCCCCAAACTCCATCCCAAAGCCTGCACCCCCACCCCCTGCCGCAGCCTGGAGCCTGCATCGAGCACAGAGCCTGCATCCAGACCCCCTCCCCCACCCAAACTCCCTCCCAGAGCCTTAGGCAGTAAATCTAAGTGCGTGTTTTGTCCTTTGAGTGAGGTGCATTACTGAGTGTATATATTTATTAAAACTGCGCGCGCTTAGGGGAGGAGGTGGAGAAGAGACAGGGCAGGGGCGGGGCCTCATGGAAGGGGTGGATTGGGGGTGGGGCCAGGGGCAGCAAGGGGGCGTGTCAGTGATGCGGCCCTCGGGCCAATGCACTAGTCCTCATGCGGCCCTCGGGGTCATTTGAGTTTGAGACCCCTGTGTTAAACGGTATCAATGGACTGTTCTGCCACAAGGTATGAAAAATTCTCCTACCATTTGTCAGTTGTATGTTGCTTGGGCCATAGCGCCCCTGCGAGCGGCACATCCTGACTGGATTATTTATCATTACATGGATGATCTTTTGTTTACCAGCGCCCACCTTTCAATGGAAGCAGCTATTGCTGAGATTGACTCTGTGTTACAAAAGGCTGGTTTGGTCATTGCCCCGGAGAAGATTCAACAGCAAGCCCCGTATCGGTATCTTGGTATGGAGATAACCGATTCGATTGTGCGGCCACAGAACTTAACCATTCAATTGAATATTCGTAATTTACATGATGTGCAACGTTTTGTGGGTGACCTGCAGTGGATTCGCGGTCTCTGTGGTATTACAAATGAGGATCTTGCCCCCTTCATTTCATTGCTCAAGGGTGGTCGTGCCCCGGATGAGCCTCGCTCTCTTCAAGCTGAACATCATGTTGCCCTGCAAACCATTGCAAATAAGTTAGCCACACGGTACTCCGGACGCATTTATCCGGATTTACCTGTTTGTTTGGCCATTTTTTCTACGGATATTTCCCTGACGGCCCTACTTTTCCAGTGGCATGAAGCCCTTTTAGATCCACTTGTGGGCATTGAGTGGGTTTTTCCGCCTTCGCATTATGCCACCACTGTGACCACACGACTTGATGCAGTCGCTCATCTTATTCGAGTGGCCCGACAGCGTTTGTTAGCCATTGCGGGCATGGATCCGCACATGATTTATTTGCCCTTTGATGATGCTACCGTGACTCAGTTGCTTGTTACTCACCTTTCCTTTGTACTTGCCACCATGGATTATGCCGGTCAGTTTAGTAGCCATTTTCCCCCACATCGGTTTTTTGCCACTATGCTGCCCTTGGAGAAAGCTCTGATGTTACGGTCCAGTCCTGTTGCTGGCCTCACCGTTTTTACAGACGCCAGCAGTAGTGCTCAGCGTGCGGGACTTCTTTGGTTTGCTGACAACCGCTGGCACCACGAATTTGTTCTTGTTGATGGCTCCTTGCAGGTTTTGGAGCTTCGTGCTATTGTTCGAACCTTTGAAAAGTGGCCCGATACTCCATTGAACATTGTTAGTGACTCCTTGTATGCTGTGGGTGTGCTTCGTCGTTTGGAACGATCCCTGTTGGGCCGAGTCACGAATTCCGTTTTGTGGACCGCTCTTTTTCAGCTTTGGCATTTGCTGAATGCTCGCCGGTGCCCTTATTTTGTTATGCATATTAGGAGCCATTCGGGATTGCAGGATGGTCTTGCCGAAGGCAATGCCCTGATTGACCATTTGGTTGGCGCTGCCCAAGTTCCAAATTCCTTTGCTCAGGCACGGGTCTCTCATGAATTTTTTCACCAGTCTGCTCGTGCTTTGGCACGCCAGTTTGCAATTTCTATTACCAATGCTCGCGCTATTGTGGCCTCCTGCCCTGATTGTCAACAACATGTGTTGCCCCTTGTCTCCGGTGTTAATCCCCGTGGCCTTTTGTCCCTTCAAATTTGGCAGTCTGATGTTACCATGTTTGCTGAGTTTGGCACCTTGCGCAATCTTCATGTTACCATTGATACCTTTTCTGGCTTTATTTGGGCAACAGCACTAACCTCTACCAGCTCCCGCGATGTGATTAAGCATTGGCAAGCTTGTTTTGCTGTTATGGGGGTTCCTGCGCTCATTAAGACTGATAATGGCGGAGGTTATGTTTCGCATCGCACTGCCCAGTTTCTTTTACAATGGGGTGTGCAGCATTCTACCGGTGTTCCTGGCAATTCTACTGGACAAGCTATTATTGAGCGTGCCCACGCGTCCTTAAAGGCGCTTCTTTTGAGACAGAAGGGGGGCATTCGGAGTGAAAGGGCAGACGCCTTGGACAAGACGCCTGCCGCTCGGTTGCTGAAAGCTCTTTATGTGCTCAATTGGTTACAGCTTGGGAAAGACAGCCAAGTACCCCCCGCGATTAAACATGTTGGCGGGATAACCGGGGACGAGCAGGGTACAAGCCCACGACCCTCGGTCAAATGGTTTGATTATCAGCAGCAAGTTTGGAAAGGACCAGTTGACTTGCTAACGTGGGGGAGGGGTTATGCTTGTGTTGCCACTGACGCAGGTCCTAGGTGGATACCGGCGAAATGGGTCCGACCTTGGCTGCAACCTCGGGCGCAACAACAGACAGATTCGGAAGAGCCACACGAAACGCGCCCAGACGCCGAGGAGCCAGAGCCCCTGGAGAATAATTGCTCGCTGGCCACGCCAGGACTTTTGCCCGCTTTTTTCTTTTTGGATTCTGTGTGATTGCATATTAATTGTTTTGTACCCTTTTGTTGCCCATAGGTTTGGAGACGTGCGCTTCGGGCAGTGCAGCATGGCCCGTTTTCCAATGCGTCCCACAAGCCTCCGTGCCCCTGGCCTGGGCTCCTATTCTGCTGGATGCGGAGAGTCAGCCTCGCCTGGTTTTGCTCTGTTGCTTGTTTTGGCGCTCCTTGTGAGGGGAGGCGCCACGTATGATCTTATACCCCCAGTGAATGCCTGGCTGACTTTGGCGCAGAGTGCCATAAATACAACGGCCTTCTGCCTGCCCCATGTTGCTGCAGTGGGAGCCCTTATGGAAACCTGCTTTGGGGTGTGTGTACTGAATTGGAGGTGCTGCAGCAGCACACTTGGTTGTTTCGTATCCCCAGGGATATACCTTATGCAGAGATGTATGCTTTGGGCCCTGGAGCCACTTTAGATAAGTTAGATGCCAGCATGTATTCGTTTCGTTTGGCTAATGTGACAGCTGCTATTACGTGTATGAATTTTGTTAATGCTAAGTATGTAGCTGTTAATCATGATAATGTGGAGCTTGTTTGTCGCCATAAGAGGGAGGTATCCTTTGCCTATGGACATATGAAGTTGCCCCTGGGATGGTTTTTGTTATGCGGCCGCACAGCCTTTACTTATGTTCCAGCTAATAGTTCAGGTGGCCCCTGTGCTATTGGCCGTGTGGCCCCTTTGTTGTTTCCCCATCCCATAGTGAAAGGGCCTCGCCAACGGCGGGAGAGTATCCCCTTGAGCCCTACCTGTAAGGCAGATGTTACATTGTTTTCAGAACGGGAGGCAGCAGCCCTTACTTTTACCCTGGTGGGCCTCCCTGGTTTGGTGGTGCATAATTACCATGCCGTCGCACACCTTGCCTGTACTGTGGCAAAGGCCTTGAATTTAACCTCTATTGTTCTTGCCTTGTTAATTCAAGAGATGGGAGAAGTTCGCCGAGGAGTTTTGCAAAATCGCTTAGCCATTGATTATTTATTGCTGCGACACGGTCATCCCTGTTCTGATTTTGTGGGTATGTGCTGCTTCAATATTACAGATGCGAGTGCGGCTATCGAAGCTGATTTGGATCGTTTGCGCCATCTAGCGGAGGGCATCCGCCAGCAACAGGGAGATTTCTGGCTGTGGTCATGGATGTCGTCGCTACGTGGCTGGGCTGCACATTTATTACAGGGGTTAATGCTAGGAATGTTGTGTATTTTTGTTGCCTGCCTTTTATATTTTTGCTATGTGTGTGCCCGCCGCTGTTGTTGTGTGGCACGCACCCTGGCAGGACCCTCCTGGCCCCTTGGGCCATTTGCATTACCTGGAGGGGGGATGTGATAGGTAAGAGCAGGGCACTGCGGAAGATATTGTTACGGCTTAGTTAGATAGCTGGTGTTTTTATTTGCCTTTTGCTTTGGCTTGTGTAGATTGTAGCATTGATGTTATGAGTTGGGTTTGTTTTGCTATTTTTTTTTGTTTTGATTTTGAGTTAAAGGGGGGAGGTGTTGGGAATATTTTGCTAGCTTAGCAGATGGTAGTGTGGGAAGCTTGAGATGTTTAGGTTTTCAGGTTGGGTTAATTAGGCTGTGAGTTTTGTTATGAGAAGTTGGCCTTGGCTAACTTCTCTCTAGCAGGCAATAATAGGATAATAAATTAGAAAGCTGTCTAGGATGATGTTACCCTATGAAGTTATAGCAGTGCTTGTGTGTATTTTGTTAACCAATTAGCAATTGCCTGCTTGCCTGCTTTAAAGGTATAAAGATGTATGCTGGAGAGAAATAAACGGACTTTGCTACCAATCAAACAGACTGTTGAGCATTTGTCCAGGTCCGCCTGCGATGCGACAACGAAATCCCATAAAAGTGGCTTTCCTCATCTGAAAGTTCTGCAGCAACTGCTCACCATCCCAGACTTGCATGACGATGTGATCCCACCACTCCGTGCTTGTTTTCTGAGCCCAAAAGCGGCGTTCCACGGTGGTGAGCATGTCTGTGAATGTCACAAGCAATCTCATGTCATATGCGTTATGCGTGTTAATATCATCGTCTGACTCCTCACTGCCACTTGGAGCTTAAGGAGTAACGACTGCAATTCGTGATGTGCTGGTGAGACCCATCAGCATATTCCTCAGCAGTTCGGGATCCACTCCCGCAGATCGAAAGGGAAGACAGAGCGCGCAGTACAAAAAACATTGAAAGATGGCGGAAAGAAGCACAGGGATTGCTGGGATGCGAAGCGATGCATCACGGGACACTGGGATAGGATCCAGGATGCCCCACGCCGCCCCTTCCCCTTCCCAAAAGCCTCAGTGCCAGAATGGGAAGAGGTGCTCTGTGGGATAGCTGCTCATAATGCACCATTCCGAATGCCGCTGCAAGTGCCGCAAATGTGGCCACGCCACTGCACTTGCAGTTGACAGTGTGAACACACGGCAGCCCTTTCCCTGCTGCTGTCTACGAGGGCTGGTTTAACTCCTGACGCTCTACATCTATGAGTGTAGCCATGTCCTGACACAGTGAGATTTCAAGAATGCAAGTAGGTGTAATTCTGTGTCATTGTTAAATAATTTTTTGAGAATTACACCTACTTGTATTCTTGACATTTCACTGTGTCAGACCGTACCAACTCTAGTGAAGATGGGATATAAACAACCCATCCACATATAATGGGATATAACAGAGAATGTATACTAAATATTATTTAAAAAGTCTATGGGGCTGATTAATTTAGAGCCAGATCCAACTCCTCCTGAATCCAGTAAGACTTTCACTTTCTCTTGATGCTTTTACATCTTTTATTGCCACTCATGTCGCAATATTAAACTTCTATACACTTCATTCACCACAGAAACTTTGAACAAAATAGGTTACACCACATCAGCAAAATGAACCATTGCCCCAAAAATACAGAGCAGTTTGCCATAACAAGGGACAGGAAAAAAGGGACAGTTCAGGTGATTTTGCTGCTACTAGTGGACATCTTCCCTTTCAAGGTATTGCTAAATCATCCCTGGCAGTTTTGAGTTACACAACTGGTTTTGAACCATAGGGGTAATACAAATGTTTTGCTGTAACAACACAGCACACTTAGAAAATACACACTGTAAATAAAGGAGTCATGCTCCCACATAACCAAAAGCAGACTGATCTATCTAGATCTCAGCAAATCCAGGTTATTTATCCATACTGATTGAATTGCTTTCACATTACACACACACGCACCCCTGAAACACGATGACCCCAATCCTGCATGGAGAACCACACAAACAGAACTCTACATGCACAGAGAGTCCCAGTGATTTCAACATTTCACAACATCCACTTTCACAGGTCCTTTTTATGTTTTTTTAAAATCTCGTTTTTATTGTGAACCTAAGTACAGAGAGAACCCATCTATCACAGGATATAAAGGGGTACATATTAAAAAGCAAAAATCATCCACCTCCTAGCATTACCATTTTTATAAGGAAAAATACTGACACTCCATATAATTACAAAAAAAAAAAGGGGTGGGGGGGAGGCCCAAATGAAAGCTTCCATGGTAGTTAATCTATAGTTGCAAGTCCCCACTTATATTTGTTTTAATAGTAAAATCATATAATAAAATGATGAATATTAACAACCTTGAATCCAATCATAAGATCAAGGCCTGAGTAGGCAGACCCTCTACAGCAAGTGTTCTCAACCTTTTCCTTTCTGAGACCCCCCCAGACATGCTATAAAAACTCCTGTGCCACAATAACTGGGTTTCTGCATAGAAAAGCCAGGGCCGGCATTAAGGGGTAGCAAGCAGGGCAACTGCCCAGGCCCCCATGCCACAGGGGGCACCATGAAGCTAAGCTGCTCAGGGCCCCAGGCTTCAACTGCATGCAGTGGGCCTTAGACTTGCTGGAGCCCAGGGCACAAAGACGAACACTGGTCCTGCTTGGAGGACCCCCTGAAACCTGCTCATGGCCCCCCAGGGGCCCCAGACCCCTGGTTGAGAACCACTGCTGTAGAGGTGAATGAGTCCCAACCCCATTTTAATGGGGTCACCAGGGCTGGCTTAGAGTTGCTAGGGCCCAGGGGTGAAGCCCGGGGCCAAAGCCAGAGGGCTTCAGTCTTGGGTGGTGGGGCTCAGTGTAAGGGGACCCCTTACTAAAACTCAGTGGGGGGGGTTTGGTTGGCTGGCTTCCAGTACCAAAAGAAAGGGGAGGGGTCGATGGGAAATCAGGACCCTGAGACTGACAGTCCCCAGGAACAGTAGAGGCCAATGCTCCAGGTCAGCCTGATTGACGGGGGGGCCAGGCTAACCAGAGAGTCAGGCCGGTGGGGTCCCATCCTGCGTGTGAGCTGGAATTGTCTGGGTCAGACAGAGTAGGGCTGAGCTAAGGAGAGAGCAGGGGCCCAAGCTGAGCTGGGGAGCAGAGCTGGGCCAGATTCAGAGGGGCCAGAAAAGCAGCCCAGGAAGCAGGTCAAAGCTGGGATCAGAGTCACAGAAGCAGCCCACAGAGCAGACCTGTCCTGGGAGCAGAGCTGCAGCAACCAGAGCCAGAGGGGCCAGAGAAGCAACCAAGGGAGCTGGATGCAGAGCAGCAGCAGCAGCGAGGCAGAGTGGAGCTGGAACTGGAGCAGTTTGGAGCCGAGTGCAATGAGCAGCTGGGGAGAGCAAGGGAGACTCTGGGCAGTGGGCCCAGGGCAGGGAGACACCCCCAGCCAAGTGGCCCTGCAGGCCAGACTTGGAGGGGAATCATAACCCCAACACGGTGGGGGTGATGCTGGAAAGAAGGGTCCTGCCACCTAGAGCCTGAGAGTGTGTGGCCACTGCCAGAGCAAGTGTCCGACCGGCAGCATCCCTGCAGCACAGCCAGGGCCTGAGAAGGGGCCTGGGACTTGTGAGGAACAGACTGAATGTAAGCGGGGGAATGGTCCTGCTATTGTGGGGAACTTTCCTGGCTTCTGCACTACCCCGGTGAAATGGGCTAGCGAAAGGATCTGAGTCCTCGCTCCCACTTCCCTTACCCAGAGGCCTCCCTGCCCTTGAGGACTCCCCTTCCACTCTCCTGTCTGGCAGAGTCCTTGTAACCCCAACAAGGCTGGGCCCAGGATTCCTGGGGGGCTCGACCCCCAACCCTGCTGTGGTCACCTAGGACAGGGGCTAGGGTGTCCCCACTCCAGGGTGCTCTCTTTGCACTGCGCACATCCCTGACCCACTGATCACATCGTACAATTTAAAGCAAATACAAGTTATTTAATTAACAATTAATTTAAAAAAAGAATAAGGAAAAACAGGAAAGGTTAAAGGAAAACACATCACGCTGCTCTGTGGCAAAGAACATCACAAACAGTGTCTCTGGGATGTCAGGGCAGTTCACAGTCTGTTCCTTGTAGGTCCCAGGCCTCCTTCTCAGGCCCTGGCTGTGCTGCAGGGACGCTGCGGGTTGGACACTTGCTCTGGCGGTGGCCACACGCTCTCAGGCTCTGGGTGGCAGGAACCTTCTCCCCAGCGTCACCCCTGCCCTGTCAGGGTTACGATCCCCCTCCAAGTCTGGCCTGCAGGGCCTCTTGGCTGAGGCATCTCCCTGTGCTGGGCCCACTGCCCAGGGTCCCCCTCGCTCTCCCCAGCTGCTCACCACACCTGGCTCCGGACTGCTCCAGCCCCAGCTCCACTCTGCCTCAGCACGGCTGCTGCTGCTGCTCTGCCTTCAGCTCTCTGGGCTGCTTCTCTGACCCCTCTGGCTCCAGTTGCTACAGCTCTGCTCCCAGGGCAGGTCTGCTCTGCAGGCTGCTTCTGTGACTCTGCTCTCACCTGCTTCCTGGGCTGCTTGTCTGGCCCCTCTGGCTCTGGTTACTGCAGCTCTGCTCCCAGGGCAGGTCTGCTCTCTCTGGGCTGTGCTCTAGCTTTTTGGGCTGCAGCTCTACTCCTAGCAGCTTAGCTTGGGCCCCTGCTCTCTCCTTAGCTCAGCCCCACTCCATCTGACTCAGACAATTCCAGATCACAGGGAGGACGGGACCCTCCCTGGCCTCCAGACTCCACGATTAGCTTGCCTGCTCTGTCAATCAGGATGATCTGGAGCATTGGCCTCTCCACATTGTTCCTGGAGACTGTGAGTCTCAGGCTCCTGATTTCCCATCGACCCCTCCCTTTTTAGTGCTGGGAGCTAGCAACCAAACACCCACACTGAATGTTAGTAAGGGGGCAACAGTCCCCTTACATGAACTCCCCTTGCATTCCAGAGACGCTGGCTGTGATGTCCCCATGCCACAGAGCAGGGTTATGTGTATTCTTTTAACCTTTCCCATTTTTTCCTTATTTTTAATTGATTGCTGTTTAATAAATTGTATTTGCTTTGAACTGTATGCAATGATCAGTGGGTCAGGGAAGCACCCGAGTGGGGACACCCTAGCCCCTGCCT
This sequence comes from Mauremys mutica, assembly GCF_020497125.1. Lineage (NCBI taxonomy): Eukaryota > Metazoa > Chordata > Testudines > Geoemydidae > Mauremys > Mauremys mutica. Next base: position 67,215,754 of record NC_059082.1, on the reverse strand, counting down.
TAAGTGACCACAACAAGGTTGGGGGTCAAGCCCCCCCAGGAATCCTGGGCCCAGCCTTGTTGGGGTTACAAGGACTCTGCCACACAGCAGAGTGGAAGGGGAGCGCTTGAGGTCAGGCAGACCTCTGGGTAAAGGAAGTGAGGACTCAGATCCTTTCACTAGCCCACTCCCCTGGAATAGTGTATAAGCAAGGAAAGTTCCCCACAATAGCGGGATCATTCCCCCACTTACATAATGCTCCAGGCAGTCCTTGGGCTTCGGTCCTGCTCAGGGTGGTGGGGCTTGGGCTTTTCCCCCACCCCTCCAGGAGCTCTCAGGCTTTGGTCTCTCCTGGGGTCCTGTAGTAATTTTTGTTGTCAGAAAAGGGTCACGGTGCAATGAAGTTTGAGAAGCCCTGCTCTACAGAGACACCAAAGACTATATATGTGGACAGACCCCCAGGTAGAGAATATAAACAAAAAATCATAACTGACCAGACAAAGTGAATAGTCAGTCACTAAATGCATATAATCACCATGACTAATATGATGATATATAATCACATGTATTATGTAAAAAATAACACCTCATTCCAGAAGTTTTCCTCTCTGCATGTTCTTTTCTCCATCCTAGAAAGGACCTTCCCTCTCACATTTTCTCTTCTTCCTCAAAGAGTAGCTAGGCTCCTTTCATAGATTATCAGGGTTAGAAGGGACCTCAGGAGGTCATCTAGTCCAACCCCCAGCTCAAAACAGGACCACTCCCCAGACAGATTTTTTACCCCAGGTCCCTAAATGGCCCCCTCAAGGAGGGAACTCACAAGTCTGGGTTTAGCAGCCCAATGCTCAAACCACTGAGCTATCCTTCCCTTCCCCCACCGCATCCTGCAGAGGGTCCCCTCCTGAAAAGGTCAGAAGGAAACAGATCCTTGTAATCGCTTTGGGTGACAAAGAAATACAGCAAACAACCAAACTCATATAATGCAGGCAAAAACTGGGGACTTATGCGAAGGGCTTCCTGCCCGCCGCTCTCACCATAAACACACAGGGCTAAATCCACCGCAACAAACACTCCCATCTGCCCAGACTCACGGCAGAAAGCGGCTCCACCCCAACCTCAGTGGGCACCACCTTTCCGTCCCGCCCTAGAGAGCCACTTTCTCCCATTCAAAACTCCCCACGCTTCCGAACGCTTCAGCTGCCGCGCACCCTGATTGGCTCAGAGCGCAGCGATGGAACGTTAAGACAAGCGCCACCTCCCCGTTGCCGGTTAGCACAGTGGGCATGCGCAGCACGCCCGTTGCCTTAGCCCTTTTCAGCCGGGGCCTTTCACTCTCCTGCCAGTCCCCGCCCCTCGGCGGAGCGGTGGCCGTTGGAAGATGGCGACCATCGCCGAGTTGAAAGCAGGTAATGGCTGCCTGGAGGGAGCAGCTGTTCCCAGAGCGCCCGCGCTGCGTGGGAGCCCCTGCCCCTCTCCGGGGCGCTCTCTGGCGAGGGGGTGGAAGCGGGGGCAGCGTGTGCGCCGGGCCGGCGTTGCTGGATAAATCCTTGGAGCCAGGCTGCGGTTTGCCAAGCGGAGATTCGCTCCCAGCCTGTCCCACTGGGGCTTCGCCCTGACAGACGCTTGGGTTAGTGCAGCTTGAGCAAAAAAGTAATTATCTAGTAAACGAGCAGGAGATTCACCATTTTCTAACACTCTACAAGGGTACAACTAGGACTCTGAAAATTGTAAGTGATAATTGCATAAATATATAATTACAGGAGTACTTGAGGCACCTTAGAGACTAACGAATTTATTTCAGCATGAGCTTTCGTGGGCTACAGCTCACTTCTTTGGATGCATCGACTGGAACACACAGACTGGAGATATTTATACATCCAGAGAACATGAAAAGGTGGAGGTATGCAGACCAACTGTTGGGTTAGTCTCTAAGGTGCCACAAGTACGCCTGTTCTTTTTGCGGCTACAGACTGACACGGCTGCTACTCTGAAATCTGTATAATTAGTGTTCCTTCCTAGGTGGCAAAAAGATGTAGCAAATCTAGCGTACAGACTATTTAGTCATAAATCAACATGTTTTAATGGTTATATGAACCAGTGAGAGTGCACCTATATTTAGAAAAATAAAGGAAGTACAAAAAGTTTATTAAAATTGGTTTAAATCAAGGCCTTGCACTTGGTGATTTAAATAGCTGAAAAAGTAATATCTAGACCTCATGATTGCAGAGAACAGTTTGGAAACATGGATTCTACTATCGAAGGCAAATAAATAGAACTCATTAAAATAAAATATTTCTCAAAATTCATTATTGTTAATCAATGTGATGATTAGTTTTGGGCCCTGACTCATGATTTTTGAACATTTGGGGTTGGTAGCCACTGTAGCCCAGGCCTGCACAATTCCTAAAGCGGTGAGGGCCACAATACTCCAAAGAAAACAGCTGAGGGCCGAAACCTCCTGGCCCCCCAGAAGCACCCCACCCCAGGGCCGCCCAGCCCTGCGGAAAAACCCTCCTTCCCCAGTGCCACCCCACCAAAACAGCTGTGGGCCAAAAAGGAAGGTTGGGGGTGGGGAGGTGATACTTCATTTTAAATCAACCAGGGGCTCCCAAATTAAAGGGCCTGGGGCTCCGGCGGCTGGGGGAACCTGGCAGGGCCAGCTCTAGGTTTTTTGCTGCCCCAAGCAAAAACAAATTTGGCTGCCCCCCGTCCCAGCCCTGGGCTCCCCCTTGTGCCCCCCTGCTGCCCCAGCCCTGGGCTCTCCCCCCACCCACACACACCCCCTGCTGGCCCAGCGCTGGGCTTCCCCCTTTCCTCCCCACCTCGCTGCTGCCCCAGCCCTGGGCTCTCCCCCCCACCTGCACCCTCCTTCCACCCCAGCCCTGGGTCACTGGTAACTCGCTCCCAGGGTGGGTCATTCAGCAGGAATTTTGGATGTGCACAAAACATAGACAGGATTGGTTCCCATATGGTTACAGAGCTGCAGTAAAGTGGAACAATTTTCAGCCTGTGTGATTGGAGGATATCTGGATGCATATTATAAGACTGTCCTCCATAAATGAGGAAAAGTTGAGATGCCTTTATTATTCTTTTATTCCACTCTTTGTTTCTATAAGGAATTTGCCAATGCAATATCACTGTCTTCCTTTTAAACAAACAAAAAGGCAATGGTTGTTGAAAATGGAAATTCCAGTCCTAATAAGCATTTCATGCTCAATTTTATCCTACTTTTTCTACAGCAAGTTACAGTGGATCACTATATTTGATCTGGGAGAAATGAAGTAACAGGTGCCCAAACTGAGCTTGAGCACTCCTGAATTTTGAGGTGTTCAAATCTGGAAGGCAGGTGCTGGGCGGGGGGGTTGGGGGGGGGGCTGTGGGCTCCGTGGGGGAGCATGGCAGCAACATGTCTGGAGCTGCACGGAGCCAGACACGCTGGTCTGAGTGGCACGGTAAGGGGGCTGGGGGCTGGAGAAGGGGTAGGGAGTTCTGGGGGGCAGTCAAGGGACGGGGAGCAGGGGGGGGTTGGATGGGGCAGAGGTTCGGGGGGACAGGCAGCAGTTGGATAGGCATGGGAGTCCCAGGGGTTTATCAGGGGACAGGTAGGGGGTGGGATCCTGGGGGGAAGTTGGGGCGGGTCTCAGGAGGGGGCAGTTGGGGACAAGGAGAAGGGAGGCTTAGATAGGGCTGGGGTTCCAAGGGGCAGTTAGGGGCACGGGTCTCGGGAGGGGGCAATTGGGGGACAAGGAGCAGCAGCATTTAGATAGGGGGTGGAGCTCCGGGGAGGGGGCAATCAGTGGCTGCGGGCCAGGATTCAAGGGTTCTGGGCTGCCCGCAGAGCACCGTCTGTGGGGGATTTAAAATCCCCTCGCGGGCCACACAGTGAGGCTCCACGGGCCGTATGTTGTGCAGGCCTGCTCTAGCTTTTCCTATACTAGACATTCTGAAATTTCTTACTGGTTTTAGCAACATGGGAACCTTGTATACACTTGAGCTCCCAGGGGCTGGTATTGGTTTTAATTTCATATTATCTGTCTTTGCTCAGAAATGATCTCTAATCAGTGCTTAAAAAGCCATCCGACTTGTCCATTCTTCGGATCCCGTACATTTCTCTTCATAATTAATAATCCTTAACCATCATTCCAAATAGTTTGGATAACTGACTTTTTTTTAAAATGATTGTTACATAAAATGACTGAGTCTGGGGGTTAGTATTGAATAATAAGCTTATGACTATGGGCAGTAATAGAAATTCTTTTTTATGTATTTAATAGTACTAAAGGACACGTTGGAAAAAAGAGGTGCACTGGGACAAATAAAAGCAAGGATCCGAGCTGAAGTTTTTAATGCATTGGATGACCAAAGTGAACCACGGCCACCACTGTCCCATGAAAATTTTCTAATCAATGAACTAATTCGTGAATACTTGGAATATAATAAATATAAATACACTGCATCTGTTCTAACAGCAGGTATTGGGTTGTCTTACTGGCTTCAACTGCTTTATTTACAATCTCTATCTTAATGGATAATAGCTGGATTAGCGCAACAAATCTGATCATATTACATAGTGATGACATAAGTCAAAATCTTCAGGGTCATGGGTGTACTCTTTTCCCTTCCTCCCCCCGCCCCACTTCCTTCCCCCCAGCTTGTCTTGTAAAAATTAGTGAAGATAAATAAAGTGTAGACATCTCTTTTCCCTCAGACAACAGGCTAAATAATGGCATTAGTCTCTGTGAAGTCTCTTTCTCAGGCTCCTTGCCATAAGGTAAATGCGTCAATGTAGCAATTGATGCACAGGAGAGGATGGCTTTCTAAAGCAAAAATTAGTCTGCTATAGCAGGTGGAGAAACATCCTTGCCAGTTAAGCGCAATCCCATGTGATGCACATATAGTATATGGAATACAAACTGCCACCACTGAAATGTCTGACATGGGAATGAGTATTTTAAAGCATACAGTTCCATTTATATGTCCGTTTCTTATTAAGTAAAGTGCCAAATGGAAATAAATGAAGGATGAAAATTCAGATGTCAGCTAATGATTCCAAAGTATATTTGCGCTTCAAATCAGGTGGAGGACAGTCTTATGTCTTGGAGTACTGTGAATACACTATCTAATTGCACCCAAGACTTGGTTAGAGGTACTCAGTAAATGGTAGGATTGAGGGTAGAAAGGAGTAATGAGTGTTTGAACAACTACATCTATGCTTTAATCTTATTGATTTATATTTCAAATATTAGTGATAGTTATATTATTACACTGTTCGTAAATCAAATCACTGTCCTTCATATTTGAAATTTTTACAGGTCCTCAGTTCTGTCATTATTGCTGCTGTTTCCTGTTTGAAATGTACTATGCAAGAGACATGTAACATGCTCCAATTGTGCTTAGCAATATTTAAACTGGAAAGATGCAATAATTAGATTGAAAATAGCTCAGTAAAGCAATATGAAAGATGTTCAAGTAAGGAGCTAATTTGGTATTTGTACATATTGTGACATCATCCTTGAGAGTCAACTCTCTCTTTAAAGGATATTTTAAATGCAGAGATATGTCCATGCGTCTTTTGATGGGGAGAGGGGAAGGAGTTTGTGGATTCCATTATGTGCAGCGTCAGCCTGATATTTGTAACAGGATTCCTGTGGGGAAAAAATAACTTACCCAAGTATTTTTTATTTAAAAATGACTTGAAGTTTTATATAAAAAACATTACTAAAGAACTTTACAGTAGAGGATAATTATTAAAGTTTATTGTAGGAATCCCATGTAGTATTGGACTTAGCCATCATGGGAATAGAAGAGATCTAACAGTGGGAATATATGTTAAAGGCAACATGCACTTGGATGTTATTCCAAAGACTAGAGTGTAAAGGTTTTTTTTTTTAATATACATACATACACACACACACACTTAGTTTAGCTGTTATTTAAGAACTTAAAATATTTTAAACATTCTTAACTTTTCAGAATCTGGTCAACCTGAAGTACCATTGGATAGACAGTTTCTTGTCCATGAGCTGAATATAGTGGAAGATCCAAATAGAAAATCAGTGTAAGTAGATTTGAAATCACAGTGCACTCTATTCAATACATTCCACATTTTCTGTGCCTGCTGTAATATTTGTTAAGACCCATGTAAGTGCTATTTATAGTCTTAAGTCTTGGAGATGTGCAAATTGTCTTTGGAGGAACTGGCCTACATTTCATGCTCCAAAGGTGGTAGTTCTCTGCACAAGCATGTTACCAATTTGTGTAGTAACTCACACACTGTTAGCATCTGAAACACGTATGCTGAACTGTTCTACCGGGTTTGTGAAAGTCTCCAAACTGCGCATTAGGACCACAACATGCAAGCCTGAGACACTACTCTTTATAGAGTTCTTCACTGTGATTTTCCACACATCTTTCAACTAACTCCAGAGTCAGTTGCGAAATTGTGCTTTGAGACTTCCATGTGAATTTGTGTGGTGCTCCTTGGCATGACATTCATAAACCAATGAAATGATTGTTTCTCTATTGGCAGTTATTAATTTTCACATATGAATAAAGAATTGAAGGTAATTTTTTACTTATCCTGATTTAGGACATCCTGTATGAGGGAAGATAGCAATCCTATTTGATCTTTTACAAAATTAGAGGAATGTGTTTTAGGTTTATTTGTTTACAAACAAAAGGAAAAAGAGCATTGGCTGTGATTTTTAAGCTAAATAATTTGAGACAGGAATTGTAAACCTTGAGTTAAACACAATGTTTGGGAAATAGTTATGCTGAAGACATCTGCCTGTCTACATTCTGGGAACCAATACTGAGGACTAAGTGGCCTTTTCCTGTTCCAGGACTCTGTTCTTTGAAATTAAAAAAAAAAAAAGGCAAGGGGGAGAGAATTCTTATGCTCAGCACTTTACATTCTATGTACACTACTTTGTTGTTTCTCTTAACAGCCCTCTCTTGTATGGAATTATAGCTCATTTTTTACATGGTAGTAAAGGCGACATCCATGATACGTTTTCCAAAGGATCTTCACTGCAGTTTCCAAGACGGAACCTCAGCAAACTACCTAATGAAAGAAATCAAATGGGTGTGTATATCTTAATCTGCAGCTTTGTTTTCCCTCAGGAGTTTTTAGGTCCTACAAGAAGAGCCAGCACTGTGCCCTCTGCGCACCACTGACTCTGATCTGATCCCATCTCATGCTTCAAAGGGCGTAGTTTAGCACAATGATTAGAGAGTTCTCCATTCTAAATAAGCTGGTATTGGCAAGTAGAACTTGACCACTATTTCTCCCCCCTCCCTCCCCCCTCGTGCCATGTTTTGAGCCACTTGACAGAGATTTTATAGAACAAAGATGCTAACGGATGGGAACAGTCATTGCCATAGATCCATAGGTGTTTTTGCATGTAAAAGCGAATTGAGAAGGTAGATCTCTATAGCCAAAAGTTTACCTAGCCCATATTAAATTATTTCCCCAGTTGATTGATAACTTCATACACATGTATAAAGAACATGAAAGCGGAACACATCAGAATGCAAAATAAGATACACCAAGTATATAACCTCTTCTATGCAAAGAGTGCATAAAGGATGAGATTTGTTTTTCCAGGTTTCTTTGTGATAGTTCTATCAAAAACAATGTTAATATTTTCAAAATGTGTTGGCTAATCATATTGAGATTTAGGGCTGTAGGATGTATCCTGCTACTAAGTGCTACATTAATACCAGATATAGCTATATGTACATGAAAAATCTTTGCTCATACCATAGCTAATTTTATGAAGCAAGAATCCTTCACTTCTGAAAGCGTCTAATGGATCCTTTTTAATGCGTATGAATACTTCATTTTTACCTTGCAACATCTAGGTAGGTGGAAAACATACATTTGACTGAACAAGACCAAACACACTGGAAAGCAGATGTGAAAAATGTTCACAGATCTTGTTTTTGCCAACAAATGTCTTGATAGTTGGAATTTTCCTCTAAAATGGGAATGAACATTATCTAGAGAACAGACATTTTTAAAATTGTACAGAGTAAATTTAAATATACAGCCTTATTTTAAGTATTGCTGAGTGTTGCAGTTTCTGTTGTCTACAGTGGTAGCTGCAGGTAGCCAGGACAATTGAAACACGAGTTAAAATTTTCATATGCAGTGAAAAAACAGAAGAATGTTACAGATGCTTGAAACTCATTAACAGGAGACAGATGAGTTATTCTGGTTGGTAGATAGGAAGAGTTCTGTGCAATTTTTCCTGTAGTTTTAGAATTCTGACACTGAACATTACCAGTGTTACTGATCTTGCATTGGGAATCCATAAATCTCAACTCCCAGTACCAAAATGTTACCCAAAACCTTTTTCCAATTTTGCTTCTGAGGAAAAGCCCAAATTTCACTTTATTCCAGATTTATAGTAGTGTGACAGTTTTACTGGCATCAGTTGGATTACTTCAAATTTACTCTGGAATAACAAGGAGCAAAATTTATCCCAGACTCTCAATACAGGGTTGGGGTGCATACACACGAATATATATATATTATGCAAAGACATTTATTGTATGTTCTGATCATCGAAATATTTCCACTAGGAAGTTCATTAGTTCAGGCATCTTTCTTTAAGTTTGATTTATGCCTGTAGCATAAATACCTAATTCCCTCTAAGGGCCTGATCCAAAGCCCACCAAGATCAGTGGGAGTTTTTCCCCCTCACTTCAGTCATCTCTAGATCAGGCCATGTTACACTGTAATATCACTGTCTTTACTTTCCTGTTTGTTTCTAGCCACTTTGGCCAGGTCCACACAGGTATTTAGTCTCCTTTCACTGAAATCAGTGGAAGTTGGGGCCTAAACACTTGTGGATATGGGTCTTTCTACCCCCCTACTACTGACCTAGATTCTGACTAGATACAATGTATTTTCCCCCTTTGTGTTTTACGCACAAGAGAGCGAAAGGGACAGTTGCTCCAAGATTTTTTCCCTTGAATAAGCCACTCTGCCATGTTTTATTTCACTTATGTGCTCGTTGAGATTTGGTACTTTCCCTTAATTGTAAATCCTGAAAATCCTGCTGAAGATGGATATGTTTTATTCTTACATTATTTACAGATAAAAAGCATTATTTTTATATAGAAATTCATCATGTAGGGTGTCAAAATGGGAGGCAGGGACAGCTAGTTTCCTTTCCTCCACAAGAGGGTGTCAAAGAAGCAACACTTTTTAGTACAGAAGCTGGGCTTCGAGAAATAACTGGTTTCTCTTTTAGGGCTTGGCTACACTTGAAAGTTGCAGCGCTGGTGGAGGCTTTCCAGCGCTGCAATTAGTAACTGTCCACACCTGCAAGGCACATCCAGCACTGCAACTCCCTGGCTGCAGTGCTGGCTGTACACCTGGTCTGGTTGGGGTATAACGAGTGCAGCGCTGGTGATCCAGCGCTGGTCATCAAGTGTGGCCACACACCAGTGCTTTAATTGGCCTCCAGGGTATTAGGAGATATCCCAGAATGCTTTTAACTAAATTACTCTTTGTTTTGTTATGCAGCCTCTCTTTGTTTTGTTGTGAACTCCGAGTGGAGCTCCGGTGCTGCTTATCTAAAAAACAAACAGAGCTCCTGTTTGCTGTGATCAATCTGTACCTGGCTGTAAACAATCAAATGAGAGGCAGGCAGGGAGTGAGTGAAACAGCGGGGAGTCGTGTTGGATGCAGGCTGTTTGCAATTAAGAGTTAAGACTAAGGGGTTGGAAACATTTTCTGATTTTTCAAGGCAGGAAGCTAACACACAGTGTTGGCTCCAAAAATCCACTCTCTCTCTCTCCCCCCGCTCCCTGTCACACTAGACCCCACTCCACCCCCCTCTTTTGAAAAGCACGTTGCTGCCACTTGAACGCTGGGATAGCTGCCCATAATGCATCACTCCCAACAGCGCTGCAAATGTGGCCACACACCAGCGCTGGTAGCTGTGAGTGTGGCCACACACCAATGCTGTTCCTGCACGACCAACGCTGTAACTCCCAGCACTGCAACTTTCAAGTGTAGCCAAGCCCTTAGTTAATTCTCTTTCTGTGCAGTATTATCTCTACGCGTCTAAGTTCAGTGTTGTGCTGGTTAGTTTAAACTACTATAACTTTAGTCATCAATCTTGCGATTGACTCTGCTCTGGAGCTCCTATGCAGAGCCCATTGATTTCGGTGAGACTCCATGCCAGGGTCTCCCTGCCAACTACAGGATGGGGTGTTAGTTGTTAGACATTACTACCTCCTTATGTAGGAATGACAACTGTAGAAGAATATCTTAACTTTTTAATAGAGGAAGCTTTAGTCTTTAGCTTTAGCCTGTTTGTATTGTGAAGCAAGCTGATATGCAAAACGCAGCTGAGGAGCCCACAAAAAGCAATTGTTTTAAGATACCAGATGTGTCTGATTAATTCTTCAGTAAGTCTTACTATGAAGAATCAAACATCGGTCCAGTGGAATAAATAAGTGATCTTGAGAAAACAAATATTTCAGCATTCTGGAATCTGTTTTCCCTTTCTATGTAAATAGAACTCCTAATGAGTCATGTATATTAAACAATGGAAGAGAAGACCTTTATTTTTCATGTTAGAAATGTTCTTGTTCATGTTGTCCTGTGAATGTTCTGATATGCTTTTGGGCATGATACATCATGATGGGCATCCTGCTATATACTGTAAATTACAGTGTTTCAATATATAAATACAGTACACTCAGGTGCATCCGAGAACTAGAATAAGACTGAAAGCTCATTCTGTTAATACTTATTCAAAAAGTTATTATAGATGTATAGACAAGTTTATGGTGCATAACTGCTAATGCAAAAACTGACATGGATGAGCTTCCTAGCCTCCTCCAGTCTTAATGTTCTATGTACTGAGGTTCAGACTACTAAATTTTGTTGACAATGACGTTTACATAGAAATGTCTCCCCTGATTCTGCAGATGCATAAATACTTATACTACATCTTGTATTAATTTTCAGATTCAATTCCAGAACCAGGGAGGATGGCCGGCACTAGCATTGAAGATCCACTTGTTTTAGAGCGTGTAAACAGATGACAATTCAGTTTTTTTATCCATTTTTCCATTTAAACAATCAAGACTGGATGCTGCAAACCCTTATTCACATGAATAGTTCTTGCTTACATAAGTTGTCCCTTTGGCTTCGGTGGGACTGCTTGAATGAGTAAAGGCTACCTATAAATCAGACTTTGTAGGATTAGGCCCACAATAATTTATTGTGGGGAAAAGCAAGGTTAGCTCTGGGCCTGTTCCCGCCATGCAAGAAGGGGCCCAAAATGTTTTAATTTACAAAAATAAGACTTTTCAGGAGTATTTATTCTATTCCAGCACTCACTATTTAACTGTCCTTAGTCTCATTACTTTACACTACTTTTTCTGCACCTGTGAAATCACTATTACTGTACATTGAATAAAAGCTAACTTCATTTTCTGTTTTACTTGATACTGCATTTGACTTGCAAGGGTGTAAACTTAATATTTTAAGCATTATTTGATAAGTTGCAGCCTCACCACTTCCTACAGATAATCAGTGGAAAATTAACTATGAAAACAGAACTAAAATGCCTTAGGGAATGTTTGACTTTTTTACTCCCCCGGAAGCCACAACTATATTTATCTTCATGCTATTGAACAACTATTATCAAGTCGTCTTTTCCAGCAGGAGTTGTTATAAATTATATGGAGTTAGTATCAAGCACACAAATGGAGGACTATAAGGCCTATATTTTTTTCCTAAGCTGTTTAAGAATCAAAATTAGAGGAAGTTAAAACTAAAACTGCATAGTGAACCACCAGTTCCCAGAAAGTTCATTCATTTTCCCCAGATATTTAAATTTCCAGCAAACATAGGTAACTATTAAAAAACGGAGTTTGAAAGGCATGTGTGTAAGTAAGTGGGCTTCAAGTTTGATTTAACAGAATTAATAAGTATATTTAACTAAAACTCCCAATGGCATCAATAGGAGGTTTACCCAAGTAAAGGTTGTAGACTTGGATCCTTACTGAGGTTTTTTCCTTTTTCTTGTCATAGCCTGAGGCTGAGCTACGCTATAAAGTTAGGTTAGCTTGACTGTGTCACTGACAGCTGTGAAAAATTTCACACCCTGTGCAATGTAATTAAGCCAACCTAAGCTCCAGCGTAGACACCACTAGGTCAATGGAAAAGTTCTTCCATTGACCTAAATACTACCTCACAGAGGTGGATTAACTACAGCAATGAAGAATCCCGTCCGTTGTTGTAGGGAGTGTCTGTGCCAGCAGCTATGCCGCTGTAGCATTTCTTATGTGGACATACCCTAAGTTGTGGGAAGGGAAGGGGAGATAAGGTAAAATAGCAGCATAGGTAACTTTTGATTTACTAAGCTCTCAAGGAGAGGACTGTCTTCTCATTTGTGTTCGTACACTTCCCAACAAAATTATGCTTTAATCCGGATTAGAACCTGTGGGCATTATTTCTATTAAAGTGTTCTTTTGATTAGAACATAAAAATGGCCATACTGGGTCAGACCAATAATCCATATTTAGCCCAGTATTCGGTCTTCTGACAGTAGCCAATACCAGGTGCTTCAGAGGGAATGATTGTTTGTTCTAGTCAGTGTGATCCATCCCCTGTTGTCCACTCCCAGCTTCTGACAGTCAGGGGGTAGGGACACCCGGAGTGTGGGTTGCATCCCTGACCATCTTGGCTAATAACCACCAATGGACCTATCCTCCATGAACTTAATTCTTTTTTAAAATCTAGTTGTACTTTTGGCCTTCGCAACGTCCCCTGCCACAAGTTGACTGTGCGTTGTGTGAAGTAGTACTTCCTTCTGTTTGTTTCAAAGCTGCAGCCTATTAATTTCATTGTGTGATCCCTGGTTCCTGTGTTATGAGAAGGAGTAAATGACATTTTCTTATTTACTTTCTCCACACAAGTCATGATTTTATAGACTTCTGTCATATCCTCCCTTGGTCATCTTTTGTCCAAAGTGAACAGTCCCAGCCTTTTTTGTTTCTCCTCATATGGGAAGCTGTTCCATACCCTTAATCATTTTTGTTGCTCTTCTCTCTACCTTTTCTAATTCTAATGCATCTTTTTTGAGATGGTGCTACCTGAACTGCACTCAGTATTTAAGGTGTAGGCGTACCATGGATTTTTGTAGTGGCATGATATTTACTGTCTTATCTATCCCTTTCTTTATGGTTCCTAACATTGTTAGCTTTGTTGACTGCTGTTGCACATTCAGCATATGTTTAAGAGAACTAGCCACAGTGATTCCAAGATCTTTTTTGAGTGGTATCGGCTAATTTAGATCCCATCATTGTGTGTGTGTATACATGGAATTATTTCCAATGTGTATTACTTGGCAGTTATCAACATTGAATTTCATCTACCATTTTGTTTCATGAGATCTCTTTTGTAACTCTTCATAGTCTACTTTGGACTTAACTGCCTTGAGTAATTTTGTATCATCTGCAGTCTTTGCCACCTCACTGTTTACTCTTTTTTTTTTCCCACATTTATGAATGTGTTGAATAGTATTGGTCCCAGTACACATTCTTGCAGGACAACCCTATTTACCTCTCTCCATTCTAAAAATGGAGGATTTCTTTCTAGCCTTTGTTTCCTGTCTTTTAAACATTTACTGATCCATGAGAGGACCTTCTCTCTCATCCCAGGACTGCTTGCTTTGGTTAAGAACCTTTGGTGAGGGACCTTGTCATAGACTTTCTGAAAGTCCAAGTACACTATATGCACTGGCTCACCCTTGTTCATGTACGTTGATCCCCGTTTAGGAATTCTAATAGATGGGTGAGGCATAATTTCCATTTACAAAAGCCATGTTGACTTTTCCACAACAAATCATGTACAGCTATGCATCTGATAATTCTGTTCTTTACTATAGTTTCAACCAGTTTGCCTGGTACTGAAGTTAGGCTTATTGGCCTGTAATTGCAGGATCACCTCTGGAGCCTTTTAAAAAAAAATGGCATCACATTAGCTATCCTCCAGTCAGCTGGTATAGAGTCTGCTTTAAGTGATAGGTTACATACCACAGTTAGTAGTTCTGCAATTTCATATTTGAATTCCTTCTGAACTCAAAATAACTTATTAGGATATACCTGTAATGTGAAACCGCAGCCATGAAGGATAATTACAGGTTTAAAGAGGAGAGGATTGTCAATAAAAAAAGATGCCTTATGTCCCTGATTTTATAACACATTAATTATATTACCCTCACAGGGTCCACTCACCACAGAGGCAGTTCCTGTTGGCCATCCTGGGAATTAGCTCTGCCAGGCTTGCGCTCCCTCCAATGGTATCTTTCCCCCATCCTGTCTTGCCATGCAGCCCTTCTCAGTACAGAAATTGCAGTCTCCTCTTCAGGGCTTGACCCTCCAGCCAGATCACAAAGATCCTCCCCTTCCAAGGAATTCAAAGTCTTTCTAGACTCACTGGCATCTCTAATGCCCTTGCCACTTCCAAGTAGCTGGTAAGGGAACCTAGACCCACCATGGGTTCCAGCCCAGGGACCTTATAACAAGCAGCCAAGATCTCTGTCCTATCCCTTGTTGCTGTTTCCTACCTATCCACCCCGGCTTGCCAACCTCCCAACTCCATGCAGGGAATGGGTACAAAATACTTTCTCTAGCCCCTCCCTCAGTTTTCTGTCTTTATCCAGGTGAGCCTGTTTCTTTAATTAAGGCTTTCCCTTCAGTCTACCAGGTTAATTGGCCCATCTGGTCTCCATTAACCCTTTTCACTGCTGTGTGGTATGGACACCCTATCACATGCTCCTTGAACTTCTACCTTAAAAAGCCTGAGTTTTTGAACTTCAGAGGACCAAATTCTACTCCCTTGTGTACACACAGAAGGCTCAGTTTAGTCCACAAGCATCAGCTCAGAATTCCAATCATGTCTTCCTGTCAGGAGTGAGGAGTTAAGGTCCTCTGCAGGAAGGGCCTCCGCTACCCAATGATTTATATGAGATATACAAGAAGAGAATTCCCATGCAGCAACAGCACTTTCTCGGCAGCCTTTCATCTCCCCCAGCACAACTCCTACAGAAGTTGCCCCTGGGGGCTCCAAGAGGAGTTTATACTAACTTTTATAAGTGGAAATGTTTTGGAGCTGTATGCTGCTCCCATGGATGGAAGCGATAGTGAAGCTGGTACTTGCCTGTTCCTCACCAAAAAGACAATTGTGTAGGAGTATAGTACTGTACTCTATGCATGAAAGGAAAGGCTATTGGGGTCTACATTAGACATATGTGCTTTACTGAATTGTGGAATGGGGATTTAAATCTGGATTCAAGCCAGAAATCCATTTTAGAACCAAAGGAAATTGATGGGCTATTTTCTCACAAAAGTTTAGTAATATGGAGCCAACTTCAATAACATGCTGAGGTTCCATATGATCTGGGGGTGCAGTAGCTGCCACAGCATTTGCTTTGAATTCAACCCTTAAATTGTATTTATTTGGGCATAAGCTTTCGTGGGTAGACGACCACACTTCTTCAGATGCATGGAATGAAAATTACAGATACAGTCATAAATATCTGTAATTTTCACTCCATGCATCTGAAGAAGTGGGGTTCTTTTTTTACTCACGAAAGCTTATGCCCAAATAAATCTGTTAATCTTTAAGGTGTCACTGGACTCCTCATTGTTTTTGTGGATACAGACTAACACAGCTACCCCTCTGATACTTAATTTGGATGCACTTTAATCTTTTTACATTTATGGAACTTGATTTTTTTATTTTTTTTTGGAACACAAAGAGTTTATTATTGTAGCAACCAAAGCTAAAACACACTCTTAGTGATATTTGTATAACACAGCCTTGGAACATTGACATGAACATTTACCAGCCCAACCACAACTCTTACTACCTACATTTTACCATGATAGTTGATAATAATGAAAGATAGATCATCCACCAAGATCCATGCATGGAGAGATGCTGTGCATAAGGGATCTCCCCATTCTGATGAATGTGTGGGGAGGGAAAGGTTCAACTCCTTCCACAGTATACATGTATATTTCATAGTTTTCCATTAAAAAAACCTTAGGTAAATTAAGCTTTCTTATTAAGTACTTGAAAATTCAAACCTTAAGGTACAGATTCCTAACAAAACCCCCAACCTTCCGTGCACTAAAAAATAGATCATATTAGTGACTTCATATTTAACAAAGTGTAGTTTAATATATTTACTCTAGTGTAACATTAACCTGAAGTATAATGGCTTTGGGATATTTTCTGACCAAGTTCTTCTTACAGAAAATAAAAAACAGCAGTAAATAGCTAAGTAGATGGTTTTAAAAGTACCATCTACCAGCAAATGCACAATTCCAAATTATTTTGAATAGGATGCTATAAATGTGAATATTATGTGCAAGAGTGATCTAGGGGGTTTTGTTTGTCTTGTTTTAGCTAGAGAGAGAGAGAGAATACCAGGTCTATGAATTTTCCTATCCATGCCAACACACTTCCCGAGTTCGGTTACATGTTCCTTCCTTAGCACCCATTATTCCAAGCTGAATCCTGCAGCCAGACAATCACTTTGCCGGATGGGTGACTATCACTCACTGATAACATTTTGAAAAAGAAAACCTGGAAAAGTATTCACGTTTTAAAGAACTTCTTCCATTAATAGCTGGTCACTGAGTGGCTTGGAGACTAGATCTGTGTGACCCAGCCAGTCTGTGTGCATTGGTCAATAGGGGTTGATGCTGTAAAGTACAGAGGACTCTGGCCCTGATCCAACGTTAAGCACTGGGACTATGCATATGCTTAAACTGTTTTGCTGGTTTGGCGGCAGACTGCTTAGCACCTGGCAGGATCCAGGATCTACACCAAAATCTGTTAGATTAGAGAGACGCTCAGTGACAGGTAAACTGTCCTTTTAAAAAAATAAGTTTCCTGATCTGTATTAACACCCATAACTTAGCCATTACAACAGATTAGAGCCTTTAGTTGACATTTCATTATTTATACTGTTACTTTGCATTTCATTCAGGTTGCACAGTGGAAAATAGACTAGTCAGTTTCATTTTTATTCCTAGACCCTAATCATTTCCAATGTTTCCCCCCCTCAGGCAGAAGCACAATATTTGGCCGACAAACTCAGCAGTGAGATATTTAAAGCCAATCTCCTCAGAGAGCTATACTTTTTCTAGAAAATTGACATGGAAATATTTTTGCAAACCCAACATTCGGGATCTCTGGGGTGACAAAATCTTTTTAAACCACAAAGACATTGTAAGAGGACAAGTTGGATATCAACATCCCTTGCTTTAAAAGTAGAAGTTTAATTTTGCCTCAACATTTATGTTTCATAAATGCCCCAGTACTCAGCACACAGGTGACAGTTAGCCTCTGATCATATTCTATTCCACTAACATTTTCCTATTTCGATTTTATCTTATATATGGCTTGCTTGCAAGTTGGCCCCTGTGGCAATTCCTATCACACATGGCTTCCAATTGTAACTCTGATATATACCCCCATCTAGCTTTTTTAAACTTTCCAGTTCAGTTTAATATCACATCATACATCACTCACCACCATTTACTCTGTTAAACATGCAGCCTGCGTGTGTGCATGCAGCAGTTCACCAAACTGGAGGAACAATTTCCACTCCTTTTTAAGTTGCTGTTAAAATTCATATATAGTTGAGACACAGCTCTATACATTTGTAGGGAACATTTTAAGGTAATTTTGATGAATGCTATATAATCTAGTGACACTTTTCAGAGGGCCCCATGGTTTTCTTTACCTCCCTGTTTAAAAGCTAAGAAGCAGCAGAGGAGCTGCAAGATACAGGGTGAGTTACTAAGGAGACAACTTCCTACCAAGGAGGGCCTAGCCTTCCTTAATTTTTGGATTGATTTTCCTCTGCCTGGATTTGCCATAGTCATTTACACCTGTGTAAAGTGGATGTCCATTGCTATCTTTCTGACTTTGGTAGGGTTATGCTCTTACTTTTCCCAGGTGGAAATGACCACGCAAGGTGCAAGGCAGAGTAGAAACTGGACCTACATCTGCAGCTAAAGGATGCAAACAGCAGGAGAGTTCACATTTTCCCAGCTGACTAGAGTTGGTCAAATAATTTGCTGGTGTGCATGAATTTTGTGATTTTTTTCAAATAAGTTATTCACATATAACTCCCCTCCGCGGCCCTTATTTGTCCAGCTCTGCAAAGGGTCCAGCAGCAGGTCAGGTGCAAAGCAACAATCCGAGTCTCTTGTACCACACAATAGTTGTATTAAAAAACTAAAATGATACAAAATCAACATAGCACACACTGAATGGATTAAAAACTGGCTAACTGATAGGACGCAAAATATAATTGTACATGCAGAATTATCATTGAGTGGGTGTGTTTCTACTGGACTCCACAGGGACTGGTTCTTGGCTCTATGCTAGATAACATTTTTATCAATGACCTGGAAGAGAACATAACATCATCACTGAAGAAGTCTATAGATGAAACAAAAATTGGGGCAATGGTAAATACCGAAGATGACACTTCACAGATACAGAGCAATCTGGGTTGCTTAGTAAACTGGGCACAAGGAAACTATGCTGCTTAATACAGCTCAGTGTAAATGTATACATCTAGGGAGAAAGAATGGAGGCCATATTTACGAGATGGGGGACTTTATCCTAGGAAGAAGTGACTGAAAGAAATTTGGGGGCTGCTAGTGGATAATCAGTTGAACATGAGTTACCAGAACAACACAGTAGCCCAAAAGGGCTAGTGTAATATTTAGATGCATAAACAGAAGAATCTCAAATAGAAATAAAGAGATTATTTTACCTCTGTGTTTGGCACAGGAGCCAACACTGCTGGAATAATGTGTCCAGTTCTGGTGTTCACAATTGAAGACGGATATTGAAAAATTGGAGAGGGTTCATAAAAGATTCACAGAAATGATTAAAGGGTTAGGAAACATGTCTTATAGGGATAGATTCAAGGTGCTCAATCTATTTATCTTAACAAAAAGAAAGTTAAGGGGTCTGATCACAGTCTGTAAGTACCTACATGGGGAACAAATCATAGAATCATGGAATATCAGGGTTGGAAGCAGAGGTGAAAGTAAGCCGGTACGGGTAGCCCAGAGCCCTTTGAATCCCACCTGCGGCTCTGGCAGCCGGGCTGGGGCCAGATTTAAAGGGCCCAGAGCTCCGCGGTGGCCAGAGCCCTGGGCCCTTTAATTTGCCCCTGAGCTCCGGGGGCTCCCAGCCACCTCTACAGCTGGGAGCCCCAGGTTGATTTAAAGGTCCTGGGGCTCCCAGCCACAGCCGGAATACCAGGGCCTTTAAATCTTGAGAAGCCCCTTTCTTCCGGTTGAGGCCACGCCCCCCTCAGGATTCCAGCAGTACCAGTAAGTCCTGTAAGTTACTTTCACCCCTGGTTGGAAGAGACCTCAGGAGGTCATCTAGTCCAACCCCCTGCTCAAAGCAGGACCAATCCCCAGGCAGATTTTTACCCCAATTCCCTAAATGGCCCCCTCAGGAATTGAACTCACAACTCTGGGTTGAGCAGGCCAATGCTCAAACCACTGAGCTAAATATTTGCTAATGGGCTCTTCAGTCTAGCAAAGATAGGTATAACACAATCCAATGGCTCTAGGTTCAAGGTAGACATATTCAGACTGCAAATAAGGTGTACACTTTTAACAGTGAGGGTAATTAACCACTGGAACAATTTACCAAGAGTTGTGGTGGCCAGGGCCGGCTCCAGAGCCCAGCGGGGCAAGCACCTGCCTGGGGCGGCCCTGGGGGGGGGGGGCGGCAGGCTGGGCCGGCGGACCTGCCGCAGTCATGCCTGCGGGAGGTCCACCGGAGCCCCGGGAGCAGCGGACCTGCCGCAGGCATGACTGCGGAGGGGACGCTCGGCCGGCGGCTCCAGTGGACCTCCCGCAGACATGACTGCGGACGGTTCGCTGGTCCCGCGGCTCGGCTGGACCTCCCGCAGACATGCCTGCGGCAGCTCAACCGGAGCCGCCGGACCTGCGAACCGCCCGCAGCTGCGGGAGGTCCAGCCGAGCCACGCGACCAGCGGACCCTCCGCAGTCATGCCCGCGGGAGGTCCGCTGCTCCCGCGGCTCGGGGGCGCCTCCCGGGCATGACTGCTTGGGGCGGCCAAAAACCTAGAGCCGCCCCTGGTGGTGGCTTCTCCATGACTGGCAATATTTAAATCAAAATTTCATTATTTCTTTTAAAGGTATGCTCTAGTTCAAAAGGCATTATTCTAGGAGGAGTTCTATGGCCTGTGTTATACAGAAGGTCAGACTAAATGATCACAATGGTCCCTTCTGGCCTTTCTATGAATCTTTATTCATCATACTAGGAAACATTGGGTTTTAGTCCTGATCATTTGAAAGGTGAACAGCCCTGCCTCCTTTCATGGAGGAGTTTCCTGGAAGGCCCAGATTGGGCCGGGACTCATCTGTCATTCCCGAGGGAGAGGGGGTTATTTCAGGGGATGGAGAGGACTATTTGAAGTCAATAAACGCCATTTCAGCCAGCACCGTGCTCTGGCTCTCTGGGTAGATCTCTGCACCATATTTAGTCTGTTGCAGCATGCAAATAGCTTCAGTATTTCATATCCGGTATGCTGATGGGAATTCCTGGAGGATCCTAGCTTTCCCTTTTTGGGATGTCTCCCATGCACCGGTCTTGCTGAACAAAACTGTTTGCTACTGGAGTGGAGGGGGGGAACTGAGGACTGAAGGTTTCAGAGGAGTTGACAAGGACCAGATTCACGTCCAAGGCTGGCTCCAAGCACCTTTTCTTCCACTCCCCCAGCAGCTGGTGCCTGCCTCCTGTTCTTTCCACTACATCCTAGGGACCATTGCCCACAGCCATTTAACAGTCCTCTTCTTCCTTTTATGGACAGAGGGAAGTATTTTTATATAGATAAGTTATTTACAACACTTTCTCAGGAACTGGGCTGAGGCTGCAAAAAGCAAGACCAACTTCTGCAAAATGGTGGGGAGCTGGGAAAAATAACCTTCTTATTCCCCAGAGCCACACAAGGCTTAAAACAGCCGCAAGCTCTAAATGTTACATAAACACAAGGAGACAGAGAAAGACCTCCACCCCCCACACCGCCGCTGTGTTGGAAATAACCTCCCACTCCCAAACAACTCATACAGAACCCATCTTAGCTCCACATCAACAGGCCGATAGTCTGAATGGCTTTTGTAATAGGATCTCAACTACAGCTACCCCCGATCTGGCTTTCCCCTCTTGCTGGATCCCCAGCTGGAAGGCATACATAAGGAGATAGTTTATGTAAGGCAGGAAAGGGTTAAAGTGTCTCATTTGCTTGATCCAACACATCAGTTCCAGTCTGGGAAGTGGCAAAAAGAAATAACTCTGTTAATTTCAGGCACCACCTAGTACTATTGCACAAGGTGCAATTGGATGTCAGAAAATAAGGGGTGACACCCAGGTCGTAATTCTGTTTGGATTTTTGTGTTTGTTAATACTAAGGGAAAGGTTTGGGGGAAGTCACCAGCCCTGAACTGGGCCCCTCCAGAAACAAGGTTCTTGACTGATGAGCTCTCGTTTTTAGCCCAGGTACTGAAGATTTTCCAGCAGGAGGTGGTTTCTAGGGCCCCTCCCCATTGACCAGATTCTCCTCCTCTATATAGGGAGGCTGCAAAGGCAGAGAGGATTTGGACTGTTCCAGCTGTTAGCTGTACAGGTTCCGGACTCTCCAATTCACTCTCTGCTTCCCTACTTGGATATCTGTAAGTACTACTGTGACTGAGGACTCTCCTGCTGGGGGAGGGGGGTGGGAATGAACAGATGTTTCTAACATAGTTACTTTAGCAATCTAAATTATCATGTACCTTTGCAAAAGCAATTTATTTATGAATTACTTTCAGGTTACAAACACTTGCTGCTTAGGGTTACGAGATAGCAACTGTGAGAAAACAGGACAGGAGGTGGGGGGTAATAGCTGCCTATATAAGAAAAAGTCCCCCAAAACAGGACTGTCCCTTTAAAAACAGGACATGCTGCTTTACTTAAACTGTATTGTGACAGACCTACAAAATATGCTTGTTTGGCTTGCACCTGATTTGCATATTGCAAACAGAGCATTCAGTTAAAATTCACTGAAAGAGCACGGTAAACTCAAAATCTCCAAGTGGTGTGAGAAATTCATAATTTGTTTTATATCACTGCCATAGCTGCATCTGTTTATATAGAGATGTAGAGAAACAAATACCCAGATGATGTTGTGCGCAATATAATAATACTTTGCAATTCTATAGCAGCTTTTCCAGACAATGACAGGCACAAGCACTAATTAACTTCATATGTGTATCCAGTAAAGATGCTCTAGTAAAAGCAGTGGTAGTTTAGCAGCAGGTTTTCTTTATATGTTTTCAATACTAATCTATAAAATAACTTAGTTTTAATATTTAATTGATTACAATATAAATGTATTTGATTAAATATAATTAGCTTTGCTAATTTTTTGTTTAATTGCACAGCAAAAAAATCCTTTTAAAATACAAAAGAAAAGCATCACCTTTATTATTACATAAATAATAACATAGATTTGCATGTTAGGAATAAAGAGATTGCACTGCTAGATAAGATTTCTTCCCTGTTAGTGAGGTGCACTTGTTAATATTGTTTATATGCATAGATCTGAAGATTATTTTTTCCTTTAGAGGAAGAAACTAAGCAATAAACTCAAGTTTGTAATAAAAGTGATGTGAATAAAGAAAAATGTCAGTAGATGGCAGTATAGAAAGCATCATTGGTAATCCAGAAGAAAAAATCTCACTGATTTTTTATATTAGCATTTTTTTTTATTAATCAGAATATGACCCTTCCAACCTGGGATAGAAAAGTCAGTAAACCCGATTTGTTATTTAATTGTTAGATATTTTGTAACAGATATTTTTATTGCAAAAAATGTTCATAATTTTTTTTAAATAAATCAAATTGTATCTTATTCAAAAGTTTCTTTTAGCTATCAGCTCCTAAGAATGTACTTTGTAAAGGGTTGATATTCTGAACTACTAACAGTCAACATCATTTTTAAACCTCAACCACTGAAACCAAAAGTATGAACTCCTGGAATATTAACTACTGGAAAGCTAAAAGCTTGATTGAGTGGTAGTTTTAATTTAGTGCATGTTGCTGCTCTGGCTGTATTCACTTGGATGTAAACAATGATTTTTATTATCACATTTGCAATGGACATGTTATTCCCTAAAAGGTATTTGTTTTGAATTTGTTATCATTACATTTTTGTGGAACAGTTAGTATTGAGAAGAACATGACCATATATGGTAGCATCATGCATGGATGTATGCAGTGGATCCCAGCTCTTTACAAATTACTATGACTTATTAGTTGTGTATCTGTTGGCTTTTCTTTTAAACCTGTTCATATTATAAGGAATGAGGGAAAGCTTCTCTAGACCTTGTCATTCACTGCTCAAATGAAAAGATGGCTCAGTACATGCTGCTTATATTCTAGTGAACAAACATCCATATTCCAGAGTATATTGAGGCAAATTAACTTCTGTAGACAGTGGAGTTAAATTGGGAAGGAAACTGGTCTATTAACTTTTTTTCTACAGTTCATAATGTTGTAATAACCTGAGATAAAGCAATCATTCTGATTTCTTGGAAATCTTTAACTAGCTGTCAGTTACACAATCAGAGTTATGTAATCACTTGAATTATGAGCGACTGGAAAGTCTGCCAAGCAATCAAAGTAATTAAAATAAAAATAGTAACGATAAGTTTTTCAGTACTGACAATTTCCTTAAATGGAGAGTTTAGAAGAGAGAGCCATAGGAAACAGTTAAAATACTTGCGCCTAACACCTGGTCAAGAGAAGTTAAAGCTATTAATAAATTAACACTTTCTGTCTTCAAGTGCTGAAGGATGTTAACTAATTAACACATATATTAATATCCTCATTGTTTAGGTGGGAAATGGACAATCAGAGATTGTGCCTCATAGGAGAAGTCTGAGAGCCAATATTAGAACTCAGGAGTTCCTGGTTCCCAGTCCCACACTCATAGTACACTACTGTTGATTGCTTCAAAAAATTGGATATATTGAAGCTAGTGAATTTCCCATATTGGAGGGTTGACAACAAAGCAGCATGGCACCTCCTGTTTGATTTTACTGATATCAGTGTCACCTGCATTCTGAGTGCAATAATAGCTGCCTAATCCTCCTCCAGTCAGAAAATAACAAACTATTATGCCTGTGCCAGTGCTTTAATTGATGCCAGGCATGGGCTGTTAAGTGTAGCTCCAGAGCCATGGAATTCCTTTTAAGAATATTCTTTATGTTTGGATCTGTTTGGGGGTTAGGGGGTGGAAATACTTCCCCACTCCCCTAGCTCCCCACTCAGAAAAAAAAAGAGATGAGAAAGATCTTTCTAAGGAGTTATTGTAGCAAAGAAATTATGAATTTGGGCCAAACAGCTGGTTACTTGCTGTGTTCTCTGCTCTGATACTCCTTATGAGGACAGGACTTGTTTGTGGAAGTCATATTGTGCAAGTGGTGATGGGCAGCCACTATTCTAATAAATATTTCCCCTAAGCCTGTGATAAGCCTTTTATACCGGGAGGCATGTGCTGTAGAAAAGAGGGGTGAGGAGTAATTGCTTTCCCATTTAAACAAAAAAAAGTCTCTCTTAGGTAGGACCAGGGAGGCAACACCACTTGATCGACAACATTTTAATTAATTGCACTTCCTGGAAATGATTATACTTTTCTCCAAGAACAATATGCACTGTGTATATTTATTGTAAAGCACAGCGGTCAAATTCTGTCCTTTGAAATGAGGTGTGGAAGGGCAATGAAGACCATCTAGAAATGATCTGGGGTTGGGAAGAAAGAAGGAAGAGTATCCTCTCCTGAGAATGTAGGGGTGCATGTGCACAAGTGTTTGTGTACAAATATATATTCTGCACCCCCTTTATATTGCTGATTGGTGCATTCTGAAGGCAAAAAATTCACACTTCAAAAAGGTTTTGTGAGCTACAGAGATGTCATCTCTAGCAGGGCTGATTGAGCAGCAGCCAGAACGGGGAGATTCCATCTCAACCTGGGCAACTGCCCCAGCTCTCCCTTCTGTTTGTGGGGATTTCTAACAAGGGCCCTGCAGCACATCACTATGTATAATTGTACATATAGTGTTGTGGCAGGACCAATGTTCAAATATAAAAGTTTGATTTGTTTTAGCACCCAATTGCAGGGATGGATTAAAGCAGAATCTGTGGGGCCAAGCCTTGGGGTCATAGGGTGCTTGAAACAGCTGATGGCTGCCTGCTTGGGTGGACTGGGTTGCCTTACACAGGTGGGAGATCAAGGGCTCATGAATGGGAGGAAGAAAAGAACCACTTGGAGGGCTGGGGTGGGGAGGGGGGATTAATAAATGTCTTTTGAGGAGGGAGAAATGTAGGTTAATTTGAGTCCTATTTATCCGTCATCTACCTTCCTATAAGTTTGACACATAAAGGGTGCAGTGAGAAAGATTAACATGAGCAGCCTTACACAAGAGGTCCTGACTGTAGACTAAGGGTTCTCAAACTGGGGTCAGGACCCCTCAGGGGGTCACAAGGTTATTACAGGGGGGGTCACAAGCTGCCAGCCTCCAGCATTTTGTAATGCTGTTAAATATATAAAAAAGTGTTTTTAATTTATAAGGGGGGGGTCACACTCAGAGGCTTGCTATGTGAAAGGGGTCACCAGTACAAACGTTTGAGAACCACTGTTGTAGCCCAATTCCTACTCTTGGATACATACATGCGCCTCCCATTGAATTCAATGCATTCTGCACTGACGGAAGCTTCTGTGTACTTTTCAGGGCTAGCCTCATGCAGAGTGCAATTTGGCTTTCTTGTGTAATAACTCAAAGCGGTCATTTACTCCATGCCAAAACTCTTCCAGAATCAATAGCAACAATCAGTTCACTTATGAAAAGTATCGGAAGAGACAGGAGAACATAGTTCAGTAGGATAGACCTCTTTCTCTGTCTATCATTCTGTGCTGCATGTAAGGTGCTTGTGACTTCTGTCAACACTTGTTTTTAGGCACAGTAAGGAAGGGAGACGTGAACTTTTTCTTAATCTTTGAGTGACAAAGCAGCGGAAAAATCCTTAGGCCATTATCTAATCAGTGACCAAATTTACACCAGATTAGGATTCTTAATGATCATATTAGCGTTTTTAGAATTTGGCGGATTTTTGTAAAGAGAGATCATAGGATAACTTGGAAGGTTGGTTTTCACTGTCATCCATAGGCCCTTTCCAAGTAGCAATATTTGACACTACAACCCCCGTCCCAGTGTTCAATTGGGTCTAAATCTTTGTCCTAGTGAAGTAAACGTCAAAGCTCTTATTGACTTCACTGGGACAAGGATTTGGTCCTTAGAGAACACCATTTCCATGTGTTGCTTTACCAGCCCTTTTGGAGTAAGTGAGCATTTTCTGCTTTCATCAGTACAGAGGTCAAATATTGATCTCTTGCAGTTCTCTCCTAAGAAATTCATGGGTCTTAAGGATCATATCCTGCAAGGCTTTTGCACACAGCCCCCTTGCAGAAAGCACTGACTACAATAAGAGTTCTGCATGATGAAGGCCGACAGCAGTCAGGCCCCTATGTGAATAAATAGACAAAGTGTTATGCCCCTTCGTCGGTTCAGCTGATGCCAAGATGCCTGGGTGAATTTTCCGTCTTTCATTCTTCTGACAATGATAGTGTCAGTAAAATGAAGACATTTAGAGGTAAGTCACTTAGTGGAGTTTGAGATTTCCAAAGGAGGCTAAAGAAGTTAGGTGCCCAACTTCCATTGAATTTCAATTAGACTTGATTGGGAAGGAAACTGGTCTATTAACTTTTTTTCTACAGTTCATAATGTTGTAATAACCTGAGATAAAGCAATCATTCTGATTTCTTGGAAATCAGCTCCCTTCAGCTCCTCTAAAATCCCAGTCTTTCTTTAAGGTGTATGATTATTCATGTTACCCCCAGAGATTCACGTGACACTTAATATATGGAGATATACCTATCTCATAGAACTGGAAGGGACCCCGAAAGGATACTAAAGTGTGTGTCTGCTTTGCCAGATAGAAAATTGCTGTGCGAGTATGTTCACACCGACTCATTCCAGGTGAGGACTGTTTTGGTTAGCTGTGAGTAGTCACATTGGTTGACTGTAGTGGTCCATAGCACTCTGGTCTTTGAACTGCCTCAGGATTAACTTTTTTTTGGATGCTGTGAATATTCAATTCATTCACACCAGGGAAAGGCCTGCCTTTTGTCTCTGGGCTATTTTCTTCCCTTTCTCCCATTTTTCCTCCCTGCCTTTTCCTCCTCAGATTTACTGCCTCTCTTCCCCCAATTCTTCTTCCTGCAGAACCGGGCAACTGACCAGTCACATATTCTCTTCCCTGCTTTAGTGCCTTTGCTACCATCACTTGAACTCCTCCTTGTCTTCCTTGCTGCAGCAGCAAGGAACCTAACTGGGGACCTCTTTTCTGACCTGTTGGAGCAGGAAAGAAAACCAAATAGCCACCTTTTCGCCCCGCTCTGGAGTATGTGTGGTGGGCTATGGGAGATGGCTTACAACTATCTGTGCCTGCCATCCCCAGCTCAGCCACTTGCCGGCATCTTGTGGGCAGGTGATCAGCCAGAGTACTAGAAGAAGCTGCTGGTTGGGAGTAAGCAAAGCAGCTACAACTTTCAGCTGAGGAAAGGAGCTGTACTGCAGCTGCTTTATCTGAGTGCCATTAGAGTTGGGTACAGGATGCTGGTACAGCATCCCTGCTTATACCAGCCCTGTTTGAGTACCACATTAGATGAGGCCTGATGTGCCAAGACTGGTTTCAGGCTTGTAACCTTTTTACTGTCCCCTTCTTGTGCGCATATCTATCCTTGGACAGATGATCTGTCACTATCTAAATAGTATGGAAAGAGTACATTAAGCTGGTTTCATCAGTCATGGATCTCAGAGTTAGTCTGAGTCTGCTGCTAAACTCTTAACTTTATTTTCTTTTTTTCTCTTGACCTTTTTCTTAATCTGGCTCTTCCCTGAGTGCAACAGAATTAAAATGGTTTGAAGTAGTGTTTGGCAATCGTTTGTTTCCATCCTTTTTTGGAATGCAGCCTGGGAACTTGTTCTTTTACTAATTATTTCATTATTACATTGGCACTTCAGTATGCACCCAGAAAATATTTAGATAACAAGAAATCTTGTTTGTCTCTCATCTCTGTTAGCTCTGTATTGAACGAGAAACAGGGATGTGGCCGGCTTTTGCTATTCATTTTAAAGCAGTGCACTGAAAATCTGAATTATAGACACTAATTATGCATTATTTTTCTGACTGATCTTTTGTGTAAAACCTCCAAAAAAGAAATAAAAGTGATAAACCTGTGATCATGTCATTTTAGTGTCATCAAAGCTTTCAGTTTCCCTAGATGATTTCAGACCAAGTAATCCAAAATAACAATGATCTTGCCCCTAAAAAGTGTCTCTCAGCCAAATCAGTCCTATAACGCTTCACCAATTTTCCTGCTTGACTGAGCAAATATAACTGGTTATTTCTTTGCACTGATTTTGTTACTGAATAAAATTCTATTACTTGGAAAATAATTCATCTTTATTAGTTCACAACATGTGCTTCAGGTTGTCCAGCAGTTCTGAAAGCATCCACTTACTTGTTACTGTACAGTGTGACAACTCATAGGATAAGTGACGAACAGTATAATAATCATAAAATGTACAGCAAGCACCGCAAAATTAATAGGGGCATTGACAGTGGTAGATTCATAGATGTACACCGAGCACCACACAATTCCTAATTAGCCCCAAAACAGCAGGGCCAGGGAGAGGACAATACACCACAACACCTTACTGTGAGTCCGGTTAAAATGCTCTTTCAAATCCTCCCTGAGCCATATAGTTCTACGTTGAGGTTGTTTACTAGCCCTTGTGTCTAGCTGTTCAAACTCAGCAGCCAGCCACTCCATCCCAGGAGCAACTTTTCCCCCTTGGCTTTACAGATGTTATGCAGGAGACAGCAGGCAGCTATACCCATTGGGATGCCTTTTCACTGAGATCCAATCTTGTAAGTAAACACCAGCATCCCTGCAATCAAGAAAAAGTGCCTTCAACTGTCATTCTGCATCTGCTGAGCTGGTAGTAGAATTCTTCCTTGGTACTGTCGAGGGGGCTGGTGTATGGCTAGATAATCCAGGAGAACAAGGGGTAGACCGGGTCCCCCAGGAAAATTATTGTTTTTTTTCAACATCACCAATACTAATCTGCTAGTTGGGAAAGAAAGTCCCTGCTTGTAGCCTTGTGAATAGTCTTGTGTTCTTAAAGATGTAAGCATCATGGAATTTCCCTGACCAGCCAACACTGATGTCAATGAATTATTTCTGGTGATCCACCAATATTTGCATAACCCATAGAAAAGTAGCCCTTTCTGTTGATGTACTTTGTAGCAAGGTACCCTGGTGCCAAAATAGGGATATACTCTGTCTATTGCTCCACCCCATTTCAGGAACCTCATTGCTGCAAATCAATCAACTATGGTCTACATATTGCTGGCATGGTCGGCTTTAAGCCAATTCCCCCGATTCCCCGGAATCAGGCCCCGTGCCTTAGGCATCTTAATTTTTTTTTAAACTCACCTGGCGGTGGGGGAGGTCCGCTCCGGGGCTTTGGCGGCACTTCAGCGGCGGCGGTGGGTCCGCTCCGGGGCTTTGGTGGCATTTTGGTGGCATTTTGGTGGCGGGGGGTCCTTCAGTGCCGTGGAAGACCCGGAGCGGACCCCCCCACCGCCAAAGTGCCGCCAAAGCCCAGGACCACTGCTGGGTATTCAAATCGGGCTCCGCCCTTCATAAAGCCGGCCCCGATTGCTGGGACTCACAGATCTGCATGGCAGGAAACAAGTAACAGCCCTGCACACTTGCATGACAATGGCCCCCTCGAGTGGATTTTCCAACTCTAAAATCATTTCACACTGACGGGTAGCAATCCAGCATTGCAAGTTGCCAAAGCACTGTCACCACTCACTTCTCCACTGTCAGTGCAGCTCTCATTTTGGTCTCTGCACTGGAGGACTGGAGCAAACTCAGCACACAGATCTAGGAATGTGGCCTTATCCAACTGAAAGTTCTGCAGCCACTGCTCATCATCGCAAGCCTGTATTATGATGCAATTCCAACACTTGGTGCTCATTTATCGGGCCCAGAAGCTGCACTCCACCATCTGTAACTGCTCTGTGAACACAACCAAAAACCTTGAACTGGTTCTCACTGTGTCCCACAGCAGTCTGTCCTCCAAGAAATCAGCACATTTCTCATTGCTTTGATTCTTCTCCTGGATCTGTAAATACCAGAAAATCATGCATCCTGTGCTTACAGCGCTTATGACAATAGTACAGAGCTGTGCAGGTTCCCGGCTTCTGTTGGAGATGGTGGACTGCAAGGGTTTGTGGGATTTTTTTTAAAAGGTGCAACAAGTATGGGATATAGATGACATGGGATGAAGACAGTTGCATGCTGGGAAGTTGTCCCTTTGCTCCCAGTCATCCCTGGATTGTATTACCAAAACTTCCCAAAAGATGGTGCACTGGACGGTGGTGGGTTGCATACTGGGATACTTTCCCATCATGCAGCTCACTGTGCACTGACACAAGAACCCCTGGTGAGTATGCCCAGTGTCAATGTAGGAAGCTAGGTCTGACTCACACAAGTGATATAACAACTATGGTGGCTTTATGCAGATGCAACTTGTGTCGACCAAAGTTTGTAGTGTAGACATGGCCTCATACTGCATGCCTGGCCCCTCTGCCTCTCAATCTCCCTACAATTATTCTCCTCTCTCTACTCCCACCCAACACACACACAACACTAAGTTATACAGCCTTAAGGAACAGAAGTGGCCAGACCTAGCAAATAGATTAAATGCTAAGGAACCTGAAGTTCTTGAACTGCCTGACTGAAAGGTTAATTTTAGACTGCTCCGTAAAGGCCTGAGCCAAAGACTATTGAAGTCAATGAAATGATTCCCACTGGTTTCAATGAACTTTGGATGATACCCTAAAAATGGCCAGATTAATGCTAAAATAGATGATTGTGTGCAGTGTTGTAGCCGTGACGGTCCCAGGATATTAGAGAAAGGTGGGTGAGGTACTATCTTTTATTGGACCAAATGATTGGCAGGAGTGAACTCCAGAGGCAGTGACCTTCTAGTGAGAATGCTTAGTGCTAGAAGCACGAAGGTACACAAAGGTCAAACACTGTTGCGCTACAATGACATGAGTGGTTCCTATCTACAATGTATCTTTCAGTCAAACTGATCCAGAATACAACTATGTATGTTGCATCCAACGAAGTGGGTATTCACCCACGAAAGCTCATGCTCCAATACGTCTGTTAGTCTATAAGGTGCCACAGGACTCTTTGCTGCTTTTACAGATCCAGACTAACATGGCTACCCCTCTGAAACTATGTATGTTGTTGCAAGCTTTCCTATGTATATATGACAATTTATAAATTGCAGTAGATTTCTGTAACATTTCTACGCTCTTTTTTGTCAGATTTTACAGTTTCCCAATAAGACTTTAATTAGTAACAATTTCCTGCAAGAGTCAATAGTACTTTGTAAATACCATCTGATTAACAGTTTTAGAGAGATATTAGTGAACTCCACTCTGCCCTGACAAGATTAAGGCAATTGAGTGATGGTGGCAACCGAATATATATTAATGAAAATCTGCCCAAGCATCTTTTATGGACAGATTCAGAACAACTAGGTGATGCCCATGACACTAACAATAGTACTATGTAACTTCTGTGTGATCACTATTTAACCATGTTTTGATTGGAACTCAGAATTCACATTTGCCTTCTTTTAAAACAAGGTTTTACTTTCTCAACAGGTGACTATTGAGTCAAAATGGCACAGAAAACTCAGCTAAGTGATGATGAGAAGTTCCTCTTTGTAGACAAAAACTTCCTTAACAGCCCACTTGCCCAAGCAGACTGGACAGCTAAAAGATTAGTATGGGTCCCCTCAGAAAAGCAAGGATTTGAAGCAGCAAGTATCAAGGAAGAGAAAGGAGATGAGGTTGTTGTCGAGCTGGCAGAAAATGGAAAGAAAATTACAATCAGCAAGGATGACATCCAGAAGATGAACCCTCCAAAATTCTCCAAAGTGGAGGACATGGCAGAGCTGACTTGCCTCAATGAAGCTTCAGTGCTGCACAATCTAAGGGAGAGATACTTCTCAGGTCTAATTTACGTAAGTAAACTCAGGTTCATCGCTGTTATCTACTGATGAGTTGACCGAGTCCTGTCATGAAACTGACACACCTTAGCCAATGCAGAGACATTCTGTGTTTCTGAACAATGACCTGTGTGGATTATGCCTTTCCTCCTGATGCTTCCCAGTGTATAATGCATTTGGTCCATGTTCCTATTTGACTTTTTTGTATATTCTATATTTCCCCCTGTTTGACTTCTTCTATTGTAACTAAGGATACAGCCTCTGTAGCTCTTTTGCACACTGGCTCAGGGGAAGGCCAAAGGCTTGCTAATTCTGAAAGAACAGTGGTGACTTTGGAGGTTTTCCTTAGATAATCATAGGGTCATGGGACTAATAGGGACCTTGAGAGGTCATCTAGGCAGGACTTATAATAGTTAGTCCCACCATGTGTGCAGGAGACTGGACTAGATGACCTCTCGAAGTCCCTTCCAGTCCTGTGATTCTATGATTCTAAGTATTATCTAGACCAGGGGTCAGCAACCTTTCACAAGTGTGTGCCAAGTCTTCATTTATTCACTCTAATTTAAGGTTTCGTGTGCCATTAATACATTTTAACGTTTTTAGAAGGTCTCTTTCTATAAGTCTATAATATATAACTAAACTATTGTTGTATGTAAAGTAAATACGGTTTTTAAAATGTTTAAGAAGTTCATTTAAAATTAAATTAAAATGCAGAGCCCCCCACAGATCAGTGGCCAGGACCTGGGCAGTGTGAGTGCCACTGAAAATCAGCTTGTGTGCCGCCTTTGGCACGGGTGCCATAGCTTGCCTACCCCTGATCTAGACCATTCCTGACAGGTGTTTGTCTAACCTGCTCTTAAAAATCTCCAATGATGGAAATTCCACAAACTCCCTAGGCAATTTATTCCAGCGCTTAACCACCCAGAGAGTTAGGAAATTTTTCCTAATGTCCAACCTAAACCTCCCTTGCTGCAATTTAAGCCCATTGCTTCTTGTCCTGTCCTCAGAGGTTAAGAAAAACAATTTTTCCCTCCTCCTTGTAATATTGTTTTACATACTTGAAATCTTTTACCATGTCCCCCCTCAGTCTTCTCTTTTCCAGACTAAACAAACTCATTTTTTTCAGTCTCCCCTCATAGGTCATGCTTTCTAGACCTTTAATCATTTTTGTCGCTCTTCTCTGGACTCTCTCCACTTTGTCCACATCCTTCCTGAAATGTGGTGCCCAGAACTGGACACCATACTCCAGATGAGGCCTAATCAGTGCAGAGTAGAGCAGAGAATTACACCTCTACCCTGATATAACGCGACCCGATATGAGGCGGGTTCGCATACAAGGCGGTAAAGCTCTGACATGCTGCTCTGGGCAGTGTATTAAGGGTGCCAAGCCAGGCCGGGTTTGATAAGGGGCAGAGGGTCTCGGGGGCAGTCAGGGGCTTCCCCCCCCAGGGTCTGGGGGGCAGGAGCTGTGGGAGGGCACTTTTGGCGGCCCCGCAGTTCCAGAGTGGCCTGGGGGAATAGCGGGGGGGCCGGGAGCAGCCCACTCTGCTTCCCTTGCCCCGGCCCCAGCTGTGTCACTCGGGGGAGGAGGCTTGGGGGAAGGGATCCCCCCCTCACTCACCAGCAGCGGCAGAAGCAGAGCAGCCCGGCTCCAGCCCGCTCTACTCCGCCAGCCCCCAGCCGCAGCGCTCTGCTTCCCGCCGCAGGTGAGTATGGGGGGCGTCCTTTCCCCAACTTCCCCGCACTCACCTGCGGCGGGAAGTGAGCGACACAGCCCCAGCCCACTCCGCTTTCCTTGCCCCGGCCCCAGCCGTGTCACTGCAGGGCAGCTGGGGAAAGGTCCTGCACTCGCCTGCCTGGCAGGAAGTGGAGCGCCACGGCTGGGAGCTGGCGGAGTGCAGCTGGCTGGGGCTGGGCTGTTCCGCTTCCTGACACCAGTGAGTGCGGGGAGGTCAGGGAAAGGACGCCCACCGCACTCACCTGCGGCAGGAAGCAGAGCAACGCGGCCCCAGCCCGCTCCACTCTGCCACCTCCCAGCCCCCTGTCTACTGTTCTGTGATATACAAAACTGCCCATCCCTACTCAAGCGCTTAACACTAGTGAACTCGCTTATAGTTCAGAAAAATCGGGAGGCATTTAAACAGAGCTCCTGGCTTCATTCTCATTCATTCCTTAACTAATTGGAACAATTCTCACTTCACTTGTAGTCATACATTGACTTCTTTGGAACACATGGACATAACGGAGAGAAGAATTTGACCTAAATTGTTTAAAAAAAATATTTTTCCCTGAAGGACATCTCTCATGAAATGTAGACTCCTCATTTTGCTAGAGACTAGGATAACTGGAATAGAAAGTTCAAATTACCCGCCCTGTCCATTTACATTATATTGCCTTTTTAATATACATTCAACAATAAAATTGGACAAGCATCATCAAACTCCCTGCAAATAAGCTTTGAGGAAAAGATTAAGATATGTCCTTTTTGTAGTGCTTACTAAAAGTATATGAAATGGGGATATTATCAGAGGGAAAACAATCTGTCCATGTAGAACTAGCACTTAAGCCAACAATGCTGTTCACTTTGCTATTATTCCCTGCTGGCATTATCTTATTTAAGAAAATATGATTTGAGCACTTCCCAAACAAACTCTAAGCACATTCAAAACCAGTGTTTAGTTTTCTTGAATGATAATAGCTCATTTGCTTCTGTTTTCCATGGGGCAGGCTGAGGCACTGGAAAAAGATAGAACCTTTACTTCTTTTACTGTAGCAGTCACTCCTAAAGCTACGTCTACACTACCCGCCGTATCGGCGGGGTAAGTTATCGATATAAGATACTTCGACTTCAGCTACGTTATTCACGTAGCTGAAGTTGCGTATCTTATATCGATTTTTCCCCTTAGTGTAGACCAGCCCTAAGATGGCTATTTTCTGGAAAAACTCCAAGCCTGTTTTAGAGCATCATGGAAAATTCAGGAAGAAATAAGGATAAAAATTGTCCTTCCTCTTGCTATCATATTTCATGTTGCTCAGAAAAAAATAGAACCTGCCTTCTAAACAACCAAGTCCGACACAATCCTAGATCAAAGGATGATGATAAACATGAAAATCGGTAAACTATTTCATATATATTTCGAGCAACAAGTGACAAAACTTCCATTGACTCTATTGGGAGCAGGAGCAGGCCATTTGTGTAGATAGATTAGATGAGATTGATAATCTCCCATTAAAACGAAATGATGTCACTATGAATCCTGGGAGAAACACACCCAATTTTTGCCTTAAAATTCAGACAGTAAGTATTAAACTATAGGAAAAATATGTTTGGACTAGAACCAGATTATCTCATGGTGTCTTTCCTTAAATATTTTTTATCCTAGTACCATATAACAAAAGACACATTAACACAACTCTTTGACTACAGGTAAAATTTTAGGGTAGAATTCCACTCTCTGATCTACATACTGGAGGCCAGAGTCTCAGGTGGTGTAAATCAGCATAGCTTCTTTGGATTCAGCGAAGTTATGTCGATTTAACCTGTTGTGGACCCGGCTCTGGATGTACACTCTACTGTTTGGCTCTCACTCCATGGCTGGGGGATTGATGTCAGTGGGAGATTTGCTCACATAGTCAGAGCAGTATAGTGAAGGTCAGGCCCATTGTTCAAATTGGAAAGACAAATAGAGTCCTTAAAGTCCTACTGGCTGTCTCTTTCAGCATTGGCTGTGAGGTTAGGGCATTGCAAGGTGAGCAGATTCAGTTTCCAGGGCCTGGCTGTATCAGATTAGTATTTGTCTTTCTGAGGCTTGAAGTAGGAGAGATGTAAGTAGGTTGCCCAATTCCAGTAAGTGCATCTCCATCAGACGATTAGAGAGAAACCATAATGTCCCAGCTGCCTGGAACTCAAAGGAAAATGATGTGCTTTTAACGGAGAAAGCAGAAGGAATATTTCTAACACTAATTGAACACACACAGTTTACATCCTTAGTGCTTTTACATAAGATTTTAAAGGCTCAGTTCTCTCCCCGGAGTCTGCAAGGACAGTTGTGGCAGAGGGGCATTCACCTCCTGGGGGGGGCAGGGGCAGGAGTAACATCTGCACTTTCTAAGAGGAGGAGTTTTAACTTACAGCCTGTGGTTGGTAGGAGTCCCACCAGTGGAAGCTGCCCAGAAGATGCACTGAATCAACACATATCCAGGGTGCCCTGGCCCTGCACCCATCCCTAGATGGCCCAACCTATTTTCTGGGCTGTGTCTTCCGGCTCTTGACCCTCTGTGGACTGGCATGTGGGTGACTTGAGCTTCTGAATCCCCCTGTCTGGGCAGACTGTATCGATGGGGGCTGGTAGCTTGATTTAACCGATGCAGAAATATCTTTTAACACTAAGTGATAGAAGATCATTAAATCTTGGCTACAGAATGCTTCATATGCACTAATTCTCCTTCTCAATACCCTTACTAGGTAGGTACCTGGGATTGTATCTAAGCTTTCACAAGTTGGGAAAGGAAGATCTCAAGTAATTTGCCCAAAATCAGACAGAGCCTATGTCATAGCTCAGATTAAAAGTCTGGACTCCTGTGCTTGGATCAGTAGCTCATATTGTCTCCCTGCCTAAATAAACACTTCGCTATAACTTCTTACTCTATAAGTCCCTGATTCAGCAAGGTACTTAGGCACATGCCTAACTCAAAGTACAAGAGTTATCCTACTGACTCCAGTAGGACGAGTCACATGCTCAAAGTCAGGTGATTTTTAAGTACCTAGCTGAATTGAAGCCTAAGTTAGAACTGTTCTTAAATGGGAAGTCTACATGCTTTTTCGTGGGGGAGGAAGTGATGTTAGCTATGCAAGATAAAGCTGCCCAGCTGTCCTTGCTTTTAAAAGCCTTAAGGGAATCAGTCTTTCAATCACTATGTAACTTTAAACTATTATTATTTAAAACTTCTAATTGTTTTAGACATATGTAGTCCTTCAACATTGGTTATAGGAGTCTGAGACAGAGTTTTTTTAAACTGAATATTTGCCCAGTCTGAAGAAAACCCCACTGTCCATTTAGTTCTGAGCTCTTCTCTCTCTCCAGTATATGGGATCATTTCAGAATGTTTGGAGTTGGGATTTCCCTTCAAGGCTCCAATGCCAAAGAGAATCCAGGGTTAGGAACTAGTGACCTACCATCACCAGTTCTAGCGTAGGGACCTTGAAGGAAGTGAAGAGCTTGACCATACTTTCCTTGATTTCTCACATAAGAACATGCAGATGCAGCAGCAGAGTTTCCAAAGGTGGTAGAAGTGTAAGCATTGGGGTCCTTTGACCTAACCAGAATGGACCACAGGAGTTCTCCTGCATAGTGCAAGTAACCAACCTGTTGATCAGCGCTGCAAACTGATGGATGCTATTTCTGTGTTTGCTTAATACCATATACGGTGTTCAGTCTGTGTTTAAAACTTGTGCTGTTTCCTAATAAAGTCAAGAAAGGGAAATCCTTGTGCCCATATTTTAAGTCTCTGCTCAAGGACACAAGCCTGCAGAGATGCCTTTGCGTGGTCACATTTTGGAGGTTCTTGTGGTGGCTACTGTACAGCTAGACCCATACTCAGACATATTCCTTAGATCCAGGAAGGGAAAGATCAAATAGCAGCAGCCTCCTGAGAAATCACTCAAATGGTATATTAAAAAACTGTCCAATAATAATTCAGCTATATAAATATAAATTAAAGTAATTGGAAGATGTTAAATTCTTAAACTATTGTAGTTTATATTTTACAACACACTGTTTTCCTTATAATTTTCTTTTTTAAAATCTAACATGAAGTTTTGATTATGAATAAATGGACAAGTTTATAGTTCATTTGTGAATTGTTCAAGATCTGCTAGCTAGCCAGAGTCATGCAAACAAATTTCAGTCTGTGAAGTGCTTGCACACTGTTCACTTTGACTACCTGCTATTCATTATTTGTGGTACATGATTAGTCACTTACATCATATGCTATTGTCTCTGCTACTGATTGGATAGCTGAAACCTTTTAAAATAAAAGAGAATAATGAAAAGCAAATGATGAACAACAAATAGTCAGTGTTCTTGTTTGTGTGAATATCCTTATTCACATGTAAAGAACAATCACTCCCTAAACTCTTGTGTTAACAAAACCCCCAAAGCCAGGTAATAAAGACATACATGTGGTCTAAACAAGCAGCAATTTGGAACTAGAATGATTTTTTGCAAACAATCTTTGCAATATTCATCCAGCTCTACATTATATACATACCACCCTACTTTAAAAAAAATCAATTTCAGTTTCAAGTTTTTTCCCAATTGTCCTGGGATTTTAATTTAGCAAATTGCTATCTGGTTAAACAGAGGTTGTAACATTTTTCAGCTCCTTAAAATTGCTCATATGCAGATCCATAGGCATTTCCATGTACATACACGCACTAAGAATGGTGGTGCCAGTTCTGTCCATTCACCCTGTGCAACCCCAGCAAAGTAACTGCAGTCAAGAACTATGGCACGCAGTGTGCGAAGTATGATGTTTCTATAGAACTTGACATTTGAAGATTCTTGTAGCTATCTCTTATTGTTAGAGATGATTAGATGGAAAATTCTTACTTCACCCATGTATACATTCTGATTTCTCCCTGGATAGATCATAGTTGTGTTGTATAAAAGGCTGTATAGGAAAGCGATTCACTTATTAAAATATTGTGTTTGATCTTCATGTTTCTCAAGCTCTTGAAACATTCTGAGTTACACCATTCTTCTCTGTTCGGTTTTCCTTGCAGACTTATTCAGGCCTTTTCTGTGTTGTGGTAAACCCATACAAATACCTGCCCATCTATTCAGATAAGATTATTGATATGTACAAAGGAAAGAAGAGGCATGAGATGCCACCCCATATCTATGCTATTGCGGATACGGCATACAGGAGTATGTTGCAAGGTAAGGCTGGAAAATATCCTGGCTTAGCAATGTTTATAAAACTTAGAAATCCCTGAGCAGCAACAGAAAATGATTGTTATAAACGTTTATTCCAGCTAGGAAAGGAGCACAGTCAGAAGATTTATAGCTCTCTTCAATTACAGAAAAGTAACATGGGCTTTCTAAAACTCCCCGAGGAATTCTTTGGCAGGAATTGCGGTCCATGAGCATTATGTGACTCAAAAAGGAAAAACAATCCATTCACCACTCTGAGTGGAGGCATGTGGGCAGGGTTTAAAGTCAAGCAAATAGTTTTGGCAAATACGGGCATGGAAAAACCTCCCTTTGTACCAATGGAGACTATTCCAAGGCTAGCTGCTAAGTTTTGCTGACGCCTGGTTAGCGTTGCCGTGCGCGCGCTGCAGTAGAGTGAAGCCAAGTGAAATCCAGGAACGTCTTGGTGACTATCATTTGGTTGCATTCTCACCTTTTGGACCTGGGGCCCTATCTTTGGCATCAAGGATGCAATCAGCCTTCTAACAATAAAGAGAATGAGCTGCAGTGGGAACAGGATCAGACGCAAAAAGTAATGTGGAAGAGACTTTCGAGGTAACGTACCTCCTCCCACTCGTGCTGTCGTCGTTTTATCATAGAAATAAAGGATTGGATGGGGCCTCAAGAGGTCATCTAGCCCCTTCCCCTCCATGCTGAAGTGGGACCAAGTAAACCTAGACCATCCCTGACAGGTGCTTGTCTAACCCCTTTTTAAAAAGCTCCAATTATGGGGATTCCACAACCTCCCTGGGAAGCTTATTCCCATACTCAACTATCCTTGCAGTTAGAACAGTTGATCCCTGTCTTCCTTATAACAGCCTTTAACACAGAGGTCCCCAAACTGTGGGGCGCGCCCCTAGAAGGCATGGAGGAATGTCCAGGGGGGTGCGGCAGGGCCCAGGACAGCCCCGCAGGGAGGGAACTCCACCCATCCCCTCCCCACCACCAGCTTTGCTCTGGGCCCGCTCCCACACCTGGCCCCTTCCCCGGGTCCTGTCCCAGCACCTGCCCCCATCTCCAGCCTTGGTGCAGTTCCACTCCTGGCCCCGCCCCCAGCCTCAACGGCTGGCTGAGGTCCGTTCCCGGCCCAGGGCCAAGGCTGGGGGTAGGGCCGGGAGGGGAACCACACCTGACTGCGGGCCCGGCTGCCGGTTCCCACCACAGCCCAGCTGCGACTCCGCTCCTGCCCCCACCCCCAGCCCCTCTCCTGGCTTCACCCATCCCCAGCTGCAGCCCCAGCCTTGGCCCTCCCCCCCCAGACCCAAGGACCCGCTCCCGTCTCTCGGAGGGAAGCAGGGTGCGGACAGGGGTAAGGGGGGGGTGCAACCCTTAAAAGTTAAGGGACTGCTGCCTTAACATATTGAAGACTTATCAGATCCTCCCCTCATTCTTCTTTTCTTTTAAGTTTCTAGTCCTGTTTGTCCACATCTTTCTTAAAGTGTGATGCCAAAAATGGACACAATATTCCAGCTCAGGCCGCACCGCTACAGAGTAGAGTGGAACAATGAACTCCCATATCTGACATATAACACGCCTGTTAATACACCCCAGAGTGATGTTAGACTATTTTTTGCAGCTTCATCACATTGACTCAGATGCAGTTTGTGATCAACTATAACACCCAGATCCTTTTCAGCAGTACTACCTCCTAGCCAGTTATTTTCCATTTTGTCTCTGGGCAGTTGATTCTTCCTTCGTAAGTGTAGTCCTTTGCATTTTGTTGCTACTGAATTTCATCTTGTTGCTTTCAGATATAAATCTGTAAAGCCTTATTTAAAAACTTAGTCTACGAACAACAGATTTTGGGTGGTGGTGGGGAATAGAAAACAATCAGTTTATAACACTGCACTGGTACAGGGTAAGTTGACATATTGGTCCACTGTCTTAGAACCGGCCACAAATGTGGTCCAGGAAACTGGAGTTCAGATGAACTGCACTCTTTGTTCCCTGATTGTTTGAGATGGGAGCAGGGCCAGTGCTACCATTAAGGTGAACTAGGCGGTTGCCTAGGGCACCAAGATTTGAGGGCGCCAAAAAGCAGTGCCCCCAATTTTATTTTATTTTATTTTTTTTTTTTACAGTGGTTCCTCCCCAAGCACGGTCACTGCTCCACTTCTCCTGCCTCCCAGGCTTGCAGCGCCAATCAGCTGTTTGGCGCCACAAGTCTGGGAGGGGAGGAGAATTAGAGCGGGGGCGGTGTGCTCGGGGAGGACGCGGAGCAGAGGTGAGCTAGGGTGGGGAGGTGCTGCACGGCTCCGGGGGTAGGGGAAGCTGCTGCGGGGGGGCGGGGGGGATGCCTCAGGGCAGGGGGGAGGCGGGGAGCTGCGGGCTGGGGGGGGCGCAAGGTGGAAGTTTTGCCTAGGGTGCAAAACTTCCTTGCACCGAGCCTGGATGGGAGATTTAGATATTGAAAGATATTGAAAAATGCTGTTCAAGGGCCCAGTCAAGCAGTCCTTGTTGACAAATTTTGCCTGAGCAAGAACTCCCAGATTGGGCCCTGAGCTTGCTTGACTTGGGAAAACAAACCAGGAATGTTTACTAAGCAGTATTGCAGCCCAATAGCTGAGCTACTGTTAAGTATTGATTTCTTTGTAATATATTGTTCGTATAATAAGCTTACGCCTGTGTACACAAAAATATGATTGCTATTCAGAGGAATTGGCTCAGCAAAGCATTTTGTACCCTGTATTATTTGTGTCATTTTCCTGTGTAGTCAATACTACAAGAAGAATTGTTCTGATCTGTATTTGTGCCTCCTCTGTAACTGTCTGAGAAATATACTTGGCGATCTTAGTTGCTAATTATAAGGAATCAAAAATTAAAGTTACCCATCCTTAACCAATAATCTGGAATATCATAAATGGTGGCTATTGCTTCATTCACAATACTTACCCAAGACATAATGAAGGAAGCTAATTTCCTGCTTTTCCATGAAAAGCAGTGCTCCTCTTGTATAAGACTGGCTTTCTTGTGTGATTATGTAACACCGACAGACCCTGGTCGTCAGGATTGAACTTGGGACCTCACTGCATGAGCCTCAACTGCATGAGCTAAAAGCCAACTGGGTGTTAGCTAAAGCTGTAGAGCAGACTCATTAATCTCTCTCTCGCTAACTGGTCTCAGTGCCACCAGATGGGACAGAACACCACACCCAGGAGGTGTGTGGGTTACAATTAGTATGTTAGATTCTGCTTGCAGCCTATATTAACTGACCGTAGATAAACAGACTTCAGCTGACTTTAAATACCTAGCAAGGTATTTTAATGTAGCTGGATATTAATGTGGAAATTAATCTGTTGCCTATAGGTCAACAGTTTCAGATACTGGGGGCCTAAAGTGAGGCCCCAGAATCCATATTTAGGACCAAAGTAAGTAGCCTGTTTTTTTATTATTATTATTATTCCCCCCCTTTCCCCCAGAAGACGTGAACACTCACAGCTCCCTCTGACTTCAGTGGGAACTGTGAGTGCTCTGTTCTCCTGAAGATCAAGCCACTTATTTAGGTCCTAAATATGGATTCAGGTGCCTAACTTTAGACATCTACACTTTCGGACATTGGCCAGAGTGTGTAGAAATATATAATCCTATTTAAATCCTGGACAATCAAGTAGGTGCCATGTTGTATCAGCCTTTGTTAGCTTTGTGGCTGATGTGATGAATGCACAATTTGCTTTTCTTATCTAGAAACCACTTTGGCTTTTCCAATTGAGTGGGAATGGAAGATAGGGTCACAGTCTGACATGCGGCGCAGGGGGTTTTGACACTTTGCTGTAGTGCACAGAGAAGATATCAACGGATGACGTGCCTCCCTCCCCTAATTATAGCAACAGTTACTCTTATAAACACATGCATATAAAATCCTCTTACACTCAAATTTACTGCATAACCATTCAAGAGTCAGATGCTGGAATCTAACTTAATGAGAACAGGGAAGTCTCTTTCCAGAATAGCATAGCCATGGTAGAGTAACCCACTCAGTATAAATTGATGCCATATCCAGTCCGTACTGTTTCAGAACTACCCCTTGACATTAGGGATGCAGTGCTGTCTAGTAGCTAGAGCTAGAAACTCAGTCAGGTTATGCACGGAGGCGAAAGAGGAGAGGCATGTGAGAAGGATGAAGGCCAGGCATCGTGCCTCTCTCACAACTTCACCATCACCGGCCACAAATTAGCTCCTGACTAGAATGGTGCCTTGGCTCCATAGGAAGCTTGTTACAAGGTAAAATAGCAACGATCTGGCTAACATATGATCCAACAGGGGTTTAAGGAAGTGGTTTTCTCTTTCCCGGGGAGGAGAAGGGCAAGGGAAAAGCCCCTGGAGATTACAGCCCCTATAGGGCAGGGGAATTACTTTGGTTTTGGTGTTACTTATCAGTTTTAACCAAAAACCTGTGCCCTGAGGCAAGGACCTGAAACCAACTTGGGCCTGCATCAGTTCTTTCCTGAGCTGGTGAGATAGCCCCAGAGCATCTTCACTCTTGCTTTTCCCGGCTACCTCCCCACCCTCCTCAGTCTTCCTGAGATTCACTTGCCATTGAGAGATTGCAACGTGCTCAGCTTACAGATTTTACCTTGGAGGGCTTCGGTTTGTTTCTGTGTTTCTTGTTGTGTTTGAAGGTGGCGTTTTATGAGTTGTGGTGGGTTTTTTTAAAATGGCAAATAAAATTCCTTGTTTGCTGACCCTTCCCTTTTTTGGACTCCTATCGCTGGCACCAGTTCTGAGGGGATCTCTGCTGTTGTGGCAATGTGATTAATGTACTTCTTTGAAAGTGACCCGTCTTGACAGCGCAGAGGAAGAAGAGGGGTGGGAGGGAGAGTTCATGGGAAGAGCCTCAGAGGAGTCTTTAACTGGATGTACTTTCTCTGTCTGTAACACTCCAACCCTACACAGCAGCAGTTCAATGGGAGGAGCAGCCCCATGAGATCTTGTCACAAGTCCAGGACACCCACACTCTTATTTTATTTATTTACTTGTTTATTTATTTGGATTCTCTC
Source organism: Mauremys mutica (assembly GCF_020497125.1). Classification (NCBI taxonomy): domain Eukaryota; kingdom Metazoa; phylum Chordata; order Testudines; family Geoemydidae; genus Mauremys; species Mauremys mutica. The sequence goes on along the minus strand of NC_059082.1, from coordinate 67,171,491 downwards.
CATTTCAGAGAGAGCCCCAGCTGCTTTTGATGCTTCAAAAACTGTGCTTTTGTCAGTTTGTGCTTTGCACACCTATCCGAATCCAACCTCAAAATATCTCATTTATTCTGCCAGACTTTACCCCTGGTTGGAGTGGTGAAAGAGCATTTCAGTGAGAGTTGCGGGTGAGCAAGAGATGTATATATAAAGTGTATGCACACATGGACAGGCACAGGCAAATATGAGGTTTGAACAAATACAGCTGGAGTGTAAACAGCTGGAGTGTAAACAGAAAATCATGTTCGCAAAGCATGCATTGCAGCACTGACTCCCTGCATGTTTTCCTTGTGAGGTTTAGTATCGTGCTTAGTCAACAGGCATCTAGTGTCCTTTAAAAACCAAGCACCTCTTTATGTTTATAAAGTGTGAAGAACTCTGCTTTAATATTTCCTCCTCAGGACAGCATGGCCCAGGGCAAGCCACTCATTTATCCTTGGCTGATGGACTTTGCTTTCATAAGGCGGCAGATCCTCAGCTGGTGTAAATTGCCAGTGCTCCATGGAAGACAACAGAATGACGCCGACATCACTGGCTGAGGATCTGCCCCCAAGAGTTTTTAATGTTGCCGGAGTAAAAAGCATCTCCAAATACCTAAGCGGAGAACTCTTCTTCTACTGTGCATTTGGGCCTCGCTAAGCTATCTAAGTGGCACGCCGCCTTTGTTTGGTTCATATTTAGGCATCAAATATGAGGTCTGAGATAAGTTTTTGAGTTGTTCTGATGCTCAAAAACATAGCCAAGGAAAATATTTGGGTACCTGCCCAACACCCACACAAATGTGTATTCAAACAAGGGAGAAGTGTAAAGAGATGTTGACTAGGAGATGGACACACAATTCCCATTAACTTCACTGGAAGTTGAGAACCTAAATCCCAGAGGTGATGCTGAAAATCATATCTATTAGCTCTACCTCTGAGAGCAGGGGATTGGGAGTCTCAACTAATCAGTCTAACACAATCTGTCACGGGCAGCGTGATGAGAGCCCAATCACTTCATCTTTGAGCGCCCCCGTTTCCTCATAAATTTAATGGGCATAATAATACTTAATACCTCACAGGGCATGTTGCGGCTCCATCCATTAATGATCAAAGAGGAGTTAGAGATCTGTGAATGAGAAACGGTATCAGTGTGCAAAGAGTTGGGATTCTGATAAGGCAGGGGTGGGCAAACTTTTTGGCCAGAGGGCCACATTTGGGTATGGAAATTGTATGGCAGGCCATGAATGCTCACAAAATTGGGGATTGGGGTGCAGGAGGGGGTGAGGGCTCTGTCTGGGGGTGTGGGCTTTGGGGTGGGGCTAGGCATGAGGGGTTGGGGATTCAGGAGGATGCTCCAGGCTGGGACCGAGGGGTTTGGAGGGCAGCAGGGGGATCAGGGCTGGGGCAAAGGGTTGAGGAGTAGGGGGGTCAGGGGCGGTGCTTACCTCAAGCAGCTCCCGGAAGCAGAGGCATGTCCCTCCTCCAGCTCCTACACGGAGATGCGGCCAGGTGGCTCTGCGCACTGCCCCATCCTCAGGCACCACCCCTGCAGCTTCCATTGGCTGTGGTTCTTGGCCAATGGGCGCTGCAGGGGCAGTGCTTGGGGCAGGGGCAGCGTGCGGAGCCCCCTAGCTGTCCCTTCACATAGGAGCTCAGGGAGGACATGCTGCTGCTTGCGGGAGCCACGCAGAGCAGGGCAAGCCCTTGACACTGCTCCCCGCCTGGAGCGCCGGAGTGAGGCAAGCCTCGGACTCCGCTCCCCGGCAGGAGCTCAAGGGCCAGATTAAAACATCTGAAGGGTTGGATGTGACTCCCGAGCCGTAGTTGCCGACCCCTGCGATAAGGGGCTCCTAATCTATTTACATGTTTCTACAATGTTTATTATCTAACGGTGATGGTATCTTTGCCTCACCCCCCTTATTTGTCCTGCCATCTCACAGATAGGGCTTGGCTACACTTACAAATTTGCAGCGCTGCAGCAGGGTGTGAAAACACACCCTCTGCAGCGCTGCAAATTGCGGCGCTACAAAGCGCCAGTGTAGTCAAAGCCCCAGCGCTGGGAGCCGTGCTCCCAGCGCTGTCCGTTATTCCCCACAGGGAAGTGGAGTACGGACAGCGCTGGGAGAGTTTTCTCCCAGCGCTGGTGCTTTGATTACACTTAGCGCTTCAAAGCGCTGCCGCGGCAGCGCTTTGAAATGCAAGTGTAGCCAAAGCCACAGATACTTTTCTGCCCAAGCATCTTTAGAACTGCAGGTAAAAACCCAATACAATCTAAGGCTATGTCTACACTGGCAATTGAAAGACAAACCCCCCGCCACGAAAGACAAAAAGTTTTGCCTTGACAAGTGCCAGTGTGAACAGCGAGTTGTCAGCCCTGTTGCTAAAAGCTGTGTAGTGTAGACATAACCTGACCAAGAAATGCTCCTCTTGAGCTGAGTGCATTATCCACTCAATCTGTTTCAGCCTCTCTTCCTTCCCCTCCCCGCCCCCGTGCTCTTTTGGTGAGCTCTTATTTGTGGCAGTGCTTCAAAGATTCAAGTGTCCTGCTCTTTATAATGGAGGGGAAAAACTAATGCACTCAGGTGACTAAAGTACTGTCCTGACAGGATAGAACACAAAGCAGGCCAGGAGCCAGATGCTGTAGCATTGCTTCACTTCACAGTCCAGTGTGCTAATAGTTGAACAGTCAAAATTTACACAGGTAAAAGTGGAAGGCGGGGAGGGGGTAAGTATTGTGTGGCAGAGAAACAGCTCTAGGTCACTGATGGGGCCTTTCAAAAAGCTTTCCTACCTCTCTCATTGCCCATTTGATATCGGAAGTCTTGTGAATTTGAAAAGGGTTCAGAACTATGAATCAAGTGCTCATTGGCTGCCCCTAAGCACAAGTAAGTGCTTGAAGCACTGTGATGTTAAGACTCTGCCCAGATTTGCAAAACAAAGGCTTTGGCTACACTTGCACTTCAAAGCGCTGCCGTGGCAGCGCTTTGAAGCGCTAAGTGTAGTCAAAGCGCCAGCGCTGGGAGAGAGCTCTTCCAGCGCTGTCCGTACTCCACCTCCCTGTGGGGAATAACGGACAGCGCTGGGGCTTTGACCACACTGGCGCTTTGCAGCGCCGCAATTTGCAGCGCTGGAGAGGGTGTGTTTTCACACCCTGCTGCAGCACTGCAAATTTGCAAGTGTAGCCAAGGCCATACTCTTGCAAGAGCTTCTCTTCTGGCAGTGGAACTGGAGGGAGGCAATTTTCTGATTTCCCTACTGCCACTGGGTGGTGAATGTAGCTATTTTGTCTCTGTATGCACAGGTATACGAATTCATGGCACACACTCTGGCTCTGCTCAGATAAGGTAGAAACATGCCAAGTCTATCACTGTAGAGAGCAGCCATGAACTTTTTCTGCCTTTGACTTTGTTTCCTTTAATCTAAATGAAAGAAAGAACATAAATAAAGTCTCCATGAGACAGCACTGTCTCTATAGAGTTGATCGACGTAATATTGAATGTCCTTGCAGACAAACTATCAAGATAACCTTACACTTAAAGATGCAGTATATAGAAAACAGCCTTACAGTTACATAGCTACATACATCACACAAGTGTTGTTATCACTTCCCCACCTCCACCAAAAGGCAATTGGACTTAAACACAGAGGGAGTCAGACGTCAGTTTGGTAGTATTGGTCAATGCTGATGTGCAAAGCCAGCGTGGGTAGCAGTAACAATTGGGATAAAGTTTGTATATGGATGTGAAGGCTCTGTCCATAAGAATGAGATGAAGAGGATCTATTACAGCCTCTTGCCAATTCAGGAACCTTGTTTCTTTTATGTAAAGAGCCATGAAATAAACAATTTAAAAAGCTGTATTGCTTTGAAAGCTTGGGTTAAAAATAACGAAAGAAAATAAACTAGTTAATAAGTGGGGGAAGAGGGAGGGAGGAAACCTGCACCTTTAAAGTTTTGATTATATTCCTACAAGTTAAAATGGTGAAAGGGGGCTGCTCTGAAAAGCCATCTTCCTGCTGTAACTTTCATGGGACTGCATCAGACACATCCCCTTTAGGCAGTGTAGCCAGTATAAATGTAAAGAAGCCAATGTCTGATCACAGCTTCAGGCTGTTTTCTCCTTTTATGGTAAAGCTGCCAACTTGCTGCTTCCTTGTGAAAAACCATCAGATCATGTTTGTGATTAAGCAGAACTAGCTGGTCTATTGCGATCCATGGGGCACACAAGAATTCCAAGCAGACTGAAGGCATATCAATAAAACAGCCCGATAGCTTCTAGAGAAAACAACTTGGGTTTTCAGAAAGACTGACAGGGGTGGGGATGATTTTAGGGCAGTAGTTCCCAAACTTTTTACCTCGTGCCCTCCCCTTATCCCTGTCCTTGTGTGCCCCTCCTCCCAGAGCCACAGCTGCGGGAGTGGGGGACGTGGATGGGGTAATGGGGCTGAGGCTGGGGCCACAACTGGGCGTGGGGCTGGCAGCCAGGACCAAGAGCCAAGGTCAGGGCTAGGGCCAGAGCTAGGTGGCTCTGTGGAGCTCCCTTCCCACCCCACCCCCACCGGGGCTGGCCCAGGCCCCAGCACACACATACCCCGAATGTTCCTCTGTGCCCCCTGAGGGGGGCACACCACACAGTTTGGAGACCTCTGTTTTAGGGGACACAAAAAAAAAAAAGACCAAGAGGAGACATAAATAAAGTCTCCAAAATTCAAAAGGGAATACTGAGGATGGTTATAGCAAGATTTGAGTTAGTGTCAAATCCAAGAACAAAGGGCTATGAACCAAAAGGACATTGGGCCCTGGAAGAAATATTTTGGATTTTTTTTTTTTAAACACAGGCCCAGATGCTATAAACACATATGCACTTTAAGTACTTGCATGAGTAGTACCCTCAAGTCAAACTTCTTGAATGAGTAAAGTTAAGCACATGTATAAGTATTCTCACAACAGGGCAGTGAGTATAAGTCTTCTCGCTATCGGGGCTGTCCTTAGGATTTATGGGGTCCTACACAGTATTATTAAATTGGTGCCCCTATGCCTGATGGCAGCCCAGGCTCACAGCCCTGAGGAGGAGGGGGGGAGGAGAGGGACAAGGCAGCAAAGGATAAGGAGCCTGCGAATACAGCCCCTGGCTAAGGAGACTGCAGTGCGCATTGCGTGTGTGGGAGCCGACCCGCTCTTACCTGCTGTCATGGGCGGTGGGTGAAGCTGCTGCTTGGGGAGACTAACTCCCCCAGCCCACCTCTTCTGCCTGTGGCCCCACCCATACTCCACTCCTGCTCTGCCCCAGGCCCCGCCCCACTCCTCCCAGGCCCCGCCCTCTCCCCACTGTCTGCCTCGTCTCTTCCCTCCCCCATCCTGCTCACCCCCTTCCAGCCAAATCCTTGAACCAAAATGAAGCAAATGACATTTGAAATTGGCCTGCTAAACCCAGGGTTGTGAGTTCAATCCTTGAGGGGCCCATTTAGGGACCTGAGGCAAAAATCTGTCTGGGGATTGGTCCTGCTTTGAGCAGGGGGTTGGACTAGATGACCTCCTGAGGTCCCTTCCAACCCTGAGATTCTATGATGTGCAAAAAACACTCTTCTGCAATTTTTTTCTAAAGAAAATGCAGCACGTTTTTCACTGCATGCCAGAAGGTGAAGTCTGGAGGTGCAGAAGGTACCTAACTAAAAGCACTAAACTTGGGAATAAAAAATGTCAGTCATGGGTTTTTTGATATACCTGAAGTTTGTCAGAGATTTATTTGCAAAAGCTTTGTAGTAAGGGCAAGTCAGCTGACCTGCTGAATACAACATTAAATATTATGGAATAAATGATGCAGCTCTTCTGTTTTACATTTTTGTAATCAGTATTTCTAAGATGATTTTATATTTTAAATGTACTCTTAAACCTTCATAAAGTAATTATTCCAGATGACTACATATTAACTCACCGAAACAAAGACATTATTTTAAATTAATCAGTCACAGAGGTTTAGTGTGTTCATAACAATGTTCATTGCTTTTAGAAAAAGGGAACACTAATTTACTTTGTGTGATCTCCATAACAATAGATATGTTTATGAAATTTCACCAACTTTAAAAAAATTTCCAAAGATTTTAGGCATAATAAAGGATTTTATATCTTACTAGGTACTGATTTTGCTGGAGGGTTCTCTCAAAACTAGTTCATCAGATGGTCAGAAGTAAAGGAAGTGAAACTCTTTGTCCAGCTATCTGGAAGGAAAGGGGTGTTGCCCCTTTAAGGGCTCTCTTCATCGGGCCAGGGGTGGGGGTGAAGGGAGAAAGGGATGGACAGAAAGGACAGGAAGACTTCGGAAGCAAGTTTTTTTTAACTATAATAATTAAAATTAAAATGTGTATTTTAGATAAGGGTGGTCTCCTGAAGGATTTATTTAAAAAACGATATGTCTGAAGATCCAAGCATTTAAGGCTAAAGATGATTGTGCATCTAAAAAAATCTATGCAAGGATTTTTTTTAGAGATGTGATTTTATCATCTTCACGAACTCACATTAGACTAATGTGTTCTGAGTAAATATTACAGTAATGCACAACTGTTTTTGTCAGTAAATTCAGACACTGGCCATGGCTACACTTGCAAATTTGCAGCGCTGCAGCAGGGTGTGAAAACACACCCATTGCAGCGCTGCAAAGCGCCAGTGTGGTCAAAGCCCCAGCGCTGGGAGCGCGGCTCCCAACGCTGTACGTTATTCCCCACAGGGAGGTGGAGTACGGACAGCGCTGCTGGCGCTTTGACTACACTTAGCGCTTCAAAGCGCTGCCGCGGCAGCGCTGCTGCGGTAGCACTTTGAAGTGCAAGTATAGCCATAGCCACTGACAGTATATACCTGGGGGTTGGCAAATGCCTGTTAAATGGCATCATTACCACTTGAATGGCTCTTTAACAGTTTCAATGTTGTGCTAATAGGTCTGGCAGGCTGGAAGGCTTTTTCACTTTTAAGTTACTAGATCCCCTGTGGAGGAAGACTCACCAGGCTGCAGCAGCCAGTTGTGGTGGGAGCCTGCAGGAAGGGTCAGAACAGGGATAGGAAGAGGAGGGAGGGATGGACACTAAGACCCAGGGGTGCCCCAAATTTTCAGGTGCCCTACGCAGCCGTGTATGCCTAAGGATGATGCCTTTTCACTATCCACAGCAGAATGCCTGCTCGCTATCCACGGCAGAAATAACAACCAAAGTGGATAATTCTAAAAAGGAAATGAGACATTATTAGAAGGACAAGACATGTTGGGGTCTGACTATCAATTCAAAGGAAAGGATGGCTCTTAACGCACTTCCTGACTTTGTTCATCCTTAACTTTAGCCATTTGTTAGTACAGCTGATGTGTCATCTTTGGAAACCTCTGTTCATGCATGCTCACAATTAGTTTGTCAGTAAGAGGATTAGCAGGATTCAGAGACTGCATGGTTCAATGAGATGGAGCTGAAAGCCTAATGACTCTGTATGGCTGCCAGGTGGGAGGAGGGGAAGTTGGGGATAAATCCTGGGGGCCAGTGCATGTGAGTGATCTTGTGCTGCTTACTGACAAAAACAGGATTCTATGGGTGCCTTGTGCCAGTTCTCCTCCATGCCAATAAGTCTCTTCTCACAACACTCCAACTCAGGTGTTGACATACACGCCAATGCTAGCTTATGCAGTGTGCCTCCGAGAAGCCTGAGCTGCTGTATGGTCTCTGCTTTGCTTTGTGCTCTCTGACTGACACAAATGACACCCAGAGCAGAGGTGGGGACGCAGGACATTTCTGGTGATGTCCATCAGGGCAGTAAAAGAACACCCAGAGGTTACAGTCTGGTTGGGTTAGCCAGACTCTAGCTGGTATATGCGGAAGCAGTTAAAGCAGGGACTGCTGCACCCTCAGGACCCAGAACTGTGTAGGCGAGACCCCACGCACACTCTGCGAACACTGGGACCCAGGTGGTGCCTCTGCTTCCCTGCTCCCCCACCCACAGGCGGTCCGAGTGGAAAACCATGGAGAGGACCCAGCCAAAGTCTTTGGCTGGTAGATGCAGAAGCAGCCAAAGGAAGGGCCTCTGGACATTCAGAGAACTTTCTACAGTTTTAACTGGACTGTCTCTGCCCTGTGCAGCTGTTTGCTCCAACCCTCTGCCTCAGTCCCTTCACTTACCTGACCCTCTTTGCCTTCTCTGTTGCCCCTGTACCCGCTTCCTTTCTATGGGTATGTCTACACTACAAGACTATTTCGAATCAACTTAATTCGAATTCGTGGAATCGACCTTATGAAGTCAAAGTTGTGTATCCACACTAAATACACTAATTCGACGGTGTGAGTCCACAGTAATGGGGCCAGCGTCGACTTTGGAAGCGGTGCACTGTGGGAAGGTATCCCACAGTTCCCGCACTCCCCGCTGCCCATTGGAATTCTGGGATTTCCCCCCAATGCCTGCTGGGGGAAAAAATGTGTCGAGGGTGGTTTTGGGTAACTGTCATCATTGAACCGTCAATCACGCCCTTCCTCCCTCCCCGAAAGCGCCTGCGGGCAATCTGTTCGTGCACTTTTCTGCTCAGTGACAGCGCGGGCGCCACAGCACTGCGAGCACGGAGCCCGCTGCAGTTATGGCCGTTGTCAACTCCTCGCACCTTATCGTCCACCTCTTCCACAGTCAGCTGCTGAGAAATAGGGCTACTTTTCAATGGTGCTGCGAGCACTGGTGGACCATGGGGGACGTTTTACCAACATCAACGTCGGGTGGCCAGGCAAAGTTCATGTTTTCAGGAACTCTGCTCTGTTTAGACGCCTGCAGGAAGGTAGTTTCTTCCCGGACCACAAAATAACTCTTGGGGATGTGCAGATGCCTATAGTGATCGTCGGGGACCCAGCCTACCCGCTAATGCCCTGGCTCGTGAAGCCCTATGCAGGCGCCTTGCACAGCGACGAGGAACTCTTCAAGTACCAGCGAGAAGCGTGACCTGTGACTGTTCAGTTTCTTTACAGATAAGCTGAACCTGCCCCTGTTTCTTTACCAAGTTACTGTTGACTAGCATCTGCAGTTACATACCCCGTCCACCCCGCTTCCCCCACTTCCAACACACGTTTAAAAATAAAATACATGTTCCACTGTAACTTTACAAAGGTTTCTTTATTGATGACTTTGCGTTAAAGGGTTGAAACTGGGACACGGACTGTGCTGGGTAGGGTGTGCGGTGATGTAAAGACCGCCTCTAAACTCGAGGAATGACAGGCTCCTGCTCCCAGAGCGGTCTGCAGTGCTGGACTGGTTGTTTCAACGGAGCCTGCCATCCCTCCTTTTTGGGACTCTGTGTGCGGGGGCTATGTGGCCTTTTGGCGGGGGAGGACGGATACAGATTCCTCTGCTGCGTGGCTCTGTGGTCCAGGACAGGGACCGTTGCATGAGATCTGTAACCCCCCTCCCCCGCTACAAAGTCACGTACCCCCCCACCCACACAGAACCTGCAAACCACCTCCCATACCGACCAGGGTGCCTACTGACTGCACTGTGTGTGTGACCTGCTGTTGATCCTGCCCCTGTGTCTGTACCCTGGTAAAGGTGATTGTCCTGTCCAATTACCAACCCCCTTCCCCCCCTTCAAACACAGTCTCCTCTAAAAGAACATGACGGAAAAAGTAATTAACAGAAAAGTATTTTTTATTATCAACTAGACAGTTAGGGGATGAAACTGGGACGGGGGCTTGGGTGAGGTGGGAAGGAAAGGACTTCTCAAAATTTAGGGTATGAGAGCTTTTGGGTACTTGAGCACTCTGCTGGGGTGCAGTGACAGTTTTCACGGCCCCTAGCGCCCCTCCTTCTGGTTATTTTGGGTGAGGGGGGTATGGGACTTTGTGGCGGGGGAGGGCGGTTGCAGATACACTGCAGGGGGGCTCTGTCCTCCTGCCTGCGATCCTGCAGAACATGCACAAGGCACCGGAGCGTGTCCGTTTGCTCCCTCATTAGTCCAAGCAGCGTTTGAGTCACCTGCTTGTCTTCCTCACGCCACCTCTCCTCCCGTTCACTGTGTGAGCGCTGGTACAGAGAGAGGGTCTCCCTCCACTGGCTCTGCTGGTCCGCCTCGTCTCGGGAGCACCCCATAAGTTCAGCGAACATCTCGTCCCATGTCTTTTTCTTTCGCCGCCTAATCTTTGCCAGCCTCTGTGAGGGGGATGCTGTGGCAGGTCTGGACACAGTCGAAGCTGTGTGATGGGAAAAAGGGAGTGAATTCCTTGCAAAGATACATTTTTGTGAACAATGAACACAGTCTAGTCTGTCTCTGTGAATTCTGGGTTGAGATCCCAGTGCCTGATGGGGCAAAAACCATTTTTGCGGGTGGTTCTGGGTAAATGTCGTCAGTCATCCCTTCCTCAGGGAAAGCAATGGCAGACAATCATTTCGAGCCCGTTTCACCTGGATTGCCCTGGCAGACACCACAGCGTGGCAACCATGGAGCCTGTTTTGCCTTTTGTGCCTGTCACCATATGTGTACTAGATGCCGCTGACAGAGGCGGTCCAGCAGCGCTACACAGCAGCATGCTTTTGCTTTTGCATGATAGCAGAGATGGTTACCAGCCATACTGTACCATCTACCATACCATAAATTGGTAATAAGATGATCATGGTTACCAGTCCTTTTGCACTGCACCATTTGCTGCTGTCATAAGTGCCCCTGGCTGAGATCAGCCAGGGACGCAAAAGCCAAAATTGGGAATGACTCCCTGAGTCAATCCCTCCTTTTTGGTATCTAAAAATAGAATCAGTCCTGCCTAGAATATGGGCAAGTGTACTAGAGAACCACTGTATCAGAGAACCAGAGAGCACAGCAGCTCTGTGTCAGATCCTGCATAAATTATGAGCTGTATGCTATTCACAGGGGGTGCTCCTGCATCAACCCCACCTGTTCATTCCATTCTTCCCCCAGCCTTCCTGGGCTACCGTAGCATTGTCCCCCCACTTGTGTGATGAAGTAATAAAGAATGCAGGAATAAGACACAGTGACTTGTTAGTGAGAAATGAGTGGAAGGCAGCCTCCAGCTGCTATGATAGTCCAGACAGGACATTAAGGAGTGTGGAGGAGAGGAGCCCAGCATCCCTCTGCTAGTCCAGGGGCAATTGAATCTTTTCTTTACACATGAAAGGTGGGGGCTGATGAAGCTCAGCCCCCTGTTGCTATGATGAGGACGGTTACCAGCCATACTGCACCATCTACCAGGAAAAATTAGGAGCAGGCGCCCTTGATCGACCTCACTGATGCTAGTCGGCATGGTTACCAGTCCTTTTGCACTGCCCCATGTGCCAATAGGCTGATGATGACGATGGATATCAGTCATATTGTACCGTCAGCCACCCATGGCGGGGGCGGGGAGCAAGGATATTGGTGTTGAGTGCTGCAGCATGCATCTATCTGCAGCATTCAGTAAAGATAGGGTGACATGTAAAAGAGTCAACAGAGGATTGTTTTCCCTTTCACTTCTTGGGGGGGGGGGGGGCGTAAATTGCCGAGCTATGCCCTGACCCACCGCGGGCACTGTGTTTGACCCTAGAAGCATTTGGAGCTCAGCCAAGAATGCAAATGCTTTTTGGAGACAGCAGGAACTGTGGGATACCTTGCGTCCTCAGTCCCCCCTCCCTCCATGAGCGTTCATTTGATTCTTTGGCTTTCCGTTATGCTTGTCACACAGCAGCATGCTGAGTCTCTGCTACGCCGTCTGTCTGGAGATTTTTTAAAAATACTTTGGACCAGGCATAACATTACAGTAATTCCCCTAATTAGATGCAGGAGTCTCCAAGCGAGATCACCCTGAGGACGGTCACTGAAGGAGATAGAGAGCGCATGCTGCGTGAAAGCCAGCACAAACCAGGGGCCTATGCAGCTGTGCTCTGGGAGGCAGTGCTCCCTGAGAACCTCATGAAAGCCTGGCGCGGAAAAGTGTGCTACCACGGAGCACCCAATAAGGCAGCTCTCCCCAGGAACCTCCTGCGGAGGCTTTTCGATTCCCTCCTGGAGAGCTTCGTGGAGATCTCCCAGGAGGATTTCTGTTCTATCCCCATATATATAGAGACCTCCTTTTCACATACTTCAGATTCCTGTAATATTAAGAATAAAAGTTTACATGTTTAAAGCACTTACCGACTGCTCCTTCCCCTGATTCAGGGTCCGGGTTAACGGCCGGGGAGGGTTGGTAGGGGATCTCCATGAGGGTGATGAAGAGATCCTGGCTGTCGGGGAAACCAGCGTTGTAAGCGCTGTCGCCTGCCTTGTCCTCCACAAACCCTTCCTCATCTTCCCCGTCCACGAACATCACCGAGGAACTGGCCGTCGACACTGTCCCATCGTCAGAGTCCACGGTCACTGGTGGGGCAGTGGTGGCAGGCTCCGTAGCGTCCGTTTGCCACTTTGATTTTTTGGTAGCCTTGTCTGGGGTCCTTGATTTTCACGCGGCGCTGCGTTGCATCCCGCCTGTATCCTCTGTCTCTCATGGCTTTGGAGACCTTCTCGTAGGTCTTTGCATTCCGTTTTTTGGAGCGCAGCTCCGAAAGCACAGACTCCTCGCCCCACACACCGATCAGATTCAAGACTTCCCGGTCAGTCTATGCTGGGTCCCTCTTTCTATTCAGAGATTACATGAACTCCTCTGTTGGAGAGCTCTGCATTGCTGCCGGTGCTGCTGAGCTCGCCACGATGTCCAACCACGAAATGAGATTCAAACTGTCCGGACAGGAAAAGGAATTCAAATTTTCCCGGGGCTTTTCCTGTGTGGCTGGTCAGAACATCCAAGCTCGGACTGCTGTCCAGAGCGTCAACAGAGTGGTGCACTGTGGGATAGCTCCCGGAGCTACTAAGTTCGATTTGCATCCACACCTAGCCTAATTCGACATAGCCATGTCGAATTTAGCGCTACTCCCCTCGTCGGGGAGGAGTACAGAATTCGAACTAAAGAGCCCTCTATGTCGAATTAAATGGCTTCCTGGTGTGGACGGGTGCACGGTTAATTCGAATTAACGCTGCTAAATTCGAATTAAAGTCCTAGTGTAGACCAGGCCCATGTGTATTTAGCTTATCACCTCCTAACTTACTCCTATCCACCCAAATAATTGTGGAACCAACATGACGTTTGCTGCCATCACACGTTCACTCAGCTGGTGTGTTCTACTCCTTCCCCCAGCCTAATTTAGACCATAAGCTCTCTGTGGAAGGGATAATCTGCTACTCTATTTGTGCAGTGCCTAGCACAATGGGGCCCCACTCTTGGTGGCCCTCAGACACTACTGTAATAATCATGGTTGATTACTGTATCGAGAGAGCAGAGGGAAAAGTCAATGACAAGTGAGGGACACAGACTTTACTGAAAGCAGGACACCACTAAAAGGTAGATTTAAGTGCTGCTGTTTAGCAGTTGAAGAACAGAGAGAAGGAAAAGCGAAGAGAAGAACAAGAGCAGAAATGGATAACAAAAGAGAGGTGGTTAGAAAATCTTGGGCTCCCTTACCCATCCGAGTATTTTCTCATGTCCCCTGGGCTCAGAAATTCCATTGGAAGCCTGTATCTAGGAGCTACTGTTCTGGCTTTATGATACGAATATCAATACATACCAAATGCTTCGGTTTATGCACAACAGTCTCTATTTTTAGCAAAAATTCTATCTCCAACTTAAAAGAAGTCCAATGTTTTAGTCCAATGAAGATGGCTTCCTACTCCCCTAGTCAAAAGTGTTTGGAGAGGACCCGATTATATTACCTTTTGGTAACCAACGTCTTAGTAAAATAAATGTAGCTATTTAGTTTGTACCAATGTACAAACTAAAGCTTTTAAAGTACGCTACTTACAGCATGAATTTTCAATGAAGAAAAGGACTATTATTGTTGTAGGATCTGATCCTACAACAATGAAGGAATGGGAGCAGGCTCTTAATATTTTATGATAAAGTAAAATCAACCACAACCTTTTCTAGACTTGTGATCTGCAAGTCAGTTTAAATTTAAGAGGCCAAATTCACCCTATTTTGCCACATTTTTTATATATTAGTACAGAAAGCTTTGATTAATTAGATATTATATTAATTAGCACTCAGTGTTGGTAATTTAGTAGCAAAGCATACACAATTAAAGAGGTTGGGCAGCATTCTGTACCTCAAAACAATACCCTGGAACCCTCATATTTATCACTGTCATATAATTGACATGTTTTGTACAAAGTATGCCTTGCGAGGTATAATTTTGAAAGACTTGATCTGTTGAACATTAATGTCCTGGTGGATTGTATGTGCTATCAGTGTATGTGAAGTTAGGAAGTTTTGCTATATGTGTGTGTTACTGGAATATGTTGTGAGGTTGGGAACACCCACAACCAACCTTTCAGGTACAAAAATGGAGTAGCCAGATGTGCTGATGGCCCATTAAAGGGAATCCATTTTCCCAATGACCATCCCAGAAGACTTCTCAGAGACAGCACATAGACAATGGAGAATGCTTGACCAATGGGGGCAGACCCCCATGTCACAAGCATAAATCTTTCCAGCAAGTTGGAAAAACTATAAAAGAGGGGAAGTGACATCATGACTTGCTTCATTCCTCTCACAACTCAAACACCTGGAAACATATCTGGAGGACAAAGACTTTGAACTAGGGAGGGTTGTCCTGGGCTGGAGGAGAGTTCCAGCCTGTGTACTGAAGATCTGTGACCTGTTTGTATCATCTATCAGGCTGAGACACTACTTGATTAAGTCATGTTTGGATTATAGAACACAGACTGCAAATTTACTTTAATCTCTACACTTACTACTTATAATCACTTAAAATCTATCTTTCTGTAGTCTTTCTGCTCCTAGGCACAAGTGCAGCAGGCAGCTCTGCGCACTTTCCAGCCAATGGGAGCTGCAGAGCCAATGGGTGCTACAAAATAATAGTCCTAGAGCTTAAGGCCAGAAGGGACCATTAGATCATCTAGTGTCTGACCTCTTATATATCACAGGCCATTATATTTCATCTGGTTACCTCTATATTGAGCCCAATGACTATAGTTAAACTAGAGCACTTCAGTCCTCAAGAGACTAAACTGTTGTGTGCTACAGGTAGAGAGACCAAGATGCCAGCAATGTCTGAGGACCCTGCAAATGCCCGGGAATTGATTCCAAGAGAGATGCCCAGCTGGTCCTAGTGGGTGATTCAAGCCCATGCTGCAGAGGAAGGCACGAAAAAAAACCAAAAAAACCCAAAAACGCAAGGTCCCTGCCAATCTGTCCTGAAGGAAAATTCCTTCATGACCCCACATCTGGTAATCAGTTTTATCCTGAGCATGTGAGCAAGACCCACCAACCAGACATGTAACAAAGAGAAGTCTCTGTACCTCCTCAGAGCACCAGTCAGCCCTACCCAGGGTTCCCATCTCCAGCTGTGGCCAATCTCGGATGTGTCTAAGGAAGGGGGGGGAGTTGAAGAGGGGGAAAGAATACACCTGCATCATGGGAAAAAAGTTACCTGACCTCTTCAGGAAACTAGCTGAAGCCCTGAAGAATGAAATTTGATCATAGCCATTGTCTGAATGCAGAGCTGAAAGTGTTATGGGTATGTTGAGGGCAACATAGGCAATTCTGTTGGACTTCGCTGCAGAAAAATACCCACCCCATAGCTGTACTTCTACACGATGGAAATTGATCAATGAATATTCTTTGGCCTACTTCTTAATAAATTGGGATTTGAGGTGCATTTGATGATTCTGCTCAGAATCAACAGCCGAAGGTCATGTGAAATCTGCCAAGTAACTTGGTTTGGGAAGACTAGTGGGAGCTGAGCCCTCAGTGTAATTACTCTTGCCACCAATGACTAGCAATAGCATCTGACATGATTCATGGTTACCAGAATTTTGCCTAACATGATCCTATATGTTATTTTCCAGTTTAAAAGTAACTCAGCACAGAGAATATTTATGATGATCTCTCCCCTGAATTATGGGCTCTAAACATCAGGATGAATAGCTGTTCCAATGTTCCTGACTGGAAACATAACAATCATGTTTGGGTCAATAGTCTTCATGGGCATTTGTTTTAATGACATGATGCCCATTCACAAGTTGGCAGAATGTTTATCCTAGAACGCAGGTGATTGTGGATGGGAATCCTACAAAATGCTTGAATACCGAACATCACATTTAAACAGTTGCAGAAGAGTAGGAGACTGAAAGATGACCAAGACAGGCCCTGGGCCCTGATTCTTTCCCCAAAGGGTACCAGCAACTTCAGCTGAAGACAATGGGAGTTTCTGGTATTCGGATTAGGGTGGATCAGGGTCCGACTGTATGTTTATCAGTACATCCTGACAGGGTTCAGCACAACACAACTTCAGTTGAATTGATGAGAGCTAGGGACACACAGCACTTCCTACTGTATCTTATTACTCCTTAGCTACCTTATCTGGCTGAGATTATTTTTTCCCAGATAAGCCGTTGAAATGCTAGACTGTATTTATTTGGGATCACTTCTGGTTTGTTCTTCAATTTGCATTTTTGAAAGCTGAAGTTCAGGTTTGTACAGCACAGTTACTGTGGCGGTTCCCTGGGCACAGCCACCACAGAGGTGGTTTTCATTTTTTGCTTTGGGGTTTCTCCTAGCCAGTGTTTCTTTTGAATTTAACTTTGGATATGTGATTTCCAGGGTTTGTTATAGAGTAAAGCTCTCTCCAGCTACCCTATTTGCCTCTGGCCCTACTAAGTACCCTTGAAATTTTTTCTTATACCCTTCAGTTTAATTCTGTGTCCCCTTCCTGCCCTAGTCCAGACCATTACTATTACTTCCAGCCCCTAAAATCACTCTTAATTCTCTTCTGTGCTCCCTGTTCAACATCTTCTATGCTCTCCAATGCTCCTCAGTCTTGTGCCATATTCTCCTGGCCCTTCCCCAGAGCCTTTACCATTAATTCTGCTGCTTCTCCACTCCTTCTCAGTCCTCATCTCTCATGGTAGAAATCCCCTCTAGAGCTGAAGTAGAACTGAGAGAACACTTTACTTAGGCTGTCTGCACTTCCCAACTTTTATAATTCCTATACTGCCAGAGCTTCAGCTTCTAAAGCTACTCACCTACTATCATTTTAGCTTTGAGTGGCTTATCTACTGGGTCATTCACTTAGTCTCATTAGGAGGCTTTTATTAGTAAGTGTAGTACAAACCTTTTCCAGCGCTATGATCTTCTCTTACAGAGTATTATCTGTGCATATTGGACTCCTCATTACAGTTCATCTCTAATTAAATTTTAAAAAGCTCTTTGAATATTTAACCTTTTGTTCTTTTTGTACAGAATCCTGGTGTTAGGGGCACTTAGTTTAACACTAGGACAAATTGACTGAGATGTGATCCTAACAGTTTTGACAGACAATGTATCATAAGATTTTGGAGGTCCAGGCAGTTCCTGTTTGTTCAAAAGAATTCTTTGTAAATGCAAATAGCTCTGACAGCATGCACCTTTTCTTGTATAATTAATGGGTTTTCGTCTTTATTCACAGATAGAGAAGACCAGTCCATTCTGTGCACGTAAGTAGGATCACTCTTTTAGTATATTTCAGGGTTCTGATGTTTATCTTGGTTCAGGGTGACTCAAAGCCCATTGAAGCCAGCGGATAGAGTCCCTTCATCATCCATGGGCTTGGGATCCAGCCTTTAGTGAAAGGCGTTTAACTATTTTTAAACGGATCAAATTATAAAGCAGTTGTAGGTGCAGGAGGAAGCATGTGACTAATAATTTTAATGACCTTCTGAAGTTCAGAAATTTCAGAGCTTACAGAAGGACTTGTGAGGAGTGTAGGTGGGTAAACTGTGTGTTTAGGAAACCCTTAGGAACACAAAGCCTCATGGTCATTTGCTCATGGTAGCTTAATGGAAAGCCTCAAGTCAGGGGTTAGTACAGAAGTAGGTGAGGAGTGTGCATGTTTTGTTGCTTTTTGCCCTCGATTTGTGTAGGCTATAACTGGATCTGTCCTGAAGAGAACGCCCAAGAACAGCACAAGCCCTTGAGGCTTGATCATCAGTAACTCTAGTAGCAGCTCTCCTCAATTGCTTGGAGTCTATGCAGAAGGCATCAGCATGTTAATTCAGTGGGCTCAGTGACTCTGGCCATAGTATAGCTGTTCTGCATCCTTTACATTGCCTTCCTAGAGAGTAGTAAAGTGCCTTGAAGCTGACATTGTTTTTAAAGCACCAATTGGTCTAAGCCTTAGCTGTTCTCAAAACCTCCTATTTGAGCCTTGGCCTGATGAGTGGCTGTGCTCAGGTAGCACCTGCTTTTAGAGATGTGATGGTTGAGCCGTGGTTGGAAGGTGGGCCTTAGTGTGTGGAACATACTGCACTCTGCAACCCCTCTGCTTGTTCTTCACCCCTGTTTAACAAAACATGTTAAGACTTAAGCACAGGTGTTTTAGATTTGGTTCCATATCTGTGACCGGCTCCTCCTCATCCCTTTTATCAGGTTGGAGCCCCTCAACTGGCTTTATTTGTTTGAATGTCAGTGAGGATGTTTTTGGTTGTTTTTATTGCATTAGATTTTGTGTTTGTTAGGCAGCACCCAGTTAGTCTCAGTGGAATTGGGGAGAGGGATGTGGTTCATAAATAAAAATCATCATAATTTGCAAAAGATGACACAGATGGTGGTTATATTAGGAGCTGGAGGGAAGTCAAGATCATACAGTGAAGTCATACTCAAATCCTCTCTGTGAGAGGTCACTCCCTCAACATGTGGTCTCTTGAGTCTATGACCATGGACCTAGATCCTGGTTTTAGAAAAAGCTATTATTGACCCACAGTGTCTCAGATCTTGGAAGGTGAGAATTACTCATTGGAACACTTTTATGCTAGGTCTAAGAAACACTAAAATTATGGGCCAGACCCTTAACTGGTATAGACTGCAGTAGAGCAACACAGATTTACAGCAGCTGAGAATGTGGCCCTGGATGTCTTTAAAAAAACTAAAATCCTTAGAATATTAAGGAGGCACTATAAACTGGCCATTGACTTCATTTTCCCAGGACAAGACTTGTCACTTTAAGAGAGCCCAATTTACGATGTGTACTTCCTTCCATTCTTGTGCTTTAGGTTTGTTTTTCCATTTGTCTCTCATCTCTTCCTGTTTTAACTCTTGAAGGTCTGCATTTTTATGGGAGAAAGCTCTTATTAAACCATGCCTTTGTTACAGCTTGCATTTCTGAAAGTCATAGTACATGTACGGTATGTGCAGCAAATCTAAGCTTTATTGATCCAACTTTGTCAGCCAGGATGAAGATGGCAGATTTCATACAACCCAATGGAAAGGAAATGGATTTTTTATTGGATCTCACAAGTAATACGTACAATGTAGAGATTCAAGACTGATTTGTGCTCTTTTGCTCTCTGTATCATTCTGCAACTACAGCAGCTGATTTTCCAGATGCTTAGAATAATTCTTGTGTGCTGGCAAGATTGTGGCCTTTACTTTAAAAACGCTATCAGAAGCTATGCTCTGTTTTAATTTAGTTCAAAAACACTAGGAAAGCTAAAATATATTTGAAGTGTAACTACTAGTGCTTTATCAGTTTTGTTGGCCATATTTGGTTGCACAGAAAAAAAATTCTCTAGGCTTTTAGTTAGAGCACTAAAGTGCCAGCAATGAGCATTATTTTATGATTGTTAGAAATTGTCCTTTTGCTTAAAATATGATCCAAAAATGACTGAAGCATTCATAAAATTGATCTGGGATCTTTTCTGTAAATAGTTTCAGACTCAACATTTCCAAACCTTGCAACCTGAATTGCAACCAAAGGTTATGTACCCATAAGTGCCTATTTCAATAGTTCTCAAACTTTTGTACTAGTGACCCCTTTCACACAGCAAGCCTCTGAGTGAGACTCCCTTTATAAATTAAAAATACTTTATATTTAACATTATTATAAATGCTGGGGGCGAAGCAGGGCTTGGGGGTGGAGGCTGACAGCTCATGACCCCCCCATTGTAATAACCTCATGACCCCCTGCGGGGTCGTAACTCCTAGTTTGAGAACCCCTGGCCTATTTGCATAAGTGAATGTATTTTTGGATGCTGATGAAAATTGTATTGCTGATGTTTATTGCTCAATGGGCATAGTCTGTGTGTTTTAATGCAGCCCCTCCATTCCCCCCCCACTCGTCAGTACAGACCCCCACCTCACTTTGATTATTCATGCTCCTGACTTTGTGGGGATTGTGCAGTCATGCCCAACCCAGCCAAAACACCTGCAGAAGATGTACAGGCAAAAATTGTCCAGTCTAGTTTTAAATATCCTGTTCTATGGGCTTGCACCGTTTCCCTCAGGAGAGCATTCCACTGTCTAAACACAGCTCAAAAAAGCCATCCAATATGTTTAAAAAAAAATCTGCCTCTTCCTTTCTATCCAGATGGCCAAGCTGTGTATCCTTGCCTGCATTTCTAGCCTCAACTGTAGTAGCTGCTTCCTTTTGGGTGCTTAATACTAACCTCATCTCCAAGTACATCCAAGTATGATGCTTCCAAAATCCTCTTTCCTGCCTATCACTTAGGTCTCATTTTCATCCCATCACAACTAGCAATATCCCTTCATACACCTCTACCCCGAAATAACACTGTCCTCAGGAGCCAAAAATAAATAAATAAATAAATCTTACTGTGTTATAGGTGAAACCATGTTATATCGAACTTGCTTTGATCCACCGGAGTGCGCAGCCCCTCTCCCCCCCCGGAGCACTGCTTTACCGCATTATATCCAAATTTGTGTTATATCGGGGAGAGGTGTACTACTCTAAGTAACTCTTCTCCATCTTTGCTATTTACAGTTTTTAAAATGGGTACACAGTGTCACCATGTTCCCACATGTTTCTAACCATGTTCTACAAGTTTGGCTCTATTAATCTTTCCTCGTCAGTCTCTAACACCCAAAACATTTGTTCTCTGAACTCCTTCAAATCCATCTTTTTGGTACTGAGGTACCCTGGGCTACATACAATATTTAAGGTGCAGACTCCTGAAGAATCTTATCGAAAAGGGCTCTTACCTCTCTGCTCACGGTGTGTGCCTTCTGTGACTACTGCCCCAAATTGCTTGTTTGCTCTGCTCTAGGATACTGCTGACTTGTATCCAATCTCTTTCTTAGCACTTCACCCTCAAATCTTTGAGCACATCCTTGTGCAGTCACATCAGCTACGTCCTGTTGCTTGCATTTTGTTCATTGTAACTGCTGTTTGTTGTGATAAAACACCACAATCAAGGATTCTCTAGCTTTCCTCCACACTCCTGGATTATACTTCCTCCCAATTCACTGTGTTCATTAGATTGATTTATTTGCGCCACAAACATTTTATCTTGCAAGTGAATCTATTCTGAATTTGAACTACCTTCTTTGCATCCATTCCTTACCACATTCAGTTCAGCTACCTCAGGATCACCAGGCTTCTTTATTATATTCCTACTCTGACAGGTTTTTTTTTTTATTAAATCAGTTGTAGATCCAGATGATGAGTGTGTACATTTTTCTGGCTTTTACAACTTTTAAAAATTACTATTAAAAAAAGTCAATTTGTTGAAAAGAACTGTGGTGCTGAGAACTTTCTAGACTGTTAACTAATGTTTCTGGCTGCTAAAATTAAGTACATCACAATTTTAATTTTATTGAAATCTATATTAAAGGCTAAAAATGTGAAAGCAACTTTTAAGTTTGCACATTTTAAAGTGCAACAATTCAAGAAATGCAAAGCTAATAAAGTTCCAACAATGCTGTATCAGATGAGTTCTATACACCTGTAGGTAGGTGTGTGTGTGTACAACCAAAAGAGGGATTATTGCATAATTTCTGTGTTTTTAAATTGAAGACATGTCTGTCATTAGCAGTTTTCTGACGGAAATAGTTTCAAACCCTAATTGGTACCCACACTTCATTTAGGGGCATTAGGTGGAGAGGGGATGAGTTCCTACTTGTTACTACTTCTGCTGTTTGGCTAAAGATTGTTTTGTGCAAGCCTGGGTTTAAAAGGTAGTAGCACGTTGGTTTATATTGCAATGGTTATAGCTTTATACTGGGAAAGCATAGTATCCTATGTATCTATAAATGAAGGTTTAGAATCTGTAGAATTTAGTGCAAATTCTTGAGACTAAGAAGATTCTGTATTTTTCACACCTGTGAGCTGCTTCTGATGCTAAATGGTTGTTTTGGGAGGGCAGAGGGAGATTTTGCTGTGCATGTGTCATAACTATAAAGGGAAGGGTAACAACCCTCCTGTGTACAATACTATAAAATCCCTCCTGGCCAGAGACACCAAAATCCTTTTATCTGTAAAGGGTTAAGAAGCTCAGGTAACCTGGCTGACACCTGACCCAAAGGACCAATAAAGGGACAAAATCTTGGGGTGGTGGCGGGGAGGCTTTTGTTTGTGTGCTCTTTGTTTTGGGGGTTGTTCGCTCTTGGGACTAAGAGGGACCAGACATCAATCCATGCTCTCCAAATCTTTCTAAACCAGTCTCTGATATTTCAAACTTGTAAGTAATGGCCAGGCAAGGCATGTTAGTTTTATCTTTGTTTTCTCAACTTGTAAATGTTCCTTTTGCTAAAGTGTTTACCTCTGTTTTCTGTAACTTTGAACCTAAGGCTGGAGGGGGTTCCTCTGGGCTCTTTGAATCTGATTACCCTATAAAGTTATTTTCCATCCTGATTTTACAGAGATTATTTTTACCTTTTTCTTTAATTAAAATTCTTTTAAAAACCTGATTGATTTTTCATTGTTTTAAGATCCAAGGGTTTTGGATCTGTGTTCACCAGGACTAATTGGTGAGGATATACTCTCAAGCCTACCCAGGAAAAGGGGTGTAAGGACTTGGGGGGAGGAATTAGTCTCAAATCTGCCCAGGAAAGGGGGGGGGGTTAGGGACTTGGGAAAACATTTGGGAGAAGGCAGAGTTCCAAGTGGCTCTCCCCTAAGATTTGAAACACGCTTGGTGGTGGCAGCTTACTGTTAACCTAAGCTGGTAAATAAGCTTGGGGGTCTTTCATGTGTGTCCCAGACCTTTACTGGACAATCACTCTCATCCAGTTGTCCCAGCAGCAGCTCCAGTTTGACTTAACTGGTTAGAGTGGATGAGAAGGGACAAATGTGCACAGATGTCACAGAATGGGTAGGATTTCATAGCAGTTGCCTAATCATGCTCAGAAGTGATTTCTCAATCCCTTATAATTTTTCACCAACCTAAACAAAGGCACTAGTCCTCAGTAAGGACCCTGGGCCAGATTTTTAAAGGTATTTAGGAGCATAAAGATGGGGGGTGTGGTATTTTTGAAAATCCCAATAGGTGCCTAACTGCCATTAATTTCAACAGGGCTGATTTCCATGGGAGTTAAGCACCTAGGACCAACATCAATATGCAGTTGAGTGCATCAGGCTTCAGTCATTTTGACTAAAGAGTATGGTTAGAATTTTTTTTCCTTTCTCCCATTGTTCTAGAACTTAACTGGCTGAAGGGCAGAGGTGAAAGTAAGCCGATACGCCCTAGTACGGCGTACTGGCAAGAGCCTGTGCGCTGTACCGGGGCAGATCAGCTTCCCCTAGCAGCAATTTAAAGGGGCTGGGGCTCCCAGCAGCGGCTGGAGCCCTGGGCCCTTTAAATTGCTGCCAGAGCCCTGCTGCTGGAGCCCTGGGGAAGTGGCGGGGCTCGGGTGGCGATATAAAGGGCCCAGGGTGCCTGCCACAGCTACCGCCCTGGGTCCTTTAAATCGTCCCCAGAGCCCTGGGGTAGCGGTGGTGGGGCTCCAGAGGCTATTCAAAGGATCTGGGACTGCAGCAGCCGTTACAGCCCCGGCCCTTAAAATAGCCGCCGGAGCCCCGCTGCCGCCTCCCAAGGGTTCCGGGGACGATTTAAAGGGTCCGGGGCTCCGGTAGCTGCTACTGCCCCAGGCCCTTTAAAATTGTCCCCGCAGCCTGCCAGAGCCCTGGGGTAGTGGCGGCGGGGCTCTGGCAGCAATTTAAAGGGCCAGGGGCTCAGCCACCGCGACAGCCCTGGGCCCTTTAACTTGCTGCTGGAGCACCGTTGCCACTACCCCAGGGCTCCGGGGAAGATTTAAAGGGCCCAGGGTGGTAGTGGCAGCCGGAGCCCCGGGCCCTTTAAATCACCGCCCGAGCCCCCGGCTGCCACGGCTACTCCGGGGCTCCGGCAGCACAGCTCGGGTGGCGATTTAAAGGGCTCAGGGCTCCCACTGCTGCTATCCTCTGGGGCCCTTTAAATCACCACCCGAGCCCTGCTGCTGGAGCCCTGGGGTAGCGGCAGCGGGGCTCTGGTGGTGATTTAAAGGGCCAGGGGCTCCCGGCTGCCACTACTGCAGCAGAGCCCCAGGCCCTTTAAAGCTCCGCCAGAGGCCGGGGCCCTCTGATGATGATTTTAAAAGTGCCCAGGGCTCCACTGCAGTAGTAGCAGCTGGAGCCCCGGGCCCTTTAAGTCACCTCCGGGGCTCCTAGCCGCCTCTGCAGCTGGTAGCTCCGGGGGTGATTTAAAGGGCCCCGGGCTCCCAGCTGCTGCCACCACAGCCCCAGGCCCGGGCCCTTTAAATCCTGATTTAAAGCACCTGGGTATTTAAAGGCCCCACCTCTTCTAGTAGAGGCCCCACCCCCTCCTAAGGACTCCAGAGTACCAGTAAGTCCTTTAAGTTACTTTCACTCCTGCTGAAGCGAGTTCGCTCAAACTTAAAACACACCCACCCTTCAAGTAGAGGCAAAACATGGAAAAATTCAGTTCAAAAGGTGGAGGTTTTAGATGTTAGAAAACAATATTTTAAAAACTGTTGAGCACTACTAGGCGCCCACTATAACGATCCCCATGAGAATTCAAGCCATGTTACTTTTTCAATTCTATTTACTATTTTACAAATTTGTTTCCTTTAATTTTTATATATTATAAGTAGGGTGACCCCCAGATAGCAACTGTGGAAAAACAGGACAGGGGGTGGGGGCTAATAAGTGCCTATATAAGAAAAAAGTCCCCCCAAACTGGACTGTCCCTTTAAAAAGGGGACATCTGGTCTCCCTAATTATAAGCTACTGTCAGTCAGTCTAGTTTAGGAAGTGGCAGCTAATCCCCAGAAGAGCTGGTGAGGCTGAGGCTGGACTGTGATCTCTCTTTACCACCCCTTGGGCACCAGCCCCACCAGAGGCACCACAGACCTACACCAGGCATCAAAGCCAATTCAAAGGCTGGTGCAGGCTGTGACGGAGCGATTCTGGCGGGACCCAACTGAGAGTGCCAAATCAGGACCAATTGCTCAAACAGGGCAGTCACAGCCCTAGGCTGGGGTTTTTCCACCTCTAAGGCCAACCAAACCAGCCAGACAAAAAGGACTTTGGTCTCACCCCACTGGCTAACCACAAGTCACACAAGCAATTTCCTTAGACACTCCAGTCTCCCAGCATCACCACCAGTGCACTCGTCCTGGGGATGAATGGTTATGAAAACCAACACCCCAATAAAAGAAAACGGTTCCCTCGATCCCAAAGGACCAAGCCCCAGACCCAGGTCAATATACACATCAGATCTTACCCACAAATCACGCTGTTGCCAATCCTTTAGAATCTAAAATCTAAAGGTTTATTTTACAAAGGGAAAAAGGTGGAAATGAGAGGTAGATTGGTTAAATGGAATCAATTACATACAGTAATGGCAAAGTTCTTAGTTCAGGCTTGCAGCAGTGCTGGAGTAAACTGCAGGTTCAAATTGAGTCTCTGGAACACCCCCCGCTGGGATGGGTCAACAGTCCTTCGTGCAGAGCTTCAGTTTGTAGCAAAGTCCTTCCAGAGGTCAGAAGCAGGATTGAAGACAAGATGGAGATGAAGCATCAGCCTTATATAGACTTTTCCAGGTGTAAGAATCTCTTTGTCTTCACTGTGGAAATTTACAGCAAAATGGAGCCTGGAGTCACATGGGCCAGTCCCTGCATACTTTGCTGAGTCACAAGGCGTGTCTGCCTTCTCTCCATGGGTCCATTGTGTAGCTGACGGTCCTTAATGGGCCATCAAACAGGCTAGGCAGAGCTAACACCAACTTGTCTGGGAGGCTTCCCCCAGAAGCACAGCACAAACTTGAAATACAGACAGCATAGAGCCAACATTCATAACTTCAACTAAAAATGATACAGACATATAGACAGCATAATTATAATCAGCAACCCAGAACCTGGTCTTAGACACCTTATATGACCCCCTTTACTTAGGATTTGGAGCCACTACAGGACCTTGGTTGCAACCCATGTTCTATATGGTCCCCATTTTATATCAATAACGTCACACCCCCAACGCAAAATTGATGCAGGAAGGGATGACAAAACATCGCTGACTGCATCCCAAGAGCCCCCTTTTCCTTGGGTCTGTCTCACTACAGCTAGTGTTGGGCTAGAGGCCCGTACCAGTGTATAACCGAAATGGTTTATCAAAGTCATGTTCATAACATGAATGGATCTCTTTACAAACTCAAGGTATAACTTGGGTTAGCTTTTGCAGCATGGTTCCTGTATTGTTTCATGTGATCTTGCCAAGAGCTAAAGAAAATACTACTTTATCCATACCAGTTCTGGCCAATGTTTTGAACCCAAATAACATTAAACCAATGTAGATATTGAGGTTGTTCATAGTACAGGAATCTTGGCATTTAGCCATGAAAGCAATATGTAGTGTGCCTCAGTTTCCCCTTTCATACAGCACATCAGGTCTGGAATGTATTTTCCCCCTGTGAAAAGTTCCAACACTGTTTACAGGCATTAACTGTGATAAACACCAGTATAGCAAGGCCCTTTAACATAAAGTGTGTTTTCATGTATATCCTTTCAACCTGTTTAAGGGGATTTTCCAAAAGATTAGGCACATTGTACATTGTTACAGTTCTTGGCCATAGCAACACATTAGTTACAAAAAAATTAGCATTAGCAATAACAACAAATTCATTGCAAGTTTCCATTTACAATCAAGTTTGTCATGCCACACCCTTGGCTCAATACCATTGGAGTTTGGCATTTTAGGGTTAACCTGTGGCTTCCCTTTGCAAAATTCAGTCTTCTCTTTCCTTCTGGATTAAACCCTGATTTCTCTTGCTTAACAGAATTCACTGGCTGATGGGGCGGGCCCTCTGTGCTAACAGCTATTAGCAATTCTCTGTCTTCTCCCTGCCAGCCAAGTAATTCGCATCAACCCAGACACCTAGCTTTTAACTCTTCAGCTGCTATGGATTCCAAGGCTTGGACTTTGTCTCACAGAGGTACCACACAAATCCAAAGAGTCTGAGGGTGAGAGCTGGCTTGCTCTCCCCTGCCTCCTCAAGCATTTAGCATACAACTGTTCTGCTCTGAAACACCAGTAACTGAATCTGTCCTCAGATCCTGAAGCACAGACTGCTCACATTACAGATTCAGCATGGAGACATTCCCTGTCCCAACAGCATTGTCTCCCCACCAACAAGCTGGCCACACACAGCCAGTGGTTATAGGGGCTGCTCAACTTCCTCAACAGCTTCTACTCCACCTGAGACCTTTTCAAAGCTGCCCACACTGGATCTCTCAAAAGGAAAGTCAGTGGATCCATTCACAACAGAAAATTTCTGGGCTGTTAGGAACTGAAACTTTCTTGATTAAATCACTTTTACACCCTTCAGTTGCAGTAAACTGCTTGCACAGGCTACCATGAGATTCCTTTCCCTAGGAGCTTCTCTAAGCAGCAATTCACCCCTCACAGAAATTCTGCCCTTCCCCTCTTCACCTAGGGCTTGCTCTACAGGAACACTTCCCTGAGCAACCACAGATGCTACAGACTTTCTAGATAACAGGTTAGAAACAATCTCCTTCCCTTGGCCATGAACAAGTTCAGGAATCTTTTCCTTCTTGCTACAAGTTGTCAAACTGTCAGTCGGTAACACAATTAAATCACCTTTATGCTCTCCTTGTGCCCTGGCTGGGGTATCACCCTGATCAGACAGAGTTGCTGCACCCTTTTCCAACCACACATTAGCAACTGGCAAACCACAAGCACCAGAATTGTCTGTTCTCTGGGATTTTGCTAAGACACTAACTGGATGCAACCTAGTCACAGTGCCATTCTCCCCAGCAGACCCAAACTCAGGACCATTCCCTTCCTGGGCTTTAGCTGTATTTACAACCAACTTCGAGACAACTGAATCACCCTCAACCATCACAGGCTGACAGGCACCTTCTGTCTGCTCCACAGACACAGAAGAGCCGGAGACACATTCTCCTTTACCAGACACACAGCTTGGGATTTTACTTCCCTTTTCCCAGCACACAGGGCTGTTCACAGACAACTGCTTGGAGACTGGGGTAGCTTCCTTTATAGGCAAGTCAATACTCCTGACAGACACAGGCACATTCCCTCCACTGTCACATTTCTCCACACAGGAAACAGGTAAGGGATATGGACACTCATCTTCCACTATCCCTCCCTTCCCAAAAACTGCTGATTAGACAAAGCCATTCAGCTCACAAGGCTGCCTAGGCCCCTCCAAACTTTCCCTACCAGGCACATTGCCTCTCCCAACAGATAAGCTGCTGCTCTTTTCACTACACTGAGCTACTTTTAGCAAATCACAGTTACCCCATTTCAGGTTTACCTCTACAAGCTGCACTAGCCACCAATCCATTACCCATTACAAATTTACCCTCTCCCTCCTCAGTTAGGGATTTAACCTGAGAAACATTTTCCTCCCCAATGAGATCTTTTTGCTCTTGATCTAACTCCAGATTCACTTCTGAGACATTAGACAGACATTCAGAAACTTCATTCCCAGACAAACTGCTTTTTTTGCACAGACAAACCTTTGGAGCATCCCTCCTCAGGCAAATCATTGCTCACAATAGACACAGGTTTAAGATCATTCCTCTCCTGTGACTGGCTACCTGGATTGAACAAAGCTTTAACATTTTCCCCAATTAAAAGATCTTTAGGCAATAACTTTCTGACGCCAGCTATCACTTCATGCTGAGCCCCATTCCACTCAAGGTGGATTCTGGCTAAAGGCACACGGACAGTAAACTCACAGAGGATCACAACATTCACACTCTGATTTGGTAAATAATCTTCCTCTTTGACCAGATCTGCTTTAACAAGAGTGATGTTAGAAGCCATAGTTTGCCCTAAACAGCTTTTACCATTGACTTTTACACTCTCATACATAGCACTGCCACAATTTATGGGGGCCACCCCCTACTGAACACACAGTAACAGCATTGACATAAAAGGTGGCATTGTTGGGGTACATTTGGTTACCCCCAGACAACTGCTCAGAGTTATACAACATACCAACATTGTTACAAACTGGACTTTCAAGAGGATACAGTCTCTGCTGTTCTTCCATTGCTTTTTTGACTTGGAGTTGGAGTCTAGCTGTCTCCTGTTGCATCTGTCGAGTTTTTCTCCTCAGCAGCCAGCAGCTCCAGACGCCTCTTACGAGCTTTTTTCTTCTCTCTTAGCAACTTCTTTCTTTCTCTCATCAGCCTCTTTCTCCATTCGAATTTCTGCCAGTTCTTGCTCATAATCAAACTGCAGGCTGTCTCTCAAGGCTTGCAGTTTCCTTGCTTTCTGTCTCATGGTCACTGATCTTTAACCAACCAAACTCTCAATCCCAAATTCAAAATTTGAATAGCGTGGGGTTCTGACCCAAAGCTTAATTGACCTGGTTCTGTGGATCCTGCCGACTACGCCACTGTGACGGAGCGATTCTGGCGGGACCCAACTGAGAGTGCCAAATCAGGACCAATTGCTCAAACAGGGCAGTCACAGCCCTAGGCTGGGGTTTTTTCCACCTCTAAGGCCAACCAAACCAGCCAGACAAAAAGGACTTTGGTCTCACCCCACTGGCTAACCACAAGTCACACAAGCAATTTCCTTAGACACTCCAGTCTCCCAGCATCACCACCAGTGCACTCGTCCTGGGGATGAATGGTTATGAAAACCAACACCCCAATAAAAGAAAACGGTTCCCTCGATCCCCAAAGGACCAAGCCCCAGACCCAGGTCAATATACACATCAGATCTTACCCACAAATCACGCTGTTGCCAATCCTTTAGAATCTAAAATCTAAAGGTTTATTTACAAAGGGAAAAAGGTGGAAATGAGAGGTAGAATTGGTTAAATGGAATCAATTACATACAGTAATGGCAAAGTTCTTAGTTCAGGCTTGCAGCAGTGCTGGAGTAAACTGCAGGTTCAAATTGAGTCTCTGGAACACCCCCCGCTGGGATGGGTCAACAGTCCTTCGTGCAGAGCTTCAGTTTGTAGCAAAGTCCTTCCAGAGGTCAGAAGCAGGATTGAAGACAAGATGGAGATGAAGCATCAGCCTTATATAGACTTTTCCAGGTGTAAGAATCTCTTTGTCTTCACTGTGGAAATTTACAGCAAAATGGAGCCTGGAGTCACATGGGCCAGTCCCTGCATACTTTGCTGAGTCACAAGGCGTGTCTGCCTTCTCTCCATGGGTCCATTGTGTAACTGACGGTCCTTAATGGGCCATCAAACAGGCTAGGCAGAGCTAACACCAACTTGTCTGGGAGGCTTCCCCCAGAAGCACAGCACAAACTTGAAATACAGACAGCATAGAGCCAACATTCATAACTTCAACTAAAAATGATACAGACATATAGACAGCATAATTATAATCAGCAACCCAGAACCTGGTCTTAGACACCTTATATGACCCCCTTTACTTAGGATTTGGAGCCACTACAGGACCTTGGTTGCAACCCATGTTCTATATGGTCCCCATTTATATCAATAACGTCACACAGGCAAACACCTCTGCCTGGCTTCTCCCCCACACAGACTCCTTGTGTAGCTCCAGGGCAGGGGGTAGAGCTTTCTGCTGAACTGAGGCTGCTTGGACTCTTTCAAGCATATACACGTTTAGCAAACTTTCACAGTAGGCTCACTGAGCCCAATTCTGAGCGACGCCTCTCCAGAGTTACTGCTAGTATGGAGTAAAGTTAGGGGTGAAGGTCATGTAAAGCTCTCAGATTCTCAGTGTGGAGCCTGCCAAGCACCGCCAGTGTAACTTAGAGCAGACCCAAGAGGCTTTCCACATGGCCAGAATATCCAGAATGCAGAGAGCTCTAGTCACATCCGCACTCACCCCTATGCCCGGAGCTTAAGGCTCTTACACTGGGCCTATACCTCTCAGAATCTGACCTGGTCTAATGATCAGCCATGGGGACCCAGAGCAAATCCAGCTGCCAGACTAGTGTAGAAAGGCTGGAATGCAGCTGAGAACTAGGGCCAGTAGTGTGCTTTCATTCTTCTATCAATGTGCTGCCTCTATTTATTATGGAGAAATGGGATTTATGCTTTCAGAATGTCTCAGATACGTGACCAGTCTGTCTAGTTCTTCAGAGCCAGGATCAAAGAGCAGTGGCCAGACTTTGGGAGATAGGATCCCATACTCCCACTTGTGAACAATCCAGAAATACATGCCGAGATTTATAGATCACCACAAGAGAGGGCCACACACCTCCTGGGAGGTCAGGTGCCCTGCTGTGGAGTAGACCTTGTGCAGGGTTCAGTTCCAAAACCCTGAAAGATGCTTGTCATACAAAGCCCCACCTGGAAACCTATAATGGGGGAGACAGTGACCAGGTACTGGGAAGGGGAGTGAAGATGATAAAGACCCATGAGGGGAGAGAGCTAGGAGGAAAACATGGTACCAGAGAGTTTCTTTCAGCTATTTTACTTACTGTAGGGCATGACAACAATAGAGTATATTTCTGGCATGCCAGAACCAGTGTCTTTGGAAGGTGATTCTTTGGGGTACTATGTCATGATAGATCAGCATGACCAGTGCTGGGCTACAGGTCAGTAGTTCCAGGAAGGACTCTATCCAAGATGCTGGTCACCAAGATTTCAATTGGTTGAACAAGCAAAACACACAAGTCACCCTACACATACCTATATGGTTGGGGAGGTGAGGGCGGGAGGGAAAAGGGGTGAATCTGGGCCAAGCAATTTTAGCCCTGCATAGTTTGATATAATCAGTTTTCACATATATGTGATGTTTATCAGTGGGATCAAGCATAAACCTTGAAGCTACAATGTGCCCTTCAGATTACAGATACTACCTATTTTGCTTAATGGATAGCAGCCCATCAGACCTGTCAATCTCCATGGTCTTTTAGCGAAGATCAAGTGCAGCATGTTAGATACATCTTCTATCAAGAGATTGTGTCTCTTATAACCAGACTCGATCTAATGGGTCTTTACCCCATTTCTAGCTGCTGTGATCCTATCTGTTTTGTATTGCATGCAAGAGCATTTGACATTTAGGAGCCTGTTTAAACTTTTCAATGTCCACTTCAAAATAAAGTAAATAAGCCTCACAATTCATGTGCAGAAAGCAGGAGGGTGATCAGCCAGCTTGGAAGAAAAGGGTTAAAGAGAGAGCACAGCGCCAAATATTAAGTAACTTAAGAGCTGCTGTATGGTAATATAATTACAAGTAGAATGATGCCATATATGGTAATACTCCCAGGGATTTAAGAGAAAGCCCAGTGATGGGCACTGTTGCCCTGAGAGAGAGGAAATGCAGTTCATGTAGCGATGAACTGCAAATAACCTTTTATAAATAGTGCAAAGCTCAGGGCTTGTTAGAAGAAAGTTTTTTATTTTTCCAAAAGGCAGTGTTGTAAGGTAGATTTGTTTGAAAACTCTGTATGCAGAAGACTTCAAATTGGTGTGCTTAGCTTGGAATCATTCCCAGGACACTTAATTTTTATCAATAAAACATGGAAATGTTTCAACTCTGAAGCCCACGCAAGGGTGGGGGGGCAGAAAATCAGTCTTCTAAACTATGCAAACTAACCCAATCCTGTGAAAAGGAGCCTGTTCATCCCAATTAATCTTGTTAAACTTCTGCAAACAAGAACAATTCTCATCATGGAGTATCTACCATAGGAGGGAATTGCACAGAAAAAAATTATATTTCCTAATTAGGAAAAGGAGAACCGTAATTGATGCAGTGAAATAGTTCCAACTTCAAAGGACCTGATTAAATGTCAATGGGAGTTTGTATTTGCTTTTGTAAATCCACTTAATGCAAAAAAACAAAGGGGCCTGATTCTTATTTAGATTAAGATCTCTTGCTGCTGTTTTGGTAGCGTGAAGGGACATTAAAAGGAGTTTAAATTATATTCATACCCACTTTAAGGCCCTTTCAAATGGCCAGGGGAGTGCAAAGGCCTTAAAGGTTATGTCTAAACTGCAATTGCTGGGTAGGACTCAGCTCATGTAAATATATCCAGACTAGTTTTAACCTAGCCAGTGGAGTACTGACAGTGGCAGCATGGGGTGGCTAGCCTGTGCTGAAGCCAAGTAATTACCCAGGATTCTGGGCAGGCTTGGCCACCCGGAAGCCTATGCCGCCACATCTACACTGGCAGTACCCAAGCTAGCTAGATTAAAGATGGCTCAGTATGTCTATACAAGCTGCCATTACACTCCAGGATTGTGGTGTAGAACTACCTTTTGTTAAAATGAGACCTGGGGCCACAGGAATCTAGAAGAGGCCAGGTAGAGTAACATTAGGTGTAGGGAAGGAATGGTTGGGCTCAGTATAGTTCAACTCTGAAAAGTGTAAAAATGGTAGCCTCTCACTCAGATCTGCTCCCAACAGTCTCATTTCAGAGTCAGGTGTGTTTACTTTAGTGCCAAAGATAAATGTTTGATGCTTTTGACTGTTAGCCCAGCAGAGCTCTGGGCAGAATGAGTTGGATTATTTTTTGGCTCATACATGCTTGTTAAGTGAACTAAGTTTCAGTTGCAGGGCCAGATGTGCCCCTCACCTGTATCTGTATTGAAAACAGAGCTATAGAGATTTATTAAAAATTTAGCCAGCAAAGCTGTTATTACTGGGGAGTCAGAAAGAACCCAGCTTGGCTTCCAGATCCCAGGCTGATTTTGCAGTTGTTGCAGGAGGCAGGGAGAAGGACATTATTTTATTTGTAAACAAACTTGATCTGGAAATCCATTAAGAGACACTCAGTGTGGGAATAGAGCCCCACTGCACCAATTCACAGTCGTTTTACCATTTAGAACTGCACCAGCTGGTTTCCTCACACCAAGGAGCCCTCTGCAAGAGATGCACACAGCAATCTTATTGGGCCAGATCCTGGCCTCTAGATGATCCAAGCTCAATGGGCATTTCACCACCGTCTTCAAAGGGAGCCAGATCATTCCCATATTTGAGATTTTTATAAAATCTGAGCAATTAGCTCCAGTATTAAAATAGACTATGGAGTGCAAATGATTCTTGCCACTGCTGTTGAGTCCCCCACCATCCCACTTTGTAGTTATATTATTCACCTTAAAATATTGGCAGACTTATGTCCTTCCCCTACCCCGAAACTTTTTATAAATACTCAAATATTCCCAAAGTGAGAAGAATGGTCTTTCAAACATGCATGATGTCTTAGGATCACCTTAAATGGACCAATAGCCAGTCAAGCTACAAAAAGAACAAAGCTAGGGCCCTCAGACCATGTTCATGGCATACTGAACTCAGGTAGAAAGTGGGGTGTGCAAGAGATGGCAGGGTGGGGGTAGAATGCTGAACTTGATTGGTACAGTATTCATGCTCTTACTATTTACCTTAAATACATCACCACAGCATGGAGGGAACCCAAGAGTCACCTGTGTTTTATTTCTCTTTCAAATCCCCTCCCCCTAGAGGTGAATCTGGTGCAGGTAAAACAGAAAATACCAAGAAGGTCATTCAATACCTGGCTTTTGTTGCTTCCTCGCATAAGGGCAAGAAGGACACCAGTATCACTGTAAGTGGCCTCTTCCATATTCAATAGTTTGCTGCTTTCCTTTTTAGTTTAACTTGTAGTTTATCAGGACTGTACTTGCCAACTATGCTAACAGCAAGTCAATTAAGTGATCAAAATGTTTGCTACTTCCATGTCTTGCCAAATAGTTGACATATTAAGAGTACACAATTATGTCACAGTTTCATGTTTATGGAAAAAACCCCAATGACTTTGTTTGACATCCTCTTAGGCACAAAGTCAGAATGTACTCTGCTGGAAGAGAATATTCATAGCTTTCCATAGGGATATCATCTATTTATAGTCTAGAATGGACTGCATGAGCTTCACAAGGAGTTATATTCCTTATTTTACTTTTGCCTCTTGGCAACTAAAAAAAAATGTAGAAAAGCCTTTAAATAACATTGTTCAGCTCTATTAGGAAAAAGTATTTGAGCAAGATCAAAAGCAGCTAGGCACTTGGGAGCCTATGTCCCAGTGATCTTCAGTGTGACAAAGACTGTCTGCATTACAGCAGCACTTCAGCTACATCTCTGTAGCATAACAACAGAAGGATTCTTCCTGCACTGTAGGGAATCTACTCCACCCCAAGAGGCAGTAGCTCAGTGGAGTAATTCTTGTCAATTTAGCTGCATCTACACTAAGGGTTAGGTCAACCAACCTACCTCCCTCACACAGGGTGAGGAATTTTTCATAAACCTGTGTGATGAAGCAAGGTTGATCCAATTTTTAGGTTTTTTAAAAGTTTACCCAACATTAATTTTATAAAAGCTGTAGCAATTCAGGGTGCACCACTCACCACCAGACTGGTACCTCCTCCTGGTATACTGGAGATTACCTCAAGATGGAGATCCCTCCCATACACCATCACTCTGTCTCTGCTGTCTGCCTGCAGCTCCTCTCACAGCCTCAGGAACCCCAATGTCCTCTTCATGGCTCAGCCCTCCAGCCATGTTACTGTCCATGTTCCCCCCTTCCAGGGAGGTTTAGCACCTCAATAGTCCTAGGCAGTCTTTCTACTCACTGCCTCTGTACCCCTCACCCAGTGGCTGGTCAGGGAACTCAGACCGGTCATCTTTTCCAGGTTCCAGCCTAGGTTCCCTCAGCTCAGCAGTCTGATCCATTTCTCTTTATAGCCTCACTGGCATAACCCTGGGCTTCTTCCTACTGCTGGTTCCCCTTTTCTTCTTAAGCCTACCAGTTCCTAACAGGTACCTCCCTCTTCTCAGGGAGTAACTGCAATCTCTACTCAGACCTCCCTTTCTTCTGAGGGTATCTGCACCTTTTCCCAGCCGCTCCTGGACTTTATAAGCCCCACCTATTCCTGCCCAGCTGAGCCTCCTTAATCAGCTGCCTATTGTTTTAATTGGCCCATCTGGCCTGCATTAAACCCCCCTACAGGGGGAGTGTGGGATAGTCACCCCATCAGAGACACAATGGGCCTGCTTCAGTAAGAGATTTCAATGCACCAGGAATGCAGCATTAGGCCCAACATGCAGGACTGGCTGGCTCAGACAGGGGCTTGGTAATAGAATATGAAGTGTTTTTCAGGTCATCAGTTAAAATCTAGCTCAGGTTGGTAGTGACTAGAAGTTGAACCATTAGATGGCTGTTTAGACTATGTGAATGAGACAGTCTTACCAGTCCCTGATAGATAAGTATCCACAGCACAGAACAAGTGTGGGGAAGCTTGTGCTGCCCTTGCTGTTCCTATACCTATTATGGTGACAAATAGAGAACTCCAAAGTCTCCAGGGCTTCATTCTGGCACCTTTCACCAGCATTATGTTCCCTGAAAAGAAACTGAGAATAAAGGCCTGGTATTCCTGAGGTGGAGCACTTCTGAAAAATCAGGCCCTAAATGTGTACGTGTTCAGTGGCCTGTGGGAAATGAACTGATGGTTTCAAGGCCATTCCTAATGGCTAGCTATCCACTTTGCCACTACAGCTGTTGCTAACTGATACTCTTTTGGGAAGACTCAAGGGCTAAGCACTGATCTGGCCCTGAGACTGATCTATCCTCTCACCCCTGAAAGTGAATCCTGTCAAGCAAGGACTGAGGCAGAATGATTAGGAGAAACCCAAACTGCTCTCTGTTCTAAGGGGAAATAGAAAACTTCCATGTCTGGGGCTTCTGACTCAGCACTTATATTTACTTTAAAAATCTCTGGCTGCATTAAATGCCCCAGAGGAGGCTTAGGAATTTATCCTGAAAAAAAAAATTCTTTGGCTTGTATTGAGGGAATAATTTTATGCCTGATCCAAAGTCCACTGAAATCCATGGACAAACTCCTGCTGGCTCAAATGGAGTTTGGATCAGTTTTTTTAATAATCAACTCCTAAAATGAACTGTGTGTGCACTGTAGTTGTACTCTTGGTATGTCTATAACAGATTGTTCCCATTTGTTCCCCCCAGTTTAATTTGCATAGAGAAACTGTTTGTTATTTTTATGTAGAAAAATAAAACAAAAGAGAGCCACAAATGTATGTGTGATGGAAATAATACTGATGTTTGTTTTATACCACATTATTCAACTACAGCAAGGTCCATCTTTTGCTTACGTGAGTAACTTAGACTGTTCGATGTGTGTTAAAGGCACTGAGTGTAGATCTGCATGCTATTGTTGCACCAAAAAATTAAGATTTTTGTTGAAATATATAATTCTTGTATCACATGACAAAAAGCAACAATAGCACCAATGTTCACACGTATTAACCCTAACTGTGTCAAGCTCCAGGAAAAGATGAAGTCTGACACAGAGGGTTGTCTTTCAAGTGTCACCGTTTTCTATGTGTGTGTGCGTATCCAGATTTTCATAGTTTGAATGAATTTTCCCACGATCCTGAAAGAGCTAATCAGCCTGAAATTTGATCATATGATTTCTGAATGAAAGCACCCAGAGACTTTCTGTGCTTCAGGTTGAACTTTTTAGGACTGTTGTGAAATAATTCCCAAACCATCACAGTGTGTGATTGATTTGTAACTCTGCATGCTTTCCATTTGATATTGCTTATGATTCTGCATTTTCCTACAACCGTGGAGAATTATGCATGTCTGAAAAATGTTGCATGCTTCCCAACTTGCTCCTACAATTAGTAATAGTACAAAAGGGTTTCAGTGTGTCTTCTGCTCTTTTATTAGTGTGGTTCTTGAGATGCAATGTTGCTTGTGAGTTTCCACTCAGATTTAGGTTAAGATTAAGCATCACGTTAGAGGACATATCAGAGGTTAAACTATTTGTTGATGGTATTTAATATTTCATTTGACAAGCTGCTTTGAAATTTCTCATCTAATTTCTATCTACGATGGACTAAATTCACTGCTTGTGTAGACAATTGAGGTTAGTGCTTACTCTAGCTGCAGATTTGGAACTATGGCCTGCTCTACACGGGGGTGGTAGGGGGAATCAATCTAAGTTATGCAACTTCAGCTACGTGAATAACATAGCTGAAGTCAACATACTTAGATCGACTTACCATGGTGTCTTCACCACAGTGAGTCAACTGCTGCCTCTCCCCTGTCAACTCTGCCTGCACCTCTCCCCGAGCTGGAGTACAGGAGTTGACAGGAGAGCGCTTGGGGATCAATTTATCGTGTCTAGACTAGACGCGATAAATCGATCCCTGCTGGATCGATCACTGCCCGCCAATCAGCCGGTAGTGAAGACATACCCTATGACTAGATAACCAGTGATTTGTACTGTGCAGTGTAAGCCACACTAGGAAAGTCTAGGTCTTTGTGCCATTCTAGTGACTGACCCAAGGCTCTGTTATAGCTCTCCACTAATGAAGTTGCTTCTTTAACTCAAGCAGTGGAGGGCTATGCTTACAGTGCTCTAGAAAAGGGGTCCCCAACCTTTTCAGGACCAGGGACCGGTCGGGAGCGCTCGTCCCGCGGCTCAGCTGGACCGCCCGCAGGCGTGCCTGCAGGAGGTCCACCGGCTCCGGTTGAGCTGCCGCAGGCATGACTGCGGACGGTTCGCTGGTCGCGCGGCTCAGCTGGACCGCCCGCAGGCACGCCTGCGGCAACTCAACCGGAGCCGGTGGACCTCCCGCAGGCGTGCCTGCGGGCGGTCCAGCTGAGCCGCGCGACCAGCGAACCGTCCGCAGTCATGCCGGCGGGCGGTCCACCGGAGCCCCGGGAGCAGCGGACCTCCCGCAGGCATGACTGCGGAGGGAGCGCTCGTCCCGTGGCTCGGGTAGACCTCCCGCAGGCACGCCTGCGGGAGGTCCACTGGGTCAGTTCACGGCCCAGTTTCTAAGAGGCCGCGGCCCGGTACCGGGCCGCGGACCGGGGGTTGGGGACCCCTGCTCTAGAACACAGGTTCTCAACCTTTTTCTTTCTGAGCCCCCCCTCCCTCCAACATGCTATAAGAACTCCACGGCCCACCTGTGCCACAACAACTGTTTTTATGCATATAAAAGCCAGGGCATACATTAGTGGGTAGCAAGCAGGGCAATTGCCCAGGGCCCCATGCCACAGGGGGACCCACAAAACTAAGTTGCTTAGGCTTCGGCTTCAGCCCTGGATGGCGGGGCTCAGGGCCCGGGGATTCAGCCCCATGTGGTGGGGCTTTGGCTTTCAGCCCTGGGCCCCAGCAAGTCTAATCCCAGTCCTGCTTGGTGGACCCCCTGAAACCTGCTTGAGACCCCGCAGTGGGTTGTGGACCCCTGGTTGAGAACTACTGCTCTAGAAGGTCGTAGGATCAAACCCTGCTGTTGGCACAACCAGTTGTTATAATGGCAGAGTATAATTGGAAAGAATTGCCCAACCCACTGCAGCATGGTAGTAGCCTTGCACAAGGAAGCGCTCATGGTTTTATTTCCAGGCATTTTTCCTCTAGGGCTCTTGAATTAGCTAATCTCTATTCCTCTTCTTCCAAACTACTAGCTAGAGATTTTCATAGTTCAGGCTGGTTGAGACCCTTAGCTGAACAGTCAGGAGTCCTACACCTATACACCAACCATGTCCAAACAGAAGAGTTTAGCAAGGTGTTAATGAACTGTTGCCTTTTCTATGGTCAGGCCATCTCCCTGTCACACACAGTGCAGGGCATCTATAAATGACAGTGATGGTGTTTGGATAGGGTTGCCAGGTGTCTGGTTTTTTACTGGAACACCCGGTCAAAAAGGGACCCTGGCGGCTGCAGTCGGCATCACCGACTGGGCCATTAAAAGTCCAGTCAGTGGTGCTGCAGGGCTAAGGCAGGCTAGTCCCTACCTGTCCTGGCACCGCGCTGTGCCCTGGAAGTGACCAGCAGGTTCAGTTCCTAGGCAGGGGGGCCATGGGACTCTGTGCACTGTCCATGCCCCGAGCACCAGCTCCGCACTCCCACTGGCCGGGAACCACAGCCAATGGGAGCTGGGGGGGAAGTGCCTGAGGATGAGAGCAGTGCATGGAGCCTCCTGGCTCCTCCACCTAGGAGCCAGACCTGCTGGCTGCTTCCGGGGTGCAGCCTGGAGCCAGGGCAGGCAGGGAGCCTGCCTTAGCCCCACTGAGCCACTGACCGGGAGCTGCCCGAGGAAAGCCCATGCCCCAGCCCTGAGCCCCGCCAAACCTGGAGCCCACTCCTGTACCCCAAACTCCTCATCCCCAGGCCCATCCCAGAGCTCGTACTCCCTCCTGTACCCCAACCCCCTGCCTTAATGCACAGCCCCCTCCCCCACTCTGAATCCCTTGGCCCCACCACCCAGCCTGGATCCCCCTCCTGCATGCCAAATCCCTCATCCCCCAGCCCCAGCCCAGCGCCTGCACCCTCAGCTGGAGCTTTCACCCCCTCCTTCACCCCAACTCCCTGCCCCAGCCCAGAGCCCCCTCCTGCACCCTGAACCCCTCATGTCTGGCCCCACCCCAGAGTCTGCACCCCCAGTTAGAGCCTTCCCTCCCTCCCGCAGCCAACCCCCTGCCCCAGCACAGGGAAAGTGAGTGAGGGTGGGGGAGAGCAAACCACCGAGGGAGGGAGAATGTAGTGAGCAGGGGCGGGGCCTCGGGGAAGGGGTGGGGCTATGGTGTTCGGTTTTGTGCGATTAGAAAGTTGGCAACCCTATGTTTGGAACGAGAGGGAGCTACCCTTGCATCAGGGATGGCCTTATAAACAGCGATGTATACAGAGTGTGCATTTTTCTGTTTCATGGCAAGTGGTAGTTTCCTAAGTTATTTCCTCTGGACTCGGTCCAAATGTTGCCTTCATTAACTGTTAACAGAGTAATTAACATTGTTTAAAAAATATTAAGCTTTTACAAGAAATTTCTGCTTTAAAAGCTATGTTTGAAGTGGTACACAGAGCATTGTATAAAGAGCTGCACATAGCAGGAGAAATATCAAAGACTAGGACACCTAGAAATAAAGGTTAATACAGATTTAGAATGTGACAATGAATGACTCAAGTATAGATGATGAGGAGGAGGAATTCAGATGCAAGTGGCCTCAGGCAGAATTACTTATTGTTAGCATCATTGTGCTAGAAGTAGGATTAAGTGCATATTTGCTTTCATTGCATGATTTGCTTAATTCGCAATTACTAATCAAAATTAACAATATAACAGTGTGTTTAAGTTTGCATGGGAATTCATGGTCATATTTTGAAATAAAGTAATGCATTTCCATATTCAACCTAAATAGCCCTGCATGTAATGTGATTAATAGACTTGGTGTAATCTGCTTTGTATCTTTGTGCTGCATTACATTAAATGTATTCTCAGCAAGTTTTTTCTAATTACATCATTTTCTATCATGAGATCTCAGTACACTAACGTGGAAAAAACAAGTCAGTAGGTTCTAAGTATTTTTGGTAATAAAGTAAAAATATCCAACTTTGACACAGAACGATCCTTTTCATTAAGGCAAGTCAGTAATGACGCTAAACAGATAAACAGACTCTGATCTTCAACAAGCAACAACACTGGAAAAGGGTCTTATTGACTTTGTGTACAGAACAGCAGTAGACTGCAGTGCACCATTATGTAAACACAAAGATTACTAGAGGAAAAAAAATAAATTTACATGGAGTGCAAAAATACACTTAGGCTTAAATCATCTTGAGTTTCTCAGGTATGTGCATTTTCCGTTTTCATTTAAATAACTGATTAATTCAAGGTTAACTTGAGTCTGCATGAATTTTAGGGTGAGCTGGAAAAGCAGCTTCTTCAGGCAAATCCTATTCTTGAGGCTTTTGGCAATGCCAAAACTGTGAAGAACGACAACTCCTCCAGATTTGTAAGTAGTATAAATGTTCTCTGTGTGTACAGTGTTTGTTATCAGTGCCCCATAAAGACAAAATTTGCAGATGGCTAAAAACCCTCAAACATTGGGGGAGGTTTTTTTAAAAAGAGATTTTTCCATAATTACTTCCCTTAAAGAAGGGATTTAGGATTTCTCCCTGAATCATTATTTTGGCATTTTAGAAAAGAACAAAACAAGCTAAAAGTTGGCTGTGTCATAGTTTACTCAGCGTTTAGCAGTACACGCATCTGGCCCCTGCCAGAGCTATTTGGCTTAATATTCACTTTCAGAACA
Organism: Mauremys mutica; assembly: GCF_020497125.1. Classification (NCBI taxonomy): domain Eukaryota; kingdom Metazoa; phylum Chordata; order Testudines; family Geoemydidae; genus Mauremys; species Mauremys mutica. The sequence continues at coordinate 67,129,161 of NC_059082.1, read as the reverse complement.
TTTTGCCAACAAGATCAGTTTTCTTCTTCTGGCATGACTTATTTAGCGGGAGTGTTAACATGTGAATTAGTGACTATAGGGAAGAGAACGGGAAATCATGAAGTTTCAACTTGATGTTATCTAAGTCTTCTTTTGATGAAGTAGTAACTTCTGTGGGAGCAGCATTAACCCAACCTTTCCTCCTCATGTGCGTGTGTGATATTGTGGTGGCCGCCATCTTGACCAACACATTGGGGTCTGAACCCGGCACTTGCAGAACTAAAAAAGCACAAGCTTGAGTTAAAGAGCCAAAGCTCTATAACTAGTAACTGACTATAAGTTGGTTGGGCACAGAGTGGGATACATAACACACACCCATAAGCAGGCTACGCTATTCAATGTTTTTTATTATTGCAATATACTACAAAGATAAGATACTAAAGTGGCTTTCACAATAAATACTATGACAATAATGAATTATAAAAGAGTGTGAAAATCCCAGGAAAACCAGACTACTTTTCTCAAATGTGCACGAGCCTTAAAATAGACTAGATTTTATTCTCAAAACTGCCCACTTCCTTTCAGTAACCTTCCCATTCGGCCAGTTTTCATATTGAATAATTTAGTCTCGTATGGAGCCAGGATCTTTGATCTTCACTGGCTTGGATTGTCTCACTTATTTTTGAAAAGAGTCTTAAAATAGACGATGCTTCTGTGTAAAGATAGCGCCATGATCATGTGTATTCTTTCACGGATAATAGATATTAAAATAAAACATTTTTTTCTGATTATTTTTAATTATTAAAGAGTTGGAGATGCAAGATCTCAGAATATTAATTTATATGTTAAAACCAAACATTGGCATCCCCAAATCACTTTAATTTAATAGGAGGTAGAAATGCTACGACAGTGGAAGGCTTATAAAAACTTGACTCAAGCCTAAAGCATTTTACTATTAGCTTAGCTATAACTTTAAAGTAAATAAAAGTAGTAAGAATTTTAGCAAGGCTCATGCTCCTGACCTAGCTCATGAGGTATCAGGATCAGTTCCCAGTGACAGCCAAGATAGTGGTGGTTATATCTGTACGGTCCAGGGGTGAAAGTAACTTACAGGATTTACCGGTACTGCCTGGGGCAAACTGAGGGGGCATGGCCTCATCCAGAAGAGGCGGGGCCTCAAGATTTAAAGGCTGTGGGGCACTGGCCTTTAAATCAACCCAAGGCTCTCAGCTGCAGAGGTGGCTGGGAGCCCCCGGGGCTCAGGGGCAAATTAAAGGGCTCAGGGCTCCAGCCACCGCAGAGCTCCGGGCCCTTTAAATCCCCACCACTGTGGGCAGGATTTAAAGGGCCCAGAGCTCCGGCGGCTGGGGGAACCCCGAGCCTTGCCGGGGTGGGGCCAGGATTTAAATGGCCCAGAGCTCCTGCCGCTGTGGGGAGCTCTGAGCCCTTTAAATCCAGCCCCAGCCCGGCTGCCGGAGCCGCGGGCGGGATTTAAAGGGCTCTGGGCTGCCTGCAGCCGCGGGAGCTCTGAGCCCTTTAAATCCCGGCCCCAGCCCGGCCGCCAGAGCTGCGGGCGGGATTTAAAGGGCTCTGGGATGCCCACAGCCGCGGGAGCCTTGAGCCCTTTAAATACGGCCCCAGCCCAGCCGCTCGAGCCACAGGCGGGATTCAAAGGGCTCTGGGCTGCCTGCTGTGGCGGGGAGCCCAGGGCCCTTTAAATCCCTGCTGCGGAAGCTGGTGTGGTCCGGCACGGTGTACTGGCTCTTGCCGGTATGCCGTACCGGCTAACTTTCACCTCTGTCTGTACCCTGATCAGCATGTGGAGAGTCCTCTCTTGTGTTGAAAAATCAGCTGCTGCCACAGTATTTCCTTGCCTGTCCCTCCAACTCTGAAGATGCCTTTCTAAGGCTCCAGGGATCTGTGTTGAAGAGAGAGAAGGGATTCACACCATCCCCCCACTGGCCTTGCAGAAATCCAGGTGGAACTATAAATTCCCTGCCACTTGCAGGATCCATGGGGTGTGTGAACTGGCCCCCAGCCTGCCGGACCTGGGTCCTTCCTTTTCACACTACCCAGATGAAACAGAGGCAAATCTCTGCAAGGAGAACCTCAGAGACTTGCTTCCCTTCAGCCTCCTCCCAGGAGTTTTGCTACCGAAGGCAGCAATTGGGCCTGTTATTACAGAGCAGAGAATGTCGTAACATGCCTCTTAAAATATGCTATAAAACACAGAAAGAGCCCAAACCATCTCCTCTTCTCATTGACAGGGTAAGTTCATCCGCATCAATTTTGATGTCACCGGCTACATTGTTGGAGCAAACATAGAAACTTGTATCCTTTTCAGTGCGCTTCATGGGAAACTAACTAGGGGGAGCAAAAGGATGTAACATAAACAGACTCCCTTGCATGTCTAAGAAAGGCAAATATCACTAAGACTGATATAAACAAAGGGAAGGGAGGGACGTAGCTCCATTTATGCTGATACCAATTTTGCAGTTTGTCTCACTCTCATGTTTACATTTTCTGTTCAGACTAATCAGTTTGTTTTCTCAGCTATCAGGACAAAGCACACTATCTCCCACGCAGCATCTCAGAAAATACCGACAGAACATCCCACCCAATCAGAGTAGACTTTACTATCAGAGTCTCAGTCAAAGAAGCCATGTGTTATGGCGATAAGTCTTGTGATTACAACCCCCGACCTGGGAGATCTGGGTTTGGTTTCAGCTCTGCATCTGGGTGACGGGGGCAGGTCACTTACTCCTGTGGCTTAGTTTGCCCCATCTGTAAAAGAGGGCTAATCCTTCCTTGCCTCTCAATGGGGCTGTGCAGATAAATCCATTGTGTATGAGATGCTTAGATACTGTGGCGCTGAGGCCTGTATAAGTACTAAAATAGATGGACTCGAAGAAAACACTAGTGATAATATGCTGGTGGAGATGGTCTTTTGTACAGTGTCTACTACAACGAGGTCCTAGTCCATGACTGGGGTGCCTAGGTGCTATCTCAATACCACTTATACGTTTACTTTTTCTTCAGCAAAGTTACAATAGGAAAGATGAAGGAGTCAGGTTTAAACCGACAAGAGGTGCTGTTCAGCAGGAATGTATTGGAATCACCTAAAATTCCCTTCCCCTTGTTAAATTTCTCCTGCCAAACTGATGGGAGGATTTCCATTCCTCTGGAGTCACCTGGTCTGTATATGTACTGCTAACCCAGCCTTGCCAGACATGACTTATCCTTGGGGCTCATAAAATATTTGTTCTGTGCCAATATTTCTGGCACTGGAGTGCACCACCAAGGTCCAAACGCTGGACATTTGCAAACAGCTTTTCTGCTGCTGATTCTGCACTTTCCCCTCCTTGGTCTTCACATCCTTTTCCTATCCTCCTCCATTTCAAATGGCAGACTGAGGGTATGTCTACACTGCAGTTAAAAACCTGTGGCTGCCCTGTGTCAACTGACTTGGGGGCTTAGGCTAAGGGACTCTTTCATTGCAGTGAAGATGTTCCGGCTGGGGCAAACTTTAAAGTTTTTGGCTTATGAACTAAAGGTCTGATCCTGTTCCTTCAGAAAACCAGGGTGTAGACCCAAGGCTTAAAAGAACCATTATTGCACTATTCTTCACAATTCACATGTGCCATATGTACATGTTGCCAACTCTAATTTTAGCAGATTAGATATTCATTAAAATAGTTTATTTTTTATTTTTATTTTTATATCTCCTACACCAACCTTGAGCACAGTGCTTCTGGAAAGGTGCTGAAGACACTGGTTGATGTTAAAAGATTTAACCTGTCTGCGAATCAGATGCTAGTATACTCTTGAGGAAGAAGGGCATCACAGCATGATATGACAGATATCATGTAAACTATTCAGATTAGGCCTGGTTCTGTAAACACCTAGGCCTACATGTAATGAATGCTACCATGTTTAGCACCATTGATCAGATATAAAATGGGACTACTCATGGTAGTAAGCACTCAACCGAGCATTCGTATCACTTCTTGTGAGTATTTCAATTGACATCATTAATAAGCACTGCATATGGAAGCGAGTGATTGCAGAATCAGACCCAGGTTTGTTAGACAAGCTAATATCCAACATGTGCCACTGGTGGTACTAAGGCACTGAGTGAAATATGCCAATAAGATTTTTTTTTAACATACATAACGTCCAGATTTGCTTGAAAAGTCTCGTGCTATTCGCCAGGCTAGAGATGAGCGGACATTTCATATCTTTTACTATATGATCGCTGGCACTGGGGAACAAATGAAAAGTAAGTTACTTATCTTAAGCTGAACTATCTGAGCAGCAGTTGTAAAGGGCTCAGTTACGTAATTAACCTTAACATCTGAAACTGTAATTTCATTCAATCCTTGTCATAAGTAATGAGAGTTCCTTGGCTGTTCTAAACAATTCTACTCAAGAGTTGTAGAACTGTCCCAACTTATGTGCATCTGTAACTGATGGTTTGCAGTTCGCAGGTCACCCCAGCGCAAATAGGGAAGGGTCCACTAATAGATCAGGTGCAAGTCCCCAGGTCTCAATAGGCCGACTTCTAAAATGAGTAGAAATATGGAATTTTTTAGAAAAACATTAAATTTGAAAAAGCTTGATGGAAACAATGGATCAGATCCCAGCTGATCAGGAAGTGCACAGCACTGCTCAGAGATATAGTGCATGCCTGACTTTTAGGATCATTGCAGCAATCAGGAATTGCCAGGACAAAGATGCCCTGGCTATGCCCTCTTTCCTGTAGCCATTCCACCTTCACTGGCACCTGTGAGAATACATTTTTAAAAGCTACTAGTGAGTGGAGGCACACAAACTCACTAGTAACTTTTGAAAATTTAGGTCATGGTAACTCTACACCACCCAAAATTCCATACACAAGGGAAATCCTCAGTTGGCAACCACTGATTTTTTTTTGTCTGCTTTGCATCAGGGGAATGGACTTAACAGTCCAAAGATTTGAGAACTTAAAAGCAGACTTTATACTCTGAATAATCGATGAGATTCTGATTTCTAGTATGGGTGTGTATTAAATTATTTTCTCTAAGTCAATTTTTTTCTTCACCTTTTATAGAGGATTTATTGCTGGAAAGTTTCAACAACTATACCTTTTTATCTAATGGCCACGTGCCTATTCCTGGTCAGGAAGATGACGAGATGTTCCAGGAAACCTTGGAAGCCATGACAATTATGGGTTTTAATGAAGAGGAGCAGCTTGGTAAGAATTGCTAGCAAGCTTTAGGTCAAGTAAAGCACATAGAGCAATAAGTTGATGCTTGTAAAGGTAAGAAATATTGCTGTAATCCCTGTGCACAGCAATGGATTCTTCTCAAGATGTGCCACTATGTAAGCTGAATGCAAATGAACATATAGTTTCATATTAGGAAGTTAATATTATTCAAGGCTCATGTCCAGGCCTCTCTGGAGATGCAACCTCACCTCAGCTCTCTAACCTTTTCGTACAAAAAGAAAGGGGGAAGGATGATGCGGCAGGAAGTCTGGGGTGAATGTTGGCTTTGCTATGCAAGGAGGCCTAACTGATTATATGGTTGAAAAGATTGACAAAAATAGAAATTGCTATGTAAGCGCTATATGTTGTTCTAGGGTGGAGGTTTTCAAAAACACTTAGCATTGGCCTAATTCTGTCCCCACTGAAATAATGGCTAAGCTGAACATCTTTGAAAGTCCCACCCAGAATGTGATTAAACTGGCAAGAGTTCCATTACTGAAAATGGAATAAGTTATAAGATGAAAAGACTTACTGTGTACATTAGAATGAGAAAATAAACTGTATTGGATTATATACAAAATATAATGCATAGAACAAACACAGATATGTAAGGCATACGTATCTTAAATATGGATCACCTGAAATTATTTCTACATGTTTTGCTGTCTGTGTAATTGACGAATTACAAAGGTTTTTTCATCAATGTCAGAAGTGACAAATCCCATGAGAGCTGCTTGATGAGGGAACATCACATGCATTCCGAACTCATTTGAATGCCAAACCATCAATACAGTTGCCAACATCCAGTAGTATTTTAAAAATTGGGCCTTGAAAGGTAGAACATGGCTATTAAAGGACAGACTTTTAAGCATCCCAGCTGACAGAACTCCACACATGCTCACTACTAATGACCATTTAAAGCTAGTTTTTAGGTACTTTCCAACAAAGATGACCAAAAAAAAAAGTTGCAAAATATTATGACTTAAATTTGAAGGAATTGGGCCTGCCTTGAGCGGTTATACTAGTATTATCTGCAGGTTCAGGGGGGAGGGAAATGGACAAGCAGCCTAAACTATCTTGAAAATGTACACAAATGCAGACATAGAAGAACCCTCTTAACTGACAGTTTGTGGTTTTAACTGTCATGACACTGTATGTGTGCTTCTCCCCCTCCCCCGCTCCCCCCGGGTTGTGTTAGTCTTCATACCTGAAGTGACACCTGGTGGCCAGGACAATGGAGATCTTATTACTGACCACATCGATCAAAACTGAGCCTGTGAGGTGCTGAGAACTCCATCAGCTCCCACCGATTTCATTAGGACTGAGGGTGCTAAACCCTGCATAGCAGCAATTTAGCACCTCTCCAGATTGGATTCAAAAGTGTCTATTTTAATAAAGGTGGCAGGTCTCGTCTCCCATCAAGGCATGAAGGAGGAGATGATGCCTGTATCTCTCACTGGCATCAATAGTAATTCTTTGTATTGCTCCCTTAATCCCCCATTCCTGGACCCCCAAAATATGAACCTGCTGCATCATTCTCTGCTTGTACAAGTCTAGGAGTCTAGCAAAAAGAAGAATTAACCCCTGAAAGACAATCTGGTAGTGTATTTTAACACTAAGGGTATGTCTACACTACCAGATTAGTTCGATTTAACTTAATTCGAATTTGTGGAATCGACCTTACAAAGTCGAATTTGTGTTTCCACACTAAGGACACTAATTCGACTTTGTGAGTCCACACGAAAGGGGCAAGCGTCGACATTGAAAGCGGTGCACTGTGGGAAGCTATCCCACAGTTCCCGCAGTCCCCGCTGCCCATTTGAATTCTGGGATTTCCCCACAATGCATGCTGGGGGGAAAAATGTGTCGAGTGTGGTCTTGGGTAACTGTCATCATTCAACGTGCTTTCGGACGTCTCAAGGGGAGATGGAGGAGCTTACTGACTCGTTCGGATCTCAGCGAAACCAATATCCCCATTGTTATTGCAGCTTGCTGTGTGCTCCACAATCTCTGTGAGAGCAAGGGGGAGACCTTTATGGTGGGATGGGAGGTTGAGGCAAATCGCCTGGCTGCTGATTACGCTCAGCCAGACAGCCGTGCGATTAGAAGAGCCCAGCGGGAAGCGCTGTGCATCCGGGAGGCTTTGAAAGCTAGGTTCCTCAGGGAGCAGGGTAACCTGTGACTGTTCAGTTTCTTTACAGAGAAGCTGAACCTGCCCCTGCTTCAGTTACTGTTGACTTTCTTCTGCGGTTACATACCCCGTTCACCCCGTTTCCCCCCTTCCAACACACGTTTAAAAATAAAGTTAATGGAACATTGTTAATTAACAATGTTTTCTTTATTAATTAATTCGCGTTAAAGGGTTGAAACAGGGATGCAGATTGTGGTGGGTAGGGTGTGCAGTGATGTTAACACCGCTTCTACACGCGAGGAATGATAGGCTCCTGCTCCTAGAGCGGTCTGCAGTGCCGGACTGGTTGTTTCAACGGAGCCTGCCATCCCTCCTTTTCGGGACTCTGTGTGCGGGAGCTACGTGACCTTGTGGCGGGGGAGGACAGTTACAGATTCCCCTGGTGCGTGGCTCTGTGGTCCGGGACAAGGACCGCTGCATAAGTTCTGTAACCGCCCTCCCATGCCACAAAGTCACGTACCCCCCACCAACATAGAACATGGAAAACACCTCCCAGACCGACCAGGGTGCCTACTGACTGCACTGTGTGTGTGACCTGCTGTTGATCCTGCCCCCGTGTCTGTACCCTGGTAAAGGTGACTGTCCTATGCAATTAACAATCCCCTTCCCCCCCACTTCACAGATAGTCTTCTGTAGAAAAACTTGACGGAAATAGTAATTAACAGCAAACTACTTTTAATAATCAACTACACAGTTAGGGGATGAAAATGGGATTGGGGCTTCGGTGAGCCAGGAAGGGAAGGACTTCTCAACATTTAGGGAATGAGAGCCTTCTTGTATTTGTGCACTCTGCAGGGGTGCAGTGACAGTTTTCACGGCCCCTCCTTCTTGTTACTTTGGGTGAGGGGGGTTTGGGACTTTGTGGCGGGGGAGGGCGGTTGCAGATACACTGCAGGGAGGCTCTGTCCTCCTGCCTGCGGTCCTGCAGAACATCCACAAGGCGCCGGAGCGTGTCAAATTTTCCCTGGGCATTTCCTGTATGGCTGGTCAGAACATCCAAGCTCGGACTGCTGTCCAGAGCGTCAACAGAGTGGTGCACTGTGGGATAGCTCCCGGAGCTACTAAGGTCGATTTCCATCCACACATAGCCTAATTCGACATAGCCATGTCGAATTTAGCGCTACTCCCCTCGTCAGGGAGGAGTACAGAATTCGAACTAAAGAGCCCTCTAGGTCGAACTAATTAGCTTCCTGAGCGCTAAGTGGTGGTCGTGAATATCTGACATGGTGCTGGCTGCTCTTCTTATTTCCAGCTATTAAACTGTATTAAAAGTGAGCAACAGATACACCACCTGCTTTTCTAACATGACTTCCCCGTGTAAGCAATTGCTTTAGTTGCTCCTGGTGCGTTGCAGTCATCTAGGCGGGGAGAAGGGCCAGATCATCATAACTGAAAGGGGAAGTTAAACCCATGAGAGAGACTCTCTTAAGATATGGTCTACACTCTAAAATAACTGTTTAGGGAACAGTCATTTTTGATTATATGCCTATTATTTCTATTGATAGAATTCCTGACATTTTACTCTATAATTTATTTTACAGCAATGCTGAAGGTTGTTTCATCTGTCCTACAGCTGGGTAATATTATCTTCAAGAAGGAGAGAAATACTGATCAAGCTTCTATGCCAGATGACACTGGTATAATTTTATCTCTTCAAAATTTAAATTGAAAACCATGAATAGCATAATAAAATGTCTGTGTCAAAGGTGGAGTCACTGCTTGTGCACACCCTCATAGTGTGGCATAATGTAGCGTAGCAGGCTGTCCTCATCCAGAAACCTCTGCTGACTCCAGCCCTGCCTCTTCTCACCACTCAGCCCGCCAGCCAGGTCACATTCAGGCCGACTCTTTCTAGGGTAACAGAGAATCCCACAGAACAATTGTCCAGTGACCTTACATCAAGTGTCTGACCCGCAACTCTGGGCCCTGTGGTCTTCACTCCCCTTGTCTCAAGGCTCTCCATAGCCCTTGCCCCTTGTCTCAAGGATGTGTGTGTGTGGGCGGGAGGTTCATACCACCTTTCCCAAGTCACTGGTAGGAGTGCCTAGGCCATCCCTCTACTGCTCAGTACCACTGCAGTGAACAGTCATGTTCTGCTCCTCTAGACCCCTGGCTGACTTGGCTTTCCTACCTTGGTCCGTCTCTAGGCTCCTTTTATCCTCTCTAGGCTCTACAATGTTCCTTCCAGCTCTTGTAATGAGCAACACCTCCCAGGGCTTCCACCCCAGAAGTCCAATTCCTACTCTGTTTCAGGGATCATCATAGCAACTTGCACCACTCCCCTGTCTTTCCAGTGTCCCTCCTTTCTAGTCTGGGCTTCTTCTCTTTATAGTAACCACTCAGCTCCTCCCTAGCTGGGTCTTGACTTTAATTGGGCCTGACCCACCCTCCAGGTGCAACCAAGGGTGCTAATTGCTCTCTGACTCCTATTAATCATTTCACTGCTAGTGTGGAAACACACCCTATCACAAGACTGTTAAGTAAATGTAATTTGTACCAGTCTTCTCATTTTCATTGTTGATTTCCACTGATGCTGCAACTATTGAAAAAAAAAGATTCTGCACTTTAAATTAACAAAATTAACAAGCATCGTATCTGGTGATCTTGAGTCCCTAGGTGGCTGAGCAATGCATATGCTGCTGGTGTTGTGAATGACACTTGTGGAGTCTATTTTGCATATGCATGAGGAAGATATTTTAAAGGAATGGAGGGATAATGGGTTCATCATTAGACATACTCCTAGCATGGACATTTATTTCTACCATGAGAAAATCCAGTGTGAAATAGAATTTTCTTCTCTTTATTGTAGCTGCACAGAAAGTGTGTCACCTGATGGGTATTAACGTGACAGATTTCACAAGGGCAATCCTAACACCACGGATCAAAGTTGGACGAGATGTTGTTCAGAAAGCCCAGACCAAAGAACAGGTATCAATTTGTGATCTCCTTAACTCTGCTAACTTTCTTCTTTAAAAATTGGTGTATGTGTCGGGAGGGGGTGGGGAATGGGCAACCTTATCCCCTGCACTCCATGTACTGTTCTATATGGAAGATAGCATCTGATTCTGATTTGTTCATTCATTTCATATCTTCTTCCCTGCCCTGATTTAATAGGCAGACTTTGCGATAGAGGCTTTAGCCAAAGCAACATATGAACGTCTGTTCCGTTGGATTCTTAGTCGTGTGAACAAAGCTCTGGATAAAACAAAAAGACAAGGAGCGTCTTTCCTGGGGATCCTTGATATCGCTGGATTTGAGATTTTTGAGGTATGTACTACTTGGCACAAGATGATCTGAACATTTTAACTTCCCACTTGTGTATTTCACTCTTTCGTTTTAGTCAGCCTCGTTATCTGTCTTTTTCTAAAAGTCTTAAACCCTGATCCTGCTCTGAGAACCAGGTGGGCAGACCCTCTGCAACTGCGCAGCACCGAAGGGCTCTGTATGGATGCAGGGATCAACCTGCTCCATCCCCAGTGGAGGACTGGGGCCTTAAGCAGCGCACTAGACCGGTGTGGGGTGGGAATACACTGAACACTGTTCTGTGACGTTTGTAAAGAGGCAGGTTGGCTACTCGGAAATTTAAGGAATGCACTAAGTGGATTATAAACTCATACTACTTCAGTGATAAAGAGGCACCTATATAAAACTATTGAGAATTACATTGAGTTGAGAAAACAAACTTAACTATAGCTGGTTAACCTAATGTGTAACCTAATGTAAATTTTCATGTAAAGCCAAGGTTAGGATAGTAAAATCTACTCCCTTATAATGTAACAATTATTGCTAATAAAAGAACTAGAAGATACAAAATGTTATCTTACTATTCAAATTTCTCTTGTACATTTATTTTTAAATGTAATAATTCAGTTCTTTCATCCCATTTTCAGGTCAATTCTTTTGAGCAATTGTGTATCAATTACACAAATGAGAAACTTCAGCAGCTCTTCAACCACACAATGTTCATACTGGAGCAGGAGGAGTATCAGCGTGAGGGCATTGAATGGAATTTCATTGACTTTGGCCTTGATCTGCAACCTTGCATTGAGCTGATTGAAAGACCGGTAAGATTACATGTCTTTAGGTGGGACAACATTGTGTAGGTTGGATAAGGGATGCTTATATCTCAGTCCAACATGGGCTTTGTGTAACCTTAGACTTTTTGGCTCCATTGTTTCAGAGTATGATTAATAATAACCTAGAGGAAATTGAAGATGGTTTTCTTTCCTTGCATATGACTGATGTGTCTACTGCTTATGTTGCAGAACAACCCGCCTGGTGTCCTGGCTCTCCTGGATGAAGAGTGCTGGTTCCCCAAAGCTACAGACACATCTTTTGTAGAGAAACTGTGTCAAGAACAAGGCAGTCATGCCAAGTTCCAGAAGCCTAAACAACTCAAAGACAAAACTGAGTTCTCCATAATCCACTATGCAGGAAGGGTATTGGACAGGGCTAAGCTCTCTTACTATACAAAACTTGTAACTCGTTGATGTCCAAACAGTGAAATATACAGCCAAAGTGGGAGAGATTGCCAAGAAATAGAATCAAAGTACTGAGAGTGACTTAGTTTGCTGGAATAAAAAGTGCTTTCATTCTGTAACATATAGAAAGCGCTCAGAACTGATCTAATTTTGCTCCCATTGAAGTCCATCCCTGGTGAAATCCATTGATTTCAATTTGAGCAGAGTTAGCCCAAAGCTGAGTGTTTCTCAGAAATGCCACTACTTTGGCTTCTCCAAACAAATTCACAAAGATAGCAGGAGTCCACTGATGTGGATATGGCAGGAGGATTGGGCCCCCAAAATATAAGTGCATTAACCTTTAAGAGCCACACATGTACCAACCTTAATCCATGTGAGCAAATCTTATTTACACAGGGCATTTCACATTATTGTTGTTATTTGGATTGTTATAGTGCCCAAAGTTCCCAGTCAGGATCCAGGCCCTCACTATCAAAATTCCTGACTGAGAACAGATTTTTACATGAGTGATATTTTCTAAAGGTTGACTACAGTGCAAGTGCCTGGCTAACAAAGAACATGGATCCACTAAATGACAACGTGACTTCTCTGCTGAATCAGTCTTCAGACAAATTTGTGGCAGACCTTTGGAAAGATGGTATGAATCTGAACGCTAAGCTTGTAACGTTGTGTAAGGAGCTGTCAATCATTCTTCAGGACCTATTCTGATTGCTTTCTGTCCCTTATCAGTGTTAGGTACAAGGCATTAAAATCCTTTCCCCTAAATTTATTAAATCCTTAAACTGTACTCCTCAGAGACAGCACATATGGCTTAAGCTCCATCAAATCAATTACTTACTTAAAAATGCCATCCAAAAAGATCATGAAAATGAAGATTCAGCATGTATCTGCTATTGAACATGTAACATTGAGCAGCTTATATTTTTTTTACTTCTGAAGAGTGATCATGTACAATCCATATCTCACTCCCACATCTCAAATGAGTGCCCCATCGGCATTGCTAAGGAGGCATAATTTCAGTGGCCCCTTCCAGTATGAACTTTTATTACATAGCACTTTTAATCTAAAAGAATCACAAGGAGCCGTACAAACGTATGTACAGTATAAACAGCAGAGCCCTAATTTTTCCAAAGGACTTGGAGGATAACCCAAACACTGAGATAATCAGGGGAAATGACCCAGAAGGGAGTGTGGTCCAGTGTGTGCAACAGTGGGGTGGGAATCAGGAGGTGGTGGTGGGTAGTTTTCCCAGCTCTAACCTGCTTGATCATTCTACCCGTGTAGGAGTGTTGTGAGGCGAGCATAATGTTTGTAGGGTAGATGTAAACCCATATATAAGGGCTAAGTGTTCTCTATTAATAGCCATACGTTCAACAGCACTGTATTCAGTCATCAGTCCCTAACAAGTTGTATTTTCAGCATTGACACAGAAGTAGTAGACCTTACCAGATATTTAATCTTGTCTATATCTATGACCGTTGCCACTAAACTTTTATATAGTACCACAATATACGGTTAGATTATACTAGATTTTAATAATATGTGCAATTATGCCAGAGGCAATGAACTTTGAAGACAGTCTGTCTGAGAGGTTCCATTCACACTTGCTTTTACGTTTCAGTGGACCGCATAGTGGGGCTGGACCAGATGGCAAAGATGACTGAAAGTTCACTCCCTAGTGCTTCAAAAACCAAGAAGGGCATGTTCCGTACTGTTGGGCAACTCTATAAGGAGCAACTGACCAAGCTGATGACTACCCTAAGGAACACAAATCCAAACTTCGTCCGTTGTATCATTCCAAATCATGAAAAAAGGGTACGTTTCAAATGCTCAGGTTTCATTATTCTTGTCAAGTTCTAGTAACTATAACAGTATACTGTAGACTCTACTGATTCCCAGACTTTTTACTAAGGAAATCCTATCCCAGCCTCATGCAGAGGGGAGGCGCCAGGAGTGGGGATGGGTTGGAGAGGAAGCTACCCCATACTCACCCCACAATGACAGCTCCTGTCCATGGTGTTGGACATGGCCCTGAGCGTTGTTATCTGGCACCTGGGATCACACCAGCACCCACATTTGGCCCAGCTGCCCCTAATGTCATGACAGAGGGAAAGCCAGATTTCATTTGAGTGAGTGGCATTGCACCTGGTGCCCAGGGTCACAGAACCACTCAGATTTGGCCTGGTCACCCCTCCATCATGACAGGGGCGCAGCCAGGCCAAATTTGAGTGAGTGGCATTGTGAACTGGTGCACTGGATTGCAATGACAGGTCACAACACCTAGACAAGGGAGCCAGGCCCAGGCTCAGGCCCAGCCCCTGGGACAGGCGCCACCACTGTGGAGTGAGTGTGGGGCAGGGTTGTTTTCCAAACCTGTCCCCTTGAGGCCTCCACAGCAGGCCCACAATCCATGTACAACCTTCCCATGACCCACTACCTGGAGAACACTGTTGCAGACGATAGTATTACAGAAATATAGAAATGTAGGGCTGGAAGGGACCTTGAGAAGTCAGCAAGCCCAGTCCCCGATGCTGAGGCAGGACCAAGTAAACTTAGACCATCCTTGACAGGTGTTTGTCCAACCTGTTCTTAAAACCTCCCATGATGGGGATTCTACAACCTCCCTTGGAAGTCTATTCCAGAGCTTACATACCCTTGTAGTTAGAAAGTTTTACCTAAAATCTCCCTTGCTACAGATATAGCCGATTACTTCTTGTCCTACCTTCAGGGATGCAGAGAACAACTGATCCCCATTCTCTTTATAACAGCCCTTAGCGTATCTGAAAACTTATCAGTTCTCCCCTCAATCTTCTTTTCTCAAGACTAAACATGCCCAATTTTTGTAACCTTTCCTCATAGGTCATATCTTCCATTATAATGCTGTGCCAGTAATACACTTTCCAAACTTCTATCTTCTTTCCTCATTTATTTTATATGCTAAAACTGAAAATGTCTTTATTCCATAGGCTGGCAAACTTGATGCCCATTTAGTGCTGGAGCAGTTACGATGCAATGGTGTCTTGGAAGGGATTCGTATCTGCCGGCAAGGATTCCCCAACAGAATTGTCTTCCAGGAATTCCGCCAGCGGTAGGACACTGCTATAGTACAATATAATTTGGAGTGTTGTAATACACATTAATCTGTGCTAAAAAATCAGTTTTCCTTTTCTATGCCATTTCTGTTTACAGATATGAAATCCTTGCCGCAAATGCTATTCCTAAAGGATTTATGGATGGGAAACAGGCTTGTATACTGATGGTGAGCAGAATGTTTTCAACCAAAATTAATAAAGTCGGTAACATACATTTTACATGGAAATGGTTAATTTTTCTGCTAACAGTGTAAAAATCATTCCAATGCAAATTATAAGACTGAACTGTAATGACAGAGTCCACAAAATATCCTTGTTTCCCTCCCAATAGATCAAAGCATTAGAACTTGATCCCAACTTGTACAGGATTGGACAAAGTAAAATATTCTTCAGAACTGGTGTCCTGGCTCATCTGGAAGAGGAAAGGGACTTGAAAATCACAGATATCATTATTGCTTTCCAGGCTCAAAGTCGAGGCTACCTGGCAAGAAAGTAAGACTGCATTATCAGAAACACAATAAAGTCTATGGCGACGTGTAGTTATCTGCATTGCCACTTGAGGCTTTTTTTTAAAATTAGGTTTATAGTTATTGCGACATTTTGGGTGCCACTGTAATGCAAAGGTGTCAGGTGTTAAGAATCTAATAAGATCAATTACATAGAATAGATGTACTTCAACTACTCAGACTGTAAACTGCAAGGACTGTCTTTTTTGTTCTGTATTTGTATGCCCCCTGGCACAACAGGGTTCTGGTCCATGACTAGGAATGCTAGATGCTACCACAATACAAATAATAAATATAAATAATAAAGCTGATGCCATTTGTAAAGTGTTAAACCCCATTGATACAGAGCTTGGACCTGAAGCACTGGGCACTTAAGTCACCTGACCATACTCCCAATTAATTTTAAACCAACCAAGCACTCGAAGAGGTAAAAGCCCACTTTTTAAATATTAACAATAAAGGTTCTTCCCTTGGGCCCTGCCATCAAGGCCCTCAGATTTCTGAGCAAACAATTTTAAATATGGTATGATTAAAGAATGATGGACCTGAATCAGGGGCGGCTCTAGCTTTTTTGCCGCCCCAAGCACGGCAGGCAGGCTGCCTTTGGCAGCTTGCCTGCGGGAGGTCCGCCGGTCCCGCGGATTGCCGCCGAAGACTGTCTGATTGCCGCCCTCGCAGGGACCGGCAGGGTGCCCCCTGCAGCTTCCACCCCAGGCACGCACTTGGAGCGCTGGTGTCTGGAGTGCTGACCTGAATAAAAAGCCAAGATCTGAGTGCCTGCATACCCAGGATTCTGGAGATGTCCATACTCAGATCTGGATTTTGTGGTTTGATCCTATCTCTACAATTAAGCCATTCTAAAAACAGCAGAATAAAATATTGAAAAGACAGACAAAATTACTACCTTTCCTATGGGTACCACAAATAAACAAACACTTTTAAAGTGAGAGTTTGCACCAGACATCTCAAACTTTTACACAGATTCGTGCACCAGCGTTGCTTTGTTTGAAATGTATTGTGCAGACAACTTGTGCTCACTATTATCAGATTATTTGAAGGAAGTTGCTTTGTATTTAATTATAGGGCCTTTGCCAAGAGACAGCAGCAGTTAACAGCAATGAAGGTCATTCAGAGAAACTGTTCTGCTTACCTGAAGCTAAGGAACTGGCAATGGTGGAGACTGTTCACTAAAGTAAGTGATTGTCATTCAGTGAATTTCTCTTCAGCCTTCCAAATGAGAGAGATTGTCTAGGATTCCAAGTCATGTTAGGAGAAAGGACTCTTACTGACCAATAGGGCCTGCTCCCAAGTCCGTTGTAATCACTGATTTCAGACTGTTTAAGATTGGGCTCATTATCAGAAAAGTTTTGAACATATCTCTGGAATGTTATTAAAAGTATGGGTCATTCTGTCTTTATTCAGATGATGAAAATAAGCCCCATAAAAGGATTCACACAAGAAGAATTAGCATGTTTAGATCTTTAATTTCATATCAGACACTGAAATGCGTTAGTGAAGAGGTGCCCTGCATCACAACTCCCCATCATATCTTGTTCTAATTGTGCCGTTTCATGATAAGTCTCATCAGAGAGTCAAAGGACTGACATGACCCAAAGAACGAAATAGCCTTTTTAACAGAGAAGTGGCCTTTCAAGAGCGTTGCTGAAGCTCAGTGGTGTGGGGAAGCTTGCACTGGAACTGACTGTGCTGTATTTCTCCACTACCTTCATAATACAAAAGTTCATCCATAGGGCTGTCAGTGTGGCATCCTTGATAAATATTGCATTCACTAAAGTAAATGCTGAAAAGGAACATTCATACTTGGTTTTTCAGGTGAAACCACTCTTACAAGTCACCCGCCAAGAGGAAGAAATGCAGGCCAAAGATGAGGAGCTACAGAGAACGATGGAAAGACAACAAAAAGCAGAGAGTGAATTGAAGGAACTGGAGCTGAAACACAATCAGGTGACATACAGTTGTGGACTACTGGAAACTTTATCAATTATTTTATTTTTAGGAGCTTATTAAATGTTACAAAATACCAGCAAAAGGGTCTATTCTCCTTATGATCCTCTTACTGTCAGTCAATGGACCTGAACCAAAGCACACTGCAGTGCACTGCCAGACTTCAAGAGCCTGGACCCCTAAACCTCCTATCAGTGGCAGTCTATGAGAACCATGGACTATGTATATATGGAGATATACCTATCTCATAGAGCTGGAAGGGACCCTGAAAGGTCATTGTGTCCAGCCCTCTGCCTCCACTAGCAGGACCAAGTACTGATTTTGCCCCAGATCCTTAAGTGGCCCCCTCAAGGATTGAACTCACAACCCTGGGCTTAGTAGGCCAATGCTCAAACCACTGAGCTATCACTCCCTCATAGAAATGTAGGGCTGGAGGGGAGCTCACAAGATCGTCTATTCAGCCTCCTGCACTGAGACAGGATCAAGTAAACCTAGACCATCCCTGATAAGCATTTGTCTAAACTGTTCTTAAAAAGCTCCAATGATGAGGATTTCACAATTTACCTTGGAAACCTATTCCCGAGTTTAACTACCCTTCTAACTAGAAAGCTTTTCCTAATATCTAATCTAAATATCTCTTGATGCAAATTAAACTGATTACTTCTTGTCCTATCTTCGGTGGACATGGAGAACAGTAAGTCATCGTCCTTTTTATAACAGCCCGTAACATATCTGACTTAACACGTCACCACTCAGTCTTCTTTTCTCAAGAGTGAACAAGCCCCAGTTTTTTTAACCTTTCCTCATAGGTCAGGTTTTCTAAACTTTATATTACTGTGATTGCCCTTCTCTGGACAATCTCTCCAATTTGTCCACATATTTCTTAAAGAAAGCAGCACTAGGTAACTTGTGAGCTAAGTTTTAAATGCATATCCATTTATCTGCTTAGCTGTGTGAAGAAAAGAATCTCCTTCAGGAACAGCTTCAGGCCGAGACCGAACTGTATGCTGAAGCTGAAGAGATGAGAGTCCGCCTAGCTGCTAAGAAGCAAGAGCTGGAGGAGATCCTGCATGAAATGGAGGCCAGGATTGAAGAGGAGGAGGATCGCAGTCATCAGTTGCAAACAGAGAAGAAAAAGATGCAACAACAAATGCTGGTACTGTAACCTATGTACAGCTCATACAATTGCACCTCGCTGACAAAATTGGCAACTACTGATCATATGAAAGTAGCTGCTATATAGTACTTTGTGGAATATGTATCTGCTACACCAGTGGTTCTCAAACATTTGTATTGGTGACCCCCTTCACACAGCAAGCCTCTGAGTGCAACCCTCCTTATAAATTAAAAAATCTTTTTTTACATTTAACACTATTATAAATGCTGGAGGCAGACAGCTCGCAACCCCCCCATGTAATAACCTTGTGGCTCCCTGAGGGGTCACAACCCCCAGTTTGAGAACCCCTGTGCTACACAGGAGTAGGAATGCATTTCTGCTGTTTTCCCCTCCATGTAATTCTTTATAGTAGACAGGCACATTCTTCCTCTATCCCAATTTAAAATATTTAGAGTTTCTTTTCTAAATGGCTAGATTACTAAATCTTTCCTTCTGTATTGCCAAGACCCTTATGGATCACCCAGTTCTTAAAACTAGAAAAGCTTTTAATATGCCCACATAGGTTTGGGCAGGCCTAAAATAGGCCCTGTAGTACATTCATTCTAGAATTGATGTTTTTTGGGGCTTTTTTTCCCACCAAAAAGGACCTTGAGGACCAGCTGGAAGAAGAAGAAGCTGCAAGGCAAAAACTACAACTTGAGAAAGTAACAGCAGAGGCCAAGATAAAGAAAATGGAAGATGACATTCTCGTAATGGATGATCAGAACAACAAGCTGACCAAGGTCAGTGTCATAGGCCCAGTTTTAGCACAAAATCAATGTAAGATGAAAAGATCTTCTCTTCACATTTGGTGGTAACAATAACTTAGCACTTCATAGTCACATAGCTAGCAGGCCATAAGCCCTTTGTGTCGGGAATGGGCTGGTGACAACATTGCCATGTTTATCCTAGACTATTAAAAATCTAAATGTTGTTGGCTTTTTTAGTCCACTAATGGCAAAAATATCTCCAAGCAAAAATCCCCATAGCAGTTAATCAAGATCAGTGGAAACATTCCCCTTTAGCTCCTAGAAAGAGCAGACAGCTCCCCCTATGCACAAAACTCACTCATTCCTTTTAACTTGTAAAATTGTACATAATCATTTAACTGTTGTTTAAATATATTACTGCTACGTCTTGGTGCCATCTCCATGGATGTCCATACCACTTGCTTTCTAAAACAACTGAATACTAAGAGATAAAAGACAGCTGTGCAATAACATTTGCTAAAGGATATCTGTGTGTTCCGCCCAACCTGAGATAACTGGTATAACTTCTTATGCATCAAGCTAAGTATGTAGAGTTACCTCGTGCAGAGGGCCAGCACTTCATGCACCACTTACCTCCTGTTTTGAGGGCTTTAATTATGCATAGGCCTTGTGCTGGTCCTCTGGACAGAAGGAATTTCACCCATAAACTCTAAGGCCATGATTCAGAAATGCACTGGAAGTATGCATGTGTTAAAATACTTTCCTGAATTGGTGCCCAAGTACTTGCTAGCATAGAGTGGGTATAAAGAATCTAATAGTCTAGTTAATCTCATAGAAAGCATCCGCCACTTTCCATCTCCTCTATAATCAAAGTGCTACATGACACTATCAGGAAATGTGGCATTTAAAAAGATGTGATTTATTTTTTAGTGTGTACATTGGCATTTCATGGGCACAAATAATATATGTTCTATCTGTAAATGGAAACTTTTTTTCCTTAAGGAAAGAAAACTCCTTGAAGAGAGAATAAGTGATTTAACAACAAATCTTGCAGAAGAAGAAGAAAAAGCCAAAAACCTTACAAAGCTGAAAAACAAACATGAATCAATGATTTCAGAACTGGAAGGTATTGTAAACCAAAGGTGGTTTTATATCAATTGCTTATTTGAGTTGTATTTTTAAAAGACTCCTTTAAAAAAATAAATAGAGACAATACATTTACCATCTAGGTTTTCTGAAATGCCGGAACATGAAATTCTGTAGTAATTACCAAATAAAAGTTATTTTTAATGACAGCCCTGGGGGGCTCTTTCCAAGTAGGCACAAATGTAATTTTAATGGTTTTGTATGTTTGTTTTTCACTTTTAATTTTAAATGGTATTTGCCAGATTCAGTATTCTGGGGCCAGTTAGAACTATGTATTACAATATTTTTGAGAAAACCAGGCTTTCATTTATTACAAATCATTTTTTTTAAATCCATGTCAGATAAAGGTAAAAGAGATAAAGAGTTTCATTTGTGTTTCTTGGAGAATGAACCCAACCTACAAAAACTATGGCAAAAAGTAGTGCTTCAGAATTAGAGTGACCAGACAGCAAACGTGAAAAATCAGGATGGGTTGGGGGGTAATAGGAGCCTATATAAGAAAAAAGACCCAAAAATTGTGACTGTCCCTATAAAATCAGGACATCTGGTCACCCTATTCAGAATACTGGGGAGCAGAGAGTTCTGATTTATGGATGGACAGAAAGTAAAGTTTGTGTGCTAGTTGCAAGTCACTAGCCCTTCACTACAAAAATAAAATTATCTTGTATTCAGCATATAACCAAATGGAGAAGTACAGTGATATCACTGGTTTTCCATGTATACGTACCTATGTTCAGGATCACTTTGAGAATTCCTTGGGCTGACTCACTACCCTGACAAGAATCCTTATTTTTCCAGTGCGACTGAAGAAAGAAGAGAAGAGCAGACAAGAACTGGAGAAAACAAAGAGGAAGCTGGAGGGAGACGCCAGTGATCTGCATGAGCAGATTGCAGACCTGCAGGCGCAGATTGCTGAACTAAAGATGCAGCTGGCCAAAAAGGAGGAAGAGCTGCAGGCCGCTCTTGCCAGGTATCCAACTCCTACTGACAGAAGGGCCTGAGCTGAAACTCCAGTTCTGGACATGCACACGCCAATCCCCACCCACACTTTGTGAAAGTTCAGCTCTGAATCTGATCTCTGCACTTTGAAGTGCAGGTTATAGACAAAATACACTGCAAATTACTACAAGTCTGACCCTGACCTATTCAAATGAATGGGGGAGGGGTGTTTCCCATAGACTTAAATAGAAGCAGGATCCTCAGGCCATGGAAATCAGGGCTTGAAATGTCATTGGCCACCAAGCCCCCTTCCACACCTCAATATCCTCTGGGATACTCTCTCTCCATACAGGTGCAACAATCATTTCCCCAAGCCTCCCCTCCCTTTCATATCTCTTTCCTGCATTGGGGGCCCAGTTTCTTACATGTCAAACAGTTGAGAAAGTCTTACTCCGCAGAAACCAGTGATCCTCCCAATTGTCTATGTCATCCAAGAGATGAGGACACCAAATCTACTTCTGTCATTCTCTGTCCATGCTGGTTAGGACTGTCTGCACAATGAGCTAAAAGCTGAACCTAGCACATACATTCAAACATATATTTAGGATGGGATTTTCAAAAAAAACTCTTGGAGCTGGCCTAATTCTGTTCATACCGAGGTCAGTGGTAAAGCTCCTATGGATTTCTAAAGGACTAAAGAGTTAGGTCATTCAGAAAACCTTACCCTTAAATACACAGTTTAAGCTATACTAACATAAGACGTTATGTTATCTTATCTATACCTGGTGTGGATTAATTACATTTCCTAGTAAAATTTAAAAACGAACAAACATGGATTCATTTAGGTTATTCGGATTGAAATCATACCACCAGCTCCCAACAGCTCAACGTACTTGAACTTTTTTTTTTTTATATTTACATCATACTTTGTTTGTCCAGGCTTGAAGATGAAATTGCTCAGAAGAATAATGCCCTCAAAAAAATCCGTGAGCTGGAAGGTCACATCTCTGATCTCCAGGAAGACTTGGATTCTGAGAGAGCAGCAAGAAACAAAGCAGAAAAACAAAAGAGAGACCTGGGTGAAGAGCTGGAGGCCCTGAAAACAGAACTTGAAGATACCTTGGATAGCACCGCTACACAGCAAGAGCTCAGGTATAAAGACCTAGCACATGGTAGAAAAACAAATGTAACCAAAGTCACTATAAAAAACATAAAATCAGATAGCACCATTTCAGTAAAATAGTGCATAACCCATATCTAGTGATGTGTAAAGATCTGCACATCTGGATAGAACAACATGGGCTCTAAACACAAGCCCCAGTGCAAGGAACTCTTGGATACTTATTCATGCTCTGACAGTGTTGCCCTATGTAGGACTGGACAAGTCACTTCATTAACTAATAGTTCTAAAGTGCTACTATAAAAGTTCTGCTGCTGCTGCCGCCATTATTTATCATCTCACAGCTGTGCAATAACACAGTTTCCTGTGTGATTAGATTGTCAGCTAGCTGTTCCATTCATGTGTGTATTGCTTTCCAGAGCAAAGAGGGAACAGGAGGTCACAGTGCTGAAGAGAGCTCTGGATGAGGAAACTCGGACTCATGAAGCCCAGGTCCAGGAGATGAGGCAAAAGCATACTCAGGCTGTGGAGGAGCTAACAGAACAGCTGGAGCAATTTAAACGGGTAAACTGAAAACCACTACCCTGATAATGGATTTATCTATTAGACATTGTGGATTTCTTTTACACAACGTATTTTGCTTTGCCTTATGCATTCAGGCCAAAGTAAACTTGGACAAGACCAAGCAGACACTAGAGAAAGAAAATGCTGACCTGAGTACTGAAATCAGGTCACTAAATCAGACCAAACAAGATGTGGAGTACAAAAAGAAGAAGCTGGAAGTGCAGCTTCAGGAGTTACAGTCCAAATACACCGATGGAGAGCGTGTCCGAGTGGAACTCAATGAAAAAGTCCATAAGTTACAGGTAAGAAATACCTTCTTCGGTGACCTGAGAGGCTCAATGGGACAACTGGCTATAGAGTGACTGACGTATTCTGGGTCCCACACAATGGTATTGCTAGTACAAACCATTACTTATTTCTTACTAAGTGCCCATTCCCAAGAACTGTTAATTCACAAATGCAGCAAAAAAGGCTTCTTAGGACATGTCTACACTTACCTCCAGAGCAATCGATCCAGCGGGGGTCATTTTATTGCGTCTAATGAAGACGTAATAAATCAACCACCAAGTGCTCTCCCATCGACTCCGGTACTCCACTGGAGCGAGAAGCATAGGCAAAGTCTACGGGGGAGCGTCAGCAGTCGACCTATCACAGTGAAGACACCGTGGTAGGTAGATCAAAGTATGTTGACTTCAGCTACGTTATTCACGTAGCTGAAGTTGCATAAATTAGATCGATCCCCCTCCCCCCCACCCCCCAGTGTAGACCAGGCCTCAGTATGTTATGTAGTAAAAACCTGTGGAAATAGAATACAGTTTAATTTTGTATTTGCATTTGAAAACATCAATTTCTTCATAACAAGTTGCACTCCATTGGGTATAGACCTCTCCACTCAATGAGGGAGTGTGACAGAGGGAGTGGGGCACAAAATCAAGGCACCCTTTGCATGGAGCTGTTCTACAGCTGTACTGGACAAAGGGAGGTTCAATAAAGTTGCCTGTGACAGAATTCTCCAAAACCTCCACCTCAAACATATGACTACCTGCTGCAGATTGGTTCCACAGCACTGAAATCTCACAAATTCTCTTAGAAAAACTTTGGCAATATCCACCATTCTGACATGATTTTTGCTGTCGTGAATTACATCTGAACTGGAAAATAGGCCTCTTCTTGGGTTCTGGAAGTGATCCAGAAGCACAGGAGCAGGTTCTGGTCCTGGCATTCAAATACAAACTGTGATTCAAGAGTCCAGTCTGGACCCATCTCAAACATGGCTAGGGTAGATGAGATTGAAGCTATACAAAATAACTGAAAAGATTCAATGTGATTTTTCTTTAGGTTGAAGTGGAAAATGTTACCGGTTTGCTCAGTGAAGCAGAAACCAAGGCAATCAAGCTCACTAAGGATGTTGCAAGCTTGGGATCTCAACTACAGGATACACAGGTAGGCTTCCCACTGGGATAACCTGTATAAAACATATTGAAAAAGAATGAAAAAATGACCATGTTCTATTATGATGATCTCTGTAGGAGCTGCTTCAGGAGGAAACTCGGCAGAAACTGACTGTAACTACCAAGCTTCGCCAGCTGGAGGAGGAAAATAACAGCCTGCAAGAGCAGTTGGAGGAAGAAGCAGAAGCAAAACAAAACCTAGAGCGACATATTTCGACACTGACAGTACAGGTACAGTTAGAACATTAGCTCCAGTGTAGAGTCTTTACAACAGGTCCATAGATTTCAGATCTCCAGTTATCCCTATACATGTTAGACAGCAAACTATTGTTACTAGGCCAGAAGCGGCAAGTGTATGACCTGTAGACCAGCTGTAGCCTATGGAATTCTACAGGTCAGCCAGTAGCCACCCTCTTCTTAATGCAGAGGAGAGTGTGACCACAGGACTACTGGCCACACCTTGGTGCAAGATCACTCGCCTCATGATGGAGTCTGGTGCGATGGGCCTATAGCCTCTGTAGGCTGCCTCATGATGTTAAAGATGAGTCAGCTTGAGTGAGTTAGGTGCACGCCTATGGGTTCCTTGGATGATGTCATATGCAGCCCGCTGTTGTGCAAACTTAGAGTGCCTCTGCTATACAGACTTGTTTCATTCCTTGAATTCAAATTTCAGCTTTCTGACTCAAAGAAGAAGCTACAGGAATATACCAGCACAATAGAGAGTATGGAGGAAGGCAAAAAGAAATTCCAGAAGGAAATTGAAGGGCTCATACAGCAGTTTGAGGAAAAAGCTGCTTCTTATGACAAACTGGAAAAAACTAAGACCAGACTCCAGCAGGAGCTGGATGATCTGATAGTGGACTTGGACAACCAACGCCAGCTGGTCTCCAACCTGGAGAAAAAGCAGAAGAAGTTTGATCAGGTATGAGCTTATGGTTCATGTTATAACCTAACTTCGCTGGGAGTCATGGGTGCAGAGAGTAAGTTGTTGAGTGGGAATTAACATAGTTATAAAAAAAGATTAAGGTTGAATTATTTATGCCTTGATTAATTTTGTGTCTGCATATACAGGGACCTTTCTCTGTAGTCATTAGTAATTGACAAGACTAATGCACTAGAAAACCCTACACTTAATGCCTTTCTGTATTAACAGGATTACTGTGCTCAAACTGAGAATTTTTATGTTATTGGTTTATAGATGCTAGCTGAAGAGAAAAACATCTCTTCCAAATATGCAGATGAAAGGGACAGAGCAGAAGCTGAAGCTAGAGAAAAAGAAACAAAGGCTTTGTCCTTGGCCCGAGCTCTTGAGGAAGCTTTGGAAGCCAAAGAAGAACTGGAGAGAACCAACAAATTGTTGAAAGCGGAAATGGAAGATCTAGTTAGCTCCAAGGATGATGTTGGCAAGAATGTAAGTCTCACAATATATATCCTGTACAACTATTTCAGGGACAATCACTTAAATTAATAGTAAACAACACAAAGATCTACATTTTCAGTGTGGAGAGTTCTTCACAGTATAAAATCCATTCAACGTCAGAAGTTTTATGCAGAATTCCATGAACAATTCCATCTGCATCCAGCCCTATCACAGACTCAGCAATAAATTATGCTTACAAGCTTCTTTAGTCTTGACTTTACTGATCAACAGAAAGTTATTGATCTTGAAGAGGATTATTTGCTTCATTTCTGAGAGAAGATAAAATTAAAGCAGAGATTGGGAAGTATTTGCTAACCCAGTAAGCAGCTTCCAAGTTGTAAAGTTTGCAAATCTGAATTTATTAATTGGATTTGATTTTGCCAGCAGCTACCACTGTGGCTAAAAGAAATTTCCTCAGTTGACTTGGCAGAGTTCAGTTGTGACAGGATCCAAAGCAGTGTGATGGCTCTAACAAGTGTCTGTGAGCTAAGAGCTTCAGAAGGAAATAAAAATTAAAAGGAACAAAAAGAGCCCTGCTAACTTGATTTGAAAGGGGATATTGCTTCCTATCTCTTATTTTAATGGCATTATCACATCACTACCACTAAGGGTTTATTTCCACAATTGTAGGTGTTTAGACTAAAATGAATCCTGGGATAACATCGGGTATCCAGAGTCTCAGTCCATGAATAAGCTGAATTTTGCCTTTTCAAATAGATTTATTAGGGTACAAAAAATGCTAGTTTGCCACTTTTTTGTGGGTGTCCTTGAAACTTAATCCATTCTCTCTCCACCATTCATATATTCCAATTTGTCCCATGCTATAGAATGATCGCATTCCAGCAATATGTATTTTTAGATTGATTACAATAAATAAAAACATTCTATTGATTTCTCATTGCATGAAAGGTCCATGATTTGGAGAAGTCCAAACGTGCCCTGGAACAACAAGTGGAGGAGATGAAGACACAGTTAGAGGAGCTGGAGGATGAGTTACAGGCTACTGAAGATGCCAAGCTTAGATTGGAGGTTAACATGCAGGCCCTAAAAGGACAGTTTGAAAGAGACTTGCAAGCTCGAGATGAACAGAATGAGGAGAAGAGGAGACAGCTGCTTAAACAGGTATAATTCGTTATCAGTGACACTGTAAATGCTTACTCAAAGTAATTGCAAATCCCCTGGCTCATGCCATTATTAGTAAGTGCTTCAGGATAATAAGAACCAAACATTCTTCTTCCTTGTGCTTGGCTGAATAAAAGCTATGTAGACCATTTTGCTTTGCTTAAAAAATGAGCTGTAGTTATAGCAGTGTTATGGCTTGTGGCTATTTCAGTATAAGGAATCTGACTGTAGAAGATAGTGATTTAACAGTGAGATTCCATTTAGTGTAAATTATTAACTCTGACATAATGGCTAAAATGCTCCCCAAGCTTTCAGTGCAAGTAGTAAAAGATGGATCCCAAATATAATACCTGGCTTCCCTGGATGAATCATTAATGACAATGAACTGATCCAAAAATTCTGGAAGGGAAAACAAACAATGTAGACCTTGTTGGTAGAGGTGATATTGTGACTACAAACACAAATATTCCATTCACCAACTGAATTACACATGTATCCCTCAGGACAGAATCAAACTTTGGTCTTTTACCACACCGAACGCCAGTATTTGAGCCAAACGAGAATTTATTTCATCAGTCAGTGGTATTGGAAAACTACTGGAGCTTTTATTACCTGTCGGCAAGCCCCTAGAACACCACAGTATACACAAGCCGGGTGTAAGTAAAGTGTGTCTAAGTGTGCTAAAGTGTACCAGTAATCCTAAACAAAATCTTCTTTGCTATTGTTTAGCTCCATGAGTATGAAACAGAACTGGAAGATGAGCGTAAGCAACGTGGCCTGGCAACTGCAGCTAAAAAGAAATTAGAAGTTGACATTAAGGATCTGGAAGGTCAGGCTGACTCTGCTAACAAGGCTCGGGAAGAAGCCATTAAGCAACTTCGTAAACTACAGGTTTGTGGCTCCTGAGACTGAATAGTTTTCTGTTGGACCATTGATGTGACTTGTATAACAGCAAGTGGAAATTAGATGTCATTTGTGACCTTGATGCTAGATATAGATATAACATTAAAGAGGGGTTTGTGTTGTTATACAAAGCACACGGGATCTTTTCGGGGGGGAAAAGGCAAATACGCCACATTTATTGAAAATACAACAGTTAGCATATGCTTTGTAGTCACACATGCTTTTTAGTCACACACACACACACACACACACACACACACACACACACACTCCTGCCAGTTGACGTTTATAGTTACCAGTCTGTTGTAACTCGAGTCAATCTAATGGCCAGTTAGATTGAGCATGAGTGTGGAGCTGGGCTCTGTCAGTCACAATCCGATGCTCTGAGGCTTTGCAGGACTGAACCCAGAGTTCCATGGCAAAACACCCCAGCTTTATAGTTGTAAATTCCCATTTGAGGCCATGCATTTTGCAATGTCATCCTGTAATCATTAGTTCTTAAGTGGTGTTAATCTTGGGGTTTTCTGCTGTTATCATTTGATGGTTATTGTCGGTCTTCCCACGTTATCTCCTGTTTGTTGTCTTGCCTTCACGGGTGCATGCCTCACCTCTGAGGTCGTCAATGCTGCTAACATGTTTAGCAGCAGATACAATGGAGGTTTTCTGATTGTCTTCTGGTTTTTTTCAAGTCTCTCACTTTTTCTTGACCATCTGGACATTTGTGATGGCTTTCACACCTTATCTTTTCCTGATGCATTCATTCCTCATTCACACAAACAAACAATCTTACAGAAACATTCAAAGGTATACAGACAGCAGTATTTTATATATTCAGCAGAATACATTGTAAATTAAGCCTTGCTAAATCTTATAACTAAAACAATTCACATTGGGGCTTCAGGCCCTCAACATTTTTCTAATCTCCTTAACATAGATACAAGATCCTGTCTCTTACTAAAACCTTAAAACAAAGAAGTGTATATTTAACTAGCATGCCTAATTTGTAATACATATAGGAAACCATAGTAGACATTATAACTTATCCTAAAACAAAAGGGTGACCATAATCAGTTGTAAGGATTGTTCTGGTCTGTCATTCCTTTCTGCTATTCAAAAAGGGTGGCTGGCAGGATGAAATCAAATCATACATTAATTCTCATAGTACAATTATAAAATCCTGCTCCTACATTTGAACCAAGACCCCAGATCCAAAATGCTTAGTTAATGTAATTTGAGTGACCTTGAGATAGCTGGCTTAGAGAGTGAAAAATACCACGTTTCGCAGTGGACAGAGTCACCACAACTAACTGATCAGCACTGATGTGCTATTGGCATCTCTGTGGAAAACCTAAGGGTTCCATCGAAGAGGTGAAGCAAAAAAGGCCAGATGTGGCGATAGGACTCCAAATTGGCTCTCCGGTACATGAACATAGCACTATGTATTTTTGAAAAACCAGCTATCACATTTGCACCTGCATGAATAGTAGCCTGTTTTCAAAAACGCTGTATATAGCGATCAGTGATCGAGGGGAGGATTGAGACTTGACAAGCCAACTCTTAAAAACACTGAGGGATTGTCTAGATGGCGAGTTAGCATGCAGCAAGCTGGGGTATAAAGCTACCGCACGCTAGTCTGCAGCGTACTAACTATCTGGGTGGATGCTGTAACTGCACACTAAAAGTTCCATAGGGTATTGAGCCAGTCCTCTTTCAAAGCAGACTAGATCAAAGTGCATTATGGAATTGTTAGTGTGTGGCAGAAGGGTCCACATGGTCAGTTTTGTAATTACATGGAAATTAGTATTTGCTTTGTTTTCATCTAATTTTCTTTTCAACAAAACTGTGATAACCACTGACAAATACAAATCCATCCTTTTCAACTGTCTGAAACCAGGGTCAGATGAAGGACTTCCAACGAGAGCTTGATGATGCCCGTGCCTCCAGAGAAGAGATATTTGCTACAGCCAGAGAAAATGAGAAAAAAGCCAAGAACCTGGAAGCAGAACTTATGCAGCTGCAAGAGGTAAAGTGTGAATCTTAGAGAGTACTAGAATGCAGACTGCACAAGATCTTCGGTAACAAAACAGTTGGACTTGAGAGAACCAAATCATTAAAAAAAAAAAAAGTGTTATTGGGTGTGGTGCAAGGAAAGCTACAGTCAGAATCTCTTATAGCAGGTTCTGTGGACCTCTGTAAAAACCAAGGCCCAGATCCTCAAAGATATTTAGGTTCTTGACTTCCATTTAAATGGGCCACAGTGCTTAGAGATGCTGAGTACCAAGAGCTTCCTTTAAAACTATTAACCCATAAGAAGATATGTTTCACTGGATGGAAAAGAAAGTGTACTGTTTCTTACAACCCCTATGACTTTT
Organism: Mauremys mutica; assembly: GCF_020497125.1. Lineage (NCBI taxonomy): Eukaryota > Metazoa > Chordata > Testudines > Geoemydidae > Mauremys > Mauremys mutica. The sequence goes on along the minus strand of NC_059082.1, from coordinate 67,098,799 downwards.
TCAATAATTTTGTACTCCTGACATCTTTCATCATGTTTTAAATGGATACAATCCTTGTATCGTGAAGCACAATAAAACACAAACTGCTGATGGGTTGGATAATGCATATTTTTGTTCCATTAATCTATGACTATAGAATCATAAATTAATATTCTGGTGACAGAAATGTGTGACTGTGGTTGGGTTTAAAAAGACATTATGGCTGATCGGTCTCTCACCCCATAGGACTAAATGGTTGGACTGAACTTTGTTTAACACTCTTCATTTCTTTAATACATTGGCTGTTTGTTTCCCCAAGGATCTGGCTGCTGCAGAAAGGGCGCGCAAACATGCTGATCTGGAGAAAGAGGAACTGGCTGAAGAACTTGCAAATGCTGCTTCTGGGAGGTAAGAATAGACAATTATTTTCAAGTGTACCAAAGCCTTGCTAAATACCTCTCAGTAGTCAATGTTTATGTCCTGAAAAGTGATCTGTAGCTCCAGCCTTGCCAACACGTACACATATGCTTAGCTACAAACATGTGGCTAATTTCATTAAAATCAATGGGTCTACTTATAAGTGATTCATAGATATGAAGGCCAGCAGGGAAGGGCAAGTGAGGTCTCTAGTAACGTAAATAAGATGGCAGCACAGGTAGACTCATTTCAAGAATACTTCCTGGTTCTCCATTAGTCTTCAGCATCTTCCAGTGTGTTGCAAGACCATGGTCAACTGCTCAAAATCAAAAACAACATGCTTTGCAAATTTAAACTTACAGGACTAGCCTCCAGGATGAGAAACGTCGCCTGGAAGCTAGAATCTCCCAACTGGAGGAAGAGCTAGAAGAGGAACAAGGTAATATGGAGGCAATGAGTGATCGCTTCAGGAAAGCGGTACAGCAGGTACAGTCCGTTCTAGTGTGTCTATAAGTAAGAGGGGTGTAGGGTGTATGTATGTGTGTGTCTGCCTGTACCCATTCAAGTGTGTGTTTGTTTTTGAACACACCTTCAGAGAGCTCCCAGAAAGAGACTAAGTTTTATATTAAATTGGTCTAACTCCCTTTTCCCAAGCCTAAGGTAACAGCTGTAGATTCTTAAAGTGCTCTTCCTAAATATTTCAGTCAGAGCAGCTGAATAACGAGTTGGTAACAGAGCGCACTGTGGCACAGAAGAATGAGAGTGCTCGGCAGCAACTGGAGAGGCAGAACAAAGAGCTGAAGTCTAAACTGCAGGAAATGGAAGGAGCTGTGAAGTCCAAGTTTAAGGCTACAATTGCTTCTCTGGAGGCCAAAATTGCTCAGCTTGAGGAGCAAGTGGAACAGGAATCCAGGTACTTGGACACTACAACTCATCCCTCACTGGTAAAGCCATCCTTTTATTTAGTGATTCTAATACAGGTAATCAGTTATTTTTGTCAAGGTCCAAATTTCTTGGTCGAGGTATAGTCAAAGTCCAGACTTCAGAGAATAAAATACAAAAACAACAACAACGGTAATAAGTAAATAAAAAGATTTCACTATCGGTTCAAAAGTGTCTGGCAGTCCGGGTTTGGCCCAGGGTCCACCTATTGACTACCCCTGTTTTAATACATGAAATACCAAAAAAACTAAAGGTTTTCCAGGAGTCTATTAGTGGCATTAAGGTTTGGTAAAGATTCTCACACACATGAGCAGTGTTTCTTTGGAAAATGACTGGTTCTTATCAAAAGCTTGCACAGGGCCAGCTTTGGGAAGAATTTATTATTGAAAAAATCTTCTAGAATTTAATGGAAAAAGTTTCCCCGCTGTAGAATTCTATGGGCTTGCCAAAAACCCTAGATGCAGCATCTTATTCTCTAGGTTTCTACAGAAACTACTCTGAAAACCTATTGGTTTACCCTCCTTTACATTCTATATTGGCTGTAGGACCATTTCATTAGTGCTAGTCCTGTTGTTTTGGGCCAGATCTTGACTCCACTGGCAGGACAGCAAGTTCTGCAAAGGTGTCTAGTTAGCATGGTACTCAGCTCCAAAGGAGTTCTCTGCCTGCTAGGGTGCATGGCTGTCCGGTTCTATTTACCTCCTCCCGTCCCTTCCCGGGGACGCATTACGGCCAGAGGGCTACCATCAGCTGAGAGTAGCACTTAAGCAGGGGGAGAGAGCAGAGTTTTGCAATTTGAGGACAAAGGGAAAGATTCCTTCTGTCTCAATGCAACCAGGACCAGACCATTTATTCTGGCTGGGGGCTGGACTTGGCCCTTTACACATGCTGATGCAAGTGGGTATCATTTCAGGCCTCATGTGCACATGCAGTAATTACCAACCTCCTTGCACCTCCAATGCAGAATAGCTGACTAGCTGCCAAACTGTGCTGGATTGTGGTCAGGGGCGTGAGTCTGCACTGGACTCTCAGCTGCATTTGCTTGTTGTGGGCACTGTTGGTGCCTGCATCAGGCCAGAGCTTCTACTTCTCTCACTGCAGCTGTTATCTCAGGGTACGTCTACACTACGGGACTATTCCGAATTTGCATAAACCGGTTTTGTAAAACAGATTGTATAAAATCGAGTGCGCGCGGCCACACTAAACACATTAAATCGGTGGTGTGCGTCCACGGTCCGAGGCTAGCATCGACTTCTGGAGCGTTGCACTGTGGGTAGCTATTCCGTAGCTATCCCATAGTTCCCGCAGCCTCCCCCGCCCCTTGGAATTTCCGGGTTGAGATCCCAGTGCCTGATGGGGCAAAAATCATTGTCATTGTCGCGAGTGGTTCTGGGTAAATGTCATCAGTTACTCCTTCCTCTGGGAAAGCAACAGCAGACAAGCATTTCGTGCCTTTTTTCCCTGGATTGCCCTGGCAGATGCCATAGCATGGCAACCATGGAGCCTGTTTTGCCTTTTGTGACTGTCACCGTATGTGTACTAGATGCCGCTGACAGAGGCGATTCAGCAGCGCTACACAGCAGCATGCTTTTGCTTTTGCATGACAGCAGAGATGGTTACCAGCCATACTGCACCATCTACCAATCCATAAATTGGTAAAAAGATGATCATGGCTACCAGTCGTTTTGCACCATTTGCTGCTGTCATAAGTGCCCCTGGCTGCTCTTAGCCAGGGGCGCAAAAGCCAAAATTGGGAATGACTCCCTGAGTCAATCCCTCCTTTTTGGTATCTAAAAATAGAATCAGTCCTGCCTAGAATATGGGCAAGTGTACTAGAGAACCACTGTATCAGAGAGCACAGCTGCTCTGTGTCAGATCCTGCAGAAATTATGAGCTGTATGCTATTCACAGGGGGTGCTCCTGCAACAACCCCACCTGTTGATTCCGTTCTTCCCCCAGCCTTCCTGGGCTACCGTAGCATTGTCCCCCCACTTGTGTGATGAAGTAATAAAGAATGCAGGAATAAGACACACTGACTTGTTAGTGAGAAATGAGTGGAAGGCAGCCTCCAGCTGCTATGATAGTCCAGACAGGACATTAAGGAGTGTGGAGGAGAGGAGCCCAGCATCCCTCTGCTAGTCTAGGGGCAATTGAATCTTTTTTTTACACATGAAGGGTGGGGGCTGACAGAGCTCAGCCCCCTGTTGCTATGATGACGATGGTTATCAGCCATACTGCACCATCTACCAGGAAAAATTAGGGCCAGGCGCCCTTGATCGACCTGACGGATGCTAGTCAGCATGGTTACCAGCCCTTTTGCACTGCCCCATGTGCCAATAGGCTGATGATGAGGACGGGTACCAGTCGTTTTGCACCATCAGCCACCCATGGCGGGGGGGGAGCAAGGATGTTGGTGTTCAGTGCTGCAGCATCACGTCTATCTGCAGCATTCAGTAAAGATAGGGTGACATGTAAAAGAGTCAAGAGAGGATTGTTTTCCCTTTCGATTCTGGGGGTGGGTGGGGGGGTGCGTAAATTGCCGAGCTATGCCCTGACCCACCGCGGACACTGTGTTTGACCCTAGAAGCATTTGGAGCTCAGCCAAGAATGCAAATGCTTTTCAGAGAGACTGCAGGAACTGTGGGATAGCTTGAGTCCTCCAGTCCATGAGCGTCCATTTGATTCCTTGGCTTTCCGTTATGCTTGTCACGCAGCAGTGCGCTGAGTCCCTGCTATGGCGTCTGTCTGGAGATTTTTTAAAAATGTTTTTTAATTCGTCTTCTGTAACGGAGCGCTGATAGAACAGATTTGCCTGCCCTTACAGCAATCACATCCGCATGGTCCATGCGGGAGCTCTTTCTTTATTTTGATTTTTAACTGCATCACCACACGTGCTGATCGGAGCTCCACGCTGGGCAAACAGGAAATATTCAAAAGTTCGCGGGGCTTTTCCTGTCTACCTGGCCACTGCATCCGAGTTCAGATTGCTGTCCAGAGCAGTCAGTGGTGCACTGTGGGATACCGCCCGGAGGCCAATACCATTGATCTGCGGCCACACTAACCCTAATCTGATATGGTAATACTGATATTAGCACTACTCCTCTCGTTAGGGAGGAGTACAGAAACCGGTTTAAAGAGCCCTTTATACCGATATAAAGGGCCTCTTAGTGTGGACGGGTGTGGCGTTAAATTGGTTTAATGCTCCTAAAACCGGTTTAAACGCATAGTGTAGACCAGGCCTCAGACACTAGTGTGATTCTGAGAACTGTAGATTATTTAAAGTAAATATTTGAGAATACTCAGCCCATTGTCAATTGCCTGTGATAAGAAGGCAGGCTGCTGTCTGTCTTAACATTCTCTTCTAACCCATTTAAATGGCAAAAGCCTGTACAGGTGAGGTGGTAAATGATTCCATTCCATGGCAGCAGGAGGCCTAAATCACAGTGGAAATGATGCATGAGCAAGGACAGGTCAAATGAGCCAACACAGCACCTCTCGTATGATACGAAGCCAAGCTCTGCAGTGGGAATAAATGGAGAAAGGAGAATGGATTGTGAATAGGCCAGCAGGGCTAGGGCCAGTTCCGTAGAATACACAAATCTGCTGGACCACAATCCTGCCTGGAGAAGACCTAAAGCTATCAGCTGGAGAAGAGCTGTGCTGAGCACTTGCTCCACACCTGTCACCTGGGAGGAGGGAAAGTGTCCTGTTCTTTCCCTCCAAAATGCTCTTGCAGTTCCCCATTTTTATTCACTTTCTGACTAAAGAAGCAGGGTTTGGCTGTAAGCGAAAAACTAGTAAATAACTAGTTAAAAAAAACAAAACAAAACTCCAACCATTAGAAATGTGGCAGATGGCTATACAAAGATACAAGGGTGGGCAAATGCTCCCTGCTTTCACATCTAGAAACACACACAGGACAGGGGTATAATGAGTTGACCATGGGAGAAGCTGCTGCTTCCTTCAGTTTTTATAGAAGTCAATAGCATTATTCTGAGGAAGGCTTTTAATATGAGGATCGCTCATGCTTGTTTTCAAAAGCCCTGTGCACCTAAGAGTCCTCCATTTTCCAGATCAGTCAGAGTCATGCTGTCATTTGCAGAGAGAAGCAGGTCACAGCCAAGACATTGCGCCAGAAGGACAAGAAGCTGAAAGAGGTCTTGCTGCAGGTTGAAGATGAAAGAAAGCAAGCAGAACAATACAAGGATCAGGTAATGCACCATGGGAATCCAGCAGGGGAGGAAAGGGCTGCTGTGAGTACCCAGGCTTGTGAGGCACCTCACCACTACCTGCCTCTAGCATGAAGTAGTCTTGTCTGTGCCCATTGTACCTCAGCTCCCTGACACCAGCTGCCTCTGGCCACACAAGCACTGCCTTCCCAGCCTCCACAGACCTCTATGCAAGCTAGTGCTAGGCAAATGCCAACCCAAGTCCTACCAGGTTTGGTTTCCCCAGAGGGACAGCATACTAGCTGTTGGATTCAAGTGAGGATCAGTTCCTAATAAGTACATCTTAGTGCTGTGAGGTTATCGTGAAGGCAAGCATAAGTTCTATTATCAAAGATTTAAAAGCTACTAAGGATAATAATGGAGATGTAAATGGGTACATATAGAACAAAAAGTATAATGCTTCCTAGAGTCTAAACTCATCTTTAACAGGCTAATTCCTGGTCTAAAGTAGTTTGCCTTTAGGTGAGAGTATCTCCACCCACACTGGCTGTGAGCCCTCTTTCATAAATGCAAAAAGCACTGCCCTTTTTGCTGCCTTGGTGAAGGATAAAGCAATGTCCTTTTGCATCCCTTATATCCTCCCAAATTGTTGATCCCCGGAGTCAAGATGATTCCTCCCACCCCCATCTTCCGACTTTATTCCCTGATGTGCTGAATTCATGTTGACTTTACATCCTCATATTGAGGTTGAATGCAAACAGGGTTTCCATTGTGTTGGCTTACAATGCTTAATGTACATGTGAACCAAGACAGAGGGGCAAATCTACATCCTTTGTCCTGCAAAAACCTGTTTGTCAACCTGCCCGGATTCAGACTTTATGTATATACTGGAAAATATTTTTTCATTCCGTACATACATTTCACAATGATATTAATGACCAATGTTATCCTGGCTTTCATTTAAGATCTCAATGACATTCTTTATAGACAAATACTATGAAAACTGTGTGCTAAGTGTAGCAACTTTGTCAGGCCTGATAGGAGTTGCTGTTATAGAACAATCAACCCTCTTCCAGTTGGCATTGAGAGGTTTTTAGGGTCGCGCCTGCTTTGCCTCAAAAGAGCCCAAGGCGGCGGGGAAGGCAGCTGGGCCTCGTTCTGGAAGCAGGCCTTTCAAAGGAAGGGTTTAGGCTGAGAGAGAGAGCAACACACTGCTTAGATCCCAGCCTGAAAGGGCCTCTGGTTGCTAGCCCTAGGGGGAAGAACTCTGTACTTTGGATTAATGAGACTGTTGGTGCAGTGTCTCCCAAAGAGTCAGGACAACTCTGGCATAGTACGCTGTGTTGTGCCTCATTGTGAATGCAAGTCAGCAGGACCCTCACAGGGGCTGCCAAATAGGACATTTGCCAGTGGAAGAGAAAACAGCTTTTTTTCGCTGTAAAGTCCTTAACAAGACTCATGCTTGACAGCAAGATTCTCTATCCTCCATACCAAGGCAATGACCAACTGCTAGGGCACTGGTCCTGCCAAACAGCCAACTAGAACAGCCTGACTGGGCAGTGGGTTATAACTTACTGGGTTCAGATGCCTGTCCCAACTGGCCTCCTATAGCTATCTGAGCTTTATACAGGGACCACTCTTCATCTCAGAACCTAACGTGCTAATTTCAGTTGAGACACATCAAATACATGCAGTCCAAAAGAGCAGAGCTAATCCTACTGGGATGTCACAATAGAGGCCACAGCAGCTACTTGCAGGTGTAGAGAGTCCGGAAAGTACATCAACGTGAATAAAGGGGTGCAGACGGAGGAATGTAAAACATTCTGATCTCTTTAAAGGAAACTCAAAACTCTACGCATTCCTCTTACTTCTCGCTCAGGCTGATAAGAGCACCGCCCGAGTAAAACAACTGAAAAGACAGCTGGAAGAGGCTGAGGAAGAGGCCCAGCGCATCAATGCAAATCGCAGGAAACTGCAGAGAGAGCTGGACGAAGCAGCTGAAAGTAATGAGGCCATGGGCCGGGAGATGGCTACACTGAAGAGCAAACTCAGGTAGGGTGGCTTTGTTTTTTTACTAGCTCTTCTCTGTCCACTAATGAGAGATTTAGAATTCTAAACTATAGCAGAATTTGAGGAAAGAAACTTGGTTAAGAAGAAACACCCTGTTGATGCTGGAGAGTTATGGGTTCCCCACATCCGCCCAATGATAAATCCACCCATAATAAAAATGCTACCCCTGGTTCAAAGACTTGAGATGAAGTCATGACCCCACCAAAGTCAATGGCAACACTCTTGACTTCAGTAGGGCCAGGATTTCACCCTTCAGGGGTGAGATGTTTCAAAAGCATTCAGCACTCTGCTCCCATTGAAGTTAATGATAAAACGCCTCTTGGCTACAATAGGAGCTGAGTTAGGCCAACAGTGACTGTTGAGACCCTTGATAGTGATATTAAGAACATATAAGAATGGCCATTCTGGGTGGTCCATCTAATCCAGCATCCTGGCTTCCTACAGGGGGCCAGTGCCAGGTGCTTCAGAGGGAAGGAACAAAACAGGGCAATTTATGGAGTGATCTGTCCCGTTGTTCAGTCCCAGCTTCTTGCAGTCAGGTTTAGAGACACCCAGACCATGGTGTTGCATCCCTGACCATCTTGGCTAGTAGCCATTGATGGTCCTACCTGCCATATTTATTATGTGCAGTACTAGTTAGCACTCTTGAAGCTAGTCACCTGTCCCTCCTCACCCAACACACACTGGAGAGATGACTAAAGTGATACTCCTGAAGTTCAGAGACTCGAAGTTCTGTAGGGAGTCAAAGGCCTTGTTGACACTTACAGCGCTGCAGCATGCAGCTTTGATGCTGTAGTGAAGACACCATCTATGCCAAGGGGAGAGCGTCTCCCATCAGTGTAGGTACTCCATCTCCCTGAGGCAGTAGCTATGGCCACAGGAGAAGCCCTCCTGTCAATATAGCACTGTCTACGCCAGGAGTTAGGTTGGTATAATTGTGTCACTCAGGGGGATGGATTTTCCACCACCCCCCCGAATGACATCATTATACCAACGTAAGTTTGTAGTGTAAACCAGGGCAAAGGCAAAGCACATGCACCCTGTGACACTTGCCCAAGTTGCCTCCGTTTCACACATTGACCAGTAGAGTTTCAGCTTCACTGTGTAACTGAGAAAAGTGTCAAACTAGCCACTTCCGTTTTCTCATTAAATAAAAGAAGCCAAATAATACAGTAGTCATGCAGCTCTATTAACACTCCTAAGCTTTAATACAGCTGTCAAGCCTGTGATGCCAGTGGCATGAACAAAGAGACCGATTGGTTAAAGGGAAACTGCTGCCCCTACAACATCTTCCTGTGTAAATTTAGCTCATGCTCTTTAATAAAAAAAATTAAACTATCTGCCTAATCAAATCCTTCCAGCTATTGTCCCAAGTGACTGCTAGATTTATGGGCAGTACATATTCATGATGCAGTCCAAGGCTCACTTCTACTCACCAGGGTTTTCAAGAATATGCTATAATGTACTTTGTTTAATTATTTGAAGGTAACTTACCTGAAAGTGATAATGACCATGTGCTTAGCATAACTGCTCGGGACTCTCTATCTCTGTTTCAGAGGGACACAGGAACCTTCGCAGTGACTAAGCAGGTATCATGCCTTCAACTTTGCAGCTAGCTTGTGGTGCACAAATTTCCATTTTCCTTTTGCCCAAGTAAATTTTATGTGAGATTTCTGCAAACTGTGAAGGCTTGGATATCTTGTCATCAATTTGTTGTACCAAAGGAGACAAATATTACAATAACTCTTTTCCATCAGCTGTTTGTCAGTTATTCATCTTTCTTACAGCTAGGTTGTGTTATGACATGGATTTGCAAACATTGCATTCTCACTTTTCTCATAAGCTCTGCTGACAGAAGACATACGAGTTGCTCTTTTTTTAATTTCTGCATGAAAATAGTCTTCCTTGCACTTTTTAAAGTCCCAATTAAACATGGAAGTTTTGCAAACAAAATATAGCTTTGATTAATTAAAACAGCTGAAAACATTAAAGGCACATCATGGATATGAACAGAGATGTTGCAGCATGTTAGAATTTCACAGTACTACCAATGCACATTTCATATGGTGAATTCTTTAATGTAATCAGTTGGTAAGACTATTTAATCTTACATGTGCTTTGGAAAAAAATTATTTGCATGAAGTCTGCCATACAAACAAAGCGATCTAATCATAGATTGAGGATAAGCTCCTGCCCTCCAAAGCACATCATCAATATATGCCTGTATTGAATAGCTACTATACATTCTTATAGAGCAGCTATTTGTATACATTATGAGGCATGCTTACATGTTCTGACATAGGATGGAGTCACTGCTGTTTAACGCATGGAAATACCCTACTGAAGTTGTATTGCTTTGATACTTTAAGCTAAACAGCATCTTACTTTACACCTGCAGAAGTGATGCTAAGAAAATAGCATTCTGTAATATTTGTGGATCTTCTCTTTTTAAAAATACGGGGCTTTGTTCTTATTACAAATATTTAAAGATGACATTTTGTCCTAGCAACTGCCTTTAAGTCAATTTAACATATTTGCATGTGATTAGTACAGGGCTATATAGTTTGTGGTTGGGGTATAGTAGTGCTTGTTCAAAGCTAGATTAAATGGAAAGTGAAATACAAACTAAATGAAGTGCTTTGCAAGGGTTTTTCCATCTTCCAGTACACATGGGGGCACTTTACCTCTGGGATAACATTTTCCCTTTCTCCCTTTGTCTACATACAACATTGCACCAGTTTATCTAATGGTGTGATTTAAAGTTGATTTTAGGTAAACCAGTACAGATGACTGCATGGACATTCTTAAATAAATATAAACCTGGCTTATAACCAAATTAGTTTAAGAAGCATGATTTAAGCTAAACTGAAATAAGCATTACATAGTGGTTTGTACCAATTTAACAACCTGGACTTCAGTTCCATTATTGCAATTTATATATGTAAACTAGGGCTCGGTCTATGGTGTGTTAGTGCAGTGGTTCTCAAACTTAGGCTGCCGCTTGTTCAGGGAAAGCCCCTGGCGGTCCGTGCCGGTTTGTTTACCTGCCACGTCCGCAGGTTCGGCTGATCATGGCTCCCACTGGCTGCGGTTCACCGCTCCAGGCCAATGGGGGCTGCAGGAAGGGTGGCCAGCACGTTCCTCGGCCCGTGCCACTTCCTTTCATATCTTAAACAATAGTAGTGAATCTTAAATGTTGCAGTTCAAGACAAATTGTATAGGAGAGAGAGAGCTGTTTGCCAAGTGTGTAACAGAGCAGAAATGGATGCCCTCCTCTGTTTTACATTGCATGTTATCAGTGTTATAACTAACTAGTTATAACTAACTATCAGTGTTATAACTAACTAGTTCTCAAACTAGGTTGTATTGGCCAGTTAATTGCTTGCTGTAGCTAACATTTTTACATGCTTACCCATTACCATAGATTGACTTTTGGGCTTGATTAGTGGCTTTGATGTAAGTGAAACTGACAGACTTTTGCTAGGACAAAAAGAAATCTGAAGTATTTCGGCATGATTGCTGTACCCCAACATGAGCAGTTGGAGGTTTAGCCTCACATTAGTCATCTTTGCACATTGTTCAGTGATCACGAATTTCCTTGCTTATATCTGAGCTCTCAAGCCTTTACAGAAGGTTTGCTTAACAATGGGAAAGTGACAGCAGCCACCATTTTACTAGCAATTTTACTGTCATGTTGAAGTAACACCACTGTGGCTGAGAAGCTGTTTTTACTTCTAAACTGCCACTTGCAGTGCCTCAAGTCTTCTCCTCTCTCTCTCTCCCCACTCCCTCTTATACTCTAGCCCCCCCCCAATGGAACTAAGATGGGAGGGGAAATTCTCCATGCTTGGTCTATGGCTGTGAGATTATGGAGGGTGGGGGAAAGGGGCAAGCTGGAAGAAAGTGCATTCAGTGAGCTTCTCTGTGAAAAGCACATCCCATTAATTTCATGAGAGGCATGGATGTAGTCCCTGGGGAGGAAGGTGTGCACTGCTCCCTGCTGAATGAGTGACACTCCACTCCTGTGCACAGTGGCAGAGTCCGTAAGGGTGTGCATGCAGGGAGTGGGAGCTTCACTGTTCTACACAAATCAATTTCCCCTCCCTACCTACAAAGCAAGCAGAGGGCAGCTCTTCATTCACTAGGATAGAAAAGATTTAACACTTGTGCACCTCTGCGGTGGGACGTGTGGCTACTGCAGAAAAGCAGCTGTAATCTTACAGTTCTAACACAATAAAGGCCTTCAATAATCTCTACTTGCAAGGGCATATTCATGCTCTGTTCAGAAATCCAGGGCAATCCCTCTGAATCTTCCCCTGGCAGCAAGGATGCAGATCCAGGTAACTGCATTTCCAGTCCCCTCCTTCACATACACACAAAACCACTCCTTTATGTGCAAAATGAGTGACTTAGTCTCTGTTTGGACTGGGCTTTTCAAAACAAGTGCAATAGCTACAGCAGGGCTATGATTTTGCACACACAATGTCAGAAAGCCAGTTACAGTCCCATGTTACACAGACTCACGAGTCCCACCCTGCCATAGACACCAATACAAAGTACCAACAAGGGCTACAGAAAGTTGCCTTGAAGCCATAACTTCCCTGACTTCTTTGCATTTACGATCCTCAGTCCCACCGATGCAGTTACTGGGCTTTGTACACTTAGTCCAGTCTTAATTTGTAGAGAGTTTAAATAAACTAAAGCCTGTTTTCTTACTGCAGGAGGGGAAATGAGCCAGCATCTTTTGCCCCCTCCCGTAGATCTGGAGGCAGAAGAATAATTGAAAATGCAGAAGGTTCAGAAGAGGAAGCTGATTCAAGAGATGGAGATTTCAATGGAACAAAAGCCAGTGAATAAACACGCTCGCAAATTACACTGCAGCAAGGGGGAAGAGAAGACAATATTTAGCACTGCATAAGGCAACTTAGTTCCAATGCCACACCCACCCACTCTGATGGCAATGATAAGAGCACAGCTGCCTTCTCTCCAATGTATAAATGGAAGTTTTAGGTGTCGCAAATACTTATTTTATCAAAAAGGGTATTTTGAAAAGGTTTACATTGAGTAATTCACCTTGAGAACCTAGTCAGAAATGCAAATTTGAGCGAGTCAATTTAAATCCCAATGGACGTAGACATGCAGTTATGCTACAGAAAGAGCCATTGGCCAGCTAATCCTTTCCTAATCCAGCCGACACTTCCCTTTGTCTTACTATTCAATTAATACAGTATAGGCATTTTCTTTTCCTGGATGCTACACCCTGATGCACTGGTCACAAAATGAAAGTGCCGTCTTCAGTCACTTTTCAAAAATAAAGTATCATTTGTTCAAATGAAGTCAAACTGTTATTGTTTTATACGCACTTCAGACACAAACACTAAATAAGAGGTTATAAAGCATTACATTTCAGTATTCTCTAAGTAGCAGTTGGGTGCAATCTGATATACTGAGAAGGAACTTCAGCTGCTATTGACCTTGTTAGTATTCACATACCTTTTTGAAGAAAAAAAAAAGTCATTTTGTACGTAAAATTCAACATTTAATTCTTTATATTCTTTAGCACAGAGGTTCTCAAACTGTGGTCCATGGACCAGTGGTCCGCAAGCTCCATTCAGGTGGTCCGCGGATAGTTCCCTCTAAGGTGCGTACCTGGGCAGTCGCACACGAGAAACAGAAGGGTCACCCACCTAATTAGTGGAGCTGCACAGGTGTGGCTCCACTAATTAGGTGCCCGGATCCTGGAGAAGATGCATATGTAAAGTGAGGTGGTGGCCTTGGGGGAAAATAGAGGGTAGGTGGGAGGGGGCAGTGGGGTAAGAAGAGGTGGGGGGGAAATTTGGGACGTGCAGAGCTTTGGCTGCTGAGGAGAGACACCCCTCCTTCCCAGCCTCAGCTCTGGCTGCTGTGGTGGGGGAGAGAGGGCACATCCATCGCATTAGAAAGGTAAGACTATTGATATTAAAATATGACTTGTGTGCTTTTATTTGTACAACAAAAAAAGTTTATTTTTTTTTATATAGTGCTTTTATCTAAAGTGCTTTACTGACGAATTGGCCCTCCACACACGGGACAGGGGGAAGCGATAGCTCAGTGGTTTGAGTATTGGCCTTCTAAACCCAGGGTTGTGAGTTCAATCCTTGAGGGGGCCATTTAGGGATCTGGGGCAAAAATCTGTCTGGGGATTAGTCCCACTTTGAGCAGGGGGTTAGACTAGATGACCTGCATTTGGAAGTCCTGGGTTCAAGCCCTTGTTCTACATGTCCTGTGTGACACTGAGCAAGGTCAGAAGGTTTATCTGCACTTGGAAATTTACCAGAATACTGTATTCAGTATAAGACCCCCTGGGGACATTTATTCCAGAATAAGAGTGCCACACAGGGAGTTATTCCAGAATAGATACTTTGGTAAATTTTCAAGTGTAAATAATGCCATTTGCCTCTCTGTGCTTCTGTCCCCCATTTGTAAAACAGGGATAATAGTACTGCCTCACCTCATAGGGGCGTTGAGGATAAATACATTAAAGGCAGAGGCCCTCAGGGACAGATTTTTAAAGACATTTAGGCTCCTAAAGATGTGGATAGGCATCTACAGGGGTTTTCAAAAGTGCTTATCTCTATGCTTATCTGCATCTTTAAATTCCTAATCTGTCCCTCAGCTACTACAGTAATGGGGGGCCATATTAGTACAATACATGGAGCTCTCCTCGGGCAGCCACTCCTAGGGATATGGGCAGAAGGACCACCACCACCCAGGGCACAGAACATGGACATTTTATCAAATCTTTTCCCATTAGATCTGGTGAGTGTGGCCTTGTTTAAGCTCCCTTTTGCAGGAACACAAATGAGAAACTGGTTAGCCTAATATATGTATGTAAACTGTAAATGCAGTTCGCAATGAATTCAGAGATCAGATAATATCGTCTACAGACTAATATTCAGAATAAGATTTATTCTGTTCACTGATTAAACCAGACAATTTAGATTTACAGAGTGAGATTAAGATGTGGTTGCTTATTATACAATAGTATCTGTATATGCAAAGCTGAATATTTAAAAAAAAAGTCATTATGTATTCATTTGTTGTGCAAAATTAGTTTTAGCCATACTTATTGCAAATTCACATTTCTATAACATGGTATTATTACTGTCAGTGAACCTACTCCACTTAAACTTGCAGCATTATTTTGTTAGATAAAAACCTCTCTTAAAAGAGCTCATTATCCTAATATCCTTGGCCAGCATTAAGAATTTCTGGGGTTACACCACCATTTCTAAGTTAGTAACACTAGCAACTAGAATGGGTACGTTCTCACGTTAACCACACAGGGCACATCAAGTGTAGGTTCAGAAAGCAAAAGGCCCCAACCCATCAACTGAGATTAACCCTATCAATAGATCAGTGTTGTATATCTTGCTAGGTCCTGCAGTCATGTAGTGACTGCAGAAGACATGGGTTTGTTACGTCAGTGCAAATATCTCTTTTCTGCATTATTACATATCTGGGGTCTCTTCAATATTTGCAATCAAGGCATTTTTTCCTTCTTTAACCATTAGGAAATCTTAATGGCAAGTCGCTCTCACCAATACCATCTTACCACCTGAAAGGCAGATTGTTATATAACAGGATTCTGATAACAAGTTAATTTCCCCAGATGGCTTTATTTTAGACTTCCAATTGCACTAATTTTTGGTATTAAAAAAAAAAAAAAATCTTGCCATGGAACTAAAAAGTAGATGGAGACAAACATTTCTCTAATTTAGGCCACTGATGCACGCAGCACACTGCACTAGAAAGTTATAACACCATAACTCTCTTGCTAAAACAGTAGTTGTGCTACAGAAAATAACTCAGTGTTTATGGGGAAGAATATTGTCTCAATATTATGTAGCAGGTCATTAGTTTTGACCAGCAATGTTACAGAAGCAGCTTTCAAGAAGCTATTTACAGCAGCTGATGTAGGAAAGCGATTCACAGTATTGGACTGACCAGCAGCGCTGCTTTGTCACAGCACCACACAACTCAGTCTTGGGGAAAAGCCTGAGATTGCAGGGGACTGTTGCCAATTGCCCTGTGTAGTTCTCATCCACCATTATTCAAGTTAACTACTGTGACTGCTTGTTAGTATTCTGTTCAAAGTTTAAAAGACAAGGGTTTAAAAACAAACAAACAAAAAACACCCTAAACCATCCTGGCCTCATCATCTCAGGATCTTCTCAAAGTAACATCTTGACTACACCTTGTGGGGAATGTACCAGTGGTGCAGGAATATTTGAAGGCCGTGTTCCAAACTCCAAGCGCTTCCCTAACCTGTAAATACAAACAACAGCCCGATTGCAATGCAGTGTATTGCATTCACTGTACATGCATGTTCAGTTTTTGCAATCTTTGTTAGGTCACTGCTATGTAGTAAAATGCATCACTCAGCATCAAACAGCACAAGGAACTAACAGACAAACAGTTAAGTCTCAAATCCAAATGGCAGTTCTGACCCTAAGTTGGTAAGTCACTTAACTTCTGTGCCTCGGTTTCCCATCTGTAAAATGGGGCTAAAACGTACCTCTCTCCTTCCCACTAGTGTGAAGTGTATTATGCTTGCTGGCGCTAAAATACTGTTTTCAACATTACATCAATAGGAATATTGTTTACACATACAATGCAAACACATTTATAAAACCCAATAAGGAAAAATCTACAAGAGCTCATGAAGATTCTGCTCTTCCTTTCACAGTAGTGACTCCGCATCAGAAACTCTCCTTAAATCCTACTGCTTTTGGTAATAGCGCAATGAGAATAACCAGAATTCCAGCACTAGGGGGTTGGTTCTGAGTGAATACAATCAATCTGGAGTTACCCAGCTTCTCCAGAAGGAGCATTTTTATATTTTAGGTTAGCATTTTATGTGCAAGTTGAAATGGATGCTGCATGCTTCTGACTCATGAAGAAAAGAATGTGGACTAGATCATGGGTAGTGCTTAAACAGGCACTGAGCTGCAGCTGGAAACACCCTTGTTGATTATTTACAGAAAGCTGATTAAAGTGTGCAGGCAAAAATGTACAAAGTTCCAGACTTAGAATTTAATTTAATTAGACAAAACAGGTCTAAGCAGCTGCATTCCAGGAAAGAGCCTTGGTGATGCAAAAGCAGAACTTTTATTATTCTGTCCTCCCATAATAAGAGCATAAGTAGTGACAAGGGAAGCAGGTTTTCCATCCATCACTATGCTCCTGGGCCATCCTTTAACACAAGAATATGGGGCATGCAAATCTTTATCTGACCCCCTGGCTGTCAACATCCACTCACCCGGAGCCCAAAATAAAACACTGGATTGTACATCTATACTGAAAGCGTTCAACATACTCTCTATAAATTAAATATGTTTTCCAAACAGGGCACCAAACTAAGCTCTGGCACAGCACATTTCAACAGATAGTGTTAAACATTTAAAACTTGGGGTCAAGTTTTCAGAATTGCGATAGCCTCCCAGGAGCCTAAATGGCCAAGTCATTTCTGAATTTTTTTACTCTCTCTCTAAAATTTCCTGTTTGAATATTACTGTTTCCATTACACTTAAAGCCTTCAGCTAGCTAGTTTGAATGGTCAGCTATCACGTGATACACAATATATGGCAATGTGCTTTTAAAGGAAATATACATTAGCCTGTTGTAGGTCACTACTCCATGCCCTGTTTAGTATCTTCTTTTCAATTATGCTAAAGTGCAATGTAAAAAGGACCCTGAAGTAGTTCATCCCCTTTGAGAAATACTTATCTTCAGGTTAACATCAGTCTCCAGGTTAACATCAAATGTAATGGCCTGATTTTATAAGGGACTGGGAGGTCTACCAGAAAGTAAACGGAGAAAGAGCATTTTCCAGCTACTCAAGACAGGACTGGTCAGAACACAATGTCTCAACTGGCTCCCCGCCTTCTCCTCATGTGAGCAGTTTACTTCTGTCAGATCAGACCACTGCTTTACGCAAGGAGTCAGCAAAAAGTGTGAGGCATCTCAGGAAGATAGACCATTTATAGGAAGCTCAACCAGGAAGGAGCCGGATATCTGACTGGAAAGGAGCAGTTTGCAAATGTCAGAAGATGGCCCGTAAGAAACAGCGAACAGGAGGCATTTTGATTCTTTGATTCTTGGGGATTCTTAGCCCAATCCCCAGCCACTCTGTACCTTACCACCCATCCCCCAGCTTTCAGCCCCAGACTTCAGACTCACTTTAGAGCATCAGGATCTGTGTATAACCAAATCACAGGATCAGCGTTAAGAAACTGCAGCCAATCAGCACTTACCCATTATCGCTCAACGGCATGTGGGAACCGCTCAGTCGTTTTTCAAGGCCATCTCTGCTCTTGTTCAGATACATGGATGAGGACATGGTGGGTCTGTTTGGAGACTGGTCATACACAAAGTTTCGACAAGATGCAAGTTTGGATTCCAGAGCCTAAAGCAAACAGTGTGTCTGAGAGTTAAACAACATTCTCTTCCCCAGCACAGGGCCCATGGAAGGATTTTCTCATCATTTACAAGGACTCCAACAGAAGAAGCTTTTAGCTACTAGTCCCAAATCTGTACGTGAGCTCTGAATTTGAAGGAAGAGGTGCTGCTGATCCTGAAGCCAGAAAGACTTGTGTATCAGGCCCTTACGTGTCTCATTAAATGGCAAAATTATTTTGTGTTTTGGGGGATGGGGAGGGGAAGAGAGAGGTAAAGGAGTTAGATCTTCTGTTAAGGATGGAAAAGCAACTGAGCATTCTGTTTAGTTAAACAACAAGAGCCTCGACTTCCCTAGAGGTTAACACACCTTTTATAACTAGGCTGCTTTTATAAGCATCACTTCTTTATGAAACTAAATGTTCTTTCAAACCTTTTCCCCAAAGCCAACACACACCCACTCTGTGGCATGCCTGGGGTCTCCTGAACACATGACTTGAGCAGTAATCACCAACAAACTAGATTCTGCCTCAGGCACCATCAGGCACATCAAAGGAGGACTCAACCAGAATTCCTCCTGGGCTGCATTTCTGCTGCACCTCTCTTGGAGAGAGTGCAGGATATTCCCCTAGCATGGCACTCATACACACTGGCCTGCTCCATTTTTCCTTCCCCCTCCCGCTGCTATTTTAGACACTTTGAAGGGAGAAAAGGCTATTCTGGCTGGCACACTGAGTGGGGCAAAAGCCACAGGAGGGAACGATTGGCCTATCTACGCTGAGGCCTGAGCTATGAATAAAGTTCACAATTTTCTAATCTCTTTCATGCAGAATTAGAGTCTGTTTGGATCCAAGTTTTGGTCTGAGTTCATCTGTCTAGTTTAACTCATTCAGCGGTACAAAGGGTAGTGCTGGTTTTCAGTCTCATAATACAAACATAGCCACCCATCACCTTTCTGCATAGCTTTAGCTCAGGGGTCGGCAACCTTTCAGAAGTGATGTGCCGAGTCTTCATTTATTCACTCTGATTTAAGGTTTCGCGTGCCAGTCATACATTTTAAGGTTTTTAGAAGGTCTCTTTCTATAAGTCTATAATATAAAACTAAACTATTGTTGTATGTAAAGTAAATAAGGTTTTTTAAATGCTTAAGAAGCTTCATTTAAAATTAAATTAAAATGCAGAGCCCCCCGGACCAGGACCCGGGCAGTGAGAGTGCCACTGAAAAATCAGCTCGCGTGCCGCCTTCGGCACCCGTGCCATAGGTTGCCTACTCCTGCTTTAACTAATGACTGAATCCTTCTTACCCCCACTTTCCGCAGTAAGTCTCCCACAATGTTCAGCGCAGATATCCTGGCAGCTGGTGTGAGAGGGGTCCCGCTGTAACTATCCTCAAAACCTTTGAGAGAGAAGAAGGGTTAATAAAAGGGATATTTTACTCATTATATATGAGAAAACTTAACAGAACCTTAAGTATCCCCACCAGCACTAAAGAGAGATTGTAAATGGTGAGTAGCAATCTTCTCTCCTCTCTTTTTAGCTGAACTGCAATTCTCTTCATTCCCATTGGAAATATAAATCACTACATCCTTCCGACATGACAAGTTGCACTGAAGAGATGCTGGACTTTAATTTGCACTGGTTTTGAAAGAAGCTTTTAAGCCTTTAGATTTCAAGAGAAGGGTTCTAGTCTGTCTCTGTAACTTGCAATGGAACCAGAGAGAGAAAGACAGCAACTAAAAAGGTCATCCAGAGACGTTCACATGACCCAAAGCTTTATTGCCTGTATTGCAAGAATTCCTGGATCCTCTCTCTCTTATGTGAACATACTATAAAACATAGCAAGTGCTTCCAGCTGGAACACATTAGGCTAAAAGTACCAGTCAGGATATACACATACTTTAACCACTTACTAGAACTGTAACGCTAAATTATTAGTGTCAGACACGATCACAAGAAAACACTCACAGTGTATGTGCACACACACAATATAGTGAAGTCCCCTAAACAGAATTTCTATTCCTTTTTACTCAATTTAAAGAGTCTGGGCAGGTGTAATTGGGAGTTATTTAAATTTTTAGTGCTCATAAAAATGAGCAAGTAGTACCACTGGTGAGAGCCCATATTTTATAATTTGGTACAGACAAGTCTCCCGTTGTTCCAGAATGAAGCAGCTCTAAAGTAAAGTAGCAACCTCCATCTCTAACTGGCTAATACAAATGAGTGTGTCTGCTGAGCAGGGGCGGCTCCAGGCCCCAGCACACCAAGCGCGTGCTTGGGGCGGCACGCCGCGGGGGGCGCTCTGCCGGTCGCCGGGAGGGCGGCAGGCGGTTCCAGTGGATCTCCCGCAGGCGTGCCTGCGGAGGGTCTGCTGGTCCCACGGCTTCAGTGGAGCATCCGCAGGCGTGCCTGCAGGAGGTCCACCGGAGCTGCAGGACCAGCGACCGGCAGAGCATCCCCCGCGGCGTGCCGCGGTGCTTGGGGTGGCGAAATTGCTAGAGCCGCCCCTGCTGCTGAGACCTCCAATCTCCTTTCTACCAAACTCATGCAGATTCAGGGACGGTTAATGAGTGCAAATTATAACCTACTTGCTCCGGAAGGTGTGGGGTTTTTTTTAAGCTCATGTTTTAATACAACATGGGTGAGTTATAATGCACTGGCTATAAATCTACCCAAACATTCATACAGAACCCATGACAGATATTCAAAATAGATTACTGTCCTTCAATGTGTTAAACACTTCAATACCTGTCATGTTCAGTTCCACATTTCTCAGCTTCTTCTATAGTCAGTAGTTTGATAGAAATTCAACATATACCAGAAACAGCGAGTCTAGACTGAAAAATTACTCAACAAGTATTGGTATCGTGCAGTAACCTTATGTTAGCAAATGCCAGTCACTTACCTCTTCTAAACGTTCCTGGGGTGCTTATACTGACATTGGGTCCCCTACGAACTGCAGGAGTTGAAGGCACAGATAAGGTTGCTTGCACAGCTGTGTCCGTCCTTTCTGTCTCCAGTGTACTTCGTATCGGTGTTTTGGGTTTCTCCTGTTTCTGCTGCACTGCAAGCTCTTGCCTTAAGTCTAAAGGAGAAGGAAAAGGTACAAAGCATTTGGATACACGTCCCAGTCCGAAGCTATAGGTGCAAGAAGTGTTTGTGTGTTGTCAAAGAACGCCGTTAACATTGATCGCTCCAGAGCAGGGGTGGCTAACCTGCGCCTGAGAAGGAGCCAGAATTTACCAATGTACATTGCCAAAGAGCCACAGTAATACATCAGCAGCCCCCTCATCAGCTCCCCGCCTCTTGCCAGCAGCCCTGCTGATCAGTGCCTCCCCTTCCTTCCCCATGCCCCCTGTGGCGTGCAGGAGGCTCTGGGGAGAGGGGGAGGAGCGAGGGCGTGGCAGGCTCAGGGAAGGGGGCAGGAAGGAGCAGGGGCCTTGGGGGAAGGGCTGAAGTAGAGGCAGGGCCTGTGGCAGAGTCAGAGGTTGAGCAGTGAGCACCCCTCTGCCTGGGCACATTGGAAAGTTGGCGCCTGTAGCTCCAGCCCCGGAGTTGGTGCCTATACAAGGAGCCGCATATTAACTTCTGAAGAGCCACAGGAGGCTCTGGAGTTGCAGGTTGGCCACCCCTGGCGCCGGAGTGTTTCACCGCCACAGTTGAAAAAAGAAATCACATTCAGCTTCCAAAGAACATGCACATCCCAGCCGACGCCCCAAGAATCTTGGCACTAGCCACTTATAACTGGCTCAAAATCCCAGATTCCAGAATGGGAGATCAACAACTAAGCTTTGTTGGGACAGTGTCACACCCACAAGCTTATGGTCCCTCCCCTCCCTGCCTCCTCCTCCCCAAAACAAGCACAGGTCCCTCCCTCCCATTATTGTTACCTAGTTGTAGGTTTTTCTATGGTGCTTATTTTCCTACTAACAGAGCACTGCACAATTGTGAATGAACTTCTCCTCCCTACATCCATGTAAAACGGGGAATTTAGTATCCCTGTTTTACAGATGGGTTACAGAGAGGTGAGGTGACATGTCCAAGGCCATGAGAGGTCTGTGACAGAGCTGAAAAGAGAACCCAGTTCTCCCAATTCCTTGTCCAGTTCTTTAGCTACAAAGTCACCCTTCCTCTCTTCTGGTGCGACTGCTACAGACAACAATCAGGAAACTAACTGCTGAAATCGTGGAGGGGAATCAGCACTCCTTCACGGTGTCTGTGTTACACACCGGCTCTCCATATTACTCTTGCATCTGAAGAAGTGGGTATTCACCCACGAAAGCTCATGCTGCAAAACGTCTGTTAGTCTATAAGGTGCCACAGGATTCTTTGCTGCATATTACTCTGTCCCTTTATTCTCCTTACTGGCTCCGCTCTCATCACAGAAATTGACAATATCTCTGTTGCATTTGTTAAAATTCATGTCCTGTCAGTTCACAATGAAGTGGGCAGTCAGATCATATCCCCCTAAGCCAGTCAGCTTTTCTTATTGTTTTAAAACACAGAAGCAACAGCAGAGAAGAGAGCATTCTGGGATATATCTCGGCCTGCATGGTCTGCTATAGAATGACAGCAGTACTTCAGAGGAGCCGGGTGGACAAGGCTACAAGTTCCTTGGGCGTTTCTACAAGTCAGAAGAATATTTAGAAAATGCACCTGATCTAGTTAAAAGCCCAACTGACGAAACACTGAATTCTACAATGTGTTTTCAAAGCATGCCTCCGATTTGTAGAAATATGCCAAAAAGCTACAATACCACCCATCCTGCTCTCCCTAGGCATCAGGGTAGGACAGAGAGGAGAGCAGCATGCAACTACTATCCAAGACAAGAGCCCAGACAGGATCTCTATTCCATCAAGGAGAGTGAAGCTTCCATCAACAGCATTTCTAAGGTCTCTCTCTTCTTACTATCTCCACACCATAGTCGAGGGGAGGATTTAATGAAAACTTTGGAAGGCAGGTGGACAGGGCTGTATATAAATCAGTTAGTTAACCTCTGGCTTCATCTTTCAATCGCTGCACTGATTCCAGGAGATTCTCTTTCTCATCTAGCTCACTCTCCAGAAAGGCATTTCTTTCAATGGCCTGGTTCAAACGCTGTTCGAAGTCCTCCAGAGACATTATAGTGGCTCTGTGTGTAGAAAAATAATGTCACAGAAGTCATTAGGTTCCTAGCACATCGAAAGCATCAACTCGGACGCAAAGAAACTGCGGTATTTCTGGTGTGAGACGCTCCAATGTTTTAATTTCAACCTTGTAAGAAATTGACCAGCCTCACATTCCACTCACCCACTTGTAGGAAGGCAGCAGCTCAACACCCTTAGCAAGAGTAGAGAGTACCACAGTGCTAACTGGCACAGCATAGAAATGGACATGCTCAGTTCTGCTAGCTTCACAAAAGAGAGCAAGAGCTGGGTAGGGAAGGGTTAAGAGCATCCGCATTACCTTTTTGCTCTTTCCAAGTCATCGTTTGCTTGCTCGAGTTCTCGAATGTACTTCTGTAGTTGATCTTTAATAGCTGTCGTCTGTGCCAGGTCATCTTCTAGCACAGAGATCTGCTGGTAGCCTTCTGAATGTTGCATTTCAATTTTCTCCTGACCAAAGATAAACCAACCACCACATCAGGGATTTAGCACCGCACAACCCCTTCCTTCCTTTCTGCTCCGCTGTGCTTACTCAGCCTTTCCTAGTCAGAAAGAAGGCGGTCCTGCTAGGCCATCTTAGAGCTACCACCTTTCACATGGGTTAAAACCAATAAGGACAGACGCTAGCCTCTTTCCATCAAGCCAGACCTCCGCAAGCCGATCCCAGGAGCAATCTTCTTGGCTGCTGGGTGGGAGGGCAGGATCTCTCTTCCTCACTCCCTACAGGTAGGGAGCTAGGAGATCTAGCCTCACTCACCTCCATCACAAACTGCTCCCTACTCTCATGAGTGCTTACGCTAGTTCTCTCTCTTTCTCCTCCCCCATTCCTGCCCTTCATGGGGAGGAAGCAGTTCTATCCTCTGCAGGGAGTTGGGATTTTCAGTGGTTCTCTCTGTGGGAGAGGCACAAGACAACACCACCTCATATGCTCATAGATGAGCTCCCAGCTCTGTCTGAGGCACACGGAGGTACCAGACAAACAGTGCTTCCTTCTACCCAGGACCAGGCAGAGCATGATCAGTGTGCTTCAGCAGCGCCACGCAGACAGCACATCACAAGAGAGCCTAGACTCCAGGAGGGAGGAAAGAAGAGTGCCTATGTTACTAATACGACATTTTTTAAAGAGGATGTCAATATCCCTTTAGGGCAGAGACACAATGTAGCCTATATTGCAAAAATTTTTGCACCAAAACCTTGGCACTGGATCACCTTAATATGCCAATTCCTTTGCTTGGGTCCCAAGATTACCATCTATTAACATACCTAAAGCATTTATAAACTGTAGGATCTAAGCGTAACAAACTAAAGTCACTGAAAACAAATCCACCTACTGGAATTAAAAAGTTGAGACAAAGCAAAGCCTGTAGCCTATTTTTTACTTATTTAAAGAGCGCTATTTCAGTGTGTGTATTAAGTGGTACAAGAGACAATGAAGTTGGGGAAATACCTTTTTTTAATTGAAGAAATTCTGTATTGATTAGGGAGCAAAAGTGGTTGGAATTTCTTGGACAGTTACTAGTCTAACTTAAAAGACACCAAACACAGAGCCCAATTACCTATAGCTAGTCACATAAGATTCACTAAACAAGCCCTCTGAAGCATTGTTTCCAATTAGCGTGAACTGTATTTCGGAGGGAAGAGGAGAAAGCACAGAGGGCAGCCTGGGAAGCTCAAAGCCATGAACCGCATGGGCCTGGCAAACTTTGTATTGTTGACCTAGAAGTAGACGCGAGTCCTTGTTAACAATGCTGCTCAACAGCCTCATGAGTTTAAAGCTTCTCTCTTGAACTGATTCAAACAAAAGACAGAACTGCTAAGTTTGGGCCTTTGTTTTTAGCGAATTGTAATAAACAGTCAGCTGATTTGCTCATCAATGGAGACACTGTTCCTTCACTTGCAGGCTGCTAGTGTCGTTTTCAGTCTGCATGAATAAGCCAATTGTTAAAGAGTTTGTGTCGCACAGAATAGGTTTTAATCAAGTTCTTTGCAGCGGAGAACAATAATTTTCCCCCCCAAATGCAGTTTTTTTATTATTTCTATCCCAGACTGCCCTGGTAATGTTGCTTCTCATCTTCGCCCCCTGGCCAAGAAAGAATTTATTCTTTCCTCATGGGAATTGATTGCAAGTTTTATTTTTGCGGAGATATTTTTCCTCCTCTTCCCCAAACATGTCAGCTTGAATGGGTTTATGTGGCTTGTGTGACCAATTAGGCCAACATTCCATACAAGAGGTTACACGATGAGTACTGTAAGGGTGTTTATATGGGATTTTGTTTTGTTTTAAACCACATGTTGTAATAATAGCAATGTCTGGATTTGTTTTAGGTTGAAATAAACAAAGCTCCCACAAAGTTAAGAAAAACAGTATCTTAAAAGTGGACTAGAATTCCTTAGTATCCCCTTTTGATGTTTCTTACCTAGTTACTGTACTTGTGTAAGCAACACATACAGCAAAACCCAGGGGTTTCAAAAGTTATACTTGACTCCTGTTAGCTCAGTACTGGATCCAACTGAGTAAAGTATATCTAATTAAATTAATCTCTCTCTCCACAGATATTGAACTGGGCCTTGGAAAATGCTAAGCAGTTTTACTAGATTTTTAGACAGCTGATGTTTAAAATGATTATTTGCAGATTAGCTACAAAACACCAACAAGATTATTTTTGAAAAGGAATTAAATTTTGGTGACAAACTTTTGTCAAGTTAATATTAATTTAATGCAGTTCTTTAAAAGTTGTCAATTGTGTGTGTGGGGAGGGGGGAGGATTTGATTGTTTCTTTTTGTAAAGGATTATCTTCAGCATCTTGTACTTGTTGGAAATTGAAGCAGATTAACTTCTTTTTATTCTGTAGCATTATAGCCCAATGGCATCACCATCTCATGTTCCATCATTACTATCTCCCAAGATATTCTTGCCCAAAAAAAGTTTATGATACTCCCTACTAAATAAAATACTTTGCATTTTTTCCTTAGAGATCTTAGAAAGCATTTTTTGCAAGTTCATTATCCCATATCACAGATGGGGAAACCACATTCAGAGAGGTTATACACAACTGGCAGAAGTAATTTAGAGACATTTTCAGAGCCAGGAATAGAAAACAAGTCTCCCAACTCCCACTGGTTCATGCTTCCTCCTAATTAGACATTAGGTACCAATTGACATTTAGACACAAGTCACAACTGCTACTGTTTTTTTTAAATGGACTTATTCCATTATTCAAGTGCAGCAGCTAAGCACAACTGACTTTCCTTCTCGTGGATCTTGACAATATCATAGAATCATAGGTTAGAAAGGACCGCAATGGTCATTAAAGCCTGGTCTATGCTGGGTGTGTGTGGAGGAAATCAATCTAAGTTACACAACTTCAGCTACGTGAATAACGTTAAGTTGATGTACTTAGATCGACTTACCGTTGTGTCTTCACCGCGATGAGTCGACTGTTGCCGCTCCCCTGTCAACTCTGACTGCACCTCTCACGGAGCTGGAGTACAGGAGTCGACGGGAGAGCGCTCGGGGATCAATTTATCGCATCTAGACTAGACTCGATAAATCAATCCCCACTGGACTGATCGCTGCCCGCTGATCTGGCGGGTAGTGAAGTCTCACCTTAGTCTCACCCCCTGCCAAGATGCAGGATTTGTTGTGTCTAAACCATCGAAGACAGATAACTATCCAGCCTCCTTTTGAACACCTCCACTGAAGGAGCTTCCACAACCTCCCTCGGCAGTCAATTCCATTGTCCTACTGTTCTTACACAGTTAGGAAGTATTTCCCAAGATTTAATCTAAATCTGCTGTGCTGTAGTTTGAACCCACTGCCCCCTGTCCTGCCCTCTGTGGCAAGAGCAAATTTTATTGCTTTGGTCTATTATATGAGCCTGTACAAGACAGACAGATAGAAATGGAAGGATGACACAGAAATAAAGTATCATACATATATACAGTACTGAATTCTACTACAAACGTAAGGGTTCTCCCATCTGGAATCCATCCTGAAATACATCCAATGTCTTAACAAACAGATGGCTAGTAATATTAACTACAGTATTCAGACCTAAGAATGGGGCAATATATTGATATTTTCTTATTATCAAAGCAAACTATTGCTGCAATTTGTTGATAAACATCTTTCTGAACACCACATTTCTAATAATGCAGCTCCATATTTCCCTGATCATCTGCCCACACACTGCCCTTTATCTGCTGTTCCTTTACCTTAATTGACTCCAGTTCCATTCGAAGGCGATTGTTTTCCGATAGAAGGTCTCGATTTCTGAATTCTGTTTGTTGCAGCTGTGTCTCCAATTCTGCTTCATATTCTCGGCTCCCTTCTTGGAACTCACGCAGTTCCTCCTGTGTATTTTCTGCACTGGAAGCACAATTCCAGCCACAGAATTAGTTGGGTTCATTTTAATAAAACAAGGAAATTCCGTTCACCTTAGTATACATGTATGACAAAATCCTCTAATACAACTGAAGGATCTATGCCTGCCTGTCACCTATACATGTTCAGAAAGGAAAATAAGTGATTGTATGAAAATACCTTTCTATAGTTACATCATATTTGCTCACCTTCACTCTCACAGCAATCTGTCCTGGAACAGAGGATTACAAACAACCCAGTCCATCTTTATGTTAACAGAGTCTGAGACAATAATAGGATGCACCTACCTTTGTGCACCATATCCTCAGTCATGCTCACTTGTCTGCAAATTTAAGCTATTTATATTAAATATTCACCTGGGTGAAAACTCATTTGCAGAAGTTTTATACAAGAGATTAAAGGCAAACGAGCCGGTCTTCAGAGTTCATTCAAATATTGCTACAATGATTAAGAATAGATATGAATATTGACTATCAACACGCCACCTCAAAGCCTGATCCCAGAATGGATCCGCTGACAGCAGGATCGAGCCATCTGATTTGCAAACCTTAAAAATTAGCAATTTGACATCTTGAGTCATAAAAATTCCATTTACCCTGACAGTTTGAACTGGAAAGAGGTGCAGAGAAGACTCTCTGCCACTGCCAGGAGTTCACTCCTGCTCTGGATGGTGCTGAACCATCCCTACTTAGCCAATATATTCCTGACTCAAACATATTTCTCAAAGGTTATTTTAATCTCGCTTTTGGAATGCTGCATTCGGCAGACATCAAGGTCTATTGCCCCTGCAGGCTTCCTCTACACAAAGTCAGACTACATAGCCACAGTTGTCCCTTCTGGCCTTAGAATCTATTAGGGATGTCAATTAAATCGCAGTTAACTCATGCGATTAACTCAAAAAAATGTATCACCATTAATCACACTGTTAAAACAATAGAATATCAATTGAAATTTATTAAATATTTTGGATGTTTTTCTACATTTTCATATATGTTGTATTCTGTGTTGTAATTGAAATCAAAGTGTATTTTTATTACAAATATTTGCACTTTAAAAATGACAAAAATAATATTTTTCAATCCACCTCATACAAATACTGTAGCGCAATCTCTTTGTCGTAAAAGTGCAACTTACAAATGTAGATTTTTTTTTTGTTACATAACTGCACTCAAAAAAACAAAACAATGTAAAACTTCAGAGCCTACAAGTCCACTCAGCGATTGGAACAAGAAGTAGGACTAAGACAAACAAGTTGTTTACACATGCAGGAGATAATGCTTCCCTCTTCTTATTTACAATGTCACCAGAAAGTGAGAACAGGCATTTGCATGGCACTTTTGTAGCCCGCATTGCAAGGTATTTACATGCCAGATGTGCTAAACATTCGGCCACCATTCCAGAGGAAATGCTTCCATGCTGATGATGTTCATTAAAAAAAATAATGCATTAATTAAATTTGTGACTGAGTTCCTTGGGGGAGAATTGTATATCCCCCTGCTCTGTTTTACCTTCATTCTGCCATATATTTCATATTACAGAAGTCTTGTATGATGACCAGCACATGTTCGTTTTAAGAACACTTTCACTGCAGATTTGACAAAATGCAAAGACGGTACCAATGTGAGATTTCTAAAGATAGCTATAGCACTCAACCCAAGGTTTCAGAATCTGAAATGCCTTCCAAAATCTGAGACGGACGAGGTGTGGAGCATGATTTCAGAAGTCTTAAAAGAGCAACACTCTGATGCGGAAACTACAGAACCCGAACCACCAAAAGTGAAAATCAACCTTCTGCTGGTGGCATCTGACTGAGATGCTGAAAATGAACACGTGTCGGTCTGCTCTGCTTTGGATCGTTATTGAACAGAATCGTAGAAGATCAGGGTTGGAAGGGACCTCAGGAGGTCATCTAGTCCAACCCCCTGCTCAAAGCAGGACCAATCCCCAACTAAATCATCCCAGCCAGGGCTTTGTTAAGCCTGACCTTAAAAACCCCTAAGGAAGGAGATTCCACCACCTCCCTAGGTAACCCATTCCAGCGCTTCACCACCCTTCTAGTGAAAAAGTTTTTCCTAATATCCAACCTAAACCTCCCCCACTGCAACTTGGGACCATTACTCCTTGTTCTGTCAGCTGCTACCACTGAGAACAATCTAGATTGGGAGTGGGCAAACTTTTTGGCCCAAGGGCCACACTGGGGTGCAAACCTGTATGGGGGGCACAGACTTCCCTAAACGGCCCTCCAAACAGCCTGGCCCCCGCCCCCTATCCAGCTCCTCCCACTTTCCGCCCCCTGACTGCCCTCCCTCAGAACTCTCCACCCATCCAACACCCCCCTTCTCCTTGTCCCCTGACCACCCCCTCCCGGGACTCCCGCCCCTAACCACCCCCTGGGATCCTACCCCCTATCAACCCTCCCTGCTCCCTGTCCCCTGACTGCCCAACCCCTATCCACACCCCCGCCACCTTACAGGCCCTCCAGGACTCCACCCCCTATCCAATCCCCCCTGTTCCCCGTCCCCTGCTCCCCCACAAACTTCTGCCCCATCCAACTGCCCCGACTGCCTCCCAGAACCACCTGCCCCATATCCAACCCCCCGGCCCCATTACTATGCCGCTCAGAGCAGCATATCTGGAGCCGCGCCTCCTGGTCGGAGCCACACATACTGCCGCGCTGCCCTGCATGAGCATGCAGCCCCGCTGCCCAGAGCGCTGTCCGCACGGTGGTGTGGGGGGACAGTGGGAGAGGGGCTGGGGGCTAGCCAGGAGCTCAGGGGCCGGGCAGGATGGGCCCGCGGGCTGTAGTTTGCCCACCTCTGGTCTAGATCCATCCTCTTTGGAACCCCCTTTCAGGTAGTTGAAAGCAGCTATCAAATCCCCCCTCATTCTTCTCTTCTGCATGAACCTGTCATCAGCATGGACACATGTCCCCTGGAATGGTGGTTGAAGCATGAAGAGACATATGAATCTTTAGTGCATCTGGCACGTAAATATCTTGCGACGCCGGCTACAACAGTGCCATGAGAACATCTGTTCTCACTTTCAGGTGACATTGTAAACAAGAAGCGGGCAGCATTATCTCCTGCAAATGTAAACAAACTTGTATGTCTGAGCGATTGGCTGAACAAGAAGTAGGACTTGTAGGCTCTAAAATTTTTTGAATGCAGGTTTTTTGTACATAATTCTACATTTGTAAGTTCAACTTACATGATAAAGAGATTGCACTGTAGTACTTGTATGAGATGAATTGAAAAACACTATTTTTTTTACAATGCAAATACTTATAATCAAAATATAAAGTGAGCACTGTACACTTTGTATTCTGTGTTGTAACTGAAATCAATATATTTGAAAATATAGAAAACATTGACAAATATTTAAATAAATGGTATTCTATTATTGTTTAAAATAGTGGCACAATTAATTTTTTTAATCGCTTGACAGCCCTAGAATCTATTAATTTTCCTGGAAGACTGTAGCCTCAGGCTCTTCTACACAGATTTCATCATCCCACTAGAAGTTCCTAGAATGAATTACAGGATCTAGAGCATACTAGGACGACAAATTATGAACATAAATTCATTGCCTTTACCATTGTTTATATTTCATAGCCAGTTCTTTCCAGTAGCTGGTTTCTTCTTCCACTGACTTGAAGTGATTTCCTTCCAAGTCTTCCATGGTGAAATCCCTAGAAGTCTAGAATTCTTGTTTCATGGTTTCCTGAAAATTAAGAAGTTGCAAATTTAGAAGTTAGCATTTTCCTGTTACTGCATTATCCCCTTGCTTCTTCCTGTGGAATTATCCCCAAGGCATAGTAGAAGCAGCCTCATCTTTGGATACATTTAAAACCAGATTGGACAAAGCACTGTCAAATACGCAACATGCCAGAGGGAGGACGAGATCATTTAATAGGGATTTTCCTCTCTCAAGTGTCTCTGAATCTATTGCAGATTGGTACCCCACAAGATTACCTTCACCGAGTGTCTTCCCCTCCCTACCTGACTACATGGTACTGGTCAACAGAACATTAACAGACATTCCTAGCATAGGCAGTAGGTACAGAAAGCGGCTGAGGAGGGAGACACCCCAGAACACATGCTGCCTAGTGAGAGAATGAGGGACACTCTGAGAAATGCAGAAAGGCCATGTGAGCAAGAAACCAAATGCTCTGTTCTAAGAGAAAATGCAACTAAGTTGGACTTTAGTAACCCCAGAGACATGGCTGTTGCCCCTGAAAATACACAGGAACGTCACTAAAACATAGAAAGGATCTAGGGATAACGATTTCCTTTGGTAAAGGTTTCAAAAGTGCCTATGTGATTTAGGAGCATACAGATCTAAGTCACTTAGATACTTTTTAAATTTTACCTTTTATCTAAACTCTAAGACACTATAAAGTACAGAATACAGATGCCCTCAGGGTTACGTAAACCCGACTTACGCAAATTCACACTTATGGAAAAAGTTCCATAAGCTAGAAATAGAGGGGATTTTTGTTTGTTTTTTTGGTGTAGTGGTCGGGTATACATTCAGCTTATGCAAAATTCGAGTTACGCAAGGCATTCCGGAACGGAATGCTTGCGCAAATTGGGGAGCGTCTGTAGAAACAGAATGCAACAGAACAGCTATAACTCTGAAGCCTGTGATGCGCCATAATAAATGCATTAAAGTAGAAATGGTTTTGAGAGAGTTAGTCACAGGGCTTGTCTACACTCACAGAGCAGCTGCGCTTCTCTAGTGCTTAGTGAAGCTTCTCCCATACGCGTAGAGGGAGGTGGTAGATATGTCAATGGGAGAAGACCTCCAATTGACATAGCCCTGTCTGCTCTAGAGATTAGGTTGGATTTTCCACACATCCCTGAGCGATACAGTTATACCAACATAAATTGGCAGCATAGACCAAGCCTCAGAGTGGAGAAAGGTCACAATTAAGGCCTCTAGACCAGGGGTCTCAAACATGCGGCCCGCGGGCCGCATGCGGCCCGCGGAGCTCTTCCCTGCGGCCCGCGGAGCTCCCCAGGGGAGCTCCGCAGGGGCCCCCAAGAGAAAAGCGGAGGCTCCCGCCTCCGCCCCTCTCCTGGAGCCTCGGCGCATAGAGCGCCGAGTCTCCGTCCGAGCGCCTGAGCCCCGCCCCGATCCGAGCCGCGTGGGGAGGGGGCGGGGCTGGGAGCTCTGGGCTGAGCGCTGCGCTCGGCGTGGAGCTCCCAGCCCCGCCCCCTCACCACGCGGCTCTGAGCGGGACCGCCGGAGACGCGCTCGGGTAAGGGGGGAGGAAAGCGGGACCCGCCGGGGCCGGGGGTGGGAGGTGGGGGAGGGAAGCGGGACCCGCCGGGGCCGGGCTGGGGGGGGGGGGAAGGGAAGCGCTCAGGGCTGGGGCAGAGGATTAGGGTGCGGGGGGATGAGGGGTTCATGATGTGGGGGCGCTCAGGGCTGGGGCCGAGGATTCGGGGGTGGGGGGCTGAGGGCTCTGGCTGGGTCTGAGGATTAGGGTGCAGGGTCCTAGTGCCTGCCCTCCGCCAGTACTGGCAAGGCAGGCTTCCCTTACCCTGAGCCTCTCCAACCCCAAACCCTCAGCCCCAGCCAGAGCCCTCATCCCCCCACACCCTAATCCTCTGCCCCAGCCCTGAGCGCCCCCACATCATGAACCCCTCATCCCCCCGCACCCTAATCCTCTGCCCCAGCCCTGAGCGCCCCCACATCATGAACCCCTCATCCACAGCCCTCACCCCACACTCCAAACCTCTTCCCTAGCCCTGAGCCCCCTCGCATCATGAACCCCTCATCCACAGCCCTCACCCCACAGCCCAACCCTCTTCCCTAGCCCTGAGCCCCCTCCTGCATCATGTACCCCTCATCCACAGCCCTCACCCCACAGCCCAACCCTCTTCCCTAGCCCTGAGCCCCCTCCTGCATCATGTACCCCTCGCCCTCAGCCCCACAGCCCTCACCCCTGCACTCCCTCCTATCCCCAAACTCCGTCCCAAAGCCTGCACCCCCACCCCCTGCCGCAGCCTGGAGCCTGCATCGAGCACAGAGCCTGCATCCAGACCCCCTCCCCCACCCCCACCCAAACTCCCTCCCAGAGCCTTAGGCAGTAAATCTAAGTGCGTGTTTTGTCCTTTGAGTGAGGTGCATTACTGAGTGTATATATTTATTAAAACTGCGCGCGCTTAGGGGAGGAGGTGGAGAAGAGACAGGGCAGGGGCGGGGCCTCATGGAAGGGGTGGATTGGGGGTGGGGCTAGGGGCAGCAAGGGGGCGTGTCAGTGATGCGGCCCTCGGGCCAATGCACTAGTCCTCATGCGGCCCTCGGGGTCATTTGAGTTTGAGACCCCTGCTCTAGACAGTCTGCTCTGTGCAATGTTGGGCAAGGCAAGGATTACACAGAGGCTGACATTATAAACCTAAAAGCAGTCTTCACAGATTGAAGACCATAAATAAAGGTGGAGCCTGGCTCTTCATTTACAAAGTCAGGCAGCAGAAATACTGGAGCTGCAGAGTCAGCAAGCCAACTCCAAATTTTAAAGTCTCAGCTTTAGATCTGTTTATTGATAAGCCAGTAAGTCTCCAGATGGCAAGCTTAAAAGGAGAAAAAGTAAATACATTCAAAGCCATCAATGATCATTTGAAGATTTTTGCAGTCACACTGTAGAGCCTGATCCTGCATTTCACATGCACCCTAAACTTCCGATTTCAACTGGAGTTTTTGGTGAGCAAGAAATCCTGGACTGGACCTTGAAAACAGGATTATATGATTGTGGATATAAGATTTCTTTAAATTATTAAACAGGTGAAATACAATAACTCAGTGGCCCCATTTCACCTTCCCCTTCTCCGGTCAGCTAAAAGTAGTATCAAAGACTATCTAAGCTTTCACACTCCCTGACATCCGAGGCATACACAGATACCAGGTCTTCATGGCTTGTCCCACCATTTGTTAAAATCTTTGTGCAACAGTTTCAAAAGCATCTAAGCCCCAGATTTGTAAAGGTATTTTAGGCATTGCTTTGTTTGGCATTGCCAGGCCTAAGTCCATTTTCAAAAGTGACTTGGACAATTAGAAGCCTGAGCCTCAATGAAAATCAATGCGATTTAGGACCCTAAGCGCCTAGGTCACTTTTGAAAATGGGACTTGGCTGCCTAAATTACTTAGGCTTTACAAGGCTGAGTGGACCACCACATGAGCACCTTTAAAAATCACAGCCTAAGTCCACATTTGACACTCAAAAGGAATTAGACACTTCTGAACACCTTTCCTTTAAATACCTGGGGGGGACGGGAGGGGGCTGGAGGAAGTGGGGAAAACATGAAAGTGTTTATAAACCAGAACTCATAAGGAGTTTGGTTTGTTTAAAGGGACCAGAGAAAAAACCAAAATGTTATTAAGACAAGAGGTTTACACCCTTCTGCAAACAAACAAGACTACCATACTTGACCTAGTGATATTTACTGAAGAAGTCTCAGGGCTTCCAATCGTGGATATATTTATGGAAATGTATGGAAAAAGCTAAGAATGGGATTGGTGGGAAGCACTGACTCGCTCCAAATTATATTCATGTCTTGTAATGTGAAGCTAGACCATGCACAATTAAGATTCTCGCTTTATTTTTAGCAAGTTGAAAGTGCCTTTGATTTTAATAAGCATTTCACATGCTCAACGCTCTGCACAAACATTAATTAATCCTCACACCACACTTGGGAGGTGGATAAGTATTAGCCCCATTTACAGATGGGGAAGCAGAAAGGGAGAAGGAAAGCCACTTGGGCCACAGATCAGATGTGTCACTCAGATTAGAAATCAGGAGAGGCCAACCCCCAGTACTGTGCTCAACCCACCAGAAAAAGACAACAGACCACATCATCCCTTCGGTGGGTGTTTTCCGCACACTCAGAACAGGTACTTTCCAAATTCCACTGAAGGCTGCGGAAATGGTTACACCCTTATCTTTCTCCCACCCCTCAGGGAAGTGACAGGGTTTGGCACACAGAAACCACATATCTTGGCGATGTGCTGGAGGCGGAAGCCATCCTCAGAGTGGTCTGGGTCAGGTTCCCAAGGTGTAAAAAGATGTGGGAAAGGCAAAGGTGGTTTTATGGGAAGGAAGGATCATCTTGCAGTAAGTGCACCTGACCAGGACTCAGAAAATTTGTTGGTTTATTATCACTATTATTCCCAGCTCTGCCACAGTTTTCTTGTGTGACCTTGGGCAAATCAGTTAATCCCTCAATGTCTCCATCCCCATCAGCAATAAGACATGCCTACCTTACATGGTATTGAAAGGATAAACCCATTAACATTTGTGTAATGATCAACTACTACAGCAATGAGGCATAGTAAGTAGCTAGACAGATAAAAGCACCTTCACACCTCCCTAATTCTGGCCCCAGCCGCTGCTGCAATTTACAGTAACTCTATGCCAACAGGAAAACAAGGACATCCTGTGGGGGGAGTCTATGCCCACTTCGCCCACTGGAATGGCGTAAGGGGCTCCAGTGTAAGAGAGAATCAGTGCTCCTGACTCCACGCTGCCTCCCAGCACTCTTTCCACAGGGTCACAAGCAGCCACTGCCCCAAGATTTACCATAAGTGCGGGAAGGAAACAAATGAATGCTAATACCATTGAACATACTGACTGATTGTGTCGTCCCCCCGCAATTTCAGCCCTGACCTTCAAATGGAATCAGATCCACACATACACACAACTTGGAAAGCCTTCCACAAGGTGTTTGTTTGTTCATTGTGTGCATATGGGAGAGAAATGATGCTGTACAGGTTATGTTCCTCTTTTTCTGTGCCTCCCATAACCCTTGAGTCCACATAGATGAGGGACGTGATCTGGCCCAAGGAGGCTTAAAAATATTTCAATAGAGACTTCTCTCCTGTTGATCAATTTTTTTCCGCTAAAAATTTTGGCTATCATGAAGATGACCCGGAAGAGCACCTTCAGATTTACATTGTAGTGTGCACTTTCCTAACAGATTATAGATAAAACCTCCAAAAGTTTGGTGTTTGAAAAATAAATGGGTTGAATCCTCCACCACCAAGACCCAGTCTTGATGCAAAAAGGGTGTGTTTTGAAAATGTATTATTTTAATACAATTGCAAAATCCTCTTCAGGCTCGCTTACAGGCCTTGTCTAGCCTAGGGCTTAGAAGTGTGATGGTATATCAAGCTAGGTGAGTGGATCTAATTAATACCCTCTTAAAATTCTAGTCAAGACAAAGGAATGGTATCATATTTTAGGGTCCTGCTAAACTCAACCTATCTTGACCAGTTTAGCATATGCTAAAGATGACATGCCTCATCTAGATTAAATTACAAACACATTAGGTAGCACATATCAGCTCTCACAAGCTGACATCACACCTTTAAATGCTAGTCTAGAGAAGGCCATGGTTGGGTTTGGTAAATGTGAAATCTGATTCCACTTGCAGAGCTGCATGTAACAACAAATCTCATATATTAAGTTCTATGAAAGACAGTGGGCTGTATAAAAGTACCTTAGATACACAGGAAAGCTCAGACATGTGGAACAAGCCCAGTGGTACAGGATTCAGCGTGGACACTGTGAAGAGAATGTGATATAGGCATGAAACCTGAAATATTCTCAACATCCTTTTCTAGAGAGTTTGTCTTTGTGGAAATTAAACCACTATGCATATGACAAGGAAACACCATTTATGCACTGAGCTGCAGAAAGTCATCAACTACAATTCAATGTGACCTTTGGAAAGGAAAGGATACCAGCTAATGTTAATACATGCAAATCATTCCTCCCCCAGTCCCAAATACTCATAGAGGATTAAAAAAGACAAGTTTCAGAGCCAAAAGAAGCTTTTTAGACTTGGAACATTCAGGGAAGGAATAGGCAAAAGAGGCGAGAGATTCAATACCTAACCTCTCTCTGGATTGGGTTGGCCAGGAAAGAAGATAGGTACACGTGAGCAATTACATAAGGTTGCATAGGACCTCTGAACTTTCTTTTTTCCAAAGACCCTGATCTTTGGGTCGTGGGTACTGTCAGAATGGTCATTCCACACTTGCTCCAGGAACCTGGTATATGCTTAGACTGCCGTTCCAGACAGCCTGGGGAGTGTACTTTGGGAAAAGATCCTATCTTGGGGTCTGCCCAGCAGTCGCATAAAACAGAGTTCAACATTAACGTGTACTGATCCTCATGAATTCCAGGACAGCAATTCCCCTGGCCGATTCATGAGCTGCATCAATGGGCCCAATGGAACCTGTATTCAGACAGCGAACAAAATTAGACACAATTGAGAGTGGGGGGTCTTCAGGAGTAGGGCCCTCTGGACTCCTCTTCCTCACAGCCACAAAGACATGGAGCCAAAAGCCCTGCAATTTGCAAGCATAGCTCTTACTGGCTGCTCAATGGGAGTTCAATATACTGACATCAGGGCTGGATTTGCTCTAAAGCCTGTTTGCCCCTACATGGTGACATGTATTTTGGGGCCAGGGGAAAGGGGGAATTTCTTTTTAGATTTCTAAGGGCTTGTCTACATAGGGAAATGTACTGGCAGATCTATTTTGGTCTAATTATAGTATTACGGTTATACCCATATAATTCCCTGTGTGGATACATATTTCAGAGTAAGCATCTACACAGGGAATTATCTGGGTATAACTGCAGCAGTACAATTATACCAGCATAGTTCTGCCAGTAAATTTTCCCATGTAGACAAGCAGTAAGGTACACTCCCCAGGCATCCTCTGGGACCATACGTGACTGGAACACGCTTTGTTCCATTATATCTATCCCTAAGTAATGCCTACGGTAAACTAATTTCAAAATAATGTGGAGACTGCAAGTACATGTTCAAAACTTCCCTACATTTGTTACTACATCATGCCACAGGATGTGACATGAATTGTTTTTCTACAGTTCCATGCCTCAGGTGCATGCCTCGTGCTAGCAGTGAGCCAAGAACTGCATTAATACATCCCCACCATGTCTTACTACTAGCCATTTCACACAAGGCCCTATCCAAGCATAGGCTGCACGTTAGGTGCTAGAGATATTTAGGACAAGATTTACAAGGCAGCCTAAACTGCAAAGGGAAAAGTTTGCTTAAAAGAAAACTATCAAATTTTGGTCCAAAACTTAGGTTGCCAAAAAACAAGGTTTAATGAGACTTCAGACCAATCAAAATGTTTCCACGAATCTTCTGTTTTCTTTTTCAATGCCAACAAAAACAGTTTCTTTGCCACACATGAACAAGCAACTGCCTCCCAAGTGCCCCCTCATGGTCTGAGGTGGCTATGCAGGTGCACTGTCTCAGCTGCCCTCTTAATCTAACTACTGTACCAAACAAACCCTTCCCTGGTTCTGCCACACCCCTTCCCTGGGGATATCCCAGGCCTTTCCTTAATCAGGGGTTCCCTGCTGGGAGTGAAGAAGTTGCAGCAGTCTCTGTCCCTCAGCATCTCTTCTCTTTCATTGATAGCTTCCTGATGCTCTCTATCAGTTCTTCCATACCCAGATGGTTCTACTAATTAAACCCCACACCCCATACCAAGTGTGGTGGGCAGGGCTAATTGTATGGGGTTGTCCAATGGGGGCAGGCCACCATTACACAACTAAAGCACACAGAATTATACATTACACAATGTTGTAGTTTTGTTGAGAAGAGGGTTTTACCAGCATTTTGCTCACAATTTTTATTGCCATCAAAAACATAAGGTTATAACTTTATATAATGCACACAGTTTGGCTACACCTCATTTGTTTTCACACATGTAGAAACCAGAAGGAAAGATTTGGCCATACTTCCTGCTTGTAAGCAGCACAGCTGGTCACAGACATTACAAAATCTCTGTATCATGCAGAAACTAAAGTTTTCTGGGGGGATGGGATGAACTTCTGCAGTGAGAAAAGTTATGTTTACGTGTTTCGCTCCAGGAAGTGACACAGTACGGCAAGACACTAGTTCATATCACCATGGCATAGACCAGGTGTAGGCAACATATGGCGCACGAGCTGATTTTCAGGGGCACTACTGCTCAGGTCCTGGCCACCGGTCCGGGGAGCTCTGCATTCTAATTTAATTTTTAAATGAAGCTTCTTAAACATTTTAAAAATCTTATTTACTTTACATACAACAATAGTTTAGTTATACATTATAGACGTATAGAAAGAGACCTTCTAAAAACGTTAAAATGTATTACTGGCACACAAAACCTTAAATTAGAGTGAATATATGAAGACTCAGCACATCACTTCTGAAAAGTTGCCAACCCCTGGCACAGACCATCTTCAAAGTAATTTTAGTATGGGGATTGAAATACTGTAATCAGAGTCAGAGCTAATCAAACTCAGGAGAACTCTATACTGGATTCTAATAGAAGATTGTAGAAACCAGTTCAAAACTGCTCTGGGACTTAAATATATGTTAAGGATCTATTTAAATTGGTTAACAATGTCAGCAATGAAGTTTACATTCAGAGCAGTTCCATGTCCCTCTAAAAAACCCCAGAGGGGAGAACAGAAGGACCAAGAGCAAAGCACTCTCACGGGCCAAACTTTTATAGAATCCATAAATTCTGTTTGGACAAGTAATTTGTTCCATAATCAGGGCAAGGGGAGAACTAAGTTAATATGGGGAATCTTCCTCTAACCATCAGAAAAGAGGTTATTTTGTCTCACAGAAAAAAGGTTTTCACACTCACAAAGTTACCCAAGTTACCAAAACTTCCAGTAGCTTCCCATACTGGGCTTCACATCACATCAGGGACTATTTCCCTTTGTTTAAATGCCACAAAAAGGGAGAAAGAGGTCATCCCAAAGAGAAGGTCACAATTAATAATATATTAGGAGGCCAGTCTAAGAAGGTTATCATTGCATGGGAGTAGCTCTGCAAAAAGGGCTAATTTTTTTTAAAAGGCTTTTCAAAAGTTCAGGTACTTATCCAAATCCAATACTTTTGAGTCTCAAACTGTCTTAAGGAAACTCAGCAGAACAGGCAAATTCTCTCCTGAAATACCTACTTGTTCCTTCATGCTTCCTGGCCTCAGCCCGAGAGGCTGTTCTCACAGCAGTAGGGGCTTCTGATTCTATTGCCAGACCAAACCCAGAAAGGAAAATAAACTACTCCGGACATTTCCAAATCTCGACAAAACATAAAAGTCCAGTTCCAGAAACAGTCCAAGGTTCAGGTTGGTAATTAGGGGTGGGAGCGATGGAGAAAGTACAGGGTATTTATTTTGTCCCAGTGGGCTTACCCGAGTCCATGCCCCCTGCAGCCTCAGAGAAGGAGAAAGGAAGATAGCGATGCAAGCAGGATGTGGACACAGTGGGCAGTTGTTTCCCCCGCCTCACAATAGGATGCAACCCTCACACTGCCACGTGGAAACCCCCCTGCCCTGCCCTGTCCCGTCCCCACACAGCAGCGGCAGCCACACGGGGAGATGGGAGAGGAGGATCCTAGGAATTCGTCCTCCCCAAACTTCCAAGAGACCCAGCAAAGCCCTGAACGCTCACCACTTCCGCAGGAAAAGCAGCCAGCTCCGGCCACTGCCAACTTCCATGCAGGATACAGGCACCTTCTGCCACCCTCCGATAGTCACCGGCCGGGACTAGTACGAATCTAAACTCTTACCCTGCCCAGGTCTCTGTGCCCCCATCCGAACCATTACAACCAAACTCTACCCAACACCCTATTGGCTGCAGGGTCACGTGGCCTGAAGAGGCTCCTCCAATCAGCTCCGGTAGAATGCTGCTTCTGGAACGTTTAGAAACTTTTGTCTTTCGAATGTTTTCTGTTTGTTTGTTTTTTTACTTTTCAGTTGCAGCCGGGCTGGAGGATGAAGGTGGCAGTGGGACAGGGCTCTGAGCGCAGGGCATGGTGCAGGACCACCCCAGGGATCTCAAGCAGCCCTCCACCCTTTAAGCAAGGCAAGATACGGTGGAGCTATGAAGACTCGATGTACTGAGCAAGCAATATACTGCAGCAAGCTGCAATGCAAGTTGGGAGTCTTCAGCTTTCTTCCTCCCTTTATTATTATCTACGTTTTTATGGGTGTGTTACTTATTTTATAACATCCATAAGTGTGCTTGGGGCTTCACCGAAAGCGTAAGAAGACACAGGCACTATTTCTCCAAACACAAATATATGTGATTAACCTTTTAACTGACAAAAGTTAAGCACTTGCATTAGTTTGTAAGATCGGTGGTGTGAGAGGAGCTTCAATTGCCTCAGCTCAGTTATAATATTATAAACTGTGTATTTTTTCCAGACTCTCATAACTTTAAAATAAATAAAAAATTCCTCAGGATGTGGTGTTTTGTTCTTTTTTTTTTTTATGTCACCTTGGGCTGGTTTGCGAGTTTTAACTCCATAGGCTATTTTTTTCAGAAAGGTATCTCAGTATGTAACTGTAACTATTTTAAATGCCATAAAAGTGCAAAATTTATACATTCAAGATACCCACTCAATCCACTTTTTGCTTACCATGGATAAGAGTCTGTGTATCATACTGCTACCACTGAAGTCAATATGTATTAGGATTAGGCCCTCTGAAACATTAGAAAGCAGCATTAACTTACATCTCATTTATGATCTCCCCATTTGGGCCATGTCTCCACAAGAAACCACAGTAAGACTAAACAGAACCTATGAATGATGTGAGCACACCAATATAGAGAACTCCTTCTCTTGTGTCTCCAAGATGCTGGGAAGGACAAGAATGTTCACCAGCAGCAGCAAGCCTGATCCAAAAGCCTAATGAAGTCAATGGTACTCTATTTTACTTTAGTGGAATTTGGATCCAGTTCTTTTTGCTTATAAATTATTAATAGGGATAAGACATACATACTCAGTGTTGCTCAAGTACCATAGGTGTGTGCCTATAATACCTGCTCAGTAGGTGTGTCTGGTATTTGCTTCCTGAAAGACTCAAAACAAAACCACAAATTACTACTTCCAAGGGTGATCCAGCCCACATATATGTGGCCATACATCACTGAGTATCTTATTATTAATTGTGCACATCCAGCCACCTGTTTAACAAGATGCCTGTTGATGGGCACCCACATATCTAAGCAGAGGACTGAGGACCTCATCCTAGTCCCACTGATTTCAAAGATTCAAGTTCAGGTTCTGAATCCATTGATTTCAATGAGAGATAGGTGCCTAAAAACCCTTTGAGGATCTGGGTCTGAGTCCTTAGGGTGAAATCCTACAAAGACTTAAACACTTGAGTTATTATGATTCCAATGGGATTGCACACATACTTAGGGCTTGTCTACACTACCCGCCGGATTGGCGGGCAGCGATCAATCTAGTGGGGGTCGATTTATCACGTTTTGTATAGATGCAATAAATTGACAGCTGAGTGCTCTCCTGTCGACTCCAGTACTCCACCAGAACAAAGAGCACAAGCAGAGTCAACGGGAGAGCATCAGCTGTCGACTTACCACAGTGAAGACATCATGGTAAGTAGAGCTAAGTATGTCGACTTCGGCTATGTTATTCATGCAGCTGAAGTTGTGTATCTTAGATCAACCCCTCGCGGTAGTGTAGACAAGCCCTAAGAGTCTTTGGAGGACTAGGCCACTAGTGTAATTCAGGTGGCAGTTTGTGTTATTGCAGAAGATTCAGATATTAATGGAACACTCAACAACTAAGATAACTATAACTGAGAGAAGTTAGCAAAATCATTTTGGAATCAGATCCTCAGGTGTAAATTGGTGCTGTTATTTTGACATGGACAGAGCATCACCCATGTACACCAGTTCAAGATCTGGCCTTCTGTTTTTTTCTGTTTGCTTACTTCATGCATTTGAAAGGATTTTATAGTATATAAAATCTGTTATTGTCTGTTTCACCTGTACTAAGAGCTTTATAAACATCTA
Organism: Mauremys mutica; assembly: GCF_020497125.1. Lineage (NCBI taxonomy): Eukaryota > Metazoa > Chordata > Testudines > Geoemydidae > Mauremys > Mauremys mutica. The sequence goes on along the minus strand of NC_059082.1, from coordinate 67,055,391 downwards.
CAGGTCTGGAGAAAAAAATCCCCCAACAATTATAAGTATTTTTTTTTAATTTCTGGACAAACTATTAAAGGATGTTGTACCAGCACTGGAAGTTTCTAAAATTGGTGGATTTTAAAAAACGTAACCCTTTTAGTTGTGCCCCTTAATTCTGCCCTTAAATTACTAAAAAATGTTTGTTGTTTTGGACCGGTTAAGAAAACAGGCTAAACACCACCTGACAATTATCTTGATCCTGCAGACACATATGCTTAACTTCAGTAAAGTGAAGCACTTACATACATGTGTGCAAAATTGGGACCAATGTCCCAATATCCTGATTTTTTAATATTAATTAGTTACTATTTGTACACTAATTTTAAGATTGTAAGAATAGCTTGTATGATTATTCAGACCTTAAAATTAAAAATTGTATGTCTTAAATGGCTCACATTTTGATGAGTTTTACAGTATTTTTTCTGTAACAAGATTTAGATTTCAGAAGATAAGCTATTGGAGCTATAGTCCAGTTCCAAAGTAGCACAGTGGGGTCCTGGATCAAAGACTGGGGCTCCTAAGCACTACTTCCATACAAATAATAAATAATAATAAAGGTTATTGTAATTGCTTTGTTTGTAAGAAGACTATATAAGTGTGTCTGTTTTTCAATAAGTAGAGGAGTAGAGATGATGAAATCTATAAGACTGAGTTTATTTTTATTTTGCTGATGAATGAATATTGGTTTTGTTGTGCTAGGGTTTACCTGCTAGATATTTTTACATTGAATTTCCCATAAACTGGTGACATAGTATCTTCTTAATCCCTTTTACCCAGATAAGACCATACCAACTTCCTCAAAAGTGGTCTTAACTGCCTGGATTTTTTATATATACACTTTAGAGGGCCAAAGACCAACAGTCTCTGTAAAACAGAAAATACCAAATATTTTTATGTCTGGATTAAGTGGGACTTTTCCAAGTTTACAGTCCCTAGTGGTGACCTAAATCCAACTTGATGCACAGAGTTGCATGACTCAAGGTATGTCTGCTTTGCCAAAGACCTTGAAGGAAAGTGCTGTAAACTGGAACAGGCAATATTTGTAAATCATAAGAATCCAGGGTAAGGCTGAGAAGCCTTGTCTTTTGGGTTCACAAGCCATCTGAAGGAAAATTGATGTTCCAGATTCATCAAGACTGATCATCTTGGGAAGAGGAAGTCATGATATTGTAACATTATTTTTTTATTTGACTGCTACAATTGAAAAAACAAGTGGCATTTCAGTCTTTAAGTGTGGGCGCAGTCATCTCCATATAAAAATGCTAAGATCAATATAAACACTTTTCTATCAATATAACTGCACCTACATTAGGTGATTGCACAATTTAAACTAGTGAAAATTGTGTGTAGATAAACCCTAATTTTCCCTCTCAGAGGTCAAATTGGCATGGAGTAAAGATGGGGGTGATGGTGGAAGTGCAGGGTCCTGGCCCTGGGAGTTGGGGAGGGAGGCTCTGACCCTTCCTTGGGGCAGTGGGATAAGGTCCTGATGCTCTACTCAAACTCCTCCCACAATCCAACAGTTGAACAGCAAGCAGCAAATTAATTAACAGTTTTGATATTTAAACTGTTATCTTTTAGTTTCTGAGTTTACACCCTATTGAAATGAAAGGGCGGTTGGAATTTTATTACTCAAAACTATTTATGACTCAAACTGTCATTTGCAATGCATTCTTTGCAACCAGGAGTCTCAGGATTTTTTTTTTAAAGGAAAGCTTAAATTCTAAAGGAACTGATGAGCCAGCCCAGAAACACTGGTATGGTGGATGTATAATAGCTCAGTTGAACACTGTACTAATTGCTCCTTTCCTGCAGTGCAGGAATATCTTCCCACTTCTTGTCCATTACTAATCAATCATTAAAACATGTGTTTCCCATGAATCTTTCCCAGGCTGATCTCTCCAGCACCATCCTGACCTTCCAGTCCCTGTGTTTTATTTCTACATCTGAGGCCTTTTCTACATCAGTACAGCTACACCAATTGTTGGCAACCAATGGCTGAATGAAGGCTACTCCCTGGTGTAGACAAGACCCTAGTTCCATTGTAACTGCCCCAAGGCAGGGACTACTGCGGTGTAGCCTGCGCCTTGTAAAATGCCACACACCTTTACCGCTCCCTAATTACAATTCTTTTTTGGTGTCTTTTCTTTACTACGGTGTCATGAAAATTACATGGAAAACAACAGGAATGTGAATGTACTGGAGCTGCATCCTGGCTTGATTTACACCAGGTGCCTTCTGAACACTTCCCGTGTAGAGTAGCAGAGGGTGTAAGGGTGCAGAACTACCAAGTACCCCTGTTTTGAGGCCTGTGCCAGGTACTCCCCCATAAGCCAACCCCCCAGTGTAGGGACTAAGGTGACTAGAGAGCAAATATGAAAATACGGGACAGCGGGTGGGGGGTAAAAGGTGCCTGTATAAGACAAAGCACCAAAGAGCGGGACTGTCCCTATAAAAACCGGGACATCTGTTCACCCGAGCAGGGCCCCTATCAGTGTCTAGTAGGATCGCTATAGGCTAGAGGGCTCTGTCGCCCTCCCCTTTTTGCCGTGACAGATGAGGGACGCAAGCCCCGTCCCTGGGACGGGATTAAATGTCTGCCCCGCTCAGGCTCCCCCAGCTATAGCCTGGGAGGGGAGGAGAAGTGTTACGACAGGAGCAGTTAGTTTACGACAGTGAGTTCATTTCCGGCACTGGGTGTTGCGCTTGGGGGCGGAAGCTGCGGAGAGGCGGGGGGAGGAAAACAAAGGGGGTGTGAGGGGCAGGGGGAGCCGGGATGTGAAGAGAGAGAGGCGGCGGCGGAGGTGGCGAGAGCGGCCCAGGTGACCGGAGCGGGGGGGGGTCTAGCCGCGGCCTCAGGCGGGCTGGGACGCAGGGCCCGCTCCGGGTGGTGGGAGAGACCCTGGGTGCGGACCTGGGCCTCAAAGGGATCGCGCGTCGGGCCTGGGGAAAGCCCAGCGGGAGGGTGGTGCACAGTCCTGGGCTAGGAGAGGGCTGAGCACCGGCGGCTTCCCGGGTCTCCGGTTGCGGCCCCTGCTAACCAAGCCCGGCCCTACTTGGCACCGTGGGGGGAGCCTGCCTGTGTAGGCGCAACGGGGGCGCGGGGTCCTGGCCCTGGGGGCGGGGGAGGGAGGCGCTGACCCTGTCTCGGGCGGGATACGGTCCTGGTGCTGCCCCGGGCGGGGAGCAGGTCCCTGGGGAGCCGGGGAGGGGGGGGTCTCTCTCGGTGGGGTTGCTCTCTGCGCTCGCTTCCTGAGCCTCCAAAGCCCTGCTGCCCCGTGTGCGCCCGAGCTGCGTCCCCTTTCCCTTAGGCGAGCCCCAGGCGGGTTTGAACGTGTGTTTTCATCCTTTGTCGCCTGGCCATGTGCCCGTGCGGGGCTCGGTGGGAGCCCATTTCCCAGACAAACCCTCGGCAGTTTTTCTGCGTTGCGCTTCAAGACGCGCTCAAGTTAAACCAGGCTTTCGTTTGGATGTAAGCGTTCCCCTGTAGCGTGTGAACTGAGTGCGTGAGCCCGGAAGAGAAACTGCCTCGAGAATCGCTACTAAATAAAGCCAAACAGAAGGGAAAGGAAAAGTAAACACTAAAAAGTTGGAAAGAAATCAGGCTTTTAAAATCCTTATATTTTAATAATTTTGAATGTTATAATAAGGGATCGTGACATTTTTTAAAATTTTTATAAATCGAATGTCCTCTTAAAAGTAACTGGCCAAGTTTCAAGATTTAACAAATGTGATCTAATTTTGAACAGGACAGATATCAGACTACAGTTCGGAGTAGAGTTCATATAGTTTTATTGTCAAATCCGGGTAGCTTTAACTTGTAGTAAATGCCAGTTCTCCCATTCAAGGCTAAACTTTCATAAATGTTACTAAAGAGCAGAGGCAGCATGGTCTCTGTTGAATAGACTATATGGGTGTGAAGTCTGTGTTTCTATTCATTAGCTCTGCTAGTAATTTACTCTGGGGTCTTGGACAAGTTGTTTAGCTTCTTTGTGACTCTGTGAAACAGTAGTAAGGCTTACATACCTCAGTAGAGTGCTGAGAATTAGTAAAAGCTTGTTTGTATTCCTTCACTTTTTTTCATTACATTGCACTCACTCTGTGTGCTCTCCTGTTGGACTTTCTGTCATGAAACTCTAGCTCCTGGGTTGCGGTTTAGGACGACACAGCAATTAGAGCCCTGCAGCAGGACTCAGATGCCATAATAGTGGCAGTCGGTAAAATCTACTTTGTTGTGGGCAGAATTGGATAGGCAAAAAAACCCCAGACTCCATTAATTTTTAGGAAAACACTAAATCTCTCATCAGTTTGTCATAAATAGAATTTCAGCAGTGTAAAGCATGTTGTTTTTCTTTTCTTTTCTTTTTTTTAAATAAAGGTTATCATTCTTAAATTTAAGTGAGGAATAGAAAGGGATTTGCTGTCTATTATAACAGGAGTTAAAGTATATTTTTATGTGGCTTAAGCAAAATTTGTTTTATTCTTAGTGGTAAAAATTGTTTCTGAATTCCATGTGTATATATAATTCTGGGTATATATAATGTGTACATGTATATGTATGTGTGTATATATACATGGGATTCAGAAACAATTTTTATCACAATATATAATAACCAACCCTTTTTTCTTTTTGTTAAGTAGCATGGGGGAATCTGTCTCTCTTGTGGGATTTGCAGGATCTAAGATTTTGTGCAGGTAGGAGCCAGATAAAAATGCAAGAAACAATACGGGAGTGGGTATTGTGGGACGGGAGTGGGATTAAAAAAATAGTCCTGCGCAGGGTTTTAGTAGCAGTATCGGTTGTTCACAGCGTGTTGCTAGATATCCGTTGATGAAGTGGTTTTGTGTATTTACAGACGCCACCATGAACATAAGAAACATTTCCATTCACTTACCAGTGCTTTGGATTCCCATTTTAAGATACAGGAGTAAGCTACAATAATAATTAATATTGTAGAAATAAGTCTAATCTGTGTTCAAACCATTTTATTAAGTTGAATGTAAACAGTGCAGCTCTAGTATCAGAGGGGTAGCTGTGCGGGGCAGCCATGCGTCTGACGAAGTAGGTATTCACCCACGAAAGCTTATGCTCCAATACATCTGTTAGTATTGCCACAGGACTCTCTGTTGCTTAGTGCAGATCTACTGACTTTTCAACTTTGCAGTTCATAATCAAGACAAAAGCATGGATTTATTATGTTTTAAAGTATTCATATTTAAAATATGCACAACTTTAACAGGTGGGAAGAATGAAAGAAAGGAGGGATGAAAGAATGTTGAACTATTCTGTATGGCTGTATGATGGAAGGAAACAGAACGGAGAATCTCTGCAGTAGATCGTTTGGATGGGTTCAACGACAAGATAATGATGCTAAACCATGGCTCTGGAAATTCTCTAATTGCTTTTCTACCACTGAACAGACTTCGCCTTTCAGTGCAAAACCGGTAATTCTTTGCTATACTAAGAACATAACTGATACACGGGAACAGATGAGTACACCAAATTATGCATATTATGCCGTGGGGGGAGGGAGCGGGGGGTTTCTTCCTGACTTCCACAGGTTATCGACTTATGCCCCGAATCATAAAGATGGTCTTAAGTTTTTATATGTTAATTACTATAACTGCAAGATGTTCTTATAAATGTCTAACCCCCTAAAATAACATCAATTCTCCAGCCACCACATAGATATTCAATCTACCTGTCAGTAAAACATTGGGGAAATAGATGAGCCTGGTCCTTAACTTCTAACAAATTTGGTTTTTGTTAGACTAAGGTGGGAGAGTAAGTTCGAGGGTTGGTGACACCTTATGGAAATGGCTGGTTTTTTTTTTTAAATGCTTTTATTTGCAACAGAGGGGGCATCACATGAAGGGGGGCAGACTTGAGAATCCAGGTTACAAATCATCTAGGGCTCTGAGAGGGCAAGAAATGCCTCAAACTCCATTTAGATTTTAGAAACCAGTCCTTTAAAAATATTACCAAAATATTTGCCTGAATAGTTGTAGTAGTGAATTCCACAATATATGTTGCATGCAAGTGTACGTATTCCCTTTTATCTATATTACATTGTCTGTCTCTTTTAATCTTGCTTTTGTATTATGGGAAACAGTAAATAGGAATACCCAACTGATCTTCTCTGAACCAATGGCTACTAATCTTGATAATCTCTTGTAGTGTTCTTCACGTTATCCAGTCTTGGCTAACCTAAACATGTGATGTCAGCAGTTCTTACACCATATGTGTCTGTCCTTTATAATGCATCTTGTTATAGTGGCTTGGGGTGCAGAACTACTGTTTAACCCCCAGCCTCCATGATGTTAAGTGTATCAAACATCAGTCTTATTAATACCAGGGGCATTCAACATCTGTGTGTTGAAAATTGCTTTATCTTCTGTCTGTATGTTTGCATTCATACTTTGTCTATCTGTTTTTTGTTCTTTTCAAGGTATTCATCTTTCACCTCATGGCTACCAGTCTTCTTTAATAGCCTTTTCAGAGGGACTTGATCCAAAGCCTAAGTAAATTCTATATGTTCCTGTTATAGTTATCCATTTTTTTGGTTACCTCTACCGTCCAGTCAGCTAGAATTTACCGTTATAGAAGTGGTTGTATATCACTGTAACATTGCTTGCTTTGTAATTTAAGAATATCTGTAATAATTGTCTTAACTTCCTTCTCCACCTCCAACGTAGTAGCTGACCTCAGCCATTGTTTTTTTTTATCTCCAAGATTTTGGGGAAATATCAAAACTATGGAACATTCATCCCATTAGTTTTGTGCATACAATTTTTATATATAAGTTTATGGATTTCAGCATGTGCAGCTGGTGGATTGATGGTTCTTTTGATTATTACAAGTTTCTGGCTTCTGTCACTGTCAGAATTGTAACGTGTGTGTGATCAAACTATAAACTACTAACTCATACATGAGAGATGCCCCTGAATGTAACACTATGGCTTATTTTTTCCAGAAAGATTACATGGAGAACAAGAAAGGTGTTGTGGAATTGAAGGATGCTTCATCTCCTCTTCATGCTGGCTCTAAACTCTTTCCAGCAGTACCACTTCCTGATGTTCATTCTCTTCAGCAACAGCAAATACAGCTTTCACCTAGCCCCAAAGTAAGCTGCTGTGCTCATGGATCTGACTCCTCTTGTACTCATAAGATGCATTTTGGTGGTGGTGCTGGTGGTGGTAGCTTGATTCATCCTGGCACAATATTAGACTCTCAAAGCACTGGGACAATTACTTGTCAAGTAGGGTCAGGGTTTGCTTATCAGTCTGCATCGTCACTCAAGAATGCTCCAGCTAGAAGCAATTTGGCAGGCATTGCAAGTGACTTCCCCAGCATGTGCTTAGAAAATAATGTATCTTCCTGTCAACATCTACCATGTTGTGGAAAACTCCATTTCCAGTCCTGTCATGGTAATGTGCACAAACTGCATCAATTTCCAGCCCTTCAGAGCTGCACATCTTCTGGCTATTTTCCCTGTTCCGAATTTACAAGTGGGGCTACAGGGCACTTGGAGGAGCATATTACACAGTCGGAGCTAACATCACGTGTATGCACCAACTCTTTGCACCTAAATGTGGCACCTTCAGTCTGTTTAAAGGGATCTCACTATTGTAATGAATGTTTAAGCAAGGTTTGTACATTTCACATTTCTTCTTAAAGTGCTATATGTTGTAAATGCTTATATAGTGAATGTTAACTGGGAGACAAAATAGGTATGGTGGCCTACAGCTTGAATTATCTAGTTGATGTTAATACGTAGTTTAAGGGCTATGGTATCAGAAGCCTGCTCTTAATCTGAAGGTGGGAGATTCATGGAGGTAGCATTCAATTTCATGGGAAGAGACAGCAGGATATCACACTATTTGAGTGTATCCCAGATTCTTTATTAATTGAACAGAATCTTTTCTAGTTCTGAAAGGAGCTGCTCACCTGTTCTGAGAGCTCCAGATAAAACATTCCATTAGTAGTGATGCTGTGAAGGATTACATGGCAGATAATCTGTATCCAGCATGGACAACTAATCAAGATGGCTCCATCTCATGAATTGGGAAAGCTTTTTTTGAGCATTAAGATCAGCCTTTCTAATCTATAATTAATTTTTATGCTTCAGTACCAGTTTAGTACACTTAATTTAACTACATTCAAATTTTAAAATCAGTCTGAATTTCAATAAAAGATCAGAAGTGAAGTATACTTCAGTTTATTCCACGTCTTGTAATGCCAGGCATCATTTAAAATGTAAATTGGGGTTTCAAGTTTGGTCCGTTTTTAATGTAAAACTGTACATAGAAAATCACTTCACAGAACTAGAGAATGAGGCCAAGATTTTAAAAAGCGATGAGTGATTTTGGGTGCCTCCATGTTAGTATGCTCAATTTGAGATTTTTTTAAAGGGACCTGGGTATTTTGTTTTTTGGTGGTGGTTGGTTTTTTGCCAGAGGGTAGGTGATTAGCACTTTCCGAAAAGGGTGCCCCTTTAATATGTTGAGAAGGGCACTCAAAATCTCTTTTTGAAAGTTAGATCTGAATACATAAGGGAAGAGAGTCTGTGAGATGAGCACACTTCATTCAATGAGTTAATATTACTGTGGATTAGTTTCCAGATTAACATCTACAGCCCAGTCCATTGGAAGGTTGTTTTTTCATTGACACGAAGAGTAGAAATTAATATAAAATGTTCTAGGTTATATTAATGCATAATATTGTACATTAAACTAATTGGTGTTTTGAAAAAAATTGCTCCAACAGCCAACCAGAAATAGCTTAATTGATGCTGCTAAAATCTGGCCAAATATTCCCCCTCCCAGTACGCAAACTGCACCCATATCTATCCCAATGTGTAACGGCTGCGGAACCAAAGGAACAGGAAAAGAGACAAGTTTATTACTGGCAAGTAGCCTGGGCAAATCACCACAAAAATATGGTAAGCCACATTTGTTTGATTTAATGGCTGCACTCCTTAAAATACCATTGAAAGTTAAAAGGTTATCTTAAAAACTGCATGTCTCTCTGAAGATATTTCTTATGAAAAAGACTAAATGGTAAAAATAATTTTTTTTTTTGTTCATATGACAGTTCTGTATATTTACTGTTTCTACTGTATAGTTAGTTTTCCATATTGTTTGTGTGGATCTTTTGTGTAGCAATATAAGGAAAGAAAACATTGTGGTGTTTTTTGTTTTTGTTTTGCTTAAAGAAAACTTAACTGTGAAACATTAGAGCGTATTTAGATTAGGTGTAATACCAGAAACTTACCTTAACCTACTTTTCCAAAATGGACTATGTACCAGGTTGATGATATCGCTTTAATACTTGAAATAGTCGTATATTTTTTGTAAAATTTTAATATTTGTGCTTCTGGTATAGTTACTATATCTTATAATGCAAATTTAAAAAAGACTATTGACAATTGTATGAAATGATCAATGATATATGTACAGTGGTGTGCTAGATATGTTCTCCAGCTCAATTTGACAGTTTGCAATTTAGGTGGTATGACAAGTCTTATTCTGGTAATGCAGTTGTCTTCCCTTATGGACTTGAGAGACTTAGGCCTGGCCTACACCAAAAACTAATGTCCACATAGCTTCATTGTTCAGGGGTATGAAGGACAAAAAAAAAAAGTCCCTGACAGAAGTGGCTAAATGGGCCAACCCCCCAGTATAAATGCTATTATGTCAACAGAAGAATGCTTCCGTCAACATAGTTAGTTTTTTGTCATTCAGGGAAGTGGTGTTCCTACACTGTCAGAAAACTCTCTTCCATCGGTGTAGGCTGGACCTCTGCTACAGGGTTATGGCAGCATAGCTACAGCAACATAGTTATGCCAGTATAGTCTCTGGGTACGTCTACACTACGGGATTATTCCAAATTTACATAAACCGGTTTAGCAAAACAGATTGTATAAAATCGAGTGTGCGCGGCCACACTAAACACATTAAATCGGTGGTGTGCGTCCACGGTCCAAGGCTAGCGTCGATTTCTGGAGCATTGCACTGTGGGTAGCTATTCTGTAGCTATCCCATAGTTCCCGCAGCCTCCCCCGCCCCTTGGAATTTCTGGGTTGAGATCCCAGTGCCTGATGGGGCAAAAATCATTGTCGCGGGTGGTTCTGGGTAAATGTCGTCAGTCACTCCTTCCGCTGGGAAAGCAACGGCAGACAAGCATTTCGTGCCTTTTTTCCCTGGATTGCCCTGGCAGATGCCATAGCATGGCAATCATGGAGCCTGTTTTGCCTTTTGTGACTGTCACCGTATGTGTACTAGATGCCGCTCAGAGGCGATTCAGCAGCGCTACACAGCAGCATGCTTTTGCTTTTGCATGACAGCAGAGATGGTTACCAGCCATATTGCACCATCTACCATACCATAAATTGGTAATAAGATGATCGTGGCTACCAGTCCTTTTGCACTGCACCATTTGCTGCTGTCATAAGTGCCCCTGGCTGAGATCAGCCAGGGGCGCAAAAGCCAAAATTGGGAATGACTCCCTGAGTCAATCCCTCCTTTTTGGTATCTAAAAATAGAATCAGTCCTGCCTAGAATATGGGCAAGTGTACTAAAGAACCACTGTATCATAGAACCAGAGAGCACAGCTGCTCTGTGTCAGATCCTGCAGAAATTATGAGCTGTATGCTATTCACATGGGGTGCTCCTGCAACAACCCCACCTGTTCATTCCGTTCTTCCCCCAGCCTTCCTGGGCTACCATAGCATTGTCCCCCCCACTTGTGTGATGAAGTAATAAAGAATGCAGGAATAAGACACAGTGACTTGTTAGTGAGAAATGAGTGGAAGGCAGCCTCCAGCTGCTATGATAGTCCAGACAGGACATTAAGGAGTGTGGAGGAGAGGAGCCCAGCATCCCTCTGCTAGTCCAGGGGCAATTGAATCTTTTCTTTACACATGAAGGGTGGGGGCTGATGGAGCTCAGCCCCCTGTTGCTATGATGAGGACGGTTACCAGCCATATTGCACCATCTACCAGGAAAAATTAGGGGCAGGCACCCTTGATCGACCTTGATGCTAGTCGGCATGGTTACCAGTCCTTTTGCACTGCCCCATGTGCCAATAGGCTGATGATGACAATGGATATCAGTCTTATTGCACCATCAGCCACCCATGGCAGGGGGTGAGCAAGGATGTTGGTGTTGAGTGCTGCAGCATCGTGTCTATCTGCAGCATTCAGTAAAGATAGGGTGACATGTAAAAGAGTCAAGAGAGGATTGTTTTCCCTTTCACTTCTGGGGGTGGGTGGGGGATTGCGTAAATTGCCGAGCTATGCCCTGACCCACCGCGGACACTGTGTTTGTCCCTAGAAGCATTTGGAGCTCAGCCAAGAATGCAAATGCTTTTCAGAGAGACTGCAGGAACTGTGGGATAGCTTGAGTCCTCCAGTCCATGAGCGTTCATTTGATTCCTTGGCTTTCCGTTACACTTGTCACGCAGCAGTGCGCTGAGTCCCTGCTATGGCGTCTGTCTGGAGATTTTTTAAAAATGTTTTTTAATTCGTCTTCTGTAACGGAGCTCTGATAGAACAGATTTGCCTGCCCTTACAGCGATCACGTACGCATGGTCCATGCGGGAGCTCTTTCTTTATTTTGATTTTTAACTGCATCACCACCCGTGCTGATCGGAGCTCAACGCTGGGCAAACAGGAAATATTCAAAAGTTTGCGGGGCTTTTCCTGTCTACCTGGCCACTGCATCCGAGTTCAGATTGCTGTCCAGAGCGGTCAGTGGTGCACTGTGGGATACCGCCCGGAGGCCAATACCGTCGATCTGCGGCCACACTAACCCTAATCCGATATGGTAATACCGATATTAGTGCTACTCCTCTCGTTAGGGAGGAGTACAGAAACCGGTTTAAAGAGCCCTTTATACCGATATAAAGGGCCTCTTATTGTGGACGGGTGTGGCGTTAAATCGGTTTAATGCTCCTAAAACCGGTTTAAACACGTAGTGTAGACCAGGCCTCTGTAGCGTGGATTTCCCCCCAGTCTTTTGGTTACCAATGGGAGTGCTGAGTGGCAAGCTGACAGTCCAACTCTCAGTTCTTGTCTATTTCTGCTTAGTTTGTGAGAAGTTGTGCCATTTCTGCTTGGGAAGCAAACAGCTATAGCCATTTGAGGCTTTTTATCCAGTTTTATGGTTTTTCCAAGATATGATTTCTGACAAATCCATAGAAGAATAACTCATCAGACATCATAACCATAAGTCCACCAGAAAAGATGTTGTTTGCATGTTATCTGGTACTTATTCTTTTTTGTCAGTTCTGTGTTCACTTCTTTGGACATTCCAATCGCTGACCATCTGTACAGAGTCCCTTTAATTCATCATCTATTGTCTTTGGTTTCTGCTTATTGTAGGTTAAGGAATGTATGTAAACGTGATTAAGCTTTTCCTGTGGCCATTCTGTAAGAGCAGAAACTTATCTTTGTCCCTCTGACTCCATAATATCAAATTCCAAGCCTCACATCCATTCTTCAGTTTAGTTTGTTGGCCTGTAGGAGAACCTTGTGTTTCCTGCATAGTTCCTTGGTTCTTCCTTGGACACACAATAGCAGATTTAAAGGTAGCCATCCTGCATCAAAAAAAAACTTCAGGACCAGACTCCAAAGAGAAACTGCTGAACTTCAGTTCATTTGCAAATTTGACATCATCAGCTCAGGATTAAACAAAGACTGTGAATGGCTAGCCAACTACAAAAGCAGTTTCTCCTCCCTTGGTGTTCACACCTCAGCTGCTAGAAGAGGGGCTCAACCTCCCTGATTGAACTAACCTCGTTATCTCTAGATTGATTCTTGCCTGCAAATTTATACCTGCCTCTGAAAATTTTCACCACATGCGTCTGACGAAGTGGATATTCACCCACAAAAGCTTATGCTCCAATACATCTGTTTAGTCTATAAGGTGCCACAGGACTCTGTCGCGTTTTACAGATCCAGACTAACACGGCTACCCCTCTGATACTTGACAGTTTTTAAATATTTATTTTCCAGTACTAATTCAGTATTCATTATGAACTTTTAGCTGTGTAATGTTACTTCAGATACAGTTAAACAATTTAGATGATCTACATCAGTGCTTCTCAAAGTCTGGCCACCGCTTGTTCAGGGAAAGCCCCGGCAGTCCGGTCCGGTTTGTTTACCTGCTGCATCCTCAGGTTCGGCCAATCGTGGCTCCCACTGGTTGCGGTTCGCTGTCCCAGGCCAATGGGGGATGCGGGAAGCGGCGTGGGCCGAGGGTTGTGCTGGCCACTCTTCCCGCAGCCCCCATTGGCCTGGGACGGCGAACCGTGGCCAGTGGGAGCCGCGATCGTCCGAACCTGCGGACGCAGCAGGTAAACAAACCGGTACGGACCGCCAGGGGCTTTCCCTGAACAAGCGGTGGCCCGACTTTGGGAAGCACTGGTCTATATTGCTATTTTTAGCGCTGTAGCATGAGCCCAAGTTGTAGACCTGGGCTGAGACTTACTGTCATGGGTTTTTTTGCTATGTAGACATACCCTAAACGTCTTTTTTTTAAACGAAGAAGAATCCTTACACATCAGAGAACTACAACCTTCGAGATGTTCAGATGGGATCAGTTTCCTAGCTGTCAGAGTGGTAGCCGTGTTAGTCTGTATCAGCAAAAAGAATGACATTTGAAACTTCCCATCTTTTATATCTTTGTCCTTTTATGCTTATAACTAGCAAAGTATCATAGTCTCGGCATTTCCCAGTTTAACGTAAAGGCTGTTTTGTTAAATTTCTACAGGGTCTCCAGAAGTTGCAATAACAGGCCAGGTGCTGGAGAACTTGCCCCCCATTGGAGTCTTTTGGGATATTGAAAACTGCTCTGTTCCGACTGGCCGTTCAGCTATCGCAGTTGTACAACGAATTCGTGAAAAGTTTTTTAAAGGTCACAGGGAGGCAGAATTCATCTGTGTATGTGACATTAGTAAAGAAAATAAAGAAGTTATTCAGGAGCTGAACAACTGCCAGGTATGGAAGTGTTGTAATCTATTCGCTCAAAGCATTCTGTATAAAAAAATAATGCAAATAATCTTTAATGAACAGAAGTAAGTCTTTTTTTTTTTCTTAAAACAGTTTCACTGGAGAAGATAGAAGTTATGATTTTAGCTGAATTTATACATGCATTAATTTTATTAAGAAAAAATAGACATGACAGCTACCTCCCCCAAAAAAATTTTGTGTTTTTTTTTTAAGATGCATTTCATTACCTGTGGAACTATCTTCTCTAACTTTGTTTTTGGGAGAATCTTTATTTCATTTGGTAATTTAAGAAACATTTCTAGCACAGTTCACAGAATTTGCAGCTAAATCACCAACTGAGATGACAGGTCAACCGATACTTCTTGCTTGAACCTTTTCCTAAATGGAGGGTGCACTGGGTGGAGGGGACATTGGAGCACAGTTAGTGTTGTTTGGGACTCCTTTACTCTTCATGTCTACACTTTCAAACACTTTTTAAGACGCTTTACCTTAAAATTACCTTGCATTCTAATCTCCTTGGTTTAGTTTTTTAAACATTAATACCTTTGTAAGTTTTTCTCTGAATTAATGATACACGATCACCACCTTTTACTACTTTGTAATGTTTGGGCATTCAAAAATTATCTGTGTTTTGGCTGGCAACTAGCCTGCTTAGATTGGGTTAGATGATATGATCAGGAGTGCCAGACTTCTGTCATTGGGTTTTTAAAGTGGAGGGGATGGGTTATAATTAAGACCCTGCCCAATTCATGGCTGTGAAAAATGCATCATGGACCGTGAAATCTAGCTATAATGTTGGGCGGGAAAGGGTCACGGAATTGCCACCCTTACTTCTGTGCTGCTTTCAGAGCTGGGCAGTTGGAGAGCGGCAGCTGCTGGCTGGGCACCCAGCCCTGAAGGTGGCAGCACTGCCAGCAGAAGTGAGGGTGGCATGGTATGGGGGTGGGGGGTTGTCACTTTTTGCAGGGGCAAGGCTGGCCTTACGGGTGGGCAACCACCCCGGGTGATGTGATTGGGGGGACACCCCAGTGTCTGCACACACACATACAGCCAGCCCAAGGCCCCTTTAGCCCTCAAGTGCTGGGCCTGGAGTGAGGGAAGGGCAGGGCTGGGGGCACCCTTGCTGGGGGCTCCTACCATGCCTGTCAACCCTCCCCACAACCTCCTTTGGGTCGAGACCCCCATGGTTACAACATTGTGAAATTTCAGATTTAAATATCTGAAACTAAATTTAAGATTTTTTTTTTTTTTAAATCCTATAACCATGAAATTTACCAAAATGGACTGTGAATTTGATAGGGCCCTAATTATAATGAAACTACCCCTATATCTTTATTTATGATGTCAAGTATCAGAGGGGTAGCCGTGTTAGTCTGGATCTGTAAAAGCAGCAAAAAGTCCGATGGCACCTTATAGACTAACAGACATATTGGAGCATGAGCTTTCGTAGGTGAATACCCACTTCGTCGGATGCATGTAGTAGAATTTTCCTCAATTCCACTACATGCATCCGACGAAGTAGGTATTCACCCACAAAAGCTCATGCTTCAATACGTCTGTTAGTCTATAAGGTGCCACAGGACTGTTTGCTGCTTTTATTTATGATGGTACTGCTGGGCACTGTTGTTGTTGTTTGTTGTTATAGTAATGGCTATAAAAAAAAAAGAAAACTAGGCATATAAATCATGTCAGTTATCATGTGTGGCTTAAATCCATTTAGTCTAATCTCTGAGGGGTTGACTACATTTTGATTTGAAATTTGTATTTTGAGTGCAGTGTTTGGGCATATTCAAGTCCAAACTAGTACATGGCTGAATTTTTTCTTGATTTTAATTTATTAGTGTGTTCTGAAAATGACAAAGTAAGATTATACATGACAATTCTTTCAGAAAATTTACCTTTTTTGAAAGACTGATACGATGTTTAGAGAACAGTGTCTGAAGTACCACTGTTTCAAAATGGAAAAAATGAATTGTGTCTTTAAATAACAAAGATACTAGTAAAAATAGAAGTGTTTCACTTTGAAGACCAGTGGTATAAAAACTATTGGAGTAGTTTGACTGTTGCTGGAGTCCAAGTGTAATTGAAAAGGTACCTTTTATAGGTAAATTATTGAACATGGCAAACTTTCTTGGTTACCTTTTTTGAGAGATTTTAATACCCAGAAGAATCTAATTGATTTGTTCTTATTGGTAATCAGTGATTTGACTTATTTCCAAGGGTCAGTTCCCTTTATCAGTTGTTTGAAATTTTAACCCTTCAAGGCTTACCTTATGAATACTAAACAATCTTCATTAGTAACTTCATTTACCTAACAAAAGTTTTGATCACTAATACAATATGCTGAAGTTCAAATATTTCACACTTCAGTTGCATTTTAGTATTCAGTTTCAGTAAATCTTGTCCACTCATCTTGGAACATATTGATCATACACTTAAACTGACTAAATGTCTGTTTTCTTTTAATGCAAGTCCTTTATGTATGTTGTATCGGGCTTTCCCCATTCTTTTTCCCCATTTCACAGCTAGACTTATGCTTTGTTAAAAAAGTCAAAAATATGTAAGTGGGTTTTTGTTTTTTTTTAATTGTATCTGTCTTTTGGTTTCTATGAACAGTAGTTCAGTTCTTTTTTTATTATTATTATTGGCTCTATATATTCAGGAAGGCTGACACTTATCAATTGCTTTTGTGTTTACAAAAATATGTATCTATCAATCCTTGTGACAAGTTGTTTTTGTTCACTGCAATGCTGATAGTTTAGCAATTGGTGTATGTTTTCTTTTCAGATAAAGAAGCTGAAAATAACAAAGCTGCATACAATTGTTTATCAATAATTCCTGTGCATAATTATTTTACAATTTTTAACTTCAGGTATTCAAAGCAAGGTATAAAGCGTTTCTCTCTACACACCCCTCTTACTGGATCTCAATAAAAATATAGGTGTAATATTAAACCAGGGTTTGTTCTGAATAAGCTATTTTATATATCAGTAGTAAAACAGTCTTGTTTGCTGTATTATAATTTCCTCAGTTATGCACTTAAATGTATGTACCTTTGTCCTTAAAGAGAAGAAAGAAGTTAGATGCAGAATTAGATGCTCCAAGGTGAACTAGTTAGGTCTGCTTATTTCAACAGGAATCTGTCCTTAAAATAAATAAATAAAGGCATTTCTTAACCACTCTGAAGTTCTTCTAACATCTCTAACTCCCCCCCCCCCCCCCAGGAAACCTTTTTTTTTCTAGTTCATATCTTTTGTATACTGTACACACTATATCATTATCTATACAACATGCATTAACTGCTTAAAATACATGGAACTACACAATTTTTTTCAGTGGCTAATCCCTATTATGTGTTTTTAAAAAAATCTGTCAAATTTGTTACCAGTTAATGCCAGTTACCAGTCTTCACATTCAGTTCTTTCCTTAAGGCATCTTCCTTTAATTCTGCAGGTGACTGTTGCACACATCAATGCTACAGCAAAGAATGCAGCTGATGACAAGCTCAGACAGAGTCTTAGGAGGTTTGCTGATACACACACTGCACCTGCTACTGTGGTCCTTGTATCAAGTAAGAATATTAATCACATTGCATAAAACCTTTCACTGTTCTTTCAAGGTTCCGAGGAACAGAATCCTGTTGAGAATTTCCAGTCAAACTTTGAGACATTGCACTGAGTGTTCTTTCCCCCAAGTTGTTCAGAATCTACACTATTTTAAGCAAAGTGCTCAAGTGAGAATTCATGATGAGTTCCAATGACACTGATAGAACAGTAATTTTAAGTATGAGAAGATGAATATTCCTGTTTAGTGCTTCTGTTAAACCAGGATGAAACTTATTTGCCACATCACATTGACTATCATAGACTGCTCTTAATAATAATGATGTCTGCTAGTAGGAGGCTTAAGTGCCAACTTCAGATAAGTTTTATTATATTGAGTACTCTATGTAAACTCTCTAAACTTTGAGCATTATGAATGCAGATATATTTAATACAGTAATACAACATACACCCTTAAATTTACAGTCACAATTATTTAATGAACTGTATGATACACCTCTACCCCGCTGCAACGCAACCCGATATAACATGGGTTCGCGTATAGCACGGTAGCAGCGGGGCTCCAGCAATGCTTTAAAGGGTCCGGGGCTCTGGCTGCTGCGGGGAACCCCAGGCACTTTAAATCCCGCTGGAGCCCTGCCGCCCCACCCTGGGGCTGCAGCAGTGAGGCTCGCCGGCGACTTAAAGGGCCTAGGCTCCCCACAGTGGCTGGAGCCCGGAGCTCTTTAAATCACCGCTGGAGCCCTGCCGCCCCTACTCCAGTATAACGGGGTTTCAGCTATAACACAGTAGGGATTTTTGGCTCCCCACGACTGCTTTATAGCGGGGTAGAGGTGTATGTACTGCATTGGGTTTCACTTAAGGCTATAATATTCCATTTTAAGCAAAAATAAGTTACAGAAACATACAGTACCAGTTTAACTCCTCCTGATTAAATTGTTAAATGTTACTATTGAAAAGAAAACCTTGATTCCTAAATTTCTTAAATACTAACTGGTGATTATATATCTACCATGAATGTTTATAGCCGTTGCTATTCTTTCCCTGAAAGATTTTGTTGTTGATGATGTTTTGGTGACAGAGAGAGCTTTTTAAAGTAGTCTTTTTAACCACTAATATTTGGGTGGGTGGGTCTCTGTTTCAGCTGATGTAAATTTTGCATTGGAACTCAGTGACCTGAGACACCGGCATGGTTTCCAGATAATCTTGGTACATAAGAACCAAGCTTCTGAAGCACTCTTGCATCATGCTCACGAGCTTATCAGGTTTGAAGAATTTATTTCGGACTTGCCACCAAGGTTACCATTGAAAATGCCAGTAAGTGACTTTTTTTGTTGCATACATTTCTCTGATTTTGGGAGAAGTAGGTGAATATCAGGACACTTCTCAGCAGAACTGCTATCTCTCACAAGGCTGTAACTTCTTGGAATTGGTCTTAATTTCAACTGAACACCTAAGCACTGATCCCTAATCATTAAATGACCAATATCTATTTTTATCAATGACTTATCTAAAGATTAAGATTTATTAAAATAAAATAATAAAAGTAGCAATCCAGTTACAATCCTCATTGTTCACCTAATGAAATGTGCATTTTGTATAAAAGTTTACAGTGCTAAGAGCAAGCAGTGTTTGAATGCACTTGTATTTTAAGACAGTCTTTCTGTGCTTTGGTGATATGAACAAAAGGTAAGAAATGTGCAATAACAACTTATTTACTCTATACTGCCTTGATTTTTCTACCTTGTGAATGTGAGGTCACCATCTTAAGGAAAAGGCCCCTTTAAGGGAGGATTTCATATAAATTAAAGAATCCCTTTAACATCAGCTAAACTGACAACCTGGTTCGCATCCTGGCTGGTATATTGGTATATATGAAAAAACCTAAAAAGTAGTATCTGATATTTTAGATCTTGTTATATTAAATATTGGTCTTACATGACCAAGTCCTTACATGACCTGCTTAGCCAAATAAAATCTGTTGTGTTTTTTTTCCCAACAGTCATGCCATACACTGTTATATGTTTACAACCTGCCAACAAACAGAGACAGCAAAAGTGTCAGCAACAGACTCAGGCGTTTGTCAGATAACTGTGGAGGAAAGGTGCTGAGCATTTCTGGCAGCAGTGCAATTCTCCGCTTTTCAAATCAAGAAAGTGCTGAACGTGCTCATAAGCGAATGGAAAATGAAGATGTGTTTGGCAACAGGATTATTGTGTCTTTTACCCCAAAAAACAAGGAACTCAATGAAACAAAAAATTCAAACTGTGTTGGAGTTGAAAAGGTGAAGTCTCCAAAAAAAATGAACAAGAATCCAAAACTGTGCCTCTTCAGCAAAGATTCAAATGATCAGTCTTCCAATGCCAAAACCACTGCAGGAAAGGGATTGCAGACACATGGATCTGCTGCAAAACCCACAAATGTTAAAAGTTTACAGGTACCATCATTCTTCTCTGTCCTGCTGTGTTCTTGCCATGTTTCCAGATTTTCCCCATTCCCCTCCTTTTATCTTTACCTGCCTGTGCTAGCGTCACTTTAATCAGTGGAAGAAGATGGGTGGTGCTTTTTCAAAAGGAGTATAGAGTTTCACTTTCTGCCTTCTCCTCACATCCATATCCAGGTCTGAGTGCTAACAACTTTTACTAACCAGGGGTCCAAGTCTGGTTCTTGTCCTCTATTTGTGTTTTAGGTATACTGAGAATGAGCCTTTGCTATTTTTGAAAAATTCAGAGGGCGCAGAACTTAATAATACAAATTGCAGTGAAAATCTGTACCTCAATATACTGTTTACTATTCTTTCTAGCTTATTTCTAAAAAAACATAACGCACCTGGCTGCTTCTACAAAGTCATGCCTTGAGTTTAATTTTACTTTACATTTAATAAAGATGGAAGATTTATGAAGAAAGGAAGTGGTCCTGCTTTGAGCAGGGGGTTGGACTAGATGATCTCCTGAGGTCCCTTCCAACTCCAATAATCTATGATTCTAGTAACGTTTTAGTGGCTGATCTACCTTTGTGGTTTACTTATTTTTAGGAGCTGTGCCGCCTTGAATCAAAGACCATCAGAAAAATTGAAAACGAGCAAGACCAGTTAAGAGAGCAAACTCTTTCTCCACAAAACTCTAATGCAGCAAATCTTGTGTGCTTGGCAACCAAAAACACAGGAATAGGCGAATTGACCTATAAATGCAGTCAGAAGTATGTTAAGGAAAAAAAATAATGTTTTTAAAGTTAATCCATGTAGTAAAATTGAGCAAGTCAATGATGATTTTTTTTTTTAAATAGAAAAGACACCCCTGCTTCTAGAAGCATTACCAACTCTCCTATAGAGAAAAAAGATAAAGATGCAGTTGTATTCCAGGTCAGCTATCCATCTGCTTTCAGTAAATTGACAGCATCACGACAGCTCAGTCCTCTGCTCATGTCTCAGAGCTGTTGGTCATCTCGGTAAGTATCTGTATGATGTAGCATCTCTTATCTGGGAGATGGAGTCTGGGGTTGGTGGTGTTATGCTATTTCCAATGTATAAGTAAACAGGTCCATATATCTGTATGTGGACTTGAGTACAACAGATATTTCCATTTAACATTTACATGTTGTGGCATTGCTCAACCTTGGATAAGGATGCTAATCTGGTAATATTGTGGTAGCAGCTAACAGGACTGAATTTAAAAACAAGGCAGGAGAGACTGCCTTTTTAATTAAACTTATTTTGTCTCAGCTGTTCCTTGTACATCCTTATCTCCGTGGTATGTGTGTGGCAGAGTTCACAGTATTTCAGAAGCATTCCATTTCTTAAACATTTGGGGCCTAGACTTGCAAAGATGCAGATAGTTACTTAGTGGGATTTTGAAAATCCCCACAGACTACTAAATATCTTTAAAACTCTGGTCCTTTGCTGCTTAGAGATTGTTTGACTCTCTCAACACACAGTAGAAAGTACATTTTGTGGACAAAAATTGTATCCAACCCCAAACCTTATGCTGTCCAGGTTGATCAGTCTTGAGACAGATTTTGGTGTTTTTTCCAGGATTGTCTTTGAGATTTTAAAGGAAAAAAGCAAGTTTTCAGCTTCTGTATTTAGCCATGTAAACTAAATGCATATGTACCAAAACCAAAATGCATTGAGATTTGCAAATTTCTTTACTTTACCCGTGCTTAGAATTATTTTTTTTACTTGCACTTACGCGCGCACACACACTCACTCTCTCTCTCGTGTAATTGTCATATTTACTGAATAATACTAAAATGTCTTTTATTTTAATTAGGAGTATGTCTCCAAACCTCTCAAACAGATCGTCTCCACTTGCCTTCAATATTGTAAATCACACGAGTGGTACAGACTGTCCTGATCCTTTTGCAAATGGTGCAGATATTCAGATCAGCAATATAGACTACAGATTGTCCAGAAAGGACCTGCAGCAAATTCTGCAAGAAATCTTCTCTAGATATGGCAAGGTAAAGGATAAAATCCCTTTGAGTTCTGTTTTCCCTTTCCATAAGCCTGTGTGCTCTACTTTTGAGGTAAAGAGTACAGCTATCTAATGATACCGTAAGATATTGGCACTCAGAATTTGGTATTTCCTGTTACCATGCCATAATACATCTTACCTTAACTATTTCTTTTGTGTATAGTCTTATAGGTCTGTGCACTAAAGGCTTTGTATGTCAAACTCTAAATGGAGCTCATGTTTTTGCTTTATTGGGATAATAGAATTCTGAAAATGTACATCCAGGGTCATTGGAAGAGTTAAATTAATGCTTTGAGCTATCCCATGTGTTTCCATAGCTCAAAGCATTACCTTAAATTAAAAAAAAAAAAAATCTTGAAAACATCTGTTCCTCATGTCCGCTTCAAAATTTTAAAATGTTCAGTCTAAATATTGAGCTGACATTTTGAATCACTTTTAAAAATGACTTGAAACAGAAGGTAGATGTTACTTCACTGTCAATTCTAGAAAATAAAACTCCAGGGAGAGGCCATTTCTGTGACCTTTCACTTAATAACAGCTTTAAAAGAAACTATGCATAGAGTTTATGGTAATTACATAAAATAATCTGACACTTCTTTAGTCTACTTTTCTATATCTAAAGATGACAATTGACTCAGGTTAATCTTTTGTGATGAATTTGTATGTTCATTTTTTTTCTTTCAGGTAAAGAGTGTGGAGCTCAGTCCTCATACGGATTATCAGTTGAAGGCTATAGTTCAAATGGAAAATCTACAAGAAGCAATCAGTGCTGTCAACAACCTTCACAGATACAAAATTGGCAGCAAAAGGATCCAGGTCTCCCTAGCTACAGGAGCTGCTAATAAATCTCTATCTCAGCTTAGGTAATAAGCAGCTTAGACAATTGTTAGATTATGTCTACTGGCTAAAGATTGTTCCTGTAGATGTCAAAGTAAAAATACTAAGTGAAAGAAAACTGGAAACAATATAAGCAAAATATAGCTTGTGCCATCTGATTAAAGTTCATTAGCAGATGTAACATTTAGATAAGATGAAAAAAGTCTGTCTTACTGTGTATTATGTGGGTCAACACTACCTAAATTTAAGTAATCTAAAAACTCCAGATAAATTCTGAAGGTACCAGATCTTCATGTAGAAGCATCCTTCTCCTGGGATCACTTCCTTAGCTGCACCTATGTCATCCAAGTCATAGAGAAAAGTTAATTATGTTCGCTTCTTAAAGTATATGGTATTCAGAAACTTTAGGATATGCTTATTCAGTTAGTGTAGACAATTGACATTAAATCTCACTCATCCTTTTCAGTCATTTAACTTTTTTGGCCATGAATAAACCTAGATTTTATACTTGTATACAACTCAGATTTACTGCAAAGAATAAAGATGCCAACCCTCCCCCCCCAACCCCCCCCCAGAAAAGTTGTATGAGGAGACTCCTCCCTTCTACCCATTTAATTGTGTGACTTAGTTCACATCTAAGAAACAAACACCTGAATATGTTTTTGCTATAGGTTTTTTGTGTCTTTGCTCTATGTAAGATACAGCCCTTCATTTTATTTATGGAAGATATAGACCTAGAAGGTTGAGAGAATTCTAACTGAAGAAGTATACTTTCTCGTCTATCTTGCATCATATACTTTTTATGCTGAAAGAAACCACTGGAAGGAAAAATATTTATCTTGTCACACACAAAAAAGCTTCAGTTTAAGGAAAAATAGTGCTCATTATTCCTTGAAATTTTGGGGGAGAGGATTGATTTTTCTAGCAAACTAGTTTTTGTTATCACGTATAGTTGACCATTTTATTAATTCTCATTATTGCATTGTCATACCCTTTGTTTCTTCCGGGCCAAGCCATCTCTTAATACAGTCAAGATTTAATCCAGATTGATAACTTTTAGTGATGTAGCCTTAGTATTACTTTCCATAGATATCTGGTGCTTACCTTGCACGCAAGATTTTCAATAACTCCTTTAGAAAAGTCTCCTAGATGACAGAACTAGAGGGCAGGAGTCTAATACATGTGGTTATATCTTTCTCTGGAGTGCATTGACCTCCCATGGCATTGGCTGGATATAACAGAATTTGTCCCATGATCTCCTTACACCTAATATCCAAAAGTATTATTCACAGATGTAATTTAAGTACACCCTAGTTCCTGCCTTTAAGTTGTTCTATCATTTTCAGCTGTCAAGAATGCCAGTGGGTTCTGTTCACTTAAATACTTTTTCTTTATTTGAGATCTTAGTAAACTGAAGAGTCCTAGTGTTCAACATTTTTTACATGTCAGGGGTTTAAACTAAAGGCATCCTCTCACTTATACCATTTTAATACTGTTGACTTCAGTAGAATTAAGTGGTGTAATTTAGTAATGAAAGAATTCCCTATGTCTGTAAGTGAAGTAACTGAATATTTGAATGCTACTGGAAATTACGTAGATAATTTAAGTAGAAAAGTTCAAGATATTTATTTATAACAGTTCAAAATTATATTTTCAGCTCAGAAACAATGTCCATTCTTCAGGATGCTCCTGCTTGTTGTCTGCCTATATTCAAGTTCACAGAAATATATGAAAAAAAGTAGGTTCTAAATTGCACTCGTTTCAAATTACTCTTTTCAGAAACTCTCAGTTCCTGTATTGTACAGTAAATTACAATGGAGATATAAAAACTTTTTTTGCTCCTTATCAACCTCTGCATACACAGTATATTGCACAAATATTTGTAACTGGGCTCCCATAACTAGTTTTTTTAAATCTCTTTAGTTTGGCTTCTTCCAAAATGGAAAGACTTGTGATTTAAATTAGCCTTTTGGTTAATTTTGAGTAGATTGTAATTTACTTTTGAATTATTTCTTACTGTGGTTCATTATTGCATTCTGTAATTGAACATTTGTTCTAGTTTTGAACGTTGAATGTTTATTTTTATGGCTAAAGTACACGTAAATCTTTTTTCATTTTAGATTTGGACACAAGTTAATAGCATCAGATCTGTATAAATTAACGGATACTGTGGCAATCCGTGACCAAGGAAATGGACGTTTGGTGTGTCTCTTACCCAGCAGCCAAGCCCGTCAGAGTCCTTTAGGATCTTCGCAGTCTCATGATGGCTCATCGGCAAATTGCAGTCCTATAATATTTGAAGAATTGGAATATCATGAGCCCATTTGTAAGCAGCATTGTCTGAATAAAGACTTTAGGTAGGCTATATATGCAATAGTTTTGGGTTGTTTTTGTACTAAATTTGTACCTTTAAAAAAAAATAACATCTTTTGAGATGTATATCTTATAGCAGATTTAATCACTGTTACATATTAAAAGTTGAAGTGTCTGATCATAGGGACTAATCAACAAAAGAGCAGAGATGGCACAACATCCATCTTCAAATCAAAGTTAGTATCATGGTTTAGTGGGCTCATCTGTTTGAGGATGCGGTGTTTATGCATTGCAGCCTAATTATTGAGGATGAAATATGCTTGTTCTGTTGAGACTGAAATGCACACCTCAATCCTATTGTTGGTTAGAGGGGAAATGGTTTGATATCGGTGAAAAAGAATTGCTTAATTTTTCACTGGGACTATAATTGTGAAGTCTTTGATAATTCCACTTAATTTACACTCCAGCTATCTTTAGTCAGCTGGCAGCCCATCATAACCTGAAAACCTCACTGTTATCTCAAAGTTAAACTTATTTCAGTGACCAATTGTGAAATAGGATTAGTTGTCAACAACCAAAGTTGGTAACCGAGCATTTGCTAGTAGTGTGCAGATAGGTGTCTGGTTACATGGTGTTGGCTCTCCTCATTGTATCCAGCTGGTAAGTCACAGTACAACAGCTACAGTAAAAGTACATGAAATGTCTTCCTAATTACTCCTGAGGGAATTCTGTGCCAAAAAATTAAAAAAGCTACATACAGTATTTTGAAATTGGCAAAATTCTGCCTATTTTTATTTGTCAAAATAACGCCATATAATCATGTCAGTTTCAGTTATTTTGGCAATCTGTTTCAAAATACCTGTCAACAAGTATGTCTGTAACAATACAGACAACAAAAAATGGCAATGTTTTTTGACAAATAGATTCCTAACTAGGCAAATAATACATGACTTTGAGTAATAATTCATTTAAACTCTAATACAGAAATGTATTTCCTGCACCCCTCAGAAGCCATGCAAAGGCTTGGGGGAGTCGGGGTAATGGAAGAGCTGAGGGAGAGGGAGTTAATTGCTGGGAAGAAGCCTGGGAATGAACCTGGAGGGTGGTTGGGCATGGGTGGGAGAAGTATGGAACAGGGTGGGTTTTTTTTGTTTTTGTTTTTGTTTTGCCAGAGGGGGGTAGGGGTTGTTTGGGAGCCTCTCCCCTGCAGATCCTGGCTAACCCTTCTCTCTCTACCCCATCTCCATTTGTCCCTGCATTCCCCCCTTCCCATGTGTCCTTGCACCCCACTTAGCCACACTCCCTCCCCCTTCTTTCCATCCACCCCTCCCCTATCCCCATATGTCCCTGCACCTCCACTTCCATTGAGCTCCAGCCCTAGTCTGTCCCCCCACTAGCCCTTCTGAACCCCACTCTG
The DNA here is from genome assembly GCF_020497125.1 of Mauremys mutica. Lineage (NCBI taxonomy): Eukaryota > Metazoa > Chordata > Testudines > Geoemydidae > Mauremys > Mauremys mutica. The sequence continues at coordinate 67,028,744 of NC_059082.1, read as the reverse complement.
AGACACTCCCCAGCAAACCCATGTGCCCTGGTGTGTCTGTTTCTTCCCTCATATCCTGCGTCTCCTCACCTGGCCCTGTGGGCAAGCGCTGTGAGGAATGCAGCCTCTCCTTCTCCCATCAGCTGCTGGCTACTATGGCTGGTGAGCGAACTGCCCTCTGTTCTGATATCACAGCAGCCCCTGGTGGGTGGAAGGCGTAACTGAAGCATCTCACCAGCAGAATGTATTTTCTGCAGAGTTTAAAAAAAAAAAAAAAAAATCTGCAGTGGACATGAATTCTGCACGTGTGCAGTGGAGCAAAATCCCCCCCAGGAGTATCTAATGTTACTTCTCCATTTAAGCAATTGCTGTAGTTGCCATATAAATATTATGTGAACGGGTAGGGAGATAGTCCATGAGAGTAACGTAGTTTATACTGTGAAAAGTATGAAAACCCCCACGCTCTAGCTTTTTCTCAACCTTATCGCCATCTAGCACTAGTTTTGTACCTATAATGTACATTTCTTCAATTTGAGCATGATGTAAACATAGTTAAGTACTTCTCTCGTCATTACAGTGAACATGAATTTGATCCAGACTCCTACAAAATTCCTTTTGTGATTTTGTCTTTGAAGACATTTGCACCTCAAGTGCACAGTCTGCTGCAGACCCATGAGGGCACTGTGCCTTTATTAAGGTAAACAAGCTTAACTGTGTTTCTTTTAATGTATGAATAGATATGGTAAGGATTTTATCTCCTCTCTTTTTCTAATGAAACTTTTATGAACATGATGAAGTGCTGTTTCTCTTAGGTAGGTAACTAAGTTTTGGATACTTGAGCTTCATTTATCAAAAAATCTGGGAGCAGTTGAATAAAGATTACTTTTATTGTGGATTTAAAAAAAATGTTTCCAATACATGTGGGTTTTTTGTTTGTTTTTTAAAAGCATACAAAATCTAAGCTGTGTCTTGGTTATGAAATAGTCACAGGAAAATTTTGTCAATAGAATGTCTAAAAAGTTCTTTGTGCAAGAAATGTATCCTTTATATTGGTATTTATGGAGGGGGATTATTGGTTATTGTTTGTTGTTCATAGTACTTTAGTAATTGGAATTTTTCTGTTCTCACCTTTGTCTTTTAAAGCTTTCCTGATTGTTATACATCAGAGTTCAGTGATCTAAAAATGGTGCAGGAAGGCCAGGGAGGTGTTCCCTTGGAGCATCTTATCACCTGTGTTCCTGGAGTTAATATTGCCACTGCCCAAAACAGCATTAAAGTTGTTAAGTGGATACACAACAAACCACCACCCCCGACTACAGGTTGGTAACACTTTTTATCTGGCTTTTTCTCTGCAACTGGGTAACCAGCAGTTAAAGAAGGACTCTGTTTCACTGTGTGATTTTTTTATTATTATTATTTTTTTAAATAGTGGTTAAATTATTTAGAACTAGTACCCTTTTTATTCAGTCTTCATAACTTTGTTTTTTAAGTGTCTGTCTCAAAGAAAAGTTCTGTTGAACAAAAAGGTGCTCATATTAGTTGCATACAGTAAATTGATCTCTTATCAAAGGTTTTAATAGAAAATTTGAGTATTTAAGTTGTTTTCAGTGTATATTAACATTTCTAAAATTATTTAGATATTCCCCTATTTGTGGAGGAATGGTATTAATAAACTCTTAGTAACATGATGTCTATCTGAAATGAACATCTCATTCTAAAAAAAATTTCTCCTTCTAGATCCTTGGCTTTTACGTTCGAAGAGCCCTGTAGGTAACCCACAGCTTATTCAGTTCAGTAGAGAAGTGATAGATCTACTTAAAAGCCAACCATCTTGTATCATACCTGTCAGTAAATTCATCCCAACATATCATCATCACTTTGCAAAGCAGTGTCGTGTGTCTGACTATGGGTATTCCAAGTTAATGGAGTTACTAGAAGCAGTGCCACATGTATTACAAGTGAGTTCAATGTCACTTTTTCTTTTTTTTTGTTTACACATATATTCACTGCTTGAATCAGCTGAGTTCATGAGTGTGTCAGTGGTTGGCACAGAATGTATTTGTTCACCTACTTTGTCCATTTCTACAAAGGAGATAGCTGTACCTAGGATTCAGTTGTTTACCAGTTCATTTATTTTTGAGATTATAACCATGACCGCTATTATTGTGTTTTCAGAACTTATGAATATATGAAAGTTCTCTTAGATCTAACTTTAATAGATTCCAAGGCCACAAGGAACCACTGTGATCATCTAGTCACTTCTAGTCTGATCTCTTGTATAACAGAAGCCATAGAACTTCCCCAAAATAATTCCTAGAGTCTATTTTTAGAAAATTAACCAGCCTTGATTTAAAAATTGCCACTGATGGAGAACTTTGGTAAATTTTTCAAATGGTTAATTACCCTCACATTTAAAAACTTAGCCTTATTTCCAGTCTGAATTTATATAGTTCCAACTTCTAGCCATTGCATTGTGTTATACTTTGGTCAGCTAGATTGAGGAGCATATTATCAAAAAGAACAGGAGTTCTTGTGGCACCTTAGAGACTAACAGATTTATTTCAGCATAAGCATAAGCTTTCATGGGCTACAGCTCACTTCTTCTAACACGGCTGCTACTCTGAAACCTATCAAATATTTGTTATTCATGTAGGTACTTGTAAACTGTGATCAAGTCACTGCTAAACCTTCTTTTTACTAAGCTAAATATTTAGTGGTAGACTCAAGGAGCTCAAACTTGAGGTTATGTAGTTAATCTTGAAGTCTCCTTTTTGTCTTCACGCTTGTGGTGTTCTCGTCAGCTGCCTTGGTTAGCTGGCTATTTGGATAATACTCTCACCTGCATTTAGACAGAGCAGAGCATCAGTATTACTAGTTGGGACTGTCTGAAACTGAGTAGTCCTGATTTTTATGAAGTGATACTGTTTGAGTGATCAGGGAATCCTATGCAGTCTTTTGGACACATAGCTTTTTAGTAGTGTGTTTGTTAACATTAGCTGGTCTTAGAGAAAGCATACTATTGTGGATTTTACAACAACCTCCACTAAATCACCTGTACAGCAGGTATGTCAGTTCTCTTGGAGGAAGCGTTTGTTGTGCTTTCCTAATGATCCATGATTTGTTATGGAAGTATATGGAAAGAGAGCTTCTCATAGTCATGCACTTGATATTTCTTACCACAGTCTGTCCTCCTTTTTACCTAAATAGCTCATAACATTATTTACTGTGGAGGGTGGCAGGAGGTCACAATTGATCAGTGCTGAGAAATCACTGCTTGGCTTTTATAATGTTAAGAGATTTATTGTTGTTTTATGTTCTAGATTCTTGGCATGGGCTCTAAACGCTTGTTAACCCTGACATACAGGGCCCAAGTAAAACGTTTCACTCAAGACTTACTGAAACTTCTCAAATCCCAGGCCAGTAAACAAGTTATTGTGAGAGAATTCTTACAGGCTTATCACTGGTAAGTTGTTTTTGTCTTTACAAAGTATCAAGACATCTGCTGTCCACATTTGCACCTGCTTTTCTTTAAAAGTGTAGTGTAATAGGGGTTGACACTCAGAATTCTAATACAAAAACATTGTTGCCTTTTCATTGTGATGTTTGATTATCAGAAGGTGGAATTTATCAGATTTTAGAAAGGATTGAAAATAGTCCATTATTACTATAGGAACTTTTTGGAATGTAGTACAGCATTACTTTAGCACTTAATTTTTCAATTGCCTTAAAACTTTGCTACTTCAAATTGGGGTACTGTATCTTGTTAACTTACTCCTTAAGGCATGTGGTTAAATGATTACATTGATTCACCAATGCGTGGCATACTTGTAATGCAGACTAGCTTGAGAAAGTAGGTGCTATTTTGCAGGGTGTGGGTTTTTTTGTTTTGTTTTTTTTTCTTTTTTTTTCTCCTTTTGTGGAAAAGGAGATTCTGGTCTGTCTGTCTGTCTGTCTTTTTTTCAACCATGGAGAGAGAAAGAGGAGGAAGGGGTTGGCGGTGAGGGGTTTCAAACCAGTATAATTTAGTAGCTCTAGCAAGGGTATCTGATCGATTGGGGGAGTAATAATGGGCAAGAATCCAAGGAAGAATTAGTGCTGTCTTCACATTGCCAGTAACATTCCATCTCTCTGATATTCTTAGATTAGCAGAACCTTTTTTAAATCAATCTCAGCATGTTACTTTCCCTAGTGTGAAGTCAGGAGGTAGCAGCTAACACATGTCTTCAGGAGACTGTAGCACATGAAGTTTTATATATGGCAATTGCTGCCTTCTTGCAGTACAAGAAAATATGCCATGTTTGTTTGTCTTGTGAAAGGTTTGTTTGTTTTTAACTCCAAAGCTACTGTATAAAGTTCTGGATTAGTGAAGTAACGTTCTTTAAATTCTCATTTTTATCATTTAAATCAGTCTGAGGCACCCAGTAGTTGGTATACACAGCTTCGCGCTTCATTCCACATACATCTGAAGCACCAGTGTATGACTTAGTTCTGAAGTTAATAGGAATATTTGATTTTGTGCACTTGATTTGCAAATGTCTCCTGGGTTTATGGGTTCTTAAGTGCTTATGTCACTAGCAGTGTGAAAATGCCTTTCATTTCATTGACGTGTGGGTTCTGTCTTAACTAATTGTATTTCTATTTTTTTGTTTGTGCAAACTGATTGCTAACTTTCACATTTAATTGTCCTATGTAAAATACATCAACTTTCTGAAATTGCTTTTAAATTTTCTTCTTAAACTACTCAGGTGTTTCTCTAAAGATTGGGATGTTACTGAATATGGAGTGTGTGAGTTGGCAGACATAATATCAGAAATTCCAGATACAACAATCTGTTTGTCTCAGCAAGACAATGAAATGGTAATTTGTATCCCCAAAAGAGGTATGGCCATATCATCATTTTGATCTGTAAAATAATAGTTTATTAATTTATAAAAATGACATTCTGCCTTCACTATTGCCAGTATATTTTGTGTTCTCACATAACTTCAAATTAGCTAATTGGGTAAAGCAAATCCAAATACAGATGTATAATTAAGATGTCCCTCTCCTCTCCTCTCATGGTTTTCTTCTGTACTTGTTGCCAGATTATGCCATTATATTATCATAATCCCATGATTGAGATGTAGTTATGTATAATCCTAGCCATTTAAAAAGCAAAATTTCTGTAATGGAATAAATGGAATGTTATGTTGTTAGTTTCACATTTTGTATTCATTTTTCTAAGTAATATTGAGTTTAGTTAAACTTTGTGCAGGATGGCTAGAGGGGGAGAAATTGTTGGAGTATGAGACAAGAAAACTTGCTTAGTAAATACTGCACAGTGATTGCCACATGATTTATTATTTTACAAAGTAAATATGTAAACATGGCAGAGACTTTCTGCTGTATTGGCAAGTTCTTCCAACAAAAAAAAATAGTTATTTTTTGTGGCTGATACAAAGCTAAAAATATGCTAATGTTGATGCCCTGTATTTTCTTTATATATCCTTTCTTGCCTTGTAAACTAACTATTCTGTGGCTGTTCACTTCGTTTTAATGTCTTTCACTTTCAGAACGTACCCAGGAAGAAATTGAAAGAACAAAGCAATTCTCTAAGGAGGTAGTTGACTTGCTGCGTCATCAGCCCCATTTCCGAATGCCCTTTAATAAATTTATTCCTTCTTACCACCACCACTTTGGCCGTCAATGCAAACTTGCTTATTATGGGTTTACCAAACTCCTTGAACTTTTTGAAGCCATACCAGATGTCCTGCAAGTAAGTTCTAGAAATTTTAAGGTATATTTAAGCACTTTTCAGATCACACCTGAATAGACTGTATTCTTACTATCATCAAGAGCTATTTCCAGGTAGTTAACTTCACTAGGAGTTGTGAATTGTGTATCTGCCTGCACTTCTAACCTTTCATGATTACACTTGGTTGGTTAGTTATATTTACTATTTTTCATAGACCACAGAAAGTGATTGATTGATTTTATTTAAAGGACGCAATCAGGTTAAAGACTTAAACTTAAAAAAAAAACCCAAAACTTTATGTAAATAGCCTTGAATTATTGAAACTGAATTTTAAAAATCTAGTTCACAACAAACTTTATTTACTTTCTCTATTTGACTTAGTTTAGACAATAAAAGCAGACTAAATTCAATAGCTTAAGCAAGACTTACTTGATTGTCTGTCTTGAGGAATGTCTGTTAACCCTGCTTGCTTTCATGTAGATACCTTATGTAAAGTAGCTGAATCGTTATGTAAAATAGTTACGTAAATATCTAATATCCTTTACTGAATGTTAGTTGCAAACTGGGTTTTCCAGTCAGTTTAGGTAAGTAACTTCATTAACAAAGCGTAATTTCATTTTTTAATTTTTTTAATTATATTTCATTTTTTTAAGGTATTAGAATGTGGAGAGGAAAAAATTCTGACTCTGACAGAGGTGGAACGGGTCAAAGCTCTAGCAGCCCAGTTAGTTAAACTGTTGCGATCTCAGAAAGACAACTGCCTTATGATGACTGATTTACTTACAGAATACAGTAAAACATTTGGTTACACATTGCGCCTTCATGACTACGATGTCAGCTCAGTTCTAGCTTTAATGCAAAAACTTTGCCATGTTGTGAAGGTAAACTGTTTTTAATGTGGTCTTTATTTAAAAAAAAAAAAAGCCTAGATTTCATGTTTGTAGAACCAAAGACATTAAATTCCCTGTCTAAACTGTTTTCAAATATCAACATTGCATGTTTAATTTATATTTTTACCTCCTTCCGTTGCAATGAGAATCATTGGGTTTCCCCCTCCCTTTGAAATTCCTTAGTGTTTTGCTCAGAGAATTGGTACTTTGACTTTTTGTTCTGATTGAAAGAAAATACATAGACCTGTAAACTGCTTTGTCCTATAGAGCACCAGAGACTATATAAATCCGCTGCAGCAGAATTATTTCTAAGGTCAAAATATTTCCATGTAGAAAGTTTTTTTTCTTTTATAGTTTAGATTATCTAATGGAAAAATATTTGTATCCAAAAAGGCCTAACCCATTTTATACCCATTTTATAGAACTCCGACTTATTCATTTTTCTTCTGTTTTTTAACATCAAACTTCTTCAGGTTGCTGACACAGAATCTGGTAAACAGATTCAGCTGATAAATAGAAAGTCTCTACGTACTCTGACTGCACAACTACTGGTATTGATGATGTCTTGGGATGAAACTGCCTTTCTTTCCGTTGATGAGCTTAAAAGGCATTATGAAACTATCCACAGTGCTCCCCTTAATCCATGTGAATATGGATTTATGACCTTAACTGAACTCCTGAAGAGTCTGCCTTACTTGGTTGAGGTATGGAAACTACTAGGATGGCTGATTTGGATTTTAGAACCATACTTGAAACTTATTCACGTTATTTGGCTTTAGTTGTGTTACAGTATGTGGTGCTTCCTTGTATTTTCAAAGAATATTACTGTGACTAGTAGAAGCATAAGTTTGTATGGTGACATTTCTTTGCTTTTGTGCAGGTTTTTACCAATGATGTGGCAGAAGAATATGTGAAACTTACAAATCTATATTTGTTTGCAAAGAATGTGAGGTCCTTGCTTCACACGTACCACTACCAGCAGATCTTCCTTCACGAGTTCCCAACAGCATATAGCAAATATACAGGAGAAGTGTTGCAGCCCAAAATATATGGCTATAATAGTCTAGAAGAGCTCTTGGGAGCAATTCCACAGGTCTGAAGAACTTTATTACTGCATCATAATCTTAATTTAAGATTCCTGAATGGCTTCAGTAAACAGTTTCTTAGAGCATTTAATTTAAATACATTATGCAACTGAAATTCTGCTTCATGCTCTGTATGATCTGCTGCTATAGTTACAAGGAAATTCATACTAGACATGTTACATATTTTAACAATCTCAATTTTGCTGAACTGGACCAGTCAACAGAGCCATATTTACTCAGTGTATTCATTGTTTGAATCAAATGAATGCATATGTAAATAAAAATGCAGTAAAAACTCCATGAAACCCCCACTCCTTTATGGATCAAAAATGTTGTTATCATTCACCATGTGAGAACTGACTCTTCATATAGTTGCTAAAGAGAAACAATGTATTGCAGTTGCTGAGTTGCATATTTATTGTGCTAGGTTTACCTCATAATGTCCCAGTAGCCATGTAACTTTGAACCCTTACAACTAATCTATAAGCCATGGGAATGACACATATTTGAATTTTAGTGTGGAATCACAGATGTCAGCCAGTTGGTTTATACACTCTAAGACAGAGGTGGGCAAACTACAGCCCAGGGGCCACATCCGGCCCTCCAGATGTTTTAATCTGGCCCTCGAGTTCCCACTGCGAAGTGGGGTTAGGGCTTGCCCTGCTCCAGCTGGGGAGCGGGGTTGGGGTCTTGCCCTACTCCACACAGCTCCTGGAAGCAGCAGCACGTTCTCCCCCGCCCCCCCCCGACTCCAAGTAGGGGCAGCCAGGGGGCTCTGCACACTGCCTCCATGCCAAGCATTGCCCCTGCAGGTCCTATTGGCCGGGAACCGCAGCCAATGGGAACTGCAGGGGTGGCACCTGCAGACAGGGCAGCATGCAAAGCTGCTGGCCTTGCTTCCGCATAGGAACTGGAGGGGGGATACGCTGTTTCTGGGAGTTGCTTGAGGTAAGCGCTGCCGGGAGCCTGCCCCCCTGACCACCTCCCATACCCCAACCCCCTGCCTCAGCTGTGATTCCCCCTCCCATCCTCTGAACCCCTCGGTCCCAGCCCAGAGCACCCTCCTGCACCCCAAACTCCTCAGCCCCAACCCCACCCCAGAGCCTGCACCCCCAGCCAGAGGCCTCACGCTCTCCAACCCCCAATTTTGTGAGCATTCATGGCCCGCCATACAATTTCTATACCCAGATGTGGCCCTCATGCCAAAAAGTTTGTCCACCCTTGCTCTAAGATATTAAAAAAATTTTGGTCATAAGCTTTTTAAGTAAACAAATCTTTTTGGAGAGCAGTTTACAGTAACAGCACCCCAGTCTGTTTTGAAAATATGGGGCTGAAAAATGCATGAGCTTCAGACATCCTGTTGTGCTGTTTAGCATCTTTTTATTTATCAAGACAAGACTTCTAATTGGGCAATCTAATGTGAATAGTCTGAGTTAGCTTGCATTCCTTTAGAAATTTTTTCATAGTGTGTGAGAAGTAGGGAGTAGTATGGATTAGGTGTTGAGGTTGGTGTGTGCACTCTGGTTACATTGTACTTTTGTCTTGTAGGTGGTCTGGATCAAAGGACATGGGCATAAGAGAATTGTAGTACTAAAGAATGACATGAAAAGTAAGTAAGCCAATTGAACTTTATAAGCCAACTATCACACTGACATTTACAGGTATCTTTTTAGAGGTGATCAGAGACAAATTAACTTGCCTTTTTTTGAAGCTCGTTTTAGCTCACCCAGTTTTTCCCCTGCTGATCATGTGGATGATCATGGAAATCAACTTACTGACAGTAATGGACACATGGAGATTCTAGGATCCACTGCATCAATGGAATTAACACTAGGAACACCTAGCAATGGTAATGCAAACTTAATGTATATAATAAAGTTCTTCAGTCTGTGGAGAAATACACTGAAAGCAGTATTGTGGAAAGAGCTGTGGAACTTAGTATTCAAAGCAGCCTGGGGAAAGAGCTGTGTGACAGTTATTTGAAGTAAACTTCTGTGATGTAAGGAGTTTAAAGCTATCAGACTTCTTTCTCAGAAGTCTTAGACATACATTCCTCTTTATGTGAGGTGGAGCCTGTTTCTGTGCACTCCTGAAGTTTGATCTTCCAAGTTGCAGAAAACCTTTTGCAGATGAGTTCCCATACTTCCCTTCGCCTCAACGGAAGTTGAAGACATGCTAAAGTGAAATTAAATGCAAATGATGGTGGCCCACTAGGGGATTCCACGAGCAGAGTACCTGTACCCTGTAGTACTTCCTTTTTTTGCATATGATTTGCAACTTTAGCTCTCCCTCGCTGCTGCTACATCTGCTAATAGCAGTGGTAGTTCTGTTGGTGTAGTCTTTTTTCCAGCTGCAGGTAGCCAGGAGCCTGGGCCTTGTTGCACAGACCTTGCCATGGTTACCAATTCCTTTGTCTCCTCCATGCTGGATTACTGGCTAGAATGGCTCTTGAGACAGAAGCTTTAGCTGATGTTGGGAGGAACCTACTAGGACTATTTCTGTGAGGAGTGGGATAATGTGCCCTGAACTCACTACTGATTCAGGGTATGTCTACACTACAGAGACTATGCTGGCCTAGCTACATTGCCATAGCTTTGCTGGTATATAACCCTGTAGTGTAGACATGAACCCCATCCATCAGTGCAGGCTATCTACCTCCCCGAGCTACAGTGGAAGCATTCTTCTGACAACATAGCTGCGCCTACACTGGGGGTTAGGTCAGCATAGCTGTGTCGGTCAGGGGTGGGGATTTTTCACACCTATGATAGGTTGACATAGCTACATCCAACTTTTACATCCAGGCCTCGTTCAAGATGCAGTTAAATACATTCTTTAACATCTTACTTGGTTAGGGATCAGTTCTTTAAGAGAACATGTCCTCTTGCAATGGTTGATAGGAGCTTGGTATTTCTACATGGAAATAGCTGCCATACTCAGACACTGACTTTCTTGCTTAAAGGCTCTTCCTCTAGAACTTACTCCCTTGTCTCTCTCTGTCTCTCTGTCTCTCTCTCTCTCTCTCTCTCTCTCTCTTGGTCCAAGCTTGACAAACGTCAGGTCATGTTACAAGGGGATGGGGTGTGTGTCAGGCTTTGGATTGAACAAATTTCAGTTTGGGTTTAGTCAGTATAGCATTTTTGCTGCAGACTTGGCATTTATCAGCTATTAATATATTTACTATGGCATTTAGATATTTAAAATTGGTGATATTTTGAAAGATCATTTTATTTTTGCAGTTTCTAATCAAACTGAACAAGAACTCCTTTGCCTCACAAATACATCACCTGTTGACCTCTTGTGTGAACCAGTTCCTTCCTGCCTACCATCCCCACAACTGAGACCTGATCCAGTCATTCTTGAGTCTGCAGACCTCATTCAGTTTGAGGAACGCACTCCACCTCTCTCTGGTAAGAGTTAATAGCCATAGACAGGTATCTGGAAGCTAGGTCTACATTTGCAGTGGCACGTAGAGTAGACACTGCATGCTCAGCTAGAATAAGTATAAATAGCAGTGTATGTAGTGAGAGACGGGTTAGGCAAGTAGAGTACCCTGTGTGCCTGAGTCCCCAGGTTATATACTCTACATGGCTCTCCACATGCTTAAGCAGTGCCTCCCTTCTCTACACTGCTGCTTTTAGCAGTGCGGTGTCCCATTGCCTCCCCTCTGCCAGAACCTTTTCCTGCTGGAGCCTTTCACTGTGACACGTAGCGACACATGTAGTGCCTGTACTCTACACCTCACCTTAAGTGTAGATCTAGCCTACATGGTACTTATCAGACTTTACTGATAACTTTTTTTTTTTTAATTTGAAAATGAAACATCAAACAAATGACTGATCATGATCCACTGACTTTTTGTGGATTTGCTTCCTATGTATTGCACCTTATCTGGAGGTGTTCCATCTGAAGCTGTCAGTGCTTTACAATCAATTAATCGACTGTGCTCTTGTGAGGTAAATGCAGAATTTACAGGAATCACTTCCTCATCCATTAAAATGCAGTCATCATTACAGTGGCACATGGCAGTAGTTTAGCGGCCTCCAGCAGCCCTTTAACAGTAATTTTACAGTACTTCACATGAAGTATTTGAGACGGTTATTGTGGTTTGTGAATTAGACCCATTTTACAGATAGATAAACCGAGACACATATTTATTGTCAAAACCAAATATCAAATTAACAGCTGAGATGAGAACTGAACCAGAGTGCCGTGGTTCTTAAATCTGCTAGTCACACTTCCGCACAAAGAGAACTCTTATCAAATGATTCTCCTGCATAGCTGTAAACTAATCTGATTTTGAAAATAAAATATTTGTAAATAATTTAGCTGTTGTATTTATTTTAGAGATGATGATTCTAACAGAAGAAGAAAAAAACAGAATTGTTACCACAGTAGCAAAAGGAAACTTGAGCTGTGGCCCTGTGGGATCTAGTGCCACAGAGAATTCTTCAGTGCCTCCTTACCAATCTTCTGAAACTCAACTAAGCAAGGAAGCAATGGACAGCCCAGCCAAAAAGCAACACAAAAACAAAGTGAAATTGGCAGCAAACTTTTCACTTGCACCTGTAACCAAGCTTTAAATTTTCTTCTAGTGGGAAAGACAAATACTGTTGGACTCTGCACAAAAATATAGCTATTTGGTAGCCCTTATGTATTTTAATGAGAAGGCCTAGAAGTCACTTAATTTGTATTTAGATGTATTCTGTGACGATTTTGTTCTTTTTACACTGAACACAGCTGTCAGCAGGGCAAACTATTTTTATTATTTTGAAAAAACTTCCAGTATTCATTAAATTATTCTTAACAAGTTTTACTCCGCCCCCTCCCCCCCAAACCAATCGTGTTCATTTACAGCAAAATATGCTCAACTAAAGTGGAATGGATTTTATTTTCTTTAAGCCTCATCAGTGGTGTAATCCTACATGTAGCATAATATATTCTATAGGCTGTTGCTTACTGATTGTTTCAGACAGTATTAATAAAATGCATGATCTGTCTTTAAAAGCCTGTTGAGGAATTTTAACCGTTACTGGATTGGAATGACAGTGTGGTGGGTTTTTGACTGTACTGAGGGGAAGCTTGTGTTATGTGCACCTTCTGGTGATTTGTAATTGCATTGTAATTCCTTTCACGCAAAGATGTCTGTAGAAGATTATGTGGATTTATTGCAAAATTTGTTTTAAATGTTTTGTGAAACTTTCAGTTCCGTTGAGGAGCTTTCTAGGAAGTTGAGGATGTTTTAAGCTTCCCTTTTATGTTTAGTTCCAGTTTGACATGGATTGGGTTAAGGAAAAAAGATTGTCTTGGTGTCATGAGTTTAAAGTAAAATGAAGACACTCTCTTGTGTCTGGAAATGAGGTTACTAGGAAGATTCCAATATTTCTAAAATATGCATTTAATGCATAAATTATGGATCATAGAGCAGGTGATATAAAGTGCTATAAGATGGAAGATATTGATGCTATTTCCACTTGCAAGGAAAGTTCCAGCTGTATGTGGAAATGCCAAGGTTATTCTGTTTAACCTTGTTTTCTATTTTTTAAGCATGTTTGGTAAATGGGAAGCTTATTCTTCATCACATTGTCTTTTAACTGTGTCTGTTTTTATTCTAATATTTACTTCTAGTGTTGGAAGCTTTTTTCAGTTTTTTGTGGTATTTTGTGTTGGCTTTTGGAAAGGCCAGCCTTTGGAAGGGAGGTAAACCAGTGGGAATGACCTTATTTCTAGTTGGCTGAAATGTCCTGTGAGTGAGGCTTTATACCCATTTTGGGTAAACTTGGCATTTACAATGGGTTGTATTTGCCAGGCAGACTAAATTTCCTGTAAAATTGAAAGAACGTATACCTAAGGTTTTCCACTGGTTGAATGGTTTCTTTTTTAGATGGATTATATTTTGTAATGTACAGGAGAGATGGAAAGTGGGCTCAGATTTCATAGCCAGCAGTTGAAAATGCCACGAAATAATGGCTATAGACAGAATTTTACAAGTCAGATTTTGTTAAAAAATCTTTTAAATATAGCCAAGTATTACCAATACTAAACTTACAGCCATTATGAATACAGGGAAACACTTAGAAGTTTTTCTGAGCATTATGGCACAGTGTTTGAGTCCTTATTAAACCTCTACAGACATAGTGTTAAAGAAAGCAAAACCAGAATGTAAATTTTTTTAGAATGCTTTTAATAATTTCATGAGTTAAATGTAATACATCTGCTATCACCTTACATGGATTTTGTAAGGTTAACAGTGATCATTTAGATCTTTGTTTCAGTAATGTGTGCAAAAAATTGTAAAATCTATATTTTCATGAGATACAATTACAAGTCATCCAGAGTGCTAAGTAAACCAAATGATTGATGCTATAGAGGAAAAATTGAGGTACAACTCTGTACTATGTTTATGTGAATGTGGTGGTTATACCATTTATGGAGGTCAGCATATATATACATATTTTGATTCATGTGTAATTCTGATTAAATTGCTGTTTGAAAGTAATTAGAATACATTTTGGGGAAGTTGTGTTCATAGAGTAACAAAATAGCCAATTGAATTGCAATATATTTTTTTATCCAGAGGTTAATTGAATGATGTGACTTACTGATTCAGAACAATTAGGACCATGATATTCTTTAATTTACAAATTAATTGTACTAATTTAGATTCATGTCTGTTTAAAAAAAAAAAGTGTCATTGAAGCCCTCAACTTATGTGCACTATATCTTCTCGGGGTGGGAGGGGGAAGAAAAATGTTTTTCATAGCTGTCTATTTTGTTAGACACTTTCTTTTGTGGCTCAAGTGCTGTTTTGTGTGTTGGGACCAAACGGTTGTGTCAATAAAATTTTCAAGCAAGCATATAACTCTTGCCTTATTTACCTAAGAACAGATAGATATCTTAGAATTCTTGTTTACTACTTTTTCCCCCACTCTCACCAAGTTCAGTCATCCCGGCAAAGTAAAGCAGTAAAACGTTTGTTCTGTAAAAACCCAGATTAAAACCAACAGCAAACCTTCCCATGAAATTCTTTAAAATTCTAATTATGCAAATTAGATATAAATATATTCCTTGTGCAGTTTTTGAAGAGTTGGATCAGCATACCAGAAGTCTTGACATTTTACTAGTCTGGATTTTTAAAAAATGTGTTTCTTTTAATGAAACCTCCGCAAGTGTTTTATATGCTATTGGCACAAAAGCTGCTTCATATACATAATAGGTCCTGAATGAATAAGCACTACTTTAATAGGAAAGTGAGCAATTTTAGTTGCAGCTACTTAATTTAAGATTAATGGAGAACTTGTATACAATACCCAGGTAAACAAGATGAATGCCATAAATTATTGCTTTTAAATGGGGGAGAAATGAAGGTGGGTAGAAGCAAAAGGATTCTCTAGAACTGTTGTTGTAGTTTAATGAAAACTGCAACCGCTGTTCCATAATTACAATCACACACCCTCCATTTTTTTTTTTTTTTTTTTAAGGGTTGACAACCCTCTCAGTCTGATTCCAGGAGACTCATGGCAAAACCATCTCCCAGAGGCTACTGAAGCCAAATGGGAAGATTTTAGGCCACTAAAAATCTGGCAGTGGAGTGGGGCTAAGGCAGGCTCCCTACCTGCCCAGGCTCTGCACAGCTCCCGGAAGTGGCTGGCACATCCCTGCTGCCCGTGGCGGGAGAGGGCAGGGGGCTCCCAGGTGCCACCCAGCCAGAGCCCCCACCACAACTGCCAGCCCTGAGTCCCCTTCCAGAGCCCTCACCCCCGCCCCAGCCCTGAGCCCTGTCCAGCACCTGAACTCCCTCCCAGAGCTTGCACCCCTTTCTCCACCTCAAACCCCTGCCCCAGGCTCAGCCCAGAGCCCCCTCCCACCCTCTGAACCCCTCAGCCCCATCTCAGAGCCTGCGCCCCTGCCCCAGCCTGGTGAAAGTGAGTGAGGGTGGGGGAGAGCAAGTCATGGAGGGGAGGCAGGGCCTTGGAAGAGGCAGGGCAAGGGTGTTTGGGTTTGTGTGATTAGACAGTTGGCAGCCCTACCTTTTTTTTAGTTGTGCAAGTTCCCACTGTGTGCACAAATAAAATCATGGTTACAGCTTAACATGTAACTTAACTTCAGCAGACAAATGTTGATTTTTTTTTTTTGGTTTTACTTTATCTTGTTTTAACCATTTCTCTTGTTTCATTTTCCTCTTGTCACCCTATCATTTCTTGTAAATAAGTCTTTTCATAGAATCTCAGTTTGTATAAATCAGTAGGCTATAAATTTAATAATTAAGCGAGCAATTGGAAGTGTTTGAGAAATATAAATTGCTAGGTTTGCCCACCTTACATCTTACAAGAGTATAAGGTGTAATGTGGAGTAGGTTTTCGTCTTTGGTTTCATGTAACTTTTTGTTCCTGTTTGACTACTATTTGGGGGGAGGGTTGAAAATGCAAAGAGGTAGCGGGGAAGGATTTGAGAGTGAAATCTGGTTCCTAAATGAAGAACACCAAAGCACAGCGGGATGCAAAATCACAAATTTACACCTGAAAGTAAGTATCTGGTGCTCAATACACAGTTGATCATGAAATTCCTCCCTCTGGGAAGGAGAGGTATTGGGGGGAGTGGGGGGGAGGGTTTAAAGCTTCATTGTTTCTGTAGGCTGAGTGCATCGTAAACACCCACGGGCTCATTGCATTCCTCTATTTCCTCCCCTCACAAGATCCCTGTGTCACTCTCCCATGTCCCTTTATTTAAGGGACACCCTCCCCCCCCGCAACTCCCTCCTGTCCCTCATGCAAGGTCTCTGTATTCGCTCTCCCAATCTTCATTTTCCCACCAGGGTACTTGCTTTCCCTTCCCTATCTTCCCACCCCCAAACCATCCTTGCTTTCTTCATCACCCCTCTACTCCCTGCTTTCCCCTCATCACTAAGTCCATGTGCTCCCTGGGTTCCTGCTCCCCTCAGCATTAGCACCCTGCCTTTCCCCCAGGGCCTTGCTTCCCCCATCACTATTGCTACCAGGTTCTCTCCAGCTCCCTACCTTTTCTACCTCCACTGTCTCCTCAGCATGCTACTTTCTCCACTACTACTTTCCCATCCCTCTGCTTCCTGCTGTTCCTCCTTTCTCCCCCCACCCCCTTACTCTTTTTGCCTTCTTCCCTTAGTCCCTTGTTCCTCCCTGTAAGTCCTTATTTCTGGTAGACTCCAGGTCACAGAAATTTCCCCCATGACAAGTTAAGCTGCTGCCTCTCATGTAGGCAGCAGGGCAGAGAGATTCCTCTTCTGAAGCATCAAAGTCAGGGAGCCATAATATTCCTCTGACTTGGGCTTTTCCGGTGTTCAGAGTTGCACAAAAAAATAACAGGATTGTGTCCACTGATGCCTAGAACATTCCCTGACATTTTAATTGATTGGATATGCTGCTCAAAAGTTATTGCATTATAGACCAGCAGAGAAATACCATCAAGTTGAGGGTTAAACCTCATTTTGCCTGGCCAAATATTGCCCTCAAGACTAACCAAAATATAATTTTGGATACTCCATGGCAACATATAAAAAAGATTTGGATGCATTTTTAATTATATGTGGTGGTGTCACTGCCACTTTATTGATAATCACTCTGTAGGTGATAATCCTGTATGCTGCATGCTCATGGTCTGGTCAAATTATTTCTTATCTCCTGAAGTTAGTCACAGAGCTAAATTCATAAGACAAATTTTAACCTAAATCATGTGTGTGGCATTTGTAATATATTTTGCACAGTCCTGTGGGGGTTTTGTACTTGCCTTCAACTCTTCCCTTAGACTATAAAGGTCCTTCCTAGGAGATGTGGGGGGAGATTTCTTTTTTTTAAAAGGCAAGTTAGGTGCTTAACTCCCCTTTATGCTCTTGAAAAACTCTCCTTACGACAAGAGTGCAGGCTTCACCCTCTTAATCAGGTGACTTTATTCAAAACTGGACCTCAGATTGACTTGATGTCATTTGCACATACCAAAACGTTTCCAACATACCATGGGGTCAGTATTTTATGAATACATAGCACAGTGCACTAGACTTGTTGCCTAAAACACTGACAAATCTGCAGACGTAGTCATTTCTGAACTTACTATTTTTCCACAGTAATTTCTCACAATAATATTTTAATGATTCCCAGACAAATACTGGAGCACCATTTAATGCTCTGTGAGCCCTGTGGCCTGAAGCCCTAGACCAGGGGTCGGCAACCTTTCAGCAGTGGTTTGCCGAGTCTTCATGTATACACTGTAATTTAGGGCTTCATGTGCCGGTAATACATTTTAACGTTTTTCAGAAGGTCTCTCTATAAGTCTATAATATATAACCAAACTACTGTTATATGTAAATTAAACAAGGTTTTCAAAATGTTTCAGAAGCTTTATTTAAAATTAAATTAAAATGCAGATCTTATTAGTTTAGTGTGATCCTTGCCCTTGCTTTTCCTTGCTGAGTTTTCCAGTGTCTGGTGGCACGTATTTAGATACTTTAAGCTGCACACAGGCTTCTGAGTTGTAAGTTGATAACCGGCTGGCAGGAGGTCAGCGGCTGGAACCCCAGATCTGCAGCTGAGGTGAGGAACTGGCGGCTGGTAGGGCTGAGCAGGGCCGGAAGCCTGGACCCTGTCTTGCAGGGAGCCTGCGCTGGAACTCCAACTGGAAGCAAGGTGAGTGGGGCTGCGGTGGGGACCCTGGCTGGTAAGGGGCCAGCAGCCGGTACCCCAGAGCGGCAACGGGCTGAACGGGTCAGCCCGCCCAGCTCTGGGGTTTCAGGGGTGGGCTGAGTGTCTCCGCCAGCCCCCCTCTGGGGTTTCAGCTGCCGGCTCCTGCCAGCCGGGGTCTCAGCCCACTGCCAGCCTGGGGTTCCTTCACCCAGGCCGGCAGTGGGTGCTGAGTGGGACCGGTGGCAGGACCCCGGCTGGCAAGGGGCCAGCAGCGGGAACCCCAGAGCGGCAGCAGGATGAGAGGCTCAGCCTGCCCCATGTGCCATCAAAAATCAGCTCGCGTGCAACCTTTGGCATACGTGCCGTAGGTTGCCGACCCCTGCCCTAGACGGTAGAGACCTCACTATTGACACCTGTTGGTGAATAGGGAGAAGAGCGGCCTAGAGCTGCATGAGAACTCTATGTGGACTGGGGAGCTCTCTGCTGGCATCTGTTGGTTGGCATGGGGAAATGACCGCATGAGCCAGGCCTTACATGACAGTTGGGAGAACTCTGATTAAAAGGCAGTTAAATGTTTGAGTTTGGGGGGCAATAAATGCTATTGTCAACTGTGGAAATGACAGGACAAGAGAACAACCCCTGGTGTCAGGGGTCTCCGTGGCCAACACTGCAGGCAGGTATAGTTGGGCAGGAGCCTGGGCTACAAGGAAAAGTGGCTCCTGCCTTGTGCTGGGAGAGTGCCTTTCTGGTGGTAAGGCCTTTAAGAATCCTTTCTACCTCTGATCCCTCTCTAAAGGCTTGGCGCACAGGCAGCTTCAAGACAGTGAATAGCTTGGAGGTAGCAGACTGAGCTGCGGCGGATCTGAGGCAATGGGCTCAGCTGAGGTGGATCTGAGGCGCTGAGCTGAGTGGGATTTGAGGCAATAGACTGGGGAGCTGAAGCAGATTTGAGGCAACGGGCTGGGCTGAGCTGAGGTGAATTTGAGGCAAGCGGCTGGGCTGAGCTGAGGCGGCACTGAGACCGGTGACAACACTGAGGTAACGGACTGAACCTGCAGAGAGCAGCAGCCTGCCTGAGGGACTCCGCTGCAGGCCTCCCTACCCAGCACTCAAAGCTGACATCGCTTCAGCCGGGTTAGGTGGTGGAGCCTCTGGAGCATCCCAGTCAGCTGCCAAATCCTTGGACCTGCCAGAATCCTTGGACTTCTCTAGCCCTGATCTGCAAACCGTGAGTGGAGAACTGGGGAGGAGGGAAGTGTCTAGAATGCATTAGCCTCCCACCACTGCAAGAGGGGGATTGAGGCTGGGACTGTTCTTAGGATGCCCTGGGCGGGGGAGACTTATCTAATAGGTGCTGTTAATTTATTAATTGTTGGCTTTCCTAAGTTTATTCTGTTGTCCCCCCACACACCCCTGCCCCCAATACATTCTCTTTGTTTTAAACCCCTGGACGCAGTGCTTGTGAATGGGGGAGTATTGCCCATAAAGGGTGCCTAGGCTAGGGTGGTGTGTGTGTATATATAGTTTCCCAGGTTTCAGGGTGGGAGCCTGAGCCAGTGTTAAACTCCTCAGAAGGAACCTGGCCCTTTTGCTGCTGAGAGTACCTGGCAGAAAGATTTAAGATGCATTTTCATCATTTGATGGCCGTTTTTTTCATGTGTACCACAGTTGTTAATGTGATACGGATATATAAGTACAGAGAGAGAAATGCTTTAGAACTTGGGTTGCTCTATAGTGCCAAGTGTATGTATTGCCAGTTTTCTTTACTATAAATGCTATTGTATTATAGTAATGTTGCACACTTTGATTTATTGGATGAGCCACTCAGGCCACCTCTCTGGAGGATCGCCCACTGGCATGGGTGGTTTGTGAGAGCAGTGTCTGTCTTATGACTAGTCAGTTTAAGGGTTGCCAGTGCCAGATGCTCCCCATTGGGCATGGAGGGTTAGATAGTTTCATTGAGGCCAGAAGCACCCATTGCAGTTCCAGGCAAAAAAGTTTTTTCTTCCCTTTTCTTGATGCAGTTTGTTCATTGCCACTAATAGAATGTTACGGTTATAATGTTAGGACCTTGCATGGTGTCTCTTAAAGAGCTTTGATTCTACCCTTTGAGCAAAGAATGGCACTTGCTGGTGTGCTTTGCCTTCCTTGAGCCACTTGGTAGGCTTGGCTAAAAGTGGTGGTAAGCTGTAAGTATTTGACATAGGAGATTTGCTGTACTAATCGTGTTTCATAAAGGTGATTTTATGTTGGTGGGAGTCCAGTGCGCTGCTACCACACTGAACAGGAACCTCTCATTAATCTTTGCCTCAAACAGAGGACCAGGGGTGAGTTAGGCCCCAGGATCTCCAAGTGAGGATTAGGATACTGGACTTCGAGCATTAAGCATTAGGACTAGGAGTCACAAGACTTGTGCAATATTTCTGACTGCCAAAGACTTCTGTTGTGCTATTTGACTGCTACAGGCTTTGGGTAAGTGGCTTAATATATCTGCATCTAGCAGGGCCAGCTCCAGACCCCAGCGCACCAAGCAGGCGTGTGGGGCGGCATTGTCGGGGCAGGGCGGCATTTGGCTCCGGCGGACCTTCCGCAGTCATGCCTGCGGGAGGTCCACCGGAGCTCCGGGACGAGCGGACCTGCCGCAGGCATGACTGCGGAGGGTCCCCTCTTCCCGCGGCTCCACTTGAGCTCCCGCAGGCATGACTGCGGCGGGTGCGCTGGTCCCGCGGCTCGGACGGAGCTCCCGCAGGCATGCCTGCAGATGCTCCACCGGAGCCGCGGGATCATGGGGCCGGCCGCAGCCACTTCTGCCCCGGCCGCGGGACCGGGGAAGGGCGGCGTGAGCGGCGCAGCGCGCCGCCCTGCTTGGGGCGGCGGAATTTCTAGAGCCGCCCCTGGCATCTAGTTCCTTATCTGTAAAATAGAGATAAAATGTACCTGTTAATAAACTGAAGGGATTCAGAGATGAGCAATAACCTAGGAGGCTAGTCAGATTGACGTATGAGTAAATGTTAAAGAAATCTATTTCTATATTGTGGGTAGAGCTGGGTGAAATTGTACATTTGAATAGTAAGTTTGCTGAAAAATGCAGTTTCGGGGCAAATAATGTTGGCCAAATAAAATAATGAAAAAAAAGTTTAAAAGATTAAATTGGTGGTTTTTAACATTTTCAGAATGAAACATTTCAACTTTGTTTCAAAATAGTGTTTTGTTTAGAAATTTAGCCAGATTTGTTTACGAAATTTTTAAAAGATAAAAACACCTGAAAACACAACACAACAAAACAAAATAAACCCTTCTCAATTTTCTGGTTTAGCAAAACATTTAATTAAACCCAAAACAATTTTTTTCCAATTTTTAATTTTATCAAGAAAAACAAAAAAAAAACAATCCTCACTTTCAGTTTTCAACTAAATGGGGTGTGTGTTTGTTTTTTTGTTAGGGGGTGGGAGGTAGGAATCAGTATGGCCACCAAACCAAAAAGTTAAATATTTGCTTAGTTCTAATCATGGGCTAAGATAACTAAAGGGAAGACAAAAATCTACAAATAAGGAAGAACAGAGAAGTTTTAGGTGGGGTATGTGGCAGTTTTATTGGGGTAGTAAGAATTAAGGTGAGAGAGGGAATATTAAGCTGAATATCAGAAAAAAAATTCATGAAAGTGAGATCTTAGGCTTTTGAAGATCCATCACTTGGAAATCATACAATTAGGCAAAGCTATTAGAAAATGTCCTCTTGCGAACAATTCTTGGCAAGAAGATAGACATGGAAAAGTCCTGTTCCTGGTAGATCATGCTTTCCAACTTGTAGGATTGTTGATCACTCCATGAGAACAGCTAAGGACTTCTGAATAAGAATAACCTTCCTACCCTTAAAAAGGATTCATATGTAGAACTGGTTTGTATCCCTGGGCCATGCTTTCTATTTCAGCGGTGTTAGTCGGGAGACTGTACTTGGTCCTGGTACTCAACAACTTAGTTTATGGATGGTTTCTCTAGCTCAAGACACAAGCACTTCAGTGACACCTTTGAAGTGGCCTTCTAGTCTTTGATCCCAGTGGTCCAAGTAGAGTTTTCAAAATAGTTCCATCAAAACTAGTCATTTTCACCAATCAAGATTTTTGAGTGAATACTCCAGGCTGCAACCCTGTATGGCTAATTGTCTGCCCTAAAGATTTTTAAGACAGCCTTTCCTAGCCCTGACCTTGAGCAGAAGCAAAGAAGTTTTTCGGCCATGATTTCAGGGAGTTGGGAGGAGGAGAAACATCAGCTGCTACAGACCAGTTCTGAGCTGACAATTGAATATAAAAATAGAATATAAAAACAGCTATACTGGGACAGACCAATAGTCCATCTAGCCTAGTATCCTGTCTTCCAACAGTGGCCAATGCCAGGTGCATCAGAGGGAATGAACAGAATAGGCAGTCATCAAGTGATCCATTCCCTGTCATCCATTCCCAGCTTTTGGCAAACAGATGGTAGGAACACTCAGAGCATTGTATAGCATCCCTGCCCATCCTGGCTAATAGCCATTGATGGACCTAGCCTCCTTGAATATATCTAGTTCTTTTTTTAACCCTGTTATGGTTTTGGCCTTCACAACATCGCCTGGCAAAGAGTTCCACAGGTTGATTGTGCGTTGTGTGAAGAAGTACTTCCTTTTGTTTGTTTTAAACCTGCTGCCTATTAATTTCATTGGGCGATCCCTAGTTTTTGTTTTATGTGAAGGGTAAATAACACTTCCTTATTCACTTTCTCCACACTAGTCAAGATTTTATAGACCACTATCAAATTCCCCCAGTCTTTTTAATCTCTCCTCAGAGGTAAACTGTTCCGTGCCCTTAATCATTTTAGTTGCCCTTCTCTGTACCTTTTCCAATTTCAAATATTATATGGGGCTTCCAGATCTGCACACAGTATTCTTGTGGCTGTTTGGTGCATATGTCATCTGTTTTGATGGTGCCACATTGAACTAGTGCCTTGTTCAGTATCACAGGGGTTACAACAATACAACGTCCAAGTCAATTCAGACTATTCATATAGCTCTCAAAGAGTATTAGCATATGCTATGCTGTAGGCATAGAAATTTCAAATCAGCCTTTTTGAACTAAAATGGCATACAAAAAAGGAATCCAGCCAGGAGATCTGTTTTGTGCAAAAAGCGATAAAAGAATACATACTATTTTGTCACCAATGTAGGTAGAACGAGGTCTTTAACTCACAATGAATTTGGAATTAGCTACAATCATCTCTCTGCTGGCTTGAGGTTTCACGAGCTGCTCTGCAATTAGCTAAAGCAGCAATCACCTAGGAAGCCAAAACCCTAAAATGAAGCCATCCACAAAACAGCAATTATTTAATTAGGTTTTGCCACACATCTCACAGGTTCACATAGTGCAGCCTTTCTCACATTCCCTCCCATTGGGCAGCATGTGACTAAGCACAGAAACGCTTCAGCACAAAGTTGTTTGCAGACTGAGATGACTGCAAAAGAGAACTGATGGGGCTAGTATGCCAAGTTTCCAGCTCCATGTGTAAAGTGCTTCATGCAGATGGCAACTGATTCATCAATTTCCCTGTGCATTGTGTATGTGTTCTGGTAGGTAGCAAAGGAAACTAGGATCTAGAACTCCTGGGTTCTGGTTCCATCTTTGTCAGTTACTTTCTGTGTGACCTTAGACAAGCCACTTAACCTCTGTGCCTCAGTTTATCTATCTGCAAAATAGGAATAACAGCTTACCTGTAACGCAAAGCTTACACCAGTATCCCTTAGTCACATAAATATATTTCTTTCATTACAGTAACTCCTCACTTAACATTGTAGTTATATTCCTGAAAAGTGCAACTTTAAGTGAAACGATGTTAAGCGAATCCAATTTCCCCATAAGAATGAATGTAAATGGGGGGGGGGTTAGGTTCCAGGGAAATTTTTTTTTTTGCCATACAGTACAGTACTATAGTTGGGAGGTGCCCACACCTTACCCCACACAGGCACAGCCCACTGGCACTGGAGACAATGAGGCAGGCAAGGAGGCTGGAGGTGCTGTAGGCTAGGAGAAGCACATTGCACAGCAGCAGCTTCCCCTACTCTGCGAGCACCAGGGGTGGGGGTGGGGGCTCAACCTTCGGCCCGCCCACGCCACCTCTTCCCCCAAGCTCCCACCCTTAACCCTCCTCTTCTTCCCCCCCTCCCCCTTTACTCTGCACGCCACATCCACGCTCCTCCCCTCTCCCTCCCCTGCCTCCTGTCTGCGGCAATCAGCTGGCTTGCAGCGTTCAGGAGGGAGTGGGGAGGAGTGAGGACATGGCGTGCAGGCTCCCCCGCCCTCCCCTGCCTCCTGACCATGGCAAGCCAGCTGATTGCCATGGGCAGGAGGTGGGGAAGGGGGGGGAAGGCGCTGATCTGAGGGTCTGCGGGCGGGAGGTGCTGTGGGGCAGCGGGAGTATAGGGGAGCTGATGGTGAGCTGCCAGCTGTGGACAAAGCAGGCAGCCAAACGACATTGAAGCATTGCACAACTTTAAATGGAGCATGTTCTGTAATTGAGCAGGGACTTAAGATGGAAACAACATTAAGCAAGAGGACGTTAAGTGGGGAGTTACTGTACTTCTGACCCTCATCACTGTAGAGTGCATATCCTTTGATTTTTGTAGAATCAGGCCTGTAGCTATTTGCAATCTTTGCATGGAAAATGCTATCAAAGCACAACTAATAGTTTATTTATTAACATATTAGGGCTACAGATTGAAATGGATA
The DNA here is from genome assembly GCF_020497125.1 of Mauremys mutica. Lineage (NCBI taxonomy): Eukaryota > Metazoa > Chordata > Testudines > Geoemydidae > Mauremys > Mauremys mutica. The sequence goes on along the minus strand of NC_059082.1, from coordinate 67,003,653 downwards.
AAAATTGACTTCTGCAGCCAACATACATTTTTGTTGACTTGTTAAAATGTGCCCATCACAATCTTTGTCTGCACATACATACATTAACAATCAATAAAGGATTAAATGCACACAAAAAACCCCACGTGTATGAAATCGACCTCAAATCTGCCATCATGTTCACAGCCCCTTTAAGTGAGCTCTTTCATTCTGTTAATATGTTGAGATTTAAAATGAGTGTTTGTAAATCACAATAAAACTTGATCTGCTGTTTCCTCTAAGACGAGCTTTGTCACTTTGGTTGTGCTGATGTAGATCTTGCTGTCTTATGCTTCAGAAGAAACATTCTTTTTTGGAATTCCTGTGGGAGGTGTAATATACTGAACCAACTTGCATCCAATATATAATCTTCCCATCTACCTGCTTTTATTTAACATAAGTAAGTTTATAGTGGACTGTGCACCTTAATCATTTAGCTTTGTCATGTGCTATCCATAGGCAATAATGTTGTAGCCACAGTCTTTTATTTGTTTATATTTGGCAGTATAAGCTCTTCTATTTTCCCCACATGGCCAGAACTCCCCAGTCAAACCACCATGTCTAATTTTGTGGAGCATATTTCTTCTGTATTTATAGTATTTTATAAAGGCAGCTTTGTTTACCTGCTGATATTGGACTAGGTTTAGCGTCTTTGTTTCTAGACTCCTAAAGGGATGTAAGCAATTAGTCTAGGCCCAAATGTATGTGGTGTTAAAGAAATTGAAATAAACCTGATACCATAATTAAGATGAGCAAATTGACTTTGTCTAATTTAAAGGCACTCAAGCAAGTTGGCTTGAAAACGCCACTCATGGGAATTATTAGGTTCACTTTCTGTTTAGTAGACTTGTAATTTGGCAAGTGATAGAGAATTGGCTAGAGTACTAACAGAATAGCTTAGGGCTTTTATAGACTTAGAAAAAGCATATAATGAAGTGAAGAGAAGGATGCTCGAATCAGTGCTGAGGAAATATGGAGTGTCTGATTTAATAACTATGGTGAATGCATTATATAGATCACCTAAAACAATCACCTGAACATGTTTTTAGAATGACAAGCACCTTTGAAATGAAAGTTGGACTGCATCTGGGGCCAGCCCTCAGTCCTCTGCTGTTTGTTATATTGATGGACTATGTCAACAGGAAGATCCCAATGGGAAAAGGTGAGAGACTGCCATATGCAGATGACATAGCAATAATGGCTTCCTCAAAAGAAGTCTCAGAGGAAATAGTAAACCAGTGCTATGACCAGCTAAGTAGGCATGGGATGAAATGAGCATGAGTGTGCCAGTAGAGGTGCCACAAGAAAATTGGATATATAGAGGTTAATGGAGTACAACTAAACCAGGCTGACCAGTTTAAGTACCATGGTGGCTGGGTTGCAGAAGATGGTGAGCTTGAATGTGAGATATAGTCCAGACTGGGGAGTGCTGGAAGAGTGTGGAATAATATCTCAAGTGTTGTCTGACAAGCATATGCCACTGAAATAGAAAGCCCAGCTGCGTAGAACAATGGTGCAAAAGCATTGGTGATAAAGAGAGAGCAGATTCAATGTCAGCAGGTGTTTGAGATAAGATGTCTTTGCTCTATAAAAGGAGTTACACAAAGAGACAGATTTCTAAAGTAATGTATTAGGATGGAAGTCAAAGTTCATGTTGTGGCTGACAAAATCCAGGAAGCATGACTTCACTGGTTTGGACACATACAGAGGATGAATGAAGAGATCCTGGTGAAAATAATGTAAACAGCAGAGGGTGGTAGGAAAGAAACCCTGAGGAAGCAATGGATAGATTGCATCAAAGAAGATGGTAAACATGTGGACCTTGGACAGATGAAGATGGCAGATGCTTATACAATGACCCAGCCTCAGATGATGAGATAAGGGGAAGAAGTGAACAGAAAAGGAAAGAGGCAGGAGTAAATAAATCAGATAGAAAAACTAGGTGGTAAAGGGACGGGGATAGAAATGACAGCAGGAAAAATGCAGGGGGTGTATGCATGTGCATTATGTAGGCCACCCACTTTTGCCATCTACTTTAGGTGTCTGGGATCATCTGTCCATAATACATAACATACATTTCCTTTTTAGCTAGAAAAACATTTCTTGTTTTCTTTTTTAAGTGAATCACCCTTTGAAGAAAATGAGTTAAAATTATGCAGAAATAAGGTTCACAGACTTAACTAGTGTGCAGCCTCCAACTCCATGTTTCCTCCATTTCTACTGATAGTAAACTATATAGACATCTAGCATCAAAGGCATCTCTGTATCTTAACTTAGCTAGCTAAACCAAAGTATAGCAAACCAATGCATTGTGCCCGTAGAAAACTTCCACTAGCAAGAAAACTGAAACACAAATAGTAAAGCTGAAAAGGAAATAATCATGAAAGTAGTAGAAATGACAGTACCAGAGTCTCCCTGGAGTTGTCTTCAAGGCTGCATTTAAGCACTTGGTGCCCAATTCTCCCCTCACACCAGTTTTACAGGGTGAATTCTATTGACTTCAATGAGTTTCACTCCAGTCTTACACTCCTGAGAGCAGAATTTGGGTCTTTCTGTTTGGATCAGAGCCTTGTGCAGGGAAGTTCCTTGAGGGCTGACAACGTTCTCTTCCCAAAGGCGGCAGAGCAGTAGTCTCCACATCAGGAAGGGGTTGGCATATGCATCCACATAGTTACGGATTAATTAGCCATGTACGCATTTAAAAAACAAACACACACCAAACCTTCAGCGTAGGGTGGATGAAGCTCCTGCTGAGTGAGCACAGCTCCATAGCACACATGGATATGGGACCCTATTGTCCAGATTCCCTCCATCCTGGCCCTCATGCAGAGGAGTTGCACTACTTCTGCTGGCTACTAGGCAGCCTGGGAGGTGAGGCCAGGATTTGCCCAATGGTGGAAAACTGTTGGGATTATTTTGCATAATAACAGGTTTCAGAGTAGCAGCTGTGTTAGTCTGTATCTGCAAAAAGAACAGGCCACAAGTACTCCTGTTCTTATTGGGTTTATGTGGTTCTGTACTGGTTATGAACACAACAGTCATTAATAATGGCACAAAGCAATTCAAGGCACTCACACTGTCTACTTTAGTGGCAAGATTACATTAATGAAACTGATCTTAAACATGGTTTTAAACTCTCCCCCCAGGATAATCAGTTTTAAGTGTGATTTGCCTGACCATTGAAGGGGAAATGCTTTAGACTGGTAGAAGCATGTTGCTTTACCATTTTCTAAACAGCTATGCCTGGCTAGGCAACAGTTATAAAACTACTGCTGCCAACAAACTGCTAGTGCTGTCCTCATTGTAGACAGGCCTTTAAAGAGAAGATGTAATACAAAGTGAAAACAACCAGCAAACTGGTTAGATTACAGATTAAGTGCTCTTTAATAGTCAATTTGGTGATCAAATAATTCACCATGAAAGTGCCCCTTGAGGCCACTTATTATAAACTGCGATATGCAGATATCCGTTAAAACATGCTCACTGTACTAGTGGGATTTTGTGTGTCACCAATTTCAGTCCTAATCTAGCCAATGTGTGTGTGTTTCTTTGAGGCTTTCCAGGGTGATCAGAGTACTTTTTGGGGCTTCTAGTAAGGATCCCTGTTTCATGATCCCATGAGCCTATCTGACTGATGTATATTGGCCCTCAGTGATACCTGTACATGTCATAGCAAAGTTAGAGAAAGGCACTAGAAAGTTTGCTCCAGTACAAGTAGCTGCTGTGTAGGTATCCCAAAATGCCTCTATCATTACCTTGCAGTTCTGAGCCACACTTGAACAATAACTGCTGGACATGACAACCTTGGTGATACATCTGTGTCAGCAATCTCTGTTTCAGACTGTTAAAGCATTTTATCTCATTTCCACTTCAGACCAAATGTACTTTGAACTTAGTTTCTGAGAAGACACCTAACTAACACCCTCCTAATTGTCCTCTTCAGAGTAAAATATTTTAAATTGTCTCGGGGGAGGGATAGCTCAGTGGTTCGAACATTGGCCTGCTAAACCCAGGGTTGTGAGTTCAGTCCTTGAGGGGGCTACTTAGCAGGGGCAGCTCTAGGTATTTTACCACCCCAAGCACGGCAGGCAGGCTGCCTTCGGCAGCTTGCCTGCAGGAGGTCCCTGGCAGAGCCCCCCCCCCACCCCGCATGCCTGGGGCGGCAAGCCACGCTTGGCGTGCTGGTGCCTGGAGCCGCCCCTGCCACTTAGGGCTCTGGGGCAAAAATCAGTACTTGGTCCTGCTAATGAAGGCAGGGGGCTGGCCTCACCTCAATGACCTTTCAGGGTCCCTTCCAGTTCTATGAGATAGGTATATCTCCATATATTATATTAATTATATTTAATTGGGGCAGTGCTCTATGAGAATAAAGGGAGGGCTGGTATGTTTAGTCCCTGTCTGAGAGGCTGAAGCTCTGATTACTCGGAAAGCTCAGCAGCTTCACTGCACTTTGGGGCAGGGACTCTTTCTCTCTGTTTGTACAGTGTCTAGAGCAGTGGGGCTATGTCTTGGCGCAACTGTAAAACAAACGCATAATATTCTCACAACAAACTCATGAACAATCTGCAGCTCAGGAATTATGTGGCCATAATGAATACATTTGAGAAAGCAGTAGTCTGTTTGCAGGCAATTTTCAAAGAGAAGAGGAGGCAAAGTTAATCAAATCATTTGTTATAATTTTTTTGCCCAGATCTCTCTCTCCCAAAATAGCCCATGTCCCAGCAGGTGTATATTTAGCCCCGAAATGCAGCTGAGTGATGGCTTGATTGACAGAGTGTGCCTTGCTAACCACCATAGTGCTTTGTCCGACTCAATAAAGCATACTTTCTGGTTTAAATACCTGGTTTCATGTAGTGATCAATCTCCCTTCAGGTAAAGGCTCCTAAATCAGGATTTGATTTTGTGGGAGCAGAATTCCTTAAATCCACAAAATTGCTTGTGTGCAAATGCTGGTTAGAGCTGGGATTTCTCATAAATGCAGTAAGCTACAAGACAGCTTGTGCACAATGTACAGATGGAAAATGATCACCGATCACCCTGTGTCATGTGCTGGTTGTTGGTAAAGATGAGGAACTGTTCACAGATGACTTAGAGCTTGTTGTGTTCATAATTGTTTTTTATAGCAACATTCTTGTTGTCATATAAAGGTTAGAGCTGACTTGCAAGCACAAACAAATATTTATTTCATAGGCAGGAGCACCAAGAAAAAATTCAGCTGTAATGTAATATAGAGAGAGACATAAACATTACAGTAGGTGGACAACATTACATAGAACAATTGGTTTGTTCACACTTCTCTGAATATTCCTTACTGATGACTATAGATTGTTCAGTTTGTTCATTTTTGTTACTTAATAAATAACAGTAATGTGGATTCATGTTTTGATGCAAGACTCAGTAGAGTCCTGCTTAGAAATACACATTAATTGGATATCAAAACACCCCAACACTTACACACTCAACCCCATATTTCCCTTAAACAAAGTCTGTGACATTTTTAGAAGCTACACATTTCCTACCTGCGATAAATAATCATTCTCAAGTTAGCCTAATTTTTGGGCTGAGTCTAAACCATAAAGTTGGAATGCAGATCTAAATTTCCCTGATATGTGGGTGTGTTCAGATCCAGAGATTTGATTCAGCCCTGAGTATTGTAAAGAAGAGGCCCCAGAAGTGAATTTTGGATATGAAACTAACTTCTTCAAATTTCAGGTTGATTCAGGATTTTGGTTTGGCCAACTATACAGGAAAGAGACATCTGTGAATTTCAGAGGTGGATCTAAATTCTACTAGATCTCAAGGTGTTTGGATTTAGAGTTATGATTCCACATTACCCATTACAGAGTAAAGGATGAATAGCTAAAAAACAGCCCTTCCCTATGGGACCTCACTTCCCATAAGCCTAATTCTGTAGCTGCTCTACACATGAAACTACCATTGAAGATCATGCACAAGTCAGTTATAGAATCAGGACACAAAGTTGCAATTAATACAAAACAAACAGATGTGTTCATAGGGTGAAAAAACCACCTTTCTGTTCAAAATTCAACCTATCAAGTAACCCAGTCGTTCTGTGCTTTATTAGTTCAAAACAATGTTAATTTTTTTTTTAACTCCAAGCAGCATGGCTCAGGGTCAAACTGGATAACATATTGGGGAAAATAGGTCAGAGGAAAGAAACATCTCACTGACTGTGTCCTGATTGCAGAAAGGCTTTTAAGCCCATTTGGGAAAATGTGAAGTGTGAACAAAGCTTGACAATCATATATAAACTTTTGAGCACCAACCAAATAAAACACATAGGGCTCCATTTACCACAAAAAGATGTGGCCATTCCATAACTTTCCTCTTCTGCATACACTGCTGTTCAGGATGTAATTGTGTGGGTTTGGATGATGGCCTAGAAGTATTCATGTGTAAAAAATTAATACCCTTCTGTTAAGGGTGACAACTATGAAAGGGTTAACTGTGTCAGTTACCAGTAGCTACTAGTTAACAATGTCTTGTTCTCCTAGTAGGATTAGGGTTTGGATGGTGTAATCTATTTAATATGTATCGTACATATCCAATATATCTTGGTTTAGTATATTATTGTCACTTCCAGCCTACAAGGAGAGTTGTGTAGGAGAAATTTCTCTGGAGTTGGATTGAATTGGTTCATTGTAATTTGGGAAAAAATGTCTCTCTCTTTATCTTTGCATCTTTTTGATCTCCTCTTCCTATAAATTCAGTTGAGTTGAATTAATCTGATAATAAAATCAGTTATTGTTAGATATTTCTTCCAGAATTTGTAACACTATTACTCCAAACATGGGAATAAAATAAACTAAACTCTTAATTCATTAGCACATACCATTTTGCTGTGATTCCTACAGCCGCAAAAACAGTGGTGGTAATAATATAGAAGCAGCAGCAGGATCCTCTAACAATACCCCTTGACCTCATCATCATTCCTCCTTCCCCACGTGTTAGTCCACCATGGTATGTCATTTTAGGGCCACTATATAGCTGGATCCTGAGAACACACAGCACTGGACTGCAGGTAGAACTGGTAATGTACTTCCCTAGTGAAAACACCAGTCAGTGTAGACAGCATAGACTGTTGCAGCCTTTGATGGACTTTACCCCTTCCACTGGCTGCAGTTAAACCATCCTGGCCAGGGAGGGCTTTTATCTCTGATTCAGGAAGGGTCAATGTCATATACTATATAAAAAATAAATCTTGGCATGGTCACTGGATACCAAGGTCTTTACCTCCCTTGTCCCCTTCTCCACTCACCTTGCAAATGACTGAGGTTGAACACAGGGCTGGGAATTGTCTTGGTTTCTGCATCTCTCTGGGACATGGCAAATTATACTTCTGCAGTGTTTAGTTGACGGGAAAAGTCATGGAAGTGGCTCCTTTTTACTGATTTCTATGGAGTCTAATCTGTGGGAGATTGTGCATTTATTTATTGGAATAGAGCCCTTCGGATTTCTTTCACAAACGATATGAATTTACAAAATTATTCTTTTTTTGCACAAAGCTAACCTAACTTTTCTGGAAGGAGATTGTGCACAAGACATGTACATCCTACTCTAGTTCACAACCACTCATTGCTCTTGGTAGCTTGAAGAAAAGTAACAAATGTTTTAGATAACACTACATCTTAGTTTATTTGGAAACACATTTATCTCTACTTTGCTGTAGAGTTTCATCATTTTCAGTGGGGTTTTGGGACTGCAAAATCCTTCACAAAATGTAACCTAGTGTAGCTGTAGGGAGCAATTGTCCCTGGACAGATATACTTGATATTTTAAAATGTCTTTTCTCTCTTGAACTTCTATGATTTTTCTGATGCATTGGTATTTAACTTGATACAATGGTAATAAAAGGCCAAGGTTTTCAGAAGTGACTAACGATTTTGGTGCCCAACTTGACACACCTTATGCAACATGATTTTTAGAAATTACCAACCAAGCAGGCTCTGTTAAATATCTCAGGTTGGACCCCCGAAAACTGAGGCATCTAAAATCATTAATCGCTTTTGAAAATTTCAGCTAAGTATCTTTTAAAAAGCTGTAGTCATGGAAGGAATTATGTTTCCAAGATATTGTGTGATGGGTTTTAGCCACATGACTCTTACTAACTTTGAGGAGCTAAATGGCTATGAACCCTCACTTGAAATATATACTGTATAAGTCCAGTTTTCAAAGAAAATGGGGTGGTATTTGCACAAGCATCCAAGCCTAAGTCTGCTTGGATTGGAGTCCAAAGGTGAAATCTCCACTGACTTCATGGGGAGTAGAGTTAGGCTGTGAAAAATCTGACTATGCACTGTCTAGTAATTCATTGCAGGACTTGTGGCCCTCAGGATCCTTGATTCTACTTCTAAATGAGCCACTGATTAACACTGGACAAGTCACTCAACTTCTATGCCTTACTCAACCCAAGTGATAAAAAAAGTAGATAAAACTAAGACTTCACTGATAAAAGAGACCTTCCAACTGATCTGATTTGTAAATTCTGAAAAAGAAAGGATCACTTTCATTACTGATACTTTAGTTCTGTTCCCTCAAGACACCAATTGCAAATACCTGCTTACAACCATGTTCATAGATGCTTAGCTCTCTTCGCTGTGCTTGTTCTTTTTAATTTAATTGTGATAAGGTGTTTTACTGCCACTGCTGTGGAGAGGTGTCCCAATCACGAATGCCCAATCGCACAAAGGTCTGTTTTGGGGCTGTCCTTTAATTGAATTTGCTGTCCAGGCCCACCTCCCATCTGGAAAATCCTGCTGATTTCTCCCCATCCCTCAAGAGAATCTAACCTTCCAGATGTGAATCACCAGCAATATCTCCTATCTTGACCAAGGACAAAGTCTAAATACTACTACTATCCCCTCCCCCTTCCCCCGTCTCCAAGTCCTCTCTCTCCATCAGTTGCAGCCTTGTGATTAGCCTATTATTCAGGACACCCAGCTTTCCTGACACCAGTATACACAAAGAGGTATATGAAATAGCTGATTCCTCTCTCGGACCTTAAATTTGGCACTTCTTGAGCAAGTCCCACTCCTAACACTACTTACATTCTTCCTCACCCCAGTTAATAATATATATTATATAATAATATAACCATCCAATATTTCTGTTCAGACACTGCACATGATAGAGAATGAGGGACTGGTCCAAAGCAATTAGAAGGTATCAGAAACTTCAGGGGAGTTATTTGATTGTCCACAGTCTGACTGATTTTTTTTCATGTGCATTTTCCTTAAAGTTTATTCAGATTATAAACAATTCTCTGCTTTGATGCACATTTTGTACTGACCCTGCAACCAACCTGATCTAAATATGGACACACCAAATTCTGACAGCTCCAGAGGTGAATTTGAAGCTATATGTCAGCACACATGCACATCCATATAGTACTTTGATTAAAATATTTAAAGTGCTGCTGGTGTCTCAAGGAAAACTTTAATATTTTTTCCTCCTTTATTTCTGATCCCTAAGGAACATTTTGAAGTAACGTGTTCTTTGTTTCTTAGGCCTGCTCCCCTGCTGCTCTTTAGTCGTCTTGTAGTATGGTTCTTGAAAAGAGTCTGTGACAGTGAAACAGGTTGTTTGGAGATGCAGATGCTACATATTGGACCAATACAGCTCAGGCAGTTTGGTTTTTATACTATTTTGAATGTTTACATCCCTGAATCTGAACTAGACATTGCTTCAGCTCTTTCAGAGGTGTTTAACATCTACTTTAGTTATGTAACTCATTGATATTTTTATTGGCTTCCCCTGCTGTAACTATTATTTCCTGTGGATTTATATGTAGTGTTTTGCTTATCCAGTATTAAGAAATGGTTGTTCAGCTTGAAAAACATTTTTCTTTTAGGAACATTCCATCATCTTTTTTAAAGCCCAATGTTTTCACATCAGAACATCTTCATTTAACTACTTACACCCATCACAACATACATCTATAATATGGTATACTAGTCACACAGATGTACCATCTTACTGACAGCTAGTAAAGGGACAGCTATATTTTACGTGTTCATCTGCACACCAATTGAAACGTGAAACATCAAAGTATCAGACCTAATTGTTTTTCCCTTAGTTTCGAAACCACTGTTTTATGTATTGCTATCTTTTTAGTACCCAAAACTTCACCTTTTATGTTTATTATTTTTAATCTTTAAGTCAGAATTTGGGGATATATTGTCTTTTTATAATAGTTGGCAGCTAAAGTTTCTCATGGCTGTTAAGAATCTGATTAATAGCCCTTTTCAGCACCCTGCTTCATAAGTTAAATGATCCTGCTGCCGTCATGTTTTTCTCCCCTTCTGGACAGCAACCTATTGAGCTTGTGATACATAATCTCATAGTGCATTTAGTTGTGGTTTTAATAGTTGACTGCACTCTCAGTATTATTGCATCTCTGCAAGGTGGAGGGCTTGCAAGCAAATAAATGATGCAGTGTTTGAATTTACACCAAAAACTATAGCTGTGCCTGCTAAGAATTTAGCAGAAACCAATTTCCAAATGGACAGGTAATCTCCATTTGAATTGCATTGTTTAAAAGCCACATAGGACATTTGACCACAGGGTCACTGAAATGCCATAATAAAATACAAGCCGATGAGCAGGATCTTTGTTGTTCTTATCTGTTCCCTGTGAAGAACTGGAAATGAAATTACACAGCAAAGTAGTCAAATGTCGTACTAGTTCAATAAATATTTTGTATGCAACACCAGTTGTACTACATTTACTTCATCTATTGGTTGCACTATATACAGTATCGCTACTCTAAAGGTTTCATTTTGAAAAATAGCCTAGACAGGACATTTTTATAATCAGACCTTGGCATGTGTTTAAATGAAATTTGCCAAGGGAAAAAGGTGTATAACAAATCCTACAAAGTGCTGACTTTTTAAAACTGCTATTTTAAACATTATTGGGTAAAATATACACTTTTCTAATTCACTTTTGCCACAGAGTTGTATTTGTCTTTTCGGCTATTTTTACCTATCTGTTCTGGTCATTGGACAGCTGCTATATATATTCCTTTATTTTAAACATGCGCATTGAGTGATCCATGCAACAGTGAAGGATTCACCATTAGTACATTCAGTACATTACTGTAATGTTTACAGTATTTCTTGATTCAACTATCAGGATGCTTTAAAATCCTTTCACCCTACAGTTTTATCCAATAAAAACATTTGAAAAAAAGACAGATAGAATTGGTAGAGAGACTGGAGCTACATGATGTTGCATTGCGTGGCCCCACAACAATCTTTAATAATAGCTATTCCTGTTTTGGCAACGGTGGGCTTGCTCGGAGGAGGTTCTGCCTTCTTTTCTGCTGGGGTACCTGTAACATTCAGAACAGGACACCATTAAAACCTAGAGTTAGACCAAATTATTTCCTTCTGCTTTCAGCACACAGTATCCTGCAGTATCTCACAGGCCTACCTTCTAGCCCGAGTTTATTTTACATTCTTTAAACAATGTTCTTAGCGATGTTGAAAGATACCAGCCTATGTGATGACTGATCCCACCAAAGGAACAGAAGGCCTGCCCACTCAGCTGAGAGAGGGGCCGCAGAATCCAGACATCAAACTGAAAATGGGGGATTTAGATGTAAATCATATGGTTAAAATGAGGGAACAAGAAAGGGAAACCAAGCAGGGAACCCCAGACAACACCCACTACTCTGAGATGGAGTCCAAGGAATCAGTGGAAACTATCTGGCAGCCCTGGAGACTGAAGTTTTCTGTTACAGTAAGGTAATGAGTGGGCTGCAGCAGTATAAGTTCCCCTCACTACTCTGTCTCCAAGTGCCTTGGTCCACAGCCAGATCTAGTATGTGAGAGGGTTAGCTCCTCAGTGGGTGTAAATCAGTATAATTCCACTGACCAAGTTCCCTGATCCATTCAGCCCTCAGAGACTGATACCTTTGGTACCAGTTTGGTACCAGTTGTGCTGGTGGTTTTGTGATGCCTGGTACAAGTTTTGTGAAGAGCCTCATTTGCTTTGTCTAACAAATGGTCATCAGATGGGACTAGCTTTAAGCCACTGACAACCTGTACCAGATTCAAATTAACTCTAAAAGGCAAAAAGGCTTTATATTCCATTGCCAATCCCCTTCCACACAAAGTCAGCTTCTTGTGTCAGACCCATGTACTGGGGATATGTACAACTGACTACCATGAGTATCATGATATTTTGAATTCTCTTTATGGACCTGTATGTCACAATCATTAGGACAAAAGATGGATATTCCTTTACAGGGAGAAAGAAATATCATTACCAATAACATTTAATTTAAAACAATACAATGCATAAAAAGAAAGACAAGGAGGAGAGAACTACCAAGGGAAGTGAGTCACAATCACCAGGACTAAAACAGGATAAATAATTAGCAACACATTTTAAAAGGTCTTCTCAAACTTGTACTTGAACATCAGGACCTATTCACATACCTGCAGTAAATCCACTTCAGCAAGATTTTTATCCTTTGGGATTCACAAGTGTAAAGTGGTAATGTGAGGGAAATGTCCTTTTCAGATACAGAACTCTTTTACACCGGTTTTCTCATCTAGAACTGCACCTCCATGTAAGACTGTGCTGCCACTTTTCCACACTTTAGGATCAGGTTTGGCACCTACAGCAGATCAATCCATTAAACCCTCATCTGTTTCTATTAGAATGAATCTCCAACCTAACTTGGAACCCAGCTGCTTCTGTATTTAATACTATCTCCCACTCCTCCTGAGATTGGGTGGTCTTCTACTTTCCTCAATGGCTCTACTTTGTGAGATTCCAGGGCTTCCATATATCAGATGCTCACAATAGCTTGCTGGACAGCCTGGATTGTTCTCTGCTGAATAAAAATGTTGCTGGAACTGATATTGGTCAATGTTATCCTCAATATCTCCCAATGTGTATAAATAAGCCAGGATGCTGAAAAGGGATAAATCTTTGGGCTAGTGGAAGAGTCTGTGGGTTTGGAATGTTCGTATACAGCTGTCAGAAACACACAGCTAAGGGTAGCATCAAATCCCTCCTTTGCCTGTAAAGGGTTAAGAAGCTCAAATAACCTGGCTGGCACCTGACCAAAAGGGAAGAAGATACTTTCAAAGCTGTGGGGGAAGGTTTTTGTTTTGTGCTCTCTTTGTGTGTTCTCTCTGGGACAGCAAGGAACCAGAGCAGGGAAAATACATCTCCTAAAGCCATACCTGAACTAAGCATCTAAGATTAGAAATTGTAAGTAAGGAAGGAAATGCGTTAGATTATCTTTTGTTTTAGTTTGTGAATTTCCCTAGGTTAAGAGGGAGGTTTATTCCTGAGGTTTTTTTTGTAGCTTTAAAGTTTCCCCTAAAGGGGAATCCTCTGTGTTTTGAATCTGATTACCTTCCATCCTGATTTTACAGAAGTGCTGCTTTTACTTTTTCCTTATAATAAAGTTCTGCTTTTAAGAACCTGGTTAGTTTTTAGTGTCCTAAAAACCCAAGGGGCTGGTCTGTGCTCACTTTGTTTGCTCTCAAGCCTCCCCAGGAAAGGGGGTGAAGAGGTTTTGGGGGGATAGTTTGGGGAAACAGGAACTTCAAGTGGTCCTTTTCCTAAATCTTTGTCTAACTCACTTGGTGGTGGCAGCGACACCCTTCCAAGGACAAGGAAGAATTTGTGCCTTGGAAGTTTTTAACCTAATCTGGTAGAGATAAGCTTACGTGGTCTTTCATGCAGGTCCCCACATCTGTACCCTAGAGTTCAGAGTGGGGAGAGAACCCTGACAACAGCGCTTTCCCTTTGTTGGACTCAGGAAGAACATCAATGGCTGGCACTTAATTTATTGTATTTTCATTGAAACTGTGGTATATTTTAAAATAGCCAGATTTATCAGCAATTAAATCTCTCCTTCGTATCTTCCTTATGTGGTTTCTGTAGGTAATGATGGTGCCCAACTTATATGGTTTTGTCAGACACTCAGAACCTTCATGCTTTACTCCAGTTCCTCTTTACATATTATTCAATTAATAAAGAGGAATAATCTTTTCCTATTGATGAAAATAAGATAAAAATGCTGCATAGCATGATATAATGGGCAGTTGGCCTTTGCAGCCATCTCTCTGTTAAGATATACATGAGAATCCTTGCTCTAAAGCTTTTCACACCTTGACTGGGACCTGATCTAAAGCCCATTAAGTCAATGGAAGCCTTTCCATTGGCTTCAGTTGGGTTTGGATCAGGCCACTAGAGAGTATTTTCCAAAATTTGTTAATTTGAGGACCTTTCCTTCCTATCTGAAAGAGAAGATTAAACCAGACATGAACTATAGAACTGATAGATTAACTCAACCAGGAACCCAAGAGAGTAAGAATGCAACTATATGGAAAAATTGGAGATTCACTCTTTCGACATAATTCTGTTGAATAAGGGCCTAATTCAGCAAAACACTTAAGCATGTGCATAGAAGTCAATGGAACTTGAGTAGGTTTTACAGTTAAGAACATATTAGAAGTGTTTTTCTGATAGGGGTTTAATGGACAGCGAGTAAGGAAACAAAACCTATCCAAGTGTAGGGAAAATGTGTATACCTTGGACAGCTACAAATATAGAAACCAGTTGTGGGGGAAGAAAGAAATAGCATTAACACATGTGGTTTGTAATCCATACCTTCTTAAAAGAACCATATGATAAGTTTTAAAGTCATGGTCACTCTCCAAATATATGTCAGAAAAACATGGAGAGTAAAGACAACTACTACAGAATAGGAAACTCAGCCATTGCTTATGGCAGAAGATAAACTAACATGCATCTCAGAAAATATAACATAAGGCAAACATCCCCTAGATAAGCAGATATATGGTGGTAAAAGCAGTGTAAACTGGACAGTAAGACTAACGTTTGCAGTGTTGTATCTGTGTAGAGACAAGGTGGGTGAGGTAATATCTTTTATTGGACCAACTTCTGTTGGTGAGAGAGACAAGCTTTCAAGATATACAGGGCTCTTCATCAGGTTCAGACGAAGAGCCCTATGTAGTTTGAAAGCTTGTCTCCTTCACCAACAGAAGTTGGTCTAATAAAAGATATTACCTCACCCACCTTGTCTCTGTAGTAAAACTAAAGAGCAGAGTTAGATAAAACAAGTTTAAGACCGGGAAGTACATCTATGAGACAAGTACAGCTTTAGGGAGTTTCTTAACAAAGGGTAAGTAAAACTGGAAAGAGCTTCACTCATCCATCCTTGGACTAATCCAGTAATGTGCTCCAGTTTTGCAATTGACCTGAATGGGAGTAGGACTGAGTTCTAAACTCAGAACATCCTGTTCCAGCATGCACTGGGCTTAGTGTAAAGCCCAGGAAGACTTCTCTGATAGCAGTCCCTTCTTGGGTTGTTACAAAGTCCTGTCTAGAAACCTGGAGCATATTATACCCATATCCCTAGTACACATGGTATTGTAGTGTATAAGACTTTCAAGATACCTTCCAACCTGTGTAGTTCCTGTCTTGATAGACAAAAGGGTGGGTCTTTCAATTGTGTTATCTCAAGCAAGTTGGCTTTATCTGACTGAAAAGCCCAGTTAACCATCATTAAGATATAGACTAACTGTCACTATCACATAGGAAGTCATGCTAGCAGTAGTTAAAACTCTAGACTCCTCAAAGGCAGAAAGGCAGCTAGATAAAATGGTTTCAAGCACATTAATCTGCATTTTAACAGGATTTTTTAAAATCATGTTAAGCTCAGTTGATTGAACTAACATGATTGAAAAACACACTCTTTTTACTAGCAAGAGAGGTGCCACCTAGCACATATGGATTTAATGTTGATGAGAATTGGAAATCCATGTTCACTAGGTGGTTTTCAAAATTTCAGCCGAAATGGCTAGAAACAGAAGCTGGCATTTCATATTTTGGGGGTGGGGGGTGTTATATTTTTATATTAGCTCATTTTGGTCTAAGCTGTTTTGGGGAGATTTTCAGAGACACAATTGGGAGCAAAAGCCCACCTTTCATTGACTTTCAGTGGGAGTTGGATGTCTAGCTGCCCTTTGTGCTTTTGAAAATCTATCCCCTTCCTTGCCAGAGTTTTTCAAAGACTTTTTTCTTTCCCATTTATTTTAAATGTTAAACTCACTGGCAGGAGATCGTGTTACTTTGTCTAAGGGTTTTAATTTGATCCGCAGGAATTCAGCCATCTCCTTGTCTTCCTCTTGCTCTCTGTTGGTGCAAAAAGAGAGAGGGAAAAAAAGTTGTAGAAGAAAACGCAGCGATTTCTACGTAACTTTGTGTAAAGGCAAGAGCCATAAGAATCTTATTAATAGCAGTAATACTTCTTTGCTCTTATTTAGAACTTTTCATCTAAAAGATCTCAAAGCTCATTAGAAACTTAATGAATTGAGAGAGAAATCCTGGCCCTATTGAAGTCAGTGGCAAAACTCTCATTGACCTCAATGGGACTGGGATTTCATTCTAATGCTCACTGCTTAATCCTGAGAGACATGCAAGTATTAGCCCCACTATGCCCCTCATTCAGCAAAGCACTTAAGTAAAGCACATGCTTGGGTGAATCAGGGCCTATACCAGTAGGAAAACCAAGGCACAGAGAAGTTAAATGGCTTGAAAAGGTCACACAGTGAATCAATGTCAAAACTAAAAACCAAACCCAGTTGTCTGTAATCCCAATTCCCACTTTCTAACCCAGGGGAGGGCAAACTATCGCCCGCGGGCCAGATCCGGCCCATCAGGGCTTTAAATCCAGCCCACGGGATTGCCAGCCCCATGGCGCAGTGGCGCTAAGGCAGGCTTCCTGCCTGCCCTGGTCCCACACCACTCCCGGAAGCAGCCGGAACCATGTCCCTGTGGCCCCTGGGGGAGGGAAGGGCAGAGGGCTCTGTGGGCTGCCCCTGCCTGCAGGCACCACCACCTGCAGCTCTCATTGTCCAGGAACGGGGAACTGTGGCCAATGGGAGCTTTGGGGGTGGTATCCGCAGGTGAGGGCAGTGTGCGGCAGAGCCGCCTGCTCCACCCCGCCTCCAGGAGCCACTGTTGGACAGGCTGGCCACTTCCAGGAGTGGTGCGGGGCCAGGGCAGGCAGGGAGCCTGCCTTAGCCCCCCTGCGTGCCACTGCCATCCCGGAGCTGCTCGAGGTAAGTGGTGCCAGGCTGGAGCCCACACCCCAAATCCCTCCTGCACCCCGCACCTCAACCTCCTACCCTGAGCCCCCTAACTCCCTGCCTTGATCTCCCTGCTACACCCTGAACCCTTCCTGCACCCCAACTCCCTGCACTGAACCCCCAGCCCCCTGCCACACCCCACACCCTTCCTGCACCCCAACCCCCTGCCCTGAGCCCCCTTCTGCATCCTTTGCCCTGAGCCCCTTCCTGCACACCACACTTCCTCCCACACCCCAACCCCCTGTCCCAGTCCTACATTCATGGCCCTGCATACAATTTACC
The DNA here is from genome assembly GCF_020497125.1 of Mauremys mutica. Classification (NCBI taxonomy): domain Eukaryota; kingdom Metazoa; phylum Chordata; order Testudines; family Geoemydidae; genus Mauremys; species Mauremys mutica. Next base: position 66,986,191 of record NC_059082.1, on the reverse strand, counting down.
GACCCAGATGTGTCCCTCGGGCCAAAAAGTTTGCCCACTCCTGTTCTAACCACTACACCAGACTCCTTCTAGAAAAAATAGCAAAGGAATGTTATGATGTGTTATAATGCTCTCTATGTTTAAAAGCCTGTCTAAGTGAAGATTTTGATTTTATTGTCTCATGCTACGAGAACTCTCATTAAAATCAACTAGTGTTGTGATTGTGTGAGGATGGCAGGATCAGGCCCTAAGGAAATTAACATCACTTTGCTAGCCTTTAGCATTTATGGAATTTTCATTATTATTCCATTTTTTCAATAAAAATGATTAAGAAGTATTTCAGTTTAGTGTAGAAAAATCAAATTAATTAAAGTAAAAGTACCAATAAACGTTGCAAGTGAGCAATAGAGAGCACTAATGCATTTCCAACTGTATTGCCTATATTTTCAGTAGTCTAGCAGAATGGCTTTTTTGAGGCTTTTATATTCTCTGGCTACAGATGATGCTTCATGCTTCATACACAGAACTAAGGGCTTATCTGCACTTTAAATGCTACAGTGGCACAGCTGCAGCTGTACTGCCACTGCACTTCAGAGAAGACACTATCTAGACAGACAGGAGGGACTCTCCTGTCGACATAGGTAATCCACTTCCCTGAGAGAGGCGGTAGCTAAGCTGACAGAAGGATTCTGCAGCTGTGCCATTCTAGTGCCATAGTGTAGACATTTTTTACATCAATGGAAAAGGTTTTTCCTTCCATCTCTCTGAGGGCTGGTCTGCACTAGAAAGTTAGCTTGACCAACTACATCTCTTAGGAGTGTCAAAAATTCACACCCATGAGATATGTAGTTACGCTGATCTAAGCCCCAGTGAAATAATTCTTCCATTGACCTAGGTACTGCCTCTCAGAGAAGTGGGTTTACTTCAGTGACAGAAGAACCTTTCCCATCACTGTAGTAGGTGGTGTCTGTTCTACAGAACTACAGTGGTGCAGTTGTAGCACCAGAGCTATGCTGCTGTAGTGTTTCTACTGTGGACATATATAACCTGAGAAGCAGTAGCTAGGGCAACGGAAGAATTCTTCTGATCATCTACCCGTGTCTACACCAGGAGTTGGGTCAACATAACTGCGGTGTTCAAGGTGCAAACTTTTTCTGAGCTCTGAGCAACATAGCTAGGCCAATCTAATTTTTAGTGTAGACCAGGCCTGAGTGGGTCCAGCCCAGCTCTTTTCATAACAGTAAAGGGCTCAGGTATTTTCTTGTAATAAATTCAAAGGTACATTAATCCTTGGTAGCCGTGATCAGAAGATTAAGTAAAATTATGGAATAGAGAGAGAAAGAGACATAGTGGTCCAGTTTGAATGCATTTCATGTGGTGCCAGAGCGAGGCTTTTAGCCTCATGCAGTGTTTGAAGACACCAAAGTCAATAGAAATTTTGTCACTACAATGAGAATAGTATCAGGTACTCTATTTGGCCTGCTAAGTCTCTGAAACAAATTCAGTCACTTTCAATCCTTACCTTAATCTCTCCACCTCTGCATCATCTACAAGAAAATCTCTTTTTTGCACCAGTTTATGGATCTTCTGAATCAATTCGTCCTCTCTTTGTTTCTGCATTTTTGTTTTTTCTTTTTCTGATCAAAAACAGAAAGAATAAGACAAGGGTTAGGTACTCGGATCTCTAACATTTGACCAATGAAAGTCAACGGCCTTTGTCCAGATTTACAGTAGGAGAGCAGGGCATGATCCAGGGTCATAATTTTCCAAGCCATAATATTCGAGACATTTTATTATTTGGTAAAAATTCTTCCCTGCTTCTCCTGAAACCACAAGGCAACAATCCTCTCTTTACAGAAAGGGTCAGGAGTGAATGGATATAGTGAGAAAGGGAAACATTTTTTTCAGTGCAAATATATAAGGTTAATCAGTAAATTGTGTTCATTTGAGGTAATTTCCAGGATCTGGAAAGGTGACCCCAAGGAAAGTATATAGGGTCCTAATGAAAGCAAGGCACCGCAGTCCAATGTTGCTACCTTGTTGAGGATGCTCCCTACTACCTGGTTATTCTGACAGACTGCTTCTGCTCCAGGATGCTCCTGTTTCTGACCCTGGCTTCAGTCAGTGCTTGCTCCTGCTCCTGCTCCTGCTCCAGCACCTGTTCCAGCCACAGCTGGTTGCCTAGCTGTCCTACCACTAGGACACTGGAGTGGGTATCAGGAGATGTGAGTTTGGCTACCAGCACTGCCACTGAGCTGCAATGTGGTGGTAGACAAATCATTGTTATGACTAGCCAGAAAATGGAAATCTCCGACTGTGAAAATCTTCATGTTTTGAAAAACATGTTTTTCCATTTTTCCCAAATCAGGATGAAAAGTTAAAAGTGCAAAAGTTTCATGGGAAGGGATTTCCAGAAAAATATCGTTTGGGGAGAATTACAGGGGAATTTTTTGGGTACCTCCCTGAAAGGCTCTTGGCAACTTCACTTTCCCCCTGCAGGCAAAAAGAGAAATTGACAAGAGTCTTCAAGGCAGGCAGCCAGAGGCTGCGCACCCAGGCTCTTCACAGCCGCTTCAGCCTGGCTGCTGGAGAGCCTGGGCACTCAGCCACCTGCTTTTCCCTTAGGCAGAAAGTGAAATTGACAAAAGCCTTCCAGGTGGGCAGATGAGGAGCCATCATTTCAATTTTCCTAATGGAAAATCAAATTTTCTGCAAAATTTCTGTGATCAGGCCTCAGATAAAGTGGAGCAACCTATGTGACCGCTCTGCCTCTCCCACTGTAATTTGGTACATACAGCAGCATCAAAACCATCAACTCTGATAAAAGTCAGGCACTAGAATTATTACATTATAGTGGAGCTAAATAAAACTATTATTTACCCAACATTTCAAAAGCCCGTGTAATCAATATTGTCCTAGTTAATCAGGCAAAACCAGAGCCAATTTATCATGACTAGATTGTCTGAAAATGATCGTTTCTGTTGAATGATAGATTTGGCTGTCACATGCTAAAACTGTAAATATGAGGGCTTAGGGGAGATATAGTTCAAAGGTATAAAACAAATATAGTTAAGACAAAACTCCCTAGGGCTAAAACTGAGCAAGTGGAACAGTGCTGGGAAAGCTAGAGGGTAATCCTAGCCCATACATTTCCTTAAAGATTTCAAAAATTTTATGAGCAGAAAACAAAGCTTCACATTAAATCAAGAATTTTTGTTTTCAGTTGTGGAGCTGTGGAACTGAGCTCAGAGAAACATCAAATTGAGTCAAGTATATTGAAAGTCCCTGGGACACACCTACAGTGTGATGCATTCAATATAACTTGTTTATTGACCAAATTTATAAGGGCTCCTAATACTTCTAAAAAATCCAGACATTTGAAAAGAGTTTTTTATTACAGCTTAATGATTTGCCCAAGGGCTCCAGCTGCATTTCCCACTGGAAATTTCTGCAATAAATCCACATCTTTAAAAAATGGAATAAAGGCATTTTGAAAGTTGGCTTTCAGAGCTGGAAAATCATTATTCCTTGGAGAACTGTAAGTTACGGTTTGCCAGTGAAAGAGGAAATAAACAATTTGTAATGCACAACAAGGCTACTTTGTTTTTCACAAGAAGTATTTTTAGTTTTTTATGAAAATAATATTTTATTCAAAAGATTAAGTGTGCATGTTGTTATCAAATTCTGTTGGTGCTTCAAAGATTCCTTATTGTTACCTAAAATGGGCATGGGGAGGGGGGAATACTTGGGCATAATGTCAATGAATGCTTAATTTTAACATGTTCAGCAAAAAATAAAAAGGATTCTTAAAACTGACAACTGCTGGACCATGCTGCAATGAGCCTCCCTCTCCCATCCTGGAAGGTAGAGACCAGCCACCATTATGACACTTACATCAACTGAGATGGAATAAATGGGCCCAAAGAGTCAGCAGTATTAGCATGACCCTGTCACTGTCCAACATTAAACATCATTGTGAAGGATGGTAAAAAATTTTTCCTGCTTTTGAACCAACAGACAGGAGGGGAAGAAGAAACAGGATAGTAAAGGTGGAGAAAATACAGCTTTTGTTGATGGAGAATTCCCAGCCGCAGGTCAGTCACAGACAGATGCTTTGGATTGGCAAGTCTGCCACAACAGCACTGCTCTGAGCTCTGGCTTATTTCCTGGTCTGGGATGTCATCTGCTTGATTTGGCCCCTCTCCTACTGGTCTATCTCAGGTTGGGCAGAGCTGGCTAGAGCTGTCTCATCTGATTGTGCTGGTGCCATGTGCTACAACTGATCTCAAGATCAAATCAGATGGAAAGCCAAGAGAGCGAGAAGATAGGAGGAAAAGAGTGGGGAAGAAAGGGGAACACGCAAGGGAAGGGGAAATAATCAGGATCTCACGTGTCTCTGGTTTATGGAATGGTGATGACCACGTGACCCTGAGGAAGTGCCAAGGTCTGGACTTGAAGATGATGCAGTAACCTTCTAGGGGCACAGGTGAAGGACGAAGTCCCTGGAGGGGAGTGGGATGGAGGCTTATAGGCCTTTTCCCTCCTTCAGGAATTTCCTGCCAGTTCACAGGTCCTCAGCCCCAAAAGTGTCTTTTTAAGACCTCTGAAAAAGGGGTTAACGGACAGAATAGTCCATCCTCTCATTATTTGTTCACCATCAGACCTAACTTCTGACATATCACATATAGTCTATTAAATTCCAGTACAACACTCTTCTAGTTTACCAGGTATGGTCTCAACACAGTCTTTGAATTATATCAGTAAAGCCCTTTTGTTCAGATTAACTTAGTCTTTCTGTTTTTCACTTTTACTAATTTTCATAAACAATTTTATGTAACAGTTGCACTTTTGTTACCTTTTTCCAACACCATTTGTCAATACAGATGACTGAACCATTCATAAGCTTCCATCCACTTTCCTCACTTGGACTCACCACTGCAGCAGGCCTGCTATGCTTCAGTTTTTACACCACCCACCATCTTCTCTATCTCCAGGTGAAGAGCCATCAGTGGGATCAAAACACATGGATCCACTTATGGAAGGCCAGGTGTGAAAGGGGAGAGGGATGTGGGGACAAGCTCACATGCAGATTGTCCCCCTGCTCCACCCTTTTGGGGATCTGCTGACAAGTAAATGCAGATTGAGTGTTAGGGCTGGGTCCTACAGTCCTTATTCAGCTATCTCCTTTTACTAAAAGCCTGCTCCTGTTCCCATTTAAGTCAATGCAACTATGTCCATTGAAACCAATGGGAGCAGGAGTTGGCTCATACACAGCACAGTCAAAATATACATGAAAGGCATGACAATTGCTTTAGTCCATGTTTCTCTAGGCTGGGAAAATCCCAGTGCTAGCATTTAGTTCTGTGCAAAGGCCAACAGCCCTATATTTATTAATCCCAATTGCCTGCTCTTAATACTCAAATATTCTGTATGTGAATTTGCCAACTGCTGGAACTAAATGCTAAATAGTCAGATATGCAAATATGATTCTTAGAAAGGATTGCTGTGTGGTACATTGTGCACAGTGTGCTAAGGTCTAAGAAAGAACTGCCGTATATTAAACTTTACTTAATTAAGATTTTGTAATTTAAGCTGTGGGAGGGAGTTTCTAGGAAAAAATAGTCCTAAGTATAAGTAAACAAAAGTTTAAATGAGAGGTTTGGCTACAGGAACACTAGTAAGAGTAGGTCATTCTTACTTGTTATCTATGCAGCATTCACAATCCTTTGCAAAGGATACCTTAAAATAACCTCTGCTTGAATTATTCTCCATTGGGTACTATTCATCCCATACATGTGTTAGCAAAATATTGGAGGAATTGTTTGGCGCAAAAGTAGCTGAGATAATGTCAAGAAGAAAAAAAAAGAAGAAACACGAATGTATTTTGTTAGATGTGCATGAAACGTGGAAAGGTTCTTATCCCACTGAGAAATGCTGCTATTTGTCTACTGGGCTCAGAGGGGGGGAAGTTAGATATGATCAGCTTCCTATTTTATGACTGACCTGCTGTTTCATTTCTGGCAAGGTTTTTTCTTCTCTTTTACCTTGTTTGCTAGCTGTGAAGTTTTTCTCACAGTGATAGGTGGAAAAATAAAGGACGAATGACTAGAAGACTCAAAACCCGCCCTAATGGTTGGGTAAAAGTAAATTATTTCTGAAAGGTACTATAGGCCCTGTGCATACTTCTGGCGTAGTTGTACTTATTGGCTTGTTTGAGGCATGTTTGTACATATAAGCAACAATTGTGAATCAGTGTTTTTCTGGAAGTCTATTTAAGAGTTTTGAATGACTTATGCTTAGGCCCCAGGTGCTTAAAATGGGAGCAGCAGCTTTGGTAAGACAGTGTCTAAAGAGTGTCCCTCAGCAAACCAGCTCAATTTTAAAAAACTGGTTTTTGCTGGTACTGCAAACCTTTCTCTTCCCCCACCTCTCATATAAGCACTGCCTGAGGGACCAGGTGCACCACAGCAGTGCTTGGCAGACTGGGGATGTACATGGCAACAGTGACTTTCTGCTACCTCTTCTTCCCCTCACACGTATGATCCTGGGGACAGTCAGGGAACCACTTCAGTCTGATAAAACTTAGAGCAACCTCAGTCCTGCTCTAAGCAGAGCTCGTGTGTAACACCTCCACCACCCCACCAGTGGGCATTACACCAGCAAATATAGTTGCTGTGTTTGTGCCAGCCACACCTTTCCTACTCCAAAATGTCCCCTACACCAAGGGACCAAGACGATTGAATTCAAATGGGGGCAGGGAGGAGGGAGGGAGGAGGACTCTCTCTCCACATATGGGAGATTTTGTGCTGCCAGAAATCCCCATTCAGGATTACAATTATGCTCTGTAAATCAAGATGGGCTATTGAGTTCCAGACAACTCCACTTTCAGCTGGCACACAAGGGGGCAAGATTTTTCCTCTCAGCCCTGTGACCTTGCACTTTGCCAAGTCATTTCCACCTGTACAAAGTGAGTGCAAAGCTGATTTAAAACCATTCTGACCTCAGTATCAATTTTATATTGTTGCATATAATTTGATTTAAAAAATAAAAGGCTAATTTTCTTAATGCGTTTCTAGACATTTTCCCCTTCCTCAGAGTTTCTAGCTCATTGCTGAATTCAGCAAGGCTGTTGTAATCTTCCCTCACACAATGTGGCACTCTGTCTCCTTCTAGTTGTGCCTAGTGCACATATGGAAGCCTGCTACAATCTTGGCTGACAAAGATGAGTCTTTTAGCTTGGGCAGTAGACACTCATATATTTAGATGCAGAAGTCTTAGGTTCAGTCCCCTCTACTGATGATCCACACGGGGACATGGCATTACACTATGCTGCAGAACTTAAGTAGGAAACCTTACTGTGGAATCTAGATCCAGTGTACACAGTGTTCATAGGGTCATGAATACACTGATGCATTATCATTACCAGAGCCTGCCAATGGAAAGCAAATCTGCTGCATTTAATAATACAGCATGAGGTTAACAGGACAAATTGCTATGGTAAAGAAAACATCTCAGTCAATGCACATATTATTCTTATTAAAATATCTCATGTCATTACAGGAACGGTTTGCTTCACAGAGTTCTAGTATCCACCGGATACAATCCTAATTAGCATTACTACGTTTTTTATTTAAGATGAACTGAAAATACAAATACGGGATTCAGCTCCACCTGAGGTTGTTAATTTTTATTTAAGCCATTCTAGGTGGGTTGTATTGTTCTTTTTGAAAGGCTCATGGAAGATTTCATATCTAATTATAACTTCTTAGCCAAAGTTCTGCCCCAGAGGAAATTATGTTCATCTGAATGATACAAGGCCATTTCATTACTTTATTAAAAGACGAGTAGCCATGCTCTGGTAACCCCCCACCCTTCTAATAGTTCCCATGTATGGCAGTGGAACTAATCTCATTTTCTTGATCAAAACCCTTTGCCATCCCCCTTGGCAACCAGATCACCTCTGCCTACAGTAGATTCATGGGTGAGAGAGAGGTAAACCCTGCAAAGATTTCATTGTGGAGTGAAAGATCAGTGACTAGGAACAGGTAAAGAGTATTTCAGGTTCTTTGGCTCTGTGTGTGTGATTGTGGCACTGATTTTGCACTCATGCTTATGTCAGCAATTGCACAATCCTTTAAAAAGGTTTATTAGAGAATGAATAAAGGTTGTTCAAAAGGTGGTAAAAATAAAATACAACCCCCAATCTCAGCTGCTGAGTAACACTACATTGACTAATAGATTCACAGAATGTATAGCCAGAATACAGTGAGGAATTGAAGGTTTGGCATGAATTGATAAGATGGGGTGTACAGTAAAATCAATGGGAATGGGCCAAATTCTGCTTTTGGTCACAGACACACTGGAGTCAAAAGAGCATATCCAGGGCTTATCACAGAAGTAAATGCTTGTAGGGTCAAGCCCTAGGTTCCTTTTCTGGAATAAGATGGTGGCTCACTATTTTGCAAAGTAACAGGAAGAGTAACTGAGCTAAAATAACAAGGAGGCCAACCCATGAAGTCCTTACTAAAAGAAAGTTATCAATGGATTTCAGTGGGAGTTTTTACTGAGTAAGGAATGTGCCCAAGGAGGATTCTGCACATGCTTGGAGCAATGAAGCTGTTGAGAATTTAGGATCGGGCCCTTAAAGATTCAGGTAAACATGGACTAGACCTCTCTGGAAGGCCCCATACTTTCCGCTGTTTTCTTAGGTTATAGCTTGGCTTATAGGGAGCAACAATTAATTAGTATCTCTAGGAAACACACACAAACCCACATCCAAGGTTTAATTTCCCATCAGACCACCACCAGGTGTTCCATATCCATCAACGTTTTCCATTCTTTAGCACACTCTCCCTCACATAATGTGTCAACATAGTGTGTCAACAGTGGTTCTCATAAGATTTTCAAGGGATTGAAAGAATCTTGGAATAATGCAGCTTGTTGGAGTGATATTTGCAGTCCTGGCCATCAGAAGGGGCAGATGAAATACAGCAAAGAATTTCAGAAAAATAGAGAGCAGAAGGAAGAGCAAACAAAACCTGAGTGAAAATAAGGACATTAGAAAAGAGAGCAAAGTGCAGGAAACACACAGAGAGGGATGGAAATGCCAGTGAGAGGGATTGCGCCTGGCTTGGGGTTGCAGGTATCTGGCCCCTAGAAGGGTTTCTGTTTTTCAAAGCACTTTGTAAGGTTGGCGTAGAAATTACCTGGAATTGCTACTAAATTCTGCAGCTCCTGTTTAAGGTTCATGATGTCCTTGCACAGCTGGATGTCATCCATCCTGCAGAAACAGAAAAAGCACATCAGACCATACATACATACATGTTACATTTATTTGTGGGTCCAGATAAACCACCTGTGAAAACTGTAGTACAGCCCTTTCCTTGGGGCTTCATGCATCTGCTTGAGGCACGGATATTTAGCCCATGCACCAAACTGCCATCCATCACAGACACCTTTCAACGCACAGTGTTGCAGAACAAATATCCTCCATTATAATGCCCTACCAGGTGACCTCTCCTATCAGTGCTTTTTGTACCATGCAGACCTAATCTATATATTTTTATTGTCACATTAGCTACTTTTTCCTTTTCTGCAGCTCGTCCTACCTCTGAAAATGGGCACCTGCATATTTAATAAATCAGCAGTGGAACTGTGGCAAGGTCTACAGCAATAAGCAGGGCAATCCCCGATTGCTACAGTTCAGCTGGCATTCACTAGGGAAAAGAGAGAGTACAAGTATGGAAGAGAGAATGGTTCAGTGGTTAGACTAGTAGCCTGGGACTTGGGAGACAATGGTTCAATTCTTTATTTTACCACTGACTTCCTCTGTGATGTTGAGCAGATCTCTCTGTGCCACAGTTCCCCAGCTGTTAAAATGGAGATAATAGTATTTGTGGTGTGAAGATAAAGATTGTGAGCAGGGCTGGCTCCAGCGTTTTTGCCACCCCAAGCGGCAAAAAAAAAAAAAAAAAAAAAGCCGCGATCAGCAGCAGCTCTACTGCTGCCGTTTCATCCTTCCGAGAGGGACTGAGGGACCCGCCGCCAAAGAGCCGGCCATGCTGTCCCTTTCCGTTGGCTGCCCCAAGCACCTGCTTGCTGCGCTGGTGCCTGGAGCTGGCCCTGATTGTGAGGTGCTCAGATAGTATAGTAATGGAGGCCAGATAAGTACAATAGGTAGAGAATAATGTAAGATAACTAAGCCCTGGTCTACACTACAGGGTTAGGTCGAATTTAGCTGTGTTGGTCGATTTTATAATGAATGTATCTACACAAGCAACCCCATTCCGTTGATCTATAGGGCTCTTAAAATCAATTTCTGTACTCCTCCCCAGCGAGGGGAGTAGCGCTAAAATCGACCTTGCTGGGTCAAATTTGGGGTAGAGCGGACACAAATCGATGTTATTGGCCTCCGGGAGCTATCCCAGAGTGCGCCAATGTGACCACTCTGGACAGCACTTTCAACTCTGATGCACTAGCCAGGTACACAGGAAAAGCCCCAGAAACTTTTGAATTTCATTTCCTGTTTGGTCAGCGTGGTGAGCTCAGCAGCACAGGTGACCTTGCAGTCCCCCCCAGAATCACAAATGAGCTCCAGCATGGACTGAACGGGAGACACTGGGTCTGATTGCTGTATGGGGAGAAGAATCTGTGCAGGCAGAACTCCAGTCAAAAAGAAGAAATGCAAATATATATGCCAAAATCGCACAGGGCATGATGGACAGAGGCTACAGCAGGGACACACAGCAGTGCCATGTGAAAGTCAAGGAGCTCAGGCAAGCCTACCAAAAGACAAAGGAGGCAAACGGTTGTTCTTTGTCAGAGCCCCATACATGCTGCTTCTATGACCAGCTGCATGGCATTCTATGGGGGGACCCTACCATTACCCCACCACTGTCCGTGGACACCTGCAAGGGGGTGTCTCACACAACGTGGAGGAGGAAGAGGAGGAGGAGAATGCGCAGCAGGCAAGCAGTGAATTCTTCTCCCCAGCAGCCAGGACCTTTTCATCACCCTGGAGCCAATTCCCTCCCAAGGCGAGATCCCCGACCCTGAAGGCGGAGAAGACCCCTCTGGTGAGTGCACATTTGTAACTACAGTACAGGGTTTAAAAACAATAGTTTAATGTTTGATTTGCCGTGAAGAATTGGGATGCATTTCCGGCCAGTACAGCTACTGGAAAAGTCTTTTAACATGTCTGGGGATGGAGCGGGAATCCTCCAGGGACATCTCCATGAAGCTCTCCTGGAGGTACTCTGAAAGCCTTTGCAGAAGGTTTCTGGGCACTTTACCATGCCAAGCCAGTAGCAAGTAGTCTGGAGTCATTGCAGCACAAAGCATGGCAGCAAATGGTCCTGGGTTTTGGTTGCATTCAAGCAACATTTGGTCTATATTTTTCTGAGTTATCCTCAAGAGAATGATATCGTTCATGGTCACCTGGTTGAAATAGGGGAATTTTTGTAAGGGAACAGTAAAAGGACCCCGTTCTTGCTGGGTTGTTTGTGCTTGGGTAAAAGGGATCATCCCAGAGAATAGCCGCGTGGGGGTTTGGGGGGGGAGGGTGAAGGGATCATCCCAAATAGCCACACCAGGGGAAGTGGGGGAAAGGTGTGTGCTGCAGATCCACCCATAAACCGCAGCCCCTCCTTTTAAATGGCAAACCCAACCGGCATTGCTTGCTATGGGAAAGGAGGGCACTGCAGTTTGAAAACATTCCCACGTGTTATGAAGGCATTAGAAGCTAAACCCGCGTACCCTTTGGCTTACCATGGCTGCCTGGAAACTGAATTCTGTTTCCCCCCCGCAGGTGCAAATATTTCTATGCTCCCCCTATCATCTCTGTCCCTGAGGTTATTGCAGATTGCAGCTGTGATCAAAGGGAGGGTGGGGTGGTTGTTTTACAGGGAGTTAAAATCAACAAAGAGAGCGGGTTTGTATCAAGGAGAAACACACACAACGGTCACACCGTAGCCTGGCCAGTCATGAAACTGGTTTTCAGAACCTCTCTGATGCGCAGCGCGCCTGCTTGTGCTCTTCTAATTGCCCTGGTGTCTGGCTGTTCAAAATTGGCAGCCAGGCAATTTGCCTCAATCTCCTACCCCGCCATAAACTCCCCCTTACTCTCACAGATATTATGGAGCACACAGCAAGCAGTAATAACAATGGGAATATTAGCAGCAAAGACTCCTGTGGCACCTTATAGACTAACAGACATATTGGAGCATGAGCTTTTGTGGGTGAATACCCACTTTGTCGGATGCAATGGGAATATTGGTTGCACTGAAGTCTAACCTAGTCAGCAAACAGCACTAGCGAGCTTTTAAACGTCCAAATGCACATTATACCACCATTCTGCACTTGCTTAGCCTATAGTTGAACTGCTCCTTACTACTGTCCAGGCTGCCTGTGTACGGCTTCATAAGCCATGGGAGCACGGGGTAGGCTGGGTCTCCAAGGATAACTATTGGCATTTCAACACCCCCAACAGTCATTTTCTGGTCTGGGAAGTAAGTCCCTTCTTGCAGTTGCTCAAACAGCCCAGAGTTCCTAAAGATGCGAGCGTCATGCATCTTTCCCAGCCATCCCAGGCTGATGTCAGTGAAACGTCCCTTGTGATCCACCAGTGCTTCCAGCACCATTGAGAAGTACCCCTTGCAGTTTATGTACTGGCTGGCAAGGTGGTACAGTGCCAAGATGGGGATATGCGTACTGCCTATCACCCCACCAAAATTAGGGAACCCCATTGCAGCAAAGCCATCCACTATGACCTGCACATTTTCCAGAGTCACTACCCTTGTTGGCAGAAGGTCAGTGATTGCATTGGCTACTTGGATCACAGCAGCCCCACAGCAGATTTGCCCACTCCAAATTGATTCCTGACTGACCAGTAGCAGTCAGGCATTGTAAGCTTCCACAGTGCTATCGCCACTCACTTCTCAACAGTCAGGGCTGCTCTCATCTTGGTATTCCTGCGCTTCAGGGCAAGGGAAAGCAACTCACAGAGTTCCAGGAAAGTAGCCATATGCATCCGAAAGTTTCGCTGCCACTGGGAATCATCGCATTCCTGCAACACTATGCGGTCCCACCAGTCTGTGCTTGTTTGCTGAGCCCAGAATCGGCATTCCACTGCATCAACCAGCCCCACTGCCACCATGATGGCCCAATTGCCACAGCCTGTGCTTTCAGGAACATGTGTGTCCATGTCCTCCTCACAATCATCCTCGTGCTGGCTCCTAGCTAGGCTCTGCACATACTGCAGGATAATGCGTGAGGTGTTTACAGTGCTCACAACAGCAACGATGAGCTGAGTGGGCTCCATGCTTGCCATGCTATGGCATCTGCACAGGTAACCCAGGCAAAAAGATGCGAAATTATTGTCTGCAGTTGCTTTCACAGAGGGAGGGAGGAAGGGAGAGGAGGAGGAGAGTGATGACATGTACCCATAACCACCTCCGACAATGTTTATGCCCCCTCAGGCATTGGGAGCTTAACCCATAATGCCAATGGGCAGCAGAGACTGCGGGAACTGTGGGATAGCTTCCCACAGTGCACCGCTCCGTGAGTCAATGCTAGCCACGGTAGTGAGGACACACTCCGCCGACTTAATGCGCTTAGTGGGGACATACACAAGCGACTGTATAAAATCGATTTTTTAAAATTGACTTTTATAAAATCAACCTAATTTTGTAGTGTAGACATACCCTAAGACCCAGTTCTGTGAGGTGCTGAGCATTATCAGCTCCCATTGAAGTTGATAGCACCTCAGAGGGTGGCATTCATAATCATTGGTAGAAGCAGCAATACAATGCAAATGTTGATGATCTAGCAGTCGTGATCTAGCAATCTTCCCAACAAATACTACATTTTAGATTAACATTTGAATTCAGCTTCATTAGCAGCACTGTGCTTATGCTCATGTACTGCAGCTGAGGGCTGTTTCTGAGGCTGCTGTTTCCAAATCACATTTCAAAGAAGAAAAAGAATATAAAATTAGCCTTGAAGATACACTGTTCTGCTCAGGTATCTTTCCCAGATCAGCAATGCTAGCTCTGTCTGCACCCATCTACAGACTCCCTGTTTCACATACTCCAGTTCCAGCAGTTGATTCTCTAAGTCAGCTGTATTTCTGCTGAATGTTTGCTACACACTCCATCCTTATGATTACATTATTGCACAATTCCTATTACTCAGGCCTTTTGAATGTGGCAGAGGATATGATAGCACAGGGAATTGCAAGGGGACTTTGTGCTAGAAGGCCCAGAACTGTAGCAGACTCATCTGAGACACAATCAGGGAGAGAGCAAAGGATAATAAAATCAAACTATAGAATTAAGTGAGGAGTGGGAAAGTAGGCATTTTTGTCACAAGCAAGATCTTAATCACAAATTGAGCTCACATCCTCCCTCAGTTCCCTACACTGAACACTGGCCTCCCCAAAGACCTATCCCTCAGCTGCTTTTATTGCTATTAAAACATGCTGATCCTTTTATAGCTTGCTGCTTTGTTTATCTCCATCTTGCCTGCTCCTTCGTTTATGTAAGAAGGGAGCAATGGCTATTCCTTCCATTTCTGGTTTCTGTCCTCACAGATGGTGTCAGTGGGATAATCATAGGTGTGTGCACGGGGTGTGCTGGGTGTGCCCAGGCACACCCTAATGCCCACGGGCCAAATCCAGCCCCTCAGGGCTTTGGATCTGGCCCATGGGATTTGCTCCCATGGCTGCACCACTCTCAGAAGCGGCCGGCATGGCACCATGTCCCTGGGAGAGGCAGAGGGCTCCATGCATTGCTTCAGGTACTACCCCCCGCAGCTCCCATTGGCCGGGAACGGGGAACCGCGGCCAATGGGAGCTTTGGGGGAGGTACCTGGAGGTGTGGCAAGGGCAGCGCTCGGAGCCCTGTGCCACCCCCACTCCCAGGGGCCGCACAGGTAAGCCGCACCTGCCCCCCAACTTCCTGCCCTGAGGCTCCTGCCTGCATCCTGTGCCCCTCCTGCACCCCAACTCCCTGCCCTGAGCCCCCTGCCGCACCCAACATCCTTCCTGCACCCCAACCCCATGCCCTGAGCCCCCTCCTGCACCCCAACCCCCTGCCCTGAGCTCCCTCATACACCCTGAACCCCTCCTCTGCTCCAATCCCTTGCCCTGAGCCCCTTCCTGCACACCGCACCCCTTCCCACACCCTGCACCCCCCCACACACTCCAACCTTTATGATGTGCGCCTTTAAAAAAATAAATAAATAAAATTCCCTGGGTGCACATCCTAATGAAATGTGCTGTGCACGCCTATTGGATAATCTTCAATAGGACCTCCTTCCTTTCTTCCCCATCAGTTTCAAATGCCACTGTGCATCTCAGCCAGGAAGCAAAGCATCCTCCAGGATCTCTGCTTGTAGGGTCTGCCAACAGGATGAGAAACTTGCTCTTCCGATATCATGATTAAACGTCACCCTGTGGCCTAATCACCTAATCACTAATTCACTATTATGTTTGTACCCAATACACAGAGAGGCAGAAACCTTCATGCTGAAGGATATTTTCCTCTCAGGTTCTCCACATTGCTCATGATCAGCATGAGCAAAGTCTATTTCATTATGCTGAATGGTACTGAAATTACTTTTATCAATTAATAATCTTAAACACTATATCTGTAGGAGACTCAGTAATAAAATGTGCTGGGGAGTAAGCAAAATACGTAGCTCCTCATCCATTTTGTATTTGCACAGTTTGGGTGTTGTGTACTACTATAATATATTTGAATAAAATGACTTCTCAGGAAGGAGACATTTTTCTCAGGAGGAAGATGTTCAGTATTGACTGGCTATTTTTGGCTCGTGTCTACAGGCCAGATCCTCAGCTGGTGTAAAGTGATATAGTTCCAGTGCAGTCAATTCATACCAGCTGAGGATCTGACCTATAATATTTACTTTTGAAAATTCTTCTTCCACCATATAAATTGGTCCCAATTTGGAAAACCTGGGCCAGAGAGGCGCTGGTCACAACTCCTCACTGTGCCAGTCTGACCACCTCCACTCCAAAATGAAGTCCCAGAGGGTGATATTAATTGCTGTCCACCTTCACCGTTTCTCTCAAGGGATTTCAAATGTTGTTAGAGCCTGCTAAGAAGATGTGCTCCATCAATTAATCCCCAGGTCTTGCTGGCCACACCTCCTCTCTGGCCAGCATTGCCCAGTTTGGTGGTATTGCTGGCCTCCTGTACTTTCCCCAGCCATAGAGAGACGATTATGGCCTCCATCACCACTGCAACTTCTGCCCCCTAGGGCCACCCATGGAGCTTTGGCTGCCAGAGGCCCCCACCAGTGCAGACCCTGCTTTCTTCACATACCATATTCCCAGCACATCTCTATTGATTCATGAACTTTGTCATTCCTGACTCATAGCCCTTTGGAGATAAGTAAATAACTCTCCATGGCAGAAATAGCCCTGTTACCATCTGAATTCTAAATGTCATGAGCAATTTGACCTTTCCAGAGCCACAGCCCCTCAAGCTGGTGGGTTTGTGAGTGATAAGAGCTAAACCCACCATCTGCACTGACTGTCTAAGCTCCGTCTAATATCTTTCCTCCCTTCAGTGTGAAACAACCTTTGTGTCTCACCCACTCCACCTACTGCCTAGCAAAAATCTGCCCAATGTATTCAGATGGCTAAAGAAGATCCAGGGTGCCTGTTTGTAAACTCCGAGCTAAGTCCTCAGACACGTGGTGTAATAAACGGATGTGGGAACTCACATGTTTGGACGTAAATACAAAGCTGACCGAGTGTGTGTAGTGAGCAGGATAACATGAAGCCCCAGGGCTAAATCAGTTCATCCTGAGCCAGGATCACGTCATTGTCCCCTCAAAGGGGGGGAACTGTTAGGAGCCCTACAGAAGAGGTTGGGGGTGCAACCTCCCAACCCCACAGGCCCCTGGGAAGAGAAGGGAATGCCAGCCACATGGAGGGCCTTTCAATGTGTGCAGCTGCTCTGGTCTCTCCCCACTTTTCCCAACAGCCTAGTTGCATGGAGAGAGCCCCCGCTGCAAGCTCTACAGTAGCAACCAAAGAAAGACCCAGTGGGAATTAATGCTGCTTCAGAAAGCACCAACTCCCAATGGATTTCTCATTCAAAATCCACACAGTCAGCAAGGCATAATGAGAAAGAGAGAGAGAAAGACTGGTCCCCACCTCCAAATCTAGTGTACCATAAACTTCATGCAGCTCCAGTGTGTAAGCGCTAGGATATAGCAATGATAGAAACACCTAAGACAGAAAGAAGAATATCTGCAGTGTCCCAGAGAGGGGGCAATCTACACAGCAGAGGAAGCAATATCCCTTTTTTGCACCCCCATAGCTCTGCAGAGCAGAGTTCCCTCCACTCATGACAGCTGAGAGGACATTCTAATTCTCCTCATTATTACAACAGCTTTTGTATAAAAGTAACATATGGCCTACAAATAAATCCACAAGGTCACAAGGCAGATGATCAGGAAAAGACATATACGCTTTTGTTTAGCTTATCTAAAAGGCCTGTTCTGCTTCCCCACCACAATGCTCTCTCATTTTGAAAAGTAACCAGGTAGATCAGGTCAATCAATCCAAAGTTCCTTTCCATCCAGTATGGTATGGCATAGTATGGTATGGATGAAATTCCCAGCCCTGCTACTATATCTGCAAAGCAGTTTGAGATGTTTTATATGAAAGTTGCAATATACAAATAAATGTAACTGAACACAGCACAGTGTGTGTGGTATATGGTGCGTTTTACCCAGTCTCCCTAAAGCACCATACAGTTTTGGTGCACCATACATTGCAGTAAAGGCATCAGTAAATTGAAGAGCTATACAGTTTGTCTGGTTTCCATAAGAGCTGAGCTTTAAATATCTTCACAGGTTCTAGGCACAACAATGCTATCTGTGTGAGTTACAAGAATGGTGAAGTGTTTCTCTTAATAACAGACAAAATTCATTCCTGAAGTAACTTCAGTGGAGCTACCCCAGGGATGAATCTGGGCATATACTTTAAAGCATTCCTGACACTCTTTTTATAATTCCTCTTCTGTTATTTAACGGCTTCTTTCAATAAATCCTGTACATGGTCAGAGATAGCACCTCTGCATAGCAAGAATTATCAACCCTCTTGCAATTTTAAAAAATATCTTCCAAAGCTAAAACCAGACAATCTATTTGCCCATGAACTATAAAATGGCACATAATGAATAAAAATGTGAACAAATGATTTTAAATACATGTTACAAATGACAGAAAAATAAACAGCTTTAAAGAGCCCTGCAGTAAGCTGGTATAGTGACACAGCCCACTGATACATCCTGCCATGATCCATTTATGAGGAGAAGAATGCCCTGAGCCATAATGCAGTAGTTCCCATACTATCCACTGGTTTGATATACAGCCTGAGTCATCACAGCTCTCCACAGTGCTAGAGCGAGAGAAAGCAGTGACCACAGAGGAAATTCCATTAAATCATGTCTAATCAGTTCTCAGTGTAAGGTGAAGATAGATGTCAGAGATTATTTTTTAAAAAGAGTAAAGAAATACAAGAGAAAGAGAGAAGAGACATTTTTCATGTTTTGACTTTAAATATATTTTGCCAAGGAAGAGCATAACTCTATTCCCTGATCCAATTCTGGATCTTGATTCCAGTGTTCTGCCTCCATACTTGTGCCGCACTGCTTCTGGAAGGGCAGCATACTGGAGTTGAGACCCACTGTGCAGATGCGAGAGCAGAATTTTGCCTGAAGACTTTCCTGATAATAAAAAGATTGTAAAAAACTTAACAGGGCTTTAAAAATGATTCATGCTTATTTCTGTACTTGAGATTTTTTGTTTTCTACTTTAGCATTAGTTCATTTCAAACAGTTGAATATTATTTGACAGTCCTTTTGTGAGGTTTCTCCCAGAGGAGTAAAGTTGTAGTTTAAGATCCAGCTGTTATACACAGAACTGTGCTTCCAGTGTGGGGGAAGAGGGAGGGGGGAGAAAGATGATAAAAGCTTGAGCAGATTCTGTGTTTCTCACTGTTCCCTTAACTGTAATGATCATCTAAAGGGAAAAAATGTCCTGAAGAGTTTTAATTACAATTAATGGTGGGTGAAGATCAAACTGTTTAAAGATTGGAATAAACGTTGAAAAGTTTTGGATCTCAGAGTTTCAGGTGATAGCATTGCTGAGCGACAGTGGTTCTGTTGCCAAGTAGCGTTTAAGATTCAGAATTAGGCTCCATTTCAGTGGCTTGGGGACAAACTTCACCCTGCCCAGCCATTGTTTAAGAAAAAGGAAGATCTTGTAGTTAAGGCACAAATCTGAGTTTTATTCGCAGCCTGCCACAGGCTTCCTATGTGATCTTGGGCAAATCACTTACCACCTCTGTTCCAGTTTCCTCATCTGAAGAAAGGGGATAATAATACATCCCTAACTCACAGAACTACATTAATTAATGTTTGCAAAGTGCTTTCCAATTCTCAGTCAGAAAGTGCCATCACAATATTAATTTATTTTTTCATTCAATGCTTATCTGAATTGTCCACCAGCATTACCAGGCAGGGAAACTGCGGGAACAGGATTTCTTGTGTAATTTCCATTGCTTCTTTCTACCATGAAAATGTATTATTTGGCCATTTCTGCTCTCAGGCCTTGCTAGGTTCTGAGAATTCAGGGATGCACTAAATTAGGAAATAGGGAAACAGAGTTAACTGAGCTCTTTCAGTTTGCAGCAAAGTTTTGGTTCAAGTTTGAGTGGAGTTGAGGGGTGGGAAAAAGACTTCCTTCTTGTACCCAACTTGGCTTCCCCAGCCCTAGCTGCAGTAATCACACCCAGCTTTCTTGTGGCACTATGTTTTCATTATTACAGAAGCAAATTAGTAAAAGTAAGTAGGATTCTCTAGTTACACTGAACTGCCAGTTTCACACTAAAGCCATTTGAAGGTGGCTACTCTGTTCACATAGGGCAGTCAGACATTTGAGCCACACATAGAAGAGCCATATCGTCAGCTTGCATGAATCAACATAACTCCACCAACTTTAATAATGCTATGCTGATTTGCACCAGCTGAGAATCTGGCCTATGGCATTTATCAAAGCAGTATGCAGTGTTATTGTCACCCTGTTGTCAGTCCCAGGATATTGAAGAGACAATAGACAATAGTAGACAATTGGCTACACTTGCATTTCAAAGCGCTGCCGCGGCAGCGCTTTGAAGCGCTAAGTGTAATCAAAGCACCAGCGCTGGGAGAAAACTCTCCCAGCGCTGTCCGTACTCCACCTCCCTGTGGGGAATAACGGACAGCGCTGGGAGCGCGGCTCCCAGCGCTGGGGCTTTGACTACACTGGCGCTTTGTAGCGCCGCAATTTGCAGCGCTGCAGAGGGTGTGTTTTCACACCCTGCTGCAGCGCTGCAAATTTGTAAGTGTAGCCAAGCCCAAGGTGGGTGAGGTAATATCTTTTACTAGATCAACTTCTGTTGGTGAGAGAAACAAGCTTTTGAGCTACACAGAGCTGTTTCTCAGGTCTAGGTGAGGCACCTGTTCGATCCTGGATTTAGCTGTGACCCTCTAAATACCTTTCCCAGATCTGAGGAAGAGCTCTGTGTAGCTCAAAAACTTGTCTCTCTCACCAACAGAAGTTGGTTCAATAAAAAATATTTCCTCACCCGCTTTGTCTCTCATTTATCAAATTATCACATAAAAGCTCTGTGTGGCCAGAAACCCTGACTTCCCTGTTAATTTTCCTGCTGTTAATAACAGAACTGTATAAGTAAACTTCAAGTACCTTCTTCAATGATTTCAGCATACGTTTAGCAGTTCAGCGTGTCTAGAGAGTGTCTGCTAATTTTGTTGACTGACTTTGAAGGCTACAAAATAGATCTATTGTCTCCTTGGAGTCTCCATAGGAGTGTGCTTAAGTTTCTCTTATTCTCTCTTTATTGGGCCATGAAACCCTTTTGAATTCATTTGTGCTGCTCAAAAGCAAACCCACATTTTCAACTTGATGGTTTTTTGGGTCCACTCCCTTTAGCAGCTATTTCATTCTGTAGTTCTGCTGGGGCATATTCCTGTCTGGAAGTAAAGTTGCTCATGGCAATAAGAATCTTAGGAGATGGAAGAACCCACCCTAAGGGAGATTATAAAAGAAGAATCATGGATGATGATGCAGACCCATAAGCTGATATTACTACACTAGAATCAGCAGAGGATCTACTGAAAGAGTTTATAGTAGTCTTGCCCCTAAACATCATTAGCAGGAGTGGTTGTTGAACACCAGTTCAGAGAGGGGACATTGGTGAGGGAGACTTCTGTGTTTTAAAGGAAGAATATAATTGAAATCAAAGGGGAGTTTAGCAGAACTAACTGGATATTTAGGAGTAAAAATCTACACAGAAATGGTGGGGAGTAGTCTGGCCACAAAATCTTTGATGATGGGGAGATTGGTGGCATGATTTCTCCCCATCTATCAGTAGGACTGGAGGGAGAGGTAGGGATGGCCTAGGAGAATTGCAGAGCTTAGCTTTGTCTATATTTAAGGCCAACTAGTAGACACAGGGAACATGGAATGGGATTTCTTCAGTAAAGATTTTTGGGGAATGAAATCTCTAACTAAATCTTGAGGCTAATTGAGATTCTTGTATTGATATGGAAAGGTTATATGTGTCCCTTTTCTAAAACTGGCGTGTTTTATTTCATTTGTCCCTGTCAGTACATTACAGATTCCCTCTTGGATTTCTGAAGCTTCTAATTATAAAACCATGAATTCCCAGATAACCTTTAATAGAGGAGAATATAGTACATGTTATCTGAGTCATTATGGTGTGTGTTTATCACGTTGTTATTCAGCTTGACACCTGGTGATGCTCAGACAGGAACACACAGAGCCTGCAATTAATGTAACAGATTTCTGACTAGCCCTGCCTGACTGGTCACATTCCAAATCAAAAGTCCTATGATTAACTTCAAGTATTAAAGCAAGTGGGGTTATCTCTTCTAGTTAAAAGCACTATCTGATCCTGAAGAAGCATGGAGGGGAAGGGAAAGTACTGTACTGGTACTTTGAAATAGTATTGTAATTCAATTATCACAGATGTTTGACAGAGGTGAAGGCAGGGGTATTTGAAAATCCCAGCCATTGCAGTTCATACTTAATATATTTCAGACAAATTCAAACTAGTAAAAATTCAACACCACTCAAGCTGCCTGAATTGTGTCCTCTGTGGCATTTTTGCTATCTTAGGCTGAAATCTTTTCTGAGGACAGGCATGGAGTTTTACCACCAACTTCAGAATAGCACATGCATTTAGAGAAAAATCAGAAAGGCTAAGGTACAAAACGAGTTATATCTAGCAAGAGACATTGAAGGAAATAAGAGGTAAGCAAGAGAAAGATGAAGGCAGATGTAGGCCCACTACTTAGCAGGGAAGGAGAGCTAATAGCGTAGACAACACCAAGAAGGCTGAGGTGAAGGATTGCCAGGTGTCTGATTTTCGTCTGGAATACCCAGTCAAAAAGGGACCCTGGCAGTGGTCATTAAAAGTCTGGTTGGTGGCGCAGCGGGGCTAAGGCGCTCCCTGGCTGCTGTGGCTCCGCGGGGCTCCTGGAAGCAGCGGCACCTTTCTGTACCCCAAATCCCTCATCCCCAGTCCATACCAGACCCTGCACCCCCAGCTGGAGTCCTCACCCCCCCACACACACCCCAACCACCAGCCCAGAGCCCCCTCCCACACCCTGAACCCCTCATTTCTGGCCCCACCCTGGAACCTGCACCCCCAGCCCAGAGCCCATATCCCTTCCCATACCCCAACCTCCTGCCTCAGCCCAGAGCCCCTTCCCATATGCTGAATCCCTTGGCTACACCCCCCCCAGCCTGTCGTCCCCTCCCATACTCTGACCCCTCAGCTCTACCCCCAAGTCCAGAGCACCCCCCCACACCCCAAATCCCTGGATGCCAAATCCCTCATCCCTGGACCCACACCAGAGCCCTCATCCCAGCCAGAACCCTCATCCCCAGCCTCCACACACCAACCCCCTGCCCCAGCCCAGAGCCCCCTCTTGCATCCCAAATCCCTCATCCCTGGTCCCACACCAGAGCCTGCACCCCCAACAAGGGGGAAGGAACATGAACCAAAATAGGGAAAGACTGGGTTAAAGAATACTTAGATAAGTTATGTATTCAAGTCAGCAGGGAGTGGTGAAATTCACACTAGGGTACTTAGCTAGAGCAATCTCAGAACCATTAGCAATTATTTTTGAGAACTCATGGAAGACAGGTGAGTTCTAGAGGACTGGAAAAGAGCAAGCATAGCACCTATCTTTGAAAATGGGAACAAAGAGGACTCGGGAAATCATAACCAATCAGACCTAACTTTGATATCTGGAAAGATAGTGGAACAAATTATTAAACAACCAATTTGTAAGCACCTAGAGGATCATAGGGTAATAACTAACAGCTGACATAGATTTGACAAGAACAAATCATGCCAAACCATTCTAATTTCCTTCTTTGACAGGGTTACTGGCCTAGTGGATGGGAAGCAGTAGTTGTGATATATCTTGATTTTAATAAGACTTTAGACACAGTCCCATATAACATTCTCATAAGCAAACTAGGGAAATTTGGTCTAGATAAAATTACTGTAAAATGCGTGCAAAACTGGGTGAAAAATTGTACTCAAAGAGTAGTTATCAATGGTTCATTGTGAGACTGGGTCTGGCTTGGGTCCAGTACTAGTCAATATTTTCATTAATGACTTGGATAATGGAGTGGAGAGTATGCTTAGAAAATTTTCAGATGACACCAGACTGGGAGGGTTTGAAAGCAATTTGGAGGACAGGTTTAGAATTCAAAAGGACCTTGATAAATTGAAGAATTGGTCTGAAAGCAACAAGATGAAATTCAATAAATACAAGTGCAAAGTACTTAGGAAGGAAAATTGAAATGTACAAATACAAAATGGGGAATAACTGGCAAGTAGTACATAGATAAGGATCTAGGGGTTATAGTGGATCACAGATTAAACATGAGAGAACAATGTGTGCAATTACAAACAAAGACAAATATCATTCTGGGGTGTATTCACAGGAGTGTCTTATATACAACATCGGAGGTAATTGTTCCACTCTGCTTGGCACTGGTGAGGCCTCAGCTGGAGTACAGTGTCCAGTTCTGGGCACCACACTTTAAGAAAGATGTGGACAAATTGGAGAGAGTCCAGGAGAGTGCAACAAAAATGAAAGATTTAGAAAACATGACCTCTGAGGAAGAGTTAAAAAACTGGGCACGTTTAGTCTTGAGAAATAAGACCGAGTAGGGCCCTGATCAGTCTCTTCAAGTTACGGCTGTTATAAAGAGGATGCAGAGTAGCAGCTGTGTTAGTGCGTATCCGCAAAAAGAACAGGAGTACTTGTGGCACCTTAGACACTAACAAATTTATTTGAGCATAAGCTTTTGTGGGCTACAGCCCACTTCATCAGATGCATAGAATGGAACATATAGTAAGATATATATACAGACAGAGAACATGAAAAAGTGGAAGTAGCCATACCAACTGTAAGAAGCTAATTAATTAAGATGAGCTATTATCAGGAGGAGAAAAAAAACTTTTGTAGTGATAATCAAGATGGCCCATTTTAGACAGTAGACAAGAAAGTGTGAGGATACTTAACATGGGGAAATAGATGCAATGTGTAATGACCCAGCCACTCCCAGTCTCTATTCAAACCCAAGTTAATGGTATCTAGTTTGCATATTAATTCAAGCTCAGCAGTTTCTCATTGGGTTCTGTTTTTGAAGCTTTTCTGTTGCAAAAAAGAGGATGGTGATCAGCTATTCTCACTGTCCACTGATGGTAGGACAAGAAGTCAATTTACTATGCAGCAAAGGAGATTTAGATTAGATATTAGGAAAAAAACTTTCTAACTACAAGGCTCATTAAGTATTGGAATAAGTTACCAAGGGAGGTTGTAGAATCCCTGACACTGGAGGTTTTAAAGAAAAAGTTAGATAAACATCTGTCAGGGATGTTCTAGGTATACTTGAGGGCTTCTCCTGGCAAATAGTGCATGGCAAGCTGGGGTTTAAATCTACAGTGCTGTTAGGGTACCCTTCCCATTCTGAACTTTGGGGTACAGATGTGGGGACCCACATGAAAGACCCCTTAAGCTTATTTCTACCAGCTTAGGTTAAAAACTTCACCAAGACACAAATCCTTTCCTTGTCCTTGGATGATACTGCTGCCACCACCAAGTGATTTAGACAAAGATTCAGGAAAAGGACCACTTGGAGTTCCTATTTCCTCAAAATATCCCTCCAAGCCCCTTCACCCCCTTTCCTGGGGAGGCTTGAGAATAATATACCAACCAATTGCCTTTAATAAAAGTACAGACCAGACCCTTTACCTTTAGGACCCTAAAATCAATTAGGTTCTTAAAAGAAGAACTTTATAATAAAGAAACAAGTAAAAGAAACACCTCTGTATAATCAGGATGGAAGGTAATTTTACAGTAGAGAGAGGATTTGAATTCAGAAGTTCCTTACTCCTAGCCCTGGGCTGATTCCACTAGACTAGCCTCTTTATTGGGCTAATAATTTATTGGATTCATTTCAATATTTATGTATTCTCACTTTCTGTTTTTTCTTCTTTGGAGGCATTTGTGACCAGGGTACCTCACTGAAAATGCCAAGGTAAGGGCAGGCTGCAAAAAGGAGAGCAGGTTCTCCCAAAAACTGGTGATTAACACTGAGATTAGACTCACCAGCCAGTCATAATCTGTGCACACTGGTTATCAAGAAGCAAAAAAAGAAATCACACATCCCTCTTTATTGCTTTCCAGTTCTCTGGTTCCCAATCAGCACATAGGTCCAGTACAGTGAGAAGTTATTTAAAAACACTGCTCACTATACAAAATATTCTTCTGAGCCCAAAGAGCCAGCCACATTACCAGGTCAATATTAGTTTGGATCTTACCCAAATACCACGCTGCCAGCCAATCCTTTAGTAACTAAAACTAAAGGTTTATTATAAAAGAAAGAAAGAACAAGAAGGGAGTTGTTAAATGACAAAACACTCAGATACATACAGAGACTTCAAAGTCCATATATCAGGCTCTTAGCAGCCCTGGTGAGTTTGCTGGCTTGAAAATCCCTCTGGAACACATCCACAGCTTGGGTCATTCAGTCCTTTGTTCAGAGCTTCGGTTTGTAGAAAAGTTACTCCAGAGGTAAGAAGCAGGAGTGAACTAAGACAAAATGGAGATGATGCAGCTGCCTTTTATATTCCTTTTTCATGTGGCTTGTACTTCATGTGTCCCAAACACAAGCTTCACAGCACATGGCATGGAAAAGCCTCTGTCCACCGGCATGCCCCTACATGCCTTGCTGACTCATAAATGTATCCCCTGGCTCCTTTCAAGGGGTTCTCATTGTACAGCTGATGACCCTTGATGGGCCATCAAACAGGTTAGGCTGATGCCAATCTATCTAGGAGTGTCACCCAGAAACACAGCACAATTTTTGAAATACAGATATACCATACATATCTATAACTCACAATACAAAGATGACACAAACATATAAACAAGATCACCATACTTGGCAAATTATAACATTTTCACAGATACCTTACATGGCATATCTGGGCAAATTCCTTGCAATTTTATAATACTGGTATCAACAATATCATGAAGTGTCTCCAGATTCCATACAATATCACAGCATTAACAGTGGGAAATCAAAAACAGAGGCATTGATTTGTGAAGGAGTTCAATTTAAAAACGATGGGCGGATTTTTGCAACAGCCCAGATAAATAATCTGGGAGCCTTTGTGTTGTTTTATGTTGAACCACCATTGCTTTTGAATATAAGGAACTGATTGGTGACCAGATTTACCACGTACTGCATGATACTTAATGGTTGGTTAATTTGTGCACTAAACCTTGGTTCAGGAGGATTATATGGAAGTAATTAAACAAAAACGTTAAAGAAAGAACTATGTGCTCAGATGTTTGCACCAAAGGAAAGAATAAGAAGTTATTGATCTTAGACTGGTTAATCATTAACTTTTGTGTACAGTTTGTCTCCTGGTTGTTCCTTAATCCGCAGGCACAGTATGGGAGTTTTTCTTTTGAAATGTAAGGGTTTTTTTTGTTTTGCTTTGCAGTCTCGTTTGTTAAATCAGAACCAGTGTTTTTCTTTTTAATTTCCACAACATAGAATAATTAAAAAAACAAAAATGGATGCTATAACAGCCGTTGTTTGAGACTGGGGTGGATACTGTGTAATGCAGAGAGCCAGCTTCTCAGCTGGTTTAAATCAATATCGCTCCATTGAGTTCAATGGCATAGAGAAGATAGATTCTCTATCTGGAACTTCTGCTCGCCTTTTACATAATACAAAAACAAGATAACTTTCAATGAAACTGAAAGGTGACAAATTTTAAACTGATATAAAGATATGCATTTTTACATAGCACATGATTAGCCTATGGAACTCATTGCCATATGATATCACTGAGACCAGAAGCATAGCAAGAATTATGAAAGAACTGGACATTTATCTGGATAATAAGAATATCTAGAGATAAGGGATAAAAATTAACCGAGAGTTGTGAAGGGATGCTTCAGGGCATAAGCCAATTAATGGGAACCAGGAAGAAACATTCCTTATTGGCAAGTTATTCTATAACTGCCTACTACAGCATTTATTCTGCCTTCATCTGAAGCAACCTGTACTAGCCACAATTAGAGACAGGATCTTTTATTAGATGGGCCATTGGTCTGACCCATATTCGAAATGGAGCTATGCCAATTTACAGCAGCTGAGGATCTGGCACAGGGATAACAAGCCAGTTTGGGGTCCTTTCTTACTTTTTTAGGAAATTCATCAGCCTATTGTTATTGACTATGGGCCTGACCCTAAGCCCACTGATGTCAGTGGCAAAGCTCCATTGATTTCAATGGACTTTGAATGAACCCATAGTTCTTATCAATAATTTGGCAGCACATCAGTTTTGTCAGATAATTCATATTTTTGTCTCTAAACAGAAAGTAATATCCCAGGAACCAGGCTTTTCTTTCCTGGTAGAATGGATATCATTTCAATGAAAAGTTAATCAGCCTTCACTACTATATGAATAGCTCTTCAATCATTTAATTATCTGTTGATGGTTTCTTTAGAAGCCAGTTATGGGATTTATCATTCATTAACAGATACATTCTCTGTTGTTTGGGATAACATCAAAAACCGACAGATCCAGTCACAAAATGATGAATGAAATCACAAAAATATCCTTTTGTGAAGGGTCTGGAATTAGCTGACTGCTCTTTCAGTGATAACTCATCCATAATGCATTGTAAAGTATTCATGTTGAATCATCCATCCATTGAAGGAGTGCAGGGTCCCAGTTATCAACTGAACCTTCATTTAGTTATGAAATACCAGTTTTTCTTTTAAGGAGAAAAATCAAATGCTGAACATCTATAGACTGATGAAAACCATTTTTTTTCCCTGTAGGGAACCAACTATTAGTGCATCATCCATCAAATGATAACCGCTAATTTATGTCAATGCTATACCCAATGATAAAATCCAATTAAACACATCTGAAAAAGAAGTTATGCTATTTTCCATTGGCCTGTCAATACTATTTCCTTTCCAAAATTGTTATGCACACTGATTATAATCATTCTTCCTCACTCTTCATCTTGTTGCAAACAATGGATGCACTTTACACCATTTGTTTTCACCCCTCCATATATTTAAACAATCATTTTGTACCAGCAGCTGCAGATGATCATTTTGTCAAAGTCATGGTTCTTAATTTAGATTTCATTTAGTAATGAAAAAACAAAAGAGAATAATGACTCCATTTTATGATTTTTCTATTTACCACTGTACTATCTCAATCAATTACTCTCTTGGAAGTTGAATAGAATTATTTCCTTATTTCCTATAATTATTTCCTTTTTTAAAAACATTTTTTAAAAATCTATTGTGTGTTTGTGAGCAGAAGCAGTGCACTATACTTGAAATACCATTACACAGGGATATTAAAGCTATTGGAGAGAATCTTGGCATATATGAAGAACAACTATGCAAGATGATGATTCTGTTGTCACAAATATTGTATCTGCACCATATATTATAAGCTCCTAATCCTGTAAACATCTGTGAGTATTCCTATTGACTTCAACTGGACCTGCACATCTGCCATAATTCTGAAGATGAATCCCAAGGTGTCTGCTGTTGGGTTCCCAAAAACAGAAGCATCCAAAATTAAAGGTCAATTTTTAAAAATTTGGCTTAAGTTTTGTCCCATTTTTTTCCAATTCAAAATTTCATCAAAATGTCAAAAATTAAAAGATTTTTAAAAGTTGCTTTTAGTATGAAACTACTTCTTCTTCAGACATAACCCTAACAAGGTAAGCCAGAAAAATAGAGCCCTTTGAAGCTGTCTACATGATATGTATTAGAGAGGGGTCTGAACCAAAACCAAAGACCTGACTTCACCTGAACTTTGCAACTTGGATATATCTCCAGTATAGAACATACATACATACTCCTTCAGGGAAGTTAAAGTGTAGCACTGAATAAAATTTAAGTCAGATATTACTACATTCCTTTATTTCTGAGCTCAGTCTTAGGGTCTGTCTCTTTATTCCCTCGCCATCATCAAGTGCTTTAAAATTAGCCTTAAAAATGATGATGTTTAAGTGTATGGCTTTTATCTCATCAGCCGCCTGTTCTGTCCTCCTCAGGCCCCCTCCTGCATCAGGATGACTTTTACAAAGCTTCTAGTGGTGGTGACCTGTTCAGTAAAGGTCCTATTTAAATACTGGAGTGTTACCAATCTGAATGTTGTAATGTAACACGTTGGCATTTGCCTATTGACACAGCAGCCACACGTTTCATTTTATCCTTAGTGAAGGTATTCCTGCAAGATTTTTTAGTCATTCATGTCATTTTGTTCAAGGCGGAGAAGCATCTAGAAATAGTTAATTATCTTCAGCATGGTGCAGTACAGCACCAACTATAATAACTAGAGTTCGACTCATACACCTTAACTTCCCAGGCAAGCAGATCTGTCTCTAAACCACAATAAAGGCAGGACAGTCTCCTTCAACTGCACAGCACCTCATGCTGTGTGGAGGGGAGAAGAGAAAATGCCAAGTAGGAGATGCATGCTACATAGATCCTAAACATGGAACTGCCTGAAGGAACATTACATTATCCATGAAATCACATACCAGTGGATAATTTCTTGCTGGTTTATACACAGAAGACAAGAAAGTTGGGGAATGCTAATTGGCTGCTGCGGAGCCAGACCTCGCTAGTTATTTTTGTACTAGAAACTATGTTAACCTGGAGAATTTCTCTTCACCAAATGTCCTTTGTTCATGGCAGCACATATTTCATTGGCTAAAATATGTGCTGCAGTAAATGTTGTGACTATCAAAGGCAATGCACGTATTATTGCTAAGCCATTTCAAGCCTCCAGTATAAGTGAATTTTATTATTGCTCCACTAACCCTTTGCTGAGCTTGTTAGAGCGCAACCTCCCAAGGAAAGTAACATCATATCATTTCAGTTAGAAATCTCTGGGTTAGGTTCTCATCTTCTGTAAATCTATATCCCTCCACTGACTTCAGGGGAACCGGAGCTACTCTGATTTACACCAACTGGGGATCTGGTCCTCTATTTTTATTCACACTCCCAATACGAGTAGAAAAAGCAGTGAGATAAAAGCTCCTAAAATACATCTCTGACAGTACCTCCCATGAGGCTTTATTTGATTGTTTGATTCTAAGTAGACTGTAGTGAAGCAATTGGTCAGCTTCCTGAGAAAAGACTATTCTCATCAAGTGCCCAGTCAGAAAACACTTAAGCCAACAATGAACTTGGAGACACCAATCCACATCTGGGCTTTCCCAGGAATGTGGCTTGGCTGGTAAGGAACTCAGTCATGGACATGTGACTTTCCTGGACTGGACTTTGCATAGACGAGAGGAGGTGGTCTCCGCCCACAAGAGAAAGTCTATTTAAGCCCGTGTGAGACCCCCTCCATTTTGTCTTCAGCTGGCTAAAGAGAGAGCCTCTCCACCCCCAAAGAGACCTCTGGCTCAGCAAGACAGGGTGCTGGGATCCCAGGCTGGCAGGGAAAGCAGGGGCAGAAGTAGTCTTGGCACATCAGTTGGCAGTTCCCAAGGGGGTTTTGGTGATCCAATCCATCACAACATCATCAACGGGTAGGTTTTTTATATAATAACTGATCTGTAATTAAGCTAGGCTAAAATCCTTCCATCAGATCCACAGGCACACTTGGCCAGGGATTCTCAGACTGGGGATCAGGACACCTCAGGGGGTCATGAGGTTATTACGTGGGGGGTCACGAGCTGTCAGCCTCCACCCCAAACCCTGCTTCACCGCCAGCGTTTATAATAGTGTTAAATATTTTTTTTAAAAAGTGTTTTTAATTTATAATGGGGGGGTCATACTGAGGCTTGCTGTGTGAAAGGGGTCACCAGTACAAAAGTTTGAGAACCACTGCACTAGGGGATGTGGTCATGTTGGGAGAACAGGGCATGGATGGGGAAGAGCTGGCAGCATGGAACAGCTAGGAGGCAGTGATGGTGGTGCTGAATGGCAAGCAGGAAGTCTGTAGCTCTCATCTCCCTAAAATCATTGTGATGTTTTGATGCTTGATGGATTGGCTGAGGAAGAGGGTGGTGGTTCATGTGCTTCAGGGAAGGAATGAGAATGGAGATGGAAGCAGAGCTCCTGGTGGGAGTTAGATTAGGCCTGGGTAGGTAATGCAGACACGCAGATACCAAGGCAGTACAGGACATGGAGCATAAGTGATGTCTTCAGTGTCCTATGTCCAGTGGCATTGCAGGACACAAAACAGCAACATCACAGTGTCCTATGGATTCAAGAGCATGTGTAATTATAACCCTACATATGGAACTAACTGTTGGTTAAACCCTGACAAGCCCTATGTGTGCAGAGACCATGAGGCAATGGTGAAATTCCTGGAACACCACTTGATAACCTTTAACAGAAAACCAATGCAGACAAATGCTCCAACCCCATTATTGCACTGGGAACTGTCCATTTTTGCAACCTTTGGTGAAGTAGGATGGGACTGAGCATCAGGTTTCTGGGGATGGGTTTTATGTTAGAAGCTTTATATATTGAAATGGAAAAGCCTCTTTTAATTTGCTTTGTCTCCAGTGACCACAGCCAAGTCAACGTTCTATGATTAAATGTGTTTGCTGCTGATTCTCTCAGGAGTCAGTGGTTTTGAAAGCTCAGGATCAAATTCTAAAAGTATCAAAGACAGCTTTTTAAAAATAAAACTACAAAATGTATCTAATTACATTTAAATATCAGTGTAAATGATAGTCCCTGGTATTTAATTATCTAATTAAACTAAGTTATAAAATGGAGAGACCTTTCTAATTCCAGTGATGCAATAGTGGTAAAATTGATGTATCTGGCAAAAGTAATTCTTTTAGAAAATAGTGACCTGTTATAGTTTTGGAATTAAAGGAAGAAAAATTAATCTAAAAAGTGTTTAAATATATATACTCTCTGCAGTAAAAATTTTACCTGCAATGACATTTTCATTTTGTTTGTTACTTAATAGATACCTAGCAGTACATTTCATGTCTTTTTTTCTTTTGATTACTATTTGTGGTTTAGGGACTTTGAAATCACAATAAAATAGAATTTATAAAGTTGTTCTAACTCCCTAGGTTCCTCTCAGAGAACTGGGGATGCTATTCTGTAATTAAGTGAAAACAAAACAAAACAAACATCTGCTGAAAATGACTGTTTTAGACCACAGTTGTAAAAGCATAGTTGGGATTTTCAAAACCACTCAGCAATTACCTTACTCTTTGTCCCTTGAAATAAATGGGAATTTTACAATTGGCTTCGAAAAGATATTACAGAGTTAGGCTTATGGTGAGTGCTTTTGAAAATCCTACTTGTAAATTGTGGAATCCCCAAAGGTTAAAATTCAGTCCATGGTTGCCGTTCTCTTCAATGGTTCTTGGAGAATGGAATGATCTGAGCACAGGATTTGGGGACAGGAATTTCTGGGTCCTCGATCTCACTCCAACACCTACTTCCTCTGTGACCTTGAGCAAAACACTTAAACCTGCACTTTAAAACTTTAGTGCCTGGAGTTAGGCACCTAAATCATGATTTAAACACCTCAGAAAGTGGTCTGATTTTTTTTTTTTAGAGCTACTCAGGACCCACAACTTATTGACTTCAGTTGGAGCTATAGGGCTGAAAATCAGGCCAGTTATTTAGATGCCTATCTTTAGGCATCATGGCACAGATCCACAAAGGTACTTAGGCACCTAAGTCACAATTTTAGGTTCCACTGTGACCCACAAAACTCTCTCAGCTGCTGCTTAACCCTGTAGGTCCCTAAACACACCCAGTGCCTAATTTTTTGCAATTAAAGTTCCCTGGCACCTAAATTTCTGCTGCCTCACTCTATGCATCTGAACACCTGTCTTCTGCCTAAGCCCCAGAGTGATCCACAAAGTGGGGGAAGATAGGGATTCATCAACCTCACTTGCATGCAGGGCCCAATTTGGTAGGTGCACTCAGAAGCCACGTACTGGATCAGGACCCATTCAAAATCTAGCTGGAGGAGGAGGAGGATCCACTGTATAACTTTTAGGCCCCTACTTAGAACACTTGCCTGGGCTGTGGGAGACCCCAATTCAGCAAGGGAGAGAAAGGATTTGAACAGGGGTCTCCCACTCCTGTCAGGTAAGTGCTCTAACCACTGAGCTCTGGGATATTCTGATGTGGGGCTCCCTCGGTCTCTCCTGTTGAAGTTGTTCCACTTTGTATAAATAATTAGTCATTGGAGCAGGGAGATTGGATGCTGGGTTCCCCACCACCCAGGTGTGTGCCCTAACCACTAAGCTATAGAGTTATTCTCAGTCTTATTCTCTCTGACCTAATGACTCTAATTATTTATCCAAACTTAGGCGAGACTAATCAGGAGAGAAGGACACTATGCATCACAATATCCTATAGCTTGGTGGTTAAAGTACTCCCCTAAGCATGGGAGACCCCTATTCAAGTCCTTTTTCACCCTCTGGCAGAGGGGGAAGTTGAACCCAGGTCTCCCACATCCTAGGGAAGTGCACTAAGCACTGGGCTAAAAGTTATAAGGTGGGAAGCGGCACTACCACTGTGCTGATGGTTTATAGCATAGTCAGCATCTGAGCCAGCCCCACTTATGTTCCAGTTAATTTATTTTCTTTGCTCTTAAGTGGAGGCAGTAATATATAGTAAATGTGAGACTTTGTTGCCTTGGCTGGCATTGCAGGACACAAAACAGCAACATCACAGAGTGGCAGTTGGAAGGAAAGTCATGACTAAAGGAAAAAGTAACAGGAAAAAAATAACCAGTCTGCTTGTGGCAAGATCAGTTTGTTTTCACTGTTGTATGAATTCAAAAAAGGGTCCAATATTCCAATACCAGAAAGTCTTTTAGCATCTTGGTTAATTATAAGGAATGCAATCACACTTACCAAACTATGTTCCACTCCCTCACACTTCCACACTCTGGGCTCCACCATCATATACTCTTTGGCTTGCTTTGATCATGCCATTAATTGAAAATCTAAAGCAGCAGCAGAACTAATTAGAGACTGGAGTTCTCATCCAAGCCAGAGAAGACTTAGTGGACTGAGCACTAAATATGCTAGTTTCTCAGCTATCACATGTTCAAAGTCTGGCCGAATCAGTTCAGCCCTTCGCTATGTTCAGGCCATATAGCTGACTATACAGATCTTTCAAAAGAGACCAAGTCCTGGCAAGAGAATGCAGCTACTGAAATGCCTTAACTATCTACAGATCACTAGTCTCAGGACATCTACAAGTCCTTTACTTCAGGAAACAACTGAAAGTAATAAACTCATCCATAAATGAGAGTACCTACCTTTTATTTTTATGGGTTCATTTATAAAGCATGTATGGCCTGAGCAGCTGTAAAATGCTTACCCCTGGACCCACTGAAGTTAATGGAAGTTGCATCATTAGCTTGAGGGGAAGCAGGGTTTGGGTTATAAAAATAAAACCCACCACAATTTACGTGAGCTATACATAATGAGCGGCAGTAAAGAACTTCTGCTGATCTGGCTTACGGAAACATTGGCAATATTCCTCTCATTTTTCAGGAATAAAATAGAAGATTTTTAAAAATCAGAAGAAATAAACCAAACAGATGCATGTTGCAGCATGTCTACTAAGCTTCGTCACAGCAGTTCACTGGTCTTGGGTGGTTAGGGACTGTGAAGGGAAGCAATTTCCAATGCTGGAGGCCCTTGCTGGAGAGAAGTCACTGCAGCCAGACTCAGAGTCTCACCTCGTAAAGTAATAGCAAGAGTATTCTAGATGCTCTTATCTGCTGTAGGGGGAAACAGAGCAAGGGGCAGCCTGCAAGACAGCCAGATTCCAGACCATTCAGGCCTTTAAAAGTTATCAATCGTCATCCACATTTTGAATTGCATCCCAAAGTCAATGTAGAACAGCACAGGTGGTAGGTGCTCAGAGAAGCTGTCCTACTTCAGCAGGTGGACAGCTGCTGCGTGCTTCTGGGTATTAAGCAGAGTGTATTCAAATTATGGATAACACTGGGAAAGCACTGTAGATGGTGCCAATTTTGGCAAAGTTCCCTTTTCAACAGTCTGACTCCATGTTAATCTGCTGACTCTGACCCTGACAGGAGAAAAGGAGCATTGAGAACAGCTATGAGCATGAGCACTGGGGAAATGAAAAAGGCAGGCTGGAAATGAGAAAAAATAGATCAAGAGAAGAGAAAGAATACAGTAAAGTAGGACAGACAGACAGTTACTATTGTACTCTCTCTCTAGGATAATTTATTTCAATCCCTTTGCACTGTTTGATATAAAAAATTTCAAGGGAAACTCTAGCAATGCTTTTGCCTGACCTGACTCTATCTATATAGAAGCTGATAGCCAAGTATTTACTTGATTACCTAGAAGCAGGTGTAACAAAACCAATCTTGTTCTTGTTTATTTTAGCAGTATCACTCCAGTCAGTATTACAAAGTCTGTCAGCAAACTATTATTTCTAAAAGGTTGTAAACTATGGCTGTACATTTGCTCTGGACTGAAATTCACTAATACAGTGCAATTTCCAGACCTGGATAAAAAATGTTTGCATGATTTGTTATAAAAAATAGGAGGCCAACCCCACTTTACTCACACAAGTGAGTCAAAGAGGAGAGTAAGGGAGCATTGAAGCCAATGGGACTATTCGCATGAGTAAGAGTTAAAGGATCAGGCTCTATATTTGTCCTTTAAAATGGATGCATAGGTGGGAAGAGAAAAGGGCCAGATTCTCAGGTGGTATAAATCAATGTAATCACTAATTTATATCAGCAGAGGATCTGGCCCTATATAAGCAGTGCTAAATTCTTCCCTCGGGTATTCATGTGCAGATCCCACTAACTTCAATGAGACTTGAATAGAATTTAGTAGTTGTTATTTTTTCACACCATGCTCACTCCCACATAGGATATGAGCTCTGGTGTGAAAACATACTCTGCCAGAAGCATTGCTCCAATGTTTCTTTTGTAAGCAATAGATCCTCTTTGTAAATTCTGTAAAACATGTTGGATAAAAGATTTAACTTCCTTTGCAACTACAGAAATCATTTCCCAGTGGCATTTTGCAAACATTCAGCTAAAATGGGCACTCTTCATCTTTTTTTAAAGTGTGAAATGGATAAAAAAAACCCTAAACTCCTATTTTGATTAGTTTTGCTTAGCATTTTCCCAGAAGAGTTGGTACTTACATAAACCTGAGCTCTGATTCTCTTCTGACTAAGACTTCCCGAAGCCTCTGGATCTTTGCCATCTCCAATTCGATTTCCTCAGGCATCATTGTTGTTTCAGCCATTGAGATGATGTCAAGTTGATCTATGTGTGTAAAGGAAGACAGGAAATGAATGAGGCTGGTCAAACTGACTTAGCAGGACCTTTAAAGAATGCAACTTAATCACAGAGGTGCCAGGCCATGGCATAATTAATGTGGGTAGCAGGGAACATAGTAGCTGGATGGTAGGTGGACTGGTCCTTTCTTGTTTTGCTGGGTACTTTTAATGATTTTTTATCATTAAAAAATAAAAGGATTCCTATAAATCTCTAATACGATTTGATGTGTTTCAGTAAATCAGAATATATTACAAACTCATAAGAAAGCTTAACCTACAGTAACCCAGTATACAGTCAGAGCTGCTGTGCCTTATTTTACATCACTACAGACTTTTAAACTTACCAGCTACAAGAATTCACTATTGTGAACAATCTTGCATTAGAAGCGATATGGACAAAAAGAACTAATAAGAATTTTCTATCTATCTAATTCCTATGATTCTTCCTGGCACTCCATTGATTTAAATGGGACAACCCAGAGAAAAGGGCCCATCAGACAAGAGGCTAAAGAGTGTGTATAAGAGGCTAAGGGTCTAATCATGTGAAGCAGAGAATGCTTCTTGTGAAATGCTAGTAATCATGATTTCCATTGAAATCAGGTGGAGTGGAGGATACACAGTACTTTGTAGGAGGTGTTCTCTCTTCCCTATTGGTAGAAGTAGGTACTATCAGTCTACAGAGAGTTGCTTTGGGAAGCAGGAGTCTGACCTCCAGAAAACCTTATACTGATGTTTTATCACATTTATTTATCTTGGCCAAGATTTTCAAACGTGACTAATGATGTTGGGGTACTTCAGATTTTGGGAAGCAACATAAAGAGGCTTGGTTTTCAGGCAGTGCTGAGCACTTGCCCTCTGAAAAATCAGGCCCCTTTAGTATCAGGCTAAATAACAAAAACTGAGACACCCAAACTCACTAGCTACATTTGAACACCCATGTGTACAGGACACACAAAAAAACAAAAAATGAAATTGTAGCATCAGCGGCATTTCTGAATTAGGAGAATGCAGCTCTACCAATTACAAGGAAACAAATTATGGAAGTACCACCATAAAGACCAGACCCAGGCAGCTGAACATAACTTCTTACAAAGAAGACTTGGAATATGAATAAAGCTACAGTCCCATCTGTGGCATTATCCATCTTCAAGCACTATCAATCTCCTTATGTTTTCCTTTTTACTCTACGCAACTGCTCTTAAGGTCTCATATTATAGTGACCATCTAGTGGTTAGAGCACTGGCATGGGACATGGGTTCAATTCCCTGCTCTGCCATGGCCTTCTTGTGAGACTTTGGGCAAGTCACTTAGCCTCTCTGGGCCCCATTCATTAAATTGGGGAAAAATACTTTACTATCTTACAGGGCTGTTGTGAGAAGAACATTGAGAAGATTGTGAAGTGCTTTGAGATCTAATGATGGAAAGTGCTGTATAAGAAATAGCCATTATTATTATTAACACAGAGGAAGACATCCAGATGTGGTTTTCCTCAGAATACCCGCAATCAACATGGCTTCTGTATTAGCTAACTCACCAATACCTATTCTTGGAAAGTCGAGGAGAATTGGGAAAATACCAGAGAACTGAAAAAAAGCAAATATAGACTCAATCTTCAAAAAAGGAAAGAAGAGTTACCCTGGCAACTACAGACTGGCAATTTCAGTTCCTAGTAAAACAATGGAGCAAATATGAAAAGAAAAGTAAAATCACTAAATGGCGAGAAGATAACAGAACCATGAGCAAAAGTAGCACAGCTTTATAAAGACCAAAAGTTGATAGCTTTTAAAATAAAAACTACAAAACTGATAGATGAAGGAATGTTATACAGTATATTTGGAAATTAAAAATCTTATTATCAGCATTAATCCAAACTGACTTGATTCTGTCTCATGGACAGGAAACAACCTAAAGGGCCTAAATAAGGTGGAAATTATAGATGATGATGATGTATTTCATTTAGGAGAGGTTTCTAGCTGTAGTGCTAACGAGGCCAATTCAATCATGGTGGATGTGGCCCATTCACATCTACCAATGTAATATATGCCATCATGTGCCAGCAATGCCATGTACAGTAGCCAAACCGGATAGTCTCTACGCAAAAGAATAAATGGACACAAATTAGACATCAAGAACTGTAACATTCAAAAAACAGTAGGAGAGCACTTCGGTCTCCCTGGACACTCAATAACAGACTTAAAAGTGGCCATTCTTCAACAAAAAATCTTCAAAAGCAGACTTCATTGAGCATCTGCAGAACTGGAATTAATTTGCAAACTTGACACAATCAAATTAGGCCTGAATAAAGACTGGGAGTGGCTGGGTTACTACAAAAAATACTTTGTTGATACTCACACCTTCTTGTCTGTTGGGAATGGGCCACATCCACCATGATTGAATTGGCCTCGTTAGCACTACAAAAAGTAATTTTTCCTCTGTTGATATTCATCCCTTCTTGTCAACTGTTGGGAATGGGCCATCCACGCTAACAGAACTGGCCTCATTAGCACTGATCCCCCACTTGGTAAGGCAACTCCCATCTTTTCATGTGCGGTATATTTATACCTGCTTACTGTATTTTCCACTCCATGCATCTGATGCAGGGGCGACTCCAGGCCCCAGCACGCCAAGTGCGTGCTTGGGGCGGCACGCCACGAGGGGCGCTCTGCCGGTCGCTGGGAGGGCGGCAGGTGGCTCCGGTGGACCTCCCGCAGGCGTGCCTGCGGAGGGTCTGCTGGTCCCGCGGCTTCGGTGGAGCATCCACAGGCACACCTGCGGAAGGTCCACCGGAGCCGCGGGACCAGCGGACCCTCCGCAGGCACATCTGTGGGAGGTCACCAGAGCCGCGGGACCGGCGACCGGCAGAGCGCCCACCGCGGTGTGCCGCCATGCTTGGGGCAGCGAAATGGCTAGAGCCGCCCCTGATCTGATGAAGTGGGTTATAGCCCACGAAAGCTTATGCCCAAATAAATGTGTTAGTCTTTAAGGTGCCACAAGGACTCCTCATTGCTTATCCAAGGAAAATGGATTGCATTCTAATTATTAAAAAAAAAATGGAAAGTGTGGTAAAGGATCATTACTGTATTTTAAAAACCTTTTAAGCTGGCCAATATGTTCATTGGCACTGACTGGGTTATTTTTGCTTTTTGAGTCACCCAATAAATTATAATTTTTGCTTTTATTAGCAAGAATCCTTTAACTGGCAAACTTACAGCAGAACTGCTCAGGGCTCCAAATTTGCTCTTTGTAAAATTGCATTTCATTGCTAGATCAAATAATCAGTAATCATCATTTTGCTTTTTGTAGCGTTCCATTGCTACAGAGTTATTTTAACTGGCTGGATCAAAAATAGCTTTGATGCAAATTTATTTTTCCAAATACTTAAACAGGATGCAGGAAATCATCCTGATTCTACAAAGAATTAAAGCCAATAAATCTGCCAAACGTGCAAATAATATATAAGGTTTTAAAAATAGTTTTCAAGAGCATGTAAAATAGAAGTGAATGTTATGTTCTACTTTAAGAATTGTAATTTTCTTTTTACCCGCTATTTACATCTGCCTATAAATACCCCAGTGTTTGCTATGACCCAGACCAACTACCCCACTGTGATCTCAGCAATTCTGGAAATAAGTATTAAAAAAAACAGTGTGCCCAGTAGACATTAGGGTCAGACCTTTGGCTTCTTGTTCCCTTTGCATTGTGCCAATCTGTTAAATTTCCCCAAATTTTTAGTGCCCCCTTATAAGCTCATAGATTTTAAGGCCACAACGGACTATTGTGACAATCTGTTTGACCTACTGCATAACACATGCCAAAAAATTTCACCTGTATTGAGCCCGTTGAACTACATCATCTCTTTTAGAAAGACATTCATGCCAAGCTAACTGAAGTAGCTCAGGAGTGTGAGTACCAACCTCACAGCAGACTCTTGGCACACACCCCAAATTGGTTGTGAGTTCTGTATTTAGATTTCACCAACCAAATATCAAATCCTCAAACACTAGTTAAAAGCCTTAACATGGAATCACAGAAAGTCCCCTTGAAAACTCCAGTCTATCTTGCCACCCAGGCATATTTGCCTTTGTGATAGATGGTCCTTTACACCAAAAATCCAACAATATTCAGGTTACTCCCAGTCCCAAAGGACCAGTCATTTACCCCAGGTCAGTTGCACCTTAGATCCTGTACCAAAGACAACACTTATAGCCAATCCTATAATAAACCAAATAAAGATTTATTAACTAAGAAAAATAAATAAGAAAGTTATTTACAAGGTTAAAGCAGGTAAACATAAGATTGTAACTCATTTGTGTGTATAAGTTCAAAAAGGTAACAGAAGCTGCTGTAATATGCAAGATCTATATGTCCTCTATAGCTAACCCAGGCTAAGTAGCTGGGGATCCCTCGCTTATGCTTAGAAACCTTGCCCTCCCCAAATCCAAGCAGCTTAGAGATGCAGTTTATTCCTGTCAGGGATTTTTATTCCCTTCCCCCAGAGTTCAAGCTAATGGGATGAATCCCCATGCACATCTCTTCTTCATGGGTGTGGGGGAGCAATCAGCAAACAGTTTGTGTGGGCCTTCTTCTGTTGGGCAGGAAATAACCCTTGCTGTGGCAAACAAATTTCACACTTGGTAATGCTTCTCTCTTGACTGTGGTGGTTTACCGTTTCAGAGCAAACACTTCAATATTACCTTATAACATAAGATACAGATATTATAAGTGACCTTAATGCATGCAGTAACTTACAAGCATTTCATAAACACTAACCACATTTTCGTAAACCTAGTACATATTTTAACAATACTAACACACAGGTGAGCCAGACTGGTTTCCAGCTATGCATTTGCCAGTGTTCAGGTGAGGCCTAGGGGCCTTGGCATGAGATGGTAACTGGCCTCCCAGCATCACACTCCAATCTCAGTGTAATGATTTTAGGTGATGGGGAGCTGCAGAGCTATGGAGGAGGCAATATAGGGCCTGAGTCTCTACAATTAGTTTCCTCTCATCATAGAGACCACACAATGCAAGGACTCTAACCACAGAGAACCTGCCTAGAGTACAAGCCCCAACCTAAGCAGTGTGATGTGGGGCATTGCTCTAGCCAAGTGGTTCTCAACCTATTTATCATTGTGGGCCACATAGGTGGCCCACAATGTGTTACCTGGGTCTCAGGTTGAGAACCAAAGAGTCCCCCCCGAGACTCCTATGCCCAGCACCTCCTGCCCAGTGACCCCGCCACAGGAGTGGAGTCCTGGGCAGGGAGCCGGGCAGCAGGGATCCCTGCGGGGCCGGCTAGCAGCCCCTACACTGACCCCACGGGGACAGCCGGCAGCCCCGGACTCCGGACTCCGCAGGGCCGGCCAGTGACCCCAACCCTGCTCGGCCAGGCAGCTGGGAACCCGGAACCCCGCCCTGGTGGCCTTTAGCACACTGCTCACCGGTGTGGTAATTGGGCCGCATGTGGTTTGATAACCGCTGCTCTAGCCATATCTCTATGGTGGTAAGCATGCTCCAGGGAGAAAGCGGGGGGGTCATTTGGGGGGTCTGTGGGGAGCTAGAACTAGAGGAAGGAATGGGAGTGAAAAAATCCAGACAAAGGGCAATTGTGAAATTTGAATGGGAGAGCCAGAGATAGGGAAGTAGGATGGGAGGAAACCTAAAGCGGGGGGATGTGGGAAATCAGAGATTGGAGGGAGAGCTGTATTGGTGGAGAGGAATAAGGGACAACTCCAGAGTGGAAATGATGGGTGTGACAGAGGGGAAGAGCAAGAGACTGAAGGATTTGATAGTGGTGAGTTTATGTAAATAAGGCAATCCATATTCATTGCTATGCAATTTAGGGTGGTACATTATTTGCCCAGAATCTCCAGCTTTCCAAACATAACTTCTTAATAAGTGTGACTGTGAGAACTGCTTTAACAGAGCAGCAGGAAATTCCCCTCATGTAAGAGAATCCTTAGGTGTAAAGGCAACAAAGCAAACAGTATGCTGCCCACTCCTGCCCTTCCCCGTGCCAGAAGAGTGGGCACTCTAAAGCCATGCCAGCAGCAGGAGGGAATAGAAAGGGCATTGTCAGAGCACAGTGTGTCCTGCAGATCCTGAGACAGTAGAACAACCACTAGCAGCTCACAGGGGAAACACGATCCAGTGGTGAGATCACAGGACTGGGAGTCAAAATGTCTGTATCCTGTTCCTCACTTTGTTTCTACAAACTTGGGCAAGTCAACAACCTATCTGTGTTTGAGTTTCCACACTTCTAATATGGAGGACTATATTAATGACCCTACCTGACAGAGTGTTGTGAGGTTTATAAAACACCTTGAGCTCCTTGAATGCAAAATGCTATAAAAAAAAGCAACATGTTAAGTCTTTGAGCAAAGCTCTTAATATGACCCACTGGTGAGCTAGACATACACTGTTCTGATTCAAGCTCCCTTAGAATTCTGAACAAACCTCAGACACAAGGCTCTGGCTAGGCAGACTGCAACACACACTGATACAAACACTGTATCTTCATAATACAGAGAAACATTCCTTTTTATTTAAAACAAATGTCAACTGATACTGCAATTGTGCGTGTGTTAGTCAACTACTTTTTAGCATATATTATTAGAGAAATCAAAG
Source organism: Mauremys mutica (assembly GCF_020497125.1). Taxonomy (NCBI): domain Eukaryota; kingdom Metazoa; phylum Chordata; order Testudines; family Geoemydidae; genus Mauremys; species Mauremys mutica. The sequence continues at coordinate 66,942,598 of NC_059082.1, read as the reverse complement.
CTCAGCCTCTGGTAATGAGCCAAGATCCATAAAGCAATAGTGAAGACAACACCAAGATTAGTCATGGCAAATGACAGCACTAGATTTGCCTTGTCTGCAATCATCACAAATCATTTTCAGTGGAGAAGAAAAAAGTGAAATATTAATACTGTATGAACAAAGAGGCATTAACATTAAAATAATTACTATGTAGAAATAAAACCATCAGGCTATTACATATAATGAGAGGGAATGCAGGGTAAAGCCAAAGCAATTTACACATATTTTGCTTCAATCTAAATGCAGACCTGTATAGTAAAACTGCATATTAATTTAATGATGAGATTTCATCCCCAGTGTGACAGCCTTAAAAGGAACATTAGCAACCTGCAACAAAAAGCAACAGAAAAGAAAGTGTACTTTTAGTCAATACAAAGTCTTTCAACGTGCAAATAAAACTTTGGAAAAAGCCTGAAGTAACAGAATGAGAAATGGAAGAATGTATAAATCAAATTATAGGCATATTCAGCCACATTTGTAAGAAAAACAGTGATAAAATGGGGAATAATTTCAGTATGTTACACTGTTATAGCATTGTCCATCAGAGAAGCCCACTGTGTTCTACAAACATGAATTGATTTAGTCTCCCACAGCCCCATAATGAGGGAATTGTTATCCACATCTTCACAGGAAACTGAGGCACAGAGAAACGGATGTGTCCAAGGTTACACAGGAACAAGATCACAAGGTCTGTGCAAGAACCTAATATTCTGGCACCTGCTATTATGCCACAAGAACAAAATTGTTGCTATTATTACTATACAATAGTACTAGAGGCCTGAACTGCAATCAGAGCTCCATTGTGCTAGGAGCTGAACAAACACATAATAAGAGACAATCCCTGCCCCAAACAACTTCCAGCACAGACTTGAAAGACAAAGGTTGAAAGGGGAAAAAGAGGCACACAGAAGTGAAGTGATCTGCCTACGACCATGCAGCAGATCAGTGGTAGAGCCAGTAAAAGGTCCAGTGCCGTACACTGTCTCTCTAAGGCCTGGTCTACACTACTGGGGGGGGGTCGAACTAAGGTATGCGACTTCAGCTACGCAAATAGCGTAGCTGAAGTCGAACTACCTTAGTTCGAATTTCCTACCTGTCCAGACACCGCGGGATCGAACTCCGCGGCTCCCCCGTCGACTCCGCCACCGCCGTTCGCGGTGGTGGAGTTCTGGAGTCGACGGGAGCGCGTTCGGAGTTCAAACTATCGCGTCAAGATTAGACGCGATAGTTCGAACTCCGAGAAGTAGAACTCTCCGCGTCGACCCAGCGGGTAAGTATGGACCTACCCTAAGAGCATCATTCTTCCTCTTCATCCTTCACATTTCTCTTGCTTGGCAATTTGCTGCTGATAAAAGTGCCAGACAGATAGGATATTGTCTCCAAAGCTACCTTTATCAACAGATCCGAGACTGCCACACTACCCTACCACTTTGTTTCACCTCTGACTTGGAGGATCCACCACCTTCAGTTTAGTCTCCACACTCATTCAATAAACACACTCTCTGAGACTCTCAAAAGAGGATACCAACTCATGCCAATTGTAATGGTGGCTCCTCTAATGTGGACACTTCTCCACTACGTAAGGGATCAAGAAGACCAACTTGTTTCACTCAGACTACCTAGTTTTTGTCCCTTGGATGGCAATGATTTTAGATTGCTACTGACCTGGACTGAATTTAAACTGGCCAATATGAGGTGTAAGGGTTCATATCCTATTCCAACCTCCGAGCCATCCCATTATATAAAGATAATCCTAGTTAAAATTTCATAAGTGTCTGGAGTTTCCATTTCAATATAAATCAACACTTTTGCAAGTTCCCTCAATTATTCAGAAAAACACTTAACACAACCCTTACTACTAAAGTTTCCTAAATGCTAATGGAACATATGGTTTCAAGTATATTCTGAAGACTGATTCATGTACTAAAGCTAGGACTTTCAAGAGCAGTTATATTGATGAGCCAGAACAGAAGCAAGCAGGAGGTATAGGTTAAATGCAGATGAGAAGAGAACCAGATGGTGCAGCTTAAAAAATCAACATGCTTGGTGGAAACCAAAATAGCTACATTATGCAGGAAAATTAATTGGTATTGTACAAAATAATACTCTGGATAACAAACACATGTAAAGAGGATCAGGTGATTCATTTAATTGCTCACTAACTTGCCACCTGGAAACATGAACCAAATATAGCTATCTAGCCAGATATTGTACCTTGTTCTGTTCTGTGAATACGGATTCAGTTTTCTCCTGCTATGGTATTTTTAGGAATTAACATATAGGGTGGCAAAATGGCATGGCTAATAATTAGCCTATGTTGGCAAGAAAGACACCCAAATACTGACTCCCAATCCAGGCTGCAGCAGAAATTTGTCATTGAGAGTGCTAAAGATGATGTAATTTGGTGCATCAGTACAGCTTTATTTATTCAATGTATTATGCTAGAATTACCAAAGAAATCTGAATAATAGCTAAACACACTACAAATAGCTGCATTATGTTTTGTTTCTAGTGTCTCTGGGGTGCACGGTGTTAATGTGATCTTAAATGGGGTGGCAAGGTTTTTCCAAGGAATAGCATCAGTCAAGGGCGGCTCTATGTTTTTTGCCACTCCAAGCTCAGCAGTAAGGCGGCCTTCGGCAGCATGCCTGCAGGTGGTCCGCTGGTCATGCAGATTCGGCGGCATTTCTGCAGGTGATCTGCCAGTCCCGCGCCTTCGGTGTACCTGCCGCCGAATTGCCACTGAAGCCGCGGGACCGACGAACGTCCCGCAGGCGTGCCGCCGAACGCTGCCGGACTACCGCCCTCACGAGCTTGCTGCGCTGGTGCCTGGAGCTGCCCCTGGCATCAGTACACAAAGGGCTTGACCCAAAGCCCATTGAAGTCATTGACTTTGAAGTCAATGGACTTTGGATCAGACCCACGTTCCCCAGCATCAGCTTAGTGGCCTATTCTACCTTCCTTGTTCATGATTATCTCTGGAAAATGTTGCAAAGAAATGTGTATTTACAAAAATAATTATTATAATCTTTACCTGTAAACACCTGTATTGGATAATGGTTAACAGTTATGTTACCTGCTACCAGTTATTATTATGTTTTTTGTACTACAGTAGCACCTAGAGTCCCAATCAAGCCCAGGGCCCCATTGTGCTAGGCACATACAAACACATCCTATCAGACCATTCCTGCCTTGAAAAAATCTATAGTTCATTTAAAGTCATTAGTTTAGGGAAGATTTGCAACTATTTCAGCCTCCGTTCCTGCCCCAGGGCATCCTCTCCCTTCCTGGTTATTGATTGTCACCAAAACCTCTCCCTTTACACTAACGACAGAACAGCATCTGTCTCTGCTGTTAAAATTTAAATTACCAAAATAGAATATGTTTCTCTAGCCTACCATCTGGAACAGGACTGGCAGCTGCATCCAACCTGATGCACTGCGTGTTTACTAACTGCACTGCAATCATTATACAGTGTGGCCACATGTACTTTATGGTCATCATTAAGAAGAGCGCTCAAAGTCTTCCGTTCCAGAAAGACAGCCTCTTCACATCAACTGTTAGAGAATCTCTATCAATTATAGCGCTATGATAAGGCATTCAGGGTGGTATCAGGGCTCAGTAGGCCACCTATTTAGGGTTATAGCCGGGTTATAGGCTAGCTACTTAGAAATGCATCAGAGCTCTATAGGTTATCCATTTGGTTACACATACATGACTAGTTCTACCATTCTACCCAGTAGAGTGCAGCAATGGAAACATATAATAGCCTGTAAAGCTGCTAGTACAATACACGGGGAGTTGGTAGTGGAGCAAAGTGCTAATGTTGCACTGCTATTATATGCACTTAAGTTCCCAAAGCCACTTGGCTTCCAAAGCTTTGGTATGCCAAATACTGGGGAGAATATAAGGTTATTCAGCCTCCAGCATGAAAGGAAGAATTTTTCTGGCTGCGTAAGTGCTAAAAAATGTCTTCTTTCTCCCACTTGGGATGAGCAGCACAGCTATTCATTCTGAAACCACTGGCCTGGGCTGCAACTGAAGTTGTACCACAAAGGGTGAAGCTAGGGAGAGCCAAAAGAACACACCCAGAGCCCACACAAACAGAGCAAGGCATCATGTACTCTTTGAAAATGCTCTCTCAAGTCCTTGGTCCTGCTGCAGAAACCACTTACTGTTTGAAAAGGCACTGGTGGTCAAGAGTGACCCTTTCATCTATGTATTACATCCAGCATGTCAGAGTTCAAGTGATTAGAAATCCTACAATCTTTAGACCTGCACAGAGAAATACAGACATTCCTTAGATGATCACAAGGAATTATCACATATTTAAGCTTACTTTTGACTATCAGTAAGTAAGAAATTAAGTTTGATAAATTGTCTAGTGGTATTTAGAATCATTTGAAATAGTGCTGTTATAGCTCTCGGATGCAGAGTAAATATCACTATATTGCAGTTGAAGGGAATAAAAACTTCTTTTTCCTAGAGTGTGTCAAGATAATAGCTGCAGTTACACAGTGTTAGTGTAAACTACTTCTTATGTAATCAAAGTGGAAATTAGGGAATCTGGGATATATTAACAATGTAATTCACAACTGAGAAAAGCATATGCACTTTGAATAGACAAATTGAACAAATATTTACTGTATACTAAACACAGCAAGCTTAGAACACAGTGTTTTGATATTTTGTTGAACTAAATGCTAATTCTTCATTTGGAGAAATAAATGTGCAAATAATATGACTAGTTCTTCTGCCCTATTCAGCTTCTTTCTCTCATTCAATATTGGATCTGCCTCTCTATCTTGCTTGGCATCAACATTCAATATCAGCTAATAAGGTGTCACTTTGTTTATTTAATACAAAATAAATACTCCTACTTGTTTTTTAATAATAGCACAGCAGAGTCCACTTGTGCTCTGCACAGCTGGGGGTCCATTATAATTTATTTTTATGTATTTATTTCAATTTTTTTAAGTGCTCTGATAGACCGACATTTAACAAGCACATGTACATAACTTTAAAGAATTAAATCAAAAGCGGAGTTTCATTAGAAGTGTGATCAAAAGGCTTCAGTGACAAAAAACATTAGAAACTTGCCACACAAGTCCACACTTGCCACATTACCTCCTCCCAAGCTATAAATGCTTGCTTGTCAGATACAGTTAGAAGCAACCATGTTCAAACAGAATTGTCTGTTTGTTGAATAGGATGGGACAGCACAGTTATAGCACTATGTTGTGTAATTTATACTCCAAACATAAAACTGGCACAGTTAGACTTCTGCACAAGTCCTTAGATTTCCACTTTAAAATGGTGCCTATCTTACAAGCCACAACATGACCCGATTTTAAAATTAGATCAGCAGAGATTATAAAGATTACCCATGTGTCCAATTGCTTGCATGCTTTTCCAAAAATCAGTGCCCTCTTTGCTCCATATTTAACAATCTCTCATATAAAGAGATTATTTTTGAGTTGCTTATATTATAGTTTCTCTTCCTTATCTTCAATCCTTGCCCTTTTATTTTTGCATTATTTACCATTGCAAAAGGCCTGTTGGCAGCATTCCATTTCCTTCTGTTCCTGGATTCTATATGCAGTATCCTCAGTGAAATCTCTCCTGAAATACCAAGGCCAGATTCAAAGCATAAAATATTAACTCATTCCACTCATTTTGACTTCTCTTATCTGATACTTGGAATATCTTTTCTATCTGGTTGTGACCAGAATTGTGCATAATGGGTCACATTCCATTCAGGCTGATATAAGAAGGTGTATCTCCATGCCTACTGTTCAAAATGAGATTCTTTACTGCCTTGTATCTGGTTTACAGACCATTGCCATATCCTAGGTGACAAATAAGACTAGTATAAAAATTTAAACTGAAGTGGACCCTACTTTTGCCTTTCCAAGATTCAAACTCTTCTACTTGGAGAGATATAGTCCTCGATTCAGCAAAATTGATTCCCAATTAGGGATTAGTTTTTACCATGTGCTTAAGTGCTTTGCTGAGTCAAGGCCTTAATGGTTAAATAATTTCTCCAGCTTTATATATTTTGGACAATATCCTGCTATTGTCCCCTAGGTAAAGATCAATGTCAAGATATGTCCATAAAAGTAAGGTACATCTAAACATCTTGTTTGACTTTTTATTGTCTCCCAAAAAATCTATCATATTCTTTCCTTTGTCTTGTTTATTCCCCTGAGAAAATTCGGAGATGTAATTAATCCTGGCTCAATATTTTGTCCATTTTTAACAGTTCTAATTTCCTAAGTGTATAATTATGCAGCCCCTCAGCATTATACTCTTTCCACTTGAAAAAATATATTCCTAGTCTGAGAACCTTCAGCATTTCCTCATTAACTGTGGAAAAAAAGTCTTCATTCCAGCTTGTATTGACATCCTTAACAATGAGCTAATCTCTCACTTACTGTTCCCTCAGTCTTGTCCACTGGTCAAGGCCCTGTGTATTTGGTAGCAAGTTAGACACCTAAATTTGGTGGCAGGCCTCTTGTTCTTGTGGAACTCTAAAGTGACACACTGGACATTTTAGATTAAATTAAATATGTACATGAATACAATCAGGCCAATATCCATTCTTTATTTTATTATTACATTCCATTCATTTTACACTACCCCCAAATGTTCAGTATTCCTCTGATTTTTGTAGTTATAATACCTAACAAACATTGTAGAAGTTGTCTGCTGGGTGAAGCTGGAGGTTTTGGTAACTGTGTAGGGGATAGATGTGGCTTGAGCATCCAAGAAGTCTTGGGAGGTGGTTTTGGACTGTGTGATAACATTAGTTGGACATTTCTGCTAAAACGATCATTTGTAAAACAGCAATGTTGACGTAAAAGCAGAGTTGAGGCAATATAAGTTACAAGTACAGTAAATTTACATTCTGATAAAATGTAAGAAAATAATTACACAGCTAACAATATTTTTCATAATTAATAAAAAAGTTAATAATTAAAATGTTACCATTAGTCTTCAGAGCTAGCACCAGACTCAGGCAGATTTCACTGAATCATCCTCTTTTGAGTCACATTTAGGAAGTTTTATTTACGATAACAAGGGCTGGAGTTATAATTTTTTTAATGAAAGTTTAACATCTGGAGCACTCTTCTGCAGAACAAGGTGGATTCTGAGACAAAATCCAGAGCTGATAAATAGATGAGGCCCTGCCTATGATTAAAGTCAACAATGATGAAAAATTGAGTTTTGTCCCAGATGTCCTCTTCTGTGCAGGAAATGGAAGTTCAGGTCTTGAAGAACCCCCAAATGTCTTACCTAATGGCTTCTTAGAAGGGGGGCAGACTTTACACAGGGTTTTGGGGCCAGATCTTCATCTGGGATAAGATGGGCAAGCTCCACTGAAGTGTATACTAGCTGAGTATCCAGTCCTTACATGTGGCCCTCTGCATAGCCAGACATATTGCAGTGTAGTGGTTCCAAGATTCTCTCTCATCTGTAGAGAATCAAAGTATTCATCCTGTCAAGTGAAACCATCTAGCGGATGGAAAGACAATCCACCCACTTCAAAATAATGTGCTGTCTTTCCTTACATTTTACTCCATCTGGATCTGAGAGTATTTTCCTATACAAGTAGCTGATTCAATACTATAGGGCAATATGGTACCTAATTATCTATAATGAGACTCAATTGTAAGACTTATCTGATTTGGTGCTGTTTTGTAGTACTCTAGTTATAATTTATATGTAATTTTGCTGTCATTGAGATCTTTAATTTTTTTTATAATGCTACCTATTTATATCGTGCCTTTGATCTGTGTCTCTCAGTACCCTTGACATCCCCCCAAATGACAATGCAGTTTTTATTGAGAGACAATATTTCCTCAGCAAGTTAATCACACAGCAATACAGAAGCTAACACATGTACAGTTTGGGGCCCCCATTGCAACAAATGCTTAATGAGCCACAATCACCAATCTTGAATTTAACATTCAAAATATAGGAGAAATTATGTGACTAAGTCCTTTTGTACTCAGCCAACTAACAACCTCACACCTCTTTGTAAATTGCCTTACTCTCAAGTCAAAAATTCACATATTTTTTGTGTGGTTGAAAATCTGCAGACAGCACAGGGATTCAGACAGAAATGTGTCCATTAATGAGAATTACCTTGCAGCAGCTCGGAGGTTTGTTGGTTTGTTCGAAAAACCTTAGGGTAAGGACACTTTTTGACATTCCAATTATAGGGCTCAATCTTGTGCCTTTGAAGTCAACTGCAAGACTCCATCTGAGACATTACATTATTTCCTGATGCAAACCACTCTCTTAATGGAAACTATTAATTGTTGCTAGGGTTAGTAATTGTCAGATGCTCTAACAGCAGGACTTTTCACAGGTTTAGATGGTGACCTTTAGATGAGGTGTAAAAGCAACTTCATGCAGGCCACTTTATATGCTAATCTGAAACCAAGCAACCTAATTTGTCCTACTATATCCACCATAGTGGATCAGCATTTTTCTTCCTTTCTTTTGGAAAAGATGCACCAACTTATTTTTCATGTCACTGAGTCTCCTGTTCATCAATATTTCCAGGAAAAGCTGCCTTCAGTGTCTTAGTAGTGTTAGCATTTAAAAGCAAAGTGAGAATGCTTCCTGTATTTTGTTTCTCCATAGTGTATCTGACCAAAAACAATTTTTTAATATGAGGTATATTGGCTGAACAAATCTTCACCTTACACCACATCTTGCATATATCCCATCTTCCCCAGCATTGTTTTGGCATTTAAATGATTGGGGATGGATAGCTTGAATATGAATAACTGCTTTTGGTTTCAGAGATCCCAAGAGTTGAGTTCATTTGCTTGTGACTAAGAAGCTGCTGATAGTATTGTGTAGTCTAAATCATCCTGCAGTGGATTTCATCAGTATTGATAGACAGTTGCAGGTTGGGTTTGTGAACTTTATTTCCTTGTGATTGTTTGTGACTGAGGACTAGACTCTGACTTCAGGGACCAGCACCGGGAGCAGCCCTAGGAGGCACTGTTATACCGATGCTCCCTGCTTGCTCCTAGGGATAGGAGGTTAATAATTTACACTGTATAGGCCAGTATTCAGAGTGGTAGCCGTGTTAGTCTGTATCAGCAAAAAGAACAGGAGTACTTGTGGCACCTTAGAGACAAACAAATTTATTTAAGCATAAGCTTTCGTGGGCTAAAACCCAAGTGTCCACTGCATGCATCCAATGTACTCCCTGTTCTTTTTTCTGTATAGGCCAGTAGTAAATTACAATCTCAATCCTTCTACCCCATGCTGGTTCAGTGACCCTGACTGGCAAGTAAGGAGTGGAGCCATGGTTCTTCTCATTCACTACTACTCCCCACCTACCTGCTCTAGGGAAGCAGTTGACAGGTCAGAAGCCCTGCTTACTCTTATGCAGCCAGTGTCTCCCAGACTCATTGTTTAAATAGCCCTCACCGGGATATGAGAGGGTTTCTTATTTCCTTGGAGAAGCATATAGTCCATGTCATAATCTATCTCTCAGAGAGGACTTCCTCACCACTGCACCTACCACAGGAACATGTCCCATTTCAAAATGTTGCTCAGATAAATATTTTCTAATATAGTTATGTGGTAACACAGTTTTTAGTATAAGGTTAATGAGCCATTGGACACCATCTTCTCTAAAGAAATACCATTCTTTAAAGTCAGATTTATCCTGAGGGAACTGTTGCAAGGCAAGCAGCTTTCTCACCTGTCATCCCAGTCTGGATCTCAGTAAATCTCCATTTTAAAAGCCTGGGTCCCAATACCTTCTCCGTGATGCATAGGTAGAACTTGCGTCTGTCAATGGGAATTATATATCAAAGGCAGAAAATGGCCTTATGCCTCTAAAATAGTGCCATGTCCTTGGTGTATGTGGTGGCTGTAAGTACATCTCCAGCAGTCCTTTTACTAGTGTCACTGGCTTTACAATTATTATAACTCCTATATTACTGCTCTGATCACATGGACTGTGCCTGTACATTTTTTGCAATTTCTTATTTATCGTGTCTTTTTCCCAGGTCAGTATATTTTCATCTGACAGATGCTTTACTGTTCAAGATGAATTTTCACTCCTGATTTAGGGGGGGTCTTCTTTCTTGCACTTACATAAACACTTACTATACAGTACAGCACAGATTTTTATTACATGGAAATTGAAGAGTCCAACTGTTTACAACATTCTGTTCAAAATTTGAAAGGTGTTTTAGTGCTTGTCACTTGGATCTTATCAGCTAGGTATTCTATGCCAATATATCAAAGTTACTGTCTATGATGGATTTGAAGCAGCTCTGTAATAAGAACACAAGAAGAGCCATACTGGGTCAGACCAAAGGTCCATTTAGCCCAGTATCTTGTCTTCCAACAGTGGCCAATGCCAGGTGCCCCAGAGGGAATGAGCAGAACAGGTCGTTATCAAGTGATCCATAATAATTTATGAATACTGTGCATTGACCTGGTTATTGGGATATTTACTGTAGAATGTATTGTTTTAGTTTAATAGAGGACTGTAAGAAAAATCAAGCAGGAAAGAAAAGTAATAGCACAGGATAAGCCACATCTCTGCAAACACTTGAGGGTTTATTAAGAGACACTGTGTCAGAGACTGGGCTGTGGGTGGTCATGCCAGGAGACTAGAGCAGGAGTCAGTAGCCAAGAATCAGAGCGAGGCCTCAGAACTAGAGTAAGAGGCCAAAGGCAGAAGTCAGGAATTAGCATCAAGGGTCAGAGCTGGAGTCAGAAGCCACATACCAGAATCAAGGGTTAAAACCAGGATTCCTGGAGTGGGCCAAGGCAGAAGGAGGGCTAGAACAAGACTGAAAATAAACAGATACAGCCTCTAGCACAACCACCAGCAAATGCTCTGAACTACCTCTTCTCCTGCTGCTGGTCTTAAAAGCAGATCTGGTGATCCCCTCAGCCAGTTGGGCAGTTTAGCCAATCAGACAGCACAAGTGAAGCCAGCTGTGTTTGTTAGACTGCCTGAGGGTTAAGCTAGCAGGTAAGCAGGCTACCTGTGGTTTCTTACTCCTGACACAATGCTAGGATAGGAAAAGGCCTGGAAATAGAGATTAGAAAAATTGTGATAGGTTTAAAAAAAAGAACATTACTGAAGAGGGATGGAGTTGTCTCAAGGAACCAGGCAGCTACTCGCTATGGTATCTGAAGAAGTTAGACTGCCTAGGTTGCCGTCAGGGGATGGTAAGAGTTTAGGTGAGATATGTGTAGACTGTTATTTAAAATCCTTTTTCTCTAAGTACTTTGTTCCTACTGTTAAAATAAACAATATTTTGATTTAAGAAGGCTATTATGTCACTAAAAACACCACTGGTCCCAGACTCTGAAGGAAACAACCATGGATGTCTGGTTGGACCTACTGGGTAAGAACAATGAGTGATATGCAGAGTATTGTAGTTCAGAGCTAGATCTAAGAGTGGGAGAATTATGGAATTCTAGCCCATGATAGGTAAAGGTACAAAGCTAAGATCTGAGGGGGTGCTATTAGAGAAATCAGAAAAGGGACAGAGGTGTAGCTAGCCCTGCAACTGTGACGTGGACTTTAATCAAACTGTTTATTTCCCTCAGAATCATTTTGCAAGCAATTTCTCTGGCTCTGAATTTTCCTTAACATTCAATTTCCCCTGTTGCCATGTCTGCATATAAAGAGTTGCCAAATTAAAAATTATTCCAACTAGAGAGTTACTCCATAATAAATTGGTAAGGAAGGTAATAGATAATATATATTTCTGATTGTCAATGATCAGAACTCTTGCCTTCTGAGGCTGGTGTGGGTGGAAATTCTTGCAGTTCCCTATACAAATTAAATATGCTGCAGTGTGAAGAGAGAGGCTGGAGAGATACCTATCAGTGAATAAACTATTGGGATGCCAGCAACATGAACTCTGTCAATTTAAAAAAAACATTGTTAAACTAAATCTGTTCCTGAGTTCCCCTGCAACATTCTGAGCTTTTACAATTGCATTTTCCTATTTCCTAAAGTGTTTATCTCTTTCTTGTTGCTGTGTGAGAACCATTCACAGGCACCAGGAGAAAATTATGGCTGTGTATCACAAAGTGTTATCAAATGCACAAAGTAAACAACATGAACAGACAAAAATGGCCATTATAATCTCTTTCAGGCCATTAATCTTACCTGTTACTAGTAATTGTAGATTTACAGTTGGTCTAACAAAAATGTGATATTTTTAAGTAGACTCTCCACCTTTAATGGATTTACCTTTTAATAAATGTTTCTTCGTGTAAGCATAGAATAGAATAGATACATTTTCAAACTAGCATTTATTTGTAGAGGATTCATTACAGCTTATACATTGTTTAATTAACTCATCAAAGTTGTCTTTACCTCCAGGGACATGATGAACGTCCATTTTTACTGACCTTTCTTCTGAATTAAGTATTTCTCATCCAATTTATGTTTCTAAAGAATAAAGCACACACTAGTACAGTATGTATACTTACCTTCTTCCTCTGCTGTTGTGAATGTTCTGTTGTATTTTATTCACATCTAGTTTAGAAGCTTTTATTCAGTTGTAGTATTAATTCTTGTAGGAGGAGTTATGACAAAAACTGATGGTCTCTCATGTTTGCTAGTCTCTATATGTGAACCAGGAACATAAGACTGGCCTGCTGGCCCAGTATCCTGTCTTCCAACAGTGGCCAGTGCCAGGTGCCCCAGAGGGAATGAACAGAACAGGTAATCATCAAGTGACCCATCCCCTGTCGCTCATTCCCAGCTTCTGGCAAACAGAGGCTAGGGACACCATGCCTGCCCATCCTGGCTAATAGCCATTGATGGATCTATCCTCCGTGAATTTACCTAGTTCTTTTTTTGAACCCTGTTATGGTCTTGGCCTTCACAACATCCTCTGGCAAGGTGTTGCACAGGTTGACTGTGCGTTGTATGAAAAAATACTTCCTTTTGTTTTAAACTTGCTGCCTATTAATTTTAACATACTGCTGCCTATTAACATACACTTAGATCATTAATTGGGGGTTAATACTGTCCTTGTTTTGCACACAGAATTCCCTTTGACATCCACCCACTTTATGTGTCTTTCATATAATACTTATAGGACACTAATCACCATAGTATCTAGAAACTAATGAGAGTTCTGATAGTCCTTATTATAGTAGACATAAAATGACATTTATCTCTGAAATTTACACTTTCTATCATAAAGAACAAGTACCTATGGTGGTATAATGAGAAGGACACTCTGCAAAGAGAAACTTGGAGTATCCTGCATCTTGCATGTTTTGTTCTGTGTAGGGCAGTACATGGCCCTCTCCTTGTAATTGTGTTGTAAAGTGGAACAGCACGGTTTAAAGCAATATTTAGCTTTGAAGAAACAATGTTTGATTTACATTTCATTTTTGAATGATGCAGAAAGGAGTCAATGATTTGTTTGACTCAAACACCTGTACCTTTCTATGACTCATGTATGGTGGCAGCTTTTTCTTCCAGTTACACTGGGTTAGGCAAGACTCTGTTAAGTTAATGCAGTTACACTGGATTTACCCTACTGTGACTGCAAGCAGAATCTGGCCCTGGAATTCAAGAAAGATTAAAAAAGTGTGCTGTTACACTTGACTGCCTTTTACCATGAGAAACCATACCAAGGCAGAGTTTAAATCCAGGTCAAGTATTATGCATGAGAAGTAAACACAAATGAGTTTCTTCTATATCACAGAGGAAAAAAATCACCTAAGAAGTTCTTATTAAATCAGTGTAACAAAGAGAAATAAACTGGAAGGACATTCTTAAAGGTGCACAGGTGAGATAAGGCAGTTCTCATACAAGCTCTTTGCTTTGGGCTGGGATTCACACCATAAGTTCAGGCGCTATCGCTACACTGATTCATCAGTCCAAACATCCCTGAGTTACTCCAAGCAAAGGCCTCAGAATCAACTTACCCGGTACTTTATATTTACTAGATTTGCTCTGCCCAGTCCTAAAGTCAGTGGGAGTGTTGCCTGAGCAAGAAACTTCAGGACTGAGCCCCTGTATTCATAATGCTGCATTTGATACATGTTTATCTCGTTTGACCAAACATACCCCAAGAGATCCTCTTTTCATTCCTAAAGAGGGAACCTGAAAAAACATTCTCCACCCCATGCATGGCCATGGCTCCACTCTAACCCTGCCTCTCTTCTTCCCCTTTCAGATAGCTGGTAGGGAGCTGCTGAGAGCAGAGACTGTGTTCCCCAATGAGATTCCAACTAGCTTTATGCTGGGGAATAAGAGGAATAGGATTCCTTGCACCTACCCCCACCCCTTACAGGGGCTGGCTGCAATCTGTACCTTAATATCTGGGTACATTTGGTGAGATTTAATAGTTGGCTGTTTAAACTTAGTTTTGTTTTTCACAAACCAGTGTGCATAAGTTGCAAAAAAAAGTTTTAAATTCAAATAAATAATATTGCCTATAGATTTACTGATGATGTTGCATAGAACTTTTTCCCTTTGCCAGCACTTGTTAAAAGTGAATTTAAAATACTGTGGCCTTACATATTAACAGCAATTAGACCTTCAAAGGATGTGAAAAATACTTATCTGTATGCTTCCTCTGTGTTAAAGCAGCTAACCATATTTGATTTGACAACTACTCTGTGTGAAAAAAGAAAAGACTCAAAATAGTGCATGAAAAGCAAGAAAAAAATGGTCTTTGAGGGCCTGATCCAACTCCCATTGTAGTCAATATCCATTGACTTCAGTGGAGATGGATTGGACCTTTAATTAAAATAGGGTATTTTAATCTGATTCAGAAGACTATCATTAAAGGGTCACTTGTCCTGATCCCTCAGCCAGTCCCTGGGTGATATTCAGCCCCAATTTGAAGACTTAAATAGAACTTAAGTGGTGTATAGTCTTGTTCTGGGCATGTGCACAGGGGCGAATTTCACCTTTCACATGGGACTCTGACTGAAGTCAATGGAAGTTCCAGGCAGTAAGTATGTGGAATTGGGACTAATGCCAGGTTAAATATCACATTTCAAATAACACATTTATAACCTGTATTTATAACACAATAGATTATTAAAAAAAGAAAAAATGTTTAGAAATGCAAGTGACTCTTCCTGGTTTATGTTGTTGTTTTCCTTTTTGCTTTTTATTTGCCTTGAACAATGAAAACAGCCTGGTGGGTTTAAATTTGGTTTACCGCCAGGGTCATTTTCTGCTTCTCTTGCACAAAGAGCAAGTGTTTGGGTTTCAAATACCACAACACTGCAAAAGAATGTCAAAATTCAGTTTTCAAATAAAACTCCAAACACCCAATTTAAATTTGAATTATTTAAAAGATATTTTCTAACTCTATTATTTTTTCTTCTCCTAGCCTCACCGAAAAAGCCTGAAAACTGAAATCTGAAGACTAACTAACCAAACTTACTATGTTCCTTTAAAAAATACAGTTTTTAACATTAAACTTCTCACAGTATCACCAATATCATTCACTAAGTATTTTTAAACAATGAAAAATAATTGGTAGAAATTCACACAGTTGGGTGAATTTATGTAGTAAAATGACCAATGGCATTTCCCCAAATTTAAATTCTCCGTAATAGTCTCCTTTGGTTTTCAAATTATCCAATCATTTTACAATAAAACTTGGTTCTCTCTCATAGAGCTCTGTACCACATTACAGTGTCATAGTAATAATAATAATAATTTAAGGCTTGTCTAAACAGAGACACTCAAGGCTTGGAAGTGAATTAAACTAAACTAAGACCATTCTAATTCTGAATGACAGTGTCCACACAGGGGTTTAATGTGGTTTAACTAAGCCACTTTAAATTCATACCTTTGAGAGTTTTTTTTTTTCCACAACCCTAACTGACAAAAGTTTTACAGATGAAAGTACAGTGTAGACGTAGCCTAATATAGTTCTCTAGAAGAGGGTTTCTAAGCATCTAGTCACCTTCCAAGCAGCGGGTGAGTATTTTTAAGCAATCCTAGTAGCTGTTCAATAAATAATTCTATATATCTGAGTCCAGTCTAACAAAGCCCAAAGTGATACTGGTATGGAGAATTGTTTCAGACATAACAGAAATTGGTGCATGTAGCACTTTCCCAGACAGGTAACTAATTAAATATTGAGGAGATTCTTCTCAGAAGCCAGGAAAAGAGGAGATTCACTGTAGGAGATATGATTGCTAACTGCTCAGAGGGTTAAATGATGGTTTTCCTTACCCCATGGGCATACAAGGCTCAAAATACAGTGAGACTTGCACAGTTCTACTGCACAAGGTGGGGCCAGGCTGTGGAGACGCCACATAGGAGGCTCTGTGCCCCCAGGATGCCATAGATGATGCTCTCTGAGGATCCATGGAGGGGAAACAGGGACAGGTTCAGGGGATGGCCTGGCCAATGGGTCATATGAGGATTCTATAGCCTATATTCTTACATAAGGAGCATGCAGGGACCACAGCTACTACTACAGTCCCTGGACTGTAAAGGTGGTAGCTACATGGATATCCTTCATTCTTAAGGCTAAAGTGGGACTTCAGTGGTGCATAGACTTTGCACTGTCCTGTTTCTCAGGATTTTCCCCCTTGTATTGCCACAGTCAAGGCCCCAAGCAATCAAGAAAATGGTTTCCGCTGACCAGCCTACCTCCAGAATGAGAAGATTGGCCCACAGTGGAGCCAAGATCTTCTAATACTTTTCCCATGTGTGTGTTAACTGTTACTGATTAACAGAGCTCTGGTGGCATAGCAGAGGTTCTTATTTGTTTATATTTACACAAAATAATAATGACTATTTGCATTTAAACAGCACCTTTCATCTGAGGATCTGGAGGCACTTTATGAACCTTCATTTTCACAAAGTTAATTGCTTAATTTTATTCTGATTTCAATGTCCTTTAAACGTGCTAATACTTTCTCCATTGCAACTGTCACTGGACTGATATAAAACTGAAACCACTGAGCTGATTGCCTATCCCGTGTTCTTAGATATGAAGAAATGGAGACCTCGTAACAGAGCCCTAAACGTCAGCTCAGAAATGAATGGATTCAGGATACTTACCTTCTGTCGGTAGGGGGAGTTAATATTATGGATCTTGTTGGTGGAGGGGTTTTCTTAACCTCATTATATGTAGGTTTCATCACAACAGGGACAAATCTACCTGAATTCCACTGGCTGACACATCTCTATGGCTGTGTATGCCATGCCACAAGGTAGTTTCATTCTTTAAGTGCTCTAAAATTAGCAGCATGGAGGGAAACCTCTGCACTGATTCACTTTAGCAGCATTGTTCACCTCTCCTCAGCCCAGACTCTGGTGGAAAGTCCTCTGAGAGGTTAAGTATCCTTAGTGGCAGAGGTGACAGACATGGGGTAGCACAGGGAGGACCAAGAGTGTGGCCAAGGGAATGAATTAATTTCAGGTAGCATTAACTTTTCTCTTCTTCCTCTGCAACTGGGAAACACATTGGTTTTAGGGAAAGCCACTGGCCCATGATGCTCCAGGTCCATTGCCAAATGGTGCCACGCTGCCCAGGAGCTAAATGATTGAGACAATGATCCCTAGAACAAATGTAGATGCACAGGGCCTCCAAGAAGATGAATCCCCATTGATCACCTGGATTCCTGGGAGTCAAGGACAGGACCACTCTCTCTGGCTGGGGGAGGTGGACAGGACGCAGTCTCCACCATGCTAATGAAACAATCCCAGAAAATCTCTGCAAGGCAATCATCACAGATTGTACACATCTTTCAAACTCCCTTCCCTGGGTATTTTTGTAGAAAATCAGAGTGATCCAGACTTACGTAGCTGCAAGCACAAAGCCCAGTTTTGCTCTCACTGACGTTGATGGTGAAACTCCCATTGACTTCAGTGGAACAGGACTGAGTTCTGTGTTTGTAAAAATAAGAGAATGGGTGTTACACTTCTGCACCAGTTCACCACAATACCAGTTCACCCCTGAAGTAGCTCAGCTGGCTTCAGTGGCATTGCTCCAGGAATGAGCTTGGCCTCATATTCTGAAAATACATAAAAGGTGGAATTCCTTGTTGATTCTTCTGCCCTTTTTGAATTTTTTTGCTAAGAGGTGAACAGAGGCTGCTGTCACATTTCCATTAAATCACTTGGAGATGAGATATTTTTCCAGTTTGTCAGTATAAAAAACAAACGTGTTTGTACAAAATCCCATAAATCCCCAATCAATAAAGTGGTTTCTTCAGGCCAGTAAAAAGATACTTACAACACTGCTCCTGCTCTTCATATAACACATTACATTTTGCATTTTTGGGAGCACATACAATCATTAGAACTGCTCAATGAGCCACCTGTCTCACTGGAAATTATTCTTTCATTTAATGAAGAATTTTCTTGAAATGATTTTCTCAAACATTTTGCCCTTTATGAACTGACAAAATGTGGTTAATTAATGTTTCATTGCTGATTCTGTAGGGCAACTAACAGAATTATCCAGGGACACTCACACTGTTTTTTCATACACTTCACCCTCCAAGCATGCATTTTTCATCTTTGAATTGTGAGTGAATTTATACTATAGCTTTAATCTAGTTATACAGCAGAATGCTTCTCAGGGAAATGAAATGGCTTTATTTAATAGCCCAAAAGGAAAATAATAAAGTATTTTGCACTGTAGGTTTTCTACCAAAAGGGGCTTATCCTGATGCAGATTTTAGCACCTTTGGGCTCAATATTGCTAGGTGCTGAGTTTCAATTTGCACAGTGACTGAGCACCCTGAGGAATGCTCAGAGGTGCTCAGTGCAGGTGGGCTTGATCTTACAATGCTATTTTTTTATTACTGCCTCTGAACTGGTGCACACACATGGGCATAAATAAACAGTGGCTCCTATGAGAAGCACGCTGTAAAGCATAGGAGTCAACGACCAAACACAAGGAGAAAATTACATAATAGAAGTGCATAATACCACTGGTTATTGGCAGGAATTTATGTTCAAAGTGTCCTATTTTACAGATCTGCCATATTACTTTTCATAAATTATATTTAAAGGATATATGAAAGCTAATGAGAAACTGTCCCGAATATGACATCTGAGCCCCACAAATAACATTTCAAATAATTATTGGTGTACACTCACCCAAATATTAACACTGAGTTATATCTAAGTTTAATTTACCTTTTTAAGTATTCACTGTCATATATAAAGACTTTGGAATTCATTAACTCTTTGACCTATGGGTATTTTAACAGACAAATTTATTTGCCAAAACATTTAATCTGTGCAGCAATGATTTGCTATTTATTTGTTGCACTAACTTTCATTGTTTTTCCATTGTACTCTGCATAATATATTGGCTTTGCCCAGACACCTCCCATATTTCTTCAAACCACTCCCTTTTTGGGGAGGTTATTTTGTTTTGTTTTGGGGTTTTTTTTGCAGTTTTTCTCACTAGACCATTTTTGTGGTGTAAATTGAGTTAGTAGAATAATAAATCAGAGGTTTCAGCTTGTGCATAGAATGCGGAGGCAGTAAATTGCAACTCAGCTAGAAAAGGGACTGGAGTGTAGGAGGAAGTCTAGCCATACTGAATTGGGATAGAGAGAATGTGGGAGGAAACCAGTAGCTTCCTGGTCTGTTTCCACTTCCATCACCAGAAGCCAAAACAGCCCCTCCATGCCAATCTGCACTATCAGGGTTCTATGGATCTGTAAGTAAAGTTCCAAGGACCAAGAGGGACTGAAGCAAGAAAGCAGCTGCTCAAAGTAGCATGCTTCCTTCTACTAATGGCAGGATTCTGAGCAAAAATGTGTGTACTGGCATTGGAAACAGCATTCTTCTTCTGCCTTCTCACACCATCCCTGCAGCTCCTTGGAGTCCACAGCTGTAGCGGAAAGAGCTATGTTGTTTGGGGAGATAGCGGTACCTGTGTTGACACCAGGTAGCTTAGAAACTAGTCATTTCTAGCTTCTGCTAGCTTGGAAACTAGTCATTCTGTGAATCCTCAAGCTCTCTGGGGTCTGTGAGTCATGCTCCTGTCCCCTCTGTGAGGTACGAAAACCTCTCCTCTTTGAGAGCTACATGCAACACAGGCTCGACCTTGGGGGAATTTTTAAGTGTTATTTCCTATACATAAGGAATATTCTGCGAGAAAGGAAGATCAGGACCTAACACAGGTAGAAATAAATACAAGAAGAGAATTCAAATAAATGAAAGCATCTGCAGTTGTGCCAGAAATACAAGCACAGTTACTTGTTTCTGATACTGGTCAATGCCATCAGTCATTCATAGAAACATTCACACAGCAGAATTTTAGGGCCTACTCCTGCTCCTACTCATGTCAATGAGAGTATTGCTATTGACTTCAACTGGATTAGATTCCATCCTTTAGAAAGGATAAAATTCTTCAGTGGGAAGCATTGTCTTTGCTGCACTAATGAGACAAAAGCTGACTTTCCTCAGTGAAGAAATACAATATAAATATGTTAATACTAATAATTACAATAATAAGAGACAATAATAATCTTGGCTTGGACTCATCCTTCAATATCTGTCTTACTGCCTGTTAGAAAATAGGTGCCAAAATATTCTACAAGGATTTACTTAAGCCGATATTGTCTAATGCCACGGGATTACTTATTGCTGTTTTATCACTGCAAATTTGCTTTCTTGGTTTCTCTGTGTTTCTTTAAAAATTAATGTACAGATCTTTTAAAAATAGAAACATACTAAGAATCTTAATTACTGTCTCAGTCTATTTAAAGCCTGTCTTCAGACTTTCATAAAACCAGCAGATTCACTACTTCTGTAAAGAGATATTTAATTGCCATACCCTGGGGTTAGATCCTTTCCCACTTTTCCCAGTGGGCTGGCACTGAATAAACCAAAAGCAGTTTTGTCTATGATATTGCTTGGAATAAATACAGTTTCTAATACTTAGCTCTTAATGCTGAGCTTTTCATCCAGAGATCTCCAAGTGCTTTACAATGCATCCTTATCCTCATTTTATAGAAATGGAAAATGAATCACAAGAAAATTAAATGACTTGCCCAGTGTAATACAGCAGGTCAGTAACAGTGAGGAGTAGAACCCATGCTCTACTCTCTTGACCACACTGCCTCTTTAATGAAGCAAAAATCTTTTGCAAAATTAAATCTATTTGGTTAAGAGGCTAAGAGTCTATTCAACATCTGGAACTTCAAACAAGTTTTTAACTTCTTTCACGCTTGTGGCATTAAATACTATTTTACCACCAATCTCTTTTCTTATGTAAAGCTTTGATTTTCTATTCTTCTTACACTTCACCTTTTTCTCCACCTTTTGGGGTCCTGATTCTTCACTGCCTTGTTCCTTGTGTAATCATTTACTCCTGTGCAAAGTGAACGTAAAATGCTACCATTGTGATATGTTAGGATTTTTTTATACTTACTTTGCATAGGTATCAATGAGAATGGTCCCTTCTCAGTGCAGGGGGATGTATAATTAGATGACCTCTCAAGGTTCCTTCCAGCCCTACACTTCTATGACACATGGCGCAAGGTTGTGGGGAACTAGGCCCTTTGTCTCTGCATTTAGTAGCGAAACGCTTCTATGGTTCCCCAGAACTTGAACCATCTGATGCACTAGCCTGAGGTAAATTATCAATGGCAAACACACATCTAAGGCCTTGCATACATGAGAAAGTTGCATCCGTTTTATTAAAGGTGTGATTTTAAATCTATTTAGTCAAACTAGTGCAAACCTCTGTGTGGCACGTCTTATTTCAGTTTAAACCAAGTTTATTTCATTTTAGCTTAAATAAATTAAAAATCAATTTAAACTGAATTAAGCCACTCTGAAATAAGAGTATGCATACACAGATTATTTTAAAACTTATTTAAAAGAAACCAGTGCAACTTTCTCCTGTTGACAAGGCCTAATTGTCTATGGACCCAATCCAAAAGCCACAGAAATCAATGCATAGACTCCCATTGACTTAAATAGGCATTGAGTGAAGTATCATGCAGATTCTTCACTTAGACATACATGACACTCTTCAATACAATATACACACAAACAGAAGTGTATTAAAATGTTTCTCCTCCTTTCTTTACCACAAATCTAATTCTGAGCTTCTAAACAGCAGGCATTTACTACCGTGAATGACATTGCTTGCATATTAAAACCACAGTCACCTTACAATAGTTCTATATTTAGAAATGTGGGTGCACACTACACACATACAGGGGAAATTTTCAGTAACACAAAGAGCAGTTTAGGGGACCTCTCCCATTGAAAATCAATGAAAGTTGGACTTTTTAACTCCCATTAGTGCCTTTGAAAGTCTCCCCCATGTTGTTTCATCTGTTCTTTATTCCTTTGGCTCATGATTCATCAATTTATGATTAATTTTGTTTTTTGTTATTTGTACTAATTTTGTACTAATTTTTTTTGAAACCTTTGGACCTGGATAACGATACAGTGACGTTTATTATTAATAATACTGATTAATAATAATAACTTATGGTGTCTGGGACAGTAGAGTCTCACTCATTTGGATGTTGGTTTGAATTAAAGCATGTTTTATTTTAGCTCTGCAGAAGCTTTAGTTGAATCTATTCTGCCATGGACAGTCCAATGGTATTTAGACAAATCCATCTGCTTCTTTTCTATAGTCATAGAGCCAATCCAGCAAGGTGATGACCACCCTCAATTCCCAGTGAAGTCAGAAATCGCAGAAGGCACTCAGTATGATGTAGGACTGGGCCCAAAAATGCTGTGTCTGTCTGTCTGTCTGTTTGTACATGTGTGTCTGACGGTCTGTCTGTAAAGGGCTATGAAAATAAGAATCTCAGGAAGCTGACACACAAATTCAGGAATGAATGATTCCTGTTTTTTGTCTAATGTACACAAGTATTTGATTAACATCAACAATGATAAATGTGAATCCAACGTGAAAAGCCTTAAACTACCTTAAAAACAGGATGACAAGAGTGACACACTCTTGGAGCTGGGCACTGTAGATATTTGTCTTGGCAGTCCAAGTGTATATCCCTACTGCTGTTTGATTTTTTTTTTAAATACTACATCAGACGCTGTCCAAAGGATTATAAAACATTATTAAGTCACGTTAAACATTCTGAGACAGATTCTGTTCTGTGATGAGGCTACACTGCACTGCTAGCAAAATCTGGTCTTAAAATTGACTTAGCCAGCCAAGGGAGGATTGCCCCAGGTCAAGAGTGACCTCTAGGGGTGTGGCACTTGAGTAGGAGCTCTTATGCCTCTCCCCTTTCCTGCCAATGCCAGAGCAGGAAAAAGAGTGCATGGCTAGAGGAATGGGACATGCCTAATCATGCCCCTGTGCTCTACTAACTTCAGCTATTTTTTCAGTCTCTTCAGGCTGCCCATACTCAGGGAGGGGGACTACCTCTGCACAAAAGAGCACCACTAACATGACCTGGTTTTGAACCAGTTGTGTAAACGTAAAAGACTTCCCATTACCTGAGGAATCTAGTTCCCCAGTATTATGCATGCTCTGGCAACAGCAAAGGCATTATATGTTTCTTCAACAGTCTCTTATCAAATGAGTGCATGTATTACATAGTGCATATTTTCAGTGCGTAGATCAGCCACACTATTCAGTGACAGAGCAGTTAAAATAGCTGCCATCATAGCCTTTTGGTAAACCAGGTAATAAGCTTTTCAGAGACTTATCAACAAAACACACGGAAACAAATCCTCAAGTGCAGGGGCGGCTCTAGGAATTTTGCCGTCCCAAGCACGGCAGCACACCACGGGGGGCGCTCTGGTGGTCGCCAGTCCCACGGCTCCGGTGGACCTCCTGCAGACGTGCCTGCGGAGGGTCCGCTGGTCCCGCGGCTCTGGTGGAGCATCCGCAGGCACGCCTGCGGAAGATCCACCGGAGCCGTGGGACCAGCGGACCCTCTGCAGGCACTTCTGCGGGAGGTCCACCAGAGCTGCCTGCCGCCCTCCCGGCAACAGGCAGAGCGCCCCACGCGGCATGCCGCCCCAAGCACGCGCTTGGTGCGCTGGGGTCTGGAGCCGGCCCTGCTCAAGTGGGCCAAAGCTCTACCTAGTGCCCTTGCAGGGCTGGAGGCAGAGGTGGCATTCAACCTCTGGCACAAACTAGAGCAACCACAGGACTGTTCTATGCCAGCTGGAATAGCCCCACAGGGGTTGTTCTGATGGCCCAGGATAATTGGTATCAGGGGCAGCTCCAGGCACCAGCACGCCAAGCGCGTGCTTGGGGCAGCAAGCCACGGGGGGCGCTCTGCTGGTCGCCGCGAGGGTGGAAGGTAGGTTGCCTTCGGCGGCATGCCTGCAGAGGGTCCGCTGGTCCCATGGCTTCGGCGGACCTCCTGCAGGCGTGCCGCCAAATCCGCGGGACCAGGGACCTCCCGCAGGCAAGCCACTGAGGGCAGCCTGCCTGCCGTGCTTGGGGTGGCAAAATACCTAGAGCCGCCCCTGATTGGTGTTCATTCCAGGCTGACTGCTTCTTGCCAATGGCACACCTATGACATACCCCGTGTGCTGGGAGGGTAGAGGAAGGGCAGGTGGCGCAGAGCTGGCTATGCTGGCCTTAAGCTACTGGATAATCCCCATGTGACAGGGGAATTTCCAGTTGCCTTGAGTGAGGATCTGACCCCTTTGTCCAGCCTACCATTCTTATTCAAACTTAAGCAAAAAAGGACTATTGAATTAACCACTGCAGCTTACATCTGACATTGTTACCACAAAATAGGAATAACACACAAATTCCTAAAGCTTAGTGAGTGAAAAACAGAATATTTGTTGTTTATTCTCATATTAAATTAGAGCAAAGCTCTTCGTTTGCAGTCTCCTGACATGTACTTCTGTTTGTGCTGACCAAAATTCAGGCATGACCTTGTATCCTGACCTTGGTTCTAAACTTCAAAACAATAACATGCAGAAATATACCTGTGAACAGTGAGGCTTAATAGGATACTGTGCTACTCATTCATTTCTGTGTGATTATTTCATTGGATTGGCATTTTGGTATTTACCCAGGAAATTCTATAACCCTACTGAAGCTAATACAGTTGCTTCCAAATAAAGTTGTGTGTATGCTAATGATGGCCAAGAAATACATTTATGTATCTCTGGTTCAGTGAAGCCTTTCCAAAAGTATATTATAACTATCACTTAAAGAGAAGGTTGTCACCACACTATTATTATATGCTGGAATTCCTGTCCATTCACAAGTCTGAATGCATTTTATTGTTGAGCACAAGAACTGCTCCATGCATGGAAAGCAGTCATTCTTATGTTGTTCTCCTCTCTTCAGACATTTTCTCCCACACATGTGAGTAAACAAGTTCAGTGCCTCACAAACTTTTAAAAAACCATGTCTTACAACAAAGCTGTTTCAGACTTATATGTGAAATTCATTCAGATTGTCATACTGGCTAAAAGTGACTGTTGTAGAATAGGATTTCATATAGTGTTACACTTAATTGCTCTAAAAATAACAAATCTCTGATACAACCAATAAGTACGTTATTTCTAGTTTTGCAAATCTAGATGTATATTAGCAAAGAGTTCCTTCTCCTTTAACAGTTAAATGGAAACTATCTGGCTTCCATTGTATTATTTCCATTGGCTTCCATCACTTTCCACTACATTACCTAGATAATCAAGTGACTTTAAAACAAATGTACATTACCCGGTTATTATTATTTATTTGTACTACAGTTGTGTCTAGAGGCACTAATTGGGGAATAGGGCCATATTGTGATAGGTACTGTAAAGGTAGGCAATAAAATGATCATCTTAGTCCTGAAGAGCTCACAATCTAAGTTATGACAAAACACAGAAAACAAATGAGACAAACAAGAGAACAGGGAGGGCAACTACGTATGGTTATCCTGGGCATCTGATTTTGTTAATAATAACAATAATAATAAACACTTCACATGTTCAAAGTTCTATATCAACATGAAAAGCCAATTTGGTGCACTGGGAGGAGTGACTCTGATATGACGCTCTACATTTTGCTTCCCACATGTTCTGGAGAGTACTTCTGCCACCTTTTTCTGCACCAAAGTGCTTGGAATCACCTTACAAAGTCAAAAATATTTTAAAATCAATGTAAAAGCCTGATTAGAAGTCAGTGCAGGCATCAGAGCAGGAAAGATGTGCAATGATCATTTAGAACAGCTACTGTAAGTAGCCTCTCTATAATATTTTAAGCAAGTTGAAGCCTATGAACCAAATAATCAATTATTCAAATAGTAAAGCCTCATAATAGTACTCAAGGTGACTGGAGAACAGACTAGCACCTCAGTATTACTCTGGGATATAATCTGTAATGTTTTTCAAGTGACTTAAAAAAAAAGTCATCAATAAACGGGCTAGTGTGAAGCAGTGGCACTCTACTGGCTAGCGTCTGGGCATGTGAGTCAAGACACCTGTGTTCTATTCCTCCCTGCCAGTTACTCTGCCAATGAGTTGTTCTCTGACTTTAAGTTGCTATTCAGTTGGAGTCATAAGTAATCAGCAGTTCTGAAAATCATGCCAGTCACCTCTCTAAGCCTGAGTTTACTGTGTAGAGATACTGGAACGGTAGTAATATAGATCTTGGTGGACTTTGGATGAAAGTTATTCTATAAGTACAAATTATTATCATTATTACAGATGCTACATGGTCACTAACATTCACGATCTGGCTTTAAAACAATACCAAGAGTCTTATTTTTAGAAACAAGGAGACAAGCACAAGTCTAGTCCGTGCCACAGAAGCAGTAGAAACTGTTACATGTATATGAGTCAACCAACATGATTTCAGTCTTGTTCAGTTCAGTTTGGAAAATCGTTGAGCCATTCAGTCCTGAACCTATGCCAGGCACTGCAACAAAACCAATGCTGCAATTGAAACATCAGGAGTGTGGGAGAGTTAGATTTCACTGTCATCAGCATATGATCTATGTAATAACATATTCATGGAAAACTGAAGCCAGAGGTAAAATATGAACCCTACACATAGTCCTAAGGAACACTGCAATATCTTAGAAACTTGAGCAAAGCAGGAAACAGTGGATAAAATATGATACCAAGCTGCTGCAAACCAAAGATATTAAAGATATTCTAGTAAGACGTTATGATGCACAATATCAAAAGGTGGATGACAGATCTCGGAGACCAGCAAACATTATGGCCCACAACCTGTCTTAACAAAGAAGTTATTGCAAACATTTCATTCTCCACAAAGCATTCTCCATAGAGCGTAATCAGAATCCTTGCTAAAATTTATCATAATTTTGTCCTGCAACGAATGCACAGCTTTTCGCTGACTTCCTTTTCAAGGATGTTAGCCACAAATGGTTATTTAGGAAATGGGAGGGAATTTACAGGTTTATCAAGTTGTGCTGGGAGGTGGCTCTGCCACCAAAAGAGTAACAGTTACTAGTATTGGGACAGTCAGGAGTCCTCCTGACAGCTAGAATTGATAGCATTTATCTCTATACCTATTCTTGTCATCAGCACTTTGGAATGGATGTGTCAGCTGCTGCATTCTGAAACATGTTGATTTCACTGAAGAGCACTCTTGCACTAGAGAGCTTTTATTGAGCCAATAAATACAGTACATCCATTATTATACAATTGAATGAAGCACAGTATTTCAATACCTTCCAATTGAACATGGGAACGAATAATACGGATGTCACTTGTGCCTCTCAAACATGCTGCCAATATTTGTTAAATGCCATATATTAAATCACATTGTATAGACATCAAAGGGAAACTAATGTCCCAATTATCCTTCCCCATCCCACGGCCTCCAAACCAGTAACATCTCTGCACTTCATTGAGCTAAGTGAGTGATCCATTTTTCAACGAAATAACAAAGTGACTTGAGCTGCCTTAGAATGAATCCAGCCCCTGTCCATTCTTAGGGTCAGTGCGGGAAAGACCTTTGCCTTGAACTCAACCCAGTTCAGAAAGCAGAGGCTCCCACCAGCCTCAATGGGCAAAACGATCACACAAACCCTCCCCAGCCCCAAACAAAGCAAAGGCTGTTTCCTTTTGTTACCAAGACCCCGTTGCTCATTGGCATGGATGTCTGCATTGCCAGATCTAAGCTAAGGGGATCAGGTCATTCCAGTGCGGATTGAACACAATCTCTATCAAACAGAATGGCCCTTTCAAGCGCTATTCACCCCCTCCCCCCTCTGGTTTAAAGTGCTGCTGCGGGGATCCGGAAACAAGCAGCAGCTCAGCGTTTTCATCCTTTGCACTAGCAACCCAAAGCACTTACTTCTCCCCAGCCCCTCAGCTTGCCACTCAGTCTCCTCCACTGCCCCGTAGCGTCTCATTGGTTTCTCTGCCTCCATGCTGGCAGAGATGGCTCGCTTTAACTCCACGCCTGAGTGCATGGCTACTGCCCCGGCCGGCTGTGTGCATGGGGCTCCCCGGCTTCCTCCACCCGAGCCGGGGCGGCAGGGCTCCGGCTCAGCCCTTTGCTGGGCTGGACTGGAAGGCGCTGCTGAGCTCACTGCACCTCGCCGCCGGGCTGGTACCCGAGGAGGAGGAGGGGAAGGGATGCAGCGCACATGCTCAGTGCGAGGATGCTGTCTACAGAAGCGCTGGGGGAGAGCAAGGGAGAAGGGAAGGGGGAGGCAGGAAAACAATGGGGGAAAGCATGCCACGGGGGGAGAGGCGATCACCGGCTAGGGATTCTGCCACAGGCTGGGGAGGACACGGCCTGGGGATAGTATTTTCCAGGCAGGGACGCAAAGGAAGAAGACCCTTGCCTGAATATCCCATCCCCCAAGCGGTTATGGAGGAGGATGCTTCCCACTTCACAAGGAACCTCCCTTCAAAGCCCATCTCTATGGTCCTATCTCCTGCCCCCTCCCCCAAGCTGCTCTCCCCACCGGGCACTGGCTAGCTTCCCTCTCCCCTTCATATACATAACTAGCCTAACCCCCGCCCTCCATCACCTTCTGTTCATGTCCACTTCAGCTCCTGATCTTTTTGAGGGCAGCTGGGTTGGTGACGCTCCCTCTTCATTCCTTCTAGAGGAGTAGCCAGGTAAATGCTCTGTTAGGAGACATGAAGAGTCTGACCTCATGAACATTTGCATGACCCTGGAATCCAGGTTTATGAACCCTTGGCTAGAGGTATATTCTTCAGGGCAGGGATTGTCTTTCTTTTTGTGTCTTGTGCAGTGCTGAGCACATCAGGTGCATGTTACACCTCATAAATAATAATACCATGGAGAGCTAAGCTTTACTTTCACAGTGAACCCCCCCTCCCCACCATGTGCATTTCAACAGGCGCTGCAAGAGTTCTGCAGAGCTCCATGCTTTCTAGCTTCACTTTCAGCAAAAGCCAGAGGATGGCACCCAAACAAATGATGTGGTTTTGCATTTCTCATAAACATGTACGTTCACTGTCTGTGCAGTCTCCTGGGATTAGAAGAGAAGGAAATGATTATGCAGGAAGCTAATTTCCAACTGTGGCAATTATTAGTTTTATTTTATTGTGGTGGTGAGTGGGTAAAATTTTCTAACAACACTTCTCTTTACAATGATGTAGTGCCTTTCATCCAAAGCTCCCATAGCACTTTACTGTTAGTGGTATTACCCTCATTGTGCAGATGAGAAGCCCAGACAAAGCATAGTTAATTAACTTGCCCATTGCCACTCAGCAAGTCAGTGACAGAGTAAGGACCAGCACTGACATCTTCTGACTCCCCACTCAGTGTTTTAACCACTGGACCACAGTGATACTGTCTCCTTATGAACCCATACATAAAAAAGCTAAGAGAGATCAAGTGACTGGTTCATGACAACTGATGGATTTCCAGTAATTCTGAATGTTTATTTTCAATTACAGACATAAAAAGGGTGTAGAACGTGTGTGGAAGGGATTTCAAAAGATGATGTTGGGTTTTTTGAAGTCAGCATTGGGGGAGTTATTTTTAATTTTGGAGAGGTAGGGGCTGCACAGAAAAAGCAAAATTCAAAATTGTAGCATTGAGAGAATCTTTGCCTAGTTGCATTTCTGCTTTTCACTGAATGAAGCCAGCTAGCAAATTAGAATTACTTGGACAACATTTTAGAAGGCTTGCAGGACACCTGGCTCCTTCCCTCTCATCTGCATTCTGTGGAGATTTGCTGGGACTATTTTGGGTCCCAGACATTCTGGAATTCGTCTCAGTGACTAAGAAATGTTGAGTCCTGGCAGATTTCGGCCCTTAGTGAGAAGGAGCCCAGACAGAGCTGTGAGTCAGAAGCAGCGTAGCAGGTGGCAGCACAATGCACAGCTAACTGGGTGACTATATGACTGCCTGAGGGTGGCTGTATTGACTCACTTGAAGGAATTAAGAACATAGGAGTGGGAGGAAGACAAAAGCCTATCTGGGATAGGGGCCAGGTTTGGACTAGGAGATAGAGGCTGAGTGGGGAGGAGGGCCAATATGTGGATGCATCTGGGCCCCATTTAGGTTTAATCCATCCCTTGGGTGCGTTTCATAATTGCAACCCAAATGCTTTCTTTATGAGATAGAGGAAGAATCTAGGAAAATAATCAAATATTTTAAGATCAGAGTTTGCTAACCTGAAAATGAAAAGTTATAGCAATAGTAAGAAATCATGATACTTTGAGAAATGACCTGTAGGTGACAGAGCATATCAGTCAATTAATCATATTCTGATAGTGTGTTTTCACCTGCTTACCTTTGATACATCTACATTATAATAGTAGGGCTGAACCTGCAAGCAGTTACGCATGTGAGTATTTGAGTAGTCCCGATGAGTTCACATGCAAGCATTTGCAGGACTGAGGTCTTAGTTCAGAAGAAATTAAGTTGCTTATGTTCTAGCATTTTTGCTATTGTGATGTGGCATCATTTGCAGTGGAAGTAATTTCCCTGCAGCTAATGATGCCCTTGAATGCACCTCAGAAAGATATTTACTCTTATGCCCACAAGGTTTGTTCTCTTTTACTGAATGCATCATGTGGAAAGAAACTATGAAAATCTCAGTTCATTCCAGTTATTCAGAAGTTTGAGATGTAGAAAAATACAGATGTCCTTTAGGTCTGATTTATATTTCTCTCATGAAATCATACCATCTGACTGCTTCAGTTCCCTGCCAGTTCCTACAATGATTTATTCATCAAGTAATGTCATCAGGTGCTGTGGCTAGTCATTTGAAATTGGACAGTTTTTGTGTGTGCCAGTCTATTGCCCCCTTTCCCTCCAGTACATACCAATGATCTCCTGCAGCAGCCAAGACACTATATATAATGTTTGCTCTTTACTCAGAGAATGGTAGCGTGCCATGTAAATCAGGGTAAGAGAAGGTGTGCGTGAATAATCTTTGGCTTCACATAGCTGTCAGGGAGCTATAGATTTTGTTTGCTTCAGGCTCCCACAGGTCCCCTGTTTATGTGGGTACTAGAGGCCTGGTTCTTTCCACAGGTCTCAATCCCAACTCAGTGAAGGAATGATACAGAAGAGAAACCACTGTGAGACCTCACAACAATGTAGCAGTGTTTATTTCCTTGGGGTATTTTTTCACAGGTATTATTTCTGTCTCTAATTTCCCAGTCTCACAAGTGGATGCTATAGGCAACTTACTGCTCAGGTTAATTTAGTGAGATTTAGCAGAAAAGTTGACTACATTTGTTTCATGGTTGGCCTATTTAACATCTGGAGAAAAAATATTCTGTTTTCATCAAGCACTTTCATTTTGGAATATGCTTAAGCTGCTGTAGGCTTATCCTTCTTGAAACCAAATCTAAAACCAGCTGACAATATTTTCCTTGATGTTTATCACAAATGCATTGAGCCCAGGTCTGAGCTTTGGCTCAAAGCAGCTCACAAGGCAAGGGGGAAAAGTACTTCATGGCCCATTTGTGGGATAACAGATTCTAGGCTGGCTGGGGGATGATCTGAATGTTGATGAAAGCTAGAGGAGTCAGAGGGCTGCTATAATTTACACTCAGCTGTAATGGCCCACAGGAAACTTTTGTCGCTGAGAATAGCCAGATCACAGCAGCACTTTTTTCATTCCCCTTTCCCTGGGGAAGCTCCTAGCATAGTCTTATGACTAGCATAATGGGGAGAGGGAGGCAGGGCTATATTATCCCAGCAATCTGATTACACCAATGATATTCTCCAAGGGCCAGATCTGGCTAGTTCTTGGCCACAGGGGAAGCAGGAAGTAGGGGCACTGTTCTTTGTAAGACAGTGCAGTCATTCCAACATCATAAAAATATTGGTAAAACTTCTGCAAAGGTTTATATTTATTCATCATTAACATTTACATTTTGAAATTTGACCTAGTGAAGTAAAATGAAATTGTGGATTATATGTAAAAGTATTTGATCTTTTGCTTATATTCATGTATACTTTACACTTCAGTGTCTGATTTTAATTTCTTGTGGGAGGAGGCCAGCAGATTTTTTTGTTTTTGTTTTTAGCCTTATTGAGCCTTTTATATATACTATACTGGCTATACTATAGTTGAAACCATGTTAGCAACAAGTTGTTGACACTAGCACAATTCTACCATAGTTTCTTAGTTAGCTTGGCCAGGGATTTGTTTCCTGAGCAACTTGCTAGCCAAACCAAGCTACAGAGTCTAGGATATGAAAACAAACACCCTAGAGAGCATTACAGCATTGTTCTAAAACACAGTACAGCACAGTTTACATGAAATAATTCCTGCTCATACTGGTACCATCTGCTCTTGAATTTCAACCATGTCAATTCTCCCTCAATGATTCAATTTTGTAGTGTAGAATGGACCTGCCTGTGTTTTCAGAGTGTCCAGGAAGTCTGGGACATGTCCAAGTGTGCTGTAACCAGATTCCTCAACACAGATGCATGTAGGCCATAGATGAACTCAGTAGCCTGGGAATCTGGATCTGTGAACAAGACCGCATTAAACATAATCTCCTGTCCCCATAATGTCATGAGCTGTCTAGCCAGACAAATTTACTATGTAAGGAGATTGGGGTATAATACTTCAGTGCCCTCAATGACATTATAACAGTTTGATCTTGCCAATGTATATGAAACCATTCATGTCATTGATTCATGTTACTGCCCTATAAAAATCAGGGCTCTTTCTCTCTTTGTTTCTGATATTGTGTGTATCACATTTTCTTTTAAAATGTATATTAGGCAAAAGTAAATTTTATTTGTTTCTTCGGAGTATATAAATCCTAATTAAAAATAGAGGGGCAAGAGATAGCTTAATATCTTTTTGCAGTTTATAACTATGTTTAGTTGTGTGCTGTCATGAAAGAAGAACTCTTAGAGGCACTGATCCTTCCCCCTAGCACATCAGTGGGAGTCCACAGGGATGCAGGAGTCTGCTCTAGCACAGTGGTTCTCAAATTGGAGGTCGTAATCCCTCAGGGGGTCTCAAGGTTATTACTTGGTCGGGTGACCAGACAGCAAGTGTGAAAAATCAGGACAGAGGGTGAGGGGTAATAGGAGCCTATATAAGACAAAGTCCCAAATATCGGGACCGTCCCTATAAAATCAGGACATCTGGTCACCTTATTACATGGGGGGTCACGAGCTGTCAGCCTCCACTCCCAAACCCTGCTTCATCTCCAGCATTCATAATAGTGTTAAATATTTTTAAAAGTGTTTTTAATTTATAAGGGGACGTTTGCTGTGTGAGAGGGGTCACCAATACAAAAGTTTGAGAACCACTGCTCTAGCAGATCCTTATGCAAGATCAGGGTCAAGGCTAGTAGATTAATGTGTATCATGTATCAGTATTGATATTACTTCCTCATTATGAATCTTTCCCATACCATGAATAGTTACTGCCTTATTTATGTATTTACATGGCTTTTCCTATCATTAATCATTCCTGTAAATGTATTTTAGGCCAAAATAACTTCATATATAATTCAGACTAGTTGCAGGTAAATAACTGGAGTGTTACTCCTTTCCCACTGCTGCTTCACATTTCTGCCAGGGTTGGAAAAGTACTCTGTAGTTTAAAGGCAGTATGGCAAGGCATTCTAAGGAGCATATTAAAGGGAGATATGAAGTTCCTTGAATTTAAGATGCGGATCAGCACATGTGTGCATTCATGTTCTCTGAGTTATATGTCATCTTATTCTGATTTCTTGATTTTTGATTAATGCTTGGAATGTGAACTATTAAATGGGTACACCTCTGGGTTTAACATATCACTGACTACCTGTTTAATCAAGAATGAATGAAACAACTGAGCATTTAATTAGTAATTCTTTATTATTTCCATTTACTTGTATTTAAAGTACAGTTTCTGTTGAAAAATGCCAAGAGACATTACCAAAAAAATGCCAAGCAAAAAATGACATGATTGGCAAAATTTAGTGGACATTTTCTTCATTTAATACTGCACCATTTTGTGTTCCCAAAGTTGTTTTTCTGGGGAAAAAATCTGCAAATTTGCCACCTCACATATGACTTTGTCCCACAGTCTTTCTGACTTGTAACTTAAACTGTGTGAGGCCAGGCCATGTAAGGTCTCATTTTGTATCACTAACCTAGAGCTCAGTCCTTCAAGAGGCTGAACTCTCTGGTCCCAATCCAGCAGAGCCCTTAAGCATGCATTCAGCTTTAAGCAGGAGTTGCTCCATTATCACATGCTTAAAATTAAACAAGTGCTTAAAGGCTTTGCTGGATCAGGGCTACAGCACTCAGATTCTTGCAGGATTGAGCCCCTAATACACAGACCAGGTTGACCAAGCCTCATAAACCTTTGTGTCTGAACTGGGTTTCAAGAGAAGCTGAGCTGATTTATGGTTTTGGATGGAAACTGTCAAAATATGGTGAGTTTTTGTTTAAGTGGAGTGGTTTGTTTGAAGGCAAGGATTGGTGTCTGTGTCTATACAAAGTCTGATTGCAAAGGTTGCAGAGAGATCAATAATAGAGACCACACCAGGGTTTAAAAAAAAATCTATTTACTCAGATTCCATTCTGTGTGAAAGGTCAGATTACAGAATACAAAATACAGCAGCCCTAGAAGTACAAACTGCTATTCCATACACAAGGGCATATACAGGTCCAGGCAGACAGAACAGAAACAGTTTGAGTATTCCAGTTGAGGCTTAATGACCAAGTTTCACCTGGCAGTACTTTGGACCACAACAAAAGATATCTGACTTTCTATTTTTCTTAGTAAACTCATGCTACATTCACACTTTGCTCTTTGATTGTAAATGTTACAGCAGTACACTAAAAACTATCAGATTATCTGTACTTTTCCTTGACTTGTAAAAGTTGGATACATTACAAATAGTACTGGTAATAAAGTCCTCAGTATAATATTCACATTTTTCCATCTTTGGACCAATTTCAGCACCTTGTCATGTAGGTGAGCCATTATCTTGCAGCAGAGTTTTTACATGAGTGTTGGGTGGTAAAAGATACACAGAAAAACAGATTCCTGAATTACACAAAGATACAGGGTCTAGGATATGATAGGTTGCATGCTAACAGAAGTGTACAATAGTGTACTGAACTTTAATACACAGATACATCTGTTAAAATAAAAAGTCGTATAAAACATGCCAACATAGTATCACTTTGCCATCTCACTTAGGGCCTGAGTTTACGTGCATTGGCATTAGAAAGTCCAAAAATTAAAGGTAATTGCATGTGGACATCCATTTCCCCTGCACAAGGGCTGATCTTACATGAGAGCTCAAAAACATTCACAGGCCCGGAGGCATAGAAGAAAGATGTGTTATTTTGTTGCTGGTCCACAAGAAATAAAACTATAAGAACAACAAAAAACCTGATTCAGTATAAGAGCGATTTTACACATGCAATACCATAGGTATGCCTGTCCCTTCCACTTAGCATTCTCTTCACCTTGAAATGGCAGCTAGAATCTTCCAATCTCCTGCTTCAAGCTGATGGTCAAATTGTGCCATTAATTCACTGGGCTGAGTAGCGGACAATGTGGAACTGTACAGCCCCACATGTCTACAGGGGCTATAATTCCCTCCCTTAACAGTGAATATGGGGCTATGCAAGCTACATCACCTGCAAGGACAGTGCAACATGATCCATTAAATGCAGCCAGTCCATTCCCTGGGCCAGCACAGAACCCTACCTCCTACCTGTTCCAACTGGGATGCTTGCATCAAGAGAGAGACACACTAAGTAGCCCCTGTACTTCTCTGAGCCAGTGGGAGCTGCAGGTGCTCCATGTCTCAGGATATTCAAAAGTGTCTAAAGGCCAGATTTTAAAAAGTATTTATTTCGGCACCTACAGATGCAGATAGGCACCTAATGGGAATTTCAAAATGCCTAGACCCCTAACTCCCATTGGGAGTTGTGCAGGACTGAGCTCTCAGTGGGAGTTGGGGCTAGGAGCTTTTGAAAATCCCACTAAGTGCCTATCGGCATCTTTAAGTGCCTAAATACATTTAAAAATTCATCTCCAAGTGACTGAGGAGCCTATGTTCCATTGAATTTTCAGAATCCTACTTACAGAACAAGAGAAATATTGCACTGGAACAGTACAAGTACTTGTACATAACATCAGATGTAATTACTACACTCTACTAGTCTCTCTTCACTATGTATTGTGACTGTTATCAATTGAGCATGTAATTAACGTAAAGTCCTTCAATCAATGTCACTGGCCTACTATGGCAGCTCAGGTACAACTAATAATCTTGTTGTGCTTTGGATGTGAAAATAAAAGTATGTGATGCATGAAATGGAAGCAGCTGAGCATATTTTATTAGATAAGTAAATGTGGTGCTTATTTCAAAGAGTGAGATATCAAACCCCATCATTACCAAGACTATATGAAAGGCCTGAGTGTGCAATCCTAATATGGACGAACCACACATTGAATTATATGGCAGTTTTGCCTGAGCTATGGCTGTAGGATTGGGCTGTTAAAGTAATGGTGAGATGAGAACACCACAAGCAGTAGAGGAATGCCAGAAAAGTAGATTCCTCAATCTCAGCCACTCAATGAGGGTGAGAGAAAGACTGAAGATGTTACATAAGCCATGCACTAGTGGAAAACGTGAAAGTAAGGGGAAGAAAGCTCCACCTAAAAAGCCTGTGGCATCACTAACACAGGTACAGTGGGGGGAAAGCTGGTCTTCTGATAAAAGCTCAGAAATAGGAGTCAGGGAATGAGTGTCTTCTACCATATGCTCACTGTATGACCATGGGGAAATCATTTGTGCCTCAGTTTCCACAGCCATCAACTAGTCAGAAAAGGGCATTGGGAAGGTTAACTAATTCAGGGCAAAAGCTGCCAACTCTCCACAGGCAGAAGAGTCTCAGATGCTGTTGAACCCTGTAGTTGTGCTGAACAGGTTTTGGAAGTTCATGTGGGTTGGAAACTGTGTGTGTCAAAGCCCTGTTCAGTGTAGACTGGCTGTGTTTCTGTGCTCAGCTTCTTGGGTACAGGATCGTTGGGTCACTGACCAAATCCTTCCCCCACCTCCACACACATCTGCAAGAGCTGCGGAGACTACTCTGTTCCTGAGACTGGGAAGTGGGCCTCGGGGCAGGTTCTCTGGGAGAGGATTACTCCTCTCTGCTCCCTCAAAGATCATCAGTCGCCAGCCCAGTTACTCTGGGTGGGTGCTAAGAAGAGGATTTCCCCCCTGAACATTTGTAAAAGGCTTTGAGCAGCTCAGATGAAAAATGTTGTAGAAATAAATGCAAATAATTATTATATGGAAGTTCCAATGTAATTATGTCACTAACACTGTTCCAAATCTCACATTTGTCATTCTAGTTTCATGATATTTCCACACATTATACTGTAGGTAAATCTGGCTTTTTCCTTAGACACTGGTGTTACACTGTAATCACTTCATTTTACAAACACTTACTACAGTGGGGCCCTCTTATATTGAAACTATTTTTCAGTGAACCAACTTCATTCTGAGTTGGTTCACTAGAACCAGATCTAGAATTTGCACTTTACAATGGGAGGCCATTTTGATCTTCCATTCTGCTTCCCTAAAAAGGTGTTTTCACTATATGTGAGTTCACTAAAAAAAGACTCCACTGTATTTGATACAGCCTCTCATACTGGTCTCTTGTACATTATTGACCCATTTTCAGCATGAAGAAATGCAATGAGTTTTCTCTCTTGGTTTTTGTCTTCATTTGAGACTCATGATTTTTCTCACCGTAAGTCAAAGAAGTTATACATTTTTAACACTGAGGGAACCATTGGAACAATTTACTAAGGGTCGTGGTGGATTCTCCATCACAGGAAATTTTTATATCAAGATTGAATGTTTTTCTAAAAGATATGCTCTAGAAGTGGTTCTCAACCTTTTTTCATTTGCAGACCCCTAAAAATTTTTGAATGGAGGCGCGGACCTTTAGGAAATCTATTGTCTGTATATATAATTGAACTTTTTTCAGTCAGTTTTCAGTCTTAGTCTTTTGCTGACCCCTTAGACATGGTCTGCGGACAACAGGTTGAGAACCACTACTCTAGGAATTATTTTGGGGAAGTTCTATAGGTTATGTTATACAGGAGGACAGACTAAATGCTCACAGTGGCCCCTTCTGGCCTTGGAATTGCTGAATCTCTGAAAAGTCTGAAAGAATTTTCTCCAGAGCTGCTGCTAATCCATCAATTCATATATTTCCAGCAGCGAGTTCCCTAAGTCTGATTGCACCACTTTCTCTTCACCCTAAAAAGTCATCTAAAGTCCCAAAGAGTTTCCTCTTCTGTTTTAACCTGTAACATACACAGTGTTACCTCTACTGTATTCCGTTATCATGGTCATCTGATACATCTCTGTAATGCTTGTATACAAAAATAATTTACAGTATCAACTGTTAATCTGTAATAAAATAAAATAAGCAACTAAATTTACAGGGCCATAACCCGCACTGTGCAGCTGAGGAGAGAATGAGCAAAGATGGCTTTAAAGTACCTTTCTTCTTCTCTAATCCTGGGGCCAGCTGGGTTCAGCCCACAGTGTAGGTTAGAAAAGCCTCAGGACCATAGCTCTGTGCCACTTGGAGATACACCTGCAATGGGGGAATCCCCAACTAGCTGATTAAGCTGCCTTTCTTCCTGGTTTGCAGAGCCAGAACAGTGAAAAGCAAGTGGAACAGGAGACCAATGTATTCCACATGTATAATGTGTACCTCTAAATAATAATAATCTAGCCTTTTTGTTTTCTTCAACAGCAGCCCTATGATGTACATTTCAAGAAAGAAATTAAATTCACATGAGAAGAAGGATGGATAAACAGTTTAATAAAATGCCAAGCATCCCATGCTATTTCACTGCATTCTCTTTTCCTGCTTGAATTCCACATACATTTTAACACAAGTAGCACTCACCTATTTTATGAACTGTGCACAGTGTATCTTAAAAATGAACATGAACTTTTTGACTGATGCTAATCTGTACATATTGTATTACAGGTCTGGGGAGTGAAACACAGTTCCTTTGCTGCTCTATCTGCCAGGCACCTCCAATACTACACTGACATCAATGGAGTGATGAAACTGCAGCAAATGACTTATAGAACCAGTAGAGAAAAGGGTTAATGTATTATTATGAAGCATCAAAACAAACATCTCCAAGTACAGGAAGATTCCAGCACCTCTTTTTTGTGAAAGTTGCTCTGCCTCATATTAAAAAATTTGCAGATTTGATTTTATTTCCAAAATTCATTTCCATTCAGAGAAGCAGAAAATGTTTCCCCTGAGGACAATTCCTTTATAAATATCAAAATAATATAAAATATCTACTACTTTGAATGGGTTCACAGAAATAAATCTTTTTCTGTCTCTGTCCTAATATAATCCATCATCTCATTTGCTTTTTTAATCACTGGTATGGATTGAGCAAGCATCTTAATTGAGTGGTTTACATTGACCATGGATCTTTCTCCTGAGAGATTACAACCAATTCTAAACTCACAGGCATTTGCACAAGTAGTTTAAATTGTTGTCCATTGTACGACATGTTGTTTACTTCAGACTGCCTCAAATCCATTGGACAGCTTCCTCTTCACAAATAAATGATTAAATTTAGCAGTCTCTAACACACCACTAGTCTTTGCATGTTGATTTTACACATCTATTGAAGCTTTCATTTTATGCAGGGGTGGCTCTAGCTTTTTTGCCGCCCTAAGCACGGCAGGCGCGCCTGCGAGAGGTCCCCGGTCCCGCGGCTTCGGCAGCTTGACTGCGGGAGGTCCCTGGTCCCGCAGCTTCAGCACACCCGCCGCCGAATTACCGCCGAATCCGCGGGACTGGCGGACCTCCCGCAGGCAAGCCACTGATGGCTGCCTGACTGCTGCCCTTGCAGGGACCAGCAGGGCACCTCCCGTGGCTTGCTGCTCCAGGCATGTGCTTGGAGCGCTGGTGCCTGGAGCCGCTGATTTTATGCCTTTCTTTCCTCCTGGATGTCCATGCTTGCTTCTGGAAATATATTAATTACTTATTATCTAATAAAATAATAATAATCCCAGATTTTTATTTTCCTCTAATCTGAGAGGGAGTGGAGTCCAGTGGCTATAGCATAACGCTCTGAAGGCAGAAGTTCTAGATTCTGTTCTTGGCTCTGCCCCTTAACTGCTGAATGACCATCAGTATGTCATTAATCTTCTCTGAGACTCAATTTCCTCACCTGTAAAATGGGGTTAATAATCCTGATCCTAGTAATTCCATAACCTGCTCCTTGTGATAAGGACCTTGCAGTAGGAGGTGCCATCTTCTGGGTGTGACATAAAACTAAGGTCTTCACTGCTTATGGTCCACGATGATCCCATGGAACTTTTCACAAAAACATGGGTTTATACACACACCATTAAAGATAGTCACGTCCAAATAATGACTTTTACTGTTTACTGATTCTCTGCAAAAATACAACCATTTTCCAAATAAAATTAAAATGGATGTTTCCCACCCTAATATATGTATATTCCTTGTTCCCCTTTTCCCATTGCCATAAAGCGAGCATTGGCTATACCAGGAGAAAATGGGATGGCAGACGCTTTCTAGGTCGCAAATGTGGCATCAATATTATTATTAATATGTTATACATACTTAGATGGTGCTCATTAGCATGGTACATATGTGAGCCAAGCAGCTTCTCATGTACCATATTGTGAAACCTAAGATTCTGGGCAATGTCAGTGGCTGCTGCTTTCCAGGGCAGGAAAAACTCAGACCTTCTTCTGGGCTTTTTCTAGATACCAACCTGAACTCCTAGCAGAATGTGACTCAGATATCAAAATGATCTAGGGCAGTACATTTTTTTTAAATTAGTGTAATTGGAACAGACTTTCAAATTCTCACTTGGCCAAATTCAGACCCTGTATAAGCTACACAGCTACATTGAATAAAACCAAGTTGCTGTCACACTTGGTCAGAATTTGCCTTCTCTACTCATTTGATCTTAGAAACAACCCCATGAAATGCAGGTGTCATGTGAATACATGCCTGATAGCTGATGGCAGAGAGTTCCCTCTGTTTGCTGAGTTCCACCTTGACTTCTTATATCTAGCCATACTTTTTGGTGAATTTTGTGCAGTGTTCACTTGGCATTAAGTCTATTACAGCTCCTTTAGGTGGACTCTCTGGGACCACCTATGAAACACGCATCCAAACAGGCATGAGGGCAAACCTGCCCAGCTGCTTGTCCACGGTTTGCTACTTTGGATGTCCTTGCTGGTAAGTACTGTATCACCAACTCATTAGCCCTGCATATGTAGGAAAAGTCATATTAGAGTCTCCTAATCTATAAAGTGGTAAGAAATTATAGTATTTCCAAAAAGTAAGGAGCCAGATCTTCAGATGGTGTATACTGACAGAGTTCCAAAAACTTCAGAGGAGCTATGCCAATTTACACCACCTGAGGATCTGGCCCAAGATAGCCACATTTTTGCATCTCCCACCCCTGAAACATTCCTACTAACTGCCAAAGCTTGTGATTACAAAGAGGTTTTAGAACAGGAAGAGAGATTAGTTTACTTATGTAGCCCTTAGCAACTTTTCAAGAGAAATGGAGGGAGTAAAAGGATTACTTAGATTCTTAAGTTTACTGAAACATGAGAACTACATGCTCCAGTGTGATTACACAAAAGAGCAAAGGAACAAAGAACTACCTTTCTATATACTGCAAACAGAAGAAACATGGAGATAAATCCTGAAGTCCTTACGCAGACAAAAATCCTATTTAAGCCACGTTCCTGAATAACTAGCATCAGAAAAGTATACAGCACTAATGCACAGCTTGTATAAACATCCAAAGCTTTAAAAATAAGAGGGGTGTTCCACTCATTACCAATTTTACTAACAATTATAACTATATATGAATCATTTCATCCACTAATGAACTGCATCTACTTCAAGGCATATTGTTACAGCACACAGCAAAGCAACACTAAATCTCAGTCATCATTTTTTCTCCAAGAACTATATTCTTTTCATTTTGTGCATGCTGACAAGGTAAAGAAACAGGGAACAGAAAATAACTGATGGTGTTGTCTTTCAACTCTGTAGGAGGGATTAGTAATCTGATATCAAACTGAACCTTATTTCTTATTATTTGCAATCCTGATAGCTGTCACGTTTATTGGTAAAAGTTCAAAAACGATCACCAATGGAATGCTTTCCACATCTTATTGCAGATCACATAGGGATTGTGTATACTCTTTCTTGAAATCCTTGTCAATTTCCCTTACTTTCCCTGCAGTGGCACTCCTCCCAAGCTCCTTTCTTCTAAATGAATGCAGTTCATCACTATACATTTAAGGTACATGCAGAAATAAAAATAAAAGCACTACCTGTAATAGAATTATCACAAAAAGCATTCATTAGAGCACATTATTTCTAATTTGCTTTTGAGTGTTATGTATTGTCTCTATCATACACATTCATCCATACTCCATACACTATGAATCTTACTGAAAAGGAGTACAAATATCCAAATATAATGTTGATTTTAAAAGTACTAACCAGAATAAATAAAGCCATCTTTTAATTGCCTCATTATCTTCAGGATATTAAATACACTCACAGCAATAACAATTCAACAGCTACATCAGTCTTGCAAAATTCCATTCACTCACTCCAGTTGGGAAACTATGCTAAATAGACAAGTACATAAAATATTGTTAATTTTTCCTTGTCATTGATCATTGTAGAGGGTGAGCAAATACATTTTGTGCTTAGGCTGGTAAATTTTGCAAGGCTAAGTTATTGTTTTTGTACAGATTCCCACTGCAGGCTAAGGCAAGAGTTTTTAAAATGTTCTAATCGGTTCCTATAAAAAAAAAGTACAATTTTTTCTCAGAATAAATATAGATTCAGTACCAAAGGTTGCAATTCAGAGAAAACTCCAGTGAATGCAAAAGGAATCTTGCTCCCATAATAACTGGCAGGTATAAATGCTGATGATTTAATGGTCTATCTCCCCTTTTCTAGCAATTAGAAGTTGCTTGAAAATTAAATTACAGCTAATATTTCTCCCCAATGAGGCTGGCTACCATGTTATGCAAATGCTCTTGCTGCACTGTGACAAGCAAGTGGCTAGAGTCCCCAGA
Source organism: Mauremys mutica (assembly GCF_020497125.1). Taxonomy (NCBI): domain Eukaryota; kingdom Metazoa; phylum Chordata; order Testudines; family Geoemydidae; genus Mauremys; species Mauremys mutica. Next base: position 66,899,031 of record NC_059082.1, on the reverse strand, counting down.
GGAGACGAGCTGCCAGCATGAAAATAATTAAACAGCAATATACAATGGGCCTCTTTTCTGTGAAAATAAACAGGTGCAAAACCAAACTATTGCACTGTATATAATGACCACTGAGCCCTCGGATGAAGATTCATTTTAAAACACAGCAATCAGCTGGCAGTGCAATTCATTGCCCTTTATAAGCACATTTTAACCATTTAAAATAAATACTCCATTAAACAACTTCCTCATTTCTCTGATGGTTCTCCATCTGCATTGACCTTTTCTCTTTGGAACCACAGAAAAGCCGACTTTGCTGTCCCATCACCGCTCTGTTGTGAAAAGCAAATGAAGATAGCCCAGAGAAAGCCACAGAGCCCAGTGTAAGCTGTTCTCAGGTAAACAGGGACCAGAACAAAGTTTGAAAGCTGTGTTGGAAAGAGAGAGAGTTCATTGTTAGGACCTGATCCTGCATTCCTTACACACCCAAAAATTCCATTGACTTCAATGGGAGCATTGGGTGGGCACAACATAGGATAGGACTGTATGGCTAAGAAAGGGTTATTGAGTTAGCACTGATGTTAACTTGAAACTCACCTGCACAAAAGGCCAGTACATCAGCCCAGTCTGAAATGAAAGTGATGGACTAATTACTATTATGTATTTCAGTTACAATGATTTATTTCAAGTATTCCTTTTTATTGACAGTATTTAACAAGGACTAGGAAATACCTCAACAAAGTTAATAAAAGGTGTTCAGTTTCAAATTAGGTGGTTCAAATAAGAGCTGGTAATATTAGAACTGCAAATAACCCCCATGAGCTGCTACCCTAAGAATGTCTAAGACAGGGGTAGGCAACCTATGGCACGCGTCTGGGGGGCTCTGCATTTTAATTTAATTTTAAATTAAGCTTCTTAAACATTTTATAAACCTTATTTACTTTACATACAACAATAGTTTACTTATATATTATAGACTTATAGAAAGAGACCTTCTAAAAATGTTTAAATGTATTACTGTACCAGCATGTGAAACCTTAAATCAGAGCGAATAAATGAAGACTCGGCACACCACTTCTGAAAGGTTGCTGACCCCTGGTCTAAGAGATTATTCTGCCTCGGTTTATATACAAAAATCTGACAATGCAAACTTCAAAATCATGTGATCCCTCATATATAAGCACATTTACCAGATGGTTGAACAAATGTTTAAATGAGTGAATGTTTATTTCAGCTGTGAATGAAAAATACCACTGAACTTTATATTTATTTCACACTTGCAACACTCCTTCTGCTTGCTCATATACTGTAAACCCCTTTCTTAGAGCTGAACTGATTAATTAATTTACTCAGAGCAAGCAAGATCAGTAGAAGGACACTGTTAAACCAAATGTTCTTACAAAGATATAGTGGGCACTGGTTATAAGAACACCCTCCATGGTGACAAAAATGCCCTTTTATCCTCATAGTGCAATAGTTCCATGATAAGAAGTAAATGCTGACTTTGTTGCAACGTTTATCCTGTTAATTTTTTTCTCATGATATATTTTTCTTCCAAAGCCTGAAAAATCTTGAAAGTCCCTGATTTGCTCAGTTTTAGGATTTGTGCTGGCTTTAACCCACACTGGTTAGTGTCACCGATCTGCCATTTTGAAAAACATAGAGAAATGTGCTAAAATTGGACATCAATAGTCTTAAAAGTGTTCTTAAAAGAAGGGAAAACTGTCGGTGAAAAGTACAGGGTGAAACTGATAACTAAAAAAGATGTCTTCATAACTAATGTTACTAACAGGTGTTCAAGAAAGTGGTGCCAACTGTACAACTATTTATTGGTGGTTATTTCTCAAGATAAATGGTATTACAGCCCTTGAGTATAATTGTCTTTATTACATTGTGGATACTGTAATTGACACGGATTCAGATGCATTTGTAAACACATATGTTGTACAATTTAAGGATGGAATCAGTTTGCCCAACTGGTATCTGGTTACCTATAATTCAGTGTTAGTGCAGCTCTGCATGGAGCCCCCTGCACAGAATCCCAAAACAAAAGAAGTAAGAGGAAGCAGAATTAAAACAGAAACAATGTTGGAGGCTAGCATCATATTTTGATTTAACTATAGCATTCAATAACATTAATTGTTTTGCTTAATAGGGAGATTAATTAACTATTTGCCTCACCTTATATGTATTCCAGAATTTCTTTTTACAGTCAGAAAAAATGTTCTCTTTCCCCTGAAGTATACTCATGCCTGCTAGCAAAACATTTAGGACAATCAGAAAGATTGCAAAAAGGGCCAACATTTATTTATTGCATCAGAATTTTCACATTCTGTCACAATGTTACAAGTCTCTTTGAAAGAAAGAAAAGTTAGAGTGATAACAAAGAGCAAATGTTCTGCATGGCTACTTTATCCTGCTATATCACATCTCCTGATCTGATTCTCTTAATCTTCAGTGGTGATACCAAAGAGGTGATCCAAACTAAATCTACTATGCTGCATCTATAGTGACAAAAATGGGGTGGATAATTCATCAATGGTAGCAGCAGTAGAAACTATGGTGTAAACAGGGCTCTGCATTTTGCTCGGGATTAGCTAAGTGGTCAAAATGCCATTTTTTGCCATCATAAACAGCACCTTTGATTAACTCCAAAGTGTAGATCTGAAGAGTAGAGTTGCTCTAAAATGTACTTGTTTAATATACTGTGGACAGCTGTGTGTGGAAATTTATACACACACTAGCTGATCTACAGCCCATTATGCTCCTAGGAATATACACATGGGAGCTTTGTCATTACACAAAAGGAGCCTGATCCAGAGGAGAACTGGGCACTTGCAATGATGGTTGGAAGTTAGAAGTTAGACAAATTCAAATATTGGACAGTAAAGAGAATCAACCCCTGGAACAAATTACCATGAATAGAGTTTGGGAATGTTGGATGTCTTTCTAAAAGATATCCTCTAATCCAACCAGAAGTTATAGCCTGCATTATGCTGGAGGTTAAATTATATGATTATAATGATCCCTTCTGATCTTAAAATCTATGACTCAGGATTGGCCCACTACAATGGATATTTGCATGCCAGGGTGTGCCTGGCAGGTAGTGTCTCACTGTACCACTCATTGCACAATGGTGACTAGGCACATAGCATTTGTTGACAGTCAAATTTGTACTAGCTATGAGCGTCTGTCCTCCCTTCATTTCCTTCCAATCATACCCTGAATGATCTCTCTGTCTGATCACAAAATGAGAATCTCATGATACTTACAATGGTAAAAGAGCCTAACCACTTAGGGCTTGTCTACATAGAAAAAAGGCCAAAAATAGCTATTGCTCACAAAGCTCCCTGTGTTTATACTCTTATTCTGCACTAAGAGTGCCTTTGTGCAGTTTAGGTAATCATTTTAGATTAAGATAATTCAGAATAAGGCTCACTTATTCTGGAATAAGAGCATCCACACATGGAGCTAATCAATAATAGCTAGTCCACTTTAAATTCACATGCCCACCTTATTCTGGATGAACTTTCATGAGTAGACAAGCTCTTAGTTCTTATCCCACACATGGTTTAAATTAAACAATTGTTTCATTTTACACTTGTCTTTTCTAGAATGGTTTCTTACATTATTTCTCTTTCTACTCATCTCACTCATTTTTTAAAGTCTTCACATTCATTAGCTTTGTTAAGGTTACATATTATCATCACCATCTCTAATAGCAGCGTTCCACTTCTGGTGTATATTCCTAAAACTGGATCTGGCATAGTTCAGTGTCTAACATGTTGTGTAATGCTGATATTTGCTATTAAACAGCAGTTGTGTTGCAGCTAGGAGGTAGCCGATGTAGAATCGTGGGTAAAGTAACACAGACTGACTTCATTAGATATAGTTGGTACAATCAGTCTGTAAAGTGCTTCAGATCATTTGGGATTAATTAAAGGTGATAGGCCTGAATTACCACTTTTGCAGAGTGTAATTCATTGAAATTATTGATGTAATTCAGGCAAAACACAAGTCATGCTGAAGTGAATCTAGCCCACTATATAAATGTTCACTATGTAGCTGGTATTAATAATTAATTGAATTCATTCTAAAATATCCCAGAACTGCTTTCCCAACTATGGGTATAATGTGTGAGGTGCTGTGTGCACATCCTGAAAACCAAGGCTGGCCAAAAATTTAGCCCTTACTGCTAGCACACTGTGAAACTACGCCTTGTTCTTTAAGAGTTTTGTTTAAAAGACTCATGGTGCAGTAAAGCACATGGAATGCAAATATCCCACCACAGAGGCTGAAGAAGCTTGGATGAATCCGAGGACAAAGGTCACATTGGCATATGGTGCAAGGGGCACAACCATTCCTTGCTGCTGCCTGGGGCTGGGTAGGGGCTCAACCAACCCCTTCTGGAGAGGACACAGCGATTTGAACCATGGGATGAGGGTGCAGGGGGCGCTGACATGGTGTTGAGATGCAAGAGGGAGCACAATCTCAGGCATGGATAGGGGGTGTTGGGGGCCCATCAGTGGAAAGGGGTGCAGAAGGTGCAGGAAGCTCAACTATAGGGAGAGACTGAAGAGTGTTCAGCAATGGTGGGGGGTTGCAGGCGGCTTGGCCATGGTGAGGGGGCGCAGGGTGCTGGACCATGGGGAGGAAGCATGGGGACTGAGCCACGGAGAGGGGGCTTGGAGGGCTCGGCCACAGGGGACTCAACCATGGAGAGGGGGCTCAGTCCCAGGGAGAGGGTGCAGGGGGCTCGGCCTTGGGGAGATGGCGCAGGCTGCTCAGCCATGGGGAGAGAACTTGGGGGACTGAACCGCGGGGAGGGGGTGCAGGGAGCTGGACTAATGGGAGGGAGCACGGGGGGCTCAGCCATGGGGAGGGGGCACAGGGAGCTCGGCCCCGGGAGGGGGAGGGGGAGGTGCTCAGTCGTGGGGAGGGGGCGCAGGGAGCTCGGCCATGGGGAGGGAGTTTGGGGAGCTCGGCCCTGGGAAGGGGGCGCAGGGAGCCAGGGGCGGCTCTAGCAATTTCGCCGCCCCAAGCAGGGCGGCACGCCGCAGGGGGTGCTCTGGCGGTCACCAGTCCCGCGGCTCCGGTGGACCTTCTGCAGACGTACCTGCGGAGGGTCCGCTGGTCCCGCGGCTCCGGTGGAGCATCCGCAGGCGTGCCTGCGGGAGGTCCACCGGAGCCACTGGACCAGCGGACCCTCCGCAGGCACGCCTGCGGGAGGTCCACCGGAGCCACCTGCTGCCCTCCCGGCGACCAGCGGAGCGCCCCCCCGCGGCATGCCGCCCCAAGCACGCGCTTGGCGTGCTGGGGCCTGGAGCGGGCCCTGCAGGGAGCTCAGACATGGAGACGGGGTTCGGGGGGCTGGCCCCGGGGAGGGGGAGCAGGAGGCGCTCGGCCGTGGGGAGGGGGCACAGGGAGCTCGGCCATGGGGAGAGGGTTCGGGGGGGCTCAGCCCCGGGGAGGGGGCGTAGGGGGCTCAGCCATGGGGAGGGGGTTCGGGGGGCTCGGCCCTGGGGAGGGGGCGTAGGGAGCTCGGCCCAGGGAAGGGGCGAAGGGGGCTCAGCCGTGGGAAGAGGTTCGGGGGGCTCGGCCCTGGGGAGGGGCGCAGGAGGCGCTTGGCCGTGGGGAGGGGGCGCAGGGGGCTTGGCCATGGGGAGGGGGTTCGGGGGTCTCGGCCCTGGGTAGGGGTAGCAGGGAGATCGGCCCGGGGGAGAGGGTTCGGGGGGGCTCGGCCCCGGGGAGGGGGCGCAGGGAGCTCGGCCATGGGGAGGAGGTTCGGGGGGCTCGGCCCTGGGGAGGGAGCGCAGGGAGCTCGGCCATGGGGAGGGGGTTCGGGGGGCTCAGCCCCAGGGAGAGGGCGCAGGGGGCTCGGCCATGGGGAGGGGGTTCGGGGGGCTCGGCCCCGGGGAGGGAGTGCAGGGGGCTCGGCCGTGGGGAGGGAGCGCAGGGAGCTCAGCCATGGGGAGGGGGTTCGGGGGGGCTCGGCCGTGGGGAGGGAGCGCAGGGGGCTCGGCCCCGGGGACGGGTTGCAGGGGGCTCAGCCCCAGGGAGGGGGTTCGGGGGGCTCAGCCATGGGGAGGGGGCGCAGGGGGCTCGGCCGTGGGGAGAGGGCGCGGGGGGGCTCGGCCCCGGGGAGGGGGCGCAGGGGGCTCGGCCGTGGGGCGAGGACTCGGGGGGCGGAGCCACGGGAGGCGCCGGGGCCTCGGGCCCGCTCCCGGCCGCACTCACCCGTGTAGAAGGCCAGGATGGCGACAGGCGCCCCCACCAGCTGGTCGCACAGCACCTTGGCCAGCACCGCGCCGGGCGCGCGGCCGGGCAGCGCTCGCTCCAGCCGCCGCAGCCACACGTAGTTGAAGTTGCCATGGAAGCTGAGGGCCACCAGCGCCACGTGCCGGGTCTGCGCCCAGTCGGGCTCCTGCCCCGGGCGCCGCCGCAGCAGCTGCTGAGCCGCGTCCCCGGCCGAGAAGAGGCTGCCGTAGAGCAGCACGTTGCAGAGCCAGGGGAACCGGCGCACCCCGCTCCGGAGCAGCGGCCCGGCCATAGGCTCGCCGGCCTCCCGCGCCGCCTTCCGCCCGCCGCCGGGCCAGAGCAGCAGAGCGCACAACGCCGCTTTGTGCTGCCTTTGCCGCCCCGCCTCTTGCCTGCCGGAGCCGCCCGCTCTCCTCCTGCCAGCCCTGCCTTGCCCCCGCCTCTCGCCTGCCCATCTCCTCCCGGTACTGCCCCGCCTTACCCCAGCCAGCCCTGCCTCTGGCCTTGCCTTGCCCCAGCCCTCCCTCAGACCTGCTCCGAGTCCTGTCACTGCCTCCCGCTGCAGGAACTACCCCGCTCCGACCTGCCTCTCCTCCTGTGAAACCTTCGCCTTCTTCTCAGAGAGCCCCCCACATTTCTCCTGACCCAGCGCATCTGCTCCTCGCCAGACTCTGCCCCAGTTCATAAACCCAGCAGAAGACCTACTCCCCATTGCTCTCAAACTGCCGGGACCCCGTTAACACCATAACTGCCATACTGGATCAGACCACGTAGCACAGTATCCTCCAGCAGACACATCAGAGAGTAAGAACCCTCTTGATGTACGTGGCGGGCAGATCATTCCACAGATGTCTCATCCTCACCTCTCTTAGTTGGAGATTTGCTCAAGCCTTGAAACACAAGCTTTAATAGCCCATCCAAATATTTTATTGGTATTAAGCTTTATTGTTTTATTAAACTTCCGTCATCCCAAGTTTTTCCTGAGCAAAAGTCATGTCTATTTGTACAGCAGACTCCTATGCACAGTTGTATTGAAACTGTGCACAGAGCTGTGCCCCCACAAAGAATTTTAAATACATATTGTGAATCTAGTGCTGGGGAAAGGTGCTGGATTGACAGCCTAGGGAACTATTTCCAGCAGTTCAGGCTCTATGTTCAATCAGTCTGTGACAGCTCTACTAACAGCTGTGGTGGTGGGTTTTGCAATGTGATCACTTGACCAATGAGACGTATACTAAGGGTATGTCTACACTACGAAATTAGGTTGAATTTATAGAAGTCGATTTTTTAGAAATCGATTTTATACAGTCGATTGTGTGTGTCCCTATTCCAAGACCATTAAGACCATTAACTCAGCGGAGTGCGTCCACAGTACCGAGGCTAGCATTGACTTCCGGAGTGATGCACTGTGGTAGCTGTCCCACAGTTCCCGCAGTCTCCGCCGCCCATTGGAATTCTGGGTTGAGCTCCCAATGCCTGATGGGTCAAAAACATTGTCGCGGGTGGTTCTGGGTACATGTCGTCACCCCCCATGAAAGCAACGGCAGACAATAGTTTTGAGCCTTAGTTCCTGGGTTACCTGTGTAGACGCCATACCACAGCAAGCATGGAGCCTGCTCAGCTCACCATCATCGTACGTCTCCTGGGTGCTGGCAGACGTGGGACTGCATTGCTACACAGCAGCAGTTCATTGCCTTTTGGCAGCAGACAGTGCATTACGACTGGTAGCTGTTGTAATAGGTGCTCTTTTAGACAACCTCGGTGAGTTTGGTCGGGGTGCCTGGGCAGACATGGATGCTCTTGGCAGACCTCGGCACCTGGACATAAATAGGAGTGACTCCAGGTCATTTGCTTTTTAAGTTTCGTCTCATGGAGATTCAGTCCTACCTGCAGTTGTACTGCACGGTCTTCTGGCGAGCAGCCAGGAGACGAGGATGGCTAGCAGTCGTACTGCACCATACTGCACCGTCCTGCCAGTCTAAGATATATAAGAGAGATGGAGTGGATCAAAACAAGAGACCAGATTTGTTTTGTATTCATTTGCTTCCCCCTCTCTGAATAGTGAGGAGAGGGATAGCTCAGTGGTTTAAGCACAGCGCCTGCTAAACCCAGGGTTTTGAGTGCAATCCTTGAGGGGGCCTTTCTGTCTGACAGTTGTTTGTGTTTATCTGTCATGCAAACCCACCCCCTTTGTTGATTTTAATTCCCTGTAAGCCAAGTCACCCCTCCCTCCATCAGAGCAACAGCAGACAATTGTTTCACACCTTTTTTCAGCACAGACACCATAACACGGCAAGCATGGAGCCTGCTCAGATCACCACCACAATTATGAGCACTGTAAACACCATGCACATTCTCCTGCAGTATATGCAGAACCAGAACCTGCAAAACAAAACCAGGCGAGGGAGGCAATGGCAGCACGGTGACGAGAGTGATGAGGAAATGGACAGACTTCTCTTAAAGTACGAGCTCCAGCAATGTGGACATCATGGTGTTAATGGGGCAGGTTCATGCTGGGGAACGCCAATTCTGGACCCAGGAAACAAGCACAGACTGGTGGAACTACATAGTGTTGCATGTCTGGGACAATTCTCAGTGGCTGCAAAACTTTCAGATGCATAAGGGCACTTTCATAGAACGTTGTGACTTGCTTTCCCCTGCTCTGAAGCGCAAGAATACCAACATAAGAGCAGCCCTTAGAGTTCACAAGCGAGTGGTGATAGCCCTGTGGAAGCTTGCAATGCCAGACAGCTACCAATCAGTTGGGCATCAATTTGGAGTGGGCAAATCTATTGTGGGGACTGCTGTGATCCACGTAGCCAACGCAATCAAAGAGCTGCTGCTATCAAGGGTAGTGACTCTGGGAAATGTGCAGGTCATAGTGGATGACTTTGCTGCAATGGGATTCCCTAACTGTGGTGGGGCGATAGACAGAACCCATATCCCTATCTTGACACCGGAGCACCAGGCCAGCGAGTACATAAACTGAAAGGGGTATTTTTCAATGGTGCTGCAAGCACTGGTGGATCACAAGGGACGTTTCACCAACATCAACATGGGATGGCCAGGAAAGGTACATGAGGCTCGCATCTTCAGGAACTCTGGTCTGTTTCAAAAGCTGCAGCAAGAGACTTTCTTCCCAGAACAGAAAATAACCACTGGGGATGTTGAAATGCCTATAGTTATCCTTGGGGACCCAGCCTACCCCTTAATGAAGCTGTACACAGGCACCCTGGACAGTAGTCAGGAGCTGTTCAACTATAGGCTGAGCAAGTGCAGAATGGTGGTAGAATGTGCATTTGGAGGTTTAAAAGCTCGCTGGTGCAGTTCACTGACTCACTCAGACCTCAGCAAAACCAATATTCCCATCCTTATAACTGCTTGCTGTGCGCTCCACAATATCTGTGAGAGTAAGGGGGAGACATTTATGGCGGGCCACTGATTATGCGCAGCCAGACACCAGGGTGGTTAGCAGAGTACAGGAGGGCACGGTGCGCATCAGAGAAGCTTTGAAAATCAGTTTCATGACTGGCCAGGCTACGGTGTGAAAGTTCTGTTTGTTTCTCCTTTATGACCCCCAACTTTGGTTCACTCTACTTCCCTGTAAGCTAACCACCCTCCCCTCCCCCCTTCAATCACCACTTGCAGAGACAATAAAGTCATTGTTGCTTCACATTCATGCATTCTTTATTAATTAATCACACAAATAGGGGGATAACTGCCAAGGTAGCCCGGGAGGGGTGGGGGAGGAGGGAAGCACCTGGTGGGGTGGGGGAGGAGGGAAGGACAAGGCCACACTGCACTTTAAAACTTATTGAATGCCAGCTTTCTGTTGCTTGGGCAGTCCTTTGGGGTGGAGTGGTTGGGTGCCCAGAGACCCCATCACCGCGTTCTTGGGCATCTGGGTGAGGAGGCTATGGAACTTGGGGAGGAGGGTGGTTGTTTACACAGGGGCTGTAGTGGTGGTCTGTGCTCATGCTGCCTTTCCTGAACCTCAACCATATGCCGGAGCATATCAGTTTGTTCCTCCAGTAGCCTCAGCATTGCCTCTTGCCTTCTGTCACCAACCTGATGCCACCTATCATCTTCAGCCCGCCACTTATTATCTTCAGCCCACCACCTGTCCTCGCATTCATATTGTGCTTTCCAGGACTCTGACACTGTCATAACTATAAAGGGAAGGGACCAGCCCTGCTGTGTACAATATTATAAAATCCCTCCTGGCCAGAGACACCAAAATCCTTTTACCTGTAAAGGGTTAAGAAGCTCCGGTAACCTGGCTGACACCTGACCTAAAGGACCAATAAGGGGACAAGATACTTTCAAATATTTTTTTTTGGGGGGGGGGGAGGCTTTTGTTTGTGTGCTCTTTGTTTTTGGGGTTGTTTGCTCTTGGGGCTAAGAGGGACCAGACATCAATCCATGCTCTCCAAATCTTTCTAAACCAGTCTCTCATATTTAAAACTTGTAAACGGCCAGGCAAGGCATGTTAGTTTTATCTTTGTTTTCTCAACTTGTAAATTTTCCTTTTTGCTAAGAGGATTTACCTCTGTTTGCTGTAACTTTGAACCTAAGGCTAGAGGGGGTTCCTCTGGGCTCTATGAATCTAATTACCCTGTGAAGTTATTTTCCATCCTGATTTTACAGAGATGATTTTAACCTCTCTTTCTTTAATTAAAATTCTTCTTTTTAAGAACCTGATTGATTTTTCCTTGTTTTAAGATCCAAGGGGGTTGGATCTGTGCTCACTAGGAATTGGTGGGGGAAAAGGAGGGGGAATGGTTAATTTCCCCTTGTTTTAAGATCCAGGGGTTTGTATCTGTGTCCACCAGGAACTTGGTGGTGAAGTCTCTCAAGGCTACTGGGAGGGAAATAGTCTGGGGGGAAGATAGAGTTTCCCAAATAACTCTTAAAGGATTTGGGTGGTGGCAGTAAAACCAGATCTAAGCTGGTAATTAAGCTTAGAGGTTCTCATGCAGGTCCCTACATCTGTATCCTAAAGTTCAGAGTGGGGAAGGAACCTTGACACTCTTGGAGATTTTTTCAAATGTTTGGGCATTTCATCTTTTGGAACGGAGTTCTGATAGCACGGATTCATCTCCCCATACAGCGATCAGATCCCGTACCTCCCATTCAGTCCATGCTGGGACTCTTTTGTGATTCCGGAACTCTATCATGGTCACCTGTGATGATGAGATCTGCACTCACCTGCAGATTGCCACACTGGCCAAACAAGAAATGAGATTCAAAAGTTTGCGGGCCTTTTCCTGTCTACCTGGCCATTGCATCTGAGTTGAGAGCGCTGGCCAGAGCGGTCACAATGGAGCACTGTGGGATAGCTCCTGGAGGCCAATACTGTCAAATTGTGACCACACTACCCCAAATTTGACCTGGCAAGGTCGATTTCAGCACTAATCCCCTCATCGGGGGAGAAGTACAGAAATCGATTTTAAGAGCCCTTTATGTAAAAAAAAACGGCTTTGTCGTGTGGACGGACGCAGGGTTAAATCGATGTAACGCTGCTAAATTCAACCTAAACTCGTAGTGTAGACCAGGGCTAAGACTGCTAACTCATTCCACAGAGGCCACATTTCCATTGAAAGGAGTATAATTTAATAACTCATGTTAAATAACTCATATGTGTAGGAGATTATACCAGTATCTGGTGAAATCATTTCAAAGGAAAATCCAATAAAGATTAGAATACCTATGAAACAGATGCACATTACCTGTGTATTGCTGATGTAAGTTGAGAGCCTGACAAATCTATTGAAAAGGACACCTGTTATCCAGTCAAATTATATATCTTTTAGGGTTATAAAGGCTAAAAAAAGGGGGGGGGATTGTGTTTGTCCCTTAAAAGTTTGGCCCAGTATTTAAATCTGTAATCTCTACAGCCAAAGGACAGACAAGTTCTAGGTGCTGAGAAGACATCTGTAGATCCCACCTGCAGACTGCTTTGGGCACTACTGGAATCAGACAAATCTGCTTGTCTTTTCTGAGAGAACTGCAGAATTAGTGGGTGAAGGAGGAGATAGTACATCTACATGCCATATATTTGGATATTATTAATACATTTTAGACTGTATCAGAAACATTCCTAGAAAAAATAATTCAAATAGGCTTAGGAAGGTTTTTAGGCCAAAATCTAGCTAAAAATGCCACAGAGAAAGAAAAATGACAGACCGCAATGTATTGCATTTAGGGTAAAAATATTGTGTAGGGAACAGGGATCGCAATTAGGTATGGTCTTATTTAAGATCTTAATTGTATGGAAGTAAGAATTAATAGCATACTTTTGATGATATTTGTAGATTATACTAAATTGAGATGAATAATATAAAAGGATCTAGAGCAGCGGTTCTCAACCTATTTACTACTGTCGGTTGTATATGCAGCTCTCTATGTATTATGTGAGCAGCATCCACACAATATATATATATACTGCCTGTATGTCCCTGAGGATGTCACACAGGCTGTAGCTGTGTGCTGATTGGGCCGCGGGCTGAGAATCACTGGTCTAGAGAGATTAGACACATGCACAGAACATAACATGAGGTTTAACTGGGGAAAATATAAGCAAACACATCTGGGGGGAAAACAGAGACTTTTATGCTGCCTGAATAATAAAACTCGTAACTTCATAGAATGTGTGAATCACAGGAGATCATTATGCTACTAATTCCAGTCTCTTCTGCCCTAGACTCAGCACCTTTGAAAATTTACCCATTTAATTCTTTCATGTTCTCTGTCTGTAAAAAAGGAATAATATATTTCCTTTCTCCACACTTTGTCTTGTCAATTTAGATTGCAAACTCTTTGGAACAGGGACTTTCTCTTACTATGTGTTTATACAGTGTCTAGCATAGTAACCCCCTTGTGATAGATAAATAAATAAATACAAAGAAATACAAAATTGTAACAAATAATAATGTAATGCACAATCCTGCACTGGCTTTAATTCTATTTGGGGGGAAATTGTTTATATTCCAGAATCAACAGTTAACATGCAAACATTGGGCCTAATCTTTCTCCAAGTGTAGTAAATGGCAAATCTAGAACAGGATCAAGCCAGTTAATCTGAGTGTTGTGCTGACATCCTTTGGTAATCCCAGTGCACCTGAAAATGAAGATGTCTTGATCTGTAGCAGTTTCAGGGACCAGTGTAGCACACAGATGTAGGAGGCACTGAGAAATTTGATAGGACAACCAAGGTTTTCTTAAAGGCTAATGACAAAACATTATTTTATAAAATACAGTTTGTTTCCCAAAATCCATAATAATAATAATACTCTTCTGAAAAGGAGGTTGTCTTGTTTTGGTCTTTTGACAATATTATGAGCACCCTCAACAACATTCTCTCTCATGCTGGCAGTTGTGGAAGCACTAGTCAGGTAGGAGAATGGGGGGGGATACATTGACAGAAAGAAAGCTGCTAATATGTTATTGTTATATAATTATCATTTATATTTATATTATCATAGTACCTAGGGGCCCATATTATGGGCCCATCCACACTGGGGTTTAACAGAGTTAGTTTCTAAACACTGGATAGGCTGCACGGATGGCAACCAACCATATTAGAACCATGTTTTAAAATGTATTCCATTTAGATGGAAATATGTTTATGAAATTACTTTAAACATGGTTCCCAGTGTCTGTTTAAAGATTAGTGTACGTAGGGCTTAAAACAGCTCCTAGTTCTTGCATAATAAAATACATAAGCTAGGAAATGAAAATGTTTTGTTATTCATGATACAGTTACAACCATGTTAATTTCAGCTTCATTGCCATTACAGAGAGAGAAAAATCAGTGTTGCCAAATTTTGAGAGAGAATAGAATAACAGAGGCACCAATTGTAAAGGAATCCAAGTCGATAGACCCCGAAGGATGGGAAATATCTTCAGCTTTCAAAAAGTATGTTGCAAACCACAGCCCAATTTTGCAAAGATTCACACATGTGATTTTCCCACTGACTTCAATGAGAATATTCAGAGTGTGTAAAATTAAACAGATGCCTAAATATTGCAGGATCAGGCCAGATCCTCATAAGAATTGAGTGCCTGGAATATGAACTCAGGACCAGGCATTGAGGGATCAATCCTGTATTCCTTGCCATCCAAAACTACCTTTGAAGTCAACGGAAGTTTAGCCTACAAATTACAGAATTGGGCACAAACAACAAATTTTAAAATAGAAAACTAAAATCCATTATAAAATTATTCAATAGTGTCCTTTAAAATTACAATAAATGTTCTCCTTCAAAAAAACAGTAGAGCATAGCAATAAAACCTTGACACATTTCTGTACTTAATGACTTTAAAGAAAAGAATTCAAGCTTTTAAATGTTTGATAAAAATCTGCTAGAGACAATGCTTTCAGCCTATGGGACAAATCTCTTTTCTTTTTTTGGATTAAGTTATTATTTCAATTTAAACTATTCTAAATGCTCTACTTTGATCTAGCCCTTGACATTGTCTGCACAAGCTTTGAATGTTATGATTTTGCTAAATGCTGGATTAACTGCTCCAGAGGATCTGATGCATGGACAGCAAGTGTCACCTTCCCCAGCCAATGTGGGGCAAAATATGGACAGGAGGCAAACATCTGCAGGTTGAGAGGGATAGTTCAGTGTCTTGTTTCCCATTTAATCATAGGTACATAAGACTAGAAAAGATCACCTGGGTCACTGAGCCCATTTCCTTGTTATTGCAGGCGACTCCCTATAATCCACTTTATAAATCTATCAAACTCCATCTTTAAACTAATTAGAGCAGGGGTCGGCAATCTTTCAGAAGTCGTGTGCCGAGACATCATTTAGTCACTCTAATTTAAGGTTTTGCATGCCAGAAAACATTTTAACATTTTTAGATCTATTTCTCTAAATCTATAATATATAACTAAACTATTGTTGTATGTAAAGTAAAGAAGGGTTTTAAAATGTTTAAGAAGCTTCATTTAAAATTAAATTAATATGCAGAGCCCCCCCTGGACCGGTGTCCAGGACCCAGGCAGTGTGAGTGCCACTGCAAATCAGCTCATGTGCTGCCTTTGGCATGCAGGCCATAGTTTGCCCCCTGAATTAGATTAATCCCGGCATCCTCTGGGAATAGCAAGGATAGTACAGATTAATGCCGACTGCGGCAATGACAGTTTGTGCACTGACAAATTCATTACACACACACACACACCTCTCAGTAGCAACAGGTTCCGTGCAGGCTCCCCCTGGGCTGGGCGCCGGGGCGATACAAATACCTGTCTCCCGACCAGCAGCCGCCCCTCAGTCTCGGAGGGATTCACGAGAATCCCTGCAGCCCTTCGCCCCGTTAGTCGCACTGCCACTGCCACGACCACCCTCCCTGCCGGGGCTAGATTCGAACCGGCAGCTCCACGGGGCGCTCTAGAGCTTTTAGTGGCCGCTGCCTGCCCAGCAGCACCCCCGCCACCAGCCCGGTCCTGGGCACGGTGCACTGCAGAAGCGTTGCGCATGCGCAGGCATCCTCTCTTCGGCGCCGCTCGCCTCTGGAATGTTCCATTGTCTAAAAAGAGGGGGGGAGACAATCAGAAGTGAAGGGGTTACTTTTGGTGTTGAAGACGGAACTCAGTTCTTCCCGCATTTAGCCTGCTGGCATAGCAGCTTGTTTCCGGGTCCGCTGAAGCGCGGCTGCCCGGTCTGCCTTTTGTTCCACCCCTGTATTCTCCCAGCTTGGTACATCCCACGTCTGTCACAGACGACTACGGGTGCTTGGAAGGCCCTGTCCCTCCGTCCCCTCGGCGAGCGCGTTCCCTCCCTTTTCCCTCAGCTGGTCTCGTCAGCGCTGCCAGCGTGGAGCCGGCCGGCCGAGAAGCCGGAAGTGCCCGGAGGGGAGGAGTCGCACCCAAGAACTCGCCTGGCCATGGAGAGCTCCCTGGAGAAGGTCCGTGGGTGCGGGAGGGGGCACGGGGCGTGGCTGGGGGCGCCGACGCCAGGGGGCGCTGAGGGACGAGGGGGAGAAGCCTTGAGGGTGTGTCTAGTGTGAAGGGGCACGGGGGGGCCTAGGCCGGGAGGGCTGATACAAGGGGGGGGAAGGGAGACTGGGGGCCGGCCTGAGACGGGGTGAGCGGAGGCAGGTGGGGGGGGGGGGAGCCGGGCTGACACAAGGGGGGGGAGCCGGGCTGACACAAGGGGGGAAGGGAGATGGGGGGACCGGGCTGATACAAGAGGGGGCAGGGAAGGGAGGCTGGGGGGCGGGGTAGTGTTTTGCTAGTGAAGAGCGTATCCCCCCCACAGGGGATATACTGCCCTGCTAAGAGGCACTCAATGAGCAGTGGAAGTGCTTGGTAGATTAAGGTGCGGGGAGAGTCCTACCGTTTTTACAGGATTATCTTGCAAGCCACAGAAAAACATCCCCTCCTCCTTGGCTGAGAAGCCATGGAGCGTCCGGAGCCAGGGTGTGCAGGTTTATGGTGAAGGATGGGGAGAAAGGAGGGTGAGGATTCCCCCCTCCCCCCATTGCCTCCCTGTAACTAAATATAAATTAAATAATGTATTTACAAGCAAGAAGCCAGGGCTCATCTTTCATTCTCCCCTCAACAATGTATGTTGGAAGAAGAGGGGATTAATTGGGTGACTGTTGTTTGGTGTTTTGTTGTTCTGTGTGTCAGATGATCTGATGACACAGGGCCCTTTATGGTGTCCCAGAGCTACCTAGTCTTCTCAATGGAGAAAGGGTGAGTGACATTGGTTCAAGCGTACTCTAGAACAATGGCTCTCAACCTTTCCAAACTACTGTACCCTTTTCAGGAATCTGATTTGTCTTGTGTACCCCAAGTTTAACCTCACGTAAAAACTACTTGCTTACAAAATCAGACATAAAAATACAAAAATGTCACAGCCCACTATTACTGAGAAATTGTTTACTTTCTCAGTTTTACCATATAATTATAAAATAAATCAATTGGAATATAAATATACTTTTACATTTCAGTGTATAGTACATAGAGCAGTATAAACAAGTCATTGTCTGTATAAAATTTTAGTTTATACTGGGCTTTACTAATGGTTTTTATGTAGCCTGTTGTAAAACTAGGCAAATATCTAGATGCATTGATGTACCCCCTGGAAGACCTCTGCATACATCCATAGGTACACATGCTTCTGGTTGAGAACCACTGCTCTAGAAGGGACCACCTCAAACAAGAAATCATCACATACTCCCACAAACCAATGGAAAATATCAGGAAACCTACCTGGAGATCATGTAAGAAACCCCAAAATGCACTGGTCTCTCAAATATCCTGAGTCCAGTGCCATTGCAAACAACTTTGGTATGACAGTCAGTTCATGTCACGAAGCATTGAGTCACAGACAAAACAAAAAACAGTTTCCAGCCATGCTTCTTAGAGCTCAAAACACTTGTGAATCTGCTTATGTTTTGAGATACCTTTCACTATTCTTCCCCCTTTGGGAATATATCTGTGTGTGCACTTAAAAAGAGGTGACGCTTATTTCCTGAGAATGTTGGTCTTGAAGAACAGGATAGTGGTGGGAATGTTAGTTAATCCCTTTCTCCTTGTGCACTTGATGTGATGTTTTTTTCCTTTTCGTGCTTCCTGTTCTGCTGTCCTACATACTGAACACACAAGTGTGAACCCTGTAAAGCCCACAGGTCACTGTTAAGAAAATTCTATGCCCTCTGTCACAGTCTTTAAGTGGGTTCACCAAAATAAACCAGAAAGCAGGTCCAGAATTAGACTTGCTGGGGCTCAGGGCAGAAAGCTGAAGCCCAAGTCGCACGGGGTTGAAGCCAAACTTAGCTTTGTGGAGCTCTATGTGGTGTGGGGCCACAGGCAGTTTCTCCATTTGCTACCCCCTAATGCCAGCGCTGGCTTTTAATCTACTGGGTATGCAGAAAAACAGTTGTAGCACAGGTGGGCCGTGGAGATTTTTATAGCATGCTGGGGGAGGTGGGCTCAGAAAGAAAAAGGTTGAGAACCCCTGTTCTAGACCAGTGGTTTTCAAACTGTGAGTCACGACCCAATTCTGGAATGGAAGGGACTGGATCGCAGCTGCTCTGGTCAGCACTGCCTACCGGGCTGTTAAAAGTCCCATCAACGGTGTTGCCTGGCTAAGGCAGGCTAGTCCCTACCTGTTCCGACACCGCGCTGCGCCTCGGAAGTGGCCAGCAGCAGGTCCGGCTCCTGGGGCACAAGAGGGGGGGATGGCACAGGGCTCTGCATGCTGCTCCCACCCCGAGCTGGGGGGGGAACACGGTGTCTGCGGGCAAGAGCTGTGCAGAGCTGCTTGCGCGCCTCCACCTAGGAGCTGGGCCTGCTGCTGGCTGCTTCTGGGGCGTAGTGCGGTCTGCGGTGCAAGGACAGGTAGGTAGCTTGCCTTTGCACCCGTGCTGCGCCACTGACCGGGAGCCACCTGAGGTAACCCCACACCCCAATCCCCTGCCCCAGCCCTGATCCCCCCCCCAAATGTGGAGCCCCTTCCTGCACCCCAAACCCTTCATCCCTGGCCCCACCCCAGAGCCAGCACCCCCAGACCAGAGCCCTGACCCCCTCCTCTACCTTAACCCCCTGCCACAGCCCTGAGGCCCCCCTGAAACCCAGAGCCCCCTCCTGCACCCCAAACCCCTCATCACCAGCCCCACCCCAGAGCCGGCACCCAGAGCCCTGACCCCCTCCCACACCCCAATCCCCTGTCCCAGCCCAGAGCCCCCTTTCACTCCTTGAACCCCTCATTCCCAGCCCCACCCCACAGCCCTCACTCACCACAGCACCCCAACCCTCTACCCCAGCCCTGAGCCCCTCCCATACCCCAAACCCCCCATCCCCAGCTCCATTGGGTCGCAGGCATCAACAATTTTCGTCAACTGGGTCACCAGGAAAAAAGTTTGAAAATCACTGCTCTAGAAAACTACTACAGAGTAACACTCATGGTAGCATGGTACACCACTGAAATACAGCAAGTGCATGAATGGTAGCAGGAGACCTGTTCTACAAGTCACAAGGGAGTAATTGTATTACATGTTTAACCAGATGTCTTCATATCATTCACTGATATTTATCACCAGTTTTTGCATAACTTTATTAAGAATATTATATATTTTACATGTGGTTAAGAAAAGTGTAGGCAGTTTTTCTACTGCTATATAACATATACTGTATACACAACACAGTAACTTTGATACTTCAGTTTTATAGCTTGTTTGGGTATCAACTAGGTGAGTAAGGTAGTGAAAGCCAAAACATATATTTGTGGTGTTTGCTAAGTGTTCATTTCACACAATTTGACTATATTTTAAAATCTGTTGAGGAGAGTAATATTGTGAAGGTTATGTGGTAGGCCTGGAGAGCTCAACGTATTTATTCCAAAGTGCCAACAAAAATTACAACACTTGATCCTGGTTCTAAAGGATTCAAACTGCTTGAGTGAGGTTTAATTACAGTTAGTAGTTCATAATGCCATCTACTTTCTGCCTAAGGCTAGTTGACTGCATAGTAAACTATGCAGTTATTTAAAGAATGTGCCACATTATGACAGGAGTTTTCTTCACATCTTGTAAAGTCAATATCCTACACTACTGCCAAACTAATGGAAAACTTCTTTTTACCTTATTTATTATGCTACCACAGTAGAACCATAAAAAAGATAGTTTTGGGGTTAAATGTTAAAGGCTGCCATAAAGATGGTTAGAGTTTCTTCTGTATTTGTTTTTAACCTAAGGACTTGTCTCTACTGAGAGAAAGCACCATGTTAGAAAAAGTATGAGCTAAGATGTGAAAAAATTATCTAAGTTAACTCCTTATGGAGGACCCTATGATTAACCAGGACCAGTTAGTTCATTTTTAAACATAACCATCTGTACCCACATTAGGTTCAAAATCATGTTTAATAATGTGTTTACACAATGTGGGTTGCTTTTTTTCAGAATAGATGAAGTTTAGGAGAGTAATGCTCAGATCCTGTAAAGAATTAAGCTTGTGCTTAATTATAAGCACAAGACTATTCCCAAACCCTTCTGAAATCTTTCCATTATATATGTAAAAAAAAATTAGATTGATATGGAGAGTCTTACTCCACACTCCTCCTTTTGCATATCTTGTTTTCTTTTGTTGTTGTTTTTGCATGGTGAAAGCCCTGCACTCTTTTATGTGATAAAATCTTGTTTTCCCTGGCTTAAAACTTGCTGCTCTTCTTGGAAAACTTCCCAGTGGCCAGATAGGTAGAGAAGTCAGAAAATGGTGGATGAACAAGTTGTGTGTGCTTTGTTTAGATGTAATGGTAAATAGTTGTTAAAAACATATTGGAGCTGACCAAAAAAAACTTCGCAATTTGTTGATGAAAGACACATTTTCTACTGTACATTTTCACCAGAAAGTATTCCATTATTTGACCATCACTCACATATATAATATGGTAGTACTTATAGGCCCCAGTCTTGTTTGTGCAGGGTACTGTACAAACACAGATGAATCTCAGAGGCCAGATGAACAAACTTTAAGAACTGCAGAAATTGTCCTCTGGTGCTTCATGGGAGATCAATACAGAGTAGAGCCTCAGACACAACATGTAGAACAAGTAGGGTGACCAGATCACCCAGGTCAAATATCGGGACGCGGGGGGGCGGGGCGGGGGCAGAGGGGGAAAAAATGGCGGCAGAGAAAAAAAAAATCCCCCACCCCCGATTCCTCCTCCCTCCGCAAGTGCTGGAGGGAGGCCCGGGAGACTCAGGGGAGCACGGGGCCGGGGTGAGTGTGAGTCCAGCCTGGCCCCGAGCAGGCAGGACTCAGGCGCGGTATCTGGAGGGAGAGTACGGGGTGGCCTGCAGGGCCAGGCAGCGGCTGTTCTCCCCACCTGGGCAGCAGGACTTGGGAGCAGCCGCTGCTGCAGCTCCCACTGCTGCGGGGGGAGGAAGCGGCCGCTGGCCAAGCTCGGCAGCTGCGGCTCTGGCGCCCACGAACCCCCCGAGCCCAGGCCTGCTGCGGGGACCCAGCGCGCACGCTGCGCATACCCAGCCCCTGGCCACTCGCGTCTGGGCTGGCTGCCCAGCTGGTGCAATCCTGTGGGCGGCCTCGGAGTGGGGGCAGCAGGCCCCAGCCGCCGCATCCCGCTCGGGTCCTGCAGGGGAACGAACGGGACTGGGCTGCCGATGCCTCCGCCACGGGATTGCAACAGGTGGGCAACCAGCCCAGACGCGACTGGCCAGGGGCTGAGCGCAGTGTGCGCGCTGCCCCGCAGCAGGCCCGGGTTCGGGCCCGGGCACCAAAGCCGCAGCCGCCGAGCGCCACGTGCTTGGCCACTTCCTCCCCCCGCAGCAGTGGGAGCTGCAGCAGCGGCTGCTCCCGAGTCCCCTGCCCAGGTGGGGAGAACAGCCGCCACCTAGCCCCACGGGCCGCCCCCCTACTCTCCCTCCAGGTACCGCGCCCGAGTCCTGCCTGCTCGGGGCCAGGCCAGACTCACACTCACCCCGGCCCTGCACTCCCCTGAGTCTCCTGGGCATGGCATGCTTGGTAAGAGGCGGGGATTTGGGGAGGGAGACAATGGGGCAGTGAGGGGGCGGGGATGGGGGCGAGGATTTGGGGAAGGATCCAATGGGGGAAGGAGGGGGCGGAGTCGGGGCAGGGGAGGGCGCGAGCCCTTTGGGCTCCGGAGCCTTTGCTTGTTTGTCCAGTGTCCCGACCTAACATTGGTCGGGACGCGGGACAAACAAGCAAATATCGGGACAGACCCGATAAAATCGGGACGTCTGGTCACCCTAAGAACAAGACAAATGGACTTTTGGGGTGAGGAAATTCCCAGGAAAGCTGGGGGATTCTTTTGCTCTATCGTATGACACATTTCCTGAAAGATTTGCTGTTTGGAACCTCACAAGAAGTTGGGGTTAAACTTGGAAACATGCAGTGGGTTTAAAAAATAGTCTGACTAACACAAATTTGTAACTTTTTTCATTTGTACCTTGATTATTCCAACACTCTCCTCAAAATTTACCTTGCTAAAACTTCAGTCGTGACTGGTACACAAGTGGCCAGGTTCCTTTTGTGGGATTTTCACCTTCCTTTGTAGCTTCAGAGTAGGTGGCTCAGTAGTCTGTAACTATATGGCAATGTCTGTGTTTAGAATTGCTCATTGTTTCCCTAAACATGGAAAATGTATTTTGGTTCCATGTCCATCCTGTGACTTTTGACTCTTCTGTTTGTTATCACTACAATATCCTGGTAACTTTTGCTGAAAACTTGTGATCACAGACTTGGGCGTAGGAAAATAATAGGGACCAAAAAAACCCAAAATACACATAAGTAAAAGCAAAAAAAAAAAAGTCCGAATGAGCTTTAATTGTGAAGTAGATAGATTGGTTGTCTTCCCTTTCCTACCCTCCCCACCCCTCTCCCCCATTTCCCTGCAAGCTATTTTTCATGTACCTGCTTTGGTGGCAAACTTGACTTGGTCTAGTGAATAAACCTTCAGGATACTATGACTTTAGCTGAGAAACAGATCAATGTTATAAACAAAGCATCATTTATCATTGATGATAAAACAGAGAGTAACCATTTGCAAACAAGGCATTTCTGAAGAGAAAATAACATTATTTAATTAAAATAAATACAAATACACTGCATGTGTCACAAATTATGATGAATGGGTTTTTTTTGGAAGCATTTACAATACTACAGCTTGTTCTTATCTATATTCATAAAGGAATAGTTTGTGTTTTTATGAATTGTGTTGAGCAGTTCTAGGCGGAAATTCTGCTGGCCTGTCTAAAACTGTACTAGGAACGTAAAATGAAAAAAGTGAACAAAAATGAGAGATTGGCTTGACACACCGTGATTGTTTTTCACAAAGCTTAAGTCTCATCCCAATTAGAAAATAAGATTTCTCACACTTCAGCTGTTGCCAAGGGTCTGAGGCACTAGCTACACAGTTGGAAACAGTGTAAAGCCTTAAAGGAAGGCCAAAGCAGGATGTCTTTGCAGGAAATGCAGACATAAACAAAAACTGGATTATTGAAGCAGAGAATGGGATGATTATGATTTGAAGGAAACAAATGATAAAAGGCGAAATAGGCTATGAACTCTCTGTATTTTGGTGGACTGAAGGAGGAGGAAGGCTCCAAACTGTTAAAATCCCTGTTGAGGGAAATGGTAGTTGATGAGCTGTATGCTTTCAAGCTTCGGTGCTGTTTGTTATAACCCAAACAACTAGAGGGACAGAGACCTAGTATGATCAAAGTAAAATGCCTCTGATTCAAGGGTAAGGAATTTGGGCTGAAAATAACAAGATTTTCAGGTAGTGTGATCTGAAAGGGGAATCCCATTTTGACTTTCCCCCTAATAGCTATGATGAGACATAGACACAGATGCTGATCTCATTCTATGTGCACTCCATGTTTTTGTGACAGTAACAGCCATACTGGGGGAGACCACTGGTCCATCTTGCCCAGTATCCTGTCTTCCAACAGTGGCCAATGCCAGATGCTTCAGAGGGAATGAACAGAACAGGCAATCAAGTGATCCACCCTCTGTTGTCCAGTCCCAGCTTCTGGCAATCGGACGGTTAGGGACATCCAGAGCATGGAGTTGGGTCCCTGACCATCTTGGCTAATAGGTATTGATTGACCTATCCTCCATGAACTTAACTAATTTTTTTTTTAAGCCCATTAAATTTCTGGCATTCACATCATCTCCTGGCAGTGAGTTCCACAGGCTGATTGTGCATTGTGTGAAGAAGTGCGTCTTTTTGTTTAGTAGGCAGCAGGTTTAAAACAATTTCATTGGGTGACCTCTATTTCTTGTGTTATGTGGAGGGGTAAATAACCCTTCCCTATTTGCTTTGGCCATACCATTCATGATTTTATAGACGGCTATTGTAATCCCTCATAGCTGTTGTGACGGTGCTGCCCGTGGGAGCCAGCTGAGGTCACTCAATCAGGGTGAACTGCAAACCCCAAACGCTGGTGGTTATTCCAATACTTAGATTTACCAACCAGCACAAAACAGCTTCTCTAGTACCTTACTGGTTACTCAGAAGTCCAAACCACACAGTTCCCTTAAAGTGCCCAGCCTCAGGCCTCCATCCAGACACACCTGTCAGATATGAGAATCTTACTTCATCATATAAAAGAAAAGGTTCTTCCAATTCCAAAGGATCAGCCACACACCCAGGTCCAATTATAACTTAGATCTTACCCAAAATACACGCTATAGCCAATTCTTATTAACTAAGCTAAAATTTATTAAAAAAGAAAAGAGAGAGAGAGTGTTGGTTAAAAGAGCAATATACAGACAGACTTGAATTCAATTCTCGAGGTTCAGATACATAGTAGAGATGAACTTGTAGTTGCCAAAAGTCCTTTTAGAAATAGTCCATAGGTTATAGTCCAATTTCCATATTCAGGGTGGCTCCAGTCAATGACTGGGGATCTCAATCCTTATGGCTTAAGGTTTCCCCCTCTTGAAACCCAAAGCAGATCTGAGATGAAGAAGGATTCCTGTCCCAGGGTTCTTATACATTTCCAGCAGCCTTTCGGCCTGAGAAAACAATAGGCTTAACTCCGTCTCCCAAATATCCTGGCACTTAGCACAGAGTAATTTATCCATTAAACAGTTCAGATACAGGTTACCACAACCTTCAAAGAGACACATAGACAATACTACTATTTCACTCAAGTATCATCATAAATGTTAATATTCCTTTTTTGATCTTTGAATTAAAACTATAGCAATAGACAAGACTTGTTTGCTGACATCACAAGCCCTGAGCAAACATCTCCCCTTCTACGTCTAACAATGCAGACTTGCATTTCAAAGCTCTAGTCATTTACATATCTTCCTAACCAGTCCTCAAGGTTCACCCATGGGTCAGGTCAGTCTATGAGTCATAGACTCCCCCTGGCCCTGTCATTTTCCAATGAAATATTATATTACACTCATAACGTCACAGCTGTCTCTTTTCCAGGCTGAATAGTCAGTCTTTTTTTAATCTCTCCTCATATGGAAGCTGTTCCATACCATTTTTGTTTCCCTTCTCTGCACCTTTTCCAATTCTGCTATAACTTTTTTGAGATGGCTCAAACAGAACTGTATGCATATTCAAGACATGGGCATACCATTGATTTCTATAGTGGCATTACGATATTTACTGTCTTATTATCTATCCCTTTCCTAATGGTTCCTAACATTCTGTTAGCTTTGTTGATTGCTGCTGCGCATTGAGCAGTGGTCTACTCCGTTCATTCCTATATATTTTGTTCTCTGGTATTACCACATCCCATTTATCCTCATTTCACCAAGCTTTTGGGATGCCTATTTTATAAATATCCTCATTTAATGCCAGGCACTATAAACTTCTATCATTTGTATATAAGCACTTGCAGGGCCAGCTTTATGAAGGGCAGGGGCCTGATTTGAATACCTGGCAGCGGTCCAGGGCTTCGGCGGCACTTCAGCGGTGGGGGATCTGCTCCGGGTCTTCCATGGCACCGAAGGACACCCCTCTCCCCCACCGTTGAAATGCTGCCGAAGACTCCCGGAGCAGACCCCCCACCGCCAAAATGCCACCGAAGCCCCGAACTCCTGCCAGGGTAAGTAAAAATTAATTAATTAATTAAAAAGGCGCCTAAGGCGTGGGGCCCAATTCCGGTGAATCGGGCAAATCAGCCTAAAGCCGGCCCTGAACACTTGTACATTTTGTCAATCTGCGTTCATATTATAGTTACATGGGACTTTTACATTTGCCTGTTCATTACTAGCTCATATCTGTACGTTATCAACTTCTTTCCTATCCCCTTCACAAGGATATAGAGTTCCCCCTTTAAAAAATTGATCCCTGAGGGGTGGCGGCACTCTAACCGTGTGCTCCTCCACACCTATCAACACTTCTGCCAGCCCCGTTTAAAAAATCTTCTACAACCTTTTTAATTTTACATGCCAGCAGTCTGGTTCTGTTTTGATTTAGGTGTAGCCCATCCTTACTGTACAGGATAACTTTCCCTTCCATCAGAGGACCCTGAAGTGCTTTACAAACAGTAATTAAGATCCCTGTGAGAGAAATATTATTATACCCATTTTATGTATGGGGAAACTGAGGAACAGAAGTGTCTTGCACAAGGTCACACATGAAATTAGTGGAAAGAGACTCTGACTTTAGTGGGCTTTGGATGAAGCCTGTACTCAATCTGTGTCGGACTAAAGAAAAGAGCCCATGTTGGGCTTACTTCCAGTCCCATTCTCTGTTAGAGGACACGCTTGCCCATGTTGGAGAATGGGGATAAGGAATGTCATCACTGGATGTGGTTTCAGTGTCATTGGTAGGGAATTATGCTTGATTTTTCTGAATCATAATTGAGTAACTTTCTTTAATTTTTAATCTAAGTTTTGTATTGTTAAAATCACGTACCTAAAATATACTTTGAAAAGTTCAGAAAATAAATATTTCTTATCCAATTAGCAATCAAAATAAGCAATTGCGGATTTTAGTTCACAATGAAGTCCACTTAAAAAAACAAAGGCTTTTTGGCTTTTATGACATCTCATGTAACTTAGAATAACTTTTTTATTTCATGATGACAGAAAAGTAGCTGGAGCAAACACAAGACTTCACTGGCTACATAATCTACTAGTTGTACTGGCAAAAAGCTTGCATATATGATAGCTATAGTTGAAAAAAAGACAATGTGTTTGTGTGTAGGCAGGGGTGAGCTGGAGCCGGTTCGCACCGGTTCGCCGAACCCGTTGTTAAATTTAGAAGCGGTTTTAGAACCGCTTGTTAACTAGCTTCCCTGCGAGGGAAGCTTTGATGGGCTCTGCCTGGGAAGCCTGTAATTCCTCCTCCCGGCCGCCGGGGGGCGCTGCGCTGTGCTGCGAGAGCCATGTGAGCTGCCTCCTGGCCCTGTTGCTGCTCCTGCTTTTTGGACCTCTGGCCCTGGGGCTCCTGCTGCTGCTGCCTGGTGAGTCCCCGGCTGCCTCCTGCTGCTCCCAGCCGCTCCCCCTGTGTGAGTATCTGCGCCCCTCCCCCGCCTTCCCTGCCCCCACCCCCCAGCCACCCCCTGCCAGCCCCAGCCACCCCCAGCCAGCCCCAGCCAGCCCCTGCCCCCAGCCAGCCCCAGCCAGCCCCTGCCCCCAGCCAGCCCCAGCCAGCCCCTGCCCCCAGCCAGCCCCAGCCAGCCCCTGCCCCCAGCCCCGCCCTCTGCCCGCAGCCGCCCTCTGCCCGCAGCCAGCCTCTGCCTGCAGCCCCTGCCACAGCCACCCCCTGCCTGCAGCCAGCCTCTGCCCACAGCCGCCCGCAGCCACCCCCTGCCCACAGCCACCCGCAGCCCGCCCATCTGCATCACCTGCCCACAGCCAGCCCGTGTCACTCCCTGCCTCCAGCTAGCCCTGCCCCACGCCCCTATCTGCAGCCAGCCCCACATCCACTGGTGCCCTGCAGTTTCCAGGGCAGTAACCCTGCACACGTGCTTTAATGAGGGGGAGGCAGGGAGCAGCTGGGACCCACACATGTGCACACCCTAGAGTGACCAGACAGCAAGTGTGAAAAATCGGGACGGAGGTGAGGGGTAATAGGAGCCTATATAAGAAAAAGACCCAAAAATTGAGACTGTCCCTGATCACCACCCACACATTTGAAACGGAGCTCATTTCTAGTTCAGCCCCATCTTTTTAAAAAAGAACTTTAGGTAGGGTTAAAATACATCTGTATTTCCCTGGACATGTCAGGCTTTTCGGTTCTTAATCACCTCCTGGGAAAATATGGACATATGGTAACCCTATTGGTACAAAAAATACATGCTGTCGCACATCCCTTAAATCAGAACTTTTTATAGGGAACCCGTTGTTAAATCAGAACTTTATAGGGAACCCGTTGTTAAGATTTTGGCAGCTCATCACTGTGTGTAGGTGGAAAGGTAAACATTGCTAAGTTTTTACTTAACACATAATTGCAGCAGAGAATTTGTGAGCTGTTTTGTTTGTTTATAGCTCAGTATCACAATGGCTGTTACAGATCATTCCATAAATGTCACCATTCAGGACAGATCTGTTCAAGTATTTTGCATGCAATGCCAGAAAAAGATTTCTAAGGTTGTTTAACACAAATTATTTCCTTTCAGTGAGGTATTTTTAATGTTTTGTGAATGCCACTCAGGCTTTCATGACTCCAGTATATAGGCTTCTATAATCAATAATATTCTTCAGTCAGTTACTCTGCATAAATATTCACTTATGGATTTGGAAGTTATTTTATTTAAGTGTGCGAGATCGCTGCAAAAGTTTTTGGATTTGGTGCAAGGAATGCTATGAAAACATCAGTGGAGCAGCGTGGACGTTTTACTAGTAAATATAAATAGCATAACTGGATTCAATTGTTGTTTCTCTATCGTGACTCTTATGCCCATCTATTAATGTTATCTTAAAAACTTGACTACAAATCAACACTCTGATGTTTTGAATGTCAATTATGTGTCAGTTGCTATTTCCATGATAAAATTTTTGGAACTTTCATTTCATTTTTATAGGTGTGGAGTCTTTTACCCACTCCACCATTATCACTGCTTGCCTCCACATACGTGGGTTAAATACCTCTCTAAATATTGTCATAAAAGTAGTCTTTAAAATGAGATAACTGTAAACTGAATTTTTTCTGAGTTAGTCCTTGAGAAGGAAATGGCATACAACACATACAAATTAATATTCCATCCATCTTTTGCAGTAATAAACATGCCTGCATTCTGTTCTCCTTCCCCCACCCAAGTGTGCCAGTATTAGTGATGATGGTGGGCATGTACAAGCCAGTGGGAGTACTGTTTCTCAGCTACTGTAGCAAAAGAGTAAGAGTCAGTATATCCCTACAGTACTATTAGTACAAGATATTTGTTGTTGTTTTTTATTTTTATTTTTTTTTAATATCGCTGGATAAAAATGATGGACAAAAATGTTGAAGGCTAAACTACTCCAGTGGTGGAAGCTTTGAGCTCAAGACCAATTCTGTGAAGGTGGACTAAATCTCAGTTTTTAGATGATGCAGCTTTTGCCTATCATTTTGGGAGGGTGGGGATGGGAGTTGATAAGTTTGGTCTGCAGAGGAAAAGAGAGAGCCCCTGTTACAGGATCTCCCCAAGCTCAGCATCAAAACCTGTCTTTGCCTCAATTTCCCAGCTCATGTAATTTGGCTGGCTGGCTGGCTGCTTCAGTGAAGTTTTCACCAGTATCAGTGTTTCCTTTCCTTTTCCTAGGGATGCATATGTGGTTCAAAAAGAAACACAGTTTGGCATCAATCAGAACAGGTCCTGCCACCTGGCTAGTCCTCGGCCTCTGCCTAAGAGGGCTTCTGCTGCTGCTAGCTGGTGTGGGAAGCCCCTTTTCAGCACCTTTTTCTGACCCAGAGTCTGCTGCAAGAGCTTCCCCAATCCCATCCTTAATTGAGCTGTGTGTTGGCCTTTTATCTCATCAGGCTGTAGGCAACTGGCACAGTCACAGGTAGGGACTATAATCCGAAGGAACTTGGGCTATGTTTACATTGCCGCTGGGAGAGAGCCTCCCTGCCCAGATAAACTGATTTATGGTAGTTGGGCTCATGCTGGTGCACTAAAAAATAGCTGTGTGGACTTTGCAGCACTGGTGGAGCTTGTTTGGCTATCCCAAGTCTCTGCTGGTGCTTTAACGTCCACCCAGCTATTTTCAGCATGCTAGTGCAAATCTGTTTGCTTAGGCTGGGAAGTTCTCACAGTTGCAGGGTACATGTATCCTTAAAGGGCCTTTACACTCTGTGACAAACCCTTCCACAAACATCCATTGTAGGCTAATTCATGCAACAAGTTCAGGCTTTGTAGAGACTATTTGCCTATTCTGATAGGAGGAAAAGTATAATTACAACTGTTGGAGGATGAGACCACTCTGGCAATACTACTAGTCTTGGTTGGACCAGACGAAGATGTAACAAGTTCTTAGCCTTTGTCAACTAGAGGGAAAATCTCATACATAAATCAGCATTGAAAATCAGGTTAAGAGTATATCATGTTAAAAAATGCAAGGAAATAGAGTTAAGGTTTTTAGTCTGTTTTGAAAATTAGGGTAGTATAGAGGCACATACTATAATCTTTCAGATTTGTGTACGGCTTTTGAGCCGTAGTGTGAACTTAAGGACAGAGTGACAGCCTTAAATTGAAACTTCCTTTTTCTTTACAGTTGTTAAAATTAATATAAAAGTTTAGCCTCTTGTTTTTGACTGCCCCTATAATTGATAGCTTAGGCATGTTTAAGGGCCTCTCAGTTTAACTCTCAAACTAAATATATGAATAAGATTACGTGTGTGTGTGTGTGTGATTTTTTTTTTTTCCCCTGAAGTTGAAGTGAAACACTACAGTCAGATTTTCAGTCACTTACCAAAACTTTTAGTATTTGGGGTCTTCGGAGGAGGAAAGTTTCCTTTTCCTAGGGATGATGTTCATATATCCAGTGTTGTGTCTCTGATTCCCCTATTCCTTCTTCCTGTTGCTCTGAACCTCTCACTGTTGTATCATTAGTTTTTGGTGAGGGTGAGAGCCTGTGTATCTGAAACTAAGCTGAATTTGTTACTCTAGTTTCTATCCTAGATTTTGCAGAAATTTTATGATGCATATCCCTTATCAGGATTTTTCAACATGATATTGTATAAATTCTACATATAGACATTTTTCTGTAAATTATATGATCTTGCAAAGGCTTATATTTTTACTTTACATACACAGGTTCATAGAAGTTGTAAGTGAGAGGTTCCTGGGGCTACAGAATGACTGTCAATAATAGCTACAGTTGGGACTGAAGGATACCACAGAGATTAATTTGCAGATCCAAGCTATATACAGTGGGCCTGATTTGACCACCATGATCTTTCCTGAAGTTTTTTCAATCTGGATTTCAAACTAGCCTCCTCCCTCTGCTGCCTCTTCTTGCTCCACTCCTTCCTCCCCACCCCAAAAGACACAACCTGCAAATTTAAGTGTTTGGAATGAGTTTTGGTTTGCTTGTTGAAGAGAGGTTTGAATCTAGAGGTTTGCTCTGGATCTACCTGTAATAAAATCCATGTTGCTATCCAGTATAATTTTTTACTTCAATACACAAATATTTATTAATTTAGTATATTTTGAGTTGAAGATGCAATACTTGATATTTGTTACCGGTATGTAACTTTAAATCTGAGCTTATTCTGAGTGGTAAAAGCAACTGTGGGAGTAGTTAGTAAGAGTGACATTTGGGATTACTTTTTTTTCTCTCTCCCAATAATAGATGGTTGACCCTACCTTAGCAGAAATGGGAAAGAATCTTAATGAGGCCATGAAGATGCTAGAAGATAATCAAAGGTATCTACAAAGAATAATAGCTGGTAGAACAGCAGATATATGTTACACATGTAGATACTGATGCCAATGTCTTCAAGCAAGTGGAATGGGTTTTTTTCTACTAATTCTAGGACCGATCATTATCAGATATTTGTACTTAATTTCTGCCATATTCAAATCAAGAATGTTTCCTGACTGAGGGTGTTTGTTGTTAATGAATATTTTGCAGGGCCAATCCAATACATATTTTGTAGCATTCAGTCTAAATCCAACCAGGACACATTTTTCTAAAGGCTTTGACTTGTTCTTAGCATGTGAATCATGGCTCCACAAGTAACTTTTACTTCCATCTCACATGATCTGCTGATAAAGGTTTTCACCAGCCTTATAAAGCATAGTCTTTAAGTTTTTTCTTCTTAATCAAAGGAAAGTCAAATCAACAACTCTTTTTAAGGCCATCCTTAATTAAATCTTATGTTAGGCTTGTTGATCTATTCAAACTATATTCAGTGATTTTTGTCTCTTGTGAACATGCCAATGTATTTTTGAGCGTCAAACAGCACTAGGAATTTCGTTGCTATGCAACAAAAAGTTAAAATGTAAGTAACTCTTTTTCTTGTGTGTTTAAATTAGAAAAATGGAGGAAGAAAATGAAAAGAAGTATGTAAGGAACGATATTCCTGGACCACTCCAGGGGAGGTAGGTAACAATGTATTCTTCATATTTAGTGTACAAACTCCAGGGGCAGCTCCAGGCACCAGCACGCCAAGTGCGTGCCTGGGGCGGCAAGCAACGGGGGGCGCTCTGCCGGTCACCGCGAGGGCGGCAGGCAGGTTGCCTTCAGCGGCATGCCTGCAGAGGGTCCGCTGGTCTTGCGGCTTCAGCGGACCTCCCGCAGGCGTGCCGCCGAATCCGCGGGACCGGGGACCTCCCGCAGGCAAGCAGCAGAAGGCAGCCTGCCTGCCATGCTTGGGGCGGCAAAATACCTAGAGCTACCCCTGACAAACTCTTAAGTAAAACGTTTGCAATAATTTTGCAAGGAACTTATAATATATACTATCATGAAAATTTACTTGTCCAGCCACAAAATCTGGTCTCCTGACTATGCCCACGATTGATATATTTTATTTATGGATCAAAAAAATTACTTGCCCTTTGTGAGTAGGATTTTGTGTCACTGGTAGCTAATGAAGCATTAGTTGTTTGCAATGTTGTAGTTGTGTTGATCCCAGGATATTAGAGAGAAGGTAGGTGAGGTAATGTCTTGCATTGAACCAATTTCTGTTGGTGAAAGAGACAAGCTTTCAAGCTACACAGAGCTCTTCTTGAGTTCTAATAAAGCCTTAGAAAAGATAATTTAATGGAGTTTTATGTCTTTATTATATAGCATACTTTTTATGTAGATTTACTTTTAAATCTGAAATATTGCATTCAATGAGTTTGAGATGCACATTCAGACAGGAAATTCATACTTGAGAATGATATTCCACACTATGTGAGGCACAAAGCACCATGTTGAGGCATATGGTTGGCCTTCACAGAAAACTATACATCACTCAGCATAACAACCTGAAAGTTTACGTGCTATGATTTGTGCATTAAATTGACTATTGCATCTGAAAAATAAGATTCAGGATTGCATTGTCATAATCTTTTTTCTGCAAAATCATTCATGAGCCCAGACTAAGACTGCAGTTCAGTTTCCATTCTAATTTAACATGGGTTTAACAGCAGAAGAATATTGTGAACACACAACTTGTTTTTATTTAAAAAAACAAACAAACTTGTCTTTCATGGAAGTTAATGAAACTGGTATGAATCAATGAAGTTGAACAGACTTGTAAGAAGTTGGGAATGCTTTTTATTAGTGTAACTGTTACCTCTTTCATACTTGCATTATTTTTCATTTTATTAATATAGGTTTTAATTTGATACTATTTCAAGTTGGGTTGGTGTGTGGTGGCTTTTATTTTTGCACTTCTAGCATTTGTAAGGCAGCATAGTTCCAGAAATGGTTTCAAGAAACACTTTCTAGTCACTAAAACAGATGTTTGTAAGTAATCAGTGTATTTTAGAGATAATCATATTACTGAGAGATGTGCTCAACTTTGTGAGCTCGTGATTGGATCCTCTGAGTTTGGACATCCACTGGCAATGTCTTCACCTACAATCCAGCACTCCAGGGCTGAACGATTGCTTAGTTAAGCTTGTCAGTCCAAATCCTCAGATTTCAAGGGAGCCTCTATGTGGGCCAGTTCTTTAGGCCTGTTGAAATGCCCCATGCATAAGTCAAGAGGATCTGGACTCATTGATACAGCAGCCTTCCCACTATGATCCTGTTAGGTCCTCCACTGATAACTTTTCCCCACCATCCCAACATTCTACAGAGCAAAACCCTTGTGTCTTGTTGCAAAACAGCTGTAAGTGGCCTTTAGGATCTGTATCCTGAGGTACTAGAGTTGCTCATCTACTTACCATTTTTCCTTTTCCTAGTGGGCAAGATATGGTGAGCATTCTACAATTAGTACAGAACCTCATGCATGGAGAGGAGGAAGATGAGTCATCACAGTCTTACCGGTAACGCTAAATTGTATTGTTCTATTTGGAAGATTATAACTTGATAACTATATTTGCTGTGATAATTTTTGAAGCCACAAATTGTACACTTAAATTTTTTTTATTAATTTTAAATTTGCAACAGTGTAAGCTGTTTTAACTAAACCTTTGTTACATTATACACTGAACCAGGAGAAAAAGTAAAATGTGGAACATACCTAATAGGAATTTTTTTAATAGTCCTGATAGCAAATTGAAATTGGGTTGAAATTATGTAACTATCCATGACTTGGTGGTACTGTTTTCCTCAAAATAGCCACACTCTTTACTGCAGTGAAGTATTAAAAGCAGTTGTGTATAGCAGGGAATTATTCCTGGCTGACAACTCAATTTCTTTGAATTGTCCTCAACTTTATGAGCATTGCTTATGCTGCCTGCATTCTGTGGAAGCCTAATTTTTTGACTTACCTTCAGAATTTTTAGTTGCATCAGATATAGTATAGTTGTAAATTACAAGTTGCATAGTCAGCTCTGCATATGGATTTTTTTTTTGTTTTGTTTAAAGTGGGGTACTCTGAGCCTGGGAATGGGAGTCACTGAATTCTAATCCTTGCTCTGGAACTGACTTATTTGTAGCCGTGGGCAATACATTTAACCTCTCTCCTTCCATTTCTCCATAAAATGGTGATACTACTAGACTCCCTACCTGCACAGGAGTGTGGAAGATCAATATTTGCAGAACAGTTTGAAGATTTAAAATGTTATGTAAATAATAGTTATGAGAAAAGATATAGTTTAAACTTCCAAGTTTCATAGCGTCTACTTTCTTTTTTTGTGTATACCAGGCCTAGGCATATGTTTAATGCACACTAAAATCTTATTGTAAAAGGGCAGTTGCAGTTTTAATATGTTAGTAGGTTGAGATAAACTCTATGCTCCCTTTTAGGATTTATCTCAGGCAGCTAAAAGGTGTCTAAACTACAACTGCCGTGTTGTATTAATGTGTATTAATTAACACATGTTAATTAATGTGTTAAAATTCACCTTTTCTCCTAGTGTAGACATGGCTCTTTTATACGTCATTCTGGTATATATTTGAAGAAAATATTGCATCTTAACCAGTTCTATGACATTCTGGGCATATCCAGTAAAAGGAGAAAACATAAACCCATCCTAAATATGCATGACATGTATCAAGCTGACAGTTATTCTCATACGATGTTTCTGGTTTGCAGACTTCAGAATGTTGGAGAACAAGGTCACATGGCTTTACTGGGACATAGTCTAGCAGCTTATATTTCAGTGCTGAACAGGGAACGGCTGAGAAATCTTACAACTAGAATCCTTTCGGACACCACTCTCTGGCTTTGCAGACTTTTCAGGTAAGTCATGAATTGCTTATTTATTATGCAAGTTACATAGTAAAAATGGATTAAAAAAAAAAGTCTGAAGTACGATTTGTTATCTTGATAGCCTTATGCCTTAAATTAATGGTACAGTGAAAGATCTTAAATACAGCACACTTGTTTACAGGGTGCTGTTCTTGAAAGCCGAGAACTTGTCAATAATATACCAGTCATAAAAGTGTGTTTTTTTTATAAGGAATTTTCAATGGAGTTAGGGGTCAAAGTACAATAGTGGGTAGACAGATGGTTGAATATCCATTTATATAAGCATATATATGCTGTTGAGCCTTGTAGCGCTTTTAAAAGAGGTCTTCCAGCGAACCTCTCATTGGTTCTGCCTTAGACTTTGTTTAGTTTTTATGTATAGAACAGCTGAGGAATTTTCAGTGTAGCAAGTATATTTCCTGAAGGTCTACCTGAACTTGTAATTTAGATCCAGCACTGGAGGGGAAAGAAAAGTACAAGAAATACTTCAGGTGAAAAGAAACTTAGTCAAACAGCTAGGTTATTTCCTTGTACGGCTTAATTTCATGTAAGATTCTTACTCAAAGTGCCTTAGTCTTGAGATAAGCTTTAATATATGTGAAAACAATGCATTCTGGTGCCAGAGCTGGCTGATTTGCAGATTAAAATGAAATCTGGCTGCTGCTAATATGGGAAATATTTCCCATTTGGTAAAGAAATAACTTTGGGTGAGACAAAGCTTCACTGATATCTCATTTAATGGTAATCTAGAGGTATTCCCTGTCCCCACAGTTCTTTGAGACCTGGGTTGAATGACTAACCCTGGATTAACATGGTTTGGACATGATGTAAAATACAGGATGTTAATTTGCAGACAGCAGGAAGGGTAATGGGGATAGCACATGGTGTTCAGTGGGACCCTTGACGGAAAAGTATGTTGACTGGCTCCAAAGAGTAGCTTATGCCAGTCCCCTGTCATGAAAGCACTGGCTATTGTAGTATATGGCTATTATATGCTGTATGCAGTGGATGGTCAGTGACAAACTGATAACTGGTCTCTGTCCTGATAGGATTATAGTCTAGAGTGCTGACAAAGACAAATGGTACAACAAAGCGGATTTACACAGAGGAGTGATTAGCCATGAGTGTCTGCAAACTGAGTTTTAAAGTATTCATACTATAAAAGCCAAGGCAGCAATGGGACGGGAAATTAATGATACTCAGGGCTTTTATATGAACACGCACCAAGAATCTGAAGGGAGCTTTAACTTAAAACAAATGTAGTCAGGAACTGTTTCACTTTAATATCACAACGTTTTTTTAGGTTTTGGGGGCTCTTGATGGGAATCTTAGTCTTATGTGAAAAGGATATATTGTCCATTAGATGTCTCAATATCCAATCATTTGAGCCTTCCTGTAGGAGGAAGGAATGAGGCACGGGCGTTTCATTAAATTAACCGATGAAGCGATAAAGGAAATAACTAAAACTGACCCAGCCATAGAGCTATTAAAGTTACAAATTATCCCCATCTATAGATGATAAATGAAGGCTTGTTTTAGCTGCATACAGTGACAAATGGACCTTCTGTAGAGCCAATATAATCAGCATTCTCTAGTTGGTAGAATATAAGATGAATGAATATCTGTATTTAGCTATTTAGTAAACTCTTGTGTGACTTTAAAAGTTTTTGAAACCTTACATGGATATGAGGCTAGGTTTCATGATTCAAAGATGAGATGCAGATGGGTTAAGCAGAAATCCATCTATTTGACAGTTTATGTAGTGATGGTCCTAATACCC
Source organism: Mauremys mutica (assembly GCF_020497125.1). Lineage (NCBI taxonomy): Eukaryota > Metazoa > Chordata > Testudines > Geoemydidae > Mauremys > Mauremys mutica. The sequence continues at coordinate 66,861,765 of NC_059082.1, read as the reverse complement.
AGTCTTAGAGGACCAGTTGGTCCCATTCTGACACCTAATATGCACGTTAGCAGTGATTTCACATCAAGCGTGAATACCTGCTGGACCTTGGAACAAGTGTGTAGGGTAAAATGTGTGGTATATTTGGTTTTACAACTGCATTTATATGATATATCCCAAAGAGTCTATGAATAATTTTTAAAATGTTTCTAAACTTACGTTTAGCTTACCTTATAGTTCAGCTCCAAACAGGTTTCATGGCTACCATAAAGCATGATGGAATGTCACTCATTAGGAGTCATTTGGGTAATTTATGGTGAGGCTGGATGCTGCAGGATTTAAAAAATTTAAACTGAGGGATGGACTGAGCGACTCTTAGATTATTCAGGATTATTGATATACATACTGGACATAAATGATGTAGCAAAACTCCTACTTCCTTGTCACTTAATAAATCCTGACCTGTACTACTCTTCCTCTTGTTTTCCTTCATTTTAGTTAGGTGGCTATATTTCTTTACACTGGAACTGTCATACCTTTATTAGATACCTAATTCCACTATTGTCTCTTCTTGGCTTTTAAACATTAGTGTGCATATCACTGCTGAAGCTGAAATCCTTCGTTCAGAGAGATGAAAACAAATTAACTGCTAGTACAGATTTGTAGTCCAACTTCCTGGGCAGTAGACATGGCAGTGTACTAAATAAACTGCACTAAATGGCAGTCTATTTGTTTGTATTTCAAGGAGTGTTAACATAGGACATGAGTAACGTTGGGTATTATGGATTTGTTTGCTAGTGGCTTCATACTAAAGTTTGCAAGATCCTGTCCACGTTTAACTCTATTTAAAAAAAATCTATTTCACTCTGATTTTACAATATTGTGCTTTGAAACTGCATCCTCCTCACTGACTCATGATTCTTACAGATGTGAGCCATACCCACTTGCTGAGGTTTTTTTATAATGGAATTTTTTAAAAGTGTGAAATCTTTCCTGTTCCTCAAATGTTTCCATCTACATTTTATGATTTGGTGGCTTCACTCAGTGCATATAAGTCTGAGAAAATATCTTTGCAAACTTTGAGGATTTTAAAGAGTGGTTTTCTTGCCCAAGTCCCCTCATCAGGGGCAGCAAGCCGCAGGGGTCGGGCTGCTGGTCGCTGTGAGGGTGGCAGTCAGAAACGCCACCGAAGGCTGCCTGACTGCCATGCTTGGGGCGGCGAAAAACATAGAGCCAGCCGTGCCCCTCATCTACTTTGTTGAAACTGTAAATAGAAATAGAATGTAAAGTAAGCTTTCATAGTTACTAATCTCTGTCTGTGCCAACATAGTTTACTGTGCTCTCTCTTATCTTAGTAAATAATTTCTTTTTTCCTTTACCCCTCCAAAGGTCACTTCCACTATTTGTGTCAGAACCATGATCCACTGAATCTTTTTTCATAATCTTTGTCTCCTGGAGTCACAAACTCCTATGATATAATAACGTGTCTCTTGACTGGATGGGGGAGATCAAATTAAAACCTTATAAAACTAGAATTAACGATTTACCCTTCATCTGATTTCTATCTTGGCTTTGTTTTATTTGTAATGTTCTGGGCTTGGGTAGAGCTTCTAATTTAATGAGGAGCCAGAACATACTAACATATAACAGCACTTAGATACTTTTGTTTCAGATGCTATTTAAACCAATAAATGTAATATAGCAGAGACAAAGCAGAAGATTGGAAGCAAGGAATTCCTGAGGTCTAATTTTGACTCTGGTCTTGGGCAAATTACTTAGCTTTTCTGTGCCTCAGTTTCATATGCCCAATGATTATACTGATGTACCTCTTCATAGAGTATCTGAGGGCAGGTCTACACTACGGCAGGGATCAATGGCGATCAATTTAGTGGGTCTAGTAAAGACCCGCCAAATCAATTGCAGCTCACTCTCCAGTCAACCCCTGTACTCTACTCCCGACAAGAAGAGTAAGGTAAGTCGACGGGAGATTTTCTCCCATCGACCCCCCACGATGTAGACCTTGCGGTAACTCAACCTAAGGTATGTCAACTCCAGCTACATTATTCACATAGCTGGAGTTGTGTAGCGTAGGTCGACTTACTGTGGTACTGTAGACATAGCCTGAGATAGAAAGCACTTTTATAACTGCTCAGTATTTACACACACTAACTAAACTGGGACTGTTTCTGATGGTTTGTCTTACAGGTACGAAAATGGGTCAGCTTATTACCATGAAGATGATCGTGAAGGTCTCTTAAAAGTCTGTAGGCTTGTTATTCACTCTTGCTATGAAGACTACACAGTAGAAGGATTCAATGTGTTATATAATAAGCAGCCTGTTATATACATTAGTTCTGCAGCCAGAACAGGCTTGGGCCAAACTCTCTGCAATCAGGTAAGTAGTTTTAGTGTAAAGTTTGGAGTCTTTGCTGCATATAGAAACTTGCAGGTATCATCATGCCTAGTGGCATCCTAGCTAGATTTTGAGAATGGATCTAGAGGTTCACAGGTAGAAACTGGTATGTTGCAGAAGCAGCACATTTTTTGTGTGGGTTGTTGCGGGTGAGTAATGTGGAGGATTGCTTTTCCATCCCATTGTAACTAGAAGGTCCTTCATTTATCTCCATTCTGGAGCATCCACTGCTGACCTCTCATTGGGGCTTTACTCAGTTTGCCAGTGATACTCTGTCAACCAGAGAGGATCTTTTTGAGCAAAGTGAGGTTCTCTGACTCTCAGGCCACTGAACATGCTGTGTCTGCAACAGTGCTATTTGTGCATTCACATGGCTCTCATCATCCTGGTATCTGAGCTTCTTCCGAGTTGTTAAATAACAGAAATACCCTTCTCCCTCTCTCTTCCTTCCCGGCTTGTCCAAGAAATAGTGTTTCTAGAATTTTTTTTTAAAAGTTTGTGTATGTATGCGCACACTGAACTTAAGTTTTCTTGTACTATCCTAATGGTCCCATTTTTTTTTAGTTTTTTTTTTTAGTTTTTTAAGCACAATTTCCTTGATACTTCTAAATTTTATCTTTTAACCAAAATTAGTAACAACTGATGAATAAACAATGAAAGTCACAAATAAGATTGTCCTGAAGCCAGCCAAGGAAGGAGGAGAAACCATGCCCTGAAGCCAACCAAAAAATCTGCAAAAACAATAATATAAAACATAATGTTACGGTTTGTAAGACTGTTTTATTAATTATAAGATTCCAAAACATAAAAAAGAACATAAACATATTGGGAATAAACTAAAATAACCCAGAATGGAGCTATAGGGTTCTAGTTTACAATATACATCTGGACAGCAAGATGATGTTTTCTGATTGCACACAGTTTGTATATTCCAGCAGTGATGATGTGAGAGTTGTAGACAGGAATTTTCTGAACTTTTCATATGAAACAATTGCACCCGGTATCTTTTTTTAAGGATGATTGTTCCTGGTTTCATGTAGACATTTCAGTATAATAATAATTTTCTTTTTCATGACAAGCTTCTTGTTTGAAATGGTGGTATTATCACTAAAGCATTACTGAAAGATGTCTCAATTTACTGTTGAATTTTGCTTTTTCCTAGGAATATTTTTCTGCATCCAAGTTCTTTGAAAAAATTAATCTCACTGAATTTTACTTGGAATAGCGAGCTTGTAGATAGGTCCTGAATAAGAGAAATTGTGGTTTTTAAATTTAATCTTTGAAAAAAGGCCAACATTATCTACAACAGCATGTTGTAAAAATATATGCAATATATTGCATAAATTGTATGAAAATTGCTTGTCTTAACTCTCTACTATGCAATAATTTGCATAAGTGAATATATATATATAATATACACCTTCAATAGGCCTATTCATGTGCTTAAATGTTTGCTGGATTAAGGCCAAAGTGCTCTGGACTGGGCAGGATTGAGTCCATTGTGAGCAGCCTCATTTCCTTGGTGAAGATTAGTGTTTTATCTGTGCCCACTTGTAGTGCAGTCCTGCAGACAAGATACAAACTCTGAAAAATGTCCAGGTTTGACTTGTTGTCTACTTCCCCTTACTCATGTTAAAAGCTAACTGTTATTTTACAACTTTTTTGTTACTTTACAGTGGTCTCACTCTCTTCCTTTTCTCCACTCTTAGTCTGATCAGAAGTTCTAGCAGAAAACTCATTTTTAAAATGCAAGGAAAATCACTGGTAGCAGAGCCTCTGTCACTATGTGTTTGCTTCTTTCAATGGCTTTTTTTTGATCCCTCCTTGTAGTTCTGTGAGCAGTTTAAATAAGTAACATAAATCATGTGTGAGTTGTTCAAATTCCATCTTTCTCGTTGCAGCTTGGGTTGCCCCTTTCATGCATGTGCCGCGTGCCTTGTAACACCATGTTTGGATCCCAACATCAGATGGTAAGTTTTGGGGCATTGTCTTTTTAAACTGACCTTTTCTTTTTGCTTTGCAGAACACTTATTAAGGAATGATTTGAGAATGTTGTTAGGAAAGAGTGGTATATATTTGACTTTTTCATCCTCTGAGCTTTCTCGGTGTAGATGTAACAGAACATTGGCTATTAATTGGCCTTAATCTCTTAAAAGTAATCAAATCAGAAATATGTGTAGCACTTGTATCCTGAACTCGGTACTTATTATCTGCAGTGTGTATTTTGGTGCAGTTATTAAGGGCTTTCTAGTTTGAGTCTCTGGAAATATGTAGACCCTGAAGGTAAATTTTTAAAGGAGAAGTTTAGGCTTGAACACTAAACTTTTTTGTTGCTGTCTGACACTGTGATGAATGATTAAATTTTTCCTTGTGTTTTAATAGATTCACACAGATAAGAGTCCATGGAAGTTTGTTTTACAAAAGCCTGATTTTTAGAGTTGAAATATGAACCCTAAGTAGACCAGGACCCAATATAACGCCCATTGAAGGCAATAGAAAGACATTCTGAGCTTGTAGCATTGGAAAGTACTGTTGAGTCCATGCTTCATAAGAGGAAGACTATACATTAAATAGGTTTATTCAGTAGAATTATGTCCAGTGTAAATTCAAAACTCTGAATTTAAAAGCACCTACTTTATCTGTGTGTTTATGCTGTATTTGACCTTTTTTGTCTTTGGGGCTATGCGGAAACGGGGAAATTGAAAACTCAGACAAGAAGGTATTAAGAATTTAATCAGTGGATTAGCTTTTAAAATATCAGGATACTATCCTGTGCTACTTTTAGAAACCCCAATTTTCTAGTTCAACAGGAACATATTATGTACTGTCTGTCTAATGCAGTGTTTATATTTTTTCTTATTGGTGACAGGATGTTGCTTTATTGGACAGACTAATTAAAGATGATATTAACTCTGGAAAGCTGCCACTATTACTAGTGGCAAATGCTGGTAAGTATCCTGAGCAGATAGTAGTAAAACAGTATCCTAGAAAAAATAAGTATTTATTTTTTAGAACTTGGAATTGTAGATAATATTGATGACTTGTGTTAGAATAGATCTGTTCCTTGATACAGAATATCATAGTGACTGCATAATATTTAGCTGTCCAAGAAGTTATTTAAAGGAGTGACTTAGGACCAGATTGTACAACATTATTAACACTCATGAGAACTTACTCATAAAAGTAGTTCTATTTATGTCAGCGGGCGTGCTTGCATGACTTAAGGCTCCACAGTTTGTTCTTTAGTGAGCACAGCTTAGCTTTTGAAAAATGGGATTCTAAAGCTGACCAAAAACCTTTCTATGGTGTTGTACATGCCATTAACTTAAAAAATTAACTTTCTTTGAATGAATAATTGAGCAAATGTTTCAATTCTTCTTTAGTGACAAAAGTTTTTTGTTTGTTTTTTTGGTAAGTGGAGGTGGGAAGAAAGTGCTGTGCTTGCTTTTTCCTTTTAGAAATAATAAGGGTTTTCTTTATTTTGGCAGAGGTCATTCTTTGATGAATTAGGTGTACTGAACTTTTTTTAAATAGAAATGGCTGAGTTTCTGAATGCCTATGACATCTAGTCTCCCAAGTACTTTTAATTAAATAGATAAGAAAACACAGAGCTTTAAATACTATGAATAAAAATCACATTCTCAGTCAATCAAGTTGAACTTCTATGGTATCCAATGTCATAACTTCACTAGCGCTCTCTCCACTTCTTCATGAGTCCATTCAAGATAAGACCTGAATTTCTAATGAAAAGAAAAAAGACACCAAATGTTTTCCCCTGTCTCCCTTGCAGGTGACCTTTTAAACAGTATTTGGGGTTATTTATTCATGTTGAGCTAGCATTAAATGCACAATCAACGTTTATATGTTTGCTGAATTACACATTTGATATTTAAAGTGACTTTTCTTTATTTTCAATTCAGGTACACCAGGAGCAGGTCATACGGACAAGCTTGGGCGACTGAAAGAACTTTGTGAGCAGTATAACATGTGGCTACATGTAGAAGGGTACAGAACTTGAGACTTCTTTCTGTGTAATCATATTCACTAGTGAAACTTCTGATAATGGTGCAACTTGTAATTCCATAGCTAACATACTCTAATGTCCACAGCTGTTTTGCCATTATTAAATGTTTTATATGCCAACATAAATTTGCCACTCTACAAAATTTAGAGCCCTGCAGATGTCACTTTTTTGTTGTAAAAGGTTATTCATGTATATGTAATTATGAGCATGGAGTCAGTGAGTAACCTGCCTCTGCTTTGAAGTGCTTGGAATCTAAATGATACAAGACACAAGGTAACAGTTAATAGGGATTATTGAAGAGGTGAAGGGAGGCTGGAGTGCTTGAAGAGATGAAATTTAGAGGAGTAGAGGACATGTGGTGGCTAAGGAAACTGGTGCAATAGGCAGCATGATTGAGAACCGGAGTAACAGAATAAGTAGTGTTAATAGAGGAGCCCCTGCTTTTAGCCCTTGAGTCCCTCCGAGCAGAGCCTGTTACCTATTTGGCCCTGAGCTACCACTGTACACAGCTGTGTACCATACATTTATGACATGCTGTGAATTATTGACAGAATGCTACTGATGAAGCATGATTAGCACAGGACGGATTAATATCTCTAAAAAGTTGGACTGATATCTAGACTAAAATGAAATTTTAGTTTGAATTCTGGAATATTAAATTGCAATCTTTACTTCATGTATTTTTATTGCACATAAACAAAAATGACTTCCCTTTTATACAACTGCATGAAATATTTAAAATGAAGATTAAAGTGCTACCTTTTAATTGAAGAAAAGCTGTAAATAATTAATTTAGCTAAGACTGTTTTCCTTTCCAGAGTGAATTTGGCAACTTTGGCTTTAGGTTATGTCTCCTCTTCAGTACTGGTATGTACTGGTGTGTCATAAGTATAATGTTCTAGACTTTAAAGTTGTTACATAATTAAAATCTGGGTGGCCCATAATAAACTTGAATGTTTCCTCTTTAGGCTGCAACAAAATGTGACAGCATGACTCTTACTCTGGGTTCCTGGTTGGGTCTCCCAGCAGTACCTGCAGTGACACTCTACAGACATGAGGATCCTTCTTTGGTAGCTTTTTTTTAATGAACGTTTAGATACTAGAGACTTTAAACTGCAACCATGATATGATCCTTTGTTCCTTTATAGATTCCTAAATAAACAATAAGTTGCAAAAGATCCTTCTGTTAATGTTGTGACATGTTTTTGTGCTTTCATAGCGTTAGAATGAATCAGATTGTGTTGACATTTTAGTTATTCAATAACAGTATTCTTTCTTGCCTTTAGTCCTTAGCTGCAGGCCTGACGTCAAGTCAGCCAGTAGAGAAACTCCGTGCCCTGCCCCTATGGCTATCCTTGCAGTACCTGGGACACGATGGGATTGTACAGAGAATAAAGCATGCATCTCAGCTGGTAAGAAGTAGTTCGTCTTCAAATGATGCGCTAACTTTTGCTTTTCTGAGTGTGGGCAGGGGGATCTTATTAAGGATCTTTCTACCATCTTACTTGAATAAGTTCATTCTCCATACAGAAAGTTAGTTTAAATGGCAGTGTCTGGTTTGGTTACTGTCATCTGGGCATCAATAGCACTATATAAATACTCACCTCTTTATTTAAGACCACTTTAACCATTTTAAAAGAAATCTTTCAATATGATGAAGCATCTCAAAAACAGGTGCAGCAGATCTGAAATAAAGTGAGAATTGTTGCCAAATATGCTGAAGGTGTCATAGTAGTGCATACTGTACTAAGACCAGCCATGTTGACAGCTACAGTATTGGCACTTCTTTTTAGGCTATGTTCTCTTTACGGGGAGGGAGGGAAATCAGGAATTGCAAAGTGAAATCCTAGTGGATACAGGTCACGGGTAGTTTTTACCCTGACTAGCTACATCAAGGTAAAAAACCCAGGTGAGGAGTTAGGGGTAGACCTTGACAAGATACACTGAGATAAAAACTAACCGTGTCCTGTCTCCACTAGGATTTTGCATTGAGATCGCTATCTCAAGGTAAAAAAACACCACTCTTTACAGTGAGGCATTGCCTTAATATGCCCACTAGAAAAGGATCCAGATAGGCGGTTATAGGTTTTACATTTTTGTTGTTGTTGGACGTTGTTTAAGAAGCAGTTGTTAGTTATCAAAACTATTTAAAGGAATCTAAAGACGTAGTGGGATCCTTACATGCTGAAAACTTACACCAAGAATATGGAATCAAATCAGATTTTTAAAATTAATTGTAAAGTTTACTTTCAAGGCAGCCCTTGAGTATCTTTACTTTTAAAGGAAGGATGGCCTTTTGTTTTATGCACTGGATTAGGACTTAAAAGGGTCAGTGCCTGGCAATGCCACAGACTTCCTCTGTGACCTTAGGCAAGTCACTTAATCTCTGTGCCTCAATACCCCATCAGTAGATGAAGATAATCATTCCTTTCCCCCATCCTTTCTTTTCTATTTAGAATGTATGCTGCTCAGGGTATATAATATCTCTTACTATGTATTTGTACAGAGCCTAGCACAATGGGGATGCGTAGGCTTACTGTAATGCAAATAATAAGTAGTAATTTATAAATCACTGAGACAAGGGGTTCCAAATGGAAGTACTGAGGGTTTCTCAAATGCAGTGGCAAGAACTGTTTGGAAGTTATAGCTCTTCAGTGAAAACTGAGAGAGCCTCTCTCATGTATAGTATTTGACCATAACTAAGGCTGCGACTTTGTCACGGAGGTCACGAATTCCGTGCCGGTCCGTGACCTCCATGACTTTTTTTGCAGCGGCTGGTGCACCTGGTCAGGTGCAGGGGCTGCCTGAGCTGCCCCAGTCGCACTGGTCGCTGCTGGGGCAGTCTCGGGCCACCGCGCCCACCCCACTCCCAGCAGCAGAGTTTGGGTGTGGGAGGGGGCAGGGTGTTCAGGCACGGGACAGGGTGAGGCAGGCTCTGAACGGCGCTTACCTGGGGGGCTCCCCGGAAGTGGCGACATTCCCCTCGCTCAGGTCCTAGGCGGAGTTGTGGCCAGGCAGCTCTGCCTGCAGGCACCACCCCTGCAGCTCCTATTGGCCACGGTTCCCAGTCAATGGGAGCTGCAAAACCAGTGCTCTGGCTGGAGGCAGCACACAGAGCTGCCTGGCCACACCTCCACCTAGGACCTGAGCTAGGGGGATGTCGCCGCTTCCAGGGAGCCCCCCAGTTAAGTGCCACTCGGAGCCTGCCTCATCCTGTCCCGCGCCCCAACTCCCTGCCTCCTCCCATACCCAAACTCTGCTGCTGCTGGGGGAGGGGAGGTGCAGAGCAAGGTAGGGAGCCTGCTCCCAGCACCAGCGGGGGTCCCAGGCCATGTGCCGCTACCTGCCCCTTCCCTCCCTCCAGCACTTGGCTGGGGTCCCACGCAGCTGGCCGCGTGCCCTCCCAGCACCAATGGGGGACCCGCAGCCTGCCCCCCCCCACCGTCTCCCCAGCATTGGGCTACCCTTCCCGAGCACCCACGGCACCCCCGGGCAGCCCCTCCCCCAAGTTTTAGTCAAAGGTATATAGTAAGTCATGGACGGGTCACGGGCCGTGAATTTTGGTTTCCTGTCCGTGACTTTTACTAAAAATACCCATCACTGAACATAGCCTTAGCTGCAACCAATTCATTACTATAATCTTCCTTCACATAGATGCTAATTCTTCTCAGGTTTTTGAAGTTGAAGTTAATGGGAGCTGAATACATGCACCCAAAGGCTGACTGTTGGCCATAGGTGCTAATCTATCCCATTAGTATGTGGGAATTTATACATCCAGTCTTTTGAATGGACTAAATAAAATGTAAATTGTATCTACAAAGCTTTAGGTGTATACATATATGCACATGTTTGAGTCCTACAATAAACTATTTTCCTAAATAATATACTGTTACAATTCCATGATATTGGTAATATTAATTAGACAGAGATTCTTGTTTGTAGCATCCTAAATTTAAACTTTGTAAATATAAGTTCACATTTATGGATGTTGAGTTAGTGTTGTCTCTGTCCGTGAACAGTAATTTTTAAACCAAAAAATCTTTGTTTTTTATCCTTTATTTTTCAGAGTCAGAGATTGCTGGAAAACTTGAAGAACCTGGATTTCATTAAAACTTCGGTACAACCTGCCTTTCATACTTGGAGTAGTTTAGCAACTGGTGGTTATTAAATATCAAAAATTGTGTGAAACAAATTATCTTAAAAAAAAAAAAATGTGACCCTGCCCACAGCCATGGTGGTGGTATCATTCTGACTACTGAAATTACCCCTTAAAGTGTTAGTGGAATTGTATAAATTTATTCGCATATAGCAGGACTTGGTCCCTAGATTGTGTTCCTTGTCCCATTGCCGTTTCTCTCTATGCACACTCAAGCTATGGATATAATGCTCAGAGGCTGCCTCTGTGTTGCTGAGAAGCGCTTAATATATTAAAACTTATTCAATATTCTTTTATGGTGCACTTTTTTATATTTGAAATTCATTCTTGACTATGGATTTAGCAGCACCCTGGCCAGATGTTGATATAGTGTGGATGTTCTTACATCTGTAGACAAAGTAGTTGTCCTGCTGTGAGGGTGTTATGATACAGGAGAGTGATGTTTGTTTGTTTTTTTAAAAAAAAAACAACAAAAAAACACTGCTCTTAATTGAACATTCTAGTTTTTAAATTAGTTATGTCTAATGCAGCTGCTTCTAATCCAGTTTCAGTCGAAAAGATGCCCTGTTCAACAGATATTTTTATTGATCTGACCCTTGTGTATTAGAATAAATACTATATTCACGCTAGTTTTCATGGAAAACAAATGACCACAGATCACTGAGTGACAAAGTAATTTTATTTGTGAAAATAATCTTTTAGAACTCATGAGTTATGGAGATCCACTGTAGCCATTCCACCTTCCCATTATATATATTCTTGATAGCTTCTACTTATGTCATTGAACAGCTCAATTATCTGTTCAGAGAGATTTATGCAAGAAACTTTGTTCATAGAGCACCAAGGAAAATTAAAGCTATTTAAAAAAAAAATGCCTGTCAGTGAATGTATTCACATTTTTCACTTTATAGTGCCCAAAATTCAGTTGTATGTAACTGAAATAGAATAAAATCCCTTTTTATGTGAGGGGTAATTTACACAAACATGGCAAAGTATATATTGAGAATATGAGTGGTTATACTGCCAGGGGATAGCTCAGTAGTTTGAGCATTGGCCTGCTAAACCCACAGTTGTGAGTTCTATCCTTGAGGGGGCCATTTAGGGAACTGGGGTAAATATCTGTCTGGGGATTGGTCCTGCTTTGAGCAGGGGGTTGGACTAGATGACCTCCTGAGGTCCCTTCCAACCTTGGTATTCTATGATTCCAACTAGCCCAGTAACCTGTCTTCTAACAGTGGACAGTGCCAGATGCATTCAGAGGTAATGAACAGAACAGGGCAATTATCAAGTGATCCATCCTTCGTCATTTAGTCCCAGCATCTGGCAGTCAGAGGCTTAGGGACACCCAGAGCTTGGGGTTGAATCCCTGACCATCTTGGCTAATAGCCATGGATGGTCCTATCCTTCATGAACTGATCTAGTTCTTTTTTTGAACCTGGTCATACTTTTGGGCTTCACAACACCCCCTGGCATCGAGTACCACAGCTTGATCATATTGTGTGTTGTACACCTCTACCCCGATATAACGCTGTCCTTGGGAGCCAAAAAATTTTACTGTGTTATAGGTGAAACCGCATTATATCAAACTTGCTTTGATCTGCCAGAGTGCACAGCCCTGCCCCCCCCCACCTCCCCGGAGCGGTGCTTTACCGCATTATATCCAAATTTGTGTTATATCGGGTCACATTATATCGGGGTACAGGTGTACTTCCTTTTGTTTGTTTTAAACCTGCTGCCTATTAATTTCATTGATGATCCATGGTTCTTGTGTTATGTGAAAGGGTAAATAACACTTTCACTTTCTCCACACCATTTATGATTTTACAGATCTCTGTCACATCCCCCTCAGTCAACTTTTTCAAGCTGAATAGTCTCTTTTTAATTTCTCCTCATATGGAAGCTGTTCCATACTCCTAATCATTTTTCTTTCCCTTCTCTGTACCTTTTCCATTTCTAATACATATCTTTTTGAGATGGGGCAACACGAACTGCATGCAGTATTCAAGGTCTGGGTGTTCCACGGATTTATATAGTGGCATATTTACTGTCTTTTATAATCTATCCCTTTCCTAATGGTTCCTTATATTCTGCTTTTTTGACTGCCACTGTACATTCAGTGGAAGTTTTCAGAGAACTATCCACAATGACTTCAAGATCTCTTTCTTGGGTGGTAACAGCTAATTCAGCCTCCATCATTTTGTATGTATAGTTGGGATTATGTTTTCCAGTGTGCATTACTTTGCACTTATCAGCACTGAATTTCATCTGCCATTTTGTTACCCAGTTTTGTGAGATCCCTTTGTAACTCTTTGCAGTCTGCTTTGGACTTAACTGTCTTGAGTAATTTTGTATTGTCTGCAAACTTTACCACCTCACTGTTTACCTCTTTTTTACAGAAAGTTTTATGATGAGTTAATTTTTTGTTAGTACTGAGTCAAAACATTACGGAACCTAGAACATTGTTAATACTGACAAAACCAAATGATGTGGTGGTCTCTACTGTCAGTTTTGTATCTACAACAATAAAGCTGTTTTAAGTGTTTTCATAACAACATGGATTGTTTAATTCCATTTTTAGGTTGAAGATGAACTTAGCTCTCCTGTAGTGGTATTCAAGTTTTCCCCAGAACTTCAAAATATAGGTGTGTAATTTGTAGACAAAACATGATGGTTCCAGATCTATTAATTCAATAAGCTAGTTGTATTAGGTACATTACATTGTGCACTTTTTCTAATTAGTCTGAACATAAAACAAGTTTTGTTTAAATTGTACTCTTGTTGCAAAATTCCATTGCATTGAGACAATGGAAGGTGATTACAAATTGTTGGAACAAATACATTTCAGTGCTGTCATTCCAAAAGCAATTATATCTTTTTAAATCCCATGTTTGCCCTTTTGATGTCAAATAGAGTTTAATTTTCCTAGATTTCATAAAATTTCATTAAAATGTTGTTTGTCTCAAAAAATTGCCTTTTGCTTTAGTTAAATAAATGAAACTCTGTCTCTGCAATTTTTGTCTCTTTGGGTTCAGATCAGATGCTACATGCTGGACCAGCATCTATAATTCAACCCCCTATAACCAGCAATGAGAGACACATTTGTGACACCTTCAATCAGTGGGTAAGATTCAATGTTCATTTCTCTTAGGAACTAAAATGGATGTTCTTTAAAACAGAGGAGGATTGGGTGCCTCAGAGAATTATATAACCTAGAACAGACTAGGTCAGTAGTGACAGTTGCCACCAAATGGCTATTTGGTATCCTATGTGAAATCAGCCTGGAAAGTTTTTGGGATTAAAAAGATTGTTTTAGTCTGAAGCACTGACATTTGTTCATATGTTTTAAGGTACAAAATAATTATGCTGAATTTTAAACCCTGATGAAAACATTGATTCTCTTAACTCTTGCATACCTCAAGAGGTGTGTGTTCGTTTCTTTAGGCCACTGAGATTAAATAAATTTAGTTTTTCCTCAGGCATTTTAAAAAAAAAAAGGCAGATCTGAGAGTTATGTTGCTTTCACTTTGCAACAGTTATGTCTCCATTTTAAGTTGGTACTTTCGAGAAGTGAGGGATGTCCTGTATTAGGGAGTCCAATATCCTAGGAGAGGAGTGAGTGTCTCCTCCCTCTTGCCACAAAAACTTGTCTAGGATTCTACTGCTCAGAAGTGGAGTAAACTAAAATTTAAGGTGTTAAACTGCTTACTAGTAATTTTGACACATCAAGAACTACAGCAAGATCTGCTGATTTACTTTTGACATACATTTGAAATGTCAGTTTCCACTCAATCTTAGAAACTTGTATCTACTTCCCTACTCCAGTCTAGGTTTATGAATCTTTTTACTATACAAGCACTAGAGGAAGGGGGAAACAAGACTACCAAGTGTCAGGATCTTCTTTCCCTACCCAAAACAACTTCCTTATTCATGCCTTGCCTTGTGTGAAATCATGTGTGCCTCTTTTTTCCCCTCACATTCAGAGTGGGAGCAACGGTTGTATTATGTGTTATGAAAATGCATCTCTCTAATTGCATAAAATATGCATACTCTAATTAATAATTATTTGAACTGTTATGCATTCCCAACCTGTTTGTGACCCCAATAACAAAGGCAGCCCTAGGTTCTATTAGGGATCCTATGAAATGGAACACATGTAGAGGGACTTCGTTCAGGAACCTTTCCACCTGTTACTTTTTCCTTCCACCTCTATGTACTCATGACCTCCCTTGGTCACTGCCCACCTGCAGTTGTTTCCCTAACCTATTTGAGGCTTTGAGCCACCTGGAAATCTAGTTGGACTAGAAAGTCAAGAGGCGGAGCTAAAACACAACTTTCCAAGCTGGGAAACATGATAGCTGAGAAACAAGACAGCAGGAAGGAGAAATTATGCTGCATGTTTCTGTCACACTTCCCTGTAACACGTAGTCCCACTGATTGGTGACAGCACGTAGTATTAGTGTGGGGTGACCTTCCTTTTGAATTTTTCATAACCCATTTATACTCAGAGTCAAGAGTGGCAAGAAATTCAACTTAGAGATCCTTGGCAAACACAATTCCTTTAAAATAAAAACAATAGAAAGTACTTCTGGCATGAATTGGCAGAAATTTTGTGGTTTTGTAACTGATTTTATGAATGAAGGATTTGGGTATCTTCAGAATAGAGACCTTGCCATTATAAATAACAGTGAATCTTAGTTGTATTAACAGGATGCTGCCAACTTAAAAATTACACTGTTTTGTCTACTATTGTTACAAATAAGACCAAAAGATGACAACGTTTTATTTGATGCATTTACTTAATCAGCCCTTGTTAGTGTAATATTTTCACAGACCAACAGGGAGAGAGAAACTTTTTACAATCACTTAAAAAAAATCACAAAAATTAGCAAATGGACTGAATGGCAGCTTAAGTATCTGAAACTACTTTTAATTTTTTTTTAACTGAGTAGATTTCTGGCTTATAGCCTCCCTTTATATACTGCAATTTCAGTATTTTTCTCTAGCTGCTACTAGTAGAACTCCTACTAAAATGTACTTTTAAACAAACAAGTGCATGATTTTGTTTTTAAACTCATTATTTTGGAAGTAAACATATTCCTGCTTTATGGGAGAGGAGGTAACCATCTTGCAATAACCACTGAAAAAATTACACATTTTGTGGTTTGCTTAGAAATTGTGAAGTAGGTTTTCATTTTGTTAATATAAGTGTGCAACTTTTGTTTGTTTTTATAGGTGGTGCTTTGAGCTTGCTCAGCTAAAATTTTACTATGCTTCAGGGAATAATGAATAGTTAACTTTTAAGAAGTAAAGAGAGTGAAACCTTACTAGGGACAATTTAACAGACAAATGGTTCATTGAAACTACGGGAACAGTCTAATGCAAGTTGGCAATAATGAGAAATTAATGCTCAATAAATTCCTCTAATTTTGCCTTGTCCCTTCAGCTAGGTGAACAGTTGGCACAGTTAGTGCCTGCCAGTGGAGTTGATGTGGTAGAACTAGAAGATGAAGGCACATGTGTACGTTTTAGCCCATTAATGACTTCTGCAGGTAAATGAGTCACTTAATTTAGCCACTTCCATAGATATTTCATCCTGAGGTGAAAAAAATTGGAATTTGCTATTTAAAATTGTAAATATCCTGCATGTGTAAAACATCTGTATGTTTAAATCTGTTCTCCTTGGGTTTGCTTTTTTCCTTATTTTTATATTGAGAGGATGTTTTAACACTACAAAAACAACTTCAGTATTCTATTGTGCCTTGGTAGCAGTTACGTTAGAAGTAGCTGAATTTCCCGTAGCTTTGTCATCTTGTATAACATTATGTTGCACCACATCTGTAAAGCCTTTTACTTTATACTGTCTACATTTACTGGTGAGAACAAGGTACGAAGCTGAGTAATGTTCCTGTCTAAAACTGTCAGAATACAGAAACATTGGAGATGAAATATCTTTGCCTTTCCCTCTCTCATCTACTTACAGAATGAAGAAAGAATTTGGCCTGCTTATTCAGATGATTAGACACAGGAACTGAGCCCATGTTTAGAATATAATAAACTAATTGGAAGAAGAAAATAGTATCCATTAAAGCTTGGTTATTTTTATTAGTACTGTAAAGAAAACTTTTTTCCCTCTCTCTCCAGAAGAGGGTGTAGGCTCTGAAGTTACAGAGAGATGGAGGGTAGCTACTGGGAAGAACTTTTAAATTAGAAATTAAACGACAGAACAAGGGATTCCAGTTTAATGAGTAGTTGGTGATACTGAACTTTGTAATTAAAACTGAAGCTGATTGATCTTTTTTGTAGCCTTTTGGCTGTAGAGAGAGGGATTTCCTGGTGCTAACTACCATTATTACTTTAGAATATCAGAAAATCAATTTCTTGGTATTACGATTAGCTTTTTTTTTTCCTTAATATTTGACTCCAGCCATTTTGATGTGTTAAGTGTTTTCAGTGAATGGCAAGCTGAAGAAAAACAGCCTTCAGCATACAGATTAAGATAATTCAAAAATGTTAAAAAATCATATTTAGGATTGGCTTGTAAAGTGGGTTATCTATAAATATAGGTAACCATGGCACCTGTCTTACCGTATGTAAAATATGAAAACTCTGTCAGTTCAGTAATTCACATGCTAATTCATTAGCTCTTCAGTTTTAGGAACTGAAGTACAAGATGTAGATCAGTTGGTGGACTGCTTGAAAATGAAGATACCAATACTGACATGCACACTGCAGCTAAGAGAAGAATTTGAGCAAGAAGTGAAAAGAACAGTAGGCTTGTCATATATTGAAGACCTCAGCTGGCCAGGACTAGGTGTTGTAAGGTAAGTGTTAGGTAGCTCCAGACATGACATTGCTTGAGCTTTACTTCAAGAGATATTTGGATAGACAGTACCTTCAGCAGAGAGAACAAGTGCCCTCTTCACTAGTGATCCTTTGGACCAGCAAAATCTGGTTTATGGCACAGCTGCAATTTTCTTAACTGACTTGTGAATAAACTTCACTTTCTTAAGAGGATGTGTGAATTTTGTGAAATTACTTAGAGGAGTTTGGAACTTCCTAGAAATTAAAGACCTGGTTTGCCAAAATAATTGAGTTAACAAATAGAATTTAAGCAGCCTTGTGGATCATTTGTAGTAAACGTTAATGTACCTATGTACCTTATGCATTTAGCCTACCACTGCAGTCAGTTTATCTTTAATCAGTAGTAGAATTTATTTGTCTCTTTTGGCAAATGCAGTGCTGCTCATATATTGGAGATCATTATCATTAAGGTTCCTATGTGATCAGAAAGAGCTGAGTCATTATCAATACAATACTTCCAAAAAGCTATTAAAGAAATTTTTCTGTATCCAAAAATGCTTTTCCTTCAACTGCAAACGTTACCAAATTTTCTCCAACTTGGTTGGTTGCTATCACTATTCAGACTTACCCACTACACAAGTTTACAGGCACATGTAGGTAAATTGTTGAAAGATGTTAGAAGTGCAGATTTGTTCTGTTTTGTTTGTATTGTAAAATAAAATGGCTTGCTGTCCTCTGGCTTGATTTTAAAGGTATGAGTATAACAGTGATAGGAAGAATGATGACAAACAAGAGAAAGAAGCAGAGAAAATTAACACTGGACTTTTGAAAAAATTAAATGAACTGGAATCGGATCTCACTTTTTCTTTGGGTAATTATCACTGTTGGTAATATCAGTTCTGTAAATAATCAGGTTAATGCCCTCAATTCTTTTTTTCCCCAAACTGTATTATAAATCTCACTACAAGTCATATATCCATGTATTATTAAAAAGTTCTGTCTGCTTCTACGTTAAACAGTAGATGTGTTTCTACAAATATTGTTTCTCTGATCTTGCTTCCTTCCCCACTGCTCGTTTCAGTTGAGGCCTACTAGAAAGCAGTAGTGTTGCTTGTCAGCAACAGCTTCAGCAGAGTACATCCATTGTTCCCAGAGTACTCACCAAACCTCAAGCATGATTATACTAAACTGAGAAGTGTTTTCATTCTAGAAAACCCAAATGTTATATTGCTTATGTTGACAAAGTTCTGACTTATATTTTGTTTTTGAGGAGAAATGTTTTCTTTGTGGCTTAATTGGGAAAATTCAAAAATTTGCTGTTCGTTTAGGAACAGCAAAGAACATTTCTTAATGCAGTGCTTACCGGTGGTCCCCCAACCCTAAGTCTATTTCTGATTGTTACAGAGGGGGCATATGCTAGACAAAAGAGGCATCCAGTCATAAACATGTTGAACTTAATGATCATTAATATCAGTACTGCATTCTCAGCTATAAGTTGATTGTGCAAGTGAATTACCCACCACCAGGTATGTTTATAATATGTGCCTAATTGGAGGGGTGTCTGCCTCAGTATTGTACCTAATGAAGCAGGATCTTAATCTCAAACTGGGCTGTTTACTGCATTCTGTGACTAGGTTAGATGTTTTAGGTGACTCTGGCTATAATATATAACTGAAACACTCAGTTACATTTTAACCACTGTATTGCATGAGTAAATGAATGTCTTGCAATATGTTTTGATTGTCCTTGAAATGGTAGGAATGTGTGGCATTTTGATACATGTAGTGGTTTCCAGTCTTACTGTAACTAATTAATAAAGCCACTCATCTAGGCCACTTGCTTTTAAAAAATTAAAAATGTCATGTGTGAATGTGCTTAAAGAAACAGTTGTCTAAAACCCCACTAGAGTGATATAAAATCAGTGAAACATGAGATTCTGCAGAAACTTATACAGTGGCCTCTGTGCACACATGGAATTTCCAGGTGAACCTTGCCTGGTCCGCTCAGTGCTACTTCTGCTTTAAAAAGACTACACACAGCACTCAAGAGCATACCTACAGCTGCTGCATTTCAGCTTTCTCTCAACGGTGAAATGGGAACATTCAAAATATAGCAAGTGAACATTTTTAGATGGTTTTGCCATGAGTTAGTAATGATAAGAAGGGCCACATTTCGAGAGGTGCTAATCAACAGGTGTCTAGCCCTATTGATTTTAGTGGAAGTTGAACATTAGCCATACCTTGAAGGAGGTGCTCACCACTTCATAGGATCATGCCCTTAGAGCTTTTAATTTCCTAAGAACTACGTAAACATAATTCAGTAACCATCCCTACGAGGTGGGTATTTTAATTTCCCTCATACTGAGGTTAAGTGACTGCTCCAAGACATGAACTCGGGAATTTCTGTCTTCCAGATTTTTGACAGTTTTAAAACCCCCAATCCTGCAGACCTTAGGCAAAACTTTTTTTTTTTGCTCATTAGGCTTTATCATGCTCATTAGGCTTTGGCTTTGTGGAAGCCACTTAACCTGTTTTTTTCCATCTGTAAAATGAGAATTATAATGCCTACTACACAAGTGTTGTAAGGATCAATGGTTGTAGACTGCTTTGAAGATGAAAATCAGTAAGTGTCGCTGTTACCTCTACTTAAGGCAGTGCGACTATAGCATTACTTTTCTATTGGAGAGTTCTAATCTTCCATATTCATCTTTAAGAATAAGTTGAAATGTGTCAGTTATGGATCCATGCTGTTGAAAGATGTCCCAGAATAATGTGGCTCTTTAGAAGGTACAATAATGTGCTGTTTAAGTGTGTATATACAGTATTCATTGTAAAAATGCCTCATTAACCCATCTATATTCAACAATTCCTCAGAACACCACAGCTTTTGGAATAGAAAACTTCTTCTTATATAGTTGTATAAAATATCTACTGTATTACTTCCTGTCTAAACTTAGTTATGTTGTTCCTCTTTGGAGAAGTGCAATGCCAAGTACTTAAGTTTGCTTTCAGTGAATTGGGCATATGCAAATATTACACTTAAGTACTAAAACAAAAATATGGTTGGATTCCCTGGCACATAAGTGTGAGTAGGGTGCCTGTTGTAAGGTTATCTTCCTCTATGAAGCTAAATATTGTTCTCTTTTTACTAACTACACAATCTACTACGTTTTGTCATTTTAAACCTTGTTAAAGAAGCACTTAGATTTTGCTGCAAAAGTGTAAAAATATGGAATCTCCATTCTGTTCACAGGCCCAGAATTTGGCGGGGAGAAGAACTGTGTGTATATCGGCATGGTAACTGAAGATCTGGATGTGTCTGAGCTGGTAGAAACTATTGCGGCAACAGGCAGAGAAATTGAAGAAAATTCTAGAGTATGTATTGAAATCTTACCTATTTTAAAAATTACAAAATGTTTTAGCATTAGTTTTCTCCAAACTGGTGTCAGGGTAACCTCTTACTCTTTGATGTGAAAGAAAATTGCATGTATATATCAGTGAAACATGAGATTCTGCAGAAATTTATACAGTGGCCTCTGTGCACACATGGAATTTCCAGGTGAACCTTGCCTGATCCGCTCAGTGCTACTTCTGCTTTTAAAAGACTACACACAGCACTCAAGAGCATACCTACAGCTGCTGCATTTCAGCTTTCTCTCAAAGGTGAAATGGGAACATTCAAAATATAGCAAGTGAACATTTTTAGATGGTTTTGCCATGAGTTAGTAATGATAAGAAGGGCCACATTTCGAGAGGTGTTAATCAACAGGTGTCTAGTCCTATTGATTTTAGTGGGAGTTGAAGATGAGCCATACCTTGAAGGAGGTGCTCACCACTTCATAGGATCATGCCCTTAGAGCTTTTAATTTCCTAAGAACTATATAATGATTTGCATCTACATGGTGAGAAAACTTCACGGTATTATGACTCTCTCATGATACCTTGGTTTAGGTTTACATGTTTGTGTTTATAACTCTTCTGCTAGCATTAGACACCTTTCTAGTGCGGAAACAGGCAAACTGAGTGACTGTACAGTTTCCATAATGGTTTAAGCCATCAGAAAAAAATTTCCCTTTTTGAATGATCTGGGGCAGATCATCAACTGGTGTAAATTGTCCCATTGAATTCAGTGAAACTATGCCAACACACCAGCTTGAAAATCTGCCACTTAATGTTTTCCATTGATTTTATTTGTTAAATCAACAGCTTGGAAATTGGATTTACAATGTCTTTATTGCTAGTAAAAACGTTGGTGCTTATACAGGATTACCTGAGACGCTTTGGTTACTATCCCTAATATCTGGCCTATTGAAGCTCTCATAACCAAACCTTCAGTAAAAAGGAAAGTGATGGTTATCTGAACAACACTGCACCCACAGAATAAATCCGTGTTCAAGTGTACTCCGAATATTCCCGCTTCTGGGGATGTGCTGATTATGTAACTGTGCCTGTGGAACCATTGATAGCAGTGCCTGGTGGAGTGCTACTGTGCCTCTCCTGTTCCTTCCCTCACTGTTCCTGAACATTGAGGGTGAGACTATAAAAGAGGGTATTGGCTCTCTAGCCACTTCAGTTCCTTCCAATTGCTGCAGCGGATAGATCAGGAACTGCATTTGGACAATTAGCCTGAATCCCATGCTTAGATAGTGCTCATTAGGCTTAGCATAGATTTAGCTTAGTTTTCTTGTGTTAGGAGGTTTTTTTAAAAGGAAATATTAAATTTTCTAAGTAGTTATTAGTTCATCTCTGGTTCCACTATTAGAATCCAATGGTGGTTATGAAGAGCTAGAGATCAGCTATTAAGAGGTGCACCTTTGCCCTGCATTTGATGCTTATGAAATGCCCGTCAGGGAGGGACATTGTCCCTTAGGGGTTCAATCTGAAGTGCTTTCACCCCAAGAGTATGGGAAGAACAGCAGAACAGACTGCAAATGGTCCTGCTGTCAGGAGGC
Source organism: Mauremys mutica (assembly GCF_020497125.1). Classification (NCBI taxonomy): domain Eukaryota; kingdom Metazoa; phylum Chordata; order Testudines; family Geoemydidae; genus Mauremys; species Mauremys mutica. Next base: position 66,839,441 of record NC_059082.1, on the reverse strand, counting down.
TTTGACAGACAAGCCCTCTGGATATTGTACATATCTGTGAGCAAGCAGACGGACCCTGATACTACTTGAGAGAAGAGGCAGCAGAGACCTCTGCATAAGATGCCAATTTCAGTTGAGATCTCCAAGAAATCTATGGTACCTGAAAAGGATCCTGATCCATTGGATCTGAAACTGAAAAGCAGAAATAACCTGTTGGTGATTGGCTTTGCTCACAGAGCCAGTCTGCAGGAGTGACACCTTCCTTGGAACCAGGAACTTTGGTGGAGGCGGGACTCAGGGTGCAAAGAAGGACTCTGTCAGCAGAGCCTCGGGAGTCAGTGGATGTGTCTAGAGCCGTCTGTCACAGATCTGGTTGAGCACCCCAGTTGGACACTTAGCATACTGCTGTAAGGGGGTCCAAACACTGACCCACATGTGCCCTTAGCTTGCTGGTGCTGAGCAGAAGTTAGGCACTGTCCCTGTCTAACGAAGCAAACAGCTGTCATTGCTGATACGCTGGGTTCAGTTCTCCATTCTGAACTTCCTCAGTAACTGACCATGACAGTGGTAGCTAAGATCTACCATATGGATCCACAACCTCAACTTAGGTCAAATCTGGAAGGGAGCAATAAGGACTCTGAAAAGAAAAGGAAGGCTTCTTCAGATCCCCACACTGCTGCGTCTTTGACCTATATTAGACATGACAAAACTCAACTCCTTTATCAGGAAGTTCTGATTCTATATCTTTAAACTGGCATCTATAATACCTTCCTTCTTTATACAAGGTTGGTTTGCTGTTCTCAATTTGAAGGCTATTTCAATCAGATCATTGTACTGCCAATATCTTTGCTTCCTAGTAGAGGAGAATTATTTTCAAATCAAAGTCCTTCCCTTCAGCTGTTCTATTGCCTCCAGAGATTTATACAAAGTGCCTCAGGGAGGTGGCAGCACATTTATGGAGACAAGAGATCCACATATACCTGTACTTGGATGACTGTTAAATCAAAGTTGCCAGAACAAAATCTATCCAAAATCATATCCTTCACCGATGCTCCCTACTTGAGCTGGGGCTCTCAGAAAGTTCAGGAACAGTGAGAGGAGGATATAGGTGAGGGTGCAATAGCGTTCCAACAGCACTTCAATCAAAAGGTTCCACCAGCACAGCTGCATCACTGGCATATTCATGAGTGTGAATATACAGAGGACACTCAAAGAATTCTGGCTAGAGGTGAGTAGCTGACATCTAAGTAAGAGAAATTCATGCCATTGCTATTAAAGGTGTAACATTCTGACTTCAAGATCCATGTAAAAAAAATCCTACTTTCAATCTATAGTTGTCTATTTATAGAATTAAATAAATGGCATTAGTCAACTGCTGACCTAATCTAGAAAAATACACAAACGTCCCCATTTAAATTTAATCTTCATGTAAGGGACCAAGACGACAGTTTAAGTGCATGCTCTTCCATTTTTAATTAGCTGCTGGAAAACATGACTGAAGTCGTTAGAAAGGGGATACAGGAAGCGCAGGTTCAGCTTCAGAAAGCAAATGAAGAAAGACTTCTTGAAGAGGTAAGAATTCCAAAGTAATCTGTTATCTACATCACATAACTCTGTTACACTTAGGTGGCTCATTCACTAGAATGATCTTTTAATGACATGTTTTACAGGGCCTGCTACGACAGATTCCTGTAGTTGGCTCTGTGCTGAACTGGTTTTCTCCATTTCAAGCATCACCAAAGGGAAGAACATTTAACTTAACAGCAGGTAGGAATAAATACATCTGCAGCAATAGTACAGTATCAATAATTCTGTAAAATGTGGAAACCTTTACAATGTTACACAAATTTCTTGTTAACTGATTTATAAGACATCCAAATTAAGTGATTAAAAAGGAACTCTTAAAATCTAAAGGAACATAGTCTACCCCTTAAACACTGAATAAGAAAATATCTGCGGCCACCATCTGTCCAGTTCCCTTTAAATCTCAATACTTACAATTTTCAAGTCAAATTAAAGTGATTTGCTGGATTTGGCTGCTGTTCCCGCCACTGTATTACAAGAAAGGGCTCTTCAAATCATCTGTGCAAATTCCAGATGTGTAAGTTGGAAAATTGGATTTCTGCTTATTGTACAAAAAAACAGCAGGATGGGGAGAGCTTAATAGTGTCATAAGAGCATTCCTCCAAGTGTATAATATATACTAGCACGATATATCTACATGTGTATCTATATGTATGTGTACATAATGAAAATTATATATTATGGGGGCACCAAATTGACCTCCATGCTCTAATTAAATTAATTTTTCTATTTGAGTTCTTGGTTCAGGTGTCCTCTGACCTGTCATATTCCCAACCTTCACTAGTCTGCACAGTAAGACATTAGTAGTCTGGGAACAGCAGGTTAGAACTGAATTGGGACTAGCTCTCGACTGTGGTGGGTATAGTGTGAACATGGCTATGTGGAGGGATTCCATGGCAGTGTAAAAGAGTGAATGGAAAAGTTATTCTAATTGGATTCCACTTGTACCTCATGCAAGTCATTGTGGAGTAAGTACTAGCCTAGTTTTCCCTGAGAGCACCAGAAAAGGTTTAAAGTGTGTACTTCGTTAACGTTACCTGGTTCTAATATTATTGAGTGGTGTCAATAAAACTGTCTCCTTTAAAGACTTTTTCCTCCCCCCACCTTGGCAGGCTCTCTAGAGTCCACAGAACCCACATATGTATCAAAAGCGCAGGGGACTGGGACCACCCCACCCCCCACTCCGACTCCCAGTCGCATTAAACAAAGACTTCCTGGTAAGTTTCCTCCAGTTCATGTTAATAAATGTGCAGTTTGACACTAAAGAACACTCTGCTTTGTTCAAAAAGCTAATCAGCACATAATGGAGTTTTATTGCCTAATCAGAGTGTGAGTTTTGCTTTATCTCCACATACAGTAACTCCTCGCTTAACGATGTAGTTATGTTCCTGAAAAATGTAACTTTAAGCGAAACGATGTTAAACTAATCCAATTTCCCCATAAGAATTAATGTAAATGGGGGGTTAGGTTCCAGGGAAAATTTTTTCACCAAACAAAAGACTTGGTTTAAAAAATAAACAATTTAGTACTATACACAGCAATGATGATTGTGAAGCTTGGTTGAGGTGGTCAAGTCAGAGGGTGGAAGAGGGTGGGATATTTCCCAGGGAATGCCTTACTGCTAAATGATGAACTAGCACTCAGCTGAGCCCTCAAGGGTTAAGCCATTGTTGTTAATATAGCCCAAGGGTCAGCAACCTTTCAGAAGTGATGTGCTGAGTCTTCATTTATTCACTCTAATTTAAGGTTTTGCATGCCAGTAATACATTTTAACGTTTTTAGAAGGTCTCTTTCTATAAGTCTATTATATATAACTAAACTATTGTATGTAAAGTAAATAAGGTTTTTAAAATGTTTAAGAAGCTTCTTTTAAAATTAAAATAAAATGCAGATCATCCCCCTCTCCCCCCCGGACCGGTGGCCAGGACCCAGGCAGCATGACTGCCACTGAAAATCAGCTCATGTGCCATAGGTTGCCTACCCCGATATAGCCCCTCACTCTACAAGGCAACACAAATGGAGGGAGGGGAGACAGCGTGGCAAACAGAGGGGAGGCAATGTGCGTCTCTAAGTACATTGCCTTTTTAAATAGATCAAGTTGAGACAGCCACTGCTCCCAGAAAGCTTCCTCCCATGTCCTCCTGCTCTATGGAGATGGGGTGAGCAGGGGGAAGGGGGGACACCCTGACATTAGCACCCTTCTCCCCACCCCCCACACAGCAAGCAGGAGGCTCCAGGGAGCAGCTCCAAGGCAGAGGGCAGGAACAGCACACGGCAGTGGGGGAAGGGACAGCTGAATTGCAGGCAATTAATGGCCTGCTGGCAGGGGCGGCTCTAGGATTTGCGCCGCCCCAAGCAGGGCAGCACGCTGCGGGGGGCGCTCTGGTGGTCACCGGTCCCGTGGCTCTGGTGGACCTCCCGCAGATGTGCCTGCGGAGGGTCCGCTGGTCCCGCGGCTCCGGTGGACCTCCCACAGGCACGTCTGCGGGAGGTCCACCGGAGCCGCCTGCCGCCCTCCCGCAGGACGCCGCCCCAAGTGCGCCCTGGGGTCTAGAGCCGGCCCTGCCTGCTGGGCAGCTGCTGCACAGGGAACTTAGGGGAGCAGGGAGCAGATGGTGGTGGTGGTGGGGGGGTGTGCCGGGTTCCAAGCCCCCACCAGCTAGCTCCAATGGGCTGCTCTTTCTGCAAGCAGTGGACAAAGCAGGCGGCTGCCAAACAACATCATAAGGGACCATGGCACCCCTTTAAATGAGCATGTTCTCTGATCAGCAACATAACAAAAACATTAACCAGCGAGGAGTTACTGTACATTACTTTCCTGATCAAGTCAAACTAGAGCACTAATCTTGCTTGTAATTGTACCTGTCGTCCTGTTGATTTTGAATGACCAGTGCAGCAGTCAATAGAGCTAAACATTCCATGGAGCACCATTCAAATCCATCTTTTCCCACCCCCATTGTGCTCTGAAGGAATAATTCCTGGGACTGCAGGGGAGGTAGCTATCCTTTTAAACAGTAATAACTACCTCTGACCACAGGGCTTTTTCCTCTAGAAAATATTGTAGAATTGTAAGTTCTCTAGTTCACAGTGAGGGTTACCGAAGTTTGCAAATTAGCAAGAAAACAAACCCAAAACTGCAAAAAACCAAGGACAATGTATTTATTTTATTTTGGACACTGCAGGTTTTTTTGCTGTACTACACAAAGGTGGTATTTTGTGTGATTTCATGCTAAGATATCATTGCTTCCACAACAACATAAATCTGCTCAGGAGAGGCAAGATGAGCTTTTTTCCTTTCACCGTGTAAATGAGTTGATTAGCCAAGTGCAGGCTGGCAAAGCTATACTGACAGTCGTGTCCTTTTTCCTCTGGTCAGATTTAAGTTTGAATTTAGTTTTGGACTGTCAGCTTCTCTGGTTGGTCATTAATCCTCTGAAAATCCCTTTGGAGCACAGTGACCTGTTGTAGTAATTTACGCATCCAAAACAGACTTATCAAGTAGTGTGTCCCTTGGCTTGCCAGCCAAGCCTTCTCTGGGTTACTGTTTACACAAGGGGAAACAACTACTGGTGCAGATTACATCAGTTACACATCTGTGCTTGTATGTCTAAATGAACTTAAATGCTGGTGCTAAATTGCATCCACAGCTTTAAAAATAGAGGCCAGCTTTTTAAAATGTGGCTTATCCTTTGTATAGATTCATCTGTGCATTTACTGCCTTCTAATGCTATATTCATTAAACATTTTCACAGGTCAAAAGCTTTTTAAAAGATCTTTAAGAAGCTCTGATGGATTTAGTGAGACCAGTTCAGTTAGTCACACTGATGACTTGGAAAAGATGGAGCAACGATCCCATTCTGTGTCTACTGTACAAGAGCAAGGGACTGTGGAGACAGAGAAAGCAGAGCAGCAGACTGAGATAGCACAGGTAACAAATGACAAAACTGAAGACCTGCAAAGTGACAAATCACAACGATCAGGAAATGACTGCACTAAAGTAGAGGAACAAGAAAGTCTAAGATAAAAACCAGATTTTGTGAATGAAGACTTTGTATAATAACCACATTCCCTGTATGGCAGGGAAGTTTATGATGTATTCAAAATGTGAACAGTGCCACACGTTAGTACAGTAACTACTACTGTAATTCACAATTTAACAGGGATTTTGCACAAAAGCAAGTTAAAAACAAAGCTTTTTCCCCTAGGGGCCAGTTAACTTGTTTTATTGTACACTTAGGACAATTGTTTCAATCCTATATACATTATCTCCAAAGTGATATTAAAATACCTGATTTATTTTAATGGCTTATAAACACTTGCCTGAAGGAATATTTTTTGGCAAAAGTGACAGTTATTGTATGAATCCAGGTGGCATTATAGTGCTTAATGAGTTGATCATACATTTGCGTTAAGGTTAAGCACCTGGTGATATTTGTAAAGTGGTCCTAATTTAAAAATATTCAATAAACCTACTAGTTGCTCACCTTTATATTTTAAATCAGTTTAATCTTTTTAAAAAAAAGCACAATAATTTAGGTAGTCATGCTATCTGTGATGCATGTCATCTCATTGCTTTTTTAATCTCTAATGTTCATTAGAAATCCATTGCCTCTTACTAAAAAGGTTGTGATGCAATGAGTGATAGGGATGTATGTGTGTATATGTAAATACTACTTTGCCATCAACTTTTTTTGCTGTTGTATGAATTGGCCAACTCCTTAACACAAGCCCTGTAAGATTGAGTTTAACTCTTTTAGAAAGTAATAGTGCCTCTGCATGACAGTCATTTCTTGCCTCTATCACTGGCAAGAAGCATTGATTCAGTTCTATCCTTATTTACTGCTGCACACCCTCTATAACCAGATCCAATGAACAGAGTTACAGGACTCTTTTTGGTAATGTATTTTTAAAGATACTTGTTAGTAAAGCTTGAAAAGTCATGTTGGTGATGGTTTCTACACTATTCTGATTTTTGAGTAACTTTTAGTACCAGATCCCTAAGTGGCCTCCTCAAGTAGATATTGTACATATTGAAATTATAGGTTACATACACTACAGCACATAGCTCCTTTATAATCTGTTAACTTGTGATATTAGACAAGTATTTTCACCTGCAGAAACTGATTTTAGTGTAGAAGCAAAACAGATACACTAAAAAAATTGATCCAGCCCTACAAAATTGACTTATCCTATTTATGAAAAGGGAATACTGGTGATAGTGCGTGTAAATTACTACCTTGTGCAGGTCATAATGGCTCTAGTGATAACAGGATTGGATAGCATTGTGATATTTTTAAGGATTTTTCATTGATTTATATGTATTGTCAACTTTTCAGTTTTTGATTCTCTGGGGCTGGGGAGCTGAAGTTAAAATATATTAAGTCAAACTTTGTGTATAATTTCAGATATTTCTCAGATAAAACAGAGTGCAATTTTTCTTAAGTATGAAAACAATTAAGTCAACTAGTCTTCCTTATTAGTTTATTTGGTAATGAAGTACATTAACATGGGTATATTTGTGGGAGGCAAAATTAAATTAATTTAATATTTTTATATTTGGAATTGCTGAACTAGGGGTTTTGTTGGATGAGAGCTACATACTTTAGATATTACCCAAATGTTTCAATAAAGATTCTTCAAATTACAACATCTGAGAAGTCAATTACCATTGAAGAAAGTTGCACTAAAATCTGTGCTGTAGTTTAAGAACAGGTGTTTGACTGATGGGGGGCGGGGTGGGTATGCTTCTAGGTACCACTTGATGACATAAGCCAAAGAAAAACTGGAGTATCAAATACCTCTCCTACAATCTCTAGCCATATATTGCACAGCCTGTATTCCAACTGTTGTTGCTACTTCCAGTTCATATGAGACTCAGCATTACAGTGGGGAGGACCCAGGATGTTTAAGTTTCAAGCCTGGGGCAGGACAGAAGTTGCTATTGAGTTTGGTTAAAAGATTCCAGAGAGAAACCCTGGGCCCACTACACTCATACGGTGGAACAAAAGAGGAGCTCTGGAGGGGAGAAAATGACAGGCTGGTGACCAATGTTGTGTGGGATACTGATACCCCAGAGTAAGGGAAGAGACTTTAAAACAGACCTGGCCAGAGGGCACTCAGTGACAAGTGCTGTTATGCCATGCCTGGCACTGCAAGCAGTGAATCCATTCTTATTGGACATGGAATTAGAATTATAGGCCTCATGTATTCTACTGGAATGGTTTAGTGAAGTTGCCCTGACTTAACAGGTAGATGTACAAAAAGAAAGTGAAACAATAGTTGAGAGATGAAAGTAACTGCAAAAGTCACCTGAAATCCATAACTTACTGTATTTTGTGATCCTTTACCTATGATTTTAGTCCTGTGAAACAAGATTATCTACAACACTGAAAACTTATTAGGGCTATTAAAGCACAATACACTTTGACTACCTTCTACAACTCAAATTGGAGACACTTAACAGCAGCTTTATATAGACAACAGATTTACTTATCAGAATAACCAAACTGTCAAGTTCTCACACTGCAGGGATGAACATATGTAACCACAAAACAGGAGACACACCTTAAGCAAGTATTTCATGACATCTTCCATGTAGCATCTTAATGTAAAAAAGTATCAATATCAAGGTCCAGATTGCTATTTTTTTTAAATCTGAGTCAAAAAATATTTCCATGAATGTTCTTAAACTCCACCCACAGCATGCAAAGTTACATCTTTTCCTGTATTCTCTGCAACCCAAACAATGCAACAGTGAATGAGCATCTTGGGCTATTTTATTTCCATTGTCCAAGCTTCAGAGAAATGCAAAAAGTAAGCAAACAACCCAAATGGTGAAAAGTTGAGTTTAATGTTTATTTTAAAAGATGATGCCCAGTGACAAACTTTAGTGACATCTCCAGTTTATTTATTAGTAAATATAAAGATTTATTATTCTAGACATTTTTAGTATTGGAGCGCTGTACTGAATTATACACTATTACTCCAACAGCAGTGGTAAAATGGCACTGTTTAACAAATGTGCTTTCAAGGCTTATGCTCGGACATCATTCCTGCAGGGTTAATGATTATATCTTTCAGTGTAGAAAAACCCCTGGCCAACTAGTGAAAAATCTCATCTATATCACCAAAACATTTTTTATTTATTCATTCAAGGACTTTAATGGTTGGATTTTTTTTTGAGAGAGAGATTTCTTTTAAACGCCCATTTACCAGGGAATAAGTTTGTATACATGTTATACTTTAAATTCTATTTAAAGGGACACCTAGTCCCAGCTCAAAGAAGCACTCTTGAAAGGGCAAGTGCATATTAAATCTCTCTCTAGATAGATTTTGCAGAAGGCCTTAATATACAACAGATTAGCACCAAAAGTAAAAATGGGGGGGAAGGGCACAATTTTAAGGACCACCTGAAAAAAAAAATACTGACTTACGTAACAGTGCAAACAAATGCACCCCTGCCAAAATATTACTTTGAAAAGCATTAAACAAGGCTAGTCTGAGCTCAGGGGATTTGACCAACATGGATTCAGAAAGATGCTCTTTGCAGCAAAATGGCCACACTTTTGGCGAGGCAGAGCTTTCCCAAAGCATGTCCTCCAGTATTTGCCTCAACATTAAATCCTTTCAAAACAGACTCGCTCCCATAAACCTTCTTCGGTCTTTTTATAAAGTCGAGGTTTCCTGTTAGGGAACAGGGAGGCAGCGGGAAAGGGATGCTCTTTTAAAAATAGCAACGTGGATCTAAGGTGGGAAACAAAGTGCGGTGGTTCAGCCAGAGGCGACGTGGAAAGATTCTGAAAAACAAGATGGTGTCATGAGCTATTTCGAACCAGATGGATGATAACATTGCATGGCTACTGGTGCCTCTAGCTTTAATTTCTGGCCTAGACAAATGCCCCCCCCTTTCAGCAATGCACAGAAAAGCAATCAGGGCTGACGGAACGCTAGCACAAAACACATTTTTGTAACTTCAGTTACCTGTAATATCTGTTTATCATCCTGCTCCAACCACAAGTCCACGTGTGGGAAAGGCATCCAGAAGTAAGGTCCAATGTGGAGTTGCTCTGTCTTTGCATCATAAATATTAGTCATCTGTAACAGGGAACAGACTTTGAGGGTTTCCCTATTGAAATTGAGCAGCAAGTGAACTGAACCCTCTATCTCACTGAGCCAACCATGCCATGAAGGGGAATGAGCTTATTGCTGGCTCCACAGCTCCTTCCCCCACCCCCTGATATGCAACAAACTGCAGCTCCTATCCTAGGCCAACAGGCTATTCTTCAGTGGCCCCTGCTCCTGTCCTGTTCAGCCATCTACCTCTCCTTCACTGCTGCTCTTGTTTCAGCTCCCTTGTCCACCCTGCAATGCTGCTACCCACTCAACTCTCTCTCCCTACTCTGCCCTGGATTAACCAAACGACTGGACAAAACAGCTGCTCTGCACTTATACAAGAGGCTAAATAGCCTTTTGTGCCAGAATTTTGGGCTCAAGACCTTAAGTGGCAAACCTTAAACTCAGAGATTCCAGCTGCTTCTACACCATGATCCTGGGGACAGCAGAGGGTGTTTCCCTGTTATGGTTTATTAGGCATGGGTCAAGATCCTGCAAATACTTCCTTGTGTGAGTGTCGTCTTACTGAAGTCGTTAGCCTTTGGATGAAAGCAGTGTCTTTATGTAGCAGACCTGCATCTGAGAGATCGTGTGGACCGATGAGAGCTGGGTTCAATTCCCAGTTCTGCCACAGACTTCCTGCGCGACTCAGGCAAGTCACTTAGTCTCTGTACCTCAATTCCAGGTCTGTAAAATTGGATTAACACCACTATCCCTCTCTCATCCTTCATCTGCCAGGGACTAACTCCAGCACCTAGCACAGTGGTACTCTGATCTCAGCTGAGGCCTCCAGGAGCTACTGTAATACAAATACTGAAGTCTGTCCTTGTTTCCAAATAGAATACTTGTCAAAGTTTTCCACCAGGTACCAGCAGCTGTTGTAGTACAGATATTGGCTGGTATGTTCAGTGTTCCTCTCTGATTACACAACCACAAACTGGCAGTGTTTTATCTTAATTAGAGTAATTTCTCCTTAAGGAGTAACTATTAGTTTCTGACAGACAAAATATCAAGAGTATTTTTCTCTTAAGAGTTGTTCTCCTCCCCCCCAAATATATATATTTATTTTCACTCACTGGTGCTCCTGTTAACATGCGAGCTGAACGCAAATCCTCATCTGGTCCCTTATCTGGAAAAGTTGCATGGAAAATCTCTGCTGTTTTAACATTCACAGCTGGGGAGAACATGGTTGGAATAAAACACAGTTAACCAGCTAATGACGACATTTAAAATGTCCATCCCCCTACAAACAGCATTCCAGACCAACAGCGCTCTTTGGCACAGACAAGGTGAATTTCAGAACCTATCAGACACTAATATCAAGACTATGACAGAGAAACATGTCTGGTAAGTTTCACTTTCTGGTTCACTTGTATTTTCACAGTGCTATTTGGTTGGGTTTCTAGCAGCCCTGAGGAAAGTTTAAAGGAATATGGTCAATTTGAAGATACCACTATAGGAATACAAGTTTTGGACAAATTTCATTCCTATAGTGGTATAAAGATCACAAACAAAGTAGTTGGGGGGTGGGGGAGGAAGAGAACAAAATCAACTAAACCCAGCAGAAAGGAGTTGGTCTCCAAACAGAAAAGGCAAAGGAAGGAGCAGTCTAGCTCACTGCAGGCCAATAGTTCAGCTAAATGCCATGAAATAACCCTTCAGGCTCTATGATCTCATTAAAAAGAAAAGAAAAAATATACATATGCTCCTGACCAAGAGGACCCTTTCAACAGGCATTTCCCAAGCAGCAGTACATCTTTAGCGTCTAGCAAAGCCAGTCTCTGAGTGGTATTAGCAGCAGCCCTGTCCTACCAGAGTTAGCATCAGAGCTACACTGATCTGTGCACCATGGTATTTTAGATCTTCTATATTAGCCTTGGCTGGCCAATGTGTTACCTTTAGAAGTCTAAAAGCAACCAGTTTAAAACAGTATACTGTACAAGATGCATTGTACTCACCTATTCCATAAATGATTGGAAAATGATTGTCCTTTTCCTCCCTATCATTTAATTCTGTTTCAAAAAGAACAAATATGTCAAATAATCCAGCCACTGTCAGCATGTTTATTTCTAAACAGCATTAGTTTAGCTTTAGTCAGGGAGGTGCCCAGACCTTACCCAAAAAAAAAAATTGTGAGACATGCAGCATAAAGCAGCCACAAGGGAACTGGAAACTTAGGTTCATATCCTATCATGGTATACAGGACAAATTCAGACACAGTCAGGGTAGTTCCATCTCAGAAGAATGGCAACTGCCTATGCCAGTTCTGAATTAATCCTTATCTTTGGTGGACATTTATCCCCAGAACAGAACCAGACTATATAAAATCACTACACCCTAGAAATCATTCACATCCTAACAGGCCTGGGACTGAAACAGCTGCTCAGGACTAAAATGCATTGGCAAGGGCAGCAGGGGAAAGGTGTAACTCTTCTGCCCACACCATGACTGGCTCTAGCCAAAGCTACTGGCCCTCAATTTCACATGCCAAAAATATACAGCTGTAATGATGCCATGTTTCAAAGGTTTAAGCTACAGCCAGTGTGAAAATACAGCTCATGTTCTCACTGAACATGAGACATCAAAAATAATCAGACTTGAATTGGCTACAATGGAGGAAGAAGGAAACAGAAGAGGGGACAGAGGACAAGGATGATAAAAGATCAATAATTTGGGGCATGTGTTTTCTAGGCTCCCATACACTTCATTCATCTGTCTGCTGCAATACTGACAAAACAAACACACTAAATGCAGGAGGCAGGTCTAGTGATGTCAACTGATCCTAGATGGGTTTAGGTTTCCTTCCCAGCAGAAACACAAACATCTTCAATTTGAAGTGCTCACAGGACCACATGGGTGAAATACTTCAGCTATTTCCACAGATCCGACTAGCAACTGCAAGTTGCCATAGCACTTCTGGGAAGAGAAGCCCTAGCCATTGCCCTACCTGCGGAGTGCTGTGGTAAATCACTATTTCCAGAATACCAACTCTGGAGTGCCCAACTAAAATGAACAGATCAGTATACAACAGCAAAAACCACTGTCGGCAATAAGCTCTCATGTGCCTAGAGCTCACAGACTCGCAAAGCTTACAGGCCGGATCGAAAGGTTCTCTCTCCTACAGTGAAGAGCCTCACATTTATTTCAAAGACTAAAAATACTTTTACAAAAGGGAAAACATTAAAGCTCTTACCTGTCACACAGAAAGTCACTAAATGGACATCATCTTGCTGGAGATCAAATGTTCCTACAGCAACAACAGGAGCGGCAAGGTATAAAACTGACTCATGTCAAGGCATGTAAACTATGGGGTATATCAACACTGTGCACTGCAGCTTACACATGAGGCCCTCGTTACCAGCAGGAAATCTCCCACTCCATTGTTCTCGATACAGATAATGGAGGAGTGTGTGTTTTCCAGATATGTCTCAATATCTTGCTCTTATAAAATAAAGAGAAAGCTACTCTATATAACAGTAATTTACACAACTGGCCACTGGCAAGGGCAGAAAGTTGTTAAAGAGAAAGCCTTGTTCTGTCAACATTTTATGCCTTTTACAAGCACTTGGTTAAGGTCGCTCTGGCATTGTGATCTCAGGTTTTGTTTGTTACACATTTAGCAGGGTACATTCATTAGTAATACCCATTTTATATATGGGGAAATATAGGTACAGAGAGAGAAGCGACTTGCCCAAGAGCATACAGCATAGTACATGTGTAAATCATCTCAACTGCACCCCCCCCCATGTATAAACACTTCAAATTCCCAAATGGAGAAACACTCAAATCCAAGATTTTTTCTACTGTATAATTGAGGATTAAAATTACACACACACATATACTTGGCCCAAATCCAGCCAAAATTCTAGTTTTTAGACATGAGAATGGAAAAAAATGTGAACTTACTAAGAAGCTGATTAGTAAGTTTTTGTGATAACTGCCTATCATCATTGAAACCTCCAACTAGGTGAACTTCCAGCCTAACAAATAGAGATGGAATAACAGGAAACAGCAATTAAAAAGGCATCCCAATGTGAATAGCTTTTCAATACAATCCCCAGCCCACACTGTACACTGATCATTAGAGAAGGCTCATTTATTATAGTCACATGCGCCAGTTGATTGTGTATTACCTCATGTGAGTAACCTCTTTGTTCTGGACACTATAGGGAATATCAGATGAGCAGCACAAATGAAGGACTTGAATCTGAGAGGCACTGAACGTGGGAAGTTGCCACTGAGCTTGATGGGATTTATAGGTGCTCAGCTCCTCACGGGACTGGAGCTTAAATTACAAAGCTGTGTTTTAAGCTTCTCAACAAAGATCAATTAAATGTACTCCAGTGACTTCCTTACAACTCACTCAAACCTTAAGATCAGGGTCTTGGTGAGACGGGTGTGTAAATATGGCTCCTCTTTCACTCTATAGGTCTGTTCTCTGTGGCCAAGCTCTTCAAAAGTGACTAGTGATTTTCAGGTATCCAACTTCAGGGGACCCCCGTAAAGGGACCCAATTCTTAGACAGTGCTGAGTAGTCACCAGCTGAAAATCAGGCCCCTTTAAGGTGTTTCAAGTAAGTCTTGGATCAGGTGTATTCAGCGTCGTAGCTGCCAACTTTACCAAGTTTTGCCTCTACAGGTCTAACAGGAGTAAACACAATCAAAAGGAATTGAGCTGGATTCTTTTCTGGCTCCCACAACAGCAACAGAATTTATAACTAATTTCTGATTCAGAAACTTTATTGTTTTATGTGCAAGTCAGAAACTTCCAGATTAACTCAGATCCCAGAATGAGTTTACAGGACCAAAAAAACAAAAATCCCTTTGTGAAACTAAGCACATTTGAGATGGAAATCACTGAGACCCAATAAACATGGAACCTCACAATGGCAGTTTTACAGAGACACTATTCAAAGCAGAATCACGCTTTAAATTAAATCACTGCTAAGAGAACTACAAAAATAATATATACATACAAACATCAATGGTGCTGAGTAAATCAAGAGCAAGAAAAGCTATTAAATCCATAACAATGCCAGTAGGCAAAAAAAATATCACTGTGGAAACAGTAACTTGTTGAGATGTGTTTTCCTGCCCTGGCTCAGCAAGCCGCTAATTCTTTATCTGAGCCCCAAATGATCACATTTAGAATTTCCTGCCTTACACACAACAGACACCTGTGAAATACCATATACAAGACATAATAGAGCAGCGCTGACCTTCCGCATTCTGTGTCATTAGAGAAAGATTTGACTGCACTCATAATCAGCGACACCTCGGCTCGCGTGTTGGATCCATCACAGTGGGTCAAGCAGGTAGCCCCACTCCCTGGAAGGCAGGCAATAAGGAAACATTTACCTGACCACAGCTCTGTACAACAGCAACAAAAACTTTGTCATTCTGTAGAGTAGGTTATAAAAATGGATAAACCGCATCCAGATTTTACAGGAGGAGAAACTGGCACTAAAAGAGATTAAGTGACTTGTCTGATATCACACAAATTCAGTGTAGTCAGGAACAGAACCTCAGTCTCCTGATTCCCAATATCCTGCTGAAACCACTAGGTCTCCTGTGCTGCCTTCATAAGAGCAAGAGAAGGAGTTCCATTCCCATCTCTCACTAAGGGCTTGTCCACACTTGAAACACTACTGCAGCACTTCAGCATAGACATCACCTTTACCAGCAGTTCTCAAACTGGGGGGCAGGACCCCACAGTGGGTCGCCAGGGCTGGCTTAGACTTGCTGGGGCCCAGGGCCGAAGCCATAGCTTGAGCCGCACCACCCAAAGTCTGAGGGTTTCAGTGCTGCGTGTTGGGACTCGGGTTACAGGCCCCCAGCCTGGGGCTGAAGCCTTTGGGCTTCAGCTTTGTGCCCTCCTCCTTCACCCTCCAGGTCAGTTGGGCTGAGGCAGGCTCAGGCTCTGGACCCCCGGCCTGGGGTCATGTCATAATTTGTATTGTCAAAAGGGGGTCACGGTGCACTGAAGTTGGAGAACCCTTGACCTCTACCCACGGGAGTGCTTCTTCCGTCAGCATAGGAAATCCACCTCCCCAAGAGGCAGGAGCTAGGTCAATGGAAGAATTCTCCTGCTGACGTAGTGCTATCTACACAGGGACTTCGACCAGTTTAACTTCGTTGCACAAGGGGGTGGATTTTTCAGTCTAAATCTGGATCGATCTAAATTCTTTAGCGTAGACAGGCCCTGAGTCACTGTATGACACTAGACAAGTCACTCACTTAACCAACAAACCAGACTCCTGTGGTCTAAGGGTCAGAGTAAACATGCAGCTCTAGTGTGTGCTGCCGAAGGTCATGCAGGCTGGTAATAGCAAGATCTGTTTCTTAAAACTTGACCCATGCAAACCAGAATAAATGAATTAGGATACCCAGTGCAAGCTCAATACATCAAATGTGGAAATTCCATATGAAGTAACAGTTATTACACAGCCATTATTTGAGAAACATGCATCTCATGGCCCAGGTTTCCTTTATGATACCTGTGTGTCTGAGCACCACCAAGTGGCAGGTAGTTGCATCATCAGACCCAAGGATGGACACGGAACCTGTTTTAAAGGAGAGAAATACAGTAAGAATTTGGCCGTCATGCCTGTTGCTTCAATAGCTAACATTACTGCATCCCCACATACCATCTTTAGGGGTGGTCACTGCAAACTCTCTTTGCTGGATGTACAGAAGTCCTTTGGGTCCCACTGTTTGAGCAGGTTGGCCTCTTAGAACTCTTGCTTTCTCCTGTAAATAAATTGCACTCAGACTAAAATGGCTGAAAGAGCAGGTACAGCAAGTACTAGAATGGACACTGACCCAACCAGGCCTATGGAAAACAAAGGGAATCAGGTGGCAGTTCAGGGAAGACCATGAAGGCTGAGGTTGACCATAAATACTTATATTTCATGGTGTTTTACATCTTCAGTAACAAAGGGGGAGGCCAAAGACTCTGAACTTGGATTGGATATCAGCAGACCTGAGAGTGACTGGTTTCCACAAAAGCCAAGCGTACAATCATGAGTTTTGGAAGAAGGCTATAAAAGTCGTTGACTCCCAAAGAGGTAAGTGGCAAGAAAGAAGAAGAGTTTTACATCCCCGAGGCTCTTTCCAAACATTAATCAGTTAATCTTCACATCACCTCAGACACAGAGAGACTGTCATCCCCACTTTAAAATGGAGAGACAGAAAAAGAAAGGGACTTGACCAAGGCCACATAATCATCAATTAGTACAAGAGCTGAACTCAGCAGTTTCTGGCTCCTAGCCCTATGCTCAGTCTACTGCTAAGACTAGAAGAGTTAAATATTTAAGTCAGACCTATTAGCTTCCCTATAGTTGTTGTCTTGGATGCTTTTAAGAGACATTCACATAGGATAATTTTTAAGGCTTGACTGTGATAACCTTACACACATACACCAAATCGCATGATGCAACATGAGTAGTACGGCTAAAGTCAAAAGGACGTCTTATGGAAGAAGATACCATTCAAGGTGAGGAAGGTAATCACAATCTAGAGCTAAAATACCAGAAGATATGAACAAAAGAATCAACTTGATTACTTGTAAGTTGTTTTTATTTGATGATTTCATTCATTATAAATCTTTATTATTATTATATTAGTACTAGAGAATTAACATACATAAGCCTCCTATTTGGAGAATGAACCAAAGTCTATTGTACCAGCAAACCCTGAATTGCTCAAATGATTCTGGGTCTCCCCATTAGAAGCTGTCTTGGAAGTAGAAGCACAAACACTATGTTCATTTCTTTAGCTGGTAAGAAACTCCTCCTGCTGGCTGGAATGCAGTAGCGGGATAGATTCTAAGTGATATTTTCTCATCTGCACTCCACAAAACATTACATAACCCTCCTTCCCATAAACCAAACTGTTACTGAGTACTCAGTTTCCTGAAGCTGACCACACACATCATTCAACACTGATTTACTTTAATACCCAATGACAAACTTGAGTCTGTTTTGTTCTAGCAATGTCTAAGACTGGCTATGTTGCATACCTGATTTGGGAGCTGCAGAGGCTCAGTGAGAATCTAGCCAGGGTATGGACTTGATGATTCACTAGGGGTTCTCCACTTCCAGTGGCTATAGCAGGATAGCATTCTCTAGTATGGGAAGGGGGGGGGGAAATGGAGCTTGGGCTTTTTTGTTTTTTGGTGTTGTTTTTTTTTTTTTGCTTCTTGATGATGCATAAAGACCCTCCCCCCAATACCCATAGCTGGACATCTATGCCCCTGCACTGCTCATGCCAGAACACCCTGTATCAGGGCTTCTGGGCCCCCAAGAACACCACAGGCTGGGATGTGTATGCCTCCAACATGTGGGCGCCACATCAGGGTTTCTGCCCCCCCACCCAGCACCCCACACTGAGGGGGAGAGGGGTGAGCATGCCTCCAACACCCAAGAGCACCCTATGCCAGAGAGACAAGGTCTGGCTCGAGAGCTGGTCTCTCTCACCAACCGAAGCTGATCCAGTAAAAGATGTTACATCTTCCAGCTTTTCTCTCCAATATCCGGGGACCCACATGGCGACAACACTGCATATACCCTGTGCCAGGGCATTTAGCCCACTGAAAGCGCCAAACACAGAGGCGTACAGACCCCCATCCTACTTGATTACCAATGTCACATGCAATTTAACTCCCCTTTTCCCCGTCAGAGCCAACAGGCTCTGGACTTCTCCTCATTAGAGGAGAGGGGCCTCCCGTCCACCCCGCCCAGCTCGGGAGCCCGCACAAACCTACTCCCTCCAACTGGGCACTGCAGCTCCCCTGGTTGGAGTCCGACAACCCTCCTGCCTCCCCTGCAGCCCTGCCAGTGCAGCTCCCGTCCCCTTACCTCCAGCTGCGGGTAGGTGCGGATCACCTCCGCCGGGGGCTGGGCCAGATCGATCCGATCCCCGTTAATCAGCAGAGGCATCTCTGGGAAGCGCCCGCTCCTGCGGCTGCTGGACGGACTACTTCCGATAGCAGCCAGCTGGGAGGGGAGGCTGCACGGGCTGACATCGCAAGGGGTTCTGGGAGATGTAGTCCGGATGCAGAAGCCTGGTTTGGATTTGAGTACTTCTGTGCAAGCAGCCGGAGTGTCTGCGCAGGAGCCTGACTTCAACTAAGGGCGGGGAAAGAAAGAGATACTGATGCACGTTAGACCACGTCAGCATAGGTACTCTCCCCCTTAAAATGAAACTTGCAACCCCAGCAAGGATTGAAGAAATGTGTGGTTCACAGCTAGGACAATTGCAGATCTGTCTGAATGTCCACCTCCAGGACAGGGACTACTGAACTCCAGAAGGGCTGTATTTAAAATAAACCACCTCTAATGGAAACTACAGGGGGCATTTTAAGCAGGCGGAATAGAATGACCTATCATGGAATCTGCCCATGACAGCAGGTGTTAGTTCTCTCATGAAAAGTACCATCAATTACACAAGCAGGGCACAAATACTCAAACCAAATTTTCAGCAGGCCAGTAAAAAGAGGCCCACTGAATGTGTGGGCCCATCCATTTGTACATGTAAAAATCTTGTCTTTAGATAAGAAGAGGCAGTAAGATATACTCACACATACAGATTTTCCCCCTTCGCATCCACATATTTTGTGCATAGTTAGATCCATGCTGAAAATTTAGCACATTATGTCAAATTAAGAGTTTCATACCTTAAAAGCAGTAAATAATTAATTGCTTGAGGTATATTCAGAAATATTTATTTAAAACTGGGTACTTTCAATCAGCCCCCACTTCCTATGCAGTGGCTTGGTATCTGCAGCACTCACACCACAGCCCTCACATCTAATGGCCCAAGTCAGACTTTGTACAGGCTGGGAAGTGATACTGTGGTCTGACATACATTGCATTAATTCATTTAAGTCTTAAACAAATCTGCTTTTTCTTTCTCCACAAAAGTCAGCGGAATCAGACGTAATTACTAAATTATGAGTTGTACTGGAAGGGTCCCTCAAACTGTCGTCAGCAAGCTGAAGTGAAGGAAATGTTGGGATGAAATCAGCCCTCTCTGGATACTACTACAAATCTCTGGCAGAGATTACTTATAACTAGCTCTCATAAAAATACTTTTGTAGAGGCATTTTTGCTTTTGACTACACTAAATGTCATGTATTTTCAAATTAATTTCCCAGAGATACAGATCCCAAAACTGACATCCTTCTCAAAAGACACACACAGACCTTACGTCATATGCCACATGATAAGCAGTGGGCTATATATATTGCTAGTTAGACCTGAATGGAAAATGTAAAGATGTTGGGAGAAAAACCAGATCCCCCTTTCATTTTCCAGCCAGCTGTATGCTCAGTATTCTCACTATAATTTTGCTCAGCAAAGTATAAACAATTCTAGAAAAAGTGCAGCTTAATAAGCTTATTAGCTAAGTGTTATTGCCTCCTTTTGTTATGGTTATAAAAGCATAAATGGGAAAAACAAGCAAAGAGAATGCAGTATCCATAGTCTTTGTGATCACACATAGTCCTAATCAAGGATTTATCACAGACTAAGACACAGAAACAATGTGGGTGCCCCTTGTTAAAATACTGCTTACACAGAAGATCCCTGACAGTCTAACACCCTGAAAGGTCTGGTGTTGATTGTTTGACTAGTTAGGACAACTGAATATGTCATTTTTTAACATTACAATCTTCAAGATGTCCCAAAATATGGGTCTAGAGACAAAGCAAATATTTTTCTAGAGCTAATTATATATATCACACACGTGCGCAAATCCCCAGATCACATACAAGACACAGCAATGTTAGCCAGAAGAAAAAACTGGCATTATGTTTTGGAAAAAAGTCTTATATCTGAGTTCACCCAACATGTCGACAAAGCCATTGGTGTCATGGGGAAGAATACAATCTTTCAATCACTTTAGAACCATTCTTTCCTTACTGTTGCTTAAGATGAGTACTTTTATGTTGGGAGATAAGGAAATTAATTTCAAATTCAATTCTCTTTTTATTGTTCTGGAATGACAGCAGAAGGGGGGTAAGATTTAAAACAAAACAAACAAAAAACAGTTCATTTATAGATACAGGAAGATTAATTTTGCCATGTCATCCCCAAACCTCTCTCTCATCCAAATCTACACCTCATCAGTATCATCACACAGTCCTTCAAAAGGAACATGCCAAATCAGGTGCTTCTGAAACCCATACTACCACATCCTGTGTCATCCTCCAGTGGCTAGATCACATACAGAATTCCATTTTTTGTGTGTAAATCTATGTTTTGCAAGCATCTGCATGTGTCAAGTTTATTCTGATTTCCACCCAATGCTCAAGTCTTGAAAGTCTAACAAATAAGAGTCTAAACAAAAGGTCAGACCAATGGAGTTGCAGAGAATTTGGCCCAAAATACTTAAAATTTTACTATTTTCAAACAGGATAAACTCATACTTATTTTTTTTAAAAGGGTTTGTAATCTAACTGAAGCATTGTGCAGATATTTCCAGTTCATTTTGCAGTAATTATTTATATATGCATTCAAACCTCTCCCGCCTCAAAATCCAATTATGTAAAACAAAACAAAGTAATGGTAGGGTAAAGAAATTCCCGGCAGTGACACATGAGGAGAATTGCATCTTTTCCTGTCTATAAACAAAGGGTTATTTTTGTAGTTTCGCAATTTACATTTAAATATAGAGTTCCAAAAATAATAAATACCTACCCTTATACAGTCCTTTTCATCCCCAGAACTTAAAGCACTGCACATTTCTTGAACTGACTACATATCATATGATCACACATTAAGCTGCTTTCACGTCACTTTCAAAACTGACAACTGTCTGAAGTGTTGAAAGTCTGAACTTTCACACTTAAATTTTTTTTCCCAACAAAATCTTATGCAGTGATAATAGCACCTTCCATCTTTAAAGTGCTTTACCACGTATTCTACAGATAGGGGAAGCTGAGGAAAAGCGGCTAAGTGATTTGTCAAAGGTCAGAGGGAGGCAAAGTCAGGCTAGAATCAGAACTCAGGCCCTGGTACCTCATCCTATGCTCAGTTTACTTGTTAGAAAGATAACTTTAAAACATACCCAATCAAAACACAATTAAACATTTAGAGTGAAATTTTAGTCCCACTGTAGTCAATGACAAGAGGGCCCAGGATTTCACCCTTACTATGTAAATCCTTATAGAGCAAACATTATTAAACAAAAACTAATCAAGAAAAATAACTATAAATTATGTATAAACTATTTCAATATGAAAATTGTAAAATACTGCAGTTTATTCTCTAGCCTTTTCTAGCAATGTATGAAATTAATCAGAACACATCTCTGTAGAAATCTGAGCAAGTTTAAGAAAAAATTAGAGTCTTTCTTCTTTAATATGATTACCAAAACAAGTAAAATCTTCAGAGTTTGGAAAGTTGCTCAGAAAGTCTCTTTAAAGAGTGAAAATTGCACATAGCTTTTGAGCCACTTAATTTCTGATTTTCAAAGTCAGAGGTGCCGTTGTACATATGTTTCTGGAGGGGATCCTACACTGCTTGCCGGGCTCAGAATATTTGAGTCATAAGAATTTGGAGTAATTCCAACCAAGCCATCATTTTGAGGTGTTTCTCCTTTCAGAAAGTCATCATCTTCATCTTCAGTTGTACACTACGCAAAGAGAAAAATTTTTAGTGAAAACAGAAGGACATTATAGTACCTTAAATAGAGTTTCAAGACTTAGGTTTAAATTTCTTCACCAGGAAAAGTTATCTGAACACTACATGAGATTTACCAGAGTATGTTAGTTGGCCCAGTAAAATAAAACAGTTCTCATGAGGCTCCCAATCTCTGCTTCGTAACACAGCTAGAAGATTTCACACCACAGAGAAGCATATATCTGACCAACAGGTACGTATGTCTAGACAAGTGGAGAAAAGTCCTGGAAATTTGAGCGTTTCTGGTATTCATTTGCTGAAAGCGTTTATCTAATTTTCTGGCCAAAAAAAAGTGCTGAAAACCAGAAATGTGTTTTTAAATAAACTGTGAAATAATTCAAAATGTTGCAATAATACAGTCTACCAATTAAACAGATAAAGCAAGACTGTGGTGGCCAATTACCACAATACATATATACACAAGCAATACTATATTATTCACATAGCTGTAACAATGTGCTACGTACTGTACAGTATACAAAGATACACCCCCTGCCACAAAGAGTTTTCAAGCTCAGTCATAAAACTCTGGCTGATCTGGAAAGTCCAGAGGCTTTTCTTTTTAATAAGTTCATGGCTTGTAGGCCTCACAGAGGTCATACAGTTTTAAGGAGTTGAATGAAGAGAGGTGGCTATTTGGCGGACAGATGGGAAGAGAATTCCACACGTAGACTGCAAAGTGTACGTAGACAGGAGAGGCAGAAGGAAGTGAATCAATTAGATAATGTGGAGATAGCTGTTCTAGGAATACTTTACATTGACAGAAGCTGGAATCATTGGCAGGGCAGAGGGGAGCTTTAATAACTGTAGTTTATTGTGAGAATAGATCCAAAACAGATCTAAAAGTGGCATCCACAGGAATCATCACAGGGGCTCAATGAGAAAAAACAAACTAAATCTCTTATACTACACTGATCTCAATCTGTGCCAGCATCCTAACCCACCAGCCTGTATGTCAGCTCCTCCTTCAATCAGGAGAGAGATATCATTGTACCTGTTTGATGATTCACAGCAGCTGGCCCATAGTGCTAGCATCAGAGCACAATTATGAATACATCCACAAAAGGAGAAATCAAACAGTTATCTGAGGGCCATGATGATCCCCCATCTCCCCCACAAACTAGATAAAGAATGCATTTTCTACATACACAGAGCTTCCTGAATTCTGCATGGCTAATAATTCAGTGCTGGTTTCCCACTAACATTAAGCATTTTGTGACCCCCCCAAAATGGAAGTATACTTCCCTAAGTGTCAGGTGATGCAGGATTTAAGATTATTTTCTTTAACCAAAAATAAAATAAAATAAACCCCCAGAAACCACACACACACGCACACACACACACACACACACACACACACAAATCATTTCTGACAGGAAGGAGTTACCTTTTTAAAGGGTTTCTTAAGTTCTTGAAGATCTTCAGTACTCAGTTCTTCCCATATCTGATAAATAGGATCAATGGTCTTCTTTGATCTGATAACATAAATTGCAGCATAGTACAAATAAACTGAATAAAGTTGCACACAAGAAGTTATGAATCAGGCATTTCATTTCAATATTGTACTATGTAATTCTTTACATTTCTCTAGAGCCTTGCAGAGGATCTTATACACTTTGCAGACTAATCCCAAGAACACTCCCTGTGGTAGGTAAATTATCTCCATTTCCCTGATGGGTAAAGCGATGCATAGAGAAGTTATATGGGTTTTCCTGAAGGGACTGCAAGTGGTAGGATTAGGAACAGAACTCAGCTCTTCCAATTATGTATTTTAATGCGTAGGCAGTGCTTCCTCAGCCAACTATAATTTTCTTCTAGCATGTAATCCTACCCACAGGATTTACCGGACTTCTGTCCAGCACTTTTATTCCTTTAGAGCAAGGACTCACTGCAGCCCTTGTTAGGCTAGAAGATGGCTTGTGCGGAAAAAATCTATTTAAGATGGTCATCTTTTGTATGTTAAAGAACCCATCTGCACAAACATTCATGGATCAAAGAATATAAGCATTCCAGGCTGGAGAGCTTCAAGAACAGCCCATCTAACTAATAACGAAAGCCTCTAAAAACAAACCAGCTGCCATCTCGCACATGGTGCCAATCCCAGAGATGCAAGAAACTACCACTCGGACGGACCTCAGTACATTTTGTTATGCTAATGTTATGAAATGGACTCATTAAAGAGGGGTAGATAAAAGAAAATTTACCTAAAGTAACCTTTTACCAAATGCAGTATGAGAGGATGGGCCCTTTTCCCTTCCCCACACCCAAACCCTACAGAGTGCACAAACTCCAATTCTCCAGCTTCTGACAGTCTCAGTCCTACAAAAACAACTTATGTAAAACTAGAGTGTTTTCACTTATAATACAACAATACATTTTAAAAGAACAGAACAGTCACCTTAAGTATGTTCTTTAAATTTATTTTATGCAAGGCAGAAATTGGTTTATTGCATTGGAAATCTATACCTTTTGAGAATGTAAGGATCAAATGGGAAAAAACTGTCAAGGGGGTTAGTGCAAGTCTGTACAGAATCACCCCCACTGCTGCTTCTGATTACTGGCAAAAATTGCCTGTTGTTCCTTTCAATGATGGTGTAGCAGAACACCAACTGGTATTTCCTTAAACAAACAAAAAACATTGATAAGTATAAGCATCTCTAACTACAACGAAAGCAAATAATTTCACAGGATATTGAAGTGGGCTGAGACATATTACAGAAATATCCAAATTCTAGCACAAACTTCCATTTTATGACTAACAGCAGGAGTTAACAATACAATCAGAACAAAGGGAGCTTACAAATGAAGTCTATCTAACCAATTCTACTCTCAACAGAACTTTATTGCAAGTACAGTAACTCCTCACTTAAAGTTGTCCCGGTTAACATTGTTAGGTTGCTGATCAATTAGGGAACACGCTCATTTAAAGTTGCGTAATGCTCCCTTCTAACATCGTTTGGCAGCCGCCTGCTCTGTCCACTGCTTGCAGGAAGAGCAGCCCATTGCAGCTAGCTGGTGGGGGCTTGTAACCAGGGTGGACTGGCAGCCCCCCTATGTTCCCTGTGCAGCAGCCACCCAGCAGGCTATCAAGGCAGTTCAGCTGTCCCTCCCCACACTGCTATGTGCTGCTCCTGCCCTCTGCCTTGGAGCTGTTCCCAGAGACTCTTGTTTGCTGTGCGCGGGGGGCGAGGAGGAGGGAGGGGGCGGCTAATGTCAGGATGTCCCCCTCCCCCTGCTCCTGCACCTCGCTTACCCCTTCTCCATATAGAGCAGGGAGGGGACATGGAGGAAGATAGACAGAGAGCTTGGGGCAGCAGCTGCTGTCTCAACTTCCTGATCCACTTAAAAAGACAATGCACTTAAGAGTGGGTCAGCTTACTTAAAGGGGCAGTGTGCACCTCTCTCTCTCTCCCCCACACACAAGGTGTGTGTCTGTCTGTCTGCCATGCTGTCTCCCCTCCCTCGTGTTCGTGCTGCCTTGTGTGAGAGGCTACATTAACAATGTGTTAACCCTTGAGGGCTCAGCCAAGTGCTAGTTCATCATTTAGCAGTAAGGCATTCCCTGGGAAATAGCCCTCCCTCTTCCACCCTCTAACTTTACCACTTCAACCAAGCTTCACAATCACCATAGCTGTGAACAGTATTCAACTGTTTGTTTAAAATGTATACTGTGTGTATATCTATACAATATATAGTTTTTTGTCTGGTGAAAAAAATTTCCCTGGAACCTAACCCCGCTCCCCCCCATTTACATTAATTCTTATGGGGAAATTGGATTCGCTTAAAGTCACATTTTTCAGGAATATAACTACAACGTTAAGTGAGGAGTTGCTGTATATAACATTCTGCACCATCACAAAGCAGTGAAACAGCTCTACTTAACTACAGGGTTTCATTTCATCTGTATTAGCTATAAACTGCTCCCACTCAATATATGGGTAATATTCCAACACTGAAGGGGCTATCGTATATTATATTATATTATACTATAATCTATAGTCGTTATACAAACATACAAGTTTACAAAAAAATGTTAGTCTTCAAAATACTACACTATGGTTATATATTCAGATTGATATGGTTCATATAAAGTTTAAACTGAAAAAATAAATAATAGTTACCTGGTAATAGCAGCAAACAAGTTAACAATGGAGGGTAAGCAAATCTTCAGAGGGTTTAGCTGACACATGACTATGCGTTCAAAATTTAAGTTCTGCAGGTAGGCCAAACCTTCAAAATAAGGATAGTGTACAATAAATACTATGGATTTATACAGTGTTTTCCATGTTCAAAGCACAGTACAAATTAAACTAGTCTCACAACCCCCATGAAGGTAGATAATCATTCCTACTTTACAGATAGGGAAACAGAAAGAAGAAGTGACTTTTCCTTAAGGCCACACAGAAAGTCAGTAGCAGAGTTCATATTAGAACTCTCCCAGCGTTGTGCCAATCTCTCATTATTACTTTAGAGTAATAAAAGGCAAGATCATGTTTCTTCTGGTTCAGAGAATACTTTGAAATCAGGTGCAAGAATTCATTATAAAAAAATGTAGATTAGATTATAAGCATTAGATGATTGACCTGCAAGTTATGCAGCACTTACTCTCGGGGCCTGAACAAACAAAGCAGCAAGATCTTTTCAGTCATATGCCAGATGATTGTACAAATATACAGTATGTGGAAATTCTAGAGTGACTTTTTAAAATTATTCAGCATTAAGATTTTTCAGACTGAATTAAAAAAAATCAGTTCTGGCTGCATCAAGCAACATATAATATTGGGGGACAGCTGGGGACGCTAACTTGTCAAGCAGATGCATGTAAAGCAATAGAAGGAAGCTTTTGCAGAACATCTGAAGAAGATGGAGAGAAAAAAGAAATATAAACAAGAATGTCCCCCGGCCAGGCTATTCTGTCATATAATGAGACTCTACTAATAATTATAAAATAAATGTAAGAAAATTGTGGTGAATGCAGAAATCTGTAAAGAAGTCACAGAGTTCTGCAAGCAGAGAACACAAATAGCTTGTGATATATAACAGGATTCCATATTTAATATGCTATTACAGATACAGTAGACGCTTAATTCATAATTAAGATTCTCCAGTCTGGCAGAGTTATGCTCAGTAATGGCCATGGGGCTTTATGGTTATTTTATGTTCCAATCAATCAAAAAATGCCCCCTAGCTCTTACATAGTACTATTCATCAGTAGACCTTCAAGTTCTGGACCAGCCCTCAGTTTAAGTTAGAACAGCAGCAGGTTGCTCTAATTTATGCTCAACTGCTCACTGTCTTACATGGTCCCTTCCATCAGCCAGGATCATCAGGGCATAGGGGCACTCCAGTCACACTGCATGTATCAATAACTGAAGGGGTGGCACAGACCCACTACACCAGCTCTGTGCCACAAGGGGAACCCTCCACCAATTTACATTGATTTGTGCTGGTAAAATAACTCAGAGCACCCAGTAGTGGGCCCAATGATTTTATCTGCATTGGTTTTTATTAGCTAAAAAGCAAGTTATCCAGCTTTGTATTCCGATACAAATACAAAATCTTATGCACTTTGTTTAAAATATAGTAACTTAACCTTCCCATAATTCACTTCACCAAATTGACCATAAGGAAATTAATATCTTTAGAGCTTACACATTAATTCTGTTTTAATTTTATAGTACTGACACTTTCAATGTACTCACCTTTCCTTAAGTTTCCATCCAAAAGTTGCTTGTGGCGAAAAATTAAAGCATAAAACACAGCCTGGCACGTGGAGTAAAAAGGTCCATGAAGAACAACATCACAGTAAGCTTTTGTCCCCACATCCTGATTGTCAATGTAAACGTGCAGCCAGTTAACTAACAGATCCATGCATGCTTTCACTGTACTATAATAGAGAAACATGGTTTGTAAGAACACCATTTGAACTCACGTATGAAAGATATTTTTAAAATATTTAAGGAGCTTAATGTGTACTGTACATGCAAATAAGCACAGAAATCATTTTATAAAGAAGTAGATTACACTGCCCGTCTTGTCCTCTGTGCCAGCAGTTACTGAACCGTCTGCAACAATATTGAGAACCCCAAGCATCAGGAAGATTGAAGTATTGGTAGGAGTGATAAGTTCATGAGAGGATCATGAACAAAGTGGCCCACCAAATAAAAAGTTTGGAAATCATCTTGTCTGAGCTGTGAGGCACAAACAACAAGAGAAACCTTCTGGTTTCAATGTTAAATTAGGTTCAACATTAAGTCATTAAGCCCACTGCTTTTAACAAAAGCTTCAGAAATCCTGAAGACAATATCCCATACTATATAACATTAAAAAGAAAAAAAAAGTCTACTCATCCACCTATTGAGCACGCAAACTACAGAGACTAATCTATGCAATGAATAGGAATAATTGCACTACATGTCTCAGAGGCTTAGAGCAATGCCTATCACACTTGAAGATGTATGTTCAAAAATAAGTTTAGGGGCTGAATGTCAGACATGTTGAGCACCCACAAATCCAACAAAGTCAAAGAGAACTATAGGTTCTTAGTACCTTTGATAAATCTGGTGTTTGATTACCTCATCCTCACCCAGCAGGCATTAGTCCACATCCCATAAACACAACACTTTTTGGAAAAGTCAGAAAACCCCAAAAGAGGAACAACAAGGACATTTTAGCTCAAGAGTTATGGCTCATTGTCAGAGGAACTGGCACATTATCTTTCCATACTTAAATCTAGTATATGCCATAAATCCTTCACTTCTGACCATATACAAGTATAAAATATTTAAAATGATCTAGCATCATTACTTACACAATTGGAATAAAGTTAGCCCTTGCCAAGAGGCTGCCAATATAACTTCCAGCCGTCTGTCTGATCACCACAGGATTATTTGGATTCTGCAATTTTTTCCAAAGATGGTCTAAGAATGCTTCTGCAAACCCCTGCAAAACAAAACAAAAACATTCAAACTATTAACCCTAATGCTGATGCCATCTGTAAACAGAGACTCCTGACACCAATGTACTCATTTTTGGTTTAAAAAAAAAAAAATCTGTACCAAAAGTTTACTACAAAATTTATAATTACAAAAAAAAAAAGTAAATACTCCTACAAATGCGGAAAGGAATGTCCTTTGAGAATTTGCTTATTTGGGGGTTTTTAACACTGTGCTGGCAAAGGAGAAAGAAAGTAAAGAGAATAGGGATAAAAATGTGCCTTTTCAGCCAGATATGGATTGGCACTGGGTTATCAGTTAAATTAATCAGCTTAACTCAACTTTATCCACTAGGAGAACAAAATAAAAACATGCAACAGATATAATAGGAGAGGTGCACTTTAGGAAGTGTATGCTTGTACTCACCAATTTAAAGCTACAGATGTGAAACATGAAATACTGTACATGACATGAAGCATGGGTTGGCAAAATGAGCTTGTCAAAGACAGTAACCAGATCCCTATACAAGTCCTTCGTATTGTTAACATCAAGCTTCCCTATTTAAAAGAAAAAAAAAAAAAAAGAGGGAAGGGGAGTTTGTCCAGTCACAGAGGCACTTCGATTTTTCTCAAAATTACAGTTAATATTTTAAAGGAACACTGCCAGACAGATTAGACTCCAAATGTTAGGGTCTATATACCCAGAATTAACATAAATGCTTCCTGATATTAATTTCAATTAAGTTTTTTTTTAGGTTTGAATTTAAACATTCCCCAGAGCTGTTAGATATGCAAATATTGCAATACTGTGCTAGTGCAGAAAGACAGAAAGTGAAACTAAGTCACATAGTATCTGTGTTCCAGACGAGTGAAATACAAAAAGAAATCTGATTTTTAAATATTCTTGCTTGTTTAATAATTGAGGCTTAGCACCAAAGATGCATGATTAAATATAGCTTTCCTCCTACCAATGTCCCTTTCAGATATTTGTTCTTATAAATTTCAAAAGAGAAAAAACAACTACTTTTCTTTTGCATTTCAATATATGATTTAAATTCCAATTTGAACTGAATGGTTGGTTGCGGGATAGCTACCGCGGATATATAAATTATACAAATAATTAGGGCTGTCAAGCATTAAAAAAATTAACCGTGATTAATTATGCAATTAAAAAAATTAACCGCAATTAATCATGCAATAAATAGCACTGTTAAACAATAATAGAATACCATTTATTTAAATATTTTTGGATGTTTTTACATTTTTTAAAATATTGATTTCAATTACAACACAGAATACAAAGTGTACAATGCTCACTTTATATTTATTTTTTATTACAAATATTTGCACTGTAAAAAACAAAAGAAATAGTATTTTTTAATTCATCTCCTACAAGTACTGTGGGGCAATCTCTTTATCATGAAAGTTGACCTTACAAATGTTGAATTATATACAAAAAAACTGCATTCAAAAATAAAACGTAAAATTTTAGAGCCTGCAAGTCCACTCAGTTCTACTTCTTGTTCAGCCAATCGCTCAGACAAAACAAGTTTGTTTAAATTTGCAGGAGATAATGCTGCCCGCTTCTTGTTTAAAATGTCACCTGAAAGCGAGAACAGGCATTTTCATGGCACTGTTGTAGCCGGCATCACAAGATATTTACATGCCAGATGCGCTAAAGATTCACATGTGCCTTCATGCTTCAACCACCATTCCAGAGGACATGCGTCCATGCTGACAATGGGGTCTCAATAACAATCCAAAGCAGTGTGGACCGACACATGTTCATTTTCATTATCTGAGCCAGATGCCACCAGCAGAAGGTTGATTTTCTTCTTTGGTGGTTTGGGTTCTGTAGTTTCTGCATCTGAGTGTTGCTCTTTTAAGACTTATAAAAGCATGCTCCACACCACATCCCTCTCAGATTTTGGAAGGCACTTTAGATTCTTAAACCTTGTGTTGAGTGCTGTAGCTATCTTTAGAACTCTCACATTGGTACCTTCTTTGCATTTTGTCAGATCTGCAGTGAAAGTGTTCTTAAAATGAACAACATGTGCTGGGTCATCATCCGAGACTGCTATAACATGAAATATATGCCAGAATCTGGGTAAAACAGAGCAGGAGACTTAAAATCCCTCCCCGCAAAGGAGTTGAGTCACAAATTTAATTAATGCATTATTTTTTTTAAATAAGCATCATCAGCATGGAAGCATGTCTGCTGTACCAATGGTTGAAGCATGAAGAGGCACATGAATCGTTAGTGCATATGGCACATAAATGTCTTGCAACGCCAGCTACAAGAGTGCCATGGGAATGCCTGTTCTCACTTTCAGGTGACATTGTAATTAAGAAGTGGGCAGCATTATCTCCCATAAATGTAAACAAACTTATTTCTCTTAGTGATTGGCTGAACAAGAAATAGGACTGAGTAGACCTGTAGGCTCTAAAGTTTTATGCTGTTTTGTTTTTGAGTGCAGTTATATAACAAAAAACCCTACGTTTGTAAGTTGCACTTTCTTTCCGGATAAAGAGATTGTACTACAGAACTTGTATGAGGTGAACTGAAAAATACTATTTCTTTTATCATGCAGGTAAAACAGAGCAGGAAACATAAAATCCCTCTCCGCAAAGGAGTTCAGTCACAAATTTAATTAACGCATTTTTTTTTTAACAAATGTCATCAACATGGAAACATTTCCTCTGGAACGGTGGCCAAAGCATGAAGGAGCATACAAATGTTTACCATATATGGCACGTAAAGACCTTGTAATGCCAGCTACAAAAGTGCCATGCAAGTGCCCGTTCTCACTTTCAGGCAACAATAAGAAGAGGGCATTTATCTCCTGTAAATGTAAACAAGCTTGTTTGTCTTAGTGACTGGCTGAACAAGAAGTAGGATTGAGTGGACTTGTAGGCTCTGACATTTTACATTGTTTTCAGTGCAATTATGTAACAACAAAAAAATCAAATCTACATTTATAAGTTGTACTTTTGTGACAAAGAGACTGCACTATGGTACTTCTATAAGGTGAACTGGAAAATACGATTTCTTTTGTTTATATTTTTACAGTGCAAATATTTGTAATAAAAATAATATACACTTTAATTTCAATTACAACACAGAATACAATATATATGAAAATGTAGAAAAATATCCAAAATATTTAATAAATTTCAATTGGTATTCTATTGTTTAACAGTGCGATTAATTTTTTTTATCGTGATTAATATTTGAGTCAATTGCGTCAGTGAACTGCGATTGACAACCCTAAAAATAATCTATGATTCTAATTATCAAAGTTATCATCAAGTAGAAGCAAGGGGGCATTGAGAGTATTACAGAAATTTTACAGTACCAAGACACCAAAGAAGCAAAGTCAAAGGTAAGGCAGGAAAAATAAATACATAGGGCCAACTGAGTATAAACAAAAAAGATCAGACAGGAAAAAGAGAAAGAAGGGGCTCAAATCAACAGATAAAAGGCCAGATTCTCTTCGCTGTTCTGGCCCTTTGTGCAAGTTTGGCAGCACAAAGTGGCTGAAAAGCCAATGGCTCTACCCAAATAAGGAACCCCCCCCGATTCCTCAGATAACACAGCTGGCTCCTTTACCTGTCTCATGTGGCTCCTGACATAGGGGACATGTCAGGTTGGGAACAGAGTGGTGAGTTAGTCAGAATGCTATTGCTACTGCACTCCAGCTATTCTCAGCAGATGTATAGCCAGTTGCCATATGACTAACAAGGCTGCTCAAAAGTACACTGGAGCTGGTATAAAACAGTTCCCAGCATAAGAGAGCCAACACTGGCTTCTTTGCCTCATCGTCCAACTGCAGCTATGCTCAGCAGATATTTGTCACAGCTTTTAAAAAAAAAAATCTAGTCTATATCATGTTGCTGGGAGAAGAATTTTACAGCTGAAAAAACAGATTCTAGAGGACCAATCCTGCACTAGCAGAACTCTTATTATTATATTTAATTACTAACAAAACAACAGGCTCAGGTACATTATTACCATCTACATGGCAGATATCTTTAATGTAAGAAAACAGAATGTTCATCAAAATATCCAAGCGTTCTGCTAGTGGATGGGCCATCGTGTCACTCCTACTGAAGGTATCTTTGTTTTCTTTTGTTTCTTCATCTTCCTCCTGTCAGATAAAGTAGCAGTTAAAAATCTCTCATATGTACTATACAACAAAGACCGTCACTATAAATCAGTGGTTCTCAAATTTTTGAACTGGTGACCCCTTTCACACAGCAAGCCTTTGAGTGTGCCTCCCTTTATGAATATAGAAAACCTTTTTTTAATTTAACACCATTATAAATGCTGGATGCTGACACCTCACGACCCCCTGAGGGGTCCCGACCCCCAGTTTGAGAACCACTGCTATAAATAAACCAAAACATACTTTCTCTGTTCAAAGTCATACATTTAGCACTACTAACATAATTCAAAATAATCACCATCAGCTATATAATTAATTCTTGTTCAGCTTAGTTATAAGAGCTACAAGCAAATATATACAAATATTGCTTTGTTGTACTGATGATGGGCTTAAGTCAATTACTTAGTACTCTGTAATAGGCTCTAGATGTATTTGCGCATATTTTTTGTGTAAGCCCCACTCCCCTTTGAACACGAATCAATCTCTGACACAGAGAGAATAGGTTAATAACTGTCACCTCTTTTGGAATATTTACTCTCCATGGTAAATTGCCGATGGTGCACCATGTAGACTGGACATAGGTTTTTAAATGGGAGTTACACCCACATGAATTATCAATGGAATGTCAGCCCACAGTTTTAACTTTAACTGTAAAATTTCTTAGGGTTTGCTTTCAGATGTTCAGTGTTGTTTTAACACAAATCAACAACGGCAATTCAGTAGCTAGAACTTTTCCTTCCAATCCCACAGCATATCGTTAGGGGATTATACGGCTGGAGGTACCAACTTTCAGTAAGTCTCAGACAAAGTTGAGGCCCCGAGTTCCTTAATGTTCTCATGCAGAGGTCCTAACTAGAGCGGGGTGGAAACTGGTAATTCCATTTTGCAGAGGAAATTGAAATTTGTTCCAATTCAGAATGAAAAGCAACATTTTCAAAAGTTTCCATCAAAGTGCCACAGGAAGTCCTGGCAGGCAACCAGGTGGGGAGCCTGGAATCGCCAACTCTAGGACAATCTGCTTGGCAGACTTCTCCATAGTCAGGGACCCTGGAAACCCCAGTACCAGGACAGTTGGTCTGGTAGGCTGTCGTGGAGCTAGGGCCCTGGATACCTTGGGAGTTCAGGCTGCCAGGGCTCCCAAGCTCACAGTTGTCAGTCAGCCAGGGAGGCTGCCAACGAGTCAGGAGCCTGGGCTGCTGAAGAGCAAGGCAAGCAAGCTGGCTGCTTTTCAGTGGAATTTTGTCAAAAATCAACATGGTCCTGTAGACGGTTTCAATTCTGATGAAATTGCAAATTCTGACAAAATGTTTCATATAACTGTTTCCAATCAGCTTTACGGTTAACTCATGTCCTGGGGTCCTGGCCAAATTCCACTTCAGTCATTACTTTCTACTTACTAAAATATTGCAAAGGCTAAAATCCCCAACTTGACTGAAGATTTGGATGTTTCTTGGCAGTTAACTTACAAAGTAGTTATAACAAAGCAAGTTTGTACCTCATTGCCACTTTATAGGCAAAAATTAATACAACTCTCAACTGCTATTTAATTTTTTAAATATAAACATCCATTTTTAGAGTGCTTAGCCAACCATGTCAAAGAGTCCTTCCTCTGTGGTTTTTTCCTTGATATCAGAATTCTTAGCAGTTTCTTCAGCATCCTCAATATCTTGTCGTGGGGCACTTACCTGTAGTTAGAGATAAGGAAAGAAAATCTGATTTTTTTTTTAAAAGAAACCTTGGGTGCAGGAAAATGTAACCACACTATATTCTTTAAGTCAGATATAGATGACACTATTAACAGAGTTTGGGGGCTAAGTATATGTTTTTTTTAAAAACTAAGTATATAAACAAACACACACAATATAAACTGCTTAAAACTTCACTCAGCTACTTCCAGGAACTATATTTTCCTAATTTTTTTTTTAAGGGTTGGGGCGGCAAAAAGACTTAGGGCATGATGTGGTAGCTATGTGCATGAAATTGACTTTAACTAACTTAAATTCTGTGCTTGCAAGAGGGACCATAACAGGTCAAGTATCCGGTCACGTGGCCTACAATTATTACCGACACTGCACTGATGTGAAAGTTTTACGGTCCATTTCTTAATGGTCTCCAAATCCCTGGCCAAACAGGAGTTAGGAATATTAAGGAGGGAGCAGACACACGCTTCACAGGGTGTGCTCACTAACAACCTGACGGATTGATTTACGTTGATGTGCTCCAAAATGGAGACCCATGAAGTCCTCATCACTCAAAATGTTTTGATGAGTGAACACCTATATTAAAAGCAACACGGACAGATGTTCAACACATGAAGAGCAGAATATTATAAAGATTTATCCTTGGGCCCAGATTCGAATCTCCAGTGTGTGGATGCAACACACTACATAATTCAAAAAGCCTCTGGTGATATGTGCCACTCACTCAATCCTGTAATCCAAATCTTATTTTGGCATGTTCAAGACTGTGCTACAGAATTTCCACACAAAGAATAATATTGTATATCATATATGCTTCCACATCTAAGCACAACTGTACAGTTTTAGGGTGGAGCTTCAGCTCTTTAATTTTAATTTACTCGCTTTTGTAGCTTAAGACTGTGAACCCTATTTCAGTATAATTTCTGTTGAGGTTTAATAATATTAAAACAATCATGTCATTGCTGGCACTTAAGAGACAGCAAGTTTCATCAAAGACAGTTTGTTCCATACTTACATCCATCTTTAATAGCTTTTCAACAATAAGTTCCAGAATTTCAAGCCTCAGTGTTGGAAGATACACAGTAATTCGCAACAGGTTATGAACATAACATTCCTGAAATACAACATTACCATAAATATGGATTTTCCCTTGAATTCAAAGTGAGAGTCATTTCTTTTAAGGATTTTAGAAACTAGAAGAAGCAGTATAGCTACAAAATTGCTGAACCACAAATGATCTCTTATCTAAAGATCTGAAACTGATGTGAATGTTGAACAGCTTACAGTTCTGTCCTAACTTCTAAAGAGTTGCTAAAAACAAGTTAATATATAATCCAAACAATGTGCTTAAACAAGAGGATGAGGGCATCAGTAACTTTTGTCAATCTTTTTCATAACTATTTTTTCAAGTACATCCAAACAGTACACGTGCAACAGTGAAATCCTGCCAGCCTCCAGTCCCAGTTCCCCCTTCCCACCAGATTCCTTCTAACCTACTCCACCACAACCCCTAAGGTTCAGCTCATGTCTGCTCTACATTTGAAGCCTCTTCCACACTGCCTGGACCTATCAGGGGTCATTGAAAGCACAGGAGACACAGGCTCCCTGCTCTCAGTTCAGGGTCCTGGAACCAGTATGGCCCACAGCAGCCCAGACCTGGAATTGCAGAAAAAGTATCGCTCAGCTGGCTCACAGAATCTTTGGGGAGTTTAGCTGCTAAAATCGAAGAAGTCTCTTCTGAGCATGTACAAATCGCTCATTTTTCAAATTTTATAACTTGGATAAATTTGGGGAAATTTTTGCAGGGATGGCAAAAGGCAGAATCCTGACAAAAAGCTCTGCCCACCCCCACCAACTCATAGTCAAGGTCTTGCTCCAAAGAATGGCGCTGATAGAGGTTTTCAAAGAACCAGAAGTTTTTAACATGAGCAAAACAACTTATTTTTTTCCCTAGCCTCATTCTCAGAAATAGCTGAACTGTTTTGGCTGAAATTTAAAAAAAAATAGCCTGAGGCAGGCACCCAGAAAGAAAATTTCAGTCCAAATGGTTAAAGTTTTCCAAAGTTAAAAGCAACTGAAAACAAGATCTTATAATGGAACTATTGGGAAACCTTAATAATTGACAGTACTACTGGATCCTCCTCTCAGTGGGTATGTAGCAATGAAGCAACTACAGAAAAAGTATAGTTTTTGTTAAAATTACTCAACAATATTAACATTACATTACTCAATATGATGAGCACTAAAGCACCTGTATTAGACTATGCAATGTATCAAATGCCAAACTATGGTATTTTCTACTACTTTTACATTTTAAAAAGATAGATAGTCTGCCTGCTCTTACCAGAGTTCTTTCTGATTTATTAATGAAAGGAAAGTTTTCCACAAGTATCGGCATGAGAAATTGTGGTGTTCTGTAATAAAGAAAATACAGGAAGCTTTACCCAAAACAGAAGAAACGGAGAGTGCATGTATTGAATCTTTCTACAAGTGAAATTTAGAACAAGCATTTTTCAAGACAGTTTTATTTGCACAGCTGTAGGATAACGAATTGTACAAGATGTTTCTATAGGACATTAATGTATTATATAACTTTCCACAAAAAAGTGTTAATTTTTTATAAAATCTAAAGTTCCCCCACCATTATCTTGGGAGGGGCAAGAATGGAGGGGGGGAAAAAAAAAAAAGTTAGAAAGCACACTCTTCCATTACTTGATTCCACAGAAGCTTCTCCAACATTAACATTAAGCTATCAGAATCCATTATTTGGTGGGGGGAGAGAATGGAGCACAGCATGGTCTCCTATCTACCCAGTAGATTTCCATATGGAAATCCACACTGAAGTTACTGCAACTGAGGTAAGCATTCACATTCCTCCCACAACAAAGGGTTTTCAGTGCATAGCTAAAGGAACCAAGAGCAGCGTGGCTTTTGCTATGCTAGTAAGCTATGCTTCCAAGTGGTGGTGGGTCAAGGACCAGAGTTTCACATAAACTACCATTACACACAACTGCAATCGTCTCCCTACTAAGCGAAGTAAAATCAGTTCTTTGCAGTCAGTTGCAATGATATTTTTGAGCACTTTTCCCACATGAGGGGAACATTTGGCCCTTTATACTTATCTGACATATCATTCTTTCAAGCTACATTATGTTGGCTTTACTGTGCTGACTTGGACTCTAGTTAGTTTTGAGGACACAGAAGCCTATGTGCTGAACCTGGATTGTGGTGCACACAGATGAACCCCTGTGCCTATGCAGAGCCACTGAAGCGAATGGGACTGCAGGAATATGAAGAGGTCACATGCAACACACTGCAGGATAGGGACCCTGATTTGTACCTGAAGCAAGTAGAGCTAAACCGGGATTCTGATAATAAGGATCTTACCAGATCACAGTAAAGAACTGCTACACCAAAAAGAAGAGTTGAAGGTTGACTGCACAGTAAGCCTTCAATGTGTTCGGAACAATTCACATCACTAACAACTTTTGAATTGCTCATTGGAATTTATTTTTCTTTGTACAGCAATTTTTGCTCCAGTTTTGATACTGAATACTTTTGCTAAACATACAAAAAGTATTACTATGTGTTATACAGTTTCTTGGAAAGTTCTGCTATAAGCTTGTTTGACCTAACTGAATCCAAGTTTTTATAACTAGAGATGTCACACAGTTCACAATTTCTGTAGGCTGAGAGCACAGCATACCCCAAGAGCTCCTCGCATTCTTCTGTTCTCCCTCACAAGCTCCCAGTGTGCCACCCTCTCATGCCCCTCTATTTCAGGAGCTCCCTGCAACTCCCCCACCCCGTGCCTAATGCCAGGCTCTGTGTCCCCCATTCCTTTCTCCACATGCAAGGGGCTCTGTGTGCTCCCCTATGTACCCTCTCTCCCCATTTGATTGTCCCCCATTCTTTCCCCCTTGGCAGGAACGATGTGTCCTCCTCAATCCCCTTCTTCTCCCCACACAGTGGACTCTGTGTGCATCCCCATTCCCCTACCTATGTCAGGAGCTCCGTGTGCCCCACATTCTCCCCTCCACCACATACCAGGGGAACTCTGTGTGCCCCCATTCTCCCTTGCCCCCTCATGACAGGGTCTTTGTTCTCCCCATTCCCTCCGAGACTCCACTTTCCCTTCTCCATTTCCACTCCCTCAACTACCAATTCCTGCTTCCATGCCTGCCCACACATACAGTTCTCACACCAGGCCCTTGCTTCCCTCATTACCATCACTTCCCACCCCCCCAATTTCCTGCTGTCCTCTTCACCCACCTCCTTGAGTCTGTTTTCCCTCACACCAGTTCCCCACACCACCCACTCTCCTTGGGGTCTCTGCTTCCCCCACCACCATCAGTCCTGTCTGAGTCCCTGATTCCTTACACTTCCTGCTTCTCCCAGCACTTCTACACCATCCCTCTAGTCTCTGCTGCTTTCTCTCCACCCTTACTTTTGCTCTTTCCCTCTCTGAGTCCCCATTTCTCCCATCATTCCTCCACTCTCCCCCTACAAACCCTCCCTGTAAGGCTCTTATTTCTGTTGAGAATCCAGACTACAGACAATCACCCTATGCAGAAAGTTAAGCTACTGCCTCTGATATGTTTAGGCGGCAGAGAGATTCCTCTGCCTGCAGCACCAGGCAGTCTGGGGGCCATGATATTTCTCTGATTCAGGCTTTTCTATTGTTCTGATTTGCATCAAAATCAATTAGGTTGTGGCCATTGATGCCTAGAATAGTCCCTGAAACTCTGGAATTGATCAGATGCAGCATTCTAACACTACTATGTTACAGACAAGCAAATACCATAAAGTTGCGAGTTAAACCTCGCTTTGCTCAATCAATTAGTTTAAATTCGCCCATTGGTGAAACAAAGCTTTGTATTAGCTAAAAGGATACACAAAACTGCGGAATGATATACTTACGAAGGAACATATTTTGCTATAGTTTGCAGTGCTCTATGACATGTGTTAAAATTTCCAGAAAGACCTATAAAAACAAAAAATGAGTTGTAATAAAGAATTATTTCCCTTATCAAGTTACATGCAAGGGGCTATTCTAGGAGATAGCATAAATACATTCTGCTAGCCACTCGTGCTTTATAATTCACCAGGGAAACTACATTTACCAAAGTTGGCTTTTGGAGTCTCCTTACTTCCAAAGTTACTGTCCACATGTAAAATACAGTGAATACTGAACCATGATCAACCCTAAATAACCACCACCAAAGCAAGATATTATTACAACCCCTACATCACTGATCTCCCTAGAGATCAGAGTCTGACTATATGCTAAGGAAGGCTCACATTTCACTCACAGTGTTGCACATTTCCACTTTTTTTTTTTTTAAACTCGCTATGGGCTGAAACTAATTAATGTATATAGAAAGATAATCATTGACTGCTACAGGAATTATACAGGGGGGAGGGATAGCTCAGTGGTTTGAGCATTGGCCTGCTAAACCCAGGATTGTGAGTTCAATCCTTGAGGAGGCCACTTAGGGACCTGGGGCAAAAATTGGTCCTGCTAGTGAAGGCAGGGGGCTGGACTCGATGACCTTTCAAGGTCCCTTCCAGTTCTAGGAGATAGGTATATCTCCAATTATTACCTTTAGGCCTTAAAGGATCAGATTACATTATTTTTTATTTATTTTAAGATGTGCAATATTGGGAGGAAAAAGCTCACAGAAGGCTCTCTTCACTCCTATAAGAAACTAGAGCTGTAGTTACACAGCCATCAGCAGAATTTATGCAGGAGAGTCATTCTAGACAGAGTCAACTATTGTTCATAAGTGAGTGTGAGAAGGAAAGGAAATCCGTATCTTACAAACATTTATATTTGCTGCAGAAATTCAATCAGATAAAAGCAAGAACCTAGCAAAGGTTTTTAAGTGCCCCTCAACCATGACTTGGTTATATTTTGTTTACCTAAACCAAAGGAAAATAAACATAAATACTCAAGTTAACTTGTTTTTATACCAATCATGGTTCTAAGCCTTTGAAATACATTTCTATTTCCTATGCACTCATCTCAATACCACAACTACTGTATTAGTGGCAATGGATTAGAAGGGCCAGATTATCATGCAGATGATTTCAATGGGAGTTGTGTGCATTCAAGTGCAGGAGGTACTAACACTTTGTACTTTTTCTACAGGATGTCTCATTTTCCTACATAGGTTTTCAATAGTACACATCACCATTAAAGCTGCAGTGAAAAAAGTCTGCAAAAAGACACAATATACAAACATTTTTGCTAAAAGAATGAATAGAGCATACTTAAACCATGCTGCATTAATACTCACTTTCCTCATCATCATCAGAATCTGAAATATACACATCATCCTCCCTTATGGTTACTCGAGCTGACAGGAAATAGGATAATTATTACATAACCATATACAATTTAAAGATGACAGTCTCAATGGCACAGATCAAAGTATCATTAGAAGAAAGATCTCATCTGAACTACAGCCCCAAAATGATCTACATTACACCAAAAACATAGGATGATCACAGGGTTTTTTCCATTCTGGGAGCTGGGAAGATTCTCCACATGGCATCATAGTACTAACTTCATTTTAGTTGCGTTTTTTCATGAAAATTAGCATAATTTGTACTCTAAGTTATTATAGGAAGAAGAGTTTTTATCATCGATTTAAAATGAGTTTTCTAAAAATCCAGGTAAATTAAAGACTTTACAGTTAATGTTATTCTCTATTGCATTTCAGTTGTCCAAATAAATGCACAATAATCAACATACATAAGTGATAATTACAGTAAAGCATTCTAATTTTGCATACATGTTAACCTAATATTTGGATAATGAATAAAAGATGACCAAAAAAATAAAAACTTACGGGGTATAAAATGTGAAGCAATCATGCGCAGGCATGATCTAAGGTACACAGTCTGTGCTGACACTAGATTACCAAGAAAACCCAAATATTCTTCCACCACATCTTGACTTCTACTCAACCATGGCAGCTTCTGTATTATTGCAAATAGCATGCTGTTAGAAACAATCATGTGAAATACAAGGACATTTTAAGAATTCAACTACTGATCTCCAGATGCAATATCTGGATACTATACCTACCAACAAAATGCTGACTAGCTGCTCAAAGTCTTTGGTCAAATATGCAACAGAAGCCCGAAATTCCTGCAGCCAATTAATGATTTGGGCATCCTTAAAATAAATCAGACAAGATAGATATAACAAATTCAATAATATGATCTTTCAAGCCAATTTCAAAATCTTTAAAACCCAAATCAAACGTGACAATTATAAACAAAGTGGCTATTTCCTCATCTAAATGTCATGAATTTCTAGAACTTCCATTAGTGTGAGTTAGACAAGATCACTGGGAGAACAGACATTTTAGCTTGAATCTACTTCTGTTTCAAGAATGAATGCAGTGGCACAGTAAATGATCACACTATTCACACATCTAAAGATGTGGGTTTAAATTTGAACCTCAGTAAGCAAGTTTAATGGTTTTATCCAAACTTGCATTTGTCCATATCGTTGAACCACATACAATGTAAAAATAGAATCAAAATAGAATACTGGGGGTCCCTGCCTTTCCCCCTCAGAATCCATTTAAGAGGATGATACTCTGCATGCAGATTTTACCACTCCTGCAGGCAAGAGACCATCTGCTTCCCTACACGCACTCTTCTCTTGTCCCTGTACAGTGCTTTCTGCAGTGCTGAAGACGGCAAGTGTGTGAGGGGTTAGTGGAGATTATAGGCACCCCAAGAGAAGCATATTGTCTCTCCATCAACCCTGAGGGAGTCTGCCCCAGAGTCAATATAACCTCATGCTATGTTAACTCCTAAACAGAGCTCTCTCTGTGCTGAGGGATCAACCCTTTAAGCAGTGGACAGGGAATTTGCTGGCACCACAGCTCCAATGGACCTGGGGAGAACAGCCTTGGACTCTGGAGCTAGTACAGAAGCAAAAGTTTTCTGCCTGGACAGCCCTGTACTGCTGACAGATCTCAGAGGATCCACAGATTCTGAGAGAGAGAGAAAAAAAAAAAACCACTTATTTCTTCCACAGATGGTCAATGCAAACAACACCCGCTCCCCTCACCTCTTCTCCCTCCGAAATACAGGATCAATTTAGAGGAAACTGCACACTGAGATCCTTAGTCTTCCTTCCCCAGGTCTCAGTTAAGGATTTGGGGTTTTTTGTTTTTTTTGTTGTTTTTTTTGCAGAAAGGGGCAATTAGGCCTTGGAATAGTAGAGAAGCTATAAATTAGAATTTGAATGCAGAAGCAGAACTGAAAGGAGATTTTCACATCAGCACTCCCTCACCATCAAATTTACCCAACAGGAATGGATTACACATATAAATGTATTGTTATTTTTGAGAGGGGAAAACACAGCAACCCAATAATACCGCATTAGGCACACTGCAACATTCATATCGCTTTGCAATATATTTTTAAAAATACTTTTGTCGTCAAAAGATGACTACAAAGCAAATACAGTCAGGCTATATAAAAAAGCACTGCCCTAAACCTGACCCAAGTTTAATCTTAACAATTAATAAACTTAATATTAAGCAAATACTATTTGCCCCACAATTACATTCAGTCTCAAAGGAAAAGCCAAATTGAAATGATCTCAGACAATTTTTTACCTTTATTTCTGGATCTAACAGCTGGTGCTTTAACAACTCAAAGTCTGTAGTTTCACCCTGAGAAAATAAACACAAACTGTTTTCTGCCATATAGTACACCTAAACAATTTGAAATACAAGCTTATTCTCTACA
Source organism: Mauremys mutica (assembly GCF_020497125.1). Taxonomy (NCBI): domain Eukaryota; kingdom Metazoa; phylum Chordata; order Testudines; family Geoemydidae; genus Mauremys; species Mauremys mutica. The sequence continues at coordinate 66,795,506 of NC_059082.1, read as the reverse complement.
CTTTATAATGATAGCTATGAAAACAATTGATAAACACTAGAAATCCCGTGAAACACAGCAGTAGTATTCATAGATTGGTTCTCAATTTTAGCTAATGCTGTTTTGTAAGAAATAACTTGTTTCTGAAAAGAGATGTTTGTAAAGTCACTATTTTATAAAATGTGATCACTCTGCACCCTCAGATTAGGCTGCCTCAGGGGAGTCAAATTCTCTTCTTACTTATATAAGGGAATCACACACTTTGTAGCTTGAATAGGCCAAGCTTATGGCACATACCAGGGGCTCCTTGTATTCATCCTTTCCACCTCATAAGGACCCTATGTGGCAACCTCTCATTCCCCTTTCTCTTAGGGACTCCCTGCAACTTCCCCTGCCTCATGCCTGGGCATCTGTGTCCCTCCCCATACTCCTTTCCATCATATGCCTCAATCTCCCCCACCAAAGGTTCTGTGCACCCCCCATTCTAAGTTCCCTCTAAGATGTGCGGCCGCGCAGCAGGCTAAAAAGGGCTGCGCAGGCAGGGAGAGGCGCCCCTCCCCTAGCCCAGCCCAGCCCATCCGGAGCCCTCACCCCCAGCACTCCAACCCTCTGCCCCATCCCTGAGCCCCCTCCCACACTCCGAACCCCTTGGCCCCCACCTCCGCCACACACCTCCATATTGGTGCACATAACAAAATTCATTCTGTACATGGACGTAAAAAATTGGAGGGAACGCTGTCCCCATTCTTCCCCCACATGCCAATGGCTTTGTGTGCCCCGTATCCGCACTTTACTCTCTATGCCAGGGGCTCTTCTGTGTATCCCCTTCCCCCCATACCAGTTTTCCACAATTTCCCCCCATCCCAGGGTTTCTGTGCCTAATTCCCAATCTCCCCTGATACTAGGGTGCCCAGTTTCCCCATATGCCAGGGACTCTGCCTTCCATTCCCACCTTCCCCCCCTCCACATGCTGGGGGCTCTGTGTACTTCCAGGATCCCCCCAATACCGCCCCACAAAGTATTCTGTGTGCTCCATTTCCCCCATACCAGGAACCCCTATTCTCTCCCCATTGCCAGGGGCTTTGTACAAGCCCCCATTCCACACTCCACCATCATTATTCTTTTGTTTGGAAGATAAGCCATGCTATGCTGGAAAGCATTAATGGGTACCAACAACCAGCCGTTTGACAAATGCAGTGGTGCTTGAAGCTGTAGCTGTGTTAATCAGATGGCAGGAGCTCCATCTAGCCACCATTTTTCTCCCTTCAGTTTTCTGATTTTCCCCAAAATCAACAGGGTTCCAGCCACTGAGCCCTAGAACAGGTCCTGAAATTTTGGAATTTACTGGATGTGACATTCAACTCAATAGCATTTGTCTGTTACATGATAACTTGTGAAAGGCTTTCACAAGTTTGCCCAAATACCAAAAAGGGAGAGGAGAGGAGAGTTGGAAGGACCCGCCTGAAGTCAAGTGGCATGTATTGGTGCAACAGAGAACTTGACTATGCATGCTTACAACTGATACACCGGCATAAACACCCGAATACTCTGAAAATACCGCTTCTCTGCAGAGAGTTTCTGAAGGAAAACAAGGGTCTAGTCACCTTTTGGTATTTCAGCAAGACATCTGTCAACGTCCCACCAAACCTGACAGTCTTCCTTGGTGGGGAACTGATGAATTCATCGCCTCCCAACATGGCAGCGTCTGCGCAGTAAGACGAAAGATGAAAACACACCTGCCAGCCAGCCGGGCTTCGACATTTCATTTACTCCCTCCCGCCTGTCAGAAACGCGCACTTTAAAGTCGGACGCGGCGCAAGATCCTTACACCAGCCTGGCCTGTCAAAGGGCGCCGGGGAGGGGAGAACGCCTCACAGACGTTCCTAAAGCGGGAAGCGGTGACAGTGCCCCGCTGCTCTTCACACAGGCAGACGCCAAGCTGCGGGGCAGGGAAGGGAAGAGGGGAAGAAACGCCCCCGCCCCAGCTGCTCACCCTCCGCCAGCCGGCCGAGCCCGAGCCCGGGCAGGGGCCCGTGAGACTCCGCAGCGCGCCCCGCCGAGGGGGGGGTCCCAATTAGCCGTTGAGCTGGTACCACGCGCCTCCCGCTCCTCGCGCCGCCGGCCCAGCCACTTCCATGATGCTGCCTCGGGACAGGAAAGGACGCGGCGACCTCCCCGGAAGTGAAAACGACGCAAGAACAGAGCGCGGCGTGACAGCTGCTCTAGCGCTGCTCTCGCTGCCCCTGGAGGACTGGCGCGAGGAGAGAGGGGCGTGGCCGCCCGCCCGCCCGGAAGGCGCAGAGATGCTGAGCGGCCCGGTTTGAGTCCTGGCTTGGGCCAAGCTCAGCCCCGGACCGGGCACGGGGCCGCCGGCTATAGGCCCGCCGTGCCTGCGCTCCAGGGAAAGGCGCTTAGTCTGAACTGGGGTCTCTGCAGCGGTGGGCAGCGCCGAGCACCTGAGACCGGAACAGCTACGTCTCCATCCCGGGGGGTGAGGGCTGTAGCTCGGCTCAAGAGGCTCCTCCGCCTCGGCTTCTGGGGTGGTAGTGGCAGCTTCACCCAGCCCAGGGGGATCTCGGGGTTCCGGCTTTCCCCGCCGCCGGGCGCCCAGTCTGGGGGGTGGGGCGGTCTCAGGACTCCTACGCCTCTCCGGGCTCCGGTTCTCCCCTTCTCGCGTTGAATCGTGCTAACAACAGCCGGTGCAGGCTCAGCGTCCCCGGCCTGGGCTGCCGGTGCCCCCTGCCGCTAGCTGGGGTCCCTACTGGGTCCTAGGCAGTGCTTCAGCTGCGGTGCCCGGTAACGGGACCTCAGCGTAGGAGGCGATGGAGCCGGTGTGAGGACACGTATAGCAAGCCTCCCGTTTTGCAACTAGGTGCAGTGTCTGCCACGCAACGTGACCATCTGGGCTACTGCTCAGGACTTGCTACCGCCTGGTCCATGGGGTTGCGAATCAGGAGAGATGGGATTTGGGGTCAAAAACACGATCTGCTTTCCTGGTTAATGTGACAAATTGGTCTATTGGATGATTGAGGCGCGCTGTTTCACTTTGTGTGTGAATACATGAAAAGGGAGGTAAGGGTGAGCATGCTCAGTACACCCAAAGTCACCCAAAGCAGGGAATTGGGAGCAGGAGCTTTTTGTGTCGTTACACCTGTGCCTGCCTTTTCCCCTCTGACCCAGGTTTCCCCTCTCCACCGGTCAGCACTCGGTCCCCCACAGCTGCGGGGGCAATGGAAATCCCAGCGCTGCTCCCGAATCCCCAATTCGTAGAGCTTGCTGCAGAGGCACCCTTGCTCCAAATGGGGCACTAACTGGCGGGGAGTAGACGGGTTATGTATAGTAGGTCATGGGGGCCAGAAGTGTTTAAATTCTGGACAGTAATAAGTAAATAGGGACTGTATGTCCCTCTCGAACAGAGACAAGAAGTTAGGGTGACCAGACCTCCCATTTTTAAAGGGACAGTCTCATATTTCAGCCCTCTTGCAGGCGGCCCAACGTTTTCTTAAAAACAGGCAAATCATCCTGTATTTTCGGTCTCCCCCACCCCATCAGTACTGGTGGGTCCTGCTGCTGGCCATATCACTGCTCATCCGCCCACCAGCAGTGAGGGGGGTGGGGGGTGCAGAGGCCAACAATGGGGGTAGGTGTGCAAGGCTGGTGGCAGAGCAAAGCTGCAGTATGTGGGGCCGGCTGCTCCCCCTTTATGTGCTCCCCCTCTCCCAGTCCTGTCCTTGCTTTGCCCCTTCACCCCACCGCTAGCCCCATTGTTCCTCCATATCTCCCCCACCCCCGGCAGGGCACGTCCCACTCCCAGCCCCTGGTCAGAGCTCTCAGCTCACCAACAGCCTGGCCAGCAGGCTCCTTCCTTCCCCAGCTGTCTCTGGCCGGAAAGCCCAAGACCCTCCAGCCTGGGGTGCTGGTCAGGAGGAGCCAAGCCCTGCATGTGCCAAAGCACCACATAGTGCTGGCTAGGGTGACCAGATCACCCAGGTCAAATATCGGGACGCGGGGGGGCGGGGCGGGGGCAGAGGGGGAAAAAAATGGCGGCAGAGCAAAAAAAAAAATCCCCCACCCCCGATTCCTCCTCCCTCCGCAAGCGCTGGAGGGAGGCCCGGGAGACTCAGGGGAGCACGGGGCCGGGGTGAGTGTGAGTCCAGCCTGGCCCCGAGCAGGCAGGACTCAGGCGCGGTATCTGGAGGGAGAGTACGGGGTGGCCTGGGGCTGAGCGCAGTGTGCGCGCTGCCCCGCAGCAGGCCCGGGCTCGGGGGGTTTGGGCCCGGGCACCAAAGCCGCAGCCGCCGAGCGCCACGTGCTTGGCCACTTCCTCCCCCCGCAGCAGTGGGAGCTGCAGCAGCGGCTGCTCCCGAGTCCCCTGCCCAGGTGGGGAGAACAGCCGCCACCTAGCCCCACGGGCCGCCCCCCTACTCTCCCTCCAGGTACCGCGCCCGAGTCCTGCCTGCTCGGGGCCAGGCCAGGCCAGACTCACACTCACCCCGGCCCCGCACTCCCCTGAGTCTCCTGGGCATGGCATGCTTGGAAAGAGGCGGGGATTTGGGGAGGGAGACAATGGGGCAGTGAGGGGGCGGGGATGGAGGTGAGGATTTGGGGAAGGATCCAATGGGGGAAGGAGGGGGCGGGGGAGGGCGCGAGCCCTTTGGGCTCCGGAGCCTTTGCTTGTTTGTCCAGTGTCCCGACCTAACATTGGTCGGGACGCGGGACAAACAAGCAAATATCGGGACAGTCCCGATAAAATCGGGACGTCTGGTCACCCTAGTGCTGGCACAGAGAAGCCTCTCCACCTCTCAGCTAAGCTCTGGAGTCGGGGGGAGGGGGGCGCAGGGGAGTGATTTCCATTCTGTTCGCTCTGACCCAGGCAGGAGCTTAGCACCCTCTTCACACACCCCTCCCCAGCCCGGGGTCCTGCCCCCAGGTAGTGCAGGGCTGCTCCATTCCCTAGGCACTCTCATCTGCTGAGACACCTCTCTGGCCAGGTTTGCTGAAGCCCCTTGTCAGGTTCCCTGGGCCCTGGTGCAGAATGCATCCTTAGGGCTTAAGCCCTTCCTGCCCTTGCTGTAGCCTGGGGGATAGGAGGTGGCTGGGTTATGTCTGTGGCCAGCAGCAGCCTGGAGGTGTTAGCTGCCTTTCAAGACTATGTGGGCAGGAAGGGACAAGCCTCTTGGGGGGAGGCGGGTGGGGGCGAGGGAAGAGATGAGCTCTGCTAAGACACGGGTCAGGTCATCCCTCCCCCCCTCCCCGTCCCCCAGGCTGGAAGCAGCTCCCATCCCTTCCCTCCCACACAGTGCTGAAAGGCTGCTGCTGGACACATTCTGGTGTGAACCATGGCAGAAATTGGGGGGGAGGGGATTTGATCCTGTGTACCCCATCACATCTTGCTGTGGGAAGATGCAGCACCAGGTACAGGACAGGAGAGATGTGTCCGTCCCGGGGGCCCAACCAGGCATGGGGCCAGTGAGCGCTAGGCAGAGAGAGTCAGTCAGTTTGTCACCTCCCTGTGTGAGAGACGTGTACAGGAGTGTGTGTGTGTGTGTCACCTCTCCCCATGTGAACCCTAAAGCCTTAAAAATAAGAAGGTAAATAAAAAGAATCCAACTAGCAATATTTCTTTTTAACAGGGGCTCAGCCAACTTGATGTTAATTTGAATGTTTGTACTGTATAGTTCTGATTGATTGCCGTTGAACTCGCTTGAATGAGTAATTTTGCCAGATGTCCCGTATTCAGCATAGGGAAATATGGTCACCCTACAGGTAGTGCTTCTACCACGTATATACTGTCAGATGGCGGCAGATGACTCTGGTCCTTTAAAGACTAAAAAAGAATCTAAAACGTGTAGATGAAACAGCAGTTTGGGGACGAATTAAAAACACAGTGGGGCCCCTTTTGCAGAAATTTCACACAGTTCACTGAGACATGGAAAGGGAGCAAAATGGATAAGAGAAGGGGTGGGTTGCAGTAATTAAAATCAGATACAGTATGAAAGAGGAATGGTTTTGCTTGGGGATAGACACAGATGTCTCTGGCTTGGAATTCTTTCTAGAAAAGCTACTGTCTGTTCATGATCAAGAACATATCCCCTTTGCCTGTCTTCCATAAAAGTAAAATTGATTTAGCACTGTTTTACCTTGTGCTAGGGAGGGAGAGGCCTCCTCAAGAGATGGGAGGGGGCCAACTACTTGACACAGCAGAACACTATTAGTCAAAATGGAGGACAATCACAAGGTTTTAGTTCTTGTTTTAAACTAAAGTTTATAGTTGTATGTAAAGTGTTAAAATGTGTAAACTAGATAATGAAATAACTTACATAAAAATAAATCGAGTGGCAGTGGCACACTTTTAGATGGAGGGAGCAAGAGGAGGAGGAGAACTGGGTCAGAGGGGTGGGCACCTGAGGTAGAGGGAGCAAATAGGGAAGAAACTGAAGGGCACACAGATTGGGGGTGGATGGAGGTTAGATTTTCTGCTTGGTTCTGCCATTGATCTCTCTGGGCCTCCGTTTTCCTACCTGTAAAATGAGGATAATGATAGGATTTAGCATTTATAAAAGTGGGAACGTAAACATTTAATAGGTTATAGTTGAAAAAATGTTGCTGGACAATACTTTTGAGACAACTTCAATGTTAATGCTGTTTGAACTTCTGATTTGGAAAATGGAATGCCAGATTTTATTAAAAACTTCATTTTCAAATATATTCATTAATTTTTATGATGTTGATCTGAAATTAGCTAATAACACTCACTGTTTCAAAACTGTGCATAGTCTTTTGTGGAAGATGAGACCACGTCTGTCTGCACTCCCAAAAAAAGGATGGAACCCCTAGACAAATTAGAGGATTGGGCCAAAAGAAATATGATGAGGTTCAACAAGGACAAGTGCGGAGTCCTGCATTTAGGACGGAAGAATCCCATGCACTGCTACAGACTAGGGACCGAATGGCTGGGCAGCAGTTCTGCAGAAAGGGACCTAGGGGTTACAGTGGATGAAAAGCTGAATATGAGTCAACAGTGTGTCCTTGTTGCCAAGAAGGCTAATGGCATTTTGGGTTGTATAAGTAGGGGCATTTCCAGCAGTCGAAGGATGTGATCATTCCCCTCTATTCAGCACTGGTGAGGCCTCATTTGGAGTACTGTGTCCAGTTTTGGGACTCACACTACAAGAAGGATGTGGATAAATTGGAGAGAGTCCAGCGGAGGGCAACAAAAATGATTAGGGGGCTGGAGCACATGACTTACGAGGAGAGGCTGAGGGAACTGGGATTGTTTAGTCTGCAGAAGAGAAGAATGAGGGGGGATTTGATAGCTGCTTTCAACTACCTGAAAGGGGGTTCCAAAGAGGATGGATCTAGACTCTTCTCAGTGGTAGAAGATGACAGAACAAGGAGTAATGGTCTCAAGTTGCAGAGGGGGAGGATTAGGTTGGACATTAGGAAAAACTTTTTCACTAGTAGGGTGGTGAAGCACTGGAATGGGTTACCTAGGGAGGTGGTGGAATCTCCTTCCTTAGAGGTTTTTAAGGTCAGGCTTGACAAAGCCCTGGCTGGGATGATTTAGTTGGGTTTGGTCCTGCTTTGAGCAGGGGGTTGGACTAGATGACCTCCTGAGGTCCCTTCCAACCCTGAGATTCTATGATTCTGTGGTCTTGTGATCAATTGCACTGTAAACTCATGTAATCAACAGTGTAATTGTAATAGCAGCAGGTAGACTCCACAGATTATTGGAGCTCCATAAATGCATCAAGATTTTTTTATGATCTTGATAGCTAGCTATTACAAAGATCGCTTATTTTATCTATAGTGTGACTAAAGATCTCTGCAAGCTATGCAGAGGAAAAAAAGAACTGCTTTGTGACTATACAAAAGTATAGCATAGTTATGGAAACCATTTGAATTCTGTATAAATATGGTTTGTGATAGAACTGTTACTTCAATTCCCACTGAAGTCAATGGAGAAATTGAGGGCACCCAATATAAATGGAGTATGATCTGATGCGTGGGAGTTTTTTAAAAAAGGATTTTTTTATATTTGTTGGTATAATGAGGACAACCTTATGTAGTTTAGGCCCATTTTTGAGGCCTGTGTATTTTGCCTCACTTAAGTCAGACCAGGCTAGATTCACAAAGTGGCAGCGAAATTGGGGGTTTGTGAATATCAGTGGGATATTCACTGATCCTAGGATCCTAGGATTTAGGTGCCTAAAGTCGCAGTTAAGTGTCTAAGTCCCATTTATTATAGGGGAAGTCTGAATGCAAAAACTTAAGCACCAAGTAAGTTTAGAACCCTATAGAGTTCAGAAGCCTAACTCCCTTGGCAAATGTAGCCCATTTGTACTAGGATCAGAATTATTCTGGCTGCAACAGTCTTTAAAGACTGGATATCCACCCATGACAACACTTTCCTATTTCTACACACTTTCATGTGACACTGACCTTTTTTGCCTAAAAAGGTTTGTGATACCTCCCAGAACATCATCAGAGAGCAGTGGTATTAGCCCCAAGTCTCTGGGACACTTTATATATGTCTTCCTCCCTCCTTCTCTGACTGTCTCTAAACCCTAGACTCCTAGAGAATAACAGAACTGACAGACCTACTCCAGGAATCAGCTCCTGTGTTTCCAGACAGGGACCTCCACTCTGACAGGTCCCAGGAAGTTCCTCAAGACTATATGAGGCAGTGATTGTGTAAGAACATGAGTTGTGGCTGGCTATAGAGAGCAAAGGTCATCCATCTTGGAATGTGAGGTGTGGGCTCTGGACTGTAGATACTGATAAGGGAATTGCAGACAGCAGTTGCTGTCTACCATGTGTTCTACCATGTTTAAATAAAAATAACACAATTATTAAGTATAAGCCCTTGCATTACTGAGAGCAACAATGCATGATACCAGTAGTGGACAGATTTGAGAACAGTCAGGAAGAATTTTCACAGTAATTCCAGACCCCTGAATTGTACATACACTACTGGTAAGGCTGGATGGCCAGATCATCACTAGAATTAAGGGAAGGATGCATGAATTGTGAAAGTGCTTCAAACAGAGGTGGTTGTATGTGGATTAAGAGACAATGAGTGGTGCTGTTGATAAAGTGGTCTTACTAACTGTACTTGGTGCAGGAGTCATAGATACTTTTAATAACTTCCAGCTCTCACCCATAGAGCGGACTGATTTTAATGGGACCCTAGCAGAATACCTAAAAAGAATGAAATCTATGAAAGATTCCTCTTCCACATGAGTGTAAAAGGCACAAGAAAGTATTGAGGAATGTTACAGAATGGAAGCTAAAGAGACAGCCTTGAAATTGTGACCCTCCTCCCCCCCCCCAAAAAAAACATTTTCTGAGTAGACAGGTTGGTGGTGGGCTGCAGAACTTAAGGTATGTATTTGCTCAGAGACTATAAAGTTAACTTTTTTTAAAAAGCCATACAAACATGCAAAGCATCAAATCAGGCAAAACTGCAAGTGCAGGCTTTGAATATGGAGAAGAATCAAGAAACCATTTATGAGGTTATGATGCAACATAACATGAAGTATGGGCATGAGAGGAAAATAGGCAGTGCAAGACGCCCAGTCCTGCGCAGCTAGCAATGCTTCACCACAGAGGACACTTTTCTTATGCCTTCAAGAGCTGAGGAGCAAAGTAAAATGAGATGGATTGCTTTGAGTTAGCATTACAAGAGTGATATCAGGAACCCCTCCCAACCTCTCAAGTCCAACGAACATACGTACCAAGCTTTGTGGAGCTCCATGTATGCTTGGGTTTATATATAATGTAATGAGTTAATTTGAATATTTGCAGACCACCATAAACTGCTCTAAAAAAATTGTGTGGATTTAGTGCTGCTGAAGGCATCAGATTTATTGCTATTTTACAGATGGGGAACTGAGTACGGAGAATACGTGATTTGCTCAAGGTCACATAGCGAGATACCCCTGATGAATGAAGTCTGCTCTCTATCTGCAGGGCAAGCTTACCTGCAGACATATCTCAGCTCTGCTTAGGGTGGAGGAAGGGACTTTCCATAAGGGTAAAAGGAGGAGTAGTAACCCTATTTTGGTTTTGGAGAAGACGGGGGCATCATACCTCATTCTTCCTATCAATTTTTTCCATTCTGTCCTTTTTAAGCAAGAAGACAAGGAATTAAGGGTTTCCATTCTATCTTGGCTACACCTCTAGTTTGTTAGTTCCGGTGTGTGGTTTAAGTGGGAGATGGATGTGTATAAATAAAGTACAATGGTATGGAAGGGTGTTAGGATGGAGCAGAGTGCATGGGGAGCACTGAATCCTAACTAAACACTCTGGCTGGTATTTGTGGGTATGGCAGGTTATTGTCACAGTAGTGTCTGGTTATCTCAGGATACTTTCTGGTTTTGGCATAGGAATGCTGGGGGGTTTATGTCATTGTCTTCAAACTATGTTAAAAAAACCTAGAAATGATTTTTCCCCTCTTGTTATAAACATACATTTTTAAAAATCAAATGTTATTCACCTGTATAGTTGTGTGTTATGCTATTAATCCACAGTCTGTTACGAAATTTTCATGCCTAGTTCAATCTTGTTCATTACCTCTGTGGCTAAATGCTAATGCATTTTGCCAACACTAAAGTGTATCTGTTCAGTGCAGTCTCGTTACACCACAGATCTAAACTTTTCAGATTATCCCTGAAGTTTGCTTTAAGAAAACTGTGTCCACACTATTTTCTGTAGGGAATTTTCAGTGCCACAGCTTTGTTTTAGTAATAGGAATCACATAGACATACCAAAAGCTTTCTGAATAACCAGGACAAACTATGATTTAAAAACTGAGAGAGTTTTTTCCATCATTAATTCTTAAATAATGTACCACTGTTTACAGTGAAATGTACATTGAAATATCCTCAGGTACATTTGCCATGAGTGGCAAGCTGCCTGCAGCTTCAAAGGATTTCAGAATAGCCTAACTGAATAAATAACTTTCTATTCTCCAAGTAATTCACCTGAAATAGCTCTAGCAATATGTGAGATTATTCTTGGCCTTTGTCCTTTCAATCAGTTGTGTGTTTGGTTATTGCACTTAATATCAAGTGCATGACAGACTGTTTTAGAAGAAAGAGAGAGTACAAAACACACAGTATTTAGAACTAGTATGACAAGTGCCCTCAGTTCTGTTCCTAATGGATAGATATCCAAGTAACAAAAACCACTGCCTTACCTTGCACTTTTCAGTCTCAAGGCTAAAGACTGAAGGAACAACAGGTGCATCTCAGATTACAAATATAGTTATATTGCAAGGAGATGGGTGACATGTTGTAGCAGATGTGTTGTAAGTCAACTGTTTTACCACAGAGCTCCATTTTATAGACAGGACCAAATTGTTCCTTAAATGTACTAAAACCACAGGAATCACAGTTAAGGTTTCCTCTTAACTATGTAATGCAATGTTATAAGCAAGTTAGGGAACAATGTGTTAAAATCAGTTCTACTAGACATGGTTCTTTTTCCAGTGCCATAGGCGAGCCTTGTACTGAATGAACTAACATCTTGCCCCTGGTGGTCCCTCAGTAGCACATTTGGGACACTGATGGCAGTGTGGGAAAAGCTTGCATTTCCACTGTTATTTGTTGCCCTTGGCAGGGACAGTAATTTCACATCCTGGCATATTCTATGGGGCACGGGAGTTATTTCGGGAGGATGGGGTGCACCTGTCAGACTCAGGTGCTGCCTTATTTTTGGCTGATATAAAAGAGGGCATTGGGAGACATCTGGGAACCCAGCTGGGTGTGGGGAGGAGGCAGCCAAGCTAATGGGTGGTGCCTCCTTGTGGCGGATGTTCAGTGCAGGTACTCCATAAATTAAGGCACTAAAGAACGGATAAATGGCTTGGAAAAGGAATTAAGGAGAGGTGCTTGGTAATTGTGCGAGCTGGGGGCAGTTAGGTACTCCTCTGATTGGTACAGCAGGGAGCCAACCCCCCATTATTATAGTCCACCTTAACCCCTCCTATGAGGGGGGTGGTCGGTAAGGTCACAGCAAGGGAATTGCTAGTCTCCAGCCTTTCCCACTGGAACTGTTCAGCAGCAGTATTCACTGCTGAAAGTGGGTTGGGGGTGGGCTTGCTTTTGGGGTTTGTTTTGTTTTGTTGTTTAACTGCTATGAGAGTTGCCGTACAGCTCTCCAAGAGTCCCACTAAACCTGTTTTCAGTGCAGGTAGGGATTACTCTTAACTATTGTTAGTTTGTGAAGGGCAGGCTGGCAGTTTGCAGGAAATGAAAAATATAGCTGTAATTACAGCATCAGTCATTCCAAATCAATGTATTATTCCCACTACACCAAAGCTTCCAAATCAAAAATCTAAAGTTTTAACACTGTACCAAGTCAGAGATGAATAGAATAATATTTCTAAACTATTTTTAATTCAGTAAATAGAAATAAGTCATGAGATGCCAGTAAAATAGGTTGAGAGAAAAATACTTCTTTGCTACTCACAACTTTTACATAAAAAGATGGTTATATGAAATATTATAAAGGAGAAGTAAGTACTCCTGGGAAAATTCTGCACCACTGCGCATGCAGTATTTGCACAGAGATTAATGGTTTTTTTTCACAGAATTTCCTTTAACTCCCACAGAAATGGGCAGTAAAGCTGCTGGCTGCCACTAGGGCCACCGGACCCAGCAGAGCCCAACTCGCAAGTAGAAGATAGGGTGCGGGGAAGAAGAGGGAGGTGGCGTGTTCCTGGCAGCGGCAGTTTTCAGCATGCCCTGAAGGAAGGAGGCGGCATGCAGGGGAAACTGTACAAACCCAGGACCCAGCATCAGGCTGTTTCTCCCTCTGGATCCCTGGGCTCTGGGGTGCAAGTGTCTGGGAGGGGAGGGGGTGTACAGCTGTGCTTGGGTAGGGAGGGTGTGTGAATGTCTGGGCTGATGGGGGGGCATGGCTGGGCTCTGGGGAGTAGGGTGTGTGCGCGCAAGTGTCTGGCCTTCGGATCACCCTGTGGTGTGGGCGTCTGGGCTAGGGGGTGCCCTGCGTCTAGGCTCTGGGAAGTAGGAGGTGCATGCAAGTGGCTGGGCTGGGGGACACCCCCCAGCTGGGCTGTGGGAGGAGGGGGCAGAGAAATAGGAACTGGGTTGTCATAAAGGTTTCCTTAACACTCTACTCCTGGAGGAATTTTTTTGGGGTCTGTATTGTTACAGACATAGTTGCTGATAGGTATTTTGAAATAAATCACCAAACTAATAGAAACGGACATGATTATATAGTGTTATTTTGACAAGTAAAATATACAGTCTTGTAATATATTGTGTGCAGAACTTTTAACTTTTTAGTGCAGAATTCCCCAAGGAGTAATTAAAATAAGAAATAATCTTTGACAGAAAGCACTATGGCACATAATGGGAAGTGACAAAATTAAAACTCCCAGGAGCTGGATGTGAAACACCATATCTAGAACTACAAATGAGACCTGGCAGCACAGTCATGTGACTGTTTTTTCTAGGGCTGTCGATTAATTGCAGTTAACTCATATGATTAACTCAAAAAAATTAATTGGGATTAATCATACTGTTAAACCACAGAATACCAATTGAAATGTATTAAATATTTTGGATATTTTTCTACATTTTCAATTATATGTATTTCAATTACAATAGAATACAGTGCTCACTTTATATTTTTATTACAAATATGTGCACTGTAAAAATGATATAGTATTTTTCAATTCACCTCGTACAAGTTTTGTAGTACAATTTCTTTATCACGAAAGAAAGTGCAACTTACAAATGTAGGGTTTTTTGTTATATAACTGCACTCAAAAACAAAACAATGTAAAACTTTAGAGCCTACAAGTCCACTCAGTCCTATTTCTTGTTCAGCCAATCATGAAGAGAAATAAGTTTGTTTACATTTACAGGAGATAATGCTGCCCACTTCTTAATTACAATGTCACCTAAAAGTGAGAACAGGCATTCCTATGGCACTCTTGTAGCTGGCGTTGCAAGATATTTATGTGCCAGATGCACTAAAGATTCATATGCCTCTTCATGTTTCGACCATTGGTACAACAGAAATGCTTCCATGCTGATGATGCTTGTTTAAAAAAAATAATGCATTAATTAAATTTGTGACTCAACTCCTTGAGGGGGAAATTTTATGTCTCCTGCTCTGTTTTACCTGCATTCTGCCATATATTTCATGTTATAGCAGTCTCGGATGATGACTGAGCACATGTTGTTTGTTTTAAGAACACTAACTGAAAATTTGACAAAATGCAAAGAAGATACCAATGTGAAATTTCTAAAGATAGCTATAGCACTCAACCCAAGATTTAAGAATCTGAAGTGCCTTCTGATGAGGGGTAGAGCACACTTTCAGAAATCTTAAAAGAGCAACACTCTGATGCGGAAACTACAGAAACCAAACCACCAAAAAAGAAAATCAACCTTCTGCTGGTGGCATCAGATTCATGATGATGAAAATGAACATGCATTGGTCTACACTGCTTTGAATGGTTATCAAACAGAACCCATCATCAGCATGGACACGCCCCCTGGAATGCTGGTTGAAGCATGAAGGGACATGTGAATCTTTAGTGCATCTTGCAGCCTTATCTACAACAATGCCATGCAAACGCCTGTTCTCACAAGAAGCAGACAGTATTATCTTCTGCAAATGTAGACAAACTTGTTTGACTGTGATTGGCTGAACAAGAAGTAGGACTGATTGGACTTGTAGACTCCTAACTTTTACATTTTTATTTTTGAGTGGAGGTTTTTTTGTACATAATTCTACATTTGCAAGTTCAACTTTCATGGTAAAGAGATTGCACTACAGTACTTGTATTAGGTGAACTGAAAAATACTATTTCTTTTGTTTACAGTGCACATATTTGTAATTAAAAATAAAAAGTGAGCACTGTACACTTCTGTTGTAATTGAAATCAATATATTTGAAAATGTTGAAAACATCCACAAGTATTTAAATTGTATTTAAATCATTTTTTTAATTGCGTGAGCCCTAGTTTTTTCTTAATGTTTACACTGACTTCAGACAAATACAGCGGGATAAATTAATCCCTAGTATAACTCCACTTATTTCAATAAAGCTATACCATGGATAAATTTAGCCCAGTATTTTTTGTGCTGAAAAGAAAATTGAGAGAGACAAGCATTAAACTGTTTGCATCAATGAAATCTCAAACTGTCTCAAACCTGTATAATTTTTCGCATCACAGTAGTTTGATATTTACTTTTGTGAAAATTTATAAGATAATCATATAGAAATAAACAGGATTTCTAATGGCTTAAAGTAAATAACAGGATTTTTAATTTAATTAGAAATACAGCTTCTGCTGAAACAATCATTTGAAAGCCTAACAAAGGACAGGTTTGTACTAAAAATCATATTGTGAAAATTCACTGCTGAGTCATAAGACAAAATTTGCTGTGGAGAAAGATTTATCTTCCTAACTTCAGTTATCAGCATGTACGGATTTACACATTTAACTATTAGCATTAACAGAAGATATCTGTAAGAGTAAAGCACGCTGTGTGATTTAAGTCAGTCCCCCCTGCTGCCTATCCATTAGTTTAATAGTGAAATTAAAGAAGAGGATTTCATATCTATATGACTGTCATATCTTAAAATGGAAAAGTGTTAGAAATAGCTAAAGACGTTACTAACTGGAGTTTAACAGTGGGCCTATTGGTACTATTGTGGGTCTTCTACTAAAAACAGCATTTTAAATGTAGAGAACTAATATTCCACTTATTTACAGTTAGATGTTCTGTTGCAAATTCACAGGAAGGAAATACATCATCCAAAGATGATATCTTAACAACAACATTTGGGAAATACGGCTGATGGAAACATTTTAAAAAGTCAACATTTGGAAGACTGAATCCATCAAATTGTCCTTAATTAAAGCAGGCTGCCTTTTCTGTTTGTAAAATATTAACTTGAAATAGCCAACACCACTCAATACACTATTTATAAAATCCCTGCCATGCTATCATCAGGAAGTGTGTCTAAACTAAGGAAGGGGTAAAAGTACTTTTAAAACAGATTGCAGATCACTACTGTTCTCTAAAATAAATTTTTTTCTTTAAGTGAAAAAAGCACTGATTAAATTTAGCTTTAAAAGCTTGCATAGTAAACTGTTCACAAATGCAGCAGTCACTAATTCTTGCAACTCAGTGAGGAACTTCAAAAAAAAATCAAGCTCTGTTGTGTCTACCTCACAAATAACCACTCCTATAAAGGTACAAAATTAGGATTTATAAATCAGTTAGAATTAACTACATTCTGTTCCATCTCACTCTTCCCATAAATTGGTTAGCAGTACAACAGTAACTAATGTAAATAGATGTGACTGTCCAGTGGGAAGCTTAAGTGCAGATATGGAAAAGCCCTAAAGTAGTTTCACATTACTATAGATGTCTGCCTTGTATGTCTAATTCAAAGCCATCCAGTTTAGAGACAGAAGTTATGGTACTTCCTAGCCAAATCCTGTGTCTCAGAGCACGCTATTGAACCAAAAAGCAATTTTCAATATTCCTAGCAACTGCATTATTAAAATTCATGTCTGTAAATAGAGGAACTTTTAAAAAAAAAACCCTGCATCTGAACCTATTCTAGCTGTAATTTTTTTTAAAAACAAACCCTCTATGAATGTTATTCTTGCAGTACTGCAAGTAGAAGTGAGGATATATTTTGTGCCTTAAACAAAGCAGATGATCTCAGGCAGTCATTAGCTGAGAGGGAAAGATCAAGGTGGCCACTGGATAGTTTTACAGGAAAAAAAGATTATTCCATTTCCCTGGACAGAATCGGAGATAAAATCCCTATAAAATGAAGAGGAAGTAACCAGCAGAAAAGGACACCTTAACTCCATTTACTGGAGAGGATTGTGTGTGTGACTGCCACAGTTGTGACAGATCCAGATTCTTTTGCATTAATTAATTCATTAAATCAACAACTTGCAAGTGGCACACAAGAATGATTCACACAGAAATCCAATGCAGGTGTAAGACCCACCTTTATTTGCCCATGGTAGGACTGAATCCCATGCTCACTTTATTCAGCAAGAGAGATAAGCAGTAACTCATGCAGGAACCTGTCCAACCCAGGTCTTCAGCTACCTTTAGCTCTAATATAAACCCTCTTCCTCCTTATTCTTACATCTGCTATTTTTAAACTGTATTTCTAGGGGGCGGGGAATTAAACTAGTAATACTATGTAGGTTAAGCACTACCAAAAACAATTGTTTTTTACTCAAGTTTAAAAAAAAAAGTGTAGTTTCTAGAATGCTGCAATGTTATCCCAAAATACTGTCCTAAGGCTTCATCTCATAGTTCGATCCTGCTTCTTCACATTACAGCAGTCCCTGTTCTGCCAGGAGAGAAATGGTTGCCTTGTCAAAACACTCACTAATTTTATCTGTCCAGCTAAGATACTTAAAACAGTTTAAAAAAAATCTGGAAAAGGAGTACATTTGGACATTAATCATTAAACATTGGGTCACAGTAAGTTGTGTATTTACAGTAAAAAAAACTTTATTACGTTTATAATCTTACATCAGCTGTTTCCAAAACTGCTTCACAAAGGGATACCAAAAGCACCCTTACAAATAAGGCATTGCACTGCCACAGTAAAAACAAGTTCACAGTAATTTAATTTCTATACCTTGGTTAAAATTAGAGCTTTTCATCGTACTTTTTCAGGCTTTTAAACAAGTATTTATACATGAGATGCTGAAATTACTTATGAAACACTGTTTAAGATTTTGTTAAAAGTGTAAACCAATTAGTTTTCACATGAGAAATCTAATATAACAATTTAAAAAAACAGAGGAATCTTTCAAATGGCTTGAAATGCTGTCAATAAATACAATTAAAATTCTCTAATCCAACCCTGAAATATGTACATTTGGCAGAGAGATGGCTCTGTAAGTCTATTTGGTATAGATTCCAGTAAGGTAGCAGAGATTATTCCATAAATAAAGAATCCTCTTCAAGAGGGAAATCTTCTTTCCAGTTTTTCAACATGCCACAACAGTTTTTTCCCTAAGTGGCAGTAATATCAGTAGTCATGTCTTCAGTAGATGCTGAAGGGGGGAAACAATAAAAGTTTATGTTTTTTACCTATATTTCTGGCAAATAAGTTATCCAAAGTGTTCTTTACCTTTAATATTTTTATTAAATTAATTTGAGTTTTAGAACAGATTTACTTTGATTACAAATATAGACAGTTGCTTAAAGCTTGAACCTTTTTAGACTTCAAGTAATACAAAGTTACGGAATAATGAAATGTCTTTGACTTCAGTGCAAAACATTCTCTGCTAACAGACTAATCTTTCCAGCATCTCTGCCCCAAACATTCAGTCCAGTAAGTCAAGTTCAGGAATTTCTCCCAGGTTTGTCCCAGCAGCAAGCAATCTTCATTTATGGGACAAAATACCAAGTACTTCTAGAAAACAATTTTCATAAGCCTTATGAAATGGAGACTCAGTTTAATTCAGATGCAAACACCCCTACCCCTACCCAAGGGGGAGGGGGAATGCTATGCATAAGGTGAAGCTTACTACCTTGAATCTTATGTAATTCAGTTTGTGTTCTGTGTTCTACTCACCGATGCAATTAGACAAAAAGCTATTTGAAGCAGAGACCTGCTATTTACTTGGCAGAGCTCATGTATTACACAGTGCCACCTATACCTTACTTTATAAATTTAACTAATAAACTTGGCTCCATACAGGTAACTAAAAAATAGAAGCCACAAATGAATCCCATTTCAAAGAATAGGACTTAGTGAATATGAAATCTAGTTAAAATTCAGGAACCTTTTCTACCTTATCATTTGAAGTAATATTTGAACGAACTCATGTTCATTAAAGTAGGCTAAATTTGCAGATACCACCTACTTGTTTTACTTATATGGGTATTTCTAATCCATTTTACACAAAAAACTTTAGCCCCTTCGAAAATCCTAACCTGAATCCTTTGAGTCAGAGACTGTGCTATTTGAGACATCTGGGTGCTATAATAAAAACAATCTTAAGATAAACAACACTAGCCATACTTTATAAATTTTCTTTCAAAGCATTCCTTTTCTGTAGTGCAAGTATAAATCTAATAATTCGTGAATTTTAGTTATTTGATATTAATTAGTAACTAATTAATATTAGTATTAATTAGTAACAATTAGTTATTTGTGAATCTTGGTTATTTCTCCTTCAGCTCAAAATGTGTCCATTGCCATGAGTCAAGATATTAAAACTTCTGGGTGTGGCTGTCACTAAACTTCTGAAGCAAACAAAAGCAAGTCATATGGTAATGAAAGCCTTTCCTAATTGCAGTTATAGTTAATGATAAACTAAATGCCACCAAGTCACCTGCTGGAGCAATGCTGTGCTGTCCCCTTATCTCCTCCTATAGGTTTCACATACAGGAAAGTGGAGCTGGCATGCTGCTTTAAGTTATCTCCCCACCTATAAGGTTTCCTCTCAGAATTCAGAAGGGCCAGTACAGAGGAAATAATAGTCTTATTTCCTTTCATCTATGCAGCATTTTTAGCAAACAAAAACTTTTTTTGGGGGGGAGAGGGAAGGTGGGTAGCCCTTTCAATTAGTTCAGCTTTTTATCTGCTGCTTGTTAAAAGAAAAGTTTGTGCAAAATTAACAGGACTGACACTAAAGTGTTTAGTGGTCAGCAAGTTTGCTTATATCATAATATAGCAGCCTTTCATATGGTAACTGACAAGTTTTTATAGTTAAATCATTACTTAGTAAGCATTCTTTTCTCCTTAAATATACATATTGGGTTAACAATTACATTGGGCAAAGTTTTCAATAGGACTTGCAATCAAGTGACCTTTGAAAGTGGGTTTTAGGCTGCTAAGTCACTTGAGTGACTATGAAAATTTTACCCAGTATGTAATGGCAAGTCCACTTTAGGAGGTTATAGAGATCAGGGAAAGGAACTATTTGTATGTAGAATTTTAAGCTGTTGGCTGCAATTCTACTTCTAAGGATATAAGAAAGCAAGAGTGGTACATACAGTGTCCTTGATTTCACTGTATTTTATTCTCTCTTGGATAGGTATACCAAGTAATTAGAAGTGATACTCTTCTTCAATAAAGCTGATAGGACTAAAGGTTAATGTTTGTTCAGCTGTTTCAAGGCACTGGTCTCTTTCTAGTTGATATTCCCAGTTTGAACAGCCTGGTGAGATGCATAGTAGTACGTTCTTAGATTGTAAATCTTTGGGGCTAAAATAACCTTTGTTACATGTACAGTGTATAGAGATTCATAACTTTAAGATGGAAGACACCATCAGTTCATTAAACCACCCAATTGCCAACCCACTATCACTTTTACCAGTGTTTTGTCCAGCCTTGTCTTTAAATACATCAAGCAGCAGTTCCCAAGGAATTATGTCCCCACAGTATAATATAACCCAGGTTTAGGACTTTTCCTGGTACTCAGACCAATTTTTTCTTTTCTCAATTCTATCATATTACTCAAGCTCAGCAACATTTCAAATGAATTGAAACAGATTACAAAGTCTTTTTTAAAAAAGTCATCTAACTATATAGTGTGTTAATGGTTCCATTAAGGACCAAAATGTAGATATATATATAAAGTTCAATCAGACAAAAGAAACCCAGGTAGGAAAAAAAAGATCTCCTTAGGTTCTAGCCAAAAGAAGTTTTTGCTCTGCCTCTCTAATCAGTCCTCCTTATTCTAAACTACACCCCTTTGTGGCACCCTCATTGCGGTCCCCTGCCAGGACCATGGAAATATCATTGAAAAGTCTCTTCTGTTTGTCCTAGGAAAAGCAGCCTCCTCCCGCCCCCAGCTTGTATTTCCCAGACACTCCATGTCAAAGCCCCCCGGGCCGCACACCTCGCCCTGATCCCCCACACGGGCTCATGGCCGCGCCCGCCAGCGAGGCTGGGGCCCCTCTTCCCGCTCGGAAATCGAGGCAGAACCACCCCCTAGCTACAGCACCGCCTGGTGCCAGCGCGGCCCGGCGCAGGCAGCGGGGCGTCCCTCGGGCGGGGGCCCTGGCTCCCTCCTCCGGCCCGGGGGCGCTGTCCCCTTCTCCCCATGTCATCGCCGCCGCTTCTCCGTTTCTTTGAAGCCGCGGTTGGTCCCACCTGGCGGCGCGGAGCCGAGTCTCAGGCGGGCTGGGTGCGGGCCGGGCTGTCGGCGGGCTGGAGCTCCACGGTGGCGGGCGCGGGAGCCGGGGTGCGGGCGCGAGGAGCCGAGGAGAAGGCGGTGGAGATGCGGGTGCTCAGCCCCCTCACCAGCCCCCGCAGCAGGCTGTCCCCGCGGCCCTTGGGCGGGCCCAGCCCCACGTCGTCGCGCAGCTCGGCGGGCGGCACCTCCAGGTTGCCCGCGTACCAGAACACCCACCAGATGAGGCTGAGGAAGATGCCGATGCCGCCCGCGTAAATGAGCAGGTCCGAGAAGAAAAGGTCGGCGAAGACCCCGGTCAGCAGCACGACCAGGCCCAGCGCGTCGAAAGCCAGCGCCAGCCAGAAGGCGGCCACGCAGCGGCCCAGCCCGCCGGGAGCGGCCATGGCGAGGGGACTAGGAACAGCCCGGGCGGGCGGGCGCGGCCAGGCACACCGCTGAGTGAGGACACGCCCCCCCACACACCTGAGGACAAAAATCCCCAGGTAAAGGGACCCGCCCCTTTCGCCTTCTCCCCGCGCCGGAGGACACGCCCCTTTCACTTCACTAGTCAGTCAGGACCGAGGGGAGAAGCCACGGAGCCCCTTGGCGCTGCAGCTGCTCCCGGTGTGAGGGGGCTGTGCACAGTGGGTGCACTCAGGGATCTTGTACACCCCCCTGAATTTCCCCAACAGCCCCTTCCCCCCCCCAGTTTTGTGAACTAGTTACACGCAGTGTTGCCAAATTTAGTGATTGTTTGGAAATTGAAATTGAAACATTAATACACACTTTAAAAGCATATTAAGTGGATGATACAATACATGTATCTGAAAGAGTATAATAGATTTGAGAAGTATAAGCATAGAGTAGCTTCCTTATACAGCTGTTGTTTTTTATGACCATGTCAGTGCATTCATTTCAGTGATGTTGTCCAACCTAATAATTTCAAATTATGATTTGTAAGCAAAGTCTAAATGAGCTCTCCCTGACAGCTAGTGATGAGCTGGGGGGAAAGGCTTCAGGACCAGATTGTATTTACATTCACACCTAATCTACCCAGGTATCCAGCAAACAGAGCTGTGTTGCCCAAGTGATAGATTTTGGCTGGGGCTGGGTTACAACAAATCACTTGAATGCAGGGGGTAATGAAATGTTGTTTTTCTTATTGAATGAATCAAGGGCAGTAGAACTATACTTAGCCTGTGCTGATTGAGGGCATCAAGAGAGAGGGTGGGGACAGGTGTTTTGCTTGATGGTCTGCCTGAGTCACAGGTACTATTTGACCTGCTCCTCTCCACTGTTTAAAGATAGCTGATTAGACTCCATAGATAGTCTTGTTTTGTTAAGTGACCACTATAGCTGACATCACTTCAGGTCTAAGTACTTAGACCTGCTGTGGGACAGTATTTCTGTGGAAGAGATAGCCCAGTCTGCACTAGCAGTGAAGTTCTCCCATTGAGAGCTTAGCTCAAATCACTGACAGCTGGGTGGAACCTCAAGACCAACTTGCAGAAGTCACAGACAGTGGCAGCAGAAGGTGACAGTGCAGAGCCATTGGCAACAGAGCAATGGAGTGAACAGTGGCACAACGAACAACAGTGGCCAGAGCGAACAGTGAGCAGCTGGAGGAATGAGCAAGGTGCCTTCTTGCCCTCACCTGGGAGGTGAACTCATGTGAAAGCACCTCTGAACTCAGTCTTCAATGACCAAGGACAACACCAGTGAGGGTTAATGAGGCTGTTAAGAATGCTGGAGACACAACACAGTTCAAGTATAAAAGTCCTCTTTCTACAACAAACCTGGATCAATTAGAACAGCTGAGAGGCAGTGGGTGGCTCCATGCTGCCGTCCAAGCTCCCTGGAGACTATCATCTGCTTCCTGCTCAGCCTAGAACTGTTCCCTTGATGCTGGAAACATCAGTTCCTCCTTGGATTGTGGACTTGGGCTTGGTTCCTCTGGAAGTGATGTAGGTGATGGAGCTGTTTTTGTGGACTGTGAACCGCTCTCTGCTGGTGTGCTATGTTGTATTTCAGGCTGCTGCTGAGCCTCTTGCATAGGGTTATCTGCTGCTGCCAGTGCAGGCTCGCTAGTGCCCTCTGGCGTTGAAGTTATAGACGGGGTTGCAAGCGCTGGATTCAGTGCTGGCAATGGTTCTGGTGCTGGTTGCTCTGCCAGTTCCGATTCTGAGACTGGCTCTGTCTGGGTCTCTGCGACTGGATCCACTGTTGCTGCCGCACACATGGGCATGTGGTCTGGTTCCATCACCTCAGTCTGGGTCTCGGGTAACACAGACTGGGCCCTTGTAGAAGGCTCAGGGACGGAGCTAGGTGTGAAGGTTTGCTTAGCCTGGCTGCGGGTGACCATTCTTACCCTCTTGGCTAGCTTCACATGGTTAGCCAAGTCTTCCCCCAGCAGCATGGGAATGGGATAATCATCGTAGACTGCAAAAGTCCACATTCCTGACCAGCCCTTGTACTGGACAGGCAACTTGACTGTAGGCAAGTTTAAAGAGTTTGACATGAAGGGTTGATTCGTCACTGGGGCCTCTGGGTTGATAAATTTGGGGTCCACTAAGGATTGGTGGATAGCTGACATTTGTGCTCCAGTGTCCCTCTATGTGATAACCTTTTTCCCATCCACACTCACAGTTTCCCTTCGCTCTGAGGGTTTCTGGCAGACATCTGGGCCTGGGGACCTTTGGTGTGATTCTGGTGTAATGAACTGCAATCTGTTGGAGTTCTTGGGGCAGTTGGCCTTTATATGCCTCAGCTCATTATATTTAAAACATTGCCCAGTGGACTGGTCACTGGGGCAAGGTGGGTTGCTGGAGACTGGTGTGGTGGGACAATAAGGGGTTTGGGGTTTTCCTTGGGATGTAGGTGGGGCCTTGGGCTGCCCCCAGTGGTAGGGTTTTGTTTCAGGTTGCTCCTTCTGATATTCACTCCAACTGCTACTAGTTTTTTTCTTTTCTTTTCTGCCACCTCCACCCATTTGGCTCCAATCGCCCCTGCCTCAATTACAGTTTTGGGCTTCCCATCTAGAATGTACCTTTCTATTTCCTCAGGAACACTCTCTAAGAACTGCTCTATTTGCATTAGGAGGGGCAACTCTTCCAAAGATTTAACACTTGCTCCTGATATCCAGGCATCCCAATTTTTCACAATGTTGTAGGTGTGTCGGGTAAATGAAACCTCTGGTTTCCACCTTAGGGCTCTGAACTGCCAACGGGCATGCTCAGGTGTTAGCCCCATTCTAATTCTGGCCTTGTTTTAAAAAGTTCGTAGCTGTTCATGTGTTCCTTAGGCATTTCAGCTGCCACCTCTGCTAAGGGTCCACTGAGCTGCGGTCTCAGCTCCACCATATACTGGCCTGTAGAGCTATTGTACCCAAGGCAGGCCCTTTTGAAATTTTCTAAGAAGGCCTCTGTATCATTGCCTCCCTTGTAGGTGAGGTAGTGGAAGAAGCAAAGATTTCAGTCCAGAAGTTGACTAATGAAGGCATTTATATTGAATCCTTAAGTGAAGAGGACAAGAAGTGTTTAAGACAACCAAAAAAGTACACATACTTGATTCTTAAAAATCTACAACAGCGACTTCTAGATTCTACTCAACCTCTACATAGCTGTTACAGATCCCTGTCCTATAAAACACTGACAGTTGATTGGAGGTGAGGCACTACTAGCAATGGGGCTGCCATGTGCTCAGGACAGAATAGAGAATTTGAACACAGAGTGGAATATCGTACAATAAATGAATGAAGATTTGACTTCAACTTCTTTTTTTATCATCAGTAGTGGCTTGACCCAATCTTTATGCTGTTTCCAGGATGAAAGAAGTAGGAATTCATCTCTTGCTACTCCCAGTCACAACAGCTACAGTTGAGAGTTCTTTTTCATCATTGAATAGAATTGTGTATTCTGAAAGAAGTTGCCTTCTGCCTGATCATGTGACTGAACTAATTAGCATATCAATTGAAGGAATGGAAGTATGGGACACACAAAAAGCCACCAAAGCTGAATGCATTGCATTCAAGAAGTTCATTAACAGAGTTGTGCAAAATTATAACCAGAAACCAAGAAGGATGTAGATGTAGTGCTTCATAGAAGGCTCAAGTAGTCAACTTTAATTTGTGTGATGATTTTAAAATGTGAGTTGAATCTAATAAAATGGTCATGAAACATTTTTCAGTTTTTACTATGGTGCCATACAGCCCACCTTAACCCTCATGGTCTCGGCCCTCATCGGCTCTGCTCCCCCATAAATTTGAACATACACCCCTAATTTCAATTACTGGGGAAAACACTGGATGCACTTGCCTGTCTTCCTTCTCCCCACCCACTTCCTGCAGGGCTTTGCCTGGCAGTGGAGGCTTGCTCATTGCCCCCACCTTGTCAGGCAGCCCTAGCACCCACCTTCAGTCCTTCCAGCCAACTCCAGCAGGGGACCGGTGCCAGAGGAGCCCAGTCATTGCCCCATCCCCACCAAAGTCACTACACCACCTCCTGCCCTACAGGCACAGAGGCAAGATACAGACCCAGATTAGCTCTTTGAAGTAGACACCCCTCCCCTCACATCCTTCAGGGTTTTGGCTCTGATAGAGCTGAGGTATTTTAAATCTATACACAGATACCTAGGCCAGGCCCAAGGAAAGCCAACTCTGACTAAGCATAGCTCTTAGCCTTTGAAGAAGAGCTTGCACAGATAGTGAGGATGGTGCACCTTTGGTTGCCAGGCATCCACTAAAAGTCCAGTTGGCCGCAGAGGCCAGCTCCGCAGGGCTCCTGGAAGTGCCCAGCATGTCTCTCCAGTTCCTAGGCATAGGGGTGTCCAAGGGGCCTCAGCATGCTGCCCTGAGTGCCAGGAACTGCAGCCAATAGGAGCTGTGGGGGTGGTGCTTGCAGGTGGAGACAGCGCACGGAGCCTCTTTACTGCCCAGGAGCCAGAGGGACATGCTGGCCACTTCCGGGAGCAGCCTGAGGTAGGCGCTGCCTGGAGCCCATACCCCAACCTGAGCCCCCTCCTACCCTCCAAACCCCTTGGCCTGAGCCCCACCCCACAGCCTGTATCCCCAGTTGGAGCCCTCACCCCCTGCCCCAGCCCAGAGCTTGCTCCTGCCCTCTGAACCCCTCATTTCTGGCCCACCCCCAAGCCCATCTACAGCCTGTACCCCCTCCCATACTCCAACCTCCTGCCCCAGGCAGAGCCCCTCCCACCCCCAAACTCCTCATCCCTGGCCCCATCCCAGAGCCTGCACCCCCTAGCTGGTGCCCTCCCTCCCTCCCATACCCCAGCCCTTGCCCCAGCCCAGTGAAAATGAGCAAGGGTAGGGGAGAGCAAGTGACGGGCATGGAAATGGAGTGAGCAGAGAGTGTTAAGTTTTCTGCAGTCAGAAAGTTGGCAACCCTAGTGTGCATCCTGGCCCCCATGTAACCTACCAGGAGTGCAATTGTGCCTCAAAGACTAGAAGAAGGGATGATTCCCCGGGTGCAGGGTTACAATTTAGGGCTAGAGATAATGGCCCAACACTGCTCTCTTAAAAAACTCCAGGATAAAGGGCATCATTGTGGCACATCAGCTATGGAGAGTCTGGAGTGCTCACCCCATAAACCTGCCCAGGCTTTTGTGAATTAGCATAGGTGCTGGCAGCAAAAGTTTAGGCCAGTGGGTTTACTGAGTTCCAAAGAATGCAACTTTAAGCTACATTTGTTCTGCCTCACCAGGTGAGTCTTTACTTCAGCATGAAGGTGTGCTTAGAGCAGAGGTAAGCACACTTTAATCGAGCTAGGACACAGAGTAGTAATAGCATTAATGTGGCAGCATAGGCTTCAGTATGGACTAGCAAGATGCCAACGTACCCACAATCCCGGTCTGGCTTGTACTTAAACACACTTTACATTGCCATGAAGAACATACTCAAGAATTTTAATGTTTCCTCTAATGCTTTTAGCATAAGAAAAAGTGCACTTGCTTAGAAAGAGCTGTGGGTTAGCTTAACTAAAGGCAATTACACTGTGTATGGTCTCTGAGGAGAAAAGTAAAGGAGGCTAGCATAGGCATCCTGACTTTGCTGAGGAGGTCACAGTATAGGCAGGGGGCTGTGTGCACTATAGAGATCCCAGAGAAGAGGAAGAGAGATGGGGGGGCTCCAACCCAGAGCAGTGACCGCTGGGAGCCTAGAGGGGGAATACAGCTGCAGTTGCCCTGAACTGTTAGTGCCTACACCCTTTAGTGGTGGAATATGAAGGCCCTTCTGTCCCCCACACCCCCAACGGAGAACATTTAAGTCTTCCAACTGTTGGTTTCTATTAAAGCAAGCTATATTTTGATATTTCCAAAAAGGGTTAAGTTAGTAGTTCTTTTAAACTTCAGTACTGTATTTGCATATTTATCACATTAGCTGTCTCAAAGCAGAAGCTTTATTTTTTTAATACAAAGGCAAAAGATTAAGACATTAGAAACAAGTACAATGGAGATGATCTTTACGTTTTTTTCAGTTCACCTTTGGCATTGTAGTGGTTGGCACAAAAGATAAACAAACACCACCATTTAAAAA
The DNA here is from genome assembly GCF_020497125.1 of Mauremys mutica. Lineage (NCBI taxonomy): Eukaryota > Metazoa > Chordata > Testudines > Geoemydidae > Mauremys > Mauremys mutica. The sequence goes on along the minus strand of NC_059082.1, from coordinate 66,767,814 downwards.
AAAAGTTTCATTCATACACTGGAACTGCATGCAGCTCTGGATTTTCTTGGATATTTTCTTCTCAGAAGCCCATTATATCTGATTGTCTGTTTAATGATTGGCATCCACACAATTCCTGTGATGAGAAACATCAGTCCAATGGAAAGACAAACAGGTCCCAGGGCATATGGGACACTTACGTATTTAAAGTACAATACAGTGAGAATGATACCACCAAAAAAGACCAGTCCTCCAATGGCAATGAGTGTAATGGGCTTGTTATAATAAGTCCATGGACTTTTATCTCTAACGAAAAAACTGGGTTCACTTGTCATTACTCTCGCTGATTCTGAAGAATCAGCAGCAGGTAAAGCCACTTCTTCACTGGGGAGTGGTTTTATTACAGACATTATCCCACAGGATGTTTTTCTGAGGAAAAAAAATTGAATCACCTAAAAAAAAAAAGTTGCAAATGTGATGGTTCTGTTTCAAAAGCAACAGCAAGTTCCAATTAAGAATCTACAGTAAGATATTTGTGGTTAAGTCACAAGACTGAAAGCCAGTGTATGTGGGTCCACCTATCCCCCAGATTTCCTTGCATTTTTTAACTTTAAAGTAGCTCCAGGTGCAACTACTGATTTGATTGTAGAGTCATTTTCCTCTTAAAAAATATTCTGTACCTTATAGGGTGAATGACACACTCACCTCCTCCAACCCCCTTCATAAAAGGTAACTGAATATACACAGAGGAAACAGTCAAATATTATCCAAATTCACTACATGAGTGACACCACATTATCTGAATAAATTCCATGTTCTCCATTCCATTTGGATAAAAAATGGCTGTTGAACAACCAAATTTTAGGACCATATACTGACATCAGTAGGAGTTCTTAGGACAGCACACAGCCCTTCCAGAAAAACTGCACCAATTTTGCTCAGGTGAGTAATATGAGCATTTACAGGCTGAAAAGCCAAATTGGGTGAGGACAGATGTACTACAACAGGTGCTACAGGAACTCACGTGAAAGACATCAATTTGGCTTTGCTGGAAAAATTGACTAAAATGACAAATTTGTTTCCATGACATTTCTGACTATAGGCACCAAAACACACCCTCAGAGTCATAAGATTAATAACTAGCTGTGAAAACTGTTTAAATGTTGACAAGTTGTATTTACTTTTGGAGATTTTTTTTTTAATTTGATAGGACTCAATTAAATCTTTGCTTTATCTTCCCTAGGTAATACAAAAGCCCTCTAGGAGCTAATCAGTATGTTTGTGTTCTGGTCCTTTCAGGTGCACACGGGAATACAATGGTCTCCGACGGTTACTATGGAAGAATATGGTTCTGTACACTTCATTGACAGATGGGTAAATACACAGTTGGAAACAATACAAAAGGCTACGATCTCATAAGTTTTGCACCATTAACAGTTCATTAACCATTATGAAAAACTATAGGAAAGCAAGATGGCCTTTTATAGTAAAAGATGAGTATTCTTCATAATGTTGCACTACTGAAGTAGTACTAATGTTTTTATGATTCAGAACATGTTTGTTGAACTAAAATGCATTGTAATAGATGCAAATCAATTTGCGATCTTAAACACAAAGTATCTGCAGAGCATTAAAATGACATCCTCAAAATTTAAGCCCCTAGTCCCACAGGTATTGATTCTATTAGATCTTCTAAGTGCTACTATAATTTAAAAATATATATATTATATCTGTTAGGATCCAATTTCATGATTCTGTTTCTCTTGCCAAAGTTGATCACTTCACAAGCACTTGAAGTTCTTCAAAGATCTTTGTGAAATGACCCCATGTAACAGGAGAAAGACCGATGAACTCAGATACTGCTTCTGTCAAGTATCTCTGACCTCACTACAGATCAGAGGTGAAATTCTAACTCCACTGAATTCCATGTCAAAGTTCCCATTGACTTCAGTGGAGCCAGGATTTCACCCCATCTCTTATTTGTGCAAGCTATGTTCAGAATGTTGATCTGCTATATTTTCAATTATTTCAGCATTGTTTGCAGAACCACAAATCCAAAAGCCAAAGCGTAGTTTGTTTTAATATTTCTTGGTAATCACAAAGTGCTCTATGAAGTTTAAGTGCACACCTCATTTTATTCACAGTGAAATTAAGATGCAGTGAGATTAAGCAAGTTGCTCATGGTCACAACAATTTTAGGTATTATTTTAAAAGCATTTTATTATACAATACTTTAAAACAATATCAAAGTGTGCCAGGTGATTTCCACTAGCTAGCTTAATAAAGGTAACATAGCCTTATGAATCTGAGTTATAGGGATTTGAAGCTCTTTTTAAAATTGACTGTACCACTGGAGTGGATTTTTTTTTTTTTAAAGAGTTTTATTTAAAGAGAGAGGACCTTAGATGTCAGAGTTGCAACAAGGGTTATAAACTAGTGCAGAAATTGGCCCTGGATTTGTTTCACTGTTGATGCAAATCTATAATAATTTTGTAGTGGTCTTTTGACACATTTCTATTTTTTTGCAGTGTTTTACTCCTGAGAGATAGATAACTATAACTTAAGTTTAAATAGATATGGAAAAACTAAGGCAGAGAGGTTAAAAGACTTGTACAAGTATAGTAGATATTATCCTCAATGTAAAATCAGTTCCAAATAAAAAGACTGCAATGTAGCCTAGCAGAGAGAGAGAGAGAGAGAAATTACATTTTGATGGCATCAGTTTACAATAAAGCTTTCAAATGAGTGATAAATCTCACTACAAAATGGGTTGATTTGGATTAAGTGTTTAAGTGTTGAGAAAATTAACAGTCTTAAAGCATCTATTTAACGGCAAACAAGTTGCATGTTTTATTTTATTAAATTGGCAACATAGGAACATTGGGGGGGTACTTCAAAGTCTCTTTGAAGTATTTTAACCAAATAAATAGAGACATTTCCAAAAGAAACCCTGCAATATTTAAATTTATCAGCAATAATACTCTTAGAAGGCTTTAGGACATTTTGACATTAAGTTTAAGAGGTATTTCCAGTCTACAAACAATTATTTAAGTAATAGATGTAAAACTACACTTTTATTGCCAAAAAGGAAAACAAGCACTTATAAGGAAAAACCCCACCTTCCTAAAGTAAGTGTTGTTTTGTGCCAAAAATGTAACTTCAAAACAGTGGCATAAGTAATTTGAAAACTAGTCAAATCTTGATAAATTCAGTGATAATATAATCTTCTAATATTAATACCAGTTTACTTGTATCTGAGAACTAGGACAAAGAGAGACACGTTCTCTCCCTCCACCCCCCCAAAAAGGAAGAGTAAGAGACTGCAGATACTCAGTTAGCGACAAGAACATAAAAAATAGTTTAACAGGCTTTTTTCAAAAACACCCCTTAAAATAAAACAAGCATTAAGGGAAAGAACATTTTTTTTCTAAACATGTATACACACTTTCAGACTGCACATACCTGATTTATTTTAGTCTCGCTAGAGATATTCATTCACAGAAATTTCCTTAATCAGCTCTGACATGGCCATTGCACAGTAGCTGTTGATTTAAGACAGATGTTAATGCCCACTGGTGTGCCTTTCAGAGTGACGCGTCTGCCCTTGGGGAGGTGTTTTCTATCTAACTGACCATTAATAGAGAGCATACACCTCTTCTCTGTTTCATCAGCAGTTACATACAGCAGGTGAAGACATGGCTTGATCATTAGAGTTGCTCTCCTGGAATTGGTAATGTGATACCAACTGAGTGTTTCACACTTGAGAGAATATACAGGTCTCTCTTTTAATTGCTTGATGTTTCATCAATAGGCACAGTTAAGCCTTTAAGTCTATTTTTAAGGAACATTCATTTTTTCCTATTCCTTCTTTGGTGATTAGCAGAGTGACAGGTTTGCCAAGACTTCCTGAGGAGGCAAGAAAACATTGCTAATAAGAATTGTCTTTCTTGAGAAAACTCTGAATAAACAAAAAAGAATTAAACTCCCTCAATCATCCAACACTATCCTTGGGGACATATATATACTAGTTTAGAAGCTGTGACTTATATTCAATATAAATCACTTGCTCCCTGCAACTTTTACTGTTCAGTTGCTGCTACTAAACAAGGTGATTATTAATTGTGAATGGCTTCTAAATGAAGATTTATGGTAATTAAATGTAATTAACTCCCCACAGGTTTTCTGTTCTAAACAATCCTGAGTTACAAGACTAATTAAAGGAGCTCCCAGACATACAGTAACAATACAAAATTCAAATCAGCATGGTTTGACTAATAGCCAGGACCTCATGTGCTTTGCAGCATAAAGAGACCAAATTCTGCTGCAGCAGTCCCTAAATTCCATGGCAGCATTAGCTTATTCTTTCACCATGAAATGTTCTTTGTTCCTATCTCCCCTCCCCCACCGATAGTCAAGAGTCAATACATATCCATCCAGAACTGTGGGTTCATCATTAAAAATATTAACTGACATGAAATTTGTTGATTATTTTGGGGGATGGCTTTTTCTTATGCTCTCCATGAAACCTGGCTCTGTTTGCCAAGCATTAGCTCCCATCATGTTGTTTGAAGTTTTAGTTGGCTTCAACAGTTCATCTCCCTGGCTCCCTAGGCCTCCACTGCACCGTTCTCCAGGCCTACACTCCTGTCTCTCCTGCTCCGTGTCTACAGGCTGGAGTCCAGTTCTTGCTCCTCAACTTCCTGGTGCTTAGCTCCATGGAACAGAGCAGGGATCACACACTGTAATTTAGTTAATTCTTCCCTGGGTGGAAAGCCGCAGAATAAACCACAGCTTCATGCAATCTCTGCAGGGCAGGGGGAGAATAAATTTCATGTGCCTGGCTGCAGCAAAATGGTTAATTTCATGACAGGAATTCTAAAATCCATCATATATTTATATTGGGAAAATATCAAATTATGTGAACTGGGGAGTACACAGATCCTTGCATGAGATGAATGGGGCAAGTTGTACCTCTCAGAGCTATTGATTAAGGTTCTCTGCAGATGTAGACTAGGGTTACCAACTTTGAAATGCAAAAAACCCAGCAGCAACCTTCTCCCCCCCTCCACACACGGCAAGCCCAACCACAAGGCAACTCTGCAACTCCCCCTCTTCAACAGTCACTTATAGTATCTAGAGAGATAACATATATACATAAGATTGATAATATTTCTTTACTTAAACTGTGCCAGTGAGAACACTGCAGCATCTTTAGTTGGACACAGAAACATTTAACATTAGGTTTCAGAGTAGCAGCTGTGTTAGTTTGTATCCGCAAAAAGAACAGGAGTACTTGTGGCACCTTAGAGACTAACAAATTTATTTCAGCATAAGCTTTCGTGGGCTACATCTCTCTTCTTCGGATGCATAGAATGGAACATATATTGAGGAGATATACACATAGAGCTTTTTTTTCTCTTACTTAATTGGCCTCTCAAAGTGGTAAGACAGCTCCCACCTTTTCATGCTCTCTGTATCTTAGAGATGTTATGCAGAAATAATCAGCAAGAGTTAGACGGGGCTTGGATGTAAGAACCTTAAAATGGTTCTGAGTCAAAGATGACACCCAGGTTGCTGTCCTGGCAGGCAGTATGGTGCTGTTATCCACAAGGATAGAGAAAGGTGGCAGCGGCAGAGGAAATGGGTTGGAGGGAAAGATTAAAAGCTCTGTTTTATCCATGTTGAGCTTGAGCTGATGACTAGATATCCAAAAGGAAATGTCAGAGACCAGGTGAAATTTTAGTTTGCACAGGAGACAGTAGAGGGGGAGATCTGTAAGTCATCCACAAAGAGAGAGCGGTTGAATTTACCGGTATGTTTGCGGATGAGATTACCCAGAGATAAGGTGTAGAGGGACAAGAGAAGGGAACCAAAGACAGAGCCCCCTTGAATTCCCACAAAACATTGGAAGATCCTCCAAAGGACATGCTGAAATAGCAGTTAGAGATAGGAAAACCAAGAAACAACAGTGACATGGAAGCCAAGGGAGAACATGATTTCAAGAACACATATGATAACTTAGAAAGCAGCTGACAGGTCAAAGATGAAGATTGTTGTAATAATGGGGCCTCCAGCTTTACCTTAATAGTGAACTCAACTATGCATAACTGTTCATGAATTGTCAGAATGATGTTATATAAAACTGTTTAAGAAAAAATGTGAGGAGACAAAGACTGAATTAATTTAAACAAAGGATTTACTGATACCACTCAAGGACTGTGTTAAAAATTATGACTGGTAAATAAGGACAGAAAAATCAATAGACCAAAATACATGTTCTGGAAATTATGCTTTTTGGTGGGCAAAATAACAAGAGGATGAGTTATTCCACCCACTGCTTTTTAGAGCCCTTAGAAAACATTTTGTGTGAGAAAAACAACTTTTTACCATCACTTCAGTAAGAGTTGTTGCTGTGACACTAGTCCCTGATATCGCAATGGGGATGTTTGACCATCACTGCTATGCCAGAGAGAAGCCCAGCTTGACATGCGAGATCCTCCTCTGTCTTCTCCTCTTATCCCAACCCCAGATGTTCCTTTCCATCCCCTGCAATCTTCCTCCTGTTCTTTCTCTGCTTTTAACCTGATCCTGAAATCAACTGTACTGCACGGCACCAGCACAGCAAGCTGAGAATGCCCATCCAGCTCTGCTCAGCTTGAGAAGGACCAGTAAAGGAGAGGGACCTGCCCCAATCAAACAGACGTTGTCCCAGAGGTGAGCTAGTATCCAAAGCAACAGCTTTGTGGCCAACCCAAAGCATATTTATCATTGCCCAGCCTCTCTCTATCCTTAGAACATCAACAAAAACTGTATTTCCCTCATCTTTCTTCTCTCCCTTCTCTGTTAAAAGGAGACACCTCTTGTTTGGAGCATCCACGTAGCTAAATAAAACATTGAAGTATATTTTTTAGTCCAGGCAAAGGAAATAATAAAGCCTGGGTGATGACACAAAGAAATGTAGAAATGACCAAATTAGAAAAAGGTTTATTTGCATGTCTCATAGCCCCACTGCTACTGGAAGGAAACACTGATAGACAATTACAAACCTTGGTAAAGACAGCTCCCTATGCTCAGGCTCTCTTTTAATCAAGCTGTTTTCTCTAATTTATAGTGATTTTTTATTTTTTTAAGCAAAGCAAATACGTTTAATCAGTTCACTTTATAGGATAAAGCAATAATATAACTGAGAGTTCAGACTGATTGTGGAACTTTCATTTTCTTGGACTTCTGTTTTGGTGTTTTGGGAGCTTTCTTGGCTGATTTTACAAGCTTGCCCCCATGAGGTGTGTCAAAGGATTTTGCTGCTGGTTTTCTGGGAGTCTTTTTCAGCTCCTTCTCCTTTACTACTTCCTTTGAGATCCTGGGCTTCTTGGGCTGTTTCTGTGGAGCTGGTGTTGGCAAATCTTCCTCATTTTCAGCCAATTTCAGTTTTGTTTTTGGAGTCTCCGGAGCCAACGATGCCATCTTTCTCTTACCAAGTGGTGTCTCAGGTTTTCTGCTCGTGTTTACATCTTTTCCTGGAGTCTGATTTGGTTCAGTTTTCTGTATTTAAGACATGGGGAAAAAACTGTCATCTTACAACAAAGGACACATCATAATTGTTTCGCAAGACAAGATTGATAAAAACATTAGCGCTAAAGATCAGTGCCATCCACTAAATAGAATATTCTCTGCCCTAACTCAGTTGGTCACATTTCAGGTAGGCTGTGCAAGGGTTAATATAAACCAACTCAACCATAAAAGGGTCCAAGAAAAAATATTTTGACTGATACTGTACAGAAAAAGAACAGACTTAAGGAGAACATACTAGTAGTTGAAAGGTGCTTAAAATAAAAAATCCAAGATGACTATTTTTCATTTTAGAACAACTTTGTAACTTATGTTCATTCATTTTCTCTCCATTGGATATTTAACACAGACTTGCTGGAAATGTCTGCAAACTGAGCATGATTAGAGATGTGAATACCAATATCCTCCAAAGTCAACTTGATAGTTTTGGAGAAATTTTAATTACCGCATATACTCGTTCATTAGCCTGTTCGTTTATAAGCCGACCCCCCAAAATGGATAGGTAAAAATATCAAAAACTATATGACCCTTTCATAAGCTGACCCTCTACTTCAAGGGTTGGAAAACTTTGGCTCCCGGCCCGTCACAGTAAGCCGCTGGCAGGTCAGGATGTTTTGTTTACTTGGAGCGTCTGCAGGCATGGAGCCCCTCAGCTCCCTGTGGCCGTAGTTCCCCGTTCCCAGCCAATGGGAGCTGCGGGAAGTTTCCGCAGCTCCCATTGGCTGGGAATGGCAAACCACAGCCACGGGGAGCTGAGGGGCTCCATGCCTGCAGACACTCCAAGTAAACAAAACTACAATGCATTAGATCAGGAATTTGCAACCTTTGGCACGCGGCCTGCCAGGATAAGCACCCTGGTGGGCTGGGCCGGTTTATTTACCTGCCATGTCCACAGGTTCAGCCAATTGCGGAAAGCAGTGCGGGCCGAGGGATGTGCTAGCCATTGCTTCCTGCTGCCCTCATTGGCCTGGAGTGGCGAACCACGGCCAGTGGGAGCCGCAATCCGCTGAACCTGCGGATGCGGCAGGTAAACAAACCGGCCTGGCCCGCAGGGTGCTTACCCTGGTGGGCCGCGTGCCAAAGGTTACCGATCCCTGTATTAGATATTCAATTCAATGATTCCACAGAGTTTAAAATAATCAAATTTTGGTGCAGACCTGTTTATAAGCCAACCCCCGCTCTTTGATGCGTCACTTTTTTACCAAAAATATTCGGCTTATGAACAAGTATATATGGTATATGATCCTGAGTATTTCCATTCCCAGTAATGTCTTGATCAGTATGAACAGTGCATCAAGGCTTTCAATTTTTAATAGCCTTTGGCTCTCCTATTTTGTTGCTATCAGAAGTGTAAATTATATGTATTAGTCCACAAAAGATTTGACATTACTTCTCCCCTAAATAGTGACCTCCACTCAGGCAAAAGGAGGCACATTTAAAGAGATTTATTTGATTCAGAACTCGCTTCAAAGCTGTTTTATCTCAAAAGTCAGAGTAAGGGAATGAATTGCTACCACACAGCTATGATTATCTATGGCAACAGTCCATTACCAACATACTGATGTCAAACAGTTTGATGAAATGGTACATAAGACACACATATAGGCAGAATATCCATTTACAGAGTGCATAGTTTTCATCTTTCCAAATAACAGACATGTGGAAAATGCGTTGACTAATCTAATTAAGATTTTGTACATCTGGAATGCAAACAGTAGATAAAATTTCACTCCAGAAGCCATTGTTTTATTTAAAAGAGAACCTATTATTTGTGCTAGTCAGAAGTAATATTGTTTAAAAAAAATAGCTTCCTCTGTCCAGAAGAGGCTTGTAAAAAATCCCAAGAGAAAAGACTCCCTTGCTCTTGTGATGTCCCCAGGAATACATGTTGCACTCCAAGTGTATTAAAACACACTGCCCTGCAAGCATTAGGTTAGACATACCAATGATTTAACTTGCTCCCTGTTTCCATTAGCCTGTCTCAAGCCTTTCCTTTCTAAAGGTATATTTCATCCACATTCAAAATCTTCATTCAGTTAAAGCTAAAAACTCTAGATTTCACAAACTTGTTGTTAAAGAGAATTACCTCCTGCCCAGCTATACTGGCTTCTGTTTGAATAGGAACAAGTTGCGGAATTTCTCCATCATCCTCATCTGGTTCTGTGACTGCCAAGGTTTCTGCTTTTCTCTTCTGTTCCATCTCAAGGTCTTTAGTAGTAGCATTATTCTTCATCATCTTTTCATCTGTCACTTTGGCTTTAGTTGAAGTCTGTTTTGTGACTGCCTTCTGTTTCCTTTTTTTCCCTTTCTTTTTCTTATAGAAAGAATCAAAACATTTTCAATTACACATCATCCCTCCACCCCAGTCGGACACATTATTACAAATATACTGATCTATTTTACTACAAAGGCAAGAATGAATAGTCCACTATTGTAGAACTTCTGAAACTGAAGATCTTGAAAGAGTGTTAACTTCTAAACCAACACTAATTACAATTCTTCCGTAACAGCAATTTTATAAGCAATGTTACCATGCATCTTGCAGTTCAGATTTGGCAACAGACAAGGAGGAAACAATGCTGAGTTTTACTTTTAGAGAACTTACTAAAGGTATAGTAATCCTGTATGAATGACATACATAGACTAATATATATTGTATTAATATCGATAAATTACAGGGTTTAGTGGATTCTTATATATTTACATTTTTAAAAATTCTTCCTCTTCCCTGTATAGAAGTTATGCTGACATCAAAATGACAACTTCACAAAGTGTAGAGCTGTGAGCAATTCAGCAAAAATCAACTATTTCAAGTACAGGGAAATCAATTGCAGAATTCAATGCAAAGAAATAGCTGACATTCTTCAAGTGGATTAAATTGATGAAACAACATCCAAAGAAGACAAAAAAATTAAAATAACCCAAACTTTTTAGAGTTTATTACCGAAACAATATTGAAGTCATAGTTCAGCTGATAGTAATCGATGCATCCTCCTGAGCTGTGCATTAATTTAATTAATACGATTAAGTATTTGCTTTCATTTTTTGTATTTTCCTTATGAAAATTACTGAAGCCGTATAACCTGGCTGGTCCACGAAGAAGACCAGATCTCAAGGTAGAAACAAGGGTATAGAAAAGTGAGGGAATCCCATCCTCTACCAGTTTAAGGGAGAAGACTAGCAACACTATATGATTACGTTTTCCATTTGCCACTACTTCAAGTAGAAACAGTGGTTTCTTATTACCATGTACTGTTGGAAAAGCATGCAGTCATGCTAACAAGTGCTGAGTGAGAACAGTTCAACATCACTTATGTGTTCTGCTGTCTGTGTATTGCACCTAGATGTCTGGCAAATATCCCCAATGCCAATATGTTAAACTTACATGACAAACACGTTATTCCATAAAGATAACAAATAACCAGTTATAGCACCACCTTGTGGAAAGTTATTCTGCAAAGTTAGTAGGAAGTTTTTACCTGTACTCCCTTTTGATTGAGAGATGGCGGCTTGTCAAGCTCATCTAAATTGGAGATATATGAATTGAAGATTGGGAGAGCAACAGATTTGAGTGTTTTCAGGTGAAGAACTTTAATATTTTTCCAATTCTGCAATAATTAAGAAGAGTAAATATAAACAAAGAAACGCTTAAATCAAGTCCACTTCACATTCTAATTTAATCATGTCATAGTACCTTTGGCAACTTATTGGAAATCACCTCAGCGGCAACAGTAACATTTTCTAATAACTCATCAGCTTTCATTCCAGTGTGACCTACACGTGCTGTACTGAAAGAAAAGAGAGGTGTGCTGTTTATCTTACATGAAAACAGACCTCCTGACTGAACCACTTGCTTTTAGGCATATCAAGAAATTGACTATGAGTACCGTCTATTCACAATGATCCTAATTTTAAAAAAAGAATGCTGGACTTCACAGGGAAATAAGATCTATTGTAACTATTTTATACTAGCCTTTTCAGTACTTGTTTTTGGTTTGCAAGATGCTATTAAATCTTTAAAGAATACCTATATTTGTAGCAGGAACTAATCATGCGTAAAGAAGTTACAGAAGTCTTTTAATAAAAAATAAACAAGGGGGGGGGAATCTTAAGAAAAAGATACTTCAATTGGTAAAAACAAGGAGTTGTCTCTCAAAGGTCATAAGGGTAACGTTTTCAAGTGGAACCTATGTTCGAGAGTCCATTAGGAGCTTTTGAAAATTTTATCCATAAATCTTCAAACTACCTATGTACATCATTAGAATAGCTAACAAGTGTTATTCCCATCATAAAATAAAGATTTAAAATACAGAAAAGAGAATTGTGTATTAATATGGCAGTTATCTCTGATTTACAGAAACAAGCCCTTCTCATACAATGGAGTGTCCTGGTAAACTGATTTGTTATTAATGGTAGTAAATAACCCTATGCAATCTATTAGGTCACATAAAAATGTAGCAGGATGGGAGATTAACACTAATGTTTAATGCATTTTGATGATTAGGGCTATGATGTCTTCTTTTTTTTTTTTTTAAAGTTACAGTCAAGAGGTCAAAAAGAAAACTCCTCAAAGTTTCTATTAAAAAACAAACAAACCCCAGTCTCTCTGTACAAACCAAAGTCCACTGCAAGTACTGTGGATTTTGGTGAACCCTTACCTCACTTTATTCAAAGCCCTACTGGAGGGAAAGTAAATAAATTAATTTAGTATTGCATTCTGACCCTACTATTGAGCACAATACTGTCCTTCAAGTGAAGCACAAGCCAAAAATCAATACTTACTAACAACACCCTTTGTTGGTAACTGGAAGTATAGTTCCCTGAATATGTTTGTTTAGTTCCTTAGCTAGATTCTTGGCTTTCAGGTTTACAGATAAAGGTGCCCTAAACACAAAACAGGAAAAGAAAAACAAAATTCACTAAGAACAGTTCAGCTTCCCAGGACAGTATGGTAAAAACATGTATTAGCTACAGACTTACTTTTTGCTTTGATAAAAGTGTTTCCCTATATGTGAGGGCAAAAGCCTTCTAATTCGGTCATCGGCCAGGAAGAGGTCAAATCTGTTCAGGAGACGACGTTTTGCTTCAAATGGTTTGTATTCTTTTTTGAGAGTTTTATAAGAGATGATCTGTAATGTGAAAGTAATGATAGGATTAAACTCCCTTGCAAGAATGAATGGAATACTTCTATGATTATATACAACTGAGTGGCATAACTGCCAATCGATTAAGACTTCCACATTCAAATGTATTCTGTTGTCTTCTCTACTTTATTTAAAACACTGACACATTATTTATACAAAAAAGACCAACTGACGTTTAAAAAACAGGTAACAGACTTTTAAAAAAAATCAAAATAATACAAGATGTTAGATACCAATAAAAAATATATATATAACCATCAAATGGTAGCTGAAATACATATGGTCACACATAATCAATCCAAAACCACACATTTCAAAAACAAATTTTGACTGCTTTTTATTCCTATTAGGACATAGGAGCCAACACAGCTGAAAATGGGAAAACTGTGAATTGTTTCAGCTTGTGTAAACCAGTGGCTCTCAAATTTTTGTACTGGTGACCCCTTCACATAGCAAGCCTCAGTGACTTCCCCTCCCCCATAAATTAAAAACACTTTTTTATACATATAACACCATTATAAATGCTGGAGGCAAAGCGGGGTTTAGGGTGGAGGTTGACAGCTTGCGACTCCCCATGTAATTACCTCACGACCCTCTGAGGGGTTCCGACTCCCAGTTTGAGAACCACTGGTGTAAACAAACTCTGTTTAACAATTCACAGGTCAAACACTATATAATTTTGTCCAGTAAATAAACATGTTAGAGAGTACTCAATTTTCCATTTATGAAAGATTATCTTATTTAAGTCATATCACAGTTAATGTTGAAACCACACTGGCAGACACTGAAAAAAAGCTTTCTAAAAATGCTTTAAAAACTATTTTCAAATTATTGTAAACTATTGGCATGTTAAAAATGAAGCAAAAGAAGCTATTAATTAATAAGCGTGCTCTGATATATTTTGCTTGCATAATATTGAAAGCAATGACAATTTTACTCCTTTGGGTAAATTTTGAAGTTTTGAAACTTTGACAAGCTAGAAAAATTTGATTAGAAGTCCTAAGTTTTGAACCATCTGAATTAAGTTAATATTTTGCATGAGAAATCACACACCTGTTTTTCTTCTTCTGAAGTTTTAAGGAGAAAGACAAGACATTACTGTCCATATCATATTCCAATGTCTTCCTTACCTGGTTGATACTTGTGATCCCATTCTGGATCAACAGTTTCTTGTACAAGTTTTCAGTCTGTTCTGCAGATAATTCAGGTTCATCTTTTGTGAAGAGGCAAACTTCAGATGTTTCTGGTCGAATACCATGAGGAAGTGGGCTATAAAAAGAGGGCGAGAAGGGTGGAAACATTCAGAGATGGAATACGAATCTCCCTTTCCAAAGTCAGGCCTACAGAGAAGTTCAAAATCACTACAGTTATGAGTACTTCAGAAAGACTTTAGGCCCCAATCCTTCAGTGACTTAGGCCTGTTCTAGACTACAATTTTACATCTGCCTGAGAGATGTAGCTATACCAGCCTAACCCCTGGCATAGACCCAGCACTAGGTTGATGTAAGAATTCTTACATTGACCTAGCTACTGCCTGTCAGGGAAGTGTATTATTCCTCTCATTGGCGCAGATGGTGTCTACACTGAAGCACTGCAGCTGTAGCATTTTAAGTGTAGCCATACCCTCCCATGCTTAAGTACTGAGTAATCCCACATACCTCATTAGGACTACTTAAAAAGTGTAAAGATAAGCATATGTTGAAGTCTTTCCTGGATTGGAGCCTAGTAGATAGATCCATACAGAGATTATAGGCCTAAATCGTGTTTTATTTACGTAACTAATCTAAATGACTTCAAGCGAGTAAGGTATGAAGGATCTGATCCTTTATATATCTGACTCATATATCATGGAAACTCCCACACATGATCAGTCAGTGCTCCAAACTTTTGAGGCTACTAACAATTCTTGAAACATAATATATGTAAACATGGTGGTCTTATGGGGATACAAGCAGTGAATGTAAGTTCAGTCCACTGCATGCCAGAGCAGATGAAAAGTATTTATTATAGAATACAGAAAACCAGAGCCTTTCAGGAAAACCAGACGTGTAAGAATGCTTACATTTTGATAACTTGTTCTTGTGGTGGGATTTTCCATACTGTCACCATTAAGTATACATTCTCATTCTCATTCAAAAGCAGTTCATCTGTGTTATCTTTGGTCTTTGTGTATGCGAGCAAGGCCTGCACTGCCTTTTTAACCTGGAAGGGTAGAGAAACGGCAAGATAAATTAGCGTTAAGGCCAGGCCTGAGTTCTCCTATCAGTGTGAATCACAGTGAGTTATTGGCAGACCCGCACGCTATGGTTAGTACTGCCTGGCAGACCAGTGTGCTCTCGCCCATCACCAGAAGGGAGATTCTGCTTTACAGTTAAAACGTGTTCGGTTTGCCAGCACTGATGTTCCCCCTAGACACAGCGCAAGTCACTGCGGAATTGCTTCTCCCCCAGGGACACAATTCCGAGCCCTGTCGCCTCTCCCATCCCATGCACCGACCCCCTAACACAGCCGAAGCCGGGCGAGCGCGGACCCCCCACCCGGCTCGTCCCGAGCGCCAGGTGAGGGCTCAGGCCTGAGGCAGACGAGCCGCCCCGCCAGCAGCCGAACAAGGCTCCGGATCTCCTCGGCACGAGGCCCCGAGTCCGATCTCCGCAGCGATCCGCGCCTCCGCCACACGCGAGTCGCGCCCTGCTCGGCCGCGCAGCCGCCGGTACCTGTGGGCGATCCAGCGCCGCCATGCTCCCGAGTCCCACAGCAGCCCGACACGTGTGGGGGGGGCACGGTCCCTGCGCACGCGCAGGTGTCGCGTTGCCACGACGTCAACAGCGACCGTAAGCTCTGGGCGGGGTGTTGGTTGACTGAGTTTTCTTGCTGCGCTTTCGCTTGGCGCTCCTCGGAGAAGGGGCGGGGCGGGCGGTCCGAGGGAGGGAGCTGCGGTCTTGGGGGGGGGGGGAGGGGGAAGATCGTTCTGAGGGTGGGAGGAAGCTCGGGACACGGGCAGGGGGAGGAGATGGTGCTGAGTGGGGCGGGAGCTGCGGTACGGGGAGATCTTGCTGAGGGGCACATTGTTCTGAAGAGGTGGGGGGAAGATCGCTCTGAGGGTGGGAGGGGGTTGCCGGCAAGAGACTATCATAGATTATTAGGGTTGGAAGGGACCTCAAGAGATCTTCTAGTCCAACCACCTGCTCAAAGCAGAACTAATCCCTAAATGGCCCCCTCAAGGATTGAACTCACAGCCCTGGGTTTAGCAGGCCAATGTGCAAACCACTGAGCTATCCCTTTGGGGGGGGGGGGAAGGCAGCTATGTGGGGAGGGAGATCTGAGGAGCTGGGGGGGATTGCTTTTAGGCGGGTAGGGAGCTACGGCGGGGTGGGGTGGAAGGGGAGATTGTTCTGAGGGGAGAGTGCTAAGGTAGCTCTCTGGCGGGTGGGGGAGAGTGCTGAGGGAGGGATGGGAGCTGTGGTCACACAGGGAGATGTGAAGGTGCGGGGGAGGAGCTGAGGACACAGGGAGAGTGGGGGGTCCAAATGGGAAGGGATGGATGGTCTGCAGGGGTGGAGCTGCTGGCCTAGGAAGTGGGGGGGTGGGGGTTCTAATGGGGAGGGAGCTCCAGGCACAGGGAGAGTAGGGTCCAGGAAGGGGCGGGCTGTGGGCACAGGGAGACTGGGGATGCAAGGAAGGGAAGCCAGCTGTGGAAACAAGGAGAATGGGGGTCCAGTGGGGTGTCTGTCATAACCCTTCCTTCCTACCATAATAACAGCAAGGCAGCTCTACCAGTAGCTGTCTAGTGACAGGAGATTTCTAAATGAAAATCTAGTATGCTGCAGGGTTCAGGTGTTTTTACTTGCAGGTTTGCATGACACAGTAGTAGAAATACCAGAGCCCTCTTTGCATATGTAGACAAAGCCAGACTCACCAGAGTGTCAACATGCCCAAAACAAATACTCAGGAATAAAATGTAGCAGGCCTGACACCTAGATTCCTATTCCGGGCACTTGATTTAAACTTTGATGTGTGTATATTCAGGCATCATATCATGGGGGGCATTCTTTCTTAATTAGATCCCTTATTATTTAGGGCTCTTGATTAATCCCAGTTAACTCACGCAATTAACTCAAAAAATGAATTGCAATTAATCTCAGTTTTAATCTGACTGTTAAACAATAGAATACCAATTGAAATTTAATGAAATTTTTTGGATGTTTTTCTACACTTTCAAATATATTGATTTCAATTACAACATAGAATACCTGTACAGTGCTCACTTTATATTATTTTTATTACAAATATTTGCACTGTAAAAATTATAAAACAGTATTTTTCAATTCACCTCATACAAGTACTGAAGTGCAATCTCTTTATCATGAAAGTGCAACTTACAAAGGTAGATTTTTTTGTTATATAACTGCACTTCTTATTTACAGTGTCACCTGAAAGTGAGAAGCGGCATTTGCATGGCGCTTTTGTAGCCAGCATTGCAAGGTGTCTATGTACCAGATATGCTAAACATTCATATGCCCCTTCATGCTTTGGTTGCTGTTTCAGAGGACAGATCACGCTAATGACGCTTGTTAAAAAAAATGCATTAATTACATTTGTGACTGAACTCCTTGGGGGAGAATTGTATGTCTCCAGCTCTATTATACCTGCATTCTGCCATATATTTCATGTTCTAGTAGTCTTGGATGATGACTCAGCACATGTTCATTTTAAGAACACTCACTGCAGATTTGACAAAACGCTAAGAAGGTACCAATGTGAGATTTCTAAAGATAGCTACAGCACTCAACCCAAGGTTTAAGAATCTGAAGTGCCTTCCAAAATCTGCAAGGGACAAGGAGTGGAGCATGCTTTCAGAAGTCTTAAAAGAGCAACACTAAGATGTGGAAACTACAGAACCTGAGCCACTGAAAGAGAGACTCAAACTTCTGCTTGTGGCATTTGACTGAGATGATGAAAATGAACATGAGTTGATCCTCACTACTTTGGATTGTTATGGAGCAGAATCTGCCATCAGCATGGATGAACATCCTCAGGAATGGTGGTTGAAGTATGAAGGGACATATGAATCTTTAGCGCATCTGTCACGTAAATATCTTGTGATGGTGGCTACAATAGGGCCATGGGAACATTTCTTCTCGCTTTCAGGTGACATTATGACCAAGAAGCAGGCAGCATTATTTCCTGCAAATGTAAACAAACTTGTTCATCTGAGCGATTCACTGAACAAGAAGTAGGACTGAGTGGACTTGTAGGCTTTAAAGTTTTACGTTATTATATTTTTGAATGCAGTTATTTTTGTACATAATTCTACATTTGTAACTCCAACTTTCATGATAAAGAAATTGCATTATAGTACTTGTTTTAGGTTTATTGAAAAATACTATTTTTTTGTTTTTTACAGTGCAAATATTTGTAATAAAAATAAATATAAAATGAGCACTGTACACTTTGTATTTTGTATTATAATTGAAATCAATATATTTGAAAATTTGGAGAACATCCAAAAATATTTAAATAAATGGTATTCTATTGTTTAATAGTGCGATTAATCACAATTCATTAATTTTTTAAATAATTTGACAGCACTACTCAGTATACTTCTCCCCGTCTGCAAAGGGATACAAGGAGGACTGTTCTAGTCTATTCTAGAGGCACGGTGGTTGAAATACCTATGAATACAGTAACAGAAAATGGGTAATGTGAAGAAATACAGGGAAAATCAGGGGAATGTATCCAGGAGAAACAGAATACCAGGCCTAAGAATACAGTAATAGGGTGACAGGGCTAGCGCTATATGGATTTGACCTTTGGAAACCGATGGAGAGAAACAAATGTAACAAATCTGTATGTTGGGGGATGGAGGTTTGCCCAGCCCTAGGTAACACTGACAAAGGTTGGCATGGGTGGGTTTTTTTTAAAGGGTTATTGCTGTCCAGTATTACATGTCAATTAATTAGGGTGTGTGGGAGGTGAGAGGGGATGTCACGTGGGGGGTTTCTGAACAACATGGTCTGTAAGTTCAGGCAAGACTCAAAATGCATTTCTGCTCTAACCCTCTCACTCTTCAGCTGCAGGGCTTGTAGCAGGTACAGAAACAAAGGCAGCAGGGAGGTCATGCTTGAATATATGGAGTTGGCAGTTCTGTTCATTTCCCCCCTTTATTTTATTCTCTCTGCCTTTCAGTCTTGCTCTCACTCCCTTCTGTGAGATCTCCTCCCCCAGTTTGTTGTTCTGTTGATGTGCCAGTACCAATAGAATACAAGGATTAAAATACTCTGGTCTCTGACACACTCCATGCAGCCATTTCAGATAGCTGGCTCTCTGACATCTACTGCAGGAGTAGGCAAACTATGGCTTGCGGGCCGGATTCAGCCCTTTTAAGCCCTTTTAAGCCGGCTTGCAAGCTCCCGGTGGGGAGCGAGGTCTGGGGCTTGCCCTGCTGCGGCGCTCCAGCCGGGGCGCTGGGGTGGCCCTACTCTGGTGCTCCGACTGGGGCGCTGGGTCGGGGGCCACGCCACGAGGCTCGGCCCTGCTCCTGTGCTCCTGACGGGGTGCTGGGTCGGGGGGCTGCAATACAGCCCCACTCTGGCGCTGCACCATGCAGCTCGGCCCCACTCCGACCGGGGCGCTGGGTTGGGGGCCCCACCACACGGCTTGGCCCTGCTCTGGCTGGGGCGCTGGGTTGGGGGCTGTACCACATGACTCGGCCCCGCTTTGGCGCTCCAGCTGGGTCGCAGGCCGCACCATGTGGCTCAGCCCTGCTCCGGCACTCCAGCCAGGGCACAGGGTCAGGGGCCACTCCACTCAGCTCCCGGAGGCTGTGGCGTGGCCCCGCTCTGGCTCCTAAGCGCTCCAATGGGAGCTGCAGAGGTGATGCCTGCCGATGGGACAGTGTGCAGAGCCGCCTGGCTGCGCCTCTGCATAGGAGCCAGAGAAGGGACATGCCACTGCTTCCGGGAGCCACTTGAGGTAAGCGGCGCTCAGAGCCTGCACCCCTGAGCCTCTCCCCATACCCCAACCCCCTGTCCCAGCCCTGATCCCCGTCCTGCTCTACAAATCCCTCAATCTCAGCCCAGAGCACCCTCCTGCACCCAAAACCTCTCAGCCCCACCCCAGAGTCTGCATCTCCAGCCGGAACCTGCACCCCTTCCCGCACTCCTGCCCTGATCCCCCTCCCATACTCCAAACCCCTCGGTCCCAGCCCAGAGCACCCTCCTACACTCCAAACTCATCCCCAGCCCCACCCCAGAGCCCGCATCCCCAGCCAGAGGCCACACCCCAACCCCAATTTTGTGAGCATTCATGGCCCGCCATACAGTTTCTATTCCCTGATGTGGCCCTCAGGCCCAAAAGTTTCCCACCCCCATCTACTGGGTAACAAAGTGGAGTAGTTAGTGATTTCAAATTTTCCTCTGCCCTAGATAAGAGATTGGAGTAGACTAGCAAGGCAGCTGCTTCAAAGTTGCTGAGATCTATATATGTTACTACATGACATGTGTATATATGTTGCTAGCAGTGTGGTAGGACAGCTTGTAGATGGTGTGGCCTAAACAACATAGCTAGAATGTGGAAAAATTGGAGAGAGTCCAGTGGAGGGCAACAAAAATGATTAGGGGGCTGGAGCACATGATTTATGAGGAGAGGCTGAGGGAACTGGGATTATTTAGTTTGCAGAAGAGAAGAATGAGGCGGGATTTGATAGCTGCTTTCAACTACCTGAACGGGGGTTCCAAAGAGGATGGATCTAGACTGTTCTCAGTAGTACCGATGATAGAACAAGGATCAATGGTCTCAAGTTGCAGTGGGGGAGGTTTAGGCTGGATATTAGGAAAAACTTTTTCACTAGGAGGGTGGTGAAGCACTGGAATGGGTTACCTAGGGAGGTGATGGAATCTCCTTCCTTAGAGGTTTTTAAGGTCAGGCTTGACAAAGCCCTGGCTGGGATGATTTAGTTGGGATTGGTCCTGCATTGAGCAGGGGGTTGGACTAGATGACCTGCTGAGGTCTCTTCCAACCCTGTTATTCTATGATTCTAAGTTTCTTCTACCTGTTGGAGCATCTCTGGCAAAGCAGGAGTGGGACAAGGAAACTTATGCTGAAATCAGAGAAAGCTTTTGAGCTTGCAGATAGAGAGCAGTGTCACAGCACAGAGTGCTGGTCCCAAAAGCACATTGCTGTGATGCATTAGGATGTGGAGAGTGAATTGATGGTCACAAAATCTAAAGTCCTGTCCTCAGATCAGTAGAGGCTCTGCAAAGTTAAAATGGTAGCAAAACAGGTGACAGCAAAGAACGTGTGTGTTTTAGGGATCTTCAGAGAGAAGGAAGATACAGAGACCTCAAGTTTTATAGTTTTATTTGTGTATTGGAGGGGTGGAGGGGAAGCTCCAGCCAGGCCAACAGGGCTGCACATGGGGGTAAATTACATGCCTTCCCGAGCCTTGCAGTTTGAGGGGGGCTACACCCATCATGTCCTCCCCAAACTATGCCCCTTCTTAAGACTCCTGTTTGAGATACTGGACATACATGAAGACAGGAGGATAGAGGAAGGATAATCATGGAAATTATGACAATTGAGGCCTGATCTAACTTACAAATTAAATCAATCTAGGTAAGTCACTCAGGGCTGTAAAAAATTTCCTCGACCTAGCTACTGCTTCTCAGGGAGGTGGAATAACTACAACAGAAAACCCCCTTCCATCGATATAAGTGGTGTCTGTGCAACAGTAGCACAGCTGAAGTATCTGTAGCATAGACATGGCCTGAGTCAGTCTCCTCAGTGGAAGGATTGTCTATGATTGTGGTTGTCAAATGAAAACTGCTCTTCTGAGTCAATCTGTGGGTAGTACATACCAAAACTAAAAGCTTAGCTTTTCTGTAGTTCTAAGTCAGCAAACCAGCTGTTGGAAACTCCCTAAGGATTCCAATTTTTTTTTTAGAAGTGTTTTTATTTCCCCAGACTAGGTTACTTTTTCACTGGAGGCAAATTTCTGAAATCCATATTCTATCAGGACCATATGTACTACTTGCCTTAAATTGTAGAAGGAAAATATGCAGAAATTTGTAAGAAAAACATTTTGAGGAGGAATTTGCAAGGAACCTATTATTGGAGACATTGGAAAATTTTGCTGTTGTTCTAAGAGTTCATTCATTAGTTATATATTTTCTGTGTAATCTTAGACTACACTCCTTCTCTCCCCAAGAATAGGGATCTGATAAATGCAAATAATAATTGAGTTAGAGATAAAAAGATTATGGATGTTTACACTCCTAGTGTAAAAATAAAAAAAAAATTCTTTAAACACAAGGGAAGATGTCAAACTTTAGTATTAGAACCCTACCAAATTCACGGATGTGAAAAATGCATCACAGACCGTGAAATCTGATCTTCTGCATGAAATCTGGCTGTTGTAGGGGAGACCAGATTTCAGAGCTGAAGGGCTGTAGAGTGAAAGCTGCTGGCTGGGGACCCAGCTCAGTGGCAGGGTATGGTAATGCTACACCCTTATTTCTGTGCTGCTGCTCCTGGAGGCAGCACTGCCTTCTGAGCTGGGTGCCCAGCCAGCAGCTGCCTTCTGGCTGCCCAGCTCTGAAGGCAACAGTACAGCAGTAAGGGTGGCAATATCACAACCCCCGTACACTAACCTTGTGACTCACTTCTGGGTCCGTACCCCCAGGGTTACAACACCATGAAATTTACTATTTAAATATCTGAAACTGTGAAATTTAGTTTTTAAAATCCCATGATCGTGAAATTGACCAAAATGGACCATGAATTTGGTAGGGTCCTTTTTATGATGATCCAAGTTACAAATAATTTTTGAAGTCATTTATAAGTACACCTCTACCCTGATACAACGTGACCTTATATAACACGGGTTCGCATACGTGGTAAAGCAACACTCGGGGAGAGAGGGGGGCTGTGCGCTCTGGAGGATCAGCACGTCAGCGTGACTGGCTCTAACATGCTGCTTTGAGCGGCATGTTAAGGGTGCTGGGCCAGAGCTGAGGGGCTGGATAAGGGGCGGAGGGTCTCAGGGGGCGGTTGGGGATGGATGTGTTGGATGGTTCGGAGGTTCTGGGGGCAGGGTGGTCAGGGGCGTTGGATAGGGCATGGGAGTCCCAGAGGGACCTGTCAGGGCGGGGGTGTGGATAGGGGTTGAGGAAGTCAGAGGACAAGGAACAGGGGGGCTTGGCTAGGGGGTGGTGTCTTGGTAGGGGTGGGAAGTCTCTGGAGAGGGTTGTCAGGGGACAAGGAGCAGGGGGTGTTGGATGGGTCGGGGATTCTGAGGGGTGAGTCAGGGGGCAGGAAATAGGTAGGGGTCAGATAGGGGGTGGGGCCAGGCTGTTTGGGGAGGCACAGCCTTCCCTACCTGGCCCGCCATACAATTTTGAACCCCAATGTGACCCTCGGGCCAAAAAATTTGCCCACCCATGCATAAGGAAACAAGTGGAGAAATTGAAGAAGGATCTCGATTTTACATGTTCGGGCGAAGACGCTTCTGCACATCAAGGTAACGAATTTAATGCTAGCAGTGGATGGCTTAATCATTTTAAAAAAGCCAGTATTTCTACATATGAGGAGGGGAAAAAAATCTGATTGCTCATTTTATTGTTACCAAAGCCATTAATAGAAGTGACCTGCAATGGAAAAAATGGTTCCAGTTAGTGCCTTTCTTCTTGACATATAAAGACTTGAAAAGGTTTTCAAAACTTAAATTGCAGCAAGGGTAGTTTAGGTTTGACATTAGAAAAAACTTTCTAACTATCAGAGTGGTTAAGCACTGGAATAAATTGCCTAGGGATGTGGTGGAATCTCTATTATTGGAGATTTTTAAGAGCAGGTTGGACAAACAGCTGTCAGGGATGGTCTAGAACAGGGGTAGGCAACCTATGGCACACGTGCCAAAGATGGCACGCAAGCTGATTTTCAGTGGCACTCACACTGCCTGGCTCCTGGCCACTAGTCTGGGGGGCTCTGCATTTTAATTTTAAATGAAGCTGCTTAAACATTTTAAAAACCTTCTTTACTTTACATACAACAATAGTTTAGTTATATATTACAGACCTATACAAAGAGACCTAAAAACATTAAAATGTATTACTGGCACGCGAAACCTAGAGTGAATAAATGAAGATTCGGCACATGGCTTCTGAAAGGTTGCTGACCCCTGGTCTAGAACTAGGTAATACTTAGTCCTGCCTTGTGTGCAGGGGACTTGACTAAATGACCTATGAGTCTATGAAAACAGTAGTGCTTTAGTTTATCTTGGAAATTGTAGGATTAAAGCCCGTTCTTCTCTTATTTTTGCTAGAAGTCGTGGCGGAGGACCTAGAGAAGTGGATTGTGCATTCATCTCTTAATTAAAGGGACATATGTGGTTAATTTTTAACTAGGACACCTGTTCTTCCACTTTAGGTGGTTTAGTTTTTTGTTTTGTTTTTACAGTGGTCTCTGTTCACATTACATACTGCTGAGTTGTTTCCTCTTATACAATTCAGCATCTTGACCTGTCTCTGACGCTCCCTAGGTATCTTTGTCAAACTTCACCTGGTATAAAACTTCTCACCTTTCCTTCCAAACCCTCTCCCATTTCGCTTGCTGTTAATGCCATCATCTTCCTTGTCACACAACATGGGTGTCATATAACACTCCATTCTTATTACCCTACACACCCATGACCTGGCCAAATCCTTCTGGCCAAATCCTACTTCCTCCACAGCATTTTCAAAGTCCTATTCTTGTTTAAGCTTTCATTTCCTTCCACCTTTTCCTCTCCTCTATAGTCACTTGTTACTTCCCATCTTGAAATCAGTGTGTAACCTTGTTAGACAGCAACTGACTCTTACAACATATTTATACAGTGCCTACTACACTGTATAAAACCCTCCAATATCTGAGGACATATATAGACCTCTCCTAAAGACTATATTTCTCATGATGATGATGATATTTAATGAGTTGGTGGCAGAGATTATTCATTAAGCAATTTTCACTGGGCATCTTGTGCCACTGAAAAATCTGTAGCCTCAAGCCATACCACCAGCAAAGATCCTTGTGGAATAAACTTCATAAAGCATCTAGTTTTCCAAAGAACTATCCCCAGTGGATGGCTAGTGCCACTATAGTTAACAATTAGCATAAGTATGCATCAGGAAACTGGTACCAGCAAATGTAAAGCAGTTTCTGCCTATCTGCAGATATGACCAAAAAAAGCCATATTCCCAGTTAGGTGGATGATTAGCACGCCCAGGACCCTATTTTATGTGGTGTTTGTTTCCTCTTATAACTAGCAGGAAAGAATGCACTGTCATTTTTCATGTTACAGAATAATCAGGACTCTGCTACTCCACATAAAGATTTTTTGCATTTAATCATTACATATATTATCAAGGTTTTCAGTTCAGTAACAAAAGATCTTAATTATGTAAAGTCAGTATAATATATTTATCCGTTGATAAGTTAAGCCATTTCCTTACACTCAGTTCAACTCTTCATGTCTTAGTTCACATTATTTTTTCCTCTTATGGCTGGATAAATCCTTTATTTCTTTCATCTTCAAAGTAGTTTGCCATGTGTTTTGACAGAAGGAAATAAGGATTCAAAATGACAACTGTTTAAAAAAGTTTATTACATTGAGGAACTTATTAGCAAGTAGTACTTATTTCAAAACAAAGCAGCTGCACCATTTCTTTTTCCTTAATTATCTAAATTCAGCCCATCAATTGTAGTAAAAACTGCACTAACAATGTGGTACGAAGATTTAATGGAGTACATTAAACTTACGCAATTTGAGGATTCAAAAAAGTCTATGGTCAAAATAAGATAAAGGTATATAGACATATTTAGCTCTTATACCTAAAAATGAAGCCAAATGCCCTATACTTTTGCTTTGCATTTTGCTATTAGTATGCTTGAAGGTTGTAAAATATTCAAACAGAATACCTTACAACTTATAAAAATTTTGTATTGCTTTAACAAGATCTACAACCTACCTTTCAACATATTGTTAATGCACTTCAATTTATGTAAATAGGATTCAAATACACTAGATTTACGATGGAATATATTATAGAAATCCTTGACAGTTCCATGTACCTGTTATATTTCCATCCATCAGTTGATTTTCAGGTTTCAGTGATGAATCAGTTTTCAATCCATGATCAAACTAATCAATTTAAGTCCTCATTATAAGTTTGCTCAAAAGTGATAATTCAGATATTTAGTGCTTCAGTTGCATTTCAATGCTTTAAATAAAAAAAATAAAACTTAATATGAAGATCCTCTCTGAACTGTCATTCCCGAAAGACAGTTTTAATAAGGAGAAAATTTCAAAAGCATAAACATTTTGGGAGCCAATTTATGTACTTGAGATTTTTCAGTCAAATCAGAAAAACAAAGAGCTTTGCAAGAATTTCCTTGACTAATTTTTATACCAATTTAAGATCCAAGTGTCTGTGGTTTGCTTTTGTTCACTTAGTTGGGAGGGGGGGAAGGGAGAGGGAAGTTGTTTGTTTATATTTTGTCTAAAGCTCTCAGATTTCCCAGAAAAATAAAAGCCCAGAGATTTGCAGACTTAATAAAATTTATTTAAATTTCATGCATTACGGTAGCTACAAGTGTAATCATATGAAACTGAAGGACAATAACTTGCTCTGTCCATACAATGTAGCCTTAAGTGAAATGAATGGGAATTCCACAGTTACAAAGAAACAAGAAGGATAAAACTCTTTAAAATTTTGAGTTCTGTAAACTGAAACAGTCATGTGACTGTCAGCTTCTGGGGAAGGCAAGGGCTCACCACTATTTAATTTTACAATTGCAAAATATTTAGTTTAAGGAAAAGTATTCTGAAGAAGCTCTGAAATTAACCCTTTAAATTAATAATGGAGATTTCCATTAATACTTTTTTTCCTCTCATTTCCATTCACCCTCTTTCACATCGTTCGAACCAGGATGGCAACAGGAGATATAGTCCACTTTTACCTAGAACTACGTAGGGTTTTAATATTTAGCTCCTTCAAGCTGTATTGAGGAAGCTTACTTTTAAACTGCTTATGGCTTTACTTTCTCAAGAAAGCTCTTCACCAGTCTACACAAGCTTAAATTGGCTTGATATGCAAAAATGTACAGACTGCACTTGATTCTGCACCTCATAGATTTCAATATGTGCAAACACTTAGAGTCTTAAATAGTCTCTCCCCTCAATTCAGACAGATCTTTAAAACAGCAAGGATTATCCAGCCTTCTAACGGAGAATGAACTAAGTGACTTGTAGAACTGGCACTTTTTTAACTGGCCCAGTTAAATACCAATGCAGGCATTACTGCCACAATTACCATGTTTTTGCAGCTTCCATTGATTTACTGTCAGCATTTTCTGAAGATAAGAATTTGATTATGCTGTACTTTTTATAAAGACACAGTATGTAATTCTAGCATTCAAAACCAACTTACTGTGTCTAAGAAATTATGTTAAGTCAATGTAGGTTTGCTGTAGATATAAATCAACATAAAGCTAATAAAGTAGTGCCACATTTGCAGAAAGGTATTTAATTTAAAGAATGCATTAAACACCACCATTAGGCTGGGAAAAACAAATTCCTTTTATACAAACTTGGTCAATTATCTAAGTACCTCATTTAAAACACGGAGGGGGAG
Organism: Mauremys mutica; assembly: GCF_020497125.1. Lineage (NCBI taxonomy): Eukaryota > Metazoa > Chordata > Testudines > Geoemydidae > Mauremys > Mauremys mutica. Next base: position 66,740,459 of record NC_059082.1, on the reverse strand, counting down.
AAGGAAGAGAGCCGCTGAGGAGTTTAGAAAACTCCAAGTAATCGAACATTTAGAATCCTTGGAAAGTTAAAAAGCTAATGCAACAGTGTTACATCCAGATAAAAAACATTATTCAAAAGCAATTCCAATACCAAAAAGGATTTCAAATTGAATAGTTTATTAACATGGTAGTTGTCTTTGTAACATGTGTACACACACTCACACTGAGTGATCTGCCTGGAAAAAAGATGTCTTAATATGCCAGGGGAAATTAAACATTAAAAATCCTTTAGATTTTCATAATTATAGGCAATTATGTCCACATCACTTACAAAGCTATTGCCGAATCTTTGCAAGGAAGCAGAATTTGGGAGAAAAAAACCCTCTTTTTGGGAAATTCAACAATGGCATAGCAGAGCTCTCAATATGAGAAAGCTGACATAATGTGGACCTTGGCTGTGAAATTTGTCTTTGCAAAATATGGGGAGAAGTTTATCAATGGGCAGAAAGAAGAAGGCGGTGTGAAGTAGGCTTTTGCAGAGTCAATTTTCCTCACAGTATTGTGCAGGGTCATCAAGAAAAATGCTTAGTCCTTCTCTGGAACCAGTTTCAGAACTTTTCCAATTGCAATGGTCTTACCTAAACCAAGGAGAAAGATGCTTGTGTTAGGTCTTTTATTGGTGAACAGTGTACTTACTTCTAGAAGTGTGAAAGCTTCTAAAACATAGAGATTCCTCATGGTGTCTAATTATATATTAGAAAAAAATATTTTTCATGACAAGAGTACAATAGTGTATTAATGGGAGTAAAAGTGCCATTCTCTCACAGGAGAAATCAATATAGATACAAAGAGTGAGACTGTTCTGTATTCATCTGAATTTTTGCTTGCTGAGAGAGGCTTCATCATAAGTGCTTTAAGTTATGCTATTCCAACTTGTACAGATTGAAGACACCATTCCTGCAAGTTACGTTGTAGGACAAGGGAATACATGGAAGAATTTAAGTAACCAATAAGGGACAGCTCTTAAAGAGCAAACACATGTTATTTCAGGAAGTAATTCTATAAGTTTTGTTATGGATGCATATAGCCGGAAGTCTAGAATGAATGGCAAAACAAAGATTTCCTCAAGTCATAATATTTTGTGACCATAAGGCATGTTGTCAGGTTAGTGAAAAGTTATTTGGGAATACCACTTTTTCCTTCTTGTTTGAAGTTCTGCTAACAGCTGGAGTATCAGTGAGCACCTGCACTCTGCTTTACCAGAAACACCTGCTTCAAGCTAAATGGATTTAAATAATATGATCGTAAGTCATTTTTACTTGACGGAGATGTCATGAGAAACCTTTTGGGCAGGTGTTCGATACCCAGTTGTTGGCACAGAAAAACTAGGGTGGGGGAAAAGGGAACTACTTTTCAGCGTCCGATGCCTGCAAAATTTGCAGAATATTATTAGGGCTGTCAAGCGCTTAAAAAAATTAATCACACTTAACAAAATTAATCGTGATTAATCACACTTAAAAAAATTAATTGCAATTGATCGTGCTGTTAAACAATAATAGAACACTTTTTATATAAATATTTTTGGATATTTTTACATTTTCAAATATACTGATTTCAGTTACAACACAGAATACCAAGTGTACAGTACTCACTTTATATTTTTTTTTAATTACAAGTATTAGCACTGTAAAAATAAAAAAATAGTATTTTTCAATTCACTTAGATTTCACTACAGTACTTGTATTATCTTAAAAGTTGAACTTTCAAATGTAGATGTATGTACAGAAAATAAATGCATTCAAAAATAAAACAGTGTAAAAAACTTAAGAGCCTACAAGTCTACTCAGTCCTATTTCTTATTCAGCCAATCGCTCAGACAAGTTTATTAATATGTGCAGGAGATAATGCTGCCTGCTTCTTGTTTATATCATCACCTGAAAGTGAGAACAGATGTTTGTATGGCACTGTTGTAGCCGGTGTTGCAAGATATTTACATGCCAGATGCGCTAAAGATTCATATGTCCCTTCATGCTTCAACCACTATTCCAGAGGACATGCATCCATGCTGATGGATTCTGCTTGATAACATTCCAAAGCAGTGAGGACCAACTCATGTTCACTTTCATCATCTGAGTCAAATGCCACAAGCGGAAGTTTGATTTTCTTTTTTGGTGGTTCAGGTTCTGTAGTTTCCGCATTGGAGTGTTGCTCCTGTAAGACTTCTGAAAGCATGCTCCACACCCTGTCCCGATCAGATTTTGGAAGGCACTTCAGATTCTTAAATCTTGGGTCGAGTGCCGTAGCTATCTTTACAAATCTTACATTGGTACCTTCTTTGCATTTTGTCAGATCTGCAGTGAAAGTATTCTTAAAATGAACAACATGTGGTGGGTCATCATCCAAGATTGCTATAACATGAAATACATGGCAGAACACAGGTAAAATACAGAGCAGGAGACATAAAATTCTCCCCAGTAAGTTCAGACACAAATTTAATTAACACATTTTTTTAAACGAATATCACCAGTATGGAAGCATATCCTTTGGAATGTGGCCAAAGCATGAAGGGGCATACGAATGTTTAGCATATCTGGCACGTAAATATCTTGTGACGCCAGCTACAACAGTGCATTGTACATGCCTGTTCTCACTTTCAGGTGACATGGTAAATAAGATGTGGGCAACATTACGTCCCACACATATAAACAAACTTGTCTGTCTTAGCAATTGGCTGAATAAGAAATAGGACTGAGTGAACTTGTAGGCTCTAAAGTTCTACATTGTTTTTGAGTGCAGTTATGTAACAAAAGTAATCTAAATTTGTAAGTTGCGCTTTCACAATAAAGAGATTGCATTACAATACTTGTATGAGGTGAACTGAAAAATACTATTTCTTTTATCATTTTTACAGTGCAAATATTTGTAACAAAAGTAGTAAAGTGAGTACGTACATTTTGTATTCCGTGTTGTAATTGAAATCAATATATTTGAAAATGTAGAAAAACATCCAAAATATTTAATAAATTTCAGTTGGTATTCTATTGTTTAACAGTGTGATTAACACTGCAATTAATCACAATTAATTTTTTAATCATGATTAATTTTGAGTTTATCACGTGAGTTAACTGTGATTAATCAACAGCCGTAAATATTATGCCTCATTTACAAGACCCAGGATTCATGTTCCTCAGTTTGATTCTCTTGACTATTAGAGTCTAAAGTTGTTAACTTGGGTAGTTGATCATGAAACAACAATGGATTACAAGAGATATATCTGATGTCTTAATTATTGTAGAAGGAAAAAAAAAAAAAGAGTAGAGAGTAAGAGCCAAACAGAATCATGCTGACCAGGTTAGTGAACAGTAGGGATTTGGTATAAACTAAAGCTGAAGCTATGGACAGTCTATGACTATTTTTCAACAGTTTGGGAAGATGGTGGAAGCTCAGAACTCTAGTATGAACCTGACTTTTTTGCTCAACAGTGATTAAATAGAATGGAAATCATGCTTTCAAGTCCCATTTTTTGAAGTGACTCCAAGCACTGCTATCAGCTAGAAAGGGTTATAATTTCGTAACAGCCTGTTTTCCTTTTCAACTGAGAAAAAGATGTGGAAGATGGCAGAAACTCTCGGGAAACCATTTACTTTTCAACTAAGCTGCAGTCAACTAATGCCCTGACAAGGGCATTATTCCAGAAAAAAGCTAATACATCCGGAAATGCTGACATTTTAAGAGACCACATTTTCCAGCCTGTCATTACATTTTATAAGTGGCTCCTTTTATTAAAAGCTGAGCAACAGCATATTCAGCCAGCCTGATGAGGATACGGCAAGTAAATAGAAATAATGGGGATCTGTACTAACAGCCAACTCTTCGTATATCCATAAGCACCATCTGTCTGAGACACAGAAAATGGATGGACCCTTTGTGCTGCACACATCCTTTTCTCAGCTTGGAAAATTCAGACTTAAGGACTGAAAGGGGAAACAGCTGCAGCTGCCCCTCAGTTCTTTCCACTTAACCTCTATATCAGTAAAGAAAAAGTGGACATACCTAGTAACCAGGGCTTTGGAGCGGAGCCCGGAGCTGGAGCGCAGAGCAGCTCCGGAGCAGTGGAGCTGCAGGTTTTTGCCTGGAGTGGAGCCAGAGCACAGCTCCAAAACCCTGCTAGTAACTGTAGATTGTTGTTGTAAGTTACCTTTCTGGGTGTACTGATCCACTCCTGGGAGACAGACCAGTTCATAGACTCCCCTGCTAATGTCAGGCTGCCCTCCTCCCCCCATTCCTGTTCCCCGCTCCTTTACACCATCTCCACAGAGCAGGGTGGGGGACATGACAGGGCTCAGGATGGAGGGTGCCTGCTGGCAGCAGCTGCTGTCTCAATTTACTGATCTACTTAAAAAGGCAGCGTACTTAGAGTGGGGTCAGCGTACTTAAAGGGGCAATGCACGTCTCTCACAGAGAGAGAGAGAGAGAGAGAGAGAGAGAGAGAGAGAGAGAGAGAGAGAGAGAGTGTGTGTGTGTCACACACACAGGGTGTATGACTGTCTCTGCCATGCTGTCTCCCCCTCCCACCATTCGTGGCACATTAGAGACTAACAAATGTATTTGAACATAAGCTTTTGTGGGCTAAAACCCACTTCATCGGATGCATGCAGTGGAAAATACAGTAGGAAGATAGATACACACAGAAGACATGAAAAAATGGGTGTTGCCATACTAACTATAATGAGAGTAATCAGTTAAGGTGGGCTATTATCAGCAGGAGAAAAAAAACTTTTGTAGTGATAATCAGGATGGCCCATTTCCAACAGTTGACAAGAAGGTGTGAGTAACAGTGTGTGTGTGTGTGTGGGGGGGGAAATTAGCATGGGGAAATAGGTTTTACTTTGTGTCTCCCAGTCTTTATTCAAGCCTAATTTAATGGTTTCCAGTTTGCAAATTCTGGAGTTTCTGGAGTTTCTCGTCAGAGTCCAGAAGTCACCTACTACAGGACAGGACCAACAAAGAAAGTAACAGAACGCCACTAGCCATCACCTTAAACCCCCAACTAAAACCTCTCCAGTGCATCATCAAGGATCTACAACCTATCCTGAAGGACCATCCCTCACTCTCACAGATCGTGGGAGACAGGTCAATCCTTACTTACAGACGGCCCCCCAACCTGAAGTAAATTCTCACCCGCAACCACACACCATACAACATAAACACTAACCCAGGAACCTATCCTTGCAACAAAGCCTGTTGCCAACTCTGTCCACATATCTATTCAGGGGACACCATCATAGGATCTAATCACATCAGCCACACTATCAGAGACTTGTTCACCTACACATCTACCAATGTGAGATATGCCATCATGTGCCAGCAATGCCCCTCTGCCATGTATATTGGCCAAACCGGACAGTCTCTACGCAAAAGAATAAACGGACACAAATCAGATGTCAAGAATTATAACATTCAAAGACCAGTTGGAGAACACTTCAGCCTCCCTGGTCACTCAATTACAGACCTCAAAGTCACCATACTCCAACAAAAAAACCTTCAAAAACAGATTCTGACGAGAAACTGCAGAACTGGAATTAATTTGCAAACTGGACACCATTAAATTAGGCTTGAATAAAGACTGTGTAATGACCCATCCACTCCCAAAGTAAAACCTATTTCTCCATGCTGATCCTCTCTCCTCCCCCCCTCCCCCACAGTTACTCATACCTTCTTGTCAACTGTCGGAAATGGGTCATCCTGATTATCACTACAAAAGTTTTTTTTTCCTCCTGCTGATAATAGCCCACCTTAACTGATTACTCTCATTATAGTTAGTATGGCAACACCCATTTTTTCATATCCTCTGTGTGTATGTGTGTGTGTGTATATATATATATATATCTTCCTACTGTATTTTCCACTGCATGCATCTGATGAAGTGGGTTTTAGCCCACAGAAGCTTATGCTCAAATAAATTTGTTAGTCTCTCAGGTGCCACAAGTACTCCTTGTTCTTTTTGCTGATACAGATGGCTACCACTCTGAAACCTGTCACAATATTATTAGTCTCCCAAACTGGGCCTCAGATCTTGAGAAATGTCCTGTATTCTTTAACTTTCTGCACAGCAAGCAGGAGGCTCCCGGGAGCAGCTCTAAGGCAGAGGGCAGGAGCAGCACATGGCGGGGGGAGACAGCTGAACTGCCCAGAAATTGCTAGCCTGCTGGGCAGCTGCCGCACAAGGAACTTAGGGGAGCTCATAAGGGGGTTGCCAGTCCACCCTGGTTCCAAGCCCCCACCAGCTAGCTCCAACAGGCTGCTCTTTGCAAGCAGTGGACAAAGCAGGCGGCTGCCAAACAATGTTATAAGGGAGCACTGTGCAACTTTAAACGAGCATGTTCTCTAATTGATCAGCAATGTAAAAACGAAACAACATTAACCGGGATAACGTTAAGTGAGGAGTTACTGTATCTTTAGTAAGCAATACTTGTGAATGCATTTCTATTATTAGCAGCAGCCCTGTTGTCTCCTCTCTCTATACTGTACAATGGCATATCTATTTTTCAGCAGGAAGAATAAGGAACATTCTTCTACAGAGAATTTTCTACTAAGTACTGCAGTTAGAAAAGGGAAAGCTAGTATTTCCATTTCCAGTTTATCATTTCAGTGTTTGAGATTTCTTATTCTAAATGTAATAAGATGGTGTATATATACAGAAACAAACTTTAATAGTTGCACAAGTACTCTTACCCTCATCTCTTAAGGTAAAACGACCCATCTGAGGGAACTCTTTGAATGTCTCAAGGCAGATGGTTCCTGCTGTCCTTAAACGGGCAATGCATACTTGATCTTGTTTCACAAAACGTGGTCGTGTCTTACTTTTTTCTCCTGATTTTTTGTCTACCAAGCAGATTAAGGCCTGCACAAGAATGAGAAGTTTTAAGTGTTAGCAAAACACAGTTCATTGACAATTATATTTTCCCCTCAGAAATAAAGCATCAGTATTCACCAAGCCTCTTTAAAACTACTGTCTACTTGAAATTTAGTCAATTTTGAAAAGGTAACGGTGGTTTACCTAACACTTGCTCATGAGACACTCACCCCCACCAACTTCTATAATTTTATGATTTCTTTTTCTGCAAACACCCCTCTCCCTTGTTACTGCGGGAAAAGCTACACAAATGGACTATACTTGGAATACAGTGAAACTGACATACAAAATGCTGTCAAATCCACAAGTAAACAAATTGAAAAAAAAGGAGAAAGATATCTCCCCCACCCCCCTTTTTTGGGTACTTTTAGCAAGATATTCAGACCAAAGTGTGATAGTGGACCATGTCCTTTTATGATATCAAGTTTGAACGAACAGCAGCATTCAGGGCTCCTAAAGTGTTCAGAACATGTATATATGATGCTTATTATTTGCTATGTTGTATTAGTGCACAAGGATCCAATCTGGACTGGAGACCTGTTGTACTATTTTCTGTAAAAACAATTGAAAAAAAGTTCCTGCTCTGAAGAGCATGCTGTCTTTAAGTTAAAGCATTAATATAAACTCACTGTTATCTCGACTTCTTCAATACAGGTATGAATGTGCAGCACTGCATTATAACCAGGGCAGATGATGGATTTGTGCTCAATTATCACTATCTGTAAAGTAATATAAGAAGTTTAATATAACTGCATTCCTCACATATTATATTCTGAAGAGGCCGAGACTAACCAATTAAGGGTTAGCTATCACACATTTTTATCTATAACTTCATATATGTGGCACGTCATGTCACTGAATAAAACTTTTCAAAAGCAAAAAGGCCAACCGCACACTCTTGTTAGGGGACCAGCAAAATCATAGAATCTCAGGGTTGGAAGGAACCTCAAGAGGTCATCTAGTCCAACCCCGTGCTCAGAGCAGGGCTAATCCCCAGACAGATTTTTACCCCAGATCCCTAAATGGCCCCCTCAAGGATTGAACTCACAACCCTGGGTTTATCAGGCCAATGCTCAAACCACTGAGCTATCCCTCCCCCCAATGACTGAAAGTCTTATAATACAGAAATATACTTACTGAAAAATAACTGATCTATAACAAGGAAAATAGAATTTTGCTTTAAGATTAGGGATTTCTGAAACTTCAATTAGAATATTCACATTCAGAGAACATTTGTTCAAAGAACAAATATGTAATTAACTTGTGACTTTTTTAAGCCATGATTTTAAATCTTGGATTAAGATTTATGAAATCACACAGTGGTCTTACAGCAGCTGTGAAATTTCTAACTAAATTGTCTTGTTTAGGGTCATTCACTATCATTAGATACAAGAACCAAGGAATTACAGACCTATATTTCAGCTAGCGTACCTGGGCATCAAATGTGCGTCCAGAATGACACAGGTTATTAGGGTCACAGAGTATAAATCCTGGAAGGATCTCCTCCTCTTCAATTCCTTTCAGTCTAATCTTCAAGTTTTCACCTGGGGCTACAGCATCAGTTTCTACATCATCAGAAAGAATTCCAAGAACTTCCACGTTGTGCTTAAAGAAAGCGAGATTCGGGTTTTCTGATATATGAAATGTTTTACTTAACGCATGTCACAAAAGAAAAATTACTAATACAAAAGAGTATATTAGACCTATACAGTTTATCAGCTACATCTCTGCATTAGTTTAAATATGTTGCACTAGGTGTATTATTATTAGGGCTGTTGATTAATCGCAGTTAACTCATGCAATTAACTCAAAAAATTGTGATTAATTGCAATTTTAAGTGCACTGTTAAATAGAATACCAATTGAAATTTATTAAATATTTGTGGATATTTTTCTACATTTTCAAATATATTGATTTCAGTTACAACACTGAATACAAAGTGCACAGTACTCACTTTATTTTTGTTACAAATATTTGCACTGTAAAAATGATAACAGTATTTTTCAATTCACCTCATACAAGTACTGTACTGCAATCTCTATCGTGAAAGTGCAATTTACAAATGTAGATTTTTGTTACATGACTGCACTCAAAAAAAAAAAAAAAGTCCAAAACTTCAGAGCCTACAAGCCCACTCAGTCCTATTTCGCATTCAGCCAATCACTAATACAAACAAGTTAGTTGACATTTACGGGAAATAATGCTGCCAACTTCTTATTTACAATGACACCAGAAAGTGAGAACAGGATTCACTTGGCACTTTTGTAGCCAGCATTGCAAGGTATCTATGTGCCAGATATGCTAAACATTCATATGCCGCTTCATGCTTCGGCCACCATTCCAGAGGACATGCTTCCATGCTGATGATGCTCATAAAAAAATAATGCATTAATTAAATTTGTGACTGAACTCCTTGGGGGAGAACTGTATTTCTCTATATCTATTTTACCTACATTCTGCCATATATTTCATGTTATAGTAGTCTTGGATGATGACTCAGCACATGTTCATTTTAAGAACATTTTCGCTGCAGATTTGACAAAACAAGAAGAAGGTACAATGTGAGATTTGTAAGATAGCTACGGCACTCGACCCAAGATTTAAGAATCTGAAGTGCCTTCCAAAATCTGATCGGGACGGGGTGTGGAGCATGCTTCAAGAAGTCTTAAAAGAGCAACACTCCGATGTGAAAACTACAGAACCTGAACAACCAAAAAAGAAAATCAATCTTCTGCTGGTGGCATTTGACTCAGATGATGAAAATGAACATGTGTCTGTCCACACTGCTTTGGCCTACTATCGAGCAGAACCTGTCATCAGCATGGACGCGTGTCCTCTGGAATGGAGATTGAAGCACGAAGGTACATATGAATCTGGCATGTAAATATCTTGCGACACCAGCTACTACAGTGCCATGTGAACCCCTGTTCTCACTTTCAGGCGACATTTTGAACAAGAAGCAGGCAGCATTATCTCCTGCAAATGTAAACAAACTTATTTGAGCGGTTGGCTGAACATGAAATAGGACTGAGAAGACTTGTAGGCTCTAAAGTTTAAAAATAAAATTTTTTGATTGCAGTTATTTTTTGTACATAATTCTACATTTTTAAGTTCAACTTTCATAATAAATAGATTGCACCACAGTACTTGTATGAGGTGAATTGAAAAATACAATTTATTTTGTTTTGTTTTTTTACAGTGCAAATATTTGTAATAAAAATAAATATAAAGTGAGCTCTGTACACTTCGTATTCTGTTATAATTGAAATGAATATATTTGAAAATGTGGAAAATATTTAAATAAATATTATTTTATTGTTTAACAATGTGATTAATCGCACACTTAAACACTTAATTGCTTTACAGCCCTAATTATTATAATAATGCATTATAATGCACAATTTTATGAAACAAACTTGAATACAGAAGGAAATTTCCTGGTATCACTCAGTTATTAAAATATAATCTAGCACTTTTGTTCTGTCCAATATTCCAATTTATACAACACTGTGATACATTGTATTTTTAATCTTAGTCTAGAGCAAGTTTCAAAAGGCTTTCATCATAGAAAAAGGCACATACATTTATGGAGATCATATGCAAGAAATAAGTCTCATCCACTTTGGGGAGTGTATACTGTGGTGTTATAAATAAATATGTATTTTTTTTAATACTAGAACCAGAACTAGTCCAGGTGTCCACAACATTGAAGTTTTAAAATTTCGAGAGCTTTATATTCTAAAAATGAAAAGCTAGTATGTGCCAAGGTTACATTTTTAAAACGTACCCTTTCAGCACTCTGATAAAAGGAATAATATGTCAGAATAAATGAGTGAAGTGATTTTGTTTGCAGATCACATGAGGAGATTCTGTAGAGCTTCCTAAGCAGATGAATATAAATCAGGACGCAGGTTTATGAATACTCTCAATCAAAACATCATATAATCTAATTTATTGACATCCCTTTTTCACCATAGTCTGTCCTTTGGTCTCATGCCTTCACTCACCAGTAAGGACCAGTGGGGAAGAATTAGATTTGAAAGAGTAAGTGGGGGAGGGGGGAGAAAAGGATTCATCCTACCCCCCCAAAGAGTAAAAGGGTTACTACAGTTCACTTTTGTAAGGTTTTAGCTCACTACTACTACTAACAGAAGTGCATGTCATCTGAAGTGTAAAAGGACTTATTAAAATTTGTATATTTCAATAAGTCATGTTTATGGTAACCTGCTAAAAGCATTTGCAACTTCTCAACTGCTCCCTACTAATTCTCCTACAGAGTTACATGGTTGTCTGTCATTAGTAGTAGTGTAAAACAGTTTTGTGATGAAAAGGAAATAGCTACTTAAAGTACCTTAAGTCAAAGAGTACAAGCTCATCTGAGAATTACATCTCAAATTATTTCTTTAAATTGTTGAGTCTTCTTCCTTTTTCCCCTCGGGGAATAATTGCTCAAGTTCCATGGAAGGTGTATTTTAAAACAATATTTTCTAAACCATTTGCAAATAAGAAATGCCAGGTATAAAAGTCCAGAGAAGCACTCAATTTTCACCAAAATAGGAAAATTAAGTTTTAACAAGAAAAATATTCTGTTACTAATACATTTGACCATTATGAAACTTTTCCCCTACATGTTGATAAACTTGTCTTTTACTCAGATTTCAAATTTGTTCAGTGCTGTGATGATTCATTTCTTTAGTCACTATATCAGTAGAACAAATGCTGGTAATTTGAGCCCTAATATTGATCTAACTGGCTCTCCATACCCTAAATTAGGGTGGACTGGACATCAAATAGAGTAGAGGCTACTACGCAAGTTAACTTTTGGAGACAGTGTCTGAAAATTTCTTTTTATCTTGGAATCTTAATTCAGGTATAGACAGACTGTCAAAAACAAGTATGATGCAACCTTCAAGACCTTTGACATTAGATTACAGAATCTACTTTTAATCACACTACTGGATACTATTCATCAGATGGCAACACCAGAAAGCTAGCTCCTTTATACTGTCAATTTTTAAATCTTTGCTGCAAAAACATGCCCCATACTATTAACTTGCAGCTGCTAATTTCCCAGAAGAGGTGACATGGAAATCAGTCTAAGCATCAATGCATTTTGCATAAAGAAATTTCTGTTTCCTGTGAACAAGAGATTGATCTTATGTTCTGGCATGAATGCTGAGACTCCCTTAATTTTCACTGACTGTTGGAACAGAAGAGGTAAAAGAATTCTCAGCTTAAGCCAATAAAAATAACAGTAGTTCTCTCATACAACATATACCTCAGCTTATATCCTTGGAATCTGTTCCATTCTCACTTGAAAATGGATACAGTGTGTGAGGAAGGTGGTGACTAACTCCCAGCAGAAAAAGGATTCAACTAGGCAAACATACCTATTGCAAAGCAAACTAAAGCTCAAATAAGCTAGACTGATTTGATGACCCACGGGTTACTGGAGTTTAGTGATGAAGTGCAATTCTACTTTTGAATGCTGAAGAAATCAAAGACATACTCAACATCCAGAAAAAAAGTTAACTGCTAAACTCAGATATTAAACACTGATGTTTTCTCCCGTACATATTACAAGTTTCCACCAAACACGTGTCAGGGATGGTCTAGATAACCGGAAGCTCTTAGTTCTGATAAAATTACTTACTGTAAACCAAGCTGATTATAGCCTTAGAAACTTCTTAAATATGGAAGGTGAAAACTTGCCATACCTTGTTTGGCATCATCACAAGTTGCTGTCCTTTGCAAATAGAGCCTGATTCCAGCTTTCCCAGGACCACAGTGCCCATATCCTTTGTAAAAAACAGAAACACTATTTAAAAGCTTATTTTTCTTAAAATACTGCTGTGTTTTACTGTTTAATCATAAACGTAGAGAACGCAGATATATTAATTGATATAATCAAGTGATGTTGCATTATTGCATCTAAGTTAGTATTTTCCAATGAGAAAAGCATCTAAAGCATGAAATGGTGAGCATTAGAACATATTTAAAAGCAAATGTCACCCTTTTCAGTCAATCCAGTGTATCAAAAGGTAAATGACACGATGCCCACCACATTTAAGACAGAATTACAGGAACCCTTTGAAAATAGAGTGGAATACATGGGCCATCTATTTGAAGGTAACATAACTAATTTCAAATCCTAGTTTCATTTTGTACCTTATATTTATCCACAATTGGCAGCCTGATTGGTCCATCAACTGAACGGCTGAAGTTTGGCAAATTATCCAGATATGGAATAAATGGTAAACCACTAAAAGGAGTAAAAATATTTATTTAAATAAACATTTCACTTACAGTTTAGCCAAACTGTATGGCTTATTCATTACAAATCAAGAAAAAGATTTCAGGCAAACAGCACAGGGAAAGAACTTTAACCTCTAAACAACGAAATCCTTACCACCACTAACTTGTGTATGTTAATATAGATCAAAAGTGGTTATGCAAAGTGGTTGTACTGCTTACATTCACACCATTTAATTTTAAAACCACACTACAAGCATTTTTTAGAACAGTTCATTAGTCCATTGAGACTCTTGCTAGATATGCTAAATCTGTTCCAGGAGTGTGAACATAATAGACTAGTTTTCAGAGTGGTTTTCATTAACATGGTTTAATTGCCTTGAGCCGTATCAACAAACATAGCATTAAATGGCTATGAGCCATGTCCACAATCTTATTAGGGTTCTACACAGACTATTCACATCAAACTGTTTTTCACCCTAGCCACACACTCAACGTGAAATCACTGGAAAATTCAAGTGGCAGTACAGCACTTTCAAGACCTCACAAGGCAAGGAAAATACTGTTATGGTCTGTGGTAACCTAACTCAACATACAACAGAAATAGTGCTTTTGTAGCAAATTTCTTCAACAGTGCTCAAATGCTTCTGCTTTACTTCTTGGTCATATTGTTTTTGATTGCCTTTGCAATGATAGTCTTCCCTCATGTATACATTAGTCAATTATATTGGATCTGACTACAAGATACAAACCTATACTTCCACCTAGCTGTACTGTAGTACTGCCTATTAATGAACTATTACTATTTCCACAACACATTAACAACACTAAGTTACTTACATATACCAAGGACAGAAATCTGATTGCTCTTTAAGGTTTGCTCCAGTCAGTCCCGAGCAGGGCATAAAATGAATATCTTTTTTGGGATTGAAGCCAACTTTCTTCAAAAATGGCACCAACTTCTCTTTACATTCTTCATATCTATTAAAAATTGACATGCAGCTCAATCATGCTAAATTAAGAAATTCCAGTAAAGTTCCATTTTTCTATTTGAAATCTAATATTACAATAAAAGTTAAGAAGAAAACTTGCTGATTAGATCATATTCCGGATTTGATCGTTTACTGGAAGTGACTTGCCAATCAATTTGCCACATGCAGCTACTTTAGCAATGTGTGCTTAATGCCCCCCCAAACAAGCTGAGGGATAAGAAAGTTTAACATAAATTTGCTGAATGCCCTCTTAGCTTAGTTACTGGAGTTATTCAAATTATTGCTGAAGTAGATGAAAGACCGGCAAACTAAATTTAGCTAACAAACTAACTAGAGGGGTGTGTGGGAGGGTGTCTTCTCCTCTAAATGCCTTGAAAAGTTTTCCTAACTCTCAATTGATATTAGAGCTTGTGGCTTTGTTAGCCATACGTGCACAACAAACCATTACAATACATAATTATCTACTTTGCCAGTAGATGCTCTGTAGATTATGCCTGTATTCTTAGGCCCACCATCCTTCCAGTCAAGGATCAAATGAGGCTTTGGCAAAAAACAGCACTAACTGGAAACTACTGTAGCTTGTAGTTCAGCTATAGTTAGTTACATGAAAATATTTAAAAAAAATTTTTTTACTTCATAGAAACACTCACCTTTCGTTACCCCAGTTTACAGTTGGATCATCCATTTTATTAATAAGAACTATTAAATGTTTTACACCTGCTGTTTTTGCTAACATGGCATGTTCTCTTGTTTGTCCCCCTTTTTCAAATCCAGTTTCAAACTCTCCTTTTCTTGCAGAAATAACCTAAATTAAAAAAAGTTAAGTATTTAAAAAAACAACTTAAGAATTAGAATTATTCTCAGTTATTCTGCAATTAAATCAAAGGACAATGCATGATTTACAGCTTTACATTCAATAGTGCAATAAACCCTGAACACACAAACAACATATCATAATCTAACTCTGAAAACCATTTAACAGTGCTGACATTAGAAGCTGGGTTACAGTGCACCTATCAGAACTGAATTACATACAAATATTACAAGATTGCTACATTAAGATTTGAAAATTTCAGAGACCACAACTGACGAGATATTCTTATATATGTAATTCTGATCTAGCTATTTGTAGCAATACCATTATGTGTAGATGTCCAATTTGTTTTTCTTACCAACACAGCCAGATCAGCTTGAGAAGCCCCGCCAATCATATTTGGAACAAAGCTCTTATGCCCTGGGGCATCTAGGATTGTGAAGTGTTTCTTCTCTGTTTCAAAATAGGCACGGCCCACTTCTACTGTTTTACCTTTGTCTCGTTCTTCTTGATTTGTGTCTAAGGCCCAAGACAGGTACCTGCAAAAATACATTATTCTAGTTCTGCATTAATATTTACTACACTAATATTTTGGTTTTTCTTAAAGACTGTTTTTCATATACAATGTTTTAAACTACCTGAACACTTACAACTTTATAAGCATTTCTAAGATTGTGGCAGATAGATGTAAGATTTTGTACAGACAGGTGGACACCCTTGTAGTGCTAAATCATTACTACTACAGCACTAAGCTAATTCTACCTCTGGTGATGGCTAAGACGATACTGTTATTCCAAACCCTTACTTTCATGACTTAATTCCCCAAAAAGTTACGTTTTAAGCACATACATACACTTCATGCTTCTCCTCAGCTTAGAGATAAACTGCTATCTGAAGAAACTCCAACAGATTAATGGTCAACTTGATAATGGAAAAAAAGTTTCAATGCTTTCTGCCTTTTATGCACAGATAACAAAACTGGTTTTGAGCTGGCACATACCATCCTTCCTAGAGAATGTGTGCTTTGTTAAAGTTAGTTATGAAATAAATATGACCTTATGGCATCAAAACAATTACAGGCAGTTTGATGTTTCTAGTGCCTAGGTTTTCAATTTTTGCCCACTCGAGTGCTCACTGCTCTTAGGCACAATTTCAAATAGATGTGCAATTTTGTACACTCTTTCATATACATGCTCTTCTAGGCATTCAAATGTGATTGCCAGCGCAGAATCAAATAAATTTACCTTTGCTTCAACTTTCTTTCACACTCACCACCCACTCTACTTCCAAGTCCCCAAAACTGTTGCCATAATATCAAAACAGATTTCACATGACTAGAAGTTCAGTTATTCTTTCCAATGCCTCAATTAATATCTTAATCCTTTAATGCTAACACCAGGTTGGTATATAATATTCCACGTGACGAACAGGGACAGAGTTAAAATTGCTATGACAACTGTAATTCTCTATTTTCTAACATTTTCCATCATAATTTCATATTATTTATTTATTGATAAAGGATGGAAGTGTGCTGACCCAAACTTGGACATGCAATTATAAAGTCCTTGTTTCAATAGGGAATCTGATAGTTTCAAATAAAGGTCTATTTGACAAAGGTAAAGGATGAAAACATGTTGTGTCAAAGATTCAAGCTGGAGAGACAGTTGTTTCTTCAATAATAATGTTTTAATAGTCTCTATTTACTACCTGTATTATATGTGAGTGAAACCTTGTCTCGGATATAAGGCAGATCTGATGCCTTCTAGGAAGAACATAAACTAACCCTCCCCTCCCTCCGCCCGCCCCTCTTCCCCCCTCCCCCCCAAAAGGGACAGGTTTTGAGAGACCCAAACCTGAGATGATCTGTTCACCCCAAGTAATTGGTGTGACATAGCATGTAGCAGGAATTGCTAGGATCTCCTATGATTCCCCTTTCAATAAACAAATGTTAACAAGTTATTTTCTTGGCAGAAAGAGGAGATATCCTTTGCCATCTGAAAAGAACATTTCATGATCTCCCAAGGAGGCATACTCCAGGAAGCCAGATCATGCTTCTGAATCAGTTTTCTAGATCTCAAAGGTGAGTGTGTAGACATGGATTCAAGCTTTTTCGGGGGAGGGAGGAAGGGATGGGGAAAAGACAGGTACTTACTTACCTGTATTGTAACTGTTTGAGATTCAGGTGCAGACATGTATTCTACTCCAGTTTTGGTGCGCCAGGCGTGCACAACTTGAGTAGAACACACATATCTGCACCCACATCTTGAAAAACAGCAATTACAATACAAGTAAACATTTTTCTTCTTCAAATGGTGACATATTCCACTCAGGTGACTCACAAGCAGTGAACAATGACTGTAGAACTTCTGTCCCAATGTTTGCATCTGACCTATATGATGTTGTAATAGCATAATGTTTGGTAAAAGTATGCACGGAAGACCATTGAGCATCCCTACAAATGTCCAATATTGAAGAATGACTGAGCAATGAGATCGATGTCACCTGGGCTCTCAACGAATGAGCCTGTAATGTCTGTGGGGCGCAGCCTGAGCTACTCCAAAAGCCATGGTCTGGAAATCATCTGCATGGAGATCGGCTGACTTTTCATCCAATCCGCATAGGAGACAAAAAATATTTGAGGTGGTGAATTAAATGGTTTAGTGCTTTCCAGATAGAATGCAGTAGTGCTTGGCATTTTAACGTATAGAGATACTGCTCATTTGCATTTGAGTGTGGCTTAGGAAAGTAAATAGTCAAATACATAACCCTGATTAAGGTGAAACTATGAAATCACCTTAGACAAAACTTTGGATGTGGTTTTAAGGACACTGTCTTTGAAAAACTGACTATAGAAAGGTTTGTAATTTGCTGATTTGTTGCAGATGTTAAAGCCACAGGAGAGTGTCTCCCAAAATATAGCCTACGAGTAGGTTGTCATCAGCTCAAATGGAAGAACCATGAGGGTGGCCAGCACAGTATTAGAGTCCCACAATGGGTTCATTTCCTTCACAGGAGGAAACAGGGAGACTATACCTTTCAGAAATCTCACTGCCATGAAGTTTAAGAAAACATTTTCCTTGGAACGGAGGATGGAACTCCAATGAGTTCCCTCAAGTGAACTGCCAAGTGAACCCTCAATGAGCTAAGAACCAGACCTAAAGGACTTTAAATGTAAAGGATAGTCTAAAATGTCCTGAACATGAGCCAACATTCGTTGATATCTAAGGGAATTCAGCCCAACTGAAAAATGCATCCACTTAAGCCAAAGAAGTAGCTCTAATAGATGGTTTTCTACTATTAAGCAGGATCCTCTGAATTGCTTCTGAGAATTACCCTTCTTTCTCCTCTAGCCATGTACCAGCCATCTCCTGAGGTGTAGATTACTCAGTGCCGAATGAACAACCTGGCCATGGTACTGAAGTAGGTCAGAAGGAGAGGAAGAGATTTGGGTGGTCGAACAGATAAACTGAGAAAGAAGGAGAATCAACACAGTGTGCTGGCTTGGCCAAGAAAGTATGAATTGGTCCAACTCCAGTTTGAGGATAATATGAAAGGGGTATGGAGAAAGGCATACATCAGATGCATTCCTCAGTACTGAAGGAAGGCATTGGTTAGAGATCTTGCAGCAAGTCCCCTCGGGAACCAAACTGACGGCTCTTCTTGTTGTCCTTTGTTGCACCTAGGTTGATCAATGGGATGCCTCATACCCTGAAAATAGCCTCACCATGCTGCTCTTTAGAGACCACTCATGATTGTTGGAGAAAGTCCTGCTGAGATGGCCAGCCAACTGGTTTTGAGAGCCCGGTAAGCGTGTTACTGTGGGTACGATGTCTTCCTTGATGCAGAAATGCCAAAAATGTATTGCTTCCTGACAAAGTTGGTTGGAGTAGGCTCCTCCCTGCTTATTCACATAACACACTGCAATGGTATTGGTGGTGAGTATGTGAACCATTGCTTTCCTCATCTGATCCCTGAAGGCACTGTAAATGACTTGAAACTCCACTACTTTGATATGACATGATGCTTCCTGCCCTGACCGCAAACTATGAACCTTTAACATTCCTAGATGTGTGTCCACAGCATGTGGGGGAGCATCAGTGACTACAGTTCTGGTTGGAAGAGGATGGGCAAAATGAATAATACCCTGGTACACATTGTTCTGTTTTTCCCACCACTGTAAAGTGTCCAGTATCTCTGGAGGCCCTCAGATAAGCCTTTCTTATGACAGGCTGCTCACGACAGACCAACTTCAACCATGACGAAGAGGATGAAGACAACTTCAAATGTTGAACCACGTAACTAACTTCAGGTATACATGGACCGTGGTGAGATGAGATTGGAGATCCAGACAACAAACTGAACAGTTTGCAGTCACACATGTAGGAGAAAAGACCTCAAATTCATAGTCTAGTAGGCCCCACAGAACTCGATTTCTGAGTTGGAGTCAAAGTCAACCCCAATCAATCGAAGAGGTCCCGTGTGAACTGAGGACTTGTTCCTCAGAAATGCCTTTCACTAGCCAATTGTCTAGGTACAGGAAGAGATGAATTCCCCTTCTTCTGAGATAGACTGCTGTTACCATTGTCATGCATTTGGTAAAGATGCACAAGGGTGATGATGGGCCAAAGGTGAGAACTGTGTACTGATAGAGTTGACTGGCGACAAGAAATCTCATAGGTTTCCTGTGTCCTGGGAAAATTGCTACATGAAAATAGGTGTCCTGAAGACCGAGAACAAACCTATCATTGTGATTCAATGTGGGGAAAAAAGTAGCCAGGATAACCACACAGAATCTCATAAACATGAATTGTTGAGATCGCAGAGACTGAGGATAGGTCTCACCCCTTCCTTGGGCTTGGGGATCAGAAAGTACTGAGCGTAGAATCCCTTTTTCTGATGAAAAGGAGGAACCTCCTCTATAACTTCCAGAGCACATAGTCTGGACCTGCTGAAGAAGCAGTTAACACATGAGAGGGGTCCCTCAAAAGGAACAGGGCAAAGGGCTGAAGACATACCTCTCAACTTACAATCCTGTTAATGTGTCACCGAAATGTGTGACCACTGACATCTGTGTTTCACATTTCAGTTGCACATCATGCCATATTTTAAGTTTGAAACTTGTTTTTAAAAAGATGTTCCCTCACTGTATGACTCAAAGCATTTCTGAAACAGGATATGGAAGGGGGAGAAGGTCTCTGCTCAGAATACTCAGGATTTTGTGGAGGGATCCTATGTGGTTTTGTCATAGGATTTTAACAGAAAAGATGGTCCCCACATAGGCTTACCTCAATACAATTAATTCATGCCACCTTCTATCCCTCTACCTTGTCCAAATACAATTAATTCAGGTAAAAATCTACCTCTCTGCATTGCTTCATAGCTATTACCTCTAATGAGGTCCTCTTCTACTGCACGCCGTCTCCATCCCTCCAAGAAGCAGGAGATGCTTCTGAGAGGGTACACGGCTGCCCAGGAACTGTTGGCGGAGGAAGGAGGCAGCAGGGTGACTCTTCACAGCCTCAGAGGCTAACAGTACAGGGTCCTATTTCATTCACTCATCCCATTAGGTGAAAAGTTTTGTGATCCAGCCTGCTACCTCCCTCCCTATCCACCAGAACTGTAAGCCTCTTTCTCTGACACGTCTTTCATACAGTACCTATAGGGGAAGGGCCGGAAGACGCAAGGGTGCCCTGGCTGTCTGAGGATAGTTTTCTTCTTCCATCACCCCCACCAATCAGCTGCTATTGTGCAGCACCACAAATTAAGGCAATATTCTGTATGATATGGAAGCAAAATCTGCTCCAGCATGGAATGCACTGCATAATGTGGCACACATCAAAGCCCTGGCTGGAAAAATCAAAAGGAACCAAATACTGAAAGGAAAACTTCAAAACAGTCTTCTCTCAGGAGCTAAAAAAGGATGTCATGGTATATTCTTAAGTAAGATTCATACCAGGTTTCTCTGTTTTTCTCTTTAGCTTCTCTTTCATATTTCTCAAGTGTTCTTTTGTCAACCATTCCTGTCAAGTACCTAGGGCGTGGGGAAGAAAAAAAGAAGACATTTTACATTAACTACATGGCAGCTAAGTTTCTATTCTAATGGAGTATATCAGCAGCTCTCAAACTGTGGGTTGGGACCCCAAAGTGGGCCACAACCTCCTTTTAATGGGGTTGCCAGAGCTGGCATTAGACTTGCTGGGATCTGGGTCCGAAGCCAAAGCCCAAGCTCCACTGCCTAGAGATGAAGCTGAAGACCGTGGGCTTCAGCCCTAGGTGGTGGGGCACAGGTTACAGGTCCTCCTGCCGGGGGCTGAAGCCCTTGGCCCACCAACCTGGGGTGGCGGGGCTCGGGTGGGCTCATACTTTGGTCCCCCCCTCCTGGGGTCATGTAGAAATTTTTGTTGTCAGAAGGAGGTTGTGGTGCAATGAAGTTTGAGAACCCCTGGAATATATGATCTGATTACTCTGTAGATCTGAGGTACTGTCTGAAAAGGGTAACAATGGAATATCTGCTCTCAGAAGAGCAATTCCATAATTCAAAAAGTATTTTTGGCTATCTGTTAAAGTACAGAGCAAACAAGGCATAAGCCTACCTACTATATGAGCTCTACTGTATACAAATGACATACTTAAAAACAAAAAAAATATAAGGTTGTATATTGCATTTTAAAATGCTTCAATTTAATAAATTTTAAAAGTGTACAAAATCTTATATATTCGTTTCACAGACATGACCTCCCAATGTCTTCATTCAGAATGTGTTTTAATCAAGTAAGTGCTATTTTTCTGGATTATTTTAAAACAAGTGTTTAAAGGAAAATATATGCATATACAGAGACATCCATAGTTAGAACACAACAGTTACAGAAGATTGGATTAGTAAAAACTTCCAATTTATTTGTTAATCTTAAAACAAATAAATATTAGAGACAACAATAAAACCATGTAGAAGACACACAAAATATAAAAGGAGAAAAGGAAAAGAAAAGAGGTATCAGCAACTAAAAGCATTATATTCTAAACCAAACCAGATCATAAGTGACTGAGTCACTGCCCATAGAACTACAAAATGGTAATACAAATCAGAAACCTTGGCATATGATAAATTTACATAAAAGAAAAATGCTAACAGTTGGGTGAAGTCTGAAGATGGATACTTTTGACCAGTGCCTTCTTAAATTGGCAAGGAAAGGAAAATTGCCATTTTTCCACAGATCTTTTGCATATTAAAAGCCTAGAGAGATATATTAGATACTCTTTGTATAATACTAACATATCAGGTATGTTGCTTTTCCTTAAAGCGTCAATCTGATCTTGTAGTGGTAAGAGTGAGTCTGTTTAATTTAGAAAGGAAACTAGTAAGTGGGGAAATTATAGCAGCATTCAGAATAATTAATGGCTGAGAGAAGGTACAACAGACATTTACTTTTTCTAATAAAAAAGGGATATTCAACGAAATTTTAAAAAAGGCATAAAAAATAAAAAACTGCAGAACTAACTTATGGAACTAATTGATACAAAGTATCTTCACAGAATTTTTAAAAATTAACACCTAAGTGGATAATGAGTGCTTCCAGTGACAGATATTAAAATATATTCTTATGGCTTAAGAGAGTGACATTGTGCTGCATAGTAAAAGCCAACTTCTAAAAGGCTGGCCTTATGAAGAAACTTCTTCTATGGGAAAGTTATTCCAGATTTGTTCGGTACATGTTTAATGTATATAAAGAAAGTTGACAATTTATAATCTGGTATGATTTAAAATCAATATCTGGATTTCAATATATGAATGATAATGCTAATGTCAGAGGCTGAGCATATTCAAATTAAACGTTTTTAAAATCTCACATGGGACAAAATTTAACAAGAGATTAATCAATCTGAACATCAGTTTTAAAGAACAGCTCTCAGAAAAAATGGCATCTAATATTCTAAAGAAACTTATTTGTTATTTAGTAAAATATGCCTTGTATAGTTATGCGTTCGTTAAGCAAATGACACTCCTGAGCAATAAGACTAACACTGAAGCTAACAAATCAAAGACAATGGCTTACTAAATTAATAGACCTGGAGTGGTATTTCATTAAACAAAAACAGTCTATGCTCACTAAAACCATCAATCATACTATTTACTTCCCACCACGTTATAAATCACAATATTAAAAGATTCTAACAATTCAAAGAAATCTTATTTTTTTTAAATTACGTACATTATTTGTCCTCCAATGGTTGATTTACCAGCATCTAACAAACATACAAAAGAAAGATACTTTACAAAGTCATTTAGTTTTAAGTATTAAAAAAAAGAGAAAGTTAGGTCTTTTAAACCCATTTCATGACAAGATAGCATTGTCTTGTAGGACATATTTTTAGTAATTTGTCCTGTTTAGTTTTAAAATGTCCCAATGGAGCTTCTACCACTTCTCTTGGAAGATTATTCCCCAATTTAAGATTTCATTGTCAGTAAAATATATTCAGTCTGTATTTTCCCCTATCACCCTTAATAATTATTTTCCATCCTTCACACTTTCATCCTTCGCTTTTTTTGATTTAAAAACACTTACAGTGGGACAGTGGCGTATGAGTGTTTCTCAATTTCTAGTCAACTCCTCCATTTCTGTTGCTTCTCTCCGAATTCTCCAATTTGTTAACATTTTGGTTGTGTAGCACCAATATTTCAGGTATGGTTTTACCAGAAATGGATTAAAAGGAAACATTTTCTGGCAAAGGACTTTGGTTTTTTGCAGGAGAGGTTTTTAGGTAGCCTTCACCTAACTTGCAGCACAGCACCAGCTATGCAGTGGGTGAGAGGCCAGCCCTGATCATTCTAAAGAATGTCATAAAATTGAACAGCAACAGCATTTTTGTAAAAGGAAGAAAATAGTATTTCACAGATATTAACTTTTATATTAAGAAGTATCAGAATATGATACTGGAAGAGCTATCAATGATCATTCATCTATGATGGGGTTATTCATGCAACCTAATTATTCTAGACAAGCAACGCCTCTGCTCCAAAGATTCAAATCTTCAGCCAAAATTGTACATAATAACCTAGTTTATTAGATTCCAAAGAAATATTACTAATATTTGTCAATCTTATCTAAAAATTATTCTGCCAATTCTAGTAACCTGTTAACCTAGAAAGGGAGAGCGAAAGTCACAATTTGGATTCATTAAAGGACAGAGTTATACAAGAACTTATTATTCACATTATCAAAAATCTCTATCCCTTGCCCTGCAGTTGTTTATCTGTAACTTACCTACATGCCCAATGAATACTACATTCACATGTTCTTTTTTAGGAGCACCTGGTGGTGCTACTACTGATTTAGGTTTTGGTATTTCCTCCTCTTCCTCCATCATTTCCTGGGCACCCTCCTCAGTATGCCCTGCATCTCCTGATGGGCCACCTCCTAGCTCTGCTTCACATGTTTCTTCTTTGTGATCCCATGATTCTTCAGGGGACATTTCTGTCTCTCCATTTTCTACTAGAGTGAAACGAAGTACATTCAAATAAATTAAAAATGTAACTCAGAAAAGCTAGTCAATATTTTCGCTCCAGCAATAACAAACTAATTTTTTTTTTTTAAATCAAGATGCAACTTTTCTGCTTTTCAGATATTCAGTTTGTGGATGTCCTGGCATGCAAAGCAGGTACTCTCTGCTTTGTTTGAAATGGATATTACCACTAACTTTCAAGCAAGCTTGGCTGCTGACATCAGAAAATTATGACTCTCAGGGATTTAAGACACTTCTATTTTAACAAAGCAGCATTTTTATGGGGAAAAAGAAAACCCAAACACAGACTTAGAATAGCATAATGGCCAACTACAGACTAATATCTGTACTGAAAACTGCACTGAAGACTACCACAATTTTAGCAGAAAAAGGGAAAGTTGCATACAAAATCAGGAAAAATATGGCATCTTTACATTCAACACATTATGACTTGTTTCGCTTACTCAATAGGGAGCATGTCATGGCATGAAATATTGAGACTATTTTATAAGCTGAAATAATGAATGTATTGAAGAAAGGAAGTGTAGAAAATACAGAATATTCTTCTTCAGTGTTCAAATAATCCCATTACATCTGCCATCACAAAATTTACTGCAGTGGTATTTTAGTATCCCATTAAGTCTCTTTTCTGATTCAGGCACACAGCAGTGATACTGAGAGTTTTGTACCAACCAAACTGCAAAGGCCCAATTAAGGCAGCCTTCATTTTAGCTAACAATAAATCAACCCAAGTGATATTAGAAACTGTTAATGGCCATGTCTTACCAACAGGTTCTGAGACTTCCATACTAACAGCAACATTTGAACCTAAACAAAAAATTGAGGCATTATGTACATTTGCTTAATGTGAAGCCAGCAATATCAAACAAACAACTTTGGAATACCACCATGAACACTTTAATAAAGATGTTTTCTGCAATTACTAAAAATATCTATTTTTCTTAATCCCATTTATTGGCGCTACAAAAGATTTTCAAACATGAAAACCCAGTACCTTCACAAGATGCTGTTTGCGCCTCTTGAGAAGACTCTGCAGATGCTCCTTAAACAAAAAAATGTTACTTTTAAAACAAGAATCAGATGTTATTAATTTCAAGCTAATCCCATAAAGACCAGAGTTCTATCAAATTTATCACAGCAACAAATAAAACCATATCTAATAAAAATACTCCCTCCTCCCTACAAGAGGGCACTAAATACAACCTTCTAGTATGAAAGAATTCTACTAAAGCTGGTATACTGTATTTTAAGAACGGTTACATATGACAGTTTGAGGGGGAAGTCCCCCTGTCCCCCCCTGTATTTAAGAGACTCCAAAGCAAATTTAGGGGAAGCAATTGTTGTACATGTGCATTTTACTTCACAATTCTTTTTGCGTATTCTAGCTATTTGAGTTTTGTTAAGAGTTTAATACACTGAAATGTAATTTCACTATCTGGAATGAAGTAATCTTTTGTTTGTGAGATCTTTCTATTGTATAGAAAAAAGTTATTCATCTTGTAGAATTTCTATAGTGCCCATCAGCACAGTATCTGGATGTCTAATGGCTTCACTGTATGATCAAATAGGAAATTAAAACAGGGCAGGAAACAAGTGAGCCCTTGTTTAAGCAAAGATCTGCCATAATTACCAAACATGGTAAGAAATAAAAACAAGTGACTGGTAAAATCATTTTTTAAGGCTAATAAATTTTAAGATCCTCCCTAATATCAAAGCTTCTCTCTAATGTTTTTTCCAAATTGAAGAACTGAACCATTTATAATTGGACCAGATTAAGCATAATGATTTATTGCATCCACACATGTTGAACTGGTTTAAGATATTTTCCTTAATATTCACTTTGGCATCTTAAGCCATTTTAGTTACAATACACTCTATCCTATAAACCTCAGTACAGTTCCAAGAAGAAATACATTCTAGAAGATTTCACAGGGCCATTAGTAACCTGGAGTCAAGTTCAACCAAACATTCCTTGTACTATTCCAATTGGTCTGCAGTAATGCTACCTTTAAATTGGGTCACGTTGAGTTGTAACTAATTAAACCTGCTCAGATAGTCCATTCCAACCAGTTATTAGACCATTTGACTCTTTGGAACATTTTTACATGTGAGTACAAAATGTTCTGGGGGATTTAATCAGTTTAATTTTTCTAGGGTAAATCAGACCTCAAGGGTCTCTGTGAAATGACATGAGCAACTACAGTATGTCAAAAACAGCATCTCCATCCACATTGTTGCTTTACCTTTGACTAGTTCCTTACCAATCCCATATCCTTTACTTGGCAGTGTTGTTAGCTCTGCTCCCTCCACACTTAGCATACAGCCCAGACTCCTGTACTACTTTAGGTATTTGAACTATATTCACGAAAGACCTGAACATTGAAAAAATGTCTCAAAGCATCACAGAGAGCAATGAAGAGAAACTGGACCCTCAGCTACTTTGCTTTAGTTCTGTGGCATGTGTTCATTGCAGGCTGTCATAGACTGGAGCAGTGTAGGAGAAAATGGCAGAATACTAGACTACAAGGCTTGCAGGAAGGGTGCGAGAGGGGACATGGGTCATGCTGGTGCTGGGGGGGGCCTAATGGGGCTGGCAGGCTCCCTACCCGGCTCCGCACGGCTCCCAGAAGCGGCCGGCATGTCCCTGTGGCCCCTAGGTGGAGATGTGGCCAGGGGGGTTCCGCGTACTGACCCCACCCCGAGCGCCTGCTCTGCAGCTCCCATTGGCCAGGAACCACAGCCAATGGAAGCTGCGGGTGTGGTGCCTGAACGTGGATGCAGCATGCAGAGCCGCCTGGCTGCACCTCCACCTAGGAACATGTTGCCACTTCCAGGGAGCCCTCCCCACCCCAAAGTAAGCACCAACCAGAGCCCTCACCCCCTCCCACATCCCAACTCCCTGTCTTAGCCTGAGCCCCCTCCCACACCTAAACTCCTGCTGGTGCTGAGGTGGGAGAGGTACAGCGGCCCGCGACTGCCCCAGCAGTGGTTGCTGCGGCTGGCCCAGGGGCTGCCCAAGCTGCTCAGGCGGCCCCCATGCCAGTCGCACCAGGCACTGCAGAAGTCCTGGAAAGTCATGGAATCCGTGACTTCCATGACAGACTCTCAGCCTTACTTATAGTACAATTCATCCAAATTGAGGACCTTAATATTCTTTATAAAAGTGGTTAAGACCCCCCATTTTACAGATGGGAATCCAAGAAACAAAAATCGCCTTATTCACCTAACACTGAACAGTAAGTAGAATAGCTGGAACTAGGATCTAAGTCCAACTCCAAACTCCTTTTTCTAGATTACATCACTTCCGAAATTTCAGCTAGCAACTTAATGCATTCTCTGTGGTCAAGGCTGAAAAATCATTTCCAATACAATCTCATTTACACATGCTTGTGATTTTTCAAGACATTCACCTTTAGGACTGACGTTTTCCACATGGTCTCTTGCCTGCAAATGAAAAAAATCTATCCAATGTTTATTGTACTTTCATTTGCCTTGAAATAGAAACACTGTGATAAGTAGATCAAAGAGGTTTGTTTGTTTTTCCTCTCCTATAAACCATATGCACAGCAGCACATATCGTTTGAGCAGGTTGGGAATCTGACAGAACATTTTTCATAGAAAAACACCAATTCATCTAAACTAAAACTGTTAGAGCGATACCCCAGAATAGCCAATATTCCAATGGTTAGGGCACTAACTTGGGATGTGGGAGACCCAGATTCAAAGTCCCTTCTCGGTCACATCACAGATGAGCACCCTACCCACCAGGCTATGTGTTATTCTGGGGTGGGTGTCTAATTTTTTCCTGCAAAAAATTCAAAAAGTGTCTCCTTTCATCATTATGCAGAACAGGAACATGTTTGAAATCTCAAAACTTTTTGCAGGAAAAGAAAAGCTATTTTCTGTTCAGCTTCTCTCATCATAGTACTGGATCAAAAGCCAGCTTGCTGAAGCTCTGCACTACGGTTTCTAAACCCATAGGCACAATGGGTTTGAGGACAACAACAAGAAAGCAACTCCTCCACAGAGAATTGAGATATTGGAAATGGGAAGTATCACACGAAGAAGGAGGGAATGTGGGTTTGTTGGACCATATCAGGAAATTTCTGTATTAGAACCATAAAGTGTATGTTTATAACAAGTCTGAGGCCAAGAGAGACAAGGGATAAGATTGAATTCAATTGAATTCCCCACAGCTTAGGCCTCTTGATTTTTCCATTTCTGTGTCTCTCCCTCTATGTGAGAAACATGCAAGGCCAAACTGCTAATTGTGTTAACACATCCTAAGACAGAAAGTCTGTTCTCAAAAACAACTGTAATTGTTCTTCCAAACAGAACACAGTTTAGTAGCTTTTAACTTGTTTGCTATATATGTTAAAGTTTAAGTAGATTTGCAACATCCTGAGAGTTGCTAATAGTTAAGAAATAGTAAA
Organism: Mauremys mutica; assembly: GCF_020497125.1. Lineage (NCBI taxonomy): Eukaryota > Metazoa > Chordata > Testudines > Geoemydidae > Mauremys > Mauremys mutica. The sequence continues at coordinate 66,711,550 of NC_059082.1, read as the reverse complement.
GTAATAAATGTATGTTAAAACAGAGGATGTATGTGAATAGATGCTTGATTTAGATAAAGAATAAACTGATTTAGATAAAGAATGAATCAGGGAAGTGCCAGCCTAAGAATTACAACTTCAGTCTCGATTGGCCAAAAAATGCGCAGACCAGGCCGGAATCCACCCAAGTGCCCCCCCATGACTCCAAAGAACAAGATAACACTCAAACATCAGGGATGTGCCACCTGCTGATTGATAATCACCTCAAACAAACATCAGCAGGATGAAGCAATTCCCATAGACTTGTATAAGGCCAAAATCTTGTAAGAACAGACTCTAAAGACTGAAAACTGAGTCTGGCTCTGCAACCACCTTCAAGGAGCATCGTATGCACATCTGACAAAGACTCAGCTCCACCCTTGTGTGCAGGCTATCTGGCTAGTACTCTGCCACGAGCAACCTCTAGACTGGTAACTATAACAATTGCAGAACTTGTACGAATGAGTTTGAGAGTGAATAAGGAATGGTAGTGAAATTATATTGAATTGCATATCCTGATTTCTTGCGCTCTCTCTACATTTACAATAAATCTGGCATTTTGCCTCATCCCTCTTATAAGATCCTGTTGGTATTATTTTATTAGTGTAACAGGTTGACCTAGTAGGAGCAGCTGCTCCTATTATGAACTTCTGTCAAGGTAATGTGACAAAGTCAGATCTGACAGCTGTAAGAGAGAAGGTAGAAGGCAAGTAATATCAGCCTTAAAATGACGAAGGCTCTTTCCTCTCAGACACCTGAATCAATTAAAGGCTAACAGTGACCTTTAAACACCCCTCTTCCCTTGAGATACTGTGAGGAAGGATGAGAAAAACTACAGCAGGGTTAGTGGCAGAAGGGAGAAAAGGCTTCTCTTGGGAGGAAGGCTGCTCTCCTCCCTGTAGGAGAAATAGCCTAGTTTGCTGTTTGGGGAAGGGCTGGGAACCAGAAATCAGCATAATAAGACAAAACCCCAGAAAACGGGCAGGGTAAAGTATCTCCTTTTGTGTGCTGTGAGTTTGTTTTTTTGTTTTGCTTAAGAGAGCTACTTGTTTCTACCCTGAGGCTCACCTTGTAAATATTGAAAAAATAAATCAGAGCGAAGAATTAAAAACCTCTGGAGTAAGACTGATTCACTCCGGGGCCCCACTGTCTAAGGGAGAAAGGCTGAGGCAGCAAAGAGCATACCTTGCCACAGAAGTATCAGTCAAATTAGATATGAAAGTACCATATAATATGGCAACAGCAAAAGAGCTAGTGTCACCTTGAGTTGCATCCACAGAAGAATTTCACAGAGCTAGGCGGTGGATATATACATTCTAGTATGACTGCAGCTAGACCAGGGGTAGGCAACCTATGGCATGCATGCTGAAGGCAGCATGCAAGCTGATTTTTAGTGGCAATCACACTGCCCGGGTCCTGGCCACCAGTCCGGGGGCCTCTGCATTTTAATTTAATTTTAAATTAAGCTTCTTAAACATTTTAAAAACCTTATTTACTTTACATACAATAGTTTAGTTATATATTATAGACATAGAAAGAGACCTTCTAAAAACGTTAAAATGTATTCCTGGCAAGCAAAACCCTAAATTAGAGTGAATAAATGAAGACTCGGCACACCACTTCTGAAAGGTTGTCAACCCCTGAGCTAGACAAACAGTTCTGGGCACCTCAGTACTAAGGAGATGAAGACAAACTGGAAGAACTGTCTTGCAATAAAAAACTGAAAGATTTTAATATATATAGCTCCAATAGAGCAGGAAAGGGATAACACAAACATCTGCAAATACGTAAAAAAAACGTGAACACCAGAAAAATTTAATATGGTAGAAGATATAATTAGAAATGAAGGAAGCTAAAAATGACCTACCCTAGAAAAGAAAAAGTATTGGGTTTGTGCATATTGACTTTGTGATGTAAACACCTTTCTGAAAACAGCTTCTCATTTTTTTTAGACATGAACATTCTACCTACCCTGGAAGATTATGGTACTAGGAGGTTGGTGCCAAACATATAGGAAAGCAATATCTGATTGAGGAGACAAGTTTGACAGACTTTTTGACAGACTTTTACTATGTGCTCTGTGTAAAAATGAAGAGGTCTACTGAAAAGAAAAAATCCTTTAAGACAGATACCTAAAAAGGTAACTGGGTAACTCAAGGAATTCATAACGGAATAGAGGACATCTCGCTTCTAAGTCAATGTTACGCTTTACAAAAAACACCCTGGAAAATGGCATCTCCTCTGATGAGCTCCAAACAATTCCTAAGCCTAGCTGAGGCAGACTGTCTGGATGGCTCATCAGCTGGAGAGGTGGTCACAACAAACAGCACTTCTGAAGGTAAAGTGAAGCAAAGGAGGTAATGGGGAACATCCTAAATGATGTTTCCTGTATCTTGTGCTCTTCCATTTTCCCCGACATACCCTAGCAAATACCTAAAGTTTCTCATACTTCCTTAAGTTTTCCACAAGCCACATGAAGTGTCTAGACAACATATTAAGGGTTTACACTTTTTACAACAGTTTACTAAAGCAGTCTTTAGTAGATCATGTGTAGCATCTGCTATCATACATAGCATACCTACGTGAACACTATGAAATTTTTATCCACACTTCTAAATTCTGCTTGAAAATCTAGCTCTTCGTTATTTGTGGAAGTCATTCTGCTAACAGTCTTTACAATCAAGGTGTCATCAGCTTACCAGGAAATCCAATTTTATCAGAATGTCAATCTTAATTCACACCGAGTGTTACAGAAGATCACATAAAACACTGCAAAATTTTGCAGTTACACATAGTTTAACATAACAGAATTTGGTATTATGTATCATCTTTCACATTCCACCCATTCTCAAAGCACATTACAGTAGGCATTAAACATATAGGTAATACAGTGACTGTGGAACGTGGCAGCAATAGCTAAACAGACCGTACAGTCTTCCTAGATGTTCGAGATCTGGAACATTGTTCAGCTTTATCACCACTTGATCATTCCAATAACAGACACAGGATCGTTAAGGGTGGAAAATCAGAAAAGATATAGCGTATTGCAGTATACTGTTTGCATTAGGTAAGAGCTCAGTTTCTAGAGTGAGCTCTGACTCTGGCAAAGAGTAAGTATATTCAGATTGAGCCTGTATAAAACTGCATTACAACAAAATGGATCATGCATCCTAATGTTTTAAAGTGCTATTCTAGTGTCCCAAATACCTTTGAAAGAATGCACCATATGGCCTATATAATCCACATTATTCTACCATAGCTGACACAGATCTGTTGCTTATTATTTATATTGTATTTTGTGCTTCTATGTATTTCTGTTGTACAATAGCCCCAAGACCTTGGAATACTGAAGGGAGAAGAGAGGTAGGGCTCTAAAAACAAGTTGTGCTCCACTTTCTGAAGTACCAACTTATTTTGTTTTTGTTGAGAATGATGAGTGTAAGTCAGCAAGTTGTGATCGCATTAGCAGTTTAAGGTACTAGCAAGGTAAGTTTCACTGTACAGTTTACTGCTCTATAGAAACAGCAGAAAGCTGCTTTGGATTGATATTTAAATTAAAAGGAAGTTAAATTTCTTTGTCCAGAAGAGACAGCTTGTGGAGACTGGGAAGAAAAATAAAAAAAAAAGAGAAAGAGTGGCTAAAATGTAGGAATACAACTGCCAGCAGAGTCAGTTAAACTGGGATACAAGAAATAAATCTACGGTAGCTGAAAACTGCTCAGTGACTGTTAATCTTCTAATTATTTTAGTTACAAAGTCAATTTTGTTCTTGACTATATTTCATGCTCCACCTCTTTTGAACTTCTTTCTTTTATGAGGTGGTTCTGGAATTCCTATTCTTTCCCTTCATTTTATTTCCATTTGCCACTTTAAATGCCCTACATGATAGCAACCCTTCCTTTAGCTCAGAAGGGCTTGATGTGGTTCAATAAATAGCCCCAAACTTCCTCTTCAATAGATGGGGGAAGGGATCAATGAATTTTTCACTTCATCCAATAAATGAGACCAATTCCACAGTACTCCTATTTCCTTCTGCCCCAGGGAGCAAGAGACCTGATTTTGGTCCTAAAGTTGTTGTCACTAGACTACTGGTACAACTATCATACTTTTGTCTGTCTCCTCTCTATTTGCTTGAGTCATACTCATTTCTTATCCCCCTACACCCTCCTTTTATGGCCTCTGTAGATTTTCATCCTACATCTGTGCAGCCTTTGCACAAAGAATATAACTGATGGGAGAAAATCTGACCTGCTCTTGGTCATTTTCCCTCTGCTGCTCCAGCAGCAACACAAATACCATAAACTTCTTCACAGCAATTCTTGGAATACAGGGGGATGAAGAAATGCAAGATGCCCATACTGACTATAAACTGAGTAACCTTAGGACTCCATCATTGCTCCATGATTGTGATTTGAATACCATATTTACACAATAACCATATGGTTTCAGCAGTTCTCATACAATTATTACTGATGTTTATCCTTTCTTTAAAAAGGAAGTGGAGAAAAAGGAAATTAAACCAAAAAAGAGATTAAAGATCGGACTTAAAAATATAAAAGCAGGAGAACCACAGCCAACAGTAAAAAAATGTGAGACTCAGTTAATATAAGCAGTATGATCTAGTTAAGACAGGAAGCACAAGAGCTGTTCAAAATATTTGACATGAACAATATTTAAAATTATAGAGAAAGAAAAACATTTTCCAAGAGTTTCTGAAATTCAGTTCAGGTGAATAAAGCGGTTTGTAAAAATATCACTTACACTTGGGCCCTAAATGATTTATTCAAAGTCTTGCTCTCTACCTCAAAACCTGAGACCTTGTCTTCCCTAGGAAAAGAAATATGTTCTTTACATGTGGTAACAAACATGAGGTAAAATCCCAATGAAAATCAAGCAGTTGTAGTTTTAATGTGAGTTGGCGGGGTTGAGGTAAAACCATAGGCTCCCCCACTCCCCCATTAACTTTTACCCGCCAACATGAGGGAAAACTACAAACTGCCTTGTCCTCACTAGGATTTTACCTCATGTTAGTTACCTTGCATTAACTAGTATGGGGCAAGACACCCATTTCTTGTAGTGAAGTATCTTACCTGTTTCACTAAAACCTACATGTTGGTACACAACTAGGCTTTATGAAAGCCTGTGGATTGTCAAAGAATACCCCATACACCCCGCCACCTCCAGAGATCACTTCCCGTAAGATTAAAAATCAAGGCTCAATTGGTAGCACTCTTGCCTTTGATCAAGAAAGATCAAGGAATCAAGCTCAGTATTAACACAGTTAAGAGTTCCAATTACAACCTTCAAATAAAAGATCTCATATCCCTGATGGATTATGAGACAGATTTAACATTCCATGGCACTTAAGATAAAATCAAACTCAGTATCTTAACACTGACACACTCAAAGTTAGTTCTAATGTCTAAGCTATTACAAAGAATATAATATGATCTATATTTGCCAATACTGCATTATCTATACTTAATGCCTTGCTTTACACAGCTAACTGGGATACCCAGAGTATGGAGACACTGTCTAACTTCAAATTATATTCTAAGAATTACTAAAACTTGAGCAACTGCATTTTAATGTAGGCATAAAGGCCTACTTAAAAACTTCTTGTCAGAACACATCTATAAAGCAGCAAGAGGTTATTGCAGACAAGTTAAACTCACTCTCTCTTTTACCCTAATATTATTATAAGCAATAGGCAACATTATCATAAAATTAGATTAGAGAAAAAAAAACTCTTCATCTTAACTTCTTGTATTTGCAAAACTTTGTTTACAGTGAGTTTCATTATTTCACTCTGTAAGCTTCTTCTTTTGCTTGTATTGATATTTAAACACAACAAGCTGGGGAGAAAAAAATAAATTAAAACTAGGAAAATGAAAATGTAAAACCCCAAATGTGCAAGGGGGATTCAGGAAGTGCCCAAAACCATTTCTGACTTTGTTTTGTAAAACTAGACTTCAAGTTGACAGAGTCCCACTAAGTACCAAACTTTGAAAATGCTAATCTAAAGTCCATCAACATTGAATCAGACTTACTGCTATCTAGATGAAGTCAAGTTATCACCTGATTCAAGATTCCATTTCGTGCTAATTTAACATTTTTGTACTCCGCACAAAGAGATGAACTGTTCACACGTAATATGATACAGATTTGCCTCCATGTGACCAATCAATAAGATCTCACAGATGTTGAAAACATGTACATGAAGTACATTAAAATTTGTGGAATCAATTCTGTCTGTAAAAGACAGCTAATATGTGGATATTTTAAATGTACACGTTAATGAACTGTATATAAACTTTTAAGCCATTATATAATTTTTATCCGAGTACTTAGCTGTTGGTCTAGGGCAAACTCATAATTTGTCTAAAATGCAGAGGTGTTAATCTGCAAAGGTGCAGAGTGGGAGCTAAGTTGAACAAAGACTGATGGTGACTATGCATATTATTTTGGAAAGTTGCTTAAAGAGCAGATGGCCTAATGTTCACATAAGTTATACAAAGCTGGAGAAAACAAGACATGTGCCTGACTAAACTATTTTTGAGAAAGTGATACAACAGATAATTTACCACCTTATTTCCAAAATGGTGGGCTTTGACAGAAGACAAAATGTTACTTTGGGCTAGTCTACACTGGGAACGCTAAAGCACTGCCGCGACAGCACTTTAATGGGCCTTGTGTGGTCGTGGTGCAGCACTGGGAGAAAAACCCACCTCCACGAGGGGCGTAGTTCCCAGCACTAGTGCACTGTCTACACTGGTGCTTTACAGCGCTGAAACTTGCTGCGCTCAGCAGGGTGTTTTTTCACACCTCTGAGCCAGAAAGTTGCAGCACTGTAAATTGCCAGTGTAGACAAGCCCTTAGTGTCTGGTTGAGAATGGTCTCTAAGAGGGAGGTCAACCCTCAGAAGACAATTAGTGTTGACAGGTTGGGGAAACCAGAAAGATGGAAGTTCCCTTGACTGAGAGAATACAGTTTAATTACAGTATTTGAAACTGAAGGTCTCCAGCACCTCCTAGATAACCATCTCCAAAGAGGGTTGAAGTGACAGCCAGGGTATGTAGAGAACCAAGCCACCTAAAGGGTGTTAGACCTTTGACAGTTTTCAACTGTTGTCTCAGTTCTGTTTAACCTATTTGTTGAGTCCTTGCTAAATACGTTAAGAAATTTGCTAGAAGCAAACAAAAGACATTGAAAGAAATGTTAGTGACATTAAAAGTAACTCAACATCTTGACTTGCTCTACAACTTTCACCCTCCAGTTTTTCTTCTCATCACCTTTGTATGTAAAATTCTTCTAAATTTTACATACCACAACCACAACAATCTTTAAAAGCCATTTTAAAGTGAGTCACAAAATACAATACGCACAATAAAAAACATCATGACTACACTAAATTTTATAGAGTACTATAATAAAAATTACTGAAGACAAGAGTCTTAACTCACTTCTGTTCTTTAGTTTCAAAATACACATCTTTTGTTTTCATACCCATATGTCTGATAAGATTGCCAAACAAGAGTTGTAACCTTAAGGAACTCATCCTAGATCAGTGGTTTACAACCTTTTTTAGTTCGCGGACCCCCTAAAAATTTTCAAATGGACCCCTTTGGAAATCTTAGATATAGTCTGCGGACCCAGGTTGAAAACCACTGTCCTAGATAAAGCATTTTCTTTTAACTGCTTCCTCACTCCTTAAAGCATAAACATCTCAAATCCTCTAGAGATACAAAAGTAAGGAACAACGCATGAGCCCAGAACATCTCTTTTATATGTATTTAAGATGTTCATGTAAGTAGGAGGAGGCAACTTAATGGAGTAAAATAGAACACACAAAAGAACCATCTTGGTTCCACCAATATCTTGGTCATCAATTACTTAACGTGACTAGGTACTCCCAGTCTCAAAGGGTCACAGCAATGAAGATATTGTTTGGAATTGCAAAAGCCTCATAGTGGAAGAAGGTTGCTCCAAGATAGACAGAAGTGCTTTTAATAGACAACGGCTTAATATTATGAAAACCCAAGTAAATATTTAGTAATGTACCAATCTAAACCTTTGAAACATCTAGAAGGTATGACTATTATACAAGCCAGAAATTCCAAATCAGCCAAAGATGGTACTGCTACATAGGCAGTGTATTCAGCAGCTGGAAAGAAAGGAGTGAACACTGTCCACTTCGAAAGACTAAGGCCATGTCTATACTATGGCTCTATGGCTGCACAGTTGCAGCTATGTCTCTTTAGCGCCATAGTACAGATAATTCCTACATAGATAGGATTAGTTTTTCCATCAATGTAGGCAATCCACTTCCCCAACCTAGCCATATCCACATGGGGGGGGGGGGGGTAGGTCGACTTAACTACAGCACTGAGGGTATGTCTGTACTACCCGCCGGATCGGCGGGTAGCGTTCGATGTATCAGGGATCGATTTATCGCATCTTGTCTGGACGTGATAAATCGATCCATGAATCGACACCCGTATTCCACCTTGGCAGGAGGAGTAAGCAGAGTCGAGGGCGAATGGCAGCAGTCGACTCGCTGCCATGAGGATGGCCAGGTAAGTCAAACTAAGATACTTCGACTTCAGCTACACGAATAGCGTAGCTGAAGTTGCATATCTTAGTTCGAACCCGCCCACGACTGTAGCCCAGGCCTGAGTGGTGTAAATTTTTCACACCCCTGAGCAACATAGCTAGGTCAATCTAAATTTTAAGTGTTGACCACACCTAGGAGGCCATATTGATTGGCTCTCAGTTAAGTCTCCGCTCGTCTCTATCTGGAAATATGGAAGCTGAGTCCCCAGGCCTCAAAAGTGGTGAGAATGCAAAAAAGGGGCAACATACAGTATAGGAAATGAGGGAAAGGATTATCCAGCCTACTCCTACCAAGGAACTGCCAGCCTCATAAAAATAACTGGGGAAAAAAAATTACTGCAGATGCCATTATTCAAATATTGGTAACAGTATTTCAAACACCACCAGGAGTCCTTGTTCACAGTACAGAACAAAACTCTGATGGTTCTCCCTTGAGGAGAAGATGATGCGAGTTACAGAAGCAGAGGGGATCTAAAAGTAAACTTTTTCATTATGTTTAAATTTAAAAGATTCTGATGGATTATGTACAAGATCTAAAAATATATTTTTAATTATTTTTTAATTTTAATTCCAAGTTTCATATTGGCGTGAACTTCAAATATTTTTCAAGGGTTCTTAATACAAATTCTGATACCACTTCAACTATTTGCAGCACCTTCACAATTTACATTTATCTATGAACATTAAAGTGCATGGATTCTTTGAACAGGAATCGAGGAGTCTGTCCAAAGCTTATCCAAATAATATTTTAAATGATATTGCACAAGGTCATGCCTATTGTCAGCTGCCCACATAATACATATCCTGAATTTTACAATATCAGAAAGTATGCAAAGTCAGACTTAACGACCATAGAGCTTTACACTTAATTGTTTAACAGAAGATTAGTTTTTAATATTGAATATTTTATACACTTTTCTACAAGCCAATAAGTGAAAGTTTGGTTACTGATTTCAATCATCATCATATGGAAGTTAAATATTAAGGGGACTATGATATTCATTCAGATACTAAGTCAGCATGCAATAATTAATAACTCATGATCTCTTGCTGGGTATGGCTTATTAAACACTGTATAACAAACTGGTGACTATGAATTACTGCAACCCTGATATCTGAAATAGAGGGTTCTCACACATTGTGTTAATATGAATAAAGGAAGATTTCAAAAAAATCGATAGTGAGGTTTTAAATGACATATTCAAAGTTTCAAAATCCTAAATCACAAGAGTAATCATAAGAATTTATGAATGACAAACTGCCAGAAAATGAATCCATGTTTTTGACATTTGGAAGGAGACTCCTTCAATTTGAAACAGGTATTAATAAGTAGCTGTTGTTTAATTTCACATATGTAAAAAGTGAACACCATGCATATGCTGTTTGCAAAATACGCTGAAATCCTTTGAAATGAAAGGCAATATAGAAATTCAAGATATTAATCTAGAGCCCTGCCAGCTAGACAGCCCTCCGCCCCAACAACCTTACAAAAAGTGTCACACTGGAAAGATTATTAAATGCTTAAAGTGATCCTCTTCATAAAGGCATAAATGATCTCCCTGAAATTGTTGGTGGCAGCTACAGGGCCAATCTCACAGCCATGTCATGTCTACTACCACCCAGATCTGTGCCTTATCTCTCTTTTCTACACTCAGTTCCCCCTCCCCCCCAATCCACTCCCATCTCTCAAAAGTATATTGATCTAAGGCACTTTCTGACCCTTCAGGATGAAAAGCAAGAAAAAAAAGTAATGTAGAGAGGGTTTGGGATATAGATAGTATGTGAAACATGGTACTAATTAAAACTGAATTACCCCATTCTCCATCTCTGCTTCTTGACAATAAGGATAGCTTTACTGCGCACCCTTGTTCAGACTCCTAAATTATACCCTATTGTCTCCTTCCTAAACCTGCTCAGCACATTGCTCCAGTAGCTAAACTGTGCCACAAAGTGCCCTGCTGCCCTGCTCCACTATAACTCCACCCCTATCTCTGTGGCTGTATCCTGAGTCACAATAAATATTTCTATGCTGTCCTAAGGCTCTTCTAGCTAGATTTTGCAATGTGATCCTCAGCCCCTCTTCCTCTCCACACACGCCAAGGTTATGCTCAAGTTCCCCACGTACCACCAGCCTCTCTGATGTCCTCTTCTCCCTCTACAAAGTTCATTTTCAAAGCTCCCCTCCCGATTCCAAACCCAAATTCTCCTCGCAGACTCCAATCCCTTGCTCCTACATTTCCCCTCAGCAGCCTCACAGTCCATTTCCCTCCCACAGGCCCCACGAATATTAGCCCCCAGGTCTCTCCAACACAAACTCCCTACATCTGCCCCACATGTTGTCCTCATACCCAGTATGGCCCCTAGCAATACCCACACATCTCACTTCCAGTGATGCCTCCCAGCGCTCCCCTTCCCTCCTGTCAATGTTACTCCCAAGCCCCCCCATCAATCTTTTCCTCAAGGCTCCCCAAGGCTTCGGCTCCCACACCCCTCCTCCAACGCTATCCCCCAATATCGCCTCCCCCAGCCCTATTCCCCGGGCCGCAGCCCCTCATACCTGAATGTGCCAGGGCCCTACGCACCACCAGGCCCTCCCCCCGCGTTCCCTTATTTCCTCTTCGCCCCCGGGGCTACGTTTGCATTCCCCCATCCGGTGCACGTGGCCCCCCCGCGCCCCCTTTCCCCGCAACGTGGCCCCGGCGGCGGTTACCGTGGGGCGGGGGCGGCGGCAGGCCAGGTGGGGGGGAGGGCGGCGGTAGTCCAGGCGCCGCCCCCCCTCTCAGGAAGGACGGCACGAACTCGGCAGCGTGGACATTGGGCACGAAGGGCTTGGCGTTCACGTTGAGCTGGCGGCTGAAAGCCGCATCAAGGAGGAGCTCCTGCTGCTCGGCCTGGGCCTCTGCGGCCGGCGGGGCGGACCCAGGGTCGGCGCCGCTGGCCGGCTCGATGTCCGCCTGGTCCCAGCAGTCGGGAGCCGAATCGCTGCTACTCCCGCTGCCGTTCCCGTTCGCCTCCATTTTGTGGCTGCCCCACAAACCTCTGCGGCTCCGAAGCCGTACGGGAGGAGAAGGCGGCGGCGGCGGCAGCACCGACTCAGCACTCCCTCACTCCAGCGACTCCGCGTGTGCCCCACCGCCCTGCGCAGTGTGACCTGCCGGGGTTCCTGTGCCTCCTCCCGACAGAATCGTTCGCCGCCATCTTGGTAGTTATTTCTTCCCTGGTTCCCATTCCATAACATGAGTGTGCTGAGGTGTAGGGACTACGATTCCCATTAGGCTTTGCGCGCACATATTCACCTTTCCCACTGGGAGAGACGGGAAATGTAGTTCTCTTGGCCTACTGGGTCACTTTTCCCGGCAGGCTTTACGCACTAATCTCACGGCTTTGCGCCTCTTTCACCTCCCTCCCGCCAGAGAGACGGGAAATGTAGTTCGCGGGAGCCAGCCTGAAGGAGAACACCGAATCCCAGCAGGCACTGCCTGTTCATTTGCTTTTGTTCAACCTTTTTTTGCCACCGCATAGAGGGATGGGAAATGTAGTTCTCCCACCTTGACTAGGGAGAACAACCACCCTTCCCATAACTAACTTAGAAGTAGGAAAGGTGGGTGGCAGCTGGTGGACTTCAGTGGTGATAGTATCAGAGAGCTACCAAGTTGGAGGCGCTCAATTTCCCCCCTTTCAAGTTCAGGTGAGTGTGTCACATGAAGTAACCTCATATGCACAATTCTACAGATGTTCCTGGGGATGTGAGACCTCCACCCCCTAAACACAAGCCTTTTCCAGTCCACATCTGCAGGCTCCAATTAATTGGAAGTGTGGAGACTTCTGTCTCCCATTGACTTAAGCTGGACTGGTGGAGGCCCAGAGCTCCTGAAAAAAGGTTAGGACCAAGGCAGTGAAGCCAACTGTGATGATTTTTATGGCTAGTCTCATGATATTTGGTGTTTTTTTTCTTAAAGCTCCAGCTCCTGGAGTCAAGTGATTACATGAGACTCTTCTTAATTTTTTTTTTAAGGATAGCATAACGTAACTCTTGACTGCAGAGAAAAGCCTGAAAAAAAAAAGTGATACAAGTATATCAAAGGCTTAGAACCCGGAAGGCAAATAAAAAGAACTCAAAATATTTTTTTAAAGGTTTTTATGATTTTTAAGGCAATGTCATGGTTGGTTGGTTGGTTTTTTAACACTTTGGGTTGAGAATACTTATAGTCTCAAGTTAAGTAACCATACTGGAAGCACCAGAAATCAATGGCTCTTTTTGTAAAATGGGTATAATACTGCTTACCAATCTCACTGTGTTAACTTGCGGCTTAATTCATTAAGGCTTGTTAAGCACTTTGAGATCCTTGGGTTCTATAGAAATATGAAGTTTTAATACGCTCTATACTCTACCAGTTTAAGAAAACAGAAAAACATTAGAACCACAGAAAAAAATTATGCTACATAACGCTGTATTACACAGACCACGGCTTTGATCTCACAGACCCCTCATATTCTTCATAACTCACGAAGTGAAAAATTCCTCAATAATTTATCCATCAAAATTTAAACCTTGACCAGAAAAAACCCTCTTCCTTTTCAAACTGTCATCTTGATATCACCAGATCCCATATGCTCTCCTGCCATCACATTCGCCCTGCTGTTATGAACTTGTACCCACCCTAAGGGTATGTCTGTGCAGCAAGTAGACACCCACTGCTGACTCATGCCAGCCAGTGAGGCTGTTTCATTGCTGTGTAGACTTCTGGGCTCTGGCTGGAGCCTGGGCTCTAGGGCCCTGCAAGGTGAGAGGGTCCCAGAGCTCAGTCTCCAGCCCAAGTCTGGAAGTCTACACAGCGATGAAACAGCCCTGTAAGCCTGAGTCGGCTGGCATAGGCCAGCAGCGGGTTTATCTTTGCCCTGTAGGCATATCCTCAGTGGTTAATTCCCTTGACCAAATTATTAAATATTCATTGACATTTTGTGAATAAATGGAATGGAATTTGCAAGTATTTAAATTACTCTATATAACCTCTCTCTCTTTCTAGATATATAGTATATATTACTCCAGGGGTCGGCAACCTTTCAGAAGTGGTGTGCCAAGTCTTCATTTATTCACTCTAATGTAAGGTTTCGCGTGCCAGTAATACATTTTAATGTTTTTAGAAGGTCTCCTTCTAGAAGTCTATAATATATAACTAAACTATTGTTGTATATAAAGAAAATAAGGTTTTTAAAATGTTTAAGAAGCTTCATTTAAAATTAAAATAAAATGCAGAGCCCCCCAGACTGGTGGCCGGGACCCGGGCGGCATGAGTGCCACTGAAAATCAGCTCGTGTGCCGTCTTCGGCACGTGTGCCATAGGTTGCCTACCCTTGTATTAGTCTATAACCACTCACCACACAAAGGGCCAGCTTGCTCCAGGACACAACCAACTTCCTCCAGAAATGCCATAAAATTAACAATCTCCCTCAGAACACCATCCCTGTCACCGGGGATATCACTTCCCTGTACACCAACATCTTTCACAATGACGGCATTGCTGCCTATCTCAGATATTTATAGGACAATGGACAATACTTCAGATATCCACCCCAGACATAACCAAACTCATCTGTTTCATCCTCAGCCATAACAATTTTACATTCAACAACAAGCACTTTGTCCAAACGGTGCGAACAGCTCTGGTTACTAGGATGATTCCCCAAATTGCCAATATCTCCATGAGCCACCTTGAGGACAAATTTCTAAACAAATGCACCACTAAACCAATCATATGCCTGAGATACATCAATAATATTTTCATCCTCTGGACAGAGGACCTACACGTCCTCATAAGTTTCCACCACAACTTCAACAACCACCACCCATCCATCAAACAATGTCTAGAACACTCCCACACTAGGATCAACTTCCTGGACAACATAATCAGCTCCAATAATGGAACGCCACAGACAGCTATATACAAGAAACCCATGGATCACCACACCCACCTTCACAGATCCAGTTACCACCTCAAACACACCAAGAAATTTATATATAGCCACAAAAACAACAAAGAGTCTGGTGGCACCTTAAAGACTAACAGATTTATTTGGGCATAAGCTTTCGTGGGTAAAAACCTCACTTCTTCAGATGCATGTAGTGAAAGTTACAGATGCAGGCATTATATAATGACCAGGCACTCAGATACCACAGAATATGCTCTGATGAGAAAGTCTGGGATATATATCTTAACCATGGGTGGCACCGCCGGGGGGGTGTTCAATAGGACATCTGAGCCACACCCAGTGGGAGGCAAGCTCATGATCATATTTTGAGCATCTCCCCAACTATATGCTGTGAGTACATTTCAAGGGGTGGAGCTTCATTCGTAGGCAGAGCGTGAAGTACCACCATTTGTTATTTTTCCTTCTCCATTTGATCCCACATAACATAGGAGGCAAAAGATTGAAATGTAAGTAATTAGGTCATGAGTTGTTTAAAACTGAGTAAAATAGGTACTACTAAAACAATAAATTTCTAAAGTATGTAGACTTAAAAATCATTCCTCTGCCAAGAGCAAAGCTCTCCCTATCGTGAAAAGGGCCAGCTCCATCAATTTCTGAAGAATCTAGACTCCCATTAAAAAAGTATTATGGTTATGAAAAAAACTCCAATTGTGACCTGATGCAGTGCTATTTTCTTGAGTATGCAGTAGCATTTCCAGGGCTTCTGTTGCTGCTCAGAGATTTCTTCAAGAGTGAAATTAAGGAGACTTAAATCTGTTTCACTACTGGACTATTCAGAACTTAGTAAAATGAATGAGTCATCTCATTTTTATACAGCTGCCATATGGGAGGGTTATGAGCAGCAGGATATAGTCTAGGTGCTAACCATATGAGACATGGACTTGAAAAAAAGGACCTCCCCCCACCTGACAACAACCAGAATTCTGAGGAAGAGTAGAGTAGTGGAGGTCACTTTCCCGCTCTTTGAATCTGCCAAAATTAGTACTACCCCTGAACAGTCATGGGGTCTCTGGGTTTGGAGTGGGAAAAGAGTGATCCTTCTTCTTTCAGCATCCAAAGGAGCCTGGGGGCAAAAGCAAGATACTTAATAGCCAGAAAACAGATGAAAAATAACAAGGAGTCTGGTGGCACCTTAAAGACTAACAGATTTATTTGGGCATAAGCTTTCGTCCAAATAAATCTGTTTGTTGTTTTTGTGGATATAGACTAACACGGCTACCCCCTGATATATGAAAAATAGATCTGAGCAAGGAGTTATAGGTAGGAGCACCCTGAAAGAAGTCCCAACACCCTCCACCTGGTGGGAAGGAAGGCAGGCTTGGCTTCTTACCAGGACTTCTCTGGTGCCCCAACTTTCCATGAATTTTTGTATTGGCTTCTGGTTAATAAGTGACATTTTCTGGCTATTTGGTATCTAGTAAATTTTTATTTTATGGTTTCCCTTTAGTTGTGGATAAGCCCTTATTTGCTCAGTTTTATAACTATCACATTACCAATTGGTAAGCCTATTATTATGTGAGTTCTGACTTTACTGAGAAGTCAAGTGAGCTCTTACCTTCAACCAAATGCCTTACACGAAAGGGATTTTCTCAGTTCTTTTGCCCCATTTAGAAAGGCTTCCAGAGTCTCTCTTTTGTTAACAGCTTGGAGATGTGTCACTTCTGCTGGCTACTTCCTTTGTGGGGAAAGGATTTTAGTTCTGCCAGTGTCTGCCTTGAGATAATTACTTGCACACAGAGCTTGTGGGCAGTACTGTCTTATTACATATGTTTTGGCATGTCTTAGAAGATTGGACTTCAAAGCATCTGAAATACAACTTGGATTTGGCATCCCTAAGCATCCCTGAACTCTGTTCTTGCCTCTTCTCCATTGTTCATGGGTTTGTTTGTGTGTGTGTGTCTGGGGGTGGGGGGAAGGAGGAGGCGCAGGGGATGGCTGGTAGGGGTTGGCACATAAATGCAAACAGGTTTGATAGTTTCCAGAGTACATGTTGCCAGAAGCCTCAGAGACTTTCTGAATGGAAGAAAAGTTACTTGCAGTGTCTGTCAAGCCTGACACTTATTTCCTAGATACTGTGATAGTCAGACATAGTTTCAGAAGCTGTTGTGGTTCTCCCAGGTGTTCCTAAGGGTGTGCAAACCTGTTCTGCAGGCTTCTTCATGCATAAGAGGTGAGTAAAGCGAAACCCTAAGGTTTTAATTGAGCTGATAACTTTCAGTGTTTTCAACCTGGAGTATTAGGCAGTACTTAAAAACAAGAGCTAAGCAAACAAGTAGAATCATGATTACTTAACTGGGTAATATCTGTTGGAATATAGATAGTGATGTTTTATTGAGGTGTCTCAGCAATATAAAGCTTTTTACTTTTTCAAATAGTCCCATTGTATCATCCAGCCATTTAAACTAAAATTGTAAGTAAAAGCTCTTACGTATTTTTTTTGTTGAAGAATTTTTTATTCTAGAACCACCCATGTTTGCTGCCAAAATTCTTGTAATGGACTGATGCCATTCCTTAAATTGAATTAGATTATTGATTTACATACAGATTCTGTCATCATTGCAGCATGATTGCCTCATTAGGTTTTCTTCATAAATGTAAAAAGACCCATAATGCAAGGGAGATGAAAAAGTTTAAAAGGTCTTTCAGTAATAATTAGCCTGTACATATCTATCATAGGTACTTATATGGCCTTCATTACCATAATATCTGAGCATCTCACAATCTTTTAGTGTACTTATCTTTGCAATAACCTAGGAGGTAGAGAAGCACATCTCCAGTTTACAAGTGGGGAACTGAGGTACAGAGAGACTAATCTACACTGAATTTTGGGAGGTGTGATCATAACATGTGTAGATCAAAGCTAGCTCCAGTAATAATAGTAATGAAACCTTTGTAGCACAGTACCCTTGGTATGTACTTGAGCTGCCACACCCTTGCTGCTGGGGTTTCACTGGTATTGTTACGTGAGCTAGCTACAGAAATTATAGTGGGACAGAGAATTGACCCCTGGTTTTGTGGGTTCCCAGCTCTTGGAGATCAGAAGTTCATTCTGCAGCAATCAACTAGAGGACACTATCCTTGTCATATTAGTAATAATACTTGGCACTTCTATAGTATCTTTCATTCAAGGTTCTACAAGTACTTTAAACTATTAAGCCTCACATAGACACACCTGTGAAGTACCTCTTTAACAGTTATGTAAACTGAGACAGGATAAGGCAAAAGCATTCAACCTTGGTGCTACAGTTAGGTACCTAAATCCACATTTAGGTATTTAAAAAAGTAGCCTGATTTTTAGAGGTGCTTTCAAGTCAACGGGAGTAGTGAATCTGAAAACAAGATTAAGAAAACATGCCATTTACTCAGCAAAATGAAAGAGTTAAGACTTACCAGTAGGAAGAGAAAAATGTACCAGTGAGATGCAATATGACTACAGTACTTTAGGATTACAGTTCTGTGTCTCAACCAAATGTAAAAGGCAAGACCCAGAAAGGCATGCTGGGAAAATAAGTTTGCCATAAAAAGTGCCAGGGAGAAGTAGTATGTAGTAGGAAATTATCAGGTGGGAGTTGCTGTTTGTTGTACATAGCCCTTCTGTCTTATAGTACCTAAATGTAGATTTAGATGTGTGCCTTTAAGCAAACATGTTCAAAAGTTTTGTTCTAGGTGATTTTCCTAAAGTTACGTAGTGAGTCTGGGGCAGAACCAGAATAGAGTGGCTAACATTGATTTAACTTAATTTGGTTAAGAGTGCCTATACCAGGGAATTGTAAGCATTTAGAAATTAATCCAGTTAAATTGATGTAAAGTCAGTGTTTAGCCCAGCCTTTAAAGATATCTATGTTGTCCCAGTTCTCAGCTGATATGTTATATCATGATACTGGTTTAACTTCGGGGTATTAAGGGTATGTCTACACTACGGGATTACACCAATTTTACAGAATTCAATTTTTGGAAACAGATTATATAAAGTCGAGTGCATGTGGCCACACTAAGCACATTAATTCGGTGGTGTGCGTCCATAGTACTGAGGCTAGTGTCGACTTCCGGAGCGTTGCACTGTGAGTAGCTATCCCATAGCTCCCGCAGTCTCCCCCGCCCATTGGAATTCTGGGTTGAGATCCCAGTGCCTGATGGGGTCAAAAACATTGTTGCGGGTGGTTCTGGGTACATGTCCTCAGTCCCCCATCTCCCTCCCTGCCTCCCTCCGTGAAAGCAATGGCAGACAACTGTTTCGCGCCTTTTTTCCTGGGTTACCTGTGCAGACGCCATACCACAGCAAGCATGGTGCCCGCTCAGCTCAATGCAGCAGTCATGAACATTGTAAACACCTTGCGCATTATCGTGCAGTTTATGCTGAACCAGAACCTGCAAAACCAGGCGAGGAGGAGGTGGCAGCGCGGCGACGAGAGTGATGAGGACATGTACACAGAATTCTCTCAAACCGCAGGCCCCAGCGCTTTGGAGATCATGGTGTTAACGGGGCAGGTTCATGCCGTGGAACGCTGATTCTGGGCCCCGGAAACAAGCACAGACTGGTGGGACCGCATAGTGTTGCAGGTGTGGGACGATTCTCAGTGACTGCGAAACTTTCGTATGTGTAGGGCCACTTTCCTGGAACTCTGCGAGTTGCTTTCCCCTGCCCTTAAGCGCCAGAATACCAAGATGAGAGCAGCCCTCACAGTTGAGAAGCAAGTGGCGATAGCCCTGTGGAAGCTTGCAACGCCAGACAGGTACCGGTCAGTCAGGAATCAATTTGGAGTGGGCAAATCTACTGTGGGGACTGCTGTGATGCAAGTAGCCAAAGCAATCACTGAGCTGCTGCTACCAAAGGTAGTGACTCTGGGACATGTGCAGGTCATATTGGATAGCTTTGCTGCAATGGGATTTCCTAACTGTGGTGGGGTGATAGATGGAATCCATATCCCTATCTTGGCACCGGAGCACCAGGGCAGCCAGTACATAAACCGCAAGGGGTACTTTTCAATGGTGCTGCAAGCACTGGTGGATCACAAGGGACATTTTACCAACATCAACATGGGATGGCTGGGAAGGGTTCATGACGCTCGCGTCTTCAGAAACACTAATCTGTTTAAAAGGCTGCAGCAGGGGATTTACTTCCCAGACCAGAAAATAACTGCTGGGGATGTGGAAATGCCTATAGTTATCCTTGGGGACCCAGCCTACCCGTTAATGCCATGGCTCATGAAGCCATACACAGGCAGCCTGGACAGTAGTCAGGAGCTGTTCAACTATAGGCTGAGCAAATGCAGAATGGTAGTAGAATGTGCATTTGGACGTTTAAAGGGACTCTGGCGCACTTTACTGACTCGCTCTGATCTCAGCCAAACCAATATTCCCATTGTTATTGCTGCTTGCTGTGTGCTCCATAATCTCTGTGAGAGTAAGGGGGAGACATTTATGGCAGGGTGGGAGGTCGAGTCAAATTGCCTGGCCGCTGATTACGCGCCGCCAGACACCAGGGTGATTAGAAGAGCACATCAGGAAGCGCTGCGCATCTGAGAAGCTTTGAAAATCAGTTTCATGACTGGCCAGGCTACAGTGTGAGAGTTCTGTTTGTTTCTCCTGGATGAAAACCTGCCCCCTTGATTGACTCATTCCCTGTAAACCACCCACCCTCCCCCTTCGATCACAGCTTGCTTTCAAAGGAAATAAAGTCACTATCATTTAAAAAACATGTATTCTTTATTAACTGATTATAAAAATAGGGAGAGAACTGACAAGGTAGCCCGGGTGGGGTGTGGGAGGAGGGGAGGAGGGAAGGAAGGAAAAGGCCACTTCAAAACTTATTGAATGACAGCCTTTTGCTTGGGCTGTCCACTGGGGTGGAGTGGCAGGGTGCACGGTACTCTTTCACGGTGAACAACACTATTCACATTACGTAGCACATGTGATTTTGGTACAAGATCACATTTTGCATCTTAATATTGAGTGCCTGCGGCTTTGATGTTAGAGATCACAGATGCCGGGCAACAGAATTTGCCTTGCATGCGGCCATGGTAAGCCATTGTCTTTCGGCTTCTGCAACCTTCATAAAAGCAGCGCCCTCCTTTCCTGTACCAAGCAAAACCCGTTGAGTGCTGCAGTTTCCGTGTTAATGTGCAGCAGCAGAAATCAAACAACACCCCCCCCATCCAGTTCTCTGGGATGGTCACTTTACCCCTCCCCACACCGTGTGGCTGATATCAGGGAAGATCCCTGCTAGCCAAACACAAACAGCTCAACACCAATGCCCCCCCCCCCCCCGGCACCGCTTGGCTAACTGCAGGGAAGGATTTCTTTTCAGCCACAGGCAAACAGCCCCATAGAAATGGCCACCTCTATCCCCTTAATTAAATTCCCTTATTTCAACCAGGTTACCATGAACGATATCACTCTCCTGAGGATAACACAGCAAGATAAAGAACGGATGTTGCTTGAATGCCAGCAAACACCGGGACCATATGCTGCCATGCTTTGTCATGCAATGATACCAGATTACTTGCTACTAGCACAGCGTGGTCAAGTGTCCTACCATGGAGGACGGAATAAGGCTGTCCTGCCCAGAAACCTTCTGCAAAGGCTTTTGGAGTACCTCCAGGAGAGCTTCATGGAGATGTCCCTGAAGGATTTCCGCTCCATCCCCAGACACGTTAACAGACTTTTCCAGTAGCTGTACTGGCCGCGAATGTATCACAAGTCCTCAAGGCAAATTAATCATTTAAAAATGTTTGCTTTTAAACAATGTTTTATATTTACAAAGGTACACTCACCAGAGATCCCTTCTATGGCTTCATGGTATGGGATACCGCCTTGGGAGGGTTGGGAGGCTACTTCAGTCAGGCTGAGAAAAAGCTCCTGGCTGTTGGGGAGAATGGTGTGCTGTGTGCTCTCCGCAAGCTCGTCCTCCTCCTCCTCATCATCTTCCCCGTCTGCAAAATCCTCAGGCATGGCTGAGAGTACCCCCTCCTTGGAATCCACGGTCGGAGGTGGGGTAGTGGTGGCGGCATGCAGCTCAACGTAGAAGCGGCATGTCTGCAGCTCTGCACCGGACCGTCCATTTGCTTCTTTGGTTTTCTGGTACGCTTGTCTGCGCTACTTAACTTTCACGCGGCACTGTAGTGAGTCCCTATTGTGTCCTCTCTCCATCGTGCCCTTGGAGACTTTTTCAAATGTTTTGGCATTCCATCTTTTGGAATATAGTTCTGCTAGCACGGAATCCTCTCCCTGTACAGCGATCAGATCCAGTACCTCCCATACGGTCCATGCTGGAGCTCTTTTTTGATTCGAGGACTGCATGGTTACCTGTGCTGATGAACTCTGCATGGTCACCTGTGCTGATCAGCTCTCCAGGCTGGGCAAACAGGAAATGAAATTCAAAAGTTCCTGGGGCTTTTCCAGTCTACCTGGCCAGTGCATCTGATTTCAGATTGCTGTCCAGAGGGGTCACAATGGTGCACTGTGGGTTAGCTCCCAGAGGCCAATACCATTGAATTGCGTCCACACTAACCCTAATTTGAACCGGCAATGTCGATTTCAGCGCTACTCCCCTCGTCGGGGAGGAGTACAGAAATCGATTTTAAGAGCCTTTTATGTCGAAGTAAATGGCTTAGTTGTGTGGACGAGTGCAGGGTTAATTCGATTTAGCGCTGCTAAATTCAACCTAAACTTGTAGTGTAGACCAGGCCTAAGAGTTGATCCTACCCTGGAACTCTAATTGGAGATGTTGGAAATGTAGGTATATCAACAGACCTGGTATGTTTGAAGCTGAAATACTGTATCTTGATCTAGAACAGTTCAATTTTAACTGAGTATTTGTACCTTCAGCTCTTTTCCACTAAATAATGTACAAGTGTGAAGTGCACCATTTGTTGTTGACATTTGCTTTTATTGAACAAATAGATGGTCTAACAGAAAATCCTACACCCTGATGAAGTAGCTGATGTTTGTAATGGAAGCTGATAAATGCCCCTTCCCTTAAAAAAGGACCATAGTATCTAGTATGAACTTATGACTAATGTCAGCTGTCCTCTTTTTGATAAGATGAGCATCCTAGACCAGATCTGTTAAGGAAATGGATGGTGAGGCCTGAAGCCACTGTGCCTGTATGAATCTCTCCCGTGAGCTCTCTTCAGAAGTCTCCCCTCCCATCAGCTTTCAAACTTTCTGCAGAGTCTGTTTGGGCGACAGCAGCCAGAATGGCGCTGCCTTTTAATTTAATTCAATCCATTTTGGTTTCTGTTATGCTAGGAATTTTGGCTCTATCAGTGAAGCTTTGGGGTTTATTTTATTTTATTTTATTTCCAGTGTTCAGTTCAAATACAAACAGATGGTAAAGTTTCAGAGTAGCAGCCGTGTTATTCTAGTTGACTCCTGTTATACTACAGCAATATTTACAGCACAGCACATTATCACTGCTGATGAAAATATGCCTTCAGATAGTATTTGGCCTCAGGGTATAAAGCATATTGTGAGACTGGAAGTGCTTTCATTCTGCAGGCAAAATCTCAGGGACAAAAATTGCAGTGTTTGAGATTATAGTAAGAGGAGCAGTATAGATTATAAGAGAAAGTAAGACCTCTTGTTATTATGAAGGTGACAGTACAGAGCTCAGCCTAGGGCAGTGGTTCCCAAACTTTAACAACCTGTGAACCCCTTTCACTAAAATGTCAAGTCTCATGAACCCCCTCCTAAAAATGAATATTTCCAGGGATTTTCTCCTTTACTGCAGTATAAATAATAAAAGTAGTGATCTTGGAAATATAAAATTTGTTTTTATGACATGCTTATTACATACTATTTATTATTATTATTATTTATTTATTTATCATTACAGTATTTGTATTAAATTATGAAAATGTCAACACTTTTCCAAGATCTCACATTTGTAGCTTGTATCACTTTGAATAAGCCTGTTATAAGACAAGGCTCCTATGTTTCATCAAGGAGTATCAGATGTGAAACAGCATGAAGGTATTTAAGAAGCCAACTCAAAGAGTTCCTCCTACACAAGGTTTCAGGTCTTGAGCAGTCCAGGCAAACAACACACGTTACAACAAAGCTTAAACTTGTTCTTGATGATAATTTTAAAAACAATACTAGCTGCCTATTTAATTTTAAAAACAGCAAAAAATATCCACCTCCTTTTCCATTTCTTATAAGGAGTCTTGAAGTTTAAATCTCCTCAGTGTGATAGACATGCTTGCTTCGATCTGGTTAACTCTTGGAAGGCCAGGGGCTCTGGGCTGCTGGCCCAGTGTTGCTTGGGGTCCCTAGGGACAGCTCAGTCCACCATTAGGGAATTTTTTCCCAAGAACCCTCTGTAACATTTTGCGAACGCCCAGGGGTCCACGAACCCCAGTTTGGAAACCACTGGCCTAGGGTAAATTAACATGTCCTGGAAGAGACATATGTGAAATGTCCAGAGCAGCCTAGCTAACTAACTCATGTTAATTGGTGAGGTAAAAAACTGTAATGTAGACAAGAGCCTGCACAATTTCAGAGGTTTTAATCTGTATATACAGTGCAAGGTGTTATGAGGTGTTTCAAATCATGTTAGCTAACTCAGTTTTTAAAAGTACCTGTCTTTCTTGTCTGGCATGGCATGGATGGTGGGGAGCTAATGGCTGCATGACTCCTGAATGAGCTGTGCTGCAAGGTATAAATGAATTTCTGGGGAGTAGTATGGGATGGAGGCCTCTCTACGTTTCCCTGTATGTCCTTAAGCTCCACAGGGCTTCTAGGTGTACCTCCTGCCTGTACATGAGTGTTCAGCAGCCAAGATAGTAGGCACCTTACAGACTGCAAACTCTTCCCCATGAGGAAGGGATGCAACACTAATTCCATGCAGACATATAGGAGCACATTCCTCTCCCTTTCTCCCCTCCCAGAATTTTCAGTAGGAGTGAGCATTTTGCCCATTAGGTATGGAGATCTGTGTTAGGTCTTTAATATATGCTACTCCTATTGACTTACAAATATTTTCTTTTGTAAATAGAGAGTTTGGTGCATAATTACTCTTCATACCTTTGAAAATCTTCCCAAGGGCTGTGCTCCAGGAGTCTGTGGCAGAGCTGGAAATTGAATGCAGGTCTCCATCGTCCCAATTTGGTGCCTTAACCACAAGACAATGTTTTTGAGAAGGACAGTACCTTTCCAGCAGGATTAATTGATTAAGAGGATTAATCAAACTCCCTTATAGAACTCATCAGGAAAGTAGTCCTGCTAGTTCACAAATGAGATCATAGTAAGAATTATCATTAAATGTTAGTAATAGCTTACATTTAAGTAGTGCCTTACATCCCCAAATGCCCTACAAACTGATACACAAATAATAATAATTTAGGAACATTTTATCCACCCTTCAAATACAACTTCTTGGGTGAAATGCAGCAGCTGATTAACACTACAGAGCAATATTACATAACACTTTAGGAAAGAAACATGAGAAGAATTCGATATTCCACTGTCAAGCAGCCAGAATGTCCCAAATTAGATTTGGTCAGGAGACTTTTCTGATAAGTGCTATAAACAATCAGGACCTTGGTTTTGTGTCTTATCTGAAAGATAGAATCCTACAATTTTTATTTATTTAGTGGTGGCGGTGTTTGGGAGAGGATGCATTCTCAATTACATGGAATTAAAAATACAGAGTGGCAGTTTTTCACAGCATAATATGCAGACTTCTGTATGAGAAAAATAAGTTTGAAAGGAGTAAACATTTATCTGGTTCTCAGAAAAACCTCACTTACCAAGTGTTCAAGGTAGAATTGACCAGTTTGTTTTGGGATACTATAGCGATGAGGACCCATACTTATACAAATAGATAGCTCCACATACAGAGAGAAAACACACTCAAGTGAAGCAAAGGTGGGCTACGTCAATTTAAAGAGACACTATGTAATGACACTAAAACACAGTTGCTTTAATATACATTAGGCTTTGTTCTGCAATTGCCATCACTAATTGCTGTGGAAAAGTTATGAGACATGATCAGACAACACACTTAAGCAAATGACAGAGATTGATCTAATGCCAGAGCCTCCACCTGAAAGGATGGCAGTTAAAAATTGGAGAGACTTGAGAGAACTAAGTGAAATTAATTGTAAAACCTCTCTGATAAGCCAGAGAAACTGTTTTTTTACCTTTGAAAGAATAGCAGATGCACAAAATGCTAGTGAAGGTTCAATTATGGAGCCCTAAGAGCAGAAAGAATTTGTTGCTTGGCTATTTGCTTGTGGTCTCCTCACCTCAAAAAAGATATACTGGCACTAGAAAAGGTTCAGAAAAGGGCAACTAAAATGATTAGGGGTTTGGAGAGGGTCCCATATGAGGAAAGATTAAAGAGGCTAGGACTCTTCAGCTTGGAAAAGAGGAAACTAAGGGGGGATATGATAGAGGTATATAAAATCATGAGTGATGTGGAGAAAGTGGATAAGGAAAAGTTATTTACTTATTCCCATAATACAAGAACTAGGGGGTCACCAAATAAAATTAATAGGCAGCAGGTTTAAAACAAATAAAAGGAAGTTCTTCTTCACGCAGCACACAGTCAACTTGTGGAACTCCTTACCTGAGGAGGTTGTGAAGGCTAGGACTATAACAGCGTTTAAAAGAGAACTGGATAAATTCATGGTGGTTAAGTCCATAAATGGCTATTAGCCAGGATGGGTAAGGAATGGTGTCCCTAGCCTCTGTTTGTCAGAGGATGGAGATGGATGGCAGGAGAGAGATCACTTGATCATTGCCTGTTAGGTTCACTTCCTCTGGGGCACCTGGCATTGGCCACTGTCGGTAGACAGATACTGGGCTAGATAGACCTTTGGTCTGACCCGGTACGGCTGTTCTTATGTTCTTATATTTCTATTTGAACCTTTGAACAGAAAATCCTGTCTACTCAAAGGGACGGTTATCAATACTTAATGCACCAAAAATCTGTCCAGAATTTGTTAGTTTTCTCTTCCTTTAAGCAGAGCACATACATGTCTCAGAGTGAAAGTAATTGGATTAGTAGAATAGAATGTTAAAAAGGAACTAGTTAAAACAAACCAGCACAAGAATGTTTATGCTAACAACTGTACTGGCGCTTCTTATTTTAAAATGTAGCTGTATTTCTCTTTCAGGAAGGAAGTATGCAGCTGTGTTCAAGTCTGTGGACAGGGGTCTGGCTGAAAGTCAGTATTGGAGTGATGCCCCAGGTCTATCAGGGCTGAGCCCAAATAGTTTAAGGAAAATCCCTTGACAGATTAAATGAAGTCTGTTAGAAATCAAATTAAATGAAAGTGAAGCTAAATTTTAGCATCTCAAAAAGATGTTTAGCATGTAGAAGGCATAGGATTAATTTTTTTAGTATGTAATGGAGCAGCTCGAATATTAATTCACAATGCAAGATAATAGTCTTCTACAAAAATGAGTGTAAAAGCACATAAACTGCCTGGATTAACTAGAAATGGGTCATCTCAGTTTTTTCATGCTAGTGTTCATCATGATGATGCCACTCATAATATCTGTCCAGGTGTCTCTTTATCATCATCTGGAAGCAATGCATGGAAGATTATCTTTGAAACCACAGGCCCAATAACTTTTTTTTTCCAAATTAAAGTGTATATTCTGCAGACACTATTGTAACTATAAGAAAAATATGGTTTTATAGGATTCTACCAAGTACAACTCAATCCAAATTTATTTGGCACAACTACTGTATTATTCATTGTTCTACATTGTTATACATCATTCAAAGTATAATACTATTGGTGTACTTGGCTCTTTATAAATAAATGAAAAGATGGTCTGTGACCCATAGAGTTTACAATCTATGAACACTGCTTTTTCCATACCATACACTATATTGTTTTCTGTAATTCAATTCCTAGTTAAATAAGCTTTCAATGTAATGATTGCAGGAAGTTTTCTGATGTTTAGCTAACAAGTGTTTGCACCATTGGTATTTTAATTACTATGTTTAAAGAACATTTCTGTGTCTAGTTGTTTTGGTCTTTAATCTTTTTTGAAGTACCAGATGTAGCAACATTGTAAACAACAACATCACTCTCTTGGAAGCAGTGCTCTAAGGCCTGGTCTACACTAAAAAGTTAGGTCGACCCAGCTACTTCATTCAGAGGTATGAAAAATTCACAGACCCAAGCAACATAGTTAAGCTGATCTAGCCCCATAGACAGCGCTAGGTTGAGGGAAGAATTCTTCCTTCAACCTAAGTACTGCCTCTCGGGGAGGTGGATTATCTACGCCAGTGGGAGAACCCCTCCTGTCAGCATACGTAGTGTCTACACCGAAGCACTACAGCGGAGCAGCTGAGGCATTGCAGCTGTGCCAGTGCAATGGTTCAAGTGTAGACAAGCCCTAATTAAAATGTGCTGAGCCAAACAGGTGAAATCCTGTTGCTCTTGATCCCACTGAATGCCTGCATGACATATTATACAGTGCTGTGCTTAAGGAAGGGCATTGTTCTTTCTTGTACATAAAAGTTAATTAACATGCAAAATCCTTTACAGTCTTCTTTCCTTGTTTATAACCAAAGTGTGCCCCCTCTCGCCACAAGATACAATTCACCCCTCTACTCCAAACCACAGAATCAGGGGCGGCTCTACAAATTTGGCCGCCCCAAGCAGTCATGCCCGGGAGGCGCCCTCGAGCCGCGGGAGCAGCGGACCTCCCGCGGGCATGACTGCGGAGGGTCCGCTGGTCGCGCGGCTCGGCTGGACCTCCCGCAGCTGCGGGCGGTTCGCTGGTCCGGCGGCTCTGGTTGAGCTGCCGCAGTCATGCCTGCGGGAGATCCAACCGAGCCGCGGGACCAGCGAACCGTCCGCAGTCATGCCTGCGGGAGGTCCACTGGAGCCGCCGGCCGAGCGTCCCCTCCGCAGTCATGCCTGCGGCAGGTCCGCTGCTCCCACGGCTCCGGTGGACCTCCCGCAGGCATGACTGCGGCAGGTCCGCCGGCCCAGCCTGCCGCCCCCCCGGGAAAGGGCCGCCCCAGGCGGGTGCTTGCCCCGCTGGGCTCTAGAGCCAGCCCTGCACAGAATTAAGAAACACATGGTTGTTGATAAAGGAAGTGAGATTTCTAAAAACACTTATTTAATAAAAAAAAATGCATCCAACGAAGTGGGTATTCACCCACAAAAGTTCATGCTCCAATACGTTTGTTAGTTTATAAAGTGCCACAGAACTCTTTGCTGCTTTTACAGATCCAGACTAACACGGCTACCCCTCTGTTATTTAATCAAGACAGTTTTAAGGCTTTTCATGATATTACTGTATGTAGCATCTCCTGTCTTCCACAAAGCTTTGCTAAAAAGGCCACAGAAAATGTGGTAATCATTAGGGAGAAGGAGAAACACTGAAGCTTTTACTGTTTGTATGCCAAACTTACCTAGCTTTTAGGACTACTACAATGATGGGAATTACATGGGGCTATATTCCTGGGTACCCTCTACAGTTAGATTTACAGAATCTGATGCTGGTATAGTATGGGTGAAGTTCACCTTCATATAGAGGGCTCGCACAAGGCCCTATTTTTTAGGGCCTACGTGTTGCATAGTCCTCGAGTTGTTTCTCTGTGCAGGGGTGAATTTCAGCCTGCATGTTTAACTGCTAATATAATATTCTTTTGGATTGTCCATTCACAATTTATATGGCAGAAATACATTCCTATTATCTCAGGGTTGAAACACTCAATAGCTTCTTTTCACACTTTAAAGACTAAATTCTCCTCACCCTTGTCGTATGACTAAGTTCTTTCAACATCAGTGGAACTGCAGCCACAACAACATGAACTGGATTTGGAAACAAGAGTCTGGACTGAGGGTGGAATCGGTGGATAAATACAGAAAAAAATTCCAGTTTCATCCTACCCAGTGAATTAAAATGGGCACTAACACTAGGATTTTTACCAGTGCTAAGCCTTTCCAGATGTCAAAACAGACCAATGATCATAAAATGAGATCAAGGCTTGCAAATGTGGGCACTAAGAAGAAATGTCATCTGCAGTACAGTCATGTTACTACTTATGTTCTGCCAATGAAATGTGCCACTCCAGGACCTCTGGCCATACTTTAGAATGAAGTACGAAGATGGGCATCCTCATAGTTCATTACAGAAAAAATGACAGAACATTTGAATGCATTTTATACACTTGAGAACTATAAATCTGTAAAGGCTTTTTTCATGTCTAACTGTAGAAAATATATTCTCAAAATGGTAGCATGCTAATACACAATAGTTCGTTAGCATTGTTGTAACTCAGTACATTTGCAAAGTCACTGACAACAGGAAAAGCCTTTTTAAAAGCTCTACAATGTCTTCTCTTAATTTTTACATTTTCTTTTTACAGACATAGGGTATTCTTCTTAAACTCTTTTCTGTGACCTAGTCCAGCACCCATAGAAGTCAGTGGAATGACTTCCATTGACTCTAGGAGCTTTTGGTTCAGATCACAAAGCAGCACCTTGCAGCCAGTGCATTAGAAAGATTTTTGGATAAAAAGTGAATAATGAATCATTAGGAACAATTGAGCAAACCCAGAATAAAGACTCTTTGTAAACAAACAGGTGCAATAAATGAGCAGGTTATTTAGCAAATCAAGAGTGAACCCATACTTTTTGCCAGATAAAACTGTACAACAACGAACCCCTGAAAATCCTACTATTGATACAAATATTGACATATGTTAGTGTATTTATAATACAAGTCAATATAAAGCCTAACACCAACCCCATCTCTTGTGTGTGCATGTGTTAATAGAAGAAATCAGCTGGCAAAAGCTGAGGACTTGCTGAATGGGGTATGGGTGGGATAAAGATTATGGGCTAATAGTTTAGCATTGTTCTGGAGTATATTCCTAGCTCTGCAGTTAACTCATCTTTATGACCAAGAGCAAGTCATCTAACCTTTCTGTGCCTCATCTGTACAATGGGAATAATAATGCACAGGCATGTTGTGAAGCTTAATTAGTGTTGGTATAGAGGTACAAAGTATTAATGGTTAACTCTCTGATGTTAAAACAATGAGGAGTCCTTGTGGCACCTTAGACTAACAAATTTATTTGGGCATAAACTTTTGTGGGATATAACCCACTTCATCAGATGCATGGAGTGGAAAATACAGTAAGCAAGTATAAATATACAGCACATGAAAAGATGGGAGTTGCCTTACCAAGTGTGGGGTCAGTGCTACCAAGGCCAATTCAGTTAGGGTGGATGTGGTCCATTCCCAACAGTTGACAAGAAGGGGTGAATATCAACAGAGGGAAAATTACTTTTTGTACTGCAAATGAGGCCAATTCAATCAAAGTGGATGTGGCCCATTCCCAGCAGTTGACAAGAAGGTGTCAATATCAACAGAAGAAAAATTATTTTTTGTAGTGACCCAGCCACTCCCAGTCTTTATTCAGGCCTAATTTAATGGTGTCAAGTTTGCAAATTAAGTCCAGTCCTGCAGTTTCTCGTTGAAGTCTGTTTTTGAATTTTTTTTGTTGAAAAATGGTGACTTTTAAGTCTGTTATTGAGTGTCCAGGGAGATTGAAGTGTTCTCCTACTGGTTTTTGAATGTTACAGTTCTTGATGTCTGATTTGTGTCCATTTATTCTTTTGCGTAGAGACTGTCCGGTTTGGCCAATGTACATGGCAGAGGGACATTGCTGGCACATGATGGCATATATCACATTGTTAGATGCGCCGGTGAACGAGCCCTTGATGGTGTGGCTGATGTGGTTGGGTCCTATGATGGTGTCCCTTGAATAATATGCAGACGGAGTTGGCAACAGGGTTTGTTGCAGGGGTTGGTTCCTGGATTAGTGTTTCTGTTGTGTGGTGTGTGGTTGCTGGTGAGTATTTGCTTCAGGTTGGGGGGCTGTCTGTAAGTGTGGACTGGCCTGTCTCCCAAGATTTCTGAGAGTGAGGGATCGTCCTTCAGGATAAGTTGTAGATCCTTGATGATGCATGCGCTGGAGAGGTTTTAGTTGGGGGCCATAGGTGATGGCTAGTGGCATTCTGTTACTTTCTTTGTTGGGCCTGTCCTGTAGTAGGGGACTTTTGGGTACCCTTCTGGCTTTATCAATCTGTTTCTTCACTTCCCCAGGTGAGTATTTTAGTTTTAAGAATGCCTGATAGAGATTTTGTAGGTGTTTGTCTCTGTCTGACGGATTGGAGCAAATGTGGTTGTATCTGAGGGCTTGGCTGTAGACAATTAATTGTGTGATGTGGTCTGGATGAAAGCAGGAGGTATGTAAGTAAGTATAGCGGTCAGTAGGTTTCTGGTATAGGGTGGTGTTTATGTGACCATCGCTTATTAGCACAGTAGTGTCTAGGAAGTGGATCTCTTGTGTGGACTGGTCCAGGCTGAGGTTGATGGTGGGGTGGAAATTGCTGAAATCCAGGTGGAATTCCTCAAGGGCCTCCTTTCCCAGGGGTCCATATGATGAAGATGTCATCAGTGTAGCGCAAGTAGATTAAAGGTGCTAGGGGATGAGAGCCAAGGAAGCGTTGTTCTAAGTCAGCCATAAAAATGTTGGCATACTGTGGGGCCATGTGGGTACCCATAGTGTGTTGCTGACTTCAAGGTATAAATCGTCCCCAAATCTGAAATAGTTGTGGGTGAAGACAGAGTCACAAAGCTCAGACACCAGGTTTGCCATGACATTATCGGGGATACTGTTCCTGACGGCTTGTAGTCCATCTTTGTGTGGAATGTTGGTGTAAGGAGCTTCCACATCATAGTGGCTAGGATGGTGTTTTCTGGAAGATCACCAATGGATTGTAGTTTCCTCAGGAAGTCAGTGGTGTCTCGAAGATAGCTGGTAGCACTGATAGCATAGGGTCTGGGGAGAGAGTCCACATAGCCAGACAGTCCTGATGTCAGAGTGCCAGTGCCTGAGATGATGGGGTGTCCATGATTCCCAGGTTTATGTATCTTTGGTAGCAGATAGAATACCCCTGTTTGGGCTCTAGGGGTGTGTCTGTGTAGATTTGTTCCTGTGCTTCTTCAGGGAGTTTCTTGAGCAGATGGTGCAGTTTCTTTGGTACCCCTCAGTGGGATCAGAGGGAAATGGCCTGTAGAATGTGGTGTCAGAGAGTTGCCTAGCAGCCTCTCATTCATACTCCAACATATTAATGATAACTACAGCATCTCCTTTGTCAGCCTTTTTCATTATAATGTCAGAGTTGTTTCTGAGGCTGTGGATGGTATGTTCTGAACTGCAGAGGTTATGGGGCAAGTGATGTTGCTTTTCCACAATTTCAGCTCGTCCACGTCGGTGGAAGCACTCTATGTAGAAGTCCATTCTGTTGTTTCGACTGTCAGGAGGAGTCCATGTGGAATCCTTCATCCTGTAGTGTTGGTAGGAAGGTTTCTGTGGGTTAGGATGCTGTTCAGTGGTGTGGTGGGAATATTCCTTGAGTCAGAGATGGTGAACGTAGGATTCCAGATCATGTTTGTGGGGGTGGTGGGGCAGAAGGAGAGGCCCTGAGATAGGACAGACTCTTCTGCCAGGCTAAGAGTATAGCTGGAATGATTAACAATACTGTTGGGTGAGTTAAGGGTAACACTGTTGTGGCCCCGTGTGGCATGTAGGAGTTTAGCAGGGTGGATAAAAATCAATTATTTTTTTTAAATAAAAAAAAAATCACATTTTTGTATTTAAATTGGATTTTTTTTGATAAAATGCTTTTTAAGGAAAAATCTATTTTAAGGTAGTTTTAATTAAGATACATTATAGCTCAAAGATATCTCATCATGGAATAGGGATTATAAATTCTAATTCTATAGTATGAGACAATATATTCATGTAATGTTTAAGAAAAGGTTTGTAAATGAGCTCCAATAGTTCATGAATTAGGGACCCAATGTTATGGGGTTCCAGGGGCTTCTGTATAGATTATTTAGGTTAATCTTTCTATCTACCCGGTGGGACTTATTGCTCAGTCCAGAAGATACCATCAGCGATGCTTAGTTTTGCAGTTCTCAGACTGTGGATTTGTGTCTCCAGAGATAACATGCTTGTTAACAGCAAAAATGTTTTTAAATAAAGAAATATAGAGGTGAGAAATAACAAACCTCAATCATATTGTCACTTTGCAAATTTGTGTACTCAGAGTCAATCCCTTACCTCTCTGTAAAAGTGCAAAGTTTCAAAAAGTTCAATGAATTGAAGATTGTTGGGGATGGAATAGATCTGGACAAGAAGAAGTCTGGAGATAAATGTGAGAAGAGAGGGACAGGCAGTAGAAATAAAAGTGAAACTGGTTGAGCAGCATATTCCAGAAGTCTTGAGGTCTTTCTGAGTGTAGCCTTCATTGATTTGAGATCTCCCATACCATTCTCTCACTAGAAGAGAAAGCCTGTAACGGCAGCAGGCCATAAAAGAGACCCAGTTTGGGAATATTTTAATGAAGTTCCTCTACCTGTGGGTAAGACAGGCATGCATGCAAATGCAAACAGTGCAACAAAGAAATGCAAGGCCCGGTGATATTCTCCCCCTAATACAGCATGGCAAGAAAATCCTCCAAAGATTAATGATTAACCTGTTGAATTGGAGATCACCTCCCAATGACTCCATAACTATCTGCTTCAATTACCTTTGGTAAATGAAATAAACAATCATTCATTTTCTGATCTAGCTGTAAAACTAATCTGAAAAGTTTTCAAAATAAATCACTTAAAATGTATAGGGGGTGTACCTTCTAAAAATGAAACCTACATCTGTCTCTGAGTTATGAAGAATAAGTATTAAGGTTATAATGACCAACAAGAATGCACTTTTAAGTAGAAATCCATGATTAAATTGAGTCTTCCTGACTAGTGATTTAAATTATTATTTAAATCAAATCCACCCTGGAGTTTAGATAGTTTAGTGTGTGTTGTAAATGGCTTGTCTAGTTTTTGTAAAGTCCAGCCACAAGGAAGTTTCTGTGGAAGGTTGTTTTTTTATGAGAGTCTCCAGTTTTGAGGGCTCATTCTTGGTCTTTTACTGTTTGCTGTACCGGATGTTGATCAGGTGGTTCCAGAGTTTCTTTGACAGTTTGTGGCACAATCTCTCACCATAGTCTGTGTGGTATGTTGATTGTAATGGATTTTTTACCATCAGTTCTTTTGGTATGATGTCCATCTGTTTGCATTTGGAAAGAAAGATGATGTCTGTCGGTATCTGCACAAGTTTTTTCATGAAGTTGATGGATTTCCACTTCATACAGCTAAATTCAGTGCCTTGCATGGTGACAGGTTTCAGAGGGGTAGCCATGTTAGTCTGTATCAGTAAAAACAATGAGGAATCCTTGTGTCACCATAGAGACTAACAAATTTATTTGGGCATAAGCTTTCGTGGGCTATAACCCACTTCATCAGATGCATGGAGTGGAAAATACAGTAAGCAAGTATAAATATACAGTACATGAAAAGATGGGAGTTGCCTTACCAAGTGTGGGGTCAGTGCTAACAAGGCCAATTCAGTTAGGGTGGATGTGGCCCATTCCCAACAGTTGACAAGAAGGGGTGAATATCAACAGAGGGGAAATTACTTTTTGTAGTGCTAATGAGTCCCTCTATTATCTTTCCCCACCACACACCCAAGTTGAAAGGGGTTTACTGTTTTCTGTAACACAGGCCTGGTCTACACTAGGACTTTAAATCGAATTTAGCAGCGTTAATTCGAACTAACCGCTCAACCGTCCACACCAGGAAGCCATTTAATTCGAACTAGAGGGCTCTTTAGTTCGAATTCGGTACTCCACCCCGACAGGTGGAGTAACGCTAAATTCGACATGGCTAGCTCGAATTAGGCTAGGTGTGGATGCAAATCGAACTTAGTAGCTCCGGGAGCTATCCCACAGTGCACCACTCTGTTGACGCTCTGGACAGCAGTCCGAGCTTCGATGCTCTGAGCAGCCACACAGGAAACGACCCGGGAAAATTTGAATTCCTTTTCCTTTCTGGACAGTTAGAATCTCATTTCGTGGTTGGACATCGGGGCGAGCTCAGCAGCACCGGCAGCAATGCAGAGCTCTCCAGCAGAGGAGTTCATGTAATCTCTGAATAGAAAGAGGGACCCGGCATAGACTGACCGGGAACTCTTGGATCTGATCGGTGTGTGGGGCGAGGAGTCTGTGCTTTCGGAGCTGCGCTCCAACAAACGGAATGCAAAGACCTACGAGAAGGTCTCCAAAGCCATGATCCAGACAGAGGATACAGCCGTCATGCAACGCATCGCCGCGTGAAAACCAAGGACCCCAGACAAGGCTACCAAAAAATCAAAGCGGCAAACGGACGCTACGGAGCCTGCCACCACTGCCCCACCAGTGACCATGGACTCTGATGATGGGACAGTGTCGACGGACAGTTCCTCGACAATGTTCGCGGACGGGGAAGATGAGGAAGTGTTTGTGGAGGACGAGGCAGGCGAGAGCGCTTACAACGCTGGTTTCCCCGACAGCCAGGATCTATTCATCACCGTCACGGAGATCCCCTACCAACCCTCCCCAGCCATGAACCCGGATCCTGAATCAGGGGAAGGAGCAGTCGGTAAGTGCTTTAACCATGTTAACTTTTATTCTTAATATAACAGGAATCTGAAGTGTGTGAGAAGGAGGTCTCTCTATATATGGTGATAGAACAGAAATCCTCCTGGGAGATCTCCACAAAGCTCTCCTTCCATTAATCGATAAGCATCAGCAGGAGGTTCCTGGGGAGAGCTGCCTTATTGGGTGCTCCGTGATAGCACCTTTTTCCGCGCGAGGCTTTCATGCGGTATTCAGGGAGCATTGCCTCCCCGAGCACGGCTGCATCGGTCCGTGGTTCGTGATAGATTTCACGCAGCATGCGCTCTCTATCTCCTTCAGTGCCCGTCCTCATGGTGATCTCGCTAGGAGACTCATGCATCTAAGTAGTGGAATTACTGTTATGGTGCGCCTGGTCCAAAGTATTTTTAATAAATCCACGGACAGACGGCATAGCACAGACTCAGCACGCAGCTGCGTGACGAGCGTAACGGAAAGCCAAAGAATATAATGGACGCTCATGGAGGGAGGGGGGAATGAGGACGCAAGGTATCCCACAGTTCCTGCTGTCTCCGAAAAGTATTTGCATTCTTGGATGAGCTCCAAATGCTTCTAGGGTCAAACACAGTGTCTGCGGTAGGTCAGCGCATAGTTCGGCAATTTGCGCACACACCCCACCCACCACCAGAAGTGAAAGGGAAAACAATCCTCTCTTGACTCTTTTACATGTC
Organism: Mauremys mutica; assembly: GCF_020497125.1. Lineage (NCBI taxonomy): Eukaryota > Metazoa > Chordata > Testudines > Geoemydidae > Mauremys > Mauremys mutica. The sequence goes on along the minus strand of NC_059082.1, from coordinate 66,674,697 downwards.
ACCCTATCTTTACTGAATGCTGCAGATAGACGCGATGGTGCAGCACTCAACACCAACATCCTTGCTCCCCCCACGCTATGGATGGCTGATGGTACAATATGGCTGGTATCCGTCCTCATCATCAGCCTATTGGCACATGGGGCAGTGCAAAAGGACTGGTAACCATGCGTACTAGCATCTGTGAGGTCGATCAAGGGCGCCTGGCCCTAATTTTTCATGGTAGATGGTGCAGTATGGCTGGTAACCGTCCTCATCATTGCAACAGGGGGCTGAGCTCCATCAGCCCCCACCCTTCCTGTGTAAAGAAAAGATTGAATTGCCCCTGGACTAGCAGAGGGATGATGGGCTCTTTCATCCACAGTAATTAATGTCCTGCCTGGACTATCATTGCAGCTGGAGGCTTCCTTCCACTCATTTCTCACAAACAAGTCACTGTGTCTTATTCCTGCATTCTTTATTACTTCATCACACAAGTGGTGGGACAATGGTATGGTAGCCCAGGAAGGCTGTGGGAAGGCCGGAATGAACAGGTGGGGTTGTTGCAGGAGCACCCCCTGTGAATAGCATACAGCTCCAAATTTATGCAGGATCGCACACAGAGCAGCTGTGCTATCTGGTTCTATGATACAGTGGTTCTCTAGTACACTTGCCCATAATCTAGGCAGGACTGATTCTATTTTTAGATACCAAAAAGGAGGGATTGACTCAGGGAGTCATTCCCAATTTTTGCTTTTGCGCCCCTGGCTGCTCGGCCAGGGGCACTTATGACAGCACCAAATGGTGCAATGCAAAAGGACAGGTAACCATGCCCATCTTATTACCATCTTATTACCAATTTATGGTATGGTAGATGGTACAATATGGCTGGTAACCATCTCTGCTGTCATGCAAAAGCAAAAGCATGCTGCTGTGTAGCGCTGCTGGACCGCCTCTGTCAGCGGCATCTAGTACACATACGGTGACATACACAAAAGGCAAAACAGTGTCCATGGTTGCCACGCTATGGCGTATGCCAGGGCAATTCTGGGAAAACGGGCTTGAAATGATTGTCTGCCGTTGCTTTCCCGGAGGAAGGAATGACTGGCGACATTTACCCAGAATCCACCGCGAAAATGATTTGTGCCCCAGCAGGCACAGGGGTCTCAACCCAGAATTCACAGAGACAGCCTAGACTCAGTTAATTGTTCGCAAAAATGTATCTTTGCAAGGAATTCACTCCCTGTTTCCCATCTCACAGCTTCCACTGTCTCCAGACCTGCCACAGCATCCCCCTCGCAGAGGCTGGCAAAGATTAGGCGGAGAAAGAAAAAGACAAGGGACAAGATGTTCCTGGGCTGCTACCTTCCTGGGCTGCTACCTAGCCGAGGCGGACCAGCAGAGCCAGTGGAGGGAGACCGTCTCTCTGTACCAGCGCTCACACAGCGAACGGGAGGAGAGGTGGCATGAGGAAGACAAGCAGGCGACTCAAACAATGTTTGGACTAGTGAGGGAGCAAACGGACACGCTCAGGCGCCTTGTGGATGTTCTGCAGGACCGCAGGAGGACAGAGCCCCCCTGCAGTGTATCTGCAACCGCCCTCCCCCGCCACAAAGTCCCATACCCCCCTCACCCAAAATAACCAGAAGGAGGGGCGCCAGAGGCCGTGTAAACTGTCACTGCACCCCAGCAGAGTGCTCAAGTACCCAAAAGCTCTCATACCCTACATTTGCAGAAGTCGATCCCTTCTGGACTCACACAAGTCCCAATCCCAGTCCCATCCCCTAAGTGTCTACTTAAGTAATAAAAATACTTTGCTGTTAATTACTGTTTCCGTCATGTTTTTTCAAAGACTGTGTTTGAATGGGGGGCGTGGGGAAGGGGGTTGTTAATTGCATAGGACAGTCACCTTTCCCAGGGTACAGACACGGGGGCAGGATCAGCAGCGGGTCACACACACAGTGCAGTCAGTAGGCACCATGGTCGGTATGGGAGGTGGTTTCCAGGTTCTGTGTGGGCGGGGGGATGTGACTTTGTAGCGGGGGAGGGCGGTTACAGATCTTATACAGCGGTCCTTGTCCTGGACCGCTGAGTCACGCAGCAGAGGAATCTGTATCCGTACTCCTCCGCCACAAGGTCACATATCCCCCCGCACACAGAATTCTAAAAAGAGGGATGGCAGGCTCCGTTGAAAGAAGCATTCCGGCACTGCGGACCACTCTAGGAGCAGGAGCCTGTCATTCGTTGAGTTTAGAGGCGGTCTTTACATCACCGCACACCCTACCCAGCACAGTCTGCCTCCCAGTTTCAACCCTTTAAAGCAAAGTCATGAATAAAGAAACCTTTCTTCAGTAACAATGGGACATGAATTTTATTTTTACACGTGTGTTGGAAGTGGGGGAAACGGGGTGAACGGGGTATGTAACCGAAGAGGAGAGTCAACAGTCAGTGGGTAAAGAAACAGGGGCAGGTTCAGCTTCTCTGTAAAGAAAATGAACAGTCACAGGTCACGCTGCTCGCTGGTATTTGAAGACTTCCTTGTCGCTGTCCCAGGCGCCTGTATAGGGCTTCATGAGCAAGTGCATTAGTGGGCAGGCTGGGTCCCCGAGGATGACTTTAGGAATCTGCTCATCCACAACAGTTATTTCGTGGTTCGGGAAGAAACTACCTTCCTGCAGGCGTCTGAGCAGCCCACAGTTCCTGAAAACACACGCATCATGAACCTTGCCCGGCCACCCGACGTTGATGTTTGCAAAACGTCCCCTATGGTCCCCCAGTGCTTGCAGCACCATTGAAAAGTAGCCCAATTTCTCATAAGCTGACTGTGGAAGAGGTGGACGATAAAGTGCGAGGAGGAGAAAACGGCGATGATCGCAGCGGGCTCCATGCTTGCAGTGCTGTGGCGTCCGCGCTGTCACTGACCAGAAAAGTGCACGAACAGATTGCCCGCAGGCGCTTTCAAGGAGGGAGGGAGGGAGGTTGTGATTGACGGTTCAATGACGACACTTACCCAAAACCACCCTCGACACATTTCTCCCCCCAGCAGGCATTGGGGGGTCTACCCAGCATTCCAATGGGCAGCAGGGACTGCGGGAACTGTGGGATAGCTTCCCACAGTGCACCGCTTCCAAAGTCGACGCTGGCCCCGTGAATGTGGACTCAGAAATTCGAATTAGTGTATTTAGTATGGATACACAAATTCGACTTCATAAGGTCGAATCCACAAATTAGAACTAAGTTGATTTGAAATAGTCTTGTAGTGTAGACAAGGCCATAGTGGCTGCCTTCCTTTAACACCCCCTCCGCCCCCCGCCTTCAGCTTTGTCCCTTTTTCAACAACTGTAATATTTCTGATTTATAAATATCAGTATCACCTTTCTTGTAAACTGTCCCAGAACACATCAGTATTGTTTGATTTTCTTCTAATGGTTTCATAAAGATGTCAGTGTAAAAGAGTTTTTTATTTAAGTCTCAGTGGTTTGAGCATTGGCCTGCTAAACCCAGGGTTGTGAGTTCAATCCTTGAGGGGGCCACTTAGGGATCTGGGGCAAAAATTGGTCCTGCTAGTGAAGGCAGGGGGCTGGACTCAATGACCTTTCAAGGTCCCTTCCAGTTCTAGGAGATTGGTATATCTCCAATTATTACCTTTTTTATTACCTTTTATTCCATGTTTTATTTAAAAAACAGAATCCTCTCCAGTATCTGTAGGTGTGCTTTCCAATGATGCAATAATATTGGCCTAATAATGCTTTTTGCAATGCAGATTTTGCAGTCCCTTTCTTTTTAATCATCTGCAGTGATGGAGTAAGACAAGATTTTTTTGGCTGGCCTAATGATCTGAAGAGGCTCTAAACAATAAGTTAATGGCCCAAATTCAGCTTTGAATTACATTTGTACATTCCAATTGGCTGAGTAAGAACAACATCCATATTGTGTGTCTTGCATTTCAAGTGGGATGGCAATGCTGTCCATTTACACTATTCTGACATGAAATAGATTGCATTCAGAGTGCTACCAGAATGTTTATGTACAACCCACTCTTTTAGTTTGTTTCATGTTAAATAGATTGGAATCCTAGCAGTGCTAGGATGTCATGGGTTAACACTGTATTTTGCTTCTCCAGTAAATAAATAATAAATAAGGTGGAAAACCCCATGTTCTTCTGACAATAGGGGAATAAATAAAATTTTAGTCTAATTCCCCCAAATACACTTTTCTTCTTGCATCTCAAAAAAGGAAGAATTATTGTTTCTTGAAATGCTGTTAATTAAATTTCCATTACACTTGACACCATGGTAAAATTTCCACTATGCCTGATTTTTTAAGCCAGTGACATATCGTTTGCCAATTCTAGAAAGGGTAAATTGTTCAGAGGTAAAATGTAACAACTTCCTAACAAGATGAAAAAAAAATTTAATAAAATATAATAAATTGTCACTAGGTGTCACTCTTGAGTCAGCCTACAAGAGTTTCCGAAATATTTTTAGTGTAAATTTTATTCTTTACAAAAATGGTGATTGCTTTGCTTCTTTCCTTTTTTGGTGTATTTATTTATGATACTTTTCTGACTAATAATATTAAATATTTCCTCCATAGGAAAGCTGAATATTAATATTAAATATTTCCTCCACTTGGCTTCACTGAAAGATCACACCATATAACATGACTTCACAGAATTGTATTGTTCAGAGAAGCTGAATTAGGAGATTTCAAAGTTGGTAACACCAGTGTTGCTTCAGTGAAACCTCACTGACTTCAGTTTCAAACACCTACACTTTAATTTGCAGGTAAAGATTTTTTTTTAATATATTGGCCCAAATTAATTCTTCAGTCTTTTGTGTAACTCTATTGACTTCACTATCATCTCATACCATAACTCAGGAACGAAATCAGATGTGTTAGAGATATTGTTTGTGAGGAGTGAAATTCACCCCTTTGCAGAAGGCCAGTGCATGGCCTATGCACCATATAAACCTTCAGAACAAGCTTAAGTAGCTCTTCAGTAGTGCATAAGCCTTGTGATGGTGGTCTGCACAGGCCTGAATTTACCCATAGGAGAAGAATCAGAGTCCCAACATTTACTAACTGATAACACTACTAATGTAAAATAGATGCAATTGTTAATACTAAACCAATTTATCTGGCAAATAAATATGATCCCCAAAGGAATAGTTATCCCACAGCAGTACTAATACTGACTGCAGCAATCTGATGTGCAGAGGGTAAAAGCAAACATGTTTTTGCTGTGTTGGCCAGTTTCATTTGTTCACTCTGGAATCTTTTTAACCCTACTTCTGGAGGGGAGCACACAGTAATCACATCTCCTTATTGGAAGGCAACTTCCACTTTTCTCACATAGTAGCTAGGACATGAACAAAAACTGTCCATCATTCCTCACCACACATTATATCCCCAGTGTTCACAATGGCACAGACAAGGTAAGGCCAGTATTTTCAAAATAAAGCTACTTCCACTGAAGATCTCTGCTGAATCAGAGCCTGATGTTGTATACCACCTCATGTGCATTTTGTTTTACTGCTGTTTCCAAGAGGCACTTATAAAATTAATGATAACTAATGACTTCCGGAGCGTGTACACTTGATTGCTGGAACTCAGACCTAAGGTTAGAATTTGAATGAGTGTATATGCATAAGTTGTATGTGCACCTCTGCTTCCATCAAAGTCTTCTGAAGATTTTTGTTTTAAATGACATGCTTGGTGTTTTGTTTAATATTGTTCATCAGCAGACGGTGTGCTTTGAGCCTATTTCTTTCTTCATAATAAGCACTTAATATTTTGCAGAATGTATTAAATATTGTATATAAATTCAAACATAACACTATTTTCTACATTGCCTATTTTTGATTTCCAGTTATCATGTGATACCATTAGGTTACATTCTTCCACCAAAAACCTTCACTAGTGTTGACAATCTGAACCTAACTCTTACTTTTTTCTACATAATGTTAGAGATGTACAATGACTGAATATCAGACAGATATCCGTGTATTTAGTGAAATCTTTTTGAAGACTGTTAAAGAGATTAATGCTCAATCAGAGTAATTGTATACACTCTCTTCAGTCTTGAAAGGAAAGCCATTGACATTGTACCTAACTGTTAGGGTGTGTGTGAAAACTACAAGAAAAGCAGCTAAAACAAAGAAAAATACTTTCACAGTTGCTATTTCCCTACCCCCTCCAAAGTATGAACAAAAGTGTGAAACTGTGGTTAAGGAACTGAGCTCATTCATCTATTATGCTAAATTTTATGTGGTTTCCTTGGACCACATTTGCTAAAATATGTAAAAAAGCACATGACAGGTGTGAATACAATTTAAGAGTTTGCCATTTGAGGACTAATGATTTCACAGGAATTTTGCCAGAGTAAAGACTGCAGGATGTGGTCCTGTTAAAACCCAATTCACTTATGTGTGTGATGCTATGTTAGAGCTATGCTGCAAAGAGCTACTGCGGAAAGGAACTAATTACTAATATTTAGTGGTATCAGAAGTGCTGATGTAAGTAAAGCCAAAAACAATTGTAAAAAGAAAGCTACAAAAGAAAGCTGCAACACAGGATAAGACAAAAGAAAAATATTGTTTATCTCTATTGTCTAGTTCTATTACAGTTAATTTATATAGTGCCCGCAGTTAAATTCACTGTCCCACACAGCTCACAATTCAATTCAGGAAAGCACTAAAACACATGCTTAAGTTCTGTCATATTCAAGACAACATTTAAGAACATGCTTACATTTAAGCAGACACTTTAGTCCCATTATCCTTTCTTGAACCAGGGTTCCTATTTATTTGCAAAACAAGTACATCATAGGCTCTTGCAACTGCAAGTTTCCCACACTGCCTTGTCAATGCTCTGCAACTTTGTTCTGGAGGGATCATCTTTACTGGTGAGAGAGTAGTTCAGTCTCCATGCCTATTCAGCCACTGACCTTTTCACTGACATTACTAATCAGGGTGCCAACTAATATACTATGGTAGGGATGTTTGTGATAAACACATCCACACCCTGGACTGAGATTCACCAACTTATTTCACACAGGTCATTGAAGAGCCATCCACAGAGATTGGATGGATCTGGTGCTCCAGGGAATACTGTGCCAGCAGTTCTTTGGTGATGCCATGATTTTCTGACCCTCTGGGTGCCAGCTGGCAAGGGAATTACAAAAATATCCTGATTCTGGTATGTACATATTGGTTCACCAAATAGTATCATATGGGATCTTAAATGAAAGCCAGGGTCATACTGATCTTCAGTGTCCTGTGAAAGGTATGTATTAATACTATGTAAGGAGTTATGTATGTACACTGAAAATATGTTCTTAGATTCTGTAACACAGCAGAGGTGGAGAAATAGGTTTCCTGTCAGCCAAAAGATGTTTATTTGCCTGTCTCTCTGTCAGCATGTAAAATCAGGATTATAAGTGGTGGCACACTAACATAGGAAGTCAACAGAGTGATATGAAATCAATAAGGAAGTGTACAGAGCAAGGGAAGAGACCCTTTTCTTGAAATACATTCATAAGGTCTGGTGGACTGTATTTGGGGAACAGAGAAGACACTCTGTCATCCTGTGTCTAGGAAGTAAATGAGCAGTGTATTCAGGGCTGGCTCCAGGCACCAGTGTAGGAAGCAGGTTATTGGGGCAGCCAATTCAAAAGGGCGGCACTCTGTCCAGTATCGGGGCGGCACGTCCGGGTCCTCGGCGGGAATTTGGCGGTGGGTCCCTCATTCCCTCTCTTCCTCTTTGAGCTGCTGCTGAATTACCGCCGAAGAGGAAGAGAGGGAGGACCCGCCACTGAACTGCCACAGGAGAAGCAGCACGATTGGGCTGCCGCTGAAGTGCCACCACTCTTTTTTGTTTTGTTTTGTTTTTTGCCGCTTGGGGTGGGAGAAAAGCTGGAGCTGGCCCTGACTGTATTTAACATGAATGAAAATGGGATCTCAGCCAGGCTCGCAGAAGACGTTTGGGGTGAAATAAACTTCTTTAGACAGGAGGTTAGTCTGTTAAGCTTAGTCTCTAGGAAGCATGTTAGGAGTTTGTTTTATATGTAACTATTTCTAATCAATATGGCAGAAACACAGCTACACCTCTACCCCGATAGAACACGACCCGATAGAACACGGGTTCGCATACAAAGCAGTAAAGCTCTGACACGCTGCTCTGAGCAGCATGTTAAGGGTGCCGGACCAGGCCGGGGCTGAGGGGTTTGATAAGGGGAAGAGGGTCTCTGGGCGGTCAGGGGCTCCCCCCCAGGGTCTGGGGAGCAGGAGCTATGGAAGGGCACTTTTGGGGGCCTCCCAATCCCAGAGTGGCCTGGGGAATTAGTGGGGGACGGGAGCAGCCCGCTCTGCTTCCCTCGCCCCGGCCCCAGCTGCGTTGCTCAGGGAAGGGGGCTTGGGGGAAGGGATCCCATACACACTCACCAGCAGCGGCGGAAGCGGAGCAGCCCGGCCCCAGCCCGCTCCACTCCACCAGCTCCCAGCCGCAGCGCTCCGCTTCCCGCCGCAGGTGAGTACGGGGGGGGGGGGGCTGTCCTTTCCCCACGGCTGGGAGCTGGTAGAGTGGAGCGGGCTGGGGCCGTGTCGCTCTGCTTCCTGCCACTAGTGAGTGCGGAGGGCGTCCTTTCCCCTACTCACCAGCGGCGGGAAGCGGAGAAGCCCAGTCCCAGCCAGCTCCACTCCACCAGCTCCCAGCCGTGGCGCTCCACTTCCCACTGGGCAGGTGAGTGCAGGCATAGGCGGCAGGTTTGTAAAATTTTTGGTGGGGCCCAAAATGGTGGTGCCCCCCCGCTCCCGCCCTGTAAGCCGATATAAAATGAAGCTACAACGCGTCAGTGCCACAAGATTACAAGAGTCAATTAAAAGAGGAAAGTCAGAAGAAGCACTTGCCTACTTCAATATACATTTTACCATCACTGTATAAAAATGGTTCCCAATTGTCGATGCAATCTGATTAATTTAAGAGCACATTACAATTAAATATTTCAATTCTCAGTCATTTTAAGACTTTGCCACACACTAGTTTGTCTGTACACCAGTTTCAGACAATCCTTTATAGCAATTTTACTCCAGGTCCTATGTGAAACCAATCAATCACTTCCTCCTCGCACCCGCATCGTTTTGTTTTAAGCTGTAATCAAAAGTGGCTTCATCTGCTTTAAAAGTCACAGAGCAGCAGCCACAAGTCTGCAGGTCTTAGGGATATTGTCCTGGTCAACTCAGTCAAAATTAATTACAACCTAGATGGGATTATGGTGAGGGGGCACGGCACGGCCCCCTCCACTCTCCTCCCACTCCTGAGGTGCTGCAGCACCAGCAGCTTGCACTGCTGTTCTGCTGTAGCCCTTAGGCGGGGGCAGCAGCAGCAGCAAGGGAGAGAGACGCGCGCTGCGGGCTCTTTACATTCAGGCAGGGAAGCTCCGGGCAGGGCCGGCTCTAGGTTTTTTGCTGCCCCAAGCAAAAAAAATTTGGCTGCCCCCCTTCCCAGCCCTGGGCTCCCCCCGTACCCTCCTGCTGCCCTTCTCCAACCCCCAGTAAGCGGTTTGGGGGTTGGAGAAGGGGTAGGGGGTTCCGGGGGCCAGTCAAGCGACAAGGAGCAGGGGGGGTTGGATGGGGCAGAGGTTCGGAGGGGCAGTCAGGGGACAGGCAGCAATTGGATAGGCATGGGAGTCCAGGGGGTTTATCAGGGGACAGGTATGGGGTGGGGTCCTGGGGGGAAGTTGGGTGGGGTCTCAGGAGGGGGTAGTTGGGGACAAGGAGAAGGGAGGCTTAGATAGGGGCTGGGGTCCCAAGGGGCAGTTGTCTCAGGAGGGGGTAATCGGGGGACAAGGACCAGTGGTGCTTAGATAGGGGGTGGGGGTCCTGGGAGGCAGTTGGGGCAGGGGTCTGGGGAGGGGGCAATCAGCAGCCAGGGGCTGGGATTCAAAGGGCTCTGGGCTCCCCGCGGTTGCAGGCAGCCCAGAGCCCTCTGACTCCCAGCCGCGGCTGGGATTTAAAGGGCTCTGGGCTCCCCGCCGCAGCGGGCAGCGCAGAGCCCTCTGATTCCCGGCTGTGGCTGGGATTTAAAGGGCTCTGGGCTCCCCGCGGTTGCAGGCAGCCCAGAGCCCTCTGATTCCCGGCTGCGGCTGGGATTTAAAAGGCTCTGGGCTCCCCGCGGTTGCAGGCAGCCCAGAGCCCTCTGATTCCCAGCCCTGGCTGAGATTTAAAGGGCTCTGGGCTCCCCGCCGCAGCGGGCAGCGCAGAGCCCTCTGACTCCTGGCCGCGGCTGGGATTTGAAGGGCTCTGGGCTCCCCGCGGTTGCAGGCAGCGCAGAGCCCTCTGACTCCCCTGCGCTCCAAGCAGGGGAGAAACCTAGCTCCAAATATTGGTGGAGCAGAGCCCCTGATTTTGAATATTTCTGGGGCTTTAGCCCCACGAGCCCATATAAGTTGGCGCCCATGAGTGCAGGACCTTTCCCCAGCCACCCCCCAGCGACACGGCTGGGGCCAGAGCACGGAAAACGGAGCAGGCTGGGGCCATGTCGCTCCGCTTCCAGCCGCAGGTGAGTGTGGGGGGGCATCCTTTCCCCAACCTCTGCACACTCACCGATGGCGGGAAGCAGAGCAGCCCAGCCCCAGCCAGCTCCACTCCGCCAGCTCCCAGCCATGGCGCTCTGTTTCCCACCGCTGGTGAGTGCAGGACCTTTCCCCAGCTGCCCCCCAGCGACACGGCTGGGGCCGGGGCAAGGAAAGTGGAGCAGGCTGGGGCCGCATCGCTCCGCTTCCTGGTGCAGGTGAGTGCGGGGGAGGAACATCCTTTCCCCAACATTCCCGCACTCACTGATGGCGGGAAACGGAGCACCATGGCTGGGAGCTGGCAGGGTGGAGTGGACTGGGGCCGGGCTGGTCTGCTTCCTGCTGCTGCCGGTGAGTGCCTGTCAGGGGGTGGGGAGGGGTGGATAAGGATTGGAGCAGTCAGGGGATAAGGGGGGTTAGGTAGGGGGTGGGATCCTGGGGGTGATTAGGGATGGGGGTCTCTGGAGGGGGTGGGGGCAAAGCAAGTTTGATATAACGCAGTCTCACCTCTAACGCAGTGAGATTTTTTATCTCCCAAGGACCGCGTTATATCAGGGTAGGTGTATTTTGAGATTGTGGATAAAGTTTGCAAATAGAGCCACTAATGTTTCATTCAGACTGACTCCTGGACAATAGTTAACAATGATCGCTCAACTTCTTCCTTGATATAAGCTGACGTACATCAGGAGGTAAAGCAGGGATGAGTTTGGCTCAATGGTTTTAGAACTTTAGCAAACTGAAGACAGATTTGAATTAGATATCAGTAGCCTCTGAATGAAAGTTTCTATAACTTTTTACCAATCTCTTGAGCCATCCAGTTTCCCTCTTCGGTAGGCTTTATCCTTTCATGTATATTTAATGAATTGTTAATAGATAAATAGCCCTAATGAAAAGACTTAAGTCTGTGCACCTGATCTATTATGGCAAATGCAGGACTAACACTGCACAGTACAGTATATTAAAAACCTTGGATACAGAGACTAATTTTATTAGAATATTCTGCCGAAGGTAACTTGTTTGCGAATTGCCATGTGCTGAGAATTTTACAGAAAAATAACATTCATTTTTCCCTCACTGTCTCAGACATAATAATATGCTCTGAAATTATGCTATTTTCTGACAATATTTTTTATCTCCTTATTCTGAAGCCAAAAGAAAGTGAAATTAAATGATGCAAAGGGATCAGCTTGGCTTCAGATAAGCCCAGGATTCTAATAATCCATTTCATGTCATAGTGACATCAGACAGATATTTTCAATGCGGCTTGCCTTATATTGCTAGTTTGTTGAGGATTTTTTGTATTTAATTTTAAACATTTAAATGTGGATGAAAGTCAAGATGATGAATATATAATAGTACTCCAGTTTAGAACTGGAACAAGAGATGCTGGGTAAAAAAAGAACTAACAAAAAAAATAGAAGTACTATTACAAGGAAACACTGAATGCTATTTTCATGGATTTCTCTTTCTGTATCTGTATTATATGTATATAATATGTACACCTGCCAACAGTACCTTTATTTTTATTTGTTTCATGTATGGAACGTTCAGTAAAATCAACAGGAATTTCATGTATGGATGAGTGCAGAATATGCAATAGAGATCCACACTGTGGCTAACATACCACTTCTGTTCAAAGAGCTTTGCCCTCTTTTTGTTTTCTTCTCTTTGTCTTAGAGTATTAAGTGTTTTCATAGTTGAGCTCACTTACTCAAGAAAGATGAGTCCTGAAAGAGTCAGTAATGATGATGTGCTGAACTTCCACTAATGTCAAAGGGATTTTGACAGCATTATCTAGTGTGATGCCCTCAGCCCACCACCATTGCCCTGCGGTCCATTGATCCAGAACTTTGGCAGCTCAAGTGGCATGATGTCCTGTACTGAGAAGGCCAGCAGGACATCTGAACTTTCACCTCTGTGGGTATACTGGCAGATCCTTTGTCATCCCCAAACTGCAGGTGCACAGATTTGCTTCCTCAGGATTCCATGGGATTTCTGGGAACAGTCTATGTTTCTCCGATGTCACAATGGCCTTTGATCTCCCATCTCCTCAACAGACACTGTAGAATCATAGAATTGTAGGACTTAATGGGACCTCAAGCGGTCATCTAGTCTAGTCCCCATACTCATGCCAGGACTAAGTATTATCTAGACCATCGCTGACAGGTGTTTATCTAATATGCTCTTAAAAATCTCCAGTGACGGAGATTCCACAACCTTCCTAGACAATTTATTCTAATGCTTAACTACCCTGACAGGAAGTTTTTCCTAGTGTCCAACCAAAACCACCCTTGCTGCAATTTAAGCCCATTGCTTTTTGTCTTATCCTCAGAGGTTAAAGAGAACATTTTTTCTCCATCCTCTTTATAACAACTTTTTATGTACTTGAAAACTGTTATGTCTCCTCTCAGTCTTCTCTTCTGCAGACTAAATAAACCCATTTTTTTCAGTTTTCCCACATAGGTCATGTTTTCTAGACCTTTAATCATTTTAGTTGCTCTCCTCTGGACTATCTCCAATTTGCCCACATCTTTCCAGAAATGTGGCACCAAGAACTGGACACAATATTCCAGCTGAGACCTAATCAGAGCAGAGTAGAGCAGAAAAATTACTTCTCGTGTCTTGCTTACAACACTCCTGCTAACACATTTCAGAATGATGTTTGCTTTTTTTGCAACAGCGTTACACTGTTTACTCATATTTAGCTTGTGATCCACTATGACCCCAGATCCCTTTCTGCAGTGCTCCTTTCTAAACCATCATTTCCCATTTTGTATGTGTACAACTGATTATTCCTTCCTAAGTGGAGTACTTTGCATTTGTCCTTATTGAATTTCATCCTATTTACTTCAGACCATTTCTCCAGTTTGTCCAGATTATTTTGAATTTTAATCCTATCCTCCAAAGCACTTGAAACCCCTCCCAGCTTGGTATCATCCGCAAACTTTATACGTGTACTCTCTATGCCATTATCTAAATTATTGATGAAGATATTGAAAAGAACCAGACCCAGAACTGATTCCTGCGGGACCCCACTTGATATGCCCTTCCAGCTTGACTGTGAACCACTGATGACTACTCTCTTGCTCTATCTGTATCCTGACCCTGGCAGGACAATGCTGCAGAAACTCCATAACCTCAAGGTTACTGAGTTTTCCATCTACATTTTGCCTTTCCACAGCCCTTCTCACAGGAGGTCATGGTTTAGCCATGAAAGGAACCAAAGAACCTTAATCAGACCAGGTAATTCTTTTCTTATACATATTAAACTTAAAAGCTGCCCCTGCACCATACAGTATCATTTCTCTTAACTATTGTTAAGTAGTTGGAGGTGAAAAATGGTGGTAGTAATTTCAAATACTAGAATATACACTGTCTGAATGTCTTTTATTGATTAATTAAAGCTTAAAAATGGAAAATTACTCTGGCAAGAAAAGACTGTTTTAGAGTTATAAGCTTTATTTAAAAAATAGATCAAGAAACTACAAATTAGTAAATTTAACTTTATATTGAAATGGTACCATTTGCATTATGAATATGCTCTTACAAATTTTGTAAGAAGGGATTCATTTTATTGACAGCAGGTATTTGCTGTTATCAATTTCTAGAAGCCTTTTAATCAGAAAATCAAATGTTAAAACTGCATTACCACATTCAAATGCAATTTGAAAAAAGTAATGTGTGTAGAATTATTAATATATTCATAATTTTGTAATAGAACATGGGGTTTTGAAGATATTATGGTAGAAATCATTGTAGGATTCAAAAAGAACATCTACTTACAGAGATTTAAAAGAACCCTATAAGTAAAATGAATTTTCTGTTTATCTACAGCTTACACAGAACAGCAGGAATTGAATAATGAAGGGCCAAAATCCATTTGCTGTGGATGTAAGATCTTAACTGCAGTTTTTGCTAAGAACTTTCCATATAGGCCTGAAGTCCACAGCTCGGCTGGGCAATGGGGGCCAGCTAACAGAGAACAATACTTAGCTAAGAGAAAGCTGGGGTAAACAGATAACCTTGTGTGTTTCAAGTCAGTGAGTGGAGGCAGCATAACTCTGAATGTAATTGGGCATACTTAGCATGAGTTATAGACACATGAAGCGCTGAGAAAGGCCTCACAGTTACTCCCTAATGCAAGGAGGAAATAGTGGTACAATACCCCTCAGATCCCAGACAGAGTTCAGGGAGAGGCCTAATATAATTGACATAAGTTATGACACACTCCCCTCACAGATGTATGCCATTCCTAGCCCACAGAAATGCAAAGGTAAATTATAAACAATTGTTATTGTTAAACACTAATTACTGCTTTTTTGCTTTAAATCTTCAGGAATGTACCTGTTGGTCAACTGGGAGAGCGGATACCTTATTCCCCTGGACCCCAAAATTAGGATTTAACCTATACACTGTAACAGACATAGTTTGGGGGTAATTATCTGTGTGTCAGCAATATGTTAATTTGGGCCATGGGTGGAGCCATTATGTAATCTTTTAGACGATTGGCTTATTGTACTTACCTTGTCTTGCTGCTAGAACCTAATCAGGGGCTTGGGAAAACCCATCCCCGTCGCTTCTCTCCGCCCAATGAGCACCCTATATAATCTATTGTAATTTATTGTTCTGCAGTGTCTCTGAGCCTAATAAGCAAAGTGACACTCCGCCAGCGCTGTGTGTAATAAACCCATGTGCTCGATTCTACACGGTGTCTATTTTTGATCCTTCAAATAAAGTTGGCAATTACTGAACATAGAAAAGAAATGGCTCTAGACTATAGGTCTGTTCCTGTACTCCTTACTCATCCAGAACTTCTATTCAGACAATGGGACTTTGCCTGAGTGAAAACTGAGTTAGGACCTCAGGGTATGAACTTCAGATAAGACACCATCTGCAGTACAATTATTAACAAGTCAGGAGATACAGGTACAACACTGTTAAATGCTGTAGTGTAGATTGGACCTATATGCGTTCCTGTAACCATGGTAAATCCTTGGACTTTTAACTTAGTTCTGGGCTATGGTTAGGCACCATCCAACTTTTTACATTTTATCTGTGTTGTACCAGATTCAAGGACAACTGTGTTGTAATTGTGTTCTCTGACTTAATTAATAGTTTTTAGTGTAGATGAGCCCAAAAAGAGGTAATGGAGCTATTTGGATCAACTCACAGTAATGTGGGGCCAGTACCCTTGTAATCTTGTCTTTTAAATTTTTTTAAAATTGTTCAGACCAACCAGTTTTTCAAGATAAAACAGGCTAAGGCAGTATTTCCCAAACTTGGGACGCTGCTTGTTAAGGGAAAGCCCCTGGCAGGCCGGGCTGGTTTGTTTACCTGCCACGTGCACAGATCCGGCCGATCGTGGCTCCCACTGGCCGTGGTTCACCGCTCCAGGCCAATGGGAGCTGCTGGAAGCGGTGCGGGCCGAGGGACATACTGGCCTCCACTTCCAGCAGCTCCCATTGGCCTGCTGAATGTTTCTGCAAATAGTAAAAAAAAGGGGAACCACTGTGAATGAGTGGATCTAGTAAATGTTGGTACAGAAGAAAAATAAGAAGCAGAAGGAGGAAAAGTATCAGAGGGGTAGCCGTGTTAGTCTGGTTCTGTAGAAGCAGCAAAGAATCCTGTGGCACCTTATAGACTAACAGACATTTTGCAGCATGAGCTTTCGTGGGTGAATACCCACTTCTTCAGATGCAAGAAAATTTCTTCTTCAGATGCAAGAAATTTCCACCACTTGCATCTGAAGAAGTGGGTATTCACCCACGAAAGCTCATGCTGCAAAATGTCTGTTAGTCTATAAGGTGCCACAGGATTCTTTGCTGCTTCAAGGAGGAAAAGGTGAGCGCTCAGAGTTTCTATAGGTCTTGTTCTAGCCTAGCTGTACATAAATGAGAAGCAGAATGGCCTACAAGACTTTGTGGTTTAGAATTAGAAGTAATTGTACAGCACTGTGTCCAGCACAATATAGGTTGTACAGCACTGGTCCAGCACAAGACGGATCCTGGAGAAAACAGGCCCATTAAACAGCCATCTCATCATTTACTAGAAGCAAAGAGGAAACAGGCTTACAAGTCATTGAAGAAATGTATTGAGAAGGGATAATTAATCCTTCAACCTGTCCTTGGGCCTAACCCATAGTTCTGGTTAAGAAAAAAGATGGCAGCACCAGATTGTGTGTGTGATGTACCAGATATGGATTGGTTACAGAACTTCCACCCCAGAGAGATACATCTTTAATGCGCTGTCAGGAATATTATATGCTCAGTTAAGTTATGGAGTACATAACACCACCTACTGGCAGAACAGTTTAATGCAATGTAGCATACTATTACAGAGTGGACTACAGACGCTCCCTGGGTTACGCAAGACCCAACTTACGCAAATTTGCACTTATGGAAAAAGTTCCATAAACCAGAAATAGGATTTTTAAGTTGTGGAAATTTTTGTGTAACGTACGGATATACGTTTATGCAAAATTCGAGTTACGCAAGGCTTTCTGGAACGGAACGATTGCGTAAGTCGGAGGGTGTCTGTATAGAAAAGTAAATGAATTCTTATCTATTACCACAAATATATGATACCCTGGATGCTGTTGCACCTTCAGTCTGGTTTTCCCGACTGGATCGTAAAGATGTGTATTGGTGAGTGGGAGTGGATCCAAAGGACAGGAAAAAGACTGCTTTTCACAGCAGGATAAGGCTTGTGGCAATTTAAAGTGATGCTTTGCTTATGTATTGCCAGGCCATGTTTGAGAGTTTTTTGAAGAGGGTATTGCAGGGCGTGCTTCTCTAGTTCCGTTTGTTTACTTAGTGATATGGTTGCGCATGCTAACCTTTGAACAAGAACTGATACATTTATAAATGGTCTGTGATAAGTTTAAGGCTACTAATCTCAAACAACCTAAACAAATGTGAGTAGTTTCAAAACAAGGAATTTACCTTGGGCACACAGTGAGGGGGGAGTTTTCACTGACAAAAAGAAAATTGAGGCTGTGCAGAACTGGCCAATGTCTTAGAGACTCACACATGTACAGTGTTTTGTAGGGCTCTGCTCCTATTATAGAAGGTTTATTTGTGGATTAGCCAGTATTACAAAACCATTGCGTAGGATGGGTGAGAAAGGGAAACTACTTCAGTGGTCAACAGCATGTGATTTAGCATTTTCAGAATTGAGAAAAGTTCTTATGGTGGCTCCTGTCTTAGCCTAAACTCCTTTCATATTATACAGATGCTAGTGCTTACTGTTTGGGGGCAGTATTGACGTAAGTATTAGAAAGCAAAAGACTTGAGAGGGTGGGGACTTATTACAATAAGAGTCTAAATTCTCTGGAGAGAAATTATTGCATCACCCAAAAGGAACTTCTGTCAGTAGTTAACTCTAGAGAAAATTTTCACCATTATTTGCATTTGAAGAAGATTGTGGTTAGGACATACCATGCATCCCTTCGATTGCTCTTTAGATTCAGGGCAACTTGCCAGGTGGTTGGAAGAATTGTAGGTTGTGATTTCACAGTTACATAGAAGTCTGGGCACAAGCACACTAAGGCTGATGTCTTGTCCAGATGACCTTCTTGGGAAGCTAATTGCAAACACTTCCCTAAAAAGGAGAGAAATGATTTCATTGTTCAGGAAAATGAGCATGCTCAGAAAGGTTGAAGTGTTCTCCTACTGGTTTTTGAATGTTATGATTCCTGATGTCAGATTTGTGTCTATTTTTTCTTTTGCGTAGAGACTGTCCGGTTCAACCTCTCTGGTCACTCAGTAACAGACTTAAAGGTGGAAATTTTGCAACAGAAAAGCTTCAAAAACAGACTCCAACGGGAAACTGCTGAACTTGAATTAATATGGAAACTAGATACCATCAATTTAGGCTTGAATAGAGACTGGGAATGGCCGAGCCATTACACACATTGAATCTATTCCCCCGTGTTAAGTGTCCTCACATCTTCTTGTCAAACTGTCTGAAATGGGCCATCTTGATTATCACTACAGTTTTTTTTTTCTCCTGCTGATAATAGCTCATCTTAATTAATTAGCCTCTTAGAGTTGGTAGGGCAACTCCCACCTTTTCATGTTCTCTGTATGTGTATATATATCTCCTTATTATATGTTCCAGTCTATGCATCTGATGAAGTGGGCTGTAGCCCACGAAAACTTATGCTGAAATAAATTTGTTAGTCTCTAAGGTGCCCCAAGTACTCCTGTTCTTTTTGCGGATACAGACTAACATGGCTGCTACTCTGAAACCTGAAAATGGCAAGAAATTGAAAATGACTGAAAAAAAATATAATCAGTTCTGCAAACAATATATTGCTTTTGGATTCACATCTCTACAAATAGTGATCCACCTCAAGCTTTGTGTTCCTTTGCGGAGAAACTCTATCAATTAACAGTATGAAACTAGCGCATTTGCAACAACATTTGAAGACAAAACACCCCGTGCATGCAGGTAAGACAGAAGAAATTTTTTAAAGAAAGCTTTCTGAATTCCAGACTTAGCAGCTTAAAATGAAAAAAGCTTCAAGTATTTCTACAAAAGCACTTGAAGCTTCATATGCTGTCTCCCTTCTTGTAGCAAAATCAAATTAGCTGTACACAATTTCAGAAGATCTTATTCTGCCTGCCGCTATGGTGCTTGCAGAAAACATGCTTGATAAAAAAGCAGCTGATTCTCTCAAGAAAGTACCCTTATCAAATGACACGTGTGTTGTAGAATTGAAAATATAGCTCATTCCCTCTTGCCTCTGTGTGGTTAGCTCAACTTGCCTACTTCACAGATGCATTTAGCAATCTGAATGATCTAAATTTATCAATGCAAGGCCATGACATTAATATTCTGAATCTCTATGATAACTTCAACCTCATTAATGTGTTTGCATACATCAGTAAATGACATAAAAGGCATGTCTAATACAGTGTGTATACGCACGTTATGTTGCCATATAATATAGTATATAGACCAGTATAAACAAGTCATTGTCTGTATGAAATTTTAGTTTGTACTGACTTAGCTGGTGCTTTTTTTGTAGCCTAAAACTAGGCAAATAGATGAGTTGACGTTCCCCTTGAAAGACCTTTGCATACCCCTAGGGGTATGCATGTCCCTGGTTGAAAACCACTGCTCTAGATGGATACATAGTGCAAAAGAAGACCAGAGTGGGTCAGGGTGAGAAAGTTACCCATTTGTAATTGTTGGGTAGATAACTCCACAAACAGAAGCACTCAGAATCAGTGGCCACTTTTGAAGGTATGTCTGCATATTTGGAATAGCTCAGGGGTACAAGTATTTTACTCAAATACATCCAGGCCTATTGCCTTGAGTGACTTCAGTGTCCATGTGGACACTGGATTTTCTGGACTGACCTGAAATCTCCTATATGCAGTGTTGTTGTAGCTGTGTTGGTACTAGGATATTAGAGAGACAAAGTGGGTCTTAGACCAACTTCTATTGGTGAGAGAGACAACCTTTTGAACTTACACAGAGCTCTTCTTCGAGTCTGGGAAACTACTCTGAGTTAGTTTCCCAGACCTGAAGAGCTTTGTGTAAGCTCAAAATCTTGTCTGTCTCAGCAACAGAAGTTGGTCCAATAAAATATATTACTTCACCCACCTTCTCTCTTTGAAATCTCATGGTCATTATTGAGAACCATGGGGTTATCCCAGGTGAATTAAGGCCCTATGCATACAACTGGGAACACTTCGTATCTTGCGTATTTGACAGAATTAGTAACTCAGGGATGAAAGTGACCCAGGCCAGATCATTGCTTCCTTATGTTTGAAGTGAGGATTCACCTTTGTTTCCACTAGGGAAGATGGGAATATTTAATTGTGTGCTGTGGAGACTGCTGGACCTGCTTTAGTTTCAGGATTATTAGGGAGAATGCCCTGCTGCTGGATCCTCTCAAGGCTTTCATTTGTGAACCATTCATGAAAAGAATTACTTAACATCTTTATGATGACTTATTAAAATGAAAAGCTAAATGATGCTGACCAAGCACTGGTGTGGTGGGATATGGGGAAAGAGGCTAGGGAGAGTATATAGGTTCCCATCTTTTCTTCAGTATGAATGCATTCTGTATACACAGAAACTTTTATCACAGTTTATAGCTGCAATAGTGAATTATTATAAGTATTTAAAAAAGGGAATATTATAGCCAAATCATAGAAGAGAATTGAGTATCAGTATATGCAGGTGAATTAATGACAAGACACAGGGATCGAATTAAGTGGCAGACCACAACTTTATTAATTTAACACCGGGAAGTGTGCTATACACCCCATAGTTTCACACACCAACCATTTGACTGTGTCCAGTGGGGGGTTACAAGGCTTTTATTATTTAATCAATAACTTGGGGTAGACCCTCCTTGGCTGAACCCCAAAACTCAGCTCACTTCTGAATCCTCTTGCCCTTGTCTTGCATTCACAGCACTAAGGCATAGATAAGACCTGTAACCAGTCCCTTGGGAGTGACCCCTTTAGTGTGCCAGACCCCAAGTGTCCACACAGTTCCACAAGGGAACGTCTGTGGCTCCACAACTCTGAAAAGAGGCCTTCAGGCGCCAGCAATCCTTGTCTCTCTCCATGGCTCCCTGGACCAGATCCAGCCAAACCAGACTCCTGCAGAAGGTTTGTGCTCCTTCAGGGCACAATGCTCTCAGTAAGTATTTGCGGTGACAACAGGCAGTCTTTTAAAAACAGGATAACAATTTGTTAATCACCTGGACTACAGAATCTGAAAGTCCTTAGGTTATCATAGAGGAGCAAAGGTTAAGACAGAGTTCAGGGAGACTAAGGCCAGGGCTCCCTTGAACCAAGCTGCTGTAGAAACCATCTTTGCTTCATTTCTCTGTCTCTCCCATTGTCTTATTCCTAGGCCAGAGCCTGTGTCTCTGAGTGTTCAGCTCATAACACAGCCACCTGACACTTCTTATCTTAGTTCTTTGGACACAACTGTGTTATACTCACATGTTCAGCTGCCACTGCAGCTATATGTTAATTTTCAGTCACTGGGATTCCATTTGTCTATGTAGGGTCATCCATTCAAATGATTTCTGTCCAGACTATCCAACAGCTATATGTCTCAAATACCTAGCTGGATCTTTCATGTCCTAGCAAGAAAATGAATTATTTCCCCCCAGTGTGTAGCAGTGCCAAGGTGTTAGGTAGAGAGTCAAAAATAGCTTATAAAAATATTACAGAAAATGTCCACATTTGTCACACCCTCCCGCTGTGGTGGGGGGGATCAAAGATAGCAAGGAGGGATCTTGGTCCATGACAATGTCAGGTTTCCATTTCTCCAACAGACACAAAGTCAACCAGTGAAGTCCTAGGCCTCATTTACCTCTGGGAGTTGGCCCTTTTAGCATTTATCCATGCTGGACACTAGCTGCAAGTTGCAATGAGCTAAACAGTCATCATAAACTTCCTATTATTACACTTTCAAGTCCTATTCCTTTCAATGCTACTTTGCCTCCATGATACTGCAAAGAAAGTGAATAAACAAACAAACAATCAAAAAACAGCAGACCTTGGCCAGTTTGGGCCAATGGGAAAAATTCAATCCTGACCCCAAAACAGCAATAGGTCAGATCTGCAGCATCCAAAAACTGCAAGTAAGGAGAGGAAGGGCAGGGCAGCTTCAAAAGCTGAGGAGTTGTTTAAAAAGGTGGCAGGGAAGGGAACTTGAGAAGCAATCAGCCCGCCTATCCTCCCAGCCGAGCCAATGGGAAGCGGAGGATCTGAGAGGACGAGGGGTACAGCATGCATTCTGTAGGTGTATTGACTTTGTCCCCTTCTAGTGACTAGACAACACGGCCTCTTTTTTCTCCTCTATTCATCAACAATACAGTATGTTGTTTGGTGGTGGCAATGGAACAGAAAAGAATAAAAATTAAACCAATGCTTCATGGAGAAGTTTGCAGTCTAGAATGAGATATAATTGGCACGGATCCATCAGTTTGAAAGAAAGAACACAACAAACTCCTGAATACGGGGACTACCTGTTAATGAAAATGCTTGTTTAGGCATCCTCAGACTTTTTCTACAGTGTATAGTGTTTAGCACCTGCTTGAGAAATGTCCTCTATAAATAATCAGTTTCTGTTTCAGACAGAATTTACATTGAAAATTACTTCCATCCAGCTGGATGGTCCTGCTAGAAACTTGAATCTGCAGTTGCTATTCAAATGAGCAGCCAGAGTCCCTTGAGAGGCCTCAGGGTGAAATCCCTATTATTTAATATACTCTTTTAAAGAAGAACCTTGATATTTAGCTGCTGTTGTTGGCCACACTTATTACTGTTTGTACAAAGTGAGAAGTGGAAACATTCTTCCTCCTTAGCTTGTCCTTACTCTTTAACCATTTCTGTGGCTTCCTAGTTCACTAATTACTGACCCTGATGGCTCAACATTGCTTCAAAAATGAGTATTTTGACAGCTTGCTGCAATCTTGTATACCCTGTCACCTTCGATGTTCCAGTAAGCCACCTTTTTCATGTCAGAGCTATTGTAATGAGAGTAAGTACCAATTCTGTAACATTATTTGTTTGTGTTGTGCATTTTCACATTTATACTTTGCATTGATTCTAAATATAAACCATGAAAAATGACACTAAAGTTTACAAGACCAAATATAAAATCTGTACAAGATTGAAGACCTAAACACAGTATTCTATATATCAGCTGAACTATGTTAGGAAAAGTAAATGTTTCACCTAGCTGTTACCTAGCTGTCACTCACCAGAAAAAGAAATTATTCCTTAGAGATGTGAGTGCTTATAGATTAAGCCATGTATTTATTATTAATTGCTTATTGTTTTTAATGTACATAGTATGTCTCCTTTATTTTAAAAGGTACTACAGGTCAAGTAAATGTATCAGATGGAATTCTTTGGATCGGTTTGGGAATAGGAGTGATTTTAACATTCACAGTGTTCATATTAATGGTCTTGTTTAAAATGAGGCACCCAAAACAATCAAAGGAAGAACTGAAAAACACAGGTACAAAATATGATTGTCAATAAATACAATTCTTTGTCAAATATTTTCAGATTGTTGTGAATTTCTGCTATGTTATTTTAATTTATAATTTTTAATATAGCCTGCATCACCAGATTCTGATAGTTTTACTCATGTTGGAGAATACATTATTCCACAAATAGACGAACTAAAGTCAATGGGGCTAACTGTGGAAAAAAGTACATGGGAAAGGATATCATATTATAGCCAATAGTAGTTAGGAGCCCGCTGGTCTTGGCTACAGAATCACATTTGTTTTTTTATTTCAATATATATTTTTAACTTGCTTATCCTATTTTGCATTGGAAAATTGCTATAAACTCTTAACAGAATTTCTTTATCAAGGCCCAGTCTTTCCTGCCATTGAAGTCAAAAGGAATTTTACCCGGCGTGAGAATAAAAATGGAAGATTAGCCTCGCAGCTTATAAAGTGTAAATTGACTTGATTCAACCCTGTAGCCTCTCAAAGCCATATATAAAGTATATTTTCCCTGAGGCAGAAAGAATTAAATTAATTTTTGACCTTTTCATATCCATAGATATTTACAGCAAAGATGCTTCTGTTAATTTATCTATATGATAGTAAATATACAATAGATTCCATACATGCCCATCCTAAATTCAGGAGCGGGGGACACGTTCAGTAGATTCTATGACTTGACTTTACTACTGAGATAGCCTGACATGTGAACTAAAATATCTTTTCATATCTTCATAGAGTCTGCAGTGGAGCCGAATGTTATACTCAAGACTGATACTGAGACCAGTGTGAACACAGATATAATTGGAGATTCCCTCCAAAGTGAAGCATCACTGATGTATTCAGTGGAGGAATGCACTTGCGGGGACTGTGGCTTGGTGAAACTCCAAACTGGCTTTGATACTTCATTCCCATTACCAGCCACAGAGGAAGGAACTACTGTTCTGGTCACCACAAAGACTTCTGAATATTGCAGCTATATTCCAGGTGCTATGATGACTCTGTGATAGGGAAATGGAAGCATTTTTTATTACATAATCAATCAGCTCATCCAGTATAGGTATACTCATAAATTTTATTATTTGCTGTCAGTAGAGAAGGATAGTACATGTGGTTTCTTTATAGCTTTTACATTTAACTTTCATTGGTATTATATTATTTCTAATTTTAGTCTCTCTTGGGAGCTATTTACTGGAACTTATAAGCTATAAGAACCCCTATGTGGGGAAAACTTTTCTGCACTATCATTAAAGACTATATTTACTAGTCAAAAGGTTGGATGTGCACAAATGCCATCAATAAACAAGCTCAAATATATATTTAATGACTATGTCACACAAATAAATCTTGTACCAAAATGTTTTTGTAGTACTAAGAGGTGAGGGGGGAAAAAAAAAAAAAAGGTATGTAGCATCACTTTTGTACCACTTCAGAGATCCAGATTCTGAGACTTTGGGGCCCAATGAAAATGGGAATGCTTGCAAAGGAAGTGCTCTAATACTGGATACATTTATGGAATATGAAATTATACCCAGTTAAGATAGCAGCTGTGAGCTACACTGGAAGAGGAGATGGTACTGCAGAGCCTCTAATTGCCAATCTGGTTTCTGGTAGTAGAGGAGGGCTTTCTTTTATGGATCATTTTCAAAAAATGTAAAATCTCCCTATTTTAGCATGGGCTCCATAACAATCTATTTGTACTTAGCAGGGATTTACTAGTACTATCAACTAGCTACATGCTAAAAATTCAATCTAAAATTAGGTATGCTAGGTATCTAAATAAGTGTTCTGGTTTTCATAGCTGCTGAGCACTTGCAGTTTCCATTTAAGTCAATGAAGGCTGTTTGTGCTCAGAAA
Organism: Mauremys mutica; assembly: GCF_020497125.1. Taxonomy (NCBI): domain Eukaryota; kingdom Metazoa; phylum Chordata; order Testudines; family Geoemydidae; genus Mauremys; species Mauremys mutica. The sequence continues at coordinate 66,649,291 of NC_059082.1, read as the reverse complement.
TAATCACCTTTGTACTACTAGAGCACTGTCCATCCAAGGATCTGAGTGAACGAACAATCATGAGTGAATGAAGACTCATAACACAATAATAACCCACATCTTAAAGATGGGGAAATTGAGGAACTGAAAGGAAAAAGATTAAGAAACTTGCTGAACATCATACTCTGCACCTCTGACACACAGGCCATATATTTAGGCGTCTAATTTTGGATTTAGATGCATAACTCTGGCCATACAAGTCTGAAAATTTTGGCCTAGCCATACATCATGAGAATCTAAATAAGATGTACTGTAACTGTTTGTTATAACAATTGCATTAATCTTCATTTGTGCTTGGGATACAAGTCCTTGGATCTATGTGTGGATATAGCCTTGAATCAAAGAAAGTAGATTTTATTCTTATTTGCTTTGCTACGTAGTTTTTCCATTTACTTTTGTAGTTATTCTTGGTGCTGTGTATTTTGAAACAGAAACAATTTAGAATTATTTTTTGGTTAAATGATACCTGACACCTGTATTTAAAAGTTTAGAATATTTTATTTTTCACTAGTTTAACCCATCTTTTATTTATATATGATATTTATCATTTCAAATTATTATTATGAAGATACAGCTCTTTGCTCTGAAACAATTATCTGTACATGCAAAGAATCAGTGAAGGGGAAGTTACTTTATGAAGCACATTAGGGAAGAAATACTTCACAAGCTTCCAAATTATCACAGGACTACATCTACTGTGGATGTTCACATTTGGATGATTATGTTTCTAAGAGTAGAATGGCTTGGAGTTCAAGTGCTCCTTCATGCTGCTGCTAGATAGGCCTGAACTGTAACGTGTGGATGTAGGTTTCTACTTTAATTCCATCAGAAGGGGCTGGTCCCAAGTAATGAAGTTTAGATCAGGATCTGCAGCACTTCCATGTTCAGGAGTGGAAAAAAGGCTCACACTTGATAATCTGCTTTGGTTTTGGTTCACCTAACAAAAAAACAAACAAAATAACCGCATGATGCAAAGTTTGCATAAATTGCATGGATACCCCCGTTTTCCCCAAGTTGGAGTTGCTAATGCCACAATCTGGACCTTGCCTTTTGCTTTCTGACATCACCAGCTTTTCTTTTCCTTGACTGCCTCGGATTCTTTAACCCAGGTAATTAGTTAGCAGAGAAAATTGGGCCTGAATCGCCCACTAAGCGGTTATTACTTTGCTTCCAAACAGCCGCTGCTCTGCTGTGCATCCTTCCAAGCAGCCCCAGGCCCTCCACCGCCCCAAACTCCTCTGCGCGTGCGGCCCGGGAGCGGCCAGAGGCTGAAGGGGGGGTGCCCCTCCCCCCCCCATGAGCGCGGCAGAGAAGAGCCTGCCCTCGGGCTAGCCAGAGACCCGCCCACCAGGGGCGGGGCCATCATAGGAGCCCGCCGCGAGAGCGCCCTTGCCCAGGCCCGGCTGCTCTCCGCGCTCCTGCGAGGCGGTTGGGGAGGCGCGCGCACGCGGCGGGGGGAGGGAACGTCGGAGCTCTCTCTCGCGCGCCCCCAGGCTCCAGAATTTACCTTCCGGGGCGGCGGGGCTTCAGTTCCGGGGCGGGGTGTCCGCTCTGGGTGTCCCCGGCCCGGCTTCCCTCTGTGGAGCGGTCTCAGCGGGAGCAGGGGGGCTAGCGGCGGTACCGGGGAGGGACCGGACTCAGGGCATCATGAGCGGTGAGTGCCCGCCCGAGCCCGCGGGGATGGGGGCTCAGCCTGTGTCACAGCCTCCCGGCTGAGTCCCGGCCTCCCTGAGTCCCTGTGGTGCCGCCTGCCGGGGGTCATGGCGCGCCCCGCGCCCGCCGGTGCTAAGGGCCGGTTTAGGCTGTCGGCTCCCGCTGGGGCAGGCTGACGTGCTGGAGGGGTATCCTAGCCCCTGGGCACTAGGGAGGTGGCCCCTCCTACTCCGGAGCCCTGACTGAGGCGCATCTCCCCTCCTCCCCCTTCATTTTTATTGTGTGAAGCTCAGTCCTCTAGCAACGTGTGAAATCCCAGACCCTGCAGCGCTGAGCCCCTGAGAGCCACACGGACTGTAAACACCTGTAAAGCCCACTGTTCTGCATCAAAGTTGCCTAAACTGAGCAAAGTGCAGAAAGTAAACAGAGCATAAATAACGTAATATTCTTACTTGACTTAATACACTGAGGTGTGGTTAGTAACCTGAGCGAAGAAACGTGTTTGCTGATGTGTTTTTTTTTAAGTGACAATATGAAACCTCCATCTGCAACCCTTGAAATACACACACACGGTTCTGGACACATTGTGTTTTCCCTTCTACCCTAAATTAACTGCAGAGTATTTAAGGTCAAGTGAGGCAAGATGATGATCACTGAATCTTAAGATTGTAATGAGAGAGGAAGAATTGTACAGTTTTGCACAGGCCTCAGTTTTTCTTGAACTGGACATTTAGCTCATAAATATTGGATCTAGGGCAATACTATCCTTGCAGGGGTGGGGGGAGAATCAGCATGGAGGCTAATCTCTGAGGTGGAGGGAAGGGTGAGTATTGGTCACACAAGTTGAAGTACCAGGACTGGTGGTAACTGTTAACAATAGTTATCATCAAATGGGATTCTCACGTGAGTGATATTTTAAATATTATTTCAAAATGCAGATTGACATATTCTTCATTCAAATAGAGAGATAACTTAGTTATAAAAATTGACTTGAAATAAGGCCTGTCACGCTCATAAAACATAAATAGCATGCTGAGGGAAATCATCCCTGACCCTGAGCCTGTCCTTTTTTCTGCAGCAGTGAATTTGGAATTAGATCCTGGGTTCTGTTCTAACTCTATTGCCAAAATGTTTAACCCCTATTGATGAAAGGTGCAATTTGAACATTTAAAGTATTAACTGAGGCAGCTAAACTCCATGTAGATGCATTAATTACATTGGCTATGAAAGAGAAACTATACAACAGATGAAAGTGAAAGCAAATTAGTAACATTTTCTCTCCGTTTATCTGGCATTTGTATTTAGAAAAGTTATTTATCAAAATAATTTTGACTTGAAAGGAGATGAAAAAGATGATCATAGACCTGTAGGGAAAGTTATTAGTATTTTGTGAAATGCAGGTAACATCAAACTTTCAAAACACATTAAATCTTTTCTCAGATGTTCAGCTTCATTTCAAGTTTTGCCACTATATACATATATACTTCAAAACTACCCTCTTAACCTATAGGGGCCTGCATCTGCTTTTTAGGTGTGGCTCCAGTCCTGCAGTGAGCTCAGCCTGGATATAGGGTTTAAGTTGTTGTTGGGTGGTAAGTCTTTGCACACTTGAGCAATGGAATTTCCTTTTACAGTTAAAAAGAACAGTTGACATCTCTATGAAAAACGTTGAAAGCTGTTTTATTAGCAGCAGTTTTGTCCATAGTTTGTTTATATACTATATTTCTTGTCACTATTTTTGTGAATTACCAAATCTTTGTTTTTAAAGCCTTCATCTGTTTTTTTTTTTTATACCAATAGAGAAACATGTATGATGCAGGTAGAATTCTCTCTAAATTGAAATGTTTTTCAGTTATCCAGGACAGGATTATGCATAAAGCACCGTTATTAAGGATGGTAGGCCAAACGTTTGACCTATCTTTATAAACTTGTAAATCTTGCCAAGATCTGTGAGTTTAACTAAACAATAAAATGAAACATAGATTAATATAACACTTTCTTCTGAAAAAAGTAGGGTTTATGGGAACATACATTTGGGCATCACGGAACAGAGAAAGAGAAAGTATGCATCATATCCACACTTGCCTTTAAATAGAGAATTAGGCAAACTTAAATAAAATCTATTTCAGCTATGTCTCTTTTTGAGGCTGGGACACTATCATTTATTGTCAGACACTAGCATTATACTTTTAGAGTTTATAATATAGAAAAATGATTAAGGACAAAGTTTTAACTGATTTGTTTAATGCATGTGAATTTTTCTATCCATCTTTTTTGTTTTAAGACTAAGATTTTGCACTGTTCTTTATATTTAGTCTAAAATCTTAGTCTTAAAACTAAAGATGAATAGGACAATTTGCGTGCATTAAACAAGTCAGTTAAAACTTTTGTCCTTAATCATTTTTCTATGATATTATGAACTCTAAAAGTATACCTGTTAGTGTGCGAGAACCAGGAATTGCTTCTGAGCACTGTTTTTTCAAATTGAAATGCAAATATGGTACGAAAGTTAAAAATTTAATTAGATTGGTAAGTTTATTAGTTTTATTAATCTGTTGCCTTAGTAACATAGACTGAATATTTTATGGTGTGACTTTTTTCATGTCTTTTTAACAAAATGTGGAACTGTACTTATGTATGAAATACTGCCTGTTAGATATTTCCTGTACATTTATATCTACTTCACTAATAGTCATGATCTACTCTTACATGCTAGAATATTTTTTGTGGGTGAGATGACAACCCCAATTAATATAGACATGACTGTATTCAGTTGTGGGGCCACTATAGCATTTTGGACTTGCTCTGTACAGTATTGAATAGCTAAAACTGTCAGGGACCATCACACAAATAACCAGCTCACTACATTTGCTGACTGTAATTACCAAACTTTGCATATTGGAGTCTGCACACTGTGGAATTTCTTACGTTATTGTGTGACAGAACCCAGTTTTATTAACAGAATGAGAGAGATTTATTCAGGTAATTGGAGGCTCTTCAATGTAAATGATTCATATCAGGGGATATAGCCTAATTTTAGATGTGGAGGTGGTTTGACAAAGGGGGCTTTGGCTAAACAAGGTTCTGGTGTGTGTGTGTTTTTATATATTTGGACTGCTCAGATGCCAACCCTAAAAATAAATGATATACCCCAGATCCCCGCTAGAACGCAGGATTTTGGATCCATGTGTGGTCCCGCATTACCATGGATTCCAATTAAGGTAAATAAATTTGGGATCCATGTGTGGTCCCGCGCTATAACTGAATTCGTGCTATAAAGATGCGCATTCTGGCAAGAGTCTGCTCTCTGTGTGTGTGTGTGTGTGTGCATATATATATAATATAGAGGATTGGCATTTGAGCGGTCCAAAAATAACAGGTAAAATATTTTAAAGCACTAATTTATTAGAATAGTAACACAAAAGTGTAAGATGTTATGGTCTCTAATAGGCTTAGCCTTAGATATTTATGCCTAATTACAAAAAACAAGTTTCAATTCAGAAGAATATGAAACACAGTGAAATGAATCTCTAAAAAAATGAAAGAAATAATTACTCTTATTACCGTTTTTAGCAATGGGTTAGCATTTAAATGTGAACGTTATTCAAGACTGAACAGTTACAATAAAAAAGTAAAATAAAATTAAACAGAAATAAAACACATAGCAACTCTGGGGCCATGGCTACACTTGCAAATTTGCAGCGCTGCAGCAGGGTGTGAAAACACACCCTCTCCAGTGCTGCAAATTGCGGCGCTTCAAAGCGCCAGTGTGGACAAAGCCCCAGCGCTGGGAGCGCGGCTCCCAGCGCTGTACGTTATTCCCCACAGGGAGGTGGAGTACGGACAGCGCTGGGAGAGCTCTCTCCCAGTGCTGGCGCTTTGACTACACTTAGCGCTTCAAAGCGCTGCCACGGTAGCGCTTTGAAGTGCAAGTGTAGCCATAGCCTTGGAGTCCTTTTTAAAGGCACTTATGCTTGATAGGCCAATTCTTCAATCATCTTAATGGCTTGTGCATGTTTTCTCTGTGTTGAGGGAGGAGACTTAATGACTGAATGCTCCTCTTTCTCCCCCACTCTTTTCTGAGTTAATTTCTGTAAATTTGTCTAGTCAGTTTAGATTTAAGTTCTTTGAGGCAGGGATCATGTCTTTTAACTTGTTTAATGTGTTTTGTAAACTGCCATGTACACAGGTATACAAATAAAGATACAGAAATACTCAAATATATTGTTTGTTCTAGAGATTCCAATCGATCAAGATGCTCAGCTTTCAATTAGTTCACCTCTTTCCAAACAGTTGGTATTAGCATATGTTAAAGTGAGTGATCAATACATTTAAGTATGCTTGCTAACAGATGGCACCATGATGTAGCCTACCTTTTTGATTGTCATCTACATCAGGGCATTCTTGCTGGAATATCTGACAGTATTTGACCCTTGTCAAATAATAGGTGGTCAGTTGTCTGGCTTGGCAAGCCTAATTTTTTTTACCCTTACAAGACACTGTAGGTGAAATGATACAACAAATTTACTATGCTTCTAATGTACACTTAGCCTTAATGCCAACAAAGTCTTTTACTTGTCATTTATTCAAGATAATTTTATCTGCTTGGCTAGTGCAGCAAAGAAGTGTATCTGCCTTTAACTTTCTGAAACTGACTCAAATTCTGACTTGGGTTACAAGAAAATAGGAACCTGAAGAGTCTCATTAAGCTCTATTTGTGCACCACAGCCTTTACTGTGATTGTCTTTGCATAAGAGAGGATGAGGACTCAAATAGTATCAGTATGGTATGACAAGAATTAGGTGTATTGACAGAGCTAGGTACTAAAGCTTTCTGTAGCTAATTTAAGGCAGCACCATTGAGACTAAATTCAAATACAATTTTTAAAAGCTGATCTTTGTTCGTATCTGAATTTAAGCTTATTTGCTGCATATGTAGTGATTGGGTGTATTAGGATGAATTAAAGGGACACAATCAGTTTAAAAATCATGCTTCTGTCTGAGTTATTTTAACTGTAGTTGCTACAAATAGTCCGTAAGATGACTGTAACTTAGAAGGATTAGATTAAAACTTTTTTTCCCCACTTGCGTAATCAGTCAGTTTCTACTCGTGTGTGTTTGGATCTTTCTCATACAATACAGAGAGGAAAAACATTTTAAAAATAGAAAAGTGTGTCTGTAAAACCACCAAAAATGTGAGGTGACTCAGAGGCAGGTGCAGTACCTGAAACTAATTTTAGCTCATTTTTTGAAACTGATTACTTTTAAATGGAAGGAGTCTCTTCATGCGTTTCTTAGTTTTTGCTTCTTCAGACTCATATTTTCATTGTCATTTTTAGACTTCTGCATGGACTTCCTTTTTTTTACATAATAAACTAAATATAACTTTTTATCCCCTCAGCATGACATATTTAATGTAAAAAAACCCCAGTAATATATATGGTGCTGCAAATTTACTGCTATTTGAATTTGCATGGGAGTAGTTCAGCCACCCAGCTTTAGGACTGGGCATCACAATAACTTTAGCTGTGTGTAAATTGTGAAATGGAATGCAGTAGATCCCTCTTAATTGGTACCCCCTTGTGACTGGGTGCCTGAATGGGCCACACTGAGGATGCATACTGCAAGGAATAGACCAGACAGTCCCCCAGACTGGTGGTTTATTCTTTATTAGATTCACCATGCCCGTAACAAAACAACTTCTGTAATACCACACTGGTTACCAAGAAGCCAAATACAGTCCCCTTTAAGTATTCCAGCTTTTGACCTCTAGATAGCCAAGTGTAATATAGTGAGTGGTTACTGAAAACCAGATTTACCATATTTTAGGTCCACCATTCCCAAAGGACCAGACACTAATCCCCAGGTCAACCTGAGTTTTAGATCTTACCCAATAATCATGCAGATGCAAAACCTTTAGTAACTAAACCTAAAGGTTTTAATGACAAAAGGAAAAAGAAGAAAGAGAGTTGCAGTATTTAAGAGGTCAGTATACATACAGATATGTGAAAAGTCCTGAGGTCAGTTTCATAGCAGAGACTGTGAGGCTGGTGATTTGTAAAAAAGTCTTTATGGAATCAGTTACAAAAGTTATAGTCCAAGAGTTAGTCCAGGTGTAGCGTTTGTTCAAATTCTTCCATTAGAATTCCAGAGTAAACCTGGAGACCTCAATCTTGTAACTTAGATCTTGCCTGTCAAAATTTAAGCAGACCTGAGATAAAAAGGATCAGGTCTGAGGCTTTTTCTTTAGTCTTCTGGCAAGCTGATAAGCCTCTTGATAACAATTGCCACAGCAAGACCTTTCCTGGATGAAGAGTAGGCAGTGTATATTGTTGCTTTGAAGCTGATCTTCTATTTCCTATGCATACACAGGAAAACTGGCTGCATTCATTCATATAAGGCAATTAGCCTTTCAAACTATCAAGGCAGTTCATAATAGTATAGATAATTGAGCTGAAGACAAGGTAAATAATATTTGGGTGCTACACAATAATACCACAGAACTAACTGATGCCTCCTAGGAATCTTTGAAAAATATTCTGGACCTCTTTATGTCCTCAGATGCAGGTGAAACTCCATTAGAAGGGAGTAGTAATTATGCATGCATAACTTATATGCATGTTGTTTTCAAAGTCAGCTATTCATTCCTGTTGTTGACTCCTCGCTTGGAGTCTTAATCCACCTCTCATCACACTGTTCTCCACAGCAGCCAACCGTGATGCTATGAATGGAAAATTAGGACTTCAAGTGAGATAATCAGGAACTGATATACTAAAAACAACAAAGATACTGTTATGCAAATAGCCCTAGTATCCTTTTTTTAAACAAAGAAAAATTTAATATAGGTAAAATTGGCTTTCAGTAATGTTTTTTTAATACTTATCAAGGGGTATCATTAGGACTTTAAAGCAGGGGTCTCAAACTCCCGGCCTGCGGGCCATCTGCAGCCCACGAGCCTCCCCAATGTGGCCTGTGGGGCTTCAGCAGTTTTGGGGCTGGGTCTTTCCCTTGGCCTCACCTGCCGCCCCCAGGGGCCCCGGCACCGCAGTGCAGCTGAGCAGCATCTGCCTGCTCGCTCCAGTGGCTGCCGGCACCTCCATGTGGCCCAGGGGTGGGGCGGGACAGGGCTGTGCCTCCGCGTGCTGTCCCTGCCCTGAGCGCCCCTGTGGCCAATGGAAAGCTGCGGGGTGGTGCCTGGGGGCATCAGCGTGCGGAGGCCCCCGGCCCACCCTGCCTTGGAGTCCCAGGTAAGCACCACACCCCCTGACCCCCTCCCATAGCCTGTACCCCCTTCCCCATCCCACACCCCCCCTTGAGCCCCCAAACTCCCTCCCAGAGCCTGCACCCCTCCCCCTTCCCCCACACCCCCTCCCGCCCCCAAACTCCCTCCCAGAGCCTACACCTCGTCTCCACACCCCCACCCAAACTCCCACCCGGAGCCCAGCCTCTCACCCCTTCTGCACCCAAACTCCCTCCCAGAGCCTGCATCCCAGACCTCTTCCCCCACCCAAGCTCCCTCGCAGAGCCTTAGCCAGGTGGGGGGCCGAGTTTTTGGGGGGAGGGTTCTGGGCGGCATGAGTGACATTGGCCCGCTGGGAGGATTTGAGGACTGGCACTGGCCCTAGGGTAAATTTGAGTTTGAGACCCCCTGCTTTAAAGGATCATAATAGTTAACTGAGGCTTGTAATACTATTTTGTGTTTATATATTAAGGGATTGGCAACCTTTGGCACACAGCCCGCCAGGGTAAGCACCCTGGCAGGCTGGGCCAGTTTGTTTACCTGCTGTGTCCACAGGTTCGTCCGATCACGGCTTCCACTGGCCGCGGTTTGCCGTCCCAGGCCAATGGGGGTTGTGGGAAGCGGTACCCAGCACATCCCTCGGCCCACGCTGCTTCCCGCAGACCCCGTTGGACTGGAGCGGCAAACTGCGGCCAGTGGGAGCTGTGATAGGCTGAACCTGCGGATGCAGCAGGTAAACAAACCTGCCCGGCCCGCCAGGGTGCCAAAGGTTGCCGATCCCTGATATATTACATTTAATATGTTGTTTCAAAGAGAATCAGGGAAAAATATATAGTTCTAAAAACATTACTAGCTACTAATCTTATAAAAGATGAAAAATGTTTATTTTTTTGCGCTTTACTCTGCTTGGATAATGAAACTAGACTGATGAGTCTTACTTTGTGAATCTTTTGTACTCTGAGTTGCTGATGTTACTAAAGAGTTACGTTTTAAAAATTATTGGGGGATTTTTTTAATTTAGCTTTTTGTGAACCCCTTTTTCTTGCAAAATATACGTGTCAAACACAACAATATCATAGTTTTTCTGACAAATGTGAAACGAATTTTTTTTAAGTTGTGCTGATCAAACTGCTGAAAACTATCCATGGTTTTATAACATTGTTCTTGCTAGAAACTCCTCATCTAAACTACTCAAGAAAATTATTAGCAACAGCCATGGTTGAGACTAGTACAGTTTCAACTGTAGTGTGGACTCAGCTTTAATTTCACATCCATACATGGTTGTATGCTGACTTGCTGGTATCACACCATTCAGTTTTTTAGTAGAGTCTGCACTACAGTTGGTTTGTCGCAATTGATTGGACAACCAGAGACGAGATCAGAAAAGCCATCACCATGATGAAGAACAGGAAGGCGGCTGGACCTGACGATATTCCAGCAGAGGCCCTGAAAGTAGATCTGGATGCTTCAGTGGAAATGCTGTACCCCCTTTTTGAGAAGATATGGGAAGAAGAAGCGATTCCGGCAGACTGGAAAGAGGGATACATCATCAAAATCCCTAAGAAAGGAGACCTTAGCAACTGTGCCAACTACAGAGGAATCAAACTTCTGTCGGTGCCTGGGAAGGTCTTCAATCGAGTCCTCTTAGAGAGAATGAAGGATGTAGTCGATCCACAGCTACGAGATGAGCAGGCAGGCTTCCGGCAGAATAGATCATGCACGGACCAGATAGCAACGCTCCGCATCATAGTCGAGCAGTCTATGGAGTGGAACTCCTCGTTGTATATCAACTTTGTTGACTATGAGAAAGCGTTTGATAGCGTGGATCGAGAGACCCTTTGGAAGCTCCTTCGGCATTATGGCATCCCAGCAAAGGTGGTCAACTTGATTAAGAACTCATATGATGGCATACACTGTAGAGTGATCCATGTCGGGCAGCTCACAAACAGCTTTCAGGTACGAACTGGAGTCAGACAAGGATGTTTGTTGTCACCATTTCTCTTTCTTCTCGTCATTGATTGGATTATGAAGACATCCACTTACGAGTGTAGGAATGGAATTCAGTGGACGTTGTGGACCCAGCTTGATGACCTGGACTTTGCCGACGACCTTGCACTCCTTTCACGCAGCAAACAGCAGATGCAAGAGAAGATCAACGTAGTGGCAGCCATGTCATCACAGGTCGGCCTCAACATCCACAAGGACAAGACCAAGATCCTTAAGATTAACTCCATCAGCAATGACCCAGTCACACTGAATGGAAGCCCCCTGGAAGAAGTGCAGTCCTTCACCTACGTAGGCAGCATCATCGACCAGCAGGGTGGCACAGACGCAGACATCAAAGCAAGGATTGGTAAGGCAAGAGCAGCCTTCCTACAGCTCAAGAACATCTGGAGCTCCAGAGAGCTATCTTTGGCAATAAAGATTTGACTGTTCAATTCCAGCGTGAAACCAGTCCTACTGTATGGAGCTGAAACCTGGAGGACAACTAAAATAACCACTAGGAAGATCCAGACCTTCATTAATAGCTGCCTTAGAAGGATTCTTCAGATCCGCTGGCCAGACACCATCAGTAACATCCACCTATTGGAGAGGACTCATCAACCTCCAGCAGAGGAAGAAATTAGAAGAAGAAGGTGGGGCTGGATAGGACACGCACTGTGCAAGCAGCCAACCAACATCACCAGACAGGCATTGTGGTGGAATCCCCAAGGCAAGCGGAAAAGAGGCTGTCCAAGAAACACCTGGCGACGCGACCTTCAGGCTGATTGCACAAAAATGGGCTATACCTGGAACCAGTTAGAGCAAATGGCCCAGGACAGAGGACTCTGAAGATCTGTTGTTGGCGGCCCATACCCTGACTGGGGTGACGGGCATGAATGAATGCACTACAGTGATAAGCTTAATCTGGTATGTTCTACATATTTATGAATTTCTGTTTTGTCCAGCAATTTGGTATCTAGGTGATCAAAGTTTTTATGTTAATGGCTATAATGGTGGCAGAGTGGTGTGGATTTGAAAACTAACACGTGCGTTGTACCCTGAAGACAACCTTCCTGCACATAACTAATATTATAAAACTTGTTTTCATTTGAATGAAAGCTGCTAACCTGTTGAAATTCCTACAAACTCTCATTCTGAAATAGCCTGAGACTGCTGACTTTAAGATAAGTGTCTCATCGTATTTTCCGAGTTACCTGGAAAGAAATAGGAGTGTTGAAGGAATGAGTCTGAGGCAACATGGGGCATGCATGTGTTTAATTGGTGGTTTTGTTTATGGCTGGATTTTACTAAGAGTGTACTCTCACTGGCATGTTTTTCTTGTACAGTTTTGTAAGTGATTTTGATTAGTTGTGGCACATTTAGACCTACAGATTACTTACTCCCTAAAAATATAAATAAAACCATAGTACAATATGACTTAATTCAGAAAAGATGGAATCTCTGGTAAAAATTCTCAGGACTGGAATAATAAATGATTATACAAGTCACAGCTGATGTGCATTGGCATAACTGTCTGATGAAGCTTGCACAGTGTACTAATTTAGCTGTACTAAATTTGACTCTAGCCAGAGCTACTAGTATCCCATTCATGTGCACAGAGTTCTTTTTAAAAAAAAAAATCTCATAATGATTGCACAACTTGATTCAGAGTTCAAAATCTAAAATTAACCCTCTGTAAATTAATAATGGAAAATAGCAGTGGTTTCCAAATGAAGCACCACCAAGCTCTTATGTAATTAGATAATAGTAATTTAGGTAATAAAATATACTTGTTTTCTTTAACTGTCGATTCACATATGGTACAGGCATCCTGTGTTTTCTTGAGTCCAACTTTTGTCTTGTTTTAGAAATTCCTCTGCAGGAGAGGAGCAGCTTCCATAGAATGAATGGTGGTCAATTCTAATCTCTTCTCCTGCTTGGGTAAATTGGAGATGCTTTGTGCAGGAATAGTACACATATGAGATAGGTGCTCCAGGGTGATGGGTTGCAAGAAGAAGAGAGAAATGTTTCCCACCCCTTATACCTTTTCCAGTTCTTCAATGTTGTTTGGGCAGTAGGTTTTGCTAGGTGATGAGGGAAATGTCTGAGTTTTATATGAAGCTGAATGTTCTATGGGAGGAGGAGGAGGAAGAACAACAACAAGAAGAAAAGTGGGGGCACAAAATGGTCTAACTGAAGGCCTAGAGTGATAAGGTGGTGAGGTAATATCTTTTGGACCAACTTCTGTTGGTCAGAGAGATGAGCTTTTGAGCTTACACAGAACCCTTCTTCAGGTCTGTGTAAGCTTAAAAGCTTCTTTCTCTCCTCAACAGAAGTTGGTCCAATAAAAGATATTACCTCACCCACCCTGTCTCTCTAATATTCTGGAACCAGTACAGCTACAACACTGCATATAACTCAGTGACTTAGCCTAATTAAACAGCAAGCTTGCAGCTAGACATGTTTATAAAAGGTGTTCATCCAAGCAAGGTGTGAAAGCTGACACTGCATATTGAAATGATTTAGATTAAAAAGTTAAATGTTGTGGCCTGTGCATTAATGTGTATGTGTAGTGGCTTGCTTACTACCGGTAATTAACTTTATCCGATTGGCATTTAACACAGAGAAGACTATGTTAATACTGTTCTGAATATTTTAAGAACTCTAGGGTAATTTTTGTTGATTCCACAAAAAGAATAACTTATTAAAATCAGATGCATTGTTTCTGCATATTAAATAAAGGGTATCTAAAAAACAAAACAAAGGTCTGATCCTGCATCCTCTTACTCATAGAAGTACTTCCTTAACCTCCGTGGGATGACTAGTGCATGTGAGGAAAGTTTTCCAGAATTGGGACTAATATAGTTTTGTTAAAATAATAGAGCTGTGTTGAATTTTAGGATCACAGAACAATGACACCAAAAGACAGTTTCTTCTAGAGCGGCTACTGGATGCAGTGAAACAGGTAAGAAATCAAAACAATAAATGCACGTTTGCCCCAATTCTAAAAATCTTTCTGCAGTGTATAAATGCTGAGTTGACGTTCCTGTCAAGAGCTGCTATTATTCTTCCCTCCCCTCTTCCATAGGGGGAAACTTGCACTTCTTAAGAAGTTCTCTCAGGCCTTGACTTCACTAGGAAAAAAGGGGTGTTACCTAATGTATTAAAATCCCAGAACAGACAAGGCAAGTTATAGTTGTAACACATGTTTACTACTTGAGGTAAACCCTAGCAGAGAGCCTGGGATTTACCTTGACCACTTAAGATGCTGTTAAAACTACAATTTACCTTGTCTACACTAGGATTTTAACATCATTTTACCTACAGAGTTAAAAAATGCACTCTCCTGGCCCCATATAGACATGGCATTTTGTTCACTCAAAAGTTATAAACCCAGAACCTGATATATTTTTAAGGCTAGAAGGGACTATTATGATCAACTTATATAGGAGGGTTGTGTGTAGAATGTGAAGGGAAGTTTGGTGTTCTGTATGGGGTTCTGCTTCTGTGATCTGTGTCTGTGCATAGTAGTCCAGTGGAGAATTCTGCCCTAATTGTGTAACTGAATGTCAAAACTCTCGAGACCATGTTACAAGAAAATACACACAAATAAGTTAAATAATTAATAGCTTAACTCAGAAATTTTTTTGAGCAATCTCTGACAACTTTAAAAAATGTGTGGAAGTTTTCGAAAGTTTAGAATAAAAAAGTTCTAAGTTGGTTATATTAATAAAATAATCTAGGAAAATGCAATGCTTTTGATATCTGGGCTGCCAAATATGACAGATTTTCAGTTAGCAGCTAAAAGATAGAAAGGTTTGATAATGCACTGTGTGCCGGTAGTGGAGATAGCGGTAAACAATTTATATTAGTAACTTATTTACTTTGAATTCAGATACATGTTGATTTTTTTTGCTATTTTCAAATGTTGCTTGCCTCTCTTATCCCTTAAGGTTAAATAGAAACAATGCAGGTATGATACACTTTTTTCTTTCCCATCCCAAGTGCAAAATTATTATTATTTGTGAGTTTTGGTGCAATCCTGGATACAGTACAGGGTATAGTGTTTGCTTCTGTGACTACTCACTGAAGTTCATACTGCTTCTGGAAGCAATAAGTGTGTGCAGATTTAAGCCTGAATTAGTAATTGGATTTAGAAATAGAGAACATCATCATCTTGATGGAATCGGTTTTGGATTCTTGATCCTCCAGACAAGTTAACAGAGAAGTTACTTGACTTATTAGAAGTATTTTAAAAATAACTTTTAAAGTCTTTATTTTCAGAATGTTTCTTTGCTGAAAAACAGAACTTTATATTTAATTTCCCCAACTTTTAATTGGTGTCCTTATAACTAAAAGGAAGCTGTACAAGGACAACTATATGTGGCAATATAAATCAATGATATGTATGGTCGATATTGGCTGGTCTGGTATAATGCTTCAGAAGCAGCAGTAATTTAGTAGTGCATCTAGACTCTGCTACTGTGCTGTTTGAATCTATTTGCTCTGTGGAGGTTTTGTCAGGGAGCATAATGCTAAAATGTGATTAAGTATTCTTTCTGACAGCAGGACGGGTTTGTAACTGCACTGCTCTACAGCCCTGCCTTGCTTCTAGGCTTTTATGTTGCTTGAAATATAACTTACATGCTGAGTCAGTGAACATCTTTTTTTGTTTGTTTTTAAAATTAAAATTAGAGCATTAAAGAATTTTCAGTTTCTTAATACTCGTGTTATTTAAACTTATTTATTACAGTGTCAAATCCGGTTTGGAGGAAGAAAAGAAATTGCTTCAGATTCTGATAGCAGGTAAAAAGCTTTAGGGAGCATGTTAAAATTTATATATCATTACTACTTAGCCGATATAGTAAAAACATATTTGGTCCCGTAGAGTATTTGATCCACTTAAAAACATGCTTGAGAAAATCTTGGTTGCCTTCCTCATATTGGTGCAAATGAATCATATTCCAGACAAAAGGGCTATACAGGTGTTTGCAGGATTAAGGCAACATGATGAATTCTGAAGTCTGGATATAAGTAAAGAAGAACTTTATTTTTTACCTCAATACTTCTGTTTTTAAAATGACTGTATATCTTGTATTTATATAGATGTCTTAAAACTAGCCCTGTTCTGTTATGGGTTTCATATTTTAACCAATTAAAAATGAACATATGAAAACCCAAGGTTTTTTTTCTTACTCCTGATGTTCTTTAGCTGCAAAAACATTTTCTCCCTATTCCTCTCCCCCTGCTACAAACTGACTCTTCTCAATGGTAGAAATGCCAATTGAAAATCGTTATTTAGTTTCTGTTGTCATTTAGGTTCCAGTTGGTCAATTAGGTTATGGCATTGAATAACAGGTTGATAGTGTAACTAATTACTAGGGCTGATGTCTTTTTTATGAAGCCAGCAGAGACCAGTTGAAAGATTCTAATAGTCTACCAGAACATACATTAAACTCCACTGCTGCCTGTCCTAAATTCTTAAACCAACTCCCATTTCAGTTCTGTAAACTAACCTTGAACTTAGTTCAGCTGTCTTTGGAAAAAAGTACCTGACTAGGGGTGGAAATGGCAGCTACTTCTTCCTTATGCGCTCAGCTGCCTTTTCAAGTGTAGTTTGTCATCCATTGATCAGCTTCTTACAAACTACACTGAATACCTAGATTTTTTTTCCCCATAGAAAGTGAATTAAAATGGCAATTGTGAATTGTTAATTCTTATTTTTATTGTGTATATTATACCTCTCCCTCACCCTTTATATATTGCTTGTCTTACTGTGTAAGCTCCTGGAAGCAGGGACTGTCTTCCTGAGTGTGAACTGTAATGTTCAAATAGAAGTAGGGATCTCCAGGTTCAAAGCAAAAGCTTCCAACCCAACCTACTACTTTTTGGAACATTACTCCATTTCTGAAACACTTTGTCAAGAATTAGAGGTTTGGATATCCCCTTTAGGATTGATATGTTGACAGGCATGGACATTTGGAATTTAAAAAGCCTAATGCTAAGCCAAAAAATGACGTGGTTTACTCACAAATAGTCTCTTGAATCAGGCAGAATGCTCATCTTGCTCAGTCGTGCTATTTGGGCTGTAGTTAGGGAGTTTAAGTCTTAATTAAAGAGGAAGTGAAAATTTTACATGTAGAGATTTCTGACCACATATTTTTCCAGTGTGATTTGGAGCTATGCTCAGTGGTTGAGAATATTTTTGGAGGAGAGAATAAGTCACACTTAAGGCTTGTCTACTGTACAAAATTAGGTTGACTGAAGTTAGGTTGAACCTACAGCCAGCCACTGGAGCAATTACATTTGCTGTTGGTGCCCACACTGCCCTCTTTCCGCCACTGGTGCACGTTCTCATCAGATGCCCTTGCACCAACTGAAGTGGAGCATTGACAGTTGGAGTATGGGGCTCTCAGCTGGAGCCCCCATGCCACAGGGCTGACAGCCTGAGATGTGAGTCCAGTGCAGGGCTCAGTTTCACAGTAGGGAGCCTACTAGCAGTGAAACACACATTCTTGTCAGTTTCATGGCTGCTATTATTTCAAATTTTATCTCTGGCTCTGGCTGTCAGCCCGGGGATTGGGTGGTGGGAGGGTTCCAATTGTGAGCTTGGTGCCTGGCTGACAGCCAACAGGCAATGTAAGTATTAATGCAGGGTCTACACGGACACTGCGTGAGTCTAACTACATCAAACTAAGCTCTACATCTTTTGCGGTGGTGAGTTATTAAGTTGATGAAGTGAGTGACTTACATCGGTGGGAGCACAATTGTAATGTAGACACTGATAAGAGTTAGGTTGACATAAGCTGTCTTATGTCAACCTAACTCTGTAGCGTAGCCCAGGCCTTATGTGGGTTGCAAATTTTACGAGATTTACTAATTTCAGTGATGTTCTTTCAGCCTTTTTTATAGCTAGATTTTTTAATTGTTCACAGTTCTCCAGTGTCCAGTAAACAAAGGGCCATTTTGTTGTTGGTTTGTTCTATATAGACTCTCTTATATTGCACGCATCATTGTGATAATATATGTTACCTACACACAAAATACACGTGATTGAAACATTTTTAGTTTCCAGTGGCAATTATTTTTCATATAGTTTTGCTTTTTCTATAGATTACTATATAGAATTTATTACTGCAGCATGAAAAATGTTTCCATTTCATTTTGGGAGACATAATTCAGTTTCTCATAGTAATATTCAGTATTATTCAGTTTTCTTGCTTCATGCATCTGCTTTTAATCATTTGATTGACATATCTCCCCTATCAGAGGAACTAGAATCTCTGTTAGCTGTTGCTTTTTAGAACTGCAAGAATCAAGTGGATTCTTTTGTTCAAACTTTGAAATTCCTATTAATTGCAGTTATCTTTACCAAAACACTCAATTATTCACATTTGTTCATAAAATTCCATCTTTTTTATCTTTTCCATAATGTGTTATTTTATTAGTATTGCAAAATAAGTTTTCTTAGTATTTCTCACCAAAGTTATGTAAAAGCCTGTCATGGTTACAGGGCTTGCCCAGACAGAGGACGGCGGCTCAAAAAAGAGGCAATATCTGGGAAAACACAGACGTAAACTAACCCTACTGTCACCAATGATATATGGTGATCAGACTGCCTCCTTAAAACCAAAGTATTATTTATGTAATAGTAGGAACAAAGCTTGAGAAGAAAACACAGATTTTAACACTGTCTACACGCATGTCTGTCTCATGTAAAAACTTACTGTGTTCTGATGATAATTAGGTAGGTTTAACTTCTTCAGAAATCCCTATCTGTGGTCTCCTGTGTTTGTCTGGTTCCCTCAAATAATTACCGCCCCCTTTTTGAGGGAGTGTTCCTTTTTAAACTTGCCAGAGTTCTCTTGATCTCCTGTGTTTGTGGGCTCTTTCCTGTCTTGGTCCAACCCAGTTTATAGATTAGATGGAGAGGAAGCAAAATCATGAAAGATAATAGTCCTGATATTGTCCCTTAACAACTCTCAAATGTTTGCGTTGAGATTATTTTTCCTTGCCTAGCTGCCTGCAGTGCATTCTTCAGTATGCATAGTTTGGCAAAACAAAGTGTGAGAGCACTATACAGGAAAAGTTGTGTTATCCGGCATTTTACAAACCGGAAAGCTCTATAAACCAGCATTTCGGATGGCTCCCCGCAAGAAGCAACATGTCTGGAGAGGCACCCCCCGACCTCCCATTGGCTGTGATCAGTGCTCCTAGGTGGAAGAACGGCCATGGGGGCTCCATGCACTGCCCCCACCCCGCCCAACACTGGCTCTGCAGCTCCCATTGGCTGGGGACTGCAGCCAAAGGAAGCTGCGGGGTTGGCGCCTGAGGGCGGAGGCAGCGCCCAGAGCCACCTGGCCGTGCCTCTCCAGACATGTTGCCGCTTCCAGGGAGATGCCGGAGGTGAGCGCCACCTGGATCTGGCGCGCCAAAACCCCTCACGCACTCCATCACCCTGCCCTGAGCCCCCTCCCATACCCAAACTCCCTCCCAGAGCCCGCTCCTCCTCCTGCACCCCAACCCCCAGTCCTAAGCTCCCTCACGCACCCAAACTCCCTCCCTCTTAACCGGAATTTTTGACTTACCGCCACCTTCCATTCTCCCAACATGCCAGATAACAAAGCTTTTGCTGTACTTGTTATGACATATTCAGAAATGGAGTATAGTGGACTTTGGCTTAATTTTAAAAAATAAGTTAAATTTACTAAAATATCAAGTAGCAAGGTTGACATCAATTTTTTTTAAAAAAGTCTAAATTACTTTCTAGGCAGATTTTGCTTCATTTTATAATGCCTAAAATAGTTGAGGAGCATCAATATACATTTTTATGTTATTTTCTTAGTCAGGTTTGCAGTGCAGATTGTGTTGAACAATATAAGTTTTAAAGATAATTACATAAAACTTAAAATCTAAAATTTCAGCCGCTATCAAGATGTAGACATAAGTGAAGGTGTATGCATGTTACTCTGACAAGTTTTGTGTAGCTTGCTTTTTCTCATAAAAATTGAGCTTTTTCATGTGTTGTGGGTTTGACGCTGTTCCAGTTGCACAAATAGAAATAAGCTTTGCATTTGATGTATTACAAAACATCTGAAAACCATCAAAAGTATCACTAACAAAGAGGTAAAATTCCCTAGAACTTGTACTTGTACATTGTCAACATATTCCAAAAAATCATGAAGTAGTTGTAAATTTTGAAGTTTATCTGTTTAAAATGTAATTGTATTATGTACAGAGGAGCTGAAATGAATGGGATATAAAAAACACTCCAACATGTAAAGATCAATTTCTAAATTGGCTGTTAACTTTTTTTAACAAGCAGTTTCCTGTGGCTCCATATAGTTACTGTAACCTAGTGGATATGAATAGGTTTATAGAGCTTTCACATATTAAAGAGATTACCATAAATCAGTGGTTCTCAAACTTCATTGCACTGCAACCCCCTTCTGACAACAAAAATTACTGCACGACCCCAGGAGAGGGGATCAAAGCCTGAGCCCGCTCCCCGAGCTCCACTGCCTTGGGTGAAGGGGCCTGTAACCTGAGCCCACTGTCCAGGGCTGAAGCCTTCTGGCGTCTGCTTCATCTCTGGGCAGTGGGGCTCAGGCGTTGGCTTCAGCTCCGGGCCCCAGCAAATCTAACATTAGCTCTGGTGACCCCCTTAAAACAGGGTTGTGACCCACTATGAGGTCCTGACCCACAGTTTGTGGCATAAGTAAAGGACTTTCCATGTAGGGAACTGCATGTACCTGCACATTCTGCATTTATTCCAGATGTCTAAATCCACTGAATCTAAACATAATTATGTTTTATTCTTTTCACATTGTCTTTAATTAATTAATCACATATGCTGTTGCAGAGTGACTTGCCTGTGTGCTCAGTTTGAAGCTGTACTACAGCATGGTTTGAAGAGGAGCCGAGGATTAGCATTAACAGCAGCAGCAATCAAACAGGCAGCAGGTTTCTCCAGCAAAACAGAAACAGGTAATGCACTGTTCCAACTGACCTATTGAAAAATGTCAAAATATTATCCTTGTTATGTGTAAGCAATTGACATAACCTCTCATTTTTGGGTTTAAGAAAACAAACCGGACACTAAGCTAATTTTAATGTACTTAACTGAAGTCTCATTATAAAATAAAAATGCTTGTTAATTCACTCTTTTATGTAGCATGTTGTACATATTCATGTTGAAGAGTGTTTAATATTTGAATATCTAAAAATTGGTTTCAAAATCCAAGATGCTATTAATACCAGCTTAGTACATGCTGGAATTTATTTTCTTAAAGTGATTGTAAATAGCAGTATAAAATCTCTGAATTTTTTTTTTAAGTTTAATTTCATTTTTATAGCAGTTTTAGCCCACAATCTCTTGCACGACTTTCAGGAGTTCTCAGTCCATACAATTCTATGGTAAGAACTTTCCAAGGCACTTTTTATTTGGTAACAGTTATATTGCTAAACATTATATAATTGTAATGTTGCTTTTGTAATGGTATTGTTCCATTATTAACCCTATTTTATTCTGGTTTTAATTTTCAAAATGTATGGCAATGAGCATGAGATAGTAAGCCTCAATAGGAATTTTAAAAACAGAGCTTATGCTGCTTGTATTGGGTGGAGTTTTATTTGCCATTTTTTATTTTTGTGGTCAAAATACTTTCTTTTTTTAGTGAACACTTGGCTTTTGTGTTGGGCTCTGTTTTCTTTCTGCTCCTCTTCTTCTCTTCCCTTCATTCCCCCATATTTATCTATCCACACTTGGTGTTTAAACAGTTCAGTTTAATGATATCTCCTTTGCTTGGCCTCCAGTGATCTGTTTGTCTTCCCTTCCTCATCCAGGTATTATAAGTAAGGCTGTGAGTATGTCATGGAAGTCACAGATTCCATGACTTTCCGGGACCTCCGTGCTTCTGCAGTGGCCAGTGAAACTAGCCCAGGGGCTACCTGAGCAGTTCGAGTGCTGGGGTAGTTCTGGGGCAGTCTCGGGCCACCGCACCCCCTCGTCCCCCTCCCCGGCAGCAGCGGGAATTTGGGCGTGGGAGGGGGCTCAGGGCTAAGGCAGGGAGTTGGTGCTTACCTTGTGGGGGCTCCCCGGAAGCTGCAACAAGCTCCTAGGTGGAGGCGTGGCCAGACAGCTCTGCACGCTGCCTCCGTGCTGCGGTTCCTGGCCAATGGGAGCTGCGGAGCGGGCGCTCGGGTGGGGGCAGCATGTGGAGCCCCCCTGGCCATGCCTCCGCCTAAGGGCTGCAGGGACATGCTGACTGCTTCTGAGAGACATGCGGAGCCTGGTAGGGAGCCCGCCAGCCTTCCCCCTCCCCCAGCAGCAGTGGGGGTCCTGGGCCACGTGCCCCTGCCCCAGAACACTTGCACGGTGCCCCTGGGCTGCCCCCTGCCCCAGAGCACCCAACTTTTAGTCAGGGGTATATAGTAGAAGTCATGGACAGGTCACGGGCCGGGAATTTTTGTTTATTGCCCATGACCTGTCCATGACTTTTACTAAAATTATCTGTGACTAAAATGTAGCCTTAATTATAAGGGACCATAATCAAGCTTCTGAAAATCACTCAACTGTAACAAGTGTTGAAGTAATATATTTTGACATTTAATCCTTCTATCTGGTGGAATTTATGATACTTACTGTGACCTCCACCTACAGTTTCCATAATACTGTTATGTGGCATATTACAAATACAGTTAAGTGCAATAGGAACTTGTAGTTTAATCTTATTTTTTTCTTATAATTTAGTTAATGCAGATTTTGTTCTTCTTGGTCATGGGCTAAGATAAGTTGTGCTGGTGTTCTGGACTCTTGTATTAATGTGTTTTTTGAAGCCTAAATACTTGGCTTTCTTTGGAAACTATGGTGTATGTTCTCTGAATTATCCTTGTATAGATAGCTTTGTACATTTCTTTCCTCGGTAGTGATGGGCAAAACTCAAAACAGTTTGGAGATTCAGACTGTATAAACAAATAAAAGTTCAGCTGCTTATTCAAATCTTTGTGGAATCCTAGCTTCTTCTATATCTGTTGTTGCCTTTTGTTTAGTGTGGATTGGGATGGCAGAGTGCTTTGCTTCTTTCTCCCTCCTCCCATTTGGTAGTTTCTTCAGTGGATAGCCTCCCCAGCCTCCAATCAACAATCTCATCCTTTTGTTCAGCAGCTGTTCTGCCCTCTCCTAATCCAAGATCTTGTATTCTCCAGTTACCTATTACTGTTCCTGGTGATCACAATACTTTGACATTTAAATGCATTCCTATATTCCTCACTATTATTAGGGCCCTACCAAATTCATGGCCATGAAAAATGTGTCACGGACCATGAAATCTGGTCGTGCCTCCCCCCCCGCCCTCCTCTCCCGCGGAGAAATCTGGTCTTTTGTGGGCTTTTACCCTATACTTATAAATTTCACTGGGGAGACCAGCATTTCTCAAAACGAGGGTTCCTGACCCAAAAGGGAGTTGCAGGAGGGTCACAAGGTTATTTTTGGCGGGAGGTGAGAGGGGCATGGTATTGCCACCCTTCTGCGCTGACTTCAGAAGTGGGCGGCTGGAGGGCGGTGGCTGTTGGCTGGGTGCCCAGCTCTGAAAGCAGCTCTCCACCAGCAGCAGCACAGGAATAAGGGTGGGAATACCATACCATGCCACCCTTGCTTCTGCGCTGCTGCTGGCGGTGGCACTGCCTTCAGAGCTGGGCTCCTGACCAGCAGCTGCCGCTCTCCAGCTGCTCAGCTCTTATGGTTGATATCTCTTACATGTTTTCATCTCATTTAGTGGAACTGCTGATTTTCTTGTTCACACTTTAATTTTTTTCCCTAATTTTTTAGAAGATTTGGTTGACGTTTCTGTAGCGCTTGTTTTTTACGTGGTGGGTTGCCAGCCCAACGCACAACCCTCCTCCTTTCGCATCTTGGGCTTGGGACCAAGCAACGGTGGAGTTGAACAAAGAACGGGAAGAACAAACAGGATTTAGGAGTGGGAGAGGATGCGTTGATCAGATATTTGTACTACGTACGATAATGGAACAATCTCTTGAATGGAACTCGCCACTGTTCATTAATTATCTCGATTTCGAGAAGGCATTTGATAGTGTCCACCATCCATCTCTCTGGAATATCTTAAAAATATATGGATTCCCTTAGAAAGTGATTAACATCTTCAAAGATATGTATGCCGGCAATAAGTGTTGTGTTCGCCATGAAGGACAGCAGAGCGAGTGGTTCCATGTGAGAACGGGAGTTAGACAAGGGTGTGTTATTTCGCCCATTCTATTTCTTGTGGTCACAGATTGGGTGATGCGGAAAGCCACTGAAGATAGGCCAAGAGGGATCGCTTGGGGACCCTCTGGTCATATTGAAGACTGTGACTTTGCGGATGACATCGCCCTGATTTCAAGCTCTCAGACGGACCTCCAAGAGAAGACTGATAGAGTAGGTAGAGTAGCAAGGTGCGTAGGACTTAATATCCATGCCGGTAAGAGCAAAATAATGAAAGTAAAAACAGCCAGCTCGACGAAGACAGTGTTATGTGACGTAGAATTGGAGGAGGTGAACGACTTCAAATATCTTGGTAGTTACATATCGGCTGATGGCAATATTCAGAAGGAGATATCTACCAGAATCGGTCTTGCAGCAAATGCATTCTATAGACTTCAGAATATTTGGAGGTCAACCATCTTGCAAATGAAAACCAAGGTAGAGATCTACAGGTCGAACGTCCGCTCTGTGTTGCTCTATGCGGCGGAAACATGGAGGACCAACAAGAAGATAGAAAGTCGGCTTCGGGGCTTTGAAGGAAGGTGTCTTAGGCGAATTCTTAACATACATTGGCCGCAGCGTATCACCAATGTTGAAGTGAGCCGATTAACGGGCATCAACAATATAGTGGATGAAGCCAAACAACGAAGATGGAGGTGGCTGGGGCATGTGTTGAGAATGGATGCTGACAGACACCCTCGTATTGCCCTACGATGGACACCACAAGGAAGGAGGAGGAGAGGTAGACCATTGGGGACGTGGCGAAGGACCATTGAAGAGGAAATGAAAGGTATGGGAATGAAGTAGGATGAAATCTGCTGTCTCGCTCAAGAACAAAATGAATGGAGGAGAGTGGTTGGCGCCTTATGCTCCACAGGGAGTGAATAAGAAGAAGAAGAAGAATTTTTTAGAATAATATATTGTGGTACTGAGTTGCACAAGGTTATATGGTTCTATTTTTATTCATTTTTGTATTTAGGTTTCTAAAAATATATCAAAAAGGTGCCTGTTTAACACTTTAGGTTTCTTTTAACAGATTAGAGGCAAATAAACCTAAAAAAGCAGCTAACCCCACCAACAGCCCCCACAATAACTCTACCTCTCAGCATGCAATCCCTATTCAAAAGCGTGAACATCTGCAATGTTTTTATATTAGCAGAGAGAAACTAGGACCGCCTGATTGACCTTTCCTATAATATTAATTGCGTTAAACAGCTAAACTTATTTAATTTAGAAGAGACAAATAAGATGACAGGATTGAGGTGTTCAAAAATTTCCAACGTGAGAAGAGATTGTATGCCTTTTGTGCTTTTTTTTGTATTGCCATTCTTTGAACCTTTTCTGTTTCTGTCATATCCTTTGAGAGATGGGATGGCCAGAAATGAGCACAGTATTCAAGGTGAGGGTTTACTATAAATTTATGTAATGGCAGTATGAGGTTTCGCTATCCTTTTCTTAATAAAAACCTAAATCTTATTTGGTTCTTAACTACCATTTTACATTGAGCAGAGATTTTCATTGAGCTGTCAACAAGGGTGCCTATGTTTCTCTCCAGAGTGGTTGATGGCTTCTAAATTAACAGCAAAGTGTAGGAGTAGTTTAAATTGTTCTCTCCCATATGCATTTCCTTGTACTGATCTACCTTGAATTTAATCTTTTTTCATGTTGCCAATTGTCTAGCTTTATTAGATCCTTTAGAAGTTTCTCAGTCTTCTCTAATTGTGCCCATTTGGTGTCATCACAAAACTCTAATGCTAATATTGCTGTATAGTTTGTTTTTGAGCAATATATATATTTCATGCAGTACTGATGGTCAATAGTAATTGTCAAACTGCATATAACTTGTTAAAATAATATTTTAATGGCAAGGATTAAGCTAATAGATGAGGTAGGAAGATGTGACCTGGCATAAAAGTATCTTGAGAACATCTTGAGTTTAATTGAAAAAATGTGGTATAGTAAAAGTATTTTATTGTACACACATATGCTGTTCTTGACATGTGTATTGTCATTGCCTCTAATTCAGAACTTTCTTGGGGGCCGGTTCAAGATTGTGGGATTAACTCCCCCAGGAAATAATGACCATCAGAATCTGTACCACCTTCCACATCAAGTACAAGGCATATTTATTTGACCTTGCCTTCTCTAGCATAAACAGATAGAAACATGCATATTTAAAAAAACAAACCAAATTCTCCCCCCTCTTGTACCCCCCCCCCCCAAAAAAAAACCAAAAATCAAACCCAAAACCACTCCACTTCCCCCCTAGGGACCGGATGAGAGAACAAACAGAGGACAAGTGTTAATTATTTTGCTTAATGCACTGCTGGAAAATGGTCAGATGTCAGAGTGTTGAGCATAGTATAAGAACTTATATAGAGCAGAATGGTAGTTAACTGCAGTACGGTAATTTGATGGGAGGTTTTTAATAGTAAGTAGAATTTGTTGCCAGCAAACTTAAGTTATCTTACACCAGTTAAAAATTTATCAATCCTGGAGCATAGGTGTGTTTTTAAAAACTATAGCAATATGCATCCCCAGATGAAATTTTGGCCCTGCTGTTATAAATGAAATGGTAAATTGGATGACTTTTAAAATATATATTAGATTTAAGAGTGAAGGTGGAATCCTACAGGGATAATTCTTATCACAAATATCTACAGTCAATAGCTTCAGAGAAATTCTGTAGAAGTAGGCAAGCTACTAAACTGAAGGGTTACAACAAGCTGGGAAATGATTCATCTATGTTCAAGGTCATAAGCAGGTAATTGTATTGTTTTAGTAAAATAGCATGTCCTATAGAGAGGAGACAGTTTATTGTGTGTTCTTAAGCATGAAATAGTAATTATATTGGCTTTAGAATGATATTTGAAAAAACTGGCATAAAAATTTGGAGGTAAGAATAGAAATTATATAAATGGTATTCTCTTTAATGACTTTGTGATAGGGAGATAGAAAAATAGACCAGACATATGAGTTAAGTGTATTTTTGTATCTTAATATATCTTGCAGAGCCAGTGTTTTGGTACTACGTAAGAGAAGTTCTGAATAAACATGAACTACAGCGCTTCTACTCTCTGAGGACTATTACTACAGATATTGGCAGAGGCCGTGCCTGGCTACGCTGTGCATTAAATGAACATTCTCTGGAAAGATATGTCCATATGCTGCTTGCAGATAAAAATCGACTTAGGTAACTGTATTTAATGATTTAATAATGGAGGAATGCATGCAATTGCAGACTAAGCACTGGCATTTAAAAATGTGTGAAACTAGTAGTCGATGAAGTAGTCCATTTTATTTTAGTTAAACCACTTAGTATCACACTTTTAACTGCTGTTTTAAATTTTTTGTAGACAACTGTTTACTATACAATTTATTTTATAGTCTGTGATCCAAAGCGTTCTAAAAATTTCAGTGGCTAGCGCAGACAATAGGAAATAATGCACAATGGAAAACATAATCCCAACTATACATATAAAATGATGGGGTCTAAATTAGTTGTTACTACTCAAGAAAGAGATCTTGCAGTCATTGTGGATAGTTCTCTGAAAACATCCACTCAGTGTGAAGCAGCAGTGAAAAAAGCTAACAGAATCATTAGGAAAGGGATAGATGATATGATATATGGCCTCTATATAGATGCATGGTACACCCACATCTTGAATATTGTGTGCACATCTGGTTACCCCATCTCAAAAAAGATATTTTGGAATTGGAAAAGGTACAGAAAAGGGAAATAAAAATGATTAGGGGTATGGAACAGCTTCCATATGAGGAGAGATTAATAAGATTGGACTTTTCAGCTTGGAAAAGAGATGACTAAGGGGGAATAGGATAGAGGTCTATAAAATCACGAGTGGTGTGGAGAAAGTAAATAAGGAAGTGTTATTTATTCTTTCTCATAACACAAGAACTAGGGATTACCAAATAAAATTAATAGGCAGCAGGTTAAAAACAAAAGGAAGTATTTCTTCACACAACACAACCTGTGGAACACTTTGTCAGAGGATGTTGAGAAGGCCAAGATTATAACAGGGTTCAAAAAAGAACTAGATAAGTTCATGGAGAATAGGTCCATCGATGATTATTAGCCAGGATGGGCAGGGATGGTGTCCTCAGCCTCTGTTTGCGAGAAGCTGGTAATGGGCCACGGGGGATGGATTACTTGATGATTGCCTGTTCTGTTCATTCCCTCTGAAGCGCCTGGCATTGGCCACTGTCAGAAGACAGGATACTGGGCTAGATGGACCATTGGTCTGACCCAGTACGGCTGTTGTTATGTCTTCATGATTTTGGACTCAGGATTCTGGGCTCTGTCAGACTTCTAGGAAGTCACGTAATCACCGTGTCTCAACTTATTTGTAAAAAGGGTCTAGTGTGCTATAGAAATGTTAAGGAATAATTTAACGTGCACTTTGTAATCATCAGAGGAAAGGCACTATGGAAGTGGGTAATGTTATTGATTTTACATTTAATCACATTCAGTTCTATATGACATACTTTTGTCCTTTTCTCCAGTCTGCTTAGATCCTCCTGTCGCTGAAGAGTCTCAAGAATATCTGTTATCCTTCCAGTGTCTGTCATCCATAGATTTTGGGCCTTATCCGACACCTGTTGAATTCAGTAGAAAGATTTCCTTTTACTATCAAGCAGTTTGCTCCCCTTTCTAAATCACTTTATGGGTGTAGCAAACAAGATCATTCCTAGCAGTAAGCTGTTGGGGACCCACTTTTCCATTCCATAGAAAAAGATTTCCTTCCATCTACTCTGACTTCTTCTAGCCTTCCTAGTTAACTAGTTAACATTCCAGACCTCCAATCTTTCACAAATACCTCCAGTTTTTTACTTAACCTTCAAGTTTTTTATTTGGTATCTTGTCAAATGTCTAAGGGAAGTACTCATATTTGTACAGTGGTAGTGCCTATACATAATAAAGAAAGAGGTAGATTCAGGGTTATGATAGTGTGACCCAAGGACCTCTTGATGCCAACTGGGAGAGGGCCTGGAGTACAGGGATACCTTGGATTCACCGAAAGAATGACATGCAAGGTCTTTAGTGAAAGACTGTGTCACAGTGGTCATAATCATTGTGAGATGTATATATGGAAAATATGCAAGGAGTTATATGTATATATGCTGAAAATTATGTTCTCTAGCCTTGTAGTTAAAGGCAGATAACTCAAAGGTAGCATTCTTTGAGACAGACTTCTCCATACAGGAGGTGGGGAGAAACATCTCCCCCTGGTGGACCACTGTGTATTGCAACAGAAGTCTATTAGCATACTGAGTCAAATGCTAATGAAGAGCTTGTGGAGACTTCATTAGGAAATGAACAGGAAGAGGTAAATAGCAAGGGGTGGGATGGGAACCTTCTTTTCTGATGAAGATCAAAAGTCTGATCTGGTATATCTGAGGTACACATATCTCTATGTGTAACTATTTGTTTCCCCCTCTGGCCTCAATTTGTTTCCCCCTCTGGCCTCACTTTGATTATAGTGAAAACAAGAATAAGTTTATTAATATATCAGAGTGCTGTGAGTTAAGCAGAGTGGTGATCATGAGAGGAATTAAAAATATCTTGGTGTAAACTATTCCTTTGGGAGTGGAGAATCTGAGAGTTATGTGAGTGTTTGGTGGACTAATGTCTGGGCTCTCCAGAGGGACATTCAGAGGACTAAGGGATTTATGTGAGCCTATTGCTAACCTACACAGAGAGGTCTCTGTGGAGGCCTGGAAGACAGTGTTTGTGTTGCCAGAGGCTGTTGAAATCAGGCACAGCAGGCACAGATCTCACACTAAGGGCAGGTGGTGGCGAGATGCCTCACAACCCTGGGTATCCCCTGGGAAGCATCACAGACAAGAACAGTCTGGGTTCAAACAGGAGAAATCACGTATAGATCAAATAGCAACGTATCTTGACAGAACTGTTGATAGAGTGATAGTTGCCACTTTATATGAATTATAAAGATTTTCAAAATGCCTTTGGAACAGAAGATAGAACACTTTTATGGAAGTTGCTATGCCATTATGTTAATCCTTCAAAAATTTGTGAACATTCAAATCTATTATGACTAAGGATACGATTCTGTCACAGATGTCACGGATGTTCACATATCTTGGCAGCCTAGTAAGACATTAAAGCCAGAATAGTGAAATCCAGAAATGCCTTTGTAATGCCAAAGCTGATCTGGAGAAACAGAAATCTTGCCCTCTGAACTAAACTTCAAATATTTAACATGATTATAAAATGAGTCTTACTATACAGTGCTGAAACTTGAAGTCTTGGTAGGACCTTACTGTCTAAACTCCCAAGTTTTCATAAACGGCTGTCTTAGACATATCAGATGTCCAGAAAAAAATCACACATGAAGAACTCTGAAGGAGGACAAAACAGAAACTAATAGGGCAGGAAATTATGGAATGAAAATGGAGGTGTCTAGGATATACATGGAGGAAATTTCGACCCAAATAACATGGTGAGACAGGCTTTGGACTGAAATCCCCAAGGCAAGAGATAATGAGGTAGACTCAGGATAACAAACATGGAAATACACAATAGAAGCAGAATTGAAAGCTATCAAAATGACACTGGAAGAAATTAAGATTACAGCAGGAGATGGGAAAAGATGGAAGGCAGCAGTTAAGGCCTTATGTTCTGCATGAGATGGGGATAAGGGAGAGAGCGAGTGGAGAGGAGGAGAGAGCGAGCGAGAGCCCGAACGAGTCTAAATGCCCTAGTCAGGATTGGGCATCATTCTTCATACACATTATATGACAGTCCTTGATCTGAAGAGTCAACATCTAAATAAACAATACAGACAATTAGTAGACAGTGTTCACGCAAAATGTTACAAAGTACAAAATCTGGTAGATTACATCCATTTTCTGCCCTTTATTTTCTTTTATAAGAACTCAATCTCAATTTTTTGTCACAATAAATTTTTTGCTATCCCATTCTTTAACCATCCATTTAACGTGTAATGATAGAGCAGGGATGGGCAAACTATGGCCCGCGGGCCGGAGCCAGCCCTTCAGGGCTTTGGATCCGGCCCGCGGGATTACCCCTGGTGGTGCTGCGGGCCCGGCGTTGCTCTCAGAAGCAGCCCCCGGGCCGGGAGGCAAAGGGCTCCATGTGCGCACGCAGAGCCCTCTGCCCGCCCCCCCAGGGGCCGCAGCACTTCCTGGAGCGGCGTGGGGACAGGGCAGGCATGCATGGAGCCTGCCCTGGCCCTGGTGTGCGCCACTGCCACCCCGGAGCCACTTTAGGTAAGCGGCACCGGGCTGGAGCTCAAACTCCTCCTGCCCCCCGCCCCCCAACTTCTGCCCTAAGCCCTCTGCCTGTACCTCACACCCCTCCTGCACCCAACTCCCTGCCCTGAGCCCCTTTCTGCGCTCCTGTGCATTCCAACCACCTGCCCTGAGCTCCCTGCTGCACCCTGCACCCCGTGCACCCCAACTCCCTGCCCTGAGCCCCATCCTGCACTCCGTACCCCTCCTGTACCCCAACCCCCTTCCCTGAGCCCCCTCTTACACTCTGCACCCCTTCTCTGCCCCAATCCCTTGTCCTGAGCCCCTTCCTCCACATCCCGCACTCCACCCGCCCTGCCCCGGCCCTGCATACAATTTCCTCACCCAGATGTGGCCCTCGCCCCAAAAAGTTTGCCCACCCCTGTGATAGAGTATGGTGCTTGCTAAGGAAAGGGTTCAGCCCAACATGTTTAGTTAACAGTCTCTTGCCTATTACTTACAGGAATCACGTCAACCTCCCTTTGATTCTTTAGTGCCTTTACATCCTGGTTGAGCAAGAGCCTAAATAATTTGGTTGGGCCTGATAATTCATTGCTCAACAGCTCAGTTTTTAACACGGGATCTTGTTCTGTTCTGATTATTTGTTTATATCTATCCTTTCTAACTTGCTCCAAAATGGTTTGGTAACTATGGGTGAAATGTTGGATTTCTCAAATATGGCAACTACATGGATATGCAGTGGTAAGTGATATGGCTGTTAATATAGCTGTTTATCCAGAAGTAATTGCTAGTATTACTGTAAACTTAGTCTTACAGCTGAGAGATTCTTGATCTGAATGATTTGCATCTTATTAGAAAATGCGAAGATCAAAGGCAGACTATTTCATTTAACTCCCAGTATTCACTGTTATACAACTCACATTTGAATAGGCGTCACTACTTTTAGTTTAGAATTGCCTAGAGTTTATATTACTCTTTCTCCCATCTCATGCATGTCAGGATCTTTAAAGGGCCACTGCAGTTTGTATTTGGATCAGCTGATGTATCTGAGCCTCTGTGCAGCTGATGTGTGTCATGTTTCTTCTTTTCAAAAACAGTGGATGCTAAATAAAGAGTATGCAACAATGTGGCTTTATGTTTATCTTTTAATCTATAGTGTCTTCTATGAAGACTGGTCTTTTATGATGGATGAAGAACGTTCTAGTATGATCCCTACGATGGCAGCTGGTAAGCCTGGACATTTTAAGGCAAACTCTTGAATGATACTGTTGTGAGAGAGACTTCATTTTTGGAATGTGCTTATTTCTGTAGTAACTGCAAAGCACTTTATAAAATAATGAGTTGGGTGCTGTTGGTGAGGCGAGTGCTGGTTCATTTTATGTACTCAGTAATGGGACATACATAACATTGGATATTGGCACTAGCTTAAATTTCAGAGGGAGTATTGAGATTTTGTAGGTCTCTACTTGGTGGGAATATTTTGTGTGGGAGCTTTAACTTTTTGCTTACAAACCTTGATCTTTCAAAATTGTAGTTAATATTGCTGTATCAGTACACTAGCAAAGAAAATAATTAGGATATGTTATTCATAAGAACACTGACTTTTTTTTAACAGCAAAACAACTTAAAGCAGCATTTTGACAGTGTCAGCAATGCAGTAGTCTTACTTGACTGCCTACTATTTCTTGAATTGCATCCAAGATCATAGGGAATTGAACTTTGGTCTGGCAAGTCCAAGTTAATGTTCTAGCCACTGGACCATCCTTCCTCTGTGTGATGTTCTTTCTTATTTATTTTATTACATTAATGCCTAAAAGCCATAGTCATGGCCTAGGACTCTATTGTACTAGCCACTGTACAAAAAAGACAGTCTGTGCCCCCAAACAGTTTACAGTCTCAGTACAAGACAAGAGACAACAGGTGGATACAGTCGTACAGGGAAACAAAGACAATATTGGTCAACGTGATAGGCAGTGGTCTCAGCAAACCATCAATCTACCTGTTGTCGAGTGTTGTTTTTTTTTTTGGTAGGGATTACAGCAAAGGAGAATTTTTGAGGAGGCTTTTCAAGGAGGATAATGAGTTAGTTTTGTGGATATTTATTGGGAGCGCCTCCTAAACATGAGGGGCAGCATGGGAGAGAGCACAGAGATGCTTGTGAGAAAATTTAACAAATGGGTGAAGGAGGCTGGCATCATGGGCCGATCATAGGTGAGCATCAACATCTTAATAGCAAATGCAAGATCATAGGTAGCATCTGGATAGACTTTGAAGGGCCTTGGAAGTGATGACAAGCAGCTTATGTTTGATGTAATAGAGCTGGTGGAAGGATGTAAAGAGAGGAATGACATGGTCAAAGCAACAAGCTAGGGAAATGATATTTGTAGCAGCATTCTGAATGGATGTAAATGGGGCAAGATTGTATTTGTGAAAGGCAGAGAGAATGATGTTAGAGTGATTGAAATGCTAGTTGATGAGAGCTTGGATGAGAATTTTTAGCTGCATGGATGGATAAGAAAGGTCATATCTTAGAGATCTAATACATAAAAGAATTGGCAAGATTTAGACATAGCCTAGATGTGAGGACCTAGAGAGAGTTCTGAGTTGAAGATGATGCCCACATTAGGAGCCTAAGAGACAGACAGGGCAGAGGTGTTGTCCACAGTGATCAGTGAAGGAATTAGTGGGGCTGGATGGAGGAGGGATATGGTTAAGAACTCTGTTTTAGCCACATTAAGCTTTGGGTGATGGCTAGACATTCACAAGGCAAGGTCAGAGAGACAGGATGATATTTTAATTGGACAGAAAGAGACAGGTCCAGAGGAGAAAAATAGATCTGTGAGTCATCAGCACAGATCTTCCACTATGTGATATTTGAGATAGTATGTGATTAGTGAATTACAGAAGGAGGCAGTGTTAAAATCTACTCTTCGTTGTGGATTTATTTTCAGACTTCCTCATTGCAGCCTTAATGTTCTATTAACTTAATTTGTGAATGAAATATCATTGCATATATGCACTCAGTTATGTTGCTGTATGGTTTTTCTTTTTGCTTTATCTAAAGGTCTGAATTCCATTCTTTTTGCAATCAACATTGACAACAAGGACTTAAATGGGCAGAGCAAATGCACTCCTACCGTCTCTGATCTCTTAAAAGAATCCACGCAAAATGTAACCTCATTGTTGAAGGAATCCACCCAAGGTGTTAGCAGCCTTCTAAGAGAGATAACCACATCCTCTGCTGTTTCCATTTTAATCAAACCTGATCAAGACACTGACCCACTTCCAGTTCTATCAAAGAATGTTAGTGCTGGTAAGCATTTTGGGTATACTAACATAATTAAAACGTATATAAAGTGCTCAAATATTTAATTTTTTTAGATTAAGGAAGACTCTAAAAGAATATCAAGAATAAATTTTTTAAATCATTAAAGATATTTGTTACACATAATTTAAATATCCTATTTGTTACAATTTAAACTTAAAACTGGTAGGTTCGTTTTTAAGAAAAGTACTGTGGAAATACTGGTGTGAAGGAAAATGAAAAGCTCTTCTGTATAATGGATATATGCATTGTGCTATTTGTATCTCTGGGAGCAGAAAATTATAATCTCTTGACAGTTTGGGATTTTCACTTGAAATTTGTTATGGCACACTTCTATATCATTATGCCTCTATCCCGACATAACGTCACCCGATATAACATGAATTCAGATACAATGTGGTAAAGCAGCGCGCGGGGGGGTGGGGTGGGGGCGGGGCTGCGCGCTCCGGTGGATCAAATCAAGTTCGATATAACGCGATTTCACCTATAACGCATTAAGATTTTTGGCTTCCGCAGACAGCGTTATATCGAGGTAGAGGTGTACATCATACATGGCAGATGCTAATTTCATGACTCATTGTCCTTTTAATAATAATGTGTTTACTATTGGCACATATCCTTACCTATCAGTGATAAATACAGTGGGAGATGCCTATGCTTGTGTATCTAGATTACAAACTCCAGCTTGATTGTTAACTGTTTGGGCAGACAGTGTATATAGTCTATAAAGTCCCTTAACAAATAATAAATAATTATGCTTTATAGATCATAGTTTAGCCACACAAGGTTAGAACATTTGAATGTGCTATTGCCCTGCTGCAGCTAGCACAAACATGGTAGATGATAATTTTGGACAGCCACTCACAGCGTCTATGAAGACTTGAGTCTACTGTAGGTTTAAAATAGTGCAGTAAGATGCAGCTTTCACTTATATGTAGTCTGCTATGCAAGTATCAAAGGGGTAAGTTTTCATCTCTGGAAACTGAAAGTTGCAAACATAAAGCACCATTTTGGCAGTCTTGTACTCATCAAATAAAAAGTCTAACTTTGAGATGCTTAAGTAGAATTGCTTTAGATGATAGAAGAGGAAGACTCATTGTAGGTTTTTGATGCCCTATGAATTTCCATTAGAACTACAAAAATGTGTAAATGTGAGTGTGGGAGGAGAGCAAAAATTATTTACTTTACAGGCATTTAAAATATGGTGTTTATTTTAATAATGCATTTTTTAAATATCTTGACACCAAGGTTTTTGTTCAGATTTTCAACTAAATTGAATTAAGAGGATTGCAGTGCTTCTATACTTGGGATAACTTCTATTATTTCAAAATGCATTCTACAGTTCAAACAACAGAATACTTGACCATATGCTTCACATTAGTGTGCAACTTGGATAGAACAGAAACATTAGATGCATTCAAATACAGCAGTAAATTGAATTTTTATAAATTTGTCAGGTGATTCCATTGAAATCATGCTTGTTGCTTATATTCTGTTGCTTCTTTGATTTGTGTTCAGAATATATTCCATCCTCATTTTATCATTAGGGAGAAATTTTCTGTGGATATATGCTGGTCAGAGTTGGGTTGGGGAGAGGCAGAAAAGAATCAGTCCACCATGCCAGTTTTCCAGGCCTATGTGTTTCTGGTATTCTTGGATTGTACTAAAATAACATGTAGCTATTTGAAGTGACTTACATCCCATCTACATTACAAAAAAGGCAGGAGCAGGAAACTTTTTTTTTTTTTTTTTTGCCAGAGCTGGTAAGGCATAATTTGGTTAAAAGGGGTCTTGAAAACCAATCCCGAGACTACATCACTGCCTAGTTGTGGGAACAGGTTAAAATGGCTTTTGAAAATCAACTAACTCCTTTCCAGAATGGGACCAAACTGTTTTTTTAAATTGTTTTTAATAACTCTTCTTGTCATCATTGTTGTTCTATAGACAGGACCTGATATATTGTCAGATAAAATGAGTCTAATGTCACAGACGTAAAGGATGGAGCAGAAGAGTGTTGCCCTTGGATCTACTAACACATGATGGTTTCTTGTATATGCCACTGCCTTGCAAGCAGTATATTTGTTTTAAAATGCAGAACATCATTTTTTAAGTGATAGAGTAATTATTTAGGTTAGTAACTGACATTTGAGTAAATAATAAAATATAGAAAACAATGTACTTAGTAAACTTGGTGGGAAATGGGATGTACACCCATGGCAAATAACAGTTGTACTTCCCTCTAGCAGGGTGGATAAAAATCAATTATTTTTTTAAATTAAAAAATTGGATTTTTTTTTAATTTAAATCGGATTTTTTGGATAGGTTTTGTCCTCAAAAAGCATTTTATCTAAAGATAGTTTTAACTAAGATACATTATAGCTCAAAGATATCTCATCATGTAATAGGGATTATAAATTCTAATTCTATAGTATGAGACAATATATTCATGTAATGTTTAAGAAAAGGTTTGTAAATGAGTTCCAGTAGTTCATGGATTAGGGACCCAATTTTATGGGGTTCCAGGGGCTTCTGTATAGATTATTTAGGTTAATCTTTCTATCTACCCAATGGAACTAGTGCTCAGTCCAGAAGATGCCATCAGCGATGCTTAGTTTTGCAGTTCTCAGACTGTGGATTTGTGTCTCCAGAAATAACATGCTTGTTAACAGCAAAAATGTTTTAAAATAAATAAATAAATATACAGAGGTGAGAAATAACAAACCTCAACCCTATTGTCCCTCTGCAAATTTGTGTACTCAGAGTCAATCCCTTACATCTCTGTAAAAGTGCAAAGTTTCAAAAAGTTCAATGAATAGAAAATTATTGTGGGTGGAATAGATCTGGAGAAGGAGAAGAATTCTGGAGATAAATGTGAGAAGGGAGGGACAGGCAGTAGAAACAAAAGTGAAGGTGTTTGAGCAGCATATTCCAGAAGTCTTGAGGTCTTTCTGAGTGTAGCGTTCATTGATTTGAGATCTCCCATACCATTCTCTCACTAGAAGGGAAAACCAATCATGGCAGCAGGCCATGAAAGAGATCCAGTTTGGGAATATTTTAATGAAGTTCCTCTACCTGTGGGTAAGACAGGCATGCATGCAAAATGCAAACAGTGCAACAAAGAAATGGAAAGCCTGGTTGCCTGAATGAAACAACATCATGAAAAGTGTTCCTTCTCAGGAGGAAGCTGCATTGAAGATGATGAAAGGAACATGTCTGAACATGCAGGATCTTCAGGTTGGTAAACATTTTTATTTCATACTTCTTTCTTAAGGACTGCCTGTCTTCCTTCTGGACTATTCTTGAATTCTCATGTTTGAGCAAAAAATATAGTTGTTACTCTATGGTACTATCATTTTAGATGCAGTGTGATAAAAAATAAATAGCTGAAATAGGCAGATCTTCCTTTTACAATTTCACCTTTAAAGTAGTACTGAGTATCAGTGAATGCAATGAATAATACTAAATGAGCAGTTTGGTAATAGTAATTGAATAACTGCATTGACTTATTTTGTTTAGGAGAATCCATCCTCAACATGCAGGATTCTGAAGACTATCCACCTTCAAGATCACCATAATTTTCATAGTTTCAGAGTTTTCTGCCAATGATAGTGTTTCAGTCACATCATGTATGTCACATAGCCACAGTATATCACTTGTAGCAAAAAGAAAAAAAAAATCACCATCATCCAGAAACAACCATAGATAAGTTTGTGATAAGAACCAGCAGATTACAAAAAGAGGTAATGGATGAAAAAATTGCCTGATTTGTTTATGCAACAAACTCTCCTTTCCGTATGATTGAGAACCCACACTTCATTAACATGGTTCAGTCCACCCTACAGAGCAGGAAAATTGCTGGATAAAGTGTATGAAAGAGAAATTGAGCAGTGTGCAAAAGGTTAGAGGGTAAAATTGCTAACCTGAGTCTTGATGGTTGGAGCAATATCCACAATGATCCTGTTGTATGTGCTTGTGTGACAATAGAAGAAGGGAATGTCTTCCTTATAGAAACAATTGATACATCAGGAAATGCACACACAGCAGAATACTTGCAAGAAGTAGCAGTAAAAGCTATAACAAACTGTGAACAAAATTTCAAAAATCTAGTACGCAGCTTGGTCACAGACAATGCTGCAAATGTATCCAAGATGAGAAGAAATTATTTAGAAGAGAGTGAAGAGAGTCCCAAGCTAATAACATAGTTGCAGTGCTCATTTGACGCACCTTCTAGCCAAAGACTTTAGTGTTCCAGAAATAAAGGCTAATGTTGAAATTGCAAAATACTTCTGTAACAACCACTTTGCAGCGGCTACTCTCAAAAAAATTGGGAGGATCCAACCTAACTCTCTCACAAGACGTGCAGTGGAACTCAGTAGTGGACTGTGTTTAGCACTCTATCAAGAACTGGCCTAATCTGATGACAGTTTGTGAACAAAATTGTGAAAAAATAGATGGCACTGTCACAGCCAAAGTTCTCAACATTGGGCTTAAGAGAAATGTTGAACACATGCTGAGTACCCTGAAGCCTATTTCTGTAGCCTTGAACAAAATGCAGGGAAATAGCTGTTTTATTGCTGACGCTGTTGAAATTTGGAAGGAACTGAGTGAGATCTTAAAAAGAGAAATATGCAGTGACAGAGTTAAATTACAAGCATTAAGAAAGCAAATGGGACAAGCACTATCTGCAGCTTATTTTCTTGCACACATTCTCAATACTTGGTACCAGGGTCAAACCTTAACTGCTGAAGAAGAGGAGTTGACTATGACATGGACATCCAGCAATCATTCCTCCATAATGCCAGCCATAATAAACTTCAGAGCTAAGGGTGAACCATTCAAGAAATGTATGTTTGCTGATGATGTTTTAAAGAAAATCACACCAGTGAACTGGTGGAAGTCACTTAAGCACTTGGATTCAAAGACTGTTGAAGTGATAATCTCACTTTTAACAGCAGTATCTTCTTCTGACGGCGTAGAAAGAATATTTTCTTCCTTTGGACTAATTCATTCCAAATTGAGAAATCGTTTGGGAGCTGAAAAAGCAGGAAAGCTTGTTTTTCTTTTCCAGATTATGAACAAACAGGAAAGTGAAGACAACTGAGTTAGCTGCAGAAGCCAATATTTTAAGTTTCTTATGTTGACCTGGCTGACATAGTCAATTTTTTAAAAAAATATTTCATTTAACAATTTTAGTTAAAAATAATTTTAACAAAAACAAACCAGATTTTAAAAAAACTTGAATATTTAACTAAATTAAAAAATTCATATACTTGTTTTGTTAGAATATTATATGTTTGCTGTTGAAGAAAAAAATCTAGAATACATAACGTTGTTTTAGTTAAATAAAACAATTTAAATGTCTGTCTGGTGATGTTTTCTTCCTAATATAGAATGGCAAGAAAATCCTCCAAATATTAATGGTTAACCTGTTGATTTGGAGATAGTTCACCTCCCAATGACTTCATAAATATCTGCTTCAAATACCTTTGGTAAATGAAATAACCAAACAATCATTCATTTTCTGATACAGCTGTAAAATTTATCTGAAAAGTTTTCAAAATAAATTACTTAAAAATTTATAGTGTGTACCTTCTGAAAATGAAACCTACATCTATCTCTGAGTTGTGAAGAATATGTATTAAGGTTATAACAACGAACAAGAATGCACTTTTGTGTATAAATCCATGATTACATTGAGTCTTCCTGCCTAGTGATTTAAATCAAATCCAGCCTGTCCTCTAGATCAAAAGGGGAAGGCAGAAAACTGTAATATTAGTTTAGCTGAATGGGGGGTGTGTGGGTGGGTGGGGGGAGGTGGGGTAGCTGGTGTGGGGGCAAGGGACAAAATTAGAAATTTCAAAATATATATTGAACTTTTCTTTCTCTGAGAGAGTTCCAGTATGGTGCCACAAACAAATATGACCTCCATCCACCCACCTCCTCAAAAACAACTCTTCAAAGTCTGAGCCATTTAGTTAGGGGTCCTTTAAATAAACTGCTTAACAGGTTCAAAAGTACATTTAAAGGTAAAGAATATAAACCCATGAGGTTTTATAAGTATCCTATGGCCTGTCACTAATCTTGTCTGAGACTCAGGGTGGTTGAGGAAAAATCTTTTATTGGACCAACTTCTGTTGGTGAAAGAGACAAGCTTTCTTCAGCTCTGTGTAGCTCAAAAGCTTCTCTCTTTCACCAACAGAAGTTGGTCCAATGAAAGATACTACCTTTAGGCCTGGTCTACACTGGGGGACAGTGGGGGGGGGAATTGATCTAAGATACACAACTTCAGCTATGAGAATAGCGTAGCTGAAGTCGACGTATCTTAGATCGATTTAGAATCACTTTGTGTCCTCGCAGCACAGGATTGATGGCCGCCACTCCCCCGTTGACTTTGCTTCCGCCTCTTGCCGAGGTGGAGTTCAGCAGTTGACCGGAGAGCGATCGGGGATTTACATGCGATAAATCAATCCTTGATAGATCGATCGCTACCTGCCGATCCGGTAGTCTCCTGGTACCAACATTGCTGCAACAACACTGCAAACTCTAATTTTATCTGTCATTCTTTGTCATTTTAACCCTTTTCTATTTGTAGTAGTACTCTTAAATAATTGCCACGGAATACTCTTTTTAAGTATCTGGAATTTCTTCCTGTGAAACACTTCCCATCAAGGTTCCCTGAGCAGCTATCAAAAATGTTAGCGACTTGATTGATTGGGGCGGGGAGGATATGAAATACATTGCTATCTTTTTATTTCAAATATGTCATTTTAGCAGTGTGCAAACTTGCTTTGGCAGCCTTAATCCTGGAAAAATCTTTTTGTTTGTGTTTTGTTTCCCCTGTTCCATCATCATGTATGTTTACCTCTTTAAGGAAAGGCAGTAAAGTCCTAAAACATGAATTAGGTATCTCCATTTGTTGTTAGCTGATTTTCTCTAAAATATGTAAATCAATCTTTTGTTGCCACCAGATTTAAAATGTAGAAAAGATCGAAAGAAGAAGAAAAGGGTGACACACATCATCTCATTTGATGAGGAGGAAGATGAACAAAATTTAGGAGATACTTTAAAGACAGCAGTTGCAGGAGAAAGCTCAGAAGAGAACTCAGACAAGTCTTCAGCTTTTGTGTTACCTTCCTCTGAAGGCTCTCTTGTACAAAATTTAAATGGAAATCAGAATACCCATTTGTGGAAAAGTGATTCCATGTTTTTGAATGGAGAGTGTAGTTACCAGAAGCTTGATGTGAAGAGTATTGATGATGAAGATGTGGATGAAAACGAGGAAGAGATATATGGAAAGATACTGGGAAACAAAGGCATGGAAGATGAAACAAAAGTTTCAGAAAAGTGAGTACATAGAGCCAAAACTAAACTGTCTCTGCAGTTCTACTTTGCTTCAAGTGCTTAACAGGAACAGGAAAATTAATTTGCCTAACCTATAAGATCCCTAAACTTTTACCTATTTTTAGAATCAAACTATAGCTTACCCAAATAATTCACATGGTCAAAATGTAAAATCTGGTATTCTTCACTTGTGATTTCTGGCAAGGACCAGAAGAAAAACTTGTGAGATTTCCAGGAGTTTCCTTACAAGATTTCCAGCTGAGCTTTTCAGACTCAAGTTTCAAATAGTCATCCAAACTTTTGGATGATAAATTCAAACCAATTCTTACCCATTGGAGATTTTCCCATCCTTCGTATGTGATCACCTGGATTTTGGTTGTAAAGTAAAATGATGTTTGTTTTTTAAATGGGAGGTTGGGGGAAACAAAATACATAGTTAAATGACACAGTTTTAATATTTTGTTTTTTGAAATTGCATCCTCCATTCTTTTCCTGATCATGTTTGGCAGACTGGGCACTAACGGTGGAGAACAGGGCACTGCCCAGCCTGCCTGCCTACTTTGCACCAGCCAACTCTGCTGTGAATCTGTGTTATGTTTGAAACATTTCTTCATACATCTGATCACAAGGATTGGGATCGGGGAGGGGGAACTGAGATACAATTATTTCCTAGTATAACTCATAGCAACTTCTATCCTGAAAATGCTGTACAAAATGAATAATTATATATTATATTTCAAAGAAATACATAAAACACAGCTCACTGCCCATCATATGTTTTTATTTAGGCCATATGAAGGGGGCACATGCAATTCACAGATATGCACTTGGACTCCCCTGCAGATCCTGAATGATAGTTCAGATATTCTGTTTCCTGTCAGTGCTGTTGATCCTTACTCCCAGATTGGTAGGTATTTACTATTATCTAATTTCAATAAACTGCTCTAGTTCTCTACTGTGTTGAAATCATGTTCTGGTACACCATAATTTTTATACAACTTCAGTGCTATCATTCTTGATAAACGTAAGTTCATATTCTACCTGTATGTATTTGATTTGACATGCTATCAATTCCACATGCTTCTCTTTATTAGTGATTGTAATACAGTAGCTATGTATTATTTATATGAGCTCCCGAATCTCTCAAATGGGCTTTACCCAGCCATATACTAGAATTTGGATTTTAAGTGAATGGAAAAAAATACCCTTTTTAGCTATAAAATATAATTGCATATGTTTTGGCATATATTGTATAAATGTCAAGAAGTCAATTCCCTTTTTATTGTCCACCACATTTTCAGCGTGCATTCTGACTCGATGAATGTTCTAGTCATATCCTCTGAATACTAACTTTGTGCATTACACGATTTATTTAAACAACGAGGAGTCCGGTGGCACCTTAAAGACTAACCGATTTATTTGGGCATAAGCTTTCATGGGTAAAAAACCCACTTCTTCAGATGCATGGAGTGATGCAGGCATAAATATATATTGGCACATGAAGAGAGGGGCGTTACCTTACAAGTGGA
Source organism: Mauremys mutica (assembly GCF_020497125.1). NCBI lineage: Eukaryota > Metazoa > Chordata > Testudines > Geoemydidae > Mauremys > Mauremys mutica. Next base: position 66,605,673 of record NC_059082.1, on the reverse strand, counting down.
GAACCAATGTTGAAGGCAGATTCAGTGGTTGTGGTCCTCTCCCAATAATTGATGAGGAGATGTCAACACCAAGAGAGGGAAAATTGCTTTTGTCGTGAGCCAGCCACTCCCAGTCCCTATTTAAGCCCAAGTTGATGATGTTAAATTTGCAAATGAATTGTAGCTCTGCAGTTTCTCTTTGAAGTCTGTTTTTGAAGGGTTTTTTTGTTGAAAAATGGCTACTTTTAAATCTGCTATTGAGTGTCCAGGGAGATTGAAGTATTCTCCTACTGGCTTTTGTATGTTACCATTCCTGATGTCTGATTTGTGTCCATTTATTCTTTTACATACAGACTGTCCGGTTTGGCCAATGTACATGGCAGAGGGGTGTGGCTGATGTGGTTGGGTCCTACGATGGTGTCACTAGAGTAGATATGGGGACAGAGAAGGCAACAGGGTTTGTTACAGGGATTGGTTCCTGGCTTAGTGTTTCTGTGGTGTGGTGTATAGTTGCTGGTGAGTATTTGCTTCAGGTTGGGGGCTGTCTGTAAGCAAGGATTGGCCTGCCTCCCAAGGCCTGTGAGAGTGGGGGATCATTTTCCAGGATAGGTTTTAGATCGTTGGTGATGCGCTGGAGAGGTTTTAGCTGGGAGCTGTACATGATGGCCCCTGGTGTTCTATTATTTTCCTTGCTGGGCCTGTCCTGTAGTAGGTGACTTCTGAGTACCCATCTCACTTTGTCAATCTGTTTCCTCACTTTCCCAGGTGGGTATTGTAGTTTTAAAAATGCTTGATAGAGATCTTGTAGGTGTTTGTCTCTGTCTGAGGGATTAGAGCAAATGCGGTTGTATCTTAGAGCTTAGGTGTAGACAGTGGATCGTGTGATGTGTCCTGCATGGAAGCTGGAGGCATGTAGGTAAGTATAGTGGTCAGTAGGTTTCCGGTATAGGGTGGTGTTTATGTGACCATCACTTATTTGCACTGTAGTGTCCAGGAAGTGGATCTCTTGTGTGGACTGGTCCAGGCTGAGTGGGTGGAAATTGTTGAAATCCAGGTGGAATTCTTCAAGGGCCTCCTTCCCATGGATCCATATGATGATGTCATCAATGTAGTGTAAGTAGAGGAGGGGCTCTAGGGGACGAGAGCTGAGGAAGCGTTGTTCTAAGTCAGCCATAAAAATGTTGGCATACTGTGGGGCCATGCGGGTACCCATAGCAGTGCTGCTGACTTGAAGGTATAAGGTGTCCCCAAATCTGAAATAGTTGTGGGTGAGGACAAAGTCACAAAGCTCAGCCACCAGGTGTGCTGTGGCCTCATCAGGGATACTGTTCCTGACAGCTTGTAGTCCATCTTTGTGTGGAATATTGATGTAAAGAGCTTCTACATCCATGGTGGCCAGGATGGTGTTTTCAGGAAGAAAACCTGATAGTTGGTACAATTTATTTAGATAATTAACTTAAAAACTGAGCTAATGGAGGATGGGCATTGATCCATGCAGCACATGGGTTGTCTTGCACATTAATTATCTTGCTGATGCCAGAAAATGTGTATGTTTCTATAAGTATTCCATATTATAATATGACACATCAGACATACCGGGGTGCTGTGGAAGAGCAAATTTCTCTGGCATGTCTTCCGGTGTGGAAAGTGTTCCAGCGGAGAGATTTTCAGTAATCAGTGGGACTAAGTATACTTGCCATCTTGAAGATTATTGTGGACTCAAAACGAAATACCTTAATGGTTTCAGTGAAAATGTTTACAGTAAAAGATCTCATAGCAGGAATTTATAGTTGTCTTAACTCAAAAATGTAAAAATTTGTTTTGAAATGTTGAACTGTTAACTAAAATAAAATTATTTAGAACTGGAATTTTGGAATATTTATCAATTTGTAGAGGTGTGCCTGATGAGGAGAGTAATAAAAATATTTTAAAAGTAGCAAAAAAAAAAAAGTATGCAGTCCTAAGCATGTGTAGATAACAGTAAACAACAGCACACTTGTTTGTGTTGAGGTGTGAAAGGGATACAGAGCACAGGCAGAGAACCGTCATTTTGAGAGCAACGAATTTATGTAATTCTCCTGAGTCGTAAGCCTGGTTGAGGATGCTATGACAATGCTCTTCCTGGGGTGGGGGTGGGGGGTGGAAGCGGGGGTTGGAGGGAGAGAGAGAGGTGCATCTTAAATTCACAGTTAATGATATTTGATTGTTCAGGAGGAGGCACTTCATCAGTTGTTGGCAGCTTTCTTTTGACTTCCGTGAGCCCAACTCTGAAAGGTGCTGAGCACTTTCTTGAGATGTATTGAACAGTCTTCAGCTTTCATTTACATTAACAGGAGTTGAGGACCCTCTGTACCTTGCAGAATCTGGCACTATATGAATAGCTAAATTGTACACAGTATATAAATTAAGAGGACTTGATTCCCAATCCTGTCAGATGCTGAATATCCTCTTTCCCGTTGCAATTGATGCAGACGTTGCTCAGCACCTCAGAATATGGGAGATGTGAATATACTGTAAAACAAAGCTATCTATAATTTTTCAACTAGCTAGCTAGTTTGCTAGCATAGACGAGAACTAAGAATTACACTCATACTCATATTTTTACATGGACTGCCAAAAAAATAACGTTAGAGAGGGAAGCAAACAGCTGTGTTTTTGAAATCCTTAGCAGTTTATGCTGTGTGCCTGGCTAGGCGAACATGAACTTTGAGTAATCTCAAGTCAGCATTGCAGTTGTGTGATAGAATAAATTTTATTCTTTAAAAAAAATACATTTTAATAAATAGTTTGGTACCATTACTATGAAGTTTCGAAGTATTAAATGTCCTAAACACATTAATAGTATGAATGTTGGTTTTCTGTATATCAGTTCGTGTTGTTTGTGCCTGACATGGAATTTAGACCACCACAATGATTTTGTGATGCAACATCTACCTAAACTATTTAAATTTAAAAAACAATAGCACTTGTCTAAAAGTGGAGATTGAAAGGTCAAGGAGTAACAGGATGCCACAGATGTAAAATGGCCTAATGCAAATTTTAATGTATTGATGTGGAACAAAGCTTTGGTTTCTGATAGATGCCTACCATAGACACTTCCAAATCCTGAAAAGCCTAATCGTTTGAATATAGCTGATTCAAAATGATTATATGCATACTTTAGTATTATATTGCAATAGTAAAATTACAAGATTAATCTGTGCAATAGGTGATGGTTAAATTTGTGTGTATAATTCCTGTGTATAAAACTATAATGAATCTTCTCAAAAATAGAATTCACTGGTGGGTTGAGGCCAAGGAATGTAAAGTTTCAGTTATAGAAGAGAAATTTTAGGCAGATACTAACTAGAGAAAAATAACTTATAACCAAAGTCACATGAAGTTGGTTTAATACAGGAATATACAAAATATGTCTGCTTGGCTGAATGCTATGTCTCAATCTCATCTGCTGGGTGTGTATGATAGCCCATTCTCTCTCCCCACTCCCCTCCACTCCCCGGCCATAAAGGTCTATGGAGAACTGAATTCTCATAGCAATTTACTTATTTGTCATCCTCCAATATCTACAGTAGTGTTATTTAGATGTTAGAGGAGCCAGGGAGAAAATACAGGATTTCTGTAGGGACTGAAAGTGGATTAATTTGGATATACAGTAACTCCTCGCTTAATGTTGTAGTTATATTACTGAAAAATGTGACTTTAAGCGAAACGATGTTAAGCGAATCCAATTTCCCCATAAGAATTAATGTAAATGGGGGGATTAGGTTCCAGGGAAATTTTTTTCGCCAGCCAAGCCACCCCCCCACCCAGTTTTAAACAAACAGTTTAATACTGTACACAGCGATCATGATTGTGAAGCTTGGTTGAAGTGGTGAAGTCAGAGGGTGGAAGAGGGTGGGATATTTCCCAGGGAATGCCTTACTGCTAAATGATGAACTAGCTTTTGGCTGAGCCCTCAAGGTTTAACCCACTGTTGTTAATTTAGCCTCACACTCTACAGGGCAGCACGAATGGAGGGAGGGGAGACAGCGTGGCAGACAGAGACAGAGAGAGACAGTGTGTGTGAGAGGCAGAGAGATGCGCATTGGCCTTTTAGGTAGGCTGACCCCACTCTAAGTACACTGCCTTGTTAAGTAGATCAGCAAGTTGAGACAGCAGCTGCTGCTGGCAGGAAGCTCCCTCTATCCTTAGCCCTGTCATGTCCCTTCCCTCCCCCCATGGAGATGGGGTAAGTTGGGTGCAGGAGCGGGGGATGGGGGACACACTGACATTAGCTCCCCTCTCTCCCCCCCTTGCACAGCAAGCAGGAGGCTCCTGCGAGCAGTTCCAAGGCAGAGGGCGGGAGCTGCACATGGCAGTAGTGGGAAGGACAGCTGAACTGCCAGCAGTTGATAGCCTGCTGGGCAGCTGCTGCACAGGGAACTTAGGGGAACAGGGAACTGATAGGGGGCTGCCAGTCCACCCTGGTTCCAAGCCCCCACCAGCTAGCTCCAACAGGTTGCTCTTTCTGCAAGCAGTGGACAAAGCAGGCGGCTGCCAAACGTTATAAGGGAGCATTGCACAACTTTAAACGAGCATGTTCCCTAATTGATTAGCAATGAAACAACGTTAACCGGGATGACTTTAAATGAGGAGTTATGGTACTGTGAGATTTAAATTGGAAGACCTTAGTAAGGCTAGCTTTTATTATGGGCCATTAAAACTACCAAATCAGATGTACATAACTAACAATGTCGTTACTTTAAGATTACCATTGTCTATTAATGTCTGTGTTTCTACACCTGTGCTTTCATTTCCTTCTGCACTGTTCCTAGTTTTTATGTTACTGCCCCCTTCATCTTTCTTAAACTCTTATTTTCATACCTATCCTGTTGCCTTCTACAGATGGAACACACTCTCCTTGCACCCAAGCACACTCCACCCCAAAACCCATTTCTTTTACCAACTCAGCATCAATCCCTTACAGCATCATTTTTCTGAATGATTATGATCCTGAGATGATATGGAACACAAACTCCAGGGCAGGGAGTGAGTCTGTAAAACTGTGTACATTAAAGATTCTTTATTTTGCCATAATGTGTCACCAGAATATATAGTTTGTTTAGTTACTTGGCTAACTGTTTCATAAAACAACATGTTTGTTTGAATGTGTTCTCTTTTTAATGAATACTTAACAGTTCAGCTGCATTCCAAATATATGCAGTTCAGAAGTAAAACCTTTCTTCTGTTTTGAATCTGCTGTGTATATTCCCGTAGTTTTTGAGAACCATTAATTGATGAGGTAGATAAATGGGCAGTGTTTTTTAACAATTTGTCTGTATCATTATGGTGGTAAAAATCAAAGAATATAACTTGCAAAGAATTAAGTAATGTCGTACTGCCCTCTATTGTTGTTTCATATACTTGCAACTAATAAAATATCAGTACTTGAATAGTTGTATGCAGTGTTGTAGCTGTGTCGGTCCAGGGTACTAGAAAGACAAAGTGGGTGAGGTAATATCTTGTATTGGACCAATTCTGTTGGTAAGAGAGACAAGCTTTTGAGTTTACACAGAGCTGTTCTTCAGATCTGACTCAGGCCTGAAGAAGAGCTCTATCTAAGCTCAAAAGCTCGTCTCTGTCACCAAAAGAAGTTGGTCCATAAAAGATACTACCTTGTCCCAGTAGTTGAATGGAGAAGCACCAAGCAGTCCCTTTTTTTACATTTAATAAGAATTGTGAGCCTCAGACCCTTATCAGCAATCTTTCTGAGTTTTTAAATTTGTTTTTAAATTTTATACCAGGTTTCAGACCAAAACACCCACGGAGAGAAACTATTTTGTTTGCTAATATAATTTATTTGATTTCTTTATTTGGTTTTGCCTTTGTTTAGCTGACAACACTGGAGTTTGGTCTGTGACAAACAGTTGCTAATTATTCTGCAATGGTGGGAGGAAATATTTAGTGTTTTAATTGATTGGAAAATAGGGTAGCATTATGAAAAGATTGTTATTAAAGCATACTGTTTGGATTGTTGTAGCATTGATATGGTATGTACTAACATCCTAATATTTCATCTTGATTTATAGGCTTATTACAGTGATTAGTATCAAGGCTGATATAACTTTGAAATTGTTACAATATACTTTTTCATTAATTTGTAAGGGTGCCTTGACTTCAGTTCTTATTGTAATGCTTCAAGGATGTGTCAAGACGCATCAAGTCTACATGTATTGTGAGGTAGCACAACTTGGGTTGAAATTCAGTTGCTTGGAAACAAAGTGGAGAGTTCAGTAATGACTCTACCATTTTAAAAAACAAACACAGACATGCCCCTCCTTATTCAACCCAACATCACTGTCAAAACATTGTCAAACTTCTCTCTCCATTTTTTTTTTAAATCCAGTACTGTTTTAACATATGCCTCTAGGTTTATTTTACGGTAACCTCATTATGATAAAATATATTTAGGATATATGCAGAAAATGTCAGTGAAATATGACTAAATTTTTGTTTCACTTGAATGTTTTATAAGGGACTGAATGGCCCATGGGGCTATTAAATAGAGACAGCCTTTTGTATGTAGGATGATGGTATGAATATGGATTAATTTTTATTAGGGACATAAAATAGTCAGTGTTAGATGGCTTAGAAAAATTAACTACTTAATATACAGAACAGATACAGTATGAGGTATAAACTTTTCCACACTGACCCATTAATGTCTAAACCCTGACATGGTGGAATGACCTCTGGAAGTGAATGGTTTCTATGCTTATTTAATCTTCATGTTCTGTATGAAGACTGCCAACAAAGATGTCAGTTGTAATAGTGGGTTTTTAAATTTACAAAATGTCAATTTAGTACTGGATTTAAACCACCACTTCACTTCCCACAGATCTCAGTTTGTGATGAGTATCAAATTTCATATTTAATTAAATTAAGCATCAGGATTTGTGATATTTCAGGGAAGGCATTTCCTCAGAACTTTGAAACATGAAATTGTGACTGTAAAATGTCAGCACACTAAATGTAATATGACTAAAACTAAAATTCTCAGAAGCACCTAAGTCTCATTGACAGTCAATGGGGCTTATACACTTACAAGCCTATTTCCTTTGTGAAATTTTGATTTAGGTGCTTTTGAAAACTTTACTTACCTTACTACCATTATTAGTTGCAAGTGTAACGGACAACTGTTACATTTAGCTCATGTTGTATGTTGTTTGATTTTTTTTCCATTAACTAATTTATGTCCTGTGCATACTACTTTAGGTAACCTGGAGAATGGAGATGGGCATGAAAGTGCTGTTCTTACAGTAGAACTGGCTCAGAGAGGATCTGAACTTCCTTATAGGTAAATCAGAGTTAGATTTTCTAATTATAAAACAGAAGTACTTAATGGTAAACAGGCACATGCAAAGTAAAGTTTACACCGAAGCTATAATTACTCAGTACTCGAAACACACCAGTAATCAGATTAATGCTATAAACATTTGGAAAGACAAATGCCTAAATCCATACGTCCATATTTTCATAATCTTAATATTTTATATGATCTCTAATGAGATCATAAGGAGCCATATCAAATGGTATCTGGACTTCATCTGGAAGTCATTTTTGCACCATATACTAGTCTATTTGAAAATTAATATTTTCAATTATTAATGCAGAAATTTGAATTTTATTTTAAATTTCAAATAAGTTTGGGTTAAAATAAAAGTATTTTGCTCTTTATAGCTTCAGCATGTTAGAGTTACATGTACACATGGTGAACAGAATGTGGTCATTTGATCATTTCTACTTCTACAAATCTTGCTTATTAGTCTTTGAATTGAGCATTTTGTGTTCCTCCGGTTAATATTAATGATCTTCTGTCTTTTTAACTAGAGTGGATGTCAGTCCTCCTGTTCAAGTGAATGCTTTAAGCAATATGTTGCCTTCAGCCACTGTGCCAGAATCAATGACAATTAGTAAGTACTTGCTTGAACCATTTAGATTGACAGTATGTGCTTTTCAGAATTAGCTTTTCAAGCTCTACTGATAGTGTGCACCCTCGCTTTCTTTCTCTCTCTGAGACATGTCCTGTGAGGCAAAGCCTTTGCTCTGATGAACACACAGTACTTCTCTTTTGACCTGCTCGCTATCAATGAGCATGAGAGTTCTGAGATGGTTCTGAATCTGCAGTTCTCAGCTAGTGTTACTGTGTTGCCAATGTGACACCAGCCTTTTTTCTCCAAAAACTACTCAAAATACTGTCATATTAGAGATTTAACAATTACCAGAGTAATTGTTTAATTTGATAAAATACCACAGAAGGGCTGGTGGAGAGCTGATCTTAAGCAGTATTTTTTGTTGAGATACTGTTTATTTTGCCTGACATCTAGCCAGAGCAGAAAAGCCCTCTACTCCTCCCATTACCACTCATTCTACTCATTTGATATGGAAAATACTTCAATCCTGCCATGATCACAAATATGACTCTGACTCCTCTCCATACCTCTCCCATATTCCCACACGCTGCAGTGGAGTTAGAAGGGTTAACAGTTCTGAGGCTTGTTCTCCAGCTTTATTATTCCCCAGTTACTTACGAAGAGCAACTGTCTGGCTGGCTCTGCAGGCGGCTTTCCAGATGGGCTAGTGGTCAGGGCCTGCTTCCTCAAACTCTGTCTTTATAACAGTATTTCATGATCACATTCAGGAAGACAGAAATAACAATCAAATTTCATCTGCAAAAATGTACAGTAGGTTCTGCTTAATAGCAATCCTGATATTAGCAGCTTCCAGTTAGTGGCAACATATTGTGGGGGAACCAATCTCGTGCTATTAATATTAATGTTAAAGGAATTTGAATATCAGCAATGGCATACAGCTTATCAGTAAGGCTAAGATTTATCACAGGTAGTTTTAGTAAAAGTCACGGGCAGGTGGCAGGAAATAAACAGAAATTAATGGAAGCCCACAACCCTCCTCCCGGACTGAGCCCCTCCGAGGGGGGATGCAGCATGGCCGCAGCACAGCGTGGCCGGAGGAGCCGGGGGTGGGGGGCGCGGCACGGCCGAAGGAGCCGGGGGGGGTGGGGGTGGGATAGGATTGCACGCGTGGGTGCGGAGCGGCCGGAGGAGGAGCCAAGGGGAGTGTGGCCAGAGGAGGAGCCAAGGAGGGGCGCCTTTTTTATGTTTGCTCCCCCTGCACTTAGAACCTGGCTACGCCACTGGAGGGAGATGGCTTCCCAAGCCCTGTCCGAGCAATCCCCCTCCAAACTTATCATCATAAGCAAGCTTCCCACAGACCAGGCCACACCAATTTAAAGTGGTACCACACTGGAAAATGATATAAGACAGAAACACCCTATCACCTATGGGTGAACACTTTTCCCAAAGCAATCACTCTATATCTGGCCTATCAGTCCTCATCCTCAAAGGAAACCTGTGCAACACTTTCAAAATACAAGTCTGGGAGCTTAAATTCATTGCTCTGCTAGACACTAAAAATCATGGACTGAACAGAGATGCAGGCTTTATGGCGTATTACAGCAATCTGTAACCCACTAACCCCCTCTTTTTGTCCTGTGACTGCAGAGATGTTAATGGGCCACTTTACCTTGGATGGTCCCTTACAGTATGTGCTAATTACTTATGTTCCACCTTGTATTTTGCTGTGATGCTGGGCATACCTTTCCCTGACCTGAAGAAGAGCTCTGTGTGCCTTGAAAGCTTGTCTCTCTCAGCCACAGAAGTTGATCCAATATTACCTCACCCACCTTGTCTCTCTAAGTATTAGTTGTGTATCGTGTGTTTCTACACTAATTTTATGCCAGAGAATATCTGTTCATGTTGTTTCTAAAGTAAATTTAAATGTAATTATTTTATTACTTTCGGCTGAAATATAGAAAGTCAAGCTGGAAACTGTGCCTTCCTGCATTATTTGTGAATTGTGGATTAGGAGCTGTAATATTTATAGCAATATAGAACAATTGGTCACCGGTAGGGGGAGCAGTTGGTCTTTGAAATTGATTTCCAGCCTATGGAATTATGTCCAATTAATCTACTGTACAATGAAAAAAGTTAAAATTGTCTATGATCTGCATTTCAGTGGTTATTTAGCCTTTTCTGGCTAATATGAAAGCTAACATTTAACATTAAAATGAATTTCCCATTACTGTTTTTTTTGTTTGAGAGAAGAGATAGATCATAGTAAACAATTTATAAAGCTGTGTGTCTGTTCAATAAATATTTTTTGTTGTCAACGTTTTTCTTAAGATGCGA